>NW_026991718.1:61618037-66418037 GCF_029215605.1 Mirounga angustirostris
AAACCAAGTAATAAACAGACATTGGGTGAAACCTTTCATGTGTAAGTGAACTCCCCTTCCCTCCCTGACCATCTTCCCAAAGGTTCTGGATGAATTAATTGTCCCATGATGCTACATGATGCAACATAAAGGGGAAAAGACTGATAGGAAATCAACATCTGAAGTATATATGTTGCACAGAAAAGAGTAGCCATATCAAAGACTAAATGTCAAGAGACATTAAGAATAGAAAACAGAGATATGTGAGAGGGAATTTTATGTTTTAATTTAATTTAATTTACGTGACTTTTGTATTGGAACCCACTGAACTGACAGGAAATGAAGATAGTGCCTATCCGGCCTGAGATATGTGAGGCTTGTAATTGAAATTAATTATATGTTCTTTACATTTTCCATTTCCCTTTTAAAGTTGGCCAGGTGGGAATGCTTTAGCTCTTAAGTTACAGAGTCAGGTTCAAGCTCTGTAAATCCTTTACAGTCAACCCTCAGGCTTCCAGAGAGCCCCTACAGCTCCCCCAGCCAGCTCTGGCCTGAAACATTCCTTCCCGACCTCACCCTGCTTAAAATCAACTGGCCCCATCCCCAGGTCGCCCTGGCTGGCTGCCCATCCACACATTTATGTCTGCCTTTTGAGTGTTTTCAGAAGCCCATTAAATTGTGCCTTGGCAGGCCAGACACCTTCACCTTGCCCTGAGACCCAAAGAGAGTGGGTTATCAAATTCCCTCATCGGACAGTCACAGCCTGAGTTTTTGAGCCCTGCAAAGAAGCTCTGCCATTGCACGGAGTAAGACGTTAGGACTTGTAAACATGTCATCTAATATTATAATATGCCTGTGGGGTATGGTTAAGTACAAAGGTTGGGCGGGCCAAGGGATACAAAGGCTGGCCTTTCTATGGAGCTGTCTTAGTGCACATTATTTTTTGGAGACAGCACAATATTGTATTTACTTGCTAAAAGAGCTGACTCTCATTCTTAAAGCAGCTGGCCCCATAGCAGTCTTTGAGATGGCTAGAAAGTCAAAAAGGGATGCACAACACCCTCACCTTCTGCGGGGAAAAAGATGGAAGGCTTTGCTCCCACCCACAGAAAAGCTCCAGTGCTCCCACTCCCACCCTAGTTCTAACACTCTGACACCCTGAGTTCATTCAAAATTCAAGATAATTGGGGTAAAGGAGCAAAAGCCTGTCTTGACCTATCTTCCAAATCTTTAGGCAACTTGAAATAGATCTAGCTTGTCCCTTTTCCTACCCCAAATTACCACCTAAATTTTGCTTTGACAACAATTGAATAGTTCTGTGATTTTGGACAATTATGTCCAACACTGGCCTACTGCTTAAGGCAGAATTAAGATGCAGTAATGGGTTGAGTAGTAAGATCCACTTGCATCAGCCTTATTTCTTGTCTTGGAGATGAGATAGAATTGCTGAATTGGAAGACGTAGATGCTACACTGGGGAGAGGCCAAGATTTTACCTCAGAAAACTAAATGCCTCCCCCTCCTTCCTTCCTTCCTCTCTTCTCCTTCCCCTTTCTTCTTTCCTTCCTTCCTTCTTTCCTTCCTCCTTCCCTCCTTCCCTCCTTCCTTCTACCTTCCTAGTCATTTATCACAGTCGCATTTACCTGCCACAAGAAATCTGATGGAATTTAATCTATAACATGGTTCTAGACTGGAAGTACAGCTACACAGCAGAAAGGGGGCAGTGGGGGAGGGGGGCTGATACTTTATAACCCACAAAACAGTCAGGCCTACTCTGGACAGAGGATAATGCAAACTAGCTTTGCTGGAAATGAGCTGCAAAATACCTTCATTTTCTACTATAGTGAAACCCTGATAAAATCACAACTGTTAAGGTCATACAGTATATCAGGTGGAATCACAGTCTTTAGAACTCCATTATTAATGCAGACAACCTCACAATCAAAGAGGATGAGAGCACAGTTTCCAGATGCCAATGATTTGATCCTATCTTATTTGGCTGTTTACATTTAAATAATGTGACTGTATAAATTTAAATAATATGAACCACCAACAGATGGATCCCAGGGAAAAACTGCGCCTTCTCTGAGACCCTGAATGTACACTATACAGTGCTTTACAATTTATTTGAGCTGAGCTCATATTAAAAAAAAAAAATGGGGTGGGGGATAAAAAGAGAGAGAAAGAGAGACTCATTTCTTCTGCCATTATGGAAATAAAAGGACTACCGCTTTAGTTGGTGGCTGACTGTGCCAAGGAAACATGCAGTCCTCTAACCTCCGGTACAATGTACCCATAAGGTACCAAGCATCAAAGCATATTAAAAGATATTAACTGCATATTTGCTTATGAACAAGATAAAAAGCTGTAGGGCCTCCAGGTTCTCAAGCTGTGAGTGGAACAGCTTTGCAATTTGCCTGCAAAACTGCATTTTGATCTTAATGAATATAAAATGGCTGCCATTAAAAGTAAAACAGATTATTTCGGGTCTTCCAGGGCCTATAGCTCTTTGCCGGCCTTGGAGGGCCACTATGATCTTTCATTAAAATCTCACAGCAGGGCTCCCTCACCAGCAAATCAAGCCTTGCAGTCTAGGAGATTGGCTACATTTAAAAGTAATTTTCAGAAATCTACACAGATTTTCAATTTGGTAATGAAAGCCATAAGAGAATGCAGGCGGCATTTTGTCGAATATTGTTACTGATCCAGCGCTCACATTCGTTAGAAATTAAACTGCCCCGTAACTATCACACTGATGGCAGCTTGCCATTTCGGCGGCTCTAATCTCCGTTTGTTAATGAGTAGCATGTGCTAATTGTTGTCATCCTTACTGCAGAGCAGTCCTTCCCTAACAAACATATTTTACCTGCTCAGAGGTGGAATCTTTCACTTTGTTGCCGACCATGTTGTAACAGAGCACTGGAGCTGAGGTTGCTTGGTAAAGAGAGAGAGAAGCGGCCGGCTGAGTGGCATTAGAAAACACAAGAGGGAATACAATCTGAAATCGGGTGCCTTTGTTTTATTTGGATTCGCCCGTTTGTTTTTTTGGTCTAGGCTGTTTTCTAAAATCTTGGAGTAGGCAAAATGTTCATACTTTCATGTTACTCCCAGGAATGTCTGGGCAAACTCACAAAGTCTGGGGACGACTGGATAAAGTCAGTGGTAATAGAAAATGAGGGAGGGCCTTATGGTAAGGAGGGATGGAAGGTGTGGAAAGTGGAAAGGCTCTTACTTGCTATCCAAAGCCCAGCACACCTACAGCCTGAAGTAAATGCCAGACTGCTACTGGCTTGCAAAAGAAAGCTTGAGCCTTCACCTCCATTCCTGGGGAGGGAGAGCGCTCGAAAGGGGAAGAACTAATAAATTCAGCCATCTCGAGGTGCGATGCAGGCTGACCAGGCAGATGTATGAATCGAGAGAAGCACAGAAAATAATTATAAATGAAAACATGAATAAGTAGAAAAGCTATATAAAAGCATTCTAAGACAGACTAGGTATTTTTACGTTTGTATTTCTTTGTATTAGAACTGAGGAAAGTTAAAAAAAAAAAGAGGCAAGTTATTTTTCTGAGATTCTTAAAACAATGTCAGATTATTTTCCCTTTTGGAAACACATTCGATAAATTTTCTTTACTTGGCAATTCTCTCTACCTGGCACCTTTAGGACAGAGCACTTCCCTGCACTAAAATGTGACGGACAACAAAAGCTGCTCTCCACCTCCTCGCTGGCTGGGCATAAATTCTTCCTGCTGATAGAGAAAGAGTCTCCGTTTAAAATAGCAATTCTCCTTGAAAGAGCACTGGTAGCTGCAGAGCAGATATGCAAAAGACGTGTTTCTTTTCAGAGGTCAAAGCAGGCATCTTGTGGTTCAGCGTAAGCAGGGCTGCAGCCCCTCTGAGCATACCACAGGTGCCTTGAAGCACCTGGGCTAGGCTGCTTTGGTTTCCACAAAGTACAATTTTAATTGGGTGGCATGTCTGTGATTTTAAGGGAGTGACATGGGGCGCCTAATAAGGTGCCACCGCTAACGTGCGTTAGTTTTGAAGAGAAAACTCAGGCCATTTCCTTGTCTCTGTGGCCTCAGGAGACTTGTGGGAAATAGATACAAACAACTTGGTAAGCAGTTTTGAATCTGTTCCACCTGTAGTTGCTATTCTAATTGCAGGAAGCACTCATGTAATATGTTAGTGTTTTAAACACCCAAGTGACACTATAGGAAATTCTGCCGAATCCTCCTGAACTCAGAAGTCTGAGACTTCTTTTATTTCACCTGTCGTCAATTGTTCTGATATTCCTTGAGAGCTTCCAGGTACACCTTGACAACTGTATACTGTAAGGTCTCTTTTACCATCATTTTGGCTTGTGCTAAACTGTGGGTAGAGTGATGGTATGTTGCCAATTCTGACTCTCAAGTATTAAAACATAATTGATATTAGTATCCCTCTAATTACTGGAGTGGGGGGAAAATTGCACTTTAGGTCATAGAAGTTACTATACTTAGTCTTCAGATAATCAAATTAAATTTTACTAATAGTAATAAAGTACAATTATTTATTTGCTTTGTTCCAGAAACAATTCTATGGAACAAGCATTGGCCTTGCTTTGTCACTTTAACCTTATTAATTCTGTTGGAAAATACATATCCAAACATACACACACACACACACACACACTAGGTGGGGTATTTTATTTAAAAAATGAAATAAAAGCTAAAACATTTATAGCCTTTTAAAGGGACATCATAAATTTTTTCAAATAATATTTTTATTGCATTATGAACTTGTTTTTTTGCCCTAGCCCTACTTCGGAAATTGCAGATATGGCATTTTCAATTTTCTGTTGCAATTAATTTTTTAAACTAAATGTTAAAGCTAAAGCAAAATAGTTTTTGGAAAGAGAAATATATTGTTTCAAATAAGTGACTGCTTGAAAGCATACATCTACTATAAATCAAACTTCTCTTAAAATTTCATTCTTAAGAATAGAGGTCTAAATCAAGGTCTACATAAAGATACATTTTTTAGCTTTTAAAAAACTTTTAGAATATTATAGATTCTGTTTTGATCAAGTCAAGCTTTTTTTTTTTTTGCTTTGACAACATAATACAAATATGTCTTATACTAGATCTAACAACCAGCTTGAAATACAGCATTCTCGTACACACGTATTATTTTTGTATGTATTTACTCAAATGGACCTCATAGAGTCAAGCCTCTGAGTGACAAATGTGTTTAATTCCCAAAGTTAATTGGTCAATAGCTTTAGAATTTGTAATTAATTTTTCCATAGAAACAATACTTAAATAACAGTTTGGTTCCAAGCCTAGCCCATAGAAAACAAATTTGTCATCACGTAGCTGAGTTGAAATGCAAACTGCCTTGGCCTGTCCTTTGGTTCCAGGAAACAGAAAAGCATAAGATACAAAGTGAGGAAAGAATGAGATGAATCTGTAGGGGAAGATGTGGAGAAGAGCATGATTTCCTTTTTCCTGTTCAGAGCTTGAGTTGTCCCACCTCTATAGGCAAAGGATCCTAGACCCAGGTATCTATGGCCTCACACTGCCCCAGACTCTGTTGCTCCTGAGCCAAGGCTATACAAATCCACAGTTTTCATGACTCCAAGACCAACTACCTCTCATTCCTCCTCCCAGTGCTCTCATCACATCCCAAAGGCTTTTAACTAGACCTTGGAAGGACTGAGGAGCAAAGACAAGAGAGAAGTGGTGAAGAACTCACATTTAAAGCTGGGTGCTTCTGCTTCGGGTTTGAACAAGGAAGCTCGTGACTGAGTGTCCTATGCACCATGCATCTCAAACCCATGGGGCCCCCTGGTTAGTGGCAGCAGTATTCGGCACCCCATTCCACCGCCACCCCTGCCACCACGGCCATGACATAGTAGAAGACTCACTGTCATGAGGCACAGAAAAGAGATGGTCTCTAAGGGGACCTGTGACAGGCAGCAGTGTGTGTCGATGCCTGCGAGTTAGGACCACAGAGGATCCTGTTGGATATTTCTATGTTTTCCCTCTTGCCCAGGCCCTCAGTAACATGCATTCTGTAAGGCGGCATGGACTTCTGTTGTGATGAACGCCATCCTATGGTTCCAGCTTATTAAAGAAGATAAAGATCCTAGAAGTGACTTTTAAATGAAATAGAACCCAACAAGAAAGAAGAAAAAATATTTCTGAGGAGCCAGGAAAGTTTGAATCTGGTGTGAAGAGGGTAAAAAGAAAGAAGTTTGGGCTGGTGCGGTTTCGTACTATATATGGAGCTACTTCCCTGGATAATGAGTATAGAGCAATGACAACCTCCCTCCCATTACACAAAGAATGAGGAGAACTCTCAGGACAGTCACACTGGAAGAGTTTTATCAACTTCTCCAAGAGGCAGAGGTGGAGAGGGGAGAGAGTAGTTAGCTCTCTACAAAAGAGTTCAGGGGATCATGTTTAGATCTCATGTGACATGAACTACCTTCCTGGGTTGTAAATGCAAAATGTATGTAAAGATCCCACTCTGCTCTGTGATTATTGTGACAATCAGTGCTCTCTCCAGAGATATGGTCACTGTTCATCTTGGCCATGAAGATGTAAGCAAGAAGCTGGAGGACATGGGCATATAGGTGTAGAGGCATCTGTCTCCAATTTTAGTCGAAAACCTCAAGAGGTTTTGGGAAATTACTAGGTGGTCCAAAAGAGGATTTATTTTTCCTATACCTCCTGATGGTAAAAAAAGGGTCTTCTGCACAAGAAGAAGTAGTCCTTTGAAGACTGGAGCAGTAATATCACAGCCAAGCAAACTGTGCTAAAATTTGAATCCAAAAGGGCCAAAACTAAACAAAGCTTTAAAGCTTTGTATTAAGATGTATCAAGAGATGTGATTCAGAGACATTAAGTCGTACCAGTCAATCAGGATTTTTCAAAAGAAAACAACAGCAAAGGTGGGCAGATACAATGTATTTGTTCTGTGTATTCATATAAAACAACAGACTAAGAATACTACACTGAATGTGTAACTTTAGTACAAAAAGTAGATAGGACCCTAGACCTACATCATGTCTTTGTGAGATGTGGGCCTCCTGCTTAGGAGGGCCTCCCAGATCATCCGAGGGCCTTCATCAGTTTCTTTCTTTCTAATCTGTTCTAAACCAATATAGTTGTACAATGCAATAAAAATAAGTGGCTATAAAAAGAAAAAATTTTAAAAGATATACAAAATCCAAGCCTCTATTTTTATTAGATTCAACATACATAACATTATTTTTGTTAAAATTACTTTAAAAGTTTCAAAAGAATTACTTTCCATTCTGTACTTATCTTTTTGCAAACCAGTAATAAACAGCTCACAAACTGGCACTGCTTTATGAGCCACATTTTGAATGGGTATAATTGGCCCCCCAAAGAGTCTGTAACGTGGATGTGGCTTCCTATCAAGGAAGAATGGCCATGAACGGCCCTGAAGAGGAACTATGATAGAACACATCTCAGTGAGGTTAAAAGAAGGGGAAACTCAAAGTCATTATCATTTCAGAAGTGGACTGACGATCGGTCCCATATCTTCCTAACACAGATCACAAAAGTAATACAGAGGTAAGTTAAATTAATGACAGGAACATTTTCTCCCACAGAGGTGCCAGAAAGTTCTTCTAAATGAAGATCTTCTGGTAAGTGTTTGGTTTGCCTTCTGCCAGTTGTATTCCTGAGAAAGATGAGAGATCAGTCTGGAGAATTTTTATTTTGAATTTATTTTGACCAAGAAGGAAGTTTCAGTTGACGAGGTAAAAGTGATGGGAAACTTGGAGGGAAGTAACATGTCATCTTAGAGTCACGTTCACGGAAAAATATTTCTGGACATAGGTATTTATCTTAGAATTTAGGAAAGCAGGCATCAAAATAGAGAAAATGTAGATGTAATCCTATGGCTACATCATTTTAAAGGGAAAATAAACCTATTTTTAAAATTCTGACAAAATAATCACATATTATTCCAAAGATTATCCCAAGATAAATGAAAAGAGCATTGTTTTTCCCTTTTTAAAGCTATTGAATGCAGGATATAAAGGGACACAGACCCCGAATGGAAGGCTGAAAACATGATGAGGAGCCAATATAAAAAGTGCCTTAAGAATGTTGTCAGGAGGGCTAACGCTTGGCTATAGGTTGAAAAACTGCCAAGGACAACAGAAAGCTATTTTAAGCTCTGTTTGTAAAGAAGAACAAAGGGATAGGTACATTGATTGGGGCACACAGCAAAATGTTAACAGATGTCACAGGGAAAACGGAACTATTCAACTCCTATTTTGATTTTGTGGTCCCTATCACGAAGAATGATCTTCAAACTGGGGAGGGCAGAGCAAACAGAGTTAAGAGTGAACTGGGGCCCAAGATAAGTCAAGACACACTAAAATAAAACCTGGTTGCTTCAAATGAGTTCAAGGCTCCAGGCCAAACAAATTATCTCTCAGGTTACTGAAATAAATCTAAAAAAGGGTCCAGATGTGATTATGAAAATCTTGTCACTGATTTTTATTTTAGAATCATGGTCTAATCATGGATGACCAGGAATTAGTGTGGCCTAAAGAAGGAAAAACTTAATTTGCAAAAACAGAAAAATGTCCAGAACATATCTCTAGCAAAATTCTAGAACAGATTGTCACAGGCATGAGTTGTTTATGCTTAGAGAAAGAAGTAGCAATAACCTTAAATTAACAGAGATTCAGCCCAGATCACATGAATCTCTCCCTCCCTCCCCACCTTCCTCCTTCGTCCTTATCAACCTCATTCCCCTTCTTCATTTCCCTAATTTTTGGGGGGTTTCCTTTATATTTTACAGAATGATTAACCAAATAGTTTGGGGGAACAGCTCTCAGTTTTATCAAGACATTTAATACATTACTGCATAACATATTAGTAGACTGAAAAAAAAGTCAGTGTAATTAGGGTGACTCAAAACTGGTTGAACAAATGTTCCCAAAGAATACTTGCTAATTAATTGGGGGCAACCTGGAGAGTTCTCTAGTGATATGTGCCCTTTGGACTTCATTTTACCCCTTTGTTCTTTCTCTTGTCTTTGTACATAGCTTTTCTCTAGGACTTGCCATATTCCATGAAAATATATGCTGTTGTGTTTGTCTCAATTAGATTCCACAAATATGCATTTGGTGCCCACTTTGCATGAATCAGATGGGCTCTGGCAACATGAGCTGGGTAAGATCCAATACTCTCCTTTAAGTAGCTTATAGTTTAATGGGGAAACAGAGGAATAAGTCAGCAGTTACAATGCAGTGTAATATAGAAAAAAGGATGTGAACATTTGTTTTATCCCAACTGTTTTCTAGGCACTATGCTAATGGCTTTACATTTCATCAAATCCCCTCAGAAATGATATGAGGTAGCTTTGATTTTTCCAGGAGTATTGATGAACAAGGTCAAAGCCCAGAGAGATGGTCAACATGCTCCCAGTCAAACCTCAAGTCAGATACGGAGCCAGAATGCAAAGCCGGGTCCACTGGATTCCAAAGCCTGTGCTCTGGTATACCCCACAACAAAACCATCTAAGTCAAGAGGGTAGGCCAATGTCCAGCAAAGGGCAGGTTCTCTGAGTGTTCTGGACGTGCAATGCCATCCAGAAAACCTTCCAGAGAAGGGGAAGCCTAGCCTGAGAGAGATGCAGACATTAGCCATAGGAGGTTGCCAGAATGTTGAGGACAAAATTTTGGGCAGAAGGAATGACATGCGAAATCAGTTGGGTTTCAAGGACACGAGTGCATTGTGGCTGTACTTTAGGTGCATGTGCCAAAGTCTGGAGAACTTGGGAGAGTCAGTTCACAGTGAAACAGAAAGCCAAACAGAGAGGTGATAGCAGGCTCCCATTCTCTCTCTCTCTCTGTCTCTCTCTCTCACACACACACACACCACACAGACACAGAATAGGAACTTTATGAATGTGTATTATTAACAAGTCTTAATTACAAAATATGAAGTTTCAGTGCATCATGTTCCCTTATTGCTTTATTTTTCATATGTGTTATCTGACTTCTTCCTGACTTTTAATGTTCTCCTCTTTTCTACTTCAATTTTTCCTCTATACGTTCAACAGATGTGTTTCAATTTATGCATGAAATGAGTCCTTGCAAAGTTGTGTGATTTTTTTTCAGTAAATGAAATATTACATTAAAGATATGAGGGAACTTCCTTTATAAAGGAACCTTATGCCAAATAGCTTTGTAAAGCAAATAATGACCCTATAACCAATCTTCCTCTAAATCTAGATTTCCATATATCAGATTTTACTAAAAAGAGATACATCTGTACTTTATTTTTACATCTATCTGCTAGCAGTACTGCAACATAATAGTATGCCAATTTGAAATACCATAATTTTTATACTTTTTCAGTTCTCACAATGCAATCTTAGAAAATGTATTATTTTCTACATCATACTCACACATGCTTTCTTTTCCTTAGTGAAACTGTAGAATTTTCTTCCCCTTGATATCAGGGAGGGTGTCAGTAAACTACAAAGTTAATCATCATGCATAGGGCAATTATAACATCCTTCATCTGGTGCGAACTACTTTGTATGCATTTTTACAACAGATTTCTAAAGTATGAATAATTACCTTGACCGCTTTACAAGTTAACAAACTGAGGCTCAGAAAAGTCGAAGGACTTCTACTGGGGTCCAAGCTGTGCTCTGATCCAAGTCAGCCTGACTTTACAGCCACAAAATAACTACTATTTTATATATCCTCTTATTATTAGAATAATGAACATAAAGAAGAATTTTGTTCCTATGGAACGTGACAGTTTTTGCTGGATATTGGTGGTAAAAAAAACAAAAACACAACATTTTTATGACAGTTAAAATAGATTCTAGCAATTTCTCTACTGTCAGTTGTCTGGACAAGACATTTACTCTTTCAAGCCTCAGTTTTTCCATCTGTGAAATAAAACACCTAAGCTCTTCTCTGCCAAGAACATTCCTTTACTGTCCTGCTACTAGGAGACAATACATACACCACATGTACTCCTTCTATTTTCCATTTATTTTACTAGAAAGTGAGTTCAGATGAACATCTGTATCACAAGGAAACACTTCCACTAGCTAACTAAAAATTCGACTAATTTTAAAGAAGGAGATGGAAAGAAAAATTAATTCTTCCTTTTGGCTGCTATGGGTCAGGATGCTATCCCCCCGGCAGCATCATTCTCAAACCAAAAATCTTTCATAGGTGAAAAAAACTGAGTACACAGCTATAATCTTGATCTAAGAGAGAAGATTCAGATAATTTTCTGATTCAGCTAGACCGTGGTGTTTGAAAAAGCATGAAGAGTTTCCAGATGAAAGTCCCGAGCCCGCTCCTGGCTGTTAACTAAGTGTCACGGGCAGCCCCAGCCTTGGCCACATGCACTTCGTCCCCCAGACCTCACAGGCCTTCACAACTTTATTATTAAGCAAGAGAAAGAAACTGAGCTTCTGATTACCTTTCTTTTGCCTCTTTTCCTTTATGATCAAGGTGACTTATAAACAGCTGCAATAAAAATGATTTTTTTTTTCATAAGCATCTTCTCAATAATATCTCTGAGAAAGCAGGGAGGCTAAAAGATACGTGACATTCACAGATTTTGCCCCTGAAGCCACAAAATACACACGAGCAATTTCTTCATTTGACCAAAATGAATGGTCATCACAAAAACAAATGTAACTTTGGTATCCCTGATTTGGCTGAGACAGCTTTAGGGCTCAAACTTAATAGACTTCTTCTGACCGATTAGGATCAGTGCGGGTTGCATCATCCTTCCAGAGCCCACAGCCAAGACCAAACCACAGGCACGGAGCTGCCCTTGATCCATGACCTTAGCATACAAAGCAGCGGGCTGGAGAATGTCACAGGACTCCCAGGGAAGGAACTTTAAAGACACTGTTCATTTTGCTTGGTGGTCTTTCACAAAAGACAATTAAGCATTAAGAATAGATTGATGCTTAAATAAAATGCCTGACAGTAAAAGCACATTTCTATATTCCAAAGGCCCGAGAAAAGCTGTGCCTAAGAAGGGATTAGCTACTATCAGATGATATTACGACTGGATTAATGATGTTTCACATTCACTATATTTATAAAAAAGAGAAGAAAAAAAGAACAGGAATCTTTTAAGGAGCAGATAAGTGATTTCTATAAACCTTAAAAGCTAAAAGAAAATTCATTTTTAAAAGGACAGTAGTTATAATAGTACAGTATTTATTTGTAAATCCTTAATTGGAGTATTTTTTTCTTGGAAAAAGAACAGCCATACATTTCAGGTAAATTGCTGTTAACATAGTCTGTGGACTGTGAGGAACGGGTGTGTGTGTGGGAGAGAGAGAGACAGAGAGGGAAGGTGGGGGGGAGAGAGAGAGAAAGTCTCCTGTATGGATGCTTTATATTCCACCAGGTATTTTAAACCACTCTTATTTTAGGCAATTGTTTTTGTAATAGATACACTAAAGGTGATCATTTTATTTTATTGCTAGTCATTGCTGACTGCAATATTTTGCCAGATGAAAGTAATTACTATGACTATATTACTTCTCTAACCTGTTCTGTGTATTGGATCTTTAGTACTCATAGCATGAAATTCCGTTACCTTGTTTTAAAAAAATGTCATCTGGTGATGTGCTCTGACCTTACTTACATAAAGACATACCAGTTATTCTGTTTTTTTTTTTTTACAATCTGTATCTTTACATCTCCAGAGGTTGCAGAAAACTCTAACCTTGTGTAGAAATATAAAGATAAGAAAAATTGAACAGTGCAATGGCTAATGTCGATATTATAAGTAAGGAAACACAACAAATCATTTTAGGTCAATGATAATAAATGTAAGAAATCCATATCATATCCAACGAAAGAAGGAAGGAAGATAAAAGAAAGGAAAGCAGAAAAGAAGGAGAGAAGGAAGGAATGGAGGAAGGCAGGAGAGAGGGAGGGAGGGATCAACAAAGCAGAGCTGATAACAACAAACTCAATCCCACCAATAATTTGTTGGCTAGCATTACATATGGCTAATATTTACATATTTGAAATCATGTGTTACCTGTCTCCTTTACTCTAGAAATCGGTCATGCCCACAGAACTACACTGAATTTAGAAGCTTTTATTTGGAAACATGATCAAAAGAAAATACTACTGAAAAAAATAATGTCTGTTAGTTTTCTATTCTGACCAACTAGCTAATCATCTAGCAAATTCCACTGGAAGCTTCATGTCCTAATGTTGCAGCCAGAGTAGCAGCGTTAGATCCAGAAGCACTGATTACCGCAGTAGGGCATGTGAAGTGATGGTAGTTGAGTTCCAAAAAAATGAGCAGAGAAGAGAGATCTTCCTGCTCCCTTGATTTTCCTTCACAAACATAATCCTCCCACCCTCCCCCGACACCTGCCACCTCTAATCCTACCCTGGGTCCATGAGTTTTCCTCGAGAAAGCCATTCGGCTCTCCATAGGGACTTGGTATTGATCCCAGAAGAAGGTTGGAGTCAACTCATTTCAGCTGCCAAGTTCAGAGAAAAGCCATGCTTTCAATGACACATATTAGACATCTGTGGTCCTGACTTGAACTTTTTTTTGCAGTGATGAAAGACAGCACTAGACAAGGTTCTCATCTCTCAGGAGACAGGTGGAATGTGGCCACAAAGTTTCGTGGGTGTGATGCCACCTGAAAGTCACAATGTGTTGTGATTTTTCTTCTCCATTTTTTTTTTCACTTTTTGATTTTTTTTTTAAATTGAAAGCATAGACCATGTTGGCCTGGGTCAAAGTCCTCAGAAAAGGCTGCCTTACCGGAGTCCTTCAACATTATGCCAAGAGTTCTAAGAGCTGTATTTGCTGCCGGAGAAAAGGAATATCTTAATCCACAAAGCAACTGATAGACACATCAGCTCAGTCATTCCGAAAGTCCTTAGCGCTGTCAGGGTATCCCCTACCTTGCAAACCTCCAAAGTCCTCAAACCATGCGGGCAAGTGGTAGATGGGAGTGGAAGACTCCTTCTGAATCCCCACTGTTAGGAGAAACAATGTTTAGTAGGGGGTTCTAGTACAAGGCTCCAACATTTCACCAAGTCTGCTTGATTCTGCACCAAAATCACATAAAATGAACAACCTCACAGTTGCTTCAGTCTGCAGGAATTAAGACCCTAATTCACCTGCCTCTAAAATAAAGCTTCCTCAAATCTGGTCACTCTGACAGCTACAGTAACTCCTGCAGTTGAGAGCTCTGCACAGCTGCAGCCAGAATTGTGTTTGTTTATGTTCTTATGAGGGATTGGGGTTTGAGGCTTGAAAGGGAGATGTGGGCGGCGTAAGTAGCAGAGAGGCTATCTTTGAAGCTGCGGGAATGGACAGAGCCTCTGAAGGCGCCGGGGTGGGGTGGGGGGAGAAGAGCCAGGGGCTCAGGCTGAGCCTGTGGAGCGTCCTCTCCAGCAAGGAGAAGAAGGAAGGGGAACACAAAGTGGGAGTGGGCGGCTGACGGGGAGCTCACTGTGTCACAGAGGCCAAGGGTTGCCCACAGCAGTCAAAGATCACTGGCCACTGTGGACTAACAGATCGGTTTCAGTGGTGCGGCAGGCACAGCAGTGTGAGTACACAGAGGTTAAGGACAAACTGGATGTGAAAGCAGAGGCGTGGCACATCCACCTGTCTGAGATGTTGGAAGGAGAAGGGGGAAAGTATAAGTTTACCCAGAAGAGGCAGCAGGGCCAACAGAGGGCAATAATTTAAAGTGCAAATTGTTTGCACAGGAAAACATAAAAAACATATTTCTAACCAGTGTGGGCTTAATTTAAAGTGAAAAATGGTTGCATAACTATACATTAAGTATTTTAAATACTTACACATGAGAAATATTATGATATGACTATGATGGGCAAATCTGGTGAAAGAAGTAGGTAACATTTTTAGCAAGTGCTCTTGAAGTTTACATAGTTCTTTAATATATCCTTCAAAAGTCCTACGTGGCAGATCTTTTTGTTATTCCCATCTTACAGAAACCAATCTTCCCTGGAGTACAATTAGTTAGTGGTGGAGGTGGGACTTGTATCTTCCAGTGCCCCCCCTTTTATCCTTCTATACCAAATCAATTCTTCAGTAGAAGAAAGAATTACTAAATGTACTTTTTTACAAGACTTTTGATAAATACAGAAGTTTTTTTTAGGTAAATAGATCTTCCTGCAGATAAATCCCACAACCATACACCTTCGCTCTATCTCAAGAGTGTTAAACCAGCAGCAACTAGCTTAGAATTACCTTTCTTCCAACAATTCCAACTGCAAAAGTTGTGTTATTCCCTATCTATCTATAGCAATGACAGCAGGAAGAAAAGGGTTGCTAATATATAAATACCATTTATATTTGCCCACTCCAGTGTTGCTCTCCTATGTGACATACATAAAGACAGTTAATTTTCAAAGATCTTTTTCGTCTCTACACATCTACACATCCATCCTGACATATGCATTGCTAGCCTGCTGGAATAATCATATCAACTTTTTTAATACCAAAAAAAAATCTAAAGTAAGATTTTTATAAAGGATAATTAAGCAAGTTAATATAGTAATAAGTGGAATACACAATAAGAATATGTACTAAAATATCTGCTTTGTGCAATGCAGAACTGGTGTTTTAGGAGATTAACAATTATGATCGCCAGTCCTCTTCTGATTCTATAATACTCCACACAATCTTTTTTAAATTACTTTATTAACCTTTCCTCCTAGCACAGAAGTGCCCGATTATAGATAATATTTCAAAATCATCTGAGGTGTAAGTGTGTTTGATTTGCTCGGTAATTATTTGTCTACTTTATTACATTGGCCGAGCACACAAGCTCCTTGACCAGCTTTATTCAAGTCCAGTTAAGAATAGGGTCATATCATTTTGTGGATCACTCCCTTTGGGCCCCGACGTACATGAAATTTTCATACTGGAGGTGGGGATGGTGCATAGAAACATAGTACATTTTAAACATGGAGAAGTCACTCCCTGTCCTGTCATTAAAGGTTTCAGGCCCTGGGCTTAATGGAAAGAATGTTGTTCACAAGTGAAAGGAAGGCGTTTATTCCCCGCATGATTAGGAGGCAGGGCGTTGAGGGCTGAGCATGCAAATGCCCCTTGATGAAGTCTAAAAGCTTATCACTCACATATCTCTGGTGGCCTTACCCAGGGTCTTTATAATCTGTCCCTCGTCATTCATGGCACCTAGAACAACGCTTCTATTTTGATCTGAATCGTGAATGCATTTCCAGCATGTATTTTGACCCACTCAAGGCAGAAAGGAATGAGCAGGGGGTAACCACAAGGGGAGATGGCAAACATTTTCCTTTTAACAGGGGTCCGGAGGAAAGAGTACTGCCTGAAAATCAGACTGGGTTTTGCAGAGGGAAAGTTTGCCTGCTCCAACTTTACAACTCAGGGGCAAATGAAATTGATACTTACATGTTCTTAAAGATTAAAATGCATTGGGATGAAACAGGGTTGGTCGGCTTATTCTTGAGGGCCACCACCAGGATAAAAGCACAAAGCTGGAGGACTCTGTTTATTGTCCCCAATCAACAAATTCTGAAATTTCCATATGGAGCAGGATTCCGGGGCTCTGTTAGTAATACAGGATACGGCTGGTCAGCTCAGTCACCCATGGAATTACAGTGTAGGGTATGGATGCCAGTATTTTAGACCCAAACCGAGCATAAAAAACACAAAGTAAAATTCAGTGTCAGCACAAAGTTGACAGCGAATGATTATAACAGCTTCGAAGCTTGAAAAAGAGTGTAAATAACTAGGATCCCCTGCGGGCTCACTCAGCCTGCATACATAACAACCGTGATGGACAGCCTCTGTGGTAAAGTCCGGGAAACGAGGCACTGGGAAGATGCAAAAATTCTGCCAGCGAAGAGCCTTAACTGTCACCTTTCTGACTAAATCAGCTACTTTCATATAGAGAGAGAAACAGAGCAGTAGGCTATGCCTTTGGAAGACCAATTGCCCTTTTGCCTAGGAAGCAGGAATGTTAATTATCGGCTCTTCTGTGGTTATCAAGGCACTGCAATCCCCAGCTTTTGCACTTCGCGAACACTCTTCTCCCTGATCTTTAATCCTTGGCGCTTTTAGTCCACCAAAGATTGTTATTCAGAACAACTCTGCCATTTATAGAATGCAAAAATAAAGGCAAAAAAGAACAGTGAGCCATCCCAACTCAACTGTTACCTCACTGTGAGCACTTTGACTGGAAATTTAATTTTCGTTTCTTTTTGTATGCTTAGGCACACCAACGTGCACACACAGATACCTGCACTCCACCAGGAATGGTTTTCACGTCCTGAAAAACGACAAGCACATCATGGCATGCGGCCTCCAGCCTGGTGTAACAGATGCTGGATGCCGGCTTTGTGTGTAGAGCCTCGTCATCACTTGCACTCATCAACTCAGAGAAAAGAAAGTGGCCAGGTCTTCTGCACACACCTAGCTAGCACTCCACAGGTTCGTAATTCATTTACAAGATAATTAATCAATTAGCAAATAATCTCTTTCCCCTTTGTTATTTATGCTGCATAAGAATTGCATCTCCAAATGAAATGGCAGGCCACTTGTATTGAAACTTTGCCCTTCAAACACATTGGTCTTATTTATCTGAATTGAGCAGATGCTTTGCAATGCTAGCCCATTGTAACTGGACTGTTTGCTATTAGAACCCAAGTAAGATTTAAGCTAAACAGAAGAGCATAAATATGACATCCTATAGACATTCATGATGATCAACTGTGCTGTATCATCACCAGCCATTGCTACTTATTCATATAGGAAAAAAGAAGGAGAAAATACACTTGACATTGCTAAGAGGGGAACTACAGTCACTGGAAGGAAAGGTGAAGATGGAACTTACACGGTTATTGGCTCGAGAGTACAACTCTGGGGTCTTAAAATGCAACTAAACTACTACAGTGTATATATACATTCTGATTACAGGCTCAACAAATCCCATTTCTTTCAGAGCTCCAGATTATACCGTACCTCTTTGGGAAGCAAAGATATCAGGGAGCTTTTGCCTGGGGACTGGGTGTTTTTCATCAGGTCTCCCAGATAACCGTCACTGCGGAGAAGGTCGAGGTAACAACAGTATGATGGTAATTCCATCAGATCCTGCTCTGATCTGAGACTGGTCAAAGAAGGAACGCCTATACCACCCCTTCACCTTTTAGGATGTCAGACTCCTCCACTGTAGAAGACGCAAGTTAAACTATGTGATTTTTTTTTCTTGTTGTTGTCATTCCTTGCACAGCTATTGTATTATGAATCTCTGCATCCTTCCATATTAACACTGCTGCCAGGCGGGATAATTGAAAACACCTTCCCCCTCTAGCCAGGGTAAGGGTCTAAAAATATTTTAAAAGCAAAGAGTTCCCAGAATCATACAAACATTTCAGCAGCCAAATGAGCAGAAAGTCTGTTTTTGTTGCTGTGTTTTTAAGTCAACAACTATGTATTAAATTACTCCTGTACACACAGAACAACAAAGGCATTTTGGGTCCATTTGTACAGGTGAGAAAATGGGTCAGCTATGTAACACTGAACCCCAGGTGTGCGCATGGCAGAAAAATTCTGTCATCTATTGCTTTCATGGAGGACTTCTGGGGCAGACTCAGAGCCCCACGTAGTCACTTGCCAAGGCTTTAATAATAGAACAGCTACAAGGAAAACTTCCCTAACCCTTTGCTCTATTGAGAAAGGACTTAAGAATAAAAAGCATTTAAATGTTTTAAAAGGAACTGTGAAACTTAGTAAATGAGAAAATTAGAGAAAGGTCATTATAATATGAATGAATACCCTTAAAACAAACAAACTAACCCCAAACCTTACTGTTCTTTTTATCTTTCTCAAAAATAGAATGGTCAAATGCATACTGAAGCAAACTCTACTTGTTAGCCATGCTGAGCAAAGCTGGATTTGTTCGCTCACAGGAATAAAAAGCACAACAGTGAATCTTGGAGGCATTATTTCTTAGCAAAATTAGCATAACCCAGCACATCAGACTATTAAAATTTAAAAAGGATTTCAAACTGTCCTCGTATCATCAGCAGAGTCATGTCACAGATTTTTTTTATTGGTTCGGCAAACTAGGTGTAATTGTATCAATATTTTAATGCTTGATGCATATTGCCTGTGATACATTGCTTGCATAAATAAAAAGCACCAATATTCAATTGCCAATGAAATAATCACACACTCTAGATCTTTATTATATCATGCATTATTTAATTACAATAATCAGAGTCCTTTTGAAGGTAAAACAAGATTAAAAAGGTTTTGTTTTATTGGATCTATATATTTGATTTAAACTTTACATGTTAGCTTTACATTAAGAATTTATAAGGCATCAGTTCAAATGGTGCTATTATAAGAGTTTATTTCTTTTATAATTAGTACAGTACTCTTAAAGTACTCCGACTACGAGAGATAATATTTCAGTATTTTAATGAGCTTCTTAAGTGTAATTGATGTAACAATCATTGAATTACACATTTCTACCTGAAGAATAATGAAGGAAACATTTTAATGAGAAATTTAATCATTATTAGCAAATGATCTACTAAACTGCCATTTGCTGACATTTAAAAGCTTAATGGCAGAAAACTGTATTTTCCTACATCTGCATCAACATCAATGGCGATTATTTTCTGTTACTCTGATTTCAAAACCAGGTTAACTCTCCACCGTCACTAATTTATTTATAAATTTGAGAAAACTTTCTTTAACCCACAGTTGTCAGACCCTTCCAGAAAGTGTGGGGCTTGACACTTAGAGGGATAATTTAAATAAATTAGCCCCTTTTCCAGCCTTCAGCAGTTTTCAGCATAAAAGGGCTCTTTCTTGTGAGTATTCATGCTTGCATCAGCTTGATTTTGATGAATGCCCTGCGAATTCCCTGATAGTACCTCAGACAGATTTTAGACCGATGTCAACAAGGAGTTTTAAAGCTCCCTCATTTCAAGAACACATCAGCATTCAGAGGGGGGTAGACCTGAGTAAGAGGAACCTACTATGCAGCTTTGCCAACTTCTGGGGTTGGGTTTTACTGCTGAGTTTACAGAAATCTCTGTGCCACGGGGAGAGAGATTTAGAATGGAGACATCACAGTGGAGTCTGTAACCATGTGTTTAGGGGGCATAAAAAAGAAACACAAGATAATACTAGGTGGGCAGGATTTCTGTAACCCATTGTAGGTTAAGAGAGTTAGAAGAAAAGCTCAGCCTTCCAACTGAAGTGCTGGAGAATCTCACGACCTTCAGATCTTTACCAGGCGTCCATGTGCCTTGCTGGTTTCGTAAGGGCCAGTCATTCCCAGGACTCCTCAGTAGAGTGCTGCTTCTCTCACTGTGTGATTTGTATGATGGGAACAGTCAATCTAGTGGACAGAAAGGAGTTGAGGTAGACACACACTATTATGTATCCAATGCACAGTGAGATTTCTTTCTCTTTCTTTCTTTCTTTCTTTCTTTCTTTCTTTCTTTCTTTCTTTCTTTCTTTCTTCTCTCTCTCTCTCTCTTTCTTTCTTTCAAGTTTGAGTTCTGATTTGGAATCCTGACCATGAGTAGGCAAAAGGGAGGAAGGAGAAAATGCTAGCATTTTACTCACACCAGTGTCCTAATGATCACTGAAGTCCCTTTCAGTCCAGGTATACTAGGTTTTGCCCAGCTACTCTTTTTCCATCTCAGAATTCCCATAGCCCTTGATTTTTTTTTCTGTCTCCTTAAGGAACTTGTTCCTTTTCACTTTGCATGCTGTTATGGACAGAATATTTGTGTCCCCCCCCCCAATTCATATGTTGAAATCTGACCCCCCAATGTAATGAAATTAGCAGGTGGGGCTTTGGGGAGGCCATTAGGTCATGAGGATGGAGTCCTTAAGAATGGGATTTGTACCCCTATAGAGAAGGCCCTGGAGAGCCCATAGCCCTTTCTGCCCTATGAAGACACACTACAAAGAAGGAAGTCTGCAACCCGGAAGACAGCTCTTTCTGGAACCTGACCATACTAGCACCCTGATCTCAGATTTCTAACCTCTGGAACTGTGAGAAATAAATTTCTTTTGTTTATAAGCTCCACAACCTATGGTAATGTGTTATAGGAGCCCAAACTGACTAGCATACATGCTCTCAAAAATGATCATTAGAATTAAAAAAAAAAACACATCATTTTTTATTTCCCTCATAACTGAGGGGGCTAGGTTCTATGGCTGACTCGCCACTGCTTACTGCCGATAACTTGGGGAAAGCTGCAGCCCTGACAGGTTGTGCTGGGCACCACACCAGTCATCATCCAACATTGGGTCTCTCTGTTGTTTGTAAACGAGCAGGCAATAATAATGTTAGTAAATGGCCTACAGGGGTTAGAGCACTCAAGAAACTATGGATAGAACATCTTTTAAGTAAAGGGCAGAGCTGAGAAACAATATCCCAGCTTATTATTTTTTGTTTGGGTGGTCATGATGCAGCAGGTGATTGTCGATATTGTTTATTATGGGAGATGTCATTGCCAAAACTCCAAAAGGTAAGACTGACATACTGTATTGGACTATAATTTTGAAGTTTATTCACAAATCAATTCTGATCCTGCAGTGAAAAACAAAATTACAAAGGACTACTAATAAAGCAGATCTCTTCTGCTAATTACAATATGATTATAAATCCTAAATACTGTTACCCATAAAGGTGGGACCCGTGTGTTATATCTCGAAAGGATAGGATAGCACTGACATTTATTTTTTTTATTAAAAAATATTTTACATTTATTTTTTTAAGATTTGGATATCATTTGTTCATAACTAGAATATGTGTTTTTAGAGGTAAAGGACAACTTTCACATTATAATTTAGAATTAAATAAGCATATTTTTTTTCCAGATCTATATCAGAGGGAAATAAAAATGCAACATCAAAGAAAATATAAGTGAATGTCTGGCTAGAAATATGAAGGGTATTTTCAGAGAAACTGGGTCAGGATTAGTTATTAGAAATTTTTACCAAAATAATATTAGGATGGTGTTATTTAGTTGTGATACCATATACTGAGGCACCCTGAAACATTCCCATATGAGTTACCAAATTTTTATTAACATACAAATTTTTTTTGTTTACAATCATTTTTTGTTATCTATCCAATGGAGCAATTTCAGTCAGCTAGTCTCAGGAAAAGAAAAGTACAACTTGTTCCAAGGTAGAAAGAGAGAAAGTAGGGAGGGCAGAGGGAGGAAATGTAGAATGGAAGGAGGGAAGGAAGGAAGAGCAAGGGAGAGAAGGAAAGAGAGAGAAAGAAACTGCAATGAATAGCACTAAACCAATGCAAAAGAAAAATGGAGTATTTTCTAGAATGTGGAAGAACTTTGCCTCCTGAGAGCATAAAGCCCAGGATAATAAACAGCTCTATTCAAATAGCAACACAGTGGTAAAGGGCAACCACATGAATTGTATGATAGTTTTGGATGCAATTTAATTCCTTCAAGAGTGCCACCAAATATTGTAGTATTCAAAAGAGTGCCATTAATGAAAAAGGACATATAGATGTAAATTGGAGAAAATGAGAACAAGAATTAATTCAAATGACAAGTACTTTTTAAACAAAAGCCTCAGTATTCTTATAAGGTTTTTAATGATTCTTTACCCTAATCAACTCAGTTTTATCCATTGTATTGGAATCCCAAAGACTAACTCATCCAGTTAGCAAACCAGATATAAACAAATGCTACTTTTAAAGATGCATTTCCCAAAGGATCCCTCCAAAGACTGGGGGAACATGAGATGAAAGCCATAAAAAAGATTAACGATGCCCCCTCGGAGCAGCCGCATGTTGCTGCAACAAAGGTGGTCAGTGACAGTTCCCCCAACAGCTGTTAAGGGTATCCCAATCCAGGAGATTCTACCAATTACGTAAAAGCTTATCAAAGAAGTCAGAAAGCATGTTCAATCAAGTGAGCGTCCCTTTTTCTGCTATCATTTAAGGAAACATTTTTTCCCTCCAAAATATGAAAACCCTCTATGTAATCCTAAGTAAACATGAGTCCAGTTCAGGCTTTGGATCTACTTCACTGGTACATCATTCCCAGCTTTGATAAAATATTTGAAATGCATGCATATACACTTACACTTCACAAACACACATACACACACTCACCTTAGATGCCTGTTGATTTGCTTGAGATACATATAACCAGTTCTTTTTTGGGTAAACTCCTGTGTCCGTTTATAAGAAAGAAGAATCATAACTCAGACTTTTCTCAGTTTCAGCTTAAATTTTCTTTTTCTCTTTATCTGAATTATTATTTCCTCCCCACTCCATCTCTGCCTTCTCACGGCCTTTTTTTCCCCTTCAAGTCAAGCCCAAATCCTTGGCTCTCCAAAGGATTTTGGTCATCCACAACTGGAAAGGAACCTCCCTTCTTTAGAAATATCATAGTACCTGTAGTCTGTATACAGCATACCATTTATTGCCTTGTATCAATTATTATTTTTAAAAGTATAGATATTTTCTGTACGACTAGATTATAAACTCCTAAAGGTGAGAGTTCTGCCATATATTGCAGCTATTAAGAGAAAGGAACCCATTATTAAGAGAAAGGACTCTACTACTGTGTGTCCTGAGTAAATGCCTCAACCTCAGTTTTCTTCTCTGTGGCTGGGAATAATAAAAGGATGTCTCATCAAGTTGTTCTGAGAATTAAATAAGCTAATGCATGTGGCACAGTGCCTTGCACACAGAAAGATGCTCAACAAGAGTTAGCAGTCATCGTTGTTGTTGTTAGTTCTGTCTCTTGGCTCCTCAGTGCCATGCTCTGTACCTTGCACACTACATGTACTCAGTGCTGAGATTTTTGATTGCCTGATGAGGGGTATCTATGGTTTTGGCCATGCCATATCTAATTTCTCTCTGCCATTCCTCACTCATAGCTCTTCCTACATACAGCCTTACCTCATGCAGACTTCATGTGGCCTAATGGAGGCCCATCATTCCACCAGCCAGAGGAAGGTATGTGATGGGCCAAGAGATTGCTTAACAATCAAACTTCCTTTCAACTGTTCTCATCCAGAAGTCATTCTGGGAAACTATTTAAGCATATAAAACAATCACAGTCCTTTCCTAGACTTGGCAAACCCTCAGGTACTAAGAGAACACCCTACTGCCATCCCAGAAACCCTCATCTCTGGGAAAGTACAGACAGCTCTAAGAACTTGTCCGGTGGCCCTCCTATTTGTGGGCTGCACCATTTCACTGTTACTGGAAACTCATTATCAGTGAATCCTTCCAAGAGGATGCCTAGTAAATGTTGTGTGAAGAGTAGCAGCAGTTGCATTTGAATTTGGCGTGTGCAGGTATGTTTAAGAAATGGTGGTACAAGTTTCTTTCCAGTATATTTATTTACCTGAAGAATCAGGTCCTTCTGGGAAAGCAGAGATATTTGAGCTAGGGCAGTGAACCACATCAAAAGAGGGGCTCCTTTGCCGAGATGAATGACTGAACCTCAGTACTTTATGGCTACTTTATCCTACATGGGTTTTTATTTTTGTAGTTCTATGAATTAATCTTGCTTTCTTCTATTTGTCCTCCATGGATTAGCTCCAATGTTACTTCCTTTGAATCCTGGGGTGGGGATAACTGCAACAGGAGGGGAGACAAGAACAAGGAATGCTACACAGAACCTCCCTGGGTTGCTCAACAATCCTTATCCTGAATGACACCCCCCTGGGCAAAGGGTATGGGAATCCTGGCGTAGGTATTGTTTGGCGTCAGCTGTCATGGGCGGGGGATGTCTTCAAGAGGTAAGGCTGTCCTACATTGGTGCTTCCAGTGTATACAGTGGTACCTTAGACATCAAGCATGGGCAGGGTGGATGCCTTCATCAGTGGGTATGAGAGCTGTTATCTTCACAGGTGCCAGTGAATTGTCATCCTTTTAGTGGGGGCAGGAGACATAATCATGGGAAACAGGAGTGGAGGAGAAGAAAACGAAGACATCTCACCCTGAGAGAACTAATGCAAGAAGCATAAAATAAGGTAACCCCCAGAAATTCCCAGCACCAGACGTGGAAGGAAGCCTAAAATGATCATAAAGGATAGAGGGAAGGAATCCAGGAAAACAATCTTCGGTGATTGTTGCTGTGATTCTGATCCTCCCTCGGACAGTCAAGGCCTGTGAGCCTAGAGTTACATAAGCTTGAAAAAGGTAACATGCTTGGTAACGTGGGGAGACATGGCTCTGCTGGCCCCGAAGTGAAAACATTAATTTTAAATTAAAAAAAAAAAAGTGCTCTTTTTTTTCCCTTTTTCAAACCTGACATCCATTTCAATGTTAACAACCTAAAGCCTTTCAAAACATGGTGTGAGGACTTAATGCTATCTTTTGTAATTGCTGAAACTTTTATTAAAAGTGTTTGGTTCTAAGCCCTGAAGATCAGTCATACCAAAGTGAGTGACACATTTAAAAGGCTAATGATCCTGTGAAATGTCAGGCCCAGGAAAAATTCTGGAGCCACAGTTGGTAAAAACTGATAAAAATAAGTACTGCATATAAGCAGTAAAACTTCCCAACAAGTCCTCCAAACTTTAAACATGATTTTTGGAGCCTCAGATTTAGTTGTTTGTCTCTCAGATCAAAGCCATGGGTCTGTTAAGAAAAACCTATGTCTATTTTTATGGCATGACTTTTATTTACAGGAGCATAGTATAGAAATAATCTATATACAGCTTTGGCCCTAAATGCTGTAGAGAGTAGCTGGGACTTGTGGGGGGTTAGTATTATCAGGGCAGATTCTCTAGCAGCTTTTCTTGCACACCTAATTTCTGCCAGGGACTACCAACTGCTTATCCCTAGGAAACACCCATAGGTCACTGAGATTGAGAAAGCTTCTGGCCCATCAGTGTTCATGGTTCAAAACAGAAAATTCAGGCTTTGGGTCCTGGATCTTTGTCCCCAACAAGAATGTTAACCTGTCATTGCTTCTGACCAAGATGGAGTAAAAGTGACCATGTTTAAACTCTGCCTGAAAAAACTAAACATACCAGATAGTATTCTGGATGGTAGATATCAAGGAATGGGCAGTGATCCTTAAACAATGGGAAGGAATGAGATGAGCCCTACAACTGCCATTAACATAGGCTTTGACAGAGTATCCAGGCGTGGTAGAGGGAGGGGGCACCCAGGCAGAGCCCAGCCAAATCCCAGGTTGAGGAGACAGTGCTGGGTATGGGGAGACCCAGGCAGCAAGAGCTCCCAAGAGAGAGTTCCAGACAAGAGAGGGTTGCCAGAGGAAGACTCTTGGAGATCTGCAGAGAGGTTCTTGAGTATTTAGCAGAGTATTTACCAGCAGAGGCCTGTGATGAAACTGAGGCCAGGGGAAGAAGCAACCAAAAGGATTACAGAAAACACTGTCTGGTGCCCACACAGAGCTGGGAGACTGCCTGCTCCCACCAAGACTGAAAAACCTCATAATTCACAGACCATGGAGTGCACAGAAGTTTCTTGCCTCATTAGTGGGAAATAACCAGCCCTAAGCTAAACACTGCTCTGGACTCGTTTAAAAATCTTAAAAGTAAGACCTTCCAAAATTCAAATTTCCAGGTAATTCAGTTGTGTCCCAGAACAAAAGATATAAATGTTTATGGGAACACAAAAATAACAAGCACTCAACAGGGTAAAAGATTACCAGATATGCAAAGAATCAGGAAAATGTTACCTTAATGCACAATGAAATCAATAAATTAAAACGAACCAAAAATAGACACAGATGTTAGTATCAGAAGATAAGAACATCAAACAGTTATTATGACTGTATTCTATATGTCCACAGAGTGAAGAAGAGACATAGAGGGTAAAAAGACCAAAGACTCCTAGAAGTGAAACAAATCTGGATGGGATTAACAGCATATTAGTCATTGCAGAAGAAAAGATTAGTGAATTTGAAGACATGGCAATAGAAACCATTCAAAATAAAAAAGAGAAAAAATTTTTTAAAGCATCAGTAAGCTGAAGGACAACTTCAAGTTGCCTAGCACACATGTAATTGGAATCCTATAAGGAGAGACGAGGGATGGGGCAAAAAAGGGAAGAAATAATAGATGAAATATTTCTAAATTTAATGAAAACTACAAACCCAAGAATTTCAATGAACCCAAGTACAAGAAATATGAAGAAAACTACTCCAAAGTACATCAAAACCAAACTTGTCAAAACCAATGATAAAAAGACAATATTAAAAGCAGCCAGAAGAAAAAGCCACTTTCCATACAGGGGAACAAAGATGAGAATTCTATCAGATTTCTCTTCAGAAACAAAGTAAAGGAGAAACCAGTGAAGCAATGTCTTTAAAGTACTGAAAGGAAAACCGCCCCATATGCCCAGAATTCTATACCTAGGAAAAATACTTTTCAAAAATGAAGGTGAAATAAATATTTTTTTTCAGATGTAAAAAACGCTGAAAAATTCAGGACTAGCAGTTCAACATTATAAGAAATGTTGAAGAAAGCCCATTGGGAAAAAGGAAGATAATATCAGATTAAAAAAAAAAAAGGTTGTCTACAATAGGAACAGAAAGCACTGGAAATGCCAACAAATGAGTAAATACTTGAGAGGGTTTTCTTATTAATTAAATCTTTTTAAAAGATAGCTGAATGTTTCAACAAAAATAATAGCAATGTGGTGTGGGTCGTATAACACATGTACAGGAAGTAAGTATGAGATCAAGGGCATAAGGACCGAGCCGGCACTGAAAGTATACTCTTGGAGGATTCACATGTCCTACAGGGAGGGCTATAGTAGCACTTTGTGTAGAACGTGATCAGTTAAAGGATATGTACCAGAAATCCTGAAGAAAGCACACATACAAAAGAGTTAGAGCTTTTAAGCCAGCCAAAGAGATAAAAATAAAACCATAAATAATAATTAACCTAGAGGAAAGCAAAAGAGGGAGAAAAAGTGAACAAAGAACAGATGAGGCAAACAGAAAACAAACAGAAAGATGATAGATCTTAACTCTAACCATATCAACAATCACATTGACTGAAAACTTGTTTGAACACTCCAATTAAAAGGCACAGATTGTCAAATTTAATTAAAAAAAAAAAAGCATGGCCTATATGTCATTTACAAGAAACACAATTTAAATATAAAAAAACAAATACTTTAAAAGTAAAAGGATGGAAAAAGATATCCCATTCTAATGCTAATTAAAAGAAAGCTGGAGTGACTATATTAATATCAAACAAAGCAGATGCCAGGGTAAGGAATATATTACAAAGGGTAAAGAATGTCATATCATAATGATAAAAGACTCAGTTCATGAAGAGGACATAAAAATCCTAAATGTTCATGCACCTAATAATAGAACTTTAAAATACATTAGGCAAAAACAGGATTCCTTGGAGAAACAGACAAATACATAAGCATAATCTATGATTTCAATATCCCTTTCTCAATAATTGATAGAACAAGCAGACAGAAAATCAGTAAGGACATAGAGACCTTACAATAGTATCAACCAAATTGACCTAATTGAGATATATATGTATACACATTCTACCCTATAAACATCAGAATACACATTGTTCAAATACATACCAAGATAAACCATATTCTGGGCCATAAAACATGTCTCAATAAATGTAAAAGGATTCAAGTCTTGCAAAATATGTTTTCTAACCATGAGAAAATTAAACAGGAAATCAAAACAAAAAGATTTCTGAAAAGTTCCCTTATATTTGGAAATTTTAGCACATTTCTAAATAAACCAAGATCAAAGAGGAAATCAAAAGAAAAACTAGAAAGTAATTTGAACTTATTGAAAATGAAAACACAACATATAATTAATTTGTAGAGTCCAGTAAAACAATACTGGGGGCTGGAAAAGGTATTAATAACATGAAATGTCTGTATTAGAAAAGAAGAAAGGTCTGACATTAATAAACTCACCTTCCACTATGAGAAATAAAAATACCACCCACACACATAAAAACAGGATAAATTAAACAAAATAAGCAAAAGAAAGGAAATAATATCAGAGAAGAAATCAATGAAATGGAAAACAGAAAAACAGGAGAGAAGATCAGTGAAATCAAAAGCAGGTCCTTTGAAAAAAAATGAAAACTGGTAAACTTCCAGCCAGACTAATTAGTAAAAAAGAGGGAGAGAAGACATGAATTACCAACTTTAGGAAAGGGAGAGGGGACATCATTAAAACTTTCAGCATATTAAAAGGATACAGGAATATTATATCAATTTTATGTTAATAAATTCAACAACTTAGACAAAACAGGAAAGTTCCTTAGAGAAACAAATTACCAGAACTCACCCAAGAAGAAAAAGATAATCTGAATAACCCTATGCATTTTTTAAAAAATAATATTTTTAAGTTTAAAGCTTTCCTACAAAGAAAACTCCAAGACAAGATGACTTCACTGTTGAATTCTTCCAAATGTGTAAGAAAATAATACCAGTTTCACACAAATTCATCCATAACATTGAAAAGGAGGAGTCACTTCCCATCTCATTTTATGAAGCCATCATTACCCTAATGACAGAACCAAAAATAGATATTACAAGAAAACTATAGATCAATATTCCTCATGAACATGATAGAATTTTTTAAATTAGCAAATGGAATTTGCTGGAAAGATTTTGCTTGAGGAACAAAATACATCAAAGCTAGTAAGACCACACAGAGTAAGGTCTATGATCCTATGATGCTGTCAACTCCTCCAGTAAAAGAGCATTTTATATAACTTTCTCATTTCCACAAAGTCAAAAAAGCAGAAATTCTCTTCATTCACCAAAGTGACTATGGTTTGGCTATTGAGGAGGTATAAAGTTGTGTTCAGAACACAGATTCTGAAATCAGACTGCCTGGGATTAAATTTCAGCTCCACCTTTTACTACCTTTATAACTTGGCAAACATTGCTTAACTTCTCTGTGCATCGATTTCAACTGTCTTAAAATGGAGACGATACTATCTCTTTCTTATAGGGATGTTGTGAGAAAGAAATATCTTAATCCTTATAAAATGTAGGGAATGGCAGAATGAGGCATGGGGAACATAGTAAGGTTCACAAATCTAGCAAGGAGCAATGGTAGAAGTAGGAGTGACTGTGTCATGTGCATAGCCATGAAAGACACACATTGAACTGAGTTCTGAAGAATTTTATGCTTGGTGTTACATCAGGAAGAAAGCGAGGGACAAACACACCACTAACAGGCATCGGTGTAAACAAGCACTTAGTAGCCAAAAGGTTATTAGTATTTTCCAGAAACTGTGATTAAGATAATGCGTGTTGAATGTAGAATATATTTTGGGGACATGTGGGGAAGGGGAAAAAGAAGAAGTGGTAAGCAACATAGGAGTAAAAGCTGGAAATTGAGAGCAGATAACGAGGAGCCTTGTGTGCCATGAGAAAGCAGCTCAATGTGATCCTGAAGATAGAAAACTATCCAAGAATTTAATACGAGAGTGTCATAGCCAGATAAAATAGATTGAAGAGAAGGAAGCAGAAGTCAGGAAAACTTCTAAGAAGCTGGGTTAGTTCTCCTTTTGCTGTTTGTAACAAATTACCACAAATTTAGTGGGTTAAGACAATACAAATTTACTATCTTTCAGTTCTTGTGTTAGAACTCTGGCACTGGTCTCGCTGATGAAATCAAGGGGTTGGCGGGATTTCCTTCCTTCTGGAGGCTCTGGAGTGAATTAACTTCTTGTCTTTTCTAGCTTCCAGAGGTCACCTGCTTTCCTTAGTTTGTGGTCCCTTCCTCCGTCTTCATAGCCAGCAGTGGTGAACTGAGCCCCTCTCATCACAAATCACTCTGGCCTTTTATGCTCCCTCTTCCAACTTTTAAAGACCCCTATGGTTAAAGTGGACTCACGCCTGTAATCCAAGATGATCCCTATTTTAAGGTTACATGATTAGCAAACTTAATTCCCCCTTGCCATGTAATGCAGCATAATCACAGGGTCTGGGAGCTGGGATATGGACACCCTTGCTGGGGGGCATTATTCCTCCTCCTACAGAAGCTATTACAAAATCTCAGGTAAGACATGATAAAGGCCTGAACAAAGGTGGTGGTAATAGAAATAGACAGGAGGGAATATATTAAAGAGTACCTTTAGATGCATAATTAAAAGAATACATACATTCATTTGGGTGGGATTGGAGGATACAGAAGACATGAGAGAGAACGGGAAATTAAGGATGTCTCCTAATTTATTAAGTTTAAAAAGTCTGGTGAAAGATGATGTCATTTTAATTATTGCAAATTTGGTTTCTAATATGTGATTATAAAGTTCTCATAGAATATTAAGAGTGAGATGCCCAAAAGGTTGCTGGAAATTGGGTCTGTAATTCAGGAAAGCAGTAATACAGATGACCAAGATCTGAGCACTGGAATGTAATATTTGAAGTTTCAGAGTAGATGCTGTAAATTACCAAGCACCCTAAAGACATACACACACACTCACACTCAATATTCAGCAGCTTTCATTGGTACTACCTATTATTTAATATGACAAAGTTAAGCTCTATATTAAAAACAAAATGTAAATGATCTACTATATGTGCAACTGAGTCTTGACAGGTAGCTCATAAGAGGAGCAAATACTTACCAATATAATGGTAAACCCTTACAGAGGTGGCATTCCCAAGCCCCCCAAATGTGGAAATGCTGGTAAGGATATGTTCTACTCAAAGAAGCAAAGAATTGTGACACTGACTGTAGTCCATGACTGTCCAGCCCCATGTTCTCATGTTTTATCTCTCACAGGAACACCTAGGAGATATTTCTCCTACTGGAAACCATGTTTTTACTTAAGATTTGGGCATTTCCCCATTTTGTGAGAGGTTTCAGCTATATATATATATATCTTTAAAAGGCAGTGTTGTATATGGGAAATCTCTGCACCTTCCCTTCAATTTTGCTGTGAACCTAAAACTGCTCTAAAAAAAAATAAAGTCTTGGGGCCCCTGGGTGGCTCAGTCAGTTAAGCGTCTGCCTTCAGCTCAGGTCATGATCCCAGGGTTCTGGGATGGAGCCCCACATTGGGCTCCCTGCTCAGTGGGAGCCTGCTTCTCCCTCTCCCTGCTGCTCCCACTGCTCTGTGTCAAATAAATAAATAAAATCTTAAAGAAAATAAAGTCTTTAAAAAAGTTAATATCTGAAGCATTCCCGTTCTCTCTCATGTCTTCTGTATCCTCCAATCCCACCCAAATGAATGTATGTATTCTTTTAATTATGCATCTAAAGGTACTCTTTAATATATTCCCTCCTGTCTATTTCTATTACCACTTCAGGATATTGCTCCCAACCCCTCATGATTTTTAACATAAACAATTTGTTTTATTCATTAAGAAAACACAAGTGGTATGATAATATTAATATACCAACAAATAAGGGTGATCTTTTAGAATCCTCTCTTACAGAAAAGACCCGAAGTATTATACAGATCTGTTAATTCATAGCAATGCAAATGGTGCACAGTACAAACCATGAGTAATAAAACATCCTGTAACAAAAACTTAGAATTCCATATAAATGGTTGGGGGGTGGTTGGGAAGGCAGGGTGGAAATGTCCATTTAAATATAGGACCTTGATTAATTTTCTTCCATAGTGGAATCATAATAACCAAAAATAAGCTCACTGATGTAGCTGTAGTGACATATGAGTTGGAACGCATAGCGTGTACAAAGGTGAGTAATAAAAGTGAAGCAAACAAGCAAAAATATATCAAAAATGACTAAAATTATGTGTTTTCATTGTTAAGAAATGTAGTGAAATTCTCATCTGGTGAATTCCAATTCAGCATTTCCTTGATATATCTTTTATAATTTTCACTCTAATTATAATGAAAATCATTTTTCAATGTAATTTTGTAATAAAAATGTTTCTTTATTTCTCATTACATAAGAACATGATCTCGTACAGTTACTGAGCGGGCTTACAATATGCACACTGTATCTTCCCTTTCTTACCATTTAATCTCTTCATAGTCTACAGATGTCAAGAGGTTCAGATTAAGCTTGTTAAAGATCTGCTTCACTCGAACTCACTGATGATTATTTATTTAGCAGTTTTATGTAACCCTGTCATTGATAAGCACTCTATTAATTTGCCGAGGGACAAATCAACACTAGTTATTTTTCTACTGGCTATTAGACTCGGTGCTGCTGTTTGTTACAAACCACTTGCCAGTTAATTATAAATTATGGGTCCTCTTTGCCTATATTAATTGATATCTCCTCTGCCTTTGTAATACTAGACAAATAAATTGAAGGCAAGATTTATTAAGCAGTGTATGTCTTGTGTCTCTTGATTAGTATTCTTTACTTTTTTAACATTTATACTTGTTTATACAGATTTGACAGACTAATGCATTCGAGAAATGATCTTTGGGGTGTTTTGTAGTAAAGAAAGAAAAAAGATTTAATGGGCTTCCTACAAATTTATTTCAAATGACCCACCATTCATTGTATGCAATTCTTAAAATGCCTTTTGACTTTGTGCTACAGACTAGTGATAGCAGCCTCCCAATTATGCAAAAGCCAATATTCAATAGTTTTAAGTCTATGCATGTATTTGCTATAAGGCGAACAAATATGAAATGTATATAACTTAAAATCTGTATTACTTTACACATGCAATATGCAATCTCTCCTTCACTTTATTGCATATGTGCATTCTATTACATATGTTTTTGCATATATGTGGAACCCTTTTAAATTTTTCTCATCTAAACAATCTGTAGGTGTAATACATAGTGACAAAACGATAAACTATAGCCATTTTTAATTTTCAGAAGCATGAATTATGGATGGCACTTGCCATAGGACATGCACCTTTCCATTTGCAGCTCACAGAGGAGCCAGGTAGGAAGAATTTAGGCCAGGTAGGAAGAAAAAAAAAAAACATTATACAAAAGGAAGTCTTAATTCGTTTGCTCCCTGGACAGCATCAAACATTGAAGAACTGCAAATTTAATGGGAAGGATTACCCCAGAGGGTCATTGGACTATATTCTGATTTCAAAGGGCTTCAGAACCTAGCTATCTGCCAAAAGATCTGGGTCTCTGAAATCCTAATTTTATATATAATTTTTCCACTTAATTGACAATTTTGACCCAAGTTACATTTGCAATACCTTGAATTCCTAATAATTCCCATCTGATATAAATCTAGCAAATGGACAGTTAGCCCACTGGGGTAGGTGGGTTGTTTTTCCATTAGTTCTCATGGGAAAGGAGAGATATATTGGTCAAGCAGATCTGTTCCTATTTTCAACTCACACATAATTGAATCCCTTCTCCAACATATTCATGTTTGAAGATTTAAAGACTCCCCAATTAGAATTTAGAGGAAGCCTTTAGAGTAAAATTAGCTAGCTCATTCAGAAAACATGCACTCTGCTAATGTGCTGTGAAACTGACCTTGAGTCACTTTTTAATAATGAGATTTCAAGAATCATCTTCTCCTATATACCAGGCTACCTTTTGTTAGCTGTTTCTGGGCACACCTCCCAATGGATGTCATGACTGATAGAATTTCCTGATAGCCTTGATTCATTGGATTATGCAGAAAATATGCTATTAATCATCCCTCAACAATTTATTATTTTGTCTGTATATCCTCCATGTTACCCTTCCTACCATTTACTATCTCACTGCTCAAAATCTCTGTCCCCCACAGTCAAACAAGATCTGAGAGAATTAGATTTAAGTTATTAGTTACAACTTGAAATTACTTTGATTAGCAGCGGATTGGGGTTGACACTAACCTCTCAAATAAATCATTTTTGATTATTCACATTTCACATATTCACATCACTTTTGAAGCCAATTACATGGTTAATCCATTGTTTGCCAAATTGCAGTGCACTTTTTTTTTTTTTAATGCTTCATACTATATACCCTAACCCAGTGGCTCTCAACTGGAGCAAATTTATTCTCCCATGGACATTTGGCAATGTCTGGAGACACCTATCGGTGTCACATATGGAGGAAGGAAAGGGACTGCTATTGGTATCTAGTGGGTAGAGGACAGAGAGAATGCCAAACATCCTTCAATGCAAGAATAGCCTCCAAAACAAAGAATTACTGGTCCCAAATGCCCACAGTGATGAAGCTAAGAAGCCCTACTCTAACCCCTCAAGAAAAACCCTAACTTTCTTTCTTGAAGGGGCATTAATAAGTAGAGCAAGGATTTTGGGGGAGAAAGTTTAAAAACCTAATATGACTACATTTTCTTATTTTAGGTGACTCATAGAGATTGCCTAATTTGCTCACTGATATGGAGCAGGCCTGAGGTGCTCAGATGACACTGGGTTTAAAATGTGCACACTTGGGAATGGAAATGAATCTTCTGTGAAGCTTGCTGTGTGCTACCTCATGAAAACATTATCCAAAATGCATTTGAGGGAAATATTCAATTCTATTCTACTCAACTCAGATAGTTGAATTAGGAGCTCTGAATTGGTCAGTGGGAAGAGTGGAAGGAGCTATGAGTTATATAGATCATCAAGGCAATCTGGTCATTGGGGCAACACACAGAAGAGGAAGCACATGTGGATAAAAGGGCATGAAGTGGATTTTAGTGTACCTGGGAAAATAGGAAGATTTACTAATCTGAGATGTGAATGTTTTCATTCAAAGATTTATTGACATCCAGTGGGAATAAAGTACCATGTACTAGAAACATTTGTCTTCAAATCTTTATTTCTCCACCCCAGAATTATTTTTAGCATCTAATGATGTAAAATGATATATATGTGTAAAACATGCAAATTCAAATGTTCAGTATTAGTAAAACATAATTTCTCATTTAAAACTATAAATATATGTTATAATATTATCTAATGTTCTAAATCAAATATGATCTTTTACACAACCTCAACATGCACACCTCATTTTGGAGACTGCTGCACTAGGAAATACAACTTGAATTCTTTATATTCTAGTATAAGGAATTCTAGTGCCCCACCAGGTGATGATCTTCTTGAGGTTGGTGATTATGTCTTTTTTTTTTCTTTTTGTTACTAGTGCTCACAACAAAACAGGGATTCAATCCCTGTTTTATTTAAAGAATAAATGGAGTTGGCCTATAAAGAGCTGATCCAGTAGGATGGAATATGTTGGGTACACACATAATCATACTGTAAGGCAGAATTGTAATGTAGTAGTGATTAGGGAAAAAGCAGATTTGCCTCTGTTGTAGATTTTTTTCAAGATCTACTTTGAAGGTTGGGCAGGGAACTCACAAATTTTCCTTCGATTATTATTTCTCTTTCTTAGGTGGTCCTTGGGTTATGACCACATTTCCTCTTATATAAGAAAGCTCAAGTAAGCTTTATTAGGTCCAATTAAGCTAATTCCCTATTACATGTAAATTTAATATTGGATCCCACTGTATTCCTAGATTCCTCCAGTATTAAAAAGAAACCATCCAGTTAGGAACAATTAAACCCACCTCTTTCCAAAATGAGTTTAATTATTTAAGTCATGCAAGATTCTTTGTCTTCTTCCTTCTTAAACTAATAACTTTTCCAGTCAATCAGTAACCATGCTTGACGTATCACAGGATACATTTATCATGCCAAAATTTTGGCCATCATTTGAATTCTCTGGAAAATTCGTGTGTCCTTTGGCACTGTTTTGCTTGTTGGAGTTCATGAACAAGTAGACCAGGATAGATGGTCTCACTTTGGATGAGCAGGGAATTTTCTGCACAGTGATCAAATAGTCATCCCCATTCAACTTCTGCAACAAAATAATTTTACTGACTTATTCTTTGATTTAGCTCTCAAATGTGTTTGCAATATGGAACCTCCATATTTAATATTTAATATTAATACTCAAGGGAACCTGAGTAATTCTTGAATAAGTTCTCTATTCACTGAAAATAAGTTGGAGAAATAATCTTTTACTAATAGAGGCTTTAGCTTTCTTTTACCTTAGAGGACCAAGTCTATTATATGCCACATTCCTTCTTTCCCATATTTCCTTTACACTTTTGTGACATTCACTGAGCAACCACTATGTTCTTGAAGTTGAGATTCCAAAGATTCTGCCAACCCTGAAGAAAAACACTGCTTTCTAAAGTTGTCTGAACCCACAAGTATTATCTAGCCAATGGCCTTCAGAAAAAGTCTCTCCCTCTGTATAATTTGCTGAATATAACTATCGGTGACAGAAGTCTGAAATTGTAGGACAAAAATCAGTTGAGCAAGATCTGCTTATTTACTTACCAAACATTAATGTGTATTGAATGCCTGGCACATAGTACACTCTATATAATAACTCTCCAAGAGAGATACTATTAGTATCTCCATCTTAAAGGTAAGAAAACTGATGAACAAGAGATTAAATATCTTGCTAAGGAGCAGAATCTACATTTATTTAGAGGTAAATATAATACTAAATTCATTATTACGTGAAAAACCGGTCCACTTAGAAGCCACTGTATATCTGATGGGCCGTTAGAATTTGATTGCAGAATTTTCTGAAAGGGGGTTGTTTGGGATGTAATTAGCATGACAAACAAGGGAAAGACACAAGTTTAGCAAAAAGCTCACTTTGAAGGGATAAATTTCTCTTTTTCCTTTTTTTAAATGAGAAAGCCTGGATAAAAGGCACATAAAATAACTGCTGACTGAGTGGAGCTCTTGAGCTAAGGACTTGTGCTGTGAAAATCTTACTTTGTCTAGCAAACACTATCACACAGGAACCTTGAAAGAGAAACATTCATTTTTCTCATTCTCTAAACAACAACAACAACATCAACCCCAGCTCTGACCCCGTGACCTCTCTGACAATGGTGAAAGCCATACGTGGTAGGGAGCAATATAGAAGCAGGGCTTCTACTCCTTGAATGGGCTCCTTCTCACTCCCAGCGGCAGAGCCTAACTAAGAAAGCTGAATGGATGCATGAACATCACTTACTAAGGCACCTTTGGGTGGTAGGTACAAATGAGTGACCCAAATCATCGCACATCAATCAATTCCGAGCTCTTCCTATGGTGAAGACAGGAATTTCATGTCACAGTTTCTTGGCACAAAGCCGAAGAGGATACATGACTGTATACCAATTCCATCATTTTCCAATCATAGTCACATTCAAGAAGAAATCAAACCCAGTGACCAGTACTAGTATGATTTGGAGGGAGTTGTGGTTGCTTCAAAGGGGCTATGGCGTAGTGACAGCAACACCATAGGCTCTGGAGTAGAACAGAACCTTCTTCAAATGGTAACTGCAATCTACTGGCTGCATAAGATTGGGTAATTTTCCCTCTCTGAGCAACTCTTTTTCCTCTTGTAAAATAAATGTAATTCTTATCTCTTGGGATTTGAGAAGATTAAATGAGACAACAAGGTAGCACATTAATTTGCATACAGTGAATGATTTAAAAAAATGTGAATTTTATTATTGCATTAGTCCAGATCCTCCAAGAAACAGATGCCAAGATGGGATTCAACGCATAAGAAATTTATTAGAGGAAATGCCTGTGAAGGAAAACGGGGAGGGAGGCAGGAGAGTCTGGGAGAGCCTTTAGGCCATGATGTGAGTGACCCCAGGTGAAGGAGAGAAGGAAGATTGAGTGGAAGAATCTTAAATTGTCATGCATTTATTTCTATGAGAAGTCTGGCAAAGTCATCATGCAGTCCTTGAACCAGATTTGCCCATCAGAAGATCCTGAATCTCCTAGGAATGGGCCTGCCTCAATAACAATGTTGGGCTTCCTCGTAAGCTATACACCCCCCCATTGGAAGCACAGACTCACAGGGTGATGGATCACCAACACAGCAGTCAGGGCCCTGGGTCAGTTACGTTCCTTGCAGTTACACAGACATGTTCTCATGGTCACTACAAATATTATTCAATGCAGATCCTTGGGCAAACCACGTTATTCAGAAAAGGCAAAAGGGGACAAAAAAATAGAACAATATTACACATAGGGTAGTAATACCTCAGGACATCTTTAAAGTTTTAAAAATGGGACTGAAGTCGCAGGTATGCAAAAGGATGCCATTTCAAATTCTAAAATGATTCTTGTTGGGATTACAAGCAAGTTATGAAAACAAACATTTAAAAACTGCTTTCAATTAATCCTTTCCTACTTAGAGCTGACTTTCATGAACAACGAAATCCTAGATTTCCTTAAATTTATTATTTTTCATTCTTTCCTTTTTCTGTCTTCCTTTTTCCCCTTCAGATTACATTAATAAGTGGTTTTTAGCTTCTTTCTGGTCTTGCACCAATTTGAGAATCTGAGGAAAGCCAGTAATCTTCTCTAGCATCCCCAAAATGCACATACATCTGTGTAAAACAAAGGGTATAATTCCAGAGGGTTTGTGGGTCCTGTAACACCTATCAATGGCTGGCAGATTCAAGATTTAACAGCACTTAAACAGTGCTTAAATTTATAAAGCTATTAACCTACATGATTTTAAACTATCTTACAATTCTTGGACTACTTAGTTCTCTGGATTAAGATAATCCAACCAGTTATTTTTATGATGACATCTTGTTTTTGGGGTTCAAAATCTTAATGCACATGAAGGCACTGTTCAACCAAGCTAGACTGAATGGGCACACCCTGTGTGGATTTACATTTAAATACATAAACAAAGCGCTTGACTGAGTGAGTTCTTTCTTATTCCTTTGTTTCTCCATACAATGTGTCCAAATTGGGTTGGTCCGCATGCTAGGTAAATTCAACCATGTTTTAAAGTCGTTCATTTTAATATATTTTAATTTGGTATTACACTACAATTCTAGGTTTGGCATTGTAAGCGTCTGTTACCACATATTTGGCTTTCTTTTCCTTAGTTAAATGTTTATGGTGTAGACGTCCTTCCTCCTCTTCGTAGATGAACTTGTTCCCTCTTGCTTTCCTGTAGCTCATCAATGCATCAGCCTTTCCGGAAGTAATTATAAATTAGATGGACAAAATGGGGGAAAAGAGGGGAAAGACTAATGAAAATTCAGTCACCACTCTGAATACACTCGAGTCTGGATTCTCAGGCAGACGCTGTGTGAAATACAACATTCGTCACATAAGTGGTGTTGGACCCACACGATACCCATGTGTGTGGGGGTGAATTAATTATTTCGGGGGGAACCAACTATTTTTCTAGCAGTGGATGCCTCCAATTACTCAGTCTCCAAAGGGCCTGTCCAGCCTTGCCACCTTAACTCTGCATTTTCTTTCTTTTGGGGGTTAGAGCCAACATTTCAACCTGGCATTTTTTTCAGCTAAAGAACATAGTAAATGACAGAGGTCTGGAAGAATATATTTCCTCTAAAGCTGGTGACCAATTAGTTGCTTGCCACTGACTGTCATTTCACTGCTATGAGTGCTGTGTTCTTGTAGCTTGGTGATAGACACACTGTTTATTTTCCACTTTACAGTCTTTGCCAATACTCCGAGTCCCACACAGCTGCCTTTAATGCTGCTCTTCTAGATAGCTTGTGACAGGGGAAAAGATAAAAGGTATGTGTGAGTGGCAAAATGGCAACCCTGAGCAAACTTATCTAGGGTGCAAAGTAAAGAGAATAGTTATTTTACTACCTCACCTTTTATTTTAATGCTTCTGAATGAAATCATGGAAAACACGAAGTCCGTGAGGTTAACGCTCAAAGACGTAAGTGGTGTGGCTAAAGACTTTGTAGGGTTATTAAGCTGTTGACAGTATGAGAATCCGACACATTCACCACTGGTTCTGTAATTGTCTTTCATCTAGGAGCAACTTCCTCTCTCCCCCCCACCCAACTTTTATGATTCATCATATTTATTTTTTGTTTCCTCAAGCAACATCTTTTATTAGTTGCACACCCACTACAGAAATTTAATTTCTGCAAGAGAACAACAAAGCAGTTGATTATTATTATTGAGAATCTGGTACAACATCGAGTGAAATAAAATCTATAAGGCATTAAAATGACAGATTAGGCAAGAGCTGTATTCATTTACAAGTGTTAGAACATCATGCTAATGCCTCACAAGCACAACATAAAATGAAAATCAACTCTTTCATGCTGCTTTACGAACAACACTGCGAAGCGCCTAGGAACAGAAGCCAGAGTCTCTGTTAAAGAGGCACTGTCCTTTGTAGTGTGCTCAGAGGTTCATCCTTGACAAAACACAAATAAAAACACTCCTCTCATACGCACAGCCAGAAGCACTCCATGGTTATCCTTTGGTCATCCCAAACTAAACAACGCTAATCCCGGTAAGATTTAAAGCACTCATATGCACCTCATTGTTTTTTAATGGAGAGTAACACTTCACTTATTAGGCAACCTCCATTTTTTATATCCCACCTGGAAACCAAAGAGACAGCCAAGAAAAGTGGCTCCTGGAATCAGCAATTCAGGGTTATTACCCCCCACAAAAAAGCCCTGATAATTCATATGTACTTTAATCACTCGGAGCCTATTAACTCTTATATAATATTTATGTTTTTATATCACATGTTGTAGCTCAAGGCAGATAAGAAGCAAATTACAAGGATGCTAGAGAATATTAGGCTGAAATTTCTAAAAACTAGAGTAGTTCTCCTGATAAGAGACTCTGAAAGATAATAGGCAGAATGTCTCAAATAATCTCCAAGGCTACCGTACCTGAGGAGATCTTTACAAGAGAACAAAACAAATTCTGTTGATAATATTGACACAAATCATCCAAAGACAACTAAATGAGTTTCATCTTTCTCTCTACTTCCTGAAAGAGAAGGATGTAAAACATTTCATAGTAAATTCCATCAAAATATTTAAATTCTAAAAAGGTAAGCATTTAAGGAAGCTGAAATTTCACAGATGTAGAAGAGTTTATTTTCTGACAATATTGAATAAAAAATGTGTGGTACATCTATATTGTACACATGAATGTGTATATTTGAGAATAAATGTATAATATACAATGCATTTATTAAAATATGACAGATAATATGCTATACTATATATTATTAATTATATATGTAACCATACCTATGCCAGATAAATAAATTTTCATAAATGAACTCTTTAGAGATTATTTCAGATTGCTTTAGTAGTTAATTCTAAGAAGGTAACATCAATATCAGAGCTTCCTTTCCTTGAACCACATATGGAAAATATTGAAAAGTCTGATTTCTTGGGTTCTATCATGGGTGACATTTAAAGAATTAGAATCATTAAGTTGACCCTGTTGAATATCTCCTCTTAATGCAGTAGGCAGCAGTAACGAACACAACAGAGGTTTCTCAAACTCTTATCCACAAAATCTCAAACACTCTTTGCATGCTACACCCTTTCCCCTAGTTGTACCCATGAGATACTCTAAGGCTCATGTGTCACACACAACTCCTAGTGCACATGTGATATGTCTATCCCTTCTTCTCTGTTCACGAAAGCATACTGGAATATAAGTTCATGAGAATGGAAATCTGACCTGCAATAATTTATAAAAATGTAGAAAGGGGGGCGCCTGGGTGGCTCAGTCATTAAGCGCCTGCCTTCGGCTCAGGTCATGATCCCAGGGTGCTGGGATCAAGCCCCGCATCGGGCTCCCTGCTCTGCGGGAAGCCTGCTTCTCCCTCTCCCACTCCCCCTGCTTGTGTTCCCTCTTTCGCTGTGTCTCTCTCTGTCAAATAAATAAATAAAATCTTTAAAAAAAATGTAGAAAGGTAAGTCATGGGCAGACTTTATTATTTTTGTTATTAATAACAAATTCCTCATGACATAGCTTGGGCATCAAGGTGAAGAAGAGCTGACTGGAAGGAGAATGTGGCTGATGGCAGGAGACTGTCTTTCAGTCCTAGCTGTGTGATATTTCACCTCTAGGGACTATAGGATCCCGTAAAGGAGGGACTGTGATAGAGTTCCAGGCTTAGACACCTCACAAGGTATTGTGAGAGCTAATTAGGATCATAGGGTGTAAGAAGGGTTCCATACAAAAGTAAAGCAGTATTAATGTCAAATAATGAACCATGATTTCCCAAAGTCCTCATATCAAATATCTTCCCTTATGGCCTGTGACTCCCAGAACTCCAACAAACCCCCCTCGCTTTGAAGAAAAGAATAAAATAGAGAATGCCTTGCACTTGCACATAAGCATACTTGGAATTAATGATGCAATCTACCCTGCCTGATAAGGCAAAGAATGAACTGGCCAAGAATCATTAAAACATTGATTTTAGAGCCAGAATACACATCTGACAAACACAGGCTAAATAAAATGGCTGGAAATGTGATGGAACATCAACATGGAAGGTACATAGAGATCTCAGGTCCATGGTTGCACATAAAGATTTAATAAAGAAGCAGTCATCCCCTGAGGTGGGTAGAAGAAAGGAAAGAAGGAAAGGAAAGGAAAGGAAAGGAAAGGAAAGGAAAGGAAAGGAAAGGAAAGGAAAGGAAGGGAAGGGAAGGGAAGGGAAGGGAAGGGAAGGGAAGGGAAGGGAAGGGAAGGAAGGGAAGGGAAGGGAAGGGAAGGGAAGGGAAGGGAAGGGAAAGGAAAGGAAAGGAAAGGAAAGGAAAGGAAAGGAAAGGAAAGGAAAGGAAAGGAAAGGAAAGGAAGGGAAGGAAAGGAAAGGAGGAAGGAAGGAAGGGAAAAGAAAAAAAGAAAAGAATAAAGGAAGGAAGGAAGGAAGAAAGAGAGAAAGAAAAAGAGAAAGAAAGAAAGAAAGAGAAAGAAAAAAGAAAGAGAAAGAAAGAAAGAAAGAATAAAAGAAAGAGAAAGAGAAAGAAAAAGAAAGGAAGGAAGGAAGGAAGGAAGGAAGGAAGGAAGGAAGGAAGGAAGAGAAAAAGAAAGAAAGAACACACATGAATTTGAGCTCTGGCCTTCTCCCCACTGACTGGCTGCTAATTTCTTGAACTTCACCCAGGCTGTGTGTCCAACAGACCACATGGTGATTGCTAAATTGCTCAATGACCACAAGCTACAACCATGGGGAAAATATTCATGAAAATTAACATCCCATTTAATACTTACCACATTTCCAGCCAACGCTTTGTGTACCAGAAAGTCCTCGAACTGGCTCCAAAACTTCTCAATTCCTGACAAATGCACTGGCCCCTCTCCAAGGAGCCGGGCAGCAATCTGTGCTTTATGCTGGTGCATGGCGGCGGCAGCACTGCTGCTGGGAGAGCCGGTGGGTGGAGGCATTCTTCTCAAGGAAGAAAAGTCTGAAGAGCCGTGGTCTTCGGGACTCACCGAGGCACCAAGAATCTCACTCTTCTTGGCATGGCAAGGGCATGGCGGGGGCAGGGTCTTAAGTGCTTTCAACTTTTTTTGAAGTGCATTTTGCAAAATGGATGGCATACAATAAAAAGCTGGAACTTTGAAATCGTGACAAATCCCCGATTAATTTTTTCATTAGAGAAGAAAATTCATGTTTGTCTTTATAGTGTGAGGACATCATTGGGAGTAAAGTTTCTAAAATATGAACCCTTTATGGTTTTCTTAAAAAATGACCACATAAATAAAATTAGTCTTGTCTTCCTTTAATGAGTTTATTCATATCCTCTTATTTACTGGCCTTTCCTACATTCCTCCTACCACATATACTTTAATCACAACTCTATGCCAATAGCTCCAAACATCTGTCTTTCCCCTATTAAAGTTACAACTGGTGTGACCCATACTTTAGTCACTACCTGTCCACCTCTCCCTCCCATTCACACGTGCTTACTTCTTAGCTATGCTAAGAAAATCTAGTTATTTGCATTTCTCAAGTATTTTCAGAATTCCTTTATACACATGTTCTCATGAAAAAGTTGGTTTTCAGGGAAGGCTGAACACATTCAAGATCTATTTGACTCAAGGTCTGATTTTCTTTAGGCTGCATTATGTTCTCGAAAATATGAGGTTTGCATAATGATTCTTTTCAATGGCATGACCACAGAGTAATCTATGAGCTGGCGTCTTAAAGTCTTCACATCTTCTTCTGCACCTAGTCAGGGGGTTTGCACATACAGTGTATTCACGCCATATATTTGATGATGTAAAGCCTATCTATGCAGGCTTAGCAATGTACATATTTGGAAAGAGAATAGTCTAAGCAGTGTCAAAGGTAGAATGCTTTAGTCACCCACCCTCCTTTCCCCTCAAAAAAGGAAATGCAACATGACATCACCACAGGAAGACTCAGCTGGAAGCAGGAGAACTTCGTTTCACTGCTGCCTCTGGAATTAGGAATGTGACTAAGACTGCCCAAGTCATATCCTCCCAGGCACTGACCCGATAAAGAAGTACTGAGACTAGATCATTTCCAAGGTCCCTTTCATCACTAAATTCCAAGCTTAAGATAATGTTTTCATCATCTTAAGAAAAAAAATCTCCAGAATGTGTAGGTCACTCCATACCATTAGAGCCACTGGCCAAGCAAGTACTATGGCCTTGTTAATGCGATACCGAGGTTGGAAACATCTATATGTTGAATGTTAAAGCATTTGGATGACTGACTGAGTTTTCCACTTAAACTTTTTCTTTTTTGGATTGTTGGTGTTTAGATTGGTTCTGAGAATGTCGCCAAGAGTTTCTCAGTCTCTTAGACTCTTGTACCTTCTTTTTTAGAGATGTTAAGGAAAAAAAGGACTTCGAGTGGCCCCCGTGCAATCTCACAGTGCCTGCAAACCCAGGAGCAGGGGGTCCTCTGGGAGCCTGTAAGCAGCTGCTCTCCTTAAAATGTGGTTCTCCAGCGCCATGCACCAGTGCCTCAGGAGGCTTCCTGCCAGCAGAGCACCATTTTTAAAGGAGGCACGTAAGAGAACCATGCTATTCAGGTAAGTACATCTCAAACATTCTGAGTGTGTAAGATAAGCAACAAAGAGAGTTCTGAATCATAGTTCAAACGTCATCCTTGAGAAGCACTGTAAAATCTACTCTAAACTCCCACCACTGATTGTTTTAGACATTATCCAAATGTTTGGTTTGATGTGCTTTAGAAAAAATGGACTCATTTGGTGATTTCCAGGCCCTGAGAAATGTCCAGAGATACAAAAGGGAAATGAATAAGCAATAGATTGTTATCAGATGTTCTGATGAAACTTTAAAGTGATTATAAGAGGCTGTCCCAGGAGCAAATAATTAAGTCAAAGATAAATTTAGCTCTGGTCAAGAAGAATGCTTGAATCTGTGACACCTTCCTTTCCCTTCAGTTGGCTTTAACATACTCTAGACTCTTTCCCTTAATGACTTAAAGCCATGGGTCCTACTGGCTCAGATTATATGTGAAGACCTATGCAGAGAGGTATGTAGAATGGTTAAGAACTTGTACTCTGGAGACAAAAAGGCTCAAGTTCTAATCCTGCCTCCTATTTCTATAACTCATGAAACTCCAGTTTTTTCACCTGTAAAATGGGTTAATTTCCATCACACAATGCTTGATAAAGCTTAAATGATATAGGCCTTATTAGACATGGTACTATGCAGGTAGAAAATGCTTACTATGTGGTAGTCATTTAAATTATTAATATATATATTTGCTTCATCTTATAGTTGCCTTTCAGATTAGTGAAGGCCCTGTGGATGGCATATTTACAAGTGGATGGGGAAAAACCCTCCTGTAAACGTGGCGGATTTAGTTGTGAATGGAAAGAACGAACTTAGACTCATGTGTCTGCGGCATTTGTATCACATGGTAGCTGAGAATAGAGAACAGCAAGACAGAGGCCTAGCACTTTGTAATTATTTTTTTTATTAACATATAATGTATTATTTGTTTCAGGGGTACAGGTCTGTGATTCAACAGTCTTACACAATTCACAGTGCTCACCATAGCACATACCCTCCCCAGTGTCCATCACCCAGCCACCCCATCCCTTCCACCCCCACCACTCCAGCAACCCTCGAGGCCTAGCACTTTGATTCAAAATCTAGCTTAGTCCTGAAAGGGAGTAATAATTTCAAGGATCCCCAAACCTGGTTTCTTTCTTTCTTTCTTTTTTTATTTGAGTATAGATGATACACAATGTTACATTAGTTTCAGGTGTATAATATGGTGATTCAACAAATCTATATGTCATGCTGTGCTCACCACAAGTGTAGCTACCATCTGTCACCATATAACGCTATTAAAAAACCACTCACTATATCACCTATGCTGTGCCTTTTATCCCTGTGACTTATTCATTCCATACTGGAAGCCTCTATCTCCCACTCCCCTTATCCCATTTTGCTCATCCCCACCTTCCCCCTCTGGCAACCATCAGTTTGTTCTCTGTATTTATAGGTCTGATTCTGCTTTTGGTTTGTTTATTCATTTTGTTTTGTTTTTTAGATTCCACATATGAATGAAATCGTATGGTATATGTCTTTCTCAATCTGATTTATTTCACTTAGCATAATACCCTCTAGGTCCACCCATGTTGTCACAAATGGCAAGATCTCATCCTTTTTTTATGGCTGCTTAATATCTCTGTGTGTGTGTGTCTGTGTGTGTACCACATCTTTATCCATTCATCTATGAATGGACACTTGGGTTGCTTCCATATCTTGGTTATTGTAAATAATGCTGCAATAAACATGAGGGTGTATATATCTTTTCAAATTCATCAAATCTGGTTTCTTGAGTGTAGAAACTATCAACCAAGTGTTCAGGGGAAGCAGAGAAAGGGAAGGACATGCTACTAACTGAACTCTGGCATATGGTCAAACCCAGTTCAGACCAGTGGGCAAAACATGTCAATATGAGGAGCAAAATGTTATTTACAAAAATAAGATGACTGGAACACCTTCTCCTTTCTTGGAAAGCTTCTAAAATCATCCCATTGGTAGATGGTTCTTTGTTTAACATAGCCATTTAGTGGACCTTTTAGTTATGTGAAAGCAGGTGTCCATGCAAAGTGGAGAACGGGAAGAAGGGGTGCTCAGTTGCTCAGCAGAACAACTTTATGGGGATTTTCAGCTTTCCTCTGAGGCTGGGGGAAAAAGAAAGGGGGGCAGGTTGAGAGTCTGAAGGGAGAGGCAGTGAAAGGATTACAGTAGGAAGAACAAACCCCACTTCAGTAGCCTAAGGCTGAGTCCTAGGGATAACCAGGTGGCTATGCCTTGCAATGAGGATGTTTAAGGCTCTATAAGAGCAGAGAAATCATACAGTCAATTTAAAGTTGTTTTCTGTTCCATGCTGTAATCCCGTTTTACTATTGGAAACCATCAATAAATGCATATTATGTGCAGTAACTCATTTTTTGTGGTGCTTGAGGGAACAAAGACAGTGCTCGTAAGTGCAGTTGAGTGTTGTGGAGGGAGTTCAGAGAAAGCAAGAATTCAGAGTTAGAGGTGCCTGAGAGAGCATGCATTTCCTGCTTCCTTTCAGGTCTCCAGAGTGAGAGGTGCCTGGGGGAGCACAGCATTTCCTGCTTCCTTTCAGGTCTCCAGAAACATTGGGATCATGGGGGTTAGAGCTACTTTGTTTTTATCTCAATGACAAGAGTGAGACAGGAATGCTGGGAGACATTTGTGGATCTCCAAGTTTTCTGTTAGGATGAGGGCAGGAGGAAGTGTACAGTTTACTGCATAGGGTGTCTTGATGTCAGGACACATGGGATCAAGGATAAGAACCCTCAGAAAGGTTCAAGTCCTTAGGAAAGAATGCACAGAGAGAGAGAGAGAGAGAGAGAGAGAGAAGAAGAAGAAGAAGAAGAAGAAGAAGAGAGAGAGAAGAAAGAAAAGAAAAAAGAAAATGATCCTCATGATTTCCAAAACAAGCCTGGGGCAGAAACATAATAGACCTCAGTTTTAATATGAATGAGTATCTCAACCATTTCCTGATCGCAGATGCATTCCTTTGCTGAACATTTGGATCCCTCTAACAGCTTTTGAGAAACTGCCATGTCAAAAGCTGAGTAACAGAGTGGAGAGGGCATGGGCTTTTGGAGGTAGAGACCTGGATTTCGGTCCTAGCTGTCACTTGCTGGCTGTGTAAACTTGGACTCTCTGGGCCTCAGTTTGCCTACATGTAAAATGGGAAGATAATCTCTATAATGCAGTAATGCAGTGTCCAATTAGATCTGACACAAAGCTTGTGCTTAATGAACATGGTAGCTGGAAGGATTTTTCCACAAATGCCATTCTAGCCTTCTCAGTGCACACAGAACTAGCTGCTGTAGAGATGGTCCAAATAAGACATATGCCCCTGGCCTTCAGTCAAGCTTGAGTTAGGGAGTGATCAAAACCCTAGGGTTTTAGAGGGATAAAATTCACCATATTCCCCCTGTGTAACAGCTTCTTTTTACTTGCTTTGGATTTCCTTTTTCTTTTCTAAAGTCCTTTCTAATTCCAGCTAAAGCTAGCAAACAGCACTGCTTGTTATATGATTTTAAAAAAATACACAAAAATATTTATCATATCTATCATATAAAAAAGCTATGAACTTTCAACTGGGAATATAAGCTAAGTGCAAGGGGAATAAAGCAGTTAAGGGCACACAACATTTAAAAATAAAACTTTAGAAATGGCAGCGTAGGAGGGCTTTTTTAAAACGTCATTTAATTTAGTAATTCCTTGAGAAAATTAATGATCCCAACTAGTAGAAATGTTAGCACTTTTTTTTGACACTTTCCCATACACGCTCAGAGAATGTGCACTGTCAAAGCTGGATATTACAACACGAACATGCTGTGAGAAATAATGCGCCAAATGTGCCTGCTGGAGAGATGCATGGCCCCTCAGTGTCCTGGACTCAGGAACCATCTGATGGCCACTCCGCACACAGAGATGAGGGGCCCCCAGACCGTCTTCGAGCAGGGTGAGGGTCAGCAGGGAAGGAGTCACCCTTGCCACTTGTGGTACAATTACAGACGCCGGTACTCGTCAGCTCAGGAGAGGAGGAGAGTGAGCAAAGTGCCTGGTCTCATTTCCCCTGGCTTATCGCCCCCAAATTACTCTTCCAAGCATAGCAACAGCAGTTTATTAGAACCAGAGTGAGGGGCCAGGGGTTTTTAGGAAAATGAGTTGCCATGGCACAATGAGAATCCTGTTGGCCACGGACCCAGAGAGCAGGCCACAGAGGAACTTGGCAAACGCTGGCTCTGCAGGGCTCTGAGAATATGCCGAGACCCCTGAGTACAGAAGCAAGGCCCGGGATGGCCACGTAAACACTGTGGAGTAACACATACGAAACAGGACACAAGGATTGTGGTTTCAGTAACCATTAGAGCAACTATTATATTCCATGGGGCTAATGGTGCCCGATTTTTGCCTGATGACTTCTGGAGAATTTTTATGTTAAAGTATAATAAGCTGAAGCAGGAGCCTTTCACACTGTAACATGGCTCAGATGATGTTGTCAAACACCATTACTGCACTCATGTGCTCATTATCTTCACATGGCATACTAGGCATTAGACTGGACCATATGAAATTGCCATTTCTATAGATCTCATATGGCCAAATTTCATAGGGCTCATTTCATATTTTTTGGTTTGCTAATGTCTATCTCCCACCTTAGAATGTAAGCGCTGTGAGATCAGTGGCTTTGCTGTGTTTACTGCTGTGTTCCTGGAGCTTAGAACAGTGTTGACACATAGTAAGCACTCAAAAATATCGAATGAATGAAAAAGTGCATTCTGCTGATAGTTAATGAAAATTTATTATGTGCCAGGCACTGTGCTAAGAAAGAGACATATAATTATGAAAAAGACCATCTTAAAGAGCTTTGAGTCCTCTTGGGAGAAGACATTGAAATCAGCAGTCACCAAAGAGCAGGTAAATGTGTGATAAAGGGGAATGCAGGATGCAAGCAGAGCATGTAGATGGGGTAGAAGCCTGGATTTGGTTGGTAAGGGAGGAAGCGAAAGAGGGCTGAGGTTTGGGTTCCCAGTCGAAAATACCTATGTTGACATCTGAAGAGTAAATAAGAATCAGGCAGATGAAAAGAGAATTAGTAAAAGTTGGAAAAACCTAGCCGGATTTCTGATGTCAGACATGTTCACATATGGCTTCACCAATCACAGAAAAACGGGTATTAGCCATCTACCCATGAAGGTGACTGTATATACCAAAGCAAGCATTTTAGCTGTTGCTCTGGGTAGATCATTTAGACCTTCAATCTCTGCAAAACCAGAATAAACCAAAGGCCTGCAACAGAGGCAAGATTAATTGGGTAAATAAGCAAAATAATTGTTATAAATGCCAACAAGGGCAGGAGTGCCTTCCTGGGAAGACATGCGCTTTTTCTTTTGACTTCATGTGTAATTACCTGGCACCTGCATATAACAGGAAATAGTGTTTGACCTGCTGTGCATCTATTGGCTGTCTTTACATTTAATAACTCTTCTGGGCAGACTTCTCTTATTCCAAACACTTTAGGGATAGAGATTTTCAGGGTTCAATGATAAAATCATCATTGCTACTGAGAGCATTTGTTCTATCAAATGCATTAAACAGGTAGACCCCATCTCTGAGTAGGAGGGGTGTTTCCAATCTATCCATCCTGGATCACACAGCTGACACAGGTAGGTATATATTGAGAAGTTGAGAAGTATAAGGTAGGAGGAGTTCAGATTCCATCACTGTAAAGAGAGCACAACCTTGCAGGTCCCAAGGTTGCACAAAGAGGGCTCTCTAGAGTGTGAAATAGAAAAGAGAAAGTCATGGAAGAATGAAACACTTTGCCACGTACCCCCCCAAATGCAGACTATTTCTCCCCAGACTTCAGTTTTTGCTTGTTTCCCCTTCCCTCCCCTCTTCCAGGCAGATGGGGGGGGGGACCACATCATCTCTGGTTTCAAATCCCTAAACTATTTCCTCAGCATGGCTCTCCCAGCCTGGCAAGGAAAAGAGCTACTGTCCTCACAACCTTGCACTGCTTCCAAGTCGGTCCTTCCCTGGAATGGCATCCAACAGTATAAAAAAGCAGCTTCTTCACAGAACAGCTTCAGCTCGACTGAGCCTCTGGGAATGGAACGCTACAAACTGTGGTGCTTCTATTGTATGAGCAATTCAATGGGCATTTCATTTCCAGTCAAAATCCAAACTAGTTAAAGTCAGCCTGTACAAGCTGCCTTGCTGAGAAACAGCAGCTTGCATCAAAATTACAATTATATTGTTTTGCCATGTCAGAAGCAAAGGTTAAAATCATATCTTGGCCGGACATTGTTTCTATAATATTGGCCCTCTGCAAAGCTGCCGTGCAGATGAGCCCAGAAATGATGTGAAATATTTCTAATACAAATTTTATTTTTATGTGAAACTATTCAAATGCTGCTGTACAACATGAACTACCTGAACCAAATCAAATCCTCAGGTCAATTCCTTCTTCCGAGTGCTCCTTAGATAACAAAGTCTTGTTCTGCGAATCTGTTCAATATATTAAAGTTGATTCACTCGGACAGTGTGTAAGATATAATACATTAATCTGGGCCATTTCAATTTCTGAGGCTGGGACTATAAAACTGGTGTGCTGCATATCTAATTTTTTTTGAATACCTGATTTATGCATTCCTCTGATGCCGAGTGTCGATGGTATGGCGGATGCGGCTGCTACATTAACAACGGGCTGCATCAGCACTCAAATCTTATCTTGTTAAATCAGACAAATGTAGCTCAATGAAAAGGAAGGAATAAATGCCTGGGATGGTTGAAAGGAGTGAATTTTAATCCTGTTTGTTAGGGGACTTTCATGGTTTGCACTGGATGACTAAGGTGGGGGGGGACCCCCTGAGACTTTGGGTACCATGATTTGTATTTATATGTGATATATATAATGGGCACGGAGCACACATATGAAAATATACACTTTATGCAAATCAGCACACACCCTTACAGCAGATACAGTGCTGCAAATGCAGTCTCTATATTTTACAGATGCTGTAAAATCTCTATTAGATAGACAATTTGTAAAAATGGGTCCCTTTTTAATATTTCCATTACAAGTATAAAAACTGCTCCTTTGTGCATAATTCTCTATATTTTTTCATCAAAAAGAAGTTACCATGAAGGCTAAATACCAGGAGGATGGAACAGCTTATCACAATCATTATAAATACAATGTTTTCAGGAACTTTTGTAGCACACTGAATACTGCTAGCATTCTATAGACAGACAATATTAATTCTCATTGAAGGGAAATAGCCCTGTGTTTGCACAATCAACACCTTTAGAAATTATCTTTGTGCCACACAAGAAAAAAGTTTCATCCATGCATTTAGCACAAATGGCCAAGACATTTAATAATAAGTGAAATGCACTTTAGAAATAAATTCTTGGGGAGGATCCTGTATTACTAAACCCTAATCTAAATCTCCTTCTCTTAAAATGTCCATGTAGTTCAGCTTCAGAAAACAGAAGTCAATCAAAATCCTTTATTTACCCAAGAGAATATGTTTGGAAGCACAAGAGCACCATGGTACAATTGTAAAAATGCATCGCCCATTAAAATGCAAGCATCACAAAATAGAACAATTACAGAAGAGGCCAAGTTGGAGCTAGAATTATTTAATTGGCTCAAAGATGAACTTGCCTGCTCAGTGACACTTTGAGAACATATTATTTAAACATAAATCAGTGGTGCTTTCATTGGCTTCTCCCCTTCCTTAGTGTTTAATTATAGAAGGTGTACGCATGGAAGGTGGGAGGGGGAGAAGTCTTGTAAACAATAGGTACACTTGTACCCCTCTCTTCCTTGTGTGTGTTAGAATTTCAAGGTCTCGGTCCTCTGTCTGCAACATTACTACCAGTTACAGTGGTCAGAGTTGTAATGCGCAAACACTAAGGCCTGCAGTTGGATTAGTACCTGTAACCAAATGGACTGGGGCAAAACTTTCACACAGGTTTTAGAAATAAAAATGCGGTTGCTAGAAGGGATCACAGAGAGCCTCTTGCCAAATCTAGTCATTTTGCAGATAAAGACGTCAAGGCCGAGAATGAAGAAAGCCTTAGCCAAGTTCAAAGCCAGGCCTAGGCCCAAGTCATCTCCTGTTCAGTCCATTGCTTCTTGATTGCACCATACAGCCAAAGCTTTCCACACCTCACGCAGCCCCCACCTCCCAACAATAGCCTCAAGCCAGAGCCCCTCCCTCTTACACAAATCAATATTCCCTAGACTTCTCATTAGCATTAAAATTTGGACTAGATGTTTCTGAAAATGTCATGAAATCTCAGCTCATGTGAGTCTTATCTTAATAGTAGTAAATTGTGAGTCATGTTTGGGCAAGATTTGGAGAATAAAACTTGAAATTATTTAGCTCTAAATAGAATGAAATATCTTCATTATCCTCATTAAAGGACTCCAAACTCGGCTTTAATATGATACAGTGTAAACAGTTTCTTTAAAAGAATCAGTAGGAAGTTCAGTAGCAGGTAATGTCAGCGGAATGGGGACCAGAAGCATGGGTGATGGTTCCCGGTTCAGAGAGAGTACAGCCGGAAGATGGAAATCAGGCCACTCCCAGAGTGTCAACTAATCTCTCACATTCATTGAACACGTGACCAAGTGTGTAGAACAAATGGGAAAGTGACTTTCAGGCTGGAAAACGAAACAGCCTCCAAGCTGGTCATTCAAGTTGTTTCACCGAAGGGCTCTGCCCAGATCCCCAAGTTGCCGAGAATGAAAAGAAGATGACAGCTTTACAGACCAACATGTCACCCAGCAAGGAAAGCACCAGACCCTGCCAGAGCTGCACTCAATGGACAGTTGGTGGTGCAGTGGGGTGGTGCCTTGGCTCTAAGAATAGTCTGGAGCAATGAGAGACCATAGCCACTCCCACAACATTGTCTTTCTGGGAGAAGCTTCGGGTCCTAGAAATGGACAATGCTCAAGGAAAGTGTGGATGGGGTGGAGGCGGAATGGACACATCAACTGGGTCGTTCTGATTACTAGAAGGACAAAGAGACCTGAAGCCTGAATTAAGCCTTCATTAGTACACGTGGGATGCTGCAGATGTAGTAAGAGCAAATAATGTGAGATCCAGGCCTCACTAGATTCTTGAATTTATGTCAAAGTAGTTCCATTACATATGTGTCCCTCAGGGTCAGACTACATTAGCTGGTTTCCTCATTCCTCATTCCATACATGGTGAACTAAAGAGTCAATGGAGTGTACTTCAAAAATGTCTCTATAAAACACGTTTTTAGTGTCCGCAGAACTTAGGTTCAGTTTAAGTGTGTATTAATGTGTGCACATTGCATGTGTGTGTGTGTGCATATGTGTGACAAGGAGGGGGGAATAATACATGAAATGTCTCTAAGGTCACAGAACACTGACCTCATTGGCGGGGCTAATTTGATTGTGCGGGAACAATAGCACTGCACTCCTCTGCCGGCGAAGTGCATGCTAATTATGCGATTTGCCCTTGATAAGACCTTGGTGGGTCATTCAGCAGTTGTGATCTGTCACTGACTTTTAATCATGTATTATCGTCTGGGTGAGTCAGAATGGGACCCTAAGCTTTCTGTCTTTACAGCAATGTGGCACTCTAATTACCTTATGCCAAGTGGATATGCAGCCACTGAATTAAGTGATCAGTGCAATTGCCTTCAAAATCTTCCCTTTCTCCTTTGTGTTGCTTCACGGCAATTTACATTTTAAGATGCCGCGAAGCTTTTGGTGTGACTGAAAATGCCACTCTAAAAAATAATTATTTTATTTTTAATTTAAGGAGGAGAATATTAAATTCAAGCCATACTAGCATCTTACCTTCTTTCTGTGGCATAAAACCAGATGCTACAATAAGAATCCTGTGAGCAAACTTGTTGAAAGCCATCATATTGGGAGCCTGGCTTTTACTTTCAAAAAATAAACATAATAAAGGGGGGTGGGAGTGGTTTGGAGTATGGAGAGACTCTGGAGAGTAGAGGACTTTCCAAGCTCCTTAAGTTTTTACTGTATTAATAATTTGCACTTAATAAGCAGCCTTAACAGTAACCAATATTTTCTGCTTTTAAACAGTGCTTGGGGTCCACCGAAGGGATATATACACTACAGAAAAAAATTAAAACCCCGGGAATAAAATCTAACCACAAAATGTTCATTAACTAGGGTAACGATAAACTGACCTTATAAATATTTTAAGGTCAGTAACAAATACCTTACATATTGATTACCTTGTTCCATGACAGTGTCTTTGAAGGATCAGTGTGATCCTAATTATGGTAATACAGTTTGCATTTTCTTGATACTTTAAAATATTGTGAGAAGTAGGGTATAATTCTCTATTGTTGCATAGCAACTCTCAAAAACTACAAAGCAATCTGTTATGCTAAACCAGTTGTATCAACATCTGTATTTGCCTAGAGAATGATCTAATGCCTTTTGTAAAGAAAATGCACTGCGACGTTTATAAAATTTGATAAGATACACTGATGTGGATGATCCTCGAAAATATGAACTCTGAAGTGCTCCTTGAAAGTTGTCATAAAATAGACCAAAAAAAAAAAAAAAAACAAAAAACCAACCATCACCACCACAACATCATAGAGCAAAAGTTACTGTTCTACTAACAGGAAACAGAAAAGGATTTTCAAAGCATTTCTGCCTTGTGTGTCAACATTGCTGCAGAATTCTTTTATAGTAACTGAAAAATCAAAACCAAAGAGGACAATTGAGAGAAAAATTGCAAGCCTTATTTTCCTTGAATCACATGATGTGGAAGGAACATTATTTGTTGAATCCTTGGTTTGTTTGGGTGGGAGAAGGGAGAGGGAGAGGGGGTGAGATGGTGAAAGAAATGGGGTGGAGGGAGAAGGAGGGGGATTGAGAGAGCCCAGAGGGAGGGAGGGTGGGAGGGAGGGAAGAAAGAGAAGAAGAGTCGAGAAAGAGAGAAACCTAGACTCAGAATATTCTGCATTCCCTGGGTGGCAAAACAAAAGAGGCCAAGGAGGGGGGAAAAAAAACCTGTGGAAAGTTGACACAGTCAAGAATAATGGCTAAATCTATCAAGTTTGATCAGGTCTACTATAATGAAGTGAGGCTTCATATTCCAAGCAGGGACAATGAAGACGGGAGTCAGGCTCTAGAAATGCGCTGCTCACTTTGTGCTTGGAATATGCAGCAGCCAGCAGGGAGCCACCAGATAATTACACAGTATTTGTGCGGTTCCAGGAAGCTTCCTGCGCAGGTTGAATGCCCGTGCTATATTAAAAGGCAGCACAGTGAAATGTTTTTAATGAATATTTTTGTCAGAGAAAGAAAAGGCATTTGAATGATTGTGCATGAGAGAGAGAGAGAGTGTGTGTGTGTGCACGCGTGTTTACGCTTGCGCATGGGAAAACCAGAGGTGGAATATCACTGTCAAAATACAGGTACCTTTATTTATTTTTTTCCATTATTTACTGTTTCAAGCATCTGACGTTCTTTCAATAATATGAATCACAACATTCGGTTAATGTTATTTAGGGCTAATTGTACATATAATCCCTTAACTAATATTTGCTAATAATATCTTTCAATGAAATAGTGCATCAAACAGAGGCTTAAAACAACTTTAAAAAATTCCAGTAGTAAATGAAATGTTTAGACACATTGAATCAGGAAATCTAAAGAAGAAGTAACACAGATGTTGATACTTACTAGTCAGTAGCCTTTGGCAGTGATAGCTCTAAAACGTAAGAATACATTATTCAGCTCTCTTTAATTCTCACCTAACAGATGTGAATAATCCACTGAATTTTAAACCCACACATCCTATTCACAATGCCCCTTTAAGTTCATTTTTCAGGGCAGGCAAGCCACATGCAGTATGAGAATTTACTATAAAAGGTTGCGATTTTTTTTTTTTTAAGTCTAGTCCCACTCACCTAATGCCACATATATATCAGATTTTTTTTTAAATGTATTTGATGAGAAAGTATATAATTTCCTTACATACATTTTCAAGTGTTGGTACTACATATATAAAGGCAGTTTTTTAAAAGGCTAAATGACACCGAACAGTTAGCAGGAGACATCACACAATAACTTCTTTACCCAAATTAAATAAATACTGCATTCTGAACTCTTTAGATAACAAAAGCATCTCACAGATATTTTCCACTCGAATCAAAGATTTTCAGATTATGTAATGACTTACGTACCAAGGTATTAATTTAGGCCCCAAACCTTCACATTTTAAGAGAGGATATTGTATTTCACATGGCTAAGTACCGATTGTGAACCATTATCACTTTTAACAAGGACATCCTGATGAGGTAACATGGATCTTTATTTGAAGGGAGAGTTCCTGCCACATCACATGACACAGATGGTAGGGGTCAACAATTAAGAACAGTGAGAGTCGCAGGATTTGTTGGCTGAAAGATGGGTCTGATGAGGCAATTTTCTCCCTTTTTTTCTCCCAAAGAGTAATTTCAAGTAGATTTCTCAGTCGAGAGGCCTGCCACTCCCCCTAGTAACCCACTAAAATTTAATAGCTCTGACCCTCAAAAAAAAACTCTAAACCAAAACAAAACAAAACTACCTCATTCAACAAAAGTAGAGACTGGCCCTAGATTATTGTAAGAGAAAGCAATATCCATTCCAAATTCTCAAGGATTCGTTTCAAGGTTCCTGTCATTGAAATGTTTCTTTTTGTATGCTGTGTTATTAATAATTGCAAATACCTAAATGGAATCATTTAAATGAAAACTGGTTTTTTTTTATCACAGTGGAGAAAAAAAACTAACCCTTTTAATAAACAGATTCAAAATGAGTACACATAAAATACTGAAAAGGGAATTTCAGTAGGTATGTATGGCCATGTATATTTGAGGGGAAAGAGAGATGATTACCTTGGCGTGTTTAAATCTGATTATCAATCTGTCCTCGAAGGCTTTCAATTCTAAAACATGAACAACGGTCAGATATGTTTCCTTCATTTGAATGATAGCTGCTTACATATAACACTCTATTGTCATGGTATGGAGTAAAAACATAAATGATTCAAGATGCTTTTTAATCATCCTCTCTACTTTTAGCTTTTAATAAATATATGCTGCTACTTTATTAAGCAGCATACTTGTCCTAAAATGCATAAAACATAATGGTTTATACTTGTCCTAAAATGCATAAAACATAATGGTCAAAATGGTCTATCTTTTTAGAAGTTTCTATAAACAAAAGTTCATTTCAGTATCATTTGACCAGAGACAGAAAGCTTGGGAGAGTAGGGAATGGTCTTTTCTCCCTTTGTTGGAATTGCTGGAAATATATACACAGGGACAATGTTCAATCACAGGCAGAAACAAAGGACTCAAGAGAGGTCACCCTTCCATTTTGGTCTTATCTTAATTAGTAAATATTCTTTAATCTTGGACCAAAATAGAGAATAATCCCATTTAAGTTTTGTTCTATACCTTCTTCCCCTATAGCTACAATGAAAATATAAATTTACACATAGTACAATTTTTTTTTTATGATTTTTTTCTACAGATCTTCCAATTTTAGATTCCATCTTTGTTGTCAGTTGTCCTTTCGAATCTCCCTGAATGGGGAAGTGGGGACTAGACTTTGATGGATTGGAAGGGGCCAGGCCAAACACCCATGCTGGCCTGGGGGATGCTCCAGGTCGAGTTTGGAGGGAAGCGATCTTGGCTTAGGAGACTTGCAATAGCACTGCCAAACTCTCGGTGGCACTTTCATAGGGCCTGCTCTGCTGTGGCAGCCACCTAGAACTAAACTAGATCTGCCTCGTTTTACATCATTTGCATTGAACCTCCACATTCTGAAGTCTCAGATTTCAAAAGTCTCCTTTGTGAAATGAACAGCAAGGTTTTCATTAATTCCTTTAGCCCGGGTAGAGTTGTAAAACATTAATCTGTAAAAATAGATGAAAAGCCAATAATCTTTCCCCAGTAGCATAGAAAACTACTCTTCCTCCACCCTGGAAGCCCACAGGTTGTGTGCCCCCCCACCCCACATATACAGATGCTGGCGTAGTCATAAACAGTATCTTCATATTAAAGGAATGTTACCCTCAAGCTTAAGGGGTCCTTGGAAATGCCAACGGCTGCTTTCCAGCCCCTTTGCGTGCAAAGAGCTTTGTGCCATAGAAAAAGGTTCCTCTCTACCTTCTAAGCTTCATTTTATTCAATCGGCTCTTTTTCACATTGTTATAGCCAGTGAATATAGCAAAGTTGGATTCAGAAGAGAACCTTAAGCATTATTATAACGCTTAGAAGAAATGGCTTCACACTGTATAATCTATCAAAGGTGTCAGATTTACAAAATGCAGATTTTCTGTCACATTTGGGCACTCCAAGCACTGTATCTTTTCACTAAGGTGCTGACTGCTGTTTTAATGAGGCCCTTTGGTGGCTGTAAAAAACTGAAAGAAGAGGATTAGAGGGGTTACCCTAGATATTGTCTATTTGTCTTACAAATTTCACACTAACTACCAATTACATCGCCATAAACCTTTTGGCTACTTCAAGCTGTATGCCATATAATACATAAAAAATACGCTATGTTAACCTCTCCTATATTATACGCATAACTACAGCCACTGATGCAAGTAACATATCTAATGAAGCCAATAATGAGGCTCTTTAAAAGTAGTCTTGTTATAGGAATAATATTAGAGCAGTTCAGTTAGAGGCTAAGGTCCATTATGGAATACTTCCTATAAACTCTGGTCCCAGGTCTGGAAAGATGCTGACACACTAATTCAAGCTCAAGAAGGGCATTAATCTTGCAACCTTCTACTTGTCATGCTTAATGGGACATCCTGCCTAGGTGAAATGAACCTGATATATTCAGGTAAACATAATTTAATAGGAAAGATAAAAAGAAATAGACTTTTGGCATGACCCTAGGGAGATGAAAATCTCTGCCATTTTATTTGAGAACCCAACTAACAAGAAGAATCTCCATGGTGCTTGGTTGGTACAGGGTTGTACATAGTAGGCATGCAAAAATAGGTATTGCATTAAAGAATAAATTGAAAAATCATGGTTAAAGTTTTGAGATATTATTGTTGTTCCCCCACCCCCAGTTTCCTGTAATCCATTTTGTTGGCGGGGAATGATAATGCCAGACAGGGAAGGCAACTGTGTTCATCTTGGGGAAGAAGACACATATTAATGTGGGGTTAAGCATCTGAGTGTGAAATCAAGATCTCCAACAATACAGCACGAGATTTAAAAAGCAGGCATGAATGTCAGTGAGTAACCGTGCATCCTCTTTCATTTGCAATCACTCTTAAGTCTAATGAGCTTCCAAAAATTGTGTCAGGGTCTCAGATAAGCTTATGGAAGGCAGCTATTGGAGAAAGTAGAAGTCCATCTTGCCAAATCAAGCGTTACACTAGCGTTATGCACACACATGTTCCCCAAGATGCACATGCACGTACGCACAGGCATATACACACAAGAGGTACGGTGGGGCTCGGGCTCCCTCATTCCAAGTCTGGTCTCCTGCTGCTTTGAGAGAGACAAATCTAAAACGGCCCCAGAAGACATTGATTGGCCTTAACATTTAAAGCAGCTCAGGAACATAAAAAAATCGAAATAGTTAATATTCTGGGTGATGAATCCATGCTTCAAGTCACTGAATGGGCTTTGTCATTAGGAAATTTGCCAAGTTCTCTTTGATTCAAAGATAAAATGAACATGGCATTTTTGGTCAAGTTTTAAAAATTACACAAGTAGGAACTATGATTCATAAATTTCTAAAAACACCTGAAAACGGTTTCCCCCAGCCCTTCTTCCAGCTACTTTCAGATAGGTTAAAATATGGTTAAATGGATGATCTGGAGGATAATGTGGTTAAATCCATTGTTGTGAATTTGAATTTATCACATTTCTGTATTTAGCTAGCCAGGCACTTGTAAATCTACAGGGTTCATTTTTATGGAAAAATCAATGTATTTATCCCCCCTGAATAATATATGTTACTTGTGAAAATGAGTCTTTTACTTACAATTTATTTCTAACAGGGACAGAGAGAAATGTATATGAACACTCAACAAATGAGTTAAAATAAAAAGATAAAAAACCCTTACCAATAAAAAATCTGTTTGGATAGTTCTGAGATGATAGGTCTTCCTTAGTCTTCTGCCTCAGTTGTTGGAATATCTGTGGCATGTCAAGCCATTTCTGCTTATCACCAGTAGTTGTTTCCTAGATGGGAATGAGTGTCATCAATTCCACTAGACATGATTATCCAAGATGGTAAGAAAGCTGACCATGCCAGAGGAACCAATTTGACCTGTACTGATTATCAGAACGATGTCAAAGAATAATACCAACAGAAGATAAGTCACTCTTTTGGTGCAATTGAGTAGACTGGGATATATGCAGAAAATCAGGCATTTCGAGCACCACAGCTAACTTTTTATTCATATTGTTATTTTTGTCCAAATCTCTTAAGTGTCTCATCTGCAAAGTGTTGAGAAGAGTTACTTATTCATTAAGCACTTTGCATAATCTTTATAAGTAGCACCATGGAAACCAAAAGTACTGTACTACTTTGGTCTTCTCCCTGGTTGAACTCAGAGAAAGGAGTTCCTATTCCATAGTGAATAAAGGAGAAAGAAACGAACACAAAAAAGGTGGTTATTATAAATGTCTTCTTAATGATTACAGCCTTGGATTTGTATCTATCCATCTCTGATCCTTGAATCAGAATGGGGATTTATAAACTCAGTCTTGGAGGTAACCACAAGGCCCTTCCTAAATATTCAAGACACACCTACTAACTCTCACTGCTTAGAGACTGCCTGTAGACATCAGTGTAGGAGTAGAACTTTATCCTGAGGTTTTCGCTTTGCTTGATCGTGATCTGGAACACCAGGCCCTTATTCTTGCCCTTAGATGACACATAATTCTATCTAGGTAGGTAAGGTACAAAAGAAAGAAAATCTGCCAGTAATGTACACTAGCGCCATTTGGAATCTATGGGCCCGATGCCCAGAAATCTGAATTAAAATAAGATTTGGAAAAAGAAAAAAAAAACTGTTGATGTTTCTAATCATTCTAATAAAGTTATCTACCTTCTGCTGGATCATTTTTTTCTACCAGGAGCTGTGCTCTATTCTATATGGAATAGACTACGCTAAGCTGGATAAAAAATGTCACCTTAGGCACCTGAATTAATAGTTCAGTTATGTACGCGGTTAAGTCTTTACTATAGATCAGCATAAGTGTGCTAGACAGACAATTCTTTAGAGCTAACATTTTAAAAAGGTGCCAAAGCCCCTTTGAGATCTGTGTGAATTATCCAGATTCAGGGGGAAAAAAAGTTAAATATACCGTGCTTTTTTACCCCCCTCCTTTTCTTAGTTGCACTGAATAAGTAAAATTGCAGCGAAGTTGGCAAGAATAAATACTTCCTCGGTTTTTCTAAAGCTGCAATTAATGATAATGAAGCTATACCTTATATGGCAAGAAATACAGTACAAATTGGATAAGTAAGAAAAATGATCAGCCATTGTGCGCCTCTGATATAGTACATCAAGGTACCGCCACTGTGAGGCTATCTTTATTTGAGGCCATTAAACAAAACAATATAAATCTGCAGGCAGGTGTTTCTTGTTGCAGAAGTATTGAAAGTTGTAATGCAAACAATCTAATTTTAGCATCTATGTAGAGTGTGAAGTAAATTTACTGATCATTGATGCATTGAGCATGGGAAGAAATAGTCAGCAGGAGCTTTCAGCGAGATTATCCTATTAAAGCAGGAAGACTTCATGTGGTTGTTAAGGAAGTAGTCAAAAGCAGGTGATGGAAGTGGGGGTTTGACGACTCGTCAGTGGGCCCAGTGTACATGTTAAGTTGTTGTTTTCTGCTCAGCTAAGCAGCAGAGAATTGATATGTTAGCAATGAAGTGCAATGACAATTAAATTGTAACTGACCTACATGTTACCGTCATTACGCGTTCTCTTTTTTACTGCTTTCCCTCTTATTTAATCACACAGTATGGGGTTTTTATTAGGCTGTAATGTTAAAATCTTCATCCATTTAGCCATAAATGTGTGACTGGATATCTATCAGACTTCCTTGCACTATACAAACAAAGCCATTTTGCTGAATCACTGTTGACTTGTTTGTGGCCTAATTTAATGAGTGTAATAACTTACATTACTATCCAGTTAACATTTAGGAGCCCAGAAAAGACCTGCTAGCATGCAGTAAGCTACTGTATACATTCTCTATTCATATCACTCCCCTTTGCAGTAAATTTTATACAATAATATGCACTGCTTACAACACAAGCTCAGTTTCCATCAGCCAAAGGGAGCATTCCAGGAAGTTCACTAAGCTTAGGCTGAAATGCTTCTTACATACAAGAATCAGCCAGCATGCTTTCCTTTTTCTGGATGCCACAGCAGTTGTATCTTAACCCCTTAAAAAACAATAAACACAGGTTACAACCTGCAGACCAAGATAGCTCAGTCCTTCATATTTTCTTACTGATGTTTTAAGCCTCTTCCCAGCACCCCTCACCCCCTCGCCAAAACTCAGGAATGAAAAATACTGACTCAAGGAGAGAGAAAGAAAAATCACTGTTTGTTAAACAAAATAAAGTTACAGGATAAAATATAAAAGCAAGAAGGCAACAAATAAAATGGGTTGTCTCTATTTATATTTATGTGATTAAGCTGTCTGTGATCTTGAATTATGTACCATTTTATATTTCCCTATAAGAAAGCTTCCCATCTTCCCCCTCAACCCACACATATCTGTATGTTGTCTTGTTAAATGATTCCTTTACACAAACATACTGTAATTTATTTGTGTTTCCATTACATTACTTAAAAAATTTTTTTAAAACTCTTTGTCACCTCATCTGCCTTAACTATTTAACTAGCATCTGAAAATTCAGTGGATCAATTAAGTCACCAAAAAGTCTCATTATTTTCATACAAATGTTATGCATAGATGACAAATGTAAAGCTCTTCACTCGTTTGAAATAACCATTACTGAAAAAGCAACATACACTCTCACACACATATATATGGACTTCACAATTTATAAACAAGTATTTCCACATTGAGAGATTTGGAGCAGATGGACTTCATTTTTTCTTTACCCTTTCAGAGCAATATCTCTGCATTGTTTGTGTCAAGATTTAAGTCTTTAATTACTATCTATTGGGTAATACCTCAGATTGACATTACAATCTTAGAAGTCTCTAATACTGTGGGGAAGAAAATCACAGATGGAAGACATACTTTTAAATTTTATTTCATTCTGTGAAATAGACAAAAGCAACCTCCTACTCTTATCCCAAGGGAAAATGTATCACTCTGGACAATTGGGAAATTACTTTGGTTTTAATAAAGGATGGGCCAAGTAAAATTTTTGAGTATGCTAATTAGAGTTTCTATGTCTGGAATTGTATCTTAACTACCAATAGAAAAAGCATTTTACTGACAAGTTTATTTAAAATAAGCTCTCAGATCCTGGAAATTAGGGCAGAAAAGCAACAATAATAGAATTTCCTTTTTCAAATTGACCTCCTACTAGATTTTTGGTGCTGGAAAAAGCATATTAAAACAAAGAACAGAATCTTTGTTCTCATAGGGCATATATTCTGGTATGTGTGGGGGGAGGGGGATACATGAAAAAAATAACAAGTAAGTAGCATGTTAGAGGGTAATAAATAATGAGGAGATGCAAAAATAAAGTAGGAAAGGAGGAGAAGGTGTGCTATGAGGAAGGTGGATTTTATTCTGAGTGATCATGATAGACTGAGAAGGTATGTTTGAGCAAAAGACTTGAAGGAGACAATACAGATACCTGTATTAATGTATAATCTAAATACATATTATATGTAAAATTAATGTATAGCCTTATACATCCCATGTTATATTAATAAAATAGTGTCATGATGAATTGGATTTCTACCAGAAAAAGGTTTAAAGAGTGGCTAGCAAAAAAATATAAACTATAGGTGGTGTGGAGTCAGGCCACCTGGAAGACTGGCCCTTGCATCCCCTCACAACTTCCCTATTTTGAATCCATAATCCATTATTTTTCCCTGGAGTAAACCTGTCACTTTGGGGATCTGGAGTGATAGCAGTTCCAAGCCAGGCTGGGTGAAGATGTACCTGTGTTATCTTGACTACTAGTATGTAGCACATGGATAATCAGATAACCATGACCACTTTTTGGCACTTATTTCCAATCCAGGCACTACCCATTAAACACCCTTGTGAAGTAGGCATCGTTAGGCACAATTCAAAGCTAGGCAAAGTGGAGTTCTGAGAAAGTAACCAACATGGCAATGTTCAGCCAACTACTGAATAGAAAAGTGAATTCTCTGACCCCTGTACCACAGCTCTTTCCATTCTTGTTAGGACAAAATAAAAGCAAACACAAAACCAAGCAAAACAACATGCAGTGTCAATCAAGAACATCAAACTCATGGGAAGGTTAACAACAACCTGGAGTAGAGGCTGAAAGCACCATTAAATTTGAAGTTAAATGTTACCATTTATGCATATTATGCAAACAATTGTTACATTGGTGCTTCTTGATCTAAATTGTGGATACTAAATCAAACTTTTGACGAGAACTGCCAATTTATTGATGCTTCCTTCTTTCCTGAGGGTGGCTTCTGCTAACCCATATGGCACTTTTGTATGGGTAGAAAAATGGATCCTTTCCTCCAGATGGAGACAGCTCAGTGTTGGGACTAGGCAAGTAGACTGCTAGTAAGATTTTTGTCCTCATTGGGTGTCGTTGTGCATGCACGACCAGCACCAGCAATTCTTGGCTGCCCTACTTTCTAAACTTAAACAGTGGCAACCAAGCTAGTGAAAGAAGTTAGAGAAGCTCCATCTTTATTTGAAGTGGTCATTTCCTTCATACTCTTGTGTGACTCCATCTTACAACATTGCCTTTCTTGACTAACATTTTTAAAAATCCATGGTGGCAAGGGAAATTACTGGGAATTTTTTTTTTTAAGGATTTTATTTATTTATTTGAGAGAGAGAGAATGAGAGAGAGCACATGAGAGGGGGGAGGGTCAGAGGGAGAAGCAGACTCCCTGCCGAGCAGGGAGCCCGACGCGGGACTCGATCCAGGGACTCCAGGATCATGACCTGAGCCGAAGGCAGTCGCTTAACCAACTGAGCCACCCAGGCGCCCAAATTACTGGGAATTTTAATACAAATCTGTAAGAAGAAATAAATTAATTTTGGTAACAGGACCATCTTGGATGAGCATGTCTGAAGCTGCTGAGCACTTACTCTGTCCATCTTCTTTTGTTCATTTCCTTCCCAATCTCTGGAACCAAGCTACTTCAAGCAACAACAACTCAGTATAAAACAAATGTGGTTTTTGAGCCAAAAAAATAAAAGTGGGTTCAAAGCCCAGGTCTGCCATTTACAAACTGCATGATTTTGGATAAATTCCTTCATCTTTCTATGTGAACTTGTTTTCTTATTGGCTTAAGAGAAACGGGATAATTGCTTTACTTTTCAAGATTTGTTTCTCCCTTCACTTTGCTACCTGATATCTATAGGAAAAGACCTATGTTCCTTGGTCCAAGAACCTCTTTAGTGTCACTGGAGTTCTATCTTTACAACATCATCTTCGGTCACCACCATCTTCCATCCCCCCACACTAAAACACTCCACTTTTTTTTTTTTTTTAAGATTTATTTATTTTAGAGAAAGAGATAGAACATACCCACGTGCACACAAGTTGGGGGGAGGGGCAGAGGGAGGGAATCTCAAGCAGACTCCCCACTGAGTGTGGAGACTAACACGGGGCTCCATCTCATGACCCTGAGGATCATGACCTGAGCCGAAATCAAAAGTGGGATGCTCAACTGACTGAGCCATCCAGGCATCCCTGACACACTCCACTTCTGTACTGTACCCTATGCTTTCATAATACCAAAATGATTTTAATGCCCACAATCACACCAAGATATTTCATGCCTCTACACTTTCCATACTATTCATTTTGCTTGGAATAGCCACATCTCCCCACAGCTTCTTTGGAAAATTCCTATTCATCCATAAATTCCTGACTTGGCTTTTACAAAATTAAATGAAAGAATACATGCTAAGTGTTCAGTTCAGTGACTGGCACATAGGGAGAACTCAGTAAATGTCAGCTTCCTCTTTCCTATGAAAACTCCTTCCATACAATTAAATATGCTTCCTACCCTGTGTAACTGTACCATATGTAGTCTTTTCATACATCCCACTTTATTGAAGACCAGCAATATGGATGGCATAGTGAAGAAAGCATTGGGTTGGTATCATTCTCTCTCTATTCTGGTCCCAGCTCTGCCACTTTACTAATTCTGAACTTTAAACAGATCATTTAGGCTCCATGGCCTGTACCTCAAGGATAACATTATTTACTTTCATTGGTGGTTATAAGAACTAGAATTAATGACCTCATGGTACATGGCCAATGAAAATCAGTTGCTATCAGTATACTATACAAATCAGCTTCTATTACTATTACTCTACAGTAACACCACTCCACATCACTCTGCATGGAGTGCAAAAAATTTAACCTTAAAAATACAAGCTGAGTTATTATGTAGTCAATTTTGAATACAGGTGAGTTTGAATCCAGTAATGAAATCCAATATTCAATCATGTTATATCTGAATTTGTTTTGTTGCAGAGTGCTTTACTATGGGATTATTTTCATCATTACCGTGTATTTTCTTTCATGCCTACCTTATTCACTAGACTACTAGTTTCTTAACTACAGACCATAAATTCTTCCATATAGTGCAGGATTCGGATTAAGAGTTGGACTGCTTGGGTGCCAATCCCAGCTATCACCTAATTCTATGACTCCGGGATACTACTTAAACTCCCTAAATCTTGGTTTCCTTCTTGTAAAATGAGGGTGATGATGATGGTGAGACCTATATTATGGAAGATTGTGAGTAAGATGGTGAGGCTAACAGAATCTGACACTTATTAAGTGCTCATTAAAGACTAGCGATTATCATTATCATCTTGTTCTTACCACTATTGTGATCATTCTTATTATTGACCACAGCACCTATCGAAGAACCTGTTCATGTATGAGGCATTCAGTAAATCTTAGTTTAAAATTTCATTAAATCCTCTTAAAATTTGGACGCTATCATTGAGGAGAGTCAGTCCCCTTGCAGGCATCTCCAGATGGCTGAGTGTGAAAAGATCACTCTCTAATTGGCCTGAATTCACCCAAGTCAGCCATTCTCTCAGCACCATACTGAGGGCCTGAGGCCCTCTCACCCAGCTACCTCTCCATCTTCCACCTCCTTCCACCAGAACTGGCCAGCCTCGGGGCAGCTGGCTTCTGTCTGCCTCTCCCACCAGTCACTGCCAAGGATGCTAGGCAGTCCTTTATTGGAGCCAGGTGGAGCTGGCAAAGCCAGCTGTTGTCCGCCTTGTGTTGCCTGGACTTGTGGATGCCAATCTTCCTCCTCCCTGGCTCAGGATAAATCTCTGGCATCTTTACTCATTTCTGCAAACCCCAGGCATAGGGTCCCAATACTCAAGATTTTCCTTGTGGGAATGACACCATTATGAAAGTGATAATCCTATCATTCTTTTACCTACACTCACTTGTTTGTTTTACTGAGAGTAGATCAATGTAAATGAGACATGGCATGCTTTGCCCTCCAGAATTCAAAGAAAATAAATATGTAGATTCAATAAAAAGAGGAGGGGAACACCCAAAATATCTAAACAAGCAACTTCTGAATCTAGGTGCCTTACGTCGAATCCTCCAACTCTGGGCACCTCTTCTAGGAAGTTTCCATTTGTAATTATGCTGAGCCACAAGCTGATTGATCTTTCTTTAGAGGGGAAGTGGAAAAACAGAACTTAAGCGTTTTCAGCATTCAGCTCTCCTAACTGCTACAGCCACGGCAGGCTTATCTGGTGGGAGCTAGCAGGAAGCCTATAACCGCTTCATCCTCACTCCCCAAACGCTGGCAACAATTAAATGAATTCTTAAGAAGAGAATCAAAAAAGCAGGAGGCAAAATGAATGGCTTATCCAAGTGCTGAGGAAGGAGAGGCTGTGTATTCAAGATGGAAAGAATATAAATACACACACACACACATGCATATTATGTTACATATCTATAAAAATGTGAAATGTTATTTATTTTGAGAATACCCAGTCATTTCCATCTGTAGTAAGAATCCATAATAACATTCTCTGTTTATATAACTCTTTTCACCTCAAGAGATCCCGAATGCATTTCAGACAGCTCTATATACAAACAGAGGCCAGGAGCTCCGCCATCTCTGGAACTGGCAGTGGGAGCCAGGCAGAAAACGTGTGTGTGGCTGCATATATCTTGGCAACCGCTGATGGAAGAGGGGCAAGTTGGTCAAGGACAGTGGGGCGACCCCCACATTCTTAAGACAGTGTCAGAGGGGCCTTCAAAGTCTGGGTGACACCTCAAATTTTGATAGCTAATTAAGAAAAAAAAAGCTGAAGAGAACTCCATTTATTTACTTTGGAAGGATGAAGGATGATGTGGGGCAGAGCAAGGTTAGTGAAGCAGTGACTCCAGGGAGTAGAAATAAATCTGAGGCATAGATCACAAAGTCTTCCCCTCTAGCTTATATATTCTTATTACACCGAATACACTTAAGATGGGAGCACACATAAAAGGGTAATATCTGTTGATTCATTGATACCCCCGTTTTCCGCTCTCCCAGAAAGGACTGACTGGATTACCTGAAACCCTCTCTCTTTTTCCTTTACCAGTTCAGTCCACAACATAGTTGGTCTGCTTCAAAATAATTCTCATTTTTTTAAAAATGAAAAATAAGAAGGCAGCAATAATTTACAGGCATTCCCACCTCAGAAACCAAACCTTGGCAGAAAAGTGTATTTCTACATGGCCCTAAAAGTGGATTCCCTAAGCCACTTGAAAACAACATACTGGAAACTTCCAAGTATCCAGCAAATAAACTGGAAAATGGCTAGTCCCTGTTAAAGAAAATAGGACTGACCAAATGCCCAGTTATCAGGATTGTACTCAGGATCCTTAAATCATGCTTGTCTGATGAAAAAAACAACTTATTCCTAGGGACAGAAATGGGAGATGGGATGAAATGACACATACTACTATGAAGAAAGGAGAAAAGAGATTCTGGTGAAGTGGTCAGCTTTTGAAAACCTCCCTTTCCCACAGCACTCTTGGACCCTTTCAGTAACCCCTCTAGCACCTTGGTGTCATGGTCCTCCCACTGAGGTACACCGTGCCAGAAAAGTCCAGTGTCTGAGCTCAGCCCAATACAATATAGTCCCTAAATACAATATAATCTCTCCATTTTAGACATTAGCTTTTCTAGGGCCTGTGACTTTAGGGACTTCCCATGTAAACTCAGCAAAAAACCCAGGGAGGGACACAGGGATACTGAATTCCTTTGGGGCTTCAATTTGAAGCAGTGGTAACAGTGAAGATTACCTGGTACAGGAAACAAGCCTCACTATTACTCTTTTGGGTTGTGTCCTTTAAAGGGCTATGGAGGGAGAAATGGCAGGGGTGGAAAGACAACTGGGGCCGCTCAAAACATTTCTGGGAAACTTATCCCTTCCTACAAAATATGCTTCTACTTGCCACGCAGCCTGAAAGAACAGTGATAAAAACAACTGAGCACATTCAGAGCAGTCCACTTGAAAGGGATATTCCCATACTGAATCTGATTCTCACATTATCTCAAGGAAGTCAGGAGAGTAAAAGATTTACAAACCAGGAAAGTATGAGGCTTAGACCTGCCAAATGGCTTAATCACCTTCAGAGCTGGAGCTTTCTTAGAAAGTTCTTATTGCAGAATTCCAAGTTCTTTCTATTGTACCTTGCCCCAAGTTCTAATCAGTAGGTGGGACATCTGTGATGAGCCAGTGCTTTACTTTGACCTTCAGAACCTTCAGCCTTCACCTCTCCATTAGACTGAAAAAGGGCTAGGCAGACATGAGAGGCTGTCAGGTTTTTGTTTTTGTTTTTTTAAATATTTTATTTATTTATTCGACAGAGAGAGAGAGATAGCGAGAGCAGGAACACAAGCAGGGGGAGTGGGGGAGCGAGAAGCAGGCTTCCTGCTGAGCAGGGAGCCTGATGTGGGACTCGATCCCAGGACTCTGGGATCATGACCTGAGCCGAAGGCAGACGCTTAACTACTGAGCTACCCAGGCGCTCCGAGGCTGTCAGGTTTATAGGGAAAAGCAATGGGGATTTTATTTCTTCTTTGTAGTTCCCATTTAGTTGCTCCTTGTCACTCTTTATACCATCCAAACACACATTCAGGCAGAAACAAAAGGAGACACTAACTTTGACGAGAAGATATATGCATGTACGTATGTGCATTTATTTTAAAACTGCAATATATTACATATTATTTCAATTCTGATGAATTACTGAAAATGTTTAAAAATTGTTACAAAGAGCCCCCAAATGGAAAAGACAGTCTTTTGTTGGTAGGACCAGGAAATCAAAGGTTACTCAGTTCAAATCAGAAAAATGATCAGAGTACTAAAACCAGAGACTATCTCCTGAAATTTGGAAGATGTTGTTCAGCACCATAAAAGGGATTATGAACCTGTTTATAAACTAGTCAGTAAACTTTGGAGCTCATTCTCCCCAAGTTAAGTCTAGGCTTACAGATAAAAGTGAAACACTCCAGCAAATTCAAGGAGAATTTGGATACATTCAAGCATGGCAGGAACTCAATGGAAGGTGAAGAATACCCATACTTTTCCCCAGCCTTGGATGGCAACTGTGCTCTCCAAGACATGTTTCTTGGTGCCCCTATCAGAGAAAAACTCATGGCTATACAACAGATAAAACAGCAAACAGGCCCAATGTGACACTATCTTAAATAAGGAATGGGTCACATTGTCCTTTTCCTGGTCTTGAGGTAGATTTCACTCTGTTCTGGAGTGTTCTGCAGGTGTTGGCAGAGTTGACCATAGGAATATTTATTTTAAGAGAGATTTTCTTACAGTTGAGTGGAAAGGGACGTTGTTGCATATTTAGAGAACATATAAGCATGTGCTAAATGGAATTTTATCCCAGGAAACAAAAATGAAGACAAAGGAATGACCTTCATATGTGAAAACTGCCAAGTGGAAGCAGGGGTCTATCAGTCAAGAACTTCAAGGGTTTGGGGGAAGTAAAATTCTGCCACATCCAGAAGGAGAACAAGAAATATTAGTGAACAATTCTAAGAACTTCCAGCAGGATATTTGTTTACTTGACACCAGATGGCTGAGCCAATATTATCATGTGCAAAGTGCAGGGGACAGGTACCAGCTTAAGATAAGGAAGAGCTTCCATGTAGTAGAATGAATTGGCTAAGAAAGCAGCAAAGTCTTTTTCATTGGTTATATTTTGAAAGAAACATAAAGACTAAAAAAAACTAAAGCTAAAAAAATGTTACAGCAATCCAAACTGACTATAGGAGCCAGGTAGGTAGCATAATGTGTGAATCATCCAGGAAAAAAATATACATTAAACATATGGAAATAATCTATAGTTCCATAAAGACATTTGCTCTCTCCTGTGTCTTCATTAATGGAGCCTTTCCCATCAACTTTTAAAAGGGACATAAGAATAAAGGGACACTCATTTAATTCAACACAAAACAAAACTATGTTAAGAGTATGATAGATAGGTAGCTGACACCCAGCCTCAGCCCAGGGGCCAATGGAGAGTGGAGGGGACAAAGGAAAGTTGGAGAGTGTGCCTTGCGGAAAAGGGAGTACAATGCTAGCTGATTATTGCCATGTGGGGAGGCTGGCCTAATGTGGACAGCTTTTCCATTTTTATTTTTTAAGAAGGGCCAGAAATCTTGATGTGGACATGCAATCTCCCATTTTTAAATGTTTGTGCAATTATTTCCAAAAGATACTCTGTGGGCCAAACAAAACATGATGTAGGCTGGATCTGGCCAAGAGCCCACCAGTTCATGGCTTTTGCTGGATAGAACAATTCTGTTATAAGTATGGGTGTGGAGGGAAATGGGGAATTGTATGGTCTATAAGATCCTGTTGGGAGCCCAATAAATAGCACCCCTCTTCCTGAATTCTGAACCAACTGAAAAATGAAGACAAAAGAGTGAGCCATGGTGGGGGTTGGTGCAAATTAGAACTTTCTTACTGAATAAACCAAGGTTGGGGAAAATGGGCAAGAGGGCTTCCTGGAATTGGAGACATTGGACTGGGTCAGGCCTTTCTTCCCTCCTCTTTACCACCACATCCACCTGTAGGATGTGCAAGTAGCCGGTTCCCTAAAAAGACATCAAGCAGAATGGGGGCAGTTACCCAGGCTTAGAATCTCCTTCCAGATGCCCCAGTTGTATAATTCACTCCTCCTCCCACAGTGGAGATGGGGGAAGGGGGCTTGAATGAAAGGACTATTAGAACTCAGGAGAGTTTCAGATACACAATAGCAGTGGAGAAGACAGGATCCCCCTCAACAGTTATTTCCAGCCAAAACCACCTTTAGCACACAGTGCATCTTTGTGCAAGTTACAAAAAGGCACTCCACCCTGGCAGATGAATTGCAGAAAGGCCCTTTCCTCCCAGCTGATCAGCCCCAGGCTGGGGCACATAGCTTGGCAAGCAGTCCCAGGGCTAGATTCCAGCCCACACTTGCCTACTCGGCCTAGTGCCTAAGTACAAAACCCCACAACTGCCCATAGCAGCCCCGCTTCAGACTCTAATAATCCTATCAGTTTGATTCCAGACTCTTCAGTCTCCAAAATAACCACAATGTGAGTAGCACCCACTCTCTGTCCACCTCAAACTGTTGGAATTAATATTGGTCCAGGCTCTGTCAAGCTTATGAATGGGGTGAAGCAGAGGAAAGGTTGGCTTCCTGGCATAGTCTGTGCTTTATTATTATTATTATTATTATTATTATTATTATTATTATTCTCTCAATTTCCCAATCACTATGTTGGTACAAATTTCCAAAGAATGAACAGCCATTTTTTTAGCATGTCAGAATTTAGTGAGGCTATAATCATTTCTTCACAATGTTTTTTAGTAAAGAATATATTAAGGGAGACATTGTTCTAAAAGTTTCCATGTACAACTGTGGCTTGTCCCAAGTTCTTTGTATTCAAATGTCAGACTATAATTGTTGGTTAGCAGCAAGGTTACCAGATGGGTTATAAAATGCATCTCAAAAGAGTATCAAAAGGACTTAAGGAAAATACAATTAACAGCTGGTGTAGTTGAGGCAGGCTACAGTTTCATTATAAAAAACAACAGCAAAAAATTAACACCATCCTCATTAGAGCTGAGCAGATTTCTGCACCCATGATATAACATCTTCACTTCTAGAGTTCAACCCAAGAAAAAAGAAAAACACAGGGCTCTAAGTAAACAAACAAACAAAAAACAAAAAGGAATGGAAATTTCTACTTATCAGAGGTGAGAGACATGCCCATGAAGGGGAAAGCAAAATGAAAAACAAAGAATATTTAGTTCAAGCTGATCTCTCTTTAACATTTCATAACCAGGGAAATGCAATCAGCACTGTCTCCAGAGAGACCCACATGGATGTTAGACTTCTACTTTCTTTCATATTTCTACTCAAGCCAGGTGCTTCAGAAAAAAAAAAAAAATTAAATATCTGATACTACTTAGCTGGAAGTGAGTTCTTTCCTCTACCACATTGCCAACAAACAGAATTCCCATTTTTGCCAACCTATTTCCAGGTCACTGATGTGTTTTAAGAAAAGAGAGCAGACATGGTAGACTGGATACTCTACAAAAGCCACTCTTTCAAAACTCCACTTACTTGAGACTCACCCATTCATTCATTCATTCATTCATTCAACTAATACTTACCAAGGAGCTCTAAGCAGGCATGGTACAACTGCTTCTGCAGCACCCTTTCCTTCCCCTATGAGCATAAACCACACAGCCAAGGTTGTTTTTATGTACAGTTTAAAATCCACGCACTTTTTTTCTCAGTGAGATGCGCAAGTGATACGTTTACCCTTTCATAAGTATTTGAAGAAGAAACAAGCAAACAAACCCACTCTATTCCACATGTAATTTTATGTGTGTAAAAAGGAGGGAGAACGTATTTTGATTGTGGAGAACATGTATTTGTTATTATCACATTCACCTTAAGGCACTAAAACCATAGAGAGAAGTTGGGGTGGGGGACGATGGGGAGGTAAGAGCAAACATCCTGCTGTTGGCAACCTTAGGTACTCTAATCTCAGGGCAGAAGTCTGTGTCTGAGCCCTCTGCTGTGGTGCAGAGGTTTTCTTCATTTATCTTTCAAACTCCCTCCACTTGAAGACTTGTAAGGTGAAAAGCAGGTCTGCAGATAAATATCCCTAATGTAAGATACCCATGATGATGAGCTTGCTTTCTCTTCTCTCTTCCCTCAGAAAGATAACAAACAGAGGAGGAAAGCATGGCACATGGGGAAGTGGAGTTAAAATGTACTGCACGTTACTAATCCTAACATAACATTGGCAGCTTGCACCATCCCCCTGCCAAACCCAAATTAACACACTGCCTTACTGGAAGGCAAAGGCTGCAGCTATATTTATAGCTCAATTAACAAGTTTCATAACTAAACCTCCAGAAGTCCTAGGCAAACCTGACAAATGCTATGCATCTTAACACCATGGTGACCCTGCCAGAATGCCACCATCTTCTAAAGGGGAACAACTCCTGCTATCACCTTGTGAGAACAATGATGATTGGCACTGGCCCATCTGATAAAGGGAAGCTGGCTGGGCAACTCGGCTCTTGTCAGGGGTACGTCTCATAACAACTCCTAACCAACACACATACGGTTGATTCAAGCAGGCGGCTAATTCTTCTTCCTTTTGCAGATGGATGGAAATGCCTGCTACTTGGGAGCCAATGGCTGCAGAGAATGACTGCCATCTTATGACTCAGGGGCCTTGGTCCTTCTGGGAACAGTGTCACAGACACACAGGGTACATCACTTGGCAAGTACTGTAACTTCAAAAGAAGCAGAAAACCTCTTCATAATCTCTTCTAAGCAGGTTAATTTTCTTGAGGGAGAAAGATTCTTCAGAGGATTATTAGTGCACAGGCAGCATTGTTAGGATGACTAGGGAGGGTGCAATAGTATTTTTAACACAGCACTTGACTTAGAGCAAATTGCCTTCAGTGCTCAGGTAGACTTTCCCTTTATTCAGGAACAACATACATGTTCACATGGCACAGAACATTGTGATGATTTGCCTGCATATCTGGCTTCTCTGTGGGACTGTGAGCTCTTTGAGCTCAGGGAAGGAGGAGCACTCTACTATATTATGTCTTCCACAGCACTTCGTTCAGAAGTAAGTAATAGAAAGGGTTCAACATTTCTGAGTGAATGAATGAATGAATAATTTAATAGATAAATTGGATTAATAAATCATTTAATAGATAAACAGTACTCTTCTCCCACACACTATCAGAACTTATAATTCTGCAAACCTCTTGCTTTAATTTTCTTGCTGGAGTAAAACATATTTCATACACCATCCTCACATCTTCTATCAACTATAATCCATCTCCAGCTACCTCTATCATAGACCTCTTCCCCACTAAGAGCTGGCCATTTAGATCACAGAAATTTGGAAAAACACCTACGGTTTGCTGGTCAGAGCCTCCAATCTATCCATATTGCTTAAAACCCTTGGCTGCTAACACCGGGCAGAAGTAGATGGTCAACTATTCACACTGTTTTAATATATGCCAGGTGCACAACTTTGGGTAAGTTACTAATTCCTGAGCTTCAGTTTCCCTGTCTATAAAAGGAAACGGTTAATTTAGAGTTCCTTAAAAGTGCCTTTTCATCTTTGAAATACTACGAAGTTTATTTTTCTGCCATCTAGTCATACCCACACATACTAATGGCACACTTCTTTGTTCTCCTATCCCCTAAAAAGGATGTTTGCCGAAGTTGTTTTAATACACCCAAGCTTCTGAATGTGGTATGAGAGAGCCCATGCTCTTTTTGCCCCTTGGTGCTCTCACTGCTGGGCTTTTGATATCCAAGTACAAGGGTATTCTTTCCAAGGAATGCAAGTGGACTATTTCCTCAGGACAGCTTTGTGGCTGTTGAAAAAATTAAGCTATAAGCATAGGATAAAGAGGCTAAGACAAAGTGAGGTGCTGTTATTAAGGTAGACTGCAGTCAAACTAATAAGGATATTCTGCCAGCATTCAAGGATCTACTGCCTCTCCCTGCTTTTTCAAGGAACAAGATCTGGAACAAAGATGCTTCTGCAACAGGGACCACAAAGACGTAGGCTACAGACTAAATCTGGCCCCCAAATACATTCAGTGGCCGGGTCATGCACAGCTGCTGTTACTGATGTTTTAATGTGATCTTTGGGTGGGTCATGGGCTGCTCAGTTTGTCAATGGTCCTTACCACTCCTTATGCCTTATACTTCTGTCTTATCCCTTTCATTCATTCATGATACTGGCCCTTTGCCAAACACACTGTATCTGTCATCTCCCACTAAAACAGAATGTTATGTCCCATGAGGGTAAGATAATCTTCTGTTTGTTCACTATGTCCAGTGCCTAGGTGAATGCTTGGCTCATAATATGCATTTTGTACTTAACTGTTGAATGAATGAATGAATAAAACCCCCCTGCCCAGTTGTTCCCTCTCAGAGCTCCCATTACACTCTGGTCACTCCATCACAATAGCCTTAATGCAACAAACATTTATTAAGTACTCGACACTGTGCCAGGTACTAGAGATATTGAGGTAAATGAGATAGAGTTCCTTGTTTCAAAAGCTCACATTTAAGAAAACGGAATAGGCACATCAACAAATATACCAACACAGCACAATAGTTTTGATGTGCTATGAAAAGATGGGTATTTTGGAAATCAGGGAACATTTGCAATGTGCCTCTGCAGCAGTAGAAGTTCATTACCTGGACAAGGGAGAGATGGCATTCTACACCTAGAGAATAGACTATACAAAGTCACCGAGTGGTGGAGGTACACATGCTCAGGGCCCAGACTACTCCAGTCTAGGTAGAAGAGAGAACATGGAGGAGGAGTGGCTAGAGGTGGCACTGAGAAGGAGCACCTTTGCAGGATTGTGAAGACCTTTACAACAGAGCCGAGGAGTTTAGATGCTATTCTGCAAGGAAGAGATACTATTAAAGTATTTCAAACAGGGATTGCCAGGGAGACAATGGCGTTTCAGAAAGCTACTCTGACTTTCACTGTAGGGTGTAGGTTGACATGAGAATAAGCTCGGAAGTATTTACAGTAGTCTAGAGGAGAGATGATGGAAGCCTAAGGTGGGACAAGTTGTTTCTCCCGGGAGAAACATATGCAATAAAAATTTTGGAGGTAGAATGATAAGATTGACAAGTGAGAGGGGAAGGGAGGTGAGAGACAAGTAAAGGTGGAGGTTTCTGGCTTGGGTCAACTGGATAGATGATGTTGCTATAGAGGGGATGACAAAAGAAGTAGCCAGCATGGGTACAGTCACTGAATTGTCAATATCATGGTCAAGGGTGACCTTTTTCATGGCGGTTTCAGAAAAATGAGGGGAATGAAAATAAGTGCAGTAGATCAAAGAAGGAACATGATGTGAAGAAATTAGAGACTTGTAGAAGAAGGTGTCATGTATTTATTTTTTCAAAACACTTGGTAAAGGGGGTCAGAGGGATAAATAGACAGAGCACAAGAGACTTTTATGGCAGTGCAACTATTCTGTGTGACAGTAGATGTCTGTTATTCTAAATTTGCCCAAACACAGAACATAAAACACCAAGAATGTGCCCTGATGCAAACTATGGACTTTGGGTGATAATGATGTGTCAATATAGGCTCATGGATTATAGCAAATGTACCACTATGGTGGGGGGATATGGTTAGTGGGAGAGATTGTGTATGTGTGGGGACAGGGATATATAGGAACTTTGTACTTTCTTCTCAATTGTCTTATGAACTTAAAACAGCTCTAAAGAATAATGTTTATTAACGATAAAAAAACAACAACTTGAAGTTTGTAAAGGGGAACATGGTGGTATCCTGAGAGGAAAGCAAAGTCAGGAAAGGTAGTGGTTTTCTCTTCTCTCTTACAGAATGAGAGAGACTTATATAAGTGTAGTGGCTTATAAGTATTTATAGGCTGTGAAGTGGTCTGTGAGGAAAATATTTGAAAGAGAAAATATAGCTGATGCAAATAAAAGTTCTTGGGAAGGACTTAGAACAAGTGTCTAGTACATAATAATTGCTCAATAAAACGTTGGATCATTACCACTACCATAATATCCATTACTTTCTTCTTTATTGTATAGTAATTTAAGTCAGCTCATGAATGACACCATTAGCTCATACAGAAAAAGGTTATGACTGCTTTGAGTCTGTGTTCCTGATAATCACTTATTATAATTCCTCCAACAGAATCTTCAGTTATTGACTGATTCATTCAAAATAGTTATTGATAAATATGGTAGAACTGGAATCTTCACAGGTGGTCATTTTGGTTTTTGCCTTTATTCTGAGTATACTTCACATATTTCTATCTTACCCTCGAAGTACCAGATGGTACGTATTAAACAAATGGCCCTGGCCCTCTCAGATCACAATGATAAACTTGTCTGTGTCAGTTATGAGACCTTCAACCACAGGAAACATAATTATAAGTCTTGAAAGAGACTGAGGGCTCTAGCTGGGGCAGGATCAGAGATTCCACAATGACATCCAGATTGGATTCCTTCTGTTTTTCTGCTATGTTGGTCTCAGTGTTGGCTTCATCTAAATGCTGGCTTCCCTCAATGTCACAAGATGGCCGTAGTAGTTTTAGGTGTCACATATAGATAGAATGACAGCCAGAGAACAAGAGACCATTTCTTCCTGGGTACCATTCTTGTAAGAGGGAAACTTTCCAAAAGATCTCCAACAGACTCATCTTACATCTCATTGCAAGAATTGTATCACAAGAACTTCAAACCATCCTTAGGTAGCTTTGGGGTATAGGGCCACTATGATTGCCTTAGACTGATCAGGAGCCACCCCCTTGGGAAGGGAAGCAACCGCTTCAGAAGTATGCAGTCTTGCAAAGGAAAGGTAACCCTGGAATGAAGAGGATTCTGTTTGGAAGGATAAACTGTGGGGTGGCACAGAGAGATGGATGTTGGATAGGCAGTCAACAGGGTTTGTTAGATTTGAATCAAAACTAATACAGTATAAGAAAAAAATGATACAAAATGGCAACCCTCCTAACTTGTGGACATAAAATTTGCTTCTGGAAGTTACTCTATGAGCAAAGAGATGACATAATAGTGAAATGATAAACAGGTAAACAGCTACTAAAAGTTTCAACTAGGTGATATGAGAAGGGCCTTATCAAAGTGCTTGGAGACTCACCACACACATTGCATTGCTGTCTCAGTATAGTTCCCATGATGTAGCAACAGAGATTCTTCATTCACTCCACCAACATTTCAGGGTCTGTTATGCATCAGACCTAATACCAAAACCTAAAAATAAATATTAATAAAATCGGTTTTCCTTCACTAAATATATATGACTACTCAATAAATAACTGTAACATGTGTCTTTACGTCCATGATGAGTATGCAAGGCACAGACTAGCACAAAATGCACAGTTGTCAATTTTACTTTGGGGGTAAGAGGATTTCATAAAGTAATGTGATGCTTGAACTAGGTCTTAAAAAATAATTCACTGTTTGTGAGATGAAAAGAGGACTGGGAAATATATTTTTAAAAGAGGACATATTATAGCCAAAGGTGTACAAGTGTGAATTAGTATTCTGCCCCCATGAAACTCCAAGTGGATCCAAAAGTCTAGAGAATAGAGTTCAAGAAGAAAGGCAGATGGGGGTGAGCCTGGAGACTTGGGCAGGAACCAGATGACGGAGAGAGAGCCTTTTATATCTCATGTATATAAACTGGGATTTTATGTAATAAGTAACACTGAAGGCTTGAGAAAGTGAATAGACATCTTAAAATATCATTGACAGCTGGGTCATGGGGAGATTGTGGTGAGAGTAAGTCTAGAGGTGGGGTGTTCAGTTTAGCAGTTGTTTCAATAGTTCGGGAAAATCATGACATCGCTTAAACCAAGGCAATAACAAGGAGCCTGGAGAAGAGGAAGGGATGAAATATTTGATGGAATTCAGTGAAAATCTGAATGTGGAAAAAGAACTGGAAAAGTCCAGAATGACTGGGTAAGTGAAAGTATGATTAATAAGGACAGAGGAGACAAGAGGAAAAGTAAAAGTAGGGTGATCAACTTATCTGGGTTTGTCTGGGCTTTCCCAGTTTTAGTGCTAAGAGAGCTATATTCTGGGAAGCCTCTCAGTCCCAGGCATACCAGAGTAATTGGTTATCACATAAGGGCAAGTACATTTAGAGGAAAGTGTGGTAAGTTCAATTTTGTAGGTAATGAATTCCAAACCTATCGGGCAATAGAACATTCAACTGGCATCTACTTAACCCCCATATAGCTGGCCAGTTCAGTGAAAATTCAACCAACTAGTGTTCACTAACTATGCACCCCTCTAAAAGATGGTTTTCAAACAATTTTCACATTTCCACTCCATGTTGCAAATACCACCCAGCTTTTGCACAGTTAAGGAAGGAGGCCCTGACACAAGTGGTTAGATAGTCTTTCTCCACCAGGGTTGGTGGGCTTCAGATACAAGGATGAATGATGGGCACCTTTTGAGCCCTTTATGCAAATCACTTAAAAAAGTTATCCTTGGGGCACCTGGGTGGCTCAGTCAGTTAAGTATCTGACTCTTGATTTCAGCTCAGGTCACGATCTCAGGGTCGTAAGATCCAGCCTGCTTAAGAGTCTCTCTCCCTCTCTCTCTGCCCCTCCCCCTCCTGCTTCTGTGTGTGTGCGTGCGTGTGTGCACACGCGCGCATGCATTCTCTCTCTGAAAAAAAAAATCCTTAAAAGGAGTATGTCCTATGGTAACTTACAGTCATTTCTATCAAGGGGACTACCCATCTGCTTATTACAAAATTATTATTCATCAGAAAACAGGGTGTTTCCATTCCTTATTTATTAATCTTTGTATCACAGACATACTTGTATTGTACATATATAAGCATTCAACAATTTGTTGCAAAATGAATTCTTTTAAGCCCAAAAAGTACATATTACACTTATTACATATTTAATCAAAACAGCTATAATCTCTAAATTCCTTTATCTTTTTTCAAAACAAATAAGAATTTGAAAACCAGGAAGTTTTAGGTTTGTACAATAGCTCTGAGATGATTCTAAACATCTAGTTTAGCTTAGTAAAAGCCTGGAAATATGGCAAGAAGGTAGTTCCATTCGATACATTTATTTGTGCTTGCGACCAATATTGTTCTACCAAATAGCATGGTCTATAAACTGACCCAGTGCTCTGAGAGTCCCCAAATGCCTTATTTAAAACAATGGGGCAGACATTGAAGATGGTGTTCAACTCTTAACTTAGCAATTCCCACTACTGATTTAAACCAGACCTTCAGTGTTATTTTAACATAGGTTTTGGATTTAATTATCTTAAATGTCTAAAAGAATGCATACAATTCCCAAACTGTTTATCTGTTTTATGGTAAAATCTCTTCCCCTATCCCTAGAAATCTGTTTTAATTATTTAATCAGTTTGGCTGAAACTCACAAAGCATTAAATTGTTAGTTGTTACTTAACATTCCTTATAAATTGCATTTATTAATTTCTGGATAGAGACTTGTCCATTGCTACAGTAATTTAAATTAGTACCACATGGTTACAGACCGCTGCTGAATGATGATTAAATCTTTGGGGCAAATTCAGTCTTTTAAGATTTAAATGGCACTAGAGATAAGCTAACCAAATTTGGGGCCAAGGAGTTACAATTTATCAAAAATGTAATAAACCATGGCCAGAATATTCATTGTAAGCAGCACATAATGTGGTCCATGAAAGGACATTTTAGCATCTCTCTCACTGTGGTCATAGGGAAGTGCTGACGGTGCAGACACAGCAATGCTCCATTGATATTTAACAGTTCCCATCTACAAGGTACTTTGCAATATTGTGGCTTTTTATACACTCAAGTCCCCCTGACACTCTATCAGTCATTTTGTTATTCTACACAGTGACATATTCCTTTCTTGGTGCTGTAATTTCACAGGCACAAACAATCAACATAGCACACAACCCTTTGGAATCTCAGCAACACAAAGAGGAACTGTAGGATCGTGTGGCATTTCAGAATGATGAATTGCTAGGGGCAAGAGTTCTGTAGGGACTACTGACTCTAACTTACTTAGGTACAGGTGATGAGGGGGAGGCTCTGGAAAAGTTAAGAGATCTCTCTCAGGTCACAAAGGTGAAGAGAGGCTCTAGAATTCCATTTCCTTACTTGCAATCCAAAACTGTTTCTTCAACACCTACTACCACCACAGAGTCCATTCAACTGATATGACCCTGGATCTTAACATTTACTCAGATCACTGAAAGGACCTAATCATTTCTTCCCAGGGAACCAACTGGGGAAATCCAGTGATTAAAAAAATGAATCTTCCCATTGCTTCTGAATACTTAAAAAATAATACTAATTTAAAAACAGGGTAACAGGCAGGGCATAGGGGAGGCCATAAGTGTCTCCTACCATAAAGACTGACTGAAACACTCAGGTAAAATAACAAAATCAACTCATAAAATAATAGATTCATCTTCCTGCTGCTAAAGATAAATATTAAATAATCCTAGGTGCTGCTGGCTGAAAATTAATTTCTGTAAGGCAAATAGTATAGTATGTATATGTGTTTCAATTTCTGTTTGGCAAGGTGCCTATTTTGAGCATCCTGCACAGACCTTTGAAGTACTTGGACTTCTCTGATAATGCAGATGCTTAAACAAGAATTGCTTCCTCGGGGCTCCCAAGCACTGTAAAAAAGTCTGTTTTGGATTGTCAGGCTCCCAATTAATTCCAAGTATTCAGTCTAAAAACACAACATTTTTTAATGCATTAATGATACATTGCAACCTTTCTGAATTGAATTGTGCCAGAAGATGGGAGTGACATTAACTTATTAGAGGAGTCACAAAGTGCTGAACCACTGCAATTTGTGTTCCCCAAATTACAGTCAGGTGCAGTCGCCTGCATGGGGCAGGTTGAAACAGGATACAGAGTGAGAAAAAAAGTGTTTCAGATAGAACCCTCTAATGATTAATTTACAATAGAAAAAAGGATAGAGGGCAAATAGTACATTGTATTCTAAATCATGAAACTATTATAGACGTCCCACCTGTCTACTCTTAGACCATCTGAGAGCTAAGCCATTTTATCCCCCAGCCCCAGTTGTTCTGACTGGGCTTCTTTAATATTGGTGTTTGACAAATCACATAAAATGTCCCCAGGAAACCAAACACACTCAGGACCACTTCTGTAGAAACCTCAGAAATGTTAAAATGAAAATAACAACCAAAACAATAACAAAAATCCACAATCTGAACTTTCCCAGAAATTCCCTAAAAGCCATAACCATTTTTTTTTAAATCATGAACACTTATCCCTGAAAGAATCTTCTGTTAGCAGCACGGGAGTTAAAGCATGTGGTATTCTAGACCAAGCAAACAGCATGAGGCAAGGTGAGCCCTTCGTGGTCATGGAAAGAGGAAAATCACTAGTAAGTCAATACATGGAGTAACCCTCACTTCCAAGTTTACTCAAGTTCTTTCTACAGAAGGATTTAGCAGAACATTGGCTCTATAAATGGAACCAGAGAGTGGGATCCCTTACTTTGATATTCTACTAACACTCCATGCCTCTTTCCAGAAGGGACATGCAACCCAGCATAGTGACCAAATTCTAACTTGCGTCACTACATTCTGTCTCCTCTGAATACCTCCTGGAACTTCATCTGGTCTTCATTCCATGTTGTAAACCAATATGAGCTGTTGGAAAATTGCCCTAGAGGTGGCTGTACTTCAGCACTGGGCAACATGACTCATGAATATTTTTAAGTCAAGGCCATATGTTCCTCTCCTCTGTAGAGTATGGAGCCAAATGGAGCTTCTTAAATAACACACAGTGTGGCAGCTACTGCCAGGCACACAAGGAAGAGGCTCAGAGTTGGACGTGTTGTCACAGTCAGAGATGGGAAAGGTCCATGACTCTGAGAGAGAATACCAGCTGACTCGGAGCTAAGAAAATATTGGGAGAATAGAAGAGATGTTTTCTGTGCTCTGTTTTCATCTTTGTTTCTATGCTTGATTTACTTTACAAATCAGTTAAGGGAAATGCTCCTACTAGGTCAGTCTTCAAGTTAACCCAAGTCCTCCCCCCCACCCACTCTCTCCCAGCACTCCGTCAGGATTCCAGGGTGCCCAGGAGATGCTGCCCAGAAGCCCACCAATACCCACAACTGTAGTCAGGGGAAAGAAAACTTCCCTTTCTTTATGATATAACAAAGTTTCAAATTATACAGACACCCATGGACTAGGGTAAAGTGGAAGCAGCTTTTGAAGAACAGCTTTTGGAGGGGATGGGGCTTTGTGGCAAAGGAGAGAAATGGAAGGGATGAAAATAATAGGAACAGTGTTGCTTGAAAGAAGACAGAGACTGAGAGGGACCAGAATGGAAAAGGAGAAAGGGCACAGAAAGGAGAAACTGGGGAACGCCTGAGATTCATTTTATTCTTGACAGGTCTGCCAGATTTCTGCTTTCTAATGACAATTCTGTAAATTTCCAACATTGTTTTGTTTTTAAATAGCGATCTGTTTAGAATTATCCAGCTTTAGTTGACCAACTGAATTTATTTTACGTTTCTGGGTGAGATTAATAACCTGATAATTATTTAAGAGCCCAGCACTGTCAGCCACTGTGTTAAGAATGAGGGATCGGCCATGAATAGGACTGACATGATTCCTGCCCTCCCAGATCTTATGGCACTTTACTAGCATTTGATAAGCATTAAAGGAACAACTCTGTGGGGTTAGGGAAGGGTCCCTGGAGGAAGTAAGAGCTAAGCTGGGACTCTAAAAAAAATAGTGATCACCTTTGTCAGTCTAACTCACCACTTGGAAGATTAGGAGTCTCCTCCCTGCCACTAGTGGGCTCACTGAACCAGGAGACAACTGAAGGAAACATGGTTGCAAGCATGGGGATAAACAGAGCTTGCTGGAGAGCAGAAAATGTAGTGTGTCACCAATCCTAGGAGGCCGAAAAGATGCCAGTTGAGGGATTCAGTGTTGACCTTGAGTTTCTAAAATGTCACAGGAAAAATACATAGCTATGCCTTCCAGCCCCAAACAATTCTCGCCACCATTTCCCCCGGCCCTGATTAAATGCCTTCAAAGTAAGCAGATACAAACGGCAGGTAATAAATTTGATTTTCCCTTGTCCCTTGTTTACTTTGGCATCTTGCTTACCCTGTGCCTTATTCTATCTGGCGATAAGGTTCCTCTGGCCCTGGTTCTATTACCACATCCCATAAGTGGCACTTGGGCACAAACAAGGTCTGTCAGGACTGAAAGAACTGCAAAAACAAATGCCACCAAACTCTTTACAAATTTGACATTTGGAGTTTAGGGTAAATCAACCGCCCAACTCTAATTGGGTTGGTAAGCTTGCTACAAAACATGCCTGGAATAGCAGGGGATTAATTTGACCTCACACCTTCAGTAAGAGTTATTATTTTTTACTATCTTTGACCATATTCCCAGGATACAGAATACTTTGAAGGGTAAAAAATGCAATCATCCAAGTGCTTAGACTATCCCATACCAAGTATCTGTATGGTCAGAAAAAAATGAGTATTTGCCCTCATGTAGAAAATATCTGGGGGAGAGATTTTTCATTTTTTGTTTAGATAGGTTGCTGTCTGTTATACATGGGTTTAATTATTTTCCCCATTTGCTTTTATATGCACTTTCACTCCTGTTGTGACAGCGTTTATTTTTATTATTATTATTAATCCCAGAAAAGCGAAAAAGATTTAATATGGAAAAGAGGACAAATGCCATAAAATCTACTGTAATAATGTGTTCAGTAGGAACCACGGTCATTGCAGGGTAGAGTTGCACACCTACTCATTCTTTTGTGATGATCATGTTTTTACTATTTCAAATTTAATACTTTTTCTAATATATTATATGTTACCTCCCATGTATTTAAGCTGTACTTAAAAGCATGCTAAGAACTGGTAATTCTTTAATGGTTGTTCACTTACAAGCGATTGTGGGTCATTACACAATCATTTAAAGGGCATTAATGAGAACCATTTAATGGTTTTAGTAGAATATCATTGTAAGGGACAGGGGAAAAGTTACTGGCTGTAAATTTTTATGGCCATTTCTTACAAAACGTATTACTTTAAGGATTTATGTATGTAACAATGAGTACAATAAAAGCCATGCTAAAAATAATTTGAAATCAAAGTAATGCATATAGATAAGTCTTTGCTCTGCCGCAATTGGGTGGGCACCTTTAAAAAAAATCTTCCTTTTCTCCTTTCTTCCTCCTTTCCTCTCTCTCTCTCTCTGCCTTTCATTCCTTTTCACTTCCTTCTCTCCCTTCTCCCCTACCTTCCACCCTTATTCACAACTTGCAGTTTCTTTCTTAAGAGAGATTTACAGTACCATTAAAGGGTTTGGTTTTAATGAAAACCATTACAGACAGAATTTTAACCAGTATGTTTTTTGATTGGTGAGGGTGGAGAACAGAGGGGTAAATATAGCAGGACAATACTGCATAGACATGCCCCAAATGTAGTGGATCTTTGTTTATAGAACTTTCTCTCCTATATCATTATTTTAAACTATTTCCTCTTATATACTATAGGACTAAAATAGAAAATCCAATACTTTCTAGGACATCACTCTCTAAGGCAGGACAGGGGACTAAAAAGGGAGAGGAACTAGTCTGGTAGTACACCCACGGAAATCTGTAAAATACATACAGAAAGGAACCTCACTCATACCCAGAGAAGCATGGAGCATCTTGCTCCATGCAGCTCACCTCTTGTGAAAGAAATGGGTATTTGAGAAGCTCACTCTACTGAGGGAGTAACCTTATTAAAGTGCTTTAATAAGACAACAGTCATTGTATTATGCCTGGTTTTGTCCACTTGTGATTCTCATGGAATACATAATGAATAAGACAATGCCCCTTTCCCAGGATTCTTGCATAAGCAGGAGGATATTTCTAATTAAAAAGGCAGAGTTAGCGCAGCACATGAAATGAACAGAACCATATCTCTAGAAATGCTGAGATTTTACTGTTTGCATTAAGTAACGCTTGTATTTCTCTCTGAATCTAGCCCAATACCCATTACCAATAAGATGAAGATTTAAGATAACTTGGTCAAAAGATGGTGAATTACAACTTTTAATTAAAATGTAGAAAATAGTTGCTTTAAAATAAACATGATAATACTTTCATGATCATTAATTTTTTATGGAGAGAACAACAAAAGTAACCTGAATATTTTAGAATGTGACATTATAAAGTCAGGCAAAGGGGATTTTTAGAAAATTATGCATGTCCCAGAGAGAAGATTGCGTAGTTGCTATTCTCCATTTCTAGTCCCCATGGAAACCCTGGTAGAATGCAAACCCCACACATCCATCCACAGGGATTCCTCTACTTGACCTATTCAGGTAAAGCAAGCAATGACCAGGATGGTAAGAGGGTAAGGCAAGCACTGGGGTTTATAGCTTACTGACCCCCAACAGCAATTCAATGAATTATCACAGGGAGAAGAAGAGCTGATTTCCTTGTGTAGCCTAGATACCTTGATATGAAATTAAAAAAATAAATTTAATGTGGAGTTGAAATATTATTGGTTCTAGGGCGCCTGGGTGGCTCAGTTGGTTAAGCGACTGCCTTCGGCTCAGGTCATGATCCTGGAGTCCTGGGATCGAGTCCCGCATCGGGCTCCCTGCTCGGCGGGGAGTCTGCTTCTCCTTCTGACCCTCCCCCCTCTCATGTGCTCTCTCTCTCTCTCATTCTCTCAAATAAATAAATAAAATCTTAAAAAAAAAAAAAGAAATATTATTGGTTCTATGTTCCAGATCCAACGTAGCACGATTGGGGTGTGTGGGGGGGGGGGGGGTGGGTGGGTGTGTACACAGGCACACTGTGGTTCCGTCACCAGAATTATTTCATAGTGATGCAAACCTAGCTTCATGCCTCTTTCTAACATTATCTCCAACTCCACCCCTGAGTGAATGTCCTATTACTAGTCAGCCTTTCCTGGCTTAGTGTTCGTGCACAGTCTTCTCTCTGTCACATCACCGTGCTGATTCCTGCCAGGGATCACCTTGACTTCTCTCTGACCACATGCTCTCTATCTTGATCACTTCAAGTCCACCTCCTGAAAGAAGCCTTCCCTGACCTAATGCCTGGCTTCAAAAATCTAAATCTACCACCAAAAACCTAGGTAAACCGTGGTGAGAGTTACAGGGAAAACAGAACTGTGCACCCTCTGATAGGGTTTTTTTTTTTTTTGATCAGTTGGCTTCTTCATCATTAAAATGAAGAAATAGTCATGTCTGCTTTATAAGGCAGTTGTGATAATTACATCAAAAACATATTTAAAAAGCATCTGGAATAGCATAGTTTCAAAATAAATGCTCGTTCTATTTCTCCTTACGTCCTTTTTCCAATTCAGAGAAATTTGTGTCTAAGCCATTTGGATGTAACTATTTGTTATACCTACTTTCTTGTGACTTTCACTTTTTTTTTTTTTTTGTGAGTCTTGATTCTCCATCATCTCTTCCCATTAGTCTACAATCTCCCAAAGGAAGGGATCCTAATATCTGTATCATCATATTCCCTTCCTCATCTAGCATAGTTCTATATGCACAGTGAGGATCAATAAAATTTTATCAGAAGAGTGAATATTAATTACTTTCTCTAATATTTGGTAAAAAAATTAATTTCCATAAAATAAAAGCCCTAGTACGCTGTATATGACTGAATTTACATAGAGTAGGAAAGGAGCATCAAACAGTCTGATTTCAGGTTGTTTTCTATCACCTGAGCTGGACAGCTCTGTAAGGTAATAGGTGGTACTAATGAAGTAAGATCATGCATTTAATCCAAATATGGTTGTGTTGACTTTACAGACAGAACTTCACTGTGCCTTGAGACCATATCTGTGTATTTCCAGGCAAGTGTTAAAAAATAAAGATAAAGAATGTTACTGGCCCCAAGATGGTCTTAGGAAGTGAGCAGTGAGATCAGTGCAAACAAAGGAAAATAAAAATCAAGCCTCATGCACCACTTGTGATGGAAAGATGGCCTTGAGGTCTTGGTAGTCAAAGGACAGTACATTTTAGCAGTTAACATTTAACTTTCCACTGATGAAAGGAGATGTGGTGCATGAAGGCAGCAGAGCAAAGTGGTTATGAGTTTGGCCTCCAGTGCCAGATGGTTTGACTGTTCTGTGACCTAGTCAAGTTACATAGCCATTCTCTGCCTCAGTTTCCTGACTGGTAAAATAGGAGAATAACAGTTCCTGTCTCAAGCATTGTCTCGACGCTTAAAGTGGTAACACCTACAAAGCCCTTACATCAGGGCCTGGTAGAGAGTAAAGCTGTGTGAGGATTGGGTATTAACTTAGCAAGATCTGAAAAGCCTCTCAATGATTCTGTAGCAGCGTTTGTTTCTTCTGTTCAGCCGCCTGCTCCTTCATTATTAGGAGCGGACCCCAAACAGCATGTCAGAAATGCTGAGACTCGCTCCCTGGGTGTTCCTTCCATTCCATGGAAGAGTAGGAGAAGAACAACAGCAGAAGCACCATGGGCAGTGGATCCCCACATCCCATCTGCATTTGCTAATCAACAAACGTGTGTGCCCCTTTTTCTGGGATGCCCTGTGTTTTGAGGTTCTCAGGGCTGGTGCCCTTAAGTAGCACATCTGGATACAGAAATACCAAACTAAAAGCAAAATGAGAGATGCAAAATAAAGAAACAGCTTTCCAAGGTGTGAGGGAACTTAGCAGATAAAGGAGAAAGGGGACCACACCACCTAAATACCTTCCTCCAGAGATTACAATAAAGCAAGAGCCACTAAATGCACGATGATATACATATCAACAACTTCTAACACAGCTGAGCTCTCAGAATCCAAAGAAAATGTTAGTGGTGCCTTCAGACATTATCCATCTGAGCAATGGTCAGAAAGTACTGATTTTTGTGAATTCTGCTAAGAAGTTCCTATAGCCTTAAACAATATGCAGTAGGATGTGTCATCTGATTTTGATGTGATTTCTAGAAAGAGAAAGGTAAGTTAAAAATAGGGATTCCATTTTAATACATGTTTACTCTTGCCTTTGTCTGGAGTCCAAAAATGACAACATGCTCTTCTCATTTACTAGAGTAGCATTATTTTTATATAAAGTTTGAAACCATGTGCACTGCCAAGGCACCCCTCTGAGAAGGTAAGCCTGATATTCCCATCTATCACGTACCCTTCGGACTCTTTTAACTTAAGGGCTTGTCATTTCAGTGGGGAGGAAGATCTACCAAATACCAGCCACGTGAAGTTTTATTCTTTCATGCTGTTTGTGATAAACTTCAGGGGACATATTTAACATTCAACAGAACCCAAAATTTCTGGGGCCACCCCAGCAGGAGAATAATATCACTGCTCCTAGAGCAGCACTGAGTTTTAAGACACTGCCAAACAGTCCACTCACAAAATGTGACAGTGTATATATTTCCTAGAGGTAGGGGGTAGGGGCTGGTGGTGGGGAGCTCTGCAAACTTCTAAACTACTTGGTATTAATCTACAGCTCATCTCCCACATTATTATTATTATCATGATGACAATGATGATGTTATTGTTGTTATTGTTCTTTGTCTTCTTAGGAATAGCCTTTTTGAGGAAGAAAGAACTGTTCACCTTCTGGCAGGGTAGTCATTCTTTTGGATCACAGGGTATTATTTTGCCAGCTTCTCGGGGTTGCTAAATTGCTGAAAAAACCGTGGGGGTTTGAGCTTCATGCCTGGAAGAGGCACAGCTGGAGATCAGTTCTGGGTGCATGCTTCCACCGTGCTCCTCTTTCCCTTTGGCCCCATTCCCTACAACTGTAAGAAGGAGAAAAGTTGCCAGACCCAGCTTTGTTTTCACATTCACTTCAACCATCATTTCTAAGGACCTAATCAGACCCAGGTCTGTGCATGGGACTGTTGGAAATAAGAGATTATAAATTTGGGGGAAAAATTAAGGTTGAGACACATTAAATTCACACACACACACATGCACGTGCGCACATACATGCATGCATGCATGCATACACACACGTACACACCATCAGGCCTTAAAGAGCATAAGGTAGAAATATCCTCAAGCTCTCCTGTCCTTAGAAATGAGTTAGAACATCCCTAGCAAAGCCCTGGGGAAAGTGCATTTGCTGGGACATTAACCAAGATATTTGGAGATCTCACTTTTCTGCTGGAAGTAGGAGAGCCAAGACAATGTTAATTGCAAGAAAATGAGCAAAGAAGCGGGTTTTAACTTTCATGCTCTAACAGGGCCAGAGAGGGAGATTACAAGGAAAGCACAAAGGCAAATGCATGAGGCGGTCTCCTACCTCCCCAGGGAGGGAGATGAGCATCACAGGATTTGCTGTAGAGGCCCACGGCCAGCACAATCTATTAAATAGCTCAAGTTAGTCAATGTGGAAGAAATTTTTAGACACACATGCCCAACCATATGTGCATGGCCAAGATTTAAAATAGAAAAGTGAGAGACTGTTGGATGACTGAGGATTTTTCCCTTGCCAGGAAGTCCTCCTTAAGGATTTCATAGCTTGCAAAAGAGAATTGCTTGCCAGACAAGCCAAGAAAAAGACACAGAAGATTGGGACCTGCTTCCTTAATGATGAAATGTCATACTGCTATGTAAATCAACCCAAAGAAAAGAGGCAGGCATGATTAAGATGGCATTGCAGAAACAAGGGAGGTTTCTCGACATCTCTTCCCTAAACTACTGCAATTCCTCAAACCTCAGGGCTGGAGGCACACACACACACAATGGAACCTTATTGGTGGTGGCACTGGGCAATAAGGGAACCCCTCTGTCATAGGAATTCCATGTCACAATGAAAGTTACACTGTATGGCCCCCATTCATGAGGGCAAATTCTCTGTTGTCAAGTTGGTGGCAGATCAATGAGCTACCCTACTAGGTTTCAGTGTTTGTTTTGACATATGTGGATGACATGATAAGAACATAGGATGGATCTCATTAGCCAGGTAAAAGTCAGCTTTATTAATTTTCAATCATACCAAGTAGAGATTTTTTTAGTGCTGTTTTACTAGCAAACACCCATCTTAGCAAGCCTACGCCTCAGTTCCTCTCTTTCTCTGCTTCCCCTCTAGCTTCTCTTCTCCTCCCCTTCTTCCTGAGATGGCCCGCCATTCTGTCATATGATGTAAGAAACGCTGAGATCATCTGTGATGGCCAATGTTTTGTTAAGTCATCACTTAATATATATGGTTGAAAATATTCTTGTCATGTCTGAGAAAAGAGTGGTTTGGGTACAACATAAAAATAAAGCTATTCTCTCACACCTTGGAAGCTTTGATACTTCAGGGCTCTGACTCTTGGTCATTTACTGTAATTCATGTGTTCCAGAAGAATTGCAATCACATCTTCTAGAAGTCCCATATCCCAGGAAGCTTCCTGCTAAATTGTACCATCAATTTTCAATTCACTTAGATTCCTATAATTTTATGACTAGAGGGGGCTTTAGAATTGATTTAATCAAATTATGTCATTTCACAGAAGAGAAAGGTGAGGCCCTGAAATGTTAAGTGAGTTGTTATATTACAAAGGTACTTGCTAGTAGGTAAGTCAGTGTGAGTTTCGTGGTCCTTTGCCTTCTAGTGTAGTATTCTTAACACTACACTCAACTTCAGTGTCATGCAATGTAATTAACTCTCCCATGTTCCCGGGAATAATATGGATCTCCCTACCAAAAATCAGCCTATATGTTTAAAGTTCAGCCTACTGAAGCAAAAGTGATTTCTGATAACCGACTGGAAAAAAAAGAATTCCTTCCAGAAAAAATGGGAAGATGCTCTGCTGCTGATAACAAATCAAACTGGGATTGTCTGAGTTACATTAAATATCATAAGCACATTACTAATTCATGCCAGGAACAGTCCTGTATTATGAAGAAAATATTAATATGATGAAAGACTAGCCCACGAACCACCAGAAGAATATCTGCCAACCATACGTGTTTCCACACAGTAATAGGAATCACTGCTTCATAGGCAGTGATGTGGCTGCCATGTTCCTCCATTGGGACCCACCCAAATGATCACCTCCACCATCATCGACAGCTAAATTTGGTTTGGTGTGTCTTCTCTAGAAAACAATTAAGTGCCAGGAATTGACAGTCTTCATTTACATCCCAGTTGTAAAGGTGGTAGAAAGGAGCCTATCCACTCTCTTCCCAGAAAGACAGGAGAACAACTTCAAGGAGTATGACTTCACACTAGATGATGATGCCATGGCTCTTTACGGAAACCCATCCTACAGTCTTCAAATCATGCCATCAATACTTCTAACCCATGAGCTACATTTTGATCTTCACCTTTCATGTCAAAGTCAATTACTCTTTAGGGTGTGCTTGGGGAAGGCTTCTAGACTCCTAACAAAATGGGGCTCTATCACTCTTGAGGAATCTCATAATCAAGCCGAACAACCTGCTTTTCTATCCCCCCGCCTTTTTTTCTATTCTGACTTTTCCAAGTAGTGAAGGGCAATAGAAAGAGGATTAAACTGGAAATCCAGAGACTTGAATTCCAGTTCTGACACCTTAACTAAGTACACAGCTTTGGGAGAGCCACTTGATTTCCTGGGCCTTGGTTTCCTCATCTGCAAAATGAAAGCACTGAAGGAGTGAATGCAAATGTTTCCAGCAGCTTCAGCATTCTGGGAACTTCTAATAGCACAGGACTATTGCCAGAGAGAGGATGTCAGATTATAAAGCCCCTGAAGATACAGCTTAAAATTCTCTTTATTACAGTGTCTAACAAATTCTGAGCCCTGAACAAATAATCAAGTGACAAGGGAAAGAATCCCAGCATTATTTATTGCCCTGCAAGTTGCTATGAAATACTAATGTCAAGTACTAGTGATGGTACTTGAATTACTGTATGTACGCAGATAATTACTGTATGTAATTTGCAAATATGCAATAGCATGTACATTGTAACAATAAGGATAACAATACAGTTGATAACAACTTAGGCTTGCCTAAGATTATTTTACTTAAGAGTTTCAAAGTGTTTCATAAACATTGGCTCATCTATTTTCTGAATACCAATAATGCAAGGTACAGCTGGGGACAGAGAAAGGGAGGAAGTGAAGTGTATATCCACACTTTGGAGATGGGCAATCAGGGCCCTGACAAAAGTACTGATTTCCCCTGGGTAACACAAAACCAGAAACAGACCTGGAAACATGCACCCAGTTTCCGGGTATGCAGCCTGCTGCTCAGAACACAAGCCCATCCCAGTTCTCCAATTTACAGTATGAAGTTTATGACATGGCATTACCCAGGCACTTTAGGGTGTCAATTTCCTTTACAATTTTATAAAATATTATTTGGAAGGAGGAAGAAATTTATGCTTGTGAACTAAGAGCTCTCTTGTCTGCCTACCCTCTTGGGATAAGAGTTGGTTTCACCTGAACAGAGTTGCAAATAGGAGGCACACACTCAATGCTGGGAAAGCCATGGGGTTTGCTTTTGATTTAAAGAACGGCTCTGATTTGGCTACACATTTTAAGCAGGCACTGTATAATACAAATCCACTGAATTCACTCAGACAGGAACAAGTTATGCCATCCTAATACTGTCTAGAAAACAGATGTATAGTTACTGTTTTCTTTTACTTTTCTTATTTTTTTTCTCTTGCTGCACAAAATTAGTTCCTTGGATACCGAGATTCTAGAGGCTCATTGTCTTGCAAAATATTCAGGTGCTTCGCGATGATTTACAATAATAAACCTCCAGTGCTATGGCAAAACACAGATAAAAATGTGAAAAAATATATATGCATGTATATATAAAATGAAATATAGATGTGGTATGAGTGAATCACAACACAAAGAGAAGGCAGGTAGGGCAGGAGGAAGATAGCTTCCTTTCCAATCATGTGAATTGGGAAATAGAATGGATGCTCATTAAAGTAGTTTACCAGGACTCCAATTTGTTCTGTGATTAAGAGGTATCGGTTGGAGGAGATCGGTGAGGGAGATCAATATACTTGTCTTCATTCGTAATACTTTTTTAATGTCTCTGTCTCCATGGAGCAGCTCAATCAGAGATGTAGAGTCAATCTTTATCCACCAGGGGCTGCACTTCAGAACCCAAAACTCCCAAAACAAAAAACTAAGTTTTGGGCTATAGCAAGTAAATTAAGTTCACACCCAGCTCCCTCTGTCTTAAATGCCCAACTTTTGTTCAAGTATTGTCATGTTTCTGTCCCATAGGTGTGACAGGGATGAGACACGGAGGATGGAAAGAGTCATGGAAAAAAGCTACTCATTGATCTTAAAACGAGATGGTGGTATAAAGCACTTAACACAGTCTTTTACACTGAAGCACCTCATTGATGCTATTCCTCCACAGCTAAGGCGGGGCGGGGAGTTCTTACCTAAAGCTCCATGGTGCCATAATCTGAGGCCCACAGTAACAAGATCCAACTTCCTTTCTCTAGGTTTCCCAGATTCAACCTCTCTGGAAATGGTTCTTAGCCAGGGGTAATTTTGCCTGCCAGAGCACATATACAATGGAGACATTTTTGATTGTCAAAACCAGGGGGAGGAGAACTACTGGTATATAGTGGATAGAGGCCAGGGATTCTGTTAAACATGTTATGATGCATGGGACAGCCTCCAATAGCAAATAAATGTGAAGTAAACAATTGTCCAGCTCAAAATACGAATGGTGTCAAGACTCACAAACCCCGCTCTTTGGTGACAGGGATACCTTGATGCTTCTACCCAAGTGGCCAGTGACATAACTCACTGGACTCTGGATCCCTGATCCAGAATTACTTTAACAATCTGAAATGCAGAATTCCTCCTGCTTCACAATATGTATGTCACATACAGCTAAGTGTAGGGTCATTTTCACTGTCACATCTTCTCAAAACGAGTCAATTCAAAGGACTGGGAAGGGTCTAGGAAGGTGGAAAGGAGTTGAGCTGTTGTTGTTATAACCCTTCTGTGCCTATAAGTTTTTATTTGTATGCCACAGGCTGTTATGTGTTCATTAAAACCTGTTTCCTTCACTTCCTGGACACGTAGACTCTATTTCCCAGGCTCCTTTGCAGTTGGATGCCATGTGACTGGATCCTAGCCAATGGGGTGTGAGAGGAAGTAAGAGAAGCCTTTCTAAGCCAGGCTTATAAAATGTAATCGCATGACCCTTTACCCTCTCTCTTTCCTTGACTCCTGTCCATATACAAGGTCCCAGTAAAAGAATCCAAGGCTGAAAGGGATGGTGGTTCCACCAGAGAGAAGGAACCTTGGTCCCTGAAGGACCATACTGAAGACCACTTCATTGGACTTTATGTGAATGGGAAATAAAACAAGCCACTAGGAGTTGGGCATTGTTACAGCAACTAGCATTACTTAGCCTAAATTAATACAAGATGCATGTATTATTTTAACAATTATAATTCAAATATAAATAATTAAAAGCTAGTTTTCAAATGTTTGTTGAAAGTATATTGCTGTCAAGTTTCTGTTTTAGACTTTCAAAAATGCCATAGAAATTTCTTTTTCTAATATAAATTGACCCATATCACTTTCTACCTTAAAGCACTTCAGGGGCTTCCTGTTGCACTTAGTATAATATTTAAAAATTCTTATCATGATTCGCATGGCCCTTCACAATTGCAAAAGAATATAATCCTTGAGGTATAATAACAGGGGTGTGTTGATGAAAGGATGAGCTTTGTCTCCCACTAGAGCTATGAAGAGTTCAGATACTCCTTTCCACATGGCTAGCAGCTAGAGTGTAGGCTCAGATAATCTAACATTCCTACCCAAGACTTTAAATTTTAAGGAAGTAAAACAAAGACACAGGGATAGTTGAGGAATCATTCAGGCTAAAAGTCTTGAGAATGGGGCTACATTAGCACCAAATGTCTAGGGCATTAGTGGCAGTGGCATGCATTATTGCCCAGACTCTTCCTACAGAACTTTGTGTTGCCCTACTGCCTAGCCTCATTTAGATCTTGCCCATTTCTGACCTTGAACTTCCTACTAATTCTGTGAACAATTATAATTTTTTTTTTTTTGCTTTAGTTAATCAATTTTAAAGTGGATTGCTTGCAAGCAAAACCCTTGAGTGATAGAAACTCTGCCCTTACCCCAGGAATGTAAGCTCCATGAGGGCAGGAACTGTGTCTGTTTTGTTCAATGTTATATCTCCACCCTGCTACCTAGTATCTAGCACATCATAGAAGCTGATTAAATATTTTTGAACGAATGAAAGAAGATAGCAGAATATCAAGCAAAATTTACAAATCAGCATCAGTTCTATCCTTCCACTTCAAAAAGCAAGATATAATAAAATGGGAGGCCAGGAGGGGTTGAAGTGGAGGGAAATTAACACCTGAGTAATAAGAGTAAGGTACTGGGGGAAGGAAGTGCTTGCTGAAAACTAGGTGGAAAATAGAAAGCCAACTTTAACTCTATTCCCTCCAGCTGGACAGTAAGAGTAGTGCAATAACTACAGATCTCACTTAACTGTGGCAATTGAGTTTTCCAGTATGTGACTGCTTCCCAAAATGTGAAAGCTTGTTAGTGTAGACTCATGTTCCCATCCTGAAAAGTGATTCCACCTTTCTCACTCTCAACATCCTGGCTCCAACTGCTTCAACTACTTGGCAGATTGGTTTTGAGGATCCAACAAAATTATGTATTTGGAAAACGGGGCACCTGGGTGGCTCAGTCAGTTAAGCGTCTGCCTTTGGGCTCAGGTCATGATCCCGGGGTCCTGAGATCGAGCCCCGCATCAGGCTCCCTGCTCAGTGGGGAGTCTGCTTCTCCCTCTGCCTCTCCCCCTGCTTGTGCTCTCTCTCTCTCTGTCAAATACATAAATAAAATCCTAAAAAAAAATGGTGGGAAACTTTGTGGAAATCGCAGAGGTCTGCATATACTTGGTGCAATCTGATATGGTGGAGCTGACTTCAGGTTTTCTCGAGGACTTCATGCTCTCTTATACTCATTCAGGAGCATGCCCCTGAATCTTCTCGTGAGGAATAATCACTGCAGACAGAGACTACTTCTGATTTAAAGTTCTCATGGAATATAGGCACTTCAACTTGGTAGCAAATTCTTGTGATTCCTGCTGCAGAAAGGTAGAGGAAGCACCAGGAATGCAACCACTCAGGGACAAAGCAAGTGGCCACCCTATACTTGGCAATTTCAGTCTCCAGAATCTTGAAGTTGCCATTGTACATATGACCACACAAACTCTCCATCTGATGGCTTATACCTAAAGCTCATTTATAGGGTTTGATAAGTTTTATCAAACATGAACTTAAATTTTGACTCCCTTCAAAATATAAAAGCCCCAAGGGTCAAAAATATTTTGTGTAGGGTGATATAAAAGGAAATATACAGGAGGATGACTCCGGGAAATCTGGTTTTTTATTGTTGTTGTTTTGTTTTGTTTTTTCGTTTTTGTTTTGTTTTTTAGGAAACCTGGTTTTTAATTCTGTCTCTGTCACGAAACTAACTTGGTCAAGGATTATACCCACGCTGGAAGTCATTTTCCTCATTTATAAAATGAGAGTGTGGAATAGAAATGGGTGGATTTCAAAGACATTCTAGCAGTATACTTCTTTCCTTAAGTCAACCTTTAATTCTTCATAAGTGTTCAGTAGATAAAAAAAATGTGTAAAAATAGAAGCAATGCTCTGCTTGCAGCACAGAGCAGGGATTGGGAGCCAGGAAAAGGCTTTATGGAGAGCAACTGTGGAAAGCAGTGGACAAGCTAAGTTCTGCACTAAAGTTCACAAAGCTCTAAAATTGAGCACTTGCTTTTTAAATTTTTAATTGAAGCATAGTTGACATACAATGTTACATTAGTTTCAGGTGTCTAACACAGATAGTCAACATTTATATACATTACAAAATGCCTACCAGTGTAAGTATAGTTGCCATCTGTCACCATACAAAGTTATTATAATATTGACTATATGAACTTGTTTTGTTTGCAGAGTGAGGTGGGTCTGAAGGTAGATGGGATGGAGTACAGAGGAGAGCAAAAGAGGACCAAGGAAAAGTTTGGAAAGTCTTGCTTTGTCTAGTTCACAACTGTACCTAATGGGGGTACTGACTGCCACTTAAGCAAATGGTGGTCTGGAATCCTAGTCACTCAAGATGGACAAATGATGGCCCATCAGCAGGGATAGAGCAGAAGAGCATCCTGCTAACCACCTGTAGCTGGCTGGGCAATCTAATAAGAGATATCTATAGCATTTTCAGGGACTTGTAAGTGTCTGTGAGTAATGCAATGCCCACTTCAGCCTAACCTTCTGAACTAGCAGCAGGTGCCCACTGGCTGCAGATCAGTGGCTCAGCCAGCTGAGAGTTAATCCCTCACACTCTGCAGACAGAAAGGCAGGGAGGGGAGGGGGTAAGGCAGGGAGAACCAGTTGGATGCAAAGAGCCAGACACAGCCTCTTGCCATAGTCCCTACATAAATCCCTCTCAAGGAACATCTCTCTCTCCAAAAGATGAGCATACTTATCAAACCATCAATAAAGGGAGAAAAGAAAAAAAAATTAAAGGAAAATCTCCCTTCCTGAAATGTGTGGTAGATTTGAGAACCCAGATTTAAAACTATATCTCTGGACTAAGTTCAAATCTAACCAAACGTGATCTTTCCATCCAACCTGCTGTAGAAAGAAGTTCTTACTTCAGAAACTCAAATGCACTGATTAAAAGTGAGCGCCACAAACACACACTCCAATATCATCAAGAGCGAGTCAGAACCCACACCAGAGTTAACAGGAAACTCGGTGGAGGAGAGTCAGAGTCACCACTGAAACAAAAGCCCTGGCTCTGAATGCCAGCTCAGCAGGCAGCGCTCGCCTTTTCAATGGGACTCACTCTTTGATGTGTGTTTTTTAACAGCAACTTTCATGTGGTGATGGAAGAAGCTAAGAGCAAGGTGGCAGCATTATGTGAAGACCAATGCTTTCAAATGCCCTTTGCCCTTCAACAGCACCAGGCAGACAAAGAAGAACCACATAGCCCAGAGAAGCCTACCTGTTTTTTAAAGAATATCTGTGCTAGCAGAATCTAAAAGGGTGAGAAGGAGCACGCTCTTCAATGGCAGAAAAAAATTTGGTGGGGTCACTTAGAGAGATAGATTTGGCTTAAAATAGGAGTTCACTTACAGCTTCACTTGGATCATAACCCAAATTAAAATTATTTGTGTCCAATTAGCTTAAAATAAAATATCCCGGCGTGTGGCAAGTCTTTCACACGTTTATTTTCAGTAGCGGAGGAATGAAGCAGCAGAAGTAACAGGACCCAGAGCCTTGGGAAACTATACAGGTGGGTCTTGTTTTACATAATACATACATTCCTGGGAAAGCTAAGTAGAAATGGAACAATATTTTTATATATAAGGTGCATGCTATTTTAAAAGCATGTCACTGAAAACTACATTTTGACAGATTAACAGAGTTTTTCATATTCTGGGTTTGTCTAATGAGGCTGATTTACTCCAAGGATCTGAGCCCACTGTTTGGGGCCTCCTCACTGCAGCAAGTTCCTCCAGGGGACCTTTAAAAGCCATTCTGGGTCAGCTTACTGAAAAGGCCACATGAGGAAGGAGGCAGAAATGCACCCAATATCATTAGGTAGGAATAGCCAACTAGGAACTCTTAGCTGCTCCATGGAACGATGTATTACAGGACATTTTCTAGAACTGGGATGGGGGCCAGCTGTTGTCAGGAGCAATGAGAGACAGAGGGGTAGATACTGGGCCCATACAACAGGATGGGATGCTATTCAGTGTCAGGTCTGCACACAGTCCATGTTCCACTGAAAGCCAAGGGTTCAGAAGGTGATGGTCAAATGTGGTTACCCTGGCTGGCATGAGGGAAGCACAGACAGAGCAAAGAGCTTCTCACAGCCTCGGGGGACACCAAAGCTAGAAACCATTTGTTCAGGGCTTGGCTGAGAGGAAGGTGATGAAGTAGGAAGAAAAGATGAGGAAGAAGAAAAGGAAGAACAGGAAAGGGGGAGATAAAGAAGCAGGACTCTTCATCATATGTAATGATAAAGGCTAAAGGGGAACATGACAAAGTTCAAGATTTTTTAAAGGATTGGTTGAATATGAAATCATTAACAAAGTCCAGGATGCTATTGTTAAGTGTCTGGCCATACATGCCATACTATACCCCATTCCTTGAAGCTTAATGAATACATTTTTAGAACAAATACATGGAAATACTACTTTTTACAGAAAGCGGCAAACTGAGCCACCAAGAGGTGGCTAACTGAAAATTGAAAAAATATATATATATATCTCTTAAGATTTTATTTATTTATTTGAGAGAGAGAGAATGAGAGACAGAGAGCATGAGAGGGAGGAGGGTCAGAGGGAGAAGCAGACTCCCTGCCGAACAGGGAGCCCGATGCGGGACTCGATCCCGGGACTCCAGGATCATGACCTGAGCCGAAGGCAGTCGCTTAACAAACTGAGCCACCCAGGCGCCCTGAAAAAATATTTTTAATATTTCTCCATTTTTTATAATTTCCATCAAGCCATTCTGATATTGGGGTTTTAAGAGACACTCTGCACACCTCCATTTGTCTGGTAACAATAGCTTTATGCTGTCTAAGGCCCTATGACGGCATCCATCCCACTATATTATAGCAGTTTTTACAGTTCTCCCTTGTAGAGCACTAAAGCTGGCTCCTGCCCACCTTCCAGGCCCCCGCCTGACCCCACCAGCTGCCCAGGAGGACTGACTGGATGTTCCTCATTCTGTGATGTGCTCCAACCCAGACACCAGCTGCTTTTCACCTCCCTTCAGCCTCTAGGCAACTCTGATGAGCCTCCTGCTCAGCTTTCACCTTCCCTAGGTCACCTTCCCTGACTCCCAGCTTCGTAAAAGGGTCTCTCCTGTAATTCTTCAGCACCCAGAATTTATTCTCACCTAGCATCCACCAAGGGAATTTGCAGTTACCTGTTGAATTGTCCATCCACAGCCAGCCAGTGAGCACTGTGAGGGCAGGGAGTGGGCCTTTGTCTATGTAGCCCCAGCACCTGTCACTGTGCCAGCAGATGCTCACTCACCACTGCTCAAAACACGCTGCTACAGAGGAGCCAACAGGTGCTCCTGCATGCATCCCTTTGTTGCCTTGTCATTAGCACTGTCTGACCCATTCTGGCATGCTTTATGGTCTAAAAGCATTAAGTCCAGTAGCAGGACAGGTTTTTCCATCTTCTTTGCACAAGTTTTATAGGCTGTACCCTGAAGAAGGTAGCCCTGTTAAAGAAAACTAGCCACTGCCCACATAAATGAGATGTTGCCATGAGCTTTATATTAAGTGATGTTACAGAAAACTGGAGAGAGTTTGTTGTGGTTTGCATAAGGACAACTGGGGAGAGCTTCATTTTATGTTGAGTACATATATGTGAAATACTTAGTGTATTATTTGGGTTCTCCAAGAAGTAGATGTCAAAATGGGATTAAATGTGTGAGAAGTTTGGTAGAGGAAGAAGGGGAGGGAGCTGGAGAAGGCAGGGAGAGCCTTCAGACCACAGTACAGGTCTGACCTTATGAAGGGGAAGGAAAGTGGGGAAGAACGAAGACCAAGTAGAAAGTTTCCACTGCAGCACAGTTCCAAGGTTCATTCAGGCCAATGTGGAGTCTGTCTGTCTCTCTCCCTCTACCCTTCCTCTTCTCCCTCCCTCTCTCCCTCTTAGTTTGAATCTGCATTTAGAATTCTAGATTTTTTATGACCTCAGGGAAAGGGCATTGCTATTATTAAAGGCATCATGAAGTACAAAAGCACCGTTTCCACAAGTCATCACAAAGGGAATAAATACCCCAATCTATCATAAGCCTCAGTCTTGAATATTAGCAAGAACTCACAGAAGGTGGACTGAACCACTAACATTTATTGATTATAGGTGCCATGTTCTCTCCTAAGCCCTGTGGGAACTGACTCACTCAGTCCTCACAATAATCTCACCAGGTAAGTATTAAATTATCTCCATTTAAAGATGAAAAAATTGAAGCCCAAGCTGTTTAGTTACTTACTCATTATCATGAAACTAGTAAGTGGCAGAAGAAAATTTAAACTTAGCCCATGCTCATAATGACTGCATTTAATAGCAGCCCAAGTAACCTGGCCAGAGGTGCTATCTGTTGCAGAGGCAGCTGTACACCAAAATGTTCTCCTTCCTGTCCTCCTTCCACACTTTGGAGCTGTTGCTGGGATATGGCTTTCTTGGCCACCCTGCCCCTCACATGGCTTTATGAGTAGTATTTGTCAATACTCTAGACTGAGAAGTGATGTGTGCCACTTCTGGACCAGCACCTTTAAGAAGAGAGTACAGACTCCTCATGTGTCCTTTCTTCTCTAGACTGGAACCCTTGATGCCTTGTGACCCTGAAAACCACATGCTGCCAATAGCAGAGCTGCCATCAGCTGAGGTCTTTGAATGCTTTTGTGAGACACCGTCCTGCTACTGACTATAAACCAACTCGGACTTTTGGCCTTACTGTGGTTCAGTCATTGTTATAATGACTTAATAAGGGAATCTGAATGTTATAGCAGTTATCCTTCCCTGCCTAAGAAGATGAGGAGTTATCTCTCTAGAGGGGCATGACATAATTGGCTTAAATTCACAGAGATAGTGACAGCAGATGCAGGAATCAAATGCAGACCAGTTGCTCAGTGAGAGAAGGAGAGCCAACAGCGAAGGGAGCCTCAGAAGTCTTGGCAGAGGCCCCCTCAGTATGACTGTTGTCTCTGGGGAGCTACTTTAGAAGGTGGGACCCAGCAATCCTAGTGTCAAAAGACTCAGAGTCAAGTGTTGATGCATAGGATGGATGTATCCTAACTGAAGCAGGACTCAGGTACCACTGCAAATGTAAGGTTTGGGAAGTTGGCATAAAACAGGGCAGCACCATGAGCCATTGTGTGGCAGAACAGATTGTTGGGGTCCTTCTAAGTGAGCCATTGTGTGGCAGAACAGATTGTTGGGGTCCTTCTAAGTGGAAGAGTCTTTTACCCCAGAGAAGTGGGAGAAAAACAGGATTCAAAGCAAAAGCCTGTACAGACTGTTGGTTGGCGTGAGGAAAAGGGCCACAGTTTGATGATATGCAGCAATTCACAGTGCACTGTCAGTCTCCAAACTCATTTCAAACCCATAGAGAGAAGCTACTAGGAAAAAAAGTAGATACTCTCTCTTTCAATGACCATCGTCTAAAGGGCACTAAAATGCTGAAAGCCATTGCATTAGCCTGAGGTAGTCAATGCCTTCTGGATAACAATCTTTAAAATACTGGGCACCTCTGAACATAAGTCTCCCTCAGGCCTCTAAGCCTTTTATCCCTGTCTTTTATCCATGGTCCCAGAGAAACTCTCCCTGAAGCATGAAGAATGATCTTCAAGCACTTGGAAATGACAAGGCCTTTCTGTGCTAAGCGTTCAGGAGTCTAAACCTGTCTCTATCATGGTTCCTATTCCGACACAGAAACTCCATGGAACCCCAAGAGTAGGGTAAGTACAACACAGTATGTTTTTTCAGGGGACAAAGGGTGCTAACAATCCAAAAGTACACTGCCTACTCAGGGTACATTGTGCATTCTAAAAACATATAAGTGCTCTTCTGCCTTTATGAAGAAGGTAAAAGCAAGAAAGTGGATTAAATGGACAAACAACAGCCTACTTCAGATTTGGATATTACATTGTCTTCAGTGAAGTGTTTCTAATGTTCCTGAAGTTTGCAAATAATGAAAAGGGTATCCCGCCCATTGAAATCCAAGTAAATATGCTGTAATTGGTTTAGAGTGCCTTTAATACTAGTGTTCTCATGTTTTTAAAACTCTCTTTTCCAAGTTTCAATAACATGTTCTTGAAAGATACACTCTCTAAGTAATTCTTTGTCCTCAGGAAGACACTCAAATCACTTTTCTAAACTGATGGTCTGGCATCCTTCCAGAACTGATTTAGAAGTTATGGCTCACACCCCATGTCTGAGTCTTCTAACCTTGGCACATTCCTAAGTCCCATGAATAGGGTTGGCAGTTGGGAAGGATGGCTATAAAAAGAGAGAGAGAGCTGCATGCATCTAGCTCTGTTTAGCAAATTTTGCTTTCACGAAAATCCTAGAGAGTCAAGAAGACATTGCCAAGATACCTACAAGATCTCAGAAACCTGTTGGACCATTCCATATGTCATATCACACTAAAAATAACTTAAATTTTTATAGAGCTTTGTAGTTTGCAAACACTTTATATGCATTATCTCATTTGATCAATATAATAATCATGGAAAATGTGCACAGCAAATATTATTATCCCAATTTGATAGATAAAGATACTGAGGTACAGGGAGAGTTATGTTCGAGGTTACTCAGCTATTATTCCCTTGGCTGAGAAAGAAACTCAGTCTTTGGGCAGGAAGTTTGTTCTCTTTCCACTACACCACTCTGCCTCCTCAGAAGCCAGTCTGAATTTTGGGGTTTCCAATCTGCTTCTGACAATGGCTAGGCTGCTCACAGGACTAGTCATACCAGGCCAAAGAGGAGAGATCATGGTCACTGGGAGGAATGCCACCTCCACGCAGAATTCAAGTAGACATTGGTGGCGGTATCAATAGAGGAAAAAGCCCCTTGACACAGAACATCTTAAAACTTCAGCACAAGCACTCATCATTTTCACTAATGTGCAATTTCTCTCAGAGCTCTTTGGAATAAGGGGTTTGCTTTGCCTACTGTGAGGAAGGCATCCACCAAGCTAAATTGGACCCTCAGGCATGCACCCAGCTTTCTTAGAAGCTGATACTACTTAGATGGAGTCCTTCCATGCACATCTCCCAGGACGGTTTTAGATAGCCTATGAGTATACTTTATTTCCTTTAAAACAAGTAACCTAGAAAATGAAATAACACATATTAGATTAAGCTCTGTCCCATTTGGCTAATTCAGAAGTTAATGGAAGGTCTCTTTCGGTCATTGGTATTGGCAGAGACACATTTAGTGAAACTCTCGTGGGAACCCCACACAGGTACAGTAGCAGCTCGTACCCATAAATTAAGAATGGCACTTAAAGGCAGCTTTTTCCTCTCTAGGAGGGTGCCATTCAGGTTTCTCTTGACAAAGGCCCTGCTTACCAAACTCCCCCACAAAATACAAAGAATCAGAGACATGGGGGTGGGGGGGGAAGGAAAGAGAGAGAGGGAGACAGAGAGGGAGGGAGAAGAGAAGGGGAGGAAGAGGGAGTTAGACCTTTAAAATGGGCATGACACAGTGGAAAGAGAAGGAACCAGATCACTAACAAATACAGTGGAGGTGCCCACCTCGCATGAGGTTTATGGCAATTAAAAATTTCTTTTACCTCTTTGAACCGCACACAGTGCCTACCAAATGGACTGTTTATATTGGAGATTTAATACAGAAAACTGATTTATAATTGTTCTGTGAAGTAAACATTGACTTTAAAAATAGTAGAAGTAATAAAAAATAAAGCTTGACTGTTCCATGACTTTAACCCCAGTCCCTATATTGAAGCAAATATATCCAGAATCAAATCATTTCCTGAAGACACATTCTGTCTCATTGTTTTTGTGATCTTCAATTCTGTCACAAAGTTGATGAAGCTACTCCACCTGCCTACCACTTTCCCAAGAATGAGTCCTCTTCTGATAAAGAATAAAAAACGCAATGACCTCTCCACCTCCTTCTCAAATGCACACTGAGCTTAGCCACCACGATGAGACCATTCATATTATGAACTGTTGTATCATTTTATTTCACACTTAATTCATTTTTGCATCTATATTTACAAGTGGAGGAGGTCGAGAGATGTTTTTTTATTGTATTAGGTTACTACCTTTCTCTATTTTTGGTATCAGAGTAATGCTACCATCATAAAATTAGGTAGTTTTTGATGTTCTTCTGCATTTAGGAATAATTTAAAATTAATTGGCTTTTGAAGTCCCCAGGATTTGTTTTAGTACTAATACTTTTATTACATTAATCACTGTTTAAAATTGTATTTAGCTGGTTAGTTACTTATTTCATTTTGGCTACTGCTTACTTATTTCTTTCCAATTATTCTTAAACACTTTTGGTAATTTACATTCTTCCAAAATATTTTCATTTCACTGAGGTTTTCAAACTTATTGGAACATAACTTTGCACAACTATCTTATGATTTTTATTGTCCCTGAATCCATTCTAAAATTCATGCTGCCGGGGCGCCTGGGTGGCTCAGTTGGTTAAGCGACTGCCTTCGGCTCAGGTCATGATCCTGGAGTCCCTGGATCAAGTCCCGCATCTGGCTCCCTGCTCGGCAGGGAGTCTGCTTCTCCCTCTGATCCTCCCCCCTCTCATGTGCTCTCTCTCATTCTCTCTCAAATAAATAAATAAAATCTAAAAAAAAATATATATATATACATATATATATATATATATATATATACATTTAAAAAAATAAATAAATAAAATAAAATTCATGCTCCCATTTCTAATTCTGTTTGTGGTTTCCTCCTTTATTAAAACTGACAAGGTTTTATCAATTAATAAAATCATGTACAAAATAAATTAATAAATAAAATATTGTAATATATAAATATATAATGTATAAACTTAATTTATGATAAATTTAAACATTATATTATTATATAAATAAAATAGTTTTTGCTAATACCTACAGATGATTAATCACTCCTATTATTTTTATATTTCTGGTTCTTTCACTATTTTTATCTTTATTACTTACTTCATCATAGTTTTATATTTGTTTAATTTCCAGAGTTTTACTTTTAATTCATTTGTAATTATCCTTTATTTCCCCAAGGAAATGAAATATTTTAAGGCTATTACTTCACCTCTGAGTATAGCTTTGGCTGACTCTTACAAGTTTCAGTTTGTAGCATTCCTTATATTTATTGTTTACTGGATCATACACAATTTTATTTTTTATATCCTTTGAGCCATAAGTTAAGTTCAATTGTCTGAAATATGGAAGTAACCTTTTAAAAATACTGTATAATAGCCAGTTGAGAAAATGACTATTTATTCCTAATAATATTGATTCTAACTAAGCAGAGAATACTTTTTACCATTATCTGTTACTTATTAGCATCTCAGTTTTTAGTAAGGTAGTTTTCAGTTCTTTCTATATGTACACTGCCACATTAAACTACTTTGATTTTCTGGGAGTTTGGGACTAACTTCTAGAGTATAGAAAGTTCTAGGGTATATAGTTCTAGAGCTCCATGAGGGCAGGGATTATGTTTTGTTGTTATTGTTTTAGTTTTGTCTAGGTAGCCCAAAGCCTAGCATAGGGTAGGTACTTAGTAAATGTTTGTTTCATGTTTATTTGATTTAATATCCACCTCATTCCAGAAATTCATGTGGTCATAAATATTTATTGAATAAATTAATATACTATACATTTTTAAAAAAAGGATTTCACAGAGAATTTTCTATGTGTAATGATTTTACTAAAAGTACCAATGAAAAGAATAAAAAGTGGACCCCAAATTTTCACCTATTCTTGCAGTAGAGGAGGGCAAGGTTGTTGTAAATAGAGGAATTTAAAGAAGAACAACAGAAGAAAATGAAAACTGAAATAAAGGTCTCTTTAACCCCATGGGCAATTATGCCCAAGGGCTTTAGCATAGCTTCAAAATGAGTTCTTAAAAAATGTGATTTTTTATGTGTTTTTCTTTGTTATTTTCTGCCTCCTTCCTTCCTTTCTTTCACTTCCTATCTTCCTTCCTTTTCTTCCCTCTGCCCCTTCCTCCCTTCTTCAGTAGTGCTCAGAAACCACTTTCAGTGATGAAGGCTGACATCCCTTATTGGATTTGGGGTCTGATTTACGTAAAAGAACTCACAATCTGCCACTATTCTAGTCATCAGAAGTGAGTCTCCATCAGTCTGTAGATGGAATGGAATCTCCCCTTTTCTCAGCATAAATTCTCTGCCTTAACTTCACAGTCACAATCCAATGGGGAAGCAGGTTATCTCCCTCCCACCCCACTTGGGAATGACTGTAATAAAATATCAAAAGTTAATAGAAAACATTGAGCCTGCTTAAAAATCTTGGAAGGAATATGAAACCATAAATTAGCAAAAGGAAATGGCTTAATTGCACTATGCCAGGAGTCGGATGCCTCTTAGGTACAAAATAACTATTGAGGAACAGAACTCCAGTGAAAGCAAAGCAGAAAGTTGGGTGAAAGGCAGGAAACTGATCATACCTCATGACTCTTCTACTGGCTTGCAACAAGGAGGGTAGCCTTGCAGGAGATTAATGATCCTCATTTTACAAATGAAGACTATGACCATTAGAGAGATAAAATGACTTTTCCAAAAGTCACAGCAGTGATTTGTGTTCAGCTCTTCAGATTACAAATAGCCCTACCACAATACAGATGCACCTGCTGCCTTTTAAGAATCTGCTCCACCAGAAAAGATCTATTTCCCAGCCCCTCAGGAGATGCACTTCTCTGTCTAGACCTTTGTTCTAAGTGCTACAGTCTCTGGAATTTTCTCTCTTCCCACTTTGTGCCATGTGTCTAAATCTCATGTATTCCTCAGGGAGGAGGTCAAGTCTCATCTCTGCCACATTCCTTTGCATATGACTTCAGACTCCTCTACACTTCCTCACTGTGGCAGTGACTTGTCAATGAACCATACATTTGACTTATGATTGTAAGCAGCTTGAAGGCAGGTGCTGCAGGGTTCTTGCAGTGTGGATACAGTGGGTCAATGGAATGGTATAGCACAAATCCCAGATTTTAGTTATTGAAGAACAAGAGGTGAAAAGAAAACATTCAAAATGAGAGAAACCAAGAAGCCAATGACTGCAATCTGTCAATAAGATAGCCCATCATGTAGGAATGCCAACAAAACTGTTCAGGGGCAAATATTCCAAGACACCATCTTCCCTTAAGAATGCATATCCACGGGGCACCCGGCTGGCCCAGTTAGAAGAGCATGTGACTCTTGATCTCAGGGTTGTGAGTTCGAGCCCCACGTTAGATGTAGAGATTACTTAAAAATAAAACTTAAAAAAAACCTGAATGCACTTCCAATAAATTACTCTCTCTCTAAAACTCCAATACTAACACAAAGATGATTACCTAATGTCAACAAAAACTTCCCTAAATGATTATTCCCAAGTATCTCATAGCTTCCTATGAATTAGTTGGATTTTGAGGATTTAACCTTGAAAATTTTATTAGGATCTGAAACTTTCTTCCAGAAGTTTTTCTTTTCAATGCACTCTGAGTTTTTCAATTTCATGTACATATTTAATCAATATTTTAATTCTTACATAATGTTTTAGGAACTGCATCATTTTTCCGACTTTCTCCTATGGGACCATGACAGTATCTTTTGTACATAATACACAGTAGTTAACATGGGTTATTGAGTTCATTTCCTTTCTTGCTAAATAAAAGAGAAAAATTTTCTCCAAATTTTTAAAAATTGCAATTACCACATAGGCATAACCACCTATGTCAAAAATTTACACAACACTAAGAGAGCCTATCCTGTGTTTGCTCCCCCAGCCAGCCCCACCATTATTCTATTATATGAAACACATTTGTTTTGAGGAATTTCTGACATCTTCTTAGTTTGTATTGCTCTTCCATATCTGTGCCTAGTTAGTAGGCAGGAAATCTAATTCCCCGGGAAGCATATTATCTGAAACTTACGATCTGTATATGCCACAATGTTTAATTTTTTTTCTAAATTTCCCCTCATCTTCTTTGTCGATACCTATTTTTAAAAGTCATTATTGCCTTCCAGCTGTCCAAATTTTCTTCTCACTTTTCTCTTAAAAACTGACTTAAAGCAGCAGGTCAATATCTCAGCCATCATTAATTTCACACCCTCCTCTTCTCATTTATTCACTGGTCTTTTTTCTCTTGAGGATCACTTTTTTCCTTGATACATTTATAAAAGACCTTCTTACTCCATCTAACCTCTTTTACTAGCAATATCTCATTTCCCACTTTTGCACTTCTTATCTTTCTTTGCTAACTTTAAGTTGTTCTGTCTATTTTTATATAGTTCCTGTCTTCTCCACTCCCAAGGCAATTGTCCTGTTATACATGGACCTTGAGCAGCCACTGGGGATGACAAACTGTATTTTTACTAGAATTTCTAGAGGCAGAGGGTACCTGCAGCCCTGTGCTTTGTTCAGTTCTCTTGCTGCTACAGTGCAATGGCTTAGACTGTATTGTCTTAGACTACTTCACACCTATCTATAATTATGAATCTTAATAATCTCATTGTATCATACATCTTAGATTTCCTCCCAATGTGTTTTTCAACTAGGAATCATAGCTTGTAGTGTTGTTATCAATGATCACATTTCTAAATAGCAGTGGAGAGAATGGAAATGATTTAGTCTATAAGGGTGAGGTCATTTGCATACTTTTAAGTGATTTGCATGCTGGCACAGCCTGGAACTGGTTCAGAGGCTTCCCCACATTTCTCCCTTCATAACAAGGTGTAGCTTATTTTCCTCACTAAAAAACTGTCCTATATTTTCCTCTCTCATACCATTCTCTCCCACTAGAGAATAATACACACTAACACAAGCATGACATCGCCAGGTAGTCTCTATCTTCTGAGCTAATGTTCTCTTTGGCGTAATTCATCATCCCCTCTGATTTTTCAGGGCTGGTGACAATGGTGACTCCCCTAATATCTGAATGAAGTCCTTCATAAATATTTTGCTGAGTGATTGATATCTCATCTAGTTATCTTTCTCACACCTCTTCCCCTCCATATATAACAGATGAGATTCCATTACCAGAAGCAGATGTTGTGGAAACAGTATCAGGAGCCCAGAAACCCTCGTTCTAGCCCCAACTCTCCCATTAACTACCTCTGAGATCTCCACGAGCTACTTAACCTCTCTGGGCCTCCAACCTCCCTGTAAACTGAAGTTGAAAATGTCTTCTTCAGAGGCTTACCAGGTAATTAGAAAAGATGTATATAAAGATATATATACCAAAGCACTTGATACTGGGATTCTTGACACCTCAGCTAAATCAGGTTAACTTTACAAAATCAGATGAAATATAGATTATTTTCTGTTTCACCCATCCCCCTTGTTAGCTTCTCATAATAATAAGCAAACACACTTCTAGGAAGGTCCGTTACATTTTGAGAAATTACTAATGGTGACCTGTCAGATACTGAACAAAAGAATAATTTTAACCACTCCCACCTCCATCCCCATCCATGTATCATTAGCAACCACATTCTCCACCTTTATTTGTATAACTTAGGAGGGACCCTGCAGGGAGAAGCAAGGCTCTTGTTTGATTTCTGACTGAACCTCATTCATTGAAGTAAGGTGTCAGGGCTGCCTGTGGATCTGGAAAGCATTTTGGAAGTAAGAAGCAGACAAATGTAAATCTTTTAAACCCCTATGATAAGCAAACTCTCCTCAGTTCAACATATAAATATAAACATTAAATCAAATCAGATGCTTATACATTTTTTAAACCCATCATAAAACATTTTGTTTTGACAGCTTGGTAATGTAAAGTAAAAACACTGACAGCCAAAAGAATCAGCATCTTTGCCTGCCTACTACCTGAAAGTCTTTCCTTTATATAAATAGCAAAAAAAAAAAAAAAAAAAAAGAGAGAGAAAAAGTATGTTTATATAAAGGGAAACACTGATTTACTAGAACTGATTGCTTCATAGTCTAATTACTTTTCAACTGGCTGTTCCAAATTAAGATGTCATTGATGGCTTTTGGTGATATATTTCATTTTAAGCAAATTTATTCTATAATAGAGTACATCATAATGGAAAGCAGAGTTCCTACTCTTCCATCCTCTTTTGTAGCCTGATATCTTGACAAGTAAATTAAATTTAGCAGTTAAAATGCTTCCATTAGTAATTTTATTAAGTTAATTAAAGAATCTCTCTTTCTGAATTTTAACTACCTTCCTTTCAGAACAATGTTGATTTCTTTTTTTCTTTTTTTAATTTCATGTGTTTAGGGACTGTGATATATTCTAGGACCAATCAACAAGTCTATCAGGATTACATTTCTGTGGGCAGGATTCTACCAAGAAAATCAGGTAAAAGGAAAAAAAAATAGCTCAAAAGTCTTTGAAAGAGATGGTCTGTTTCATATCACAGAAGAACTAGGGTTTTAATATCTTTTAAAAAGGGAAGAAGAGGAGGAGAGGAGAAAAAGAGTAAACCAAAAACACACTTTTTGGGCTATCTATGTTCCCAGGGAAAGGCGGAACTCCTAAGTAGTATATCCATACAAAGAGGGTAAATCATGAATACCTCAAGTAGAGTGTAGTTAATAGATGGAAAGAGAAGAACTACAGCTCTTTTCTTCTTACTCAGTAAGTGTGCAAGCAGTACTGAACAAGATCCTGAAGCTGCTAAAGCACATGTTAAGTGAAACCTTGGGCCCTCTCAAGAATGTGGCATTTTAAAAGAAGTTAAACGGGCGCCTGGGTGGCTCAGTTGGTTAAGTGACTGCCTTCGGCTCAGGTCATGATCCTGGAGTCCCTGGATCGAGTCCCGCATTGGGCTCCCTGCTTGGCAGGGAGTCTGCTTCTCCCTCTGACCCTCCTCCCTCTCATGCTCTCTGTCTCTCATTCTCTCTCTCTCAAATAAAATAAATAAATAAATAAATAAATAAATAAATAAATAAATAAATAAAAGAAGTTAAACATTTCTAAGAGATTTAGGGTGAAGGAGTTGTCTCATTGACCATTAGCTGTTTCTTGTGGTTGGTATTCCTGAGGAATCACAGAAATGATTTCTAGAACTAGAAAGGAGCATTGAGAAAATTTTATCTTATCCTCCCATGTTAAAGATGAGGAAACTGAGGACAAGGGATTATTAACATCATCACCCTGAGAATAATAATAGCAACTCTAACAATAGTGACTGATATTGATTCAACTCATCACTGTGAAGCTTCACATACATTATCTCATTAAAAAGGCCAATGACGGAGATTCTTCTAATGCCCCAACATTATAGATATGGGAAATAATGCTGAATGAAGATTAAGTAACTTGTGTAAAATCTGTATGACTCCAAAGTCCTATGTTCATAACTAGTGCACATCTTTACCTAGGATGAACAACTAGAGTTCATTCAACTAGTTAGTGGTTCCACTAACTAGACTAAACACCAGTTTCTCATGTTTGCTCTTTACAAAGTTGGCCATATTAAGAGAATGGGAAATCTGGTAGTTAAGCTGAAGCTTGGGCATTGAGAAGACACTATGATTTATTTTAAAAGAAATCCCACTGCCAAAGTGCCCAGTGGAATATTTGCTTTATGAATGAAATGAAGGTTGCAGCCATGTGTTCAGACCCAAAGTGACATTTTATTTAAAATTAGGGGATACCACCTGTTACTCATTCATTGAGGAAATGGAGATCCAAGAATACAGCCCATAGCAATTTCTATTTACATCTCACACCTTCTCTCATTTTCTAATACTTTGAGCCTATCAAATAGTTCACTCTGGGAGCTCACATGCTCACTGTCCAATCTCCATCATTCCTCTCAAAATCACTTCCACCACCTCCTCAAATCCTCATGTTACATTCTTGCTCAGTACAGTCTTTCACATGCCCACCTCAGGCATCCACCCCAACTGCTGCCCTTTTTCTCTGGGGGGACTGAATGCCTTCATAGCTATGTCCCAAGCTCACCACTTTTCCATGGGGCACCATGGCTTTTTTTCCTTTCTATCCTTGCCCCATTCTTTAGATTCTGTTTCAAAATAAAAGCCCAAGAAAGGAATCTGGCAACTTATAGATGCTTCCTGGAAGGACAGAATAGATGATGCCATTAAACTACTTAATAGGCCAGATGAGAGAAAAATCTAAGACCACACATTATATATATCTATATATCTATATATCTATATCTATCTATCTATCTATCTATCTATCTATCTATCTATCTATCTATCTATATCTATCTATATCTATATATTCCTTCCCTCCTTTTTTACACCTGGAAAAAATTAAAAAGGCAGAAGGCAGATGCCTACCCCAGATGACTTTTGTATATTCTTGAGAGCCTGCTGTACTTTTTCTCCTTTCCCTTCCTTCCTTTTATTTTCTTTCTTTTTTTTTTTCTTTCTCCCAACATCAAGATAAACAAGGTTTAAGAGCTTTATTGCCTTTTGCCCCTAATTTGATCCCTTGTCATCCTGGAGATAGGTTTTCAAGATGGCATGCCACAGTTTCTGAAGCACAAGAAATTGGTAAATGTCTCTGGGAGTATTTTTTTGTGGAGGATGTTCCCTTTACTAAGCATACTGCTCCTCTAAAATGATGTCCTTAGAAAGAATCTAGCATTCCACAATATTTCTATAATTAATAGCTAGATGGACTCAGAGAAAAAAGAAAGTGGATCATCTGGTATGTTTTTTTAATTAGAAATGATCCTCCTTGCCCTGAAAAAGAATGCTACCTTTAGCCTAGAAGCATAATTTGTATATACCTGACCACATAACAAACATGTTTTTATTAGAAATTTACCTCTTACCTCCTTGATACCTTGCCATTCACATTCTATCTATTCTTTGGTGAGGCTCTTTTTCAATTATTCTGAAGATCGTGTTGTTTTTTTATATGGCATTCAAGTCCAGTAGTGAAATCTGTTTCATATTTGTAATCGGTTTTCAGATCTGGAAGAAGGCCAAATTGGTAAGTCCCTGTGAGTGAAAAAGAAAAAAAAAAAGAAAACACCAGAATTTAGTTATACAACCTGAGCTTATAAAAGATGAGGGAGAAGAACTTGCAAAACATCCTCTCCTTTAACCCCAGTCATTTTGGCCCCGCTTTTAACCTGGGGAGTGACCAATTAAATGTGCAAAACCAAAAAAGAGCCATTGGGATTGTGAAACTATGTGGCAAAATCCTCATTATTAATCACATCGAAGGAAGAATGTGTGATTTTAAAATAAAATATCAGGGAAAGATGTAACAAGTTTGATGCAATAGGTATAGTTAGACCCAGATGTGAAAGATTTGATAAGCTTCTTCTTACTTGTCCTTCACCCTGGAAGCTTCTGAAGAGGCCTGAATATCTGGCTTAAAGTGAGTGATGCTACTTGAAATGAAAAGCAAGGAGATTGCAAATCACTCTTCTGCACAAGCTTGCAATAAGCTATGGCATGGCTGATGGACAGATTCAGGTATTTAAGTGAGTGTGATTTCTAAGCAACAATTTCTAAACCCTACATTGTCGTTGACCTCCATCACGCGATTGGACATGTTTACGAAGGCACATGCAGTGGAATGAAATGCACTGGGAAAAATGCTGAAGTCATTTTCCACCACCACAGCTGTATTACTGCAAAATGAAGCCATATTATCCTGATCAGCAATATACACCAGCTTCACACCCTTCTTCTGGTTAATAGTCTGAGTCCATTCCAGCAGAGAACCTTTCTTTTTCAGGAGTCCCAGCTATGGGTTTGGTTGGAGGAAGATAACCTAAAGTGTATTCTTACATAAGGCTAAGAAACAAAAAAGGATGTGAAGAAATGGTACAAGACTATACTTTTGTCTTTTCCATTTCTTCCTCTCTTTCTTTCCTTCTTAAAGGCAAAGACATGATAAAGATAAAAATTGCCCCAAACAAGTTTGATTGGTCGAAAAGCAAAAGCAAAGTACTCAAACAGCAGCCTTTTAAATCAAACACAATTAACTGTACCTTGAAATATATGTTCTACAATTGTATGTTCAATTAAATAGCTAAAAACAATTTGTAAAAGTTGAAAACCTCAATTGCACACTGAGGTTACATAGGTCTGTTCAGAGTCCCTGCTTCTTCACAAAGGCCCAAGATAAGTTACTTCTTCAAACATTAAAAGCAGAAATTTTCATTGTCTAGTAGACACTCATAGAAAGCTTTATTGTCAATTAAATCAAATATTTGTATTGGACCTTTTCTTAAACCTTGTCAGAGAGAAAAAGGAAACACCAATAAAAAAACAAACTGTTTTTCATGATTATCAGAGCACTGGCTGTCTCTGATCCAGCCCCACTTTGTCTCTATTGCCCATTGGAATCATTTCTGTGCATTCTACTTCATCCGTTTCTAAGTTATAGTCTGTGATATATTTCATACATATAAGCAGTTTAACCTAGGCTGGTTGAGGCTATTTCCATTTCAACCACTGATGAAAAAACAGTATTGATAACAGCCAGAGCACAGCAATCTACAATTATAGCCATTCCAATTGCTTGCAACCTAGTGGTGAAATTTTTCACATTCCACTTACACACATCTATTAGACTATAAGATACTCCAAGGCAGAGACCATCTTCATCTTTAAATCATCACAATATCTGCTATAATATTGGGTATATTGATCTCAAATGATGAAATAACAGAAGGAATGAGTGAGTGAACGAATGAGTGAAGGAAGCAGGGAATTAATATTTAAATACAGGCAACAATTATTTGTGTTATAGTTGCACTATACTGAGAACTGTCTGGAAGAGTTTTCAGAGTGCGACAGAAAAAACTTGGCTGACTATTCTTGGAGAACACGTTGACTGTTTGTTGGATGGAGACAGTTCACCAAGAAAGCAGATTTTGACCCTTCAAGAACTTGAATGTGATGATGAGTTTATGACAGTTCTAAAAGCCAACATACGGTCGGTGGCCAGATTGTGGTTCTGGACTGAGAGGCTTCCATTTGGAAGGCAGACAAGCATTTGAATTATGGGTCTAATGAAAGTGTCAATAGCAATCCTGTTACTGGAGGAGTTGTAAAACCCTGCTTAATGAACTAGGCAGGGACACAAAAACACAATGGTCTAAAATGTACTGTAGGAGAAAATGATAATTAGCCCAGATTTCATGTACAAGATAAAATGCATAGGGATGATATTACCACTGAGCAATATTATAGCCCTTCAGGGGACTCTTTTGTTAACAGGGTTTGGCTCAGCCTTTTCAATCCTCCTTATATGAGTGGAGATGTACGACACACAATCATGAGCTGTGAGTTGGGGAAAGATGTCAGATGGTAAAATTCCTCTCATAGATGCTGACAAACGTTAATGACAATAAAAAGAGTTCTGGCCTCATTAAGGGTTCATTGTTATTTAGGAGGCTTATGCAATATGGGATGATATGCCAAATGGCTTCCTGCACAAGAAAAATCAGGGTGAAAGAGAAAGTCATTCCCTGATCTTGAAGTTTACTTTTCTAGACCACCAATCATCAGCCAGGAAAGTAAGGCAAGACGAGGCCAGACCTACAGTGAATAAGTGGGCAATAGCCTCCTACTTTCACTGTTAAGAGTGAGAGAGCCACTGAGGTAGCCCTGAGTACAAAAGAGAACTTTGAACTTGGAATCAGGAGACTGAGACTCTAGTTTTAGCCTGCACTAACTCTCAGTTTGAACTTTCTCATCTCTTAAAAAAGGGGTAGAGGTGGCTTGGAGTGGCACTTCAAGAACTCTGAATGGCTTAAGAAATCATCTGAGGATTCTGTTAAAATACATATTCTGATTTTGTTGGTCTGGAGTAGATCTGAGATTTTGCATTCTTAACAAGCTCCCGAGTTCTGCTGAGGCTGCTGGCCTATTCACTGCAATATGAAGAATAGGTGACCAGATAACTATTTCTCAACTTGCAAATTCTTTTTTTTTTTTTTAAGATTTATTTATTTATTTGAGAGAGCGAGAATGAGAGAGAGAGAGAGAGAGTACATGAGAGGGGAGAGGGTTAGAGGGAGAAGCAGGCTCCTCGCCGAGCAGGGAGCCCGATGCGGGACTCGATCCCGGGACTCCAGGATCATGACCTGAGCCGAAGGCAGTCGCTCAACCAACTGAGCCACCCAGGCGCCCCATCAACTTGCAAATTCTATGAATCTATCAAAGTCAGTGATAATCTGTTGGCTATTTGTTACTGCAAGTGAGAGAGATGGACAATTACTGAGGCTTTGACAGCATCAGTGCAGTCTTTTTGTGTGTTTTTTTTTCCCTCATCTTTTCAGTCTAAATAAGCTGCTCTAACCTAGTTAAAAATTATATGAATATTCTGTCCTTTAAAAAAATAAATTGGTCAGGAATCTTGGTAGTGGACTATTAATGTTGTTAGGCTAGCTAATGATTGCTTTTGAATCAACTCTTTTATGACCAAATGGATTTCATGTGGAAATATAAAATCAGAAAACTGGAAATTATGAGTTAAAATTTTGAACCCATACCTAATAAAATAAGAGCAAAGAGGCTCAAAAGATAACAGGTAAGGTATAGTGACTATACATAAAAATAAGCACAATAGCCAGAGGATGAAATGTAGGGTATGGCTTGTATCTTACACAAACAGTATCCTAGATGTTTAGCCTGTTGAACGTGACCTAGAAAGCTATAATCCACTGGGTTCTCTCCATAGATACTTTGTTCCCTCCTTTCCCAAGCTTAGTTTTTAAGAGAGCATATGTATATGGGGGAAGGAGGGAGGAGTACCATATGAATCCATGGCTTTAAAAAGTATTTCACTAATCTGAAGACAGGGATTTTGTATTTAACATTTTCTTGATCTCACTAAGCACAATATCTGGCACATAATAGGAGCTCAACTAATGTTTGTTAAAAGGAATGAACTGAAACCAATGAACATTTGATAAAGCTGCAAGACTGAAATTAGGTAAAGTTCACAGGATCTCCAACAGTTTAAAGGGTCAAGAGTTTGGTGGAGGGGGGGGGGTAAGTTGGGGAAATGAATCGTTGGTTATTAAAAAAAAAAAAAAGTTTTTCTCTTCCTCCTCTCAAAGAGGAAGGTTTGTCTAGAGAAGAATCAATGAATTAATCTTTGAACAAGATTTAATGAGCTCATATTATGTGCTTTATGCTTCATATAAGCTCTTTTCTTACCTCTTCCAACAACCCTGTGAAGTAATTATTTTTATCATCCCCAAGCTGCGCCAGGTGCCACAACTCGTAAATGGTAGAACTAGGGGTTCATCCAAGCGCATCAGACTTAGGAGACTGTATTCATCATTTAACTTGTAATGGAGTTGAGGTGGGGAGGAGGAAGAACAAGATATTTTTTAAAACAAGGAAAAAAGAATATATTTCCTAAAGTGCCAAATTATAGAGACTGTGAGTTGTAAAGAAATCAAGAAAAGAGTGAACTCACTTTTGACTTAGGTCAAGGTTGGTTTCATGGAGGAGGGCTGGAAATGGGCCCAGAGTTCATTCACTCATAACATATTTGTATGCCCCATGTAGTTGGATAGACAGTAGAAAGATGAGGTGAAAAGATGAAGGGTCTTGAAGAACGATGACAGTGATCAGTGTTTGTTTTTGAGAATAAAGGGTCAGAAGGACTTGGTAATGCAGGCCAGGAGAAAGCAACATATGGGAACGGTTTTGTTGTTCTTGTTGTTGTTGTTGTTTTCATTTTCAGCATATATTGGGCACCCAAAATACATACTGCCGATAGGGTGGGGAAAAGGGAGCGTGTGTTGCTAAGATAACCTAAAGGCAAACTGTGAATAAGCTAAAATCTCCAGTCAGACAAAAGCCTATTTGTAAATTACTCCACTTAATTTCCCAGGTCATGATTGCCTCTCTCTGCAAAGCGGTTTATGACATTCTCAATTAAGAGTTTGCTATAAAAATGAATGAATGAAGTATTTCAAAACTGCTATGAGATATTAAAGATGAGTCACTTTTAAAAAGTGGTTTTGTTTCCTGTGTTCTGGATAATGCATTTGAGAATGTAGTTTCCAGCCTCACCCATCACCCCATTGTGAAATCAAATTGAATGACTCTCTGCTCTTAGAATGATCGCTCATTCAAATGCATTCAATAAATAAAGCCCAAACACAATGAGGCACTTTTCACAGAGCATCCCAGAGAGCTAGGGCCTGGTCTCTCTCACTGTATGAAGCTGAGATTGAAGTAAATAAAGCATTCACCCACACTGACTGCATAATACATAGTGACTTATTGTTTACTAAGCTCTTACATATACATTATCTCATTTGATCCTCACAACAACCCTATCATAAAGATGCTGTTGGTTTATTATCCCCATTTAACAGATGGAGAATCTAGAGCTCAGAGTGGTCAGTGATTTGCTCAAAGTCACACAGCAATCCAAGAGGTAATTTAAATCTCATCCTCTCCTCCCACCCCCACAGGAAACTTGTCATAAGTACAAAACAGTATAATTAATAGAACCACTACAGAGACTGGGGCAGAATATTTAAATCATTCAGATCTGCCTCTGGTAATTTTGTAAATACTAAGGAATTAATTTTCTACCTTCTGCAATTCTGTGAATTTTACTCTGGACTAAAGGTCATCCAGATATGATCCTTGCTCAGAGTTATGGAAATGTATGCAGTCTAAAGGAATATGGGCCAAATGCAGAGTAAAAATATCAGTGTAACTCCCAGTGTCATTTATTCTTGCTACCTCAAATCCTTTTTGAAATTAGGCAGATTATAAATCATATAAAAATATAAAAATGTAGACCCTTGCCCTAAATTCAATTATCATATATCAGGGGGGTCATGAGTGCAGTAGGTTGGGGAGCTAGTAAAACAAGACTGAAATAGGTATGTATGGTGGGCAAGCCAGAGAGAAATAGAAGGTTTAAAAAAAAAAAAAAAAACATAAAAAAACAAAACTTTTCAATTTACATTTACAAACATACTGAAAAATTATCTAAAAGGCAATATATAAAGTAATTTTCCCCAAATCAACATCTTTTCAGCCTCTAGCCCTACTGAGAGTAATTAGGAGACAGCTGACTGACCCCTCTTAAGAGCCAGTCTGCAGTCAGAGCTGTGCAGAGAAGCACCTTTAGAAGACTTGTCCTCATGGAGGAAGGGGTTACTTCATTTTTTCACATTGCCTAGCAAATACCGTTTCTAAAGCAGTCAGTGATAGCTCTCTCCTTCTTCATTTAGGCTCTCCTTTGCTTTTATCTTCATTTTGGCTAGGGAGTCATCTACATAGCACAGATCTGTCCAGAAGCTACAGATCTACCACACTGGCTGGGCTCCCACATTCACCCACACCCACTGTTGAGAGAACTTGTTGGTTCTAAGGGCCCTTTTCCTCAAAATTTCTAATTCATTTCTCTCCAAAATTACAATGTTTCTATTAGCCTGTGTGTAACTGTGAATAGCTACAGTGGTTCTGAAAAAAACAGTTTCTTTATTGTAGACTCTTCTATTTTCTGAGTCATGGATTTGAGGGAATCATAATTGTATCAGTTACTATTTGAGGCACTACCTTCTTGCATGTGTTTCCAATAATTAGTCTATATTATCAAATCATCTCAAGACACAGAAGGGTCTTTATCCTTCTCCATCACAAACGAGACAGAAGTCATGATTCCAAAGTTTAGTCTTCAAAAGGTAAGTGACTTAGAACCAAGGTTAAATTACCTGGTGTTTTTAAGTATCAGAAAATATAGTTCTATCACTATTTGTCCACACCTTTGGACTTGATTTAAAAAGCAAAAACAAAAATAATATTGCTCATGACCGAGGCTTTATAATTATCTGCACTGAAAGCCATATTGAGATCTTTAAGCTATTTTAAGTGTTATGACCAGTGGCTTCAGGAATGAGGTTTTATTTAGATAACACAAGACCTTTGTTGTTGATTGAAACCTGGCTTGATGCCTCTATACATCTAAATAATTAGAAAAAATACATTTGAATGAGAAGCAGATGCTGTTTCCAGATTTCTATTTTCACTGTATAAAATAAATAGAAGCTTTCATCTCTGCATTTACTCTTCAAATATGCTGCATACCACATGAATCATTATTTAAAACATAGGGCATTCCTTTTACAAAGGTGAAGGAAATGGGGGTCTTCTGGAGTACTTGTTTCTTCAAAACACTTTCTGCTCCAAGAAACCTAATCAGGATTATTCATTCTCCATTATTCCTTCCCATGCTTCCATGCCTGGTACTAAGCCAGTAGATCCAAATAGAATGGGGGAAGGCTGGTGCTGAATGCAAGAATGGCAGGCCCTGCTGGTGATCTGTGGCTTGTAATTGGCAACAGATGACAAACATACTGCAAATGCTCAATGTTCATCTTATCAGGTGCAAAACCAATTAAGAAGAAACTATACCCAGGCAAAGAAAAATAAAGAACAGGACATCACAGGGTACCTTTGAGAATGGAGAGTAGTTTTCTTGAGCTTCTTTATCTGTTGCTATGTCAACACTCTAGCAGGTAGAGTATATTTTTGGTTTTTCTTCTCAGCTAGGAAGTTATACACTAGGTTCCTGATCCAATTTTAAATGCTTGAGATGTTTGGATGGAGGAGTTATGTAAACATAACATAAGGGCAAGGGCCTGCACAACATCAAAGTAAAGCATGATTCCAAACTGGTGGTCTTCTGAGCTGATAGCTACAATAAGACAAGCCAAATTGGCTACCAAGCCCAATGAGAACTGATAGGCAATGAAACTATAATGTAATTTACTGAGATCACTTGTTTACTTGTTCTTTTTCACGATGCCTCATGCCCTACCATTCATTCTTTAAGGCTATTTCTCTTGCTTACTATTTCCCTCCAGGTCTAGCAGAATGTCTAGTACATATAAGGTACATATAAGTTATCAATTAATCAATATTTTTGGATGGACACTATGAATGGATATAATTTAAACATTTATTCACTGCCCTGAAATAAATACCATAGTTTATGAGTTGCATGAATACACAAAATAAAAATGGTAGTTGCCACTTACGAATCACTTAACATGCAACAAGCATTGTGCTAAGAGTTTTACTTGCATTATATTAATTTTAATACTCAAAGTGATCACAGAAAGTAAGTTCTATTCTCTCCATTTTAAAAATGAGAAACCAGAGGTTCAGACAGGTAAACTGACTTGCCTGAGACACAACCAGTGAGTGGCAAAACTTTCTAGTCCGTCTTACTCCATAACCCTTACATCTTCTGCACTGCATTGTGCCATCCACTGGGTTTCAAAGGTTTTGAAAGCTTGTTCTAATACAATGTGCTATAAACTTAGATTTAACACAGAAAGAAAGAGTAAAAAAAGTTCTACCAATTAATTAGCACTTGGAATATCAGAATCAGGTTGTCCCTGCATATGCAGTGAATAAACTGTTCTTAGAATGTAACCAATGATCCAAATGAACAGTATGATCCTTCAACACAGAGAAAGGTTTGAAGGGTTCAGTATGTGAATTGTGCTGCTGTGAAATAAACCAAGGTGAAAAATTAATCCAGAACTTTTGATTTGAACAGACATTGAGGCAATTCTATCCCATATGTGCACATATAGATCCAAAAGAAAATAATGCAATGCTAGAAATAGAGAATATACATACTATCAATGTGGTTGCTGCTGCTGTTACCATTATCAATGATAATGATTATTATTTGTTATCATTATTATGGTTAAGATTTATTGGAGCTTGCTATACTATACTCCAAGATTTGTGATAAGTGTTTTATAGACATTTTTTTCATTTAATCCTCAAACAACTCCCTGAGGTTAACATAATTAGTATCCCCATTTTCCACATGAAAAATTTGAAGTTAAGCACAGTAAATAACATGTCCATGGCCAAATAGCTAGTAGTGGTGGAACCAGGCATAAAACCAGGCCTGTCTGGGCCCAGACTGTGATCTTACCGAATACTACATTGTGTTTCATTGATTTCTACACAATTATTATGACTGGGGCTTTAGAATTTTAATTTTGTAAAAGCTTTACATATACCATATCTTGGTTCTACTGCCAACATGAGCTTGGGGATGGTTAAGTATGTGATGATGGAAAGATAAACAAGTATTAAAATTCAAAGGGTTAACCCCCCCAATTACATGTGTTTTCTTTTCTCAAATTAGGGATATTGTGTTTTTTTTTTTTTTTTAAGGTATAGATAAAGATCTTGCTATGAAAACATGTACTAGTATTTGCCAATACTATGGGCTCATCCTAGACAAATTCAGCATGTAGTCCATGCTCTCCATTCAATAGCTGGTACTGGACATGCCTTTAGAAAAATTCTGGTATATTTTCTAGATTTCTCCTCCTATATAGACTCTGACTAAAAAGGAACAGGGGGGCAGCACTTTGAACCCTCAGCTACTGCGTCTGGATGAAACTGAAAGTACAGGGATTTCCATTCATGGAAAATGAGATGAAGGATAAAGCTAGGTGACCTTTTGAGAACACTTTAAAATTATATTCTGTTTATTGAGTTCATGTCTTGGTCTAAGGTTCAGAATGATATTCATTTTGTATGAATAGGTTTTCTTCTTAAATCATTGTGAAGAAAATTATTAGTATATGAAAGTACTGTATAAAAGGAAAAGATTCATTTGGATGTTTAGAGACCACATGTGCATTTAGGAACAAGGAGATACAATTTTCCCTTTGGATAGCTGCAAGAATTGGGGAAGTCATTTGAATTCTCTGAGCCTCAGTTTTCTTATCATAAAATGTAGGGCTGGATCTAGCTTGTCTCAAAATTACTATGGAATTAGAAATCTATGATTCTTTCAATCTACCTTAGATTGAGCAGTTACGTGTGCATTTACACTGCAATGATCACATAAGAACTGCAGAGAGCCTCTCAATAAATTCCTAGGAAATAATTTGACAGTGTGACCAAATTATAAATAGCTCTAGTTGTCTAACACATATAAGAAGGTAACAAGATTTTTCAACTTGGTGCAGCAGTGATGATTATCTAAGCCTTTTTAGGTTTTTCTCATTGTCCTGAAACATAGGTATCAAGGAAACGGGAAGTAGAAATTCTGCGTATTTACTCCTGATGCTGATAACATCTATATTTGACATTCTAGAATAACAACATCTCCAGCAGCAACTAAGATATGCATGTTTCAGAACTGAGAAACTTTTAAAATCCCCCTATAAGGAAAGCAGCCACAGAAGACTCTTAATAATTGATTATAATTGATTTTAACCTTGTCCTAACCTGGGCAAAATGGCAAAGCCAATCATCTTTGTCCAGATGGGGTATGAGAAAAGAGCCCCCAGTCCACATCTTTAAAAGCTCCAGACATGAGCAGAAGATAAAATATTTAGTCTGCCAAAGCCTTGACCTCCCAATTCCAGCCAGTTTTGAACTTGAATTGATTTCCGACAAGGCATCTGGGAGATGATTACAACGGAATGCACTAAAGCTGGGCAGCCTTTATTTTAACATCCCAGCAGCTTAACCTGTTAATAACAGCAATTGTTTTAGATACAATACCAATTGCTGTAACCGACGCAAGAAATGGATAACAGCAGCACGTCTCCCAGGCAGTGCAACAGCAACAAAAAAGCACAGCCAGTCACAGGAGGGGCTGCAGCACTTCTCAAAGAAGCCTCAGTTTTCAGGGACCCAGGCACCATCAGAGACCCTTTCTACAGTCTAAAAAAAAAAAAAAGATTGTGAGCCAAAGAAGGTTGCGTGACGAGAGAGAAATCACTATAAGCTAGGCGATCTGGAATCACATCTGTGTCCTGCCGATGAAAGCTGAGCTGTCCCGGGCAAGTCACTTCATGTCTATATGCCTAATTTGCTTTGTTTGAAACAGTGCTGCCCAATAAAGACATAATGTGAACCAGAAATGTGAACCCATATGTAATTTTAAATTGTCTAGTAGTCACATTTTTTAAAAAAGCCTTTAAAACGGAAAATTCATTTTAATATCTTTTTAGAAACATTTTTTTAAAAGATTTTATTTTTAAGCCATCTCTATACCCAATGTGGGGCTCAAACTTACAACCCTGAGATAAAGAGTCACATGCTCCATCAACTGAACCAGCCAGGCGCCCCTTTTAATAGCTTTTTAAATATAATAAGTATAAAATATAATCATTCAATGTGTAATCAATTTAAAATTATTAACGTAATATTTTAAATTTATTTTTGTACTAAGTCTTCAAAATCTAGTGTATATTTTATACTTATGGTACATTTCAATTCAGATTAGCCACATTCTAATTACTCAATAGCCACATGTAGCTAGTGGCTACCATAATAGACAGCACAAGTTTGAAAAATGAGCAGGTTAGACTAATCATCTCTAGGGTTTTCTCTATAACATGTCATGATGATTCTAAACGTTGCTTCTGCTGTTCTTCATTTTAAATAAGCTACAGGTTGAAAGTGTAGATGTGGCCTGTGGATGGGTGAGAGGAGGATGTTAGAGTGGCGGCAACTGTGACAATGAGTTTGAGTTTAGCCATCTGTAAGGTCTGTGCTGATGTGTGGACATGGCCTTAACCCTATCCTTGATTAGCTGTCTTACTCCAGTTAGTCATAAGTGGTATAGAGTCAGTGGACAGAGTGGGTGATTGCAAATTTTCATGACACAGCCCAGCACATTCTATTAAATGAAATGATCAACAGCATCCTCATCATTCATTGGCCACTATTTATGTACCATTCATGTTGCCTATACAAAATCATTTAATCATCTCAACCACTCTTTGGAGTGGCAATTATTAACCTTATTTTCACAGGTGGTAGGCTGAGCCTCAAAGAGACTAATTAGTCTGCCCAATGTCAGACTCCTAGAAAGCATGGGGTGTAGATTTGAACCCAGATTTTCCAGACCTCTGGACCAGGCTCTTGACTGCCATGATATACTGCTTTACAAATAACAGTTTTGGTCTTCTACCTCACTCCTATGAAGGTTTCCGAGATTATAGAGATAAGAAGAGGCATAGAAAGGCTAAAGATGTTGCTTTCACTTTTTAGTGACTGAGAAAGTCAGAAACAGTACAGAATAACATTCTAATAAACATATACTCGTCTCTCCCAGTCAAGCATACCTGCAAAATAGAAGAAAGAAGGAAGAGAGGAAAGATGGAAGGAAAGAAGGTAAGAAGGAAGGAAGGAAGGAAGGGAGGGAGGGAGGAAGGAAGGTAAGAAGGGAGAAGGCAGGAAAGGAGGGGGGAAGGGAAAGGAAGAGGGAAAAAGGAAAGATTCACCAAGCACTGTGACATTTCAATAGAGTCTCAAGGCTCTGGTCAGAGAATCAGGGCAACATTTTCCTTCTCTTAAACATATCCATGATTCAAACTCAGACCACAATATACAAATTATACCTTTAGCAAATAAATACATCATGTCTGGTGAAATGTGGAGGAAGCCTTCTTCACACACTGAGTATGCCTATGCTCACAGACTCATGCTCAAATATAGACTCCTACAATCACCTTGTCATCAAACTGTAATGTTAAGAGGCAAAAAAATAAATACCTAGATTTTTACATATTTTAAAGAATTCTACATAACATCATATTAATCATTCGACAGATCTTTCTACACTACAGAAATGGTCAGGCATGGGAAATAGGACTGTATGGAGGTATTTCTATTACATTATGTGCTATTTTTCTTTTCTGATTTCTGAGGGTATAGAGACAGGTCAAACTGGTAATTTGGGAGTAAACAGTTTCTTGTGAAAACGTCATGCAGGCTTCAGTGTTAACTTGATTTAAAACTAACTTTCCTATAGAGACATTTGGAAAGGGCCCCGTAGCCAATCTGCAGACAGCTCTCTGCAGCTGGGCCATGACATGCCCATCACTTGTGAACTAATCTAGAATCACAAAGTCTTAACCACCCCTGTTTATTGTGTTTTGACTTCATGAGTCACTACTATCATGGCTGTAAGGAGACTTTTCTTTAACTTGCCCAAACACATGTTAATATTTTATGTAAAGATGATAACAGTTCATATTTATTGCATGCTTACTCTATACCAAGCCCTGTTTTGAGTGCTTTATGTGGATTAGTCCTCATCAGAAGGTATCCTTACTATGCCCATTTTACAGAAGAGGAAAGTGAGGTACATAAAGCTTATAAACAGTAATAGATAGTATGGTTTTCTTTTTTTTCCCCCTTATCCTGACCTTTAGTACACTTCTCATAGTCTCCTTAGAAACTTCCATCCAGCCATAACTTTGGCTTAATCCAGATTAAGAGTCTGTCCATCATTCTCAATCCTACTCATAAAGTTCTATGTTTATTGGTGGTAGAAGAGGTTTATGTATTCTATCAGTTATTTGTTACTGCATAACAAACCACTTCAGAAAATTGTGGATTAAAATCAAAAACAATTTCATGTGCATTTTATCACAATTTTAAAAATTAAAAGGGAAATTTAAATCAAAATAAAAAAGCAAACATTTGCAATGATGTGGATGGAACTAGAGGGTATTATGCTAAGTTAAATAAGTCAATCAGAGAAAGACAATTATCAAATAATCTCACTGATATGTGGAATTTGAGAAACAAGGCAGGGGATCATAGGGGAAGAGAGGAAAAAACAAAACAAGATGAAACCAGAGAGGAGGACAAACCATAAAAACTCTTAATCTCAGGAAATAAACTGAGGGTTGTTGGGAGTGGAGGGGGGTGGGAGGGATGGGGTGGCTGGGTGATGGACACTGGGGAGGGTATGTGCTATGGTGAGCACTGTGAATTGTGTAAGACTGATGAATCACAGACCTGTACCCCTGAAACAAATAATACATTATATGTTAATAAAAAATAATAAAAAAATTAAAAAGCAAAAATTTTACTTCCTTATGACTCTGTGGGTTAGTAAGTTAGACTGAATTCCATTAGACAGCTTTTCTGCTAGTCTTACCAGGGGTCACGCATGCAAGTATAGTTATCTGGTAGCTCAACAATGGCTGGATAATCTAAGATGGCCTCATTCACATGTCTAGGGGTTAGTGTCTGTCAGCTTGGCCACCTGTCTCAAGCAGGCTAGCCACTACTTCTTATTGTGGCAACTGTGTTCCAAGTCCCAGTCTTCAAGCACTTTTAAAGCTTCCACTTGCATCACATTTGCTGCTGTTCCCTGGGCCAAAGCAAGTCTCATGGTCAAACCCAGGATCAAAGTTGGAGAAAACTACACAAGGGTATGGGTCCATCACATAATAAACCCCTTACATATTCTTCTTCTCCTTCAAAATGGCCAAAACAACTCAAGCTTAAGCAGAAGACTAAATCAGAGAAGGAAATCCACATGTCCTACTAAGCCACAAATATATCAGATTCTAAATTTGGCCTTAAGTTTGAGCCTCAGATGTAGATGAATACCAAGTCCCATATTTCCATGAAATATATTTCTTTTCATAACATATTTTGGAAAGATGGCCACCAGTTTTGTATTTAAATGAAACACAATATTTCATTTGAGGGCAAAACAACATCAAATATTTTTTATAAGACCCACTGGATGATGACAATGGCTAATGCTGTATTTTTGCCATGGGAACTTTTGTTTTACTGAAGCACTAAAATTACAATCACATGTACTCATCTTCTGTTGAAGTAATGAACAATGGTATGTCTGAGAGAAATTCAAAGTGCATCATTTATCTTATCCTATTTTCAATTAGGCCGAATAAAGTATAAAGTTGGTTCCAAACTACATCACAGAAACAGGGTGAGTAAATTTATTATACCACTAGAGTGCTAATCTTAGCAGATGGCAGAAAAAATATTTTTAGCATGAAACATGCTAAAGCAATAAATCTGAACAAGGTGGATCTTATCAACTAATATCTCCCCAGTGTGAGGTAAAACTCCTGTATGACAACTCAGCATTCTTAGGAATTTTGGTGGATGTGGTTAGATATGGTCCTCAGTGAGAGATGGGAAAAACAGCAAAATTGAGGATCAAATAAGACAACAAACTATACACCCAGAGCACTGCATTGAATTTTAAAAAGTGGAATGAAGTGACTGTGCTATGTTTTAACTGCTGTTGCATTTTATTTCTGAAATTATGCCTACCCCAGAGTCTTGTCAGTTCTCCATTTAGAAGTCTCTATTAGGTCAGTTTTGGTGAGCACACACAGTTACACTTTCCTGTTAATCACCATTAGCCAAGGCAAGCATCCAATGAGAGAGCCCATGGCAGGGCTCTCAAACTGGGCTCTGGCTCAGTATACCTGAGTGAGAGTTTGCAGTTCCATGGATGCCTTTGATTCATGGTTCATCAGTATCCAGCTATAAAGCCCAAGCAGATGGAGTAGGTTGCTCCCCAGAATATGTAGCATGTGATACTCAAGAGTTCTATAAATATGTACCAAGTGGAAGAGTAAGAAATAATAGAGTTAAAGCCATGATGTGTTTGAGTACTCTGTCTGAGAGGTAGTTGAGCTAAAAAATTTTTAGGGTGACCACAAACTATGTGTTTTATAGCCACCTTATATCTGATTAATGTTAATGTCCCAAAGAAGTGCTATTTTAGAGTAGATCAGAGTGGTGATGGGTCTGGGATCAGAAAACAATGAATTCATGTTCAAATATGCTGTTAATTTTCCATGTGACCTTGCACTTTTTACATGATTTTTTGGGGGGTTTTAAATTAATTATCTACAAAATAAAGGACTTGAACTCTGGTGTCACTACATAAAGAATGAATGTGAAGAAGGAATGAGTCAGAATCATTAGAACAAGTTGCATTTTAGGTGAGCAACATAAGTGACTTCAGAGTCTAGGCATTTCTCTTAATCCTGGCAATATGTCAAATAATTTGAATTATGCCTTGTTCATTCACTTGAATTGAAAACAAAGCTGAAACCACTAAGGTGTTGAAGAAATTTAGTATGGACAAATTATGGAATACCATCTTAAGTCCCTGGTCTATATTTTCCATAGTAATAGAGGTAGATATTAGAAATTAAGGATTGAGAGAGTTCAGGAGAATAAACTATTCCGGTTGGTGACAATGGGAGGTTGAGGGTAGGAAGGGGAGTGGGTACACAGCTATGTGGGCCACCCCTAGCTTTTTCTCCAGTGTTCTCCCCTTTCAGACTCTCTCACTTGAATCTTTACTGCTTCAGGGTTAGCACAACATTTGTAGACATTAATAAAGCTCTTGCGGGAATATGGAATTGGGGTGGAGATGAACCCGCATGTGTTGCTGTCCATGGTTCTGATTATCCTACTGCTGTTTTGGCTGTTTTCCCCAACAATGGGAAACCACTGACCTTTCTCCAGTTTATCCAAAATGGAATAAGAATTTCTGTATTAGTTGTGGAAGAGACTAGATCAAAAGGTGTGAATAAAGACAGAAGGAGAGATACAGGCACTAAGGTATTATAAGGGAGAAACAAATAAAAATACATTGATGTTATTTTCAAATAATCACAGGTATCATAAATAAAACCACAAATTACCATTGTCAAAATTTGGACTACTGAAGGAGTACAGAATTTGTGCTTAAAGCTACATAATCATGTAAAATCCTGATATAAACAAACACATTTAGGGGAAGGGTGAAGAACATCAATCTGGTTCACTAAAACTCACTGGTTGAATTACACCAAAGAGCTTACAGCTTTCTTTGACTTAGTATTTTCCCCTCTTGATGACATTTAGCAACTTTACATTGTCACAGAACAAATAGAATGGTTACTTATTTTGCATTTCATGCAGCTATTTCCATGTATGTTTGGCATTATACCATGTTCTCCAAAGTATTCCTTGGAGACATAAGGGGTAGGGCTTCCCTATATCCCCTCAGCTGTATTCTGTGTCTATATCAGGGAAATCTCTTGTGAAAGAGAATGCTATTTATACCCTAATATCTGTTCTCCCATTTTGTTCCATAATAGAATATTAAGCCAGGACCCCACAGAATTAAGATTACATTTCACAGTCACTCAGCAATAACAAGTGGCCAACCGATTAAGTTCCAGTCATTAGACTAAAAGTGGAAATGTCTCTTTGCCTTCTTAAAGACTCCTGTCTTGAGAGAACATCTCTCCTTTGTTCTCTTCTTCATCCATCCTCCATCTTGCCTCATGCATTGTCACTGGAGATCAAGACGTTGAGGACTCTAGTCTAGGGGTGGTGGAGTGGGGAACTGAAAGGCCCAGGAGGAACAGAGTTTCCATTTAGCACTGGACTTCATTCCTCCCTGAGTATCATGGCAGAGAGAAATAAGCACATGTTTTTTCCCCTAAGTCACTGCCATTTTTTTTCCTGTTACTAGCAGCTGAACCTAATCCTAATTAATACACTATTCATCAACATTTGGTGAATGCAAAGCAAACACTGACTCATGTATACTCAATCAAAAAAGGAATCTAAAGAAAAATAACAAACCAACAAGCCAAAGAGTTCCATGAGGTCCTTTTAATAGTACATGAAGCAGGAATCCCCAAATATCTCCACTGAAGCATTGGAACTAGAGTTCCTTTTCATCAAAATAAATAAATTAAAAAGCCTTTCCAAAATAATGTATTTATAACATGGTATTTTTTAAGAAACAATTTTATTCCTCCAAGCACTCTCTTTACTCTCACCCCTTACCCAAGAGAAATACTGTGACCTTCACAATAAGCCTTTTAAGTGGACAATAACAAGAAACTTGAACCACCATCCACTAAAAATGAGTTAGCCATCTTAGATTTCTAGGCTCCCCAAAGAGATCAGGACTCTCTTTTCCTGGTGATATAGGTGTGCACTTTAAAATGATTTTTGCACAAAACTTAAGTATTTTCATGCAGCATTAGGAGTGGCCAGAATCCCATTAACTCTGCCTCTTATGGAAATTGCTGTGACCCTTATTTCCAGCATTTGGACCAACTGTCAATTGTTTTTGAACGTGAAAAAATGGTGGTCTTTTTGTATGCAGGCAGGCTGCATTTCAAAATGGACAACCAGTTGAGAATACTTTATAGAAAGGACCAGAATTCCTCTCCAGAGCTCCCTCCCTTCCTTCTTCTTATTGCCTGGAAAATGCCAGGAAAGTTTAAAATTAATGGCGACCAATTGAAAAAGAAAAGGAAATCAAAGAAACATTTATTCCCTGAGATGCAGCCCTATTTCTTTTACCTTTACATAAGTACACAATGGTTTCTGTCAGGTCCTGTTTTTGTGGAGGGGATGGGGTAAAGAAAAACTCATATACAAGATAGAAAACATGTTTTTAAGCACCAGCAGAAATGTTCATGGTTTCAAATGTGACACGAATACAATATAATGCAGGGCCATACACTTTTCTCAGATTCTGCTAATGTTACTGACTTTAAAACCTGGGTTCTTTAGAATTAAAACCAACATAAAAGACATAAGTGGTAGTATTTTATGCACCACCACCAAAGGATTCATAATTCTCCACTATGAGGCTATAAATACTTCAAGTCCAATCTACCTGGACACAAAACTAATATTAGTAGCCAAAGGGACTGCAGTCACTGGAAGAGGCATCCATAAGAGGATCAAGGTGCTAAGTGAGTCCACTGAGATTCAGAACACTAGCCTAATGAGGTTAAGGTATTTATGCTTCAGTCCCCATAAAGGCCACTTAGTTGATCTGTAACTCTTGCTCTCCACCAATTGGTTATATTTACCTGAGATTTGATATTGGCTACAATGGGAACTGAGGGAGCATGTGTGGCTGATTCAGGGTAAAGAAATTCCCATTGTTAGAAAGATAAGGCACAGTACATGCCCTGCTAATTGGAATAACTATGTCATCTTCATTCACATAGGAGTCAGAGACAACTGTTAGTCAGATGACTTTGCTATCTGAGCAGTTTGGTTCCAACTCAACCCCAAAAGGAAAGATGAGAATTCTTCCATTGGCAACATTTTCTTTTTCCAAAAGAGATTATTTTTTTATTTGGATTAGATGGATTAGAAACAGCTAGGTGATGGGGATAGAAGGAAGAAGGGAAATGACCCCACCAATGTGGCACAGGGTAAATGCATGCAATAGGGCTCAAGACTGATATTCTGCCTTTTCCAAGGTGCCTCACTACCCCTGGTGTGTCTCCCTCCTCCCTCTTGACAATGTTGGATATTAATCTTACTTAGGATCTTCAAAGAGAAACAGGGTGAAACACAAATTTAATAAGAAATTTGAGAAATGGCTGTGTGACTTCCTTTTCCTCCTGCTTTTCCCTCTCACCACAGGATGCTGAAAACTTTGCTGAAGAATGTGTGGAGTGGCCAGAATTCTGTCACCTCCACTACCAGTGTCCCTAAGTAGTTAGGCAATCCTTGTCCCTAACCCAATCTGCATATAGGGAAATGTTAACGTTCTTATAATTAAAGCTCCACTTGCAATCCCCAGGCAATGTTACACTATATCATCCATTTAACTTTATTGTGATTGATCTGTGTCAACTTTAACTATACTCACAAGGAAGTCAATAAATAAAGATCAATAGTTTTTTTATTTCTTCAGGTTTTTTACTAGAAAGAATAGATGGGTTAAATAACACCAGCAACAGCAGTGGCACAGAGCTTCCCTCATGCTTTCCTTGGTAAAAATTATATTAAAACAAATCAGATTTAAATTCACAAATGGGATTGCATCATCATCTGATCTGTCATTAAGTTGCCTTCAGCAGTTTTAAATGCAAATATTGAAACAAACAGGGCTTGAATGTATCTGTCCTCTCTGAGATGAATTCTCTTAGCAATATGCCCAGTCAACTTCTTATTCTTTAAAAATCCTAGCTTTTGCAGTTCTGGTTTAATGTATTAATGACCTGTCAAGACTGAGTGGTACTTTACGGATGAAGAAGGCTCATGTTCAGACGGACAAATGAGTAATTCATTGTTCTATTTAAGGGAGGAGAAGCCTGGACCATGCTTTGTGTGAATCCAAAGGTGTTATGGGCAAGCATCTGGGGATGACCCAGTTGTGCAGACCTGTCCCCACCCCCACCCCCACCCAGAGCACTCTGCCTTGCCAGGTGTTAACACTTTAGTTGCCAGATCTTGAGAAAATCTGGGAGGATTAAGGTGAGAACGGAAGGGGCTGGTACAGAGGAAAGAGGTTCTAAGAGAAGGGGTAGGGCTGCCAGGGGGATGGCAAGAGGGCATTTATACAATATGGAGTAGAAACAATCTAATATCCAGTAGAAAATGATTTCAATATTTTGATAACTAGAATGACTGTACATGTATGGGTCAGTTGCTGAATGTCAGCTAACTCTAGAGAGAACCAAGAACAATATTCACACACCCACATACATACATAACAGACTGGAAGTGTGACCATCATCAATCTGCCTTACATGAGAAAATAAGGCTTCCAAAATCTGTGATACCTTTAACAAATAATGGGACGTCAAAACCTTTTGGCCAATGTCCTACCAGTCAATTCCATTTTAGATAGTGTTCCCACATTGAAAATAATTATTTCTCCTATTACCCATGTGTTAGCTTATTCCAATTTCAAAATAAAAGCATATATATAAATTTAGGAAAGTCTGTATCTATATTCCCAGTTCCAAATTTCTCTAAAGTCAGAATTGCATGCAGCCATCTCCCTGTTCCACTCTGCCATCCAGATGTCCTGATGATGCCTAAAATAGATCCTGTCCAAACTATGTTCTCCTCCTATTCCTGACTGTTAGAGAAAGGAACCGTCATGCTCTCAGTAACTCAGGTGTGAAATATACTCATTATTTTTTAATGCTTCCTCTGCTTTGTTCCCTACTCACTGAGTACATTGTGATAGCTCTTTTACTTATCCCTTTAATTCAATTTGATAAAAAAATTTAAGTATCAATATGAAAAGTACTAATGAAGAGACAGATCATCTATCTTCAAAATATTACTATTTAGTATGGGCAATAAGCAGGTATATAAAGAACTGTATATGATACAATGCATTACATAGAAGTGCCACAGGACAGACATGAATAAAACATGACAGCTCAAGAGTGGAGAGGAACACAGTTGAGGGCCTCAGGGAGCCAAGGGAAAATGTAGAGCTTGAAGAACAGGGAAAATTTTGTCAGAAAGAGAAAAATGGTGGAATGGAAGAAAAATCCAAATCCAAAGTCTTGAGCAAAGGTTAAGTAATAAGAAAAGATAAATTTGGTTTTAGAAACAATGCAATGACTTTGGCTAAAGTGAAGAGTTTCTATAGGACATAGTATCTATAGGACAGTAATGGGGAAAATACCTAAATGTTAAATTGAATTCATATCATGGAGGGTCTGGAGAGCCAGGCTGAGGCATTCTATACATAATTGAAAGGGTAAGGAAGTACCTAAAAGTTCACGCTGGGTCAGTGCATGGTACTGCTATAGATGTAGGGTATTATACACTGCTGGTGAAAGATGATTGGTAACCTTTTTGGGAAGACACTCTGTCAGTATTTATTAAAGATAAACAGACTCTTTATCTCAGAAATTGTTCTTCTGGTCATCTGTCCTGTAGAAACATCAGTCCATAAGGATACATACAGTACAAGCAAATTTTTTTAAATAATTGTTTTAAACTGCTAAAAAAATTAAAGCAGATATAATCTGAATGCCCATCATGGGGCAAATAACTGAATGACACCATGACATAGAATGCAATTAATAATATCGAGGTCTTATTGACCTGAAGGGTGTCCACAACAGAATGTTAGAGGGCACATTTAGTATATATATGAAATGATATATCATACACACACACACACACATCATACATATCACCCAAGCATTCATATATATCCTATTTATATAAAATAAACCAAATAAAACACTAATATGATTAAATAAAATAGACATGTGAAAAGTGAACTATAAAGCTGTTAAACTTCTGTAGAGGATAAGGAAAAAAAAGGCATGTTTGTCACAGATTCTGCAATTCTCCTTATTATAGGAAATTTTGGAAAAAGTAAAATGTTTAGCTTATAAGGAAGTATTAAATAATGTTAGTGCTAAATACTGTTCATGATATATATTATCAGGAAAAAAAGATCAGATTGCAAAATAGCATGCACAGTATAAGTCCATCTATATATATGCTTCCATGTACATAGAAAACAGTCTGAATGGACATATACCAACATTAAAGGTATATATGTGTACATTTCTTTCTTATTTTTACTTCCATATTTTTTGTCTTCTTTTATTCATTAAATATATGTATTGGAGGATCTACAGGCTGACAAACACTGTCCTAAGGTCTTCTTTCTTGTTTTGAGTTACTGTTTGAGTTCAAGTTGGCTGAATGGTATGATACTTGAGGGCAAATGGCTCTGTTTTCTCATATTCATATTGATCAATATTTGCCATAATGATCAATCTGAATATGAGAAAACAGAGCCATTAGGGTGCCTGGGTGGCTCAGTTGGTTAAGCGACTGCCTTCGGCTCAGGTCATGATCCTGGAGTCCCGGGATCGAGTCCCGCATTGGGCTCCCTGCTCAGCAGGGAGTCTGCTTCTCCCTCTCCCGCTCCCCCCTCTTGTGCTCTTTCTCTCTCTCACTCTCTCTCTCAAATAAATAAATAAAATCTTTAAAAAAAAAAGAAAACAGAGCCACTGATTAATTTAATAAACATATGAATGAACATAACCTGCTCAAGGCTACTCAGCTAATACTGGACTGAACTTGTCCAGTATTTTATAGAGAAGGCCTTCCATTAGGCTATATAACTCCAAAAACTCTGAGAAGATTATTGGCATGCCTTGTCCCCTCAAAAGTGAGCACAGGTGCTGAGGAAATTAAAATCAAATGTCTATAACTAAAATGTCAGGATAATCATTTACCAAGGTATTATGTGTTCTGAGTAACGTGAATCTTCTTTTCTGTTGTTGACTGTCTCTCTTATCTGAGTTTTTAGTTCCCACATATAAATGAAACATCTTCCTGAAAGAGCTTGGATCTATTTGCCAACGGGTTTATGATTCATGTTTATATAGGTTATAAATCCTTTTCAGGAATTACAAAGATACCTTGCTTTGCTTTTCCTAAGCTGTTTGTTTTTGCTATTACTTTACATATTGTTCTGTGTGTCCAAGATACCAGAGACCTGAGCATTCGGCTCAGCAAATGTCCCCTCTACCTTTTCTATATTAATGTTGAATACCAAGGTTCATAAATTGTAACAAAACCAACATTCCAGTCCATGTGGATTTTCTCACCAACTATGAGTCAAATACTTAATCCTTAACAAATATCCAAGGACTCACATGCATATGGTGAAGTACAACCTATTGAAAGGTGGGATTTCTGGGTACCTAAATTTGGAAAAAATAAAATTTTCATAATTTGCTACTATTTAACAGAGTGATTGGAGAGTCAAATGAATAATAGAGATGAAACTATTTTGCAAAGTTTCTAACACTGTGCACATACAATGGAGTATTAATTTGATTAGTGTTCTTTGTTTTGGTCTGTTTCCCCATAAATGACAGCTGAAATGAAAGTAACATATACTGGCATCTTTGGGATGTAAGTTCATTTAAACAGAGTTCAAATGATAACAGACATATAATCTGAATGTCCCAGGCCCTCCCATCTTCTAGGGTCACATTCTCCTTTAAATTTCCTGATAAAATGACTCAGGCCTAGTCCCACACATGAGAAATGTAGTGCAATCCCAAATACATTTGAGAGTTCCCAGGAAGGGAAGGAGGACTTTCCTGGTCACTCTCACTGATTCCTCCTTACTTAAGGTCCTGTCTCCTCACACTGGTCCTCTTTCCTTGGTTACTTTATCCATGTATGTCATCTCCTCTGTCCTCTTTGCTTCCCCAAAGCACCACCAGTGCAAAGCTATTGCATATGACTAACTTTATAGTTTGGGTAGAATAGAAGAGATCATGGAACAACATAAAATAGGAACAACCTAAGATTTAAAAGCAAATATCATTAATCTTAAAGTCCTTTGGTCATCCTTGTCCCATGAAATTTCTCACCAGTCATTTCTTTCCTTAAACACCCAGCAAAAGTCCCCTGCCTTTCTCTTTTATTAACTAGCACTCTAAAACTCAAATTTTATGTTTTTTAATTATGCAAAACTATATGACTATTTTCTCTTACTTCTTTTCAGTAATTGATCCAAAGAAGTTTGTCTTTCTCAAGAAAGAGGGCTCCTCAAAGTATTTTCCTACACAAAAGTGTCATCTGCCCTTAAATCTCACCATTCCTAGCAGCACAAAGTTTTTTTGTTTTATTTTTTGGTAAACTTTCCGAAGTTCGAATTCTTAGGCAGCACGGTAGTGGTAGTGATGGTGTCAAAGGATTCTCAAGAGTCATTTGGGAAGCTTTCAGAGCTGCAGTAAGTCCTGTCATCCGTAAAAGAAACTCAGCAAGAAGGTAAGGTATAAGGCTCCAGTGTGGGCACCTAAAACTTCTCACAGATCCTAAATTACAACAAGGAATCACCAATACCTGAGGCTGTTCTTAGAATCAACCTCTTCACAGCAATGTTGACTCACCAAGATTCTATGGGTAATGGTCTTCTGAAATTCTGTGGTTCTACGTATGGAGCATGCAGTGATGTAATGAAACCACCTGCCCAGTACAAGTGCCTGTGCTTGAAAGTAGCAAAGAGTGTCATTTTAATTTCCATTGATTTACTTATAATAATGACAGTTGAAATTTTTGAGTGCATACCACATGTGAGACTTTGAACATAGTATACATATAGTCTCTCTGATCCTAAAAACTGTGCAAGGTACATATTACATATTATCCTTGACTTCGGACACTTGACTTTTCCCAAGGCCACCTAGCTGGAAAGTGGTAGGACTCCAAAGCTCATTCTCTCCTCTTACATTATTCTGCTCTCTATGTGTTTCTGAGCTGGGGACCACCCATGCCTGTGTTCCCTTCAACTCTGAGTCCTATTGCTCAAAACAGTTCTAAGTGGCAAGGCCCAAGAAGGTAGGACTATCCTTCCTGACATCCACCTTAAAGGTTGACTGCATCCCACTTTTCTTTAAAACCATTTATGAATCTGTCATTCATAAATTTGTCCAAACCCTTTTAAAATCCATTTATATTTCCTGCTAGTATCACCTTTTAGGATAATGAGGTCCCTTGTTTTATTACCCACTGTGTGAATTAGTGTTATCTTTCAGTTGTCCTTAACTGACCTTCATCAAGTTTCAGAGGGCATCACCTCCTCATTTTCCCCAGGCTAATGGACCCTTAACTATCCTTAGATCGTCCATCTAAAACGACAGAACATTTAGAACAAGAACATGATTGCATCCAGGAATGACAGCATTCCTTGGCAACTAAATGGTAAATGTTGGGTGGTGTTGGGATTGTCAAAGATGCTTCCTTCCACCTGAAATAAGATACACTGTGTCTTAGGAGGCTGCCTACCAAGCAGCAGTGCCCTCAATGGTCCTGCACTAGCACATCTCCTAAACCAACCAGCTTGTGAGGCTTTCCACATGAATCTCAATAAACCCCTAAACTGCTGGCATCAGATTAAATAAAACTCAGGTAAGGGATGGGGGTCTAGACAACTATTGAGAGTAAAATAGGATGATGATTGTAAAGGCATTCAGTTGTAGAAAACCATAATGAGAATGGATTCAGATACAGGGAAAGGTGATAGTCCATCCCTGGAAACTGGGCACACAGCAGACACATGACTAGAAGGAACCTCCTTACTGGAATTAGAGCACAAAGTCGAGCAAAACTGTTTTCCAGGCAAGTGACTTTTCTTAGACTCATGAGATAATCAATATGTATTTTGACCTGAAGAAAATATTCTCCGATTGCAGGGAAGGAGAAGCAGTAGTCTTCTCATTTTATATGCACTGAATGTATTGAGGAGTTGCTGCTCATTGCGGTATAAACACGGAACAGTACAACTTTTTTCTAGCACCGCCTACCACTCTACGATGTTAAGCCCCCTCTCCTCCTGATAAATGGTCCTCTTCATATCTTGCTGTTCCATAACTCTTTAGTCTCTTTTAGTATAGATCTGTATCATTTAAGACTCACTCCTACTTATTTAAAAATTTCAACATCAAATATGATTCAAGGTTCTCTCCCCAGCCCAGGCTAGGGCCCTTTGTGGCCTCTAACAGCTTGAAGTAAGGATGAGGAGACTGAGGTAGAAACATCTTCTCATTACATAGCTTCTCTTCTCCAGGGCCATTGCACACTGCCAAGCTGGCTGAGCACTGCATGATTCCAGTGGTGCCACTCACAAAAACTACCAGGCAGACAGTACTCTCTCCACCAAAGTTATTCCAACAAAGAGCCCTGTTACATTAGTGACATTCCTGAAAGTTAAGCAGTGCACAATATGTGTACCTGCTCATGGCCAACCTGCCAGCTCCCCTAGTTTGTTGGAACAGGAGAGGAAAGAGAAGCTAATGGGTCAATATCTTCCTATTTAACTGTGAAAGGTTTCAGTTGATTGCCCTGCTTTTCTGGCCTTCTTTGTCTTCTGAGTGAGGAGAGACCATATATGCACCTCCCTCTCCCTCTCCCTCTCCCTCTCCTTTTCTCTCATAGGGTACTCATGTGGGCCCTGTGGGGGCTGGAGTCAGGAATACATACTGCACGGTTCTCTACCAGAGACTTAGCTCTGGCTCCACTGTTCCAAACCTTCCACCCTCATCTTTAGCTTCCTCCAAAAAGTGTTCCAATCAAGAGTGGGGTCAATATAACAACATTCCTATTCCTTACATCTCTACAGCATCTCCCCATACATGCACACCACCACCACTACAAAAAAAAAAAAAAAAGGTTTTGAGTATAGACATTCATATTCTCAATAGATTAAAAAAACATAACTTTCAATTTTCCATGAAAATCATCAGATCCATCTTCTTACTTTTATTCAGCATTAGACACTGTGCAGTTTATCAACTTAAGACTGAAAAAAAAAGTGAAGATTAAGTTGTATCCATTTATGTAGGTTGGTGGAAATGCATATTTTGCAAGCATCTGATCAGATGCTCGGTTTCCTTCTCTTGCTATCTGTAATGACATACATAGAGCTATGCTCAAAGTTATAAATCTTTTTCACACAGACTTACTGGAAGTGACTAAAAACTAACTTAACCTGTATTAGATATAGTTCCGGATCTGCAGACACATTTAGGCTCTCGTTAAGCAACAAATTGAAGCCATCACTCTACCTAGAAGCCAAATCTGTTCATTGTCCTCACTGATTAAAATTTAGAAAAATCTGCCTAAAATAAATCATTCATGTAAATTAACCCTCAAGAGATGCTCTCTTTGAGCCTGGGCACTATTTACCTACAGAACAGTTTGGCACAGCTACCAGTGACATCAAGAAGCATTCAGGATGAACAAGTGCTGAGTCACTTCAAAACTAACAAAGTAATACAGGCAGTTATCACCCAAATGCATTATTTATCACAGGGGCCTCCTGACGCCTGTGCTTACCGAGGAACCCTCCTGTGATATTGAAGGCCAAGGCATCTCCTCTCCTTAACAACAGTGTTGTATCTTTGGCAACTCGAGCAGGAACTCAGAAAATCAATACCACTTCATGAGCCAGGTCTTGGTCTTCTCCTTTTACGAGGACTCTGTCAATGCAAGGGGCCATTACTGTACTTTAAAGGCATGATATAAAATTGCTTCAACAAGATATAAGACACACCGTTTGCAAGAACCTGGTGAGAGTATTTTAGTCAAAGTTAAATAGTTTCATCACGTAATTACTTCAATTGGCAAAGCTCCAGCTGAACACGCTCTTGGAGGGGCTGTGCCTTCTATTATGGGTGGGGTATTGTGAGGGAGGCCTGTCGATTGGATTCAGGTTGTTCTAAACAAGGTCAAACTGCTAAAATGGAGGCAGAGCCCAGCATCAATGCCATTGGCAATGACATTGCAACAACAGGGCTGACAAGTTGCTCTCTCTTTTTTCCCCCCCTCCAACTAAGTGGTCTGAAAGTAGCTTTAGTTTTATGGCTATAAAATATTTCATCCTGATTTGCAGTCTGGTAATTCATTTTCTAAGGACTGTTTAGAATTTATTCAGGGGGAAAAGGAAACTGTTGGTTTCTCTAACCGATTCCCATTATATGACAAAATTTAACTTTTGTATTTTATGAGGTTTTATGTGTTCCACTAAAACCATTAGCTGGTTGTCTCCTCATGATAAAATTTAATCACTTATATAATACCTTAAAAGCCAATGACAGTTTTGCATGTATTTATGTTTTCTTTCATTTAAAATATGTGGGTGTCATAAAGATAGCTCTTATTGGGGGGAAGAAAGGGGCTGGCACTAAAAAACAGAAAATCTGTAAGTACTGACCCATTATGTATCACACAATAAGAATGAAGCACTGTAGCCTACAAACTGCATGAAATTTGAGAAAAAGTGTTTGCTAATCCATGACCACCATTCATATTTCAATGATTACCTGAGTGCACCCAAGCTCCACATTTAGCATTATTCCCATATAAAGCTACTTGACTGCTATGAAATTTGGCAATTTAACAAAAATTTTAATAATAACAATGACAAATAGACTCAAAGGACATGCATGTACACCTTACAAAAATGTCTCATAGAAACTAATTGCATTAGCCTGCCCTTCGTAATCAGAGATGCTCTCACAATTCCACTTCCAAGTAACACTTCCCAAATTTGGATGGTTAATAAGGATAGAAGAAAAGTGATTTTCTCTCCCCCTCATCCCACTTCCACCTACAGAGTTCCAATTATGGCATCACTTAATCACCACACATATTTATTTTAGAGTTATTCAAATGCATTATGAATTTATATGTCTATTATTAGATTTATTGGTGCTAATGATTTGGATTTAAATAGCACTTTTCTTCCTGAGGCTATAACAGTTTTTCCTGAATGACCTAATTCATTCTTCCCACATGCCTCAAATGGGAAGTAGGAAAGGGGCAAAGGTCAGTCAACCCATTTGGCTCAGGACAATCTTAACCCACAGATCAGAAAGAATTAACTTAGCCTCCATATATTCCAGTAGTAACAGATCAAGGAATTGGCTGGATTTTTAAATGCAAGGAGTGCAGGCACCACAAAAATATTGTTGATCATCTTATGTCTGACATAAGAACTATTTGTTTAATAAGTGAATAAATGAATAGATGGATCCATTGAGCAACCAATCAGTCACTGAGAATTCTGATAGAAATCTGCAAACTCTCAAAGCTAATAGAAGTAAAAGCTGGAGTGTTTGGCAAACTATTCCCGTCGGTTGCAAGGTGTATATGATCCTTTTTCAAAAGACACAAATGGCATTCCTGGGCTGATGCACAGGTGTGGATGGGTATATGCCACCACAGTGATGGTTTTAGGAGAAGAGGAATATTCACCAGCCCCCCTCCAAAATCTTTCCTACCTTTAAAGGAATGAACGAATTGCCCTATCGGGAAACAAACTTTTCCTTCCATGATGAAACAGAAGGCCTGAGATGGAAATGTTTTTAGGAAATTATATCAGAGTAGTCTGTGCTGCGGGGAGAGGCAGATTTACTACGAAGCTAGCAAGCCTTAAGCATCAGGGTCTCTATCTATACAGACCCCTCCCAGGGCCCTGGAAGGACCGTAGCAATGAGTCTTCGAGGTCATATGTTTTGTCAAATTTATGGAAGTAAGTTATTTTCGTGTTCTGTTTTTATAAAAACACCTATCCTTCAAATCGTATAAGTTTCATACCCCACAAATCCTGGATTTCCCCCTGGCTGTGGGGACAAATCTCTTCTAAAATCTCAGTGGTGCAATACAACAAAGCTTTATTTTAGATTCCTGCTTCATCTTCCACAGGAGTTAGCAGTAGCTCTGCTCCATATGGTCATTCAGGTTTCCAACTGAGGAAGGTTCTCACCACCTCTTGACACTGCTATCTCAATCTGGGCCTACCTAGTACTGCAGGGGCGGGGAGGGGGGGAATGGAAAACTTATACCACTGCAAAGTATTTTAATCAGAAATGACACTTATTTGCTTATCTTCAGAACCCACTAGCCTTAACTAGTATGTGGTCAAACTGAGTGCCAAGGGAAGCTGGGAAAACTTCCTCTGTGCCCAGAAAGGAGAGGATAACTGAATGTGGGGAGCACTATTAATCTCTAACCAAAAAGTAACCCTCTGATTTTGTTTTACACCAAAGTTTATTTAATATGGATATGTAAGGTGCAAGGGCATTAAGACATTTAGTTCCTAGAGAGTGGGAAAGCAGAACTCATCTTAAGGATGCCAATCTCAGAAAAAAAGTTACTATTTCAAGCACTCTCAAACTTATCTGGAGAGATTCAGACATAGGAGGAAAGATTGAGAGACCAGATCCTGGTGTTGCTGGGACTCATCCACTGCTCAGAAGGATCCCAGGGTATTTGGATACACTAGTTCCACACAAAATACCCATATTTATTGTGATGAAATAGCTCAAAATTCCTCAATGATCTTCCCTTGTCTAAAGAACAGACAAACTCATTAGCATTTCAGGTCCTCCAAAACCCAAACTCTGTTTAGTTTTCCTGCCCCTTGTGCTTCCCAGTCCACTTCCAAAAACCACAGTCACACTGAACAACTCATCATTCTCTGAGTAGTACATTACTCTATCTACCTTTTGAATGCACATACTATCCTCCACATTAAACGTGTAGATATCTTTCTCTTATGCATCTGACGAACTTGTTCTTCGAATGGAAGTTCAAATATCATCTCCCATGGGAAGCATGCCTTCCTTACAGGTCCTACCTAAGAGATGAAAGTTCTACCATTGTGTTCTATTTATCTTTGTTTTTATTTCAGTTACATCATATATCTTCTTGTTTATAGACACAATCTCTTTCCAGTTAGACCATCAATCTCATCCATGGGGGAGACCAGAGCTTCATCCCAGCACTCAGGTTAAGCCCTTGGCAGATGGTCAGAATTTAATAAACTATTGTTGGGTGACTAAGTGAATGAATGACGAGGGAGGTGCCATAGCAACTAAAGGGAATCTTAGGATTGTCAAATGAGGCTGATACAGGTAATCCCAAAGTTAGAAAGGGGGCAAGAATGGCCCTGTTTTGCTAGGGCAGATACTGCTCACTCAGGGACATGTGTCCACATGTCTATGCAGGACCAAGCACTGTAATTTTTGAGTGCTATTTAGTGCAGGTGTTTCCATAATTGGGATGAAGTGAGAAAATTCCATGCTTACTAGCCCTAAAAGTCACCCTTCCACCTGGGTAATGCAATGGTCCTAGCTTTAAAAGATGTATGAATTGCTTTTCCCCAGACGGACCCAAGCAGAGAGGGGATGTACTTTCTAAAACTGCACAGTTATTGACCTTCCACTGTAGCAAATCTGAAAATGTCAAAGCAATGAGTGTTTCTAAGGAGAAAACTACACTAGTTTTAAAAACAGATGTTTAAAATATAGGGCCTTGAGAGCTGCCCTCTCTCCAGACAGGCTTGCTAACAATACTAAGTACAGAATACAAACATGTATCATTTCCCCCCTTTCCTCTCCAAGACTAAAGAAAGGATGTTGAATGGGTCTTTGCCTTTGTTTATTCAACTTAAGACTGAAGAGTGAATTCCTAAAATCAAGATGAATCCCAGGACAAGAGAAGGTCAAATGGCACCATGACACTGGGGGGGTGTGTTGTGTGTGTGTGTGTGTGTGTGTGTAATAATGCCACAGGTTTGTGTAGTGCCTCTGATTCTGCAAAGCTCCTCATCATTCTCATTAGATCCTTAACTAATGTTGGCAGGTTCCAAGAACTGGTTGGATTAGACCCATTTGGCAGGCAGAAAGTCCACCACCAGGAAGGTTGTGACATTCCAAAATATTGGTAAAAATGGAGGGGTGCTCCCAAAGGTAGAAGAGAAGGAGAATAACTGGATTGTTCATTTTATTTTGAGGGAGTCACATCAGTGGAACTACTACCAAGTTACTATTCTGGGTGCATGGATGATGTGAGGGAGGCTTTACTCATCTGAGAGTGTATCTCTGAATTATTTATTCATTCAACAAACAACTTTGAGTATAACTCACATTTTAGCATTGTCTAAGGATAGGACACACAGAAATAAGTAATGGGCCAGCTTTGAGTGAGCTTATGGAAACAGCCAACTGATTAGAAAATGATGGGGAAGTTCAGTGATGCTGAGGTGGCAAAGAATCATGGAAACACAAAGGATCAACTGTACATTCTCCATTCTTGAGGGAAACAGGGAAGGCCCCCTGGAGAAAGCAGCACTTGAACAGGGATGCAGAGAAATTAACCGTGTGAATAGGAGAAAAACACACTTTCTAGGCAAAAGAGACCCATGAACAAAGGCACAACACAAGAAATAAAATATCTGTGCAACACAAATCATTTGGGTGGGTAGACTACAAAGGCAGGAAATGTAGAGAAATGATGGACATGAAGAAATCCCGCAATCCAGTTGTTCCCTCAGGAAATAAAAGTTTCCTCAGAAGCCTGTTGGGAGGACTGATGACTGGTTTGGTTGAGAACAAACATTTAGACATCTGTGAAATTAACCCTTCTCCTTCAACCTGTAACAGTGTCAAAAACAGATTTTACGCATTGGGGCAAAGGCCTCAGGCCCAGCATAAAAGGCCATAGCAAGAAATTGCTGCTACAAGTCAGTAAAAGTTCTTTTTTCTTGTCTGAGTGCACTTTGGCGAGGGAGATGCCCATTGAGGGACTGCCTCACACTAGGACGGAGAAGGGGGGAATGCCCTGCTCCTATGGCAAAAGGAACTCTCCTCTCCTGCTTGTGATACAGCAAATGTATTTCACAGAGGAAAAGGTTTTTTCATCCCATAATGAGAGCCATTAAGATGCAAATGCATTCTGTAGAGGAAACAGTGAATAAGAGCTAAATGGCTAATAGCAGAGCCATTTCTAAGATCAGACTTTGCAAAAGAAGGGGAGGGGCAGGTGTGGGAGGGCTGTGACAGGGAGGGGATGGGTGGCTGTTCTATTGCCCAGAGCCGACCACATCCACACCTCATACCTTGGTCAGGTTTGATAACAGAATTAGGAGGACTACCTTGGGGCAGGAGTCAGACCACTTTTTCTGTGAAGGGCTAGGCAATAAATCTAGGCTTTACTCACCTCTGCCATTGTAGCTTGAAAGGAACCATAGGCAATATGTAAATGATGAGCATGGCTGTGTTCCCTTATTTACAGAATTAGTGGGCAACTCTGGGCTTACAGGCATAGTTTGCTGACCTCTGTCTTAGAGCAACAGTTCTCAAATTGTGGTCCCTGGACCAGTGGCATCAGCATCACCAGGGAATTTATTAGAAATGTAAGTTCTCAGCCCCATCCCAGACCTTCTGAATCTGAAACTCAGGGTCTAGAGTCCAGCAGTCTGTGTTTTATTGACAATGTAAGAATCAACCTCACTCTAAGTGGTAGTTCTTGAAGTTAGTAGTTTGTTAAGAGAAGGTGTCCAACCACACCATGGGCATTTACAATCAGAAGGAAATCTTAGTTGTTAAAGAGTGTTGTTTTGACTAAATAGAAAGTAAGGTGTGAGAGCATGTGTTATAAAAGCCAAAAGATCCTCTGCAAGTGTCCTCATTCATCTGACAGGCAATTTTTGTAACCCATCAGCTAAAACCAATATGGCAGCAATACATCCTGCCTGGGTTTGAATTGATCATAGAAAGAATTCCAGAAAACTCTAAGAGCAGCTCTGGTTAAGGAAAAATTTGTAGATGACAGTCTTGGTTTCCTTAATGGAAAACCAACATGGCTTTCTTCAGCAAATGGTGAACTAAGTATTAAAAAGGCATTAAGCTGCTTCCTTTGTCGATGTCAAGTATGCATTCAAATTCAAGACAGCATTTAAAATATTAAAACATCTAGCAATTTTATTACTAGCTCATTTAAAATGGCGACCATGAAAAATTTAATTTAAGCTACCCAATAATGGCTCATGAGACACTTAAAAATACACACACAGATAACTGAATTTTTAAAGTAAGTTCCTTATTAACTTCTTTCCCCTCATCTATTACCATTGCTATTTTCCAGCTGTATAAACAGTCTGGAGAGTATGCCCTGAATGAATTCACCGTTCAGAAAACAACATAATTACAGCCATTCCAGCAAACCGAGTGCCAAAAAAGTTACAAATTAATTGAAGGTTAGCATTGAAAATTAACTCCTAGTCAGCTTGAAGTCATCTTTTAGGCTACTTTCTATAGAATTAAATAGAGAACACACTCCACATCACTTTCGTTGACAGAGTTTTAAAGATCAGGTGGACAAATGGCCTTCTACCCAACTACTACTTTCCTGTGATCTGATATTGCCAATCCCAAATGATGCCTGCCAATAGTACCTTAGAACATGCTTATGATTTATGCACACGGCAGAACTACTTCCTCTTCTCCTATATACCCAGGCCTTAGAAAAATACCAATTTATCTTGCCCCATTCTATTTTGTTAGAAACCACTAAGAAACCACATCATCAAAAAACATTTTTCCCTTTTCTTTTTATCATTTTATTTTTTTCATACATACAAACCATTTGCAAAAATAGTACAAAGTATCCCCTATAAACCTCATCCAGACTTTTCAAATGTTAACATATTTATAATATTAATTAATGTTAATAGCCACAGTTCAATTATCAAAATCAGGAAATTAACATAAAAATTCAAAACCATTATCTAATTGACAGACCTTCAAATGTTACCTATTATCCCTCTAATGCCCTTTTACTGGTGCAAGATCCAATCCAGGATCACTTGTGGTATTTGTCATGTTTCCTTAGTTTTCTTTAATCTGATTATCAGTAAATTTTAAATCCAACAAGCATCCACTGAGTGCCTAAGCTGTGCCAAAATTGTGGTAAATTCTGAGGATTCAAAAATGGTTCTGGACTTTGAAACACTTATACTTTATTGTGAAAATCAAAATAAAATCAAAGGCTAAATGTGGGAGAATGTACTAAAGTATTGCTTCTTTTAGGAAAAAAATAAAGGCACACTATTTAGATTTGAGGGGAAAAAATGGACATCATTAATGAAGACCTTGACCCAAAAGGTTCTTGGTCTTTGCTTCCAAAAAATAATCGTTCATGAATGAAAGAACATCCAGAGAAAATGTATGCAACTGTGAGCTACTAGATTGTCTTTGTGGTCAATGTTTTTATTCCTTGCACCTAAACAAGGCTAGGCAAACAGAAAGTCTTAGTAAAAGTCAAATAATGTGGGGATCTGGGGTCATTTGGGAAGACTACCAGAAGATTTGGAACATGCAAGTTATCTCTACATGTCAGCCTGAAAGCCCCTCTTGATACTGGAGAAATTCATTCAAACTCCAAATTAAATAAAAGTTCAGGGGCTAATTACCATCTGAGGGCCTTTTTCTTTTTGTACTGCTTTGAAACAGGGTGTGTGGAAACATACTGTAAAATACTTGGCAAAAAAACAGAGATTTTGGCTCAAGGTTTTTTTGCATGCATGCCAACTGGTCTCTCCATTTACTTCATTTCTTTAATATCAAATTTCATCTCTCCATGGCTCATATAAAGCTGTATTTGGTGAGATTTCTAGAATCTTGGAGTTGAGAGGATATAGATTGCTAGTCTAGCACCTTAAGTGATTCATAAGTCCTTTATCATATCTCTTATAACACTTGCAGCAACTCTGCACTCACCTAGCCCAAGTAGCTTTAGGAGTATCTTCCTGATATTGTTACAAAACCACCACACTCTATAACACTCACCTCCTTGGTACTGACACTATATAAATGTCCAAGAGTCACACAGCTTTTCTAGTAGCTGCATCACAGTGTTGACACATGATGGGTTTTCAGAATCAATTAAGCATCGTGTCTTTATAAAATGTGCTACTACTGTTCAGCTTTGTTTTTGTTTTTTTGTTTTTGCATTATGTACTCAAGCAGAGGACTTGGAGGCCCTACATGTATATTACATTCATCTCTTATGGGTTCCAATTCATTATATTTGACCCATGGTTGCAGCCTTTGAGACCTTGTTGATCATGAAGCAAATAAAAGAGTTACTCTGCCTTTTTCCTGTCAGTCAGACAAGTAAGCCATCTATGTTATCAAAGTCATTGTTAAAAGTATGGAACAAAATCAGACTATTGACAGAGGCCAAACCTAGTTAACTCCCTAAACATAAACTTTGCTTCATTAAGTAGCATACTTTGGCATGTGATTAAATGGTTACAGATGTACTCATCTCTTGTCCTACCCACATTTTACCACCTTTGTTTGCAAAGATAAACAAGATTTTACCAAATATGTCCCTGAAATCCAAGTTCACTAGATCTTGCCCTGGTCTATCACAAAATGAAAATGGCTTAACTTGAAAGACTTGGAGGCAAGACATGAAATGAAACATAGGTAAGTTGAGAATGTTTCACATGCTCTCCTCAGAGATGAATGAAAAATGCATGATAATTAGGTGGCTGACTTCCACCATCACCAAAGATGAGTTGTTTATTATCCAGCTGTGTTATCTACACCTGAAATGCAGCATCCATGTTCTCTCACTAAAAACACTATTTTTATTTCTCTCTCTCTTTTTTTTTTAACTTTTAACAAAAGAGCCTACACCATCATTTTCACTGATTTCTTAGAACATTCTCTTGGCATTGTGTCTCCCTTTCTCATGCAATGTATCTTTCCAAACATTGGAATAGCTTTCCCTTACCAGAAACATGTATCATGAGTTTAACTTCACTAAGTCTGAGGAGTTATGTAAACCTCTTTGAATTAGGGGGCGCCTGGGTGGCTCAGTCGTTAAGCGTCTGCCTTCGGCTCAGGTCATGATCCTGGAGTCCCTGGATCGAGTCCCGCATTGGGCTCCCTGCTCGGCAGGGAGTCTGCTTCTCCCTCTGACCTTCCTCCCTCTCATGCTCTCTGTCTCTCATTCTCTCTCTCTCAAATAAATAAATAAAATCTTTAAAAAAAAAAAAGAAAGAAAAGTACAAACAAATAGCATATACAAATATATAACCTATATTGTTTAAAATGTTCACAATGGTAAGTTCTGAAGATCTAATGTTTAGCATAGTGATTACGGTTAATAATATTGTATTATATGCTTGCAACTCCCTAAGAGACTAGATCTTAAATATTCTCACAAGAAAGAAACTATAATTATGTTATATAATGAAAGTGTTACCTATGGTGGTAATCATTTTGCAGTATATAAGTGTATGAAATCAACATGTTGTACCTCTTAAACTTATACAGTGTTATATGTCAATTATATCTCAATAAAGCTGGAACAAATATACATACTCACAATCAAAGCTGAACTGGTCCCTTCATCACTGACAGGCTATCTCGTAAAAGAATTCAAGAGCAGGATTTGTCATACTAATGCCTATTTATTTATTTATTCATTTATTTATTATTGTATTTATTTATTTATTACTTATCACAGCCAAGACCTTTACATTTATTAATATATTTAATTTTCAGAGCAGTCAGATAAGGCAGGTGTTAATATCAAATCCCATTTTACAAACACGGAAACTGAGGTTTCCAGGAGTTAAATCTCCTCTGATATTTCAAATATCATGACCATGATCCGGGATTGATACCCAGCAGCCTTATTCCATATGTTTTGTTTTCTACCGCTACATCACTGCATGAAAGTTGGTGGGAAATGTAGTAAAATTTCGACAATATCTCAAACATAGGAGATATGCAAAATACATTCAATACTTTTATTGCATTATCCCATTTAACCCTTTCAACCTTCCTGTATGGATAATGATATTATCACCCTCACCTTGCAGACAAGGACGAGAGCAATCAGTAAGAGATGTGTACACATGTTCTGAGACTGAGGAAACTACCTATTGTCAGAATATGTCATCATTGCATCATATAACATTTTGCTTGCTTGTTGTATTTAAGTGAAAAAAAAAATACGAGTCCTGGTTCTCTGTGAAAGAAATGATTAAACATTAATCACACAATATCTAATTCCTCTACCTTCTGTGCTCCTCTTTGCATGGGAAAGAATGTAGTTCTCCAGCTACCCTCAAGTGAATCATTTTATTTATTTATTTATTTTATTTTTTATTTTTAAAGATTTTATTTATTTATTTGACAGAGACACAGCAAGAGAGGGAACATAGGCAGGGGGAGTGGGAGAAGGAGAAGCAGGCCTCCCGCCGAGCAGGGAGCCCGATGTGGGGCTCCATGCCAGGACTCTGGGATCATGACCTGAGCCAAAGGCAGACGCTTAGTGACTGAGCCACCCAGGTGCCAGTGAATCATTTTAATAAGAAGAAGAGGAGGCGCCTGGGTGGCTCAGTTGGTTAAACGTCCTGATTCTTGATTTCAACTTATGTCATGATCTCAGGGTTGTGAGATCAAGCCCCATGTTGGGCTCCATGCTCAGAGTCTACTTGGTTTTCTCTCTCTCCTCTCCCTCTGCTCGCCCCCTCCCCCGGGTGGCTCTCTTTAAAACAAACAAATAATTAAAATCTTTAAAAAAATAAAGAAGTGGTGCCTGGGTGGCTCAGTGGGTTAAGCATCTGCCTTCAGCTCAGGTTATAATCCCAGGACTGGGATCAAGCCCCACATCAGGTTCCCTGCTCAGCGGGGAACCTGCTTCTCCCTCTTCCTCTGCCACTCCCTCTCTCTCTGTCAAATAAAAAAATGAAATATTTAAAAAAAATAAAGAAGGAGGAGGAGGAGGGGGAGTTGGAGGGGAGAAAGAAGAAGAAGAAGAAATTAGCCCAATCTTTTATAATAGCCAAGAAGTCCACGGAAATCAGCAAAAGGAAATTCATCCCTCAGGGCATTTGTGGGTGGCAGGGAAGCAGGTAGAAGAGAAGACAAAGGATATTCTCCCCATCTCCATCTTAAGCAAATTCTCTGATCTGACGTGATTAATTCATAGATCTCTCTAAAGGAGTGTTTTCCGACCTCCTTTATCATCTTCTTAGACCCTAGTGGCTAACAAATTCTCTGAAAAATCTGAGAGGTATCACTCTCCTTAACTGGTACCCCTTCTCTTGTTTAGAAAAAAAAAGCCATGGAAGTGATAGTAATTCAGTTCCCCAAATGACTTTGTTCCCTGCTGACTGACCTCATTGGTAGGGGAGAGCGACATTATCTCTCACCTCAGATGCTTCCTTTAATGTAACATTGGCTCTTCTCTTGGCCTTCAGTAGTTTAAGCAAAGAGCCTCAAGACGGGAGCATAGGGGCTTGAGGAAGTAGAAAACATACTCCATAAAGGGCAGGCCCTTTCTGAATTATCACTCATTCTTCCCCAGAATGGTCGCTGTTTTGTTTTTTGGTTTTTTTTGAAAACATGAAGGATGTGTAAAGGACACATAAAACTTTAGTCAATAGGTCCATTATTATGATTGGCTGAAAACCATAAAATGCATCCATCAAGCCATTGTGATGCATCTTGTGTTAAATTATGGTGATAAATAGTCCTTTATCTGTGACATCACCTACTAATCTATTCAAAAACTATTCACCACTGCCATTATGTATCACTCATGCTCCTGCCAGCTTGCTGAAAAAAATCTTCTACATGATAAAGCCACACACAAGATTGTGCTTGACTCTGCAGATGCAAATATTGCCTGCTATTTTCATGTCATACTGTGAAACAATTGCTTCTTCAGTTCCCAAAGTTATCTCAAATGTGCAGTAATGTCTTCAGCTCTCAGCTCTGGGCATTGTAACTCCTGTACTTTTAATTGTTTATAATTTACATCAGAACTGGACAGAGTCCATTTGCACTTATGCTGCTTTGTAACAGTGGGATGACATATTTTTGCCACCTTGCTCTGGGTTGAATTAATCTTATTGACAAGCCTTTAACATAGAAATTTGGTGTGGATTGCCTTAATATTCTCAGGAGTTATGTAAAAGGATGGATCTGATTTTACACAAAATGTTCTCATAAAATTAGACATTTTTTTGTTCTCAGAAAATAGTATTTATTACATGAAATCAAAGGAGGAAAGTATGAGTGTCTTTCAAATTCCAGTCTTAAGTGTAATAATCTGTTTAAACACAAACACACACACACAAAACAGCATTATGTAGTTTTCTCTTCCTCATCTTGATGCTATATTAGGAGGTCCTCCTCTAAAAAAAAAAATCCCCAAAAAACCCAACTACCTGATTTTCTCAACTGACTCAAACAAGAAGAGATGAAATACAGAATGAAAGAGACCACTCATTAGAATTTAATTCCAAAAGTGGAGTCTAATATGCTTAATTTACTTTTAGCTTTAATTCAAAGAATCTGGGGAATTGTCTCTTGCTGAGCAACACAATGGAGGTATCTTAGCTCCTCCTTATTGTTTTAATCACATATGAGATGATTGGCTCACAAAGAAGAAATAAACAACTGCTCAAGCTTAAATGAGTTATATCCCATATCCATCTGCTATGCTTATTTATGTACTTTATTTTTTTTAATTGCTTTTTTGATGGATGCATGGAAAAGGATTCACTAATATATTTATTGGGGAGAAAATAAAGCCAGATTTTCTTCCCTTCACTATTTTTAAATGCCCAATAGAACTGGTAGCAAAGTATCATTTACCTGAAAGTTTCTATTTAATGCATATTCTATCCAATCAGACATGGAAAACAATAAAAAGTCAAATCACTTCAAAAATAGTGGCTTTCTCCCTTCATTGACCTCCTCCCAATTATCATCACTTACAGAATCCAAAGGAGTCACATATTGCAGGAAAGAAAGAAGTTCTAAAAACTGAACAATCTTCAGCCAGTCTTGACGGAAGTTTGGCTTCAACTCAACACTCAAAGTAAAATACATTCCGTCATCTCCCACTCTAATGTTCACACTCACGTGTGGTGTCTGTACAAAGAGTGGCTCTTGCCTTCTAACAGCAGTGGAAGGGGCCTCATTCAAAGGTCATTGTTCCAGTTTTCTTTCTTCATAAATTTTCTCCCTTCTAGCTCTTTCTCCTATTGCAAAAACTACATTTATTGTTGAGAAGAATCATATTTTAAGTACATCAAAACATCAAAATTTGCCTATCCTCACTGCTGAAAACACACGTACATGCACACACACACACACACACTCACACCATTCTTTCTCACTCTCGCCTCACACCCATATACTGACAAATCCCTGAATCCTCACCATTGTATAGTAACTGCTGTTCCTGCCACCTTTTTGCTTCCTGGTGGGTCTGTAATTGTCATCTCATCCCTGGAGCAACATCAGGATCACTCAATAAATTGATTGTCAGGGGATATTTGAAGAACAGAACAGCTTGAGCTCTAGAAGCCAAGTGCCTTATGGCCTCCAGCCCAGAAAAAGGAAGCAATGAGGATGAACAAACCTCATCCCATTCCACTCCTATAACACATTAATGAGAATTAAGCAAGTGAATTTCATTCCCCATTTCTACTCAGACAGCAAACAACAACATGAAGAAAATTAAAGAATTAAATAAAACTATCCCTGACATTCCTTTTCATTTAGAAGGAAACTGGGACTAAGATACCCAACTCCTGGTTTTAAAAAAGTTCACTTCATGTGAACTTCCTCATGTACAAGCAGTTTGCCACTTTTTGTTTTGTTTTGTTTTGTTTTGCAGTTATAGCATGACTTCCCATTCAAAAATAATACTGTGGCAGGGATTCTTCTATTATTGCCCCTTATTGGAAATATTGTTTAAGTGGTATATTCTGAAGCTTCCTACTCTTGATATTCTAATATGCATCTCTTTTAGAATCCTGTTATGTAAACAATGAATCATGGAACACTACATCAAAAACTAGTGATGTAATGAATGGTGACTAACATAACATAATAAAATTAAATTAAAAAAAAAAAGAATCCTGTTATGAAGGTGCCTTCTATGGTAGTAGCCTCTATTGGAAGCATCTTGTATCTTTTGCTAGGAAAAAGCCTGAGGAGACTAAATCTACATTTAAGATAGCCTCTGAGCAGCCACATCTGATTATGCTTATGGGGAAAAGATCAAGATTATGCAGAACTTCTGAACTCACATAAACTTTATTTCTGTTAGAAAATCATTGCAACAATCAATACAAGGGATTCAGAGCAGAGATAGGAAAGTAAGAAGTATTGGTCCAGTGCCTACTCTGTGATTTAGCCATTAAAACTTATCAAATCATGCAAAATTGACTGTTAACCCCATTTTACAGACATGGAAATAGATACTGAGAAGTTAAAAAGATGAACAAAGTCAAGCAATGTGACTCCAAAATCCATATATTTTCCATCTTCTCATGCTACTTTTCAGATGTGATGAATCCTTAAATTAGAGCAGTATTGGTGGAAATGGTGAGGAGGGAATGAAGGTAATAATATTTTGATAAAAATGAGAAGAAAAGATTGAACGTGTTAATCTATATATGCTCTATCAATGCCCACACACAATTACACCTTTACTTCAATAATAAATAAACAAGTATTTACAAAAGGTGCTTTTGTGCCAAGCACTGGACCCATGCTGGAGTTACGAAAATGCATAAGACACTATCCTGGAGCTTACAACCTAATGAGGAAGACACTTAAAAGGATCATTTCTGGGTTCTAAGTGCAGTTTGCAATACAAGTTTTCAAAAAAAAAAAAAAAAGGTAGCACCAAAGTCGAGTCTTAAAGCATAATTTGGTCAGGGAGAGACGGGGGAGGCAGAAGCATGTCAAGTAGAGGAAACAACAACTACAAAGTCACTGGGAAGCACTTCTCACGAAGGTAGAATTGTAAAGCTACATAGCCACATACTGGCCATTCTCTCCACTATTAAAGTGTACATAAATAAATAAGTAAATGAATAAATAAATATGTGAACAGACAAAATTCAAAGGCATAGCCATTCTTAAATACAAGTTAGACATTTCTGTGACCTGAAAGCAAACAAGTAATATAAATCCTTCAGACCTTGTCCTGAAACTGGGTTTGCTGCTCTGGAGCTGTGGATGCCAGCAGAAGAAGCTAGGAATTCCTGTTTCTGTGAGCAGACAGAGACATAAGGCTACACCTAGCGGCGGGACGGCAAGAAAGCCCAGTGGGCAGTATCCCTTTTCCTGTTCAAGTTCAGAGCCAACTGGGAGAAAGACAGAAAGAGAGGGAGGAGTCAGGAAGATAGATTTAAAAATGTATGCTCTATTACAGATAAAAGCTAGATTGGAGAATGTAGCTTAGGTGTATAGTCAATTAGACTTGGTAACAGTCCCTCTAATTAGACAGATTTGTCTACCTTGCAAAAGCAGAATAGAGGTTATATCTTGGCCAGGAAAGCAGACCAAAATTTTCCCATCCCTGCCCATCCCAACTTGCTGGCAATTAAAAAAAAAAGGCCTAGAAGAGTCTAGGGCACATATGCTCACCCCATATCAAAGTCTCTAAGCAAATAAGTCATTCCCTCTGTCCTGGGGAGGAGTGAGCAATAGGATGGGGAAGCAGCCAGAAAAATTACTTTAGTGGAGTTCTCTGTCACAGTCCTTTTTTCCCAACAGTATTCTCTATCTAGGGCTATTATTTACATAGAGTTTGGTACCTAAGAGGCTGGAAGCATCAGACACATCCTCACAGCCATGAATGACTCAGTGGCAACATCTGTTTTTATCCTTTTCATCATGAGAAAAAAATGACACAATGCCTATCAAAGATCTACTTGTGAACTGCAATCTGGGTGAGTGGGTAGAGACAACTTCAAAATAGGGAGGGACATTAGAGAGGAATGAGCACAGAGGGGCAGAAAGAAAATAAATCCCACTCAAGATCGGCTTAAAGACCAATTCCAAACCATATGAGAAACAAAAAGCTAGAAGAGCAAATCAAAAAAATTCATAACTGGAAGAACCTTGAAAAAATGAAAGTAATTGGACAATGTATAAGTAGTTTTAAAATAATTATATTTAATATCCTCAAAGTGATAAAGATATAAATAACATTTGGAACAAGTAACAAGGGAAAAGAATATTTTAAAGAAGAGTAAATAGAAATGAGAATGGGTATCTGTTTGAAAAAAGACTTAGAGTTTCAGAAATGTGACACACAGTATTTGAAATAAACAAAAGCAATAAATTGGATAAGCTCTAGACAAACACTAGCTGCAGAAAGAATTGAAGAGTTGGAAAATATAACTGAGGAATCAACTAGTAATCAGTAAATAAAGATAAAAATAGGAAAGGGCAGCTCTGAGACATTGAGAATTGAGGACCTTTACTACACCCTCATGGGCATCCAAGCAGAAGAAAACTGGGGGAGTGGCAGACAAGCAATATTGGGAAAGATGATAACTGAGAATTTTCCCAAATTTAATAAAGACCATGTCTTCTCAAATTGAAAGTGCACATCAAAAGTGAAGCGAGGGGGCATGTGGGCGGCTCAGTTGGTAAGCATCTGCTTTTGACTGAGGTCATGATCCCAGCGTCCTGGGATTGAGCCCTGCATTGGGCTTCCTGATCAAGGGAAGCCTGCTTATGCCTCTCTCTCTGCTCCTTCCCCCCATTCCCAGCCCGGCTCTTGCTCTCTCTGTCTTGCTCTGCTCTCTCTCTCTCTCAAATAAATAAATAAAATCTTAAAAAAGAGCCAAGCAAGAAATAGAAAACTAAATTTACACCAAGGAACATTACAAAGTTCCTTGGAGAGAGTGCCAGCATGATGATATGATGAACCATGAGGATTATGGTAGTCACAGAGAGACACTGATAGGCAAGATATGAAAGCAGAACCAAAGATCACATAATGAAGAGTCACAATAGGTAGTAAGTATTTCATCCCATACTTGAGGAGAAGTGCCAAGAAAACTACACTGAGAGATGGAAGTCCAGAAGAAATGTTATCAATTGAGCTGAAAAAAAAAAAAAAAGGATGCTAGGGCCTAAACCAGCACAACAGGAGGGAGCATAGAGAGGACAGCATGATCTGAATGTTGTGACAGGATTTCTAAAGTTGTTGTATATGGGGAATGGTGGGGGGAGAAAATGAGGAAGTCAAGAATTATTCTCAGGGTTCCATCCAGGGTGATACCACTGGAGAGAGTGAATACACAATATGGAATACAAAAGACAGAACAGGTTTATGGGAGATGCCAAGTTCAGTATTATGCACGTGTAGAGTGGGGAACCTGGGGAGAAATTACTGACAAAATTATCCAGATATTTTGTTTTGCAAACTAGGAGACAGTTCTAGACTAGAATAAAGTCTTGGCTATCATCAACATAAAGATCTCTCCAACACTACCTACAAAGGTCATCAATATCGAAATTTACCAAGAGGATCTTATCAGTGGCAGCTCACTGGCTTGATGTGGAGCTATTTTCAGGGGAGCAGGAGGTAAGGCATTGACTGAGTAGGCTGTGTAAGTGATAGGAAACTCAGATAATAAGAGAAAAGGGGATCTGATGATGGTGAACTTCAGCAACAGGACCAGCCAGGCAGCCAGCAGGGCAATGCTGGTATCAAAAAGCAAATAGGTAAAAGGCTGGGAAACCAAGTCATACTGCAATGAGGGATTAGGGCTGAAATGAAAATGGCAGTTGAAAAACAGGGGGTGTGAAGAAGCTGAAAGAATAAGGTTATAAAAATTAGGAAAGCAGGAAAAAACAATTGTCTGCACATGAGGCAGGCAGTTGGAAACACTTGGCCAAGGTGAACTTTGTTTTGGCAGAACAGCAATAGCTGTTGATAAAAAAAAAAAAAAAAAAAAATATATATATATATATATATATATATATATATATATATATATATATATATATATCTCGAATATAGGTTCCCAGGTTAATTTTGACCATGACTTAAACCTCTTACTGAGTGAACACCAGAGGCTCTGTGCAGTCCTTACAAATAAGAATTATACTTACCCACAGAATGTAAGTGTATTGCTATTGATTTTGCTCCATTATGACAATATGTGAATGAATAATGAAATGAAAGTTAGGATTTTTGAAAGCTAACCAGAATAAATCTTTACTTTCCCAGGATGAATGGCTAAGTGGCTCTTTTCAACACTTGGATAATGGTTTCTAAATGAAGGAATGAATATCAAGAGCTTAGAGTGTTAACTCAAGCTAAGACTTTGAGGAGACCTTTGGAAATATTTAAAAAGATAGATTAGTGAAACAGTGAGGCAGAGATTAAGTGAACATGCTTTCAGATCTGTCATGTGGCATTGCATCTGCCAGGTTATTTATTTTGCAGTGCCTACCCCATGATGAATCAAAATCACCTTTAGGAGAATCCTTATTGAAAAACATTGAAAAAAAGTCAGAGATACTGGTCAGAAATATGATTTAATTCTTCAAGCAATAAAAATATTTTTAATACTTTCTTAGAATTATAATTGCATAATCACTACTTGATATATTTTTGGAGACTATTACTTTTTTAGTAAATAGGATTCCTATTGTATACACATATTTCTTCTCTTTTGTGTTTATTTCTGAATTTAAAGCCAAGATAAAGATATAGAGGTCTCTTAGAACATATCTTTTGCTTGAAATGATCCTTGAGGTGGAAAGGAGAAATGTACTGTCCCCCTAAGCAGTCAACATTTAAACTGTAGAATAAAAGAACTGTTTCAAATAAGGCACAGATCTCAGGGCTGTCATGAATGTCTGTGCCTACTGTACACTGCACACCTCCAGGAGGTACCATTCACATGGAGTCTTTGTGAATGGTGCCTCCTGAAGTACTGCATGCACATCCGGTACAAGTACATCTGGTGGCCCTAAGTTTTCCCCTCTTCTGCTACACCATCTCTTAGATGGATAAGGCTTTATATGAGAAGAGTTTGGTACAACCCTAAATTTGGAAGTAAACACAGAGGGGTAAAAAAAAATCAATTTTAATGTCATGGTGGCTTTAGTTGGAAAGTCAGATGGATCTGGGGTTAAGTCTTAACTCTGCTACTTAGTAGCTCTATGAATTTAGACATACTATTTTAATTCTTTGAGGCTATTTCATCTGTAGAGTAGGGATAATAATCCCTTCTTAATAGGATTGTTGGGAGGGTAAAATGTGATTATGCAGCAGTTTTCACAGTTCTTTTCTCAGAGTAAGCATGAATAAAATATTAGATCATCATTATCATCATCATCATCATCATCATCATCATCATCATCATCTATAGACCTCTATATGAGCAAGCTTTGGAGGTTCCTACCTCCATTTCCATTCCATTTCATTCATTCATTCATTCATTCATTCAACAGATTTGTAGTAAAATCCCATTAGAAGCAAGCCACTTGCAATAGAGAGTATAAAGATGAATCACAGAATGCTACCTGTATGGATAGGCACTCTAATAGGAGCAATCAGACATCATAACTCTATATGGAGTTGAAAGTCCTCATTGTCATTGAATGGCCACAGAACTGGGAAGCAATAAATCACTTTTGATTGGGATTAACTTAATACAGGGAATTAATTTAAGCTGGACTTTAAAAGATGAATAAAGTTTTAACATTGAAGACTGGAAAAAGAAGCAGGCATTCTAAGTACAGGAAAGAGATACAACATAAAAAAGATATCACTATCATTTCTTCAGACTTTAGGATAATAACATTCTATCATATATTCAGACCCTAAAATGTCTAACCCAGAGGTTTTAAAATATATCCTGTTTCCATGTGTGCTACTAGTGAGTCCTTAAAGTTGATAGGGATTTCATGGACAAATGGTTTGGTACTGCATAGTGGCTGAGGGGTTTAGTGAGGACCATGGCACCACAGCCTATATACTTCCTAGCTCTGGCATATAGACAGCAGTGCAATCTTAGCAGAGTCACTTCTCATTTGTGAACTTTAGTGTCTTCATCTACAGAATGAGGATGATGACATAGTCTCTCTAACTATGCAAAATGAGCTATCTAGAGAGCTTTAGGATAGTGTTGCGCTCACTATGCCAAGTGTTCAATAAAAGGTAGCCACTGTTATCATTTTATTTCTTAAAAACTTGAATTACAGGAACCACATATAAGTATAAAAAATCTCTAGCTATCAAACGCATATATTCCTGAAATTTACATTGTAGGCATTTTCCAATCATTAAAAAAAAAACAACTTTAATTTTTGTCCTTCTTGAGTATCCCTCTAGAAAGTAGAAAAGGTACCATGTTTTCAAAGTTATCACATCACATGGCTTTTGTTGAATTAAATATTTGATGTATTATCTTTTCTAGAACTGCATTTACTCTCCTTGAGTGACCTGCTCAATCCTGGGATAGTTTGTGAGTGAGCGCGGTTTTGGCTCCCTCATCCCAACCCTGGGCACTCCCTCACTCTGCTGAATTCTTCGTACTGACTTGAATGTACAAGCATGTTAATAGGCAAGAGAAAATGAAGTGTGAGTGTCAAAACTAATTTTTACTCTAATAAATACAATGCCTAATAATATTCAATTTTGAATATAAACACAGAAAAATATCCGAAGGGTAAAGGATATTTTATTTTCCATTACCTCTTTTGACAAAGCATGAAATTCCATCTTTGGGAAAAAAAGAAAGCACATGATAGAACATGTGCAGCTGAGTTCTATGAAAGGTTAACATGGAGACAAAAATGCTGACATCAGTGATTGGCATTTGAGTGGGTACCAAGCTCCCCAAAGCTGATATCTGTATGACACAGTCCAATTGGGTAAAGCAGAGCTTGGCAAGGGGTAAAAAGTGGAATTGCATAAAATGAAGCAGAATATCACAGAGAAGTTAAATTCCCCTCAAATCTGATGTTCCAGGTTTGATACCCCAAAGCATTTCCATTGTATTCCACATCACCCCAAACAGCAATATTCACTCTTCATTTGACAGTTTCTAATATTCATACTTAAATGACTCTTAAAATGAGATATTTTTCTTTAACTGGAGAAAGGAATCACTTACCTTAATAATAATTTGAATTATAGCACTGGAAAGCCAAAAAAAAGAAAAAGAAAAAGAAAAAAGAAAAGAAAAGAGAGGAAGGACAAAAATTAAGAAAGCAAGGAATAAAGTTAAATCTATTTTTAATTAATTTAGTCCAATAAAGAGGAAAATTTAGGAATCAAAACTAATTTAATTTTATCTGTACCCATATTAACCAAATACTATTTGCTTCCCATTGCTTAGATAAAAAATAGCATTTGTGTCTTTTTTTAATAGGTATGCTCCAAAAGCACAGAACTGGAAGTCAGGAATCCTGGGGCTGAGTCTTACTTTAGTCACTATCTGTGCTACTGGGTATAAATCATGTAATCTCACTGGGTCAGCTTTCTGTTAACATGAGGTAGTGGAATTGGGCAACTGCTACATGTCCCAGGAATCTAACATCTAATAATGATCTCTTCTGTATGGATTTATTTCATCTGCCCCTCCCCCTTCTTTTTCTCCATAGAGAAAATAATAGCACGTGACAGTTAAGCCAACAGGATTAAGATATTGTCCTTACCAATGGTTTTACATAGGGGTCACAAATGATAGGTCTTAGGGAGGGTTTTTTAAATATGTTTTCATTTTAATTATATATATATTATAGTTATATAAATAAATGTATTTATTGAGATGTAATTGATATATAGCATTATATTAGTTATTATAGTATAGTATATTATAAACTATATAGTATAGTATATATAAATTATACAGTATATTATATAGTTTCAGATATACAACATAATGATTCAATATATATAATATACTGTGAAATAATTACTATTAGGTCTAGTTAGCATCCATCATCACATATAGTTATAATTTTTTTCTTGTGAAAAATAAAAATATATATTCATATTTCCTATATTTATTTAACTATATAAATATACATAATATAATCAAGAGAAAAAGATATTTTGTGTTGTCATTTTAATTATATATATTTTAATAATTTTGTACTTTTTTATTTTATTTTTTATTTTTAATATTTTATTTATTTATTTGAGAGAGACAGAGATAGTGAGAGAGAGCACAAGCAGGAAGGAGGGGGAGAAGCAGACTGACTCCCTGCTGAGCAGGGAGCCTGACGCGGGGCTCTATCCCAGGACCCTGGGATCATGACCTGAGCCGAAGGCAGACACTTAACCGACTGAGCCACCCAGGTGCCCCAATTTTGTACTTTTTAAAAATTTTATTTATTTATTGGTCAGAGAGAGAGAGTACAAGCAGGGGGCACAGCAGAGACAGGGGGAGAAGCAGGCTCCCTGCTCAGCAGGGAGGTGATGAGGGACTCGATCCCAGGACCCTAGGATCATGACCTGAGCCAAAGGCAGATACTCAACCACTGTGCCACCCAGGAGTCTATATATCTATATATACATATGTACTGTTAAATTTAGATAAATATCCTTTTTTATTACTTGAATGACCATTATGTAAACAAATACAGCCTGTATTTGTGTGATTTTTTACATCACTGGGAACAAGTTACTACCTAAAAGTTCAGCAAATTCTTTCAATGTTGTTGGTAAACATGAATGGCTGCCCCATAATTGAAAATGTCATAAATGTAAGAAAAAATGACAATTGCCCCTTACGCCTTTGTGTGCATTCTTTTAAGCAGTTGTATAAGCCAAACTTACAAAAATTCAAATTTGAAAGCTGTTGTTACACCATATACTTGAGTTTCTAGAGTTAGTGCTTCTAAACTTGGGGGTCACATTCTTGTATTTGAGAAACACTGGTCTGTAATATATATCATCTGAACAATAAAAGTATAATATAAATTTAATATTTCTTCCCATGTAGATTTTTTCTAAAGTATTTCTATTTAAATAATTGAGAAAAAATAGTTTTTGTTCTAAACAACTATACAAGACTCAAGAAAACCTCTACAAGCCAAAACACATCTTTAACATGAGCTAAACACTGAAAAGTCAACAAAAAATTAGGAAGAAAAAGAATGTGCTCTTTCTGAAAAAGGGGGAAAACTGCATATTATTCTCAGTTATAAAGGCCATGCTACTTTCCCATAAATAAACACTAATTCTATCTTCTTTGTTCTGGGTAACTCAGTAATGAGTTTTGGGATCATATTAACAATGTACGTCCCCACTCTCCAGGATAACAACTGCTCTCATCTGTAATACCATATTCATTTCTGGAATATACATGTAACAATAAAATATGTCTTCTTATAGTTCCCTGACTTCTCTGTTCCTTTCAGGTGTTCCAAAATCTGAATTGCATTGCACACGTTATCTAATAAACCTGATTCTCTTCCAAATATCCCAGCAGGCTGCCCTTCTCCCATAATGCCATCCAGATGGCCTTCAACCCACATGAAGCTATTAGAAACACAATAATATTCCTAAAGTCCTTGTCCCATCAACTCCCTCTTATGTTCTGTTTTTTTCCTCTGATCTTGCTTGTTGAATTTAGATAAGCTACAGGAAAAACTTTGTAAAAGTCACAGGCTTAAAGGAAAACCTCTACTATTTTTATGTTTGTGTGTTTCTATGGGCTTCTCTCTCAGAGAAATAATGAAGGAAGAAGAAAGAGATGAGCTGGATTATAAGACATTGCTAACCGATGAGGAAAAACTAGAGGCAACTGGCATGACTGAAACCAAAAAGATGGCTTTATATCTACCAAATGCCCAGTAACACTGCATATTTAAGTGAGCACCTAGAAAGGAAGTCACCTCAAGATATCTCCCCCAGATGAAAAAAAATTATTTTCCAAAGGTTTATAATGGTTCTTCATCTTAAAAAGGCAGACAAAAAGAAAAAAAGCCATAGCATAGTGAAAATTCAGCAATGAGAGCTGTCAGCCACTGGAATGATAAAAAAGTGTTTGGGCCAACATCTTTGAGCCTCAGGTTAGTTCTGACCAAAATGAGTATAGGTTAATTTTATGACAGCTCAAAATTCCTTCCAGACCTATATTTCTCTAAGTAAAAGAATGTGTCAGACTGGGCAGATTTATTAAAGGTCAGTACTTAGTGAGTTGTACTTACTAATAGCTAGACATCTCTAGGACTTTTATTTCTTTGCCCAATGAGTGCTCAAGAAGGAAAAAGTTCACCTTGAGGTCCCTAGATATCACCTTTGTCCTTCTTATACTGCAGTCATACCCATTAGTGACAAGTGTAGGTAAATTCTAGGTCGGTAAATGTATGTAAACGTCTAAATATACACAATTATGTAGTACTGCAAGGAAAATCAATGGAGGCAGGTGTAAAACAGGGTCAAAAACTTCCTGACAATCTTGATAACTAAAAATGAAACTGGATCCCAAACCATCATCATGCAGATGGGCTGGCTTTTGTTACTTGTTTTTAAAAATGTTCCTGAGCATAAAAACCAGCAATCAACAATTTCTTACTTTGGCCTAAGTACTGTGGGTGTTTTTCCAGTCCATTTGTTGACATATAGTTTACATGCTAATAATAGCTAATTATTTGGCAAAAACAACTAACAACCTATTTTCCCTCCATCTCACATAATTCAAGTGGCTTAGAAAAGATGATTTTCACACAGCAGTGGTTACTTATTTCTCTAATGAATTACAGAAATTCAAAACTAGACTGATCAAAATTTGAAGGCATTCTTTTTATAGCTTTTTAGTCTTCAAATGTTTAAGGAAGGTACATAGCCTGCTTTCTATTTTCTTTAAAAAAAATAAAAGTAGAGGGCGCCTGGGTGGCTCAGTCATTAAGCATCTGCCTTAGGCTCAGGTCATGATCCCGGGGTCCTGGGATCGAGCCCCGCATCGGGCTCCCTGCTCAGCGGGAAGCCTGCTTCTCCCTCTCCCACTTCCCCTGCTTGTGTTCCCTCTCTCGCTGTGTCTTTCTCTGTCAAATAAATAAATAGATAAAATCTTTAAAAAAAAAAATCAAAGTAGATACAAACTTAAAAACTGAAATATTGGAAGGATAACTTTATCTTTAGTGTGTCAAAAAAAAAAAAACCAAACATTTAGGAATTACTTGTCATTTGCCCTGGTAAAGAGCTTCAGTTCATTTTCTTGTACCTCTACCTTTTTGGGGGTTGGGGATAGGGTGACTGCAAAAATATGTCTGTAAAATATTTGACTGAATGAATTATTCTCATCTAGACCTTTTTCTTATGTCATAGGAATCTCAAGCCTCCCTCCACCCCAAATCGGTTATGAAAAAGAATGTTAAATGTACAGCAAGGTCTGAAACTAGTAGATAGAAGCTACATAGAAGCAATACTGAGCCCCGAATCCAAGACCCCTTTATGACTTGACATCAGTCTTTTGATTCCCCTCTACCAAATGCCTTCAGTGTCCACTTTGCCCTTTTCCTGATCAGGGTTAATGACCTTTTGCCATTCCAAGATGACCAGCTTTCCCAGAAAACTATAATCTTGGGCAAAGACTAATACATAGGTATGTTTATTTCAATACTGCCATCCTTCTTCTGTCATCCAATATTCTCTGCCAGGGTTTCCAAACTTTAGTAATTCTTGTCTCACCATCCTGGTTTGTGACATTTCTTTGTTACTATCTATGCTATTACTACATTATTATGTACTCTATGTTAACTTTCCTATTAATCTTATTCTTAAAGGAAACTTTGTAACACATTAAAAGTGGAAAACCAATATTTCTCTATCACAGTGGTCTCTTAATTTTTTGGTTTACATATTCCGTAAGTAAAATTTTTGAGCATGTACATCCAGTCATGTACTCGTTTATCTATAACAATGTACCTGCGTTACTATACAAATATATTATTAACATTATAATGGGGGGGCGGAGCAAGATGGCGGAGGAGTAGGAGACCTGGATTTCGTCTCCTCTCAGGAATTCAGCTGGATAGGGATCAAACCATTCTGAACACCTACAAACTCAACAGGAGATCGAAGAAAGGAATAGCAACAACTCTCTGAACAGAAAAGCGACCACTTTCTGGAAGGTCTTTTCTGATTTGTTTAGAGTATATTATCTGGGGACATTGTTACTCTGCTAGCATTTTGTTCTCTCATTAATCTATTCTCCTCTGCACAAAATGACAAGACGGAAAAAAATCACCTCAACAAAAAGAACAAGAGGTAGTACTGACTGCCAGGGACCTACTGAATACGGACATTAGTATGATGTCAGATCTAGAGTTCAGAATCATCACTTTAAAAATACTAGCTGGGCTTGAAAAAAATATGGAAGTTATTAGAGAAACCCTTTCTGGAGAAGTAAAAGAACTAAAATCCAACCAAGTAGAAATCAAAAAGGCTATTAATGAGGTGCAATAAAAAATGGGGGCGCTAACTGCTAGAATAAATGAGGCAGAAGAGAGAATCAGTAATATAGAAGATGAAATGATGGAAAATAAAGAAGCTGAGAAAAAGAGAGATAAACAACTACTGGATCACGAGGGCAGAATTCGAGAGATAAGTGATACCATAAGACAAAACAACATTAGAATAATTGGGATCCCAGAAGAAGAAGAAAGAGAGAGAGGGGCAGAAGGTATAATGGAGCAAATTATAGCAGAGAACTTCCCTAATTTGGGGAAGGAAACAGGCATGAAAATCCAGGAAGCACAGAGAACCCCTCTCAAAATCAATAAAAATAGGTCAACACCCCGACATCTAATAGTAAAACTTACGAGTCTCATAGACAAAGAGAAAATCCTGAAAGCAGCTCGGGAGAAGAGATATGTAACCTACAAGGGTAGAAACATTAGATTGGCAACAGACCTATCCACAGAGACCTGGCAGGCCAGAAAGGACTGGCAGGATATATTCAGAGCACTAAATGAGAAAAATATGCAGCCAAGAATACTATATCCAGCTAGGCTGTCATTGAAAATTGAAGGAGAGATAAAAAGCTTCCAGGACAAACAACAACTAAAGGAATTTGCAAACACAAAACCAGCCCTACAGGAAATCTTGACAGGTGTCTTCTAAGCAAAAAGAGAGTCTAAAAGCAACATAGACCAGAAAGGAACACAGACAATATACGGTAACAGTCACCTTACAGGCAATACAATGGCACTAAATTCCTATCTTTCAATAGTTACCCTGAATGTAAATGGGCTAAATGCCCCAATCAAAAGACACAGGCTATCAGACTGGATTAAAAAACAAGACCCATCGAAATGCTGTCTGCAAGAGACTCATTTTAGACCCAAAGACACCCCCAGATTTAAAGTGAGGGGGTGGAAAACAATTTACCATGCTAATGGACACCAAAGGAAAGCTGGGGTGGCAATCCTTATATCAGACAAATTAGATTTTAAACCAAAGACTGTAATAAGAGATGAGGAAGGACATTATATCCTACTTAAAGGATCTATCCAACAAGAAGATCTAACAATTGTAAATATCTATGCCCCTAACATGGGAGCAGCCAATTATATAAGGCAATTAATAACAAAAGCAAAGAAACACATTGACAACAATACAATAATAGTGGGGGACTTTAACACCCCCTTCACTGAAATGGACAGATCGTCTAAGCAAAAGTTCAACAAGGAAATAAAGACTTTAAATGACACACTGGACCAAATGGACTTCACAGACATATTCAGAACATTCCACCCCAAAGCAACGGAATACATATTCTTCTCTAGTGCCCATGGAACATTCTCCAGAATAGATCACATCCTAGGTCATAAATCAGGTCTCAACCGGTACCAAAAGATTGGGATCATTCCCTGCCTATTTTCAGACCACAATGCTTTGAAACTAGAACTCAATCACAAGAGGAAAGTCGGAAAGAACTCAAATATATGGAGGCTAAAGAGCATTCTACTGAAGAATGAATGGGTCAACCAGGAAATTAAAGAAGAATTAAAAAAATACATGGAAACCAATGAAAATGAATGCAATGATGCAGCAAAGGCAGTCCTAAGAGGAAAGTATATAGCAATACAAGCCTTTCTCAAGAAACAAGAAAGGTCTCAAGTGCACAACCTAACCCTACACCTAAAGGAGCTGGAGAAAGAACAGCAAATAAAGCCTAAACCCAGCAGGAGAAGAGAAATAATAAAGATAAGAGCAGAAATCAATGAAATAGAAACTAAAAGAACAGTAGAACAGATCAACGAAACTAGGAGCTGGTTCTTTGAAAGAATTAACAAGATTGATAAACCCCTGGCCAGACTTATCAAAAAGAAAAGAGAAATGACCCAAATCAACAAAATCATGAATGAAAGAGGAGAGATCACAACCAACACCAAAGAAATACAAACAATTATAAGAACATATTATGAGCAACTCTATGCCAGCAAATTCGATAACCTGGAAGAAATGGAGGCATTCCTAGAGATGTATCAACTACCAAAACTGAACCAGGATGAAATAGAAAACCTGAACAGACCTATAACCACTAAGGAAATTGAAACAGTCATCAAAAATCTCCCAAAAAACAAAAGCCCAGGGCCAGATGGCTTCCCAGGGGAATTCTACCAAACATTTCAAGAAGAATTAATACCTATTCTTCTGAAACTGTTCCAAAAAATAGAAATGGAAGGAAAACTTCCAAACTCATTTTATGAGGCCAGCATTACCTTGATCCCAAAACCAGACAAAGACCCCATCAAAAAGGAGAATTACAGACCAATATCCCTGATGAACATGGATGCAAAAATTCTCACCAAAATACTAGCCAATAGGATCCAACAGTACATTAAAAGGATTATTCACCATGCCCAAGTGGGATTTATCCCTGGGCTGCAAGGTTGGTTCAACATCCGCAAATCAATCAATGTGATACAATACATTAACAAAAGAAAGAACAAGAATCATATGATCCTCTCAATAGATGCAGAAAAAGCTTTTGACAAAGTACAGCATCCTTTCTTGATCAAAACTCTTCAGAGTATAGGGATCGAGGGTACATACCTCAATATCATAAAAGCCATCTATGAAAAACCTACAGCGAATATCATTCTTAATGGGGAAAAACTGAGAGCTTTCCCCCTAAGGTCAGGAACGTGGCAGGGATGTCCACTATCACCACTGCTATTCAACATAGTATTGGAAGTCCTAGCCACAGCAATCAGACAACAAAAAGAAATCAAAGGCATCCAAATTGGCAAAGAAGAAGTCAAACTCTCACTCTTTGCAGATGATATGATACTTTATGTGGAAAACCCCAAAAACTCCACCCCAAAACTGCTAGAACTCATACAGGAATTCAGTAAAGTGGCAGGATATAAAATCAATGCACAGAAATCAGTGGCATTCCTATACACCAACAACAAGACAGAAGAAAGAGAAATTAAGGAGTCGATCCCATTTACAATTGCACCCAAAACCGTAAGATACCTAGGAATAAATCTAACCAAAGAGACAAAGGATCTGTACTCGGAAAACTATAAAATACTCATGAAAGAAATTGAGGAAGACACAAAGAAATGGAAAAACGCTCCATGCTCATGGATTGGAAGAACAAATATTGTGAAGATGTCAATGCTACCTAGAGCAATCTACACATTCAATGCAATCCCCATCAAAATACCATCCACGTTTTTCAAAGAAATGGAACAAATCATCCTAAAATTTGTATGGAACCAGAAAAGACCCCGCATAGACAGAGGAAGGTTGAAAAAGAAAAGCAAAGCCGGCGGCATCACAATTCCGGACTTCCAGCTCTATTACAAAGCTGTCATCATCAAGACAGCATGGTACTGGCACAAAAACAGACACATCGATCAATGGAACAGAATAGAGAGCCCAGAAATGGACCCTCAACTCTATGGTCAACTCATCTTTGACAAAGCAGGAAAGAATGTCCAATGGAACAAAGACAGTCTCTTCAACAAATGGTGTTGGGAAAATTGGATAGCCACATGCAGAAGAATGAAACTGGACCATTTCCTTACACCACACACAAAAATAGACTCCAAATGGTTGAAAGAGCTCAATGTGAGACAGGAGTCCATCAAAATCCTAAAGGAGAACACAGGCAGCAACCTCTTTGACCTCAGCCGAAGCAACTTCTTCCTAGAAACATCGCCAAAGGCAAGGGAAGCAAGGGCAAAAATGAACTCTTGGGACTTCATCAAGATAAAAAGCTTTTGCAAAGCAAAGGAAACAGTCAACAAAACCAAAAGACAACCGACAGAATGGGAGAAGATATTTGCAAATGACATATCAGATAAAGGGCTAGTATCCAAAATCTATAAAGAACTCATCAAACTCAACACCCAAAGAACAAAGAATCCAATCAAGAAATGGGCAGAAGACATGAACAGACATTTCTCCAAAGAAGACATACAAATGGCCAACAGACACATGAAAAAGTGCTCAATATCGCTCAGCATCAGGGAAATCCAAATCAAAACCTCGAGATACCACCTCACACCAGTGAGAATGCCTAAAATTAACAAGTCAGGAAACGACAGATGTTGGCGGGGATGCGGAGAAAGGGGAACCCTCCTACACTGTTGTTGGGAATGCAAGCTGGTGCAGCCACTCTGGAAAACTGTATGGAGGTTCCTCAAAAAGCTGAAAATAGAGCTACCATATGATCCAGCAATTGCACTACTGGGTATTTACCCCAAAGATACAAAAGTAGGGATCCGAAGGGGTACGTGCACCCTGATGTTTATAGCAGCAATGTCCACAATAGCCAAACTGTGGAAAGAGCCAAGATGTCCATCGACAGATGACTGGATAAAGAAGATGTGGTATATATATACAATGGAATATTATGCAGCCATCAAAAGGAATGAGATCTTGCCATTTGCAACGACGTGGATGGAACTGGAGGGTATTATGTTGAGTGAAATAAGTCAAACAGAGAAAGACATGTATCATATGATCTCACTGATATGAGGAATTCTTAATTGCAGGAAACAAACTGAGGGTTGCTGGAGTGGGGGGTGGGGTGGGAGGAATGGGGTGACTGGGTGATAGACACTGGGGAGGGTATGTGCTCTGGTAAGCGCTGTGAATTGTGCAAGACTGTTGAATGTCAGATCTGTACCTCTGAAACAAATAATGCAATATATGTTAAGAAAAAAAAAAAGAAGAAGAAGAAGGTAGCGGGAGGGGAAGAATGAAGCGGGGGAAATCGGAGGGGGAGATGAACCATGAGAGACGATGGACTCTGAAAAACAAACAGGGTTCTGGAGGGGAGGGGGGTGGGAGGGTGGGTTAGCCTGGTGGTGGGTATTGAGGAGGGCACATTCTGCATGGAGCACTGGGTGTTATGCACAAACAATGAATCATGGAACACTTCATCTAAAACTAATGATGTAATGTATGGGGATTAACATAAGAATAAAAAAAACATTATAATAAACAGAAAAATGTAAAGGATAAGTTAAGAAAGGAAAATAAATAGAAGTTCAAATATTATCTTCTTGTACCAAAATAGATCATCTTGTATAATTCCTAGAGTATGCAATGTCAAACTTTGGTGATAATTTTTCTAATACACATTAAAATAAAAACATAACTATTAAAAGTTTGTAAAACTCCATATACTACCCAAGATCATCTAGAGTACCAGCAGCAGTATGAATATCACACTTTTCTATTTGCAGGGGAAATCATTAGCATAACAAAGAAACTTTTCATGTTCTTAAAAAGCACATTAGTCTTTTCATTTTCAAATCCTTAGCTTATTGGATGACTCTTTCCAACTTTTCAATGAGAAGATGAGAAGAGTAGCCCTCATGAAGCTAAACTGTCCATCCCATCCTTGCATTTTCCAAATAGCTCATGCTGACAGTCACAGACAGAAATGTGATCATTATGCTGGATAAACAAGGGTCTACTTTCAAGAATTGTGTAAAGCAAGGATTCCACTTCCCAAAGGTTATCATTTCAAGTACTTCCACAACCCAAAAAAAGGAAGATACTGATGCTGAGATCCAGAGAGGAGCCTACCAAGCGAAGTCTTTGTCAATTTATAGAATTGATAGAATTGATTTGGGCTTTGGGTTTTTTGTTTGGTTGGTTTTTATTTGCTTTTACAGCTTGAAAATCTTAGGAGAGAGTACTTCAGAAACAACTAAATATTATTGACTACTGATCCAAGAGCCTAGGTTTTTTTTTCAGATGAGAAAACTAAGGGTCAAATTGGTTGTGATTGATCTAAAACCACATGCTGGAGCCAGGATTTAGAAACCAAGTTTGTTTGTTTTCAAAGCCCCAGGCTCTGCCAGTACATAATGGTGCCTCTTTGCTTATTCCCAAATAATGCTACAGCCCATTTACAAAGCTTCCTTGTATCTCATCTAGTTCATTGGTTTACTTCTGAATTTCACATATTGCATGACAATGCTATAACAACAACAACAACAACAAAGGAATGTTATCCAATAAAGAAACTCACAATATTAAAATTAACACAGCAACTATTTTCATTTTTCCGTGTTCTCTCTGTTATCTATACCACAGGCATAAAATTAACTATAGATGTAATAATTAAAGATAAAGTTCATATTCAGATTTCTTAATACTACATCACACGTCTTCCATATTTCTATAACATCTTCAAAATGACTATTTTAATGCCTGGATAATCTACAGATTTCATTAATTATGATGTCATTCTATCACTAGGCATTTAGATTTTTGCAATATCATTTTGGTACATGAAGCTTTCTTTTAATTATTTCTTCATATTAAAAGCTGAGAAAGAGACTATAACTCTTGCTTGATCTATCATTTCTAAGTGCAGTACCCATGACACTGCTGGCAGAGAGCCTGCCTAGCTCACCACAACCTTACCAAATTAGGAACTCTTTCTTCTTCCTTCCTTCCTTCCTCCCTTCCTTCCTTCCTCCCTCCCTTCTTCCCTCCCTCCCTCCCTCCTTCCTTCCTCCCTTCCTCCTCCCTCTTCTTTTTCTAATTTAAGAGAACTAAAAGTAAAAGCAAAAGCATTACTTTATTGTATGGCATTTCTCCTTTACTAAGGATGAACAATGTTCTATATATTTACTTATTAATGTGTTTCCTTTCTGTGAATTGTGACTTTATGTTATTTTCCCATTCATCATTTAATAGGATCAAATCTTCCTTACTAAGTCTATCTATCATACATTTGTTAAGCTTTATCACTCATAGATGTATGACCTTGTGAAAATTATTTCAGCTCTCTATTACTGGGTTCTGAATCTAGAAAGTGAAATTTTCATCTCATAAAGTTGTTGGAAGAATTAAATGAAACAATACATACCAAATTCACAGAACAGTTTCTGGTACAAAGTAAATCCTCAATAAACATACCATATTTTGTCTAAAATAGTCAATATATTGTTTCTTTGTAAAGGCATCTCCCCAATCTGTGATGGCTCTCTATTGATTCCTTTATCTTTCTATACATTTATCAATTCATTAATGTTCCAGACAGCATAATAATTTTGCTTATATTTAACTCTTGGTAGAATTATTCTAATTTAGGGGACTACTTTATAGATTGATGGGCCACTTCAGGATTACAGGATTTCAAGTCCAGTAATAAGCTGTCAGGCTTGTACAGAGAGACTTCATGGCTCTACAGGGCTGATCACCCACCCATGAGAGTCACTGGGGCCACTGAGCGTTATGGATCAATTTCAAGATGTGGGCTTTTATGCAAGGATCATCCTAGTGGGCCCCCATACAGGCCATAGAAAGGATGATTATGTGCTATTTTACAAAACATTTCTTAAACACTCCCTATATATGTATGTTACTGAGCTATGAAGAGAAAAACAGGCGAATTATCTAATTTCAATGCTTCTTGAATTAATTCCATAAATGTTTCCTGAATGCTTCATAAACTTCCACACTCACAATGAGAAATACAGAAGTTGTGAAAGTTTAGAGTTTGGGGGTAAGAAAAACATTGAATTCAATTTTAGAAATCTGAGATTGAGGGCCAGAGTGACATATTGAGTAAGCAGTTGGAAAAATTGGACTGGAGATCAGGAGAGGAGTATGGACTAGAACTAGAGACAGCAGCAAAGTCACAAGAATGGATGGGATCAAGCAGGGAAGTGTGTAGAGAAAGAAAAGACCTAGAATGGAACCAAGGAAGGCAGACTCCTAAAAGAGGTGCCTGCAAAAGAGGTGGAGAAGAAGTGGAGGTAAAAGGACAAGCAGAAACCAAGTTGCCACAGATTTCAAGGGAGAAGAAAACATTTTATGAAAGAAATGACCAACAGTAGCAATGAAATGTGAGAGATCAAAGAACACTGTAATTATAATTGGCCTTTAGTTTTATGAACATTGAAGAGAATTTGTGGCTATGATAAGAACATTTTCATCAGACTGGTGAAAAATTTGAGTATATTGAGGAACAAACGAGAGTTAAGGAAATAGAGTAGATAGAGAAAACTGGTTTTAGAATTTTTGTTCTGAAGGGTAGATGATAAACAGAGTAGTAGCTGAAGGAGGCACGAGATGGAAGGAGGGTTTTTGTCTGGTTTCTGTGTGTGTGTGTGTGTGTGTAAGATGGGAGAGACTTCAGCATACTGAAATGCTGATGGGATTCAGTTTAGTTGAGACAAAAATGTGTGTGTATGTGTATTTATAAAGTCTCTCAATATGTAGCAAACATCTATATCTATATTTATAAAGACATTAACATCTTATGTTTTTGGAAAGCTCAAAACACTGAAACACAGTAAAAAAAGTTAGATAAAAACATATAGGAATCTGATAATCAAAATGAATTTTACAAATTCATGTATTAAAGTTTCTAGGCACCAATATGTGAAAAAGAAGGGATATGTTGTCAAATATGCCAATCGTAAGTTACTAGCTATGTGATTTTGGATGATTTACTTCAACCGAGTCAGACTCAACTTATTCATCTCTATGTAAAAAGGATAATATAATTTTTCTAGCACATTTTTGTGCTAAACAAATAATACTGACCACTTACTGTTCATGGACTACGAGCCAGGCCTGTGTATCTCAGTGACATTAGTTATCAGAAACACTACAGATATGGTTGGAGGTATATATATATATATATATATATACCTCCAACCCCCAAACTCTAAACTTTCACAACTTCTGTATTTCTCATTGTGAGTGTGGAAGTTTATGAAGCATTCAGAAAACATTTATGGAATTAATTCAAGAAGCATTGAAATTAGATAATTCGCCTGTTTTTCTCTTCATAGCTCAGTAACATACATATATAGGGAGTGTTTAAGAAATGTTTTGTAAATAGCACATAATCATCCTTTCTATGGGATATATATATATGATATAGGAATGGAATTTGAATGGGTATTGATCCCAGAAGTGACCCTGGAACTCATTTTTTGAAATAGCCCAAATACTATCTTGCCATTTGATCATGACCGTGACCATGGCTGTGTCTAAGTTGGGATGAAGCAAGGAGAGCCAAGTTGAGTCCCACCAAATTTTTTCTGGGCTAATCCTTCCAAGACATGTGAAGAAACTCATTATATCTTTTACACTTTGCACAAATTTTTATAATCCTTTTGTCTTTTGCCTTTTATTAGAAGAAAATTGGAATCCATAATATATAATGGCTTATGAGGTAGACCTAGATATGATATTCTTTTATACAATATATCACTTAGAAATATTACTGCATAGCATCATATAATGAATCTTAGGCCTTCAAAGGTCATGGTAGAATGGTGTAAAGAGTTTAGCAAGCCTTCCATAAACAAGCAAACTAGAGATGCCCATGCTTTCTTCCATGCTTCCTATGATAGATCCTCTTTACTCTGATAGTATAGCATAGCTCTAATCTTTGGTATCTTCATCCCTGTGTGACTTCCGTGTTATCACTATTCTCGTTGTCAACTTTAATAGCCACAACCACTGCTGATAGCAATTAAATTTCCATGCTTTTATTCTGTTCTCCCTTTTTCCTCTTTCCTTTCTACCATCTACTTTTTAAAAAATTAGTTTCAGAGGTAGAGGTCAGTGATTCATCAGTCTTATAGAATACCCATTGCTCATCACACCACATGCCCTCCTTAATGTCCTTCACCCAGTTACCCCATCTCACCACCCCCCACCTCCAGCAACCCTCAGTTTGTCTACTATCTACTTTTTATCTCCACCACATTTGTCAATTTTTGTGGAAAATAGTTGATCTTCTATAAGCACCTCTGTTTATATGAAATATCTCTAGAGTTGGTGTTCCAAAAATTGTCTAAGAGAGCTGGAATTTTACTACAATAACAGTGATAATAGCTCTCATTTATTGAGCATTTACTGTGTGCTCAGCAGTGTTCCAAGAGCTTTGTATACATATTAATCCGTACCATAACCCTATGAGTAAGGTGCCATGATTATCTCATTTTACTGATGAGGCCACTGAAGTATAGACTAGTTAGTTAATTAGTTAATTTTCTTTGAGTCATCCAGCTAGTAAGTGGTTGAATAGTGTTAAGTAGTTCTCATGTGCTTTACTGTTTTGCTGCCACTGATGTGTCATCATTTATTTGAAGTCTGTGATAGTCTCTTTCCTAGCTAAGCAAGCCTCATTATTATCATCTTAACTATTGCTCTTATTAAATTGGGTGGGTTTCTTTAAAGGCACATGTCATGAGTTCAGAAAACCCCACTGAACCTGCCCGTGAGATGGCATCCAGATCTATATTTTCAGTCAACCTCCTGAAGTTTATTATCATATGCACCTAGTAGATCATCTTACACATAGTGGATGATTCCAAAGGTATCTATTAATCAATTGATGGCTCTAGTGATGGTTTTGAAATAATAAAGTTCATCACATGGAAAGAATTTTGTTATAATGTCTCTGAATTAATTTGATAACACAATATTGAACCAACAAAAAGCCATTAAATCCTCGTAAGCCACACAAAATGAAGGGCCTCATAAGAAAAGCTCAGAAGTTTAAGAACAATTTACTTATTGATGAATGAAAGAGTTTTAGGCATGCTTGCTATTTATTTAAGTTTTTAATCAAGCCAAATGTTTGTCCAAATTTACTAGTAAAGATTATTAAGTTTTTCACTAATTTTAATTAATCATTGATTGACTATGAGAAATGTTTAATCTGGGAAACATGATAGTTCTCTCACTTGAATTTTTTACCAGTGAGTTAATCAACCTTTTGTCTACAATATAATCCTTCCAGAGGTAGCCAGGCTCCAATAGATACTTCAACGAAAAAGAAAAAAAAAAGAGAGAGAAAGAAAAGAAAAGCTCAGTATTCAGGCAAATAATATAGTACAAGATAGTTAAAAACACTAGATTTCTTTTTAAATATTTACTATTTCTCCACTGAAAATAAAAAAGAAAAATGATGATTTTAGGACATTGGAAATGAGAAGGACAAAACCTAAAAATGTTCTAAAATCATATATGTACTTACGCTGTAAGGTTAAGTTTGTTGATTAAGTTAAACAATGCATAAAAGGGCACCTGGGTGGCTCAGATGGTTAAGTGTCTGCCTAGCTGCTCAAGTCATGATCCCAGGGTTCTGGGATCAAGCTCCACATCGGGCTCCCTACTCAGCGGGGAGCCTGCTTCTTCCTCTCCTTCTCCTGCTCCCCCTGCTTGTGTTCTCTCACTCTCTCTGTCAAATAAATAAATAAAATCTTAAAAATAAAATAAAATAAACAATGCAGATAAAGTACTAGTCACAGTAGCTGAAGTATTGTAAGGATCAGTAAAGTTTCATTATTATCACTGCTTTCATTTGTATCCCTTGTTTAGTGATATTCAAAATTTCTTTGTTTCAAATCGTTGTATTTTGCCTACTTTTCTATAAATGGTTTATGTTTTGCTTATTTATTTATTTCAGAATACATAAATACAATTCCATGATTCAAACATCAAAATTTGTAAAAATGTACTCATTGAAGGCTCTCTTTCCCACCTCCATACTGCATTAGCTAAGTGCCTTTATCTTCAATTAGGTTATCACTCTTCTTTGTTTCTTTTTTATATTGCCAGAGGACAAAAGTATGCACATGCAAGCCAAAACACACACATACACATACATACATGCATCTGTATGTATGTATTATATATGGTGTGTGTATAAATATATTTTCCTTTTCTTTTACACAAATCATATCATACCATACACATTTTTCTATGTCTGTGTAATTCCTGGCCATTGGTCTTCTTTTTCAGAAATTTCCTAGATATTCTTGTTGATTTTCATATGAATTATACAATCAACTTGTTTAGTTTTTGGGAAAAAAAGGCTTGGTATTTTTATCAGGATCATGTTAAATTTATAAGTAAACTCAGGAAGGATTAGCATCTTAATGATGTTCAGTCTTTCTATCCAAGAACATGCTATGCTTTTCCATTTGTTCATACAATCTTTTGTGGCCTTCAAAAGTATTTTAAAATTTTCTTCACATAAGTCTTATATTTCTTGTTAAGCCCATCCCTATAAATATTACTTATTATTATGGTAAAACAGGTGTTTTTTCCCACTCTACCTTCTAATTTGTTGCTTATAAATGTGAAAACTATTGACATCTGTATATTAATTTAGTATCCTGATGCTTGAATGATTTTATTGTTGTATTAATTTTAGTTGATTTTCTTGGTTTTCAAAATATTTAATTATATCATTTGCATAATAATACTTTTATCTTCTCATTCCCAATTTTTATTTTTTTTATTTCTTTCTCATCTATTTTCATTGGCCGGCTTACTTAGTACAATAATAAACATTGATGGTGGACATCCTTTCCTTATTTCTTTTTTTTTAAAGATTACTCTATTTATTTTAGAGAGAGGGAGAGAGTGAGCAGGGGGTGGGGAGAGAGTCCTCAAGCAGACTCCCCACTGAGCATGGGGCTCTATCCCAGGACCCTGAGATCATGATCTGAGCTGAAATCAAGAGTCAGACACTTAACTGATTAAGCCACCCAGGTGCCCCAAACTTTCCTTATTTCTAACAAAAGTAGGAATGCTTTGTGTCCCAGAAAGCATGATGATGGGTTTTGGTTTGAGATGGCTATGTTCTTTTATTGAGTTTAAAAAAATTAGCATGAATATTAAATGTTGTAACATGACATTTTAATGTCTGTGGAAAATGGTTATATAATTTTTCTTCTCTTCATATGATATTATTAAGATACCCTCATATTGAACCATCCTAGTCATACGATATTATTCTTTTAATATGCTGCTGGATTCCAAATGCTAATATTTATTTAGGACTCCTGTGCTGATATCCTAGAAAGATATTGATCTAGAACAGTGATTATCCTATCTTACTACACACTTCAATGAATAGGGAGCTTTAAAAACAAAAACCTAAATAACGACAAAGCAATGCTAACCCACTTCCACCATGCACCAACCAATCACATCTGGGGAAGCTAGTGCAAGGCCAGGTCTGAAAACATTGGTATATCATTTCCTTTTTGTATACATTCAAATGTTGTTGCTCTTTAAAAATCAGCGTTATGCTCCCTTCTTAAAAATATTTTGGAATTTTTCCTTTCGATCTATGATCTGAAACAGTTTAAACAGCACTGGAATCATCTGCTTTTTAGAGATTTGGTGGTAATTCCCCTGTGAAACCATAAGAGCTGGTTGGTTGGTTTTTTGGAAGGGAAGATGGGGTGAAAAAGGAGGCATAGAGAACTGAAAATGTTTTCTATTTCTTCTATGGAAAAAATATCTGTTTATATGTCGTATTTCTTTTAGAGTCAACTTAAGTATGTTATTGCACCTGAAATTTTAAACTTATTTGCAAAATAACTGAGTAAAGTAGTTGAGTAGTCTCCTCTACTTTATTTTCTTCAATTTTGTGATTAATCTCTACTTTCTTATTTCATGAATTTTATTTTAGCTTCTTTTACCTTTAGTAATTTAGCTAATAACTATATCATTTTTGTTCCTTGTCTATTTTTATAACTCATTGATTTCTGCTGTTCCTTCTTATTTCTTTCATTCATTTTATTGTTCCTTCTTACATCAGATAATTGATTCTTATAGTCTTTATTATTTATTTATATAAGAATTTAAGGCTATGAATTTTCTTTGAACATTGCTTTAGCTATAGCCTATCATTATAGGTACTATAGGGTAATGATTATTATTTTATAAATTCTGAAATTTCAGTTTATATTTCTGCTGTGACCCCAGAGTTTGAGACATTTTCTTCCAGGAGGCAGGAAATTTTATTTTCTGATTTTGTTCACAATTTTAGTTTTGCTGTTTTGTGATCAGAAAATGTTCACTTTGCTATTTATACATCTGGAGACAATTGCAGTTTCATTGGTTGCTTAGGATGTGAGCAGGATAAGGGTTCATGGTTACTGGAAAAATAACATTCCCCTTCATTTTTATGGGCTAGAACTTAATACACAACACATAAATGTACATTATTATTTCAGTCTTCTATATACCTATTTTTTTTCACTTCATCTAATCATGGACTGTAAGAGGTGAACTATTACTGTTTCTGTTTTTCTTTGCATGTACTATATATTTTATATGTTGATACTATGGTATTGGTGCACAGAAAATTATAACAATTATATCTTCATTACAAATTTCATCCTTCAGCATCGCAAAGGAACTTTCTTCATCTTGCTTATGTATGTAATGCCTTTGGCTTGAATTCCTTTTTGTTTGATATTAATACCATGTTGTCTGTCTTTTCTGCTTACATTTGCATGGCATGTCTTTGCTTACCCTTTTAATTTTTCTAAATCATTTTGATATATGTATCTTTTTCTTATTTCTATCATAAGTAGGAATGCTTCTAATGTTTTCTCAGAAAGCATGGTGATGGGCTATATACAACGGTGGTTCTCAATCAGGGATGATTTTGTATTCCTAGGGATATTTGGCAATGTCTGGGACACTTCTGGTTGATGTAACTGAAGGGGGCAGGGTGCTACTGGCATCTAGTGGGAATAATCTAGGGATGTTGCTAAATATCCAAAAACACACAGGGCAGCCCCCCAGCCACCCAAAGAATTATCCGGCCCAAAATGTTAACAGTGATGAGAAAGAGAAACTGTGATATTATGAATGAGTTTGTTCTGTGGTCCAAACAAATCATTAGACTGTTAATAGTTGATTTTCACTGACTTACAGTATTGTCGTGATAAATATATTTGCTCTTAGTTTTGTCATACTATTTTATGTTTCTTTGTAGTTACTGTTTCTTAAATTTTTCACTATGTGGTATGTTTCTTTTTGCATGTTTTTAGTTGTTCTGATATTTAAGAATATGGTTTTTAATTTCTTTTAATCATTACCTTTATAGCTATATCTTTAATATTTTTGGTCCTCTGAGGTTTTGGGCTGTATCAAATAGTTTCCTACTATGAGGAATGAAAAAGTATCATGTTTTCTCTTCCTTGGCATTCCATCCTGTTCCTCCACACTTGGTTTTTGTCAATAGTATTACAATTTCTTAATATTTAGCTTTGTACTAAGTAGTTATATTTCTGTAAGTTGATTTATCAGTGGTAGATAATATTCACTAATTTCCAGCTATTATAGATGAACAAATAATCACTCATTTTGTTTTCCATCTGCTTTCCCCTCCTATTTATTTATTTATTTATTTATTTATTTATTTATTTATTTTTACAACAAGATACTTGCTACTCAAAGCATAGAACAGGGACCAGCAGCATCAGCATCAGCTGGGAGTTGGTTAGAAAGATAGAATCCCAAGCCTCACCAAGACCTAACTTTTCAGAATTTGCATTTTAACAAGATTCCTAGGTGATTTTTTTTAAAGCTTTTATTTATTTATTTGAGAGAGAGAGAATGAGACAAAGAGCACGAGAGGGAAGAGGGTCAGAAGGAGAAGCAGACCCTCCACTGAGCAGGGAGCCCGATGCGGGACTCGACCCCGGGACTCCAGGATCATGACCTGAGCCGAAGGCAGTAGCTTAACCAACTGAGCCACCCAGGCGCCCCCTAGGTGATTTTTATGTACCCTAAATTTGAGAATCACTAGTCTACAAAATTTGCTTTCTATTACTCTACTTGCCATGTTAGTTTTAGTCTTAGTTCTATTAAATATATGGAATGTTCACTGCCAATCCTTTTGCTCTTTTTCTCCAAATTATCTTTTGTTTTCTTAAAATGTACTTTCTAGTAATTTTCTCTAGAAGAGTTCATTGTAAGAAGACACCTTGACTTCTTACATGTTTTCAAAACAGTTGGCTTATAGTTTTTATACTAGGAGGAGAATATGACTAGCTATAAAATACTTCATTCATATTTTCTTTCCCTAAGTATCTTGTACATTTTAATTGTATTGTCTCTGGGGATTGAAGGTTGCTGTAGAGATATCTGAGGCCAGCCTGATTTTTAATCTTAAAAATGACTTTTTAAATAATCTTTTTTGCCTGGCTGCTCAAGTCTTATAACTTTGCCATAATGTTCTTGGTACTGACTAAAGTGGGTCAATTTTCCTGGCATCGTTGCCCATTCAGTAGGTAAATGCATTCTTTCCTTTCAGGAAATTTTTATCAAATTGTATCTCTAAATAGTTGTTCCATTTCATTAGTACAGTGTTTTCTTTCATAAGGAATCCAAACAAACATATATGGTGGGTCTCTTTTCCATGTCTTCTATTTCTACCATTTTCTTTCTGATCCTTTCTATTTCTTTTCTTTTTTTTTGAAAGATTTTATTTATTCATTTGAGACACAGAGATAGAGAGAGAGAGAGAGAGCATGAGCAGTGGGAGAGGCAGAGGGAGAGGGAGAAGCAGACTCCCGGCTGAGCCAGGAGCCCGATGTGGGGCTTGATCCCAGGATCCTGGGATCATGACCCGAGCTGAAGGCAGACACTTAACCATCTGAGCCACCCAGGCGCCCCTCTATTTCTTTTTTTATAACTATTTCATTTCATTCACTTGTCCTATTCCTACCCTCTGTGCCCTTATCATGACCTCCACAGTGTCTCTTGGCTTTATGGTACTACTTCTCCTTTTACCTTCCTCTCTGCATTGTCCTTCATCCAAATCCCATACCTTTACTCCTCCTTCTATTAATAATTATGACTTGAGGAAAAACAATACTCGCTTAATTCCAAAGTAAGTATAATTTTGAATCTCAGTATAACTCTAAACTAGTTACTGAAGTTTTAGAAAAATAAACCCTTCTAATAATTTAAATTCCTGAAAAAATAGAGGAGAAATAACTTAAAGGAGAAGTGAGTAAATTATAAAGGAAGAGAGAACTATGCGAAATACAGATCACAATATGTTAGATAATATTTAACACACCATTATGGACTGCTGCCAGAATAAACAATAACAACAATAAGCATAAACTAATAACAATTAGTAGCAGTGTTATTTCATTGGCCACCATTTACTGAGTTCTGGTTTGCTCAGCATTGTGCAAAATTCATACAGCATTTCATTTAATGCCCCCACAAACACCCAGGAATCAGGTACCTTTATTAGCTCAGCTCTATAAATAAAGTGGAGCTTAGGGAGGCAAAGAACGTGCCTTCAGTTAGCTTGGCATGGAGGTTGGGGAAAGGATCAAACCCAGGTCTGCCTGATTCTAAAGTGTCTTCACTCAGCCACTTGCTCACTAGAGGGAATTGTTCAGAGAAGTGGGTATCTTAGGAAAAATCCTGCCCAGAAAAACTGGCTTCAATGTGCAAACAGATCAGTAGCCCATAACTGGATTTTCCAGCGGTTCCCAGAAGCTTAGCACAGGCGTACAGTTATCATCAGTCACACAGCTGGCACTGGAAATCTTCTATTTTCCTTCCCCAGCAGAGTGGACTTGTTATAAAAAGCATGGCCGCAATGGCCATGGAGTATGCTGTTAAAAGGGTATAGAAGATACAAGTCAAGCCATGAGATTAGGAAACAGCAGAAGGAGGCAGGCAAGTTAGAGGAGCCATCAGTCAACCATTTGACATTCAAGAAATAGTTATTAAGAGCCTACCCTGTGCCAGACACTCTTAAAGAGCTTGAGATTCATCAACAAACAAAGGGTCAAAGATCCCTGTCTTCACGGAGCTTGCATTCAGGTCAGGGGAGACAGGTAAAAAACAGCAAACAGCAGATGAGGTATTGATTAGGAGGTAGTAAATGCTGTGTAGAAAGAACAAAAGTAGGGGAGGTCAGGGAGTGGGGGTGAGGGGCAGGTAGAAAGTGTTAGGGGCAGTCCCACCAAAACAGATTTCACGGTGGAAGATGCATTCAAATGCCAAGAATTTCAGAAGTGGTAGGAACGCTTGCTCTGTTCTCACCTCCTTCCCTATGGCAACTGCTAAAGTCCTTATCGGCATCAGTTATCATTATGATGACCATCAAGATATTGTTATTATTATTACTATCATTTATTAAGCAATTATGATGTGTTAGACCCTATGACGCAAACCATTTTACAAATACGATTTCATTTAGCACTCATTTCACGTTGCCTTTTATTTTATCTTTAATTGGCACTTGTGGATAATCTTGTTTGGCCCATGCCAATGGCCATAGTAGGTCCCATATTCTTTTCTTTCATGTTCCTCATGGGGCTGTGCCCAACTCTAGGGCCTCAAGCACAGTATGCACAGAGCATACACACGCAGAACATATTTGCTGACGACTGAAAAACAAATACACATTCATAGAAAAACAGGACCAAAAACACAGTTGGAGAAATAAAATGGCAGGGGCCTGTGTGCACAATACCAGGAAAGCTGTGGGAAGAAGGGCAGCTAGTGCTCAGCAGGAAAACAAAGGCAGAAGCATCACTGACCACCAGCTCTTTGCACTCCCACTTTCCTCCTGTTGCCATGTTCTTTTCTTTTCCCTCTTTTCCCCTCCCACCCCCTTAGGCATTTCACTTGCCAAGGATGCTGCCTGAACTGCTCCCGAGCAGTCTGTGCTCTCTCATAATTGATAAATGGAGGTGTTTTCCAATAACCTTATAAATCACAGCATGTAAATGGTTACAGTCGGGATGGGCAAGAAGAATCGGCTAGGTTCTAGAAGCCATGAGTACCTTGGAAATAAAGAATAACCCTTGCAAAACGACAAAGATAATTTCTTTTAGCATCATTGCCTGGCTAGGTATTAGCCATGAAATTACAGAAGGAAAAAAAAAAAACCTAACACCAACAACAGATATTCCTATTTTAAGAGAACAAAAAGGCATGATGTATTCAAAAACAGTTTGTGATCATTAAATTACATAACCTGTTATGTTTTATCCCTAAATGGCTTATTTTTCATTGTGTTTTATCCTGTTTGCTGCCTCGAGTTCTCTCAGAAGTAGGTGGAATAGGAATCCTAAATTAATTTTTTTATTATGTAAGAGAAAAAAAATAACATGCCAAAGAGGTCAAAATATAAAATTGCTTGGGTATTTATCACTCTGAGATATAAAGACTTAATGTTAACTTTTAAAAATATATGACTTCTATAATTGTTGAATCATTATTTTTGATTCAGCACTTAACATTCATGAGAGGCACTTCTTCAATTTTGTGGGAAGCTTTGCTGAGTATTAAATATTTCCAAGATTGTTTACAGCCAAGAATTGTGGATTTTTGTATACAGCATGCTATTGTTATGATTTAACCTAAAGAAAGCCAAATTAAAACTGATTTACTAAATAGGTTAAGGATAGCATACTTACTCACGATTTCAACCCTATTTCATGCTTAGACAGGCAGATCTTAATTATACACAAAAGAATACAAATGTTATTAGCATGATAATAATTATTTAGAAGATGTCCTCTTTTAAAAAAAAAAACTGAACCAAGATTGTCATTCATGCAGCTACATTTTTCAACAGGATGACAGCTTTGCTAGTCATAGATATGTTCAAAGTACATATACAATATTCAAAGCTGTACAGCAGACATGTTATCTGCATGAGCTCGGATATGCCAGCGACGCACTGCACACTAATCATTATGTCCTACCCACGGTACTACATGCAAATACAATCCTTTGTGACATTTTGTCAAATATTTTGAGGATTCTATACTCCTTATCACACCTCCATCCCCATGTCCTCACCAACAATCAGGCACCCAGAAATCAGTTCCACGGATGGCACAGACTCTAGCTCGTCACAAGCACAACACCATGCCAAATTAATGAAAAGAAAATTACAGATTTACATACTAGTGGCTAACAGGGAGGGCACAGGCAAGGCAAACTCAAGTTTACATTTACCGCCTTGCTGAGCTGTGTGCGGCAGAGACAGCCCTGGGAAAAGCAACTTCACCCTGTATTTGTGTAGCAAGAGATGTAAACATTACATATAGTATCCAGCATATGACATAATGGATAAATCAATTTAAAGGTCCTGCATTTGGAAAACCTACACCATGGGTCAATACCTATTGTCAATGAGCCCATATACGATCAGATTGAGGAAAATGTAGAAATGTTTCAGGACTAAAGAGTTGGCTACAGTACAGCAATGCATTTTTGAACATTGATTTGCCAGAAGTGTATCTGTTGTCTGTTGCTCCAGGCTGGCATTTTTAATTATTTCTGGGACAAATGGATCAGTGATACACAGAAAATCTGTAGGGCTTCTTGTCAAATTAATAAAATAATAATGAAAGTAGTCATCTCAGACTGCAAACTGTCAAAAATCCTTCAGAGATCTATAGTAATCTACATGGTTAAACAAACTAAAATGCTCCTGAATGCTATTTCAAATCCTAAGTGCGGTGACATAAAATAGATTGTATAGTGTCCATTGTATACAATGACACCTACTGTGACAAAACCTGACTATGTTTAATGACCTTTTTAAATCTTATACCTAGAGTCCATAAAAGCATTGTAATTCAGTTGTAAAACACACTTTAATAATCAAAATGCAGCTGTTAAAATAGCATTGCTCATAATTCTAACTTGAGGCAATTTTTTTGTTTTTAATGCAGAAGAGCAGACCACAGTTTAAAATTCCTATGAGGTCACTATTGGCCATTACAGTGTTTTTTTGCAACTTAATAATAGATGTTTTAAAGTTTAAGTGCAGCCTCAGGCACTCATAAGCATTTATTACAAATCGCTGGTTGCCTCCCTTATGCAGAGAGGAATAACATTTACATACAGTAGCACGGATTAATAAGATAAAAAATTTGAAAAAGCCGTCAGTCAGGGAGTGAAACTGGTGCTAATAAAGCCCACTATATTCTTCGGAAATATCAAGCCGTCTGTTCCAATATTTTGCCATTCCCCATGAGGTATACAAATCCAAATCAGATAAGTCTCAAGCAATGCCAAAGACATGCTGCTCTGCTCTCCAGTGGCACCCGGCTGAATCTTTTATTTATCTTCAGAGCAATTGTACATTCTAGTATACTAAAGACTGAAATAAACTGAACATCACTCATCAGAAAGTTTCATAAAACGGGGCCCTCTCCTTCCTTGTTTGCTAAACCATGATTAGTGAGAAAAATGCACTGCAAAGTATGTATCATGGTAAGGAAATGTAATAGTAGGCATGGGACCTCTGTAAGCAAGGACTAGTTAAATAGAACCACATCTTGCTGGAGTTTAAAATGATGCTCACGTGAAATCAGACCTAGAAGAGAGAAAATTGCTTGAGGAAAGGGAGCCCACACGCCTTGCTGTCCTCCGTTTTGGAGTGGCTCAAACCCAAAGGTACAGGGAAAAGCGAAAGCAAAAGAGCACACATAATTTCACACGATGATTAAACTGCAAAGATCCTTGTTCTAACAAATCACTGTGCCACTCTCCCAAACTGCAGCATAACAAAACTGCACATAAAATCATTTCTGCCCTTCGGAACGCTGCTAATTAAAAAGTACAACCGTTAGTGTTCTGATTGGGGATGAGGCTGCCCGTTATTTCCAGCCCAAGTGAACATTGATAAAAGAAATTTATTTATTTATACATAATTATTATTGTTACCCTACTGAACAGTGCTGGGGATTTAGAGAAATGAGACGCCACGGTTCTAATTTTTCTTCAAGAAGTCTGCCATATTAACTCCATTGAATAATTACTGAAAAGTAATACACTCGTGTAATATTACCTTATGCAAAATTGCATTAATCAAAAAGTGAGCCTGCTGCAATCAAGTAATTTGGGGGTGGGGAAGGCATACATGCATAGCATATTTTCCTCAGGACTTATTTTCCTTACAGCAGGGTATTAACTAATAGTTCTGTAGCAAAGATCCCATGAAAAAAAGGAAGTAAATCAAAGGGGGGAAAATACAGCCCTGTTCTTACACAGAGAGGGCCACATAAATGCAACGGAATGACCAGTTACTATCTTGACAGCCTCCCCCATTGCTCCAACTCTGTACACAATAAAATAAATCCTGCTTGACCTCTCCAAGGAGCCAGACCATTGTTCCCCACACGAAGAAGTAAACGTAGATGCTTAATTACACCCAGGCAGCTTTACAGAACATGGGGCTTATGATACAAAATGATCAGTTTCCTGTTGTGATAGGTTTTCTTCGGAAATTAAGGAAAAGGAAAAAAAATGTATACGTGGGGCAGATCATTCCAGGTGTGCATGAAATGTGGCAAATTAGTAAGGGTTCTTGTGCATACATAATGTCTCATAACTACTGGAGTCCTAAAGCACTAATGCAAGTGCAATCATTTTTATAGCCTTTTGTCTTGTAAGTTTTGCTGAGAAGAGTGGAAGGTGCCTCTCAGATTAGAATCTAGCCCTGTGCCATCACAAGGAACAAAACAGCTTTCATTAGAGATGTGCATTTCATTTCTTTATTTTTAAAAGGCTGGGTGGCAGGGAGGCAGGCTTGGCTGCTGGTTGTTTTGTTGTTGTTTGGGTTGTTGCTTTTGTTGTATTTTTCTTAGTGGCCGTGGCTGTGAAGTGTGGTTTCTTCCACCAGCCTCTCCCAGGCTAGCTGTGAATAGTGCCCATTTTGAGATTAGGAGATTAGGTTATTCATCACTTGAGATGCTCCCCGCTGTGCTGCTACTATCAGAGCGCAGCCAAATCAAAACATCTCTGGAAGGCATTTCAGAATAATTGAATGCATCATAATTTCCCTATTAATACATATCTCATATTACAGATTATGCATGAAATGTTCACATTATCTGTTACTTTTTGTTAACGTCTTGCTCCTTGCCAGTAAATTTAATACACAGAGTGAATCAGCATGCTATGATGAAGGGATAGGTTACTGATAGCCATTTTTTTTTCAGGATTCAGTAGAAAATTAAAGTAAATCGATCATTTTATAGCCCCACTGGAAGGGCTACAAGGGCATGTTGCTAAGCAAATGGTAATTTAAATGTACTGTGTAATTTTTCTACGCAATTTACTGAAGGCAGATTTTATTTCTCAGTTAATATCAGATGCTCTTTATCTGTTAGTGCATGATGTATCTGTGATACACAAATTATTAACCTATGTTTTAATCAAATGCTGCAGCTTGATAACTAGTGATGTAGGCACTATAGGAGTTAACACCTGGAAGAATATGACTATTACTAATACCTAAAAAAAAATACATGATTAATTCAACATTCACCTATATAAAGAGCATGCACTAAATTCTAACAAAAAGTCTTCAAAGTAAATCCTAATAAAATTTAATAAAAATTTCCACATTCCATAACAAAAAGTATTTTCAAATTGATTGTGCATCTAGCCACAAAAGATACCCTTTTTTTAATATTTGAAGATTTTGGCAATATTTTAAATATAATATGGAAGCATATAACTAAGCCCTGTAAATACAGTAAATATTTTAAGATAATATGCTATCCATGGTAAGAACTTGTCTTCTTGGGCAAATTCAAATAGCAAACAATTTCTTTTTCTTTTTCTTAAAAAGAAAAGCACTTAACCTGTGTATCAGGGTAGTTTCATTTTATAACAAGTCAAAAGTTCCATATTTTAAGACAAATAAGAATATATAAAATAATCTCTGTTTGATGACACCCATTATTTTCATGAAATTAAAAAGGAAAAAGAAGGAGGGCCCCATTTACCCTTCAGGTTGCCAAAGTAAAGGCAAGATCCTCCTGCTGCTGGTGTACAAAATGTATTATTGTCATTAATGAAAAAGTTAATGGGCCATTTTCTTATATATCAATTTACATTTTACAATTTGAGTATACAAATGATATGTACAGCAGAGAGCTGATTATTTTTGCTCAAGGAAATAGTTTTAATGTGTTTTTATGGACATCAAATGTTGTGAATAATGATGCATCCACAGAATGCAAATAGGATGACAGCTTTTGGGCTGTGATCAACAGTCCTTGGATAAAAGGTCTGCTGGGACAGTCATGTTCTGTGGAGGGCCTGAACAGGAAAAAATGGGAAACAAGGAGGACACCGGGATATTTGAAAGGAAGATCAGCGGATGGGATTTGGAGTATGTCACTCACATATAGACATCAGATAATACTCTCAGTGTTATGGGGAAAATGTATTTAAAAGAGAATGTAGCAGTGAACTGCAGACAGAAAGATATTGCTGATTCTGTGTGATAAAATCAACTTCTGAAATTAGTTATGGCTCACCATATAAGAAATGAATTTTAATAACACATTTATACTAGTCTCAAATACCTTTTGTTTACTAACTTCTTTCTGTGGGGTTCACCTTTCCTTACCACTTAAAGGCAGTCAGTGCTGCAGGCCAAATAGAAATATATCCAGGAATACTACACAACAGACTTCTTTGGAAGAGATAGGAATAATTTCTTGAATTGATACAAACTGAGTCCCTTTTCTCAGAAGCATGGAATAATGTCAGATGTGCTATGAGACCAAAAGCACGGTCTCTGAGGAGCAGCCATTTCTTTTATTGGTCATTTGAACTTGTAGGCAGGTGCTATCTGCACCTTATAGCCCTATGTTCCATCCCAACACACCTGTACCGGTAAAGAAAACTACATATCATGGTGACGGGTGGAAGCCACACATGCCCACTCACTCACTATCCCAGAATTGGCCTCACCAATTTCTACCTAAGAGTGGAGGGTTGCAACACAGGCCTGTAGACAGACAGACAGACAGATGGACACACACACACATACTCAGGCTCTGCCAGCAGAATGCCAAGACATCTAAATGGAAGTGAAAACTCAGTCAATCATTCATTTCCCCTTTCATCTGTATATTTGGGAAAGGGGACTCACTATTCCCTCATCAATGAGAATTCTCATTTAAAAAAAAAAACAATTTTTTAAAAATTTATTTGTCAGAGAGAGAGCGAGCGAGAGTGAGCAAGCACAAGGAGGAGGAGTGGCAGGCTCTGCACTGAGGGAGAAGCAGGCTCTGCACTGAGTAGGGAGCCCGATGTGGGGCTCGATCCCAGGACCCTGAGATCATGACCTGAGCTGAAGGCAGACGTTTAACCGACTGAGCCACCCAGGCGCCCCCCCAAAAAAACAATTTTTAAACAAGAAAAAAATAGAAGGGATGCTGAGTTACTTAGAAAAAAATAAACTTTGGGTGATGGTTTTTTAGGTAGCTAAAATGTTTTACAAATGTTTTTAACCTGTTCCTTATGAATTTGAAAGAGAAAGGGGCCACAAACAGAAGACAACATGACCTTAAAATAGCATCCATGATAAGCTGCATCAGGAAAAATCAAATTAAATGGGAACAAAAATCTTATACTGGTTACATTTTTTATTAAGACATGGGGATTTCCCAAACTAATATCAATGCAGCAAGACTGGAAAAGTATATTATGCCTTCAGTATATAATAAGAGACAGCTGAATGTAAAGAAATACTTACCCATATGTGAATATAAATAAGAAACATAATGGAGATGGACAAATTGCTCTTCCAGGATGAAATACAGTGATGGAAATGAAAATGTATTGTTCTTAGAACCTGGGATGATCAAATCTTTCTTTTTTTTTTTTTTAACAACACAAGAATTGACAAATTGGCAAAGCTTTTGTTCTAAGGTGACTTTCTTATATCTTTCTTTTACCACTTCCTACGCTGTCACCCAAGCGCTTACCTTTAAGTATTGCCTTTTAGCCAATGGTAAGCAAAATTCCCTGGGCTGCTCACATAAACCCTGCCTAGAAACGTAACAATGAAAACAACCACAACCACCACAAAAATGAATCCCACCTTGGAAACTTCCTTCCCCCAAACAAATACAGTTGTAAGTTGCAGGAAATTGGGGGACCCATATGCCTGCATTGAAACCTAGATAACTGGAATTATTTGAAATTTGAAACACTGAGCACAAAAATAATTAAATTTGGAAAGTCTCCTAGAAAATGATTTAAGCTCCCAACATTACTTCAAAGAGAGCGTCCTTCCCACCCACCTCTATCCAAAACAAAGTTACTTCTTTAACTTCTTCCTCTGGTCTGGAAATCAACATGCCTACATCCTCTTATATTTGAATTTATTTTCTCTGCCAAAATCCAGCATCAGTGCCTTTAGGCACACATAGGAAATGAAGTGGGTTGGATATGCTATCTTTAGCTATCCTTCTATGCATGACTAAAAGCTGAAGAGAGTTAACTGACCTCATATGTATATGAACTAATTGTATAATAAAACTGCTTTCTCCTAAGAAACTACATATATAATTTCTTTTTATTCTTAAATATATATATGCATATATATACATATATATGGTTTTTTAATACTGACATGTAAGCATAGGGTTTTTGAAATATATATATTTCACAGCAACAGGTAATTTGGTTAATGGAATTTTATTAAATAGCTTAAACTATATTACTTTTTAGTAGAGTTGAGTATAATATTTTTACTATAATTTAGAAATTATCAAGTTTATTTCCTCCACCTGATTATCTAAAAAATCAAAAGTGCCAATGGACCCTGAATTTTTTGTCAAAATTGGAAGGATAGCATACGTAATTTAAGTTTCAGCAAAAAGTTGTGTTTCACCTTTTTAGTGTAGGTCTAAAAATCTCACTCTGACTTTCTCTTTAAAGAAAGTAGACGTGGTCATCACCAATTGAATTAGGTATCACTTGAAAAAAAATCCAACACTCAAAAGATTTTAATTCAGAAAGCCAGAAAATGATGAGATTACTGGTCCCAGTCACCTAAAGGAATTACCATTTTACGAAAGTATCCAGTGCCTATTTTTCCCATAAACAATATTATAAAATTAACAGAATCAAATTTTTTTAAAAGTCACCTTTTATCTCAATTCCTACAAAATAATCAATATGATTTATTCCATGTATTTCCCTTTCTAAACATACATACATTTTACATATTGTAGATAACATGTACATTACACTTTTTTCCACTTAACACTACGGATTGGGCATTCTTCCTGCTTAGCATACCTAAATGATCTTTATTGTCTTTTAAATAAATGAATAATTTTTCAATTGGAAGCAGTACTGTCATTTTGTTTTTAAAGAGGAAGCTTTTACCCCCTTACAGAAAATAAGAAGTCAAGACCAGAAGGATCATTTCTGAAAGCTTAATATCCCTTGCATTGATGTCGGTACCCACGATCGAACAGTTTCCTGCTTAACAGTGAATTGAGGGTTCTAGTCTGGAAGCCCACACTTCCATTTCATTCATACTGTTGAACTGTAAGAGAACTTAACCAATCAAGATCACTGAAAGTACAGAGGTTGCCATCATGCCTGTCCATATCTAAGGACAGAGCTCCCTGGACAAAAGGCTTCTCCAACAAAAGAATCATTTGCAAATTCCAAACTCCCCCTTTGGAGCTATTCTCCAGGACACTAAAGTAGTACAGCAGCCAGGACCATTTGTGGGCACATTTTGTAGCCAAATGAAAAACACACAGAAAACATCTCACAAAAATGGACCAAATCAATAAAGCAAATAAATGCTTCTCTTCAGCACTCAGCAGGTACAGACTTATTTTCCCACCATTCTAAAGTAAATCAGCAATCTATCTTGAAAAATAAAAAGAATATTTCACCACAAATTGACTGCATTTAATAAAATGCAAGCTCTCCTGCCCAGACAGAAAAAATCTGAAATCAATAGTCAAATTCCCCATCTTCTTCTAAGTGAGAGAAACTAACATGTAACTTTATTGTTGCTCCATGAATTATCCCATGGTTTTTCATGTTGTGGCAAGAACCCTGCCAATTCTTCACTTTTTAGGTAAAGAAGAAAAACAAAGGACAGGAAATAAATCAACAAATGACTGTCTCCTTTGGCAAAGGGATGGATTACAAAGAAAAATAATTTCCTTGTTAAGAATATATTCAGGACACCAGTACTTGAAATGTATTGTTAGAAGTGAATATCATTTTTTAAGTGGAGAGAGTGTCCTTTCAAATGGATTTTTTAGCACTTTCTCTAAAAAAAAACCACACACACACAAAACAAAAACAAAAACAAAACAGCATGCAGTACTGAATTAGTTAAAGGGGGGAAAAAAAAGTTTAATATGGTGCTTCAACCACCATGGTGGAGTACTTTCAAACTGGCACCAAGATGGATACTAGAGCAAACACAAACTGTGGGCAATGTTTTATGATTCCAACCACCATGGTAATGCCTCTACTGAGTAAGCCTGGGAAGAAGAATGCTCCTGAAGGGCCAGAGTTTCCTGGCCTTCTCTGTTGATGGGAATTTGCACGTGGAGAAAGGTCCCAGGGCAAAATTTGTGGCACTTCGGTGCCCCCTTGTGTCCAATTTGGCACCAGCATGAACTATCCCAGGTCTGTGTAGAAAGTGGAGCAGGAATTCCTTAGATCCCAAAAGAGTGCAGGGTGGGGTGGAGAGGAATTGTCAATTTTCTAACTCTGTGTCTGTGTAAAAGTCAGTTGCTGGTGCAATCAGACATTTCCACGCTGCTGCTTCCTCGGAACACTTCAGATGCCCTCCACCTGAACCCCTTGGCTGAATTTCATCTGAAGATAAACCAGAAAGAACAGTCTTGCATCCCTGGCTCTCGGAACCCCATAAACAAGGAAAATCATTTTAGATTGAAAAATGTTACGTCCTTATTACCAAGATATAGAAAAATTGGAGAGAGTATTCAAAGTCTTTTTGATAGAGTCTTTCTTGCCCTCAAATCTCTCCCAAATTTTGAGACTTGCCAGATTATTTTAAACATTTTCATGACAGTAACTATTTCATTCCTTCATCATGATTCTTTTTTCTACATTCAAAGTGACTTTGTAGGAAATTGGGTCACCAATGGATGCGAGAATGTCACTACATTCTCACTCACCTACGCACACCTTGAAGCATTAAAAACCAATTCTACATGTAATAAAGCTTGGAAATTTTTCAAATTCAATGTTGGGTTGAGGGCAAAGGACAATTTGCCCCATAAATACAAATTTGCTTCTGATGTTTATCTCTGTAGATGGTTTGACTGCAGATCCAGAATTGGATTGCAGTTCTGTCTGCAAGAATTACCTGGGAAGCATCTCCTCCTTCTCAACACATTTATTCACACAGCTCCAAAGACATTCCAACGTGGAGGTTATATGCTTCCTTTGACAGAAAGGACTGTTGGAGGTTTCAAACTTCATATTGTATCAAAGGATGGGAGGATAAGAGATCCAGTGATAAATCAGAGAAACAAAAGGCAGGGAAAGTAAAGCAGTGAGAAGGGAAGCACATGAATGAAAAAGGGAAAGAGAAAAAAGTGAATCAGGCCACAGATCTTGGTGAGGATGCCTTTTCTGTCTCAAGTGAAATAGAGTACAATTGTGACTCCCTTTTTGCTCTTTTTCTGGAAATCATTAGAAATATAAGTGGGAATTATAAGACTGCACTTATGGCTGTCTTTATACTTTGGTAACACAGTGGGTCTCATGGACGATGGACATTCGTGTGTAATCTTCAAAGGCAGGTAAATCCCAGGCTGTCCTACCACCACTGCTGTTCAGTGAATCCCTCCTGTGAATTTCCCTGTGTATTTCCAACAGGATGAAGAGGAAAAACCCTTTGGGAACTCTTCAGGATAGTAAACTACTGATGAATAGTACTTCCATTGAACATTTTCATTTTTTAAAAAAGGCTATGGATTGAGGAAAGAGCAATGATCTTTCTTCTTCAATCTCAATCACAGCCTCCTTTACATCTTGCAACAAACAAGACTGATGATTTCCATCTTCATCTGCTGTCAATAGTGCATTTATTAAATGGCATGATTTTCTTTTGGTCAAAATGCTTTATACTTCCCTGGCCCATGCCCTCTGCTACTAATGACATTTATTTAAAAAGACTCACCCTAGGAAAGGTTGTGAGTCTCTGGGGTAATAGTTAACTGCCACAAATGGGGATTGAATCTATCACCTTGACCTCCATCATGGTACTTTCAACCCAGGATTTGCTACCTTGTCTTGACACAATGCTGTGTCTAGAATACTTGTAAGGTAAGGTCAAAAGTAATGTGTTCTACCATTATTAAAGTACAAAAGTTTGTGAGTGATTTTCTTCACTATGTACATAAATGACAGTAGCTTCAAAGTTATCCATGAGTAGAAACATTGTAATTTGCAGGGAGTCTGGGTGGCTCATTCCGTTAAGCATCCAACTCTTGATTCCAACTCAGGTAATGATTGCAGGGTTGTGAGACGGAGTGCCCTATTGGGCTCAGCGCTAAGCAGGGAGTCTGGCTGAGATTCGCTCTCTCCCTCTCCCTCTGCCCCTCCCCCCAGACCCCCTCTCTGTTTCTCTTTCTCTCTCTCTTTCAAATAAATAAATCTTGGGGCACCTGGGTGACTCAGTCAGTTGAGTGTTCAACTCTTGGTTTCAGTTCAGGTACTGATCTCATGGCTCATAGGATCGAGCCCTGCGTCTGGTTCCACACTTAGTGAAAGTCTACTTGGATATTCTTTCCCTTTGACCCTTCCCCTGCTCGTACTCTCTCTCTCTAAAACAAATAAATCCTTAAAAAAATAAAATAAAATAAAATAAAACAAATCTTAAAAAAAAAAAGAAAGAAACATTGTAAATTGCACTCCGAGTTTTTGCTTTGGGAGATGAGAGAGAAGGTAGGGAGTTATAGTTGCTGCATTTGCTTATTCAATGACTGACCCCTTGGCCAGAAACATACTCAGGGATAATGACCAGGTAGAATATATACCAGAAAAGTTAAACCATCTTTTCCTAATAAAAGGGATCTTTAGCATGGAGCTGGTCTGAGAAAGGGAAGGAATCAGTGACCTACAACCCAGATGGAGAAGACAAGAAATACTCCAAGTGTCTAGGTTTACATATTCTAAGTTGAAGAACATGACAATGGTATCCCCCACTCTGCCTACAAACACCTTCCCCCAGATAGTCTCATAATCTTTTCTCTTACTTCATTGAGATCTCTGCTCAAAAGTTGCCTCACTATAGAGGCCTTCCTGATTATCCTATCTAAAAAGTCCCAACTCAGACACTCTAGATCCCTAAATTCTGCTTTATCTTTCTCCATACCACATTTTGCCCCAGGACATTATACTACACCTGCTTACTGGTTATTTCCCTCAGTGGAACATAAATTTCTTGATGGTTTTGTCCACTGTTGTATCTCCAATGCACAGAAGAGTATCTACACAGTAAGTGCTCAGTAAATATTTGTGGAATGGCCAATTGATTGAACTTTGGGTACATCCAAGTACATATTCCCCACATGTAAACATACCTTAAAAAAAATCTGGGGAATTTATACTCTAAACAACTATCTTACACTCCTCCAATTTACGAATGATAAACCTGAGAGTACCACATCAGGAAATGCTCAAAGTCCCATGGTTAACATAGCACTGTATTTTGATTTATGGCTCTCAAACTTTATCATGTGTCTGAAACACCTACAGAACTTGTTCAAAATCAGATTGCTAGGTCCCAACCCCAAACTGAGTAAGTGGGTGCTTGAGAATCTGAATTTCCAATAAGTTTCCAGATGCTGTTGATACTGCTGGTTTGGGGACTGCATGTGAATATCAGTTTTTCTCTAAAATTCAACAGTCATGGCAGCAGGGGATGGTTGTTAAGTACTTTAATAAATTAAAACACATACACATTATGGAGTACAATATAAATTTTCCCTGCATTTTTAAAATAAAAAAAGAACTGTTAAGAAATGCTTGCTTGCTGTGGGTTGACCAGGCATGGATTAAGTGTTTAACTCCCCGATGTCAAAAAAGATACTTGAGTACAAATGATTGAAGAGAACTGATATAAGCCATGTAGGAGTCAAAATAGAAGTTTCATGGGTGCTACAAGTTTTTTGAAGGTAGGGAATCTCTCAAGAGTTGATTCAGAGGGAAATATAGGAGCCTGGTCTGTGGCTGTGTAGGGTGGAGAGGTCCTCTATTAAGCCACCGATGACTCTGAAGTGGTCACAGGAAGCAGGGTTTAGGCTGGCAGTTAGTGGCGAGCAGCCAGAGGCTCAGGGTTATCAGAGCTCACCATGCAGAGCTGGGCTCTAATGTCATACCATCACTTATCCGGGTCAGCCATCTGCGGGGCCTGTTGTTTTTAAATTGTCCTCTTGAAACTTGGGGTTTCATCTTTCTCTTACAACAGGGAAAGAAAATAATCAAATGTAATTTAACATCTTATAAAAAGGCAGATCCTAAGTTGTTCACATGTCCATTGCTCACATCTCATTGCATGACTATTATGATAGATCCTTACCAAGACTGATACGGGGCAACCTGCCACTAAAATCCAAGGCAAAGAGTCCTCTTCTGGTTTCAAACTGTCAAGAAATGAAACCCAGCCTTTTCACATCAACTTACTCTGAATACATTTTCCAAATGTAGAATGTACATGATGAGCACATAAACTGGAAAAAAGCAGCAGGTGAGGAAGGGAAAGAAAATTTCAGTGTTTCTGGTAGGTATTGGTTCTTTATCAAGTGATAGGCTACTTCACTGTGTACACATAAAATAAAATCTTGGCTCTGTGCATTCATATAAATCTTTCAAAGGCTGAAGATCCTTTACCATTAATGTCTTCTTAAGAGCCATTCCAGAAAATAGTGCCTGGGATCAGTTTGACACTTAGAACAGTAAAATCTTTTCCTGGCGAGTCTCCTAAGGCTGGTTTTTCATAGCTGGAGGAACCTACTCTCCACTTCCATTTCCCTACCATTCTTTGTGTACTCTCCCCCAAAATAAGAGCAAGGAATGTCTTCCATGAAGAGAGGCACCCACCTGCCCCTCTCTTCCATCCTAAAAGTGCTACTTAGATTTATTTGAGGTTTGGTTGGATTTGAAGCTGTCCTCATATATGTGCTATTTTCTACCCAAATCCTTCTAGCAGGAAACCTTCCTCCCATTCTGAAACTTTATTTATTTCTGTTATTCCAGATGTATGTGCCAATCAGTTTAGCTCCTGCCAATTCTTGTTTATTAATAATGCTAACGAAAGAATTGAAATTCTACCAGATTTCAATCTCTTTTTTCATGCCTCAATAATGAGTCCTAAAAGAGATGAATTCTGATATTGTCTCAGCAACTCAAAGGACTAGGTACAATCAGAAATTTGACTGGCTTTTGCCTACCTTGCACGAACTCAGGAGGGCTATTCGTACTGTTAACTGCCATCGTATATGTGCAGATAATTAGCATTTTCATTGTTCTTTATTTTATGTTATTAGTTATTCATGAGATGAATATCGCATTCAACAACTAATCTATAAAGCTTTTGCTTTAAATAACAATGTGCCGTTTTTGTTGTAGGAGGTGGAATGGAGGATGGACGTCCCGTTTAGAAATCTTGTACAAAGAATTGAAAAATGAATGACATGTAGGCTCTTCCTTGCCATATGTAAAATCAGGATCTCAAAGAGAGTGGCATTAGAGTTGGAAGAAACAGACTGTACTACATAGGTTTGTACATATAAGGGCTATATTAGCCAGCTGGACCTACTGAGAAAGGTCCCTCACCAGCCAGCCAAAGGGAAGAGAAGGTCAGGTTTAACCATACTATGTAATGAACCTGTAAATGACTAATTATTTCTCTCACCAAATAGCACAATCTGCATGTGGGGCGAAAACCAACACAGAAAGCATCTGAACTCATTTTTTTTTCAGTTGGATATAGGCCAAGTTTCATACACATTGCTTTCTACTTTTCCCAATAAAGGCTCATGTCTATATTAACACAAATTGAAAAGAAAAAAAAAAAAAGCAAAGATTCCATGCTCCTTCTTGGTTTCAGGAAAGAATACATTAATTCAGTAAAAACCATTCAAATTTGAATGTTAAGGTCCCAGATGTGTGGGGCGATTTTGTAAGTGTGTGCCTACACTGTGGATGTACATTTAGCTGTGCATCCTTACCTATCTCGATATGAATGTTGATATAGATAACCCCTAGATAAGTTAGTTGTAAAAGCAGATCAATGATTTCATTTACCAAGAGGGGAGCATAGGGCCTTTACTATACTCAAAGGATTTCACCGCAATCCCACTGCGGCTATCTAGGTAGGGGCTGCTTCACCTTTGAGGCAGTGAATTGCTAGGTCTTGACTTGCTTATGAAGGAGGTAACTATCTCTCCTAGGGAATAAAAAAATCCATAAGGAGAACTCCATGTTTTTTTCAATAATACAACTTAGAAATTCTGATAGAAAGATAGTGGTGACAGCAGTAATATGGCCCAATATAATAGAGAAAATAGAGAAAAACAGCAATATAAGATTTAAGATTTTTGAAGAAGAGGAATACATCTTTTTCATCCTTTCATCTCCCCCAGTACTTGGTATTTGGTAAGTGTTGAAGAATACTGATAACCACAATGACATCTAACATTTATGGAACTTTCTATGTGTCAGGCATGGTTGTAAGTACTTCACAGGTTTCAATTCATGTTATCCTCAAAAAAGATCCCCTCAGTGAGCTACTATTATCATCCCCATTTTACAGATGAGGAAACTTAATCATGGAGAGTTTATGAAACTTAACTGAGGTCACACAGCTAGTTAATGTCAGAATGGCTTCACATTCAGGGGGTCTGGCTCCAGAGCTCAACCTCATAACTTTTATGCTAAACTGCCTCTTACTGGACAGCATAAGAATTGCTGGACAGAATTGCCAAATTTTATTGAGGAGCTGAATTCTACTGTCTCAGACTGGAAATGTGAACTCAGATGAAATTGGAAAATCACACCTAAATTCTAGGAATACTAAAAAATTACACACACACACACACACACTCCCTGGAATTTATGATGATTTTATGTGTAATTTTTTGGCAGCTATACTATAACAACAGTTAGTTTAAAATGACTGATACTCCCTGAGCAAATCTAATCCTTCAAAACTTTAGAATCTATTTGGCCAGTAAATTATTTGGCAACATTTCTAGACATTTCTCAATTGCAAACACATAACCAGTTAAGGATAAAAGGTGTGAAAATGTGGTGCTTCTTTTGTCTCCCCCTCTGCCCCTTCCTTTAGTACACAACTCTTCTGTCCTTATCATGCCCAGCTGTCTCGTTTTGGCCTGCATTCTCCAGGCAGCACCCTTTATCTTCAGTTCTACCATACAAGAGAACCTACACGTCATGTGTCTCATCCCCTAAACACTGTGAACTTTTGTAGATGATGTTTTAGCTCTGGAAAAAATTTTTCAAATGAGATTTAATGGGATGCCTCAAATCTCAAATGCATGAATAGAAGTACAAGGAAGCTGGTGTCTCTTTGCTGGGCCCCCTCCCCCCACTTGCCCCTGCAAGTGCCCAAGAACCTGAACAGATCCTAAGCCACTTCTCAGACCCAAACAAATTAAAAAAAAAAAAAAAAAAAATGGTGGTGGAGATTTATCCATGACATGTGCATGGGTCTTTGAGACATGTCCCAAAGAAAAGCGTGCACATGGTTGACTCCAACCCAGAAAGTTCAGTCCTGCCTTAGCCCTGTTGTCCTGATCTCTCTGCTGGGCCTTTTGCTTTACCCACCAAGGGAACCAAATGAAGACAATAAGGGACTCTCTACCCCTCAGGACAAGGGCATATTTCTTCTGTCTCTCCTCATTTCTCAGAGCCTAGACCCTTAGCTTCCTTTCTGCTATTCCTGCTGCATCTCAAGCTGTTTGAACTCAACCTTGTGCAAAGCTACCCAGCATCCCAGCATCTGGCTGTCATGTTTCCTTTCCAAAGGCCATGCCCCCTCACAAAAAAGGAAGGGGGTGACTCCCATACAGGTTCTACTGCATGAGCAGCAGTGAACATTCCAAGCCTTGTCCCACGATGAGCCTACTCCTCCCTGATGCCCTGTTGAGCCCAAAGGCCCATTGCAAGACCACTCAGTAGGAAACAAGAAGGGTCCTATCCAGGAGGAATAGGAGACAAAAATAATCCTTTGGAAGGGAAACTCATTCTTTGTTTGGGACATACCTCTTGAAAATTTGTTGATGCTATTTGAATGCTTCAAAAGTTCTAAACTACTCCCCAATTATATACTTTAGCTAAAAAAATTACACAATTAGGCATGTTCATTGCAATAAAAAATAGAAAATACAGATGAAGAACAAGAAAAAAATTGAGCTATAATCCCTCTAGGTATTTTTCCACAGACATATGCTTACAAAGTGTGATAATAGTATTTTATAGATTTTAATTTTATTGTAATCATCTTTCAATATCCATTATATACATCTAAAGCATCATTTGTAGAGTCTGTAGGAATTTTTTTCCTAAACGTATTCCTTATTGCCAAGCTTTTATATTGCTTCTGAGCTTCTCTGCTTTAACATCACTACAATGACTGAGCAGATCGCAGATCGGGGGAGAGGAAGAGCTCTAGGTTCAGACATGGGTCCAAATCCTAAAGAGCCATGCAATATGGACGCTTGGACATATTTTATAAAATCCTACCGTGCCTTGTTTCACCATCTGTTTCAGGAGAGAGTAATTGTAAGAACATACCTCGTCAGACTGTTCTGAGCCTTAAGCGAAAAAAATATATGTAAAGCACTGAGCATGGTGCCTGGCTTATCTTGAGCAGCCAGTAGAAGTTGGCTCGCTGTAATTAAATAACTCATCATATGATTACTTCCTTAGAACCTATTCCTAGAAAGGGAACCAAAGGGTCCTAGGACCCACACATCCTTTAGGATTTTTATCCGTATTGCTGATTGTCTTCCAATTTCTTCTCCCACCAGTGAATAAGAGTGGAAATGAAAACCTGCCTCCCCACATTCTCCCTCATTTGGGGACATGGTCCTTTTTTATAGAAGGCAGCATGGGAGAAAGGAAAGGGCCCTGAGCTTGGAGAAAGAAAATCTGTGGTCTATTCCCAGCTTTGCTATGTATTCAGTAACCATGTGGCCTGAAACTCTCAGTTCTCTGACCCTCAGTATCTTCATCTATTAAGAAAAGGGGGTTGGGAAAATAGGTAATAGTATTCACCCTAAAACACCATATGGTAGAGTAAATAAATTATGAAGGTACCTCATCAACTACACCTTGTCACCCACATACAAAGTACTTTAGCCCACCTGGGATTTGGCTTTAACTACCACTAGGATCTTTAGAAATAATAAAGTTCTAATTCATTTCAATTTAATATTTACTGAACATCTATTATGCGTCATACACTGAGCAAAATACTGAAGCTAGAGACAGAAACAACAATGGAAATAGGTACCGTGTAAAAATGTACCTGAGACAGAATCTCAGGAAGGCAGGGGAGGGTATAGATATTTAATACAATCTAAAAAAATCAGAACAAATTTTAAAACTTTGTTTTATACTTTTTAATCACATTGAAGTTTTGTTTGTTTTTATCCGTGTTACCAAACTATCACCCCGAAGATATCTGCAGGCAAGAAGTTCAGGGATAAGGAGATATTCCTGCACAATCACAACATCAATCACAAAAAGGAAAAGAAATAAAACAAGAGAAATAAACAAGAATCTCTGCCTTGTTCTGTGTCTCAGAAAGTATGCCTCTGAGTTTTTCACATCCTCATACTTGATGATGGCATCTGTCCATGGGGATCTGGGGTTCTGTGGCCAGAGAGAAGGGCCAGTACAAAAGAAGGATACATTGCGGGCTCTGGAATGCACATCCCCATCTCCACCAGCCAGGACAGACTAGCCTCACCCCCCAACTCCTGCCTCATTCTTATTCTCAGTCCTCACAAGCTCCTTTTCTGTCTTAATCAGCTCTGATCTGCTTTTAGCAGACAATAATAGGAATAAAGAGCAGCATAGATTTTGGCATGTGTGTGCTTTTTTCCCCCTTAATCTTCTATCCAAAAAAGAAAAAGAAAAAAAAAAAAAAGTCCTCTCTCTTTTACAGGCTTCTATTGTTTTAGAAAAGAAAAAAAATTAAGGCAGGAAGAACTGGGACCATAACAGATGACATCTCCTTATAGCAAAGCTGCATATTTCATTATCGGCAGGACCAATCTTAATTTACAGTAGACATTGCTGGTCCTGCATTTTATGTTGAAATAATGGAAATGCTTCTTTGTGAAGGTTGTAATGAAAAACATAAATAGTATATCTTCTAATGATTAACATTGACTAATTCTACTGGTACCGAGTAGCATGTGCTTAAGAGATGGATTATCTCTGAAACATAATTTTACTAAGCACTGCTATGTAATTTGTTAAGCATTTAGTAATAAGTATGTCTAATAAAATACGAAAAAAATATTTAGAAAATGAACCATAATTTTAATATAATTTTAATTAATGGGAGTGCAACTGCAGTGGTTTAAATTACATTCCCAGTGGTAAGAAGCCTTTCAAACCTAATTTGTAAGCCAAGATGGTGGCTCTAATGACTGGCAGCAAAGTTTCTTCAACAGATTTCATGGGGCATGATCCAAAGATAATAGGTTCTCAGCCCAATGACAATCCAATTACAATGCCAATCAAAGCCAACTTCATGCACTCTAATTATCAGATTTAGCTGTCAGCTCAAATACAAACATAACACTTTTATTTAAATAAAAATTTAATTTAGGAAAAAAAAAAGACGACTTCATGTGTGATTTATTGAGACTGCCAGAGCAATCTAACTTATTTCCCTGGTAATATAATAAAATCAGTCTTGTATTTAAAAAAAAAAAAAGTGAAAACTTTTTCTCCCCCACCCATTCTTCTGTATCTGCTATGTTATATTATTTAAGAGTTAATTTAAGCAAAAAAGCATAACCTAACATGGCAGCAGATATTTGCCAACTAGAAATAGGTTAAATAGAGTAACAAGGTTTCAATGAGACAAAATTCCAAGTGAATAAATGACAAAACCTAATTAGTTTTTACTAGTCATCAGGAGAAATTGTGTTTCAACTAAAATCCATTTATATGGGCCTGAAGCTGAGGACACTGGCTTTCTCTTATTTCTGCATTGAATCATAGTAGAAACATGGGCAGGGCAGAAAGAAAGGTAAGGCAAACAAGACCCACGTTAGAATGATTTTAAAACGTTTGATATTCAAATCACAAATAGTAATAATCTAGAGCATCAGTAATGGGTAGCAAGTGCTCCCCACCACAGCCCAGTCCTGACTCAGCTTTTGTTACCAGGTTTCCCTCTAGGCTTAAGAGTGAAAGATTCTCTTGGAGTAGCATAGCCCAACAGAAATGTTGTGTGAGCCATAAACGTGTGATTTTAATTATTCCACCAGCTACATTTTACAAACAAGAAGAAACAGAAAAATATTTTAGTAATATATTTTACTTAACCCAATATATCCAAAATTTTATTTCAATATCGAATCAGTATTTTTTCAATTATGAATTTAAAGTTTTACAATTTTTTTCCTCATGGGAAACCTTCAAAATTGGTGTATATTTTAGACTTAAAGCACACCTCAATTCAGCCATGTTGCATGTGCCCAATAACCACATGTGGTGAGTGGCCTGCATTGGGTAATGAAGTCTTAGAAGTTGGCCCAAAAAGAAGGCAAAGAAGAAGTTGATTTTAAGGTTTAATTGTATGGCTCTGAAGACCATCTACCCCTCCAGGGGTGGGGGGAAATATAGATATATAGAGAGAGATACATTTTTTTTTCTGGTTTTCCAAAGAGCCTAAAATCTCCTCTAGTATTTTATTTCTTAAGGCTAGATGGATATACTGTATATGTATGTGTATATATGTAATGGAGAGAGGTATTTAGGGAGATTTTTCTTTCCTAAAACATGTCTAGTGAAGTGTAGTATGAAAATATACAATCCTGTTAGAATATATATTTGCATAAAATTAAGACAGGCCCTGAGGACCCTTGGAAGGAAGACAGGGGTGTGATATGAGGATAGCAGTAATGGGGAGGTGCAGGGGACCAAGGGTAAGCTTTGCGTCTACTAGCTCTAAGTCCCTGTTTACAGATGGAAGTCTCTCAAAACCTTCCTCGGGATCTCCCTTGCTCAATGAGGGCGTGTTCTGGAAGCCCACACTTGGGGATATATTTGCTAATATTGACACTCTCCCAGGCTTCTTTTGACTTCCCACCCTTACTACTGAAGCCAAGATGGAACCCTGAATGCCCACCTCCACACTTCCTAAATTCTTCTCCTGTTAAAAGGCATTTAAATTTCCAAACCTACCACACAGTGTTAGACAAGAATCACAGCAGGTTAAAACAAAGAGTTAATTTGTTTCATCTTATATACTTGGGAGTTGGGAGTCACTTGAATTTCACATGCAAATAGATGCAAACATATGCAAATCAGGGTTTCTCCAGATAAATTGAGTGGAAAAAAAAAAGCCTCATAGTATTAGTAATATTCAGGGATTTTTGTGGTGTTTAAAAGGAAATTATTTGCTTCCTCCAATTCCAAATGGAGTATCTTTCTCAGTCCTGGCTGAATGAAACCAAAAATTACCAGTCTTCAAGGAACAATGATTTTTAAAAACATTGAACCAGATAGTCAGATTGAAATCAGGCTATATTTAAGCTTTAATCATTGTATCTTAAATGCAACTTCCCTAAGAAAAACTAAAACCTTCCTTACTAAAGGACAAAGGAGTTCTCCAAATAAATCTTTGCTCTAGGTCTGACAATAATATAATTAAAAGTGATTCTAAGAAGAGAAAGCATAATAATATACCACAGGAATGTGAAAGCAACAGACAGGAGAATACACAGAGCTGTTGGTTATTATTTTCAATATTAGTAACATACATTATGGTACTTTGGCATGTATTATCTCATTCTATTTCCATAATCAATCCATAGCCTTGTGGTGATTGATTCTGTTCTTATGGCAATGCCATGACGTAGTATAACTGGTGTTATCATCTTCTGTTTGGATATGACTTTTTGAGTTCTAGCTCCTGACCTCAGCATGTCCAAAGTCAAGCACAATCATTCTCCATAAAGCCTGTCCTTCATGAGTACTTTATCTGATCATGACACTGTTGTCTAACTTGACAAACTGAAACATCAAGTCATATTCAAACCCTCTGTCTTCTCTAGTTTTACCCTCAGACTTAAGACAGGCACCAAGTTGTATGTAGACGCTTTTAAAAGGATCAGACCCTAGTCCTTCACAGTTACAGAAAGAATCACCACTAGGGAGAGATGTCTGGAACTGACAGCCTCCCACCCACACCCTGAGATTTACCTTCCCCTTGGGTACTCAAGCTAATTACTAATGCCTAGATCACACAGAGGGGCCTCCACTGCATGTTTTAATCCAACATGGAAACACAATTTGTCTTCAATTCTCCAAAGCCCAGCTCAAACAAAATGGAAACAAGATTCCACAAAGGAAGGAAAACAGAACTAGGAAATAAACACAGAGAATATTGAGCAACTAGATAATCTAATGTATGAAATACAGCTCAGGATCGCCCAGGCCTAGCTCTCAAACTGCTACCAGGGGTATGTGGTCTTCTATTACCCCTGAAGAGTGTACAGAGCAAAGCCCTGGCACCACTGCCTCCCATAACGGGCTGGTCTGAAAGAATGAGATCAGAGACACAGTTTTCTAGCCTGGTTGAGGTCTTTTCTAAGAACTTCATTTCCCCACATGAAGACCTCTATTTCCCAAAAGTCTGTTAGGGAGACCACCCCCCAGTCCCTACACTCACAGAAGGCTGGGATTAACTTACACCCTCCAAAAGAGCTCAGCAATCACAAATTTAAGGCACATGAAATGTGCACATGTGGTGGCAGAAAGTCATTTCTTCATCCAAGTCCAGTATTTTTAAAATATCTCTCAACTCTGTCCTCTTTCCTCCACAAGTACTCCACAGACTTGTAAATCAGCCATTCCCATTTCCTTTCACAATAAGGACTATGAGGCTTTTTAAATGATAAATATAACTCATGTTCATTTTAAGAAATTTGCAAGATAATCAGAAATTCAAAGACAAAAAAAAATCACCCATAATACTATGATCTCCACCATCTCTTACCTGAATACATGAAGTGGTCTATCTATTCTTCCAGATTCCAGCCTCTCCCACTGCAGTGTAGCCACAATACTGCCCCTGCATTACATTCATTTCACATGGATGAGACATAGTTTAATTCAGCAAAAATGTTTACTGATTAGCTCCAGGGTGTTAGAGACTGTGGGAAACTGCTGGGGAAAAAAAATCAGACCATGTCTTCACAGAGATCACAGTCATTTTACTCCCCTGCCTGGAGACCCGTGGCTCCCCCACCACCTTTGGAATCTAATCCAGATACCTCAAACAACATCTTCACTTCTTTTCAACAGACATTGCTGGATTAATTGCCCACACCACCATGGCCTCATGCATCCTCACGTCTTGTGCTGCCTCACTGCAATTCTGCCAGACATGCCTCTGCTTTGGTCACCATTAAATCCTCTACATGGATCTCCATCCCCTATACACATCACCACCACCACCACCACCACCACCATCCTGGGAAGAGAGTGAGCACTCAAGAAATGTATGTTAAACAAAATATGACACTGCTGTAACCCAAGATCCAGAGACTTAAACATGCTCCAAGCACTTATACATTTGATGAAGATAGGGTAAAATTGAAAACATACTTTTAAAAGTTATATTCACAAAGACGTTTTCAATATCAGGTACAACAAAAGGTACTATGCCTGTTGGAGGATACAGGATAGAAAATATGACATGGTCTCTTGTCTAGATTGGAGGAGCAAGTTGGAAGAAATTCTACAATTCTGCCAGTACATTTTTCATTTGAAAGAGGTGGGGTTTCACAAACAGAGAAAGACATGTATCATATGATCTCACTGATATGAGGAATTCTTAATCGCAGGAAACAAACTGAGTGTTGTTGGAGTGGGGGGTGGGGTGGGAGGGATGGGGTGACTGGGTGATAGACACTGGGGAGTGTATGTGCTCTGGTAAGCGCTGTGAATTGCGCAAGACTGTTGAATCTCAGATCTGTACCTCTGAAACAAATAATGCAATATATGTTAAGAAAAAAAAAAAAAGAAGAAGAAGAAGAAGGTAGCAGGAGGGGAAGAATGAAGCGGGGGAAATCGGAGGGGTAGACGAACCATGAGAGACGATGGACTCTGAAAAACAAACAGGGTTCTAGAGGGGAGGGGGGTGGGAGGATGGGTTAGCCTGGTGGTGGGTATTTAGGAGGGCACATTCTGCATGGAGCACTGGGTGTTGTGCACAAACAATGAATCATGGAACACTTCATCTAAAACTAATGTTGTAATGTAAGGGGATTAACATAAGAATAAAAAAATTAAAAAAAAAAAAAAAAAAGAAAGAGGTGGGGTTTCAGAAACTTGTGGCCTTAAGGGAGTGTTTTGGAAGATGGTATCAAAAGGCTATTTCAAGCAAAAATGAAACTGTGTGAAAAAGTTGAAGTAAAAGTGGTATTTTTGGTTAAATAGGCAAAGATGCTCATAAAGAAAGGGGAGGAGAGGCTGGGGCCTGAAAGGCCCTGGAGAATGTTCTAAAAGCCTGCTGTCACTTGGATGATTTCTGCAGCATGGCAGGAACATCTTAGATGTCCTGCTAGGGGGAAAAAAAGTTTTCATTCTATGATTAAGTCCTCATTTGCATGATTGTCTTAAACTAATCCAGCTTTTCAGCCATGCTTATTTCACTTCTCTAGCTTTGCTGAGATGCTTCACTCCCAGATTCATTCTCTCTTTTCCACTCACTCCATTCTCCAGCTTTGTGGTCTCCTTGGGCAGCTGACCCTCTAAGCTTAATCTTCCAGCTAGCACCTTATCTCCTCCCTCTAGGTAAACACTCACTATTCCTGATTCTGGTCTACCTGGCTTGGTGTCAGGGCCCTCTGTCTTACTCTACTCCATGGAGTAGTCAAGAAGGTATAAGAAGGAATTCTAAGGACATTCCCACCCTCATTATCCAGCCTCCTGAAAACAAGCCGGTCAGTGGAAAACTTCAAGGAAAAGTCTGGAAATCTAAATCCCAATATGAAGAATATGTATGAGAGAATAAGAGCAGATCTATCATGTAAATATTTTCAAAAATAGGCATTATGAAGATGATATTAATTATTTTTAGATGGACAACATCACTGATTTGAGGAGGATGTGTTCTACATTTTTTATAAAGACCTAAGCTTTTCCTCCCACCAGAGAGGAGGATTCCACTAACTTCACTACGACTGCCTATCCCATCCATTTGCCTCTTTCCCCCTGGATTTCACACCATATGATTACTCCTCAATCCTCATCTTTAGTACTTCTGCTACAACCACAAACAAACATAGAACTACCAGATTCTCTAAAATAAGCAAACAATCCAGTAAGCCCGCCCTTTCACTAACACATCTCTTTTCTCTCCACTAAAATTTAGTGAAGAGTAGTTAATAACAATTTCCTTACCCCCTTTTTTCATATATCTAAAATGTGATTGCTGCCCTCCCTCAAAATTCTATGGAATATAGAATCACTATCACTTTTCTAAGGGACAGACCACATTCCCACCTGCCTGCCAGAAAGTCTGGACTAACTATCTTCTGAGAGTCAGAATATTAAATAATAGTCTTAGCCTTGTCTATTCCCCTTCAATGTAAATATGATAGTAACATCCTCACCTTACAGACTGTGCCATTCATTTCTAAGACGGCTAACATATATCACTTATATTGACACAATCTAGCCCATTGAACTGACATTAGTTCTATTCCCAGTGTTTCTACCAAGCCCTTGAAAACTGTGGGATGCCAGACTTAAGCCCTCTCCTAACTCATCTCACCCATATGGCCAAACAACTGTATGAATAGTTTCTGAATAGTGCCTCAGTTTTCCAAGAGGTGACTGGGTCCCTTGTATCCTAACTAATTTTTACTTAACCCCTTCCACTTGGGGACTAGACCATATACCTCATATAAATGGCCACTGAATTCTCCAAAATGATTGTTTGAGACTCCAAGATCTCCACTACCAGGAGTTCAGCATACTTCTGCTCCCGTGACTGGATTTATTTTAATTCCACATTTGGCCTATTCATGGCAGCCTTAGATAAAGCCCAGTTAGTTCCACTTCACTGGCCCCTTGTCCAATATGGACTTGGTTGCCTCATTCCTGGGGGCGTCATTGATTCCATCTGAATAGTGCTATGTACAAATTATCTCATTGCATTTTCTTTGCAAAGCAAATCATTCTGATGTCTCTGTCTTTGCTTATGAGAGCTGGCTCAAAGTGGAGTCAGCTTTCCCTTCCTTTCCCTCCATATTTGCAATCTGTTTTCTAGTTTACAGGTCTATCACCACATTCATCCATTACCCTCCTTTCATTCTTACTTTCCCTAGTAAAGTTGAGGTCCTCATTACCTTCCAGGGTAATGAGATAGTACAACTATCTCATTGCGTCTTTGGACGCCCAACCCCCACTCCCTACATCCCCCGGTTGCACTATCAGTCTTTCTAAAGCAGAGTTCCCATCACATATCTCCTATATTCAGTGACTTTCAGTGATGGTACATTTCCACCAATTTAGAGGCAAATTAATCTGCCTGACATTCAAATAGAAGTTACCTCTGTAGTTCCATTTCTCACCACTCCAAATCCATTTCAAACTCTATCTATATAGTGCTGCTAACCATTTCCCCAACATGCTTCACTTTCCCATCTCTGTGCCATTGTTTGTGTGGTTATCTCTGCCTGGGGCGTCTTTTCCTTAACCCCAGGAATAAAAATACTGCCCACACTTCAAGTTCCTTTTCATGAAACCTCTCTAGATTTTCCTATGCAAAACTGGTTTCTCCCTTTTTAAAACCCCTATAACATCTGGTATATCCCTCTCCTATGGCTCTTATAATTCTTCCTGCATCCTATCCCTACATATCTTTGCTTTATCCATCTTAAAGGTCTTTAATCTCCCTTACGGCGGGGGTGGTAGGCAAAATTATAGAATGGACCCCCAAGATTCCTGGTCCCTGGTGTACACACACCTTCTCCGAGTTATTCAATCAAGAATTAATCTAACTACTGCTGTGCAAATATTTTACAAATGGAATTAAGGTCCCAAATCAGTTGACATTAAGATGATAGAAAGATTATCAGGGCCTGACCTAATCACATGAGACTTTTAAATACAGAAAATTTTCTCCATCAGAAAGACAAGGCAGAGAATCAAAGTACAAAGGGGATACGAGGCATGAGAAGTTCTCACTGCAGATTTGAAGAGAGAGGGGGCCACAAGGCAAGGGATGCAGGCAGCTTCTAGGAGTTGTGAGCAGCCTTCAGCAACCAAAAAATGGAAATCTCAGTCCTACAACCACAAAGAACTGAATTCTGCCAGGAATGACCTTGGAAGTAGATTCTTTCCAGAATCTCCAGACAAAAGCAGCCCGAATGACATCTTGATTTTACCCTAGTGAAACCCTGAGTAGAGAACCCAGTCACATTATACTGAACTTCTGACCTATAGGAGCTAGTTAGTGTGTGTTGATTCAAGCTGATAAATTTGTGGTAATTTATGAAACATCAATAAAAAACTAATATAGTAGGAATACCTTACTCAGGTTATTAGACCCAGCAATGCCAAACTGAGTGGCTGGCATACAGGAGGGTATCAATAAATATTTAACTTCCAATTGCATAAAAAATATTGGAGATATAATCTTTCTAGCAAGAACAAATAGTCAAAATAAAAGGCAAACAGGTTGAAGCTTTTATGTCTTTAGTTAGGGAGAATTTTGAAAATAATTTATTAACTCTGAATGTGCTAGAATGTGAGTGACCTAGCACATTTTGAAAATCCTGAGTTTAAGTCCCTAGAACAAAATCAGTTCTGAGAATTTGTTTTACTTTTTAAGAAACTTATTTTAAGAAATACACAATCATAGCCATTTGCTGAAAAACACTCCTGGTAACATTACTGAAGTGGCACCTAGTTCTATACCTGTGGTTACAGTGAACACCCTTGCCACCTACATTTCCAACCCCAGAACTTCAGCTGTTAAATAAAATTACTAATTCTTTTTCTCAACACTACCACTCTTTTCCTGCTAATGTTTTAAAATGTTTTTCTCTTTTCTGGTCTCAAAATGTAATCGAACTTGGCTATTGCTGACATTTAAACATCATATTAGTCCCCTTTTTATTCAAGCTAAATGCTAAACCTAACCTCATCGCTTTACACCTGCCACATAGTCTGTGGAGAACAAGGCAGCTACCCAGCAGACGGAGAGAGACCCACCTTCACGGCCACATTTTCTATCTAAAGAGTTCCAAGGACCTGGGTGAGTCACATAACACGCTAAGATTCAGCTTCCTTGTGGCTACAAGCTCCCAACACTGACCTCTCAGACTGCTGTCATATTCTAATGAAAAATGCAGAACAAAAGGCTTTGAAAAGTATAACGGGCACAGCATTATAATTATGCAAAAGGAATCCCTAACCCTCCCATTGGACTGTATACTCTGGTAATTGTTTTCAATGAAACTATGGAAAGATTTGTAGGCAGCTAACATGCACATTGGGCCATCCATAACTTTTGCCTTGGTACAGTCAGACTATGATTTACCCAATAAACCATAACTGCAGTGGAGGCCCAATAATTCAGCATCTGAGAGGGATTTGCTGTGGAAGAAGTTATTATGGTCTATCAGATCAAAAATTCACTTTTAAAGAAGTGTCCAAATACAGATGTACACAATGGGCTCAATTCATCACAGATTATTTTGCCAAATAATACACATTTTCAAAATTACTGTAGTGTCTATCATACACCTCACTGTGTACTTATCCCACACATAGAAGGGACTTTAGTGTTTAAAAAAGAGAGAGAAAGAGAGAAAATAAAAGGAAAAAAAGAGGACATAAGCCACCATTTCAAAATATAAAGATTATATTACAAGGGTAGTGAAACCCAAAAATCTAAAAGGTAGAGACAGCTATTTTCTTTCTAATTCACATTGTGTAGGTTGATTATTATTATTATTATTATCATTATTACTATTTTTTACCCCAAGTCCCATCAGCTGAAAAGACACTGTTAGTCTTCACTCTAAATGTTCTGCATGTTGTCTCTTTATGTTATTTTAAAAGGTCTGAACAAAGATCTTGACATATTGCAGGCAATTTGGAAAAACACCAAAGTTACAATAGATGGTGAATATCTTTGCTTCTTTCAGTTTTGCTCCACAGAAAGAAATCAAGGCATCCTTCTTTGATGTCTGTTTTGTTTTGTTTTTGCAATCACTTGTGTACCCGGTGTGTTCATATGGAGTGATAAAGGCTCACGTTCATGAGAATAATGATAAAATGAAAAGATTCAAAATTCTTAACGTTAAAAGGCTCAAATTTCATACACAGATGTAAGGAGCTGAAATTTATCAAAAGTTTATTTGTATTAATTAATGCTTTCCATTTATGGGTAAGACAGTAAGCACTAAAAATAAAATCACCATTCTACGATCACCAAGTGAGCTCGGGAAATGCTCATATGATGGTTTTGTTTGTGTTGTTTTCCTATCCCCTCACCAGGGGTGTGTGTGTGTGTGTGTGTGCGCGCACACACGTGTGCATGCATGTGTGTTCTCTTCTTTCTCTCTTTCCCTCCCTTCTCTCTCTTCCCATCTCTCTCTCTGTCAGTCCCTCTTTCTCTCAGACACACAAGAAAACATCAAATTAATTATAGTGCCCCTAACATTAGTTTGCTTTGACTCAAGAGACTCAAGGGCATTTCATAGCCTATCTCCATCTACTCATCCATTTTAGTATTTTTAAAGGAATTTCTTAAAATATTTTCTTACTATTCCCCAAAAGTTTAAAGATCAGAACCTGCTTTTTCACTCTTTCTTTCCCTTTTATCAAGATCAGTATTTTTTTCTCCCTGCTTAGAAATGATCCCTTCAAAAAGTCAGCAAAATATTTTGGCTGTCTTCAGCTGCACTTTGGGCTTCTCTGTTACAAATTGTATAAACATTTTCCAGACAGGGGAATTTGAAGGGTTTAAATTATTTTTTTAAATGATGTCTGTATTCTAGCACATTCACATTTGCAAAAGGAAGATGGAGGCAAGGAAAGCTACCACAGAACATAATATGTCTAGAATCAGGGGACTATTGAGCTCTATGCAAATCTGAGAAGGGAAAATATCTTCCTCATACATTATCTACAGCAAGGATCTGAGTTTCCCAGGCTGATGAAACAAATGCTCTCGTTGGATGTAGTCTGTCATTCATATTGAGCTCACATATTTTACTTCCTGAAACCAAACAAATACTGATAAACTACTTCAGTGAGCCTTTAATCAAAATTTCGGCAGTATGCAGTTGGCGACAGAAAGATCAGTCTGTGGAGCCTGAAACCCTTTCATCATCAAATATACAGAAATAATAATTATATTTATCTGTTTGGTTCAGGCTGCACACCAAGATTTACCCTTGCCCTAAGGACACAGAAATCATCACGTATTGTCATCTCTAAAGAAAAAAAAATTCCTTAATAACTTAGAGGTTAAATGGTTCTCAATAGTTGTGGGGGCTGAGGAAAGGGAAATAAAAATAATAAATTACTTTTAGCATTTTTCTCTTATAATGCTATAATAAGCTGTGTTGTATACTAACCATTTAGTACTTCTGATAATAACCCTGAAAGCACTAGTAAGCATCTAGCATGACCAATAAAAACATTTTTTTTAATAAAAACATTTTTGAGATGGGAGAGAAGAGATTGTCTCATAATTCTGTTTTCTGTCCTTTTAGGAGCTGTGTGTCTGGGTAAACATATTTCAATTTAACTTATTCCAAAAATAGTTGAAAATTGGATTAAAGAAACAGAGGAGTTGAGTTTGAAAAACATTTTATGGTGAAAATAGTGTATCTTCATTTGGATTCCTACAAAAGCAAAAACAGAGACAAGGACTTAGTGAACCGAGGTTACTGGGAGGTGAATCCAGGAAGCTGGAGTCAAGGAACAGGGAAAGCACATCAGGGAAGAAGGGAAAGCAGGTAAGGGCAAGTTGTGAGGCTGTTATCACTGTGGACATCCCAGGCCTAATCCCTCTCGGGTGCCTCAGGAACTGAGAAGAAATGAACCTCAGAACTGTACCACTGCAGGATTAGAAGCCCGAGCATTTATTCTCTGATCCAGTCCACAACAGAGAATTGCCCTCTGAGGACCCTGAGGAACTTCGAATTCTCATTCTTCAAGGCTACACCTAATCAGGGCTAACCCAGCTAAGGCTTCAGAGAAAGCCCTGAAGTAGAGAAGCTGAGGGACATTTGAGGCCAGAAGACATCAACATGCACAGGGACTGCGTGCTGGGGCTGAGGGAGCCAAGGGAATGTCCGTGAGGGGACAGATATAATCTACTATGTATTTCTTGCTCTAGAATAACTTGAGAAGATCATTTTATGTTCCTCTCAAGAAGTAAGTATAAGCTATCAAGCCATGAAAAGACACGGAGGAATCTTAAATGCATATTATTAAGTTTAGGAGGCTGATCTGAAAAAGCTGTGTGATCCTAACTAGATGATATTCTGGAGAGAGTAAAAAGATTAACATTTGCCAGAGGCTGGGGAGGGGTAGCTGAATAGGTGGAGCACAGAGGATTTTCAGGGCAGTGAAAATACTCTGTATGATATTACACTGATGGATATATGTCATTATATATTTGTCCAAATCCACAGAATGTACACCGAGGTTGAATCATAATGTAGTGTCAATGTAGGTTGGATGATTAGGATGTACCAAAGAAGGTTCATCACTTGTAACAAATGTACTACTCTGGTGGGGGATATTGATAGTGGAGGCGCCTGTGCATGCGTGGGGGCAAGAAGCATATGGGATATATGCATAATTTCTACCTTCTCAATTTTTCAATGAACCTAAAATTGCTCTAAAAAATAGTAAACAAAAGAAAGTCAGTATAAGACCACTGAGCATTGTAATTAACACCACATATTATTTATGTGGAATTACCTTTGCAAAACACACGTATATTCAAAGGAAGTTCTTTTAATCCCCTCATCACCCATTTGCCTCTATACAAATAGAGTATAGACTGCCACTCTCCTCCACCAGTTCTCTTTTTTTAGGTCCTCTTTTTTTCCCCCCAAATTTTGTATTTAAATTCAACTTAATTAACATACACTGTATTATTAGTTTCAGAGGTAGAATTTTGTGATTCATCAGTTGCATACAACACCCAGTGCTCATTACTTCAAGTGCCCTCCTTAATGTCCATCACCCAGTGATCCCATCACCCCATCTCCCTCCCCTTCAGCAACCTTCAGTTTCTTTCCTATAGTTAAGAGTCTTTTATGGTTTGTCTCCCTCTCTGTTTTCGTCTTACTTTATTTTTCTCTTTTAGGTCCTCTTTACCACATTTTCTTCTCACTCACCTCAACAGTTTTCCTTCCTCCGCAATTGTCTTTACCTTTCTACAGTCTTCAAGAGTTGTGGAACATGGGGCGCCTGGGTGGCTCAGTTGGTTGGGCGACTGCCTTCAGCTCAGGTCATGATCCTGGAGTCCCGGGATCGAGTCCCGCATCGGGCTCCCTGCTCAGCGGGGAGTCTGCTTCTCCCTCTCCCGCTCCCCCCTCTCGTGCTCACTCTCTCTCTCTCTCAAATAAATAAATAAAATCTTTAAAAAAAAAAAAAGAGTTGTGGAACATGCTCTATAGTCAATTAAGACATAAAAAGTAGCCCCAAGACTGCCATTAAACAATTATGGGTCACTTGCTTACTAGAATATTAGCTAATAAAATAGCAAGAAGGTCTGTCTTACATGTTACATTGAATACTGGAAAAACATCTAAATTAAAATTCTGCTTTGGTCTGTTTATGGAGAAGAATAAGGGGCAGGGAGGGGAGGAGGGAGAAGGAAAAAGAGAAAGAGAGAGAAGGAGGAGGCAGAGGGAGGGAGGGTGGGAAGAAGGAGCCTGTGATTTTGTTTGAAATGTTTTCTGGTTCATTTATGATGTATCCTATAAGCCCATCGCTTTGGGAAATATTTGCCCATTTTGACACTTTCCCTGGCCAAACACTCCCACCAGCTTCATTTTAATTACAGAATCTAAGGGTTACTAGGGTCTCCTGTTGGAACTTACTGCAATATCTACAGTTGCCACATCTCTAATTTAAGAGGACACACACCTGCTTTAATTACAGGGCCCTTGAGAGATAACAAGATACAAGTAACATGACCAGATGAGAGTCAATTGCTGAAATTGTTTCCTGATAAAACGTATTTAGCTCCAGAGGCTAAAGCTCACTAACTCTTTCCTATATGGCATCAGGGTGTCAACAGGAACACAGCTACTGGGAATAATTGAAATGCCTCTCTTCATTGAGAAACTGCCCATACAGTAAACAAAGTCCACACAATGTGGCAATAGATGTAGAGTCATTTCTGGCTTGTTCTGTCATCGGAAAAAGAACCTGGACACAAAAAAATCGCAGTGGAATATCTCCATGCAGATATTATCCAGCATTTATTTCTCTCCTTAGTGAACATAATCTTATGCATGAAACTACCATCCTTGGGATTTAGTCCTCAGGTTTTTGTTTTCATTTTTGTATATAATCTTGAAAATTTAACAAAAATGTATTTTACTGGTTTTCAACCCAGTCTTCTATTGATGGGTGAAAGGCTGAGTGGAGTGACATTCCACAAGGGCCAGGAACAGCAAGCAGAGTATTCAGGGCATTTCCCAACTCTGTCTAAAGCGTCTCATCCCTAGAATAACATTCGTTCCATTTGGAGGATCTTATTGTTATCAGCCTATCTCACAATAAGAGTCAGGATAGGACTCAGTGGTTTAAGCCAAAAGAGTTTATTTTGTGCTCACACAAAGGCTGCTGCTCTTCCAAGCACCTCTCCAAGGCAGCTCCCATGAAGTAACTTAGAGATACAAGTTGTTTTCATTTTGGGTCTCTGCCATCTCAACCCAGGACCTCCAGGGTTGCCCTACATAGGGAAGGAAAGCTGGAGGGTTATACATTAACTACTAAAAGCATTATCTGGAAGCAAAACAGTGTCTGTTCACAGCCCATGGGCCAGAAATAGTCACATGGTACTGCTAATTGTGGAAGGCCCGGGAGCATCAGGTGTTCAGGAAGCAGTAACTGTCTTTGCCACACTTCTCAGTAACATGCTCTTCACACCCACAACAAACTAACATTCCTCAAAGACTATTTTTATCATATTCCTTCCTCAGTGAAATACTCAGGAATATTTTCCCAGCACCTGGCATTTTTATGTGACTTAACATTTAGTCATTTTTTCCCCCAATAACGTGTAAGTCTTCAAGAGGCCGTAATTAAGACAATATTTTTGAAAAGGGTAATACTGTGGTCATGATGAGATTCTGTAGGTTTGGCACAAGGACAGGGTTCTCGGGAGAAGAGGATCAAAAGATCAGGGAGGGCAGAGCCTATGTTTGTCTTCGACATCATTGAATCCCCATCATTTTCACCTATTACAATATCAGGAAATATTTTTAAAATTTAATTGAACTGCATAATTTTTCCTATGGCTAGTTCTATCTCCTGAAGCAAGTCTAATCTCCTTTCCACTAGCAGCAGCCTTGTTAGGCCTCCTCTTCTGCTTCTCTCCAAATGCCCCCACATATACAGTCACAAGTAACACTTGGATTTACAACTTATAAGGCACTTTCACCAGTATTATTTTTTGAGCCATCAACTCCTCTGTAAGATATGCAAAATAGGTATAATTATTCCATTTTATAGATGAAGCAGAATGTTAGAAACATTAAATATTTCATACTTCCTCTAGCTTTTAGTCCAGGGCTCTTGTCACCATTCCCTCATTCTTGGTAACCCCTGCTCCAGGCTCCTCCTTATGCTGCTCACAGACCCACTCCACCCATCTGCTCCTCCTACCCTGCCACCCAGTGTTGCCTCCCTGCCCTTCCTCCTAGACCTGCTTCACATTCTACCTCCTCCAGGATATCTTTTTGAATATTTCGAACCACAATGTTCTCCCCTCCCCGCCGCCTCCTAATTCTGTTTAGATGTATGATCTATAGAAGGATCATCATTCACACATGCTCGGAGTCTTCTCTCTAAATAGACTGGAAACCCTTATGGGGAGGAGTTATATCTTCCAATCATTTTCCATGCCCCTAAGCATCTAGCAGTGTGCTTGGTGCACAGTTGCCGACCATTTCCACTATACACTGAAGCAAGAAGGAAAAATCAGAGTATCACCCATGTTTATTGAAGAACCCAAACTCTAAATTGCACCTGGGCTAACTTTGTTTATAGACCCCCCAAATTGGTATTATATAGCCATGACAGAGTTTAAAGCCATCCTAATTTTAGAGGAATCTTAAAAATGTTTTACCTATGAATTCAAAGATTCTTATGAAGAATTAAATACCTATTTTTACTCTACAGAACACTCCATAAAGAGAATAAATGGGACAAGAATTATTAGCAAATCTTTTAATAACTAACTGAGAATAGAAAATACAAACTTCAAGACTTAACCACTGTCAGTATCCTCTCTCTCACAATAAATTTGGGGAAGGGAGGACAGGGAGATATTTTACAGAATGAGTAGTGGCCTTCAAGTGGTATCAAACTGGCGAAGCTCTTCTTCCTTTATTTTGGGTACTGCATTCTATATAATAACCACCTATTATGTAAAGTAACACTTATATTTATTTGTACAAAGGCTTCCTATAGTCCAAGTATCCTGAAAATTGTTAAAGTTTAGCTCACCTGTACTTCAGATAATCCGTCTCCTAACAACCCCTGCTATCCAGACTCTGAATTAGTTCTCTAATGCTTGCTCCATTACAACATACTGCAAAAGTAAGATACAGACACAGACAAAATACTGTTCCTCTAAGTTGCCTGTGGGATTTTGTGGGTGGTAAGGAAAACACATGACATTCTAGTTAAAGAGGGTAGTTGTAATTCTCCGTGCTTATCATCAAGATCTTCAAATCACACACTTCCGAGCCCAGCATTCTCTTGGCTTACACTCATAATTCTTTTTAACTTTACAGAGTGGGGAAGCTAGTGAATGGGGAAGGAGATAAAGAAGTGGGTAAGGCTGCTAAGGGGTTGAGTCAGATATGTATTTAGATATGCAGAAAAAGAATTTCACATTAGGATCAAGAAAAAGGTAACATACTGGCTTATTTCTCCCCACCAAAAAAAGGTTCGAAATGCTAAGACAAAGTAGACCATAGGGAAGCTTAAGGTGTGGATGTTTTCAAATTATTCAGGGCATTTATGCTAATTGTACTGGCAAAGAGTCTATGATTATTTTGGTTCCCTTCCTAAGAATATTAAAAGATCTGGGTTGGCATAAAGGGGTATGTGTAAAAGTGAAGTTTTATTACAGATGTCAAATTTGTTAGAGTGATTCATGATAGATTACTTTATTGAAGCAAGTTTAATTATGAACGTTTTCAAATCTTTTTTCCCCTTAACTCAATAAAGAAAAGGAAGAAGGTATGGTTTATCTTCCAAGGGAAGGCAAAATGATTCGTGGGAACAATATGGCAAAAACTAATTTAATCCTTACAAGTTTAAAATTAAAAAAAAGGGGGGGACAGAATGAAAGGATCAGCAAAATATGGCTAAAGCTGGTGGTGTATGATTACACCCAACACTTTTTTGTTGAGACAGGAAAAAGATTTATGTTCCATGGTAAAAGAATGTGTGTAGTGTGAATGATACTGAAAGGTAACTGAACAGAGGCTGATGTGGGAGATAAGGGAGCAAATGCTCATTGAGTCATGTGTTGAGCCAGAGCCATGTGGAGGGAACAATGTTAAATGACTCTGCACAGGCCCTGGAATGATCACAGATGATTTTTTATAAGTGTATTCTTTACTTTCCCACTCTACACATCTGTTAGCTTTTTAAAAATTAAAACACATGTACTTCCAAATTTATATATAAATATCCTCACGTTATGAGATTTACTTTTAAAGAAATAAGTTGGGTGAAGGGAATCCCACCCCTGTCATTAAGGACCATTAGAGTAAGTACTGGGTAACAAGTGGGACAGAAGGAATGCCTTGCTAATGCACTCACGGCTGAGGCATACCCCTCTGTTTCCTGATGGATTTGTACAGTTTTTCAGTTGCATTTGATGATGAAGCAGCTGGACTAGAGATAGATAAAATGTAACAGACAGTGCCCATTGTAATGGAAACCATGTCATTCATCCTTTCTAATTTTCCAAACCAGATGTATTTTTTTCCAATTTTTGGATGCTCCGTGTTTCTATTTCTCAAGTTGCATTATAGCATCTTGCACTCATTTTTTTCTGTATCACAACTTTTTCCTTACTTGGGGGTTCCCCATATCTCCATATACAGTGTCTTAAAAAATGAATTAAGCAATCATTAAATTGAGTTGTTCCCTTCTCCTGCTGGTTTACAGCAAAGGTAAATGGGTTGACAATTAAAAGAAGTGTATACTGGCTGTCTTTTAGGTGCCCAGCTCTATGGGAAATGCAGGCAAAAAAGCCTCCTTACCCTCAACCTGCATACTAGTTGGATAATCAAGACAAAGAAGAAAGACTAAATGAGATTTGATTATGGATGTCAGCTCAGATGCCAAGTATAATGAAGGATCATTTGTGGAGCACAGGAAAATAACTGCAAAAGCAATTTGAGGCATAAGATACAGTGTGGGTTGAATTCATCAGAGAAGGCTTCAAGGAGGAGATGGAGCAAAAGTTAGGCTTTGAAAAATGATACGTGTACAGACAGACAGAAACTAAAAGGTGAAGGTTCACTGAGAACCAATTATGGGCCAAGCTATACTAAGTCAATGTGATTACACTCATTTCATAGTTGAGAGATATGGTACTAGGAGAGATTTACAGAGATTAGTCATAAGTTTCCCAGGGACAAACCTCTACTAAGTGATATAGCTTGTATTCAAGTCCAAGTCTGTCTGACCCAATGTTTGAACACTCTTCACTACATGAAAAAGGAATAGTAGGAGGAGTAAGAAATATAGATGGTAGAAACAGTTAGATGATCTGCTTGGCTGGCAAAGTAAAGCATCCTAGACATCATTTATATCAACTCCTTTGTTTTACAGAGTCTGTGATCCAAGGATAGTAGAAAATAAGGTTAGATCAGGAGAATCTTGCAAACAGGGCAAAGGAATACACTGAAGCTTTGGAGATGGGCATGAGGTATTTTAAGATAATTTGTATGTCATAAGCTGAGCCCTTTTCTGTGGTAGAGGGCACTTCAAATCCAATCTATGCATAACCATCCTCTCCCAAAGGAGCTCTGAATATTTGGACCACCAGAATTTTGGAAAGAGGAAGAAAAGGCCAAATGATGAGCTGAAAACAGAGGTGCTTCAGTAGCTCTGAATGAGGCAGTATTGCTCACGACACTTCTCCTTACCAAAAAGAGTTGGCTCTGGAAGCCCTGCACCAAGAAATTAACCAATGTATTTTTGGAGTATTGGCTCCATGCCCAGCACTGTGCTTATAAATCTACAAATCCACACTTGTATCATTTAAGAAACTGGCTTATGTAATATAACGTAGGGGTTAAGCACACAGGCTCTGGCGGCAGACTCTCTGGGTTTCATATCTCATCCTCTCACTTACCAGCAATGTGACCTTGGGCAGTGTACCTCTTGGGCTTCAGTTTCCTGATCTGTAAAATAAGGAAAATAATACTACTTACCTCACTGGGTTATTGTGAGGATTAATTTAGATTTTCCAAGTAAAGCTCTTAGAAAACACCCGGAAGCTAGTAAGTACCTAATAAACATCAGGACTCAGGAGAAGGGGAGGAGGAGGTCAGGGCCACTGCTGCTGTTTGTTGGCCCTATTATAAGTGGTCCATTTTAAATGTCTTCTTTGATTATCTGTATACTAAGTCTTTGCAAATGCAAAAATAGATAGCTATTCATAACTGTTTTGCTGGATCTGATTTATCACTACAGTTAGTAGTATTGTATAGAAATGTGTTATAAGTGAGAACATAATCAACTGAAATTCTTCTGGTTCCTTTAATAAACTTTATGCTACAGTGAGCCACTGTATCATTCAGTACAGGCTAATATATGCTATGGTAACAAATAAATTTCAGTGGCTTAACCCCGCTCCCTTTTTGTGATTTGGACAATTCTCTCCTGGGCAACTCAGGAACTTGGGCCACTTCTATCTTACAATCATCCACCTAATTTCCTTCACTTCTAATACACAAATGGAGAGAGCAAGGGAGGGAGAGAGGGGGAAAGGAAAAGGAAGGAGACAGGCAGGGAGCAAGACATAGAGTAAGGATGTACAAGGCCCACCCACTTTTAACTGCCTTGGACTAGAGGTGACATATCACTTCTACTTACATCCCATCAATAAGAATTAGTCACATATAGACACCTACAAGGACAGAGGCTGGGAAATGAAAAGGAATGTGAATAGTTGTTAACTAACATTCTCTTAGGTGTTACATCCCTAACTGCTAGGTTTGTAGTTAAAAATCCCTGAACTACAAGAAGTGGGGAGACTCATGGCCCATCAAGACCTCAGTGTTTGGTCCTACTTATGGCAAATAGATGTTTCTCAATCAAAAAAGTACAGAATTGAAATATTTTCATGAGTTGGTTCTGGGATACAGAAAAGACTTTCAATTAAAAAAAAAAAAACAACAACCCTTAGTAAAGGACATCAGTACCTTTCTAACAGATGCTATGAGAAAAAAAAGAGTTTTATGAAGAACTTGATAAAAAGTTGGAAGCATTTTATTCTGTAAATGCAAAATGCTGCTAAAAGGGAGCATTCACTGAGACACAATTTTGTGGGACCTGAATTTCTGCCTATCCCAACTGGAGAAAGACCTTTCCTATAAAATTATTTGCATTAGGACTTTCTCTCTAACCAGGAATTTGAATGCTGGAGCAGAGTTTATCCTCATAAATACAACTAGATCATAACCTGCTGGTCAGCAATTCCACTTAACCTTAGAACATGTTTCTTTAAGCTAGGACTCTGAAATCAAGGGATTCATTAAAAAAATAATTTTAACTTTAATTTTTTTTTTTTTTTTTTTTGCCAAAGAGGACCTATTGACTCCTGGTGTTTTGTTTGTTTGTTTGTTTGTCTTTTTCCAAAGATTCTATCAACTAAACAAGTTATATTAAACCATGATAATTTTAGATATTTTGTAAATCAAATACATGCATACACACATGCACACATTGTACAGGTAAAAGCTCTCTTAATCACCCACAAGCTAATGAGACATGAGAGCAAAATAAAGAATTACTGTGTCTATAAAACTACATTCAATGCTTTGGATAAATAGACAAAGTTGAGCTACCTCCCCCCCACCACACACACACACACACACAAAGGTTATAGTAACTAGGTTTGGGGAAAGCCACCATGGACTGAAAAAGTCATCTAAAAAAACGAAGGATTCTGCTTTCAAATTTTTTCAGAAGCATCTATAATTTTTCATTCTACTTTAAGGAAATTGGAATTGAAAATCATAAAGACTAGATCATTGGCATACTTTTTGCAAGAAAGGCTATATGGAATCTCAATCATTGGACCCATTTTCAAAGTTTTAAGTTAAAATTTGTCCTATATATAGGTATTATTTTTATGACTCTTGATTTTATCAACTTTTCCAATAATTTGAACAACTACCAGTCCCAACTGAGTCAGGTAAGAAGACAGTTACCAGATAGATAGATAGATAGATAGATAGATAGATAGATAGATAGATAATTCTTTCTTCAGTGTAGAACATCATGAGCAAATCAGAGGTACCACATAAGTTTATTTCATTAAATTCAAAAGCAAGAAACTTGTCATTTTAAGTCAGCCTATGCACCCTTATCACAGGTGAATCTAAAATTTCAATTATGTTCTTGGAAATATTATAAATAGATCAAGAACCTCCACTACTACTTTTGATGTCCTATAGAATTCTATAGTTTGGCACTAGGGAATTTCCCATTTTTGGCTCTATTAATTTAACATAACAAAACACTATGGGTAAAACTTGTATAGTTTTATCAAGCAATAAACAAAGATACATTTATATATAAACACTGTATATATTATACATATATATATTACACACATACATATACATATACCATATACTTACATATGTATGTATGTATGTATGTATGTATGTAAAGCTTCAGGGAATTTTATGCTGTCAGACTCTAAAGATTAGGAATCACAATTCCAAGGACACCATCTTGGCTAAATGCTCCCCCTGTGGTCTTGCTTTCTTTCCAAGCTTATTATGTAGATTACCCTAACTAGGCATTTTTGCTAGGCACCGGGGCACATATAAAGCAGAATAAGACACAAACCTGATTTTGACAAATTCAAGCAATATTTATAAATAGATAAACACTTCCAATACATGACTAGTCAAGAAGTAGAGGTAGGTATACAATGTTACAGGATAAGAATACATGGCAAGCTATGGAATGGGAGAAAGTATTTGCAAATGACATATCTGATAAAGGGTTAGTATCCAAAATCTATAAAGAACTTATCAAGCTCAATACACCAAAAATGAATAATCCAATTAAAATGGGCAGGAGACATGAATGGATATTTTTCAAAAGAAAACAAATGGCCAACAGACACATGAAAAGATGCTCACCATCACTCATCACCAGGGAAACAGAAATCAAAACTACACTGAGATATCACCTCACACCTGTCAGAATGGTTAAAATCAACAACACAAGAAACAACAGGTATTGGTGAGGATGTGAGGAAAGTTGAGCCATCGTGCACTATTGGTGGGAATGCAAACTGGGGCAGCCACTCTGAAAAACAGTATGAAGGTTCCTCAAAAAATTAAAAATAGAACTACCCTATGATTCAGCAATCACAGTACTAGGTATTTACTCAAAGAATACAAAAATACTAATTCAAAGGGATACATGCACTCCAGTGTTTATAGCAGCATTATCTACAATAGCCAAACAATGGAAACAGCCCAAGGGTCCATCTACTGATGAATGGATAAAGAAGAGATGGTATATATATACAATGGAATATTATTCAACCATAAAAAAGAATGAAATCTTGCTATTTGCAACAACCTGGATGGAGCTAGAGAGGATCATGCTAGGTAAAATAAGTCAAAGAAAGACAAATACCATATGATTTCACTCACATGTGGAATTTAAGAAACAAAACAAATGAGCATAGTGAAAAAAGAGAGAGAGACAAACCAAGAAACAGACTCTTAACTATACAGAAAAAACTGATGGTTATCAGAGGGGAGGTGGGTGGGAGATGGATTAAATAGGCAATGGGGATTAAGGAGTGTAGTTGTGATGAGCGCTGAGTGTTGTATGGAAGTGTTGAATCACTAAACGTACACCTGAAACTAATATTGTACTGTATGTTAACTAACTGGAATTTAAATAAAAACTTAAAAGGAAAAAAAAAAAGAATACAAACCTGAGAAATATTCTCAGAGGCAGTGATGAAAATTTTACCCCAAGCCCTCCACCCATAGTGCTTAGAGAGGGCCTATGAATCCTGCCCAAAAAGATTTTGGGGTAAATGTCCACTTTTGAGGACAAAATAGCCTTAGGGGGAAAAAACTGTCAACAAGGAGCAAAAGATTCCATTCTCCTGGTTATTTTCCCAGTTCCTCTTTTAAAAGAAACAAAAGCAAAAACTCACTCTTATGCCACAGCTACAGGACAAGCAACAAAATCAACCATATTAAACATACAGAAGCTGTGGCTTACATTAAAACTGCTTTAATCCCAGCAATAAAGAACCTTCCAGAAAATTGTAATTAATGGTTATATTCAGTCCAAAATTTTTTAACATCTACTATATCTCTAAATTATTTCTTCCCTGTTGCATGGATTAAATAACATATTAATTTTAAATCAGTTAGAATAGGTACCACAGAGTGGAATAGATAGTGTTTACCATAATAATCTGAAAACTTTTTATTTATTTATTTATTTATTTATTTATTTATTTATTTATTTATTTAGAGCATGTGTGGGGTGAGGGGCAAAGGGAGAGAATCCTCAAGCAGACTCCCTGCTGAGCATGGAGCCTGACATGGGGCTTGATCCCACGACCCACGAGATCATAACCTGAGCAGAAACCAAACATTTTTTTTTAAAATAGAGCACCTTAAGGTACTGATATTCCATGGAACACTCTTTGGGAAATGTTGATCCAGTCTCATCATCCATCTGATTATCCAGCCTCAACTTGGCTATCCCCAGGGATAGCCCACATCATGGGCTTACTTAATGTCCAAAAAGCATTGATCATTACTGCTGGAAAGCTGCTGTTGTGGATAGTGCTGGTTGTTTTATTTATTTTTTATTATTTTTATTATTCAAAATCTGCCACCTTGAATCATCCTTTCCTTTTTCCTAGTTCTGTCTTCTATAGATCCTTGATGAATTAGTAAAAAGAAAGATTTGGTTATGGAAGCAGTGCCTAAATTAGATAGACTAACACAATGAAGTAACCAAATGTTTTACATACAAACTGAAGCAGGAAAATCAATGTATTGTTTCTCCTTACATTACGACATTCAAACCTGACTTTATAAATGCATCAGATATGACTCCGTAGTGGTGTTCCATGCAAGTGTGGCATGTCTAGGACCCAGCCACTGCTGCCTGAGAGTTAAGAGTGAGTGTTCTTTGTCTAGTCAAAAGATTGATCTCTAAGAACCTCAGAGATGTTTTTGGATTTTGTTTCCTGAGAAGAAATCATAGTTTCAGATTCAGACTTAAAAACAAGACCTTTCTAATAAATATATTAAGATCATTAGAACAAAGCACAAACTGATTATCTTTCCTTGGAGACTTGAATTGAGCTACAGAAGTGAAGTTTGTACTAACAGCCTGAGAAATGCAACTTGCACCTTCCAGTCATCACTGGTCAAATGGAATTTAATATGTACTTGATGAGCACCTCAAGGGGGGACAAAAGGCACCCTTATTTTGCAGTCTTCATCAGCATTTGCTCCTGAATCACCCTGGTTTTTTCCTCCCTTAATAATCAAATAATTCTCCAGCCTTTCATGATTTTGCTGTACATACCTTTTTGGCTATCTAATTAACACTGTGATTTCTGTTCTACATATGTTGTGTAATAGTTGATTCTGTCCTATCCTTACAAAACATATTAAGCTTAATAAACATATTTATGAGAATTACTTTGTATAGTCCTTATGCAATCAGCCATGCTGGGTATGATGGCCCAAGACGATGAAAACCCATTGACTTTTTGTAGCAAATTAGTCTACCACCTAATCGGTGAACCCTGCTAAGCTTTTGAATTATGACAAGAACCAGCAGCTCAGTTAGAACACTCAAATGAATTATATCAATTCATAAACTTGTTCATGTCCAGATTTCATTAGCCACACATTAACAGCATTTTATGTTTATTACTGCTCTGACATAATCTATAAATAACTGAAATGCTAATCATAGTGTTCTGCCGGGCATCATCATTTAATCATAAAGAGATACATTATTATAAACTATAATAGATAATAACAAGTCTGGGTCAATGGCTGCATATTAAAAGATCACAATTATATCCTATAAGGGTATGTACCTCATACATTTGGTGACACATAGGTCCGTATCTAATCACTTGCAAATGTTTCCCCTCTGACATACTTACGGTACAAGGTGACACAATTAAGAAAATATGCTTATAAAACAGTACAATCCTTGAACATCAAAGTAAACAGAGAACAATTAATGGTGGGAGAAAACATCTTCTTGCCAATGCCAATTCAATTAACTCCTTATTGGTAGGTTTGTTTTTCAGCAGAAAGGGAATTTGTGTCCCTAACATACAGGAAAACCAAAAGAAAAAGAAGGAAAAAAAGATGTGCAGCTTATCAAAATGCAATGTAACAAAGCTATTAGATAAAAGCTAAATTCAGTTACAATTGAGTTAAAATTGTAAAACAAAGCCTAACTACTGATTAGATCTTCTCCAAGTCCTATTAATGGTTTATTGCAAACTGTAACACACTAATCTTATATTACATTATAAAATAATTTCATGTAAGAATATTCACACTTCCTTGCAAGAGGTAATAACTTTCAAAGCCAGCAAAGCTACCAATTTCGAATGGCCCTGTTATTGTTGTTCAGGCCATGATGCTGTCGTCACTGTCATGTTTTGACTAGTTGATGACAGAGCACTGATCAAGTTTGGGTATGGATTTAACAAGATGATGGGGTCATTACCTTTGCAGCTTATGTGATTCTCTTGTTTTTGCTTCAGGAAAATATCCTGATGAAATACCAGCTGCTACACAAATAATTTCTGAAATAGATTATCAGTGGAAAGAGTTTTGAATGAGAAAAGAGGATGACCCAGAGTCCAAGAATTAATGACAGATTATTAAACTCAAGTATTTTATACCGAGAATTAGCCACTAATTTAAAGTCTTAGTTGAACAGGACGCTGAGATACAGTCTGTCATTGCAAGCACTTGCACCTCAGAGCTCAGGGTGAATCGAGGGAGATAAAGAAAGGAATGTAAAACACTATGGAAACCAACCTCTGGAGACTTAATATTCTGATCAGCTCACCTCCGAACATCTGGCTCTTAAATGTTCAAGCACAAAAACAAGAGAGCTAATGAAAGCAGCACATATTATCTCTCCCATCAATGTACCTCACAAACACCTGCTAAAATTAAAACAAATTGAATCTTGATTGCTGATTAAGTACCCCTTCTTTAGCTAGATATTCTGTCATTATTTGCCCTGGCGCACAATGTATAAACTGATGAATGGCGAGTGGTGGGCTGCAGCAGCAAAGGTGGATAAAAGGCGATTCAAAGTAGATGAATATAAATAGTAGCAGATTAACTTTGTGTACTCTAACCCAGCAAAAAAGTGAGTCTTCGCCCCTATCCCCCACCCAAGAATTAAAGTGATAAAACTGCATTTAAAATAAAAAGGTAAGTCTGTGCATTTTAATACACCCCTTCCAACAGCGAAGTTCATTGTCAGGCAGGCCTTGCTGCATTTAATTTACTCACCACAGCTTGGTGACTGAGCTTAAGAAGTACTCTTGACCTGTATTACTAACTGCTTTTATTCAGTTTCTTAGCTGCTGCAAATGCTTTATTTTTTTTTTTTAATATTTTATTTATTTATTTGACAGAGAGAGACACAGCGAGAGAATGAACACAAGCAGGGGGAGTGGAAGAGGGAGAAGCAGGCTTCCCGCAGAGCGGGGAGCCCGATGTGGGACTCGATCCCAGGACTCTGGGATCATGACCTGAGCCGAAGGCAGACGCTTAACGACTGAGCCACCCAGGCGCCCCCTGCAAATGCTTTATTTTTATTTTTTTTTTAATTTTTCTATTTTTTTGGATTTGCAGAAAACCTTTCCAGACATAGGCTGGTAATATCAAAAACAGAACCTTCCAAAACACATTTGGCTTGTCCATATCTGAAACAAATACTTAGACTGTGGTTTAAAAAAAAAAAAAGTTACACAATTTACTGCCAATAAACCAAGAGACTATTCAGCGTGCATACTTCAGTTAGAATAAAAATACCCCTTTGAGTTTTCATCACACTTATATAAATACCTTCCTATGTGAACACTGATGACAGATGTGTGGCTAATCTACCATGTTAACTTCATTTGAGAAATTGTGGTTTTGTTCAAACTTTATTAGCTAAACTCGAATTGATCCTGTTAAGTTTTAACTCAATATTTTACTTGGTTCAAGTATATTTCCAGAATTCATACAACTCAACAGCTTCCCTTTATTTGCAATACATTCACATAAATTTCCTGTTAAAATAATCAACTTCTATTTGTTTCAACGTCTTTTGATTAAAACAAACAAAAAAAAGGGGGGTGAGAGAGAAATAACGGTGTGTAAATCCTTCTTAACACCACACAACCTACACAACCTGGTTTTATTTATTTATTTATTTATTTATTTATTTATTTATTTATTTATTTATTTATTTGACTAACACAATAAGGTCACAACAGCACATATGTTTGGCATATGCATTTCATTATTGATGATTATGCTCTATCCAAAAAGTAGCTTCAATATGATAGGTTACTCCAGAATCTCCTATAGGGCATAAAACAAAAGGAAATAAATGTCCATGAATCACTTATCGTTTCTTGATTTTTTTTCTTATTGCATTCTAAATTATTTAAATATACTATTCGGCATCATATTGGAAAAAACAGATGTTTTCTAATTATGAACTGATTTTACAGTGTGATGGTGTCACATATTTAAATTACAAATACACATTTTTAGCATTCCAGCTGTGCTTTACAAGAGTTTAATTTGCTTCTTCTGATATGTCACATTGCACCTGCCTTTTTAAAACTCCTATAAATGTAAAACATTGCTCAAACACAATTATTAAGACATGTTGAAGAATTCTAAAGATTCTGAATAGCTTATGGAAGATGAATTTTATATAAAGATTCAATAATGAATTTACCAAATGTGTATTTGGAGTAACATTTACAAATATTTTTAGAGGAATATGAATTTGTACTGATGATTTGTGTGTGTGTGTGAATGAAAAGTACTATATAGAATTTGATTTTATTTTTATAGTACCTTTTATATTAACAGTATCTTCAAGCACAACCATACAAACATATTTAAAATACCTGCTATGTATTAACAACCATGAAAATAAAAATTCAGCATCTATTAAGAACTTACAGGTGACTTTTACTGGATAAAAAAAGGCACTGTGCCCAGAGATTGAGCATTAGTTAAAATACTGTTCCTTCTCTTCTTTTTTTTTTTTTTTTTTTTTTTTTTTTTTTTTTTTTTTATTTTTTTAATTTATTTATTTATTTGAGAGAGAGAATGAGAGAGAGAGAGAGAGAGAGCACATGAGAGGGGGGAGGGTCAGAGGGAGAAGCAGGCTCCCTGCTGAGCAGGGAGCCCGATGCGGGACTCGATCCCGGGACTCCAGGATCATGACCTGAGCCGAAGGCAGTCGCCCAACCAACTGAGCCACCCAGGCGCCCTGTTCCTTCTCTTCTTAAGGACAACTCTATGACACAATCAGATTGATCTATCACTTCAGGAAAAAAAACCTAAAAATTACAAGTTTACATTAATTTAAATTGTCCTAAAAAATAATGACCGAAGACTCCATAGTAATGGGCCCATTTTTGCTAGATCATCTTTATCTCATTGTGAGGTAGGGTTTCTTAGAAACACTTGAGTTCTGTGAGAACAGTTCACCAACATAAAGTTCAATGACAACTGTAGGGTTTAAATTGTCATGCAGTGAATGTTAAAGAAATTCACCTACATATGTGAATGAAGACATTTCCCTAGACAAGAGCACCAATAACTAAATAGATCTTAATATAAGGTGTTATAAAAAAGTGGAAATGGACTATATACTTTATTCTTGGACTCCACAGAAATTTATTAAACTTTAAAATAAATAAGTACATTCAGAGAAATCTATATATGAAATCTACATATAAAAATTTATATAAAAGGAATATTTCTTTTACATTTATTAAACATATTCAAGAGGTATTTATTTCTTGACATATGCCCTAAAAATAAATTATGGTTTCATAAACGTATATTCCTATTAAAAGTGACTGAGAGAAAAGCTCAAAAGGAAATAAACCAAATATAACTTATTCACCCAATCTTGTTGTTTCAAAATGATAAAAAGAAGCTTTGCCTCTGCACTATTTTGAAGAATTGACATGTTTAAATGATAGTGTGAGGTGTTTTTTTCCCCCTTTTTCAATTTTCACAATAATGGCTGAAAATAAACCACTTATAGCCCTTTTAAATCTTAATACGGCTAAATGATTTATTTCTGTAAAACCTGATTTCACTGTCCTCAGAATAAAATATTCAAGACAAAGCCAATAAGAATGTATACACTGTGAAACTGGACCCCCTCACACACACACACTTCAGTGTAAGTAGCTAACATAATGGTGAATTGACTTTTTTTAAAGAGAAGTCTGAAGATTAAATGAGGATGGTAAAAGTATTATGGTAATAAATTTTACTAGCAAACAAATAAAATCACATTGTAAAACCTTTCCAAAAAAAGAGGCTTTAACTGCAATGCATAATCATATATAAAAACCTAAAATGGAAATTTTTATCCATTAAAGTGTGAACAAGCTAATTCAGAATAAATAGAAGGGCATTTGGAACGATAGTGTTCAGCTAGCTTTCTTAGTGAACAAAGACCTTATTTTAATCATAAGGTTATTGACTGCAAAGCAAAGTGTTTCTGCTAAATACAGAACTTACAAAAGGACTCATCTGTAAGTCTTATTTTCCATAGGATTTAATAGTCTGTCACAGCCTGAGACAGCCTATCTTGACCAGATTTCTCTTCTTAAGTGTCCTGGGCCACCCATCTTGCTCTCTGGGCTGAGCTTTCTAGGTGAATACCGAGCAGTCCTTCTAACCTTTGATGTCCTTCAACCATAAATCAGCTCCTGAGTTCCAGGAAGCCACCCGTGTGAAGACAGGTAAAATGAGATGATGTACCCCTTGGCTCTTCAGTTCTGGTTACCAACCCTTATTTATACACCACTCTCCAAATACTCATCCTGGTTTTAGATTTACCTTCATGTTTCCCCCCATTTAAGTGTGGCCATTTCAAGGCTGGAAGACATTAAAGTACCTTTGGATTTCTACCAAGTCCAAGAAATAAAAGAAGGGAGATTCAGAGCAGGGGCCCCAATTGTTCTTGGAAAAGGAGCCCTAGACTAAAGATGTACAATAGCAGGCAGTATTTAATTCTTTCTGAAACTGACAACCAACACTATATTCAGTCTGCCATAAAATGACAGTGACAGACCTCAAACTAAGTCAGAAAGTCTCTTGCAGTTGCAGGGGCAGCTGCTCTATTCTGAACAGGGACAAGAATGTGAATTCAAAAGCTGCATGCATGAATGAGAGGTATCTTTAAAAATGGCTCCCTCGGGATGCTCAAAGCTTGAGAGTCTAAAGACTGTTTTCCTGAAATGCTATTCTCAACACACAGCTGAGACCTCAAAGAACAGATTATTTAATTTAGGGAATAAACAGAATTACAGGTTAATAAACAGAATTGCAAATATCTTCTAAATATCATCAGCTGACCCAAACTCCCAGATCTTCAGCTTCTTAACAGTCCCTGCCAATTCCCTTTTACATAGTCCTCTCATCCATTATCATGATAAGTCCTCTTGATTCTCTAATGTGAACACAATATTTGTATCCAATATTCTCAAATGAATGATGGTGAGGCCACCATCTTTGGATCCTCAGAAAAGCCTTAGTTCTGATCCTCTATTAACTACTTTATATAGAAGGTATATTTGCTGCTCACTGTTTTACCTTCAGCTTCTGGGGGCACTTCTCTTAATGGATTATACCATGCTCTGTGTTAGGATTGGGGTTCCTCGGGGCATCTAATGCATTCTTCTCTTCATACACTTGAACACGGGTGAAAAGGGATAATTTGCCATAGCAGTGGAAACTTTATATACTAATAAATAAAGTGAAATATTCCAGGAGAAATTTCATGTAATCAAAGAGTGGACAGAGCCCTGAAATAAGACAAAGAGGTTAGAGGAAATGAAAGTTGGGGATTTCTAGTCACCTCCACTGCGTACCTCTTTCTAGCAACATGGTGGCTCTGCTGGTCATAAAAACAGGAACTGAGTAGAAGCTGCTTTATGAGATAACCAGAGCTAGCCCATCTTCACTGTGCCAACCAATCCCCAACCCCTGTCAGTCCCTCCTTTTGTATGTTCTTTTATTGACCTCAATTTTAGTAAGGCACCATATAAAAGGTAGAATGGGCAGTAACACACTGAATCTGAGACAAAAGCGAATTAAGAAGAACTGTGGAAGAGATGCTACTTGGGCATTAGAGATTTTATGTATTACTTCTGGAATGAGAAAATCTGAATAATGCTTAAAAATATTCAAATTAAGGGGATCAAAACAGAACAGAAAATTTCTCCCCTGTTCAAAGGATGTCACAAGATAGATGATTGCTTGACAATGAATATTTGACCATCAGCTTAAGATTTGAGAGGAATTCTAATAACAAAAAAAACAGTGAGGTGTTCTAAGATGATTCTACCTACCCAGCATGTATATTTACAAGCCTGGCCTGGATAGATTACACCTGGATAAATAGATTATATCCATTCCAGGATAAGCAAACCAACAAAAACAGTTTAGCAAAAGATTCTCCAACATAAAATCAGAGGACAATAGAACAGAAGAAACAGAGAAAAAGCATACACACAAAAAGGCTTTTCTTTAATTAAAGGGAAAAAATAACCCATCTCCTTACTGTTCTCAATAAGATTTAAGAAAACGTACCCTCAAAAGCAAGAGATGATTGGTAAAATGATCCAGAAACAGACTGGTTTGAAAAGAGTTGCATGTGTAGGTTATAAAGAAGTTGAATGAATTAAGAAAAGATTGAAAGGGATCCAGAATTGTTATAAGTGAATCTGCATTAAAGAAGCAATGCACAAACTGTACAAAGAAAATTTGTTCACTAACACTGAAGACAATACAAGGTACATTTCCAGAGCATAGAGAAAAAGGACAATAAAAAAACGAGTCATGAGACAAAGGCTATAGAAGAATAGAGAGCCCCCCTAAGGACTAATGTAAGAAAAGGGAGGGGGGAGTATAAAAAATATAACAATATTCTATTTGTATCTGAAAAAATATATAAATTATTTACAAAGAAGTAAACAAAGAGTAAAGCATGTTTTACACTTCTGTTGGGCTTCATTAAATACTGAGTGACATGAGAAATGTCTACATAATTTTGTGGGGAAAAGTTTGTGACCCAAGAATTCTATACACAAACAATTTGTGGTACATCTACAAAGGTAATAAAAAGATATTCTCAGATACACAAGGGCTCAGAAAGTATATGACCCATATACCTTTAAAAAATACTCAAAATAAAGGGGCGCCTGGGTCGCTCAGTCGTTAAGCGTCTACCTTCAGCTCAGGTCATGATCCCAGGGTCCTGGGATCGAGTCCCACATTGGGCTCCTGGGATCGAGTCCCACATCAGGCTCCCTGCTCGGCGGGAAGCCTGCTTCTCCCTCTCCCACTCCCCCTGCTTGTGTTCCTGCTCTCGCTATCTCTCTCTCTGTCAAATAAATAAATAAAATCTTTAAAAAATAATAATAAAAAATAAATAAAGAAAAAATAAAAAAATACTCAAAATATATATTTAAGCTAGGAGAGAATATAGAAAAATTTTAAAAATGAAAATAACAAAGTATTAATATAAAATAAATGGTGATAAATAGAACACTAAATCTAAAGTTTTTTAAATGTAATAACTAAGATGAATGGTTTTAGAAACGGTTCTTGTGAGAGAAGAAGCACAATATTTAAAAAATCATTATTTAACATTTATTATTCAGATCTAACACCCAGTTGATATTAACACAAACTGGGAATTGATTTAAATAAAAGAAAGTAGTAAATGAGGCAATTTCCTCATCTTTCATTGTGGTTAATCAAAAGCAGCTTTCTCTCTATGCTGGTAATTAGAGAGATACAGGCCTAAAAGGTTTTATTTTAATATAAAGGTAGTTACTAGTGTTAGAAACAAATGTATACCTTATAAATACCTGTAGGGAGAAAAAAGCAAACAGAAAGAAGGAAGGAATGAGGGAACTGGAAGAAGGAAGAAAAAGAAACAATCTATAAAGCAACAGGGAAAACAAAAGAAACAAAAAGCATAAAAACTGTTTCAAATATGAGAAATATCAAAGATCAATTATAACACAAAATATTAGTATGTACAACTATTTTTAAAAGCAAACAAAATATCTGAGATAGGATAAATCATTTTGTTGGACATTGCTGCTAATGGAAAACACAGCTAACACAAAGGACAAAGATTAAAAAGAAAAGGGTATTTGTCAATATCACACACAATAAAAAGAAAGCTGGGGTCACAACTATCACATTAGACACAGAAGAATTAAAATTAAAACATATGGAACCAAAAAGAATCAAAATATAGTAAGTAAAGTCTGTCATGTAGTTATAATAATAACAACAATATAATTTTATGCTCTGAGTAATACAGTATCTAAGTTAACAAAGAAAAATCTGTTAATTGTAGTGGGAGACATCAGGCTAAACTGAAATAAATAAGTAAATGATTTAAAGAATTTAAGGAAATGATAATAACAATCTATGATTTATTGAATGCTTATTATGTGCCAGGCACTGTGCTAAATTCTTTAATATGTAGCTCATTAGCTGTTAATAACTCCATAAGGCCAGTTTATAGTCCTGTTCACACACTGAGAGACCAAGACCAAGACTTGCATAATTTGTCAACTTTACACAATTGGTGGTGCCAAAGATGTACTTCAAACTATGTCTGTCTCATATAGGAACTGAAAAAAGTTCCAGAAAATGGCCAAATATAAACTAAATATATAAAAATAAATCATTTTCTTCTATATATACAGTAACAGGATAGGAAAAAAAAAATGTTTTTCAAAGTATAACAAAACCATGAAGTTCTCCCCAGAGAGAAATTTACCAAAAAAAAAAAAAAAAAAAGCACTCTGGAAAAACACAGATTTTCACTGAAAATCATAAAAGAATACATAAATAGACCTTTTGTGTCTCAGATATAGAAGACTAAATTTAGTAAGAATGTCAATTCCTATCTATTTCATGGGCTTAGTGTTATTACAATTAAAATCTCTGCTTTTCTTTTTTAACTTGCCAAAGTGATTTTAGAGTTCAGTTTAAAAAGAAGTATAAGACCTTCTCTAGACTTATGCTGTGTGTCTGGTGAGAACAGAGAATATATCCATCTTGCCTAGCATCCCTAGCCCAGAGGAGGAACTCCATAAATATTTATTGAATGAAAAACAGCTAAGAAAATTTTGAAAAATATTCTAATTAATGTTTCTAACTAAATGAAACAAATGTTTCTAACATTCTAACTAAAAACTTGCCTCAATAAAGGTTAATACCTTGGATATAGAAAAAAAATCCAAATTCATAGGAGGAATGTAAAAAGTATTTGATGATTCCAAGGAAACAATTAGAAATGAAAATAATTTGTTTATGGGAATATTCATTCAAGAATTATTAATAATAATAATACAAATTTTATCCCTACCTAATGGTAATAGAACAGCAAAATTAATCATATAATGTCCATATAAAGAATAACATATAGCCTTTTAATGTATTATTGAATATTTAATGAGTTTTATTCAGTTTATTCTTTCTACAAATGCTCATAATGTAATGGTAAAAGAAAAACCAAAATGCAAGCATATAAACAAATCATGGCCTGATTTTTAAAAAAAAATATTGATTTGAGAAGCACTGAAAAAAAAAAATGGGGAAGAAATATATTAAAACATCAACACTAATTATGTCTGGGTTGTGGAATTATTCATTATATTTTATTTTCTTATTTACATATTTTTAAATTTTCCATATTTCCTATACTGAGTTTACTAAACTCTTAGAATGAGAAAAAATGGTTCTCTAAAGACTAGTTTATTCAAGGTAATAGAGCCAGATTACTAAAAGTGAAAATAAATCTGGCCTTACTTTCTATTTTGGTGTCTCCAAATTTCAAGGGATGTCAATTTCCATATGCTGTAAAAATCCTGGAAAAATCTGATTTTCAATCTGTGGAACCAAAATAGGAACTTTCCTCCCAAGTAATGTTTTCTACAGTCTCTCTTACACTCTTCACCTGAGACTCAAAACACCAAATTGAAAATATCTGTTTAAAAAAATGAGAGCAATTTAAGATAATTTTTTAAAACACCCTTTTTTCTCTCAATGCTTGTGCAGTAAATATAAGAAAGAAAGGTTTCATTGAGACAAAAAGGAGGGGAAAATGTCCATGAAGCATACAGAGACTTTAAGGGACGTTTAAAAATTAGTGATCAAAACAAACTTCTCAACACCAGGATTAGCAAAATGATGAAAACACGAATTAGCAATACATACAATGCTTGGAAAGATATTTTTTAATGCCTTTGATGCCTCTTAATAGAAAACAAAAACAAAAACAAAACAAAACACAAAGATATCCAAGAATTACAGTAAAGGCTCCTTATGGGTGTTTATTAACTGTAACATCATACCTTGCCATTTAGAAGTGAACTTAAAGATCATTTCACCAATTACACTGAATCACCTTTGGAAAATACCAGTATTTGGGGAGAGTAACTAACAGTAACTATCCACTTGTTTCCAGAGTTTTTAGCAAGATAATAAATAATTTGGATTACATATTCTAAATCGTTAGGAGAAATAAGAAACATGTGAAAATAGTCCCAATAAAGGATTGGTAACCTTTTAATGAAACTTTGTTCATCTATGTATAACCATATCCTTATTTCAACACTTGTAGATAAGTCTTGATGCTGATGAGTTCATTTTAGGAATATATAACTTAACAAGTTGTCAGGTTTAAAATAGGAACATGAATCTTACTCATGAGTCTTTTCATTTTTAATGGATAAGAGATGTAGTGGCTTTTGAAGCTTCCGGATAAGGAAGCCCGGACCAATTGAAGCTTTTAGGGACTGACTGGGTATGCACTCACATGCACAGAATTACCCTGGGAACCACGCCAGTGGGATAGTCTACAATGGGAAATCTAATTTTCACTCAGCAGAGTTCTGAAGATGTGGAAAACCTTAAACAACTTAAAGCCAGTATTAACAACAATACTTTAAAAAATAACATCTTAAGTTATATTGTACACTTATAGTTTGCCATTACTGGATTTGCTACGATTGTCACGGCAGTTCTGAGACATAAGCAGGAAAGGCATTATTCCTATTTTGCATGTGAAGTCACCAGAGCTCAGAGGAATGGACAGTTTACAAGATGATACAGTTCAAACCATAGGTGGGACTAGAACCTGGGTCTTGGGAAGGCTTTTCTAGTATTCTTTCCACTAAATCATGTGGGTTTTCAAGGAAACAAGTTTCCAAATAAGGTCCCTCCTACTCTCCCTTGGGTAACTTTAATAAACTCAGTGTAAAACAAACAACAAATTGGCTGTTCCCAAGCAGATGGTGCTGCTCAGCTGCGGTTAAGCAAGGAGCCCTCCAACACGCCAAACTTTCACAAACATTACTTACTTACTATTTTATAATGCTGGTGAAAGCAGGCAATTCACATTTAGCGTCCTTGTTATAATAGCATGGGCCACAGCCCTGCTAGATCAGGCCAGCTCACATGTGGAAGAGGAAGGTGTGAGATGCAGCTAGGGACACAGTGTTGCCAGCAAGTTTGCCCCAGAGGCAAAATCCCAAATCTAAACAGAATGGAAAAAAAGCAATGGGGGGGGGGGGGGGGGGACATCCATTGGTATGTGGCAAATAGGTTACAGCTGTGCCATGAGCTAACAATGGCAATAGAATTTTGTAAAAATACAAAATTTCTATTTGGAACTTTTACGAAAATCCAAGTTTCATATTTGCCCTGACACTCGATCTTCTTTTTCTTACTAGAATTAAACATCAAAAAAATGTAATTACTTTCTTTTTTAACTAAGTAGCATATAGACACCTCCAAGTCCCTTCCAATATACCCTGATACCATGCAAATATTATTATATTTTCTATATCCTAAGGTTAAAAAAAACATTTGGAAAACATTGGCATATTTATACACCTTTATGGAACACCTACTATGTGTCAGGCATAATCCCAGGTGCTGAGATGCAGCAAAGAAAAAAAAACAAAATGTGTAATCTCATGGAGTTTACCTTCTGAGTAAGGGAAATAGGGCAGTGAAAACATACACAAGAAATGCAGGGTAGTGATAAGGGCCAAGAATGAAACTACAGCAGTAATTTCTCAAAAGTGAGAGTGACCACCAGGGTGCTATTTGAGGTAGGTCGATGGGGAAAGACTCCCTAAGGGAGACTGGCAGGGAGTGTGTTCAGGCAGAAGTAGCATAGTCCCCGAGGGGATGGTTTTCTTGGTGGTTCAAAGAATGGCAAGGAATCCAGCATAGCTGGAGTGGAGAGAATAAGGGAGAATGTGTAGAGGATAAAACATAGGAGTATCTTTTAGAATTATATATTCTCCTATATATTCAGAATATAGGAGATCCAAGCAGGCAGACAGAGTCAGAAAGGGTTGTAATAAGGCCCTAAGAGCAAGCTAAGCCAGACACTTCTGGACAGAAGTCCTAGCAAAATGTGAGAGCATCCCTGTACCCTGACTTAGACGGGCCTTTGTCTCTCCTCCCAACTATGCCAGAGTCTCCCAATTAGCCCTTCTCAGGCCCTTCATCGCCCATACAACCACATCCACCTGGGTGACCGTCACAGCTTCAGTGGCTCCCCAAAGACCTGCCTGGGACAATGAAATCCCCACACCTACAGGCTCATCACTGTATGAAGCTACCCCATGCTCTGAGCCCACTCTACTCCATTCTTATGTATGCTAACCTCTAAAGACACTAGTTTATTTGCAATTTCCAACCAGGCTAGACTCTCTTAAGCTTTCAGATACACAGTTCCCAGTGCTGTGATGCCCTCTCTCCACTGACCCTGAACCCTGCTCATGGCTGTCTGCTGAATTCCTACTCATTCTTCAAGTCCCACTTACATACCATTCCTCTGGGAAGCTGCCATCAACCACTTCTGAAAAATTAGTCCCTCTTACCATAGCACTTACCTACTCACCCACTTCTATTCTATTCTCCTCCTCTAACCTTTGTAGATGACCAAGTATATGTCAGAGTCCTGGGATGAAGATATGAAGACGAATAAAACAGAGTCATGTTCTGGAAGGATTTGTGCTCTCGACAGAGAAAAATCAAAATATTTTTATATTACATTATTATTATTATAAAAAATACTGTGACATGAAGTGCTCCGGGAAGATTTCTTTTTCTTTTCTTTTTCTTTTTCTTTCCTGCTAGGGAGGAACAGGTTGTCAGGAAAAGTAGCAGAGAAGGGGCACAATTTGAGTTAGATCCTGAAGGATGAATAGAAACTTACCACTTGAAGGAGAAAGGGCAGGCCACACCCCAGGAGGAAGCAGTAAGAGCACAAACTGGAGATGTGAGAGTGCCCAGCATCTTGAAGGAAAAGTGAGCAGTACCGGGGGACTGAGCTGGTGGGGGCAGCTCCAGAGGAGCCAGAGAAAGCAGGAGGCAACAGATTCTGAAGGGCCAAAAGTTACTTGATAGTGAATGACAGTTGTCAGAGGTTTAAAACCAGGAAGCGACACCATCGGATGAGGGTTTTAGAAAAAAAATACCTCTGGTGGCAATGTGCAGGATGAGGTCAAGGAAAAGGAAGGCTACTGCAGCACTTACTTACCCAAACTATACTGAAACTGAGCTTTTAATGCTTTTGTATTTCATTTTGTTTCATTTACTTGATCTGGTGGAATTCTCAAGAGCCATGATAGTGTTTCTGTGTACACACAGTCACTCAATGTCTGTCAAATGAAGTGAGCAAGTGAGTGAGTGAGTGAGTGAGTGAGTGAGTGAGCGAATGAATGAATGAGTACATATATAACATGAGGAAATTTTTCTTTAATTTGAGAAAAATCTGGGGCGCCTGGGTGGCTCAGTCGTTAAGCGTCTGCCTTCTGCTCAGGTCATGATCCCAGGGTCCTGGGATAGAGCCCCGCATCGGGCTCCCTGCTCTGCGGGAAGCCTGCTACTCCCCCTCCCACTCCCCCTGCTTGTGTTCCCTCTCTCGCTGTGTCTCTCTCTGTCAAATAAATAAATAAAATCTTTAAAAAAAAAAAAATAATAATTTGAGAAAAATCTAATCTGGAGTCAAGTTTCCTACAACTGTGATGTCAGGATTATGTTGAAATACTTAATCTTGCCTCATTGTGGTATCAGGCCTTCCACATAACTAGTTTTTCAAATAATTCAAATGTTCACTTTCTAACATGAAAAAGTATTTTTTTTAATTTCAATGAAATTCTTTTAAGACAAATTGCTGTTTCGCTTCCTTAAGTAGAACCATGGGAGGTTATGTTTTCTTGGAAAACTACAGTTGACAGACATCTACTACAGCACCCTGAGGCAGCATGCTACAACAGAATGACATCACAGCTTTGGGAGTCATGCAGACCTGGAGAAAACTCTGGTATTGCCACTTACTAGCTGTGGTGGTTTTGATCATTTAGAATCTCAGCTTGAATTGGCTCATCTATGTAATGGGAACATAGATAATCTAATTTGTGGAATAAAGTTAAATGATATATGGAAAAGCACCTGACACATAGGAGATGCTCTGGAGACTACATTTATCGATATTAATGCAATTATTAATTTTTCAGGTTTGTATTTTCTAAAAACATCAGGCTACCAGCTGTCATTTCAGATATCATTTGTCTACACCTCACAGGCCCTTCTTTCCTCAATCTTCCTTCTAATAGCTATTTCTAATCTTCAGTTATTACCAGATAATATATCCTCCTTAGTAAGCATGGATAAAGCAACAAGTGTGTGAATGAAGGAAAGCCCAGGAAGATCACAGTTTGGGTATAAAGGTTTTGTGAAAGCCAACTGGAATGCTCAGAAATCTACCTTGCTTACGTTCCAATTCCAAATTGTGTCCTAAATTGTAAATAATACCAGAAGACTGTCTTCTTCAGACTACCAGTGATACGGTCACATGGAAAGTAGAAAGGCACAAAGCTAGATTGTTTGGAACAAATTATCTGTTGATAAAGGTACAAAGATTTTGAAGCAAAAACAATAATAATAATTCATTAACAATTTAAAATGAAATATAAAGCCTATGGTGAGGAAAAATGACATGAGAAACTAGAGGGAAGAACAAAGCCTCTAGACTATGATAAAAGACTTCAGTTACTGGGTAGGTAAAGGAAAAATAGAGTTTATTGGAAGTAATTTAGTGACTACTTATGGAATTACAATATGACAAAAATCCCAGAATTTGTAAAGCAAATGTAAATATAAATATAAATCAATTACTGGCTTATTATTTCATTAAATTGAAGATGGAAAGGACCAATTCTTGAGTCACAGCATTTGCCTCCTGGGGTCCTAGATAGCTTTCCCTGTCAAATTAAAATAAAAAAGATAAATAAACATGAGAAATTAAGAATGTCGAAGTATATGAAGGGAAAAGGAAAGAAGGGGGAAAATAATGTTTCACAATTATTATCCAGGCTAAGAGAAACAAAATTACTTGATCATAAATTCAAGATAATCTGGTTTTCTTTATGAGTTCCTATTTTATTAATGAAAGGAAGGTAACACCTTATTGTACCCGGGTGAATTAAAATGCCTATTTGAAGAAGCAATCCTCCATAGGGGTCTTTAATAGAATCTGTGAATGGTTCTAGAGCCAGATAATTTAGCTGTAAAAAGGCAGTATTAATATTAACCTCTCCATGTGCACAGACCTACCTTGAGGGGCATAGGGACAGGGAAATGTTAACAGAATGAACCAGGCACATCATTTCTTTTAAAAAAAAATCTGAACTATTTCAGGGGCAAAAACTGGATAAACCTCTTCTACAAAATTGCTTGCAATGTGCACTGTTACCCCTTTGTGCCTCTTGCTCCTAACAACACTGACCAGCAATTCAGCACCTCCACTGCTGCTCATATTATTTTCTGACTATGTATTCAGGGCATATGACTTGTAAGAAGTCTAATAGCAAAGCATTTAATCGAAATAAACTGAATAGAAAACGAATTTCCAAACGCTTCTTTCCAACAGCTTCTACAGGAGCCATGACAACACATTTCCAGATTAGAGGTAGGTGCTCAGTAGGGCCCCTGGAGACTATGACTTAATAAAATAAAAACAGATAATTTGAGGGAAGAGGCAAATGTATTTTACTTGAGCAACTAGTCAGTTGGTAAGAAATATAGATATAATAACAAATGGCTTTTCTCTTTGCTATTAGTTTTTTATGGAAATGCCAATACATTTCTCTCTTTCCCTTTATAATTCCCATCACCAATCCCATCTTTGTCCTCATCACCATCTTCCAGATTACTGCAAACCTCCTAGCATTGCTGTCTCCAAACACTATTGATCCATCCTAGGTAGCAGTCGGATTCCTCTTCCTGTTGCCATATCCTGTCCACATCAGAAGACACCTTCAACTGCTCACCATGACTTACAGAAATCCTAGATGAACTTCCTTTAGCTGCCACATATGACCTTTTACCAAAAGGACTCAATCTACATTTCCAGCTTTCTAACTCATTAATCCTCAAACTTGGATTCCTCTCAGTGGTATGGTTTGCTATTACCCAAATATCTCCATGCTCTTCATACTCCAGTTATAGTTTTCCAACATCTAGATTTCCTTCTTTATCCCCATCTCCATATATTAAAATCTTACCAGTTCTTCAAGTCCTAATTCAAATGTCAGTACTTCCATGAAGCTTCCCCCTAATTATTCCACAAAGAAGGGAGCTTCTACTCCTGAAACCAACAGTACAATATATGTTAACTAACTTGAATTTTAAAAAAAGTAGGCTCTCCTAACTCCCAGCCTTTTGGATACTGAACAAATTTCACCTTACACTATAATTATTTATAAATATATCTTATTTCATTCCCCTCTTTCCAATAAGACAAGTTCTTGGAAGAAGCAGTTTAGCCTAGTTGGGAAAAAAACAAACCAAAACAAAACAGCTTTTTAGCCCAACAAAGCAAAGTTTGATACTAAGATCTTTAACCAATTAGCTATACAAACTTAAGCAAGGAAACAGCTTTCCTAAATTGTTTGCTCAGTTGTAAAATGGATGATAATTATGCAAACCTTAATTCATGCTATAAGGATGAATAACATTGTATGTAGTTCTAGCACAATGCCAGGCATATACTAAGTGCTCATTAAATGATAGCTATTATTACTACTGGAAGTGGACACAATTTATTATCAATCTATGTGCTTGACAGTGCAAATAATAATTAGCATGCATTGCATACACTGGGTATTCAACAAATGTGGTTTGAATGAAAGAATTAATGAATGAGTGAATGTCTCAAAGATTGTTTCTGATCCCACTGAATGCTCTCAAAAGTTAGCAAATGGTTAAAGCCTGACCAGAGGAGGAATGTGGTCACCACATTCCTTTCCTTTCAAAATACCACTACTATTACCATCTTTAACCTTCTTCAGCAACTAGAATATTCAGTCCAATGGAGTAAAGTTGAGATCCAGAAGAACAATCCAGAAGAATAATCCATCCAAAAACATTTAAATTTGATGTTACAATGTGGTTTTGATATTTGTATTTAATTTAGGAATATTTATTATTTTAGAATTTACAAGCCATCAAATTAAATTGTTACAGATGGCTCTCTGCTTGTAACTATTTCCTCTTCCATTTTTCCCCAAGAGAAATACCTCTCACCCCCATAAGTAGAAGCAAAGCACCTGCTTAATAGGAGTTTCTTTTGGTTTGGATGTTTTCTTGGCTGTATATATTTTACAACTTCTCAATATTGAGAGGGAGGTAATTGTGGCAGATTGCATTTACCAGAAATGACCACAGCAATATTCAAAGTCCTACACCCTCTTCCAGGATCTTTTTACTTCCCATGAAAAACTGGAGTCTATTTCCCCCTTCCCTTGAACATGTCAGGCTTATAGACCAAGAGAGTGCACAGACGTGATGTAAATGACTGCCCAACTCAGAAGGCTACAGTTTCTGCCCACGTCTCTTTCAGCATGTTAGGAAGAAGCTGAGATCACATGGAGAGGTCACAGGAAGGTGTTTTGGTCAATAACCCCAGCTAACCTACAGTCTAAAGTTGACATCAACTGCCAAAAATGTGAGTGAGCAAACTTCAAATGATTCCCAGCTTTCTAGTCTTCCAACTGCGGCCCCACCCATTTTGGAGTAGAGACAAGCTGTCCGCACCATGCCCTGACTGGAATTTCTGACCCACAGAATCAATAAGCCTAATAAATAATTATTTTATGCTGGCAAATTTGGGGAGAATTTGTTATGCAGCCATAGTAACTAGAACAGCAATTAGGTATCTTGTTGTTTTTTAAATGTCCAGCTGGATTGTAGGTTTCATGAGTAGGGGAAAAATGAAAGGAAACAACAGATGAGTTGAATAAGTTATTTTAAACCCTTAGTACAATTGATTAGCATGTCAAAAATGTGGCAAGTCCATCCTCAAATAGTTAAAAGTTAGCTGTATAATAATTGAAAAAATAAATAAGGTTTTGCTTTACATACTATTTATCAGGAAGCCAAAAATAGACAAATGGACAATAACCAACCCAATAAACTAGCAACATGTAGAGTTAATCCAGTACCCATAATTATTTAGCAACTATCTGAAAAAGTCCATTTAGTCTTCCTGGGAGTTTTCAAATGCTTTTTGAAACAAAGTTGGAAAACCATTAGGGCTTTCCCCCACTTTTCTCTTGTTTTATTGTCTAGCATGAAGCCTCACTTTATTACAGCACATGAGAAATCTTGATTCTTAGTTAAAATCTGAGAATATTAGTGGTACATGCCTATCATAAAAACTGTGCACACATCTGGAAGGAACAATAAAGCCTTGTGTCTTTTCACAGTTTCTATTTTCTGGTTGATAAAATATTATTCCCATTACATAGATCAGACAAGTGAAGGGCAGAGGAATTCTGTATCTTATCAGCCTATTTAAGCTCCTAGGAGAAGAGGACTAAAATTCAAGGCCCCTTTCTTTTATTTATTGGAGTATCTTTCTCTAATGACACTACCTCTCAATAGAAGGATGAATGATAGTTACACTATATAAGCAAGAATGCGAACTTCCTCATTTTTCTAATAAGAAGTCAAACAAAACTGGTCAATATGAACCCTTTCCTCTTCTCAAGGTAGCTGTTATTTCCATCCTACCAATTCCAGCCACGAAGGCAAAGGGAGGCAGCTATTACTTTACAAAAAGGGAAAGAAGTTAACCCTCTCAGCTTCCCATTCCCACAGGAAAACCAATGGAAAAGGAGCCATCTTTATACAGTTTGTAGAATACGATTATAATTAGTGTTTTTTTTTTTTCCTTCAGTTTTTGTTTTTGTTTTTTTGTCATCTGTCTAGCTATGTCAGTTGTGTCTGTCCACCTTGTTGCCTTGACTAGTTAAACCAGAATCTTCTATTTAGGCTCTGATATATCCAGTATTTTATCTGGTTTCTTGCATTCAAAAAAGAAAGAAGAGAAGAAAAGAGAAAGTCATCTGTGGTCTCTTGTTTTCCCAAGGATTCATGAAATTCATTAAGCACCCCTGACATTCTCATTTACTTTTAGACCATATTGCTCCTTGCCTGGAAAGGGGAATACTTTCTGGCTTACTGCAGGTTGGACGTATACATAAAATCTGTAAATCACAGAGGATCTAAATACTTGCTACAGTTTCTCAATGCTCTAGCCTTGAATAGAAAGAAAGCTTTAATGGAAAGAGGGAAAAGAAACCACCATTTCAAATAAATTAAAAGCAACCTCCAGGCAAAGGACTATACCTGCAAAATAACTTTCCTTCTAGTATGAAATTTAGAATAGAGGAACAGAAGGAGCCCATTTTCCAAAAGCAGCAGCTTCCAATCCGTTCATTTAGTTCACTCACTAAAATTCAAAAGTCAGTTCATTGTCGAATCCAGTCATTATGCCATAATATTGGGCTTTAACAAATTGAGATTTCTTTTATGTATTTGTTCCTCTGTGCTGGATAAAAATAGCATTGAGTGAAAAAGCCACTCAGAAACTTAGGGGTAGACAGAATTGCCAAGAAACATAAGCTTAGATTCTGATGATGTAAATGTATTTCAAGAAACTTCATTTCCACACAAAATCTATTTAACAATTTCTTAACAATTGAGCAATTACTGAAATCCTGATACTCTGGATGCGTACCAAGTGAGTAAAAGTTGATTAAGTTGAAATTTGTGGCAGGTCTCCTTGTATGAATAGAGGAGGGACTGATGCCCTTGTTAATTAGACCCACTGTGGAAAGAACAATATGGTCCCAAAGCTATGTGCTAAGTTTACAGCTTTATTAACCCACTGCATGTTCCTCAGGCCCAAATAACACACAGGGAGGACAAGTGAGTTCCCTCTTCCTTACGCCTCACCTTGCCATTCAGACTGAAGGTCCATTTTAAAATCTCAAAAGCCCCCCAACCTCTTTGGGGGCCACAGTTGGGATACTGGATGAGGATGGAGCTTAACTAGAAACCAGAGATCTGTAGTCTCTAAATGGCTCACTCTGCAATAGCCTCTTGTAGATTCTAAGAGGAACATTTTCAAAATTCCCTAATGTGTACAAAAAGCACACTGAAGCAGTAGGAGACATTCTTCCTGCTTCTTTAGACAAGGTCAAACAGCCTGGAAATGCTCAGGTGATGGTTTGGAATTTACCGTGAAAACCTTTTCTTACTAGTCAGATAACTTGTCAGCCATAGTAACAACACAGGTATTGTTTGCCAACTGATTAACTCACTTTCGGGAAGGCACCGACCAGATTTTCTTTTCCTCTTAACCAAATAAATGATTTAAGTGGTTCAAACACATTTGACCAACAAATAATGAGATTATATAATACTTCTGGTTAAAAAAAATCCATTTCCTAAATTTAGCAGTTTTGCTTTTATTATCAGAGCAAGGAGACATCTGGGGGGAGGGGGGTGTTGGGGCAGCAGGGAGGGAAGAAGCCTCCGAGGGAATACTTCAAGAAAAAAAAAATTCTGTTGCATTTCCCTTAAGTCTTGGGCTAAAAGAATCTTCCTGTGGGAGAAAAGGTCAGTGTGGAGGCACTCTCCTGCTCACAAGTTCCCACCATGATGACAGGGACTCAATAGGCACAAAGCTCTCCCAGGGAGGCCTGGATTCACTGCTGAGTGGAGAGAGGCACAGGAAGTGTACAGCCATTTGCTTCTCTAAGGAGAGGAATGCTGATTTGACCTCTTTGGGTGGCAAGATAGTTTTCTTATGAAAATGACCTCCATAATGCTATTGTAGTGAATTAATATTAACTCACTTAAAAGTGACATGGGAACTACTCAATACTTCTTTGCTAACAAGGCTAGTGATAACAGCAGTCTCATTCTCAGTGTCTAAATGAGGAAATGAGGAAGTAAAAGATCATTACCTTATAAGAGTTACATGACTAAGTGGCTGGTATACAAACCTACTATCCCTGGGTTCCTGACTCAATCCTCTCTGCTAGATAATTTGGCATATTTTCCTTTCTGGACTCCTTAATTTTTTGATTTTTAATAACACCTCCAGCAATCCAAAAAGAGACTTATTGTAATCTTAGTATGTCAACAAATCTTGGTAAGAGAAAGGGTTGAAGTAAACAGTAACCTGATGGTTAGTGGATTCTGTCTGAATTTCATTTATCAGTATCCTTGATTAGCATAGACAGTAGAGAATTGTGGAAGGAGTTCTTTTTTGATTGAATTTAATTTGACTAACAAAGGTTGTGTAGCTCAATAAAATAGGAACATATCATCCACCATATCCTGTTCTAGAATAGCTATTTTTGATAAGCAATTCAGATATTAAAATTTTTTTAAAAGCAGCAAGCCCTCAGCTGGAAATTATGACTGAACATTATTCATGTGGAAGCCAAGAGAAACACAAAAACAAAAAACATGAAGATTTCATCACTGTTGTTCTGAGTATGCATCCTGAATACTCTACTAAGCACCAACAAACATTTGCAGTGGACCTACGGAACAGATAGCAAGTCACTCCTCTTCTATGCCCCATTTTCACCTAAAAATTGCTGCACTATTCAGGGCCCTAAAGCTACCTCCTCTTCAGAATTAGCTCGAACCACCCTGGTTAAAGTGGCCTATTCCTTCTCTTCCCCTTCTGAAGCAGGAATTGTCATTAACACTCATGTAACATTCATTCCACTGCATCTTGTGTGGTATTTATGTGTGTATGTTTATCTGTCTTATCACCCCAAGTGGCAAAAAAAAAAAAAAAAAAAAAATGGAAAACAACAACAACAACAACAAAACCCATGGATCTTGGAGTAAGGCATTCCAGACCTTAGGGGTAGTCTGCCATTGCATGTTCTTAAGCAAGCTACCTAACCTCTCCATGCCTCAGTTTCCTTACTTGAATAACAGGGGTATCATTCATCTCCAGTGTGTATAGAGAATCGACAAGATATAAATGCATCAAGTGCTGAGCAGGGGCACTGACACCGAGGAGACTGTCAGTGAGTATTGGTTTCTCTCCCTTTCTCATAACAAGATTATCAACTCCCAGACTGGGATCACATCTTACATGTCAGCACAGCCTTGAAAGAGGCAGTCACTTCAAATATTTGTGGAATTCATATTTTGAATAATAATGAGAGAAGTATGAAGAGGTAGAAGGCCAAAATAACAAGTGCAACTGAAAGAAACTGATATTTGGACATATGATAGTCTTATTTACTTCAGAAAATGTGAGTAAATGATCCCTGACAGCTGCTAGAAGGGAAGAGGGAAATGATAGTTCTACGTGAATAGGGATTATAGCGCAAGCATTTGACATGGAGGCTGAATGAAGTCGAAGGACGAGAGAGAAAATGGCAAGAGAATATGCATGGGGAAAGAATGGGTGAGGTGGCAATAAATGCTAGTGTTTGAAGGTGATAAAAAGTTGAAAACCCCATCTCTATTGTGTTTCTTTGAAAAAGATACTGTAATTTGTTATAAAAAATTTTAAACAGCATGTGATGCCAAAAAATCGTGGAAAAAAATTTTTAACGACTTACCACCTTCCTGACCAGATGATATCTTCCAAACTAAAAATACAAAGAACTTCATTCAACCCCAAAATTTGGCTAGGGGAGATCCTGAATAACTGAAAATTAAAATACACTAATCATACTATATCTCACCTAGCCAATTAGTGGTGCTGGATTAAGAATTGTTTCCAGCTCCAAGGAAAAACAAATATAAAACTTAAAAGATGCATCCTCTTGTAATCCTTTTTAAATTTGTAAAAGGGAAGAAGAGCCAAAGAGCTTGGAGATACTTAAGCTCACGAAATATGTAAGTGACAAAACCCAATAAAAACTATTACCTCGTATCTGGACTCCACCTTAGAAATATGCACTATTGAAACATTTCAGTGTTTTACTGGACTCTTCCATAATGATACCCTCCATAGATTACGTTTTGTCCCCACCACTTCCCTTGTTTAAAAAAAAAAAAATCACACTGATAAGCACCCATTCAATTCACTCCTAAGCATCCCGCATGTTAATTTCTCAACAACACAAATTTAATTCATCTCAGCATTATTCTCCTGTGGTGCGTACCCCTCCATATAAACAAAATGGGGATTCGTTGCCATGGCAACAGAGTGTGACTTTGATCAGCTTCAATGATCATTGGCAGTCACATGCCTTTGATAGATACCAAATTGTGAGTTAGGTTTGATTATCCAATTTTTCAATCTCTGATTCTACAAGAGGCTACTCCCACTTGCCAGAAGGAGTTGAGAAAAAAAAGAAACAAAAAACTATGAGATAGCTGTACTTTTGAGACAACAGAGTAAAGTGTTTGGTGAATGTAAAATCAGTGAGGTAGTGAGTACCTTGAGAATGACTTTTGTTCACCTTCTACATAATTTGGTGCATGTGCCCTGCCCAGCAACCAGGAAGGAAAGGCTGTTTCCCTTTTCCTTTCATGGCAGATGTAGGTGATATTTAAGGTTGTGTGTGCAGGTGTTTTGGGGGTTGATTTGTGTGGGAAGAGGAGAGGTGGTAGCCTGTAGCTTGACAGAAGAGGAGGAAAAAAAATCTGAACAATGTGTTGAAAAAGACTACAGTCTGAGCTGCACAGGACCAGCTGTTTTTGCTAATTAGAATAACAAAAATAGCACATGCTAAAATGTTTTTCTTTTTTTTCTCAAAAGCAATGAATGCTCTAGGAACTATAAGGAATGAGCTTTAAAATCCATTTAAATGGAGGAACATTTCAGGAACCATATGGGGAAGAAACTGAAAGGGAGAAGGAGAGTAGGGAAATAACATTTGATTTCAGCTGAATTTTTTTGAAGGATGATAAATTGGGGCTATTTTTCCTTTTTCTTAACATTTAATAGGAAATGTTTTCCTCATATCTAGATTTCACAAAAATGCCAGTGCTTCTGTATCTTACAGGAATGATGTATGTAAGCACCATGCCCACTCCTAACCAAGGGAGGGCAGGCACTGAAAAGAGTTGCATATGCTCTATCATCCGTACTGCATGTCTCATCTCCTTCCTCACGTTTTCTGTGAGGCAGTAAAGAGTAATTCAAAAACTTTGAATATAGGAATAACATTTGTGACAATGACAACATTCTGGACATCTGCACTGTTAGAGTACTTATAATAAAGTCACATGGCCATGGGGAAATTTCACAGAATTACAATCACAGTAATTTGCCAAGGTGTATAACTAGTTTGTTTTCAGCTGTTCTTCTCATGAATAATTATCAAGCAGGAATATCCTAAAGCTAGCACAAGCTGTCACTTAACCAAAATATTCAATATTTAACATCAAATTTAGAATTTCATAAATGAAAATAATTACTGCAAAAGCAAAATAATATACAGTGTGTATATTTGCATGCCTAAATGCACACAGCTACATGTTAAAATTCAGATTCCAAAGCATCCTTATCAAATGAAAGCATGTCTTGAAAGTTGAGGAGGAATAGAAAAGATGTAAGCACAAGTAAATCTCAGCCATTTTCAAGTACAGCTTGGTCTTCAGTACTTTAAGGACTGCCTCTCAATGCAAAGTGGAAAATGAAAACCAGCCTCTGCATATTGATGGTAGCTGATTTCATTGTGTCAGAATCTTTATTAGAGTTTTAAAATATTTGAAAACAAATACTATATAATGGGTAACAAGTTATGTTTTTAAATTAATACAAGTGCATCACTAAACATGTTAGCATTCATTTTCTGGAATGAGTATCAAGGTTCAGGCTTAAGTATTTTTTAAAACTCTTTACCCCTGTAGTCAGAACGTGGCAAGAATGTCATATCACATTATTAAACCTGGTAACATATATATTTATATATTTATTATATTTGTATTTAGGTATATGATATGTATTATATTTCTATTTTTCAATTCTAGTGTCTCCCTAAAAATTATTGACTAGAGCAAATGAAGATTTCTTTCTCAATTTCAGAAACCTATAAATGTATCATGAGTTTACAAAATGAGTACTTTAAGCCATTCAAACAATTCTTGTGTACATTAAGAATTTCTGTTTTGGGGCGCCTGGGTGGCTCAGTCAGTTGATTTCAGCTCTGGGCTCAAGTTATGATCTCAGGGTCCTGGGACTGGCCCCGCCTCTGGCTCTGTGCTTTCTGTGAAGTATGCTTGTCCTTCTCCCTCTGCTCCTCCTCCCCACTATTTCTCCCCCCATCTCTCTCTCTCCCAAATAAATAAATAAAAATAAAATCTTTAAAAAAAAGATTTTTTTATTGTACTGTTTACTTTCCCATTAGCATAAAACTTCTCAGTAATAGAGCTTAAGAATTTTTTTCATTTAAATAAAAGATAAATGATATTGGGAAAGAAACTCAAACATGAGAAGCATATCTAACTGAATTGTGGGTAATAGGTAGAAATTCCTTTGGGGGATAAATAATATTTTCACTTGGATAACAGCATTTGGTTTTCTGAATAGAATATTAGTTTTCCCAAAACTTTGGGGAAATAATTCTACTTTGTCTCTCCTATGATTTATTTTAATCACACCTATATGAAACAGATAAGAGAAATATATTACTGGGAACTAGGACTTGCTGCAAGTATAACAAAGGTATAAAATGGCTTCCATTTTAACTTGTGAATTATCATGGATTTTCAGATAGTTACATGACTGTCTAGAGCATGAAAGTAGATAATTCTAGTGAAAAGTGTGTTTGTTTGGAAATCAAAAATAGGATTAGTTACCAAACTAGACCTATCAGGTATTCCTATTTGGATTTATGCCAAATCTGATTTATGCTTTAGTTTTTTCATCAATAGAAATGTGATTATTTGGTACCATAAGAAAGATATTAGTACTACTGTAAAAGAGTGTGTTAAAATAAGTAGATATAGGGGCGCCTGGTGGCTCAGATGGTTAAGCATCTGCCTTTGGCTCAGATCATGATCCCAGGGTCCTGGGATTGAGCCCTGCATCAGGCTCCCTGCTCAGTGGGGAGCCTGCTTCTCCCTTTCCCTCTGCTTGAACTCTGTCTCTCTCTCTCTCTCTCTCTCTCAAGTGAATAAATAAAATCTTAAAAAGAAATAAGTAGAGGGTGCCTGGGTGGCTCAGTTGGTTAAGCGGCTGCCTTCGGCTCAGGTCATGATCCCGGGGTCCTGGGATCGAGCCCCACATCCGGCTCCCTGCTCAGCAGAGAGCCTGCTTCTCCCTCTCCCTCTGTCTACTTGTGCTCTCTCTCTGTCAAATAAATAAATAAAATCTTAAAAAAAAAAAAAAGAAAGAAAGAAGTAGATATATTTGATCACAACCCAAACACATGAGTGATACCCTAAGGCAGGCAAAAGACTGATCTGCAAACAAAATCAGAAATGGTTTATTTCTACATATCAGTTACTCTGACCGTTGTGTCAGACATGTGCCTGTACATGATTGGCAGATCCGAAGAATCAGTCTTCAATTATGCACTCCTCCTTCCTCATCTTCTATCTTTGCATTTTAGACTTTTAACCTGCCATTTCCCCTCCATCCCTGCTGCTGCTGCTGTTTGACTTTATTCTTCCATCTTTACTTGTCTAGCTGATTCTAATTGCTCTAATATCAATCTTTCTGCCATCCATCTTTCCTCATTCCATTCCACCATCTACACAAATGGGGTTCTCATACACTTCGTTAGCTTACTCACCTGAACCCCATCACCATTTCCTGATCTCATGCTACTCTTATGTCACTGAGCTTTTCCTTCTGCCTAGGTTGCCCTGACCTCTCTACCTAGACTCTGAATATCTCTTTATACCTCAAGATTCACTTCTTTGTATCTATTTTCTCCGTATACTCTTCCCTATTTCCCAAGGATAAAAGTGGTTTTGGCTCTGTTGGACCATTGATCTTTCAACCTAACTCTGTAGTTCCAATCATAATACTCTGAAGCAAAAGCCATTTCTTTCATTCTACTAAATATGCCATATATTTTTTAAAATGCACATACTAGGTGTTGAATTAATTAATTCCTAAGAAAATGGGTCCTTGGATTTGTTGGAATGAACAAGTGAAAGTACTCCCAAATGCACTCATTATTTATAACCATTAAATGTAGATAATAGAAGACTTCTGGTGTAAAATGGCATCTGGCCACCATCCCCTGGCACTGCCTCTCCCAATCGTCAATAACATACATATGAAAATGGAAAACTCTAACACAGAAAACGAAGACTGACAGGAAACTCAGTGCCAGAAATCTGGGAAAAATTTAGAGTGATTATAAGGCTGATGCATCAAAAGTGAGAAAACAGTAGCCTATCCAAGCATCACCTCATAAAACAGAATAATCTACCTCCTTGAAAGAGCAGTAGGTTCGCTTTTTTTTTTTTTTTTTCTGCTCCCATTGTCTGTTGCACAGCTCAGCCCAGAGATTTGGGCCCTTTAATAAACAGGAAAACAAGCAGCCATTCTGTTCAAAAAAGGTGCTGAATTTTGGGCAGACCTAATATCATACTCCCTTCTCATATCTTTCTATACTATTCGGATAGAAAAACCCTCAAAAAATAATGATTGAGGCAAAGAAAGGTAGGAGCACAGCTATAGCACACTTCATCCTGGGAGATACTGTACCCACAAATGAAGTGTAGAAGGAAGAATTAGAAGAGTTCTGCTTCAACGAATCCTGCAGGTTATAGTTTCAAGTAATTCCATCATTGAGGTAGGTGGTGGGGGGTTGGAGAGGATTCCATCCAGTTAGACCAAAACCCATACTACTTGAATGCCCCTGGTCACTAGAAATTCAAGACAGAAATTGAACATATTCAGCTATAGTATGTGTAGAAAGGTGGAAGAGGGAAAAATGGGAAACAATGCATCTGGAAAAAAGTTCTCACTTGAGTGAATGTAAGAGAAATAAAATCACAAGGGACCTGTGGTTAAATATGGTAAATCAAGCAAAAAATATATATATTCAGAAGTTTTATATATTTCTGGCTCTTATAGAAACCAGGAAAAAAATTAGAAAATTGTTTGCCATCTTCAATATACCATAAAAAAAGAACAATCTGAGCTAAATAGAAAATAGATTGGGATGAAAAGACTCCTAAGACTTGAATTGAAATGAAAAATCTCATGAATAGGAAAGCTAGGACATAAACCCTAGTGATGAACCCTGAAATAATTAAACCGAAGTGTTAGCCCTAAATAGCTGTTGCAAATATATTTTCAAATCTGAATGCAAATGTCAAAAATAATTCTTATAAAAGAATAAATCTGAAGTAACAATAATTTAATAATATCAGTCTAAATCCAGTACCCCTTTGAGATGAACAAGTGGGAAATGGGATGGGGAAGGGAATATAAAATCATTCCTTGTGGATAAACAAAATATATTACTTCTTTCTTGACTTTAATATTCGGAAAAACAGAAGTTGGATATTTTGGAAAATGAGTAGAATAAGTATCAAGATGTCTGTCTACCTTCCTAATCACTAGAGAAGATGAAAGCATACTCCATTAAAACAGTAACAAACCCACAAAAAAAAAGGTAAAAAAAAAAATTATAGAATCTCAAAAATTGAAGGAGATGAAAGAAAACATAAAAAGGAAAATAACCATAAAAAAAGAAATAAGACCCCATTTGTCAGTTTTGGAAAAATTGGAAGTAGCTGGAAAACTAACAGACTGAGTCAAAAGATATACTCTATGTGCTGTTACTATAATATCTCTAATGTGGAAGTACATATAAATGTTAAAAATAAGAGTGAGTAGAGATTTCTCAATCAAATATAAATTAAATGACAGTAGAGGTGGCAATGTTAACTTTGAATGATGTAGATTTTAAGGCAGAAAGCATAAAATGAGATAAAAGAAAGATGTTTTATATTGATAGACGTTATGATAATGAAAATATAGCAGCCAAAAATCTTCATGTGTCAAATAATATAACATTCAAATATATTAAGCTAAAACTGGCAGGCAAATATTAAATGAAAAGTAGAAACAAAGTTGTCATGATTGACTTTAATACATCTTGGACAAATCATGAAGAATTTGAGATCATGGAGAATTGGACTATTACAATTAGAATAAAGGTAAAACATGAAGAATTGGACTAGTATAGCTAATAAGATATGTATTAAGCCACCCACTCTAAAAAAAATAGATTTTATTTGCTTTTGAAGAATCCATGTAGGATATATTTAAAAATTGATGATACTAACTTGTGGGGAAGGGGCAGCTCAATAAATTATCAATAGAAGCAGGAATAATAGAGATCAAATAATCTGACTACATGTCTATCAGCTACAAATATTTTAATCAAGCCCAAAAGATTCCCCAATTACTTTAAAATGTGTGTGTGTATATACATACATGTTTGCACGCACATATACATACAAATACACATAAATATCTACACACACATATATCCTAAAATGTTACTATTACTGCATTTCATTATGTCTAGGATTTGATTTAAAATACTGGAAGAGAAAAAAGTTGGGGACACAGGTGAAACAAGTGTGGCAAAATGTTGATAATTGTTGAAGCTTGGTGATATGTATATAGAGGTAGGTGGAACTATTCTCTTTACATTGTATATGTGTGAAATTCCACATCAGATAAATATCCTTAAAAGTACTACATATCATAACTTATGGATTGCTTAGAAAGCTGAAAACTGGAAGCAAATTAATAATCCTAAAGCTACCACCACCACCAACAAAACCCTAAGAAAATCAGAAAGAAGAAAATACTAAAGATAAAACAAATGAGTAAAAATGTTTAAAAAGCCAAAAATACCCTAAAATTAATAAGTAATTATAAGAACCGATGTTTGTAAATGTTATTTAACAGTCAACAATTCCATCAAGAAAGAAGATGTACCCAAAACTTAAATAAGTAATGATAATAATGGGAAAGACATTTTAACATTAAAAAGAAAGGAAACTATAACAGTGTTAATAATTAATTACTAAGGAAAAAAGAAACCATAATAATCTAGAGGAAACCTATATGAATATTTAGCATTCTGTGGTACATTGTATTCTCTAAGATTAAAGCAATGTAAAGAATTAAAAAATTAAAAAAAAATGAGGGATATATTTAATGATAAAGTTTATACCTATACATAAAAATTATCAAACACAAAATTAAAATATAGATGACAAATGTGAGGGCCTGAATTAGCAGTGATAATAAAGAAAGAGAGGGAAAAGAGTCAAGAAACACATTAAAATAGATTAACAGAGGAAACAGTTTATTATTATTTGATAATAATGATAACTAAAAAGAGATGATACAGGGGCATAGAGGGAAGATGACAAATTCAAATTCACACTTGTTGATATCAAGATTCATCTAAACATCCAGTTGATAAGCCATTGGATTTAGAATTTTAAAGCTCAGGGAAGAATTTTAGATAGTATGAGGAGTTATCAACATATAGGTGATAGTAAGCATCTAGGAAGGATGGGTAAAACAAAAAGAATAAAAGGTGGAAGTTTTAAAACTGGAGAAAACTATCTCTTTTTTTTTAATTTTTTTAAAGATTTTATTTATTTATTCATGAGAGACAGAGAGAGAGAGAGGCAGAGGGAGAAGCAGCCTCCCAAGGAGCAGAGAGCCTGATGCGGGACTCGATCCCAGGATCCTGGGATCATGACCTGAGCCACCCAGGCACCCCTCTTTTTTTTTTTAAAGATTTTATTTATTTATTCATGAGAGACAGAGAGAAAGAGAGAGAGAGAGAGAGGCAGAGGGAGAAGCAGGCTCCCAAGGAGCAGGGAGCCCAATGCGGGACTCGATCCCAGGACCCTGAGATCATGACCTGAGCCGAAGGCAGACGCTTAACCATCTGAGCCACCCAGGCGCCCGAGAAAACTATCTCTTAATGTTAGAACTATTTCCATGAAGGAAAGCAAGAACGAAAGATGAAATAAGAACAAGGAGAAAAGAGTATCGTAGAAATCAAAAGAGTTGAAGAGCCAAATGGAAGGTCAGAAAGCCTGCTGGGAAGAAACGGACATCTGCTTGTCCCAGGAGTTTGGGACCTCACTTAGTGTCAGACACAATACATCCTAGAATTGGCTGCCCAGGATACAGTCCTGGTCTAGGGCCAGAGGTGAATTATAGCCTTATACTAGCCAATGAAATCAGAATCTTGGGACAACCAAAAATCCTGTCATTTTAAATCACCAAATATTTGCTGTGGAGAGCCAGTGACTTCATATTGCCCTAGTACAAATTTCTGGGCTTGCTACCTATCTTCTAATCTGACTGTGGGTTGGTTAAGCATGGCATGGAGCTCCCCTGTGAGATAATGACATGATGGCTGCAAGTTGCACAGGTGTCCAGCGAAATCACAATGCCATCTACTGACAATGGTAGAACAGAGGGATGGATCATCACTTACACCCAAGGGACTGTATTCTCTTCAGTCAGATACCTATTTTCCTCCACCCAAGTAATTTTCTTTTTTTTTTTTAAAGATTTATTTATTTATTTATTTATTTATTTGAGAGAGAGTACATGAGAGGGGGGAGGGTCAGAGGGAGAAGCAGGCTCCTCGCTGAGCAGGGAGCCCGATGCGGGACTCGATCCCGGGGCTCCAGGATCATGATCTGAGCCGAAGGCAGTTGCTCAACCAACTGAGCCACCCAGGCGCCCTCACCCAAGTAATTTTCAAAAAGGGAGCAATTCTCTGCACAAAGTTAGGGCCAGTCAAAAGAGTGAGAATTAGAGTAAATATTTCAAGATATTGTCCAGCAAGGGGCATGGCTTAGCAGTTAGGGTATGTACAGCAGTTAGAAATAAGGATCAAGCCGAATTACTTAATAAGGTTCAAACTCACTGCTTAATGAGGTGGAGAGGCATTAAAACAAATTCCAAAAGCCAAACTTCAGTGATGAAATTAAGTCTGAAAAGTTTATAGTTTATAGTTAAGCTCAATAAAATGGACGTGGGAGTGATCACTTTAACAATCACCTTCCTATGACAATGACTACTCTTATTGTGCCATCTTTGAATCATAATAATAATCACAATTAATCATAATAATAGCCAAGACATATTGAGGATTTACTAGGTCCCAGGCACTAATCTAACCAATAAGATAGCGGCCAAAATTCAAATCAGGTGGTCAGGCTTCAGAGCCAACATGTTCAGCTCCAAGTTTCTAATGCTTCCCCTGCCACTTCTACACTGAAGAGAATGAGGCTTTGACCTCAGATAACAGTTTAAATCTGGTCTCTGCCACATACAAACTGCAAGGGCCTGGCCACTTTCTCTCCAAATCCCTCTTTGTTTATCATCACAAATAGATAATATCTACCAGCCAGGTGCTGTTAAGAACTGGATGAGAATATATGCAAAGCACTTAACAGCTGGATAGTAAGCCCTCCACAAAGGGTACCTACAGATGATGATGAGGAGGAGGAAGAGGGAGTGGATGAGAATAATCATTATCTTTACCACCATTATAACTATTTCTTTGTTTTATGGTTGTGATTGTATTCGTTTTCTACTGCTGTTATAGCAAATTACCATAAACTTAGTAGCTTAAAACAACAAAAAGGTATCTTGTTACAATTGTGTAAGTGGCAAGTCTAATACAAGTCTCAATGGGTCTAAATCAAGGTGCTTGGAGGGCTCTATTCCTTTCTGTAGTACTTCTAGGGGAGAGTCTGTTTTCTTGCCTTCTCCAGCTTCTACAGGCTGCCCACATTCCTTGGCTTCCTTCTGTCTTCAAAGCCAGCAATGATGAGTGGAGTCCTTCTCACATTGTTATCACTCCAATCTCCTTTCCCTCTTCCCCTTTTAAGGACCCCTTGTAAATACACTGGGCTCATGCAGATAATTCAGAATAATCTCCCTATTTTCAGATCAACTGACAACCCTGATTCCATTGTCTACTTTAATTCTTTTTTGCCATATAAACTAATACATTCACAGGTTTTGGAGATCTGAACATGCATATCTTTAGGGGGCCATTATTCTGCCTACCACAGGGACATTTTCAAGAAAGCTCTTCTTTAGCTACTTGAGGCCTATACAGCGCTATACTGAGTTAACTAAACCCCTATAAACACCATCTGTAAAGCATATTAAGGATGAGGCATTCTACCACCACCACATTAATGTGCAACTACCCCTAGGCTTTATTTATTTATTTCTAAAAGGAATCTGCACATGGGAGGTGACAGTATTCCTACAGATTGGTGCTGTTGAAAAGATGAACCGTTGAAAAGCAGAGTCTGAATTTTTTCATTGCCTATTTCTGGTCAAGACAATTAGGAAGGGAAATGACCCAAATAAAAATAATAAAATAAATAATAAAAATACTTAACTCGGGGCGCCTGGGTGGCTCAGTCGTTAAGCGTCTGCCTTCGGCTCAGGTCAGGATCCCAGGGTCCTGGGATCGAGCCCCACATCGGGCTCCCTGCTCAGCAGGAAGCCTGCTTCTTCCTCTCTCACTCCCCCTGCTTGTGTTCCCTCTCTTGCTGTGTCTCTCTCTGTCAAATAAATAAATAAAATCTTAAAAAAAAAAAAAAAATACTTAACTCAGTGAAACTTGCAAATCAAAGCACACCTGAAATAGAAAGATTATCTGCAGGACACCTGGGTGGCTCAGTCGGTTAAGCATCTGCCTTCAGCCTCAGGTCATGATCCCAGGATCCTGGGATTGAGTCCTGCATCTGGTTCCTTGCTCTACGAGGAGCCTGCTTTCCTCTGCCTGCCACTCCCCCTGCTTGTGTGCTCTCTTTCTCTTTCTCTCTTTCTCTGGGAAATAAATAAATAAAATCTTAAAAAAAAAAAAAAAAAGATTATCTGTTCAACTAAGGGTCATCAACACATATATATTTCATTTTATATTATTTTCACAAAAACACATTATTTCTGTATAATCTTCATCCATAATGCCACTTCATTCATATCACTTTCTTACTGAAAAAGCACCCATGGCTTTCCATTATATATTGAAAGGAACTAAACATTGTTAGTTCATCATTTAACAGTCTTCCCATTAGATAAGCCCTCCCCCCCAATCTCTAAGCAAATTTCTAATTACTATGTGCCAGAGAGAAATAACCTTGGGCCACACCACTTCTGCCTAGAGTGCCCCCACCACACACTGCTACCTAATTATCTGAATATTTCCTATTCCTCAAGACCCATTTAAATATATTCTGTGATGCTTTTCCTGATAGGTCCACTAACCCAGTGCTCCCTTGCTCCTCTAAAATTTCAATAACAATAAATGCTGGTACTTTCCTTTGTCATTTGTCATTGACAAGTGTCTATGGACAAGATCTGATGTACACACACTTTCAAAATATTTGAAATGATTGGCTGATTGATCTATTTAACTTTGGGATTTGGAATATCCCACAATATTATCTTTGCAAAATTTTCTAAACCAGTTCTGACTTTTGAGGTTTTTTCCAACACATCCTCTAAAAGTGTATTTCTAAAAAGTATTATGCAATTTCATAGACCCAAATGAACATTTAAAATGGGATAAATTACAATAAAATAGTGTAGTACTTTCCTGCCACCAGATCGCAGGGATACTATTATACTAATAAATAAAAATGGATATGATAAACTGTTTTCAATTATGCACTATTTGGAACTATATTAAGTATTCTAATAAGAGGAGAAAATGGCAATATAAAAATGCTTATGGAGAAATGCAACAAAATAAACATTTAATGAAAGGTTCAGAGGGGAGAAATGTATTCTCTTCTATTTTTTTTCTGAGAAAAAAAGCTTCTCAATACAAGAGACCAATTCAAATGCAGAATGGGGAGGGAGAAGGAGCACAGAATAAAGAAAGTCAACTCCTAAAGAGGTGAGGGATCCTGAACAAGTCATACAACATCTCTGTGTCTCCATTTACACACCTATAAAACAGAGAACATTGAGCTATATAGTTTCCAAGATTGATTCATCCTCAGAAATTCTAAGATAATTTCATGTAAGGAATCATCATCCAGGTAAATCCCATAGTTCATAATTAATTTCAAATAACCTTTGTCTTTTTAACAAAACATCAATATACATTAGTGTAATTCAGAGTTAAAAAATTATATTTAAGCTTATTAAAATTAAATCATAATAAAATTTTACTTTTTACCTAAAGGAACAAAATATAGCAATTGTTCTTAAAAATGCAACACAACCTTAATTTTGAAGTAGATGTTCTGAGTTTATTATATTAAATAAACATTACTGAAATGCTCCATTTTAATTTCCATGTGACTATTGTATAATGCTGAATAGACCCCTGCTTTCAAAAAACAACACATTTCCATGTAATTCTCCCCATGTGATCTTTCTATTTGTGAGATAGTTACTGAATTCAAATACTTGCTTATGAGCATGAGTATTTTTGCTGCCTTTCCTATTTATTCAAATAGGTTTGTTGACCACATATTATTTGAAAGATTTGTCAACCACATATTACACACATACCAAAGAATCTATTTTTTGTACCACAAGGTGGCATCTTCTTATTTTCGTATAAACCTCTGCATATTAACATAATTTGAATAATTCTATACACCTGAACTATTTTTTAAAATTTTGAGACAACCATTTAACAGCTGTGCAAATATATGGCAATTCTGTTAGCTAATACAAGAAGTACTTGTGGATATTTATGTTCCTGGAATATTCAGAATATTGAATTTAACAGAATGATGAGCTGTTCACAGCAAAAAGTCAATAAACATTGTCCTCTAAATGTTAAGTTCATAAAAATTAGTAATACAAAGCATACACTGTAAAATGTATGTATTTAAATGGGAGCTTCCTTAGAAGTGGACATAAATGCAGAACAGACCAAACACAGATCAGTTTACTAATTGCTTTAATACCTAAATTAAATAAGTAATGCACATTTATGCAGTGCCTACCCTGTGGCTGCCACAATGCCAGGCACTTTAACCTACCTTTTCACAAAGTTTCATGAAAAATTTCCCCAAATATATTAATTCTAAACCCAGAAACAGTAGTCTAGTGCTTCTTAAACTTTCATTGGCTATACAAACCTAGGGAGCTTGATAAAATGTAAAATTCCAAGCCCGATTTCATAGAAATTTTAAGTCTAAAACAAGGCAATACATGATAAAAACCTACAAGTGTTAATAAGGAATTCTACCACATTAAATTAAACTATAAGATAATCCTAGAAAAGTAATCTCAAATAGAGAGATTACTAATCTAAAATAAATTGGTGAATATATGAAACATATTGATAAAACCCTAAGCTTGCTTCTGAAAATCATGATTCTTAATATGGCTCACTTGAAATTTCACATCACTATTTCCTGTCTCACATCTAGTGATGAATTATTGAAGATGGGGGTAATGAGCATTTTTAAAATGGGAAAACAGGAGAATATCCAGGGTAAGATTTATGTCAGTCACTACAGGGTCTTGTAGCCAGGTTACCTAACTTACAATTTTGTAAAGAATAAATGGAAGACATTTCCTGTGAAGGTACAAAAACACAGTGACAATTACATTAAGGCCACAAAAAAGCACTGTGCTAGGGAGTGGTCATAAACTTTCTGCCTCAGATTATGCACTGATTACAAGATCTGGTCACTGGCAGCTTCTTGTCCATGGACATATTCTGCCCTAGCACATAAATACCTGTGCAGTTAAAATACTGTAGTGTGATCACTGACTAAAGATACAAGCATTGTCTATGAAGAAAAATGTCCAAATCTATGAAAACATTTCTAATAAGATCATAGAGCTGCAGTGGAAATGGTTCCCAGAACCATAATTGCCATCCCACATGCATGCTCCCTGTATACACCTATACATACACATTCACACACATGAAAGCCTCAGGCAACTGCTGTTACATTTAACTCTGCCTTTTGATAGAAAACCAAATAATGTTGAGGATCCACTGTGATGTATACTGGGCCTACCAGACGTAAAATGTGTAAGTTCTTCCTTTCCAACCTTTTGAGTCCTTTGCATGCCATTTCCCCATGTTTAGAAGGATAGAAAAGTTGCATTTTAAACAAAATTGTGAACTGAAAGATAATCCCTGCCTCACACCATACATCAAATTTAATTTCAAAGCTTAAAAAAAAAAAACTATACTTGTACAGAAGACATAATCCCAGGGTAGGAAAACTATAATATATGAAACCAAAAGCCTGACATAACAGAAAATATTTATAGATTTGGTTACTCAAAAATAAAAACAAAAACTTCAGTATATCAAAAAAATTATACACAAATCAAAAGGCAAATAATAAATTAGAGGAAAAATTTGCAAAATATATGATAACCAAAGTGGTTACATATGTTGTATACAGTTTTTATAGTAAGAATATGACAAGCATCTTAGTGGAAATTGAATGGACAATTCAAAAACAAATACAAATGTCACTAAACTTAAGGATTTCATTCAACATCACTAAAAATCAAGGAAATTCAGATTACAACAATAAAAGATTTTTTAAATCTTCATATAGGAATATTTTTTTATTCTAACACCTAATACTGAAAACAGGAAGGAAAACAAGCCTCTGAAATATTGCCATTGGGAATGTAAATGGCACAATATTTCTGGAAGGCAATTTAGCAATGCATGTAAAAGTTTTTAATGTGTATATTTTTAACTAGCAAATTCATGTGTAGTAATGTATTCAAAGGATAAGCGTGAAAAGATATAATATCCTTCTAAAATTGAAAACCTAAGAGTCCAACAATTCCTTCAATTGGTTATACTGCAGCTATTAAAATATGAGTTGCAGAAGAAATCATTTCAATAAAGTGAGAAGATGTTTATACTCTTAAGAGAATAATGAGTTATGAGATAAAATAAACACTATATTCTCAACTTTGGAAGAAGAAAAGATTTATAAATATAAGAGGAAGACTCTAGGTATAAACATTGAAATGTTAGCAGAGATCACTTGCAGGTGCTTGATTACAAGTGTTTTTTAAATATCCATTTTCAGTTTATTTTTATTTTCTAAAATTTCCTCAATGAGTGTGATGGTTAATTTTATATGACAACATAGCTAGGCTATGGTGCCCAGTTGTTTGGTCAAGCACCAGTCTAGATGTTGCTGCAAAGGCATCTTTTAGATGTGTTAACATCTACAATCAGTAGACTTTAAGTAAAGCAGATTATCCTCCGTTGGACCTCATCCAATCAGATGAAGAGCTTAAAAGCAAAGACTTAGGTTTCCCACAGAAGAAAGAATCCTGTCTCAAGACTGCAACATCAACTTCTGCCTGAGTTTCCAGTCTGCCAGCCCAGCCTACAAGTTTGAGAATTGCCAGACCACCCCCCAACAATCATGTGAGTCAATTCCTCAAAATAAATCTGAGTCTCTTACTGTATTTGTATGTGTGTATACTGTACACACACACACACACACACACACATATTCTGTTTCTCTGGAGAACACTGACTAATGCTATGGGCATGTACTAGTTCTCTGGCATAAGAAAAAAATGAGCAGGCAGATCTTTAAAAAATTAAAGAATGAATTAGAAATGAGAAAAAAAATAGTAATTCTCTTTGAGACAAAGCAATATGCCCAAGAAATAAAAACCCTGTTTCTCTACTTATTATTTAAGGGTCACTGTCTATCATGCATAGGTTGGACAAAGATGTGAAGAAAAATGTTATTTTTGCCTGGCCTAATCACATCTCTACCATCTCTATTATGTAGGATGACGAAATTTGTCACTTGTCTGCTATTTACAGGTGAAATTTTAATAATTTATACTGTATAACCATTTGCTGATAAGATAAACTACAGTCCTGAAGGTATTTCACTTGAAAAATAAGAAACATTTTCTATTTTGTTGCCTTTTCATATTAATATCTGCTAGTCTATCATGCTAATTAATAAATGTAGCAGGCATTGTAAGTCTCATGGTTTTTTTCTAATTTTGTTTAATTTATCAAATGGAAAATAATCTAGCAAAGAGTCATTAATTTAATTTCTTCTGAGAGGGAATCATTACTAGATATGTTAAATTTTCAACAATGTAGCTTCAAAACAGCTGTAGCCATGGAAAATTTTTATAGTTTTAATTGAACATCTGTGCATTTTAATTGATTAATTTGAAGAAAATACAAGAAAAGAGAAAGAACAGTAGGTAATATGAATTTAACAAACCACTTTTTTGTTTTATCTGCTACTCAGTTAACAATTTTTCAATATAAACAAAACAGATTATTAAACAACATTAAATAATTCCCATGGCTATCAATACATTCATACTGACTTAGCAGAGTAGACAAGTATTTTATGATAGGATTATTTTCAATCAAAAACATGAACAGGGATACATACATGAACATATATAGTGCTTATTAGGGTCTCTGTGTCTATGGAAAATGTTGGGGCAAGTCACTCAGGATAACATCCAAGTAATGTAAAAATTCTCCAACACCCCCACCACTGCTGCCACTACCAGTCACGTAAGGATGAACAGAAGCAAAGATATTTCATTAATTTTCCAACACCCAAAGATCATCCTTCTCAGTACTTCTTTTCTTTTTAAATGTATTGCTTTCTTATTAACTCACATTTTCTTATACCTAACCTATTTCACTCTCAAAACTTAATTATCACAGGCATGGCAATCGCCCCAGATTTCTCATCTTTTGCCAGGATTTGGAGAGAATGTGGCTCTGGAACATTTATTGTGGTTATCATCGCTATTAACTGGTAAGCATATGTATTTTTAAGTAAGATCTAAAGATATCTTAATCAACATCATTCAGAAACTGAGGGAAAGGATAGACACACAGGGGAAAGAAAAGCATTGCCATGGGAAGAAACCACAGCAAATGTCTCTTTTAGTTTAAAGGGAAGAGTTCCAATAACTTTGCATAACCTGCATAAAGATAATCATCATAGTAGTAAGATTTAATAGTGTAGGTACATTAATTCAGAAATTAGTCCAATTAAAACTTTGGGTGTTAGTCTTTGTTCCTTCTGTGTTAGAAGAATATGTAGAGAGAAATATGCCCATTTTAGAAACTGATGTGTTTCCTAACCATTTTGAAACCACATGAGCAGCTATGCTGGGCAGCCCACTGTTTGAGTTATAAGAGTGGCTCACTTAATGTTTGAACATACTTTGAGCACTTTCCATTTAGAAAGTGGATGTGCTAATTACAGATTAGTCTAATGTATCCATTCATGAAGGTAATAAAGGACAGATACCTGACAATGAATTTTTAGCTACTGATTCTCTACTTTGGTGAATATAATACAAGAGTATTCCACAACAGTTTATCACTACCTAAGCGGCAAGCAAGTTATTTTCTTTTATCAGGCTGGCATCCCTGCTATTATACCTATGCAAAAATCTCCCCATCCAGGACAAACAATTCATATTCCCAGCATTTTTATAATTTAAATGTACAGTTGACCTTTGGACAACATGGGTTTGAACTGTGGGTTTCTTACAGTTACAGTACTTAAATATATTTTCTCTTCCTTATGATTCTCTTTTCTCTAGCTTACTTTATTATAAGAATACAGTGTATAATACATATAACACAAAAATATGTGTTAATTGACTGTTTATGTTATTGGTAAGGCTTTTGGTCAACTATAGGCTATTAGTAGTTAAATTTCAGGGAAGTCAAAAGTTATACTCAGATTTTCAACTGTGCAGGAGGTAAGCACTCCTAACCCCCCATGTTATTCAAGGATCAGTTGTATTACCAATTCTTAACTTCAAATATGAAAGATATTCAAATTAGCAGGTCATTTATTTCTTTTTTTTATTATGTTATGTTAATCACCATACATTACATCATTAGTTTTTGATGTAGTGTTCCATGATTCATCGTCTGCGTATAACACTCAGTGCTCCATGCAGTACGTGTCCTCTTTAATACCCATCACCAGGCTAACCCATCCCCCCACCCCCCTCCCCTCTAGAACCCTCAGTTTGTTTCTCCGAGTCCATAGTCTCTCAGGTCATTTATTTCAAATTGGTAATATTGTACAGTATATGTAGGTACACATTTAATATATTTTTAAAGATAATTATTATCTGCGATGAGAGAAAAAACTATTCACCGGAATTTCTTTCAGGTTGAGCACAACCTTTGCCGAAAGTAACTCTCTGATAAAATTAGAACAGAACTAAACACAGGGATGACACTGCATGTGAATGGAAATTTTATTAATGAAATGCCTCAAGTGAGTGGGGTGGGTAATAGAGTATAGAAAAGAAATTATCAAAAGACCGTATAGGCTGCATGATGTCATCCCCTCCCCTCTGTCACTCCTGTCCTTCCCCCACAACACACATACACACATACACAAGATATACATCCACATATCTTGGAATAATGCATAAACTTAAGAAATGCTTGAAGCTGGTGTGTGGGGGGGGGCGGTGTGTGTGTAAACCAATGAAGCACTGGGTTTGGGGGTCCCAATTTTCCTATGCAGCATGAGACAATGACTTAGATTAAGGAGCATGAAAATTCAGAGAAAATGAGATAAAGGAACCCACCAAAGGTTGAAGAAGGATATTTATTATTCCAGGAGGTTCAGTTGGTCTTCTAGAGTCAGGAGACCTTACATCACTGGTAACCCAGTGATGGTTCTATAGAACCCAGTTCTGTAGAACATAGAACCCTATGTTCTATAACATAGCTATAGAACAAAAGCTGAATTCCAGACTTGAGTATTTGGCAGGAATATTGTAGAGGGGATTTAACTTTCAAACAAAGAGTTCCCCTTTAAGACCTTTCCAAAGTGGGAAGCCTATGTTTCTATGATTATATCTATAGTTAAGAGAAATGATTAGCAAATTAGCCTTCTAATTATACTTCAGTACTATAAACTAATCCACATGCTTAGATCAAGGCTGATTCACATAAAGGCACCCCATTATTTTACCTTGTGGTTCTAGAACAAAATCTTACAAAATGCAAACACTTTCTGTGTTTCATAGGTGCAACTATTAGAATTTCAGCTATGATACATGGCACAATTACAAAATATATGGAAGTAGAGAGGTCCAAGTTCCCAAGAAAATTTTGGCAATAAGGACATCTAGCTTACATTTTTAGGTCCAGAAAGCCACAATGCAGTGGGTCCAAATATTTACGTAAGCAAAGACTACTTTGGGGGCGCCTGGGTGGCTCAGTCAGTTAAGTGTCTGACTCTTGATTTTGGCTCAGGTCATCATCTCAGGGTCCTGAGATTGAGCCCCATGCTGGGTGTGGAGCCTGCTTAAGATTTTCCCTCTCCCTCTCCCTCTGCCCCTACCCACACTCTGCTGTTCATGCAGCATGCATGTGCGAAGACTACTTTTATTTTGCTTTTCCCTGTGGTTCTGTGTTTATTTTTTATAAAATGTGGATTCTTTAGCATAAAAATGCATGAATAAGGACAATGGAACAAAATATAGTATAAATAAGAGGTTAGCAATATAATAAGGCAATATTTACAAATTATTGGGATAAATTATAAACAAAAATACTGCAAAAATTGAAGAATATTGAAAAAGATATTGTGTTAAATTCTCACCACTATGAAATTGGAAATATCTGAAATATTTTGATCAGTATTTGGTTTAACGAAAATGTTTCATTAATCTCAGATGTCATCAAGAGCTAGAGTTTCTGATCAACACTATCTAATCATTGTTATCACACTGAGATAATATTTTAGTGAAAAGCAAAGAGACATGATGCACTAGTTAGTATGCACAGCATTTTTGTATATTCATATAAAATAAGTTACACCGGAATTTTGAAATACTGAAACAGCTCATGAACTTCCATTACAATCTTCATGTATCAGAAGTCTCAAGATTTGAATAATAGCTATAGTTCTTACTATTCTTTACATTTATTTTTAAAGAATTGAAAATTAAATTCGAATATTAATAAAAACATAGTGAGACTGATAATTTCATCAATATGGTAGACAAGATAACCTGAAAGTTCCTCCTGCTAGAAATATCTAGAAATACTGAATAAAACATAATAAACACATTTTAATGTAGAATTGAGCAAGCAAGAAGGCTGACTAAATCCCCAGACCAGAACTGAAGAAAAACCTGAAAATCAGAGAAGAAAACTCATGTAATGCCCTGGGAAGGACTGAATGGAGATATGCATGGAGCTCCTTCTTGGAAATCCAAGGGCTTGGTTTTTAACATGTGTTAAACTAAAGATAGGAGAAATAGCCCAAAGCTTCAGGAGAAAGGGGTGTAGCTATAATAATATTAGGCAAATCTGACTTCAAGTCAGAAAGTATTACAAGAAATAAAAAGTGACAATACATGATGAACAAAGGGCAAATTTATCAGGAAGTCATGACATGACAAACTGTGTATGCACCTAATAACAGAGTTTCAAAATACCTAAAACAAACTCTGACAGAAACAGAGAACTGTGTATGGCCTTAGTTGTAGATTTTGACACTCTCTCAATAACTGACAGAACAAGTGAGACATAATTCTATAAGGATATACAATACTTCCACTGTTGACCTAAATGACATTTATGGAATAGTATACCCAACAACTGCAGAATTCACTAATCTTTTCATCTATACAGTGGGCTATAAATCAATCTGAATGAATTTAAAAGTATTGAAATCTTACAGAGCATTTTTTATAACAATGGAATTAAAATCTAGAATCAACAAAAATAAGGTAGCTAAAAAGTTCCCCAAATACTTTAAAATTAAATAATATATTAATTTGACCTGTGGATCAAAGGAGAAATCATAAAGAGAAATTAGAAAATATTCAAACTGACTACTAATGACAACCCAACATATCAATAGTTTTGGGATACAACTTAGGTAGTGGTTAAAAATGAATGTATAGTATTATGTTTATATTAGTAAAGGGTCAAAAAAGGAATAAAAATCAGTGATCTGACTTTCTATCTTAAGAGGTCAGAAAAGGAAGAGAATTATATTAAACCCAAATAGAAAGAAAAAAAGAAGAAAAAACCAGCAATCAATGAAATAGAAAACAAGCAATAGAAAAAAGTGACAAAACAAAATTTGATTTTAAAAGATTAATAAAGTTGATAAACTTGTATCAAAACTGACCAAGAAAGAGAGAACACAAAATACCAGTATCAGCAATAAAAACGGGACTATCATGACAGATCCTATAAATAATACAAGGTTATTAAGAAAATATTATATACAAATATATATCATAAATTATGATAATAATTCATAGCTAATACACTTAAGGCTGGTTTCATGTTTGAACATAAATCAATGAAATTCATTATATCAACCAAATAAAAAAGAAAAGTCATATGCTTTTTAAAAAGCAGGGGATAGATGCAGGAGAAAAAAAATGACAAAATATAACATTCATTCATGATAAAAACTCCCTGAAAACTAGAAAGGAAGGGAACTACCTCAGTGTGATAGAGGGTATCAGCTAAAAACCCACAACTAACATCAGATTTAATGGTTATGTATTGAATATTTTCTCTCTAAGACTGGAAGGTAAAGGTTTCTGCTCTCACCACTTCATTTTACTGGAGGTCCTATATAGTGTAATAAGACAAGAGAAAGAAATAAAAGACATAAAATTGGAAAGGAATAGGTAAAATGGTCTTTATTCAGACAATATAATTATATACATAGAAAATTCTACAAAAAAAAAAGCTACGATGTCTAATAAGGTCTTAGGATACAATTTTAAAAATCAATTGTAGTTCTATATATATATATGCAACAAAAGCTGAAAAAAATCAATTTCAAAAAAGCAATGCAGTTAACCATAGCAATACAAGTGATCTCCCTGGGATTACTTCTCAAATAAACTGTCTCCCACTGCCTTTGTTTCAGGCTTACATAGACAGCTAATACCAAACAAAATACACATGATAATATACGGACAAATCTTCAAGTGTGAGTATACATAAAAAAATCAGGAACTGCAGATCGTTTTTATTTTTTCATTTTGCTTAACTATATTTTCTAATTTTCCCAAATAATTTTCACATGTATATAATAAGAGAAAATAGTTATCAACCTTTAAAGCTCTATTAAGAAAAATAGCCAAGCGATTTCACCATTTATGATGAGTGAGCTAATTTGCCAAAAATTATTAACTAAGGTATCAAGATTTAACATATCAACTTTAGAAATTTAAATGACAACATAATTGTTAATAATAGGCCATTGGGTTAAACATTATAAATATTTAAATACTCTCCTGAGGTCAAAAAATTATCATAAGATCTTTTCATAAATTAATATTAGGATAATATTCAGAAATATTCATCAACAAAACATGAAATATCATTATGTATCTTTTCACATGTTATTCAACATGTATTTATTGAACATCAACTGTATAGAGTGACTATTCTAACTGAGTAAGAAAACACAAAAACTATCGAGTGCCAGACTTGTCATAAATATTTCACATTTTTCATATCCTTTCCCCATAATAACAGTAATGAGCAGATGCTAACATGGTCTCCATTTCATATGGGAAAACTGAGCCACACAGAATGAAGCAACTGGTGTGAAATGACACAATGGTGGGTGTCGGTGACAGCATCCAGACTGGTGAATCTGATCCCAGAGTCTGCAGTCTTAACCAATATGCTGAGCACAATGCTCACGGGTAAGCAAGGTAAAAAAGGTTCATGTTCTCATGAAGCTCACATGTTAATAGTGGAATACAGAAAATAGGCAAACAAATAAAGGAAATAATCAGACAATTTTATAAGCTTTGAAGGAAATAAAATATAAGTAACAGCAGGGGATGCATGTTGGGAGAGGCTAAGGGAGGCAGCACCCAAGCTGAGACCTGAATGACACGAAAGAGCCAGCCCCATATAAATCTTTGGAAAGAGTGTTCCAAGCAGACAAAACATCTATGCAAAGGCCCTGAGTAAAAGCACAGTTGACATGCCTGAAACAAAGGGATGAGGGTACAGAAGAGATGACTTGAGAAAAGTAGGCTCTCACAGACAATGGGAAAAAAAATTAGCTTTTATCTTCAGTAAGATGGAAAGCCATTGGAAGGATTTAGGAAGAAGTCAGCACCATGATATTATTTGTTTTTAAAATACAGCTTTATGGAGCACAGATGATAAGGGAAGCATGAGGGGAAACAGAGAGACCAGGAGGCTGTTGCAGTGGGATAAGGGAAAGATAGGCAGGTGGTTTAGGCATATTGGCTAAGGTGGGGAAAGAAAAGGTGGATAGAAGCAGACCAGATCCTATATGGTCCAGAGATAGCCCCAACAGGACTTTCCAGTAGATTGGTATAGTGGGTGAAGGCAAAGCAGAAGCAAGGATGATAACTAAGTTTTTGGCTTGAGCGACTTCAGATGGTGGTAATACTCACTGAAATAAGTATGACTGGAGAATGAGATAGCCTGAGGGTGGGGAACAAGCTAGATTTTAGATGATTATTTACATCTAAGGTGAGATGTTGAATACACAGTTGGATAAGTGAAATGAAGTATGTGAGAGGGGCCACACTGGAGATCGGAATTTGACAGCCACCAGCAAAGAGATGGACACTAAAGCCTCTGGATTGGGTGAAGTCACAAGGGGGAGTGTATAGGTGGAGTGGCCAGGAGCCCGAAGGCAAGCCCCAGGCACTATAACATATAAGGGACCATCAGGCCACAGGAAACTGAGTTTCCTCACAATAAATAAAAGATAAGCAATAATCCTAGAGATCCAGGAGAGAGGGTTCATCTGGGTCAAACTCTTTCTCAAGGTTCAGTGAAGGAGAACAGGATCTTACTATAGACCAACAACAAGCTCTTGCAAATCCTATATAAATTTAAATCACTCATTTTTACAGAAAAGTCTGAACCCCCCCCAAAGAACACTAAAATGAAGAATTTTACAAAGTTAAACATCTTTTATGAATGAAGAGTGCATCTCTTAAGCAATCAAATGAGTAAACCCATAGTCTCATATATCAGCTTGCTTAAAACAGGATCTAACTTGTAATACACCAAATTGTGCATGAGATCACCTTACGGTTTGGACTCAGTTGCAGATGCCATCAGAATTAAATTCTAACATTTGGGTCATACTGTATTATCTTTACCTTCTAGAGTTTACATAAACACTACCACCATCACAGTTGCTAACACTGATTAAATGTTTATATTAATTAAACCTCACCAGAATCTTATGAATTAAATGTTTTTATTATATCCATTTTTTTTAAGATGAGGAACTGACCCCCACAGAGGTTGAAGTAACTTTTCCAATGTCAGCTGGAATCCTATCTTGGTAATAACTAGAGATCAATTCTTACTCTGGTGACACAGTAAATGCCTCAGGATTCTGCCCTTAAAACCTCATGGTAAAGTTTATTCCCTCTCTTCTCTCTGCTATCCATTTACCTAATATATCCATCCTGCCAATAAAAGACAAGAAAAACAAGATAAAGTCACAAGAAAAGAATGAAGGAGAAATAGAAAAGAGATAATCATAGCTGAAAACTTAGCTTAAAAAAGTGAGTACAAATTTTAAGAAACTAAACAAAGGAGCATAGGGAAAAAGGGAAAGAGAGAGGGAGAGAGAGAAGCAAACCGAGAAACAGATTAACTATGGAGAACAAACTGATGGTTACCAGAGGGGAGGTGGGTGGGGGGATGGGTGAAAGAGGTGATGGGGATTAAGGAGTGTACTTGTTATGATGAGCACTGGGTGTTGTATGGAAGTGTTGAATCATTAAACTGTACACCTGAAACTAATACTACATTGTATGTTAACTAACTGGAATTTAAATAAAAACTTAAAAAGAAAACGTTCGTATGAAGGACTTTTGAGTTTCCTAGCAGCACAGGCAAAAAGGAATTCACAATGGGTTACAAAATCTCCATTATCTAAAAAAGGAACACACCAGTTAGGCAAGAGGCATTTCTTATCTCGATCCTTAAATCCAACAGTATTTCTTGTATGTGTTTATTTTAGGGAAACTGAACCATATAATGATCAGATAGCAATTCCTCCAATGGTAAAGAAATATTCATCTGGTTGTACTTAGGATTTTCCATTTAAAATGTGGTCAACAGCTCAGTGTTCCCTGGTATGAGACTGTTACACAGTTCACGGTCATCTCAACTTTTTTAAACAACTGTAAGAGTTGGCTAATGACTTAAAAACCGTGACATGAACTTTTACAACTGTCACATAAGCTCAACAGAAATAAGACCTATTATATACTCTGTACAAATGGCCTATATCACATCTCTCTTAGAAGCAGAATATCTACATGAAATAAAATCTCGGCAAAAATTTCAACACAGCGCTTGCCCCGCAGCTCCAATTTATGTCCCTTCACAAGCAAATTGCCATGGGTTTTAACTAATGAAAAACCAGTTTGTTTTTAGAAAACATCCTCATTATCAGCTAATATAACAGAAATGACCAGGAAGAGCACGATTTAATATGGATTAAATGTGAATACAACTTAGAAGCTTTCTCCTTGTTGAATTAGATAATCAAAACTATTAACAGTATTTCAAAATGCTTTTCATAATCCTGGGACCATTAATGTCATGTTCAAATCACTGTGGATTTTTGTTGTTGTTGTTGCTTTTACTATTCATAGGGATACAATGAGTCATTGGCACATTTCCAGTGCAAGATGCATTTGAATAATACATGACATGCCCTTTAGTTAGCATCATGATGCCAGATTTAAAACAAGGTAAGAAGTTTCCTCCATGTACACTTGCAGTGTTCAGCTGTTCATAATCTATAGCATTAACAATTTATCATCAAACCCAGCGACTTGCTGCCAACTTATCAAAGTGGCCACTGGATGCATATGATCAAGTCTGAGCATCTGGCTCTCCTCTGTTCCTGACATTAGCACAGACAACAGAATCAGTGGACTATTGAATGCAATTACAGTAAGCGAGACAGACAATAAAGATTGATAGCGCCTTCTCTTTTTATCACACACAAAACTAGTGGGGGTTAAAGCTTTGCCTTGAGCTGCCTTCATTTAACAATGATTGAAAATATGCAATTGTGTTGGTAAAACACTGTAGCCTGTACCACTTCATTTACTGGACACATTATCAAATTAAATGAAAAGTGAACTGCCAAAAGCAACAGTTATTATATATTAATGATGAATATTTACTTAGCATTGTTCACAAATCATACAGAGAACAGAATCCTTCTTGTTATCTTCTTTGCAGGTTACAGCTGAGTAGGTTTAACATTTCTATGTTTACGTTAAGTCTTCTGTCTACAGACCTCTAAATACAGACTTGCACGATTGGTTTTGTGTCTATCCATGTGATTACAATGTGTAATTAATAAAATGCTCTAGTTGTAGATGAATCCTAATTATTGAAGAGCTTTCCCCCCCTTTATAACAGTTCCCATTCTTGTAGCTTTTTTTTTTGCAAGAGACACTTAGCCAGTGGTAGGTACTTTAACCAAAAGGTTAGGAACTCGAGCATCACTAAGATTCCAAAATATGAAATGTGAAGAAGACCCTCAAGATACGGACAAACCACAAATATGTATTTTGTATTTTTCTCCAAAGATTTTTGCTTTAGTAGCCATGGGGATATAACAGTTCACCCATAATCTGACCTCCAAAATAAGAAACATACAAGGGGCAGAAGGCAAAATGGGTCAGTATAGAACTATTGAGCGGACAAGGGAAAATGGATCCTGTCTCACAGTTCATATGGAAGGAAACTGCATTCTAAGCGAATACCAGTAAATCTGGGAATACAAAAATAAGTGTCTCATTGTTAAGTGGACAAACATTTGGTGTGCATACTGGTGTGTCAGAAAGACTTGACGGCAGGCAGACATGATTGTTCAAAGTTATGTAGATTAATTCAAGGTTCTTTTAAAAACACACACATCTGGCCCTTCCTTTCCAACAACAGATATAGAAAAAGAAGGAGCTCATATATGAAGTGTAATCATGTCTCTTTCTAAGACTGCAATAGCCTGAAAAACTCTGCAACATATCCCAAACAAAAAGAAAAGAACTGGGCGGAACCTGCTGGAGATTCTCTCTCCCCCTACCTCTGCCCCTCCTGCTTGCACTCTCTATCTCTAAAATAAATAAAATCTTTAGAAATAGATAAAATTATCTATTTTTCTTATTATTTTTAATGGCTATATAGTATTCCATAGTATAAATAATCATAAATGTTTTAGCCTTTACCTTGCTTTCACTATTGTCCTAACATATTGGTATTAAACATGCAAAAAAAAAAATATTTCTATGGACATCCTTATACTCTATCTTCATTTGTATGTGGTTTTTTGTAGTATAGAAATGGAATTTTTGCATAAAAGATATGTGAATTAAAAATTTTAATATATATATTGAAAAATTGCCCTTCCAAAGAGCTGTATCATTTTCTACTCTTACCTACAAAATGTACAAAATGGCCCATTTCTTCACAACTCATTGATGCTAAGTATTTTTCATAATTAAAAATTTTGCCAATTTAACATATTAAAAAGAGTATCTCAGGGCACCTGGGTGGCTCAGTTGGTTGGGCGTCTGTCTTCAGCTCAGGTCATGATCCCAGAATCCTGGGGTCGAGCCCCGAGTTGGGCTCCCTGCTCAGTGGGGAGAGTCTGCTTCTCCTTCTCCCTCTGCTGCCCCCCCGCTTATGCTCTCTCTCTGTCAAATAAGTAAATAAAATATTTTAAAAATAAAAGTATCTCATTTTTAATTTTTATTTTCAGCTTCATTTCGTATGTTTATTCGTCATTCTCATTTCTTCCATGAACTAACTTCCTGCTTATATCCTATACCCATTTTTGTATTGTCTGATTGATCTTTTTCTTGCTACTTTCTAAAAGCTTTTAACTTTGTATGTAATTTAAATCAGAGATTTTGTCTGTTCCTTAGCATGGTCTTTCCCAATTGACAATTATAAAAATCACCTCTTGTGCTATATTTTCATACTTTTACAGTTATGTACAGTATTAAAATACGTGTTTAAAAAAACTACAGGTGATTCTTATCATCATCCAGATACAGCAACTACTGCATTGATTGCAATGAAGCCTAAATAAATAGCCCAAATCGGTGGGTTTGAATCCTGGCAATCCTTTTTAAAAACTTCATTATTGATCTGTTAACTTGAGATAATATACCTATCTCGTAGGATTATGGAGATTAAATACGATAAAAAATATAAAGAGCCTAGCATGGTATCTCCCATAGAGAAAATGCTCAATAAACATCAGCTATTAGTATCTTTAACATTATTATTTTAACATAGCTCCAACTCCTTGTTTTTGTATTCAATTCAAAGTGCCTTTCTACTTCCCAAGCTTCTCTGAAGACTAAGGGCTGTATCTTGAAGTAGATTTTCACATGGGACAATCCCCTTTATGAAGCCAAGGGCTCCTTAAGGAAATGCAACTTTAAAACAATAGATAACAATAGATATTTCCTTAGTTACCGGACTGTTTCTAAAGTAGTTGAGCCCTGAGGGCCTTAAGAATAAAGTGCTGGCTGATGCAAGTTGATTACAGTACGGCATATTGAGTACTGCTGGCAACACTTGACCTAATCCTAAGAACGTGTTTGGCACTTAACTACACATTTTACAAAGACTTATGGGTAACCTCTGTCTGGCAGCCCAGTCCTGAATATCCTGTGGCCTCTGCTGTGTCTGGGACTCCCAGACTTAGGCTGAGCCTCTGTCCAGTGGACAAGGAGAGGGCCTGGTGGCTTGTCTCACTAAGAGACCAGAGGACACACACCTGTTATGTGCCACTCATGCTTCACAGACTGAGCTTCTCCAGAGGAAAACAAGCCAGGCTCCTGGGGACAGTCAGGCTGCCAGAAACCCCAGCCCCTCTATTCCAATGTCCCTCTGACTCATTACTTTTTGACCAAGGATCTTTGGATCTTTGGAGGACAGGAGTTAACATTAAAGCCTACTTGTGTTTTATCTACACTTTGTGAATCCAACTCTCTATCAAAGTCCACTTAAACTAACAGAAAAAGAACTTGCACTTAGCTCCACCTCTAACAATCTAAAATCAGAGGAAATTCAGGAAGGGTATTACATTCTGTCCAGCACCAGTGAACAGTGTAGCTTTCTGTGTCTGTGGTTATTGTTATTATTATTATTATTAGGTAAATAATATTTATTGAGCACTCTCTTAGTCTGCTAGGGCTACTATAACAACGTATCATAGACTGGGTGGCTTGATCAACAGAAATTTCTCATAGTTCTGGAGGCTGGGAAGTCCAAGATCAAGGTGTGGGCAGAATCAGTGTCTGCTGAGGGCCCACTTTCCAGCTTGTAGATAGCTGCCTTTTGGCTGTACCATATCCGCTTTTCCTTGGTGGTGCTCCTAAAGAGATAAAAATCTCTTTTTTTCTCTTCTTGTAAGGGCACTAAGCTTAGCATGAGAGTCCCACTCTCATGATCTAATCTAAACCTAATTACTTCCCAAAGTCCTGCCTCTGAATACCATCACATTGGGGTTAGGGTTTTACCATATGAATTTGAGAAGCACATAAACATTCAGACCATAATTAGCATTTAAAAATTGTGAGCTTGGCACCATGCCACGCACTTTACACATATCATCTCAATTAATCCTCCCAGCAATTCTTTGAAACAGTTCTACTTATCATCCACAATATACAGAGGCAGAATCAATCAAGGGAATAGTGTGGCTGAGCAACCTGTTCAACGTCAGAGTTAGTATGTGCGGAGCGGACTCGAAAACCTGCTTTCTTAGCCCCCGTGATAAAACTGTCTGTCCTGCCACCATGCTATTCTAGGAGAAGAAAGAGATGACCTTCTTTTTTTAAAAAAATTCAGGCAAGATTTGTTTGTTTTCTTAAATAAGCTTTTTTCTCTTTCCCCGACCGTCACTTCTTAAAACAACAAACACAACCACCTACATTAATTGTAATAAATTACCTTCAATCAGTTCTAAATAAACATACAGAAGAGAATGAAGGTTGGGGGGATCAATCTCTAAGTAAGTTAGCTGAGATGAATGGGAAAATATCATTCTACCAAATATTTTGGAAGTCCAGTTTTTAGAGGCTGAATTGTGTGCTCCCAAGTTCCTATGTTAAAGCCCTAACCCTCTCAGAATGTAATCATATTTGGAGATAATGTCTTTAAAGAAATGATTAAGTTAAACCAGGACTTTAGGGTTAGCCCTAATCCAATGACTGGTGTCCTTATAGGAAGAGGAAATTTGGACACAAAGAGACACCAGACACATGCACATGCAGAGGGACAACTGTGTGAGGACACAGGGAGAAGACAGACATTTTGCAAGCCAAGGAGAGAAGCCTCAGAAGAAATCAACCCTGCTGACTAACCTGAATCTCAGACTTTCAGCCTCTAAAATTGTGAGAAAACAAGTCTCTGTTACTTAAGCCATCCAGTCTGGCATTTTGTTATGGCAGTCGTAGAAAAATAATACACCAGTATTTTTGTCAAAGAAACGGGGTGGCGGTGGGGCGGGGGAGGGGAGCCAGAATGCAGGAGTCACCAGGAATTTTGCCCAGCTCGTGGTTTCTATACAGGCTACTAGTAATTTGCAAGAATTTTTTTTTTTAAAGATTTTATTTATTTATTTGAGAGAGAGTGAGAGACAGAGAGCATGAGAGAGAGGAGGGTCAGAGGGAGAAACAGACTCCCCGCCGAGCAGGGAGCCCGATATGGGACTCGATCCCGGGACTCCAGGATCATGACCTGAGCCGAAGGCAGTCCTTAACCAACTGAGCCACCCAGGCGCCCCTTGCAAGAATGTTTTTAAGGAAATAAATTGGGAGTCTAAAGGGTACAAAGATGATCGTAGCCCTGAGGAAAATAACTATTTGCTCTTGAAAATACCTCTAATCAGGACTTTTAAAATTCCCTGTTCATAGATAGTCAGGTACCTTCTCCCTCTTTGTCTCTCCCTCTTCCTCTTAACATTTCATTCACAATCCCTATTGTGATTGGCCTGTGTCCTTCACAGGACAGGCATGCTGATTACGTATGAATATATCAACTATAGAGAAATGAATGCAATAGAAACATGGCATGAGGTACTAACATCCAGTTCGGATTACATATTGGTTGAGTAGGACAAGTAGCAAGAAATCAACTAATTTCTGCTACGTGTGGTTTACCCACTCATATTACCTCATCACAGCCATGTCTCCTCTTTGCGATCAGTCAATGGGCTGGGAGCAAAATCAAACACTGACCTGAGCTGAAATGTACTCCCGATCACAGCCATGCTCCCCCAGGAGCTGTGGGATAACTGGCTTTATGCCAGGAGAAGTAAGCTTTCCCTCATTTCTGCTCACTAATAACCTTTCCTCTCTTTTGTTTGGATCTTAATGACCTAAGCCCTTCACAAGAGGTTCACCTCTTTTTTTGGGGGGGGGGACATAAACCCAAAATGGAAGATAACCCAAAGAAATAAATATAATTTAGATGTAAAATAAAATGTATCTACTAGTGTGTGCATACATGAATGTGTATCTCACTGGCATGCACCAGATTGGACTAAATGGCAGGAATTTCCCAAGGGAAGATAACCTCCAGATACTGCTACAAAGGCTTTATTCCCCACACTCTGCAAATTATTTAATTTAAACACTGCTTGATATGACTCTCTGAGGAGAAGGGTGTTTTCCCAGATCCATTTTTAATTTGTTGGTGTGTATATATGCATGTGTGCATATAGAATTGACCTGACAAACGTATTCACTCCTTCAGAGAGTCAAAGCACAAGCTTCTGATTGCACAATCAGGGGCTTCAAGTTGCTGTCTAAAAGTAGGAAAATGATGAAATATACGTGTAATTTCTTCTCTTTTTTTGGTATGAAAAAATAGGCAGAGGTTCAGCTGTTTATAGGCTAAGGTCCCCACCCTGGACATTTTCCATTTTCTTGGGAGACATTACTAAATATTTTTTAAAATCGTGTGCGTGTATGTATGTGCGTGTGTGCATGTGTGTGTACCTGCACCACGATTAATTTCTCACAGTAGAAAATGGTCACATTCATTGATGAATTTTACTAAAGCAGGAGAAGCAATGCAAAGATTAAAGAATCAGTTTTCATCAGCATTGGGTAGTGCTGTATCATGGGCCAGAGAGATAATTTATAGCATTCTTTTAATCTTTCTGCTCCTTCCACTAAGCTTACCTTCTACTGCTTTTCTACTACATATTAATAAGGGAAAGATACCCAGTGAAACAAAACCCTGAGTTTTGTTCACTTCAAGATCAACTGTCTTAGGTTAATGCAGGTTAGGTTAATGTCCTTTTATGTATTTTGCCAAACTTCACCCTGAAAAATCTTGCTTTTTAAAAGAGTTTATAGGTCCCATTAAAGGATTCAAATTAATTTCTCCCCTAGACAGAATTTCTTTACATAAGGTTCCACAGAAGGGCTAACCCCGCCACAAATGCAAACTTGGGCACATAGGGTCCACACTGAAAAGTCTTGTTATCTTGGCTAAATCAATTTAAAAGCAAATAAGCATTAGGTAATAATTTCAATATTAACTTACGCTTCTTACTTCTTCATCACAGCAAGCTAAAGTATGTGAACTCCCTTTCACCCTTCACCTAGGCTTCCTCTATTCTCTCCCTATGTGGTGCCCTCCACACACAAGTAAAGTGACCTCCTTCCTCCTACCAGCCTAGTTATTTATTGACATAAGCTTGCATTCTGGGGCATTATCAGCTTAATGCATAATTCAAAATCTCTCGGTTGTGGCCTGCACTTTTGCCTTATCCCCTGCATTCTGAATGAAAGATAAGGGGAAGTATTTCCAAAGTGGGCCCACAAAAGCACTCCCAAACATTAACATTGCCTCCTTCCCCTCCCTTGCATGTCAGCCCTCCCCCAACCCTCAGAAAACTGTGCACCTTGCAGCTCACACACAACACACCCACAAAGGTATCTTACTAAGAAGAAAACAAACCCAGAGATGGTCTTAAACTTAGCTGAGTGGGGACCCAAGAACCTTTGGGATGAAAGGGTCTTTAAAGTGGAAAAACCACAGTTATTACCTTAACAGTCACATTCTAGACTGGCAGCCAGATGTTTTCAGCAAAGCAATACTTTCAAATCTCTGTAATTCAAAAAAAGAAACACCAGCTTTAGAATTTTTTTATTTTCTCCAGTGGGACAGTGGAAGCTCTGTGTGTGGTGGAGTGGGAGAGAGGAGAGTGAATGGGAAGAGGGGGCAGATGGAAAAGGCTTCTTAACATGTTGGAGTGAAGGAGAAAGAACCCAAAAGGAAGGGAGAGAGGAGGGCAAGGCAAAAGGGAAAGAGAAAGGATGAAGGGTTAGGGTATAAACTGATTGGGGGACAGGAAAGGGAGAGAGACAAGCTTCAAGATCAACTGTCTTAGGTTAATGCAGACAGAATCAATTCAGTAAAAGTGGCTCAAGTGATCTTTTTCCCATAGTGAATTGACTGCTTCTGATTGAATTGATTAAATTAACTAGTTATATATTTTTTAAAGATGTGTGAAGAGAGAAAATGAGTGCATAAGCCCACCTGCAAATACACAGACCAGTAGCCTGTATGCTCGATTTGAACACATTAAAAACTTTACAAGCATAAAAAATAATACACACACACACATACACTCTCATATGTATGTTTGCATATGCGTGTGTGTGGAACTGTTGAATTTTGTCAAAACTGCTGCTGCTGTCCCCCAGAATATTCGTAAGCATATACAATATATATACATACATTATTCTGAGCTGTGTTCTTTCTATGGTCCAAAAATTATTTGTCTTTTTGGAAAGCAGTTTATCCTTGACAGAGTAAGTATGCTGTATAATGCATCCAGTACAATTTGTCAGCACCATTTTTAAAAGTAAGGTTCACCTCCCTTAATGTACTTTTGTCAAAGTCAGAATATATGATACTAAAAATCGTAAGGTCGCCAATATCATTGGACTTTTTACTAAATATGGGCTTCTAGAAGATGGCTTTTTACATGCATTTCGAGTCCACCAAGCAATAATGCCTCCTTTTTTATAAACATAAAGACATGAATTATTAAAAAATTAAAGACATTTAGAATAATGGTCCTCTATATGCAAAGTATTTATTTCAACTTTCATCATTCATAGTTTATTGCACTGATTTTTTTTTCATCAGCTTACTTAGTATTAGGCTTCCACTGAACTCATCAATAAGAAATGAATTTTGGTAACTTTCAAATTCACTATATTACTTTTCCTTTTATTTGTAGTGAATTTTTCTTCTCTCTATGGTATTAATACAATAAGTCAGTCATTATTTCTTTATGTTTTCCCTTCTTTCTTTAGTATTTCATTTCCCTTTAGCACATCTTGTGATCACAAAGAAAACAGAGACACTTATTTCTTTTAACAGTTGAAATTGCTGCAAGTGATTTAGCTGTCATTTAATTTGATTCCTCTCTTCTGTCTGTGGAGAAATATGTTTAATGTACCGGAAATTATGTTAATAAGAAAAAGCATTATCTCATTTAATGAAACAAATATACAAATATTTCAAAATAAAATAAAGAGGCAATCTTCACTGAGAAAAATGTCTCTTACGGTTTGCATAAAATAAACAAATGAGAAAAAAATCATGACTACATTGAAACACTGACAAAAATTATGCCCACATTCAAAAGGGGACAGGAGGCTTGGTAAGTGAATTACCCTCAGTTTAATCAAATATTTTTTTGAAAAATATGGGCACATATTAAGGATCAAATTATTAATTTTATATTTCCAATTACTTAAAGAAAGATCACTTTATTTTTCTAGAATGAACACTGGGCTTTTGAAAAGTTTTCTTTGTATTTTTTCTCTTCTATTTCAATTGGTCTTTCAATGATTGCTATTGCTTGAATTAATAATTATCACCAATCTCAATGAAAATATGACCCAACCCATGTAACTATAAGAAAGGTTAGAATTCCTTTGATTTTGCTAATCAAAACAGAGTCAATGAACTCGTTCCAAAGCTTTTATATATTAAAATTTATCTAATGCACAAAAAGGTTAAATAAATATTGTTAGTGATTTGAGCAAAACTTGAAGCAATTATGTAATAAAAGCATGACCACAGTAACAGAAACACATAATTAGCAATTTAATTACTGGCATGAAAACAAGCTAAAGATGTCAATAAAAAAAATCTTTAGTGACAAGCCGATTTTATTCTCTTTACTGCAATTTGTGAGAAATATTCACCACCTGATGAGCAAAACCATTTCTATACAAAATACCTACCCCTCCACACAGTAAAATACCCAATTTAAAATATTTCTGATTTCATATCATTGGCATAGTGAATCATTACATTTTCTCCCATTTAGATTAGCACTTTCTTTTCTCTGAAAATACAATATTTCCAGTCAGCAAGTAAAGAACATTGTGTTTTTTTAAATGAGTTAAAGTAGCAGGTGTTCTTTGTTTCTATTTCATTTTTTTTCCAGCCTCAATAATGTGCTTGACAGAAATGCTTCCCTGTATATGACATTCCAAGTATCCTATCTTTTCTCATCTTCTAAGTTTCAGCTGAGAAGCACACATAAACCATGGATTGTTTTAAAAAGAGATCAATTACAACTATAGTAGAAGTAGTCAGGCTAATTGGATATTCCTCTAGGTCTGTCACAATTTCTTTTTCCTCCCTCGTATTTGTATTTAGAGTTTTAAGGTGGGAAGTAAAGGAATGATATGGTCCACCTTTATTTTTTCATCATGATCCCAACTTTCTGATTTTAAAACAGTTCTAAACTACTTACTTTAAAGTGTTCAATGAATGCTTACTACCTTATATGTCACTGGTATTTAACTAGTAGCAGAAAACAGATATCTCAAGATAGAACCATACTGAAAGAAGCTCCATCTTATGATAAAAAGTGAATCATCTTGGCTGGTGCTCAATAGCCACTTGCACAAGCCGGGTGCATGGAGTGAAATCCTGAAAGCCAGACTTGCTAAGAAATTCGTTCTATAAATACCCTTGGGGCATGATGGAATACACTTAAAAAATAAACTCCGGCCACTAAGAACATAACAAATAATAATTCTTAATAACACTGCCTTTTATAATTAACTTACTGACTCTAATCATTTTGACACATAGTTCTAATCAGATATCCTAATTAAATATTCAATTCTTGACAGAAGAGTATATAATACTCAAAGTTTCTAAGGAAATTGCAAATGTTTTAAAAGGTACATTTTACTTAGCTATAACTTAATAAATGCAGCGAAAGCAAATAATTGGGAGATGACTTTTTGAAACCTCTTGGCTAATGTACTGGTTACTACAACTATTCATTTCTTACATATATTTGGAGTCAGGGTCCCTTATTTCCATAAAAATTCCCCTTTCCAGTGAGTTTTTGATCACTGTACATTATATTATATATCACCACCAGCTTCTAGGTTTCTGCTTTAGCCATAAACCTAAACTTACCTGGAATTTTTTTAAATGTCATCATCTAGGTTTGAAACTCTCTTTCCTTCTACAGGTACAAGTTGTCATTAATAAATATGTTAATTTACAAACGTCCATGGAAGATCGCCAATATTAGCCATTATGGAAGATACTTAAGCAGTGGCACCTGCCTTTGTGAAGCTAACAGTCTAGTTAAGAAGATGGTGTGCCCAAATGTAATGCTGCCTCATAATTCAAGTGTAGTTATGATAAATACCAAACAGCTGATAAAATAAATACAAGAAGGTTCATAGAATAAAGGGAGCATAGTGTCTTTGTGGACAGACCCCCTTTATAAGTGAGTACCAGGGAAAGAATTTTATAAAGCTTTAAACTGCACATCTCATTTGAGCTAAAAGCTAAACAGCCTCTCATAGAGGTGAAGAAACTGACACTCAAAGAGGTTAATAATTTACCCAAGCAAACATGTATTCAAATGGGAACTCAATTATAGTTCTGTTAACTCTGAGTTCAGGGCATGAAGAACACATTTGAGATGGAGGAATGATCAAAGAAGTACATCAGGTAGAGAGGAATGGAAGGGATTTGTGAAACATGTGTGGGACAAAAGTGGTTTGCTTGCCTAGGGAGAGCAACAGGAACTGTGAGTGAAAGATTGGAAATAAAAAAGTTGGGAGCAACGGAAAATTGGAAATGTGTTCTCTAGGCAGTAAGGAGTCTTTGGTAGTTTCTGAACAGAATGATGGCATGATGAATGCAGAATGAAGCATGAACTGAAACGATGAGAGAAAAGACAAAAAATGAATGCTGTTGATTCTCCACTCAGACTCCTTTACCAGAGGGCAGCCATCCCCCAGCTGCTGGGAGTATTGGCTGCTAAAGCCCTTGGCTGCCTGCTTTTCTACAGAATTGTCCCCAACCTTGAGGATCCACTTCACTGGAGGGGTTAAAAGACCCTCTACGATCAACTCATACAAGGATTGCCTGAAATGGGAGATACAAAAGCCAGCTCCTTCATCTTAAGGGGCATCAACTTTGCAGGGCGAGCTGGAACTAGACTCTAGCTTATACCACATGCATCCTTGTCTCAGACTCTGCCTGTAAGGAACCTGACCAGAGAGGAGGCAGTGAGAGCCTGAACTATCTTCCTCTCTCTTGGGGGAAGAATGACTCATGATGTTAACAGGAGAGTGACAGCAGCTTTATCCAACTTATCCAGAAAATAATCGGTGCACAGGAAAAGCAACCAGAGCAAACATGAAGCCCATCTAGATGTGTTTTTGCTTTTCTGGGCTCCTTGGCTTTAATTGTTCAAAGAATGAAATTTGGATGGCGTTGCTGGGGAAAAGTTTATAACTCAACCACTCTAGTCTGCACGGGAGATACAATGAAGCCTCCACTTTGAGTGGAAATGGGGGAAAAAGAAAGCGGGGATACTATTGCATGATAGTAACCCACTAGAAACTTTGGCTTTCCCTGTCCAAATCTCAACTGAGTGTTGCACAGCTTAGTAAATCATTAACTTCCATTTCTCACAAAATGGGAAACGTTGGGCTGTCTGCAAAAAATACACTCTAAATTTAAATCTCTCCAAACTGTGGAATGAAAAAAGAAAGTAAAATTTTATAATACTAAGAAACAAAAAAAATTAAGTTTTCTTCTTTAAATATAATAATCAGATTTCTTTTGCACCCCAACATAAATACGACAGTACCTTGTATTCTTATACAATGCGTTGATATTCTCAATTACACCATTTAGGGATGTTAAGTATTATTTGTGTCTAGGTGAAATTTCTTATTCTCCTCTAAATGAAAAAACAAAAACAAACAAACAAAAAACAACAAAACAAACAAACAAACAAAAAAAACACCCTGGTGCTATTTAGGATGATTATTTGCCACAAAAAGAAATGAACTTTCAGAGCATAAATTCTAAGATACCTCACAACAGTTCTATAATGAGGGAAGGAAGCACAGAGGGGAAGGGGGAGAGAAAAGAGAGGGACAGGGATGACCCAGGGGAGAATATGAAGATGTTATGACAAAACCACAAAACTTCATGAGCTAATATGGCTTGAATTTTCTTTTCTTCTTAATGAGAATCCTTCAGTTTTCATGAGAGATTTCTTTAAAACAATTGGGATCTGGGGCGCCTGGGTGGCTCAGTCATTAAGCATCTGCCTTCTTCGGCTCAGGTCATGATCCCAGGATCCTGGGATTGAGCCCCACATCGGGCTCCCTGCTCAGCGGGAGGCCTGCTTCACCCTCTCCTACTCCCCCTGTTCGTGTTCCCTCTCTCGTTGTCTCTCCCTCTGTCAAATAAATAAAATCTTTAAAAAAAATAAAATAAAACAATTGGGATCTAATATTCAATCTTTCTCCCTCTTTTCTTATATTGATAACTACCTGAGAGCCAATCTTCTTTTCCTATCATGGAGTCTGGTAACAAATGTATGCTCAGAACAAATGTCCTACTTGTGCAGTGGGATCAGATGATTGTTTGTAAAAATTAATAGAGATGTCAAAGAGAATGTTAAAACTCAACAACAGTGTTCTCAAACTTGAGCAAGCTTAACCTGGGGAGCCTGTGAAAATACAGATTCCTGGCCACACCTTTAGCATCTTGGATTCAGTAGATCTGAGGAGAGGCCAGATATCTCTCAGTTTAGCAGGCACTATGTGTCATTCTGGTGCAGATGTCTGCAGACCAGACCTTGAAAGCCACTCCTCCAGTGATCTCATAGTAGGCTCTGAACCTTCCTTATGTGTAGGTCATAATCTCCCTTCTACAAAACCTCTTCTCGAGCCTAGATGCCTGGGTTATGGTGATGCTACTAAAGGAGAGACAGAATCTAAAAAGGGAAATTGAATTTGTTTTGGTAGGGGAAGGAGGACTGGAGAAAATGAATTTGAAATTGGAAGGGTATAGTTTTAGGTACTGTAGGTTTGATTGCTCCTAAGTTACACACAAGGAATCACGAAATTCCTTGCTTTAAACAATGATGCCTATCTTGAAATATACTCCCGTATGGAGGACCAGCCAACAGAATAAAAGACAACCCCTGAGCGTTGATGTTGCCCTTGAAATACAGCCACCAACTTCCCCTAAATAAGTACTGGTCCTTAAATTAGATCATACTGTTTGGAGATTAAACTTAGTTGTCAGATCAGTTTTGAGAATGGAGTCTAATTATTTACAGTGATGTATTTAAAAATTGAGTAACCTTTGCCTAAATGCACAAAAAACAACACATTTGTTTCTGACTTGTTTTCTCTCAAAAAGAAATACTCAGAAAAACATATTTCACTTTCCTTTGGGATAAAGTAGTCCCTCTTTAGCATTATGTAGGACACATAATTGTGCATTAATAGGGATGCTCAGTTTCTCTTATTTCTCAGAGTTTCTTAAAATAAACATTAGAGGCCACTAAAATGAACCCCAATAGTAATGGCAATGATGAAAATGAAAGAGGCAAACCTTAACACATTTAAATGTAAAGACAAATTAATAGTAGCTGCTTCCCCCAAACACTGTCTATCTCTGGGGCAAGTATAATGAAGCTGAAAACTCAAAGGGCTGGCATACTGTGGGTTGTGTGGAAAGAGGTACCATGGAGAAAGGTGCTTTTTTTTTTCTTTATTGAATGTAATCCAACAAAGATTTGGCAGACTACATATTTAAAAGGTTGGGAATGCTTGCAGAAATTGATTCATTCACACTGTTGTGAATCATTTATCACACACTTCAGAGAGTTTAGCATCTTAGTCTCTGCCTCCCACTTCCTAAGAAAGGCTGTTAATCAAAATGGAAGACTCATAGAGGCAGCCTTGGGAATGGGACAAAAGGATGAGAATGAAGGCGCACCATGTGGCACAATTTTCTCCTCTAAGGGCAGCTTGGTCTTTTTTGTTTTTCTTTGAGGGTGGAATGTTTAATGCACCTAAATTAATATATAGATTCTCAGACAGGGGTCATGCTTTTGAATGGGCTTGCGTCAAAAAGTACACTGCCTATTTCACTTAAATGCAGCTCTTCTTCAAATTGTAAGATTATGGAGTAAAAAAGAGCATAATTATAAAATATCTAAATTAAATTACTTAAAAAGCCTCTGTATTTGTAAAAATCTGTCATGATTACAAAAGAAAATTAAGTATCTTTCTTTAAAGAAAAAAATGTTATATGCCGTTTTAACACATTTTTTAAAAATAATAAATTTACTAATCCAGTGATGGACTTTAGACCAGGACATTAGAAACAGACCATGTAAAAGCTGAAGTTCACACATATGCACATACATGAAACTAACAATTTAATAAAGTGAATAAAATTTGCTATATTTCTTTTATTTCAAAATGCCAGTAAATTTACTAGTACTTTAAAAATAAAAGGTGGTAAATTACCAGTTACATAAAATGTAAAAGTGACAAATTGCTAATGGTTAGGATTGATAAATGATGTTTTCAAATAATTAAAAAAAAACATAGTAAAGAAAAAATACACAGAGTAAATATGTATTTACTTTCAGAAAGATGGACAAAAACAAATGTAAACATTTATAAAACCAAAGTAAGATGAGCAATAGCACTGGATGGGATCCGGAACTGTACTAACCACACCTCGCATTGAATTCCTCATCCACTATGCCACAGCCACTTTCACAAGGTTACACTCCTGAGTATGTGCCCTGGCCCCGGAAAGGTTTTGCCCCACAATTACAGCAATATAATAAAGATGAACATCACATTCATCTAGGAAAAAATAGTAATAGGAAGGGAAAAGCAAGGAGGAGGAATTCATCTTTCAAGTATCTGCAAAGAACACACAAATAATCCAAATAACAGCTCATTTAAAGGTCACTTACATTTGGTTTTAAGATGCATAATATACCTACTGATAATCCATTTTAATCTATCCCTTTGGTAGACAGAAACAAAAGTAATGAGAGACAAATTTACTGCTTTGTCATTTGGCCCAAAGCAGAAACTGTGATCCTTAATTCTTAAAACACTTCTTTCATGCCTTCAATACATGAACCTAAGTTCTTTACTCTCATAATCAACCACCCTATTCCTATCACCATTTTAAAGACGATGATGAGGGGAGAGAGTGGGTGAGTAACTCCTCCGGCTTTGTGCACTCAAGGCCCTGTCTCAACAGTTCTTGTTCTAAATCAAAGGCAGGGAGAAGACATTCAGGGCAGTCATTGTTTTCATATTCAACTTGGTCAGAGCTTCTGTTCTCAACCCTCGGTCAAGTGCCTCATTCTCAGCGTAAGTAGGTTAGAAATTGAATTTCATACTATAGATTCTCCTTCCCTCCATGTGTGTAATTAATTTTCATTTGTGTAAGAGTAGCAATCTGTGACTAAAAATGTGAACGCTGAAAAAGTGATTCCTGTACGACTGAGGACGAACTTGTATGTTGTTTCATTTTAAATAGTGGTTCTCAACCCTGGCTGCACAATTAGAATCACCTGGGGAGCTTTTAAAACAATCCTTGCCCAGGCCCCATCCCCAGAGATGCTGACTTAATGGGGTGGGGTAGGGTGGGGTCCAGGCACTGTTTTTTTAAAAGCTCCCCAGGTGATTCTAATGTGCAGCCAGGGTTGAGACCCACTGATTTCACAGCCTGACTACTGCAGCCAAAGTAGAACTATATGAGGAGGCAGGAAGTTGATTTCTAACCTATGGTATACAATGGATTTACGCTGGTAGGCAAACGGATCTTAGTTTACAAGCAATAAAATGGGAATAATGATGTATTACATACCAAAGCTAAAGAATTAAATTAGAAGATTTTTTTCTTATCCCTTTTAGGTATGGGTTTACCTGAAGCTCCAGGCACACGTTTTGATATCTTAGAGGAGAGGAAGTGAAACGTGAGTATAAAAATAAAAGGATATTATTAGCACCAATTCTTGAAAAAAAAAAAAAAATGTTCTCCAATTAGACATGGGGAACAAATGTATTTGATAAATATATATTAAAAGCTAGCTTAGAATTATTTTTAAATTGCATTTTCTCAACATCTCATTTCAAGTTCACATTTACTTTCATACAATTTGAGATCCTTGGAGGCAATGAGGTATTGTTATAAGATGGATGGATTCATCTTCCAACATATTAGGATAATGACACTGCCCATATTCAGGCTTCAACCTTTACCTGAGAAATTTCTGCGCAGAAAAAAATCCAACCCTGAGAGACATGTGTCAAAACTTAATAATTCAACTTCTCAAGTAAAAAGTTACAAAAATATGATAGCAGACCACCTTTTTTTTTTAATTTTTAAAGAAAAGTATTCTGAATAGTAACAACATTCAAAAGCATTTTCACTTCACTGATGTTTTTCAGGATCCCAGTTATAGCACGGTGTTAACAGCAGCATGGTGAATGCCTTAAAGTAAAATCAGTAGGGCAGATATTTCATTAAAACCTTAGATTCCTTTTTAACTCTAGTGGTAGGATTGGATGACATGATAATTATGTTATATAGAGATTTATTACATTTTGATATCAGGCAACATCCCTTGGCCTATATTTGTATCTGTTATATATCTGAGGTTTTCACAGAATGCAAGACTAGTACAAGAGTGATGAGGAGCTCAAACACAATGCTTGACCTAAATACATTATGTAGCACTGGGTATCTGTTAAATAGGTCAGCCTGGGCTCTTAAAAGTTATGCAAAACTTATTTCTGCCACACAGGAGATATGTCACTAGTCAAGCTGTATAAAAATCAGCTTTCTAGGCAGGAAGAAAATGCTCCTCATCACTGGGGGGAAAAACTCTTTTGCCATACATAAAATGTCTTAAATACTGTACTGCTCTCGTCATAATGTCTTTAGGCCACAGAAAGTAATAAAAGCAATGAGGCTGATGAAATACTAACAATTCCAGGATTCATTTAAGTGGATAGGAATTCTTTGAGCAGTGCCACAGAAATTTTTATTCTTCCAGCAAAAGCAAATGGGATTTCGAAGGTGCACAAGTCTTAGCTACTAAACCAAAGTGATGCCTATTGTCACGGGATGCAGACCAGCTGACGGCTTTTTTTTAGCAGTGACGAAACATGGAAAGTTCTCTCACCAGGGCTAAGGTGGTTTCACCTGTACCTCCACTCCTACTTTAGTCAAAGCTGTCTTGTTCTTGGTCAGTGTGGCTCCACTAGCTGTCTTAGGTATACAAGACATTATTTTAAAACATCAAATAAATCGAAGGCTCACAAAACTCTTCCCCGCTCAAATAAATAATACGCGATGGTGCTAAGGTTTCTGCCTGACCACTAGGCACTAAAAACACAGCCAGTAGTTCTCAAAGGGTAGTACCAGGAATCAGCAGCATCAACATCAACTGAGAAATTGTTAAAAATGCAAATTATAACCACCTCCCGCCCTGGAGGTCCATGAATTAGAAACTCTGGAGTTGGGGGAGGTGATCTGTGCTTTAACGGGCCTTCCAGTTTGAGAATCCCTGAACTGAACTATCATTAACTTAGCTTGAGAGTACACATAACAGTTTCATCTTAACAAAACAATTCTTAATCATCCTTAACAATTAGGGACAAGAATCAAGGTAAAGAATATTCTCCATCCTCATATTAGCCAACATCAACCTCTTCCTCCAGATAAATTTTTATGAACAGTGGACAAGTGCAATGTTTAGAAGGGGTCCAGAACCCTTTCCAACTTGAACTTAAAAACTCTCTCAGGACTTTTCTGCTTCTGGAAATACGAATTATGGCAGTGCACTTGTTCAGAAGAAATAAAGTATGAGGAAAATAAAAGCAAACTTCAAATTACTCACTAATCATATAGTTTAACCCTTAGGGATTAAAAAGAATTCTACGGAAGTTAATAAGGACATTAATTCATAGTAATATTCCATTTGTGGGCATTAAAAAAACAAACCAACAAACAAAAACACTTTCTTGAAGAGTGACCCTTCACAGGTAGGCACTCAGGAATATAAATTGCCCAAATCCACATAGATTAATGAGCATAATAATAAAACACTGTTCGCGAATGTTTGGTCCTGATCAGTAGCTCCTACATGCTAAAATAAATACTTCTCACTGAAGTACTGAGATTTTACCTCTCAGCTTATTACCTTCCACACACTCTTCATAGGTTTAGTTTAATGTATTTGAGTTCCACTTCCGAGAACACAAATTCTTATGATTTTTGTATGATTGAAAGACATTCATTAAAAAAACAGGAAATGAAGTATATGTAAATTTGAAGCAAGCTAATGAAATAAATTTCTTTAAAGAAAAAAAAAAAAACCCTATCTGTTCCCGGTAACACACTAAAAACAAAACTCAGAGCAAAACAGATCGCAGCTGCTCAACTAAACTGTAATACGCTCTGGGAAACGGCATCCACCTTATCCCATACACCTGTTTGCCAACAGTGAGGCAGCAGCAAAATCTGCATGAGGAAATTCAAAGGCAAAAAAGTAAACAAGCTTCTTCATTCTGCATTATCACACTAGCCTCTAAAGCAGGTTTTTACTACTAGCTTCTTGCTGATATACTGAACTTCACGGAGGTTAGTCACATACTGCAGGTAGCTTTTGAGTCAAAGTCAGTTCCTCTGGGACAAGTGATTATTTTCTTTCTCTCTGACCTAGTGAATGCAGCAATGCTCCACACATACAGTATCTCTGCCCTAAAGGCATTTATGTCCCACCACCTTACTCCCTCATGCTCATAATAATGCTAGGCCAAGTGACAAATATAAGTCTGCCCTTAGTTTGCATATCGAAAACAAAATACATACAATGCTGCTGCTGTTTTTATTGCTTTGTTATTTCATCATTATTCACCACAGTTCTTGCCTTCATTTGCAGAGTTTGGATTTTAATGTAATGGCCATTCAATAAAAATGTTGCTTTTAAGGGTTTGCATATCATCCCATTTTCTCTTCAACCCTTCAGCAACCATATGGCAAGCAATCAGGTCTGCAATCACTAGGTCCATATTATGTAGAGCATGATTTCGGCATTATGCTATTACCCATCTGTTTCTGTAGAAAAAGACATGAACCCGTGTATAAGAGGTCAGTGGTTTCATTGCACACCGTATTCCAGAAATCTATCTCTGTTCACTTGAGATCACTTTTGTGATTTACTCTAGTCTCCAGGCCAGACTTTCTCTCCCTCTCTCCTTTTTTTTTTTAAAGAAATACAGACTATCAGCACAATTTGTCTGTCTGCCTATTGTATAAAATTATTTGTACTGTCAGAGTAGGCACTTAAACTTTCTTAATTAAGGATATTTATCCAGAGATTCTGCACTTAAAAAAAAAAATGTGGGCGGTGGAGAGAGGAGAAATCAATCTCACCTGATTTTACATTTTTAACTGTCTACATAATAAAGATGACAGGATTTTCAGGCAGAAGCAGACACAGAAGAGAAAGTTCAGGCTCCAGCCTCCAATTTGAAGGCTCCTGGCACCAACCTAGACTAACCAATTCTTCTGGGCTTAGGGAAAGATTCCCACATGTATATATGTATATTTTATATCTGTATATAAGCCTGCCCTATGGGTTCACATACATAATTTTTGAATGGTAGACCCAATTTGAGTGTTCAATGTTAATTCAGTGGAATGCTTACTTGTGTATTTCATAGTTAGAGCGCTTATAATGAACTTCAAATGCAATGAATTATGCCTATGAAAAGACTCAAAGTTTGGAATTCCTTATATTATAACAAGTCAATGACTTTGTTAGGTAAAACTTGCTACAAAATACTTCCACTGTCTTTTATACTGGTTCAAGCTATTATTGGCTTGAAATTGATTTAGGAAGCAGGATAGGAACACACCAAATGGGTATGAAGCCCCAGGCACAGAATCTTTTTCGAAATCAATTTTGAGGCCATCAGGAGTGACTCAGAGCAGATGTGATTTTCTGCCCCATCCAGTGGTTCTCAAACCCAGCTACATGTTGGAACCAGCTGGAGATTTTTTAAAATTCTGATTCCTGGGTCCAAAGATTCTAACTTAATTAATCTGGGTACAGCATGGACAACTGGATTTTTAAAAGCTCCCCAAGTATTTTTACTGTACAACCCAGCTTGAGAACCTCTGGTCCAATAAGACATAACTAAATAAAGATCATCTTACTTCACTATTTTTAAAAAATTCAGTGACAGGGTAGGGTGTAAATATTGTAAAAAATAATGCAAACTGTAAAATGTTCAAGGTATAACAAGGCAAAAAATTACAGGCTGACAATCATCAATTATAAAATAAATGCTACTCAGTGGCAGAAATAATAGAAGCAATACTTCTATATAGGTTTGGCCTACAGTTTTACCTATAACTTTTAAGAAACCTGAATGCCATAAAACCTGCATAAACAATGTTAATGCTGGAACTTTAGTAAGATACTGCCAAATTTAATTAAAATTCTATAATTAATGAAGATAATTACAATGTAATAGTTGAAAAAACTAAAGCCAAATTGTTCAGTGTTTATTATATACATACTAATAATCATTCACTTAAAAATTATACAGAAAAAGGCTACATGTCCTTTTCACAGAAAACTTCTATGACCATAAACTCTTAAAGTTTTGATACATGTTGTATTTTGAAATTAATATTCTTGAGGGCAAATAGTTTGGAAAACAAAACTGAATGATTCACAGGTTTTTAAAAGATAAAGTTTCAATTACATTAATGTTTAACACGACTGGCTACAAGCAAGAAAATCTAGAATTAAAGCTGACTCCCAGAACTTAATTAACTCACAGAACTGAATCAGACGATATATGGGTATATCAGAAGTAGGTTTATACTGAGGCTGTTGGGATTCTTTTTAAAAAATACCCTGCCCACCCTGACAACCAGCTTACAAACAAAAAATAAATAAATAATAGATAAATAAGAAAAGCCTACGAACCCTTCCTGATCTGGAAGAGCAGAAAGTACCAATGAGAAAATTGTAGTTTCTCCTCCTTCCCCCGTCTTCAGACACAACTTCCTTCACTGCTGTGCTTTTCCCCAAGGTTCATGCTTTCAATCTCTCAACCCTTCTCCACACATCAAAATCTATCACAATTCATCCAAAGAGCAGATGCAGGAAAATAATTAAAATGTAATGTCACTCAGACGATCTCTATATAATCAACACCCAAAGGCTTAAATCGCTGGAACTTGAATCGCAGTGTTCAAGTACTAAGTAAGGTGGAACTGTACCAGGGCATGGTGAAAACATACCACTAGGTAGACTAACTCCATCCTCCCGTGGCCATGGTCACAGCCACCCACAAAAACACCTCTTTATGCAGAAGAAGCAGTTTGTAGGACTCTCCTCTTACTGGTGGATGTGCCCCTGTCTATGCTGAAAATGACAAACTCAGCCATCTCACCTCTGTGGGGTGACATCAGCACATAAGGGAAGTTGATCCATCAAGATTCTAGTGCAGCATTGTACATAACTACCTAAGTTACTGCTGTCTTTCCTTTAGGTATAGCTTTCAATGTTATTATTCCTTAATCATTTACTCTCTATTAGAATTCACCCTCTACTGGGCATGCCTCCAAATGCAGGAACCAGCTGAATCAGTTTGGTTAAGAGGAAATGAGCAATCCACTTTTCTTAGTGGTGCAAAAGAGTCACTATTCATCCTTTCCGATGTCACTCAGAATGGAAACAAAATGTGTTGATTGATTATATGTTGATATAATAGTCATTATTCATTATAAGAAATCATTTCCAAAAGTGAGTTGAACTGGGTTACAATATAGAACATACACACAATAAGATTAAATCATTTTAAGTACTCACAGAGAGAGAAGGAAATACTTCAGTTGTGAAGGTGAAAATAGTTGTCAAAAAATTTGGCCCTGTGCTTCCTAACAGTTAGGAAAAGAGAGAAACATTGGTAATTTATATAAGCTATAATATCATAAAGACAGGAACACAACAGTTCTTTAAATTATACAAAGATTTTTCTGGACCTAAATTTTAGAAAGCTACCTCATGGGCATATTATACAGGTGGTATTGATGAGCATAATGGGCACTGTCCTCAACAATCAGACACAGCTACTAGATCTCTCTGCATGGATTTTGTGTACCCTCCTCTCCTTTGGCTTCTGTTTCTTATTCGTATTTTTTCTTCACCTTTATTTCCAACATATCATTATTATGTTTGGTTTCTTTATTATTATTACCTTTAAAGTATTGTATTACAGATATTTTATAAGCCGCCTTAAATTTTTTTGGTAACAATGCAGGCGATAGAAAGTAAATAACTATATTTTTAAAGAGTTAATGAAGAAGTCCATCAGGTTTGTGATCCAACACTTAGCTGGGACTCTTGCAATTCAATGTGAGATTCCTGGTTATCCTGTATTGCCATAATATAAGTGTCATCACAGAAACCTAACAGTCAAGAGTCTACGCATCAGACTCCAAGACACTGCTTTTCAAACTTTAATGTGCATGTGAGTCACCGTTAAAGACAAAAATTCTGATTGAGTAGTTCTGGGTTTAGCTCTGAGATTTTCCTTTTGTAATAAGCCCCAAGGTAATGTTGTTAATACTGCTAGTGTACAGACAATACTTTGAATAGCAAGAATAGACAGCCAATGATGGGCTGCACTTTCTAATCAGGGCACAAGTATTCTACATTGTTAACTAGAAATTCACAAGGCTGGGAAACTAAGTGAACAAGTAGTTGAGTTTCATTTTATTGAGAAAACCCAGCTATATAGACTCTGCATGCAAGTGAACTATTCATCTGCAAGTGCTCTTGGCTATATGTGAAAAAAGCTCGTGTCTCAAATTTCACACATCGTTAGTCTGCCTAATTGCTAATAAGTGTTAGCTGTTTACAAATTTTGTCTTCAGTCAACTGAGATAGTAAGCATCTTGAGGACAAACACTATGTTTATATATCTCTGTTATCCCCCACTTCTCCCAGCCAATAGTAATTACAGGTGTTTCAGAAATAAGTGTTGGTTGTAATGGAAAGTCAGTCAACAACCAAAATATAATGATATGGCCCTACCCCGGGTGAGTCACAAGCAGTATTCAAGTTTGAAAATCATTAAAATCTTAATCTTAAAAGTGTCAAAACATTTTAAGGACAGAGACTGAGTAAAACTGGGAGTATAGAGCTGACAAAAACCACATCATATTTTAATTTCACGATCTATAAATGTTGCTCAAAAAGCTGTCCATTCATTCATGAATTCATTAAAACATTTATTGAGCACCTCAATGCTTATAGACTGTTAAAACTGATTGAAATAAGGTTGACAAATAATTAAAATCCCAAAACAATAAAAATAAAGCACTGTGTTAGTCTGGGTCTTCTGAGAAGCAGATGCCAAAATGGGATTTTAGGAGAGGCAAGGAGAGCCCTTAGACCATGATGCAGTTTGAACATGAGGGAAGAAGGGCTGGATAGAAGCTTCCTAGACTGCCCTGTTAGGAAGGTTCAGTAAGCCATAGGGAGTCCTTGTGCCAAAGTCAGCTGTCAAAGGAGATCCAAATGTCCCAGAAACTGGCCTGACTGAGTACGTCACCCAAGCTCGGTGATAGCTTGAGCCATGTAAGAGGCATGGCCTTGGAGCAAACTCAGAAGTGGATTGCAGAGCATTAAAGCTGGGGATCTCGGTCAGTTGTACTCCCTGTAGTTGCAGGTATACCCTCATGGCTGCCGCAGGCACTACGTAGATGCTGATACACAAACAAAGCTACTAATGGACTTCTGACACATTCAGATGTGTGAATAGATATAAAGAATGTTCTAATTTGATACCCACACATGAAAAACATAGTGAAAGTGTGGACATGATATCATCAAATGTGTGTGTAACACTCATTAAAACCATCTGTACCTCAATATAATGAAAAAATATTAATATTCTATGCATTAACAGATTCCTCTGTTCAGATTGTATCATTTGAGATTCGTGAGCCATTTTAGATACTACAGGGTTCTATCAAAAGAAAAACACACACATACATAGCTTAAACCAAGTTAAATACTTAGCTCCAAATCTCTGTTCTACTTCATTTATTTTTTTGACTATATAGTCAATTATAATCCTGTTTATCTTAGAGAAGTGGTACTTTACTTGTATTTGTGTATGTTTAAAATTGTCCAATGTAATTTTTGTATGAATTTCAAAATAGACTCAAAGCTGGAAGAACTTAAGATGAGTTTTTATTCACTATTTTTAAAATAACATAGTTGTTTATTATTTTCTTTATATATGCCTACCAGTCACCAATTGAGTTAGGATGAATTTGAGAATATTATATACTTAATACTTTCAAAATAAACCTGTATTACATTGATTATAAAGTCTATTTGTTGATATCTGGTAAAAATTGGTAGTTTTATTTTTTTAGTTCTTCTAAAAGTCTTTTGTATATGAGCCCAATATTCTATTTTTTGGCAAAAATCATGTATAATTCCACACTCTCTGATCACAATTTCCCAGTTCAGTATTAAATGCACTAGGGGACATTTTAACTTCGATTTGTTATACCAATCAAATTTTATAATCCATTTCATTTGGTTGCCTGCATTGCCATTCTGTGGCCAGCCATGAATCAGCTTCCCCTGGGTACAGATATGATTGCCCAGTTTGATGTTCAAAAGACTCTGGATGAGCACATTTTTGGTCCCTTGGATTGTCCATTCTCATGCCCAAAGAGGTACACAGCAGGTTAGGAGGGCACTGTCGTAGCTAAACTGTTTGATCCCTGCTGCTGTTTCCCAAAGATATAGAAATAAAAGATGCCTCTGGCTCCTCTATTATTCCATTTTGTCTTGTTTTAAATGTGATGGCCTAACCTTTCACACAAGCAGCAGGGAACTTTGAACTTTTCAGAATTCATTTAAAAATATTCAGCTCAGTATTTGTTAATGATATAAAATTATATCACCATACAATTTACCACGGACCTACAAAATATGAAATAATTTACAAGACTAAAAGAATCTTTTTCCTTCCAAACCTGGGAATAAAACTTCAAGAGAAAAAAATCTCTCAAATAAGATCTCAAGATATTACAGTCAGAAATGGAGAAAGCATATGTCAAAATCCAATTCTTTTGGGAAGAGGTCAAACTCCAGAGCTAGGAAAATCTGACACGTTTTTCTGTGATTAGGTCATATGAGAATGCTTGGGGTAAGGGAGACAGAGGAAAGTCACATGGAGTGTTACATCCTTGCCATTAATAAATGTTTGCCACATTTATACACACACACCATACATACATACACACGTATGTATGTATATTGTCTTTTCCAACATTCTGTGCTCATCACAATTAAATGTTTCAGAGGGTGGATTCAGAAGCCAAACAGTCTTAGCAACAAGACTATAATGGCTTCCTATTTGAATACACCAAATGCAAACCGGCTCTTGAAATAACAAGGGAAAAAGAAAAAGAAACAAAAGAAGGTAATACTTAGGGTGACAGACCCAAAATGCATTACTGTTTCTTGGAAGAGAGGTTCACATTTAATTAGCTGTAGTACGTCTTTATAACTCATATTAAAACAAAAAAAATGAAAAAAATCAACAAAAAGTTTACACTGAAGAGATTCTCAACTACTAATCAATGTGGTTATAAATCTAATTTATTACATCAAATTTTACTGTTCCATACTCATGTAAATTTACCACATCAGAGTTCTGCACCAAAAAAAAAGATCTATTTATTTAAGGGATCATCAAGTTATAACCACGTAATTCCATGATTATGCTCTTAAACTTTTGAAAATAACTAACTCTCTTGGGACTTTTTAAAATTGACATGGAATGATTAAAAAAATAATAGTAACAACAACAGTAACAACAATTGTACAACATTAGCAACAACAAAACATCCCTCTTAAGAAAAATCTTGGACTTTGACCACTTAGATATGAAAGGATGGCAAACATGTGGCATGTCTGTTGTCACTCCACTCTCCTATCACCATGGCATACATTGATAATCAATAAGGAGGCTCTTGCAACTAATCTCAGACTTATCTCAGAAGCCTCAATATAGCACCAGAAGCAGCCACTGCCAATCAATAGGATTTGGCAGGTGATGTTAAACCTCTTTGCCATTGCAAACTTAAAGCATGTATTTTTTGGAATGCCCAGTTTAGTGTATATATCTATCTACACATATACATATATAGATATAGATATACTCCTTGATATTATTCTGTGTGTGTATGTGTGTGTGTATGAGAGGAAAAGAGACAGAGAAAGTCTCATATGCCTAAAGTCATTATAAATTCTACAGGGGCAGAGACCATGCTTCTACTACTCTAGCACCCCCCTGAGCATCTAGCACAGTGCTTGGCTCACATTGGTTAATTAATAAATATTTGTTGACTTTTTATTAAAAACAAAACAAAACACTGGGTCTCCCAGTAAGGTTCTTCTTATATTTGTCACAGTTTGTTTGTTTGATTACAGCAATATATTATGACCCAACTGAAATAAAAATTAAAACTATGACACCCAAAAATAACTGGAATGTTTGAGTGAGTATAGAAATACTGGTCTACAATCTCCCATCTGCAACTCTGAAAACAAAAAGCTCTGAAAGGTTTTTCATAACTCATATGGCAGCAAAACCAGACCTGAACTAATTTCAAGGAGATTATTTCCAGTCTTTATTCATCCCACTCAGTGTGAATATTCATACATTGCAATGCAGAAATATGAATGTGTTTGATTATAGGGTGCTGCCCCAGACCCAGCTGGAGGTATTGCATAATCTGCGGTACATGCACCATATTACCTTTCTAAAATAGAAAATTTCGAAATGCAAAAATACATCTGCCCCAGAGGCTTTGGGTAAGGGACTACAGACCTGCATTTATGGACTTCCTGCAACTCAGTCCCTGACCTATTTCACAAATGAGCTACATCACTTAGTCTAATTAAATAATTTTTAAAGAAGAGACATTTGAAAGAGACAGTGTTAAACAAATCAACTTTTATGCCACATCTGATATTTTCATATTATGAAGTGTTGATGACATGATGAATCTAAGCTGCTGATCCCTATACATTGGGAACTTATTTCCCATCATTTCTGCTTAAAGGCATCTGCAATCTATGTACAGCCACTGGGAATTTCACACTCCCTCTACTGGATTTTCAGAAAAAATCCCATGTGAAAGAATGATTAAATCAAAGTAGAATTTCATTTAAACATATATAACATATATAAACATATGTGACAATATATATAAACATATATAACAATGCATATCGTAATAGGTTTCCCTCATCAATGTTCCCTTAATGACCTGGCTTCACTGAAAATACTAATATGTACATATGAAAGAAATACATCTTCGTGAATTATTTTTAATGTCATAAATATAAAAAGAAACTTCTTTGAACCGTACAAAATACAAAAGAAGAAAAAGAATCAAAAACGTGATTTTCAGTTTTTAAAACCAGAAGTTGTATGCAAATAACATACAAAGGCATTTAACAGGGTCCCTTTAAGCTTGCAGCATTATTCATTCAGCCTTTGCCAAATGCTTCCCTTTTTACATGAGTTTGCCACCCCACAGCAATGCAGTTTATTGTCGTGTGTGATGGGAAACAGACCTGTTTGTGCTGTCACAATGGCCAATAAAACTGAGCTGGAGACTCTTCATTTTAAACCTAAAATAAATAACTAGATTTCATTTAAACCTCCCTGTGTGAAGCGCCGCAATCTTCCCATAGTCCTCGCGTTAGCTGCTTTTAATACCCAACTACTTAGGAATCACGAGAGTGTTGGAGTGTTTAGTGACTCTGATCCTCCCATCAGTAAACTGATCCGGTGATAAAATAGAAAGGGCCTTGTACTATTTGCATTTTTACTCAGTTTAGTCACAGATCACAAAATAAATTAGTAAACTGAGCAACAAGGCTTCTCACTTGTAAAACCCCAACGTTTTCAAAGTAATCATCTATGCTTAAATTCACAAATTCCTAAAAATGTAATAATTTCCCTGTAAACGAATAAAAATAACAGTGCTATAGTATCCATTTAGAATGCCCTCCATGCCAAAGGCCCTGGACTGTGTTTGAATTTGGAATTTAAAAAAAAAAAATACAATAAATGTATAGGTTCTGTAGGTGAATTTTCCTGCCATCTCCCCCTCCTGCAAATATTTAGAATGCATGATGGATGGGGTGCCTGGGTGGCTCAGTCAGTTAAGCGTCTGCCTTCGGCTCAGGTCATGATCCCAGGGTCCTGGGATCGAGTCCCACATCGGGCTCCCTGCTCAGTGGGAGCCTGCTTCTCTCTCTCCTCCCTGCTCATGCTCTCTTCTCACTATCTCTGTCTGTCTCTCTCTCAAATAAATAAATAAAATCTTTAAAAAAAAAAAAAAAGAATGCATAATGGTGGTAGGGGAGAAATTAAGAGGGGGACTCTAATAACCTAGCAGATTAATCAGCAGTCAAGTACACTCAAATCATTTAAATGGCCACAGAATAATGTCACAGGCAAGGTCTCTCAATCCATGAGAGAATCTGGCTTAGATCCTTTTGCCAATGTGACAGCCCAAACAGGTTTGCTCCTTATCACCTAAGACAAAAAACTCTCTTGCTTAGAGATAGCAAGCTCAGGACGAGTGCTATAAAAATTTTAAACTCAAAATATCATTGCTTTCCAATAGATGCTGAAGTGACTCACAAGGACACTAACTCACATTTTCAGTTCAGAGTAGAAAACTTGGTCAAGGATTTTGGAGCAAAGACTATATTATTGAGAGATATGCAAGAGTTTTCCTGTCTACACAGTGCTTTAGGCAAGGTCTCATCTCACAGTGGTCTTCCCCCATGTAATATTTAGCTTCTCTGTCTTAAGGAGAGATAAAGAAGATGTCACCACCACTGAGATTTTAACTGGCATCCTGGGGAATTTAGGTTTGCAAATCCTGAAACCAAAGTTCCAGAACTTCAGTTCTTTCTAAAATGGAGGGCTCTTGAGTGGAATTAAATCCAGACATCTGTGGTAAGAAAGCCCAAGCCAAGCCTTTGGACCACCTAAGCTGAGTTAATTATAATATCCAGTAGCAACAAGTACAAAAGCCCTGGGTTTGCCCCCAGGCTATGCAATATCTTTATCAACATCACTGCAAAATGAAATGCACAACTTTGAGTCTTTTTAACAATGGCTTCAGGTAACCATAAAAGGTAATGAAAAAGCAAGGTAAGCAAAAGAGAGGGGGGAAACGCCAGTACCCAAACTCTTTGACTTTGGAATGTCCAAGTTATTCTTTTTCAACCAGAATCACTGAACACTAGAAGCAAGTCAACAATGAACTTCATCAACTGAAATCCAAATATCAGGCAGAAATAGTTTGTTTTTATTGTGCTTGGTTTCTACCAATGGTTGTGAATTATCAAACATGCCACAGGGAACAAGGAACATGATCTAATAAATATGATACAAAGCTGCCATGAGCACAAATGACTCTGAATAGCTGATGGTTTTATCGGTAACTACTTTGTTTTTTAATAACCACAGTTTTAAAATATAATTTACTGTTGATTTTTTGAAAAAGAGCACTCAGAGTTAAAAATAAATAAATAAATCATAGCAGGAATGTAACCCTAGGAATATATTGTCTGGTGAGGTATTTTCTTTATGTGTCATAAAAATAAAGATGAAAAACTACCATTCCTTGAGTTTGAAACACATTGTTTCTGAAAATGTAATATGATTCCGCATTACCTCTAAAAAAGGGTGCCAAAAAGAAAAAAAGCAAACAACACAAAAATCCCTATCTGATTTATCATAATACATCCCTTCCTGATGCTAATCTCATTTCTTCACTGTGATACTCCTCAGTAATAGTGGTCATCTAAGTACTGTTAATCCTTTTAGCAAGCACTAATAATTATGCATTAGTACAAATAACATTAAAGCCTTTTTTCAAATAATTACATATATAATGGATGTGTCTTTTAAAAGTTGTTTACAGCTAATTAACCAATGAATAATTGTTTTCTCCTCCTGAAACTGGGAAAGCTTATCTTGGAGTCACAGTTAAAAATGCTTTTTTCCAATTTTACAGATGTTGTTAGCAATTAAAACTGTTAAAACACTATTAAAAAGAAATTCTTGTATTAAAGGGCTTACTCATTCCAGTTGTTGCAGTTTCTTAGCTACTGAATCTTTTAAAAATCATTTCCAGTTTGAAAGGGCACTGGTGGCCCAAACACAGCAGACCCCTCTCTAAATAGTGCAGCCCCTTTAGTATCGCAACACCGTGTGCTTGTTGCTATATGACTAGTTTAATTGTGGGCCGTAATAAAGGTCATAATTAATATCCCAACACAGACACTAACAAACATTTTTAAATTGCCAGCATAATCAAATGATGCAAACATCTATGAGCTACAAAAGTTCATTGCCGCAACTGACAATTTCTTAATTGTATTCAGTCATTCATGGAAATTTTATTAACATCGAACTGATGTATCCTGCCCTTACTCTGTCACAACACCAGGGATCTAATTTCATTATTTTCCACAAGATTTGCTTGACTACTGCCATGATTCTAATATTGCTTTAGTCCAGATGTTTATGCTATTTAAATTAGGAAGAAAAGGCTTTTGGGTAAACACAATTAAAGAAGTTTTTTTTCAAATTTAGTTTAACAAACTTCTTTTAATTAATGCATATAGCTGCAATGTTGAGGCTTTTTCACTGGCTTTATGTTCATTTCCTACCGTGTGCAACATACATTGAGTGTACAGCTATAGCTAAATATAACCACCTTGTAATTTTTCACTTACATCTGAGTACTCATTAACATGAAAAATACAAGCACAGGACTGCACTTGCAACTTTAATCAATTTCCTGTGTGTGTATGTGTGTGTACAACTTGCATAGATACACACATACACATCACAAATACACAGAAACACCTATGCACAGAAAAAGACTCTAGACAAATTTCTCTGATACTTGGTCATCTTAAGAATCCCTTTTTTGCAAAATAACCCCACAGAAGTATGTATTATTCAATAGCCTCCCCCCACCCTCCCAATATTCTTTAAAATTGAATGAGATTTTCAATGCACTGAGAAGCATTTAAATAACAACAACAACTCTATTAATGGATTACTTGGGGCGGTTTATCCACACGGAATGCGGGAAGCTTCTAGAACTCATGTCCATCTCACAGGAGCTGAGTTCTAACAAGATCTTTGTTCTCTTAGGCAACCATTTTCATTCTTTGGCTTCTTCATTTAAGTTATTATAATGACTCAAAAATACTGGCATGTTGCTTAATACTGGAAAGCTAATAAATTTATGTCACTTTTGGAAAAAGTGTTATGAGTCAAAATCCCAACGTATAGCTAATGGATAGTGTATATCAACTCTTAGAATAACATTATTTATGAACATTGGGTAAATTATTAAATTTATTTCCAAGGAATGTCATCTATTTAATAGTGTTTGCAGATATTATACTATGCATCATGAAAGACTCAGCCCCTTCAATATTTTTTAAACCAAAGAATTAGTCTTAAATTCAGGCAATCTGAAGAAACTACAATGTTTTCATGCAAAACAGAACCTCAGAGATATTTTAAAATCAACTGTGAGAATGCCAGTGACAAGAATTTCAAGCTTACCTTGTTTTAATATCTTACTTCAATTCTGATATCAGCACAATCAATTATACAACTTCAACTGACTGATGAAACTCCCCCAAGTATATCTGAGCAAAAACAATAAAATTTCCTCTAAGATCTAGGCTTGAAATGCCTCAATATTTCACAAGCACAGGGATATTTACAAACAACTGCAACATCTGCTATCACTCTGAAATCATTTCTGCTTTCATTTATCTGGGAGAGGTTAGAATTTTCTCAATCCATAAAATCTTTTCCCCACCAGGAGTTTGGAAGAAGCATAATATCACTTTATTGACGGATTTCTTTTACTGCTATTATTTCTCTGTGACTGCATTGATTAAAACTGGCTACTTCCCGGACATCTCATATTACCTGAAAAATCCTCCTACTAAGAAATAAGAAACACACACTGTGTCAAACATTTCCCTTCATTTTAATAACTTCATAATGAAATGGATCCTGGCTTCCTCCCTGCCCCATACAGAATTCAGGTGACAATGCAAGTTTACACCTGCTTAGGGGTTGTTCTTGGGTGTATTTATTTATTATACTGTTACTATTATCCAGAAGGGAAGAATAACAGTCAAGCATCTGGCTATTCTCATTCTTACAAAATAATTACAGAAAGAAAAGGAAGGAAGGAAGGAAGGAAGGAAGGAAGGAAGGAAGGAAGGAAGGAAGGAAGGAAGGGGAGAGAGAGGGAGGAAGGGAAAGAAAAATCTGGCTTCTGTAATTTTAAAAGGCTTCCATAAAAAACATAATATGAGGTTTTTGTATGGTGTTTGTGTGTATGTGTGTGTAAGGGAGAGACAGAGAGAAATCAAGAGAGAGAAATAGTTCATGACAGGCATAATTCATCTGGATTACTGAAAAAATTTGCACTGGTTGGGTTCTATACCTTTAAATGTTAGTCTATTTCCTTCACGAGTTCTCTGTTTTAGAGAGCCACATTTGGCAAAGTTTCCAAGTATACCGTGTCAATTTTATAAAAACTAAAAATATTGTTGAAAAAATATTATCCCAAGAACATACGTAAAATTATAAATATTCAGCACATCAAGCTTTTGATATACTTTAGTGCACATGAACTGAGTAGCTGTCAAAATTACAACAGGCAACTCAAGTAATTATGCAGATTTATGCAAAACATTAACAAGAAGAATTAAATGCACAAATGAGGTGGCTACACTTGAATTGTTAAGATTATGAATAATTACCATGAATCTTTTTGCTCTTAATATAACTTGTTTTTGATAAACAAAGCCTTAATTATCAGAATACTTTTGAGAATTTTGGTGACCTTCATTAATCTTACAAAACAAGTCTCTTGTGTTCTGCATTGTAAAAGGCACATGCTCAGAATAAGTACACGAAACCTTGGGAAAAGCATATGTTAATGGCTACTACAAACTGGTGAAGGATACCTCTGGTTTAAGGTACACGGCATTCTGCACACGTAGCCAAAATAACACTGAGCACTAGAAGGTACTCTCATTAAAAAAAAAAAGAAGAAGAAGAAAAGAAAAAAAACAAAAACAAAAAACCCTATGACAGAACTGTGAAGGAAGGCAGGACAAATAGAAGAAACTCTGAAAAAGTATTTCAATTTTGTAAAATATTGGGTTAATTTTGAAACAGAAGGAAAATAGCAACCTATTAATTCTTCCTTTCTAAGATGCAATGAGTTCAATAAATCATTTCTAAAATAACAAAGTACTGAAAACATTCAGTCATAACTCTTTTACATGTATCTTTCAGCCACCAATTTTCCTTAGGCAAATGCCTCTCCCAAAGACTATGGAAATTGCACTAGCCACCTTGATTACTAGGCACGATTTTCTGAATGTGTTCCCCACTCAGCTCCACTGGTAATTTTTACCCTGCCCTCCTTCTCTCAGATAAGCAGTGGGACCTCTTCATGTCCCCTCAGTTAATTTCAGAATTAATTTGCAACGCTGTCATCAACACTGTAACAATTCACTGATCAACAGTTGCAATTCTTCATAACACTGTCAAACTCCCAGCTGCCATCGTGGCAAGCTGCATTGCCCCGGCTCCAGACACGCTGCTTTGGGACTGGTGGTAGAAAAGGACTTTGGAAGCATTAAGGCTTTAAAGCTACCCACAATATCTCTTCCCAGGAGAGCAAGCTGTCAGATCAATGGTGGTTTTGTCATTAAAAAGAAAAAAAAAAAAACTCTCCAAGAGACTTGAATTTGTTTGGATAAATGTCAAATAGCTTTGATGCATAAAAATTAACTTAAAGAGGTCACACTCCAACAGGGTACAAGCTTGCACTTTAAGAATGGTTGTATCTTTATATATCATTACATGACAAAATAGACCAGGCCAGGAAGGTCTAAATATCCCAGGGACAGTACAGATTGTGCAATGACTCAGAGGAACAGACAGTAAATACTGCTAAATTATGCCCAGACAAGTTAATAATTCTCAAGCATATTTCTGAAGACCATCCTGGCTAAAACACATTACCAGCACATTGCCAAGTCCCTGCCTGCTGTCCCAGAAACTTTAAAAATTTAAAGAGAGGAACTTATTTTAAATAATTTTTTCCCCTAGGATTGTGTCCAAGTCAGCAGAAAAGTAGCCGCCTGGGACAATCTGCTCCCATGTCTGTCCCTCATCTCATCACACGTGTGACTGTGCTACTGGAGTCAGACTGGTGGCTCAACACCGCAGAAACAGAGAGGGGTTGACCAACAAAAAAAAGAAAGGAAAACCCTTTTCAAACTGAGAACAAAGAGACTTTTTTTTTTTTAAGATTTTATTTATTTGACAGAGAGAGCACAAGCAGAGGGAGAGAGAGGGAGAAGCAGGCTCCCCGCTGAGCAGGGAGCCCGATGTGGGACTTGATCCTAGGACCCTGAGATCATGACCCGGGCCGAAGGCAGCCGCTTAACCGACTGAGCCACCCAGGCGTCCCGAGAACAAAGAGACTTTAATTTAAAAAAACAAATGGAAGAAATTTATGTAAGAACTTGGCCTGGATCAGTCAAGTCATAACAAGATCATTTCTTCATTCACAAAAACAGAAACATGAAAGCTGGACTTGCCATCTACAACAAGAAAGATTTTTTTTCCTATTCACCTATAATTCATTAGCAACTTTTCTCATCAATTCTCACGACTTGTGACAGACAGAATTCAGTGGTGTCCTTTCCCCTTCCTGATAGCCACTCCCGTTACACAGCCACACACACACACACACACCCTTCTGAATTTGGCTTGGTGCTCACCAGCCTTAATGAGGTGAAAACACAGGTAGAACTCAGTATCATGGCTACTACGGCTGACCCTTGAACAACACAGGTTTGAATTGCTCAGGTCCACTTATACATGGGTTGTTTTGTCGGGGTTTTTTTTTATAAATACAGTACCATACTGTAAATGTATTTTCTCTTCCTTATGATTTTCTTAATAACATTTTCTTTTCTCTAGCTTCCTTTATTGTAAGAATACGAAGTGTAATACATATAACATAGAAAATGTGCATTAACTGTTATTGATAAGGCTTCTGGTCAACAGTAGACTATTGGTAGTTAAGTTTTGGGGGAGTCAAAAGTTTTATGTGGATTTTTGACTGTGTGGGTGATTAGTGCCCCTAACCCCCTCATTGTTCAAGGGTCAACTATATTTCCCTAAATGGGACTCAATAAACAGAATCAATATAGGAAGCATATCTAGACTCCTCGCTGGGAAATCCACACACATGTTCAAATGGCTATTTCCTCTGGATGCTCTAGGCCAAAATTTCATCTGAGTTTTCTTTTCCATCTGTGATATAAAAATATACAACCTTTTATCCAGTGCAATGCCGCTTTGTCATTTTTAAATTATTACTTAATATCTAAAGGTAGAGAAATCTCCTGAAGTTTATGGTACATAAATCAAACAATATGGAAGAAAATGGTTAAATGTACCACCTCAAAATTTCAATTTTTTGAAGAGAGGAACAGAGAGGGACATAAAAAGACCTGTTATCAATGAACTATAGCCAGTGAAGGGGACTAGGAAGTTGTTAATATCCCATGTGTACATAGTAGCTCACAAACTACTCTGTCCCTCTGCTTAAGGATAAGTTTTTCCTTCTCTTTTCTTGGTGACTCTGACTGGAAGTATCCTGATGAAAGATTCAAAGAGTGCAGGGGGAGTGTTCAGTTTCCTATAATCATAGGAAATTTCAGTTGGACTCTGTTAATAATTAATACAGAGTAGATGTCCAACTGACTAGAAATGATAACCAATTACAGTGCCTGAACTTGAAGGATGTTTCCAAGAACAATCTACTCATCCATCCAACATTCATTCAAAATTATGTATTGAGTACCTGCTTCACTATGGACATGTCAGTTCCAGAAACCCATGTTTACATAGTATGTTTGGTGTTTCTGTTTGATAGTGTTCCTGAACTCTCTATCATGGTCAGTCATGGAGAGATTTGGCAAGAGGGAGGCAGAGTCATTTGGTCTTGATCTCAGATTCATGAAAGGCCTCAAATTTAGACCAACTTTATACACAGGAATATTGGCTGGATTGAAAGATGATGTGTGTTCATCATAGAACATTAAACAATCGTCCCACTATTGGACTATGGCACAGATAATGTTCATCATATTTTTTCTCCTTCCAAGGACTCAGGAAATTCACTTCTCAGAAATCTTGCAGTTAGGCAAAAGCCATATCACTAGGTCTAAAGGATGAAAAGTGTGGGGCACCTGGGAGGCTCAGTCAGTTAAGCATCCAACTCTTGGTTTTGGCTCAGGTCGTGACCTCATGGGTCATGGGATCGAGCCCCACGTAGAGCCTGCAACAGGCTCCACACTCAGCAGAAGTCTGCTTGAGATTCTCTCCTTCTACCCTTCCCCCCACTCACACAAATGTGTACACTCTAAATAAATAAATAAATAAATAAATAAATAAATAAATAAATAAATCTTTTTCAAAAATAAAAAATAAATAAGGGATGAAAAGTGAGCTAAAATGTTCTTCTCTATTATACCTCTATCCCTCCTAATAGAAGGAGGCCCTGTGTCCCTGAGAGTGCAGTCATGGGAAAGGGGAGCATTAGTCAGCCTAAACTGCTGAATCACCAGGTCTCCCTGGAGAATCATTAAGAGCTGCAGTGGACTTTGCATGAAAGAAAAAACCAAAATTTTGATTGTATGCAGCCATTGAGATCTTAGGGCTGTTCATTTCTTCAGCATAGTTCAGCCATTCCTAACACATTGACCTTAGTATTTAGTGTTTTAAATAAATGCTGTTGGTGGGATTTGCACAATAATATAACATTGTGGGGCTGCTGAGGATATTTTCTGTGTGTGTGTGTGCTGGGAGTGGGAGAGATGGCTGCAAAATAGGTTAACAGTTTACTTGTAAACATTTAAAATGTGCATTTTCAAATGTAACACTTGAACATTACAATTTAGGAGCCCTGGTTTTTTATGCCTTTTCTTTTTTAATAATTCTTCTCAAAATACACAAGGATCTTAGGCCTCCCTCCATCTCTGAGAATCTCAGCTTTTGACTGAATGACCCACAAACATAAAAAAAAGATGTATTAGGAAAACAATGATTAAGTCACTAAACTGGCGGTCACATATCACAGTGCCTAGCCCCAACTTTGAATAAAGGTTGTTACTCTCTTTGGCTTCAGATTCTTTATGTATATGCTGAAGACAAGAGTTATCTGTCTGTGCCATTAGATCCACTGAGGTCAAAGATTCAAAGATTATTTACAAAATAATATTCCAAAGCAGGTTCCAACTCTTCAGATCCAGAATTAAAGAGAGTGGCTGTCAATTCCATGAGTAAGATTATAAAAATATGTTGTAATTCATTGGGCTGGTTTTCAGCACTTTGATCCTGAGTAGAGATCCAACACAGGTTTCATAAGACACCTTCTGTTTTTGTTGTTGTTGTTGTTTTGTTTTGTTTTTTTTAAAGTAACACCATATAATTTTATTTTGAAATACATTTATATATATTGAACCAGGAAATAAACTGTATAAACTTCCTAGGAGAAAGATGTGCCAGAGAGAATGAGCTGTCCACTTAATATTCATTCCACCCTTCTCTTATTGTAATAATCTTACATTTATTTAAGGAGGCACTGTACTCAGCTAACAGAGTCTATTTCCCAGCCTCCTTTTTGCATCTGCATATGATTATGTGGCTGTATTTTTTGTTTGTTTTTTTTGTTTTGTTTTATTTGTGAGTTTTTTTGGTCAATGAGAAGTTAACAGAGAAGGCTCTTTGATAAGTTGATGGACAGCTGGGAACCATTTTTTTCCTTCCCATTTTTCTTCCTGCCTGGCAATGACAGCTGGAGATTCAGGTCACCATCTTTCCACTGACTGGCACTAAGGATGGTGGAACATAAACATAAAAGAACTCAGGCTCCTCATGCCCCTGGGAAGTCAACCTGCCTGGCCTACCTGGCCTTTCACGGGCTTCCTTCATATGAGAGGAAAACTTCTAACTTATTAGGCCCCAGACTTCCCCATCTCTGCTGCTATCATCAGAACACAATTCCTAACTGATAGAGCAGTGCCACATGGCAGGCCCTAGGGACAGGGCTGTGAGAGTCTGAAGCCAAGATAACCACTTGATGCTGTCAAGTTCCCACAAGCCTCTCCCAGGGGAGTTTCTAGACAAACCTCTGCTCTGAGCATAGGCTTGAATCCTCAGGAGACAATATAACATTAGTGGTTAAGAGTATGGTCTTTGGAGTGTGACCATCCCTGGGTTGAATCCTAGCTCTGCCACCTACTATCTGTGGTCTTGGCAAGTTAGAGAATAACTCTGAAGCACAGGTTCCTCATATATAAAGTGAGAAGAATAATAGTTTTTCTCTTTGATCCAAGAATTAATTGAAATAATGAGAAATGAGATGAGTACATTGCCTGGCACACAGTAAACCACAAAGGATTCTTCTCAATTAATCCCATCCTCTAGACAGAATTCCAGTTATTCAATCAGCCTTACAGGTTTATTTTTAGTTTCTTCAAGAGTGTCATAGATGTGTGGCATCTTATAACCCAATGACAAGCTCAACAAAGCAGACTATGCAAGTCCTAGAGGCACTTGAACATCCATCTGGGCTCCCTGTCCACCTGGACCAGGAAGCAGGGCATAGACCCAGGTTAGTCTTTCACATTCACATTAACTGAGAGTTACTCAGTAACTGAGTTGGAAAGAGTTATATTTATCTTGGTTAAAAAGAGAGTAATGTTATCCCGAGAATTCAGATTCTGAAAGTTCACAGTATGGATTACTGAAGAATCCAAGATAGTCATTATCTTTATCTCCATCATTATAGAAATAGAAATATAATAGAAACAAAGACATAAATATGAATGTTTCCATGTCTCTATATGGCATTCTGTAAGATTTAATTATTTTTAAAGTAAATAAAATGCAACTTTTCTGTAATTTTGAAATCACATCAAAATAAAAAAATTCAAAGAGGCTCAGCCCTCCTAATCTCCTTACACAAGAACTACTTCAAGTCCTGCTTCTGTGATAAAGCTGTCAAAAACAAAGCTCTCTCTATACTTCCAACTCTCACGGTCCTGGACCTTACTAGCCTAACCTTACACATGGTCAGTGCACAATAAATACATTTCAAAAGAATAAACAATGGCCCCCTAACTAGCCTTCCTGCTTCCTATCCTCTTTTACTCACCTCTGGGATGATCATGTTACCCCTCTGTTTAAACTCTATCAGGATCTCCCCTTTGTCCACTGCTGTGGGCTTCATTTTTTTAAAAACGGGTCCAGAGCAATGCTTTCAAAAATCTGACTCAAAGCTCAGTAGATAAAAAAAAAGAGGAGCTGTCCTGGTGGCAGTGGGGGCAAGAGGCCTAGAGTCCTACAGATCACACTGTGTTGCACAGCCCCACCTTATAGTCTCTATGCGGTTGCAGAGGCACAAATGGAAAACCATTGGTTTAAACACTCAACTTTAAATCCCTGCTTTTCAGCACTCACTTCTAGCCTTTGCCCCCAAATATAACAAAGCAAATACTAAGCCATCCAGCATTGCCCAGTTTCCTGTGCTTCCACACTTTGCTTGTTTTATTCCCTTTATGAAGAGTTCTGTTCTCCATCTTACTGTCTGGTAAAAGCCAATCCATGGTTGAAACTCCTGCCCCCTCTGTGAGGTATTCTCTGAGGGGTACAAACCATGTTGGTCTCCTCTTCCTTTGGATTCTCATAGTGCTTTGCATGTGCATTTCTGTTAGCTTTCACCGTACCATATTGTAATCATATGCATTCCTCATTCCCATCCCTTCCTTTGTGTCCCAGGTGTCTACTGAAGAATCTGATATATAGTAGATACACAGTTAGTCAGTTAAATGAATGGCTAAACAAATAGATACATTATCACACTGATTATTTCATATTGTTTGCTATTTGTTTCATTACTCTGCCTTTTCTTCATAAGCATATACTAAGTAATTTGAAGACAGGGACCAAGTCTTACATTTTTCTTAGTTTTACCTTAACATAATTCTAGGAACATGGATACTAACAAAATACTTTCTAATTAAAATAAATTACATTTGAAAGAGTTGGCATTGTGTCAACCTACACATATAGGGCATTCAGCGCATGGCAAGTTGTAATAACATCCAACAAACATGCAGTGGAAATAAAACATTTGCATTCTATCCCAGAAACAAGACAAATATATTTTTGGTAGCAAGAAATCAATTTTGAAAATAAATGTGGCATTTATATGTCATAAAAATGTAAGAGCTTAGAGTCTGGGGACATCAGATGTTTTTAAAGTGACCATGTTATTTCAGAGTTCAAGAAGTCAAAATAAGAAAGAGCTGAGCAAAGTTATATTGGTATCACAGACTTTGGAAAAGGTGATTTTAAAGTGTTACATGGAAAGATAAGCAAGAACTCAGGCCAGTGACTCATAACAGCAAAAGCTGCTCAAGACAATAAGGAGATTTTCAAAAAATGAGATTATGACAATATAGATGGGAGAGGTATCTAAACAGGTCATGTGGCAGCCCAGAGAGCAACCTGACAATTGCAAATTCTGTAAATAGGTTAAAGGGGGTATAGGACCAATGCTGAAGAATGTACCTTCCAAGGGAGGAACAGTATCATTTAAGTAGAAAGCCCAAAGTTAGTGGAGACCTCTAAGAGGCCCTAATGACAACACAAAGTCTTTTAAAGCTATACCTAAAACAAAAGGAAGATGAAAAGTGTTAGAATGTCTACTTGGGACAGAAGGTATAAATAACTGATAACAGAGAGAAAGTAAAGCCATTCAACACTTTTTTGCTTTCTCTGCTAAAGAGAATAATTTTTCTAAAGATTTATTTATTTACTTGAGAGAGAGAGAGCGCACGCACATGTGCAAGTGGGGGGAGGGAGAGAGGGAGAGGGAGAGAATCTCAAGCAGACTCTCTGTTGACCACAAAGCCTGACATGGGGCTCAACCTCAGGACCCTGAGATCGTGAGCTAAAATCCAGAGTTGGATGCTTAACCAACTGAGAACCCAGGCACCCCGAGGAGAATAATTTTTTATATAAAAAAGTAAACACATTAAGGGTGACACGTGTAGTCCAGAGTTAAGTGGAAAGATGGGTGGCAGGAAAGTTAGCAGTACCCAGAGGTTGTCAATAACTTTATGGCTCATGAGAGTAGTCTTGCTGAGGACACTGAGAGAACCCACAGTTGATATCTTGGCCAATTCTTAGGAAAAGTGCTGATGAATCTGCAGAGGGAAAACTTTTCTTCAACATCAAAGAGGTTCCACAGTGATGGACCATAGAACTCTTTCCTTAGCTTTGTCCAATGTCAGTACTTTGATTCAACATGTAGATGCCATGTTTACTGAATGCCTCAAAGCTGAGAAAACTACTAGATGTCCTAGCAACAGCAATCAGACAACAAAAAGAAGTAAAAGGTATTCAAATTGGCAAAGAAGAAGTCAAACTCACATGACATGACATGATACTTTATGTGGAAAACCCAAAAGACTCCATCCCCAAATTACTAGAACTCATACAGCAATTCAGTAATGTGGCAGGATACAAAATCAATGTGGCAGGATACAAAATCAATGCACAGAAATCAGTTGCTTTCTTATACACTAACAATGCAACTGTAGAAAGAGAAATTAAGAGAAACGATTCCATTTACAATAGCACCAAAAATCAAAAGATACCTCGGAATAAACCTAACCAAAGAGGTAAAGGATCTATACTCTAGGAACTACAGAACACTCATGAGAGAAATTGAAGAAGACACAAAAAGATGGAAAAACATTCCATGCTCATGGATTGGAAGAATAAACATTGTTAAAATGTCTATGCTACCCAGAGCAATCTAGACCTTCAATGTCATCCCGATCAAAATTCCAATGACATTTTTCAAAGTGCTGGAACAAACAATCCTAAAATTTGTATGGAATCAGAAAAGACCCCAAATTGCCAAGGAAATTTTGAAAAAAACAAAGCTGGGGGCATCACGTTGCCCGATTTCAAGCTATATTACAAAGCAGTGGTCACCAAGACAGCATGGTACTGGCACAAAAACAGACATATAGACCAATGGAACAGAATAGAGAGCCCAGATATGGACCCTCAACTCTATGGTCAAATAATCTTCAACAAAGCAGGAAAAAATATGCAATGGAAAAAAGACAGTCTCTTCAATAAATGGTGCTGGGAAAATTGGACAGCCACATGCAGAAGAATGAAACTCGACCTTTCTCTAACACCATACACAAAGATAAACTCAAAATGTATGAAAGACCTCAATGTGAGACAGGAATCCATCAAAATCCTAGAGGAGAACATAGGCAATAACCTCTTTGACATCGCCCACAGCAACTTCTTTCAAGATACATCTCCAAAAGCTAGTGAAACAAAAGCAAAAATGAACTTTTGGGACTTCATCAAGATAAAAAGCTTCTGCACAGCCAAGGGAACAGTCAACAAAACAAAGAGGAAACCCACAAAATGGGAGAAGACATTTGCAAATGACACTACAAATGAAGGGCTGGTATCCAAGATCTATAAAGAACTTCTCAAACTCAACACCCAAAAAACAAATAATCAAGTCAAAAAATGAAGACATGAACAGACACTTCTCCTAAGAAGACATACAAATGGCTAACAGACACATGAAAAATTGTTCATCATCATTAGCCATCAGGGAAATTCAAATCAAAACCACATTGAGATACCACCTTACAGCAGTTAGAATGGCAAAAATTGACAAGGCAAGAAACAAAAAATGTTGGAGAGGTTGTGGAGAAAGGGAAACCCTCTTACACTGTTGGTGGGAATGCAAGTTGGTACAGCCACTTTGGAAAACAGTGTGGAGATTCCTCAAAAAATTAAAAATAGAGCTACCCTATGACCCAGCAATTGCACTCCTGGGTATTTACCCCAAAGACACAGATGTAGTGAAAAGAAGGGCCATATGCACCCCAATGTTCATAGGAGCAATGTCCGCAATAGCCAAACTGTGGAAAGAGGAGAGATGCCCTTCAATAGATGAATGGATAAAGAAGATGTGGTCCATATATACAATGGAATATTACTCAGCCATCAGAAAGGATGAATATCTAACTTTTACATCAACATGGATGGGACTGGAGGAGATTATGCTAAGTGAAATAAGTCAAGCAGAGAAAGTCAATTATCGTATGGTTTCACTTATTTGTGGAACAAAAGGAATAGCATGGAGGATATTAGGAGAAAGAAGGGAAAAATGAAGGGGGGAAATCGGAGGGGGAGACGAACCATGAGAGACTATGGACTCTGAGAAACAAACAGGGTTTTAGAGGGGAGGGGGATGGGGGGATGTGTTAGCCAGGTGATGGGTATTAAGGAGGGCACGTACTGCATGGAGCACTGGGTGTTGTACGAAAACAATGAATCGTGGATCACTGCATCAAAAACTGGTGATGTATTATATGGTGACTAGTATAATATAATAAAAGCTGAGAAAACTAATATATCAGATGATGACACAGTGGGCGTCTGGAAAATATCCCAGTATGTTGTAATAATATGTTAAATCAAGTAAGATTCAATTTAATAGGGAATAAAGTCTTCCATTGGATAAAAAGAGAATTCTTAGAGATATGGGAATCTTTGTGATAAAAGATTTGGAAGATGTGGTCCGTAAGTAGTGGCTTGCCTGAAAAGCATTTAAGAACCTTTGTTAGCTGTAAGCTCCATGTGCTTCAAAAATTATGACATGGCTGCCAAAAATGTTAATTCAATCTTAAATGGTATGAATACTAGCAAAGTTCCAATAATAAAGATAATGGTCCCATTTTACTATTATAAGTATGACCTCTAATATTTTGTTCATTTCTGAGAGCTATATTTAAGATGATACATCACTCACTGAAATACTTTAAAAAAGAGCTACCAAGGGGTGCCTGGGTGGCTCAGTCAGTTAAGCATCTGACTGTTTTTTTCTGCTCAGGTCGTGATCTCAGGGTCATGAGTTCAAGCCCCATGTCAGGCTCCACACCCAGCTTGAGGTTCTCTCTCTTCCCCTCCCCCTGCCCCCCCACTTCTCTCTTTCTCTTTCTTTCTCCCCCTCTCTAAAAGAAAAAAAAAGCTATCAAATAGTGTGGAAACTCAAAATCATATGCTATGTATAAAGACTAAAGGAAGTGACGGCCATTTATCTGTAGAAGGGACACTCAGGGAAATTAGTACATTGTCTTCAAGTATTTGCAAGGCTCTCAGATCAAATCTGTATTTAACATATCCTACATAGATATATAAGTTCCATGAGCAAAAGTTAAAGGAAAATAGTCTTTGACTTGGCATACAAGTCCCAAAATTTTGATGTCAGGACCCCTCTACACTCAAAAAATATTGAGGATACCTACAAGCTTTCATTTATATAGGTTATATCTGTTTTAATCATATTTGAAATTTAAAAATGAGAAATTGAAAAGATCTTTATCAATTCATTTTAAAATAAAATAAACCCATTACAGGTAAACACAGATAACATTTTGGATGAAAAATAGCTATTTACTAAGACAAAAATAAGTTCATAGGAAGAATGGCATTATTTTTCATTTTTTTCAAATCTCTTGAATGTCTGGTTCAATAGAAGACAGCTGGATTCTCTTACGTGCTTTTGCATTCAATCCAGTATGATGTCATATGTCATGTAGCCACTGAAAAACTCCACTGTACTCTTGCAGGAGAATGAAAATGAAAAAGGCAAATAATGTCTTAGTATTATTATGAAAATAATTTTTTGACTATAAAGGCCCCCTGAAACGGTCTAAGGAACCCTTGGAGAACTGCTGGCATAGTATAAGGAAAAATTATTAATAATTAGAGTTATACAAATTTGAGATGGACCACCTCACGCAACAAGTTCTAAGTTCCTGGAGCTATTGGAGGAAAGTCTGAACAATCACTTATCAAGATTTTCATATTTGAGAAAGGGAGTGCACTAAGCCATTCTCCCTTCTAAATGGCAATGTTAGAAATCACTCTTCCACAGATACCTGTTTCTAAAGAAAGTATCACTTTAAAAATACTCATGTGTATCAAGTAGGTAGAGTTGCTGGGGAATGTTGAGGTCTGTGGTTCAATTCTTCACATAGTGCACAATTCCCCATGCAATATTTCTGAGACATTATCTAACCTCAGAGGCATGGACCCTTTGGTGATAAACATCTATTTCAGGGAACGCAACCACTTCTATTCTCTAAATGTTACAAATTCTTTTGTTTTCGTGGAAATCTTCCTCTCTTCTGCCATTTAAGCTGCCCACTAGAACAATCTAGAATAATACTTACCCCTTTTCTACATAACAAGCCTTCAAATATTTGAAGACAGTGATTTAGATGCCTTTTTAATAAACAGGTTACATATTTTGTGAGATAAATATGATTTTGTTGGTAGTTTAAGCTGTAACCTTAAAACAAGTAGGCCAAACACTGTTCCCCCCCAAAAAGCATTTTTAATGAAAAAATGACATATTACCAGGAAGTTACTGAACCTTTCTATCTACGAAAATTTTTTTTTAAATAGTTCCTTTATAATACTATGCTGTGTTTCAAAAGAACTCTATAAATCACCCAGGTTCCCCTTTACATAAACAATTAATTTACTAGTCTGAAGTTGACTTGTTGAAGGTATTTTTTAATCTATATCAAAATGGAGTTTTCAGCCTGATTTATAGTAGATTAATCAAGGCAGAATACAAAGTGATTTTGGGGTTTTGTGAAGTTACATTATATGAAAACTGATTCAGGTTACTGAACTGATTATTAATGAAAGAAATATGTATTATGTATCATAACCTGGAGTCAAAATCTGTTTATGTTTGAGCTGACCCATCAGTCACAAATGAACTTCCCCACCCACTTCCCTCCCTAATGATAACAGAACATACTGATCAACAGTAGCCTAGGTGCTCAGAAAATATGCATTCTAGCAGAGCTATGCTAACCAGCATTCACTTTCACAAACACTCAATTCACACACAATTAAAACCTAGGGCTCTGCATCCACTCTCAAAAATGCATGTGGAAGGGGTAAATGATTAGTCCCTGTGGTTGCCTGTGTTTGGAACCACATTTCAATTACTAGTTACTCTCCAGTATACCAACCTCCATCCTCTTGATTTGTCTAACAAATACCTCATGTTTTTCTTGAGTGTTAGGTAGAGAAACTGAATTTGGGGTATCACCTGGGGGTCTTTAAAATAACAATATAGAACAAATCCAGTCTTTCAGACTAGGAATATCTACTATTTTCCAAACTTGAGGAGGTGCCTATGTTATTAGAAGTTCTGAAATCATGAAGAATAATATAATATGAGAAAGGATTTATTTTCCTTTTTTTGTTTGTTTCCTATCAACATGAAGGGCAGAGTGAAATGCCTACAGACTGATGCTTTGTCTAAACTTAGAACACTCTCTACTTGAGAACTAAGTGAATTCGTCTCTTCCAATCATTGCTGTAAATAGTATCTCCTTTCCTGCCCATAAACCACTAACATCCTATTGTTTTCTATAAGGTAGGTCCTTAATCCTTCCATTGTCAACTTTTCCATTTACCATAAAGGCCTCCCCATGCTCTTTTTTTTAATTGAGGGAAAATTTACATACAGTTAAATGCACAGATCTTAAGAGTACAACTTGATTTGTTTTGATAAATATACACATCCATATAACCACTACCTCAATCAAGATATAGATCATTTTCATCACCCAAGAATGTTCTCTCATGTCTCCTTTAATCAATCACCATTCACTCATAGTTTTGCCTGTTCTTCAGCTTCATATAAAAGAACGTATGTTACCATATCAAGCTTCCTTCACTCAACACAATGGTTTTGAGTTTTACCCATGTTGTTGAATGAATCAGTATGTCTTTATATCATTGGTTATTATTTCACTGAATGAATTTGCCACAATTACTGATTCTCCTATTCGTGGGCATTTTGATGAATGTGGGGCTATTATGAATAAAGCTGCTATAAACTTTCCTATCAAATCCTTTATTGTAGATATAAGTTTTCATTTCTCTTGGGTAAATACCTAGGAGTGGTGTTGCTGGGCCATAGGGCAGGTCTAAATTTAACTTCACAGGAAACCAGTTTGTATGAGAATTTCCATTGTTCTGCATCTTCACCAAGCTTTGGTTAGGGGAAGCTCCCATCCACCCTCCCTTATTTAGGCCTAGTATCAATTAAGTCAAGTTTCTTACATTAAGTCAATCTGACATCTTTAATCATCAGGTCTCATCTAAAAAATGTTTTGACTTTCCCACCAGCTTTCCAAAGAGGGTTTTAAAGTTTCTACCAGGGGCACCTGGGTGGCTCAGTCATTAAGCCTTCAGCTCAGGTCGTGGTCCCAGGGTCCTGGGATCGAGTCCCACATCGGGCTCCCTGCTCAGCAGGAAGCCTGCTTCTCCCTCTCCCACTGTCTCTCTCTCTGTCAAATAAATTAATAAAATCTTTTTAAAAATAAATAAATAAAGTTGCTACCAGAAATATATATATATGAGAATTTTGCCTATGTATAATGTTACCGATCATTCCCACCCACCCTGCCACACATGGTTTTTAGGATTGTCTCAATTAGATCAGATTTCTTGCATTATGTCTCTTAAAATTTTTAATCAGCTTTTATGATCTAAAGAAATGTCAAATAAAATATTCCCAAAGGGGAATAAATTATGATTCATGCTACAAATAGAATTTTAAAACTGGATCTTCAATATAATCTGTTCAAAGCCTAAGTTTTACAGAACAGGAATCTGAGACAAAGAATTTAAAAAACTTTCTAAAGGAGACACACCTAATAGGGGACAGAGGCAAAATTAGAACCTTCTTCTCACCCTGTCTGACAACTTAATGACAATTCCACACTGGCTTGTTTTGGTTCAAAGCATTTTATTTTAAGAGGCAAATTTAAGTCCAAATTACCTTTATATGACTTTCTTCTCTGAAAGCTAATATCAAGAGGCTTATTGTAACTCATGCTATTAACAACATCTTGTATTATTCAATAGCATATTAAAATACTGAAAGTTTTTTTTTTTTTTTTTTTTTTTTGAGAGAGAGAGAGAGAATGGTGGAAGGCTGAGGGAAAGAGAAAATCTTCAGCAGGCTCCATGCCCAGCACCAGAGCCCGACACGGGCCGGGATCTCACAACTCTGAGATCATGACTTGAGCTGAAATCAAAAGCTGGATGCTTAACCCACTGAGCCACCCAGGTGCCCCGAAAGTATTTTCTGAAATAGAAGTATATCTTTGATCAATCTTATTAAGTAGGGAAGGATAATTGCCCCACATTTTTATAAAGGGTAAATACAGTACAAAGAATTAAATAATGCCCAAGGTCAATGAGGCAAAACTCAGGCTCTCTAACTTGGAAGCTTTCACCAAAGCAGATCATTCCTTTTTGCACAGAATTCACTAAATGTTCACTATTTTTATGTGTATTATGGTGTTTGGTTTTTGAAACTGTAAAATTGACCCAACTTTTTACCATAGCACATTTATTCCTGGAGAGCTTTCACATGGAATGGTTTATTAGTGTGAAGGAGACATGGCAGAAATTACTTTTTAATCACACTGCTCCGGATGCCCAAGCAAAGCACGCCTGCCCTGAGTGCTCCCCTCTCCACATCTCTGTGAGGATGACCTCACCTCAGGCTTTGTGTGTATGTGTTTTTTTCTTGTGGTGGTGCTAACCAAGCAGGCAAAAGGATGGATTTTTTTAATACATTTATGTCAAAATCAATCATTTTTAAAAGTTGAAAAATCAGTTTTTAAAATCTCCTGTAACATAAAGAACACTCGATTTGCTATAGATCAAAGAGTTTAACACATTTCCAATGTATTGGGTCTACAGAAAAATGGAAGAAATAAGGAAAGTTAACATTTTCTAATAGTAATCCTGAAGAGTCTTTTGGAGTGAGTAGACAGGATTTATTTTTGTTATGGAAAACTGGGTGGTTTGAAAATCCAGTTTGTTGCATTATATCATTTTTCTAACACTGTCTTTTCACATGCATCTTCCTCTAACATCAAACATTTTTTTAACACCACTATTTGGGGCAGTTTTTATAAACAATTACATTTATCTTGGAAAAACATGAATGTCTTTTATCTCAGGTATTCAAGCCACTTTGTAAAACTTCTATCAACAGAAGCTAAAAATCTATCATTTGGTTTAGTTAATATTTGAGTTTGCAGGAGTAAAATCATCAGCCGACAGCAGCTGTGCACTGTGTTAAATCTAGAGCTGGCATTAGTCTATCAGATATGCAAATATTTATATCCTCATTGGCTAAGTAAACTGTTCGGCTCTGCAGAAATGATAGGTTTGTTTTGGAATACTATAAGTGACTTCCTTTTCTAATAGTGGCTTTTCTTGTACTGAAATTCACACTTCTAGTTTGAGTTGGCCTAAAATTTTCAACACAAAAACTAGCAGAAATTCTTATATACCTCCAGAAAAAGAAATCAGATCAGTAGTTACCAGAGGATAGAAAAATTGGACAGGCCAGATACAGGAAAAAAAAATTACAAATTTGACCTTCAGTTCCCAAATTTACAAATGAAGGAATCCTTAAAAAAAAAACAACAATATTCATTTTAAAAGCTTCAAGAAGCAAACATATTAGGTATGTTTAAAGGTATTAAAAAGCAAACATATTAGGGCATGTTAATGCATAAAGATTCAAGTCTTCACTCTTGTGAATGTGCCATATGCAATTTAAGTAATCCCTTGTTTTTGGAAATTCAGGGCTTTTTTTCTTAATTTTATATAATTATAAGAAAGCTCATGGTAAATACGCAAATACATACATCTTTGTGTACACCTCTGATTTTGTTTCTTTAGGATGGAATCCCATAAGTGGAACTGTTGAGTCAAAAGATATCAATAGCTTTAAAAATCTTTATGCTTACTGACAATTATTAGGCAAATTTTTAAATCTATTTGAATACCAGTGTCTTAAATTGTGAAATGTGAATAAGACATATGGGGCAAGATTGTTAAGAGGGCTAAAAACAAAAGATTTCAAAAATAATTACATACTATAAAGATTTTCTAATTTTTCCAGAAGTGTAGATTTGTTTCCAGGGAAAATAATTATCAATATCCTGGATGGATTTTATTTTTCCCATGTCTAAATAAGATAATTGTCATCTGTCAATGATGAAAATCTCTGTAAGTTGGACACTATGGTCAGGGTAGAAATATTTACAACCACCAACAGTGCCAGGCTCTTTACACATATTTTCTCCTGTTCTCCACCCATAATGGCTCATGTAACCTTATGAGGCAGCACTGATATCACAATATATAGATAAAGAAATCAAGGCTCAAAAAGAGTGTAACCCATCCTAAATCTCCCAGCTAAAAGGCAGCTGTGCCCCACTTGAAACCCATGTTTCTCTACATGCTATGACATTAGTCATGAACTGTGTAATGGGAAAGAGATTGTTCAAATAGGTCATAAAAGGGTTCATTTTAAAAATGGCATCTGAGTTAAGTCAAGCCAAGAAGAGGAAGAAAATCCAAAGGAGAATAAACAGCAAGAACTGAAACCATAGGATGGAAAATGACATTGATTCACTGAATAGCTGTCTTGTGCCAGCCACTGTCCCAGGTGATAAAAAGTCTCTATCAGCAAGAAGTTCATAAGCAGGTAAGACAGACAAATAAGAAAAATTACTGTATTAATGTAATAACTATTGTGTTTGAGTTATGCCCAGGATGTCATAAGACAAAGGACAGATCCCTAACCCAGCATAAGAGAAAAGGGCCACCTAGGTTGAAGTTTGCAGGATAAGTAACTATAAGCTAAACAGAAAAGCATTCAAGTGAGAGCATTTTATGCAGAGAAACTGGTATACACAAAGTTGTGAAGGTGAAAGAGACCATGACCCATCCTCCAAAGTGCTGGAGGTTCAGAATTTCTGGAGCACAGATGGGTTTATGGAGATAGCATGAAATGATGCTAGAATACTGGCAGAGCCAGACAACAGTGGTTCTTTTGTGCTTTAACAGAGGCTTGAACTTTATCGTGAAAATGGTTTGTTCTTTTACAGATATCACTAAATCTTTTGTTATAATTACTTCCACAATGATGATAACAATAATGGTAACTAATGCTTAATATTTATATTTTATATCAATAAGCTAATTTAATTCTTAAAACAACATTATGAGGTGAATACCATTATTATTACGTGCCAATCATTGTGTTAGTCTCTACTGATAGAACAGTGAACAGGAATGTCATGGATATTAAATAAAGAAGGGTATATTCAGATTTGCATTTTCAATGATCATTCTAGGAGGGATTTGGAGGATGACATTGAAAAGGCTAGCTGGCAAGATGAACTGGTTATAAAATATCTACCATATCCAGACAAGATATTATGAAGACTCGATTTAAGGCAGAAGTTGTAGGACTTGAAAGGAGGGAATAGATATGAGAGCTACTTAAAGGCCGACCATGGTTACCAATTAGATTGGAGGATCAGGTGACAGGAAGAATCTGGGATGTCAACCAGGTTCTGGCTTTAGCTTCTGGGTGGAGGTAATCCTGTTCGCTGAAATAGACAAAACAAAAGGAGGAACAGATTGTGTGCAGGAAGGTAATCTCTTTAGAGTAGAAACGAAGATTGCAGAGTCATAGTTTAAAGGCAGTATGTCGAATATCATTCTCAATGGGGAAAAACTGAGAGCTTTCCCCCTGAGGTCAGGAACACAGCAGGGATGTCCACTATCACCACTGCTATTCAACATAGTATTAGAAGTCCTAGCCACAGAAATCAGACAACAAAAAGAAATAAAAGGCAACCGAATCAGCAAAGAACAAGTCAAACTCTCACTCTTTGCAGATGATATGATACTTTATGTGGAAAACCCCAAAGACTCCACCCCAAAACTGCTAGAACTCATACAAGAATTCAGTAAAGTGGCAGGATATAAAATCAATGCACAGAAATCAGTGGCATTCCTATACACCAACAACAAGACAGAAGAAAGAGAAATTAAGGAGTCGATCCCATTTACAATCGCACCCAAAACCATAAGATACCTAGGAATAAATCTAACCAAAGAGGCAAAGGATCTGTACTCAGAAAACTATAAAATACTCATGAAAGAAATTGAGGAAGACACAAAGAAATGGAAAAATGTTCCATGCTCATGGATTGGAAGAACAAATATTGTGAAGATGTCAATGCTACCTAGAGCAATCTACACATTCAATGCAATCCCCATCAAAATACCATCCTCTTTTTTCAAAGAAATGGAACAAATAATCCTAAAGTTTGTATGGAACCAGAAAAGACCCCGAATAGCCAGAGGAATGTTGAAAAAGAAAAGTAAAGCTGGTGGCATCACAATTCCGGACTTCCAGCTCTATTACAAAGCTGTCATCATCAAGACAGTATGGTACTGGCACAAAAACAGACACATCGATCAATGGAACAGAATAGAGAGCCCAGAAATGGACCCTCAACTCTATGGTCAACTCATCTTTGACAAAGCAGGAAAGAATGTCCAATGGAACAAAGACAGTCTCTTCAACAAATGGCGTTGGGAAAATTGGACAGCCACATGCAGAAGAATGAAACTGGACCATTTCCTTACACCACACACAAAAATAGACTCCAAATGGTTGAAAGACCTCAGTGTGAGACAGGAGTCCCTCAAAATCCTAAAGGAGAACACAGGCAGCAACCTCTTCAACCTCAGCCACAGCAACTTCTTCCTAGAAACATCGCCAAAGGCAAGGGAAGCAAGGGCAAAAATGAACTATTGGGACTTCATCAAGATAAAAAGCTTTTGCAAAAGAAACAGTCAACAAAACCAAAAGACAACTGACAGAATGGGAGAAGATATTTGCAAATGACATATCAGATAAAGGGTAGTATCCAAAACCTATAAAGAACTTATCAAACTCAACACCCAAAGAACAAATGATCCAATCAAGAAATGGGCAAAAGTCATGAACAGACATTTCTCCAAAGAAGACATCCAAATGGCCAACAGACACATGAAAAAGTGCTCAATATCGCTTGGCATCAGGGAAATCCAAATCAAAACCTCAATGAGATACCACCTCACACCAGTCAGAATGGCTAAAATTAACAAGTCAGGAAACGACAGATGTTGGCGGGGATGTGGAGAAAGGGGAACCCTCCTACACTGTTGGTGGGAATGCAGGCTGGTGCAGCCACTCTGGGAAACAGTATGGAGGTTCCTCAGAAAGTTGAAAATAGAGCTACCCTATGACCCAGCAATTGCACTCCTGGGTATTTACCCCAAAGATACAAATGTAGTGATCTGAAGGGGTATGTGCATCCCAATGTTTATAGCAGCAATGTCCACAATAGCCAAACTATGGAAAGAGCCAAGATGTCCATCGACAGATGAATGGATAAAGAAGATGTGGTATATATATATACAATGGAATATTATCCAGCCATCAAAAGGAATGAAATCTTGCCATTTGCAACGACGTGGATGGAACTGGAGGGTATTATGCTGAGCGAAGTAAGTCAATCAGAGAAAGACATGTATCATATGATCTCACTGATATGAGGAATTCTTAATCTCAGGAAACAAACTGAGGGTTGCTGGAGTGGTGGGGGGTGGGAGGGATGGGGTGGCTGGGTGATAGACACTGGGGAGGGTATGTGCTATGGTGAGTGCTGTGAATTGTGTAAGACTGTTGAATCACAGACCTGTACCTCTGAAACAAATAATACATTATATGTTAAAAAAAAAAAAAAAAAGAAGATAGTAGGAAGGGAGAAATGAAGGGGGGGAATCGGTGGGGGAGAAGAACCATGGGAGACTATGGACTCTGAGAAACAAATTGAGGGTTCTAGAGGGGAGGGGGGTGGGGGGATGGGTGAGCCTGGTGATGGGTATTGAGGAGGGCACGTACTGAATGGAGCACTGGGTGTTATACGCAATGAATCATGGAACACTACATCAAAAACTAATGATGTAGTGTATGGTGATTAACATAACACAATAAAATTAAAAAAAAATTAAAAATTAAAAAATAATAATAAAAGACAGAGAAAAAAAAAAAGAAAGAAAGCCACAGGCCCAAGGCAGAGTTACTTGCCTATAGGATGGCAAACAAGACTTAACTGCAGTTTCAACCTCTCCAGGAGTGGACTTTTAAAACCAATCAATCTAGAATTTTCTGGTCAGCACCCATGAGGTAATGTGTTGCATGGGCCCTCTCCATCCCTCAAAGGAAGATAAAAAATAATAATAATAAAATAAAGGCAGTATGTCCACAGACTTGGGTATGTATGAAGTCATGAATATAGAAAAAGTAAGAGAAGAGGGATGATAATGAACTCTAACAATAGTTTAAGAGGCCACTTATCAATTATTGGGAGAGATCTAAAGTTGAGAGACAACAATGTATATTTGGAGCTATACACATGCAAGTGGAAGTTGAACTTGTAAATGAAAATAAACTTCCTAAAAGAGATTATCAGTTAAGGATGGAGGTGGGTGGAGATGGAGATGAAATCAAGGAAAGTATCTATGAATGCTCTATATGTACAGAAAACCATTCTAATGAAGATATGATAAAGTCTTCCAAAATATAAAAAAAGATAAAAAGAACATTTCGAAGAGAAGATTATGGATTTGGGTTGATCCAATTATCTTCTCAGCCTCCCCTATTTCTTTTCAGATCACATCACCCAAAAGCAAGAGAACCAACTCTAGCCAAGTGCCACAACCTTGACCTTGGAAGAGAGTGAAAATAATTGATGGGCATGAAGAATCAAACTCCCGGTCTTCTAACCAAAATTCACTAATCAACTATAGACCCCCTTTCTAGGATCATCTAAATTTCTAGCCTAAATACCCATTTCTTTCTATTCCTTTTGATATGCAAAGTGACTAGTTAAAGAATTTAATTGACATTTTCAAGAACAAGGCATTGAATCTCACTTGAAGTCTTCAAATTGAACTGATATGTGGAAAATTAATCCCGTGGAAACTAGAAAAGCCGTTTTACATGTGACATGGAGAAAAGACAATCTCAACTTCACTTAGGCTGAGGGGAAAAAAAAACACTTTTTCTATCATAAGTTTCTCCTTTTTAAGGAGAGATAATGGGTTGGAAACCATTTCCACAACTGCTTCTAATGCTATTACTGCCTGAGAAATAATACAACAAGATACTCCTGGCTGATCAGTTTAGATATGCTTTCTTAATATACTATTCTACCAAGGTGAAAATGTTTAGGGTTCTTCAATTCATAAAGAAATAAACTTCTAACTTGTTGATAGTGAAACCAAATATATATTTCTTATATTTATACATATATATATTTAGTTATATACATATATATACACATATATAAACAATACTTATGATGCTGTATAAACAATCTTTTTTTTTTCTACTTTAGAGCAGAAGTACTGTATGGAGATAGTAATCAACTGTAATTATTGCTTTTGAAAACTCAAGCTTTAAAACCCACAAAATACTTTAAAAATAAATGCAGGAAGCTTCATAAAATACATTTTCTCAATTCAACAAAGAAAAAAAATCAAACCAGTTAGGACACTCAAGTGTTATTTGCAGCAATCATGATAAGTCAATTTTGGCTTAAACCATGATTGTTATAAACACTCACAAAACATATTATTTACCAGATGGCAATCTTACTCAAGCAAACATATAAAACTTATGTTTCATTATTATCAAATAAGGATGAACTTGCCAGTGGGATAACCTCCAGTAGTTAAACAAACACATCTCCACAAAATGAGTGCCATGGTTTCTATCACTGGTTAAGTATATAGAGTAAAGGAACCATCTTAATATTTAGCAGCACTAGCTTATATTCAAGAACCAAAGCTTACAGCAGAAAACACACACAAGCAAAATGACATATTCTTGTCTGTGCTTACACTTGTGTTTTCACTTTCTTAGTAAGAAAGCTATTGGATTCTAGTATTCCAGGAAGGAACAGGCTGAAACTATGATTTAAGCTATAACATCTGTATTAGGTAATTATTAATTGATATTATGAAATGTATAAAGCAATCCTCAGACTTTCTTGTTACTGCCCCCTCCACCAAATACAATCAGAATCTATCAGACTCTATCACTGGTGGAATGTACACTATAAGAGTTGTACCTTATGAGTTATAATATCACAGACTAATGGCAGGATACTAAAAGTCTATTTGTGATGAATACCAGATTATTGTGTGTGTGTGTGTGTTAGTCTGGTGGAAAGTGACCCTTTTTGTAACTGAAAATCATATAAATATTAAAATAGTTTTAAAATTAGTTTTTTACTGTTCTACAACAATTAAAACAAAATGAGAATGAAGAGTTTCTTTTGCTTATTTGTTTCCTGGCCACAGCCAATACTCTCAAACAAGCTGTTACTCAGAAACTCCATTGTAATTTGAGGCCGACACTTCTTGAACTTGTACAGGCATGGTGAAAGTTCAGAGGTATTACAAATAGAGACCATGGACAGAAACCGAGACCACGGACAGAAATATCAGGACTCTGACACAAAAGTGATGGATCTTTCATCACCTCATCAGGTCCTTCAAGGCCAAAACCCAGGCACTATGGCATGACATACTATATAGAGCACTTATGTCCAACGGGACAATAAAAAAGTCCAGGTTGTCCCTCTCTATGCTACCTCACTGGTTGCAATACTCTGTTGAAAAATCCTGGGTTTCTCTTTACCCCTGAAATAGTGGCTATGGCAGGTGTTGGTAAACTGGCTGCATTCTGAATGCAAACACAGTTCTTCCACATGAAGACAACAGAAGCAAAGAAACAAAATCTGGGTTTTGGCAAGTTAAATGCTATATTAAATTAGAAAAGTATTCTGAAGACTTTCCTCTTCCCCACATTGTTCTCTAAAACTAATAGTTAAGGGCAGGGACTTCTCACTGGATAGCACCAAGGCGAAAAACAATCTCTCTCCATAGAGGAGTAAGCAGGCACTTCACCTGGTAGAACATTTCACCATTGAAGGACAGATTGCCTTTCGATTGCAACTTCCTTGAGGTTGAGTCTCTTTCTCTATTACTTACTGAACTGCATCTAAAACACTGAGGACTTTCAAAGAATATTGGTTTGTGACAGACAAAATGGATCATTTACACTGTACATCAGTACCAAAAACTTTAATGCACTCAAGCAAGGTCATTTCATCATTACCAAGGAGCCAAAGAAAAGAAAACTATAGAGAGAGAACCTTTTTGACAGTTGTTCCTTTACGAGTACTCTACTAACATGGACCAAGATTGAACTATGATTCCAGAAACAACAACAACAAAAGTATGTGATGTGCTCACAACCTCTAAAACCCTGATAAATTTACTTGGGGTATATTTTTCTTTATAAGGTCTATTATACTCCTTTCTAGCTGCTTAGGAAAAAATAAATGACCCAGGTAGGACATGTGGCATCACAACCAAAGACCAATTTTTTTTAAGTGGCCATTATATATATATATGTATGTGTGTATGTGTATATATATGTATGTATATATATATATAATTGAAACATATACTACTGTTGGTGCTTTCTTCTTTCCCCTCAATTTAAACGCTGGTGGAAATATTTATAAAACTGATAACACAATTGTAGCATCTAATAAAGACTTCTATTATTCATTGGTATTATAAACATATTTCCTTTATATAATTAGTGTAGCTTCATTACAAAATCATTTGGAAAACTATCTCCCATAATTCCTCCACCCTAATACAGCTCCTCTCAGTTCTTTTCTCTTTCTGCAAGTAATGAATACATTACATGAGAAAATAGATTTTAGCCCTCACTTACCAGCCTACCACCAGTCACAAAGCTGCCCTCCTTCCAGCAACAGGGCAATAGAAAATTTTCATTGAGATAAACACCAGCTCTGTTTTTAAATGAGCCATCTTCATATAATTGTCCAATGAGTGTAATCATTTCAATAATTCTAACTGAATTTTCTCAATTGCAAAGACTGATATTCCTTAACAAAATGGAAAAAAAATAATTTTATAGCTACAGAGAAGGAGAAATTGAACTTCTTTCCCTACACACTTTACTCCCTCATGGACAGAAGGGATACAGTGAACAGTGTTTCTTTCTGTTAATGTGGCTTGAAATTCTGCAGTACATTCTAATAGGCTCTTTCCAGAAAACCGCTGGGAAATATCATCTATACACATTTGTGCCACTAGTTCTCATATACATCCCTTGATGCCCCTAGTTAATAATGTGATATTTCCCTAGATAATGAAAGGCATAGAACCATGACCCTTTTAAGCAGAAGGATAGCATGACAATGTAAGTTCTGATCTGCCATGAAGGTAGGATATAGTAGCCTTTCCTCTGCAGCAACTTCAAGTGTGTAGGTGGCTAGAGAGGCCTCTGTTAGTCAGAATCTCAGTGCCATCTCCAAACTTTGCCAGGTGATTCTCTGTTCGGGTTGAAACTGTCAGTACTCTGAAGAGTCTGAGTGTGGGGGATTCTTTGATCTTTCTTCCCTCCACCAGTGAAAGGGGAACCACACCTGGGAATAAGAGTAACAAGGATCCAGACTCTAACTTCATGGCAGGCCACTTCTCTTGCCAAATCTCACCTTCCTATCTGAGCAACTGTGGGGGAATACTAAATGCTCATTTCATGAGGTTGTCATAGGAATCTGAGACAATGTAACCTTAAGTATTGTATAAATTCTTGAGAATATTGTACACTTCTATTATTGAGAATATAATTGTGATTTATTAATGTTAGCACACTAGGTTAGGGCTATTGTTTCCTTGGCATGTTTAGAACTAGAAAAATCAGAAAATAATTCCTATTGATCTCATAACAAGCATAGAAATATAAAGCTGAAAAAACAGCCACTTGTAATTAAGCGGCTCTGTTCTCTCTAATTTTTAGAGTACAATACAATATTGTAACTCTTTACTTTTATTAACTGCCAAAATCAATCTCAGAACCCATTTTCCCAATACCCTGGAATAAAAAGGACAGGATTTTTTTCCTTAGATGCACAGATGCAGTTTCATTTACATGCATGCATTTCAGAGGCATTATTTAAGCCATAGTGCATATAATGAACAAACTATAATCATATCTTTGTCCCAACTCAATTACAAAATGAACTCATAACTTAGAGCCCCACAATAAATATCTATTTCCAATTTTAGGCTGATCATTAAATATGGTTCACACTAGGAATCTGTTAAATGAAAGAATGTTAAAATTCACTTACATCACTTAGAGCATATTGATTCTGATGACTATTAATCCACATAAAACAAGTGGTACATCAACAGAGACAACAGCATTTCAGGAAAATTCTGCTCAACTCTCATAAATTTCTGGCTATGTTCCCTTTAGCTCCATACATTCTCCCTCTCTCTCTCTCTCCCCACCCTGTTAACCTTTTGTCAGTGGTACCCCTTCTATTCCTCTCAGACATTAGTGTTCACATCCTCTCATCATCCTCTTACCTATCAAGTCTTACTCTCAGGAAAGAAGTAGGATAAATTATTCTTATACAGATATACTTAGTGATAAGGCTTCAAAAATTATAAGCACCAAGTATAACTGCATTTTAATAGGCAATGTTTATCAATCTAGTAAAATTATCCTTTACCTAGGAACTCCTGAAAAAAAAATACACTTGTTTTGATATGTTAGGAGCTCTGTTATTTTAAACAAGTGAGTCATTCATTCTTTAGAACTCTTCTTTATCTGTGAAATAAGAAGATTGAACTGTATGGCATTTTTAATATTCAACCATATTTTAAATATTTAAAAAAATGGCAATTTCATATGGCTCAACTCAGTAGATTTAAAGTTATAAACATAAATACTTTGATAGGCTGGGTGGGTAGCCTAAATGTGTCAAGAAGTTAGCTGTAAAACACTGGCAGTATTGGAGTCTATAGGAACCTGAAGAACACATGCCTCATTTCTTTTCAAGCTGAAAACAAAATCACTATGCCATTCAAACTAAATAATGCCAAGGTGAAAGCTGGTAAACCACCAGTTTGTGAATGCTGAACTACACAATTATGGAGATTCCTTCCAGCCCCAACTTCCTGTGATTCTACAAAGTGCATTGGCTAAGGAAGAGGAGTTCTTAAAAACATTAACTGTTCTCTTCCACAACCATTGAGACATCACTGAGCAGCTATGTTAAAAGGTAATAATTTCAACAAACATTTTGCTACTGCCCCTGTAAAGACAAGTTCTCAAACAAGACCTACCATGATTAGGAAACTAGAAAGAAAGAAAATGACAAGTCAACATGAATGAAAAAGAAAAGTCAATAAACTGCCAAATTTTCACGTGACAAATACAGACCTTGTAGAACTCTGCTTTACCTTCTCCATTCCAGAAAACAAGATACTTCTCATCAGTGGTCATAAAAAAAGTGAAGTGACTCTGAAATGCATTACATACTATCATGTATAAGGACAACACAACAAGTTAGTAGGGTGAATTTTAAAAATAGGAAGAAAACAAACCAAAGGTCTTCTTCCACTATTGTCTCATATATATCATCCAAGAAGAGCTCTACTTCCCCATTCTTAGCATTTGCTAGACAACAGACAGAAAATCCAAGCCACACAAAAATGCAAAAGCCACCATGTGAGTTTGGTTAGGTTAAATGCATACTCCTAATGGGTTATAAGTTTAAAAAATCAATTTTACCCACTTGAGTCAATTGTGGAAGTCTTAATATTGACCACCTTTACTCAACTGTCTGCCACATATATCTTGTAGCTATTTCAGGGCTTTTTATAAATGATATGTATATAATACCCTGTCATTTAAAAAAAAAGTGATTTAAAAAATCTTCTGCTTTTCTCATCTCTTTAATGGGGAAATGTCATCAGATGAAAATGTGTGTGTGTGTGTGTGTATACACACACACATATATATAGTATGTACATCTCTATGAGAACATCTACTAACTACAGGTAGAACAACTATCGTAAGCAGTACAGAGGAATCTTAACAGTGTATTTCTTACAATAAAAATGTAATATATTTCAAATTTCACAAAAGTAAAGAGAAACACATTTCTTCTTTTATCTCCTGAGATTTTGCACATAACTGTATTTGGGATCTGATTCTATTTCAAAACCTATATAAATCTGGTAATTTTATTCTAAGGACTTGAGAACTAGAATTACACAACACTGATAAAGTGTGGTAAAATTTTTAACATGTTTTGCTAATAAGATAGACAAAGGAGATGCTATTGAGGTGCATGGTAAAGTTAAAAAAAAGAGTTGGTTTCCAATTCCTTGGTTACATTTGTAAGTATACTCAACATCAAATGTCCAAACAAAATATATTTATTTGGGTCTTCTTGCTGTTAAGCATAGGTGCTTATAAAATATGGATGTCTAGAATCTGCATACACTCTGCAGAAATCACTGCAATCTGGTTTTAAACATTCCTGGAAGGTTTATAATAAGATTTATGATAGTGATTAATTACTGCCTTACAGTTTCAAGCACCATGCTTTATGAACAAAAGCATGTATCTACTCATAAAGAAATAATAGTACTTTACAAAATAGCCATTTTTATAAGCAAAACAGTGGATTGATCCAATCAGATATATGAATATCGGTATGAAATATCTTTGACATAACTAACTTAAAATCATTAAGAACCTTAGTGGTTTACACTCTGTATAAACCTTTACACCTCCCTTGGATCTTCTCACAACTATCTCAAACAGCCATAAAAACAAATGAAATCTTGCCATTTGCAACTACATGAATAGATCTAGAGGGTATAATGCTAAGTGAAATAAGTCGGTCAGAGAAAGACAAATACCATATGATCTCACTCATATGTCGCATTTACGAAACAAAACAATGAACAAAGAAAAAAGAGATAATCAAAAAACCCAGATTCTTAAACACAGAGAACAAACTGGTGGTTGTCAGAGGGAAGGTAGGTGCGGGGAGGGGTAAAATAGGCGAAGGGGATTAAGACTACACTTATCATGATGAGCACTGAGGAATGTATAGAATTGTTGAACACCTGAAACTAATTTAACACTCTATGTTAATTATACTGTAATTAAGTAAATAATTTTTTTAAAACATGGAATAGTATAACCATGAGTTATCAGTTAATCATACCACACTCAAAATATATAATATACAAAATGAAAAAGGTAATGTTGACATTTTCATAGATTCAGAAAATCTCAGGATAGGAAAACCTATAAGCAGGTGAAAACTCCAGTGCTTACAGAGAACAGGGAAGTAATGAGATTGTGAGAAGTGGACTGTGTTGGTTTGTGGCAAAGGGAGATCCTATGTGCCATCTCAAGGGACAATATCTACTTTCCTCTTTCAGCCTTGTCATTTATAAAGGTTAGTGTCCCACTGTCAGTTCTAGTTTTTCAAGAAAAGCTGGAAATCTAAATCTTGTGAATTCTCCCAACTTTTAAGTGTTGGCAACTACTTCAAAATTATAAAACCCAAAAGGGATAGAAAACCTATCTGGAGACCATGACCTGCTTCTGGGTCACCAGGTTAACAAGCTATGTATAAGCTCCTTAGTCCAGGCTTTCTGACTTTTATCTCTTATTACCACATTCCTGTCAGGGTGCTCTTCCTCGGTTCAAACACTTTTAACTATGAAGAATTCAGTAGTCCTCAAGCCAGAGTCCCTATTTCGGACAGCTCTTCCTTCTTTTGCATCAAAATTTACTTGTCATCATTGTTTCAAGAGCCACCTCTCAGCACCACAGAAACCTCCTTCAACATGAAAATCTTACTTGAAGATACAAGCATACAATATATATTTGGATGAATCAATAAATTTAAACTTTCCAAATATAAAAATATATGTATGACTCTCACTATTTAGAGATGTCTTTTTAGACATCAGACCAATTTTCTTTCATGTAATTTAATAACAGAATCAAAACAAAAGTCAAAAACAGGAATATCACCAGACCAGGTGTTGGAAAACACGAAGCATATTGTTAAGGAAGATCTTGCCAGTGGCTCAGAAAAAGAGGAGAGGAGAAGGATCTTGTCGGGAGGCTGACACAATCAATACTCTACGCCTTCCCAATCCCAGACCCTGATGAGCTCATTTCTGTACTCAGGTCAGCACATCAATGCTTGTAGACAATGGCTCTGTCCATTTCCTCACATGTATAATTTGAAATACTACAACCCACTCCCTTATCCTCAATCAATTCCTCTCGCATGTACGTCCAATTCAACATTCCACTTCTGGTTTCCAATCCTCCGTGGGCCTGCAGCTGCCTACCCCACATCCTTTCTCTCTTGCTGATCTCTTCAAACCACTTTCGCTTCCTGCTTCTTCCACAGAAACTTGTTCCTTTCCTTGCTTATCTTTTGAACAGCCTTCCAATAGGTCTCCATCCTAGCAATTCTCCATTTATTACCATTCCTCAGTTGCCCATCCCCCAAACATTGTTCCATATAAAAGACTGCCAGTGATAATTATTGGAGATATTTTAGAAAATAGTTGTGTAATACTATTCATTTGCCACCTGTATTTAGCTGTTGAGAAATCCATGTTGAAAATGAACAGCATTGTGCTTTCTTTCTTTTTATTTTTTTCTCAGACATGTGAAAATGTGATTTTGTGACAGTTTTGTTAGGGGTGAGAATTTTGCCTTCCTTTCCCCTTCATGCAGTGGTCTCCAGTGTCAACATTGCCTATGAAGTGAGTAAAGGCTCTTGAATTACAACAGCTGTATCACTTCTTTTTTAATCAAGGGAAGAAGGATAAGATGAAATCTCCCTCAAGTACTAAAAAGATAGCAGTTTATTTAAAGAAAGTATTTACACTCCTCACTAATTACCTAGGTGTGTCACCCTGATACCAGCACAGAACTTTATATCCTTCAACCATCTTCAATATATCATTAAATTAAATTCATAAAGAAATGTGAGTTTAAATCAGAAACATGCTTCAGCAATTGGGAATATAATATCTTTCAACTTTCTCACTTTTTAAAAATAGAAATTAAAAAAAAAAAAAAAAACTCTTCCTTAGAGGCGAAGAACCTTTATACAACTGGGCATATATTCTCAGCATAAATATAGCATGACTGCCCTCATCTGATTGAAGTTTTGTAGCAGAAAAAGTATCCCATTATCCACCCCCTAACCAGGAAGAAGGGAATTTTACTAAAAGAAAAATACAGACTGACCAGTTTAAAGAAAGAACTTTTAGGGCACCTGGGTGGCTCAGTTGGTTAAGCATTGCCTTTGGCTCTGGTCATAATCTTGGGGTCCCAGGATCGAACCCAAGACCCATGTCAGGCTCCCTGCTTAGTGGGGATTCTGCTTCTTCCTCTCCCTCTGCCCCCCAACCCCCACTCATGCTCACTATCTCTTGCCCGCTCACTCTCTCTCAAATAAATAAATAAAATCTTTAAAAAAAAAAAGAAAGAAAGAACGAACTTTTATCCTTCCCAGGTTTAGTAAGGGAATATTTTCTTGTCCAGATTCTTTTCTAAATTTTCCATATCAGCAAAGGAATTCCCTCTTTTTTTCTCTTTCTTTCTTTCAACAAATATTTACTGAATGCCTTCTATGTGTAAAAACCTCTACCAGACATAGAGGGAAAGTAGAAAACAATATAAATAGGACCTCTACTTTCATGGATAGTACCACCCCACTGGGACAGTAAAATATTATATGACTATTACTTCAGTTAACTCTTTACACTTTTTGATGTGCTAGACAAAGGAGGATGGTAGAGTATAATAAGGGCACATAGCAGAAGGACCTGGAAGGTTCTCAAATGCCTTCTTAGGAAGTGAAAAGCAGCAATTATTTTTTTTAGCATGTAGAGGAGGATGGGGATTTCCAGGGTAAGGGAACAGAGTATGTGAGGGCTCTCAGCCAGGAAGGAACACTGGTACTAAAGAATCTAGAAGTCACAGAGTGAGCAGGAGAGAGGTTCAGGCTGGTAGTAGAGGCATATTCCCCATCATTTAGAGCTTGAGACTGTTAAGGATTTTTATTTTTAGTTTCAGAGTCTGAAGGGAAGTCCATGCCAGAAATATACAATTACAAGTCATCACTGTAGTGATTTTATAACACAGAACATACTTAAAACCATTGGCATAAATAAAATTTCCTGGGGGAATAACATAGCCTACAAAGAGAAGAGTGATAAGAACAAAGCTTTGAAACTCTCAAACATTTGAGAAGAAAAGAGCAAGCTGATAAAGGCAATTGAGTAGAAGTAGCCAGAGGTAATAGAAGAAAAACCAGAAGTTTGGTGTCATAAACTAAGGGAAGAGCACATTTGTTCATTTAGCAGAAAAATGTCAGATGATGCTGATGAGTCACAAAAGTAGAGACTAAGAATGCATATAGGTTATTGTCAACCCGTCTGAAAGCTGCATTGGCTCAACGATGGAAACCCAAGCAGAGTGTGTTGAGGGGTAAGGAAATAAAGACAGTGTAGAAAAAAATTTAGAAACCTGACTAAACTTCATATAATATCTTGGCCATATCTGGGAGTGTCCTAAGATTGAATCCTCGGGGAAAAACAAAAACTACTACGTCACACACTGTCACAGCCACACAGTCTTCCAATTCCCCTCTCCCCCTTCCCACCGGCTCTACCACTCAGCAGAAAATGCCACTTCCAATCATCTCTTCCAAACTTGTGCCCACTCACTTCTCTCTCCTACCCATAACCCCTTAGACTTCAAACATCCTGAGCAAGCACAGACTCAGTTGGCAACTTGCAGGCAGGGGACACTTTATAATACAACTGTTCAGACATATTCCAGACACATTTAACTCATGAGTCTCAGAGTTCAAAAGACTGATGGCTGATAATTTCTTAAGAAAAGGCGGAAGGACTTGATTTTTTAATGTAATAGGGAGTTAAATAAAAAATGTCACTGTTCACTTGTGCTACCTCAACCATAACTGTACTGCATTGAAATTGTCCTTATCTATTCAATAACTAACTGTATCTTGTCATGTAAAAGCTCTGACATGACAATTAACATCTCTGTTATTCTGCAAGTAAAATTAAATCGCTCACTAGTAAAATAGAATAAAGACAACCGGAAAGGCAGATATGCCACCTATCTTCTTACCCCCATTCAAACCCCCGTGTGCCTTTTTCTCTATAACTTACAGAGAAACGGGGAATAAAAAGACATTTGTCCCACGATGTAATAGAGGATTCACCCACCAAATTATGTGTCAAAGCAGATTCCGACCTGTGAAGTTACCTGGTGTATTGGAAGGAGACAAGTATAGGCAAACATTCTACACCAAATCTGGCACAATTCACCTTTCCAAAAGCCCCTCTCGTATCCTTCCCAGGATGCCTGCAAGAATCAACTGAGGTGATGATGACACTGAAGCTACTATCATGTGTTCGGGACCTACCTGTGCCAGGCATTGTAACAGATGTATCATGCACATTCTCTCCACAGGTGATCTCATTTTTCAGATATGGCTAAACTAGAGAAGTTAAACAATTTGCCCAGGGTCAGCCAACCATCAGGCAGATAATGGGTAAAAGTGACAGTCTTTCCATTACATCATGCTGCCTTCCTAAATGAAAGTGATTTTCAAACTGAAGAACTAAATCAATGAGAATTATTAAATTACATATATATTAGAAGCCATGAGAGGGCTGTATAGCGTCAGGGTTCAGAGAATGGACTCAGAGCCATTCCTTGGGTTCAAACCCCAGCACTGTTTCTTACTAAGTGTGTGACTGTGTGACCTTGACAACGGGGTGAGTTATTCAACCTCTCTGTGCCTCAATTTCTTCATCTGTAAAATGGTGACAGCAATGTGCCAAACTTAAAGTTCTTGTGAGGATTAAAGGAATATATATAGAGAGAGAGAACTCAAATTAGTAGTAGCTACATCTAGTTTCATTGGTCATCAGTTATGATTCCTATAAGGATTAATTAGCTTTGCAAAAAGAAAAAAAAACCTCTCCATTCATTCTATGCAGTTAAAATAATTTCCACCTCCAACTGTGCACCCAGATCACTTCCAAAGCTAGGAATGTTGGCCCTAACTCAGAAGTATCTGACGGAGTTGATCTAGGGTGAGGCTTCGGGATGTGAATTTTAGCACTCTCCACCTGCTGCACCACCATGGCTGAGAACTGCTGATGTAACATCAAAAGATATCCACTTTCACTGCAATGTGAAAAAAATCAGATTAAAATAGCATGTTCCCTTTTTTCCTTAAAAAATTCAAGAATGTTATCAACTTAAATGTTAACAGCGTTTATCTCTGGGTGGTGGAAGTATGGATAATATTTACTTTCATTTTATTTTTTATGAAGTCTTTAAATTTTTACAATTCATTGATATATTCATTCCACATCTCTGTTTTGGTACCATGTCCTGACACTATTTTAGGCACTGAAGATATGACCCAGTACAAAACAAAGTCTCTGTGCTTCTGGGCTTACAATGTTGTGGGGAAGGCAAGGGATAAACAAAAATAGAATATGGGGTCAGCAAGTGGCATATACAATGAAGGAAATTAAAAGCACGGAAAGATGACTGAGAGCAACTACTGGGCTATTATATTTAGGACGGTCAAAGAAGACCTCTCCCAGGGTGATATTCAAGCTAAGACCTGAATGAAACAAAAGACCCAGACATAGGCATCACAGAGAGAAGAGAATTCTAGGCAGAGAGTACAACAATGCCACAGCCCTGAGTGTTGTAAACATACATTTCGTTTAGAGTCAGGTTAAAAAAATGAAAAAATAATTTCATTTGGTTAAAAAAGAAAAAAAATTGTCAAGGCCATACCATGTTCCCTGATCCTGGACCTCCATCATCAGACCGGCCTCTCTGCCGATCTAAATAGCAACTATGAAATGAGGGTGAAACTGAGCTTCCACCCTTGATTTTATGGCAGTAGTTTCAAAAGCAAATTACACAAGGGATAGGGGGTTCCTTCTCTCATGTACATCTAAGAGGAAAGCACGAGTCAGCATCATTACCTTTCCATGCCAAGGAATAACTGCTGGATGCCGGCCTTTTGCCTAATAACTGAGTGATATGGGAGCGTAAGAGAAGCATGAAACATAACACTAGCCATTGTTGAAGCAACCTCAACAAAAACACTATATGTCTGGAACAATAGAGAATGCCATTAAGGCCCAAACTGCTCTGTGCTGTAGACGATGAGGAGAGAAAGGGAATTAAGACAGTGGGTTTCAGAGATCACTGTGGCATTTCTTAAGAAGGTAAGGATAGTCATTGATCAGATGGATCCCCTTCACCCCCTTTCATCTAAATACATTGTTTTAGGGGTGCCTTAGTGGCTCAGTCGTTAAGCATCTGCCTTTGGCTCAGGTCATGATCTCAGGGTCCTGAGATCAAGCCCTGCATCAGGCTCCCTGCTCGGCGGGAAGCCTGCTTCTCCCTCTCCACTCCCGCTGCGTGTGTTCCCTCTCTCGCTGTGTCTCTCTCTCTGTCAAATAAATAAATAAACTCTTTTTAAAAAATGAAATGAAATTAAATAAATAAATAAATAAATAAATAAATAAATAAATAAATAAATAAATAAATTGTTTTATTGAGCCCAGAAAAAGCAATACAAGTTCCATGGTCAGGCAAAGCCCGACAGGGACAAGTTCAGGGCATTTTCATTGCTAGGAACAGAGACCCTCTGAAGCTACTTGAAAGGAGAGCTATAAGGATGCAATGACATCAGGGACATCAGGCCCCCCAAGGATAGGAAACACAGAGTTGGACCATACTGGGAAACCAGGATGCAGAAATTAAGGCCACTCCCTCCATCCTTTAGGGCCTATGGGGTTTCATCTTTCCTTCTCTCTGCACATTTGATCAATCCCCCTTGCTTAAGTACTTCCTCAGGTTTTCACTACCCAGCCCTTTATGACTTCAGTGTGCATGTGATATTAGGAAAGCAGTCCTGGCACTAATTCTATATGACCTCAACCTTTCATCTCAAAGGTCTGTTATAGACTGCAAATTCCCCCTGTTCCTGCTTCAAATTCTCTAAAGAAAAAATATGATTGACTTAGCCAGGCCTTGTTGTAGGCCACTGGGCTGCCCCAGGGTCAGGGGCCACCAGTGTTCTAATCAGCTGTGGCAAAGGGTGGGCCCTTAGAGGGGCATACAGACATAGCCGTCAAAGTATCCTGCCTAGTTCTGACTAGAACAGGATTATGGCTTTCAGAATGTATGAAAAGATGCACTGGGTCTACCAGGTATTTCTAAGAAAGGTAGTAAGTGCATAGTTTATGCTGTCAGTCACAATCTCATCTGGTATAAAGGGGTACAAATTTGCTGGCAAAGGGTTTTAAGGAACAGATTTTAGAAATTCAAGGAACTTCTATGGAGAAGTTAAAAAAACAATCTCAGAGTACTAAAAAGTTCCCTTACCAGAGTTTAAACCAAATTTCCTCTATCCAGATGGCTTCCAAGGCCAAGAGGGAGGGAAGTCCTGCTGCCTTTTTATGTTGGTCTTGATTGTTGTTAATGATCCCCAGCTGTAAGGCTCCCACATCTCTTTAACCTCTCTCTGGTTGGCCTCACATCTCTGCATCTCTTGCAGGGAAAACGGAACACTAAACGCAGCACCCATTCCCCAGCAGAGCATGTGCTGCACAACACAGGGAGGTCAGCCTCTACATGGACCCCAAGTCTTGCTCAGTAAGCATTGCCAGGACTCTTCATTCATCCTGGAAGAAGCTGGCTTCAGCATTCTCATTCCTGGAGGCAACGTGGAGCCATGCCAACTGCCAGCAGGAGAGCTGGGGCATGCAGTCACCTGTGGCCCATAAGAGGTTTCTTCTTCTGGATGCATAGGAATCACTGCCAGGCAATGACATAGTTTTCAGTGATGAGATATGCATTAGGAATTCTGATTCTAAAATGGGACTCCTTTCCAGGAGTATGCAGCTACAGTAATAATGAGATGTTCATGACAATTTCTCTGGTATTCTCTTATTGTCTCCTTCAAAAAACTTTTCTTGAATTAGCTATGAATTGCCAACACCATAGAGACCAGAAGCACAGAGCTAAAACAAGTCACTGTGCCAAAGGAGCTCAGAGTCTGGTCAGGGATGTAGCATTTGCCCTCATTGCACTCTATGGAAGGTATGCATCGATGCTAATGTAGCTTGGAAGAGGAACACTCTGCTTAAGCTAAGGGCAGTGGGGTGGGGGCAGGCGGTAGGAGAGCAGTTCTCTGGGAATGCTTCCTGGAAGAGGTGGCACATAAAACACATTTTGAAAGGTAAGTAGGATTCAACCAAGTTACATAGGAAAGAACAAAAGAACAAATGAAAGGCTAGAGGAGACCTCCAGCCAGAAGGAACACATATACAAAGATGCAGAGGCATGAGAGAATATGCTACATGAGAAGAACTGCAATTATTTCTTAGATTATATATGAGGACCTGATAAGATGAGTCAAGAAATGCAGCCAGGCACTCTGTCTTGTTTGCCATTCTAGGGAGTACCTCTTTTATCCTGGTGTGAAATCCACTCCTAAGAACCCCTTTCTGGCCGCTCTAATAAGTGCTGGTCATTGACCTTTCTGACTACCCCCATACCACAGACTTATTGAAACTTACAGGCTAGCTAATTATTGCCAATTAAACACTTTATTTCTATGTTTGTTTGTTTAACCATTTCCTGTAAGTTAGGTCTGCCTAATCATAATACCAGACCCAGGAGAGAAGGAAGCCCTTTGCTCTTCTTGTCCTGCAAATAGTAGGCAATCAACAAATACTTGGTGAAATGAATTGAAAATGTCCCTGAGAGGAGACTGCTGCCTCACTAGCCATGATTAGTAGAAGTTTTAACCTTCTTTATTGAAAGTGTATCTTCAATCCTCCCCCCCAACATACACACTCTATAGCACATCCACCAAGTCTGCACAGTGGCATTCTGATTATCTACCCAGGGTCTTAAGCCAAGTCCAAATGAAATGCCCCCAAGTCCAGGTGAATCTCCTACTCCAGGATTTTAAAAATGGACCCAATAAAGAAAATTCAATTTGCAGGCATGGAATCAAGTTTCCTTTGTTCTTTCATCTTATTCTAGGCCAGAGGGAGCAAGACCCTCCTGGTACCTTTATTATAGTTCTAAAAAGGAAGAGAAGGAGAGATTTGAATCTTAACCCTGAAAACCCCAGTCAGGACAGAGCAGCCATGGTGGCATCCAGACCATGGAGAAGGAAGGCAGGCTTGTGAGCAGGCAGTGGTGTTTTATTCCACCCAGTACAACAGAGGGTCCACTCTACTTACCAAATCCTCACCCATCGGCCTTGTTCTCTCTTCCCGGCCCAACACCTTGGTCCTTCTCCCCCTAGTTTTCTCCCTTCTGATACCTCCCCAATATTCTGTTCTGTTTAACAAGGCTCTTCTGTCTTTTGTTAGTGCCACAAGTTACTACCTTTAAATGCAAACACATAGAAAAACAGGAAATCACTGGTGGTAGATACTGGCACGGTAATTTAAAATATCTTAAGGTGCTATGTCAAGGCTTTTGTTTTAGTTGAGCCCTCTATAAAGAGCAGAATGGGTTTAATGTCTATCTGATTCCATTGCCTTTATTCTTCCTCCCTTATCACACAGAAAATTCAAAAGAAAGGCCGTAAGAATCATGTAAAAGCTGTATTGAGTTTGCTCTACATTTCTAGCATATCTAGCATTTAGACCAAAAGAAGCAACCAAAACATAAAAGGAAATGAACCTATTTCAAAAACTTAATACACACCAGCATTTTACATAGGCTAATTCACTTGTTTCTAACATCTCTGGGAGGAAATTCTTCTTATACCCATGATAAAAATGAGGACAGTGAGATCAAATCAGTAAGTGACATTCCAGGTTGAGACCCAAACCAGTCTGACTTCCAGAGCCTATTCCTTTTCCTATGCCACACAGCAAATAAAAGGCAGCTCCCACTCCCATATAAACATGTACCTCCTTCCAGAAGACATTTATTATACCCCTATCGTGCCAGCCATTATTCTAAAGGCCACAGATACAAAGTGGGGTAAGACAAGGGAGAAAGTGAAAAAGTCCCTATTTCCAGGCCTCAGGAAACAAGACATTTGTACACAAAAGTCAGGGCATATAAAATAAAATAGGTGTACTATTTCAAGTCACACATCAGCCCTGCCGAATGGACAGTTATAAAAATTCTGTCCAGAGAGTTGTTGAGATTTTCCTCAAATGCCAAAAGTCAGTCTGTTAAAAAAATCACACCCGTGGGACAGATCTACAATCCCTCCCTGACTCTATGTCATGTTTCCTCAGTTTACTTCTATCAAAATGCATATTTTTCCCACTGCTCCCAAGGCTGAGGGTCAGCCTAGCTAATGAAAATCAAGCTGTCTTATTTTTTTTCCCTGCCATCAACAATGGTCAGATAACAAAATGCAGGTTCTGATCCTGGCATGTTTATTGTTGGTGATGATGTATAAACTGATGGTCGACAGCTTCGTTTTCTCTAAGCTGGAAAGGCCCTGCTGGGAGAATTGGGGAGGAAAAGAACTTTTGATTTTGACTAGTAGTAAAACAGTTGGATAAACATGACATGACATGGATGTCAGAGTGCATAATGCAACTGCATGCACCCAGATGGGACTGGAGAATATACAGACATGGATAGAATACATGTAACAGGGAGTCAGGTGCAGATTTACAACACTCTGTATTCTTACGATATTATGAAATATTAGAATGGAGTTTTGACTCAGAGGAAAAAGCGGGAAAGGTCTTGAAAATGAAGAACAATCTTCTTAACTTTATTATGTTTTGTAAGATAAAGCAAGAAAAAACCTAATAAGCACTAAGTAATTTTGGTTCTAAGGGTTTATGCCAAAGAACGTAACACTTAGGGTCATTATGGAAAGGTGTGGAGTCAAATAAAAAAACTGGGCTAGAGAATATTTTTGATATGGGACAGCTGAATTAGAACATTAGGTAAAGTGCAAATGTAGATTAAGAGTGAGGAGTCCTGGGTTTTCATTCTAGCTCTGCCAGAATGCACTGGGGGCGGGGGGGGGGGGAGTGTTAAACCGTGGTAGGCCTGAGTTTCCTTCTGATATAAATACTTCCTCCTCACCCTCACCTCTTGACCACTCCTTTACTCAGATGGTTCATCCCAGGCAAGCAAACCAGTGTCAGTCTTAGTTCTTGCTACTGGAGGAGCTGGGTCCATCCCATCTTCTCCTTAATTTACTATGAAGCATTTTCTGACCAAGTTTGGAGTATAAGATCATGTACTAGGTATCACAGGGTATAGCCAAAATTTTCTTCTCTACAGGTCCTTAGCAGCTCCTTAGTGTTTTTATTTAGCCTTTTACAGATTGCAAACAATTTTTATGTCGATTAAAAAAAAAAAAAGGAAACTTTTTCCAGAGGGGTAAAGAAAGCTCATATATGCAAATGCCAGATAGAATTTCAGGAGGCTCGAGGATTCCTGGAAAATAAGGGAGTTCATGAATCCCAAACGTAGAAGCACTAAAAATTCACTGGGTTTCATGGGTACCAGGAGTTAATAGCTTCCTCTAAACTACACATTCTAGTTTCTGAATTCACTTCGGTATTCTACACAACCACCATGGCTTTAAGCTGTTGCTTTGCAACCTCTAGTAAACATAGAAGCAGAAAGGCTCCTTTACTCCTCCAGCCCTGGAGTTCTTGTGTATCTGTTATGCTACGTGGGGAACTATACACATAATGAGAAGTTTCAAATATTCTCAAATCCACAGGTGACGATTTTCCTGTTTGTTCACTTCTGCTCTCCACCAGTCCTGTTTTTCATTCTCTGACCAGACATCCTGGTCCCATTTTCTGGCTTCACCTAACCCCATCCACCTTAATCAATGTCCATCTTAACCCACGTCTCTTATGTGGCATTTCCAACTCATTGGCCAGCAGCATCAATGAAGATGGAGAAGAAAGAGGAAAGAGGGCCCAGCACCTGGGCAGGAGGGTGAGGCTCTCCCTCAGTAATCTGTGAAATTGTGGTCATTAGAATTGCTTGAGACCAATTAAATCAATGTTGCCTTGGCTCCAAGACAGCCTTTATTGCTAGGAGGAACTGTCAGCTTAATCTGTGGATGAGATCAGTAGGCTCAGGGCCGGAAATACTAACTTCCCAAATAGAGTCAATATGGAAAGGGGTGAAATTAATTCCCTTTGCTGGGTGTTTTTCCCGCAGTTGTGGCTCAGGGTTCAGGATGTGCTGAAGCCTTTCATTCAGGAATGAAGTCTGACCTTTCAAGGCTGGTTAGATCAATAATGAGGTTCAGTACTCATTAATGGAAATAAGTAGGACACATGCTACAGTAGACAGTTTTCTAAATGGAATCTGAACAATCCTAGACTCCTCATGATCTTCCACTCAGGAGTCGGCACAGACTATCTTCAGGCATATACTTCAATGAGTTCCTCTTAGATCCTTGCTCTTCAAAGCACGGCCAGGGGACTGCAGCTTGTTAGAAATGCAGAATCTTGGGCCCCACACCAGATGTACTGAATCAGAATCTGCATTTTGGAAAAGATATCAGATAATTCATATGCATGTTGAAAGTTAAGAAGTACTTCAAAGAACCCAAAGAAGAGAAGACTGTGTTTTTAGAGAACTCTAGCAACCCAGAATAAGTCACTTTGTCTTTTGATGGATGAAAATAAATTTAATTGGTTTACTTCAGTGGCAAGAATATGGCTTTCATATTATAGCCCGAAGAAATGTGATACCTTGATGTTTCTTCTAAGCACCAAAGAAGATATACTTGGATGCATGGTGTGGAGTGTGGAGCAAAGTTTGTCTCAGCAGCACAGAGAAGGCAAGAAGGCTCCAAGCTGTAAGCAGAAGAAAGCCATAGCAAAGCACTCTGCAGAAGTGATCTGGATGGAAGTTTGTTGGAAGATTGTGATTCAGTTACTGAGGATTTTCATCCCACTTTAGGCCTCATCTAATTAGTGTCTGTGCAGTGTTTCCAGGTGTGATCAGTGTGATGGAGCTCTGTGATAGAGCACCCCTCTCTCCATTCATCACAAGGCCCATAGATTATAGCAGATCTAATAGAGTCAGACATGATATGTTGTCCATGGAACTGTCACCCGTGATAAATGAATTACACAAGTCTCAATGTTTTAGGGACTCCTGTGAAGTGTCAGATCAAACAAAACCATCAAAAACTTAAAGAAAGGGGCAAAAAGAAATACATTAAGCACTGCCCAGTCACTGATACAATGCTGACATATGAAGCAAAAAACTCCTGATTATCAAGTTACCACATTTATATTAGGAAAATATTGTAAAATATGGATTCCAATTACAAAAATTCTTCTGAAATGTCTGGAAGCCTTTCATCGACCACATAATATCAGTTATAAGAATCAATGAAATCTTCAGCCTCTCTAGCATTTTAGCACACTTGATGTTTCTCTAGGTCCTTTCATTGTTTATAGCAGAGCATGTACATGAGCATCTCTAAATTAATTCATATTCAGTCACTAAAGACAGATGCATCTTTACTGATAGTTACAAGCCAAAGGTCAGAGGGCAAAAATAAACAAGGGGCAAACACTATTCATCAGACACTGGTTTTCAAAGCCACAGATAATCTTAGTGAGAGCTACATAAGATATAGAATAGACATGCAATATAATGAGTGTGAACCTCAAATAAAAACACCAGGCTAAATGGTAGCTTGAGACTCAGTAGTTGGGCACTACTGAAAAGGACACAGTGGTCAAATGCCAACTACTCAAGCTCTTCAAGGTTTCCGTACTCTGCACCTACTTGAAGGGTCAGTGGTCTCTCATGCAGCCCTCTTAGGGCATTGTGTACATGAGCAGAAACACAAAGTACAGCTGCTTCCATAGTGCTGTTTCATTATATGTGTTCTGAAGGCCTAAACACTTTATAATTCATTTATTATTTTTATTATTATTATTATTATTATTATTATTATTATTATTATTATTATTTTGATGCACCAGGATACTAAGATTGATTTAAATACTTAGGGGCCAAGTGTCTAAGATGAGACTATAACTAGAGTTTCTCCTTAAGTTTGATGTATATCATAGGTTCTCCTTTACTATTTTTATTCTTAAACACTTTATAGTAGTCGATGCATGAAGTATGTTCAGAGGAGCTTTTGCCCTAATGAAGATGTATTTTGAAGGCCTGCTCATGTCTTATCTGCTTGCTGATTCACTTACATTAAATTTTCTACTGTCAAAGTTAGGATATAGTTTAAAAAACAAAGTGGCTGCCAACATTTATATAAGCAATTAACACAGGCTTCACCCTAAGTCTTTAAGAGTGAAGGTCTTTAAAATGGACACATTGAAGGTGCCTCGTTAGCGCAGTAGGTAGCGCATCAGTCTCATAAAATGGACACATTGAGACATAATAAAGTGTTTGTCACCAGTCTTCCAGCTCTCTGAGATTCCAATGCTGAGCAGTCTCATTTCTCCTTGAAGCTAACTGAAGAGAATGTTAAAAGAAGCAGAATATGCTCCTGATGCTTCATTAAGTAAAAATACATACTGTAAGAAGATATGATGATGATGATGATTATGATGATGATGATGATGATGATGTTCCCAACTGATCCTGCTTCACTCAATATTGAGATTTTTGGTAAGTTTGAAGAACTATTAAAGCAGCACTTGAGTGCCCCTTATCCAGTGGTATATCCAGGAAATAACTATAGGAATCCAGTGGGCTCCACCACTGTTAATACTGGGGCCCAGTGGTAAGAAAAGACAATATGAGACCACCAGGATACTAGGAATAAAAAACTCATGAAACACCCAGATCCAATACTAGCATTTACCACTCTCTTTCTATTCTTGCTGGGGAAGGCCACAGCAAAATCTGGCCTTTTCCAAGCTTATCAAATGCTCCTTGTTAATGATGGATGCTAACACAGTAACCACTCATTGGGACATACATTAAATTAATTCCTTAGTTAGGATTTCAGATTTCTGTTCTCCATCAACTAGACTGAATAATGAATGTTGCCTTCCTGGACTATAGGGGGTGGTAGCTTATCATGACTTTAACTTAAATCTTATAATGTATAGACTCCCAGAAAAATTGTGTCTCAGTAAATCAGAAAATTTAAAGAAAATTTAAAATTTAAAATGTGAAATTTGTACCCTCTACTACCATATCAGAGTTGCTGGTAGTTACTCAATTCAGGATAAAATGGCAAGTCACCAACTGATGACCTCCAAATCCAGAACAATAAATTCCAGAATAATTTTACTACATCTTTCTTCTACAAAAGCTATTGATTCTATGCTACTTCATTGGCTTCTAGAACAAGATGTTCTGTAAGATTTGGAATCACTGGACACTTTCTGGATTGCACTTATTTATTCAACAAACTTTTGTTGAAGGATATAGGTACATAACAAAGGAATCAGTAAGTGATGAGTATTATAAAAAATTTAAGGTTAGTCAAAATGGAAATATAGGAGTTTTACCAGCAACAAAGAAGGGGAAAGAACATCCTTAACAGAAGGAACAGAAGCATGAAAGAGCCAAAAAATAGGAAATATTCAGAGAATAGCAAGCTGTTCAACTGGTCTGGAGTACATAGTGTTTTGGACATAGGAGAGGGAGATATTAAGCTGGAGATAAAGGTTGGGACCAACTGTGTGAAGAACAGAGAGGAGCCAACTAAGGTTTTCGGAGCAGAGGAGCAACATGATATAATTGTGTTACATATACCAGAGATATGCTATTCAATTCAGTTGTTCTTTCCTTTTGAATTTCTCCCAGTGATTTGTTTCAGTTTTTGTATGCTGCATTAATTGAAATTAGTGGAGCCCAAAGGAGGTTTTGTTCAAGACTTAGTAAACAACAAAAATAAAAAAATAAATAACAAACCTCCATAAAATTATAGAATTTTAGAAATGTTGAACACTTCAGAGCGTATGTCTATATTTTCCCAAATGAAGAAACTGAGAACTGAAAATGCTAAGTAACCTGCAGCAAGTGAATGTGAAAATTAGTAGCAGAAAAGATTATAACTCAGGTCTTCCAACTACAGTTCTATAATATATTCTAGTAAGCTAAATATGCATCCTCTCTTTAAGAGTTTCCCAATATAATACTGATCCTTTACAAAGCTAAACCCTGAATAACCTCCACCTAAAACAGATACGCTTAAAAAATATATTTTTTAAAAAACTGAAGATTATTAGGAGTGTTCATTTAAATAAAATTGAGTTGTTAGTTACAGGTTCTATTTATACAAAAATAATTTGGACTTTTATGAGTTTACATGTGAGAAAAGGAGCTGTCTCACCTGCACACCATAAAGTAGACTGACTCTAGGCAATAACACTTGCACTGAAGCATAGAAGCATCAAACAAGTCAATCATTCCAAAGTGGCAGTTTTGGATGAGCAAAACATACATTAAACAAAAACAAAAACAAAAAAAAGGAAAGGGAAGGGAAGTGTGTATAAGAAGGCAAGTTAGTTTTTACAATGCTAGGACAAAAATGAAAATAGGCACTGCTCAGATTTACAACTCTTTCTTATTCTAGCACATGAATACAACAGGATTTCCTCCACTCCCTGTCAAAACTTTTACAAATTTTTTGTTCGTATTGCATTTTGCCTTTAGAGACCATGGGGTAGACAAAGATATTTTTGGTGATGTCCACTAGGGCTGTATATGTGTGTGTGTATTTATACATATATGAATTATAAGCCTAGTTCATATATTCATATATGTATGAATTATAAGCTTAGTTATAAGCTAATGGACAATCTGTTGAGCATATCAAAAGTGTAATACATACTGGGTCTGAAGGTGGTCTAGTCAGACTGGCATTCTGCTTCTAGAATCAGCCTGGCAAGTGTCTATGCACAATGCCTTTCCATTCTTATCCCCCTGCCTGCAGCCACTAGGCTACTCAACCTCCCATCTGAGAGGACCCCTAATCCTGTAGATGGTGGTTGCTGACTTCATGGGATCTAAAATCCATAAAATTAGTTCAAAACTTCTTTAAGTAAGTTCCTAAATATACTATCTTTTAGGGTAAAGTTACATAATTTTAATTGCTATCGTGCAAGAAATATCTCAAATCCTCTTCCCTAAATTTCTTCTTTCAAGATTTGAGAACACTCTTGAGGTTAAATTCTGGAGTTTGTTGAGAAGTTCACTTTCAAGAATCCCGTTATGAAGTCCATTCACCTCTTTACTCATTCTGGTTGCCTCCACTGTACCTTGTTAGTTGCAGAAATGTAATGACATGGGATGTGAATAGAAACCAAAAATGCAGTCAAGGTTTTTCACCTTTTATGATCATATACCTAATGGTTATTGTACTGTCAAACCTGAGTCCTTACTTACCTAAAACACACACATACAAAATAAACAAACAAACAAACAAACAAAACCACCTTCAAGAGACAGACTGGCTAAAGAAGGAAAGGAAATTACAAGTTAGCTGATGTAAAATGGTAAGTTCCAAAATGTATGAATGATGTGTGATCCTAGAATCTGCCATTTCTCAAATCTTTACTATATGCCAGTAATGTGTTAAGCACTTTCCAAATATTGTTTCATAAAACACTCATAGTAACCCTATGAGCAAATTCTTACTATCCTCATTTTTCAGAAAAGGAACCAAAGTTCAGAGCTATTAAGTAACTGATTGAAGGCACACAGCAGATAAGTGGCATATTAGCAGGTCTGTCTGATTTCAAAGTCTGTGTGCATAACCTTTACACCAAGACCTTGGACTCCAGGACACCCAACATCTCAGCAATACTATTATAGCAGAAGGAGGATTCCATATCCCATAAATTTTGTGGACGCTACTATTTGTGACAAAGAACGTTCATCATCACCCACCCTTATAGGTATATGATGGGATCATACAAAGAACAGTTAACAACCATTTGTTAGGAAGTATGACAATAATTGTCTTGCAGAGAAGTGGCTCAGGGAAGAAACTGCTCAGCACCACCCATTCTCTCATAGTACAGAAAGTTTTGATACTTAGAACTCTAAGAAAGGAAAATGATAATTCCCTCCTTTTAGAAACTGATTTTATTTTATTTTTATTTTTGTTTTTAAAGATTTTATCCATTTGACAGAGAGAGACACAGCGAGAGAGGGAACACAAGCAGGGGGAGTGGGAGAGGGAGAAGCAGGCTTCCCGCCGAGCAGGGAGCCCGACGCGGGGCTCGATCCCAGGACCCTGGGATCACGACCTGAGCCGAAGGCAGATGCTTAATGACTGAGCCACCCAGGCGCCCCGAAACTGATTTTAATATACCTAGATTTTTGTTATTTTACATGAATTAACTCACTTTGTTAAGCATGATGTGTCTCCTTAACTGGATGGTATGACTTCCTCTGGCCCTCCCTATGGACATCCAGAAGAATCATAGATCCTTAGGAGACAGAACTGACACTAAGAATCAAACCTATGCTTTGCAAACCTCAACAAAGATACCAAGGAGTCTCACATAGGTCAGAAGTGGTTGAATCTGTACCAAACTCTCCCTTTGAAAGTCCTTGGAACTTACATGATTTTTTTTTCAGCAACTGCAGTATTGTAATTTCAGTTAGTTCCATGGGGTTGCTATAACAAGTATATTAGTTATTACTCCTGCCCAGTACAACATTATCTGCCTCATTATCTTCTCTATACACCATTACCTGTCTGCCTCAATCATCCCATCCATAAAATGGGGTTAATAATATTGGTCCTTGTCTACCTTGAACAAATACTGCTAGAAAAAATGAGAATATAAATTAAGTTGCTTGCTGCTCTTTGGAAGAAAGTTGCCTTAGAAACACAGGCTTATTATTTCTCCATAGAAAAAGCAAAATATATTAGGGTTTGCACAATGTTGCTAACTGTGATTTTGCTCTTTTTTTAACCCTAGGCAGAAGGACTACATTAATTCCAGTCCCTAGGTGAACCTTTTATTCCATTTTCCACTGGAGGAAAAAAAAGTTACTTTGCAAAGAAAGGAAAGAAAGAAAAAAATGTAGTATTCCCAAACCTCATTTACGGAACATTCTGTTCTTCAAATTACAGCACAGCAAGCAGGCAAGTGGGAACTTTTAGAATCCTGCATCCAAGCCGGTTCCACACAGCACCCACTAATACAAAATGGCTTTAATTACTTTAATATAAATCCTGGAAATGTGCAGATGGATTGTAATAATTATGCAAAACTGCGATGGTCCTTTATAGAAACACAGATCTTGCTAGCTTAAAAGAGAATGAAAGGAACACAAGTTCAACACAATATGTCAGGAAGCATATCTCCTAAGAAGTCCTGTATTTCAAATGCCAAGCTGTACGTTTCATCGGATGTGGCAGTTGTTATGGAAACTATGCTTTTTGATTGAATAGCAGAATAAATACCTACCTAAAATCAGCATGATGGGCTAGTGCACAAATTAAGAACTCCCCAAGACAACAATTACTTGGAGTTCTTCCTTGAGATAAATTTGAAATATATATATATATATATATATATATATATATATATATAATCTATTATGAGTTTAAATTTTTCTAAACTACTCTTCCTTACCTAAAACAGTCAAACCTGCTTCACTATGTGTGTGAATATGACTATGTGTTTACCCCCAAACACATACCTCACTCACATCCTGTACACTTAAGACTTACTGAATGAAAAATCTGATACTTTGCCAAAAAGGCAAATTTTTTTATCGCATTTCTTCATTTTCTTTCTGAATTAGTACAGTAGAAGCCTTGGGAAACAAATGTTGAGTTATTATCATTGTCATTTTTAAATCAAGTAGGTCATATATAAATGTGGAAAATCCCCAAGCATGAGAGAAAGGTCAGTTAAACATGGTTTTCATATTTTCGTGAGTCTGATATTAGACTGTTGCTGATTCCTATTGATATTAACAACCTTTCATAAATCATAATACAAATACTTCTATCTTTCCGTGTAGATATAATTCACCCATTTGCTGACTTAATTAAAGGCTCACTGTATAAAGTATGAAATAAAACATACTGAGGTTTGTTTTCCTCTTTCACATTTTACATGGAATGATATGCCAAGGAAAAAGTGTGAGTGCAACAGGCACCCATATCACAAACTTCTCCATAATGGGCATGCATTCGCCCATTGGATCAACATCTTTCAATTTATTAGCATGACAAAGGACACAATTATTTTGGATATGCCTGAATGCAATTTTCATTAACTTTGCAATGATTTATTAACAAAAGTGTCAGGAATGTAATAAAAGCAGCAGGACTCCTCAAAATGCCAAAATAAAAAAAAAAATGAAGAATACAGCAGAATTTCCCAACACGCCTTACGGCATCAGGTCAATAAGGTTGCCTGATTCCATCAAAAGCATCACCATGGTGAGTGAACTCTGCAATTAACAAAGAGTAAGCACAAAAAATGCTAATATCTCATTTGAATGTAATTATGCACAGATTACTGTTCACTGGAACAAGAAAAGGGATTTTAATTGTCATCCAAAGTTACATGCAAACCCTGGATTCTAGTTAACTTCTTTTTTTTTTTTTGGTTTAGGGGTTCATGTGAGAATAAAGCTTACAGTTCACAAATTCTTATGTTCAGGGACATTGTAAAAGGCATTGCCTTTGTTTAAGGGATACAACTTGAAAAGTTTTAAAATAACATCATTCCATGTATGTTGGCAAGGTTAGTTTGTAATAAGTTTCACCATCGTTTGCATTTTAATATTATTTGATCTCATTTACATGTTTAAATTTGTTCCTGTAATAAAATTCATTAGTATGTTTATCATAACCACATAATGAATATAGCCCTTATGTAAAATAAAAAATTGAAAGTACATTAGAGACATTACAAGCTGTTTGAAATTACTGTGCTTTGCATATTATACCTTATTAATTAAATTATAAATTATTTATTTATGTATTTCTTTAATCAGGGGCAAGCACTAGAACAATATTATATTAGTATAAGAAACACAATACAACTCAAAGCTAATTCACACATGGACCAATTTTACGTAAACGCATGCAGATCCATTTTGCCATGGGGTGGTGAATGCCACTCCCCCTGCTGAGCATCAAGGGATGTGAAACCACTGTTTAAAGGAGAGTGGAGGGCACAGGGATTAGAAGTGTTTCTTGTGCAAGTTAAAAACTGCACTTGTTTGTATAATATCCCCCTTTGCCTTCTCATTTTATTAGTATAATTAGGTCAGATATGCAGATGGAAGCAAAGATCGGATCATCATAGGAGCTGATACCATGTCCATTTTATTTGGAGTCCATGGGAAAGGAAAAAGTAATCTTTTTTCCTTTCCTTTGTCAGCAGTGATAGAGAATATGAATAAGAGAGAGAAAGAGAAATGAAGAGAAAACAATATATTGGAAAATAAACCCAAATTTAGGGAAATAAGCACTAAGTTCACTTTTCTCATTCATTTTTTTAATCATTTTTTTAAAACCATATGCAGAATATCTGCGATCTCTTTTTCATTATGTTCACATGATTTACAGATCTCTCTTCAAGTTAGTTTCCTAATCCCTGGTTTGAGTACACTGATCTGATTACAGGCTCAGCCTATGTCTATACACACAACAGATTTGATTGTTTTGATAAGCAATTACTTCTGTCTACATGGTCAAACATGATGAGCCTTGCATAGGGCCTTTAGCCCTTAAAGAAGCCTGTGGAGTCAGGGTAGGAGACTGGAGGGCCCGTCAACCGCATGGTGTGGAGAGTGCCTAGGTTTTAGAGTCGAAGAAGTCTGGATTTTTTTTTAAAGATTTTATTTATTTGACACAGATTGAGAAAGAGAGAGAGAGCACAAGCAGGGGGAATGGGAAAGGGAGAAGCAGGCTCCCCGCTGAGGAGGGAGCCTGATTTAAGGGCTCAATGTGGGCCTCGATGCAGGGCTCAATGCGGGGCTAAATCCCAGGACCCTGGGATCATGACCAGAGCTGAAGGCAGACACTTAACTGACTGAGTCACCCAGGTGCCCCAAAGAGGTCTGGATTTTAATCAAAGTAGTCTCTTCTACTCCAAATAAGGATAATCTTAACTCACAGAGTTGTTCTGATGATTAAATGAGATTAATACTTTTAAGTGGGTTAGCATAGCTACATAGTAGGCGTTCAATAAATGTTCATTCCAGGACTATTTCTGTGCATGAACACAGTTGAACAATACACCAGAATCGCCGCATAATTCCACAAGCCTACATGGCATGCTGGAGCTCATTTTTAATAGATGTCAGCCTCTGATATAGGAAGAAGCAAGCTCAATACTGAGAAGGGTAATGTTCAAAGCAATGACAAAATAGACTAATATAAGTTAGTTATAAATCTCTCTCTGAATAATAAAAATAACTTTATTTTCTTCATGGGTTTTAAGTGTAGTGTGCAATTCCCTCCCATCTCAGTTTCCACAATTTGGTAAACACCAGAAGAGAAGAGTAGGTGGGGAAAGCAGTAGCATCAAGAGATGCTGCAGGACGAGGAGAAGCCCACTACTGTGAGTGTGTTTGGTTGCTAACTTAACAGGGTCTTTGGCAGATTGCTAAAACCAAGACATATCTGTATTCACTTTTTCTTGGCACCCAGCTAAACCTTTTTTTCGGAGCTATTCTGCAGTTAGACGAAGCCATATAACTGAGTTCTGGCTAGATAGATAGATAACTGGATAGATGGAAGTGATACATGCTATTTCTAGACCTGGTCTCTAAAAACTCCTACCAATCTGCCATGCTATTTCTTTGTCCTCTACCCTCTCTGTCTGGATAGAAATGTACCAGCCAAGGACACCGAGTCTTCTGAAGATAGTGTGGGGAGGGCCACCGCATGGACAGAACATGGGTTCCTAAATAACTATGTGAAACATAGCAGCCCCCATCCTAATTAGACTGTGTCAAGAAGGAAAAAGAAAACTTTGTTGTGTCACACCACTGAGAATTTAGACTTTCTGTTACAACTGTTTCCTGACTAGAACTTGGTCATCATGAAAGGTGGGTAGTTTTTGTTTTTCTGAAAAACTCCCTTTTAGTGGAACTATAAGTCTAGATATAATTAATTTGATTTGTGTCAGGAAAAAAGAGATGCCCTCAAATTATTTTTTTAATTTTAAATGAAATTTGATTAAGATAATACAATTCTGCACAGTTCTTTCAACAAAGGAATTTTCTCTAGTATGATAGGTACTTTCTCTTTTTTTAATACATGGTTTTTATTTTTAAATTATTTTTCACTGAAAGATAGTTGATATATAATAATTGTATAAGTTTAAGGTGTATAATGTGTGGATTTGATACATGTATCTATTACAATATGATCACCTCCATAGCATTAGCTAAAACCTAATTACTATAGGTATTTTCTAAAATAATAAATCTTCACTAAAACACATGACTATATATTGTGCTTTCAAGTAGTGTCCTATATATAACTACAGGACAAGAAAATTAACCCTTGAGAAAGTAATAAACCAATATATATAGATGTTCATTATAGAGAAATTAGATTCACTGAAGAAAAGGTTTCATCAAAACACATGTTTCTAATCAGTGTGCTCTGCTTTCCCGAGGGCAAATTTCCAGCCAAAATGCTTCATTAGCAAATAATCAAGACACCCCTACCTTTGTACTACTTTTGAACGGGGAGCTGTCAGTGGGCCACATACAAAGGATGGATAAAGCAACACACTGAACACAAAAACTCTAAAGTCAATAAATAAAATAGAAGCATAAGTATGTTATGGACCCACTAAGTCAGAGAACAATGTGGGATACCACGTGGGAAAGCAATGTCAATAGAAAGGAGAAAAAAAAATTGAATTTTATTACATTTCTAATGATTCAGTAGGTAAAGAATCTCCAGATGGTCTAATATTCTATCAGTTGCTATTTTGATTAGCACATTAAAAAATCTTAAAATATCATTTGCACCTGTCAATATTGGGCATAATATAAAACATCGTTTGTAATCTGTGTGCATTTTCTCAGTGTTTTTTTTTTTTAAGCACCTAAATAGCCTTTATTGGTTATGGTCTATCAGCATGAGGTTGAGTGTTCTTCCAGAGTAAGGGCCTAAAGGTCCATTCAAAATTTTATTCAACTTGTTTTACATGGTAGCACCTCACAATTCAGATGTCTATTAATAAATACCTGTGAAGATAAATATTATGGTATACTCACAAGAAAGAAAGGACAAAGACATATGGCTTAGTTCAAATGAAGGTAAGCATTACAAGTAATTTAAACCAAGAAGCAGAGCCTATAGCCAATAGATACAGGGTGACATATCTTAATAATTGAAGAAAACATAAAACAACATGCATACAACAAATAACTTGCCCCCTGGAACCTATTTATATCTAGTTATATATAAAAATGGTTTGACAGAAGGTGAAAGAAAAATAAAAGTAGAGCAACTCATGTTTGTTGAGCACCTACTATGTAACAAGTGCTCTCCTTCCCATGCCCCTATGGAAACACGTCCTTTCAAGGGTACCAGTGACCTCTCATGGTTTTCCATATCCTGCTTGGACTTCTGCTGCACTGAGTCCCAGACCAATGTGTTTGCCCAACTCCTAACTCATAGCTTCCCTGGGATGTCCTAAAAGATTCTCAAATTTTAAGATGTGTTAACTGGGGAGCTTCCTGCCTCTCCCACACCTGTTCCTGCCACAGATTGCTTCACCTTAGCCAATAACAACTCTCTTTCCAGATCCTCAGGACAAAACAGCTGGTCCTTCTTGGCTTCCAGCTTTTCCCACATCCATGTCCAGCAACAAATCCTGTCAGCTTTACCTGTACAGAATCTAACGCTCACACCTCTACTGACACCAGACTTCAGGGGGAGTTCTCCTTTTAAAAGAGAAGCTAGATTATGTCATTCTCCTGCTCAATACCTCCAATCACACCCAGGATAAAAACCAGGGTCTGACAATAACCCACCAGGCCCTGTATGATCTGGCCTCCAGCTCTCTCCCTGACTAGATCTTCCATCTTTCCCCACACACTCATTCCTTTCCAGCTATAACAGGCTCCTTGCAGTTTCTTCGTACACTGTAGACACACTCCTGCCTCAGGGCTCTGCACCTGCTGTTAGCCCTGCTTAGAACATTCTTCTCAGTGAGACTTTTATTCAAATGTCATCTTTTCTGATGACCTTATTTAAAATTGTCATCTTTCTACTTCTTGCCCTAGCATTCTATATCCCCTTCTTTTCTGACCTATTTTTCTCCATAGCACATACTACATTCGTCATTTATTTTCTTTGTTGTCTGACCTCCCCCTCCAGAATGTAAGCTATATGAGGGATTTTTTTTCCTATTTTGTTTTCTGCTTTATTTTTAGAATCAGCCAAGAAACCCCAAATGCTTGGGAGAACTATATTATCTTATTTAATCCAAATGGACCTTTTGAGTGAGGAATTATCAGCATTCTCATATACTAGTTGAAAAAACTGAAGCTTAGAAGAATAAGTAATATTCCAAGTAGCAAAGGTGGGAAAAGGAAGATGGACAAAAGTCTTGGTCTGCCTTTTGAGACATCTTGTTTCCATCACACTACCTTGCCTTCACATAAAAGAAATTATACTTTATTTACTTAAAGCCCACTTGGGCATTAAAGTCTAAGATCAGTCAATTATTTTATTGTTCCCCTTCCCTAATCCATTTTGTTGAGTTTCTTGGGCTTACCTGAATTTTAAAAACTATTTTATCTAAAAATTAAAATAGTATTACATCAAATTTTTAAAAATATTTTCTTCAAAGTTTACATATTATCTAACCAGGAATAGAATTATGATGTGAACCAACCCTCCTAGAGTATGTCTGAAATTTATAAAATGTTTCCTTTGTTTTCATGCTATAAGAAAAAAAAGTCTGAAAAATAAATTTCATGGACTGATCATAATTTGGATTTTTTCTAGTCTCCCTGCACTGATAATTCATTTTTCATCCAATAGACACATAAAAAGAAAAAAAAGAAGGGACAAGAAGGTAGGAAGGAAGGGAGGGAGAGAGAAAAGGGATGAAGGTCAAGTGTTCCACTTCATAAATGGGTAATAGTCATTCTTATTCAAATCTGTATTCCAAAATTTAGAGAAAATTTAGAACTCTTCAAATAGATTTAGGGACCCTTACAGACTATAATTCAATTGAGAGAACAATTTGCACGCGCACACACACACACACACACACACGCTGCAGACATTTATCTTAAGCCATTTTGAACATTTGCAGATTTCCACTGTTCTTTGTGATTCTGAAATTGGCATCCCTTATTATTAGTGTATTGGATATTATTCTGTGAAAAGAATACTAAATTTAGAGATGAAGATTAATTCCTCGATCTTAGATGTTTAAACAAAATTAAAGATAATTTTTTTTTTTAAGATTTTATTTATTTATTTGAGACAGAGAGAATGAGAGCGACAGAGAGCACATGAGAGGGGGGAGGGTCAGAGGGAGAAGCAGACTCCCCGCCGAGCAGGGAGCCCGACGCGGGACTCGATCCCGGGACTCCAGGATCATGACCTGAGCCGAAGGCAGTCGCTTAACCGACTGAGCCACCCAGGCGCCCCAAGATAATTTTTAATATAAAAAAGATGTAGAAATAACATACCTTCCACTAACTTCTAAATACTAAGTTTAATATATGAAAACACATACTCTGATGGGTATGTTTAAGTCAGGACAGTGAATTTGAAGCCACGCATATTCCTCCCACAAAAGCCAGTTGCTTCTAAAGGGATCAAACATAGATGTTAACACTTAAAAATAAATAAATAAATAAGCAGCACCTTAGCAAAGTTTCAAGTCAAAATAACAACTGGCATTATTACTTCTAAAATTTGAGAATGATTTTTCAATCCTCAAAAAGGGCTAGATGAAAAGATATTAATTCTGATGCATCCCCTGTTTGCCTCCTAGTCACTTCAGTGCTCTTGCTACACAAAGTGAAAAGCACGGACCAGCTGCATCTGCTTCACCTGGGAACTTATGAGCAATGCAGCATCTTGAAGAATCTTGAAGTCATCCCAAAGCTACTGAGCCAGACTCTTCCTTTTATCAGGGTCCCCAAGAGATGCATATGCACATTAAAATTTGAGGAGCATCTATGTACACTACTGAGCAAAATATCTTTGCTTAGTTATAAGAATTAAACTACCTTGGGGCACTTGGGTGGCTCAGTCGGTTAAGCATCTGACTCTTGATTACAGTTCAGGTCATGATCTCAGGATCCTAGGATTGAGCCGGGCAACAGGTCCCATGCTCAGCATGGAGTTTGCTTGTCCCTCTCCCTCTCCTCCTCCTACCCCCTCCATCCCCGCACGCACACTCTAAGATAAATAAATAAAATCTTAAAAAAAAAAAAGAATTAAATTACCTTTGCACAATGAAAAAAAAAATGGGTGTAGGAATCAGCTACCATAGCAGTGATATATTCAGAGAAAGAGAAGAGACTATCTTGAAGACCCTATTTCTTTTGCTTCTCATTTTGTATAAGGAGTAAATGCTAATGGGGAACCTATATCAGCAGTTATGGCTTCTTGAACATTGACTCAACTAACCTGAAAGCAGTTTTTGAGCTCTGCCAAGAAGACCACCATTATCACTGAATAAAAATAATTTCATTCTCAAGTCTAACATTTAAATGATATAAGATTCCAATTTAATTAGGACAACAATGTGAAGCCAGCTCAAATAAAAAGCAGGGACAATTTTCTAATGGATTTAAATTACAAGCTTGTGACAGACTATGACAGATGACATATTTACTTTTCATACGAGCTAAACGAATACCTTAGATAAAATGTGCTAAAAACACAGCAAATTTGGAATTAATGAAACCGTTGATAATATATTTTTAAAGAATACTTTCTCTTGTAAAGGAAAATAAATCTGCAAAAGCCAAACAGTTAGTTAAAATGGCAAAATCCAATACATTATTGGAGCTTAGTAATGAGTTGGGAATGTGACCTTTCTTCAGAAATTGAAGATGCTCTAATCAGAATTAGCCAGGTGCACACTGGGGTCAAGCGTCATCCAGAAGTTTCGCTAAATAGCTTCTATCTCGCCTCTGATCATAAATGCTTCAGATCCCAGGCTTTGACATCTCCGTGACTTCAGTATTGTGGCTAGGCAGCTGCCACTTATTTCATTTTCAATGCACTAAATTTTGCCTGCCTTAACCAGGGACCTTTTGGCAAAATATTTAGTCTAATAAATTCATGATCTAGCATTTTATCTTCCTTATCGTGGCCTTCGTCTCTTTAAGAAAGAGAGAATTCAAATAAGACTGCAGAAACTGAGTGGAAAATGAGAATATAAGTGTACACATGCTTGAAGACATCACGGTGAACTAATGACTAATTACTGTGCAATTGAATACTAATGGAGAGCCTCATGAAATCAACATGAACAGGAAATGAACTCAATATGACCAATGGTTCCACAATTAAAATCAAATAAATGCCTAGTAATAGAAAGACTTAAAAGATATTACTACAACCAGTCAATTATTCTTCGGGTTATACTTTACTAAAATAAGCATAATGCTAGGTAGAAGTAGCTAGCTGGATATCTTTTTAAAAGTTAATGTGCATCTGAAATATGAATTACAGTACTATAATTATCTTCAAATTAAAGTATGTAAAACTAGTTCAATAGCAAGTCACTTATTAAAGCAAATCAGATAAACATGCATTTCAGGAAAGAAACTTGAGAGGTTAACTTTCTAGGACCTCTTAATTAATTAATTGTCACTCCATATGTTTAACTCTTTAATCCTTGGCAGTCCAGTCAGAAAATTGTCAATAGGAAGCAAGCTTGGGCACTGGGGAAAAGGCAACACACAAACAAAACAAAAAAAAATTTAAAAAGCCTCTACCCCCAATGCCTGAAGGGGTAATAGCAATTATAAAAATTGATTAATAAATTTGTTACCACTTTTAAGAAAATTGCATACATATTTCCTTTAGTTCTATTTCATTTACTTCTTTTCCACGACCCAATGGCTGAATAAGGCAGATTAAAATAAACTGCAATATTTTCTCTTGAAAAGTCTACTCACTTATCAGCTGTGGATCTAATCAAGGACCTAATAAGTCCATAATGGTACATTTGCTTCCCAGGAGAAACCACTGTTTCTCATCATTCCAGAAAATACCCCCTTTGCAAGGTGCAACCAAGAGCCACAGACTCACTGCAACAGTCTAATAATTTGATTGGGAGCCCTTAGGCAGGGATAACTTAAATTACAATTAGAGAGCCCTCACACTGGTGCTAACATCTGTGTACTGAACCACTGTATACTGATTAAAGGTTTTTAAAAGAGAACTAAGTACTTCCCACATTAGAGACAAGTCTAATTCTAATGGCCCTCATCCTTAGTATGTAATACTTCAGCATTCCCTGCTGAGATTCCTGCTCATGAATCCAAAGAATGCATACCCTGGGTAATAACTGTCTTAGAAATGTCCAACAAATGCTCAGGTATAAATGGGCAGAAGGGCAGAGCTCTGGGAAGGAAAAGAAAGCACTGTTCCTTTCATCAGTCTTCCTGTGTCTACTTCCTCCTGACTTTATGGCTACATAGTTGAGGTGTTTTTGTTTTGGTTTTTCTGCTAAAAGAGTGATTCTAAGGAGAGGGTCAGAACTCAGAGAAATTGCCATGGGGGCACCAATTAATGAAAGTTGACATGAATGAGGACACGCACACTGCATCCCTCAGCGTCCTCCTGCCTTGTTATTAAATGAATTGTGCATGCAAGGAGAATAGAGCAAGAAAGCAGAGCCACAGAGCTCTCCCCCAACACCCTGGCCACTCTGCTCCTTCTCCTCCGTTCATTAGGGCCTTTTTCAAGCACATGGCTGCAGCAGATGTCCCTGAGAGAACATTTTGTTTCCCCCCTGCATCCAGGCTCAAACACCTGGGCTCTGACACGACGTCCGGTGGAGGCTATTTTCTTTTTCCTTTTTTAAACTTTCCTTTTATTTGGTTTGCATACAAGGCTAATAATGAGGTTTAAAAAACTATACACAATCAGTACACAATTACACTCATCGGGAGCCTGACATGTAATTTCTGATAAACCCGTATAACTATGAACAGCAAAAGGAACCACGGAGCGCACACAATGTGTGGGGTCATCAGAACACAATGCCAACACAATCTCTGCGTCATGTCTTGTTGCATAGTATTAATCAGTGCAAACATTGTTTGGGAAATGAGAGGGGAGAGAAAGAGCAGTTTCCCAGCTGCTAGTGCTTTGCCATCAAATCTGATAGTTCCATCTAATATAAGAGACTTCAGTAATAAAGCTTAGAACCAACAAATGACTCTTGAGGAGTCTACTTAAACTGTTCAAAATAAAATGAAATAACACATCATTATATATAATCCCAACCCTCCTGATAATTTCACATTAGACATTTCTTTAGCAATTTATTTTCATAAGTTTAGGAAATGTATTAGCATCTTTAACAGGTACAATAGGTGGGTATTGAGTATCCACATTATCTAAATGATCAGTGTTCTAGGCTAATCACTACAATTTTGATTTATTTCAAATTTTCAAATCCTACATGTTGCAACATAATTATTTTTCTGTTGATTGTTACAGGGAAAGGATACAGTAAGTTTTCATCATGGAAGAATTATCCAGGACCATAAGATGACAGCCCAGGTCACTGGGGAGCACAATGCAATACTATTGTCAATACTATTGATATGTCTTAGGAAAAGTGAGTCTGGGATATGCAGAAATGTCACAAGCTTTGTTTTACCTTCATTTTAATAGAGCACAGAATGACCTGTATGGGAGGGGTTGACTACTTCAATCAGGTTTACGCTATTTTCAATAGGCGCTTCCAATCAGTGCATTTAGCTGGAAAACAATTCCTGACTTTATTATTACTGTTGTCATCCTTAAAATGCATTCTATTTATTTTTTTAATTCGCCAGGAGGGGCGAAGAGAAGACGGGAGCAATAAAGAAAAGGAGCCAGCAACATGCCCTTAGGGACCAATAGTGAAGGGAGAAGAATCACAGGAGAAGAGAGATAGGAGATGAAAATGAAAGACGTATCTTATTAAACCATCATAATTAAGAAGTAATAGCTATTCATAAAGAGACCCATGCCCAAAGGCCTGAAGATGTCTACAACAGTAAGGGCAAATGTTTTCTAATAGGTAATAATCAACAAATAATCTACGTTAAAAAACAAACAGACCGCACAAGAATGAGAAGGCAGAATTCTACCTTCTCACGCTGCTCCAGCCTCCGGTTTAGGGTGGACAGATCAAAACTGAAACTAACTAAAAAGAAAAATTGGTGACTGCTTTTCAAGTACACATAAACTTTGGCAAATTCGGAGATAAAGAGCATTTGATAACAGAGCACCTTGTTCCCTATCACCTGTAGCTTATATTAGGAGATGGTCTCTGGCTCTGAACCCTGAGATTACAGTTGCTGCCAGAGATCCAAGGGAATCAGTGCCTGATGATGAAACTGACCCCATATTATTCATTTCGGCACAAGACAGGAATTAATTGGATGGATTTTTTCCCTTAGCTCTTGGACTTTAAGTTAGTTGGACCTAGGAGAACTGAGGAGACAAATCTGAAGGGAAGGAGAAACACATTTAGTCCTTGGACACCCCCTAGTGTCTATGTGAGCATGAAACCATCTCACAGGTATCCCTCCCTTTCCTGCTACATCCAAGAACCGATAGGTCTGGCTCCTAAGGATGAGGACCTAGGACTCCAGCCCTGTGGGGAATTGGCTTTCCTCTCAGGTCAGGAATAAAGGTATCAGACTCAAAACCCCTCTCAGATACTTCTAGAATTTCTGCTTGCCATTAACTTCGTCTCAATGTGGCAGAGTTTGTCTCAAGAAAATGTGGAAAATTATGGGTGGAGTCAGGAGGGGTCTATAATTTGCTTCCCCCCATAAAAAGATAAATTTCACAGTTAATATACAGAATGCAAAATGAAAAGGAGAAATGGAGGGAAAATCTATTTCAGAGAATATATGGTAGTTTGTCTTTATATAGATAACTTGTGAGTGTTTGAATAAGTTCTGTGATATATTTATGTTTACCAATGTGATTGGATGTGAATACTGAATAAAGTCTGGGAAAAACTGCTTGCTACTTCTCTCAGTCAGCGGTTCTTGAGCAGTATTTCATTTGCGTGATGAAGATATAATTTAAAAGTGGCATGGAAAAGCTTTAGTGTAAGCACCTTTGAAAGTTCCCACACAAATTGTATGTGATTCCCTTTCCATCTAGGTAAATTAATTTTTTGTGTGTCCCAGGGTTATCTATGGACTAGGCTTTCTCTGTTAAAACGTTAAAATTATGAAATGTTACCATGAGTTTCATCCATGGTCATCTCAAAAGTGTAGATGTGCCTGAATGTCATTACTATATTTGCCTGTTGTAAATACCCAAATTTGCCCCGGTGTGCACAATTCTAGGAAAAGCATCCTTCTATATGACTTACTGGAACTCCAAAAGACACTTCATATTTTCCTAGTTTTTCTAGCATAATGCTTTCCCACCAACTGTTTTGGGGAAGCACTCTGCCATTCTATTAAACTTTGAAAGATATATTACAGCAATACTAGAGAGCACTTTCTCCTGCTGCACCTGGGTAAGCTGCAACCTATATGAGACCTGATTCTTTACAGATTCACAGAATTTTAAAGGGCAAGGCTCCTCAGAAACCACCTGATTCATACCCTTATTAAGAAATGGAGAGGTCAGAGTGATTTCATGACTTGCTCAGAGCCACATGGCAAGGTTGACAGAAGGCTAAAACAGGAACCCAGAAGTCCTACACCCAGCCATTTTTGGTCACTGATACTTCTAAGTGTAAGACTGCATCATGGGAAATTTATAAATGTGAATATATCACCTGTGGCAAGAAAAGAGAAGCCTGATTGCAATGTTTGTACCCTCCCTGTTGGGGACATATTCCCTATAAGGTGAAGGTGTCCGGCCAACTCCTATGGCACCCAGCCAGGAAGACCACGACAGTGGACTCAACAGCTCTCCTTCCCTTGATTTTTCATCTGCAACTCTGATACAAGACTTAGACTGTAGAAAGAGAGAAAGGAACCGAGGGGAGGAATGTCAGAAACATCTTGCCCCCTCCCAACTACCACTAGCACCACAAGCAAGCATGTGAATGAAACAGTTTTGTTCCTTCCCCAGCAGGAAATGCTACTGTTTTAAATACCAAACAAAGATAGCTCTTGCTTCTGGTTACAGCCCACACAAAATAAACTTATTTTTAAAAAGGAATCTTGGCATATGGTAACAAAACCTATATAATTCTCTTGATCTTTAATCTCTATGCCAATGTCTCTTTTACAGATTATGGCCTCAACCCCTGACAAATCTGCTTAGTGAATTTCTGGCTGACAAATCTGGCAACACAAACGCTGTCTGAAATACATTCCAAAGGCTAAACATTTTCATAATAGCTACTTTACATAGCCTAGTAGGTTTCCCTTTAGGACACCAATTAGATTTTTTTTAAAGTGACAGTGTTAATTTTTATGATTACACACAGAACTGAGATTTTTATTTAATACACTGGGCCTTCTTTTAAAGCTTTTCAAGGGGATCAACCACTTTGCCAACAGACGGGTGTTACAGCAGGGGTGATTATAGTAATTTTTCATGTAATTGGAAGTCACCATTTGGTTGCTATCTTTCACATGCTTGTTGACTCATCATATAATCCTTTATAATGGAGGTTTGTTGTATGTCACAAGAACGTGCCAAGCAGCCGGGAAATAACAAACAGAGGAACCCCCTGGCTGGTGGGGACCACGAAAGTCTTTAACATCTGCCCAGCTCTTTAGACTGCAATAAATTTTACTTAATAGCAGTGACCGAACACCGAGAGAAAGGTTTCAGAGGATTTGAGGAAAATCTGTGTTTTCTCTCAAAAGGACATGTCTCAAGATTGTATTACACACCATGAAACCACAGTTTTAAAAAGATAAGAAGGTATAAGTACTCAGAATAGAATTATCAAAGTCCCTTCCCATAAATTCAATAATTTAAGACCAAAGTAAATGCAGCATGTTGTCCCTCAGGTTCACTTACCACAACTTCACTTTTCATCTCATCTTTTGAATAGTTAGTGCTTTAGTGGAAGAAACACACAAACAGAGGTTACATGTGAATATTAGATGCTGTGTAAAATAGTAGGTAAAGGTCAAAGCTGGAAGTGGGGACACCTGAGTTCTTATCATCCTGGGAGAGACATGTGAACATAACGAAGCCTCAAATTACCTTAATATTGTAAGTGAAGAGGAGCATCACTATGATTCCTGAGTCTCCCTAAGAAAGAGGTCAAAATAAATAAGAGTAAATCTGGAAATATTTTGTATGTTAAAGCACTAAATACTAGGCCTTAACATTTGACTTGAGGTGATGGTTTCTATTAACATTTTCCCTTCTTTGAACCAGTAAAGTTGGCACAGCCATCTGTAATGTGCATTCCATCTGATGTTATGTGCATATTTCCTTTGGAATTTTCCAAGAAAATTAGAACTAAGCTGCTCACTTTTATAAAAAATGTCTCTTCACCATTTGCTTCTAATAGGCTCAGAAGAGGGGCGCCTGGGTGGCTCAGTCGTTAAGCGTCTGCCTTCGGCTCAGGTCATGATCCCAGGGTCCTGGGATCGAGCCCCTCATTGGGCTCTCTGCTCCATGGGAAGCCTGCTTCTCCCTCTCCCACTCCCCCTGCTTGTGTTCCCTCTCTCGCTGTGTCTCTCTCTGTCAAATAAGTAAATAAAATCTTCAAAAAAAAAAAAAATAGGCTCAGAAGAATGACTTATTTTTTTAAATTCTATTTTGTTATGTGAATCACCATATATTACATCATTAGTTTTTGATGTAGTGTTCCATGATTCATTGTTTGCGTATAACACCCAGTGCTCCATTCAATACGTGCCCTCTTTAATACCCATCACCAGGCTAACCCATCCCCCCACCCCCCTCCCTTCTAGAACCCTCAGTTTGTTTCTCAGAGTCCATAGTCTCTCATAGTTCATCTCCCCCTCCGATTCCCCCCCTTCATTTTTCCCTTCCTATTATCTTCTCTCTCTCTCTCTTTTTCTAACATATAATGTATTATTTGTTTCAGAGGTACAGGTCGGTGATTCATCAGTCTTAAACAATTCACAGTGCTCACCATAGCACATACCCTCCCCAATGTCCATCACCCAGCCACCCCATCCCTCCCACCCCCCACCACTCCAGCAATCCTCAGTGTGTTTCCTGAGATTAAGAATTCCTCATATCAGTGAGGTCATATGATACATGTCTTTCTCCGACTGACTTATTTCGCTTAGCATAATACCCTCTAGTTCTATCCATGTCATTGCAAATGGCAAGATTTTGGTTTTTTATGGCTGCATAATATTCCATTGTATATATATATATACCACATCTTCTTTATTCATTCATCTGTTGATGGACATCTTGGTTCTTTCCATAGTTTGGCTATTGTGGACATTGCTGCTATAAACATTGGGGTGCACATACCCCTTCGGATCACTACATTTGTATCTTTGGGGTAAATACCCAGGAGTGCAATTGCTGGGTCATATGGTAGCTCTATTTTCAACTTTTTGAGGAACCTCCATACTGTTTCCCAGAGTGGCTGTACCAGCTTGCATTCCCACCAACAGTGTAGGAGGGTTCCCCTTTCTCCACATCCTCGCCAACATCTGTCGTTTCCTGACTTGTTAATTTTAGCCTTATTTTAACTTATCAGTGACTGCTTTTCCTTTCATAAAAGGCCCATGACTATTGACAGCCATGTTGCCTAAAAAGCATTTCAGCTGGACGCAACTCTTGCATATTGATTTGACAAAGAACCTGCATTTGTGTTTTAATTTAGTTATCTAAGTACTATTTTATAACTGAAGCACAATATTAAATATGCCCCATCTTACTTAGTTCCTAAGATCTAAGATAAAGGTCATTTGCCTCACTAACCATGTGTTACAAATTAGCCATAATATGAGTTAGCCCTAGGTTAAATATCTTCAACAAATCCAATGCAATTATATACTTTACTTTAAATAAGTAAATATAAGACACAACTAAAAAACAAAACCTAACAATTCAAATAAACAGTTTATTTAGCTAATTTTAGCTCTTATGACACCAAAAACAAGTATGAAATAAGACTGTCTTAGAGATTAGAAATGACTATGTGTCATGTACTTTAGACTGCTGCTTAACTAATTATTTCTAGCATTTAGTATCACATACTCATTGCCTTCAAAAGGCCATCAGTGATACAGGCTTCTCACAGACGTTAGCTGAGGGGCGACTGGCTGGCTAGGTTGGTAGAGTATGCAACTTTTGATCTCGGGGTCGTGAGTTCAAGGCCCACATTGAGCACAGTGCGCACTTAAGGAAAAAAAAAAAAAAAGAAGCAGCTAGTTGAATAGCAGACCATCAAAGAAAACAGTTGGTAAAATTCAAGTCTATTTTGATGCAATAATTATCTCAGATAAGAAAGAGTAAAGGCTGGATCATGAGACAACTGCTTCTGTGGTAACCAAATCTGTAAATAATCAACCAGATAACTTAATGCTTTTTAGGAACCTAATCACTAGGACACTTTAATTACTAAGTATTCAAATCTGTCCAGTGCCACAGGAATTAATAAGTAAATTGTTGTTGAGTAAGTAAACAAGCTTTCAGAATCAGGATTAGAAGTTCATTTCACAAATAACAATCATCTTTTAATTTACACAGAAGAAATAAAATTCCTTTGTGAAGTTCAGTTCTACTATTTCAATCAGGAGGACATTCCACTGATAATGACTTTTATCCCACTCCTAAAGTTCATGACTACAAAATCCACAACATACAAAACTATAAAACTAGCTTAGAGGTGATAGGCCATTCTTTTCTCCAACAGAGGAAAATATTTTCTCAACAGAATTATATTTAGAAATATTAAATTTGCAAGAAACCCTTGCCTTTCATGGCTTCCTCTTGTTGAGTATGCACATTCCCTCCTGGTGAACTACTTGTATCCAGCCAAATGACACTGATCAAATTATGGAGAAAAAAAAAATGCACTCTTTGTCATATTCCTTTATGATAGAGCTAACAACTTATTTAATTCCATTAGTAAATTTGGTTTGGTAATGGTTTTTATCATTTTCCTCATTGCTTTTTTAAACTTAGAAAAAGAGGGAGGTACATGAAGACAAGGGCGTATTAGGATTGATGTGGCTTCTAGTTTTCCTCTTGAGTTTAAAATCATAAACTATTCACTAATATGAATTCTTAGGAGCAGCCTGTCAGATCCATTGTGATAATTAATATCATGGCATACTGTAAATGCCACTGTTGTTAAGGCTGTTATTTTGGTGATTGCTGTTGTTTCTGACAATGCTATTAATAACATTACCATGTTGATAATGATACTAACAAACAATGTTAAACACAAACAATACAATGCACTTTGTACTATACATGCATACTGGAATACTGGAATAAGTGCATATCCTGGATAGAAGCTGATCATCCAAATTGTAAGGGACACCCACAGTACTTGTCTTCAGAGCATCTATATATTGGATGTGAGTGGGTGAGACTTTGCAACGAAGGGCTGGGAAACCAGTTTTACATAATAGCTCTTCAGAGTACAAACTGAAAGTTGAAGGACTGTATGAAGATTTGAAGAAGAGAAATCTTTGGTAAGATGAGACCAATGAGAATTGAGAAGTTAGTGAGAAGTTAAGATTTAGAATGTTAGTATATCAAAGAAGTATATATTACATCAGTGACAAAGAAACAACTAGACAACAACTTTATTTTCCTAATCTTTTTCTGATGACAAATGTAATATACTCGATTGTAAAAAAAAAAAATGTGGATAACATAGAATAATATAAAGGAGAAACATTAGAAGCATGTGTAATACTATCAATAGTTTAAATAATTTAAATTTTGAGTCATTCATTTTGTAATGGAGAGAACCCTAATTAGATCAACAGTTTAGTGCTTTTCTAATATTACTTCACAACCTGTTAGTGGAAGATGCAATCAGTTTTTTGGTTTACAATCAGCACCCTTTCTTTTTTACAATGGACTAAAAGTTTTGCAGTAGAATGTAAGCTTTTTGTGAAACTTTTATTCATATATACGATGCATACAGGCATGGGTCATGATGTAAATGAATTTCTACATATGGGTCACAAACACTGAAGATAAAACCGCTTAAAAGATTTCAATTGTCATGATTTTGGTTGATTTATTTGAAAAAGGAGAAGGAATTGGTAAAAAATAATGAGACATATTTCATAATAAATTTAATCTTGGTAAGAAATATCTTAAAAATGCTACTTTATTCTGACACTGATGGAGATATCAATTGCCTTCACCTGGTTACACTCACATATACCAGATGCCATTGAGCAAAAACAGACACCGTCGTTAACCTTATGGAGCTCACAAACTAGATATTAATCAAATAACTAAGCAAATACTTGTACAATTTCAGCTGTGATAAATGCCATGGTGCTCAGAGGGTCCAAAACAAGGGAGTGTAATCTAATTTAACCTAAAGGAAAATTCAAGGAAGGCTGTCCTGAAAAGGTACCATCACTGCATTTTGAAGGGTAAATGTAAGGTGAAGAGGAGACATTCCAGACAGAGAGGACAGCATATTCAAATGCCTGGATCCAGGGGTCCCTGGGAGTACAAAGCCCACATGGTCACTCACTTCAGATCTGCTTTCAAGGAGATTATCACAGGTGCTCTATGACCTGGATTTAGCATGTTTGCATGTCCAGTGGGGAGAGACATTGTCCTTCCTTGAAAAAGAGCCCAACTGCTTCAAAAAGTTTAGGGGATTATCTGCTTGCAATATAAACATGGGTAGGTTAGATGATCTTTTGTGTAGCCTTCCAATCCTGCTTTTTATTTCGTTTTTGTTTTTTAAAGGGTGTGGATAGTTCACTTGCGGATCACACAATTGCCAAAAGGGCTTAAAATGTAAATGGACACCTTGAGGGTCAGTGCTTGTCTTCATGTACAAGTGAATATGCATATACCACTCGTAATAATTTCTTCATAAAACACTGGTACATCTCTCATAATAAGCCCATTAATATTTCTCCTTAGAGGAAAAGGAACCAAGAAACCTCTAAATACATCTTCTATATCTTAAAAGACCCAAATACAGAGAATTCTAAAAACTATAGGCACATTTTGGGCTCTTAGTTTCTTCTACTCTAAAATCACTTGGCAGCTTGCTAGGTATTTAACATTAGGAAACTTTAAAGAAAGCCAAGGTTTCAAAAAAACAAACAAATTTAATTTAAGTAGACAGTTCTGGAAAGCTTAGTCTCTTAAAGTATAAATGCATAACAGAAAGAAAAAAATTAAAATAGGTAAATTTCATTTTGTCAGTAGAACTATGTAGTAATAATTTCTCAGAGCCATTTTAGGAGGTAATTCTTTCTTCAGTTTGGCTACCAAAAAATAATTTGTCTTTAAAGCATTATCCCACATTTAGTCTGGAAATTGATTTATTTATTCATTCAACTAACATTAATTAGACACAAGTAGTTATGACATATATAATTTTAAATATTTACTGAAATTACCTAGATATGAAATCCCTCCAATCCATTTCCTACATGGCACCAGGAATGATTTTGTAAATCTTATTATGACATCCCTTGCTTCAGTAGTATTCCTCTGCACTTGAGGTAAAAATCTAAATCCATATCACAGGTTTTTATAAAGCTCTACAAAAATCTGTTCCTGCCTATTTTCCAGTCTCATCTCACCATCCCTCAGTTACTATGCTTTGGTCACAATGGCCAGCTCTCAGTTCCCACCTAGGGAACATAGGCCAATTCCTCACAGAGAAGAGAATTGCCTCCATTCTTCATTTGTGTGGTTTTACCTCACTTTTTAGGTCTCCACTTATACTTCCCAATGGAAATACCAACGAAAATTATGCCCCCTTGTGAGAACACCCTGCACTTTTTCTTCATAAGATTTATCACGATTTGTAAGCATGTACACTTTTGAATATTTTTTTTACAGAATGATGACATAATTTTATTATACATTAAATATTGTATATACTTATGTTTATATATGATTGCTTTACATTTTAAGCATATGTACATTTCTAATTTTACTTTTAATATTTTAAACTTCCATAATTTACTTCAAACGTTCTAGGCTTCTTGGGAGACAACAGTAAGAAGCATTTTATTTATAATCTCTTTTTATTGTCTATTTATTGCTTAATCATCATCAGTCTCATGTTTTCAATGTTTTTAAAAGGTTATCAAAGAGAGAAACATAAAGGAACAGAGAAGAAATCAACAATGCTATAGCCGAGAAGCTCCAGCAGAAAACACTCACTGGACCCTGAATAATTCTGGGGAGGGGAATGTAAACATAGATGGCCAGCGGCCCCAGAATTTAAGTCCCTACCTCAGGGCTTTCCAAGGTGGTAAGTCGCCTTGTCCCCCAAATAGCTTTGTGGTCATCTCCGTCACTGGCCTCCCAGTTTAGGATCTGAGAACAACCTGAGCAAACATGCACAGGCAGGGAGGTAAACTTTACTGCCTCTCCAGGCAAGCTCATGAGGCCCTCTCAGTGGGAGTCTACCGCAAAGGGACAGGAGGCAGTAGATGACAACACCCAGGCATCCCCCCAACAGGCACGCCCCAGCCACTGCGCAGCTGCACGATTTTTTTTTTTTTTTTTTTTTTTTAATATTGGTTTCCTCCACTAGACTGTGGGCCCCCAAAGGGCAAAGATTGTGTCTGGTTTCTTTACTGCTACATTCTAGCGTTTACCTCCATAAGTATCTATAGTATACTTTTGTTTTAATCCTAGATCCACCACTAATTACTTAGCCCAGTACAAGTCGTTTAACCTTTCTAAAGCCAATCTTATCATCTAAAAATGATTACAATACTATCTTCCTTTCATATTATATTTAGATTGTTTTAAATGCCATTGCCTAGAACAGAGTTAGGCTTAACAAACGAATAGACTTCCTTCCCCACTTCCTCTCCTTCACCTCCATGCACATCTAAAAATGTTCCAACACTCTGTCCAAAATAAAGCAATGATTCACAAGTCTGGCATTTACCAGCCACTAGTTTACTTTTCCCTTCCTACTCCCCAATTAAGAGAAAGCTCATTTTGAGGTTTAATGGAGAGTGTCACAGGTTCATCAGAGTTCAATTCAGCAGTCTGGAGTGAATCTGTAATAATCCATGACCACAGACCAGTTTGTATTTTTCCAGTAATAAAACTCAAGAATGGCTATGTTTAAATGGAATTTTGCAGGTCATTAATCCATTCTAAGGACTGACTCTTTTGGCTGTTTAATTGCAAAACAGTGGTGGTAGGAGCAGATTAAGAATCTAGATTTACCTAAAATATAAGGTGGTAGACTGCTTATATTTTATTAATTTATACTTCAAAAGAATTTCTGAATGACTTAAATTGAAAAATTCGAAAAGCCACTGTCATCTTCCTAAATCAGACAGGATTTAGATAAGATTTGCAATGATTCCAAAAAATGGTAAACCCTGGTGGGGCAGAAAGGTTCTTTCTTATTGAAACTGAAGAAAGAAGCTGTAGAAGACTGTCTTTTCTTGTTTTGAACTGACCTTCTTATTTTGAACTGACCACAGTCCTCTATTTTGCTGCCTCAAAAATTTAAGACTCATGCGTTCTGTAATCAGTTGAAACACAGGCCAAGGGCTGCAGCTCTGGCCAATGAAACATGAGGGGATGACTAGAGGAGGCAGTTTCTAGCAGAGCTTTTTCCCTCTTTAAACGATACATAAAACAGAGACATTACCCCTTTTATGCCTCTGGATGTTATAAACTGCAAGATATCTGGTCTATGGCAGCTGTTTGGGAATGGCAGCTTGGTATATGTGGGATAAGAAATATTATTATCTGCATTAATAGAAGAAAAAAGCTTAAGTGTATAAATGTAGAGAGACTGGACAGACTCCAATCTGCCCATGATACAGACTGCCTCAGTTGCTATAAATTATCTGGTAATTCTCTACTGCCCCCTTCCTTTGCCCCGCTCCACCCCCCCAACCATATTCTGACCAGTCCTGAAAGTTTTAATCCTGGCAAATGCCTACCCTAATGCCCCATCACTCCCCAAACACCATATATATATATATATATATATATATATACACACATACATATTTTAATTCTAAAGTAGTAATTGGAAGAAAGTTGTCCATTTACTAATCACATACTTCAAAAGACAATACATGGGTAAATGTGGATGGATGGATGGATGGATGGATGGATGGATGGATGGATGGATGGAAGGATGGACAGATAGATATCTCATATATATACATATTTAACATACATCAAATATATGTATATTAACATATGTCACATACATTTAACATATATACATTTTTTTAGAGAGGCAGAGGGAAGAAAAGGCAGAGGGGGAGAGAGAGAGAATCTTGAACAGTCTCCACGCCCAGCACAGAGCCCAATGTGGAGCTTGATCTCATGACCCTGAGATCATAACCTGAGCCCAAATCAAGAGTAGGATGCTTAACCAACTGTGTCACCCAGGCGCCCTAATATATATACATTTAACAAATATATTTAACATGCATTTTTACATATGTACATTTTCATATATATTGTACATGTGTGTAGCATGTGTAATGTGTCTATACAGAGAGAGAGAGAGAGACTGAGAGAGAGAATAGTTAATGGTTTATGGAAATCCAAAACAAGACTAGAAACAATCTTCAAACCCCAGAGATTCACAGATTCAGTGTTTATGTGAATGACTAGTATTGTTCTTTTGCCAGCATGTTAGTAAGGAAAATTCATGAAAACAATGTCGGTATGTAGTTTCCTTATCTCTACAGAGGTTTTAATGACTCACTGCCATTCCTCTGCTTTATTTATCTATCTTCTCTGGAATTGTAATGACTCATCCTAAAGATGATGACTAAATGTCTACAGTGATTTAATGCTGTCACCCACAGTAAAGACAAAGCTAGAAACTGTCAGTTATTAGGCTAATCAGGAAATACCAGATTTCTACAATAACAGAAAACAAGTAATCATCACTAGAAATGTTCAGTTGGAGTTCAAAGTAGATGCATATGAAGTTAAAAACAAACATGGAGTCACTAACAGAGTCATTCCAGAACAATCACCAGCCTGTCTCCATTCTCTTCATGTTGCAAAGATGCACTTCAACCACACCTTAAAAAGTTGAAATTTGGAATGGAATGCTTGATTTTGTTTTTTTACTTTTGTTGAGAAACTTGATACCTTGACTCTCTCTAAATGTAATCTTCCTATCCCTCAGAATCTAGTATCACACCTGATACACAAGCCTGAGAGTAGGAGTGGCCCCCAATCCTGTTCTTATGCTTGCAAGAGGACAAGCAGTGGGACTTAGAAAACCAGGAATTTGGCTTGAAAGGAGTTATTTGGTTTTGTTTTGCTTTTAAATATGATTATAGGAATTTCTCATTAATTTATAAATTATGTGCTTTCCCTCCCATCTCTACACTATTAAACCCAAACCAATGATGGAGCTTTCTTATCACTAAAAGTAAAATACCTTCTTTTTTGTCTGCTAGTGTATTCCTACAGGACCCCCTACGCCTTTTTTCCTACACTGATCAGAGAGCCAGGAAGAAGTATATGGTAAGTTTTAGTGTTTAACAAACATTATGGCATACCACAAACTTCATAAAAAACAATAAGAAATATATATCGTCTGTCAGGAAAGATGTTAAAATAAAATGTCTGAAATGTAAGACTATCATATTGCCAAAATATGTCAAGAAACCCAGGATCGTATATGTACAATATCCTGCTTCAAGAAAAATATAGACTTAAAAATTACAGCCTATGAGACACCATTTTAAGATGACATAATAAAGGATACATTAGTCAATGTTTCTCACAAATGAATCAACCCATTACATAATTACAATCACATTTAATCATTACAGCAAAGTACAGGGAGCAGCATAATCTTTTTTTCTATTGGACAACTCATCTCACACTGGAATTAGCCTGAAAGTAAATTTATTGAGGGTTACTTGTCTGGTTTTACCTGACCATTAAATATAAATTAATTTTTAAAAATTCTAGGTTTGAACAAAAACATGGTTTTATAAAATAAATGTAGTTTTTTTTAATGCAATCACTCAGTGTTTGTTTAATGTTTGATTCACTCAATAGCAATTCCTCCCTTAAGCATTTGTGAAGTAGTTTGTGGACATGCTTGCAGTAGTATACTTGTGTGCAAAAATCAAACATAAAAACTGATCACATGCTCACAGCTGGAAACCATGTCAGGCTTTATTCAGTAAGGTATCAGGCATTATCATTTAGCGCTCCCACAGCGGGAGGAAAAATGGTGGCACAGAGGAAAACGATCACATCAGACACACTCCAGGGGTTTCCTTTCCCTACATTGTTCCTCTCCCAAATGTAACTCTTTAAATTTTAAATAGGAAAAGAACACACAGAATCATTGCTCAGAACCAAAAAAGGGGGGGTAGTGGAATGGAGGAGGAAGGTAGTGGCAAAACAAGAAGGAAAACATTTCTCATTAAATAAAGTGAATACTAGAAAGCTCAACATATGTTTTAATATGTCCGTAAGACCTAAAGAAGCACATACATCAAAGATGTTTTGAAGATCTACTGTAGTTCAGACAGAGCAGTGTTATACTGTGCTCTGTTTTATAATTGTTGATTGTGAACAAGTTACTTCTTAGTAATCAAATGCAAATGAATTCAAGAATAGCTAATTGATGAGGTTTTATCTTATATACCTATACTTATCAGAACAATATATATTAATACATATTAAGCTAATTGAAAGAGTTGAAGACACATGAACAGGAGCACATTTTATTTTTCCTTTTCCAGACAAGAAATCATCTTCCAACCCGGTTATCTAATTCTATTTCTTCAAAGAAAATTATAATTTAGGAATTAATTTTGGAGAGAGAGAGAAAACACAAGCAGGGGGAGGGAGAAGCAGGCTCCCTCCTGAGCAAGGAACCTGATGTGGGACTCGATCCCAGCACCCTGGGATCATGATCTGAGCCGAAGGCAGACACTTAATGACTGAGTCACCCAGGAGTCCCTAGGAATTAATTTTAACCTCTGAAAATCCCAATTTTCACATTAGTCCATGTTTAATACAGTAATACCATCATTATTTTAGAAAAAAATTATTACAATACTAGGTTTATTTAACTAGAGGCCTAGTTTCAGCAAGTGGAAGAATTTCTAAACAAATAACGACTGCTAAAAAAAAAAAAAAAACCAACAAATAACGACTGCCATTTCATATCAATGGTAATCCATGCCAATGCCTTCAATAGCCATATAACCAGCTCCTTCTGAAGGTCCATGGATGGATGGTCTAGTCAATGCTTCTCCTTCATGTATTTTGCTGCACCTATTGCTCTTCTTGTTGACACTGTAGACATTCTTTGCATACTTTGCAGTGTAGACTGAAGAGTGGCCCTCTGAACCCCAGACACTTGGCTATCTACTCTGCTTTTGGAATGACTGGAGAAAGAAATCTTTATCAGCATGTAATAGCTAAGTAAAGGTAGAAAACAGATCTTGGTCCATCCGTCCATCTCCTGGTATTAATTTTTTTTAAGTAATCTCTACCTTCTACTTGGGGCTCAAAGTCACAACCCCAAGATCAAGAGTTGTGTGCTCCACCAACTGAGCCAGCCAGGTTCCCCCATCTTCTAGGATCAGAATCATCTGCACCCCTAGATTTCATTCTGAAATATTATGATAAAATTCTAATGTGTCTTTCTTGTGACTCTGTCACAAAATACAGAAACTAAGTCATATACATGTTTAGCCTAAAGTAAATCTCAAATAAAATTTAGATGTGACCTCTAGCCTCCTAACTGCAAAGCTCTACTTTCTATAAGCTCCTATCTGACACATGTGTGTTTATATATACATAAGTGAATATGTATAGTATATATACATGTGAATATACACATGCATACACCTATATCCATATATGTATATCCATACACACACACACATCCTTTTAAACTTAGTTTTTTTTCAAAAAGGAGAAATAATATAATAGATAAATCCTTAGGCGGAAATAAGAAGAAACAACTGAATATGTGCATTTTCTTTTTAAACAGGGAATCAGATCAGCCTAACAAGATGTTTCCCTGAAATATTGGCCTCAAATGAGTCCATTCAGCCATGGCAAGGAGAGGTTTCCAGCCAAAACATTTAATTAGTGCCCAATTAAGACAGCCAGAATGATGTGAAGTCCAGGCTCTGGCCGCATGCACGCCTCAGGATGGGTAAGCAGCTTAAGTGAGTCTAGTCTGACTAAAAGCTGTCAACTGTCAAACTGTCAGTGGGCCATATGGGTCAGGCAGCATCTCTCTGAAGAATTCGGCTTGTCCACTCATCAGGGGAAAAACACCTCCAACACTATTGGGTTGACAAATACCCAGCAAGTTCCTCAAAGCAGGAAAGAACTGAAGTTATGATCAGATTAGAGGAAGAGCCAAGTCATGTCCTGTTTAAACTTTCCTGGCACCCCATCAGCTATAAGAAAAGGTCTAAACTCCTTAAAATGGCAGACAACACCCTGCCTAATTATCTGGCCTCATCTCTCATCCCTCCCTCTCCCTGCTTTATCCTTGAGCAACACTGAACCGCTTGACATTCCCTCCATATGCATGTGCTCTTTCTGAACTCCAAAGCTTTGCTAATACTGTACCCTCTGCCAATAATACCATTCTCTCCTCTCAATTCATTCATCTCTTTCACTCAAATTCATCATTTTATATTAAACTTAAGAGTCAGCTACTACAAGAAGCTTTCCCTACCCATCCCCTCTACCATTAACCTCAGGCAGGGTTACAGACCACTTTCCCATGCTCTCATAAGCCCATGGGTGTCTAGCACTGACTTCAATGCATAAGATTCTCATCATCTCTTTATGAGTCTATTTTCCTCTCTTCACTTGAGTATGCAACCTGATGGCAGGAGTGTATCTCCTTTGTCTTCATAATCCTAGCACCAGAGGCACTGAATGTTCCTAATAATTGTTACTGGTAAGAATCAACAAATTAATCATGAAATAATGAAGTTAAAACCAATCTTACCCCATGTTTATTTCCTTCTTTTGTTCCAAAATGTCCTTTTTAGGCAAGCAAATATCACCATGCAATTGGATTGATTTGCCTATATAGACATAGTAAGTCAATACATAAGCCAGTCACTGTAGCCCTGTTGCTCATCTTGTATTGAGGTCAGAGGGTACGCCCTTCCAAGAGGAAACACACACAGGGCAGAGGAGCCTGGAATTAAAATCGATTAAGGTATTAGGCTGAATGATATCAAATGGAGGAGTGTACTGGCAATCAAAATCAAATGATCTTTAAAATAAATTATTTTAGCTTTGGTATTTTATCAAAACGGGAATCAAATAGGATGTGGACGACTTTGGAGCAAAAGAGGAAATCTTGGTTTGTAGAAATACCCTAATCTTCTTCTCGTCTCTTCCTCAACAGAAACGTTTTTATATGAATATTAGACAGAAGAAACTGTCACAAGCAAACTTGAAAAGGAGAGAATATGAGGAGAGATGCTACCAGATTTGGCTACAGCTTAAAGCCTGTGTGTGTGTGTGTGTGTGTGTGTGTGTGTGTGTGTTGGGGAGTGAGGTACTAATTCCCCAGAACCTATTCAGTTAATATTGGAGATTGCAATCTTTACATTCATCTGTCCACTACCTTCTTGAGTAAATGTGCTACATTAACTCTCTCCAAGGCAAGCCCATTCTCTGCCTCCTAAAAACCCCAGGACTAAAGGGTGTTGCCTCCCTAACAGTTCTACAAGGAAATGTAAAATTTTTCTCTTTTTAAAAAATTTTAGATAAAGAATTAGCTTTCTCTGTATCTTTAGAGCAACTATCCTAAAATAAGATCAAAGATTAGAAATACTAGCTCAACCACAAATGTCACATAATAATTACATTTAACCAAAAAATATTTTTAAATCTTTGATTTAAAAAACATGCATTAGGGGCACCTAGGTGGCTCAGTCGTTAAGCATCTGCCTTTAGCTCAGGTCATGGTCCCAGGGTCCTGGGATCGAGCCCCACATCGGGCTCCCTGCTCAGCGGGGAGCCTGCTTCTCCCTCTCCCACTCCCCTTGCTTGTGTTCCTTCTCTCATTATCTCTCTCTCTGTCAAATAAATAAATAAAATCTTAAAAAAAAAAAAAAACATGCATTAGAAAACGATAAACATTCTCGGGGCGCCTGGTGGCTCAGTCGGTTAAGGGTCTGCCTTTGGCTCAGGTCATGATCTCGGGGTCCTGAGATCCAGCTAGGATCAAGCCCTGCATCGGGCTCCTGGCTCAGTGAGGAGTCTGCTTCTCCCTCTTCCTCTGCCCCTCCCCCCTGCTCATGCTCTCTCTCTCTCTCTCACACACTCTCTGTCTAACAAATAAATAAATGAAATCTTTAAAAAAGAAAACAATAAACATTCTCAAACTCAATACTTCCTAAGTTTAAAACAAAGATAGAACCTGGGAACTAATCATTTGACAGAGGTCCCGAAAATGAGCACATGTAAATGATACCATTTTGCAAATACCAACTGTGGGTCACACCTCCTAGTACAGATAATTCAGGCTGTAGTTATTGACCAAAAAAGTTAAAACATAAATTATCTTAATACATCGACGAACCACTCTCAATGATAACGCTTATGCACAACCCTGGAAAACTGCTTTCTCGGGCTATAAGGAAAAGGACCCTAAAGCTCTGCACTGAGTAACCGCACTGAGATATGTGAAAAGTCTTGTCCTTCAACTAGGAGTGGGGTCTGTTGTGTGGGTAAGAAACTGATGGAAAGAGCCTTATCCTAAAATAGACATGTCTAGACAAAAAGAAGAAAAAGGATTAGAATGTAACTATGACTTTCTTCCTAAAGTACCAAATGTCTCCCCCCCAAAAATGTAATCTTTTCTTCATTCCCAAAGGAGAAACGCTGGTCTTGTTTCTACCTTTGCAAAAAGGACACGTGTCTGTCAGGAGGACACAGAATCACCAAGTCCATTAAGGTCTGTCCAGGGTGCCTGCAAACCAGCAGAAGGCAGCCTTTCACCAAGCCATGGTGGTGACTGAGCCAGCAGCTGCTTCCCCTCTACACTACAGCCAAATCACATCAGCTGATGGCACCCACTTCGCCCTTCCCACAACCAGAGGTACCAAGGCTCCTCCTGCCCTCTCTACCAGCTGCAGGGAAAAGTTTCTGAGCCTCCTCAAAGGGACACTAAAATACTCATGCAGCACCTGCTACTGCCATCCAGCTAGCTATATTAAGGGGGAAAATCAAGGAACATATTGACTAGGAAACAGAACTCTGGAGAGAAGAAGAAACATAAACAACAACAACAACAACAACAGAAAGACTCTAGGTAGAAAAAGGGAAGGGGAAAAGAAAGAGCCCCCTGGTGTTTATCTGGATTTGCTTATATTCTTTAACATCTAATGGTAAGGCTTATTTTTTTCCTGATGGTGGACTATTTATTCCTCACAGTCAAAACTTAGGTGTTGCCCTTAGAAATAAATCCCCGAAAACTCTCTTGGTCCCTCCTGGAGAGAATGTGGGAAGAGATGTAGAAAGGGGCCTCCCTCTCCCTTTTCAGGAAGCATTCCTTCCTTAGGTCAGAAAAAAGTGAACTATATTGCAAGGAATCCTTACTTAGAGTATGCTCGTCTTGGAATGCACACATAGGTCAGAAAAGGAATGAGAATCGGACTGCTTACATGGACATACTGAGGTCCTAGATATGGAGATTGTAGGGGAAGTTCCCAGGTTCTTGGCACTGAGTCTGTATAGTGGGTTAATCATAATTAGGGAAGAAGCTAAGGTCATAGGTGTCAAATCAAGTCCTTACTCAAAACAACCATAGAGCTCAGGGTCAGGGCAGAATTTGGGAAAAACATTTAGAATAAAGGAAGTGGTGTCAGAATCAGACAACTGAACCAAGTTTTTTTAAAATGTCAGACACAATGGTTATAGAAGACTCATGACTAAGATTCACAAGTCTTCAAGGTCAGGACCACAGAATCAGGTCACCACCAACAGAACAATGATATCTCCATACGTGTGGGTTTTAATAGTAAGATCCGAAAGAACAAAGCTAGCAAACTCACAAAGGTACTGTTGTGAGACACCTTACTTATTTTGTAAAGATATATCACAGTACAAAGAAGGTAACATACTCTACAAGCTTGTGAAAGTAAAAACAAGCTTCGTGCGGATAATAACAAAGGATTATAATTGGACATTAACGGATATATCCTAAATAGAAAAAATCAAGTACTGAGCTTGCTACAGACATATAAATGTTGAATTAGAAAAAAAAAAAACAGCCGATTCCCTTGACTTGGATTAACAGAGACGACAGGTCTAGTAAAGCAAACTGAATGAGAACCCTCTAGGTGATAATGATCATAAGGTCTATAGACTGTGTCTAGAATGAAAGAGGGAAAAAAAAAGCTGAAAATTGTCTAAGGTAGTGAAACCCTGAAATCAAATGGTGACTGTCAAAGTACAGAAAGCATTGAAATTAAGCTATATAAAAATTATTCCAGGTTACCTAAAACTGATAATACTCTCTATAATAATGTTAGGGACTATGCTCAATAAATACTTGCATATAAAGCTAAAAATATGGAAAGAAACTCTAATATTAAAAGGAATGAAAGAATTTGAACGCTTCTCTTCTAAGGTATTAAAATAGGCATGCAAAAATATAAAAACAATGATATATTTAAAAATCAGTATTTCTAGGGGTGCCTGGTTGGCTAAGTTGGGAAAGCATGCAACAATTATTCTCAAGGTCATGAGTTCAAGCACCACATTGGACATAGACCTTACTTAAAAAAATAATAACATTAATAAGTAAATAAAAATCAGTATTTCTATTATATAAAGTTCAAAAATGTAAGAAAGAATAAGCATTTTAATAAATCATCAGCCAACTAGAAGGAGGCATGAGGGGGTGCTTCTAGGATTCTTGTTATGTTTAACTTCTTGATCTGAGTATGTTCAATTTATAACAATTCACTGAGCTGTACAATTATGATTTGTGCATTTTTATGAATGAATGCTATTCTTCAATAAAAATGTTTTCTTTTTTTTTTTTTAAGTTTCTGAAGACAAAAAAGTCATCAGTCATACTCAATGGTCCTAAAAGCTTGAGTTCATCCTTGCTAGGGTATTTAAGAATGAGGCTCAGGATAAAACCCAATAATGACATCCTAGGTTGTAAAAAATGCAATTCTCTAAAAGGCTTGAGAGCAACTCACACTTGGTCAATAAGTCAAGTTTTGAAAAGCATCTTAAGAGATACCTGTTTGAATCCTAAGAAAATGGGCAATGGATGTGAGCAGGGAATCTGACTGCAATGTGGGAAACTTGAGCGAACTGATTTCAGGAGTAAAAATGTTCTGCTTGTCCAAGTGCCTTCCGACCGACTTCATGACCAAAAAAAAGGTAGCATTTCTTCTGGTCCCTGGGGACACAACATGTGTCCAGTTACAAAATCAGAACTCCCATATTCAAGTCCCAATTCCACCACTTCTCAACTGCCACTCTTTGACACCACTGAGTGTATGATTTAACTTCTTGGGTTATTTCCAGCCTCATACAAGATAATGTTAGCAACAGTGCTCTGAAAGCTGTAAGAACAAAACAAACAAAAACTGTAACAATGTGTTAAATTAAGTGAACAGGGGGGTCATTGGACTGAGGTAGCTCTGATACCTTGGTAGCCGACGTCAGCAGCCCAAAATTTAAGCCTATAACGCCTCAAAGTTAAGAAAGCGGAAACCACCCTGACGAACCGCCAACTAGGCTTTCCCAAATGAGGCGACTGCTTGTTACAGCCAATCAAAAACTGTCCCTGCTTGGCACCGTATTTTCTCTGTAAAAGTCTTTCTCTGGGTTTCCGTCAGCGGAGCGCTCCTAACTACTTCCGGTTCGGCGCTGCCAAAGCCAAAATTATTTTTACTCAACTAAACTCAGAATTTGTGATATACCTTGGTCTATCCTTTAACAAATGTAAAGCCATCTGACTCCGTTGGTTGGCAGCCTCAGGAGCTCCCCGGGGGGAAATCCGAAACCGGCTCCCCTCCCCGGGAGTCGCAAGGAAGAGGCGCGCCACGCCCCAGCCCGACTGGTAAGTGGCCCTTGTAATAATCAAGGGAACTTACTTAGGAGGCCTGTCTTCCTTGGAGTAGACTCGGGAGGAGTAGACTTCCGCAGGGGCCGCCAGAATCCTAAAGTTCCGGAAGAAACCTTGACAGGGCTCAGTGACGTGTACCATCCACAAGGTCTGCCGAGCATACTGCTCTCTCAGGGTTGCCACCTTGAAATGGCTCCGGCTGCCGGAAAGGTGGGCGGAACTATATTCCACGTCCCGGGGAGAGGTGGGGACCCTCCGGTTATTGAGTCCAGCTGGGGCAGGTTCCCCGGCATCACACCCTCGTCTGACTTCCTCCGACACGTTTGCAATGTAACTTAAATTTGCTGACCCAGTCTGATCGGCACCACTTACTCTCTTTCATCTACCTGCTACTATTAGCCGCTTTCGTCTTCTTAAGAACACATTTTTATTGTACGGTGTTCTTAGTTCAAACCTCCAGCAGGCCCCTTCTATCCGCAGCCTCAAACCTTTGATAATAAGGTCCTAGCCTTCCTCGGATAGATCTCTCATCTCTTGTGATGTCCCATTTGGAACCCAATGCCACAGGTTTCCAAGTTGCACCATGTGCCTTCCCACCTCTACAAATCTGTTCCTGTCATATCCTTCCCTCATTGTGTATTTTCCTACTCGCTTTCTTTTCATATTCAATCTATCCTTTAAGGGTTAGTCACATCCTTCCTTTTCAATAAAGCTTCCCCATTCCCTTTAGTTTATTGATCTACTTATTATCCCTCAATTTCTGTGGATATTATCTTCTGCACCTAAATTCACAATTTGGTTATATGTTTCTCTAAACATCTGTGTGCACTAAGACTTCTTTTCCCCCCAAACTATAAAATCTCTTTAGAAGAGGGATCATCTCAAACAAACAAACAAACAAAAAAACCCACGAAGAAGAGAGGATCATCTCCTATATTTCTTTTCTCTTTTCCCAATAACTTGCACAATGTTGAGCAAATGACAATGAAACTGAAGTTTAATAAAAATTGGGGTTCTTAAAAAATACCCATGGAAATGAATTAAGTTAATAATTCCTAAGGGGGCATGGGACAGTTACATTGATGTCTATGTGTCAAAGGAATTATTTCTCTTATTCATTTCAAATATACTTTTTGAGAAGTGCCTTGAGAAACTATAGACAAATGTGATCCTATATTAAAAGGAAGCTGTGTCCCCAGAGAACCAACCCATATCACTGTTCCTGATATATAAGACTCAAACAAACTGAGGGTTGCTGGAGTTGGGGGGGTGGTGCGGGGGGGGGAGGGATAGGGTGGCTGGGTGATGGACACTGAGGAGGGTATGTGCTATGGTGAGCGCTGTGAATTGTGCAAGACTGTTGAATCACAGATCTGTACCTCTGAAACAAATAATGCAATATATGTTAAGAAAAAAAAAAAAGATAGCAGGAGGGGAATAATGAAGGGTGGAAATCGGAGGGGGAGATGAACCATGAGAGACGATGGACTCTGAAAAACAAACTGAGGGTTCTAGAGGGGAGGGGGGTGGGAGGATGGGTTAGCCTGGTGATGGGTATTAAAGAGGGCACGTTCTGCATGGAGCACTGGGTGTTATGCACAAACAATGAATCATGGAACACTACATCAAAAACTAATGATGTAATGTATGGTGATTAACATAACAATAAAAAATTTTTTTAAAGACTCAAACAAATTTTTAAAAATCCATACACGGGACTTAGATAAATACAAAGTCAATCCAAAACAAATAAATACAAAAGATTAATAATCCAAAACACAACTACACATAGTAAATACTTAAGTTGTGCTTCAGTTTTGACAAAGGGAGTTCTGACAAGTTCTACCAAGATTAGACTCAACAAACCAGGTCACTAAGAATAGGGGAGAAAAATGGGCAATTGGTCCAAAATTCAGCTGCATTTTAAACTTGGCCATTAAGTGCATGGAATTAAACTCCTGCAAAGAGGTCTGATTATAGATGGGTAGTAGTGCTGAGATTTGCAGGGTGCATAATATGGAAGGAAGAAGGAAGGGGAGGCTAGTGAGGAAATGAAGGGAAAGGTACTTGGAGACCACTTTAGTTGGCTAACCTTTGTGGTTCTGATATTTGGCTCTTTTTTTTTTTTTTTAATTTTTTTCCCTCCGTTTTGTACTCATGCCCAGATTCAAAGTGATGGTTTCATAGTAATAAATAAATAATTAAGGAACCAAGAAAAGATCCAAATGACATGCCAAGAAGGGTTACAAGCTTGGCTCCAGATCTCACTATAGTGAGAGACAGAAAGTAGGTTTGGAATTGCACTGCCTGGGTGGCTGAAAGGCAGTGACAGACATCCAATTATGAAGCTCAAGGGGCATTTTCTCTTGCCACCAGTAGATGCTCAGGCTGCCTGGTGTTCGCATTTTAAAACATTTTTTTAAGGGATAGGAATGTTTTTTCTCCCTTCTAGCTGGTTTAATTGTATACATGTCTTCTCATAGACCTTCCTTTAGATTCAGGAATGAGCTGGGTTTGAGGAATACCTAGACTCCTACAGAACTAAGGCCCTAGGGAACTATGGCTCTGACATCCTAGGTGAGGCTGCTCATTCGCCTTTAAGCACTTGCTGCTAGCCTTCAAATAGGCCCAGTGAACAAGGAGGTAGAGGGAAGAATAGCTGTTACAGGAAGGTGATGATTTAGACAGAGACTAATAACTTAAGTGCATGGATTTTTTTTTTTTTTTAATGTTTTCACAACCATCATCTCATTTGATCCTCATAAAACCCTGTGAAGCCAGTAGAGGACAAATGATCATCCTCATTGTGTAAAAGGCAGAAGCTCTGGGGTACTTCTGGCTTAGCTCTTGGTCACAGAGCTGGTGCACTGGTTCAGTGGGACTGGAATCACCCCAAGTGTGCCCAAATAGTCACGGGCTCCAGAAACAGAGGACTGGTTGAATGGCCCAAAATTATCCATTGATTTCATGTAAAAGTCTGTTCTTCCAACTCCCAGTCCCGTGTTCCTCTCCACGCACCATGACATTTCCTTCCATTTAGCCTAGTTCAAACAAAAAACTCAAGAACTTGGTGAAACAGCTTTGGAACCACTTACCCTGATAAAAGGAACTGGAGGTCTGAACAAATACCTAGTGAGCCTGGACCTGCAAATAGATTCACTAGAGTTAAAAGACTCCTTCTTGTAAAATAGGAAAAGATGGGGAGACGGCTGAGAGGTAGGGAAAAGCACCAGATCCAGAAATGTATAGGCCCTTATTTACCTCCTAGCCCTGCCCCTCCCTATAGAAGGATTCTGGAAGCGTGGCAGAGGGTCAGTTTCTTCATTTGTTATATACCCTGTATGAACAAGGTGAATTTCATTGGGTTGTTCAGAGAAGATAATGAGATAATGGGTATGAAAGTTCATCACAAATGATAATAAGGCATTTTCATCTTTATTGCTGTGGTTTGCTTTCCTAATTACCTAGCTAATTTTCCTTCCTTTCACTTGATTTTTGTTTTTGTTTGCGTGGCCAAGGTTACCTGTCTTGTGTGAGGATGAAAGGCCATGGCATAGTCACTCCCAGATTAGACCTTAAAATTGTCCTTTTCCACCCAGTTGCCTCAAACAAGATAGTGAGTACATGGGTACCCAGATGTGGAACTAAGATTACCTAGGGATGGTTTTAATACAATGCCTAATTAATGAGTTTAGCCATGTCGGAATAAAAGTCACAGAAGAGATTGTTCAGTGACGTATGATGAAGAAAATTTGGGCGTATCCAAATTTCAAAGGAATGTGGATATTACTTAATAGATCTAAAACTGAACAGGGGAAAAAAAAAAAAAAGGAGCACTCCCAAATCAAGAGTTTTTCAAGATGTCTCCAGCCCTGTCCAGGCTATAGGATACTTAAACATCTGGGTTCCAAGAGTGGAGACAAATGCACAAGGCTTTTGTGGACACTAGCTCTTAAGATCCAAAATAAATCCACTGGCTCTGAGGCCTTGCTCACCAACACAGACTGGTATTTAAATATTTGCTTTTTAACAAGACTTGCCCTCAGGGAAGGAATATGCTGACCAGTTGACACAATACTCAGTCTTGTTTTAAGTGAATACAGTAAACTAGCATTAATTATTATATTAGTTTCATGTGAGCTTGGGTCACAAATGGTTAGTCCTCCTGACCTTAGTTACTCTGGGAACAGAGAGGAAAGGAAACTGCAAGAGCTCACCTGTTTACAGGTGGCCTTGGTGAGGACACTACAAATAGCAAGTTACAGACCTGAGAGAATCCTCATGTTACTTAAAAAGGATCCCCCCCTCCATTTTCTATGTTCATAATCAATGACATAATCAACTCAACCAGAAAATACGCTAGCTCGATTTCCTTTTGAAAATAATTTTGGAAAAAGAAGAAAAAGATATGTTGACAACCCCAGCCACTCTTTAAATCAGGTTATGCTCTAGGTTAGGTACAAATTTAGCCACTCTTCCTTCTTTCTAAGGCATTTTTGAAAATGCTTGAGACAATAAATGATGAGGAAGTACATAAAAGAACATATTTAGTGATATTTTTTACACTCTATTGCTAAAGTTAAAAAGTAAACAAATGTATTCAAGAAAAAAAACATTTCAATTAAGGTAGCTGGAATTAAAGGAGTTATAGTACCTTTCGATTAACTAGAAAACTCAATTAACCAAAGTCACTTACTCACTTTGCTTTTCAGTTAATGAAGATTTTGGGAAATTTAACAATCATTATACATCAGAGTTTGTCATGAAGATAATATCCACTTGTTATCGTACATATTGTGCAGACAATTTCTTTCAGTTGTTATTGTGCTGAGTGCTATTTATTTCAGAAATAATCTGGAGTTAAAGAGGGGTGACATTCTAGTGATTAATCTTAAATCCTTTCAGGATGGAAACATGGCCCTGGGCCAGCAATACGGAAAAGATGCACTGCAATAAAAAATCGGCAGTTCCCTCCTCAAACTTCCTAATCCAAGTGGCCAATTGCTGGTTGTCATTGCATTAATCTAATTATAACTCTTTCCTATTGAATTGTAAAATACATGAAATGACTGGGAAAAATAGCAACTTGTAAAAAGCAAAGGGCTCCACAGTGAATGTTACATTCAAAGGTAATTACTTAACACACGCAAAGCTGAACTGCACAACCTACAATTCTGCAACTTTCTATAGGCTCTTTTGCTTCTACTTTAAATAAAAGAAATTCCTTTCATTTTGTCAAGAAAACTTTTCTCTACCTCACTACTGCCTGACAAGGGAACAGATGGCAATTTAAGGGGAGAATTTATGAGAGCCACAATCTTAATGTTGCATAAAGGAAAGAAAAAGACTCGCATCAAAACCACTGACAAATGTACTTGCTAATATTAATGCACTCCCCATTCATCCAATATGCTTCCTAATTGCTTTTCTGTACATAATAATGTGGCACCTGCTGCTCAACATTGCAAACGCATCAGGATTTCTCCAAAGTCAAACAGCTCTGCAACTGGCCTTCTCCCAGTGATAAATGTAGAGCACTGTATCACGCACAGTTCCTGTCAGTGGCATAATTAAAATTTTATACTTACAGAAAAAGATAGTAAACAATCAGTTCTTAAATGGATTCGCAAGAGGAACTCTTGTTACAGCCAACTTTATAATTAGTATGCATCATGTACTGCTAATATATCCATGACAAGAAAATAGGAAAAAAATTAGAAACTTGAGTTGTTCCCTTTAATGCTGTTAAACTACTGAAAGAAAGAAGAAAGAAAGAAAGAAAGAAAGAAAGAAAGAAAGAAAGAAAGAAAGAAAGAAAGAAGAAAGAAAGAAAGAAAGAAAAAAGAAAGAAAGAAAGAAAGAAAGAAAGAAAGAAAGAAAGAAAGAAAGAAAGAAAGAAAGAAAGAAAGAATATAATCTACTGTTACTGTACTACTTGTATTATGAGCCTTCTCTCATGTTAGCATAACTATTTCTTCACTATAACTTGTCTGTGGTTTCTCAAGTGGCAATGAGAATAAAATTAGAGATTAGAATGGAGAAAACTTCTGTATGTGCACACACCAACAAAAGCACTGCCCAAAATTCTGTATATTGTGTAGTGCAGGGGTCAGAAAACTACAGCCCACTGACCAAATCCGGCCCGGACGATTTTTGTAAGGCCTCTGAATTGAGAATAATTTTTACATTTTTAAATGTTGGAATCAAAATCAAAACAAAAATAATATTTTGTGATACATGAAATTATGTGAAATTCAAATTTCAGTGCCCATAAATAAAGTTGTATGGTAACATAGCCAAGTTCATTCATTTATGTATTGTCATTCATTTATGTATTGTCTATGGCCACTTTCCTACTACAAGGACAGAGTTCAGAAGTTTTAACAGAGACTGTTTGGCCTGCAAAGCCTAAAATACTTCCTATCTGGCTGTGTTTGGAGAGATTGCTGACCCCTGATTTAAGGCATTTGTACTCTATAAGGCAATTGGAGTGTGTGGTTACACATATGTGTGTGTGCACATAAACAAAAAGGAATGATCAATGAGACCAAAGTAGGGTTACAGCAAGCTTCTGTGTGTGTGCACATGTGTATGTGTGAAAGGTTAAAAAGTATAATTCTAGGTATAATTAAAAATCAATATCTGAGTTGTGATAAAAATCAAATTATATTAATTATCTGGGCTTTTCTTTTAATCGTAATGATATTTTGCAAAATCTAGCACTTCACTTCTGAATCTCAACATTTTATGTTCCTATGTCTGTGAAGAGTCCACTTATTAAACAACAAAGCAACCAAAGCAACAACAAGAACAAGATTTACTTTTGGCTACCGTTTAATGTTGAAATAGTAGAAGATTTAGTAAAGTATCGTCACTTATTTAAGTCACTTAACTATCTTTTTACAAAGTTATGACTAAGCTAAAAAAAGTTATTTGATAAAATTGCTTAGAACTACACACACACACACACACACACACACAAATGAATGCATGTAAAACCTGAGTGAGGTCTATGGATGGTATCAATCTCAGTTTCCTGGTGGTGTTGATACTGTACTAAAACTATGTCAGATGCTACCAGTGGGGGGAACTGGGTAAATGGTACATGGGATCTCTCTGTATCAGTTTGGCAACTTCTGTGAATCAGTAATTATTTCAGTTAAGGTTTGAAAAAAAAAAACAACTTATTTGAGAACGAAGATCTTCTCTGGGCAATGGATTGGCTCCTCTACCTGACATGAAATTATAGTGTATCCAGATTTTTAAAAAATTGACAGGGAAAAGGAAAATAATGATAAATACAGAGAGATAAACAAACAAATAGATCTAAGGATTAACACATTCTCTCTCTCTTTCTATATATATATATATATGAAATGAGGCTGAAACAAATTAATCAGTTTAATTTTGTCTAGTAAATATAGTGGGAGGTGGGAAAGGGGGCAGGGAACCAGCCAAGTGGATTATTTGGCTTGGTGGACAAAGTTGACTAGCTGACCATTTTGCTTCACATGGGTTGTCAAGCATTCCTTTTCAGTACGTCCAGCCTGCAGGGCCCGGTGACTATTTCTTTGCTCTTCTTTTCACATCCCCCAGGCACACTCCTATTGGCCAGAACCTTTCCCTTATTGTACAATTACCATCTTTTACATCTAGATGAAAATCCCTTTCTTCACAGCTGAAAGCTGAAAGAGAAGGGAATTTGAATCTAGAGGATTTTAACTTGCTTTGCTTCACTAGGAAAGCATGCCCCATACGATGTAGTACCTTTTAAAAATTTCTGTTCCTTTGAGCAAATAGTATTAATTCCAACACTTTTTAAATGAGGGGGAGAACTACCTGTTATTATAAATAAAGTGACAAATTCCACAACTAAAGATCTCCAGGAGATTAAGGTCTAAATCAGAAGCACAGATGCAGACAAAATAATTTATATCGTGAATGAAAATGTTACACACTAAACTCCTAGGAAAAACAAAACCTTTTTGAAGATAAAAGTGCATAAAAATTGCTGATGTGAGTGAGGAAATAAAGTATGTTTTTAGTTTCATGGCAGGAAGAAGATGAGATTCATTTTTACACCAGCTCCACAAAGGCTTGCTAGCAACCTGCTTAGAATACAATAGACGAGATTTAAATTTTCTTTTCCTTTACGTGGTTTGCTCATTTGCATGCTAGGCCCCAGAATGGTCTTCTCTCTCTCTCTGTCATTTCACAGAAACACTGGGATCTGAACGCTGGGAGCAAACTGAAAGGTTCAAGGGTGCTTGTGAGTTCAGCATAAAGCTCTTTTATCAATGTATTTGCAAGGGAAAAATGTAGTCTTTCCCCACTTCATTGGGCAACTTTTCCTTTGAGGGATAGCTTCAAAAATCTCCCCGGAACACCTTTCAGCCCAGAAAGTGCTCTGGATTCCTCAAAACACAGAAGAAAGTCACCATGGGGACTGCTAATGAACAAAGACAAAATTAGTGTTGGTTTAGAAGGATTTTTAGAGAAAGGATCACTCTACTTTTATCCCATTCCGGTGTCAGTTTCTCAAATTTCTTCGTTTATAATATTACACAGGGCTGTTATTCAAGCTTACAACAAAGTCCAAGGGGGGCAAGACATTGAAGGGAAGGAATAGCCGAACTTCTTTACTTTCTTTTTTTTTTTTTTTAAAGATTTTATTTATTCATTTGAGACACAGAGATACGGAGAGAGAGAGAGCATGAGCAGGGGGGAGACAGAGGGAGAGGGAGAAGCAGGCTCCCTGCTGAGCAGAAAGCCCGATGCGGGGCTCGATCCCAGGACCCAGGAATCATGACCTGAGCCGAAGGCAGACGCCTAACCATCTGAGCCACCCAGGCGCCCCAACCGACCTTATTTTCTAATCCATTTTAGGATAATTAAAGTGTATACAGATGTCACAACTATCCAACCCAGTGGCTAATAATTGAAAAGAAGAGAAGGAAATAAACACAAGACACTTAGGAGCTCGAATAGGAAATATCAATCCAATCCTGTGATTGCCGTCAGTTTTTCAAGGCTGAAAAGCACATTCTCATCACAAAAAAAAACCATACTGTACATGAAGAGAAATGTTCCCTCATTGCAATATAAAGATCTCAGATGTGATGCCCAATGAAATAATAAAAAGGCTATATTCATCAACAGACTTAAAACTGCACTGCCTGTTATTCTCTGTTACAGACAGACAACTGTTCATAGGAGCTGAAAGAGGTAGAGATGGCATTCCTATGTAAATAAGAGGGAGTGGTGCTGGAGTGTTGTTTTTTTCCAGCACTGCGAGAGCCCTCACAGCAGGAAATGTTTTATTGTAATGCAAATGTATTTGATTTCCTCCAAAATCCCCTTTCACTGTCTTTCCTGTCTGAATGTATCATCACACCGTATTTGCAATTCTATTAAGCACCATTTTATATTAGCCTAATTTACGTAACCTGCCTAATAGGAATCGGAAATGTTACAGTTATTTTACTGGATCCAATTAGTATTTCATTGTTTTAGCCTGAGCACAATATTGTACAATAGTCCTCAATACTCAGCTAAATGGAATAGGATGTTCTCCACATAATACGATAAATGGAAGCATATGTTTTAAGCTAATTAAAACGCAGTTAAAACCTGCCTGAACTGAAACCAATTGCATCCTTTAATATCTGGTGAGTGACTATTTAAAAAAAAAAAAATCTAATAATGAAATGTCATATCATGGTGAACTTAAGAAAAAAACACAAAAGTTAAGAACTGAAAATAGCTGGACTAAATTACTAGGGGATTGTTTCCTGGAAACGCATTTTCTCTTTTTATGTGTCACACAGTGAAGAAGAGTGAGTTTTCCCAAGTTAAATACACAAATTCACAAAATGTGTAAAATTATTGGCTTAAGTTTATCAGTTAACAAGAGGGTAGAGGAATATTTTTAAGTATTCTTAGAATTGAAAATACAGTGTGTTATCCTATTTCTTATTTTAACATCTGTTCAATTTTAAGAACTATATGAAATATTGTCTTTTGTGCATACATAAAATACTACGTTTAGAAAAAAAAGCTACATGATCTCAAATTAAGAAAATTTTGCAACAGTGATCAATTTTACCTGTGTACCAAAGGTAATGCAAATCTATCAATAGATCTATCAATATCATATAAAGATATGGGGATGCTATAGAGTGCAATGACTGATATGTTGTATCAAAATTGTGAAAATAATAATAGTAATCACTGTAGCTAACAGCAGTATAAATAAATATCTTATAAATAATATATATATATAATTCCTTATAATACAGGAAAATCTTTTCTCACTAATTTCAGAATCTTGGCGCTGAATTCATATTGAATTGTTTTTATCTTGATACGGTTCCCCTAAGAAACACAGACTCTATTAAAATATAAGTAGGAAATAATCAACTTATATCCAGGAGGAAAAAATACTGAGTGGCACATAACCCAATTAAAAGCCTATTTGCTTCTTAGTTTTTACACAGACACCTCTCAAACCCCATTCCAATGAAGCGAAAATAGGTTTTTTAAATTGCAGCTTTGCCAAAAATAACTTTCAGAAAAAGAAAATAGGTACAAGAGCTTTTTTATACATTAAAGAGAGACAAAAAGTTTAATGTTTAGCAAAATATCAAATGCAATACTTGGTGGGGGAAAAAAACCTTATTTTTCACTATGACAATATGAGAAACAATACTAAAGTGAACACCCAGGCCGACTGGAGATTTTTAATGGTAATATTATGATGGTTGCACTAAACAGGAGAGTGTGTTTTATGTCATTTCTTTCGACTTTGCCATTAACTCCCTAACAGCTGGCATCAAATATACTAAATTGTGATATAATGAGCTTGTATATTGCTAGCAATTACAGAGTTAAGTTGAATAAATCCTGAGAGTACAAAGTAAGTGTGCTTTCCACCTGACAATAAATTAAAAGTGACGCCTGCCTTAATTCAAAATTGCCTAGGATCATATATAAAAATCAACAAAAAATACTGTGATTGAAACCACATCTCAAAATTTGCCAGGTTGGACTATATCCATTTCGTATATGTTTATGACATCTGTCATCTCGATCTATTATTTAAACACTTTTTATGCATTGCTGAGTTATGAGGTACGTTTGTGATCACTATACTTCTGAATTTGAAAGCCCGGACTGTGAATGCTATCTATCTTGGTTCTCTTGTCAATATATATATTTAAACAGAAACTAGATAACCAGACCATAATATTCTTTTAAAGCATGATACCAAAGGATCTGTGCCTTTAGAAAAACAATACAGTTAAATGTCCGAGGACTAGGTTTTGTTTGGATGCTGCTGGTTACCACATACCATCACTTATTCAGTAAAACTCAGACCTGTTATGGAATTAACTTTTCTTTAATTCATCTTGGAAAAAATATATTTTAGAAAACCATAATTTGGACTACAGATTAGTGGACTATGTCCAAAGGGAATTCAGATGGTACCTGCAGTTAGAGACTCAGACAGGGGCTTGGGTTTGATCTGTCAGCATAAAAACACCATATGCAAAATAGAGAGGAATGGGGCAGGTAGAAGTACAGGACCCATCTCTACACATGCCCTTACACACTTGCACACATACACAGAGCAAATATTGAAAGTTAAATAAGAGTCATGGAGCCTTATGGATTACATGGAGCTGGAAGTGATTTGAAGTAGTGATTAGAGGCAGCCTTTTGGTATCTTGGAGGAAAATAAAACTATCCCAACTGACAGTTATATTTTTCCCTTCTGAATATTTTTAGAGATGGAAACAATATATTTTAAGAGGTAGCTCCTTTTCTAAAAATGTGGCATCTTCCCATCTTGAACACTCCATATCACGAATGAATCTATTATGCACCCTAAAATCTTTTGGTGATCTGGAAGGTGTAAGGCCCTCTTAAAAAGATAATACAAACCTTAATATTTCCATCCCAACAAAGCAGGCTGCCTGTTTGGGACCTCATCATTTCCTAAAGAATCAAACTACTGAAATCAGATCAGCCCTAAAAGAAACTAAGCTTGTTTGCTGGCTAGAATTTAAACTAAGGTGGAAATTCCAAAATATAACAATTAACAATTACTTTCCTAATTGCCTAATTCTCAGGCCTTGAGTGGGGTGGAAGCAAAGGTGATAATCTGAGGTCTAAAAAAATGTTTCTCAGCCATTTTTATACCCAAGGGCAAAATCAAATGCAAGACACTCAATTCAGAATTCTCAATTCTTTCTCAGTTAGCTGCACATTATGTGGTGACCAAAACTGAGGCACAGAGACAAAGACAGATTTGGAGATATTTATCTGCGGAGCTTTTACTGATGCACATGTTCGCAGATATACGCATTTTGCAACCACAGGTTGATTGAGACAGGGTCTGTGGACAAAAAAACAAGGGAGGGGGTGCTTATAATGAGAATTGCTTCTTTATCAAATGGTCTTTACCTGTTCACTATTGCAGAATTTTAGAACAACCTAAACTCTTTTGCTTGCCCAGAACATCTCAGAATTACTTCTCAGAACATGTATCTCTCCATTTTGTTACTCTACAATTTTGTAATGCTACGATGTTAAAAAAAAAATCCTCCTCTTCCTCCTCCTCAACAACAAAAACAATATTCTGGAGGAAAAAGAAAAGACTAATTGATTTGGAAACAAGAGGTCAGTGCTGGAATCTGAATTTATAAAAAGTGTACCAAATATCTTACATGATTCAATAATTTGTTGATCAACATGCCCATGAAACTCTTGATTCTAAATAACATGAATTTCTCTTTTACTCCTAATTCATAAAACCGTAAGAAACCCCATGAACTGTCATTCCTTCTTTCAGTGGCCAAAGCTTCAAAGGAGCAAGACCACTTTACTTTTGTCCTGGGTGGGATGTGGATTTGTAGGCAGATGACAAGGTGCTAATGAGGAGCTAATGTCCCTGCAGCTGGCACACTGCCAACCTCAGGATGGGAGGATTAGAGCATTTGTCTGCATTAGCCCTGGACAAAGGAGGGAGGGGCTGGGGAAAAGCCAACTCCAGGTTGAATAACTTGACTCACATTGGATTCCGTGTCCCATTCCTAAGGTAAGGAGCTATTTCAGGATAATTATGCACTTTTCCTAGGTGGCATGGCAAGTTCTCATGTGGATACACTTGACTTGGTTCTCATTCTGGAATAAATTAGTTAGAATAGGCAAGTTCAGAACCTGTCCCACCTCATCACCAACTCAGGATATAATCATATTAATGAGGAACCAGGTGAAACTTCTTGTCCACGTTATATTCATTTATCATGAATGTAAAGTTAGTTTATACAAGTGTCTAGCCAGATCACTTCTTGAATTCCAAATTTATTTTTAAAAGAGAAGGGCACTTTATTTTCTAATTTTGCCATCAAAAATTCACATCATGAGTTTCTAAGCCAGGCGGCTGATTGGAAAAAAACCCCAGAGAGACTTGAAATTTCAATAGAATCATACTGCCTGAGCAGAATACAGCTGAGGTGCTTCCACCTGGGCCATTTTCACCCAGGTCTCCCCAACATTCATTTCAATAACAACTATCCCTGTTACATTTTAAAATCTCACCTTTATGCTTATTAATGTGGATTTTCACGTACAAAAAGAAAACAAGGAAGGTTTTGAATGGAAATAGAGCTTTGGTGGGACAAAATAAATACTTTCTTTTCCTGGAAATGATTTTTAAAAACATGAAAGTAAATATTATTAACACGCTAAATAATAATCCTCAACTGCATGCACATTAAGTTGGATCCCATAATTTTAATTTTAAAACATTTCATCTTTTATACACACGAATTTGTGCTCATAATATTTTTTTTAGATATATATTCTATATAAGCTCATCACCTCATTCACAGTGGTGCAGATTTTGAATTCCCTGCATGATTTACCAAGGATCATGCTATGTATGTGCTCCTCGCTGCCCCAACCCCAACACACACATGCGTGAACATGTCATAATTCTCCTGCTGGAAACAAGGACCACGGGAACGACTTCATCAGTCTTGTAACTGTAATCCTGAATTCCCACCTGAATTCCCTAATGCCCACTTATTTTCCCTACCTTCAAGATCTGTCCCTGGTCTAGTCCCCCCACTCCCTTCATCTCTCCCAATCTTCACCCTGTGAACCAAGCTTCCACTCCCCTTGGGATCTTCTCAACAGGACACATAGTTTCCATATCAGGATGCTCAGGAGTGCTGTGCAGTGTGCCTGGAATGCTCCCCTTCCCAGAGTCAGCCTAGCGGCTTACTTTTCAATTTTCAAATCTAAGTTTAATTGTCCCACAGAAAGTTACCCCTCTCTGCTCCAATCACTGTCAGTAGGGTATTTCTCCTTGCACTTCTCTAGCTCAATACTTACTTTTTTCACTCTCAACACTTGAACACAATGCTTATTTCTTTCACGGCTGTTTTATTTGCTTTTGTTTGCCTATTTTCTTCCCTAGAACCATGAGACCTTCCCTCACTGATGTATACCCAGGGCCTGGCCCAGTACCTGTACTCAGTAGGCACCCAGTAACTATTTGTTCAATTAATGAGTAAATATAAGGTATTGAGTAAGGTTTAAAATATTTTAGGATGCAAGTTTTAAGCATATTATCCATAAAGACAAACAATTTTATTTTAGATGTTGGAAAATAGTTGAGTTTTTTTAAGATTTTATTTATTTATTTGAGAGAGAGAGACACAGCGAGAAAGGGAACACAAGCAGGGGGAGTGGGAGAGGGAGAAGCAGGCTTCCCACCGAGCAGGGAGCTGGATGTGGGGCTCGATCCCAGGACCCTGGGATCATGACCTGGGCCGAAGGCAGACACTTAACGACTCAGCCACCCAGGTTACCCAATAGTTGAGTTTTAGATAAAAGAAAAACTTTGTTCAGAGTTACTTCATACATTATGATTCCACTTTATTGCTAAACTGGAGTCCAGTATCCTATTGAGGACTCTTTTTTAGCATCTAAAATATAACTGAAACAATAATAGGTAATATTAACTGAGCACCTTTCAAAGCACTCTATTAACTCATTTATTCCCCACCTTGAAGATAACAAAATGGAAGCACTGCGCAGATGTGTTACCTGCCCAGGGACACAGAGCCAGGAAGTAGCAAAGCTGGGTTTGAGTGCTGACACTCTAGCTGCAGAGACCATGCTCGGAAACATCACAATGTGCTTGGCACCCATTTTCTCCTCTGCAGTGGCGACCTTCAACAGATTGTCCAATGGCCACAGGCCCTCATTCCACATACATATATGGAATGAATGGGAGAAAAAAAATTAAAAAGGAGAAGGACTTATAGACTCATGGCTCAGCTCCAGTTTGGGGTAGTTGGTTCACCAATTTCCCTTTTTCAGGAAATTCACAAATTTCCACCAATTTCCCTTTTTCAGATGTAATCTGAATTACAAGCTCCTTCTTACCCTCTCACCACACTGCATAAAATTTTGCTTTGTTTGTAGCATGTAGTCCAGCTTCTGGCTCCTTATGATGTCTGACTTCCTCTGGCCCTGGCTATACCCGGACACTCACAGCCCTCTATTTCTCAAAAAGATTCTTATCAGCAAAAGGTCAGCTAATATTGGTTAGGTTGCTTCCTTTAACCATATGCAAGGAAACTTTAAGTGTGTACTAGATCAAGGAAATATAATATGAGAACAAGTGCCTACAGGGCTACACAGACATCCGTGTGTGTGTGTGTGTGTGTGTGACCTTCAGAACATGGCTAATACTAGTTGAAGAAATGGCCCTAAGAAACACAAAGAAGTAAGAAAATTTAACAGATATTTGAGGGTCAAAAATGCTTGTGATAAATAACAACACTTTACTTCTTGAAGACAAAGGCAGGTATGATCCCACATGAAGATTGTGATGGAGTTCAGGTGAGGCCACCCCAGAATGTGCTGCTTTGGCGTGTGGACTACCCTGGGCTGAGGACAATTAAGCTCAACAGACTCAAAAAGAGCTTTCTACCTTTCCTTAACTGCCTAAAAGGATTTAGATAGGGGGTCTATACCAGGAAGAGAACTATTATCAGATAGCTTTTTTTTTCTGTCACAGAAAGACTTATCTGTGGCATAGCCAACATTTGTTTACCGACATTTGCTCTTCCCATCTTCCTATGCATTGTCTTCCTTCCCTTTGAAGTCCCTCTTCTCCTTAGCTCAGATAGTATATCTGCCTCAATTGAATGACTGTCGGAGAGCCTCTCATGTTTTTGTGGGGCTCCTATACATAAGAAATTAATTTGTTTTTCTCTTGCTCATCAGTTTTATGTCAATTTAATTATTAAGCCAACCAAAAAACCTAGAAGGCAAGAAGGAGAAAGTTTTCCTCCCCTAGAGTTGCAAAATATCAACCAGATTACCAGCCTAAGCACATGAATTGGGTCCACAGGAATTTTGCAAGGCAGAGATAGACTAGCTCCATTACGATGGTGAAAACTGGTATGATAAAGGAATGAGGGAAAGTGAAATACCCCAGAGAAAATATTTTTTTCAATGCAGTTGCTGGCTGTACTGCTTTTGCTTTTCTCACTCATGTATGGGATCTGATGAACACTGAATGTAGACTGCACAAATAACGAACTGGGTGAGTGTGGACAATATCTGAGCTAGCTGATTCCAATGGGTGGCTAATTTGATACACCATTTAGATTGTAATAGTACTAATCTACCTTTGAGCCCTAGGCTGACACTTTCCTTGTGTCAGTAAACTTTTCCTTAAAAGGTGAGATAGTAAATATTTTAGACTTTGCAGACCATCTCTGTCACAACTACTAAACTCTGCCATTGTGATGCACAGCAGCTGTAATGAAGTAAAACAGACAACAAAAAGGGGCAGATAATATAGAAATGAATGAGTATGGCTGTGTTCCAATAAAACTTTATTTTGGGGCACTGAAATTTGAATCTTGTATCATTCCCATGTGTCATGAAATACTCTTATTTTGATTTTGTTTCAACCACTTAAAAATGTAAAAACAATTTTTAATTCACAGGCTATGGAAAAACAGGTGGAGAACCAGATTTGGCCCAGAGGCTATAGTTTGCTGACCTCTGTCTTCTATTATTACAGAAAAACAAATAAAGAAAAGACTCTAGGAGGAACTTTTTAAAGAAGGCAAATCTCTTGGAATATCAGATTTTTAAAGATAAATTAACCATATTCCTTAAATTTGAATGTCATTTTTAAACTTTTTGCTCAAGTATATATATACAGAAAAGTCTACAACTTGATGAATATTCACAAACCAAACACCATTGTGTAACCAGCATGCAGATCAAGAAACAGAACATTATCAGCATCCAGAAGCTCCCCTCATGCTCCCCACCTGTCAGCCCCACCACCACCACCCCTATTCCAAGGAGAGCCACTACTCTGACTTCTAAATACCCAGATTAATATGCTGTGGGTGTTTTTCTTTCTCTCTCTCTCTCTCTCTCTTTTTTTTTTTTTTTGCTTTTGGTATGACAGTTTACTCTTCAAAAATAACTAAAACAATGTTGTAGGATAAACTACGGTTGTACAATAAAAAAGACAATTAGCTGCTGTAACTGAGATTTATAATTTTGAAACCATATGATCATAGACTGTACAAATGGAAGAAATTTTACAGAACATCCATATGTACACCCTCATTTTACACCAGATTCTCAGAGTAACATAACTAATATATTTATAATTCAATTGTCTATCCAAATATTAGTTAGAAAAGCATTATGCATATATGTATGTGGTCAAAATCTATACATCAATAATAATATCGACAGTAAAATAATAAATTTAGGGACGCCTGGGTGGCTCAGTCGGTTAAGTGTCTGCCTTCGGCTCGGGTCATGATCCCAGGGTCCTGGGATCGAGTCCCGCATCGGGCTCCCTGCTCCGCGGGGAGCCTGCTTCTCCCTCTGCCTCTGTCTCTCTCTCTGTCTCTCATGAATAAATAAAAAAATAAAATCTTTAAAAATAATAATAATAATAATAATAAATTAAAGTTCTGGTTGTGCTATTATTGTCAAAGGTAATATCTCCCTCATTTTCATTATGTAATTGACAAAGCACGAGTTTTTTTTACACAGAACATCTAGGACTGGCCAATACTTACAACTATTGGCACTGCTAATAAAGATGAAGTTCTTTACAACTCACAAATGATTAGCCTTCATGATAAGGTGAAACTGAATAATATTTAATGATTTTATTAACTATTTTCTTTTGCCATATATATCAGATATGTCCACATTTTAGCTGTAATATTAACTAAACGTAAAATAACACTTTACTAATTTTACTGAAGTTAGAACAAAACCTTTTTTTTATAGCCATACACCAAAATTGGGCATTGTAACAATCTTAGAGCAGAAATCTAAAAACTATGTGCTGCATTTCCAAACTAAGATACAAATACAGGAGCAAAGTTAGACAAAAGGTAAGATCTGGAGCAGTTTTCTTTTTTTTCTTTTATTTCTTTTATTTCAAAGATTGATTTATTTGAGAGAGAGAGAGCGTGCACATGAGCAGGGGGAGGGGCATGGGAGAGGGAGAGAATTTCAAGCAGATTCCCCACTGAGCATGGATCCCATGACCCTGAGCTCATGACCTGAGCTGAAACCAGGAGTTGGATGCTCAACTGACTGAGCCACCCAGGTGCCCCTAACAGTTTTCTAACATCATTTTAGACATCATTTTATACATATACATCATATACATACATATATGTATATATATACATATACATCATTTTATACAATATGTCCCCCAAACCCTAAAAGTGAATGTTTTTACCAGAAACGTATTTTATACTAACAGGATCTGAAAATGTCTGTTTTTTTGATTTGGGCTTTTTTTTTTCCTAAGATTTTATTTATTGATTTGTCAGAGAGAGAGCGAGCACAAGCAGGGGGTAGCGGCAGGCAGAGAGAGAAGCACGCTCCGCATTGAGCAAGGAACTGATGCGGGACTTGATCCCAGGACCCTGGGATCATGACCTGAGTCAAAGGCAGACACTTACCCGACTGAGCCACCCAGGCATCCCTGAAAATGTTTGTTTTACGAAGAAAAATTAAAATATGTTATTATTTAAGTGTAAACAGCAATGTATATTATATCCTGAAATAACCATTAGTATTTCTAAGTATAAAAATAGTCTAATTCCAAAGATTTAAATAGGATTGGGTAATCCTAAACACAACTGTTCTATCTTCACTTTGTGACAAAGCTCTTGCTTTGTGACCTTGACCATGGTAAATTACCTTGAACCTCAGTCTCCTCATCTAAAATGTGATTTTGTGAAATTTCTTTCCAGTTCTAAAAATATAATTATTCTAAGAACAAGAAAGTAATTAACGCCCAAGCAGAAGAATGTCTTCTTTCCTGAAATGCCTGAATACAGCATAGTTAAGAAAGAATTAAAGTTTGAAAACAATTTTCCTGAAATGTTATGAGTTTCTCTAATAGTTCAGAGGCTAGATATTAAAATACTTCAACATTAAGAAATGAATGTTTTAAATAGTAAAAATACATTCTCCATGCAGGCAGTTAAACCTTCCAACTGCTGGCCAAAAAACTTTACCAAGTCCACATCTTTTAGAAGTGAAACTTGTGTGACTGGCCCCTACCACTCAGTATAAATTCAATCCAATTTAAAGCCCAGTAACAATGTGGGCAGTCTCAGACTATTACTTTCAATGGGATTGAGTCCCTAAAGATGGCAACGACTGAGTCCCATTGAAAGTAACGGAGTAAGCAATCACATGCCATTACTTTCAAGGAGACACAGTCTCTACTACCCATAATAACTTGGTAATATAAATCTGCACCGACTCATCAGCATGAAGAATGAAAATGTAAAAAATTTCAAAGCTGCAAATGTGCACCCTGAGACCAAAAAAAAAAAAAAATCATTTCTCTTTTGCACCCATAACTCATCAAAGTTAAAATGTATTTTAGTGGAGATGGGAAGGTCCAAGATCCCTGGGTAAGGCAGCATGGATCCTAGGAACAGGATCCCGACCTTTGCACATTTCCCTTTGAGCAACTGTTGACATGCTTTTAAGTGTTATCCAGAATTACATGCCTGTTTTGTGCTTTTTTCATTCCCACTTTTCTTTTTAAGTGTTGGTAGCTTAGACAAGAATAGTTCTTGCCCTTAGAACTACGATTGGTTAAATTAATTTTAAATTAGCTTTTTCTTTTGGTCTCAATACATACAAATGTGTTGATTTCCCCAATAGGTGAAAAAATCCAATCTTGTTTTCTTTCCATATGACATTCAGGTAAAATTCCAAGAAAAACTGTGTCTTAGAAATAAGAGAGTTTGCAAGATTTCCTCATTTCATTCCCTTTAACTAGAAACTAGTTTTGAGCAAGATGTCCGCTCTTCTAAACCTCCCCTCAAACCTAATCTCTCAACTGGCGAAACAATATGAACAAGTGATTGTAGCTACCTAGATTAAGTTTAGCTGAGGTTCCTTTTATCAAAGGAATGAGCAAGAGAATCAGAATCAAATAAACACTTGCAAAGCTGTATCTAGAGACATGTTAGTAAATGTTTAACAGCTAGTTCTCAGGAAGGAAAAAAGTGGTTCTGACTGTAGCATTTGCCAATTTTCCTGATGTAAATACTTCCACCATAGCTGATTTCATGTTACCAACATGATGGTTCTAAATGGAGAGTATGGGAAAAGACGTGCAGTAGCACACTATTATATATAGTAATTTCACCATAAAGATACAACAGATGTAAATGACCTCAAGACTACAGACAGTAGTAAAATGTTATAAAGTAATTAAAAAGTGATGAGTCTTGAGTACCTACTACTTTTATGTTAAATATAATTAATTTGACTTTAAGTGTAATAATTTAATTTTTAATAATGACTGTGTTAAACAACAGACTTACAAAATCCCTGCCAATATAAAAATTGGCTCTTGGGAGCCAGTACCAGCCTCCAGCATATCCACTGGGTGCTTTTCTTTTTAACTTAGGACAGTCAAGTTGATGTTATGCCAAGGATCACAAGGGACTTGCAAATCAGTTGAAGACTTACCTAGACTGTCCTTAGACCCGTGGGATCTGTCCTAAGTAAATATCCGAGTGTAAGGAAAATTCTGAAAAGTCATATGCAACTTCTTGTTACATGACTCAACCTGTCTGGTGCAAATGAGTTAAGGTCTTTATCTAAAAATTTTGGTGTGGGAAAGGCATTTGAATCAGACAAACCCAGGTTTATCTTAGCTTCCCTTTGCTATTTGTGTGCCCTTGGTTTATTTGTTTTAATTTTTTTATGCCTTAGTTACCCAATTTATAAATGAGGCTAATAATAGATTATGTATGGACAATTATGAGGGCTATAACCAGAGTCTTTCTCAAATACTTAAATTTCCAAATACCACAATAGTATATAATTTCCCTCATGAAATACAATAATGTGAGTGAAAAATAATTAGGCAACTCCCTAGAACCCCTAATGATCCTATGAGTACAGGTTTTAAGTTATTTATGAAGCTATTAAAATAAATTCTACCATCTGTAATTTTCACAAGTTTCCTCTTTTATTTAAAGAACAACTTTTGACTGTTTGAAACAGCTTCATGAGTCACTTTTTCTTCTGCCTTTTTAATGCATATAGTGGATTCTTCAGTTACATATTTGAACCACAGCCAAAGGCAGCATTGTATTCTTAAATGTGTCCAGAACTTCTAAGAGACATCATTTTCCTAGACTTCTTCAATTCTACCACCAGCCCCTGACTTTCTCTAGGAACTTTTTTCTCCCACACATACAAAAGTAAACAAAAGGATTTAAATTACAAAACTTTTTCCTTGATGAGAAAACAAAGACATGTGAAGGTGAGGATGTTATAAGATTAGCCAGGTGCGTTCACTATCTAGAATCTACCTCTGCATATTAACTTCACAGAGCAATTTAGACTCTTTTCTCAGGATAATTAAAAATCCTACATGCAGCAGGCATTTTGGTGACTCATGAGGAGTCAGAACTGTGACTGTTTCACTTACTAATCCAAAGTTCCTTTTACTGGAGCTACCTGGGATGATTTTGAGAGTGTTGAATCAGATGGTATATGCGGCGTACTGGGAACAATGCTTGGGTCTTAAATATGTCAGTCGCCTCCCCTTTGAGACTCCTCTGACACCAAAATGATTAAAGATGCCCCAGAAGAAGGCAAAACATAAAGAGAAAGCTCTAGATTGCTTTCCATGCCAATTTTAGACTCTTCGTGTTGCAGGACATCAGCATGTCCATCACTCCTTAACATTCAGTTAAATGACCACCCTAAAGGAAGGAGAAACAAAAGTCTCCTCCTCAGGGAGCCTGTACATGCCTCCATTAACTCATTTCTGAATTTTTCCTTTGCTTTTGCTAGATTGTTCCTTCAACTTATCCTCTAAAACTAGAGGGAAAAATTGTTCCCTTTAGCAAACACTTCTTGCCGCTCCCTCCCTCTTTGATTATTGTATTCTCATGTGGCTCCACTACAATTACTACCAGAACTTTCAGGGCTCATGTCTCCACTGAATTTAGTTCTCACAGTTCTAGAGGCTGGGAAGTCTGAGATCAGAGTGCCAGCAAGATTGAGTTCTGGTGAGAACCCTCTTCCTGATTCACAGATGGTCGTCTTCTAGTTTGTCCTCACATGACAGAGACAGACAGACAGACAGAGAGGTAGAGGGAAAGGGAGAGAGAAAGAGATGGAGGGAGAAGGCAAGCTTTCCCCTGTTTCTTCTTAGAAGAACACTATCCTACCATAAGCACTCGACCTTCACGATTTAATTACCTCTCAAAGACCCTGCTTCCTAATACTATCCCACTGGGGGTTAGGTCTTGACCTATGAATCTAGGGCGGACACAGATATGTAGTCCATAATACGTACCTTCTACCACTATTCTACTGGATCCTTTGAAGTTCCCAACTTTAGTACCCTAAGTTTTGCTTGAGTATGCCTTACACTGTCCCTGTGCTGGTCAAATTCAACTCTCTTTGGTAATACCACATAGCTCAAAAGCCTAAAAAAATTAGTCAGCATCTCAAAAGGTGGCAGGCCTAAGAGAAAAGTTAAAATGAAAATATTTTTATTAGAAAATTAATTTGGGCGCACCTGGGTGGCTCAGTCGTTAAGCGTCTCCCTTCGGCTCAGATCATGATCCTGGAGTTCTGGGATCGAGCCCTGCATGGGGCTCCCTGCTTGGCAGGAAGCCTGCTTCTCCCTCTCCCACTCCCCCTGCTTGTGTTCCCTTTCTCGCTGTCTCTCTCTCTCTGTCAAATAAATAAATAAAATCTTAAAAAAAAAAAAAAAAGAAAATTAATTCAGGATATATGAAGTGGGAAAAGTATCAGTTTTCCATTTTAGCCTAGAAACCCTTGGTTGTTTTTCACAGGATGCGAGTATTCTGCCAAATACAAGGTTAGCCATGACTTCACCTTTAAAAGAACAAAAATACAAAAATGATTCTCAAGGAAAGCACCACCAAAGAGTCTATTTCTATAAATTAAATGCATAAGATCAGGGGCACCTGGCTAGTTCGGTTGGAAGAGCATGGGACTCTTGATCTCAGGGTCATGAGTTCGAGCCCCATGCTCAGTGTAGAGATTACTTAAATAAATTTAAAAAAAAAAACTTAAAAAGGGGGGGCGGAGCAAGATGCTGGAGGAGTAGGAGACCTGGATTTCGTCTCCTCTCAGGAATTCAGCTGGATAGGGATCAAACCAATCTGAACACCTACGAACTCAACAGGAGATCGAAGAAAAGAAGAGCAACAACTCTCTGAACAGAAAAGCGACCACTTTCTGGAAGGTAGGACGCGTGGAGAAGTGAATCCGAGGCGATATTCAGGAGGATAGATAGCGGGGGAGGGGCCTCCCTCGGCCACTTCTGTCAAGTGATAGAGCCGCAGAGCACAAAATCGGAACTTTTAGAAGTCGGCTCCGCTGAGGGACGTCGCTCCAGTGGCTAAGCGGGGGGTGGAACCCTTGCGGGACAGTGTGGTCTCAGGACCCTCGGGGTCACAGAAAGACCGGGGGTGCCTGAGTGCAGCAGAGCTCCCAGGTTTCGGATCGGGGAAGCCGGCTGCAGAGACGGAGCCCAGGCGCGGGCTCTCAGCTCGGGGTGGCCATAAACCGTGATCCGCGGCACAGTCGGGCCACTGCTCCTCCAGCAGGGACCCAACAAGCGGCAGATCTGGGGAGACTCACCTTCCTCCCCAGGGAGGAGCTGTGCGGGAATGAACCGCAGGGATCTGCTGGGTTTGGAGGCTCCACATGGGGTCGGGTGCCAGAGACAGAAACGCACAGTCACAGGCCGGGTGAGCACAGAGTGTGGCCGGAGACTGGGGAGACGGAGTGACTGACTGCCTTTCTCTGGGGGCTCACTGAGGAGCAGGGCCCCGAGTTCTCGGCTCCTCCGGGGCAGAGATTGGGACGCCACCATTTTCACTCTCCGCCTCCAAAGCTGTACGGAAAGCTTGAAGGGAACAAAAGCTCCAGAGAGCAAACCAGAGCAGATTACTTACTCTGGACCAGGCAAGGGCGGGGCAATTCTGCCTCCGGCAAAGACATTTGGGAACCACGGCAACAGGCCCCTCCTCCAGAAGATCAGTGAGAACAGCCAACCAAGACCAAGTTTACCAATCAATGAGAACGTCAGAATGCCAGCACTAGGGGAATACTGCACATAGAATTCATGGCTTTTTTACCATGATTCTTTAGTCTTTCAAAGTTAATTTTTTTTTAACTGTCTTTTTTTTTTTTTAATTTTTCTTTTTCCCTTTTTCAACCAACATCTTATCAATCCCTTTTTTAAAAAAAAATTTTTATTTTTCATTTTTAGAGTCATATTCTATCCCTTCAGAGTAGTTACCTGTATTTTTTGCATATATATATAAGTTGTTTTCTCTTTAAAATTTTGAGATTGTTTCTTCTAACAGATCAAAATATACCCTAAATCTCTATTGTATGGTTGTTTTCTACTCCCCTGCCTGATCACATTCTCTCCCTTTTTTTTTCTATTTTTTTAAAAATCCTCTTCTTTCTTTTTTCAAACAACTTCTTATCAATTCCTTTTATAAAATTTTTTATAATTTCCATCTTTACAGTCATATTCCATCCCTTCATCATATCAACCCTTATTTTTGTACACATATAAGGTTTACTTTCTTTAAAATTTTGGGAGGCACTTTCTTCTAACAGACCAAATACACCCAAAATCTAGTGTGTGGCACTGATCTATATACCAGCCTGATCATATTTGATCACATTCTGTTTTTTTGTTTTGTTTTGTTCTGTTTTTGTTTGTTTTTATCTTTATCTTTTTCTTTTCCTTTTTTTTTCTTTTTTTCTTTTTCTTTTTTCTCTTTCCCTTTCTTTTCCCACTGCTTCAGGTCTTTTCTGATTTGTTTAGAGTATATTTTCTGGGAACGTTGTTACCCTGTTAGCATTTTGTTCTCTCATTAATCTATTCTCTGAGCAAAATGACAAGATGGAAAAAATCACCTCAACAAAAAGAACAAGAGGTAGTACCAACTGCCAGGGACCTATTCAATACGGACATTAGTACGATGTCAGATCTAGAGTTCAGAATCATCACTTTAAAGATACTAGCTGGGCTTGAAAAAAGCATGGAAGTTATTAGAGAAACCCTTTCTGGAGAAGTAAAAGAACTAAAATCTAACCAAGTAGAAATCAAAAAGGCTATTAATGAGGTGCAATCAAATATGGGGGCACTAACTGCTAGGATAAATGAGGCAGAAGAGAGAATCAGTGATATAGAAGATCAAATGATGGAAAATAAAGAAGCTGAGAAAAAGAGAGATAAACAACTACTGGATCACAAGGGCAGAATTCAAGAGATAAGCGATACCATAAGACGAAACAACATTAGAATAATTGGGATCCCAGAAGAAGAAAAAAGAGAGAAAGGGACAGAAGGTATAATGGAGCAAATTATAGCAGAGAACTTCCCTAATTTGGGGAAGGAAACAAGCATGAAAATCCAGGAAGCACAGAGAACCCCTCTCAAAATCAATAAAAATAGGTCAATACCCTAATAGTAAAACATCTAATAGTAAAACTTATGAGTCTCAGAGACAAAGAGAAAATCCTGAAAGCAGCTCGGGAGAAGAGATATGTAACCTACAATGGTAGAAACATTAGATTGGCAACAGACCTATCCACAGAGACCTGGCAGGCCAGAAACGACTGGCAGGATATATTCAGAGCACTAAATGAGAAAAATATGCAGCCAAGAATACTATATCCAGCTAGGCTGTCACTGAAAATAGAAGGAGAGATAAAAAGCTTCCAGGACAAACAAAAACTAAAGGAATTTGCAAACATGAAACCAGCCCTACAAGAAATCTTGAAAGGGGTCCTCTAAGCAAAGAGAGAGCCTAAAAGCAACATAGACCAGAAAGGAACACAGACAAAATACAGGAACAGTCACCTTACAGGCAATACAATGGCACTAAATTCCTATCTTTCAATAGTTACCCTGAATGGAAATGGGCTAAATGCCCCAATCAAAAGACACAGGCTATCAGATTGGATTAAAAAACAAGACCCATCGATATGCTGTCTGCAAGAGACTCATTTTAGAACCAAAGACACTCCCAGATTTAAAGTGAGGGGGTGGAAAACCATTTACCATGCTAATGGACACCAAAAGAAAGCTGGGGTGGCAATCCTTATATCAGACAAATTAGATTTTAAACCAAAGACTGTAATAAGAGAAGAGGAAGGACACTATATCATACTTAAAGGGTCTAGTCAACAAGAAGATCTAACAATTGTAAATATCTATGCCCCTAACATGGGAGCAGCCAATTATATAAGGCAATTAATAACAAAAGGAAAGAAACACATTGACAGCAATACAATAATAGTGGGGGACTTTAACATCCCCCTCACTGAAATGGACAGGTCATCTAAGCAAAAGATCAAGAAGGAAATAAAGACTTTAAATGACACACTGGACCAAATGGACATCACAGACATATTCAGAACATTCCATCCCAAAGCAACAGAATACACATTCTTCTCTAGTGTCCATGGAACATTCTCCAGAAGAGATCACATCCTAGGTCACAAATCGGGTCTCAACCAGTACCAAAAGATTGGGATCATTCCCTGCCTATTTTCAGACCACAATGCTTTGAAACTAGAACTCAGTCACAAGAGGAAAGTCAGAAAGAACTCAAATACATGGAGGCTAAAGAGCATCCTACTAAGGAATGAATCGGTCAACCAGGAAATTAAAGAAGAATTTAAAAAATTCATGGAAACCAATGAAAATGAAAACACAACTGTTCAAAATCTTTGGGATGCAGCAAAGGCAGTCCTAAGAGGACAGTATATAGCAATACAAGCCTTTCTCAAGAAACAAGAAAGGTCTCAAGTACACAACCTAAACGTACACCTAAAGGAGCTGGAGAAAAAACAGCAAATAAAGCCTAAACCCAGCAGGAGAAGAGAAATAATAAAGATCAGAGCAGAAATCAATGAAATAGAAACTAAAAGAACAGTAGAACAGATCCACGAAACTAGGAGCTGGTTCTTTGAAAGAATTAACAAGATTGATAAACCCCTGGCCAGACTTATCAAAAAGAAAAGAGAAATGACCCAAATCAACAAAATCATGAATGAAAGAGGAGAGATCACAACCAACACCAAAGAAATACAAACAATTATAAGAACATATTATGTGCAACCCTATGCCAGCAAATTCGATAACCTGGAAGAAATGGATGCATTCCTAGAGATGTATCAACTACCAAAACTGAAGCAGGAAGAAATAGAAAACCTGAACAGACCTATAACCACTAAGGAAATTGAAGCAGTCATCAAAAAATCTCCCAACAAACAAAAGCCCAGGGCCAGATGGCTTCCCAGGGGAATTCTACCAAACATTTCAAGAAGAATTAATACCTATTCTTCTGAAACTGTTCCAAAAAATAGAAATGGAAGGAAAACTTCCAAACTCATTTTATGAGGCCACCATTACCTTGATCCCAAAACCAGACAAAGACCCCATCAAAAAGGAGAACTACAGACCAATATCCCTGATGAACATGGATGCAAAAATTCTCACCAAAACACTAGCCAATAGGATCCAACAGTACATTAAAAGGATTATTCACCACGACCAAGTGGGATTTATCCCTGGGCTGCAAGGTTGGTTCAACATCCGCAAATCAATCAACGTGATACAATGCATTAACAAAAGAAAGAACAAGAATCATATGATCCTCTCAATAGATGCAGAAAAAGCCTTTGACAAAGTACAGCATCCTTTCTTGATCAAAACTCTTCAGAGTATAGGCATAGAGGGTACATACCTCAATATCATAAAAGCCATCTATGAAAAACCTACAGCAAATATCATTCTCAATGGGGAAAAACTGAGAGCTTTCCCCCTAAGGTCAGGAACACAGCAGGGATGTCCACTATCACCACTGCTATTCAACATAGTATTAGAAGTCCTAGCCACAGCAATCAGACAACAAAAAGAAATCAAAGGCATCCAAATTGGCAAAGAAGAAGTCAAACTCTCACTCTTTGCAGATGATATGATACTTTATGTGGAAAACCCCAAAGACTCCACCCCAAAACTGCTAGAACTCATACAGGAATTCAGTCAAGTGGCAGGATATAAAATCAATGCACAGAAATCAGTGGCATTCCTATACACCAACAACAAGACAGAAGAAAGAGAAATTAAGGAGTCAATCCTATTTACAATCGCACCCAAAACCATAAGATACCTAGGAATAAATCTAACCAAAGAGGCAAAGGATCTGTACTCAGAAAACTATAAAATACTCATGAAAGAAATTGAGGAAGGCACAAAGAAATGGAAAAACGTTCCATGCTCATGGATTGGAAGAACAAATATTGTGAAGATGTCAATGCTACCTAGAGCAATCTACACATTCAATGCAATCCCCATCAAAATACCATCCACTTTTTTCAAAGAAATGGAACAAATAATCCTAAAATTTGTATGGAACCAGAAAAGACCCCGAATAGCCAGAGGAATGTTGAAAAAGAAAAGCAAAGCTGGCGGCATCACAATTCCGGACTTCCAGCTCTATTACAAAGCTGTCATCATCAAGACACTATGGTACTGGCACAAAAACAGACACATCGATCAATGGAACAGAATAGAGAGCCCAGAAATGGACCCTCAACTCTATGGTCAACTCATCTTTGACAAAGCAGGAAAGGATGTCCAATGGAAAAAAGACAGTCTCTTCAACAAATGCTGTTGGAAAAATTGGATAGCCACATGCAGAAGAATGAAACTGGACCATTTCCTTACACCACACACAAAAATAGACTCCAAATGGTTGAAAGACCTCAATGTGCAACAGGAGTCCATCCAAATCCTAAAGGAGAACACAGGCAGCAACCTCTTCGACCTCAGCCACAGCAACTTCTTCCTAGAAACATCGCCAAAGGCAAGGGAAGCAAGGGCAAAAATGAACTATTGGGACTTGATCAAGATAAAAAGCTTTTGCAAAGCAAAGGAAACAGTCAACAAAACCAAAAGACAACTGACAGAATGGGAGAAGATATTTGCAAATGACATATCAGATAAAGGGCTAGTATCCAAAATCTATAAAGAACTTCTCAAACTCAACACCCAAAGAACAAAGAATCTAATCAAGAAATGGTCAGAAGACATGAACAGACATTTTTCCAAAGAAGACATCCAAATGGCCAACAGACACATGAAAAAGAGCTCAATATCGCTTGGCATCAGGGAAATCCAAATCAAAACCTCAATGAGATACCACCTCACACCAGTCAGAATGGCTAAAATTAACAAGTCAGGAAATGACAGATGTTGGTGGGGATGCGGAGAAAGGGGAACCCTCCTACACTGTTGGTGGGAATGCAGGCTGGTGCAGCCACTCTGGAAAACAGTATGGAGGTTCCACAAAAAGTTGAAAATAGAGCTACCATATGATCCAGCAATTGCACTCCTGGGTATTTACCCCAAAGATACAAAAGTAGGGATCTGAAAGGGTACGTGCACCCTGATGTTTATAGCAGTGATGTCCACAATAGCCAAACTGTGGAAAGAGCCAAGATGTCCATCAACAGATGAATGGATAAAGAAGATGAGGTATATATATACAATGGAATATTATGCAGCCATCAAAAGGAATGAGATCTTGCCATTTGCAATGACGTGGATGGAACTGGAGGGTATTATGCTGAGCGAAATAAGTCAAACAGAGAAAGACATGTATCATATGACCTCACCGATATGAGGAATTCTTAATCTCAGTAAACAAACTGAGGGTTGCTGGAGTGGGTGGTGGGGTGGGAGGGATGGGGTGACTGGGTGATAGACACTGGGGATAGACACTTACTATGTGCTCTAGTAAGCGCCATGAATTGTGCAAACCTGTTGAATCTCAGATCTGTACCTCTGAAACAAATAATGCAATATATGTTAAGGAAAAAAAAAAGAAGAAGAAGAAGATAGCAGGAGGGGAAGAATGAAGGGGGGGAAATCGGAGGGGTAGACGAACCATGAGAGATGATGGACTCTGAAAAACAAACTGAGGGTTCTAGAAGGCAGGCGGTGGGAGGATGGGTTAGCCTGGTGATGGGTACTGAGGAGGGCACATTCTGCATGGAGCACTGGGTGTTATACACAAACAATGAATCATGGAACACTACATCTAAAACTAATGATGTAATATATGGGGATTAACATAACAATAAAATAATAATAATAATAATAAAACAGAAAAAAAAACTTAAATAAAATAAATGTATGAGATCAGACTTTAGATGCTTTAAACAAAGTATTTCCTGGGCGCCTGGGTGGCTCAGTTGGTTAAGCGACTGCCTTCAGCTCAGGTCATGATCCCAGGGTCCTGGGATCGAGTCCCGCATCGGGCTCCCTGCTCTGCGGGGAGCCTGCTTCTCCCTCTCCCACTCCCCCTGCTTGTGTTCCTGCTCTTGCTGTGTCTCTCTCTGTCAAATAAATAAATAAAATCTTTAAAAAAAAAAAAAAAAAAAAAAACAAAGTATTTCCTGGGATACATGCCTATACTTAATAAATGTTTGTTGATTTATAGTATTAAATCACTTTACAACATACAGAGTATTCTGGAATTGAGGAGTTTCTCTTAATGTAGATAATTTTAGAACTTTAAGGCTATAGATCACAAAATTAGGAACTCCATGAAAGAATGTGAAAGTTAAAACATTTATTTCATCGTGAAAAGAAAGCTTAAAAAAGAAAAAGAAAAAAACCCTTTAATATGTTATCATTAAAACAAAATCTTATTCTAAACAAAGACCATTTAGTTGCTAGTCAAGAAAAATTCCCTACCCTTTCCCACCTAACTGAAACTCAATCTTTCTTCTAGCCACAAAAAATAGTTATTTTTTGGTTACACGTTAAACTTGCAAGTAATATTTTGGACGTACTTTCTGACATTAATCTATCCTTAATATTTATGTGTTTCAAAAAAGTCCAAAGAATACAGTTGAATAATGGGGAGTAATTTAAATGGTGCATGCAAATTGTCATGAAGAAATGAAGAGGGAATTATGTCAAAAAGAATGTTCACAGTATAATAAAGAAAGGAATAGCTTTCAATGCCTACTGACTTCTCGAAAAATATTTCTATCCCACCAGACGGAACTTTGAAGATGTCACCACTGCTTGTGAAAACTCTTAAAGCAGAGAAAATATCCTACCTAGTGCTTGAAAATAGATAAATATATTCTTTTGGGGAATATCATGAACATTTTTTTAGAAACTATTTTGCCTATAGCTGCTATGAGCAATGGTTCTGGCAAGAGACACATTTGTATTAATTTTTGTATTCACTATAGAACCCTAGAATTTTGCCATGTTGTCATCTTTTAAGACAGGCTCTGGATTTACGGACAATTTTCACCATGAAAATACCAGCTAGGTGATAATATCATCAACTAAGCACAGATAGGTTTAGACAAACTTGTTATAGCATTTCCATCTTTAGAAAAATCTCTCTCCTGTTTTTTTTTTTCCTTTTCATTATTTGCTTCCATCTAGAGAGGTTTCCATTCTTTTCTATGCTATATAAACCTCTGTATTTTTTAGTATTCGTCAATGAAAAGAAGTCAGTCATGTCCTGAAGTGTTCCAAACAGCACAATCAAAAGGAAATAATAACAGTAAACTTGAATGGTTGAAATTTTTCTTGTATCTCTTTTAAAAGTTGTTTTATCTTACTAATGCTGGTCATAAGACAAAATCCTGTTCGGTGAATAGTCATTTTTCAATATGTTTTTTTTCTCACAGGTATACCCATTTAACATCTATGAATTCGAGAAAGAAGAGCAAAGGAATAAAGATGAAACAAGAGAGTAAGAGGAAGATTAAGAGATTGGTTATAATGTTTTACCAATTAAAAAATAAATTAAAAAAGAGATCGGTTATAATGACATTTTAATTCAGTTCTTCCTAAGTACCTACAAACCAAACAAAAAAGAGTGAAAATTAGCAGTAAAAACTTATTTTATGAGGATTATTACGTAGAGTTGGTGATCTCATGGGCAAATCCGGTGCATTGGTATAGAATAACCACATAAAAAAGTTTGTTCGTCAGAGGAATGGTAATCTTAAACCAAACCACATTTATATTTGGTAGGAAGTGCCAGAGTTTTGTTGAATGATGAGGGAAAGCGGATTTAAATATGGAAACCTAGCAAACTGCAATTAACGTGCAGAAACTCTGTTTGAAAGTTTACAATAGCTACTTATCACTAAGTGGGATTTCCAAGGTAGGGATAAATGATAATATAATATATAGTATAATATTGGGAGAAAATATTTAAATCCTGTGTTCTTTCCTAGAGGGAGTTTCTGTTTCATTTGTTTTGAGATGTGATATATATATAGATATATAGATATATAATGGAATATTATGTTTTGTTTTGTTTTATGGTACATTTTGGTTGCAGTTCATCTTTCATAGCCTCTGGCAAGAGCCAAGCTCTCCTCTAGAAGTTTAAAGTGAGTTTTCTGTGGTGTTCGATTATTATTTAGAAAGGTCTGTCTTGTTTCTCATAGAGAAGATTCAAAGGATTCTCTTAGAGGATTCTGGAATTAGAGGATCAGGAAATCACAGGGCAGGTTGTCACAGGACACACGGCCTGGTCCTTGTTAGAGTTTGTTAGTTATCCTGATAACACACAGTAAGAGGAGGAGCAGATCCTACTCTAATGAGGTGGCAGCTACATTCCTTTCAAAATGACCACAGTTTTTCTCTTGTGAATTCATTTCACAAATTATACAGACAAGTTTAACGTGGTCTCCAAATGGAAACAGAATGTGGAGGCTCTAAAACCGTTTCTCACATGATACACAGAAAAAAACACTAACTCTTAAATGCACTTGAATCCTGTTCTCGGTGTCTGCAAACTTTCCTTCCCTTGAAAATTCAGGATTCTTTCATTTGGTACCTCTGAAAACCGAAATAAGCATAAGGTTTATTTTCTATGGTTTGCATATTTTAAGGAAAAACCGGTAAATAAATCATTCATACGTTAAGAACGATTACTAGCATGTAAAGTGGAATACAGAATTACCTTAGATATATTGCACACCATGCTTTTTCGGGACGGCAGCTAATTTCCAGCAGAAAGGTCATGCAAAAAAATAATGTGATTAGAAGAGGTTGAAGGGGAAAAAAAATAGCCACATATTTGGACATAGACCAAATTCCCTTTTTGCCACTGTAACTGAAAACCATTGCTTCAATATTTAATGAAACTCTTATGCTGCAGCACCTGGTCACATTGTCAGCACTGCCTAACCATTGCCTCCCCCGTGGGTCATTACTGCCGCCATCTGAAAGGGGGCAAACTGTTCATCGATGACAATAATGCCAGTCTTTAAGAATCTACAGCTACAAAACAGCAGGAGACAGAGTTACTTTGGCTTTGATCTTGGGAAAAATGGCTGGGGGCAAAACGCTGTTTCCTACCATCAGAGACTATACAGTTCGCAATAATTCTGTAAGTCAAAGCCATTCACAGGACTCAACTTGGCTGCCCTGCTTTGCTTTCTCTCTCCCCTTGCAGAAAGCTAGCAGCGCCTGGTGAGAGATCCTTGTCAACAGGAAAACACTAGTTCACGCCACCCTGCTAATGATCCAATGCATCAATACCTCAAACAATCACAACAAGCAGATGTCCTAAGTTAATATAGACTTCCCTGGGATTTTCCTGGTGAAACACGGCTTTAAAAGGCATTAGTCTTTTGTCCTCACTAGAGAACGGCTAAATCCTGGCACCAATTCCTTGGGTATGTGAACCTCAGCCTAATGGAATTTAATTACTTTAGTGGTATTAATCATCTGTACAGTAGAGCAAAGAGTATTTTATTACCACTTTTAAGGGTTATCGGCACATTTATTTCAAATGAACTGTCAAACGGCATTAGGTGTAAGGCATGCCGGGTTTGAGTTCTGCAGCTCAGGTGAAAATAAATTTACAGTTTAAAACTCTTCCCCGATCATCAGCACCCCACCCATTAATAGTTGCAGCACATATGTAAGACTCTCAAAATTAAAAGAAATTAAGTGTTGAATTAGCTATTCATTTTTTACTCTCTGGTTTTATTCTTATTCCAACCATTTGGACTACTCATTTGCAAAGGTTGCTTTATACCAAGGACCCCAGGAACACCAATTGGCATCAAATAGGCTGTGACACCATTACAGGCTTAGTTACAGAAAAGTGACGCTAATCTTTTCCATTATCAGGCAACAAGCACCAGCTCAATAATATAAGATTCCTTCAATTCACACCATGGAGCAAATGCTTTTGTTTTTGTTCATATTCAGGGAAAATGAATGTGTACTTCTCTCTCCTCTTGGTTGTTTTTAGCCCTATTTGAATTGTTCTATAAAGAACTCTAAGAAACTCTTGCAACATTTATAAAGCTTTCCTCCTGTGCTAAATAGATCCAAGAGTGGATTGCAAGATGCCAAACTCAGGTTAATTCTGTAGACTTCAGTAAACTTTCTGTATGCCATAAAGCATTCCGCAGAATTCAGGGGCAGCAAACTAGAAGAGTGGGAATGGGGAAAATGCGGGACAAGGGTCCAAATACAAAGATGGCCGGAGAACTCTTGGGGGCTCTGGAAGCAGACTATCTGGTTTCAGTCCCCCAAGTATTAGTTATGATACTATGGTATAACAGGCAATGTATTTGGTCTTTGTCCCCAGGTCCTGGCACAAAGCTCATCAAACTCTTGGAATTTCCGGGGCGCCTGGGTGACTCAGTCGGTTAAGCGTCTGCCTTCGGCTCGAGTCATGATCCCGGGGTCCTGGGATCAAGCCCCGCATTGGGCTCCCTGCTCGGCGGGAAGTCTGCTTCTCTCTCTCCCACTCCCCCTGCTTGTGTTCCCTCTCTCGCTGTCTCTCTCTCTCTCTCTGTCAAAAATAAATAAAATCTTAAAAAAACAAAACAAAACAAAACAAAACTCTTGGAATTTCCAGAGCGATAGGAGTGTTTTGTTTGTTTGTTTGTTTTAATCATTTACAAGGAACCCTTTTTGAGCTTATGCTACCGAGGCAACTTTAGGGTGTGGCTCCTGAGTAGCCTCAGGATGGGGCTGGTCACCAGAAAGACCAAGTACTTAGAGGGTTGGAACTTTGGGCCCCATCCAAGACCTCCAGGAAGGGGAAGAGAAGAGCAGGTGCTGCAGAATAAACTCTAAAAACTCTTGAGCAGCAAGATTTGATGAGCTTTCAGGTTTGTGAACCGGTGGGGGTGTTGAGAGAGTAGCTCACCTGAGGAGACGTGGGAGCTCAGCTCTCTTCTCACACATCTTCCCTGTGCCCTCTGGCTGTTCCTGAGTTACATCCTTTTATATTAAACTGATAATCTAGTGAGTAAAATGTTTCTCTGAGTTCTCGCACATGAATCAAACCCAAGGAGAGGATCATGAGAACCCCTGATCTATAGCTGGGAGGTCATCAGCACAAGTGACAGGTGTCTGAAGTGGGGAGGGAGGGCGGTCTTGTAGGACTGAGCCCTTAAACAGTGGGATCTGGTGTCATCACCAGCTAGTGTCAGACTTAGGTAATGACTCGCTGGTGCAGGGAAAAACACACATAATAGAGATACCTTTGATAAATTATTCAACCTCCTCGGTTTCCTTCTCTATAAATTGAGAATATAATCATAAACTAATCTTAAGGTTCAAAGACAATATGTATAAATAAAACACTCTTAGCAGAATTCCTGGTATACAGTGGGCTCTGTTATGTTGTTGTTATGATTATAAGGAGGATATATAATTCTTGAAAAAGCCATATGTTCCACCTCATCACGTGGGTCAATATCATGTTGAATGAATTCCCTATGAATTTTAGTGACTTCTAAGACACCTTCATTTTTTCCTCCTCAGCCCACCCCTCCCCCACCAAAGTCTCCCGACCTGCTCCACATCCACCTGTTTACGGCATTTCCACTCCTCTCATTTCAGAGACATTCTGCAGTGAGAAGCAAATGAGAGCGATTTGTGACATGAGATACCGCATGTGCGAAAGACACATAATTAGTGTCAAAATGGATGCATTTGCTTTTTGAAGTCTATTTGTCCTGTGATTTCAAATGAATCAAGCTGCTATATCTCTCTCAACAGCTTCATACTACTCCATAATGAATTAAATGGCTCCTCTGGAAAAAAAAAAAAAAAGTGTAAGCTTTATGAATAAAATGCCTTTTCAAATGTTGGGATAAGAAGAACTTAAAAAGACTCTTACGTCTAGTACCCCTTCGTTTAAAGATCTTCTCCAAACTCAATATCTTTGAAAGGAAAGCATTCTCTAAGACAAAAAAAAAAAAAGAGAGAGAGAGAAAGAAAAAAACTCTCTCCCCTCACCCCCATCTTTCCAAACATTATAATTAGCAGTGGGGGGTAGGAAAAAAAAGCTACAGTATTCAGTAAAGGCAGAATAGGGCTCTGAATTTCCCTACCCCTGCTTAGTACTCTGACATCCTAAACATGCAATGAAGGCCCCAAATCCTTTTCAAAGACATTTCATAAGAGAAGAAAGAATGCTCCAGTGAAAGCTCTAAAATGTTTAGATTCTGCTATTCAGTTCCTCTATTTCCACTCTATTTCCATCCCCCTCTCTTTCTTCCCTGAATATTCCTGTTTGGTATTGAAATAATATACCTTCAGAGCACATTCTCTTAACTCTACCTTTGAAATAAGCTTGGTTTCTCCAAATTTCCCAAACTTTGGTCTAAACTAATTTCCTTTTGGATTTGAAAAACGGAGCAAAGAATTTTTTAACCTGACAGTAACCTGTGGAAAAGGCAGAAAATTATTTGCACTTTGGGAAAGCCAGAGCTACGGATGGTTAAAGGGAAGAGTGTTAATAAATAACTTAATTGAAAGTAGTTAGAGATTCAAGAAAACAATCTGTATGGATCTGGCCAGATATATACACATGAGATTATATATAAGTCCGATTTCTAGTAACAGTGCATGCTTCATATTTTGGAAGAAAGTTAAAATTAGCTATAGATTTATGGGTCTAATTTTTTCCTATTTGAACAAGCAGAAAATAAATAAAGGACATCTCAGATTCCATCCAATGGTCCATGGGGAACAGGTTTACCTCATCGTTGTCACTGGCATTATAAAAATTAACACCATTGTAAAGACTATAAACGAAACTCATAGTGAAGGGTTTAGGATTTAATCCTAGTTCCCTTTTATTCTTCCTACCATAAAACCTGTTTCTTCACTGCGAAATGAAGATAATGTTAATCATCTTAACAAGCACATGAGGATAAATGACATAAAATTTATATACCAAGTTAAACTACATAAATCGAACATGTTATAAAATGACCAACTATATTAAAGGAAAAATAAAATAATGTCATCTCTTTTCTTAGAGGAAGCCCCGGGCTTCACAATAGTGAGCTCTAGCTATTTCTGGTTCTAGGTAATGTAAGGACAAAGTATCCTTTGTAGTGAAAAAGACTTTCATTTAATCTACATTCTCCAAGCCTAGAATTCCTTTGGCATAATTTCTGTCTTTCTGGTATTTGCCTCCAGAGTTGGCCATGACCGCTATTTGAAGATAAGCCCTGTTAGCTGCTATCAGAAACAATAGACTAAGTGCCCAGTTGCATATGAAACCGGGCTAATGGAGATATCACACAAACCCAACTGATGTTTATACTCTAGAGGACAAATGCTAAGGTGATGTGAATGCATGTAACTGGAAATAAACATAGGTGGAAAAATACCTAGTGAGAGCTATTATTTCTTACAACTTGCATGATCATTAAGTTCATCATTTTATTAAACATTTCCTATTCATTAATCACTTGATTGGTACTCAGAGTACAAAATTGTCAATATCAGGATCATCGGTGTTACAGAAGTGATTGCATAAATGCTGGTACATCTATTGATATAATATTCTAGTATCAAAATTATCACTGAGAGCTTATAATAATGGAGGGATATGTTTTGGCCAAATGAAAATAAATGGAAAACATTCATATCCGTGGCATGATTACAACTATATAAAATAAAGCACTACATATAGATAAAAAGTTGGAAGAAAATACATCAAAGTATGAACTGTGATCGGTTTTGCTTGGTCACAGCAAGAATTTCTTTCTTCTTTCTAGTTTTCCCAAATTTACTCATATTTTTTTGTTCTTTTTCTATGCTGAGAAAACACACATGCAACTAATTTTGTTAATTAGGAAAAAAGAGAAGAGACCTCATTTAATACTTTTGTGTCACTGCAAAAGGGTGTAAACCTACAATTGATGTTATATGTCGGTTGAGAACAAAGGTAAGTACAAAACAGAAAGAATAAGGCCCCTGGCATAGAAGTTCTGTTTCGACCATTGATGCTCCTATTTAGTTCTTTGTAATGAGCAATCCTTCTCCAATCCCAGACTACTGGCTCTAAGTGTCTTTCCACTTTTCAGATAATACTATGGATTTTCATTTACTGTTGAAGTTTATTTATCGCTGCTACTTATTTTATCACAAGCATCAATCACCCAATTACCAAAATGTCCTTTACTGTGCTGTTAGTGAAAACAAGTGATTTCCCACTTAACAAAACTTATTTTTTAGAAATAAATTATCCTTACATGAATTCATCCCCAACTTGCTCATTTTTCTCCATTCCTATGGATATTTTCATTCTCTGCTTGACATGTCTTAAGGTGCACTGACTGAAATTAGACTCGGTATTCTAGATGAAAGTGTATCATTATTTGATATAACATCAACTTAATATTTCTATATTATTTTCTCCCTCTTCTAATGCACCCTGGAGTCCTCTTTGCCTTCCTAACTGTCTATGTGTCATGGGGAGACTTCTTCCTAGAGCTGTCCAGGATGACTCCTAACTCACTTAAACAGCACACACTGTTTTAATCATATCTGTTTTCACCTCTTTTTATGAGCTGAGCTGTTCTTTTGCTAACTTAGCTTTTCTTTTATGTGAAATGTTCTAGGTCAGATAAGTAATATGGTTTTCTTTTTTTTTTTTAATGTTTTATTTATTTATTTGTCAGAGAGAGAGCACAAGCAGAGAGAGCTGCAGGCAGAGGCAGAGGGAGAAGCAGGCTCCCCACTGAGCAGGGAGCCCGATGCGGGGCTCGATCCCAGGACCCTGGGATCATGACCTGAGCCGAAGGCAGACGCTTAACTGACTGAGCCACCCAGGCGCCCCAGTAATATGGTTTTCAAAGATATAATGATAAAAAGTAATGTTAGCTCAGCGGCAAAAAAAAATTATGTTTCAAACGTAGTGTTAATCATTTCTACAAATATATGAGAATTACATTAAAAGATTTTCATGAGTGAATATTGAAATATTTAACACTTATGAAAGAGATTTATGTGCCTGTCTTGTTTTTCATAAACGTCTTGGCCATTTTACTAATTAACCAAAGATATCTTTGTTTAGACAAATTTTGTCTCCATCACAGCCTATGCTCTTTCTACATTACTTTTTCCTGCAGTAAAATTAAAGCACTCAGTTTTACACACTAATCATCCTCTAGGTAACAGATTGCAATATTTTGAATACAAAAGTATGAGACAGGAAGATGGGACTTTTGGGCACTCATCCCGGATCTTTCGCCCAATGTGTGCTGTGCTCAGGAAATGTACTGCTTTCTCCTTTGCCTCAGTTAACTTGTTCAAAGAATGGATGTAGCAATTTTAACGACCTTACAAGATGTCGCAATTTTTGTGGTTTTTTAAAAAAATGTGATTCTCGATTATTTTTCCTCAGATTATATTTAAGTGTTCTTCATTGCATCTTTATATACCTTCCTAGAAATATAACCTGTGAGAATGTGCCCCCGTGCATAGTCTGACTTCAGTTTTGCGGCTGAACGTCATTGCTAAAGGATTTCAGGTTCTTTCCAACCAGCCTCAGTTTTCAAAGCATATACTTACTGCAAAATTATGAGAAGGTATTTCCCCTCAGTACTCATACTTTTCATGATCCCAAAGCCTTTCCTTTCAAATTTAGTCAATATTTATTTGGAGAGAAATATCACTTTGTCAATTTGAAGCAATAGTTTAATCTTATCCTAGCTTTCTTTGCCCTTCCAATAGCCCTCTCATCCACTTTCGAGTGAAGTCTGGCTCAGGACATAAAAATCAGAATTTATATTAGTGGTCTTAGTAGAAATAAAATATAATTAGTGAAATAAACATTATATAAAATACATATTTGCAAATGTTTATATTAGATTAATAGATCAATAGATTAAATTAATATATTAGGTTTGAATTTATATTACATACCTCTTTCAAATAGTTACTCTGTTCTTTTGAATCATCCCAATCGCATATTAATTTAGTTGCTGGTAGAAAAAGATGGTGACTCATTTTTATATAGGGAGATAAAACAGAAAAGAGACTGGATACATGAATTAAAACATGAAAAACACACTATCGTTACCTCATAAGTATTGCTGACTCCTTCATTAATTTCATTCTATATATATCTATTGAGTATTTATTATGGACCAAGCACTGAGCTATGAGCTGGGTCTATAAGAGTGAACAGAACAGAAAAAGCCTCTTCTATCATAGAGCTTACAAATAAAAAGAAGTATGAATTAGCCTGAACTCTATGCACTGACAGTTTTTGTAGGATACAAGTGGTTATTATCTACAATTCCATGTGATTCAGGCCAAATAATAAGTCAAATGATGATAAGTCACACAAAGAACAATGAAACTGGAGTAAAGGAGAAACCAAGTCTATGTGGAATATTATTCTTTTAAATAGGATAGTTGCAGAAGGAAGGGACCTTAAGTAAGCAAGGGAACAAGATAATGTGGATATCTGTGGAAAGAGCATTCAAAGCATGGGGCACAACAGAAACAAAATCCTGAAGCAGAATTGGATTTAGTTATTGAGAACCAGCATGGGTACCAGTGTGGCTGGAGCAGAGTGGGCAAGGGGAAGAGTGGAAGACAGTGAGATCAGCAAGGTAGAGATGGGGTTTGGGGGCAGCAAGGACAGCAGGGCCATGTGGCCACAATAAGGAATTTCGCTTTACTCTAATACAATTGGAAACTTTTGGAGGGCTTTGAGCAAATAGTTACATGGTGCAACTTACTTTTTAATAGGACTATCCTGGTTTTGGGGTTGAGAACAGTATCTGAGAGGGCAGAGAGAAGGGCAGAAGCAGAGAGGCATATTAGGAAGCCTTTACAACAATCTAGGCAAGAAATGATGGTGGCTTGGGCCAGGTGGGCAGAAGTAAGGTGGGGAGAAACAGTCACATTCAGGGTGTAAATTGGAGGTAGAGCTGACAGGTGTTGCTTATAGGTTAGATCTGGACTGAGAGGATGAGGTGGGTGAGAGGGATCAAGATGGCTGTAGCCTGTGTAGTGCAACATGGAACTCCTACATGACTTTGACAATTATTTTGGTGAAACAATGGAAATGAAAGCCTGACTGGAATAGGTTCAAGAGAGAATGCTGGGAGAAAATGATTAGAGACAACTTTTTTCCACCCTAGGGGTATTCCTACTAAAATAGAGAAATGGGGTAGTAAGGAGCAGGGCATTTGTAGGTTAGGTAATTTTTTAAATTCACATGATACAACAGCAGGTATATTTTGCTGATGGGAGTGACCCAATAGGAATGAATGATGGTGCAGGAGAGAGAAAGGAGAATTGTTGGACTCATCTCCTTGAATAGGGAGAGATGAAATGCAGGGTAGGGGCTGGCCTTGGGAAGGGCACAGTTTATCCATAGTAAGGTCCATGTAAAAGGCAGAATATGAGAATGCTCTTCTAAAAGGATATGAAAGTGACTAGACTGGGGAAGTGTACTATGATTTCCAGGTCGCAATAAAGGCCCAGTTCAGGTAGTGGTAAATATCACCGGCAATGTTGTGAGCTTTCCTCTAGTCAGCTGTGAGGGTGCAGAGTGAACAGTTGAATTTGTCCAGGTTAAGATGACAAGAGGAGGAACATGAGACAATGATTCTAATCATGGACAACTGAATCTAATTCATATAGGAGTAACAAGGACACTGGGTGATGACGAGAAAAAGTAAAAATGATTGATGGATCCTAGGGGGAAGTTGAGATACTAGAAGGGGAGAGCTGGAAAGATAAAAATGGTGACTGGAGAGCAGGAAGCTTGAAATTGAGATGACAGAACAGGTTGAGTTATTGGTATTGGCGAGGTCTAGGACAGAGGCTCTCAGAATCACCTGGAAGGCTTGGTAAAGGAATTGTTGACTTCATACTCAGAGTTTCTGATTCAATAGGTTTGGGGCTGAGCCCCCAAATTTGCATTTCTAATACGTCCCAGGTGATGCTGCGTCTCCTGGTCTGGGACCACAGTTTGAGAACCACCGGTCCGGGGTGTGATCATGGGGAAGGTGCGGTGGAAAACAAGATTGATGTGGGAGAGGACTTCGAGGACTGGGAGGCTGGGGTATTAGAAAAATCGTTCATGTGATTAATACATGGACAGAGCTATTCAATCCAAATGTAGATTTTATTCAGCCACCAATTGTGAGTCCAGTGCTGTATCTGATGTGAAGTCTCATACAGAATCAAAACATAAAAACAAACAAATCAAGAAGCACCTTCACTGCTCTGAGACTCACATTTCCAAATTATGTCTGTCTCACAGAAAGATTCAGCACATTTATAGGATTATTTATTCCATTGCAAAGTGTAGAATTCTAGGTGTACTTTGTCTAGAGCAAAGAGCACATGTTCCTGAAAAGTGACAGGTAAACAGAATAATTTCAAATGTGGAAGAGAGCTCATTAAACAAAATCCTACCTAATCATTTTATAAATTTATAAATTCTCAATTTTACATATTGAGTAGTTTATGTAGGCGTTAATGTTGTACTCTTTCCCCCCGCCCCAGAGGAAAAAAAGCCCCAAACACACAATATTATTCATATAATTTCAGGGAGTTTAAGGACCCTATGAAGCCCATCCATGGTGAGTGTCCTCAATCTAACTGAAAATCAGTCAAAGGTAGAACTGCAGAAAAAATGCTTTTGTACCTTTCCTTCACCCATACCACACACAGCCCTTTTTATAAAAAGTAAGCCTCTTTTGCAAAAACAAAACAAAACAAAACAAACATATTTTCTAAGCACAAGCAGTTTTATAAATATCTCTTTGGACATGAAAATCACATCAACAAAAACTGGACTAATCATAGATTTTCATGGGTCCCGAACACTGTGACACAGCTAAAGAGATATAAGATCACTGTTTTCACCCTCAAAAACCATATCTCAAAACCATACTATACTCTACACTACAGTTTGATATTATGAAAGGGAATATAAAGCACACACACATGAAATGTACCTGAAAATACATGCGTTCAAGTAAGGATTCCAGAAGGCAAAAGGAGAGATGTCACAACATTGTTAATAAATTTGCTGTCAAAAGAAGAATTCAAGTATTAAGTACCCCCAAGGCAATGGCCCTTCATGGCACAACAGTGAAGAATAGGCTTTCTCAAAGAAATTAGCCTGGAATTGGCCCTTGTAGAAGAGGGCAAAACAAATGCAGTCAACATGTACAAAGGATGTCTCAAGACAGGGGTGGCTGGCTACCTGTCGGTCTGAAATTTGACATGTTTGGCAAGTTCTCCATCAAAATGCACCAGACCTGCCATTAGAGAGTGAAATGGGCCAAACAGTGTGCAAGATCTCAGCAGAGCAGATGAGCAGATTCAAATTAACGCAAAAGCTATTGTACTAAAGTCTCCTCCAAGAAAGCGGCTTCCCTGGGTCCTGGTCACTGCTTAGAGACTATTCAACTGTCAGCCTTGTTCCAAACACCCACTGTTATCATTGTCTCATCATCACATATCTGTGAACAGTCTACAGTTTACAAAGGGGTTTCATATACATGGCCTCGTTTCTTGCTGTTAGTAGCTCTTGTATTGACCTTTCATTAAGCAACTCCAGGGAGATAAACAAGGAAGAAAATGCATGCAATTATTTGATCTATGTAAAATCTCATTCCATTAAAAAAAAGTCTTTAAGAAGTGACACAGATTGACACCCTTTGCACCAAAAGAGTAATGCAGCAAGTATCCTTGCTATTGTCCCCTGTAATCCCCATGGTAGGTTGAGTTTCATGAGTCAAAAGAAGAAGAACATAATTTGCCTCTGGGTGATTAAAAAGGGGAAAAAAAAGTATTGTTATCTTCTGAATTTCATAGGTTGTTGAAACAATGCGTTTTGCTCTGGTTTGTTTCTTTTACCAAATTCTCCAAATTAAGTAAAGGAAATTTTATTATGACATCATATGGAAATATTCAAGGTATTTGATTAGAAATACTGGAAATATTCAAGATACTTGATTAATAAGTTTTGGGGTTAACTCGGCTATAGTAACATAATTTGCAACCTTGAAAGGTCTTCTGATCATCAGTGGCCTGGGGTGGCATGGGGATGAGATCGAGTTGAACAACTTCAACACTAAGGAGGGAAAGGCCAGTGCTGAAAAACAAATCCACTTAATTAATGGTTCTCATGAGTTTAGATCCAGATTATTAGAATTTTAAATAAATTAAAATTTAAAACTTTGCATTTCAGTTATTTTAACTATCCATTTTACCTCCTAGACCTGGCCTCTCTAGCCATAACGCTTTATTTTATGCCTTTAGAATATGCTCTATTAAAAAAGTTGAAGGGTGCCTGGGTGGCTCAGTTGGTTAAGTGTCTGACTCTTGGTTTTGGCTCAGGTCATCATCTCAGGGTCCTGAGATTGAGCCCCAAGACTGGCTCCACGCTGAGCACGGAGTCTGCTTGTCCCTTTCCCCCTGCTCCTCCCCCTGTTCTCTCTCATAAATAAATAAAACCTTTAAAAATAAATAAATTAATTAATTAAAAAGGTGATGGGGTGCCTGGGTGGCTCAGTCAGTTAAGCACCTGCCTTTGGCTCAGGTCATGATCCCAGAGTCCTGGGATTGAGCCCCGCATTGCATCGGGCTCCCTGTTTACCAGGGAGTCGGCTTCTCCCTTTCCCCTCCCCCTGCTTGTGCTCTGTCTCTCAAATAAATAAATAAAATCTTTTTAAAAAATTAAAAAGTTGAGAATTTTCCTATATCTTGGAAATAGATAGTGAAGATCTTTTGGAATACTCAAAATGTTCTATTACTCAGAACTCCTGCAACTTTCTGGAGTAAGCATATTGGAGCTGACGGCAAGCCGCCACTCATATGTGCCAGTCAGGCCTTGTAAAATCCTGAGGCACCTCTGACCCCTCAAAGGCCAACATACAATTAAATTTGGTTTCAGTTTTAGGCAAGTTGGCTCTGATTATTAGGAAATTAATCATCTATAAATTTTATATGGAATATGTATGTATTTGGTTAAACAAAGCATTTTATTTTACAATAATTCCAGATAACAGAGTGCACTTTAATTTTTATTCAGAATTGTAATCATTACCGCTAAACTTTCCTCTCTGCAACTATTCTGATGTATTTGAAAAAATGACTAAATTTCTTTTTGGTCATGAAAAACTGCATACACTAGCATGGAAGCAAAAGATCTAGGAAGAAAACCCAAATAAATCTAGAACCAAGCAAAAAAGCACAAGGTATCCAATTTCACTCAGCAGTGATTAAAATCTCCAAACCACATGTAAAATTCTGCTGACTGGATTCAGCCAGAAGTGAAATAAAGAAAGTAAAAGTTTTTCTATACATAGTTTAAAAAAAAAAAAAAATCATGGGTAATCAGAAACTCCATTCCACCAGGAAAAAATAACAAGATTTAAAATTGTTGTAATAAGGCAGTGGTTAAGAATACAACTACATTATGCTAATTATCATAGTTATACCATTAGCCAATGTAAATTACTACACTTATTAAAGGGACAAAAATGGCTTTGTGCTTAGAAGATACACATAAGTTATAGTAAGGTTTATAGGCTGAGAGTAAAATTATGTCTCTTTTGCAATAAAAATAATGGTTTTAAATAGAAAATAATAAATAACATGAGTGAACATGCAAGTGTATAATAATTAGTTTAACTTTTATAGAGGGCAGGACCTCAGTTTTATTATCATTACTGTATCATATTCACTTCAGCTCTGTACAACTGTAGCCTTCTTTAGTTAAAGCAAATGTTTGGTGTGTCATTGTGGCTCTAATTCCCACAAAGGCACGTTCATTTTTTTTCCTTTTGTACCAGCGAAGAAAGAACCAAAACAATTTTTTTTTTTTAAGATTTTATTCATTTGGGCGCCTGGGTGGCTCAGTTGGTTAAGCGACTGCCTTCGGCTCAGGTCATGATCCTGGAGTCCCGGGATCGAGTCCCACATCGGGCTCCCTGCTCGGCAGGGGGTCTGCTTCTCCCTCTGACCCTCCCCCCTCTCATGTGCTCTCTCTCTCTCTCTCTCTTTCTCTCTCTCAAATAAATAAAATCTTTAAAAAAAAAAGATTTTATTCATTTATTTGACAGAGACACAGCAAGAGAGGGAACACAAGCAGGGGGAGCGGGAGAGAGAGAAGCAGGCTTCCCACTGAGCAGGGAGCCTGATGCGGGACTCGATCCCAGGACCCTGGGACCATGACCTGAGCCGAAGGCAGACGCTTAACGATTGAGCCACCCAGGTGCCCCCAAAACAATTTTCAAGACCCTTCAATTCAACTGTTATTTTAAGTTCACATAATCTTTCCCCCCAAGCCCAAGTTAAAGTTTGGGAGATGTTCTGGACATCTCCACACCATGAATCACTTACCAAGACCTGTGGATGCTCTTTCCTAATGCTTCTCCAATATGTTCCCTTCTTTCCATCTCTACCAATATCCCAGTCCAAGTGACCCCCACTTCTCACCTCACTTCTGTCAATAGGCTTTTTTTTTTTTTTTTAAGATTTTATTTATTTAACAGAGAGAGACACAGTGAGAGAGGAAACACAAGCAGGGGGAGTGGGAAAGGGAGAAGCAGGCTTCCCGCCAAGCAGGGAGTCCGATGCGGGGCTCGATCCCAGGACCCTGGGATCATGACCTGAGCTGAAGGCAGACGCTTAACGACTGAGCCACCCAGGCGCCCCTGTCAATAGGCTTTTAACTGCTCTCTCTCCTTATGCCCTACTCTGAACCAGTTGGAGTGTTCCAATAAAACCATATCTCTCTGGAGCTTCTCACTGCTGTGGGGATAACTTCCAAAATCTTTACTTGGACCTGCAAGTCCTGCAGAATCTTGCCCCAACTCACTCTCTGGCCTTATTTCTATCCAACGTTACTATTCATATTCCAGCCTTTCCCACTTTTTTTCAGATCCTTCAATGTTCTATTCTCCTTTCTGTCTTCAGGCTTTCCCTTCTTTTCAGTGCTTTTCCCCAAACTATGGCATACTCAGCTTAACAATCACTTGCTTACAAAATTTCACTTTGCTCTCTCCACCTAGGTCAGGTCAAATATGTATATCATCATATACCAGCCTGCTGTATAATGATCACAATTCTAATTATTTGTTTATCTGCCTATTATCCCTGCCTCCTCTGCTCGACATGTCCCTCACTCCCAGAACATATTAGGTACATAAACTTTGTTAGGCAGGGACCATGGAGGTCTTGTTCTCTACTGGATCTCCAGCTCTATGAACAATTCATACTACATAATATAAATAACCACCAAACTGTTGAATAGCTCCACTCCTGGGAGAAAAAAATATTCCATAGCTTTGGTGCTGGAGCCAAGGATGGCTCCACCAAAAACTAAACCTGGATAAAGAACAGCAGGAACTAAACCATCTTCTCTGAAAGGAACTTGATCTTGTTCATCCTAAACACCTTATTTTGAGCATCAGTAAAATCAGGGGTACAAATAGCTACTGGACATTGTTCATAATTGCAGGGATATTCTAATAAAACAATTTTGATGAACACACTTTCTAAACTATAAAGAGTTATGCTATACAAATGTAAGTTATTACTGGGATATGTGTGTATATGTGTGTATAAATGTTGATTTGAAGATGTATTTAGATATAATTATAAATATTTATATTTTCCCAACTGTGCTGTGATTTTTTTCAAGGGTAGAGATTGTGTCTTCTTTTAGTGAAGTAAAAATTATGTTTGTTTTTCAAAGCCTAAACAAGTAATGTCTTCTTTTCTAGGTCTTACCCAGTAATGGTTACACAATGGTTGTCTACAAATGGTTTATGAATGAAGAGTTCAATGGTCTTTAGTAATCAAGAAGCAAAAAGCCATGCATAGTGACAGGCTCTGCAAGGAATCGCTAATAAGCAGATTACACATAGCTTTTCTCAGGGAAGCTTGTGCATCCCTCTGTACTTGCTTTCAAACATACTCACAGATACATGCAGTGGTCCTGGATCCGAGTACGAAACACTTGTGATTTATATGAGACCTGATGGGAAAGGGCTTATCTTCGTATTTTCCCTAAGAAGAAGCCCAGTGAAGTAGCAATCTTTTCTTGCTAATCAGGATTAAAATGTACAGATTTAGCAACAGAAATATGAGGAAATTATCTAATCATCTATTTCAGAATGAATTCTTAAATGTATTACTTATAAGTTTCAAAATTGATAAAAAGTAATTTTTCTTATCTACGATCAAAAAAAAATAGGTATGTTAATATAAACCCACAGGGAAAAATATAGCAGGGAAAGAAAATTATGAACAACACAAACCATTGTAATCAAAGCAGTATGGTATCAGGGTCTCCTGGGTGGCTCAGTCAGCTAAGTGTCCAATTCTTGATTTCGGCTCAGGTCATGATCTCAGGGTCATGAGTTCGAGCCCCTACATCTGGCTCTGCGCTCAGTGGGGAGTCTGCATGAGATTCTCTCTCTCCCTCTCCCTCTGCTTCTCCCAACCGCCCCCACTCCCTCTGTCTCTCTCTCTATAATAAATAAATAAATCTTTAAAAAAAAAACACAGTATGGTATCAGAATAGGAATAGTCGGAGAGATCTGTGGAACACACTAGAGAAACCACAAAAAGTCAATAGTAGGAACTGAATATACAGGAAGATGCAATTTCAATCTAATGAAGAAAGGATAATTTATTTAAAAATAACAACAATGCCAGTAGCTATCCCTCTGAGAAAGAAAAAATATCATATGCTAAAATTCCAGTTTGCTTAAAAATTTAAATGTAAACCTAAACCAATAAAAATATTAGAAAAAACTTTAGAGACTGAATTTCCAACCTAGATATTAAAGTAAAGCTAGACATATCCGAATGTGCACAAATTACAATTTTTGAACAACAAATGATTCTATAAACAAAATCCATTGGCAGATAATATATTAAGATTTTGCAATCCAGGTGACATAAAAGTTTTAAAATCTAAAGTCCACAAATAGCTCTTCAAACTGATAACAAAAGGATCTACCACTCACACTGATGCATCTTGAAAACATTATGCCACGTGAAAGAAGCCAGACACAAGAGGTCACATATTGTGTGATTCCATTCATATGAAATATCCAGAATAGGTAAATCCATACTGACAGAAAGCAAATTGGTGGCTGCCAGAGACTGGGGAGAAGGAGAAATGAGGAATAACTGCATGGATACGGGGTCTGGGGGTGGGCAAAAGAGATGTTTTGGAACTAGATAGACATGGCCCTGCACAACATTGGGAATGTACTAAGTGCCACTGAGTTGTTCACTTTAAAGTGATTAGTTTTAGGTTATGTGAATTTCAACTCAATTAAAAAAAAAAGACATACCATCCAATTGATGTACAAAGCATTTTATTTTATTTTTTAAAAGATTTTATTTATTTATTTGACAGAGAGAGACACAGTGAGAGAGGAAACACAAGCAGGGGGAGTGGGAGAGGGAGAAGCAGGCTTCCCACCGAGCAGGGAGACCGATGCAGGGCTCGATCCCAGGACCCTGGGATCGTGACCTGAGCCGAAGGCAGACACTTAACAACTGAGCCACCCAGGCGCCCCCAATTGATGTACAAAGCATTTGAACAGACATTTCGCAAAAGAGTAAATCCTAATGGCCAATAAATTTATAAAATATATTCACCACCCCCTGGCAGACAGAAAAATGTAAATTCCACGAGATAGTTCATGTCCATCAGATTTGCAAAATTTACACAGAGAAGTAACACCTACTTCTGGTGAGGACTCAGAAAAAAGGTTTCATTTAACAATGAAAGCTGTAAATGTGAATTGCTCCCAAACTGTTTTGAAAATAATCCAGACGGATCTATAAAAATTAAAATTGTATATACCCTAGTTCCAGTAATCCTATTTCTGGGAATGAATCTCAAAAATAAAAGCATCAGTAGGTAACAAGTATGTTTACTGAAACACAAAGAACTGGAAACAAACAAAAATGCCTTCAATAGGGAAATGGTTGAAGATCAAACGAATAGGAGGGATCTTTTTCCCCAATGTCATGTGACAACATGCAGAGAAGTCCATTTACTGAAATCTCATTTTTGTAAAACAAAGGGAATAGGTATGTTTATATATGATTATATGAACATGAAGAAAGTCACAGAAGCATTGGGGAGGGGGAGATGCTGATGGTCTAAGGAGGAAAAAGGGGAGAGGGAAACAGAGAAAGGGAAAAAGAACAACAGCAACAACAAAACCCGTAATATTTATAGTCTCACTTTAAGCAAGTAGGAGAAAACTCAGCAATAAAGGCCTTGAAACAAGGAGACCCCCATCTGGGTGGAACAAGTCCAATCTGGGACACCCGGAAAGGCTCCTACAGTTTATCAAAACTCCTCCCTTGGCCACAGTGATTAAGGAGTTAAGGTCTTGTTTTGTTTGCTCAAAAAAGAGCAATGTGAGTGCAGGGGCGGGGGGGGGGGGGGGCGGGGGGCAGGGAGGGCAGAGAGAGAAGGAGAGAAAGAATCCTAAGCAGGCTCCCTGCCCAGCACAGAGCCCCATGTGGGGCTCCATCTAACAACCCTGAGATCATGACCTCAACCGAAATCAGGAGTAGGACACTTAACTGACTGAGCCACCCAGGCGCCCCAAGGATTTAGGGGTTTTAACCTGTCTTAGAAGGAAGATTGTGAGATTGGTATCAAAAGCCACAATACATCTGATATGCTTGAATAAGGGCTCCTCTCCTTTTTGGCAGTAGGACTTTGGGCAAGCTATTTAAATTATTTAACCCAAAGTTTCATGTATACTTCTATACATTTAGAATAATTGCACCTGAGCAATAGGGCTGTAGTGAATATCTAGTGAGACAATACATTGGAAATTCTTATCACAATGCCAGGCACTCTGAGCTTTCAGTAAATGGGACCTGGGGCAAGAACCCAAAACTATAGAAAACTCCAATCTAATACTTTCCCCTCTACCTATGCTGGTCTTCCATTACTGGAACTTGAAGAGACTTTCCTAATTAAAAATCAACCAAATGGACGTGGTAGGCAACCGTATCTGGCTATTTGCCTCACGGTATTTGCACTTGCCTCTGCTTCTACCTGTAATGCTCTTCCTCAGATATTCATGTGGCTCTTTCTTCCATTTCTTCCAGGCCTTTACTTCAGAGTCACCCTCTTATTCCCTAACCTTCCTAGCTAATATTTCAACAAAACAAAACTAAAAAACTTTGACATTTCATATCCTTTTTTTGCTCTATTTTACCTATTTATCTTATTTACTGCCTGTCTTCCCTTCTCAAATATAGGTTATTTTTCATCTTCCCCACTACAATGTAAGTCAGGGATTTTGGTCTATTCTCTTTTCTTCTGTATGCCTAGTACCTAGATAAGTGGTACATTCTAGGCACTTCATAAATATTTGTTTAATGAATGAGAAACATTGTTTAAATTTTCATTGAGATAATAGATACTATAAGCATACATATATTCACATAACATATACACATATATAGAAACACATACATATACATGTAACATAATCATTATTAATAACATGTAAAATGTGAAGAAAAACATGATAACTTTAAAAGGAAGATATTTTTACACAAGTTTATTGAGTTAAAATCAAGCTCCTCTTTTCAGACTTGAACACATCAAAGATTTCAAATTGATGTTTTACATAAAATTAATGAGTCAACCAGGACAGTTGAAAATATTGTCTTCATATTGTTGAGGTCTCACAAAAGGGAATTGATATATGTAGAATACAGGTTGTTTTGGGGGATTGAGCTTTAAGAAAGGAAATAGCCCCGATCCAAGAGAAGGAGTCCTTAGTAGTACAAGACTATCTCTAATTAAATAACACAAAGAAACAAGATGTCATGAGTGAAAGACATCTTCTTAATCCTGAACCTCAGATTTTACTGTAGAAACACATTCCTGAGAATAACTAACATTGCCCCATAGCTACCACTTAGTGACTTTTGGGTCATGACCCTAGGAGACATGGCAAGGCAGGCTTCTCTTAGAGAGATTCACAGATGGCATTGCCACACAGGAAAAAGACAGAAGTTAATTCCCAAAGAGACCTAAAATCTTGACTGCAATAAAAACATATTCATTAAAAGAGGAAGGAAGTTTATACTGATAGGAATTCATTTTTTCATAGGTTTGAAGTGAGATATTTCCATTATCATCAGATGTAAGAATACATGAGATCTTGCGAGGACATTTTTAAAAGCAAGACTGTCTATAAATTGAGGAAAGATCAATTAAAATATGCTTTCTCAGGCCAAGCCAATCAATTAATTTCTAACTGTTCACCCACTAGCCACCTGGTGCCCAGCCCTTTCCTGAGCTCTGCGAAGGACACAAAAGAAACATGACATGATCCTCTCCTTTAGGAGGCTTGCAGTCTATTAGCTCGGAAAACCAAGCTGGCATCTAGGAAATAAGCTGAGAGCAATTCAGCTTTGCCAGTATAGTTACAGGAGAGCAGATGTCGTCACCTCCAATAAGGTAGGTTCTGACTGTGTCGCGAAGAGATGGGTGGGATAGGAGAGGCTGAGGGAACCACGGAGAGGCCCTGCAGGGGGCAGTGAGCACAGCCCCCATACAGGGCTACAGGCCAGGGAATAAGGCAGGACAAGTCAGTGAAGTGAAATTGTGCAGGACCTGAACATTCAGATGGAGGAATTTGGGTTGCATGCCAACCAAAAGGAGAAACACGAAGGTTGGACTTTGATCCTTCGCCTTCCTGCTCCACCGTCACTTCTCTTTATAAGGCACAGATCTCAGATTTCTTCAGTTTGAGATGAGGGCTATTTGGCTTTTCCAAATCCTCTGAAAAGCGCCCAGACAGGCCATTTTGCTAAGTGTCTTGCTACAACCAAACTTGTTTCTTTAAAGCACAATGAATTCCACTGTTTATATTTGTGCACGTTAGCTGCTGTCCCTTTCACCTCACACAATCATCAGCGGCACCAAGGCTGCAACATTTGAGCCAATCCTGACTCAGCCATAGGGCACTGGAGCCTCAATCCTTCCCTGAGATTAGGGGCCTTAAAGTGCTCCCTATGGTGTGCAGACTATTTCCCAGAACCTGTGATCTTTGTCCAGGTTATATAACTATCCTTCTGCTTCAGTTTCCAGAAGGTATTCTAGCTCCCTGGTATTCACTCTTTTCTTCAGTGGGGCTGATACCTTATCTTGAACTTCAGCTTATTTGCTTGGGGCCTGGACTTGGTTCTCTAACCAATATTCTGCTCCTGGTGCCTGGACTTATCTTCTATACTCATAGTTCCTCTTTCAGCATAGTCAGATATTTCTGGAATAATGTTCATTGCATATGTTGCTATTAATAGAACTCACACCAGAGATTCTTGCTGTCATGGCCTCCCATCCAATAGATCAGATCCCATCAGATGGGTATCCTGCTAACCTGGATTTTTGGATTCCAGTTGGACAGATGACCCGACCTATGTGGTAAATACTGTGATGTGCCACCCAGACCCCCTTCAATAAAAGACAGATTGTCCGGGTTTGCTGTCAGCAGTCTTCAGTTGTCAGCACTTTCAGGGATCTCCCAACTCTAAGACAGTGGCCTTAAGTTTACTCCCCTTCTTGGAGCAGTGCACATACTGTTCACTGGGACACATCCTGGTCCAACACTGAGAGGTCATCCTACCTTTAGAGCTCTCTATTGGGTCATTCTAAGTAGACATGAAGTCTGTATCAGACCTAGAACTCCCCTTCTGCTCAGTTCTCATTCCACAGGTGTTGATCCCCAGGGCATTCCATTATAAACATGCCATCCACAAATGATTATCTCAGAGTCTGCATCCTGGGGAACCCAACTTATGTCCCACTATGACTGGGTTACTCCCCCAGCACAAAGCACAAGCCCTGTACATTTTGTTTTGCTGTCCTTTTCACTTCAGCTCACATCTGAAGGCACGTGCCTTCAAGGCACATCTTTGGTTGAGGTTATGAAAGCTTCTTAGCAAAATCTGGGGGAGGACTTTTAGTATAATTTCCCAACAATAATACTTTTTCTCCTAAAAATGACAAATCTAGAAATGGTCATATTCTCATTAGAAGATCTGTTATAATTTCAAGTACCTTAAAGTCTAAAATGAAGCTTTTGACAAAGATCATGTTTTATATTTGTATGATTTTAGCCTATTTACTTACGGTAACAGAACCCAAATAGTAAAGACTCAATGATACTTAGCTTGGAGTAGGGCCACTTATCTCTCTCCTTCATATAGAATAGTCGTACTTGCTGGTAATCATGTGCTTATCAATGGAAAGCCTGGGAGTCACTTTGGAACACGTGGGGACATTTTTGGTAGTTACAGTGATGGAGAGGATCCTTTCAGCATTCAGTGCATGGAGGCCAGGATGCTAAGTATCTTGCAATAAGTGAGCCAATCTAATACATAACAAAAAAACCAACCTACATCCTGAATAATTTTCTATTGTCTTGCAACACATTCGTGTAGTTGAAAACCCCACTTATAGTGATTTGAGCCTGGGATCTAGCTCCATTTTACGCATCAACACAAAGCATTTCTGCCACAAATTTAAAATGAACTGAATTTTCTGGCAATGCAACGACCATGTCATCAAGGGGAGATTACACACAATCTTGTTCGTAACCTGACCGAGAGTTAGTCATCATCTGGTAAAGCACTTCACTGATGGCAAAGCCACTCCTGTGTCTGAACAGCCAACACATCATAGCTGTACCAGCGTGTTGAGGCACCTCCACCATGCACCTTACGACCAGTCTTGGCCAACTTTGTTCCATCTCCTGGTGTAGTTCTCCCCATCACTCACATCCTTAGATACATATTACTTTATTTTATAAATCCATACTCCTTTTTCCTTTATCATTACAATTAGTGAATTATGTTGATTTCTAAAACAATTTATGTGTATAGCAAGTTATATTAAGCATGAGTTTCGTCTCAAAAAAGAAAGGGGAGTTACGAAATATTTATAGCAAAAAGATTAATGACTCAAATAAGGTTGAGAAACATCCATGCAGGATATTTTATCAGTTGTCAAAGGAGTTAATTTATATCTTTTTTTAACATACAAAAAGCTATACATATTTAATGTATGCAACTTGATGAGTTTAGAGATAAGTATACATCACCACAATCTATGCTCTAAACAAAGGCATCACCTCCAAAAGTTTCCCACTTGCACTCACTCTTTACTAGTATTTTTTAGTGATAACAACACTTAACAAAAGATCTACTTTCTTAGCATCATTTTAATAAAACTTTCTAAGCAGAGAAAATATAAAGTTGTAATCATGAAATACTGGCCTTAAAATATACCCACAATCACCATCATATTCTAATTCATGTTAATTAAAACATGACAATAAGCTGCTCAAGTTAAACAAAAATAAAAGCATCTAAAAATTATAAAATAGCCTTCTTTGTCATATTTCTCTTCTATCCACATATTCTAAGGGAGGAGGCAAAAGTATTTCCCTTTAGAATTAGTTTTATTTCTTGAGCCTTTTTTATTTGCCTTATTTTATAAGTAATCTCTACACCTAACATGGGGCTCAAAATCATGACCCCAAGATCAAGAGTCACATGCTCTAATGACTGAGTCAGCCAGGTGCCCCAAGCATTTTTTAATTAGAAATTTATAACATATACAATGTTTATTAAAAGACATTAGTAACATAAACCTTATGCTGTGCCATCAGACAAATGACTTTTACCTGAAAAGTTATTTGATAAGACAGAGTACCAAAGGAAATGTAAACACCACCTGTAGTTACTAAGATCTTGAAAGGAGCTGAATCCTAAATATTTCCCTACCATATTACTATACTTATGCTATTAATAAAAAATCAGTAAGAATGATATATAATTAAAAGTTGCATGCTTGGGGCACCTGGGTGACTCAGTCCATTAAGCATCTGACTCTTGATTTCGGCTCAGGTCATGATCTCAGTGTCCTGGGATGAGCTCCACGTCAGGCTCCATGATCAACAGCTCAACGAGGAGTCCACTTAAGAGTCTCTCTCTCCCTCTGCCCCTCCACCCACTTTCTCTCTCAAATAAATAAATAAATCTTTTTTTTTGAAGATTTTATTTATTTATTTGTCAGAGAGAGAGAGAGAGAGCACAAGCAGGGGGAGTGGCAGGCAGAGGGAGAGGGAGAAGCAGGCTCCCCGCTGAGCAGGGAGCCCGATGCGGGGATCGACCCCAGGACCCTGGGACCATGACCTGAGCTAAAGGCAGCCAATTAGCCGACTGAGCCACCCAGGCATCCCTAAATAAATAAATCTTAAAAAAAAAAAAAGTTGCATGCTTGCTCTTATTGTACCATAAAAAGGCCTTTGTTGTAAAATTTTTTTCTATGCTATCAATTTCAGTTAAAATATAACGATCATTTAAATGTAATTTTAAACAATAGTTACACTGTTATTTAAAGTAATCATTTCTGAGAGCTTAAAGTATTGCTCTCCTTAAAATCCTATGAAGTTTGAAATATTTGTTGCAAGTTTATAAATGATGCTAAGAAGGCTGCCTGGTCCTTCAAAACAAAGCCAAATTACAAACCAAAACCAAAAGGTAGAAACAGAGACCATACAAGGCCTGTACACCCAACTTAGTTGACTTGTTCTCGTTACAGCTCCTGAAAATTGAGAAATACTGTACCTGAAGAATATTAGCAGTTTTACTTGAAATTTAAAAAGAAAGAAATGTTAATGGGAGATGAAAAACTATATAAAAAAAGATGGTGCCAAACTGGTAGAAAAAGAATAATTTCACCCACCTGGAAAGCTTCTTGTACTCATAACAAACCGCTTTTAACCTCAGAATAAACCAAGGTTGCCATACTGTCCAGTAACATATATCTGTTCATTTGGTATCTTCTTATTCACATGTAATTTTTACTTTAAGAAGCAAAAAAAAACTGCCCAATATATTAAAGTAATTTGAAATTATGGCATTTAAAAATATTCTATAGATAAATGCAAGTTAATCTTTGTTGGAAAACATTTGATAATTATCTGCCTTATCATCATGCTTTATAGTTTAATGTCAACTGTCATGATTCCATAGGCTAAAGAGAGAAAAAAAGGAAAGAGAACAAAAAAATCTGAAAATAGGTATGTAAATTGAACTGAATTGAGGAATACGTACAGAAGAACATTATGCATATGCATTTTATATTAATAATATAATTAAAGAAAATTATTAACTTTAACAAAAAACTTACAATTTCACATTAAAAATACAACAGAAATGTATAAAACTCAAAATTTCATACATTCATTAGCTAATACTCACTACCCAGAAGGGGCAGTAAATTGGGAATCTCAAGGTTTAAACTCATGAAGTTTCCTTAAGTTCTCAATGTTAACCACTTTCATCTTTATCTAGACCAGAACCATTTATAGAAGTCGAAAGAAACAGACTATTTGCTGAGTAAATTAATGAGCTTTCTCAAATGTTGAATATACAATAAAGCAATCTAGGTAACTTAAAAATATTCTGCCTGTTTATAATAGCTGCCGTTAATAGTAAGTTGGAGGAGAAAAGCAATGCACAAATGTTTGCCTTTTCTCTGCCTTTAAGCATATCGGGAATCCACATTTTAGAAGGGAAGGAGGGAAGCTCAGTTTCATTCTACTATTGATCTATCAGACAAGAACTTAATCAATCTTCTTTATAAGCTATTAAAGCTGAGCTCGAGAAATGAACTCACCTGACGCATGCAACATTGATTGCCTCTTTCTAAGAACTGAATATGTCAGTCTTATCTGCAGCTGTGATTCAATTTTTAAGGGACAAGATTTTTCCTTCATTAGCTTCCCCAAAATGCTCCAATTAAGAAAGAGCATTTTTGATAGTGGTCCAGAGTCAATGACTAAAACAAAATGAAGACCATAACCTTCAATTTCAGTCACAGTCTCCAGAGAAAACGAGAGACCAAAAGCATATGTTCATCAAAGGAAATTCAGCACTAGTCCCAAGATCCTGCTCTAGCGTGAATTCTGAAGAACGCTCTGGCAGCGTAAACTAATGTTGAGACCTTAAGCTCAGATAAATCTTGGAAATTCAAAGGGAAACTCAAGGCAGCTATAAATCTGTCTTTACTGCATATACATTTCAGCCAGGGGCTTCTATATGTAGTATTAGGTTATGCGACATCCCATTCAGCATCTAACTACCTCATAAATATAGGCAGAGAGGTCATTTTATATTTACAGGGCAACCCCAAAGTGCTAGATACTATACGCTGGGGGTGGGAGAAGGGGGAGGACTCTACATTTCTAGTTTATTAGGAAAGGTTAATAGCACAAATCCTCAATGACCAAAGAGAGTTCCCTTTGGCTCAGCTTTCTGGTTTCCATTTCCTCTTTCTAGCTCCCTTAACAGTCAAAAAATTAAATACTGGGAGAAACAGCAATAAAGAGTTGTCTCCACAGTGTTCCTGGGCTCTTCAGGGTATTTGCCCACTTTGGCATGGAAATATCGCCAACTCCCTAATATAACATGAAGACCATTTTCTCTAGATTTGTTGTTAGCTTATTTTCCTATGGTAGATAAGAGGGGAGAAAATATCTAGTCCCTCCTACCACCCCCCTTCATCTCCTTCTTCCCCTTTATTTCTCTATATTCTTGGTAAATAGAACACAACCGGATCATAGGCTGTTGGGTTTCTTTGACGAGGTCTGATTTTCACAGTTCTCCGATCGTACACACCTGAATCCATATCATTCCTAATGAAGTCACCCATGGGCAGGGATTGTAGCAAAGTAGAGAAAGAGGCAAAGGCCCTAGGGCAACATTCCATATCAGAACTGTCCGCTGCACCCTCCTACCCAACTATCTTCTGGAAACTTCTCTAAAGCGGATAAGGAAGGCATTAGATTGAGCCACACATACAGACAAAGAGGCACTGGCTAGTTGAGCTCCACTCTCAGGACCGTCGTCCAGCCCCAGTGCCCTGAAACCTCATATCCCAACAAAAGAATCAGCCTCTCTGCTCTTCAAGGTGCTACCGTCTGTGTGAATTCCCTTAGAAATCCAAGGAGTTAATGGCCTCAATATTTCCAGAATGCTTAATACATTCAGAAGGATGGCATGCAGTATGGGGTCTAATGTTTATTTATTGCAAAAGTCAAGAATAGCTGGAAGTCCATTAAGAGGATGTTCAGCAGATTATATTAATTTGTAATTAATTTTCAGTGGTATTTATGAGAGAACCCTTTAATCAGCATAATTCAGACTTTGAAAATTATAATATTAACTAATATTAATTAAATAATAATTTATAAATTTCAATAGTTTTAATTATCTTTTGATTAAATTACCTGTTAGTCAATTCCACACTGCTTTTGATATTAATTAGCTAACTTAAACATGATCTACTGAAACTACTCCCCTGTGGATTAAGGCATATTGTCTAAACAGGTCAACACTGAAATACTTAAGTGTGACAATTTAGATTGCATGATTAGCAAAATTAATTGTTTAAGGCACTGGCTTTTTCATTCTCAATTTGCCAGCGGGTAAGGTCTTTAAAATATGCCCTGGGTTTCCCTGGGCCCAAATCTGAGACATCCCACATTCTGTTACTCCCCCTCTCAGCATCCCCGCCCCCCCCCCCGCCCCTCCTCCTCTATCTTGTTATAGAACATTCTTGTCCTCTGAGACCTAAATTAGTGTCAGCCTATTAATCAGCCAACAAAATATGTCAGAGGAAAATGAAGTTGCAAGTCCCCTTCCCTTTACAGGCAGACTGCTTCACCCTCTCTCAGTGCAGTGTCTGCGGGTGGAACTGGGATCTCAGGGCCACAGCCCAATTTAGGCCTCCTCTGTGTAGTGACAACCAGCCCAGACCTCATTTTTTTTTAATGTTCATATTTAATTTAAAGCCACCTACCCTCAAGTTCTCAAAGATAAGTGTGTCGTTGACTCCACGGGAGTCTCCTTTGCCTTGGCTGGAGCTACACTGCTCCTTATCCTCTCCCCCAGCCCCAGCCCACCGCAGCATGGAACTACTGCCAACTCCCTAATAATAATATGAGGAGCATTTTCTCTGTATTTGTTGTTAGCTTGTTTTCCTGTGGTAGAGAAGAGGGGAGAAAATATCAGCATCCTACTTCAGAAGTGGACTGTTCAAATGGGTCTCCTGAAACGAGCTGTCAGCGTGCAGTTCGTATTACTCATTAACACCATCAAGAGAAGCAGAAGGATACACACCAAATGAGTCAAGTAAGAGAGGGATTTTATTTTTGCCATGTGAAACATAAAAAAGCCTACCGGTTTCCAGGAGCTCTAACTGACCATCTTCTTTTAGAAACACCATGGGATTATTGTAGCGCTACACCAGCTAATGTGACGTAACTTTCTTTATTGATAATTCTTATTTGGGGGCCAAAATCCTCACCAAGTAGATGCTACAGCTCTACAAACGGAAGTCACAAGTGGCCATTTTAGGTTATTCATATTATAACATATATTACACTCTAAATGTTTTCATCCCAGAACTCCCTATGTACAGTGATTAATGAAGATAAATTATATTTCTGAGCCCTGGACCTTCCCCAGGACAGTATCTGCTATGGTTGTCTTGCACTGGAGCTGAGAAGAGTACAGTACGTGCACATGACAAGCAACGGCGATACACGAAGTAAAAGAAACATTTGTTAAATCCTGAAATTTTGCAAATAAACAGAAAAAAAACCAGACTTTGCAATGTTATTTCTGACTTTTGTAACATATTTCTGCCAATTACATAAACTAAGCCGATAAAATATACATATGATACAAGAAGGGGTATATTGTACAGATCTGAATTATTTTTGTACCTATGAAATTTTCTACTTACATTATTATATTTTCTAATTTAAGATCTTGTGATTTTCTTTTGGCTTTACCTTTCATTGTTTAGACTATTCTTTTAAAAAGGAATGAGTTGTTTCCTTGCCAGACACAATATAGAAAATTTTCTATCTACATGCTTGAAAAAGAAAGTAGTTCTTTTTTTTTCTTCAAAAATTAATTTCAAGTGACTTGTAACTATTCGAATGGTGTGAAACTAATTTTCATGGTGTATTTCTGGGTGGATGATTGATAAAATGTTCAACTGACAAGCAACTTTTGTATAAATGCAAATGACAAATTCTGTTGGTTATTTTGATAAGGGGAGTGGCAGAGATAGGGACAAATACCATAATGTGAAATTTTTAGAAATATATGAATTCGTATTTATTAAATTCATAAACAACAAAACCATGAGTTATGAAAAAAATGAATTCACTGTTTGAAAATACTTGACTCAAGTCTTCAGTTGTACAGTGCAAAGAGAAAGCTAACTACCAGGTGGGACTCACTGGGAAAATATCACTTAAAATAAAGCTAAATCTCAGTTGGAAACCACTTCCACGTGATATGTGAAATACAAAATACTTGAGAACAACCCTAATGAGAAATATGCAGAAATGAAGAAAACAACAAAGTTTTATTAAGTCATTAAAAAAAAGACTTGAATAAATGGAGAGACATATTTCTCTTGAATTGGAAGACCCATCATTGTAAAAAATGCAAAATATGTGTAGTTAACAAATTCACAGCCACGCATAATTCGGAGCCATACAGAATTCCAGTTAAAATCTAACTTTTTTTGAATGGGTCACTCTAATGATCATCTGTCAAAACTAAGTAAGAAGAATGAGCAAGAATAAATAAGAATTTGGGAAGAGTACTGGGGAAGGAATGGACGCTGTCAGTTATCAAAACACATCACAAAACTACAATGGTTAAAGCAGTATGATACTGGCTCCAAAATAGGTTGATGGAGGAGAAATCCCCACAAACACAAGCGAATGTGTATTCAATGTTTACTGTTACAACGATTGGCATTTCTATCAGCAGGGAGAGCAGCAAGGTCCTGGGATCACCAGTAAACTATTTGGGGAAAAACATGTGGGATACTTATGTCACATCATATCAAAAAGAAAATCTATGGGGGGCCTGGGTGGCTCAGTTTGTTAAGCGTCTGCCTTCGGCTCAGGTCATGATCTCAGGGTCCCGGGATTGAGCCCCACATGGGGCTCCCTGCTCAGCAAGGAGCCTGCTTCTCCCTCTCCCTCTGCCGCTCCCCCCGCTTGGGATCTCTCTCTCAAATAAATAAATAAAATCTTTAAAAAAATTCATTCCTCAAATGACCTTTCAACAAATTTTTCATCATCTGCGTCTATATCCTAGGCACTAGTCCCACTTCCCAGATATAGACTAGTAAGAAGAAGAAAAAGAAAAAGAGGAAGAAGGAGGAGGAGTGGAGGGGGTAAGAAGGGAGGGATGGAGGGCGCCTGGGTGGCTCAGTTGGTTAAGCGACTGCCTTCGGCTCAGGTCATGATCCTGGAGTCCCTGGATTGAGTCCCGCATCCGGCTCCCTGCTCGGCAGGGAGTCTGCTTCTCCCTCTGACCCTCTCATGCTCTATCTCATTCTCTGTCTCAAATAAATAAATAAAATCTTTAAAAAAAAAAAAAAGAAGGGAGGAATGGAAGGAGGGAGGAGGGAAAGTCTTTGACTTATGTGAGTTCATATTCTGTGGCAGACATTTTGGACAAGCCAGATAATTAATCTATAATATTATTCTAGATTGCAGTAAGTGCTTTGAGGAAAACTAACACAGAGTAACAGGGAGGCTTAGACCCACTTGCAATGGGGTGGTCAGAGAGGGCTTTTCTGAGGAGCTGGTATTTGAGTGAAGACCTAGATGGAGTGAAGGCACAAACCACGTGTATTTGGGGGTAGAACCTGTGAGGTGAAGGTGACTGCAGGAGCAAAGGCCCTGAGGAGAGAGCTTGCTTGTGTGTCCAATAGCTGCAAGGGGGCCAGAGTCGTTGGAACACAGGAGGTGTGGGAAATGGGGAATCTTGGAGCCAGATCATGCAGGGCCCCGGAGGTCATGGTGAGAATTTAGTATTTTGCTCTACGTGTGATGGAGCAGGAGAATGACATGATCTAATACGAATTCTGAAAGAGTTACTGTTTTATGAGAAGTAGACTGTCCAAGCCTAGAGGAAAGGCAAGGAGAGACCTCTCAGGAACTCTTGCTGGGGTCTAGGTTGAGGGGTGTGGTGACTTGGAGATAAAAAAAATGGTTGGATTCAGGACACGTTTTGAAGGTAGAGCCAACGGGATTTGCTTATATATTGTAGGCAGGATCCAAAACAAATGATCTGAATGATGCAAGAAAAAAATAACCAAAATAATATCATCGCATTCACAATATTTTAGCCAAAATGAAAATCTTGGAGAGAATACAAATAAAGAGAGGCCTTTTGAGGAATAGAAGAAATGGTTCTTTCACTGGTGAAAGAACAGTGGTGGATTACTCTATAAATCATGTATTCAGACGCTGAGAGGTAGGTAAACAATGACTTTATGGTTCTGCAGGAGGTACCATTATCCATTTAACTTCTCCCCTCTTCTGATCCCTGTCTCCAATAGTAGAGGCAACTTGATGCATGAGGAAGGAATTCATACTAGAAAGAAAAAATTAAATCCACAATCCCCAAACCTCATTTCAATTTCTTTTCAACCTCAGGAACCATCAGCTGCCTTGCTGGGGTTGTTGACTAGGTCACAAAGAAACTGATGATTTAAATTCCCACTCCTCTTTCCCTACTCGTTTTCCAGAGGAGGGGCTACGTGTTATGAACTGGCCCAATATTAAGCATCCAAATAAAAAACAAAGATGAGCTGTTGGCACATATTCATGTGATAAATAATTATATATTTTTAGAACTATTGAAGTCAATCTTCTAACTATAATGCCAAAGTTTTGTCACATGATTCCTAGAAATTTTAAAGGGAATTTTGATACATAACCCATGATAACAGAATGTAAATTTGTTTTTTTAAGTTTACTGACACAATTATTTTTATTTGATTGATATAAAGTTGATATGTAATGTTATTGCATACAGTCTGATTTACCAAACTGCTATTAAAGAGAAAGAAATAAAAATTGATCTTGAAAACTGAGCTAAAAATATTGAATTTGCATTAGTGTCCTTTATTTTCATATATATGCCTACAACCACATCCTCACATATTTCAAAATTTCCCACAATATCTAATTATTAGATGCGTGATACACAGATTTATTTCCTTTTTGGCTTTTATCTAAGGTTTTACATAGCTTGTAATAATATGTCAACAAAATTGGTGATTGTACCTTGACTTGTAAAATAAAACTCATTTTAAGAGCATCATAAATCTAACAGAGCATGTCTGGTGTTCTGATTGGTAGAAAACCGGATGTTAAACACTAGGGATAAACTGATCTTCTAATTCTGGTACTTGAGTAAGTACTAAAAGGAAAAAGAAGAGGAGAGAAAAAATCGTTACCTGGAGTTGATAGTTTAACTGATCATGATCAATTTGAAGTGCTTATTGCTTAAGTAAATGACCTTTGGGGTGATTTCATTAGCTCCACATACTGCAAAAGGTTATATCTGAATTCAATTTTATGATTGAGTCTAAGCATATAAAATCTCAAAATAGTTTGAATGGGTAAAAAAAAAAAAAATAAACCAAACCAGATTCTGTCTGAGATAAAGACTGGACTGTGAAACCCTGCTTGGCGCTCCTTCTTAATGGTTGGCTTTATGTGGGAGTAAATATTTGAGAGAGGAATGGCAATGCACTGATATCATCATCACTTTGATGTCTGTGGTTAGGAAATGACTTTAAAATTAGCTACCAGTTCCAACTTTGTAGTAAATAAGACTTGGTCCTCCTGGATCTACTTTGTTTGATGACGTCTCTTTATCTTTATAGGGCTGCGATGCCCTATAATGGTTTGGTTTGGGTTTTACCTTCTTTTCCCTCCTAAAAGTGCTATAAGGCATATGCTTATTATTTTACTAAATTGGGATATGGCTTAAATGCTTGTGGAAAGAATTCAATTGGTTTTTTTAAGTTTTTATTTATTCATTTATTTGAGAGAAAGAGAGAGAGAGCACGAGCTGGGGGGAGGAGCAGAGGGAGAAGGACAAGCAAACTCCATGTTGAGTGTAGAGCCCAACGCAGGGCTTGATCCCACGACCCTGAGATCATGATCTAAGCTGAAATCAAGAGTCAAAGGCCTAACCGAATGAACCACCCAGGCGCCCCTGGAAAGAATTTTACATGCTTCTTTGAGACATACCAGGCAGAAAAAACAAGAAAGGATGTTTGAAAAACGGATTAGGTATAGATACTTTTCATCTTCACATGTTATTTGTAGATGAAATAGGGCCAAATGTTATCTCTAAATACCCCCAAATCAGGAATAATGGGGCTAGAGAAAAAGTGTGGAAGTATATTAAGAAGAATGAAACTATATTTTTATCCAAATGACCTTGAAACCAATATAATGATTCATTTCCTTGATGTGTCATTCTCTTCAGTCATCATTGCTCTTTCAAAGACACTAAGGTAGTCCCTGGCTGGGGTATTAGCCTGTTTCATAATAAATCTCTTACTTGAAAGTTCAGGACCACTTTTGTATTCTTTAAATTTCTCCTCCATCTTCTTCTCTCCTCCTACCACATCCTTTCCACAACTGGGGGGGTGGGGGAGGGGTACTTCCCCAAACCTCAGTCTCAACCTCTTCTTGAGTCTTCCCTGGGGTCAAGGACAGCATCTGTGGCCACAGTGGTCAGAGGCGAAGGACGGAAGAAACGATGGGATCCCACGGGGGTCCCTCTTTTCTCTCATCCTCCACCTCACTCTGGAATCCACATAAAGGACTTCAAACCAGACTCTACTACCTGCTGGAAATGTGACTGAATGTCATCACCTTGCATCTTTGAACTTCAGCTTTTTCACCAAATGAGACTCAAAACTCCCGCTCTACCTACCTTACCGGGCGGCTGAGAAGTCTTCTGAATTAAAAGAACCCAGTGAACTATTTGTTACTTTGAAAAGTTAAAAGATGGCTATTAAACATTTCATTTTAAAAGCAGCAGAAGGATCAAGTGGAAAGGGTGAGGCACAGAGACCTGGCTTTGAGTCTCCACAGTGCTACTTCCTGGTTGTGTGTTCCTGGGTACTTCACCCAACCTCTTTGCAAGAGGAGTAATAACGGTATTAGCTCATCTCTCACCTACAAGAGGTGGTACGCATAATGTTTACCTCCATTTCATCACAAGCATTGAGAAAACGATTTCAAAGTTCTTTGTGAAATACAGAATATAGTCGTCATCAAACTGACTCTATAGAAACTGTGTTTAATAGGTACCATTCTAGCTCTTGTTACATGAAACATAGGACACGCTCCCTTAGCAAACCACAATGATTCTTTAGGAACAAATAGTATAACCTTTTTCCTCAAACACTGGTGACTTTTCATGAATTACATTTATAAACTCAGCGTTGCATAGTATGATTGTGTGATTGTTAAATTAGTAAGTCAGTGGATTGATGGTAGGGAGTAAGATAAGTTTTAGACTTTGTGGTTTGATAGATATTTGATGATTTAAAAAAGAGAGTTAAAAATAAAACTGACATAAAGATAGTGGTTACCTTAGGGGAAGCGTATGAGCTGTGATTGGGGTACTAGGTAGGGGAAGGGCATTTCTAGGCTATTGGGAATGGTCCTTTCTTGGCCAGAATGAGAGCTGCATGAATGTTCACTTGGAAATAGTTATTAAAGCTGTGCTTTATGTTTTATATGCTTTTACTAATTGTGTGATATAATTTGAATTTAAAACATTTTAAACATTTAAAAAGAAAAATGTAATTGACAATTTTGACAACTTTCCAAATTTATAGCACTCCATGGAAAATAGGAGTTCAATATTCTTTTATACTTTTTCACTTATTTTAATGGCAAAAAAAAAATCACTCACACTGAATGCTCCCATGTCTTGAAGGACCTATGAACGAGAAGAAACACGGCCCTGCATGTTGGTGTCATCGTGACCCATGATAAGTGGTAATCCGTATTTGCACAGATCATCTTGCACTAACCCATTCCTCAGAGCTGATCCTGTATGACAAAACATACAGGAGGATATGGGATCATTAAGCCCTACATATTTTGAAGATGCGGGAAGACCAATAACTATTTTGGCAATGCCCTAGAATTTTGGACATTCTACTTTTACCTTTTTTTTCCTTTAAAACATGCTATCTTCTTTCTGCTTCCACTCTCACCCCAGGCAAACCTTCCAACACAAATGTTAAAATTATACTATCTGTTTTATAATGTAATAGGTATGATTCAGATTTTGAAGGTAGACTGCCTGAATTCAAATCTCATGTGCCCTTTTTATTAGCTACATGAATTTGTACAACTGTGCCTCAGTTTCTTCATCTGACAAATGGGTATAATAGTAGCACCTATGTCATAGGGATGTTGTGATTTAATACAATCAAAGCGCCCATGACAGTGCCTCATACAAACATACTAAATTCCACATCCGTACGCTAGAAATGAAATCTTCCTTTTAGGTCTGGCTTTGCTCTTCTGAATTTCTTCTTATTTAATCAAGTTTCTCATGCCCTTCTCTGACCCATTTGCCTGCTTAGGAATAGATACTAAGTATTATTTATTTTGTTGCATTTTGTCTGGTCACTTGCTATCTAAAGCAGACCTTACAATGTATTTTCCTTTCATGATTAAAACCTAAAACAGTTTTTGGTGGCTGGCTCATGAAATTATCATTTATTTTCTGACTTTGAATGAACAGAGGCTTCTCAATCATTGTCATCCCATTCCCACCACGCCTCCTCCTCTGGCAGCGTGATCTAAAGTTCTAAAGTTCTCTGTCACTGGGGCGCCGGGGTGGCTCAGTGGGTTAAACATCAGAGTCTAGATTTTGGCTCAGGTCATCATCTCAGGGTTGTGAGATGGAGCTCTGCGTCAGGCTCTGTGCTCACCAGGGAGTCCACTTGAGATTCTCTCTCCCTCTCCCTCCACCCCTCCCCCTGCTCGCAAGTACATGGGTGTGCATTCTCTCTCTCTCCCTCTCTCTAAAATAAATGAATAAATCTTTAAAAAGAAACAAAGTTCTCTTTTACCGACCAACCTCATGCCACATAGATAAGTGCTTTTTAAACCATATAGAAAGCATTAGCGGGTGATGTGTTTGTCTTTTGGTAGAAATGGACATGGGGGAGAGGGGAAGATGAGGTGACTAAGTATCCTAAAGTACCCAAGAATTTAATCACTACAGTGTTCATTCAGAGGCTACAAATCACACCATTGCTAGGAGGAACCTCTGTTAGAGATAAGGACACTGAGTTTCAGACAGGCCTCCACCTTGCCCAAAGCAGTCCGGAATAAATACAGAATAGCACCGGGTTTCATGCTTCTGGGCCAGCATTCTTTCTTTCTTCTATCTCATGACATCTCTCAGCCAAAGCATCTATGCTGCGATATCTCAGAGGAAAAGTAATTAATGAATAACTAGGCACATAGCTGAACAACAAAGGTAAATGGCTTTTATACATCAAGGCGAAATCTGGTAGAAATAACCACTTCCATCTTCAGCTGTTCAGATAATTAATATTTTTAGAGTGCTTAAAGCATAATCACATACATTTAATAATTCCAACAACCCTATGAGAAAACTTACTTTCTCTTGCCCAAAGTCACAGAGCAAGTAAGTAGTTAACTCCCAGGCTCAAGCTCAAATCTTCCTTAAACACTGACTTACATTCTTAAGCAAACCACTCAACAATTACCAGGGCAGTAGGAAGCCCTTGGTGCAGGAAAGACGGAGATAAAAGAGCTTATGCCAGGTAAAAGGCTACACAAAATTAAGGTAGGCGCAGTGATAGAGGTATGCATGGGATGCAGTGAAAGCCCAGAGAAGAGGACCACAGAACTTTTTTGGGATATGCAATATGAGCTAAGTTTTAAAGAAAGAGAGAATACTAGTGAGACCAGGCTGTAGGAGAATGGCAGCAGAGGGACGAAAGAATGTGTGTGAAGAATAATAAGAGCTACTTTATATTGAGCACTTGCTGTTCTCTGTGCTTCACTGATCTCCACTATCGTAGATAGCAGATACTACTATATTTCCCTTTATAGTTGAGTAAAGCAAGGACCAGAGAGGTGAAGTAATTCGCCCAATGTTACACAGAGCCTAAATTTCAATTTAGACAGGCTCAGGATGCTTAATAACCTCCGCACATCCCACCACTCACACCATGTGAGAACACAACAGTGCTTGTTCAAGGACAGGCCAGTCGTCTAAATTGCAGAAACACAGAATATGCATGAAGAAGTGTAATACATAAAAGCTAGTGGAATGGGCAGGAATCAGGTCTTAATCTGCATTCTTGTCAGGCTATGGTGCTTGATGCTTGGTGCTTGGCTCTGCCCTCACAGTGATGGAATGCAGGCCGCTAGGGAATATTTATGATGGAGGAGGCATAATCTGGTCTATGATTAGAAGGGTCCTTCTGGATAAACATAAAGGTGGAAATGGAGACAAGGAGACCACAGGCAAGAAATAGTAAGGGATGAAACTAAGATAGTGGTATCGAACACGGAGAAGAGAAGATAGATTCAACAGGTATTTAGGATGTAATATATACAAGATGTGGTGTTTGAAGGAAGAATCTCAATCCACACTCAAGATTTTTCATGTTATGAAAGGTGAATGGCAGTGTTATCCACTTGGATATCAAATACAGAAGGGGGTGTGGATTCAGGGAATTGTGTGGAAATTAGTTCAGCTTTGGACATGATGATTTTGTGGTAGTTTTGGTAAGAGGGACGGGAGAATTATTGGGCAGTCAGTTCAGGACATAGGTTTAGCGCTCAGAAGAGACCTGGGGTTCAAGCTGGTATGTGACAGGGAGGGTCCTGGATACCTATGAGAGCTGCTTGGCAGCAGTTTTAGAGTCAGAGGAGAAGCAGACCTAAGAGGGAGCCCTGAGAAATGGTCAGGTAAGGAGCTGGTGGAAGGAGAGCACCCAAGAGGCTGCTTGAGAGGGAGGAAGAGATCCAGGAAATCCTGGTGTCTCTGAAATCTAAGGGAAAAGGAGCTTCCAAGCAGAGAGAATTGGTCCATAGTAACAATCGCTACAGAAAGGAAAAACAAGACCAAAGCAACCTGGAGATATTTGTTGACTTCACACTCGCCCTCACATTTCTTCAAACCATGTGAGAGCCAAACACCATCCAGTACAAAAGCAAATGGCTCCCTTGATTATTCAGTTGGTTTATATGTGGAATCTCTGCAGCGTACATAATTATCTACTGCTCCTTGACATGCAAGGGAAATTTAGGAGGAATACGAACAAAATGCCTCTTCCAATGTATTTGGTCATGCGACAGACAATTAGAAAACAACATCAACAAAATGAGTTGAATATATAATAGAGCTATGGGAAATTGTGCTATGGAGAAAAAGATACAAGTAAACCTAAATTCTGAAAGATAAACATTGTATAACAGGTATTAAAGAAGTGTGTTGTCAGATAGAAACTTAAGAAGTGGTCAGTAGCATCACAGGCAGGGATGTGCTAATAAATAAATCCACCAATGCATCTTTATTATGCATCTTCTAGGCTCACATTGCCAGGGGCACCCTGGGTGCTGCCCCGCGGTATAATGTAGGATCTTGGATAAGGAGACGGGCGATACCAACACATAGGCAAAAGCAGGGGTCCGCAAACACATGGATAAGAATGAGGGCTTTTTGGTCAGATCGACCAGAGACAGAGTTCCCTGCCCCACCCTTACTAACCTGGACGCAAGTTAGGTAACCACTATAATTACCGTAAGCTTCAGTTGTGTCATTCATGATATACAGTATTCTATTGTTTCCTGTTACTATCATAAGGAAATAATAGCCAACTTTTATTGTGTATTTTATTATATGCAATATACCATGACTGTTCTATCTGATTTAATCATCACATCTATCCTCTTCAGTTTGTTACTACCTTTATCCCCCTTTTCCAGATGAAGATACCAAGGCTCAGACAGGTTTAGAAACTTGTTCAGGAACACACAGACAGTAAGTGGCAGATTTAAAGTCTCAGCCTCGAGGACATGCTTCTATAGACCATAGTCTCCTGCTTCTCAATAAGCATCATGGTGGTTCCAGTGAAAACAAATGTCTGTTCCATGGAGGCAGAGGGATGGGACTGTGGGATGGTAGGATTCGGACAGGCAGAGGGCACTCTTCACAAGCTGTCCACCGAGCCCTTCCCAAACACCACCATATTAAAATTCCTATGGACATGTATACTATAGACCGTACACGTGTGCGTGTGCACACGTGCACACATACACACACATATACACATAAGTACTTCTATTCTTATATAGGTGTGTAAAATAGAGCAGGCTTTCAAGAGAAAATATACCTGAGCGACTATGATGATGCTTTCCCCTGCTTAAGTCAAAGCCATGTTGGTGGGAGCCAAGTTTAAACTCTCAGCCCTTTCCCCTGCTCAAAAGCGGACAACCTGTCAATCAGCAGGGAGACACCTTACCCAGGAGTGGAAAGGCAGTCACCTAACTGCTCCCTACCAATTTAGTTAGAGATTCATTCTAACTCCTATTCGAAGTGCCTAGAAATTAATGTAATATTTCCTGTACTCATTTGCATTGCCTGCGGGCTGGAAGCGCCCCCTGTGAGGGCCACCGAGTTAGGCAGGGAGCTGTATCCAGGGCAACTCAGCACCAAGTGAAAGCAGAAGGAGCCCTTGTAGAGTGGCGCTGACACTGGGATTAGGATCTGTTCTATGAGACCGTGCCAGGCTGATAAATTGAAGTGGCAATTTGGGATTTCACCAGATAGAGAAGTAAATGTATTAGAATGAGGAAAATCCAAGGAGAGCAAAGACTGGGAGAACCATACAAGTTGGCGAGTGAGGTTTTGTTTTGTTTTGATTTTTAAATTCAAGTCTCTCCTTTTGGCTTTGCGTTTGAATCCTGAATCTCACCATCTCTTCTGCTACTGCAAATATATTAGCAACGTGGATTGCCTTTGTTAGTCTAAACTGCCGTGTGTTTGCAAATATGTTTCAAGATAATGCCACTCAAGAGAATGCTTCTCTTGGACCCAAATCACAATGTCTATAAGTAACTCTTGACCTTGATGCATCTGTGCCCTGCGTGCAATGAGACTAGGTGCAGGAGCCGTTGAAATCTTCCCAAACTATTCATCTCTTATTGATTCCCTTGTTCTAGTGTGAGCAGAGAGACACCTACACACTAGTTTAAAATTCGGAGCTCCCAAGACTGTGATGAATGAAGGAGACATGGGATTCGGAAGTACAGAATTTTCTCAGCCACGAATTGCCGGGAACCTTATTATCCTGGCACATCCTAAACACATTCATTAATTTATTTCTTTAGTCTACACATCCCCAAACATTTCCAGGATCATTATTTTTTCTTAAGCTTAATTACTTGGCAATTCTTCTAAGTGCTATATAACTTTTAAATGAATAAAGATAATTTTTGAGAATTCAAATTAATTGGGAATACTCTGAAGTGTTGGCAGGGGTGGGGTGGGGAGAGGAAGCAACTAGAATTCCTTTCGCTACATTAGAATCTACTAACCCACAAATGATGCTGTCGCACACGCACCCGGGAAAAACCAATCCACTCCCATAAAAAGTTTATGAAAGAAGCATGGGCCCCTTTAAACACGTAGATTGTCCTCTACTGCCACTGAAAATATTTCTCTCATTTCCAGTACTTTTACAACTTAGGTAAAATAAACAGAGGCACCATCATGCTCACGGGAAATCTGTTACCTCACTTTCAGAGCCAGGGTTTATTTTTAAGCTGCTTTTTCCACCTAAAAGTTAGTTAACATTTGGAAAAAGCCAGACAACTCATCGGTTCCTGAATCCTAAGAAAGGCCCATATGGCAGGCGAAAAGCCGCAGGGGTAGGGTGAAGCATGTGGCGATGGGTTTTGCTTCTCATTGTAGTGATGATGGTGGGATGGTCTCTATATTTTATACCTTCCTCGACCCTATGCAATTCCTCTGCCCGGAATAGTGACAGTGGATGAAACTGTCTTCTTTGGTCTTACGTATAGGTAGCTCTGTATCCGTGCACACACTTCAAGCCCTGCTCCTTTGTTCATACTGTTCCATCTCTTCAGAATACCTTCTCAGAGGCAGATACTGGCAAACATTTGCATGGGCCACTTACAAGACTCTCTACCCAATTTTGTATTTATAATTTGCACTATTTATCTTAAAAAGGGACTCAACGGTGTACACACTTCAGGTTTCATAAACCTGGATCTTTCCCAGGCCTGTCTTATCCTCTCTCCACTTATTCAAGTCCCTGTTCATCTCCTAAAACACTGGGCAGGCCCTTCTTTCCTCACCTCACTGACCTTGTTAGTACCTGAAAGCCTTGTTACAAAATAGGGAAAATAAGGAAACAAGTCTGGACTGCAAAAACATCAGACTGTTCTTTCATTAACCTTGGTCTCCTCTGACTTATATAAGACATGTAAATAATGAGAACCATTTCCATTTGCATTTTTTGAAAATATTATATAAATGCTGGGCAAACTTCATGTTTACCTTAAAGTCTAGCATCACTGGTCTGTGTTTCACTGAGGTAAATGTTTTTTCAATGGAGGTCATTTGCTTACATACAAATACGTAATTGATTTCAGATTGCTTTCATTTATTGCTAAAATTTTAGATACAAAATTAATTCCCTTTAAAGCTTTTCAACACTCTAATCTCAAAAAATTAGATGGAACCTATAAGACTAAGCCTTTTATAAAATGGTGACAAATCTGAAAACCTCTGTATTCTAAACAAAGGAGGATTCTTAACATCATGAATAACGTGTCTATAATACAATATATTACTTCATTTATTTTTTCATAAAACAGCACTTTATATACTTCTAATATCTGGCATATGGAGAACAGTTTTTTAAGATACAGCATTTTACAACTCTGGGTGATATTTTTTATAAAGGTGTCTAATGTGTCAGAGAATAACTTATAGAAGCTAAACAGCCACCTCCACTTTTTCAGAAAGTCAAATCTTGACAATTTGTTACTTAAAGACATTTTTGCATTAGAAAAAAAGAATTGATGGGGATACCCAGGTGGCTCAGTCAGTTAAGGTTCCAACTATTATTTATTTATTTATTTATTTATTTATTTATTTATTTATTTATTTATTTATTTTGATGTAGTGTTCCATGATTCATTGTTTGTGTATAACACCCAGTGCTCCATGCAGAATGTGCCCTCTTTAATACCCATCACCAGGCTAACCCATCCTCCCACCCCCCTCCTCTCTAGAACCCTCAGTTTGTTTCTGAGAGTCCACAGTCCCTCATGGTTCGTCTCCCCCTCCGATTCCCACCCCTTTCATTTTTCCCTTCCTACTATCTTCTTCTTTTTTTTATATGTATATAATGTATTATTTGTTTCAGAGGTACAGATCTGTGATTCATCTGTCTTACACAATTCACAGCGCTCACCATAGCACATACCCTCCCCAATATCTATCACCCAGCCACCCCATCCCTTCCACCCCCCCCACCAGTCCAGCAACCCTCAGTTTGTTTCCAAAGATTAAGAATTCTTCATATCAGTGAGATCATATGATAATTGTCTTTCTCTGATTGACTTATTTCACGTAGCATAATACTCTCTAGTTCCTTCCACGTCATTGCAAATGGCAAGATTTTTTTTTGATGGCTGCTTAATATTCCATTGTATATATTTACCACATTGTCTTTATCCATTCATCTGTTGATGGACATCTTGGCTCTTTCCATAGTTTGGCTATTGTGGACACTGGGGTGCACATACCCCTTCGGATCCCTACATTTGTATCTTTGGGGTAAATAAAGAGTCCAACTCTTGATTTTGGCTCAGGTCATGGTCTCAGGGTTGTGAGACTGAGCCCCTTGTCAAGTTCTGCACTCAGTGTGGAGCCTGCTTAAGATTCTCTCTCCCTCTCCTTCTCTCTGCATTGCCACCCCCACCACCACCCCATTCATGCTCCCTGGATCTCTCTAAAAAAGAAAGAAAGAAAGAAAGAAAGAAAGAAAGAAAGAAAGAAAGAAAGAAAGAAAGAAAGAAAGAAAGAAAGAAAGAAAGAAAGAAGAAAAAGAACAGATGGAAGAAGAGCAAACAAAATCTCATTCTCCTTACTTTAGATCTGTGCATACAGATCATATAGGGGTCTTGCAGATTCAGACTGGTCTGGTCTGGAGCTAGAGAGTCCACCTTTCTCACATGGTGCCTGGTGACCCTGATGTTGCTGGCCCCTGGACTACACTGTGCAGCAGGAGTCTATAGAAATCTTCATTCTTTCTTCTACCCTCTCCAACTTACCATTTATTTATTTATTTATTTATTTATTTATTTATTTATTTATTTTTGAGATATAGGTCAGAAATCTTATGACATTCTAATCTCATTAATGACTTAGAAGAGCTAGAAATTTCCTTGGAAAGAGCTCGAGTTTTCAATGATTTGAAAAATAGCTAGTATGTGAATGGGAAGAGATGGCTAAGGAGAAGATCTGATTGATGCCTAGGCTGGAAGTAAGAAAGACTGAATTTTCATTGGTAGATCTAAGGCTAATAACAGTGTGATCCTGGACAAGTCATTGGGTCTTTCCAAGCCTTGGTCTCTTCATGTTTAAAATCGGGATGCTGGCCTTGTGGAGGCCTCCCTCTGGTTTCTAGATTCTACAATGTTGGCCATGTGTTTGCACGTGTCATGAAGGACAGCACATAACTAATCTGTTTACTTGGGCTATTTTAATAATCAGGGCAGACTGCTAACCAACATATCTGCACAATCAGTATAAGGATACTGGGGCTTAACGTCAATTAGGAAGATTGCCAGAAATAATATATACTTTGTTTCTTTCTTTCTTTGTTCATTTATTGCCAACTCTAGACTCTGCTTTTGTGCTTTACTCAAAGTAGAGAGTAGTACCCAAAATGAGAGCTAGGACATGTGAATTAAGACTTGTCTGTACCATAATCTACGTACGTAGATCATACCCACAAGCTATGGGGCTTTGGATGAGTCATCTAAACTCTCTGCGGATGGGCATTTCAATCCCCATCTTAGGAAAGTAACACCTAGCCCCACTAACTTACAGGACCATTAAGAAGCTAGAGTGGGACACAATATACATATGATGCTTTAGAAAGTTTTAAAAAGTGCCTTGCAAATGCAGGTTATATTTTTATCATTCCCCACATCTTTCCTAAATAGTTTATCAACTAGCAAACAAAAATACACTTTGCATTTTGTTAGGCAGGCATTTTCTTTTCATCTATTTATTGACTAAAATAAACACAAAGAGGCAGGAAAAACAGAAAGAGATGAGTAAATGAAAGAAAACATTTTCCAACAACATGCAGAAATCTATGGAAATAGATTTTCTCTGAAGAAAAGAATCTATTAGAATATTCTTGATGATCTAATAAAAAAAAGGAAAAAGACTCCAAAGTTTCATAAATCATTTTGCACTTATTTTGTTATTAGGAGAAGAGGGAATTGTGTGGCAATACGTAAATTATGAACAGAAGAAATTATAAAGTGCACATCTGCAAAGGAAATAGTTTGGGAATACAGTTAATAACTTGGCCCATACCATTTTACATTGTAATGGAGTAGCCACCGAACTATTATGGAAACGAAAAATTTCCTTGACAAAGTTGCATTTTTAATAGACCCATAATATGTAGTGTTGTTCTATTTTTCTTCTTACTAGATGAGTACAATGATCATCATGCTAAATGTGATCTAAATTCCATCTCTTCTCACTGCTCCTCGAATGCTTGAAGTTTATGTAATACATTAAAATATGAAGCATGCGCTAACGCCATCAAAGAAACGAGAGAAATTGTTGTAAGCATTTGTTTGGATTCTTTTAAATCCCATGACAAGCTGAAATGCACATCACTACTGAAAATATGAAATACATTTAGTCACCTTGCAGTCTGGCAAATCTAGCTTTGCTTGCCCTACCTTAAAAGTGAGACAATTCTTAAGTCCCTCCAATATAAATTTTCGTCACATAACTGAAGAAAGGTAGAATTTCCATCATACCTCCTTCCTGACTGAAAACAAACAAACAAACAACATATGTGAGGGCCTCTGGGTTCTTGAAGCCTGGTTAATTGAAGTTTCTGCACAACTAGAAAACAGTATTATTTTAAAGCCTTATTCTTTTAGCCCTAGTTGAAAGTGTTTTTTAGATCTGTCCTAGAAAATGCAGTCTGGTGTGCATAATGAATTCTTACTTTCATAATTAAGGATTTTGCACTACTTCCAGATCATCACTTTAAACATCATTTCTCAGTGTCCAGGACTGTAACACATAAAAGTTTAAGATGTGTACCATTCCCAGGGTATCTATCCCTGGAACTCTTTGTTTTATCACACAGCATTATTTTCTTAAGGGTCCTAAAATTCAAGAATAATTTTGAAAATATCCGGTAGGCTTTCATCTTTTTCTACTGCTGCAACTGCCCCCGTTGGAACCCTCACCATCTTGTACCCAAACCCCTGTGCCACCCTCCCAGCCAGGCTCCCAGCTTGGGCTCCTCCCCTTTGTACCCTCCATCTATGGGCACAGTCACCTTTCTAAAGCCCAGTTCGCTCAGGTCAGCCCTTGGCCTTGATTCCCGCTTGAGAAAGCAAACCAAGCACTCATGGCTACCTCCCCTTCCTTTCCAAGTCCTGCTGAAAAGGCAGAAGAGATTTGGTTTTGTTTCCCAGAGAATAAAACCCTAAGAGTTCTGGTAAATAAGAAAGCAAGCCAGAAGCAATCCGATGAGGTTGGAGGAAACGGACCCAAAGCAAATGGAAGTGAATGGAAGGCCAGAAGACCAGAAGGAAAACCGCAGCCCAACCCATCAGAGGTAAGATGAGCCCAAGTTGAGTCAACAAGTTCCAAGAGTGGGAGTGAGCTGTGGGCCTGCTCTAGGGAGGGACCTGAATTCCATTCTGCACAGCCGCACCTCGGAGAAATTTCTCCCCATTCTCCTTCTCCAGTGTGTCAGATGAACAGTAGCGAACCATAGTTTTCCCCCAAGATAAAACCTACGATCGCCTTTCCAAAGAAAGTGGGTGATATGGCTGGTATGTAAGCCCAGTGAGGGAGCCGGATGTAATATTACACCTTCTAGCCAGCAGCGAAGGAGAAAATAGAGATCTCAGTGCTCCAAGGCCAAAATAAAGCCTCCTGATCTGCCAGTTGTGGGAGTCCTGCGAGGGCATGCCTCCTCCGCACCCACACCTCCTTCAGACAACCCTGACAAACACACGGCGCTTCCGTCTGAAGGAGAGGTCTGCTGGAAACCACGCTGCGGAGGAAACACGCGGGCATGATCACCATATTTCAGGGACGGCAACAGTACAAAAGAAAAGGACCAAGAAGAACTTGGGAGGACAGATGAGTTAATAGAGAAAAGAGAACTGTTCCGCAAACAAAAGAAAACGAGCTATTACCATCTTCGCTTTAAAGCTGGGGCGACACAGGAAACAAACTGAGTGTTGTTGGAGTGGGGGGTGGGGTGGAGGGATGGGGGGACTGGGCGATAGACACTGGGGAGGGTATGTGCTCTGGTAAGCGCTGTGAATTGTGCAAGACTGTTGAATGTCAGATCTGTACTTCTGAAACAAATAATGCAATATATGTTAAGAAAAAAAAAAGAAGAAGAAGGTAGCAGGAGGGGAAGAATGAAGCGGGGGAAATCGGAGGGGTAGTCGAACCATGAGAGACGATGGACTCTGAAAAACAAACTGAGGGTTCTAGAGGGGAGGGGGGTGGGAGGATGGGTTAGCCTGGTGGTGGGTATTGAGGAGGGCACATTCTGCATGGAGCGCTGGGTGTTATGCACAAACAATGAATCATGGAACACTTCATCTAAAACTAATGATGTAATGTATGGGGATTAACATAAGAATAAAAAAAAAAAAGCTGGGGCGACATTACTAAATGAAGGTTCACTAAATCATCCTGTGTCACGCAACTAGTCTGTGGGATATTTCAACAAAATTTGTTTGACTCCAAAGTCTGTGTTTCCACGAAAACACATTCTGTGCCAGGAGAGCAGGTCACCTTTTGAAGCAAAGGATGATGTGTGAAAATGGGGCTGGAAGGATTGGTAGAAATGGGGCAGCTGGAAAGGAGAAAGGGAGGGTGGAAAGGAATTTTAACCAGGGGAAGAGTGTGAGCAAAGAAGCATGCAAGGTGTATTTGGAAACACTCGACGTCGAAGATTTGTCCTGGGGAAGTGTAAGACAAGGGAGAAGAGCCAGGTTGAAGACCGATGCCCCAGTTTTAAATGCCCGGGAGTAGAGTTTCAGTTCTGCCCTTGCGCGCAGTGAAGAACCGGAGAAAACTTTTAAGCAGAGGGGAAGTTCCGAGCAGTAGCAATACGATTCTCCTGAGAGGTATGCAGAATGTATTGGGGAGGAAAAAAGGCAGGAGCAACAGTGGTATGAGGAGGCTTGGGGGCTCCTCTTATGACTAAAACTGTCTCAGAGACCGAGCACCTCAAAGAAGCGCTGACATCTCTTTAAATTTGACACATGCACATTCTGTGTCTATTAAAACTCTGGTTTCATTTTCATTTATCTTTCTATTTGTACTAAAAGAAAAACATACGTTCAAATTGAGCCCCGGTTCTAACCAGTACATTTCAGATCACTGGTGTTAATGGGTCAAGTCCCTGGAGGGCTCCACATTTAGAATAGGCTGTTTGCACATGCGAACAGGGCTCATACATTTTGTCCATGCTCCTGAAACAATTGATGTACTCCAGTATATGGTGTATGTTTTTTATAATTACACCAGAAGAAAGCATTCTTTATGGAAATAAATGTGCTTTTTAAAAACACATTGCTGAAAAGCAGCAGGCAAGGCATTAATAACAAAGTGAAATGATAAACCGAACGGAAGTCTGAGAAAAATTCTATATTTGTATTATACAGGCATTGTTTTCATTCCTGGCACCTTATTTTTCATGTACATAAAGAGAACGCAAGCTACAGCAGGGTGAGACAAAGATCAATGCTGAATGTATTACTTGGCACTGGTCAGACGCAGTTTAATAAGAAAAAAATTGATCCATTAAGCTAAACCTAATTTTTGGCCAAAAATGGTTGAAATCTCTTCTTTATATTGCTAGCTTCATAAAGACCTATAATATTTGGAAGAAACAACTCAAGGCTGAGTTTAATAGGATTAAATGTATTGCAAATATACTTGACAAGAATCTATCAAGTTGTTAATGATTGCTATTAATATCAAACAATTTTTGTATAGAATTTTTTATTAGAGCATTGTAAAATACAGCCATAAGAAATGTAATATAAAAAGGTTTTCAGGTAATTTGTAACAGCTACAATTGCAGAACTCAAATCCTAACCTACAAGATACAGTAATTTATTTTATCAATCAGTTTCTAACACAAGTGCAATTCAATTTGTAAAGTATTTAAGTGTTGGTTGTAGGTCTGTGTAGCCAAGTGCAGAAGGACCACATCTCCAGCTGGTCATAGTGCTGCTACCTACCAGTCAGGAGATTGTAAAGCGGAGGATTTGGCATTATAAGATGTTGAAATATTTTTGAAGATGCAATACTAACTTCAAAAAGATTATTTTAATGCAGCTTCATCTCAGATCATTAAGAAAGCAGAAGTTTTAGTCTGAAATTTCACAGAACCATGGAACTTTAAAGATAGTATGGGATTCAGTTAGACTGGCTGGTTCAGTCTGCCATCTATAGATACAGAAACTAGAGCCACAGACTGATTCTGTAAGATAATCTGCCAAGTGTGCATACACTGGAGGAATGCTGGATGTTTTTACTCATGAGATGAAAAATGCTGTAATGAAAACGGAGGCTGCAGAGAAGTGAAATAGACACTTGTAGCCATAACCACCATATATCAACCTGAAAAACATATGCACAATAAATGTTTTTTACCTAAATCATAAAGATTTTGGTTCGAATGCTCTAATTCTTTACTTCCCTTTCCTTATAGGAATAGTCACTATGATTTAACAATAAATCCAGAAATACTACACACACACACACACACACCCCAACACTCACCTATACACATTTTGCTCCGAACTTAAGTAATCATTTTAAATGGATCCATGTAAATTAGAATATTTTAAAGGTCATGATTTATATAACCAATTATGCTAATAACATATTTTTTAAATGACTATGTTCCCCAAAACTGGTAAAGAAAAATCATGTTCTTGTACCTGTTTAAAAAAAAAAAATCTCCTACGGCCTGGGTACTGGGTGATGAGTTATGCCCTTTTACCTTCAGGGTACCAATTTAAATCCCCTGCACATCAGGAAGGAGGAAATATTGTTTCTGTTTTAATGGCTGTCCAGTGTTCTATGCAAAATAGGTAGGAGGTTTCAGTTCAGTTCTTAGTAGATAGATGCTTATATTATAGAATTGTCACCCAGGAGAAAGGACAAGAGCTGAAAGATTATGGGGGAGAGGCACCCTCTCACTTACATACAGTGGGACATCTAGGGTGCCTAAGAAAATGCTTTTCAGTTTACAGGGGTTGATTAAGTATTCCTCATAATTACTGGATTGATTACAATTGGTCAAATCTGAATGTTTCCATGTGCATAGGTTTTTACACACAGTGCTGGTGGCCAACTATTGTGATCATTAGATCACGGGGAGCTGAGACTACCTTTCTCTGAATTACAACTCCTGAATATTTTGACTGCAAAGTATGATGTAAAAACTCTGTTGATGATTAATTTGTATTTTAAGCATATAAATCACTTCTTGGTTGCCATGTTAATACTGATTTAGAAAAATATACACTTCAGTTTATATTGATCTGTTTTTCTAATTCATCAGAAGGGTCTAATATGGTTGCTTTTGCAATTTACTTTCAAAGTTATCCTTTTAGGAGATGAAGTAACCAAAAGATATTGAAAATCCAAAGTAAATTACATCGTACCAGTTAGACTTCCCTGAAGAAATGGATACACCCCTGTAATCAGCTCAGCTCACAGCTAATAGGCAGGGGATTCAGCTCTGTCTTCATCTTTACTAAACTATGACTCTCTTTTAAGCACACAACATTTGTCTTCAGAACACCTATCAAATATTTAGTATCTCCTCTAACACAATTAAATTTCCTATTAAATTACAATCTACATTATGAATCGGAGCTTTAAAATGTATATAAAATCCACAACTATATTGTAATACTTACGAGAGCACACCAAAATGGGATGCTTTGAAAAATAACATGTCTCATTTTCAAAGCTCCAAACATGTAATTTAATAATTTTTTTAAATCCCTGGTTTCTTGAAACTGGTTTGCTTACAGAAGTTGGGTTTGTGTATAATTTGCTAATGGGGAAAGGACCTAAATAAACATACACTAGGGAGAAAAAATAAACCTTGATCCCTAAATGAAAGTTGAACTTGCATATTGCCATAGGAGGGCACACAACAGATGTCATCCAAAGCAAAGAAAGAGAAACTGAATCATATCTATCTATGCATATATGTATGCAGACAGAATGTATACGTGTGTGTGCATGAAGACAGATGATCAGATAGACATACATTTGATGCCTTTCATACTATAAAACAAAAGCTAGAGAAGGAGATAACAGGTGATAAAGACTATCACAAATTTTCAAAGTAACTAAATTTAACTAAATGCAGTCTCTCCCATAAAAATAATGACAGAATGGGAAAACCTTGCTGGGGCTCCTATCCTTGAGTGTCATCTAGAGAAAAAATATTGCACGCAAAACTGTAAACAGTGGACAGAATATCTAGAAGTAATCGATGTTTCAGGATTCATTGAACTGTGGAAAGGAAATTAATATAAGAAAGCTCAACACTAACAAAAATACAATTGCAGGAGAAGAGATCTAAAGAAATCAAAGATAGTGAAGGAACTTTAAAAGGGAAGTAAGTTTTGGAAATGTCTGTAAAGCTATAGGCTATTCCAGGGAACTCATAAGAAGGCGAAATCAGTCTAGTGCATGGCCCAACAAGAAAAAAAGTCAGACGGGAGGACAAAAATGAAAATTACTAACCGTCTCATAAGACAATTTCCTTCCTTGCCATTATATAAAAGTATGTAGCCACTAAAAATGTTTCCCAGGTTTAAACCGATGGTCAGTCTGTGTGGAGTCCTGATTCTATTTCCTAGAAATATTTTGTTAGAGTTGCTATCAACCAACATGTCTCTGTATTCCTTTAAAAATTTATAGCAAACCTACAGAACAAATCTATAACCACATATCATCAGATATTTACTACTATTAGTGTAAAATTGTTTTTATTAATTCACATGATGTCCAAGTCCTGAAGCTAAAATAGAATCCAGGTCTTTTGATTTTTGGTTTACCTTTGAAGTTAATTTTAAATGCTGCTTTTCCATGAAATTTCCTAATAATATGTAGTCAGTTTCCAGCTAATCAGGATAATGGAAAGAGGGAGGTCGTAGATCACCAAAATCATGATTAAGACAAAGCTAATAAAAACATGTTTTAAATGGAGTCAATGTAAACTGAGTTAAAATTACATCCAATTGGCTAATTTAATTATGATGCATTTAGACAATGGAATACATGCAACTACTGTTTTTTCAAAAGATGAGGTTGCTATATTAATATGTTTACATATGAATAGATAAATATATACATATATTGAAATGTAGAAACGAAATACATTGTTATTCATGTGAAACCCGGGCATTGTGTGTGCATAAAATTTTGACTTCCTGGATATATTTTAACATCTGAAATGATGTGCACCAAAATAGAGTGATTGCCCCCAAAAATATGTCCAATATGAGGATGGTCTAATTTGGTCTTGTTTTTGCTAGCCAGTCCCTCCTGCAGATCATGGCTCTTATTCCCTCTTCTCGAAACACTCTCACTTCAATGTCACCAGCCCTGGCTCCAACGCATCAACTTACTCTTATCCACTTGTTAAACATGAATCCCATGGTGGTGTTTGGATCAGGCTAGCCAACTAGAACCTCCATCAAAGTTACCTTCCATTCTGAAATCATCAGAGATTTTGCCTTATCAATCCAGATTAACACTAATTCAGGCATTCCTTGTGCCCCCTGCTGACTGACGAGAGCCCAGCACTGCTTTGCCAACGTCACCAGAAAGGAATGCCTTCTCATGGCTTTAGGGCTTTATCTCTTTGTTTTTTAATCTACTTGAAGAACTTATCCAAGACAAAAAAATCAATTTATAGTTTTATTTTTCAAATTAAAAAAAAAACTTCTTCCTCTATTTAAACTATAATGCCAAGTTGTTGAACACTTCCTCTTTTTCTAATTGTTTTACAATTTCAAGATTTTTTTTTCTTGAATGTTAAGCATTTTCCTTTTTACGGTAGGTTGACAACATGTCAAGTACATGGCTACTCCTCTGATGGGTAGGTAGCATAGATTTTTTGCATGTAGCAGGAAACACTGCATGGCATTTATTAATACGTATTTCTAAACAGTACATGTCTTCTGATATCTAGGGTGTTTGTTTTGAGTAGATTTATAGTGGGGGCTCTGTTTCTCTTTTAACCACAGTAAATTTGCAAACTGATTAAATTATAATTAATTATATTTATTTTCTGATGACTGCCTCTCTTGCATCACTAGCTAGTACAGTGTCATATAACTAAATCGAATAGGCAGATATACAAACACACAAGGGGAGGCATTTAATGTGGTGTTGGAAATCTTTCAGTTTGTCTAGTTATCATCCCACCCCTTCAATCCTTTCTGCTTCTTCACCACTGAGAAAATGAGAAAGAGAGAGAGACATTTTTATATTCTTTGCTTTGGGTATATATTCTCTTAATCTAGGACATTATTAAGCTGCTCAGAATATTTGCAAAAGATATTTATTATCTTATTTAACATTAGCCTTTCCCTCTATTACCAAAAACAGATTTATAGAATTTCAATGGTAAAAAAATGGAGATAGGATACTGGAAATACTAAATGTAGACAAAGTCTTAGCAGTGATTCCTCCAGGTCTGTAAATACATATAGGGTATTTTCAGTATTACTCACCTGTGTTGACCCAGCACTTTTGAGAGAAGTCTAGTTAAAGTTGTCAAATGTTATTACAATTATTCCCTAAAATTAACTATAATTAAAATGACTAAGAATAAATATATAAACAACTATGTATGTATGTTTAATCAGTAATACCACTCAATTTGATCATTTTAACAGATTATATATAAATGTGTATTGTTGAATACAGTTGTTGAAGTACATACCCATCCTGGGCCTACAGGATTTTACATATATATATATATGTGTGTGTGTGTGTGTGTGTGTGTGTGTGTGTATGTATATACACACACACACACAGAGATATGTATATCTGGGCTGTTGTGAGCACCCATAAAATTGTCTTTACAATATTTATTATCTTACTTTTCATAGTCATTTATCATATGGCCTATGTAAAAAAAAAAGTTAGAAACCGAAATTCCTGAATTGTATCCCCGAGTGGAATAGAGAGTGCACAAAGGAAAAAAAGAACATGGTAGCCATGGGATAGATGTTTGAAGACCCCGTAGAATGAGAAATTAAATGGAAAAAAACAAAGAAAGAGACTGAGTGGGAAAAGCAAGGGGAAGAAAGGAAACTAGATTATACATTCCTCCAGAGAATTATCCTTATTGTCTAGTTCTTTTGTATCTACCCTCAACACTTACATGGCTGTTTAACATGTGGTGGGCTCTCAGTAAATGTCACTGACTTGCTGGAAAGATAGAGCAGTAAGCATGTTGGCTAAGGAGAGAGGAAATGAATGTGTGGGTAATTTGCAAAGTTGACACTGTTCATTCTCCGTATTACCTAATGGATATTTTTCACTTCCCATATCATTGATGACATTGGTTTCACTTTTTTATAGCCCCAAAGTAGTATCTCAATGATTAAGAGAGGTGCATTTTCTTTAGCATGTAGGTGACTGAAGTTTCCAAAAGAAAACTTTCTCAGGGGGCACCTGGGTGGCTTAGTCATTAAGCGTCTGCCTTCGGCTCAGGTCATGATCCCGGAGTCCTGGGATCGAGCCCCACATCGGGCTCCCTGCTCTGCAAGAAGCTTGATTCTCCCTCTCCCACTCCCCCTGCTTGTTCTCCCTCTCTTGCTGTCTCTCTCTCTCTGTCAAATAAATAAATAAAATCTTAAAAAAAAAAAAACAGAAAAAAAAACTTTCTCAGGATCCTATCAAAAAACAAACAAACAAACAAAACTATAATACAAACAGATAGTACAAGAATGTGATGTATGGTCATAATGGCCTTAAAAACAAATGCTCATTTACTGAAAATGGGCTTTAAAGATTCCTATAGCCTACAGACTGAAACAGAAAAGGTCTAATTCTCAAAATACTAAAAAGAGTTCTGCCCACCCATTCTTTTTTCTATCTGCAATTAGAATTGTAGAATTCTCATTGAAAAAATTAAGGATATATTTTCCAACATTAAAAACAGGGGATACTGTTTTCTTAAAGGGAACACACATATCAAAGCTGAGGCTTAAGTATTCAGCCAACAACAAAATTATTCACCAGAATATTTGGCCTTAAAGATGCTTAAAAATATGCATTCCTTCTTTCCAAGGTGGTTACCTGTTGTTCTTAAAGGAAGGTAGGAAAGAGAATCTGTCAACCAAGTCTGGCAACCAAGACCATAAGAAAAATTATCCTTAGGGAAAATAGCCCCAATACATTTTTAAAAAGTGAATCAGCTCCAAGAGTCAAAACTGCAAAATGTTCTGAGTTCACAGAAACATGAAAATTTTTCAATTCAAAGAAGTAAACTTGTGGTTATTTCATTACCATGGAGAACATACCATTTCAGACATGGCACCTCCATTACCAGCAGGTATCATAGCAAGGTCTGTAAAAGTATGGAAAAAGAAATGCTTTTTGAAAGTCATGAAAAAGGAACATAATTATATATGATTAAGAGTCAAGATCATTTAGGGGACAGTAGAGTCCAGTACAATAAGGGTGTGGGTTTGAATCTCACCTGTGCCATTTGCTAATTATGTGACCATGATCAAATCACACAATTTCTCTGAAACACAGTTCCGAAAATGGGATTAATTTTACAAGCAAAGATATAGTTACCTAGAGTTTCCATCTCAGATCTATTCAGGGAAGAAAGTTAGTCCTTGGGATTCAAGTTATTTCTTAGCCCAATGCCATAAATATTCTTAAAGGAGAAATATATGCAAGGAATTTCAAAGAACAAGCATCAAGTACTTTTGGCGCATAAGATAAGACCATGTCTATGTGTGTATGAATATGTTAAATACACATTAAAAATTTCCCAAAGCCTACATATGAAATGATTGGTAGTATTTCTTTCTGGGAAGTGAGACTGGGAGTTTTAAGAGGGGGAAGAGCTCAGGCAGGGAAATTTTAACTTTCATTTTATTCCCTTCTGTAATGTTTAAGTTTTTAACAATGTCATATATATTATATGGTTCAAAAAATAATTTGGAAGACAAACGAATTATCTCAAACATCAGCATGAGGTAATATATCTTTTTCAGTATATGAAAGTAATTAATCCATGCTCCTTTTCTCCCAAAGACTAAATGATCTATGAAACATAAAGTATAAAAAATTTACCAAAAATAATTCATTTTTAATAGGAGATTAAAATGGCAATAAATGATTTTTTTAACAATGCCTTGTAGTACATGATACTTTTGAGCTAATTACTAACATTAATATAGTAGATAGTACAAAATGTTCTCGACATTTGGTCCTTAAGACATAATCAGCCAACACTGTCACCACTATCATGATGAAGACTATAAACATCTTAGAAAAAATGGAAATACTTTTAGGATAGGGAGCAGAATCATTCTTATTCATCTTCACATCTCCCTTGCATACCACAATGCTTGGCACATAACAGATCTTTAATAATTAATTGTTGAATAAATACACAAATGAAAATAAGTTAATGGATGACACAGAAGTACATCCATTCAATACTTGCCCCAAACTGTTAGTGACTGTTTTGAAGATGTCCACCTTTTCATCCTTAGCTCCACCCTGCTTAGAGATCCTGCCCTAGTCCCTTAGAGTAAATCTTCCTTGCTAACTGGTCAGTGGCTGCTTTTTCTGATCTAAGTTGATTGAACCAGCAGTGGAGAGTGACACAAATTAAGCTACTAGATTCCCTTATTTGTAATTAGCTTCTCTCTGATGGGCACTTGAACAGGGAAGCTGAATTTGAGCCACATGAAAATAGAGGAAAGAGAGGCAGTCCCCAGAGGTAGAAAAGAATATTTCCAAAACTCAAGAAAGAAGAGATGAGTCCTGTCATGAGGCTCAACTGCAATTAGTCCCATTGGGTATTCTGAGCTACCACTATATTCTTCCAAAATGTCACTATTTTTTTTAACTTTATTTTAAGTGGGTTTCTGTTCTATGCAAATGAGCATTGAGACTATTCCACCACAACTATCTACAGAGTCTTCACTATACACCCTAGCTTTTTCCACTATTAATATAGATGAACTATATATATTTATATCTAAAGCCAATCCCTCTACTTGCGCACCAGATCACATTCCTTCTCACCTACTCTGGAAAATTTGATCCAGCAGTTTACTCCTTTCTTGACTACATCAGCAATTTTTAGCTATCTACTGGATTAGCCCCTTCAGAATATACAAAGTAGCCGTTTTTTGTTTTTTTTTTTTCCTCATCTTAAAACAAAGCAAAATTTCTGTTGACCCAGTGGTGTGCTAGGGTTGGCTCATACCAGCTTTCAAGAGCCATCTCCTTTCAACTCTGAAATCAGCCCCGATGGGGGTATTTACACTACTGAAATTGGCAAAAGCTACAAATCAGAACTGTTTTTTTTCCCCCCAGAGAACCAGTGGTTAAATACTTACAAGCCTCACTACCTTCACCAATTATCATCCCATTTTTTTGCTACCCTTTTCACCAAAATATATAAAAAGAGTCATGCATAAGCTCCTGTCCCCACCTCTCTACCGAAACTGCTCTTACCAAGTCTCCAATGGCAACCACATTGCTAAATCTAGTGGTCAATGACCTGTCCTCATATTACTTCATCCAGCAGCAATGCTTGACCCGGCTGACCAGTTTTCTCACTAGTCATCTCTTCTCAGTCTCTTTTGCTGGTTCACCCTCTTTCCTCTGACCTCCTAGAGCTCCAGAGCGCAGTCGCTGGCCCTATTCTCTTCTCCACCTGCACTCACTCCTTTGATGACTACATTCAGAGATGGCTTCAAAGACCACAAAGAGGCTCCATGTTGCCGGCCCCGACTTGTCTCTTGAATTCCACAGCCATAGGTCCAACTGACTACATCTCCACTTGGCTACCTAGAAGATACCTCAAATTCAACAAGTTCAAAACCAAACTTCCAATCTTCCTTTCCAAACCTGTTTCTCCAGCAATCATACATCTAAGATGATGGCAACACCATCTTTCAAGTTGCTCAAGCAAAATACCTCGGAGCCATCTTTGATTACCTTCTCACTCTCACACTCCGTACCCAACCCATTAGGAAATCCTGTTGGTCCTATATTCAAACTAGTTCCGAAACACGATGTTTCTCACCCTATTGCCCTGCTGCTAGCCTTGTTCAAATCTATAGTCTGGATTCTCCTAAGAGACTCCAATAAGGCCCTGTACCTTACTATTACCATAGTCCTCCCCATATTGTTTATTCTCAAAACAAAAGCCGGAATGACTCTTTAAAAGTAAAGTCAGATCATGCCATTTCTCTGCTCAAAACACTAGGAGTGAACCCTAATTTGCTCAGAGGAATAGTCAAACCTTAGATAATGGCCAACAGACCCTTCATGAACTAGCCTCCTGTTAACTTTCTGACCCCATCTCCTAGGACTCTGCCTCTCACTCATCCTCTTCCAGCCACAATGCAGCTGCATCTTGAATATGCTAGACCTGCTTCTGCCTTTGGGCCCTAGCTCCAACTGTTTGCTTTGCCTGGAACCATCTTCTCCTACTTACGAACCTGGCTGACTCCCTTACTACCTTCCAGTCTTTTCTCCCATCTTCCCCAATTTAATATATTGCTTAGCCACCAACCTCCTAAATTCCTTGCCCTGTTCTTCTTTTTTCATTTTTTATTGTGCTTTCCACCTCTCAATCTACTTCATAATTTACTTATGTGTTATATTTGCTGTCTGCCTTTCATCACAGAAAGTAAACAACACAATGGCAAGGATTATCATCTGGCTAGCTGGTGACCCAGATATTTCAGGTAGTCTGCTCCTAGTAAATTCTTAACACATATTTGTTGGAAAAAAATTAATAAACGACCAACAAAGACCATAAATGGCAAAGACCTTAATGAATTTATAACAGAGAAGCAAATATGTGGTTATAAAAATTAGAAGTTTTAGAATTGTTTCCCTAATGAAATTTTCACTTCTATAGTTTCCTGGTTAAAATTTAAAATTTACAGAAGAAATGCAGCAGTATTCCCACAACTGTACCTAAACCTCTCTCATATCTGGGACTCAAATCCTGGCTCTTATAAGAGCTCACAGCTCCTATAGGAGTTGTGCATTTATCAGTGGTGACACAAATGAGCCCGTGTAGTATTTTGTACATATGGTGTTAACTTTTATGCTTTAATATATATGTGCAATATGTCTGAATTATACTTGCTCTAGGAACCATCACTTTTATTTTACTGACTTTTGTGTGTTTAAAATCTCAGGCATAATACAGTATTGAATTAAAGGTTTTTTGGTTGTTTAATTTCCACAGAAGTAAGGGAAATAAAAGAAAAAGAAAAATTGTTTTAACATTCAAATTTTCTTCATGGCTTGTACAATGCAAAATTCTCCCAAGTTTAGGAAGTGCCAGAGAACTAAATATTAGAAAATGGATGTGAGGTCCCCAAACATCCCTGTGTTGACTTCAGTTAGGTTTCGAACACATGGTTATTAGGCTTAATTCATTGAAAATATGTTAAATAAAGGAATCATGTATGGAACTTATGAAAATACTGATGAAATATACTCATTCAAACATGAATTAAGACCTTATTGTAGTCATGGGTTGCGGTTGTTTCAAACTGAATCTCATTTTATCCTCTTCAATTTAATCTGATTACAGTAGAAGAAAACATCTAAAAAAAGAGTGTTTAATTAATTTTAAATGTTATATGTTCATTTAAACAACAACAAAGAATGACCACAAATGTAATGAGGCTAAAACATTTAATTTGAAAGGGAACACAGAAGTCGCCAACACAAAAGAATAAAAATTGAGTATTGTGAATGTATCATGATCGATTAGTACTAACTAAATGAATAACTAGATGGAATAACTTTTCAAAACCTGTATAACTGTTCTGTAAGTATTATATAAGACCATAGATATATCTAAGAAAGACTGAAAAAGTTTTCAAATATATCAAAGTGAAACATAATGCTACAACATAGGGAGATTGAATAAATAAAACATTTTTAACTACTGTTTGGAGTGAACTGTATTCAAGCTTACTTTTGTCTATATCTATCAGAAATTTTATTGTAATTGAACTACATCATGTCCTTGGCCTCAGTTTTTATGCCTGCAGACATGAAGAAGTTATGCCCCCCCTATAATCAACCACAAGCTTTACAGTCACTGTAGTGGCATGGCCCAGATTTTCTAAAATAGTTTCAATTTCAAATATTTTCTCCCCACTTTTTATATGAACCAACATGTTGTTCATATATTTAGTTTAAAAATTCTCTTTGCCTACTATAATTCTAAACTTATAAATATTAAGAAATAGCTTAGATTAACATACATCAACCCCCAAAATAAGATTTTAGGGAAAACGTGTACATTAATCTCCTTAATTCAACACAATTTTTTTGAGTCCTTGGGCATCATCTTTGGATATAAACAATGTACTGATAATAACCAATTCATATCTCTTTGATCTGGCAGGATCTCTCCTTGAAAAATATTATTAGCTACAAGTTTTTGTGAGTGAAAATAAATTCCATTTTGCAAAAAATTTCACAGTTCATCTTCCCTAACTTGGACTGGCCTCTCCACCAACCCCTCACACTAGTTTAAATTAAATAAAGATTGGTTTTAAAAATGTAGAGAGTTACTTAATCAAATAACAAATAACTGAGCAGGCTGCTTGAAATCATGTTCCAATGACTATAGACTCACCTGCTTTTGCACAGGTAAAGGACTCCCCAAGGAAGGAACAGTTTTCTAGAACTTATCAAGGTCCACTTGATAATATTTATAATTCTCCTATGAGAATTTCCTAATAGCAAATACACACAAAAATAAGCAAAACATCAGGGAAAGATTGACCCTAAAGGTATGACTGTTCTAGTTGTTCTGATTTATTTGTATCCTGGGGAGCAAAACCAAAGGAATGTGCTATATTACTTGTCCATCAGCTCAGAGCCCAGCCCAGGAAGAAGGTGGAAGACTGCAAGTGAAGTGGAAATATGGGGGAGACCTGCTGGGGGCCCAGGAATCTCTTCTGTGGTTGTTGGAACACAGATGCCTGGGCAGCTCATCCCTGACCTGCCATCTTGCTTTCATTTCTCACTTTATTTTTTATCTCCATGATTTTCTGTTAACTTCCTATTAACATCCATCAGAAACCTAGCTCCAGTTCTGACCAGCCTAAGGGCAATAGGTTGAATTGGGTCATGGAAAATATGACATCACTGATCTAGTTTCCACAAGGTTCATGGACTGAATGGAAATTATTCAGAAGGCACTGGAGGAGATAAATATTCATATTCTGTCTTTCTGTCTGTATTTCTCTCCTTTGTGGCCTTTTTGTATTCGGCTTGATGGGAATTTATATCTCTAAGGAAATTTTTTTTTTTAAACTGCAGCCAGGATCTGAATTATCTTGAGCTAATGATCACATGCCAGGCAGAGGGTATGACTGGGTTGAGATGTATAATTTCCAGTGAATATTTTCACAGTTTCTCTGGATCATCTATATTGTCTTCCGGTTAATATAACTTTTTTAAAAGTCACCTTCAATAGGGCATGTAGTGTGGTTGAAATATGACAATATGATGAAAGTAGAAATAGAGAAAACAAGGGAGGTAAGAAAATAAATAAGATCAGGGGCACCTGGGTGGCTCAGTTGTTAAGCATCTGCCTTCAGCTCAGGTCATGATCCCAGCAGGGTCCTGGGATGGAGCCCCGCATGGGGCTCCCTGCTCTGCGGGAGGCCTGCTTCTCCCTCTCCCACTCCCCCTGCTTGTGTTCCCTCTCTCACTGTGTCTCTCTGTGTCAAATAAATAAATAAAATCTTTAAAAAAAAAAAAAGAAAAGAAAAGAAATAAGATCAGGCTTGGGTTGCCTAGGTGGCTCAGTCAGTTAAGCGGCCCACTCTTGGTTTCGGGGGGGTTGTGATCTCAGGATCATGGAATCGAGCCCCACATCGGGCTCTGTGCTCAGCACAGAGTCTGCTTGAGATTCTCTCTCTCTCCCTCTCCCTCTGCTCCTCCCCCACATTCTCTCTCTCTCAAATAAATGAATAAATCTTTAAAAAATAAATAAGATCAGGCTTAACAAATAATTTATATTTACTCAACAACTATTCATTTGTTCAAAAAATTACTGAGTGCCTACCATGTGCTGGGAATAGAGAAGTCAACAAGTAAGTCCTTGCCTTCATACGATAGTAGCAAGACAGACAATATACCAAAAAAAAAAAAAAAAAAAGTGGTAACTGGTATGGTGAGAAACAAAGCTGGTAAGGAGAGTAGTGTGGGGGTGCTGATTTCCACAGGGTGGGCAGGGATGTTCTATCTAAGTGGGTGACCTGGAGGTAGAGGAGGGGATAGAGGAAGGGAGCAAGTCATGTACCTGCATACCTATAGGGGGTAAAGGCATTCCAGCAAGAGGGAGCAGCAAGTACAAAGGCCGCAAGGGGCCTGAGGAGCTGCAAGGAAACCCGGAGGATGCAGCCGGGGGGCGGGGCAGGGCGGTGATAGGAGAAGAAATAAGCAAGTGAGGGTGGAGAAAGAATCAGAGGTCCCATCATATGGGGCCTGTGCGCCATGAGAGATCTTTGGAGTTATTCTAAGTGTGATGGGAACTCACTGGAAAAGGTTCCATTATTTGATTTACCCTCTGAAAATGTCACGAGTCTGCTGGGTTACAATACCCTATAAGGAGATATGGTGGAAGCAGGAAAACCAGGGAGGGGGCTAATGCAGGTGGAGAGCCAGGAGATGGTGGTGACTAGGACTAGAGTGAGGACAGAGAGTGGGCAGAAGGGGCAGCTTGGGGAGAGGCTTGGAAGGTGGAGCCTGCAGAAATTGTCGATACGGTTGGATGTGCAGTCTGAAAGAAAGACAGGAGTCAAGGATGAAAGAAGGATTTGGGGAACTGAGCAACCCACAAGTGGTGAGGTGCTGGTGTTGACTGAGATGAGGAACACCAGGGGAGGTTTGCAGAGATGAGGCTCAATGGAAACCAAGTGTTCCGTGTTAAGCATGTTAATTTTGAGTTGCCTATTAGGTGATGGTGCGCAGTTGGAGCTCAGAAGAGAGGCAGGTGCTAGAGATAAACATTTGGGGTCGGCACATAGTGGGATCTGAGCCACAGGTGCCAAGGCAAATTGCTTCATAAGTGAGTGATGATCCACACAACAGACGAATGAAGACTGAGCCCCGGAACACACCGATATTTTGAGGTGGCAATGAGAAGGAGGATCCAGCAAAGAAAACTTGGAGATGCAATGAGGTAGGAGGGCAGCAGAGGTGTGATGTCCAGGAGTACTAGCCAAGAAAGTGTTTCAAGTATATCAGATGCTGTTGAGATGTCAAAGATGAGCACTGGAAATTTTAGTAGAGTGACAACTCTAAAAGCTTGGCTGGAGTGTGATCAAGAAAGAACAAGAGGTGAGTGTGCAGAGAGAACCAGCGCTGTAGCAACACTCTCTTGCCAGATGAGCAAAGCATCGCTTGGAATTGTGGTTTACGCTCTTCCTTAGTTCTTTGTGGCTTAATTTTCAGCATGGCCTCCAGTCATTTTAGTATTGAACTTGTGAGTTCAGTGTTTGGTGTTGCAGTAAAAGCTTCATTTTGAGCAGTTTAAGAAATAAAAGAAGGCAGAAACCATGCAGACATTTCAATTTACGATTCTTCTCTAAACTATGTTGTTAGCATTATATTACACTAGTTAATCATCTGATGTTAATATCTATGTAGCTTTTTTTCCCTCTAAATCTGTCAAAGAGAAAAAGTTAAATGGCAAAACATCCAAATGACAGAATTTTTTAAAGCATATGTTGGATTTAATGAATGTTTAGTTAAAAACAAGTAGGCTTTGAGGATATCAGGTCTCTGAGATCATTTTGAAAGGGAGAGAGGAAAATGATAGACTCAATGTGATTGCTGCAATGATTTTTCCTTTATTTTTCCTTTTGGTCTGGAGAGAATAGATCACAAAATGAAATGAGCCATTACCCAGGTGAAAAGTATACTCTCCTACCAAAAAGAACCTTACAGCAGTTTCCATATTTCTACATGTACTTTATTCTTTCTTCAATGTGACTCTTACTGACTTTAACAGCAGTATTATAAGAATTACAAGACAATATTAAAACAATGAGTAAGAGCATTTTACCTAAATGTATTTGCATGTATCCAAATTTTACTCCTCTATCAAGATCCAGCTCCAGGGCGCCTGGGTGGCTCAGTCGTTAAGCGTCTGCCTTCGGCTCAGGTCATGATCCCAGGGTCCTGGGATCGAGCCCCACATGGTCGGGTTCCCCACTCCCTCTGCCTGCCTCTCTGCCTACTTGTGCTCTCTGTCTCTCTGCCAAATAAATAAAATCTTTAAAAAAAAAATCCAACTCCAATAAACCTTCAGTGAGACCTTTCCGATCCCTTCCTCTTAGAATAAATCTTTCACCTATAAATAATATTCTATCTGTAAATCTTATTCATTTTTTTTCATTTATTCAACTACTATTCATTGAGTGCTTATTATGGACTGGCACTCTCCTAGGTGCTTCGGATGCATTAGTGAACAAAACAAAGCTCCCTGCCTTATGGAGCTGAGATTCTAATGTGGGACAGACACCAAACCATAGACATCATAAACAAATAATCATCTAGTATTTAGAAGGGGATCGATTCCTTGGTAAAATGAAATGTACAGCAGAGGAAGGGGGTATAGGGGATTCCAATGATTAAAACAGAGGTTAAGGTTGGCCCTACTAAGGCGAAATCTTAGCAAACCTGAGGACTTGGAGGGAAGGAATTAACTATGTGGTTGGTGGAGGAGAGCATTCCAAGCAGCAGGAGGAGCCAATACAAAGAGTTAGAAGATACACACCTGACCTTTTTCAGGACCAGAAAAGAGACCAGAGTGGCTTGAGGGAGGTGAGGGAGGGGACGAGTAGTAAGACATGGGGTCAGAAGCTGATGATTATGACAGTGAAATGGGGGCCATTACAGAGGTTTGAGCTGAGTAGTGACATGATCTGACTTCCTATTCAAAAGGACCCTCTGGCTGTTGAGAATAGCTTGGAGGGGGTCAGATGGGAGTAGGGAAAACAATTAGCAGACCCTGGTGGTTACCTAAGTAGAATATGATGGTGACTCAGACTCCAGGAAGACAGTGGAGCTGGTAAGAAGTAGTTGGATTCCTTTAACATAGCAACTTTTAAATTTTGTTATAATTATGTATACATCTTATCACCATTTCTAGACTACACACTCCTTGAAGCCAGGATTTGAGTTTGTGCTTACATTTCCAACAAGGGGTGCTCAGTGATATTTTTAATGACTAAATAAATGGTTACTAGACAAAGAATCTAGCCTATCAATATCTCTGGCACATACCCTGTATTTCAAGGCATATTTATGAATGGACAATAGCACCACCAAGAGCATCAGCTCTGAATAAGAAAAGAAAAAAAAAATCTATGTACTGCTTAACTGATGGCAGAATAATGTAAAGAAAAAGAGGTCCTTCATATATACGAGTTTTATTTAATTGCCTACAGGTTTCTAGAAGTAATCTGCTTCTCCATTTTCTCTGCTTTCTCCTTGAGATAAAATAGTAGCCAAGGGAAAGAGAGTTCTGGAGAATTCAGGTTCATAGTAGGTTTTGTCACGGAAATATTTATTATTATAAGAGCCAGTTGAATGACTTTCTATAATGCTAACCCTTACTGTAGTTAACACTGCAGGGAAGAAATCTATCTCTGTCTTCAAAGTCCATTATAATAAAAACACATGCATATAAAATAAATAACTTCTCCAATACATACATATTTGGCATTACAATAGCCAAATGATGCAATCATTTGCTACTAAATCACAAGTTTCCAAAACTTCAATATAGCAAGAGGGAAATTCCTTCAGGAGAAAAGTACCCACAGTGATCTCCATTCATAGCTATAGAATACAGCTAAAGAAATTTTCTTTTTAAATACAGTGATTCAGGTTTTTAAAATGCAACATCCAGTTTGGGTACAGAGTTCAAGAAAGCTGCTACGTGCAATGTGGAAATAATTTACGTGTACATATAAAAAAATCCAGGATGGGAGATTTCAATCTCTCAAAAATACAATGTCAGAGTCTGGATTCTAGGCTGATACAGTTCCTAAATGAATCTGTAATCTGGAGGGAAAATTCCATCTCTAAGAAGTGACTCCTATTTCCTGCGTCCCTTATTTCTTTTAGTTGCCATTGAGAAGATTAAACTCTGCTTATAAATCTAACTGAAAAATACCAGCCTGAACTGGACATTACTATTTAAGACACTGGTTCTTCCATCTAATCATTTCATGGGTATTTATTGAGCATTTCATATTTCTTGGCAAAAAGATAATAGTTCTTAGTTCTGAGAAATTAAAAATTTTATGAGGAAGAGAGACCAACATGCAGTAGAACAGTTTGACCATGTTCAGATAGAGCCAGGCCCAAGGTGCAATGGCCACCCAGGGTGAATATGCTCTGACCCCATCATGGAGCTAGGGCAGCTCTACTACTGTTTTTGGAAGGATGGACAAGGCTGGCCAGAGAAAGCAAAGGGAAAGGGAAATCTTCAGCAAAGGGCAGGCATGATCAGGATCTGATTTTTAGAATGACTGGCCCAGCAGCAGTGTCAAAGATGAAGTGATAGAAGTGGTCTGGAGGCAGGAAGATCCTTCCAGAGGCTTAAAGGAACTAATATAACAAATAATGAGGGTCTAACATAGAAAATGGCAGTGGGGATGGAAAGGAAGGGAAAGTTCGAAATCTATTTAGGAAATAGACCATAAAAGACATGGTCTTGACTGATCAGGGAGCAGAAAGAGCGAGAGGGTAAGGACAACCACCAGCTCTCCAGTCTGAGAGTCTGGGTGGATGGAGGGCTGTACTCTAAGCAATGCAGGAGAAAAAGCACATAAGGCACAGAGAATTGTTCGAAAGCTATCATATCTGACATGATGCATATTTGAGATTAGGACTGAATTTACAAATATATATTTGTGGTCTGAAGGTCTTTACCTATTGAGCTTATCCAAAATCATGAAAATTAGAGAGATCATTGAATACTTAACAAATTTCCTTCATTCTCATTTCTCTAATGTGTAAAGTATTGACAAGGTAGAGACCAGTAGACCATATCAATTTTAGATATTTGTGTCTGGTGAATATTTACCCATTTTAGACCTTCCATTACATAATCAAAAGCATGGCTTCTTCTTGAACACTTTTTCTTCTCTATATTCCACAACAAAATCTGAGCATACTGTATTTTAGTGATCATTGACCTAAAAGGAGAATAAAATAATGACAATTTGTGAAATACTTAACTTTATTTACCAATTAATAGTGGTGAGTTTTTCATTTGGGATCCTAATTTCAAATTCACTAATTAGAATTCTGAAACATTTAAATACCCTAGGAAATTTCTTCATTGAAGGACTTTCTTACCATAAAAAGATGAAAATCTCTCTGATTCCTTGTCACATTTGCGGTAGTATTTCCTTTTCTGCTTCCAAATCTTCACTGGGACCATCAACAATGCCCCCAAGATGCACTTGGGTGGCTCAGTTGGTTGAACTTCCAACTATTGGTTTCAGCTCAGGTCATGATCTCGAGGTGGTGAGATCAAGCCCTGCGTTGGGCTCCATGCTCAGTGGGAAGTCTGCTTAAGATTCTCTCCCTATCCTTCTGCCCCTCCCCACACTTGTGCATGCATGTACACTCTCTCGCTCTCTCACTCGTTCTCACTCTAAAATAAATGAACAAAATCTTAAAAGAAAAATCAAAAACAATGCCCACAAAATGAATCCCTTCTCAAGCAGGACATTCTGAGTCAGAAATCTGTTGTGTCCCTCCGCAGAGCTCCCATTAAATAATTTCTATAGTTTCTGTAATAACCAAAACTCTTGAATAATGTACTCTAGGATGCTCTATTTCAAGATCTTTAACCCTAGAGACATAGATGAGAAAACTTCTTATCTTTATTATATATTTCTACACTCATAAATGAGTCAACTTTCATTAGATTACACTGTAATCCACCAGTAGAATGCTTCCATTCCAAATATAACCAGATTTTATCTACCTATTATAAAGTAAGAAAGCCATGTGTGCCCTAGCAATAAAAAAGCATTGTCTGAATCCGTGTTTTTCAAATTGCAGGTCGTGACCCATCTGTGGATCATGAAATCAATTTGGTGAGTCACAATCAGCACTTTTTACAAAATAAAATAAAAAACAGTGGAGTAGATAATATCAGAGTGCATTACATTTGTTAAGGGTGTATGTGGTTTTGTGAAGGTTTTGTATGGGTGTACTAGGCCTTAATGTAAATTATTTCTTACCAAGAGTTGCATTCAAAGAAATTTGAAAGCCACTGGCTTAAATAACCTCATCAATGGATGTTGCTGAGAAATGCTAGGAGTTTGTAGCTCAAATATGAAGTGAAAATAAATTTTATGAAAAGTGAAGATTTATTTTTGTACAACAGCTCTCTGAAAATCAAGCACTCACTTATTTCAAGCTGTCAAATATCTTACAGAATAATACCTTACAAATAGGATCAAAGGTTTCTCCCATACTGTGTTTTATTACTAAGAATATATGGTCCAACAGCACTAAATGACAGATTCTCACTTGATTGATTTAGGCTTGCTACTTAGTAGTAATTATGGACAGAAGTCTCATTTAGTTGCATTGATCGTGTATTTAACTTAAGAATAAATTCAGAAGTTGAGATTTAAAATGCACTGTATGAATCCTTAATCCGTGAAAGGACTTAAAAGATAAGAAAGCAATTGAAAACCTACAAATGCATATGTTACCATTATGTATAACTCATATACACACTCCCAAACATCATATTAGTATGTATAAACTAAAGGATATTCTATATTTAAAGAATAAACGAAGACCATAAATACAAATCTAATGATTGTGCTTCACTGTAATTTTATGAGAAGCCTAACTAACATAAAAGTTACATACAGTGCTTTATTTATGCCACCAGGAATAGTTCTATCCATGGAAATAGTGGAAAAAATTGACCTAATATCACACTACCTAGTTATTCCTCACCCTGTGATGCCTAACTTATATTTGGCAAATAAATTTTAAGTCTGTAGTTTCAAGAAAAGTATCAGTCATGAGTTTTACCTGAACTTGAAATAGTCCTCTTTTGAGAGAGCTATAGTAACTATGAGTTTATATTTTATTTCATTTCTACCATTCCATTCCTTAGGTTCTTTATGGTGTTTTAAAAAATCCATAATATAATTCTATGAGAGTTAACATAATAGACTGTAACAGCTGTTATGGTCTATTGTGTAAATAAGTAATTACAGAATTTACAGACTATCATGTAAATATGTAATTATGGACTTTTTAAAATGTGCATTATTTACTCGATAGTCTATCGTTTACATATGTAATTATGGACTTTAAAACATGTATTATTTACTCAGTCTGTAACAGCTCCTTGGGACAGAGTTGTTCTGGCCTATCGGGTAAACATGTAATTACAGAAATTTTTTAAATATGTATTATTTATCTGATAGTGCTGCTACAGATTATCACATCCATATGTAATCACAGATTTTTTTTAAAAAAATGGTTATTATTACTTTGTATAATGTTTCCACAAGTCAACTCAGAGATTTTCGGTTCGTGGATCAGTTATCGAAAACCATGCAGTGATTCCATCGTATTCCATGTTTGCTAGTATAGTGATTTTTGCAAGTCACCTAAGTAAATTTGCAAGTTTCCCAAAGAAGTTTAAGAACTGACCCCAAAAGAAACAAGTCAGTTTGAGAGAAAGGATGCTTTTATAATAGTCTCTAGCTTAAGGTTCTAGCTTTCATTTTTCCATACTTACTGACATTACCATAGTATTTATTGTAAAAAGCCAGAACTTTTGTAACATATTTTGTTTTTTTAAAGCAGCATATCCGGCATGCATTTTACCTGTTGTCCTCTTTCATATTAAATTATGCACAACCCCTTAGGATGACAATTTAAACTACTTGCCAATTTCTGTGGTGTAAATTCTCCCACCAAAACTGATTTCAAGCTACCAGAGGAATATCACTTAACTTGGACTATCACTTCATTACCAAACCATAATTGCAGATAGGAACCTATTTTAGCATACCACTGCCTTTTAGGCCATTTCAAGTTTCAATTATTGACTTGCGGTATCTGAACCTTATCTGTAGTAGACACTGAACAAGTGAGACACAAAAGCCCAATTGCTAAAGGCTCACATCATGTATTTAAAACAGTGAGTTAATAAGAGACCCTGTAGTGACCTATTCCCTGGTTCAGAAAATGTTACAATCCTGAGTGGGTTACTCAGCACTTTGAGGATGGGAGGGCATTGTTTGGTGTGTTGAATAGGAAACCAATCTTGGGGTAAATTGAGGTGCACCTATGAAAATCAGTTTGGCAAGAATGTTCTAGAAGTGATTAAAGTATCAGATGGGTGATTGGGCTGGAGAACTTTAAGATCTATTCTAATCCTACGATGCTGTGTTTTGTGATTTAATAAATAAGTAAAGGTTAAATAGATCACCTTTCAAGAAGCCATCTGTAGTTCCACAGTTGTGTACTAGGAGATTTAATTGCCATTTTTACCTGAGTAATAAGTTGTAAGCTCAGCTGGGCAGCTCTGGAAGACCGAACCTTGAGAGGAATGTTGTAAAAATGAACTTCAGATACTGAAAATACCAAAACTAAGGATGTTACAGTGTGTCTTCTATTTTATTTTTGAGTTGTGCCTTTTATTTTAATAACAGACTTAAACATTGTTCTGCATTGAAATTTATTTTTTGGAAGATTTATTTGAGAGAGCATGCACGTGCACAAGAGGGGGGACGGGAAGAGGGAGAGCACAAGAAAAAAAATCCTCAAGCAGACTCTGTGCCCAGCTCGGAGCCAGAAGTGGGGCTCGATCCCAGGACCCTGAGATCATGACCTGAACAGAAACCAAGAGTTGGTGGCTTAACCGACTGAGCCACCCTTGCATCCCCTGAATTGACATTTAAATTTCAGTTTGCCTTACTTGGTCCAGTTTTTAAAAAATCTGATTGAATATCTATAGATAAATCCTAAAGATGGGTAGTATATCTAGTGGTTAATTATTTTAAATACCTCTACTTTCAAATTTAGGGGAGAATAAACTGGTCCCCTCATAGAGCTCAGACAGGGGATCAGCGCACATATACATGATAAATTCTCTACACAATAGGCAATCATACTGTGTGGTCAGTTTAATAAACTGCCAGAGTGAGAGGGATTTCAAGTAATTCCATACAAAGGGAATGAGCTCTTATATACATTTGTCGAAGACGCTCATGAGATTTTGTGTTGTTTCACCACTCAAAACACCCTGCGGAAGGAAGGCAGGGCCTTCCATACACACTACATTTTAGTTGTGTGGAGCCTTTATCAAGACCTGGCACCATGGGTTGCCTACCTTCAGGGAGAGATTGTGTTCCCACATGTTTAAAGCCCATGTAGCACAAAACACAAAATATACATGACATTGGAGTATCACACGGCCAACGGCTGACAAGAGCATGCCCGGAAGGGGGCAGGTGCTGCCTGCCAGGGGCTGCAATTTAATATCCTGCTATAAAGGCAATAGGAGGCTCCTGTTCATCTGAAACCTAGAACCTATAATAAAAACAGTGAACAATTCAAAATTGGCACGTTAGTCCTACTGGCTGTTTATGTGCCAGGATTTCTTTTTTTTTTTTAACCGTGCCAGAGCCTCAAACTGTGTACAGTACCCTGAAATAATTGAGCGCTTCTTATGTGCAAGGTGGAATTATGGGTAGTGAGGGATTTACTATCTAGGAAATTGTTTTCTTTGTTTTAAGGAAATAAGGGTAATACATGTCCCGATGGCTATTTAGGGAAATCCCTTATTCTGGGTTTATTAAAAGGCTGAACTACATAATTTTATATAAAGTAAGACTTGCAACAATTACCAGTCTGAGGCACAGAAATGGGAAAGGTAAGCCAGAATTTCTAAACGTTCACTTCATCCAGGTGGACCTCACTTTAAACAATAAATGCATCCCAGGAGTGAAGTGAAAAGAAAATACTTATAAATTGAATCATATTTTAAATTAACTAGGGATATGGTTACTTAAAGGAGGCTTCAGCTGGTTCTTTAGTAATGTGGATGACCGATTTGCAATTTATCAGTTTATGAAATATGAATTTTCAGATGTCAAATTTTAAAGCAGAGTACATACATACATACATACATATATTTATATGTGGGTATATATACTTACAACGATATGTCCTTATAAATATTCTAAAAGTCACACAGTTAAAATCAAAATACAGCAAAGACATTAATGTTTAGCTTGATCCATATGGATTTTCTGGGTTTAAAGGAACATATAAAATATTTGTTTGAATAAGGCTGTGTTAGAAAATGAAAACCAAAGGTTTCCAGAATTGCAGTTAGTTATCTGTGAAGTGGGAGTGCCGAGCAGTAAAACTCCGTGTCCACTTGGCTGCAACAATTAATATGGAGCTATTTTCAAGGTGGGATTATGGGCAATGGAACCTCTAGGGATGGGCTGTTTTGCCCATGCGTTAAATCCTCATTTTGTGTGAACTTAATGAAAAGATTGCAATATGTTCTGTCAATGGTTCCTAGAGCATGGAGATGTCTCTTTCTTTTTCCCCTGAGTAAATGTAGTGAGATTTGTGCTGCATTTTATGGATGGAAATGTAAAGAAAGTGTGTGCCTTTTACTTTGTTTAGAAGTCCTGAAGATAGACTTAAAATCATGTAGGGAAATGCAGTTGGTCTAAGGATGTAATATTGACTGGATGCACAATCAGTGGATTTGTAAACTTTGCTGTGTTTGGGGAAAACCTCTAACACTATAAAATATCAAGAAGAAAGAGTTGAGTTTTTCTATAGCATTTTAAATTAGGCATAGCTATTTTCAACAGAAGCTTGTTGGTCTGCTCTAAAAAAGTTTTTATTTATTATTCTAACTAATTTGAATTCACAAGTGTGGTGTGCTATAGCCAGAATAAAGACTTGCTTCGCACAGAAATGTTCAGATGCTGTAACACAGTCAAGCATATGCTTATCTTCTTTTGATAAAAGAGAGACTACTTGGGGATAGCAAATGCACAATATTGATCATAACAAAAAGCCCAGGGTAGAGTGGAAAGGAACAGAAACCAATAGGTGTACATGCCACGAGGTGCCCAGTCAGCCTTCAGGTGACCCTGGCACAGCCCGCATACCATCGGTCCATCAACGAGGAGGGTCTTGCTGGAGGTGAACTATGTGTGGACATCTGCCTGAAGCCAAAGGCCACCCAGGGGTATGCATGTAGTCAGGGTCCTCCCTTCCTTCACCCCTCCCGAGCCCATGGCTTAGACAGGACCAAATTTGTTTTTTCTCAGTATTGTTGAAAAATACCTCACCTTGGGATTCCTGGGACCACAGAATATCCAGGGTCCTAGCAAACAACTCAGAGGCTCTTCATAATTTGCACGAGCGACCCAGTTACGTCACCAGTTTCTGTCCTTATGGGGAATCCAGACTCTGAAACTTTGAAATTAAGCAGCTCTTGATTCAGTAGACCAGAGTTCGTTTTTGTTTTTAACACCATGGAATTCTTTGGGTAGAAGGAGATCTTAAAGATAAGTCAAATCCCTTCGCTTTAAGGTTGAGAAAGCTAAGGCCCAGAAAACTGACCTGATTTGGCGGACTGTTGGCCAGTGGCCCAGCCATTGATGGAGCTCCATCCCAGGAGAAAGGAAACAACACGATTAAGCTAAATGTTAGGTGCTGTACACACGTTACCTCATTTCACCCTCACAAAACCCCTAAGAGGTGCTTATCTTTATCATCCCCATTCAGAGTAAAGTAAGTGAGATTTAGAACAGTTGACTAACTTGCCCCAAATCCTATACCTTTAGGACAGTTTGCGGAAAAATCCATTCACCAAAATGGCCAATTTACCCAATGGATTTGAAGAATGGTCAAATTGCTGAATTTACCAAGAACTTATTTCTTTAAACAATTATTTTTGCAGTAATTAATATTATCCTTATAGTTAAAGTTTTAGTCAACGGTTGGTTTTTACTTTGTCTTCATGGCAACATTTGTTTGGAATTTAAATTTGTATTAGTAACTGCTATAGATCAGATTGGTGGTCCTAACTCCATGGTCGTTATAAAATCCCTTCTGGGCATTTGCACATCCTTTCTACTGCTTATAATGGTCTCTGCTTTCACCCTGCATCTTCCTGCAAACTAGGACCGAGTCAACATAGCAAAGGGACAGAAGTCATAAGCTTTCTGCATTTGATGAAATTTCTAGCAAACGGAGTTGCATGGGATGGTTCAACAGCCCAGGACAACATTTCCAAGATTTCATTTTGTTTAGTCTTAGTTTTAGCTTAGGTTTATTAGTTTGCCATAGCCATTTATGCCCCGCAGTCCCGCAGCTCATTCCTCAGCCAGACCAGCCAAATGGCTTTTCCTGTTTGTTTCACATCTCAAGCACTTTAAAAATGTTTAAACAACATGTCAAGCAATCCATTTAATTTATCTAGGAAGCACTCTGTGAATCAAAAAGGGGCAAAAAGCAATGGGCCCAATTAAATGAGTTGGATGACAGAAACTCATCCTCATGATTCATAGAAGTTCTTGAATTTAGAACAAGCACAACACTAGGAAGTGAAATAAATGAACTATAATTCCCCAAAGTCAGGGACCAATATGCTAAGAAAACATGGAGTACACTGAACTTTCAGAGCCTATCAACGAATGTAAAATGGCTGTGGCAAAAATAAAAATTAGAAGTTCAAACTAAAACTTTGAATTGGCCTCTCAAGCTGCCATGGTTACCTCACTCGGTGGCATCTGTGATAAACTTTAGAGAAGCTTCATCCAAGGAAAGTGTTGATAAATCCATGATTTGGTAAATCGGTCATTCCACGAACTTTTTGATAGGGGAACTGGATTTTGGTGAAGAAATGGTTTTTGGGGAAATAGCAATTCAAGGAATTAGTCCTTCAAAATTGTTGGGGTTTTTTGGAACACTGATATGCTTCTGATCACTGGATGATAAGGCATGGAAACCTGTCTGCTGACTCCAAAACTACCATTCTAACCTCCATAGCCTTTCCAATTAACCACATAATTGGATATAAAGTGGAAAGATTTTTTTGAAGTTCCTTAAAGCTAAAGAAATGAAATGTGGGCTGAAAATTTTAGACCCGTGAAGAAGTTCCTTTGAAAAGTATTATAATAAGTATATTAAATCAAATGGCATAGTTGAGTTCAATGCAAATCCTGTACTATAGGTCCCAGTAGTAGAATGAGAGAGTGAGAAAGCGCTTTCCCTGATACCAAGAACCTTAATTTGAGCAAGACTCAAACATTTATATTCATATCATGGGGATCTGTCTGGCCACAGTTAATTTGAGCATGTCACTTTATTCCCTGTACAGAATATCTAAAGCTTTAAGGCAGATTCAGGGAGCCTTTCTTCCTGAAACACAAACACTACACAACTCTCTCATTAACTGGAACTTTCACATCTGCACTGAAGTGAAAATAGAACCTAAAGCTCTGTCCTACTTCATGTATGTCAAATAGCACAGATTAGAGAAGGTATGTTTGACAATGGCATTTTATTCAGGCTTGAAAGGGAAAGAGTTGGACAAGTCATAAACCTGCATAACCATGCAATAAAAATAATTGCAATGGTGTTTAAAAGACACACTAAAATGAATACTTGATAAAGGCAAAATTTTGCCTGGTACTCATTTGACTTCACCCCAACTTGTCACAACCATTGAAAAGGTATGTCTCTACAACTTTAGAGCTAAAACCACTTTCGAGTCGTCTGGAGCCACAGGTGGAACTGGGAGTGCGCTTCCAGGGGTGGGGGAAGAGAGAAATAATTATTTGGTAGTATTTTCAGGTTGAAAGGGTCTAGGTCAGTTCTGTTCACAGAAATATAATGTGAGCCACATATACATCTTTGAATTTTCCAGCTACATTTAAAAAAGTGAAGAACAGGTGAAGTTATTTTTAATGTGTATCTCTTTTAACCCCCAAAGTAACCAAAATATTAGTATTTTAGCCTTATCATCAATATAAAATTCTAATGAGCTATTTTACATGATTTGTACTAAGTCTTCAAAAGTCTGGTATGAATTTTACACTTACAGCACAACTCAATTTGGACTAACTACATTTCAAGCACTCAATAGCCACACGTGACTGGTAATTACTGTCCTGGACAGCATGGGTCTAAATCCACAGTCTCATTTGAAAAGGGAAGGTGCTTTGAAGATACTGGAATTGGGCGATTCCGTCTGGATTGTGGTTTGTTTATTGTTGACTCTGAACGTTAGACTGCTGGAGGCTATAGACCAAAAGAGCACAATTACAAGACCCCTGAACTCTGGGCTATAATGCGTACCCCCCACTAATGTGCAATTCATATCGCCAAGTTGTAAAATGTTTGGGCTGTCCCCTGGTTTTCTACATATCTTCCTTTATATCTAAAGCCAAGTAGATAAGAAATAAAGGAACCCTCTCCTCTTCGCTGTACCCCAACTCTGGTCATCCTTAGTACTCTACTGTCCATCCACTGGATGCTCAAGAACTGCCATTCCTGAGTGTGGTTATTTGCCTTACATTTTGACACACAGGCTAGAGGTGTCTCTACTCCGACCCTCTGTGTAGGCAGCTCTCCTCATGACGCCCCGTGAACAGTACTGCTGCATCCCGACACCTCCACCACCTGTCTGACCCCTGATTGCTGTGTGGAGCCAACTTTGCTTTCACTGGCCCTTAAAACCCCCGAAGACCATCCTGGACTACCTCAAAGACCCAGACCCAATGTTCTTTCACCATGTTCCCATGGCAAACATTGTGAGCTCTTTTTTTTTTTTTTTTAAAGATTTTATTTATTTATTCATGAGAGACAGAGAGAGAGAGAGAGGCAGAGGGAGAAGCAGGCTCCCAAGGAGCAGGGAGCCCGATGCGGGACTCGATCCCAGGACCCTGGGATCCTGACCTGAGCCGAAGGCAGACGCTTAACCAGCTGAGCCACCCAGGCGCCCACATTGTGAGCTCTTAAGCCACAGTATCTCCACTGTGGCTCCTACCCCAGTGTTACCACATCTGCTTGTTGTCCCTCTCTTTGCTCCAACTAGTTGGTGACAAAAAGGGATCTCCTTTACCTTTGTAGTTACACTGCCCAGTACAGCACAGATGCTCAATAAACAATGAAATCTCGAACAGTGTATAGAAAATATAATCAAGGTCATTTATTCAAAGAATAACCTATTTAAAAGTATACGTCTGGGGCGCCTGGGTGGCTCAGTTGGTTAAGTGACTGCCTTCGGCTCAGGTCATGATCCTAGAGTCCCAGGATCGAGTCCCGCATCGGGCTCCCTGCTCAGCAGGGAGTCTGCTTCTCCCTCTGACCCTCCCCCCTCTCATGTGCTCTCTCTCTCATTCTCTCTCTCTCTCAAATAAATAAAAAAAAAAGTATATACATCTGACATATTTTAGAGCAAAAATGAATGTAAAGTGTGACAGTTGCCTTTAAGCTCCAGGTGTTGCACTTGATGTTGAGGCTACATGATACTGTGGCCTCTCAGAGATGGCAGTGAAGTGATGGTGAAGATGAAGGCTTCTCAAAGCCCCCACCTAGGGTCAGTACCAAGCGGCTGGGAAAGTTAGTATAAAAGCAGACTCTGCAGGCGCCTGGGTGGCTCAGTCGTTAAGCGTCTGCCTTCAGCTCAGGCTATGATCCCAGGGTCCTGGAATCGAGCCCCGCACCGGGCTCCCTGCTCGGCAGGGAGTCTGCTTCTCCCTCTACCCTTCCCCCCTGCTCATGATCTCTCACTCTCTCTCAAATAAATAAATAAAACCTTATAAAAAAAAAAAGCAGACTCTGATTCTGGTGGTCAGGGATATGGCCTCAGATTCTGCATTCCTACCAAACTCCCCAGTGCCACTTCTCATCCAAGGATCCCACTTCAAGTAGGAAAGGACTATGGCCTAGGAGTCAGGAGACCTGAAGTTTAACTCTGACTCCTATAATGTGGATGGGAGTCATTACTCTCAATACTGCCAGATCTGCTTGCTCAACTCTTAAATTGCCTGGGAGAAGAGAGGAGATGATTTCTGTGATCAATAAACTCTGCAATCTGCAATATCCTTAGTCTGGTCAGCCTGCAGGAGATGATAGGGACTACAGCAGTGATTCTCAGTTGGGGCTGCTCCTGAGAATCAGCTGGGGCTACTTTCAGAATGCTGATGCCCAGAATGCCACCCAAATCTATCACCTTGGAATCTCTGCAGGCAGGGGCCAGGCATCCGTATTTTTTAAACTCCCAGGACTGAGAACCACTAAAGTGCTACTAGCAGTCTGTGTTGATTATTAACTCAATTGATTGGTGTTAATGAGGTCAGAGATAAGCAGATGATGCTCCCCTGCCAGATAACTTCATTCTATTCCGTTGGCGGTACTTCCACGCCATTGTTGGTGCAAATACTAAACACTAAAAAGGCAACACCAAACACAGGCCTTGATGTGTGTAATTGTGCACAGAAGTAAAGCCCTACCGATACCATAAAGAATCATCAGCCAAACTTCCTAACTTTCGCAGTCACCCCCTTGACTCACGAGATCAAAATGAAAACGGGATTTTTTTCCAATGGGAAAAGAGTAAAACCAGCCTCCAAGAAGCCACTGGATATTTTTACCTTGCTAGTGCAGTCCTGTCCGATGTTCTTTTTAAATTAGTTTTTAAATTTGAAATTTTTATTTAATTTAATTAATTTATTTTTAAATTATTTGACAGAGAGAGACAGCAAGAGAGGGAACACAAGCAGGGGGAGTGGGAGAGGGAGAAGCAGGCCTCCCGCTGAGCAGGGAGCCCCATGCGGGACTCGATCCCAGGACCCCGGGATCATGACCTGAGCTGAAGGCAGACGCTTAACGACTGAGCCACTCAGGCGCCCCTAAATTTGAAAATTTTAAATGAAAAACACTTTAAAACCATACTTTGTCAGTTAAAAAAAAAATCCTTTCTAATTCTCATCACATCTTTTTGGGCTAGGTTAAGAGAGAAACATCCAAACTTCTAGCCTCTACTTTTAAGATATCTTAGTTTCAAACTTGTTGGTGTCTTTATTTACTTTTTTTTTAAATTGGCTGAAGTAAGAAAGAAAAAAAAGAATTAGACTCTTTTATTCAACTCAAGTAATGAGTTGCTTTGTAGCACAGCAGTAGACTTCGTCACTAAAATACTGATTTTTCCCCCTTTAATTAGTTTTTGCTTTGGTCAAAATATGCTGTTCATGATTTTCAAAAAAAAAAAAAAAGATTGTTTAACAAATTTATCAACAAATAGCTAAAGAGTACACATGACAACCAAAACATTCTCTGATTTGCGAGGCAAAAATATATGATGTCCTGTTATCTTCAAAGGCCTGAGAACCTGTCTGAGGAGATTAAACTCACATTCTATGAAAAAGATAGCTAAAATTATGAACAACAACAACAAAAAATAAAAGCAAAACAGGAGATTTAAAGTGTTCAGAGAGATCCCTCACTTCCAGCTGGGATGGGCTATTGCAAGGCTAAACAGAGACAGGAAAGATTTTACCTGAACCTTGAAGGATGAGCAGAGATTAGATCATTAGTCCAGAAAAAGAAAATCTGTGACCAAGAGCATGAAGAAAGGAAAGCATAAGATGGGCTTAAAAATAGTAGTGAGACAAGTAAAGAGATTAATGAGACAAGAGTGTTTGACCTGGATCAGGTGAAAAGTTCCACATCATCCAGGCTTAGATTGAAAGGGTTAAGGACTACGTACTAAGCAAAAACATAGTTAGGCAAATTGGATTAGTTCTTCTGTTCTCCAGCAACAGGGTAAAGCTAATAAAGGTAAATTGGTGTACGAGTTGACAAAGGTAAGGTGATAAGGGGCCATGATGAATGTACCTAAAGGCTAGACTAGGGATTTTTATTTTTAGATTTTCCTCTAGGTAATGGGAAATTGACAAAGACTTTTGTCTGTTTGCTTGCTTACTTGTCTGTTTTAAATAACGCAGTAAAAGTCATGTTTTCAGGAAGACAAACTTTGAAACCATATACAGCACGACTTGTAGTGGAACAGAACTTGAGCTGGAAGAATGGATTAGTAGAGCAATGCAGAGAAGCTGATCTGAATTGTAGCAATAGAAAGGGAGGTATCAGAGAAATTATGGAGGAATGATAAAAAGTAGGACTTGCTGACGAATAAACCTGAGAGGTGCCTGGTGCTCCACACATAAACTCCCAACACTCACTCCTTCACGCCGAAGCCTGCTTGCTGTGACTACATGTGATCTCCGCTTGAGGTCTTCAGCCTGGTTGAGAGGAGTTGCATGGCCCACGTGAAGGACCAGCCGGAGTGCCAGAGAGCAGAGAGACAATACTCCTAGAAACAGCCTAAACCAATAGAATGGGATGTGATGGATAAATGCTACAGATTCCTCACCCCTCTACTGGAATAATTCTTCATTCTACACTGTCCCTCAGAGGGCCCCAGTGCGATTAAACTTGAGTTCCCTGGTAGCAGTGTGTGTGATGATGCGCCATTTTTTGTCTTTCTTTGACTCCTTATCTCCTTTTCCCACTCCCTCATCAGCATTTCTTGGTATCACTCGCTAATACACTTGTGGCACTCGTATCCCTGTCTTGGTGTTGCTTGCAGAGGAACCTAAATTAACAGTTAAGAAGAAAGTAGCCTTAAAAATTAGGCAGAATGATGCCCCCCTCCCAAAGATGTTCACGTCCTAATCCCAAGAATCTGTGAATGTGATACCTTCTGTGGCAAAGGGAACTTTGCAAATGTCCACGAAATAGGGACTAGCCAGATGTGCCCAATCCAATCACATGGATTCTTACAAGCAGAGAACTGTTCCCAACTGCGGTTAGAGAAGTGACAATGGAAGGGGGCGCCTGGGTGGCTCAGTCCTTGAGCGTCTGCCTTCGGCTCAGGTCATGATCCCAGGGTCCTGGGATCGAGCTCTGCATCGGGCTCCCTGCTCGGCGGGAGGCCCGCTTCTCCCTCCCCCACTCCCCCCTGCTTGTGTTCCCTCTCTCGCTGTGTCTCTCTCTGTCAAACAAATAAAATCTTAAAAAAAAAAAAAAAGTGACAATGGAAGAACAGTCAGAAAGATGCAACATTGCTGGCTTTGAAGATGGAGAAAGGGAGCCATGAGCCAAGGAATGTGAGTGGCCCATAGAAACTGGAAAAGGCAAGGAAATGGATTTTCCCCCAGAGCCCTTAGAAAGGAATGCAACTCTCCAGACACCTTGAGTGTAGCCCAGTGAGACCCATGTCAGAGCTTCAACCTATAGAACTGTAAGATAATAAATCTGAGTCATCCTAAGCAATGAAGTTGATCGTAAGTTTTAGTAACGGCAATAGAAAATTTACACATTATTTTTAAGTTACAGGCTACTGAAATTTTGAGGTAGTCCTAAAAAGTGAAATAAAACAGAAGACATTGACTTTTTTAAGAGATGCTGGTTTGAATGTTCATTACGTTGAGTTCTGTGTGTGTTCTTGATCGTATGATATTCTTAGATATTCACAGAGCCTCTTTCTTCGACTAATCATGAGAAGGGGAAAGATGTTTGATATTTGTTGTGTTTTGTTTTAGCCAGGAAGTTATTGTCACTTAGTTCTATTAAATTGTACTTGATGCCTTCGAGAAGATATAATTTTCAAAATGTGTCGGTAATGGGGAAATGCTGGAAATTGATAACAAAATACCATTGCCAAACACACTCTTTCCAGTGCTCAGTTTCACCTGGGCTATATTTAGAAGCCTTCATTTGGAAAGGATGCGTTCCGTGACAAATGTGTTATATGAGTATATTCTTTGAATTTAAAAATGTCATTGAGTTGAGGCAACACACACACAAGGGCTCGAAATATGAATTTTGACACATTAATTCAGAGCAACTTAAAGTAGCTTCCAGCGCATTGTTCAAAATACGTCATCCTGGACACACAGTTTTATTTGTGCCTGTAGTTCTTGCTTTCAAATGCCACACCACTGGAAGATTATGAATGTTTCACTATATTCTAATCCTGTAGTTTCATTGGGTTACTCCATTTTTAGCAGCCCCTGCCTTTTCCCACTCTGTCTGTCCCATCTCTGCAGCCACATCCAATCCTCACCCCACCCCATAAAACATGTGCAATAGGGACACGATTGAATATTAAAAAAACTCTAAGCCGCTGGTGTGCTGGGTTTGGCAAGAGAGTTGCGTCTGCTGCCTCTATACAGAGTTCTGGGGTGATCCCCACACCTCCACCTAACCTCCTTCACATAAAGCCTACCTACTTTCTGATTCATCTTCTGCCTGGTTCTGGCTTGTACGCTGGTACTCATGGAGCTCAGTGGTGACCCAGGCTGGGGCCTCGGTGGCTCAGCCGAGTTCCTCCAGCCTCTTACCCTGACAAGATTTTGCTTCCACTAGCTCTTCTGCTAACTGGCACAGAGCTTAGCTTTCTGGTATGTGCATCTGGAAGCCCAGCGATGATGGGCACTGCTGCTTCTTTGAGGCCCTGCCTTTCCTTGATGCAGATTCCACTGATTTGGGTTAGACTTGCTTTGTGGCCTTGGTTGTTTACACTGCTGCATCCTCTGAGGTGAGTAGATGTGAAAATGGGGAAAGGATCCTTTCTGCTGCCCCACGTTGTTTTCCACAGCCTCTGACTCATGACGCGCGCACCACAACCCCCCCCCCCCCCCCGCCCCGGCTCCAAGCACAGAGCATACCTCCAAGCCACCTTAATTAAATTAAACTCTTAGCGTTTTTTTTAAAGCCTTATCTATCTGCAGACTGTCAAAGCCACATGTTTTGCTTTTACTTCCCCCTTGCTCACAATATACCATTCATAATAAAAATAAGCTCTTGCCAAACAAATTTTAAATAACTCACTTTATATATATACATTACAAGGATAAAGCCAATCATCTTTTTACCTATTATAGAAACAGTTCAGTCACTTCAGTGACAGGATAGGACAATAAATGTTGCTGCTCTCTCTGGTGGGCAATGTAGTCCAGTGTCTCAGAGAGGGATCTGCTTAGAGCACATCCTCTAACTGCAGATATGACACCAAATGCACAGCACCCCCGCCCCAAAAAAAGAAAACAAATTCCTCTAAATACCAAGATAATTTGTAGAAGGGCTATATGGTTACAAAAGCATTTTGGCAGGGCTTAAGAAAATGAAATCAGGGAGAAAGCAAGTGCAAAAGACATTGAATTTCAAGTAAGAACGGGCACAAACACTTTAAAGCCAAAAATAATCTGTGTACCCTGGAGCTTGGGGACCGACCGTCTGCCTCAGCAGATCACAATCCTATAGCCATGTGTCCCCAAACGACTAAAAAAGATGATTCAAGAGGATTACCTATTGGTACAGGCTTTTAATGCTGACAAATGTGGTGAGTTTTATAGACAGGTGCCCTCCACGGCTTTTATTTGCAATGGAGTTTTTAATGTAGTTAATGCTATTTTAATTCCATTTCTACTAAGATCCTATTTTCTCAGAGACTTGGGCTTGCAAACCAAGGATTTACCAACCATAGTACCTTTCAGGAATGTCATTCTGAGCCATTCTTGTTGGAAATTATCTGCGACGGTATTTTCCACCCTCTTCTTCCTTCTTTGCCCTTCCACAATCTTGCCTTTGATTCCTAACCCCTGATCAATTCTACCCACCCGAAGGTCATCAATGATCTCCTCTTTTCCAAATTCAGTGGACTCTCTATTCAGGGGACCAATGCTTTGATTTTGAAACTATCAGGCTTCCTTGAACCCTTTTTAGCCTTGATTTTAGAGATATAAAAGAAATATCCTCATTCTCCTATTTTTAGCTGTAGAATAATTCTTGGGTTTAAGTACATTTTTGTTTTTGATTTCATTTTAATAAATGTTTACCAATTATTCAATCCAAAAACCTCTACCAGAAAGTACTGCTTCTTTTGTGACATAGCTGACAGAAGAACACCGAGTTTTGAACGAAGTTCCACATGAAAGAAATAATCTATACAACTCCTAATCTGGCATAGGATTAGGAGTATAAACTGCAAGCATCTTAAGCAGTTTTCCCAGCATTCTTGACATACTGATTACCAAACAGTGAGATTAATCATAGATGATACCCATTCTATCAGGATTCCAGCTACCTTGGAATGTTCTAGAAATTTCAGGAAGGTCAAGGAAGAAGAAACACACCGGGGATTTAATAATGCAAATTTTAGACTGATTTCTAACATATACTGATCACAGATGTGTGCCTCATTGGGGCCTAATATTCACATTTTCTGGTAGGCAAAGTCTAGGCTTGGACTGCCTACAAGAGCTATTCCTAGCCTGCAAGTTATGAAAATCATCACTGGAAGTCTAAATATCATGTGTTAAATTTGACCGTCACTCAAATGCACACAGAAGAATAAAAGGGTCAGGGTGCTAGCTACTAATGAGAAGGATGTTGATTTTACATCTGTAATGTGTATATTTATATGTACTTTTCCATTTGGCATCTCTCTTGGAGATAGTGTTTCTAATTGGATATTTTTGTGTATGTTGCAAAATAATCAGATAACATTTTGCATCCCCAAATCATATACAGTTATGGTATTGAATTTTCTTTTCTCTATAAAAGGGTTTATTTAACCTCTTTAGTTAAAAATAATTTAAGGCCATGATGAATATTGATTAACCTTGGGAACCAAAGAGTAAACATAAAAACAATTCCGTACTCTAAGTTCAGGTTTAACAATGTGCTAATAGCCCATAATGAAGATAGCAGCCATCAGTTAATCAACCCATTAAGTTGGGATCAGAAGTGTCAACTCAAGTGCAATCTACTAATTTACTGACCCTTAATGGGTCAGCAAGATCTATAACCCAAAGACTGATCTTTCTGCTTCTGTTAAAGTCACTTTGGAGGCCAATTCACTTCTTTCCATGATTATGATCTCTGACCTGGTATGGGCAGGAAGTCAACATAAAATCCATTTATGAGAATGTGCTTGGGGTTACTGAGTAATGGAATCGGAAGCTAACTAGTGAGTTAAGTGACCGGGTAGAAGCTCTTTATGGAAGCACCAACTTTGTTTTTCTAATGTCCACAAAAGTGTACAATCTTAAGTGAGAACTTCTGACTCCAGTAAGTTCTAGGTTCTTGAGTTAGCTAAGTCTTTCCACCCACTCTCCTTCCTCTATTGATCTGAGTGAATTTCAGTTTTTTGAAATGTCAACAGGTTAAAAAGAACTGAGTAGCAAGATGGCAAGTTATAGGGCTATGCCTACCCCAAAATTGCAAAGTAAGTATTGCTTTATTAAGGATGTGTAGTGGGTTGGATAGAAAGTTGCTTTAGTGATCAACAAGCAAAAAATGGATATCATTTGGCTAATCCTCATACATAAGCATCAGTTACCTAGTGTGCTACTTTTAAGGGGGAGGAGAGAAAAGGTAGAACGCCTTCCTCTACTTGGGCCTTTGAGAGGGTATAACAAAAATTATGAATAAAAAATTCATTCACTTGAATTGTATCTGTATAGAAAAGATAGAATAATTGCTATGATAAAACAAGAGGTTTTTTGTTGTTTTTTTTTTAAACATCAGCATTTTCCTTCTCAGGTAATAAAGCGATTTATTTTACTACAAATTACAATGTCCATTAGCAACCTGTCAGGCGTATGATGTCAGAGACTCAACAGGATGTGTGCAAGAGATGCAACTGGGCTTGGTTCTGATGCCCTGGTCCCCAGCCAAGCCTGTGCCTCGGCTGCTTAATTAAATGCTACCAACTCCAGTCCTGCTCTGACAGTGTCTGGCTGTGGCGTTCCCCCCAACAGGACACAAACATAAAATATGAGGTATTAACTGAGAATTCTGAAAAGGGGAAGCAAGAAAAAAAGAAAACTACTAAATGCACTAAACATTTTTTTAAAAAGTTTTATTGAAAGAAAAACTGAGATTAACTTGAAGACCTAAAGATTTGTTTTTCGCTCTACAAAGGAAATGTGTCAGTTGCATGCCAATTATGCTCAAAGGATTCCCGCAAGGGAAACCATCTTTCCTGGGAGAATAGAGAGCTTCCTCTGTTGTTGGTGACATTGCCCCCCCACCCCATTTGTTGCCTTTGTTTTCCTCCCCTGTCATTAGCCAACCTCCCAGTACCGCCGTGCCAACCTTAGCACAAAGACACTCTAAAAGCCTCTGTAGGAGGGAGAGAGTTCCATCCTACGGGAAAAAAGTGAACCCTGGGGCCAAAAAGATGAGGAAAGATTTAGCCTTTGGAAAAGCTCTCACAGACGTGGGTGGCTTTGGCAAGTTCAAGTTCAGCCTTTAGACATGACCTCTTGCACAGGTTCTCAACCTTAAGGCCGGCCAGAGAGAAGCAAGGAGGGGAGGTGGACAGGAAGGAGAGAGAGAAAGGTCGCGGGGATGGAGGGCAGGAAAGAGAGGGCGTACGAGGAGGAGGCTGCGAAGGAGGCCGCTAGACCCCGAGGACCGAAGGCCGTGGCCCTTCCCGGGGCTCCGTCTCTCAGTAACCATCCCCGCCCTCCGCACGGGCCCAGCCCGCCGGGTCACTGCCCCGCCCCACCTCCCGGGCTGCGGCGCGCTCCGCCGGGCCCTAGAACCGGAGGCGCCAGGGAGCACGCCCAGGGTCACCAGCTGGGCTGACCCGCCAGGCGACAGCCACATGGAGGGGGTCCCGCTCTCCTCGCCGCTCCGCTGCCCCCACCCCTTCCCCACGGCTGCAGTAGCAGCACAAGCAGCAGCAGCAAAGGAACAGAGCCGCAGCGTCACCGAAATCCGCACGGAGCCCAGCTGCGCCGGGGGCAGGGGGAGGGGGCTGGGGCGACTGCAGGGGGAGTGGCGGGGGCGGGGGGCGCCGGGGGGCCGGCGGGGGCGGGGGGGCGGCGCGCGCGGCGCGCGCGGCGGCCGCGCCCCGGGCCCGCGGCCGGCGTCACTTACCCGGCCAGGGCGCGGGGGCAGCTCGGCCGACTCCTCGGGGGCCGCGGCGGCTCGGGGCCGGCGGTCCGCGCAGCCCGGGCGCTGCCAAATGTAAACAATCCGCCATGATGTCTTTGTTTAGCTAATTGAACCTGCCGCCGTCTGGAGTCCCAGGCGCTCCCTCTCTCCCTTCGCTCCCCTTCCCCCCCTTGCGCTCTCCTTTATTTATTTATTTGTCTTCCCCCCCGCTCCTCAGTCTTTCCCTCTTTCTTTGGTCTTAGTAGCTGCTTTTAATGGAAGTCGAGGCAGTTGGGTAGTTGGTGCAGGGAGTGCGGTGGTGGTTTTTATAAATACAGGTAAAATAATACCCAAATCTCGGGCTGAGGTGCAATTTCTGAAAGAGGAGGAGGGTGTTTCTCTCTTTCCCTCCCTCTCCTTTCCGGCAACCCCCCACTTATTAGATTCTCCGTGGAAAGTGCCAGACAAATGTGGCGCAACTTCTCAGTCACCTTTCCTTTCCGCCCAACTCTCTCGTACCCAAGTTCGCAGGCGGATTTTGGACCCTGCAGAAGCGCTAGGTTCTTGGTTTACTTTGAAAACCTCAAGTACAAGTGACGTCCGACTGCCTAAAGGCGTGCAGAATAGTCTCCACCACCCCAGGGGAGGAATAATCATAATACAGAGTGCCCATCGGGGAGGATGACCTATTGGCGTCGATTCACCTTCTTTAAGAAAACAGGAGTATTACAGACACACACACACGCATCCCAGAAGAGTAGGGCATTTCAGCCTCTCCTTTGAGTAAATTAGTGGTACTTACTGTTGCACAAATATTTGGGGGCGGGGTGGTGGTGTAGACTCGGGACATATATATGGGCTTTAAAAGTTGTAGGAAATATTTAGGTCCTGGCGGGAAGGAAGGCTCAGCACCCCTTTCCTATGTGTTTCTGTGGGTAGAAATCCATTCGATCACGAGTTTTCACTGTAGTTAATGCAAGCATCATTTAAGTTCTGTTCTAGGTGGATTTATGATGAGACTCAGTGTAATCCAAGACAGAAAAAGTCTAGGGTTATGGCTTCATTTATTTAAAAAACTACTTCAGTTTCACTTCTATTTATAACCACCATATGGATGGCACCAAAAATGATTCAATATTTTAATTCATAAAGAGGATTGAAAGGCATCTACATCTTGCAGTGAAACTGTCTCTTAAGTTATCATCAGAATTAATCTCATTAAAAGAAGTTATGGCCTTACCTGTGCTTATTCTGTGTGGGGAGAGCACTATTGAATAAAAAAGTAATATCATCCTTAGAAGTCTGGACAACTGTTTACAGGTCACATAATATATTGATTATACGTGTAAAAGGACCACCTGATCCAATTGAAGAGAACTAAACTAACGAGTATTTGCACTATAGGCCAGTCACTGTGGTGTTTTTTACCACTAGGTCAATGAATAACTAGGAGTTCAAGCATTCTGATTATATATAAAGAGAAAAGAGAAAGGAATTGTATTGCCAAGCAATGGGAATGACCTCCATCAAACCCCCTATTTACACATGGCTTTAGTCTGTTCCCTCACAAAAGTTCAACAGAAGTTATGATCATATGTTTTTTCATACACATGTTATTCCTCTCTCTACCATGCTAAATTTTATACCTTTTTCCAAGTTCTAAATTAAACTTGATCTTATGAAACCCACCTTCATATTTACCCTCTCCCGATGATGGTGCCTTCTCTTGACATCAGATATGACACTTCTGGGTGGCAGAACTGTGTGATCAAGGCCTTTGAATAGGGGACTTGGGTACTAAGTACATGGAAGAATCTTTTTTTAATTGTTGCACAAAAATTAGACTTAAGGAACCATAGTTTCACTTTTAAAAGTCAGCTGAAAAAAAAAACAAATGTTTTGCATTGAGAGAGAGCATGCGAATGTGCCAGCAGGAGGAGGGGCCGAGGGAGAATCTCAGGCAGACTACCCGCTGAGCACAGAGCCCAAAGTAGGGCTCCATCTCATGACTCTGAGATCATGACCTGAACTGAAATCAAGAATTGGATGCTTATCTGGCTGAGCCATCCAGGTGCCCTGTTTTGCATTAATTTATTTAAAGACCTGGCCTGCTTATATAGAATTGCTGATCCATATTGACATTAATTTTTTCTAATACAGTTGAATTTTGTATATTTGCACCATTTTCCTGTCTTCTGATTCATTTCATGGGCTGCTTGCCATCAACTGAGGTTTGCTTTGGAAGTTGGAGGGAGATGGTCAAGTAGAGCTGCTCTTGAGTCCGTTCCAAATTCTCATCTCTCTCCTTAACCAGATGTATTAGAAAAACTCTGTCTTCTACCTGGGTGTCTCCTTCACTCTCACAAGGCTACCACACTCTGAACACTTTACTTCTGACACTTCTTGGGGTTTTCCCATACCAAGCAATTCTTCCATGACACCAGCTGGGTGTTCTAAAATTTAACTCAATTGTGACACTGTCTACCGGGAGATAGCATCAGATCCCACAGGTTGAGGGTTCCATGGCATGAGACTGCCTCTACCCCATTTCAGACGCCCATCACAAGTAGTAGGTCCCCTGGTTCCCACAGTTTCCCTCTGACTTGGCTACAAATTGGAGGTTCCCATGACCTTTTTCACCTTTGGATTCAATTGATTTGCTAGAGGAGCTCACAGAACTCAGAAAAACATTCCCTTACATTTAGCAGTTTATTAAAGGATGCAGATGAATAGCCAGATGAAGAGATATATAGGGCAAAGTCTGGGAGGGTCCTGATTGTAGGAGTTTCTTTCCCTATGGAGTTAGGGTGGGCCATTCTCCCAGCATAGATGTGTTTGTGAACCTAGAAGTTCTCTGCACCCTGTACTTTTGAGATTTTAATGGAGGCTTCATCACACAGGCATGGCTGATCGTGAGCTCCATTTTCAGCCCTTCTCCCTTCTTGAGAGAATGGAGACAGCACTGAATATTTCAAGTATCTAATCATGGCTTCATCCTTCCAGTGAGCAGCCCCTCTCCAGGAGCCCACCCAGAGTCACCTCGATAGAACAAAAGTTGCTCCTAAGGCTCTTGTCATTAGGAAATATACAAGTCAGAGACAGGTCAAAGACCAAATATTTAAAAAAGAGATTCTCCTAGTGCTTTTATCACTTAAGAAATTTAGGAGGCCTGAGTCAGGAACAAGAGTCAGACACCAATATAAATATTTCTTAATATTTCACCCCAGGCAAGAAAGATCACATTATAGATTTGTATATGTGTATCTTCCTTCCCTTATTAGTTAACAGCATTCTTTAAGTCTTCATGCCTAACAACATGTTATTGGTATACCAGACACTTGTTGAGAATGTTTAAATAATTGAAAACTGATACATAGCTAGGTTTTTTTTTTTTTTTTTGGTTTTTATGGCAGTCTGTTACATCGATGACCCTCAGTTAATCACACCTCTGTATTCATACCCTTATATAGTCCCATCACTGACTATGGCTTCAGCCATGTGAATTGCTTTGGTTGCTAGAAAGTGTGACACAAGTAGAAGCTCAATAAGCCCTTGTATGTTGGGGCTTATCCTTTGGGGATGTTCCCTTCTGGAATCTTTTACACCTTGAAAGAAGCGTAGACTGTTCTGCTAAAGAGAGAGGCCATGTGGAGGAGAACCGAGGCACCCCAGCCTAGCTGCTAGCTGAAGTCAGCTACATGAGTGATCACAGCCAACACTACATGGAGTAGAATGACTGTCCAGTCAATTCACGGAATCATGACAATAAATAATCATTTATTTGAAATAGTCATTTCAAGTGACTAAGTCTTGGAGTGGATTATTATGCAGCAGTCGATAACTGATTCAAATACTAGAGTCATGGTCAAGTTACTGCTGGAGACAAATCAGCTTCAAAGACTAGAGTCCTCATCATGTAACTGCTGGAGACAAGGATTTATCAGAAGGATGTGGGTTGGAGGGACAGAGGCTCTGAAAAATGGGTGGAGTTTTACAGAACTAGAACTTCATTTGTCACCTCTTAGAATTCTATGACACAGTTCCTGCATGATGTAATAGCCGTTCGGGGGACTGTCTTTATGTTCTCGCTTTAGAATTAAGATTTTTGAGGTATTGAAGCAAAGAGGTCAAAAGACACAGGGTTTTGAGTTCAGCTATCCTGCATTCAAATCCCAGCTCTGCCCAAGTGACCAAACAAGATGAATGAAAAATAAAAATATATGTTTTTCCCCAGGAAATTATTCAAGTGAGACCAGGAATGAGAAGAAATAATGAGTAACATTTGGACATTTTGGACTCAGACACAAACCAAATACATGCAAGTGGTTGTCTGACTACCTATAAGTCACATTATCTCTCTGTATACAAGAGTCCTTGGTGGTGAATTAAGCACCTAAGGGTCTGGGTCCTATAGCCTTTGAGTTGGTTCTCTGTGTTTGCTGCTGATGTAAAAACACACACGCCCATTATCCAGATTACAAATGCAGGTGGGGTTGAGCAAGAGAATAACGATGTCTCAGCATGGCAAATGACACCATGTAACCATGGAATAATGTGCATTTATACATTAATTAAGTTTATAATGCCAATAGGATCTAAATTGCCCAATTAATTTTATGTGATAATATTTTGCCTAAACTAACTTACCTCTAGCCTTATAAATATGGTACTGGTGATTACTCGCATTCCTATTCTACGGTGTGTCAAGTGGTTGAGCAATGAGCCCACCATTTTGGGAATTTAGAGTTCTGTGACACTTTCCTTTGCCCGGTGCTCCCTCATCTCATTTGGCCATCACCTGGGATGCATTAAGTTCTTACCTCTTTCAGTCCAAGATAATTAAAGTTGAACTTCTTAGCACCAGCCCCAGACACAAAACAAATATGGGCAGTAAAATGCTCAAGAATATACTTATTTTAAAGGTTAGCATTGAATTAAAAAATTCCATTTGAAAAAGATTATTAAGAGGTAAGTAGCACTGGGGTGGCACAATGGAAATCTTGAGTTCAAATTGTGTCTTTGCCACTTATCGCAATGTAACTTCACTAGGACTCTTAAGACATTTCAATTTAGAAGAGAAAAGATCTGAGAGCTACAGAGGGATTTTTGGTAGAAATCCTAAAGTCATGGATTTTTATGGTGGAATCGCAGCAGTGTGGCAGAGAGAGGGGTACTTTTTGGGGTAGGATGTCTTTGTAGTGTTTCTCCTGCAATGTCTACCTCCTGATTCCTCCTGATTCCTCCTGATCCTCACCTTTCTGTCTTTGGTTTAATTTTTCCCTCCCCTAATTTTAATTCTATTAAATCATTTCTCCTAAAAATGTAGGCATTTAGTTGTATTATTTTCATGGTTTCCTTAAATTCTATGGTTTACTTCCAAAATATGTCCATTAGAGATAAAACAACGTTTCTCCTATGGCTCCTAAATGATCATTAGGTTTTCAGGAAATTTATTTTCTTTTTCCCAGTCTCGGAAGAAGTTTTGGCCTTAAAAAGATTATTTTTTCAAATCCAAGGAGAATAAAAGTTGGAAAACTCATGCATTCTGTAGTTTTTGGAATGAGTGTAAGGTTCTAATATGCACCAGAGTTATGAAAAGATCAAATTCTCCTAACAGTTTCATTATCCTTTGTCCTTTGGAAAACTATAACCATAGCATCCATGGCAAACCCAAAGAGAAGAATTGCAGAGTCTTGACAATGCTTCTCCCTGCTCTTGGCGCAGGTAGTCAGGAAACATGAATTTCCCTCTTCTAGCCAGGCACTTCTTGGAATGGGTGCAGGATCATCTATGGGCGCAGCTGCTGCTATACTTGAGGGGTCCCAGAACCCAGACACAGCTCTTTGAGCAGCCAAATGAGTATCTTCCCAACCACTACCATCTCATTCCTTTTTTTTTAAGCCTGAAATATTAAAATTAGCCCAAAGTGTTTTTAAAATTTAATTATGCCCTTTGGAATCCATGCTTTGGAAAACTGTTATTTTTCCTTTAAATAAACCAATATCTGGAATACATACACACATATGTATATTAAAAATATGATCAGAAAACATACTTTACTATAGCACAAAACTAGTAGGAAAAAGGGAGGAATCCACAGTTTACTCTTCCACATTTTCTAAAAGATTCTCATAATATACTTAACAAGCTGTTGTCTGTTCAGGGATGCACACACTCCACTGTAAAGCGAATCTTATCACTTGCTTAGTAATGACCTGTGGGGGGAGAGGTGAAAATGATCGCCACCTTTCTATCCTCATATTGGATGCTCCTTCAAGATGGATCTAGTAATGCTCTCTGTTTTATACAGAAGTAATAAATACTATCTTGAGGAGATGGTAATTATAATGATGGTGCTCCCTTGATAAAAAAAGTAACAAAGGTATTTTAAATTGTATTTTTATTATGATAGGGAGATTTCAAATAATCTAGCTAATTTTGACTAATAACTACTGAGAATTAACATTATTATTTAATGCAATCAGTACTTGAATAGAACATAAATCCAGGAATGAAGCACTAGGGAAGATGTACAACGGATAATGCTTAGAGATTTGTAATTCTCCAGGATAGAAAAGGAAGAACCCAAAGGAAATTAAGTGCTGGTTTTCTCAAATACGGAGATTAGATTTTCTTATTTCTTAAAATTACCCTGAAAAGCATATACTTTATGACATATGTATATTCTTGTAATCTTCCAAAATCTGCAATGTAGATGATAGCATTTTCTATAGCAAGACTTTTAATTTTATTTCTAGTTTCTTTTCCCAAATATCAAAGTAAACTGTTACTTTATCTTGTTTTCATAGATTATTTGAAAACATAAAATATAATTTAACTTTATATATTATAAATGCTATATCAACTTTTTCACTGTAATAAAGGCACTTAGCATTGTAGCTGCATCTGAGAAATATACAAGCACAGTAAAACTTCCCTTAATATGCTCCAGCATTTCTTCAATAAACAGTGTGAAGTCAAATTCCTATGTAATTTAACAGTTGCTAGTAGCAGCTCTCTGTGATACTAGTTGAAAATAGCTCTCTGAAACATGAAGCACAACACACAAAAAAATTATTCTATAGGTTTGCTCATTTCCCAGGGTTCTGTCCAGATCGAACCAACTGGTGCAGAAGCATAAACTTGAAAAAGAGCAGTGTGAGCAAGCTCAGGTGTTGAGCTATTTTAGCTGTTTCTCTCTTCCCCTCCTTCTGTTCTTCCCCTAGGGTCACTTGAAAACACAAATAAAAATGACTAGCATTTAAAAATTCCAAATAAAGTACAAAATTATATAAACCAGTGTGTGGAGAAAAACAACTATTTTGAGTTGCTGCTTAGGCATTTTGTAGTATGACAACCCTGCTCATGCCCAGAGTCTGGGCATTTGGGTAAAAGACCTGAGCTTAGGATTTCCCACACCCCTATACTCCCCTGAGTTCCCACTTTGCTTTTCCTGGGCTATCATTTAAAATGACCACTTAGAGATGAGTTGGCAAAAAGTTAGTGACATCGGCCCCAATCACTTTGTAAGTAATAGGTGCTTGCTGCCCTGCTCTCCATCTCCTTGGGATAGAGGACTGTCCTTCCCCGGCTCATTGCACAGGCCCCTCCCCTTTGCCAGGATCTGTGACAGATCTTGTGACTTTACTTCTTTGGTGTGGGTGTATTGAACTGTGCCTTCAATCAAAACAAACCCCAGGGTTTTCCCTTCCCCAGAGTGGGAGCTCTGAAGCTGAGGGAGCTACCTGCCAAGCCCCTGTGGGTGGGCTTATGCCTCCTCATTCAGCAGGTCAAGGTCTGCTGAATCTGAACTTAATACACCAGCTTCAGCTTCACAACACAAACAGTAGTCTCCAAAGTAAAGTGCAAGAAATAATTATTGGAATTTCTACCTACAGGCACATCTTATTACTTTAACATTATTTTTTTATTATTTTCACCTAAAAATAAAAATAAATAATGCTTGACCTCTAAGAAATGTATGGACACCAGTGCTCTCAATGATCCGCGTGGCCAGTGGCTACCTGTCCAGAATGGTGCTCGTGAATCCTGATGGAAGAAATGTATATGCAGGCAGACATTGTTTCTATGGACATTGCAACTCATCTGACTACTCGATGCCATGGACTCAGCCCTATTCTTTCATTGATTTGGACTAGGAAACGATGGGAATACAGGTGCCAAGTCACCTTCAGGAGCAGCCACAGGTCCTCTGTAGGTACTGACCATCCAAAAGGAAGAATTTCTGGACCTTTGAGGGTCTAGTCTGGGCACAGTGATGAGAGGATGGGAAACTGGACCTTTGGGGCCATTTTAGCTTTTCACTTTTGTTCATGTACCATTTGAATAGATTTCCTTCCTTCTTTACTTCCTTTCCTCTCTCTCTTCCTCACTTCTTCATTCCTTTCATCTCCTGCCCCCTCAATGTTAGAGAGCTTAATTTATTTAAACCATGTTTAAGGAAAAATGAAACCGGCCAGCGGAAGTCACCTAAGTCACGTGTGGCACTGTATTAACATGCTTCTATCACAAGTTCTCACACAACATTGCCTAGCGTGAAGATGCTAATGGATTATGAATTTTGTTGGTATTATGACACCAACTCAATGTATTTTTATAGAGACTCCAAACTTTTCAAATGAATGTCCCATCAGTACAGTCTTTGAGAATACCTCAAAATATATATTTAAAGATATGAATATGTTTATATAATTTGTACATATTATATATTTATACATGATACATACAAATATATAGTACATAAATATATATCTTATATATTTACAAATGATACATAAGTACAAATACATTGAGTAGATTTAAATGATATATTATGTATAATACACTATATTAACTTATATGCCACTGTACTAATACAGTATACATTTGCAAAATAATTTTTTAATAGGGGAAATAATATTATTAAAATGTTTTACTTTGCTTTATTCATCAATGATAAGTTCAATGTTTTCCTCTCTCATATGATGAATATACTCTACCTTTTCCCTAATATTCTGAGTATATCTGTCAGTGTCTAAGCATGAAAATGGAAGCCTAGCTAAGTTGGGTTTTTTGTGTGTGTGGTTTTTTTGTTTTGTTTTGTTTGGAAAGGGAATTTAATACTAGGGGTTGCTTACACAGGAAATAGTAAAGCTGAGGAACTGAGCAAAGCTTGGTGAAGAGCTCAGAGGTTAGCAAGTGCAGGACACCTGGCATCCCTGGGTTAGGGGATTGTGGGAGAAGAGGGGGTACCAGGGGCCAGAGTTGCCTGGCAGAAGTTGACCAGAAGACATCGCCACTGCCAGAGGCACTGCCATAGACAAGAGAGTCCGGAAGAAATGCTCTGTGCTCTGCTGCCTTCTGGTCTGCAGCATCTGGCCAGGTCTTTCATGGGCAGACCTAGCCTCATGCAGATGTCTGGACAACACAGCCCACAGAAGCAGCTCTAGGATAATACAGAGTAGAGCGGGGGAAAAGGTAGAATGGAAATGAGGCGAACAGGCCCAGTACCTGCCGCAGAACTTCCCACAGTCCTCTAAACAGTCCCTGTCTTTTCCTAGCTCTACATCTTGGCATGTCTCCATCCATCTTACCAGGAATGCCCTTCTTTCTTTTCTTTTCTTTTTTTTTTTTTAAGATTTTATTTATTTATTTCACAGAGAGAGACACAGCGAGAGAGAGAACACAAGCAGGGGGAGTGGGAGAGGGAGAAGCAGGCTTCCCGTGGAGCAGGGAGCCCGATGTGGGGCTCCATCCCAAGACCCTGGGATCATGACCTGAGCCAAAGGCAGACGCTTACACCTGAGCCACCCAGGTGCCCCACCTTCTGTCTTTTCTTTGCCTATCGAACACCTATATGTCCTTCAAGAACTAAGACATTTATTTCACAAGCAGCCATGGAGTTCCTGTCATATGCAACCTACTGAGTGCTGGTTCATCAGAACAATCAATTTCTTTTGGAAATAAGTCTATGTCTTAAACTTTTCTGATCATTAAATATATATTGGGTAAACATAGTCTGGTAGTTCTGAGCAAGGATTCAGGACCCAGACTCCCTGGGTCAAATCCTGGCTCTGCCACCTAGGCTGTGTGAACATGCCTCAGTTTCTTCATCTGTAAACTGGGAATGATAATAATAATATGTATTTTGTAGCACCTTTCACTACAAGATTGCCAGATGGATAAGTTAATATTTTATTGCCTTTGGAATAGTTCCTGGCAAATAGTAATTTCTTTATCTGGGTCTGTTAAACTAAATATATGAGTACCGAGTTACTCCTTTTTCTGTGCTTTCACAGCTCTCCATCCATATTCATTATAGAAATTCATTACATTGAGCTGTATGCTGCACATCTGTCACTTCTGGAAGAATATAAGCTCTTGCTAGGGAGTTCATGATTAATCATCTTTGTATTCCCAACACAAAGAACATAATAGATGCTCAATAAGTGTTTGTTTAATTAATTAATCACTTTACCTACACCTCCCCTGTGTCACAAATCATGAAATGAAATGATGAGTGCCAACGGAAAGATACTTTTAAGAGTACAGAGAAAAGAGGGATCAGTCTACCAGACTTGACATTCATAGATGAGGTGGCACCTAAGCTTTTAAAAATTGGCTAGGATCAGACATATTCAGCTAATCAGAAAAGCTGAGGGAAAATATAAACAAAGACCTGGAAGAGGGAAAGCATGGGCATGTCCAGGAGGAATGAGTGAAGGAGTTTGAGTAGACATGATTCAGAAAGGTAGGTAGGAACCAAATTGTGGAAGGCATGTAGAAAGATCCACTTTATACTGCAGGCCAAGAACTCTTAATCTCTATTTCAACATGATACCCTTACTAGATAAAAAATTACACCTGTATCAGTCACAGGAGCTGACTCAAGATTAAGTATGGCTCTTTTTTTTTTTCTATTTCAAGAGAGGTCATCTGTTTATTTCTCTTTTATACCTTAACTGTTTTCAGCATCAAATATACAGAGGCCCGAATTATTGTGTAGTTAAGAATTGTTACATCAAGTAATGGGTAACAATTGGAAAAATGAATTGAGTTATGTTCAGATTAATCTTCAGGGAGATTATTGTAACAAAATCTATAAAATACTTGTGAATAACAATGTCTGGGGTAGTATCATGCACGCAAGTTCTCAAAAATGGGTAAGAAGGACAATCAAGCTAGGGGATAAAATGCGTGGCCAAAGTTTGTAACTCAATAATTCAGTAAGTGCAAAAGGATTACTCTGTACTTCATTACAGCTAGAGAATTCATTCTAACATCTGAGAATTGAAACTCTTCCAAAGCGGCTTTGTTTTTCTTCTTCTACATGCATGGTGCACTGCAAAGCTCCTGAGAGCTGTCATTTGGCTGTGACCTACTTTGAAGCAAATTTCATTTTTGGCTGGGACCTGTGAGAGTGTACACTTCCTCAGGACAGTAAGAAATGCCCATCTTTGGGATTAAATCGAATTTCCCACAGAGGCACTCAATGGTGAATTGGTCTCAAATAGCCTAAATCCCTTGCCTTCTGTGATGAGGTGGTGCTTATTGTTTGGTTTGGGGGTAAGTAGCTTCGGGGATCTCTGGGTGAGGTATAGTCTACCTTTTGGTCCCAAATACCTTTCTGCCCTTTGACAAAATTCCTACATCTCTCTCTGTCCTTCTGCCTCCTTCATGGAACTTCTTTTCTCTATCTAGCAGTGAAACTTTGTGACCTCCTCTGTGTCATCAGCATCTCTCTGTGAACTGGTCAGCAGGATGGAGATATTTTCAGAACAATTCAGCCAGCATATATAGCCCCTTCTGGGTACCAATTACTTCAAACCTCACACATAATAGAAGTCCCCTAATACGAGGAGAGAACGTTTTTCTGCATTTTATGTTTTCTTATTATGCTTGGTTTTGCTTGTTCGTTTGTTCAAACCTAAGTTGAGAAATTTTAATAGCTTTTTTGCTTTACAAAATTATAAACCAACCAAGGTTGTTTTGTTTTTTTTTTTTCATATGGAGAGCTGGTATAAATTAGGTTGCAATTTATAAGTTATGTGGTACAGGCACTTTCCCTGCACTCTGATCTTAATGTCTACTTGCTTTCCTGGAACAGCATGTGATTCAGGGTAATTTTGTGGCTAAGTTCCAACATGGCTCCCAATGAGTCTTGTCTCCTGGTATTTATGCCTTTGCATAATCCCTTTCTTCATTGAATAACATCTAAGAACAAATAATACTAAAATATTTATGCAATCACAAAAAATCCTGGATAGCCAAAACAATCTTGAAAAAGAACAAAGCCAGAGGTATCACAATTCCAGATTTCAAGATATACTACAAAGCTGCAGTAATGAAAACAGTACAATACTGGCACAAAAATAGACACATAGATCAATGGAACAGAATAGAGAGCCCGGAAATAAACCCACGTTTATATGGCCAATGGATCTATGGCAAAGGAGGCAAGAGTTTATAGTGGGAAAAAAACAGTCTCTTCAATAAATGGTGCTGTCAAAACTGGACAGCTACATGCAAAACAATGAAACTGGACCACTTTTTTATACCATATACAAAAAATAAACTTAAAATGGAATAAAGACCTAAATGTGAGACCTGAAGCCATAAAAATCCTAGAAGAGACCACAGGCAGTAATTTCTTTGACCTCAACCATAGCAACAGTTTTCTAGATATTACTCCTAAGGCATAGTATTCCTAGCTCTTAATCTATTAATGATAGCAAAATTTGTGTAGATAGAGTAAGATATGTGATATCCATTGAGCAATGACCTTGTGGGTAAGACCAAAAATAATCTCTAGAGATTATTATTTTCTTCTCGGGAGGAAAAAAATCAACTTTGCAGTAATAAATTGTGTGTATTACTTTTCCTTTGCAGCAGGCTGAGATTAAATTTCTTCCACATCAATTACCTCCTCACGCTTCATGGAGTTTAGAATAAAACTTAGTAACTAAAAAAAGTGTTAGGCATGGGTACCAATTACTGTCAGTGAATGTTAAAGGTTTTGTAATAGTCAAAAGCATGGTTATAGGAGGAATATCATTTTCTCATGTAAAGCAGAAAGAGTTTGGGCAGAAAGCTCATTCACATAGTGGAGAGGTGGTTTTTTGTTTGTTTTGTTTTTGTTTTAATGTAGATACTTGCAGGGTTAAACAGCTGCAGCTAAGAATAGAAGCCCTCTGTATTAGTGTATGTTGTTGCATATGAACGGGAGTAGATATTTGCAAATGATATATCCAAAGAGGGGTTAATATCCAAAATATATAAAGAACTTGAACAACTCAATGCCAAAAAACCCCAAACAATCTAAATAAAAGATGGGCAGAGGAACTGAATAGACCTTTTTTCTGAAGAAGACATACAGGTGGCCAACAGACCCATGAAGGGATGCTCAGCATCACAAATCATCAGGGAAATGCAAATCGCAACCATAATGAGATATCACCTTACAACTGTCAGAATAGCTAGAATCAAAAAGACAAGAAATCCAAGTGTTGGTGAGGATGTGGAGAAAAGAGAACCCTTGTGCACCGTTGGTGAGAATGTAAATTGGTGCAGCCACTGTGGAAAATAGTATGGAGATTCCTCAAAAAATTAAAAAAATAGAAACACCATATGATCCAGTAATTCCACTACTGGGTATTTACCTAAAGAAAATGCAAACACTAATTCAAAAAGACATATGCACCTATATGTTTATTGCAGCATTATTTATAATAGCCAAGAATATGAAAGCAACCTAAGTATCCATTGATAGACAAATGGATAAGAAAGATATGGTGTATATATACACAATGGAATATTACACAGCCATGGAAGGGATGAGATCTTGACATTTGCAATAACATGGATGGACCTAGAGAGCTAAGTGAAATAGGCCAGACTAAGAGAGACAAATACCATATGATTTCACTCATATGTAGAATCTAAAAAAAACAAAACAAATGAATAAACAAAACATAGAATCAGACCTATAAACACAGAACAAATTGAGGGTTGCCAGAGGGAAGAGGGTGAGGGGATTGGGCAAAATGGGTGAAGGGGAGTGGGAGATACAGGCTTCCAGTTACAGAATGAATAAGTCATGGGAGTAAAAGGCACAGCATAGGGATATAGTCAGTGGTATTGTAATAGTGTTGTACCGGGATAGATGGTAGCTCCCCTTGAATCACTATGTTATACATCTGAAACTAATGTAACTTTGCTTGTCAAGTATACTCAAATTAAAAAAAAATTTTTTTGAAAGAGCTGGGAATCCTTGGTTCAAATTTTACTTGTGCAACTTTGTAGCCTATGACTTAGTAATTTTGACAGAGTAATTTTTCTAGTCTTTAGTTTTTCTCATATGTGAAATGAAACAATTACAGTCCATTTGTTCATTCAGCCCTTTACTTCATGTTCATTTAGTATCTGCTATATGCCAGGCCCTGCACCAGAGGTGAACAAGACAGACAAGGATCCTGCCTTCTTGAGACTGGGCAACTTACACTTAACATCACATGACTTCATTTTTGGAAAAATTTCAGGCTGGGAAAGGGTCTATAAAAGGAGTCAATTTAACATGTATTTTTTTAGCATCTATAAGCTAGGTGCTGATACTCTAGAATCATAATCAAATATCCCCAAATTAATAATACTAGATCATAGACAGTTCTTTATATTTTGCATGATACTTTCTTACTATCATGTGTGAGCCTCTCTAGAACCATTTGTGATTGCTAGATTTTTATCTACCCACCCACCTCTAACACCCGCTTTGATTATTAGATTCCCCTTCTGTACCTTCTCAAATGCATTTCCCCAGAGCACTTACTCCCACCTCTAATTAAAAAATGAACCAGGGAATTTATTATGCTCTGCTTTCCCTTCAAGACTAAACCATAATCTAGCTTATTGCTCTATCCTTGTATTTAGAACAGAGAAAGTATTCAATATATATTTATGGTGTGAATAGTGATGAAGAACTTGAGTCAGAGAGGTTAAATAACTTGCCTACAGTCACATATTGAATTTCATAAGCACCAGATTTAGGCCAACACCTACCCAGAAGTTTTCAGTGCTACTTGAGTTAGACAGAATGGGACTTAATCATTCATCCCATGCCTTCTACCTTGATTCATTAAAAATAAATAAATAAATAAAAACATTATTTTTTTAAGAAAAGTTTTAGGTCCACAGAAAAAGAGAGGAAGACACAGAGATTTCCCATATACCCCCCCCCCCACACACACATGAATAGCCTCCCCAATTATCAACATTCCCAACCAGAGTGGTACAGTTTGTTAAAATTGATGAACCTACATTGACACATCATTTTTACTCAAAGTCCATAGTTTACATTAGGGCTTACTCTTCCTTGATTCTTTTTTTTAAAAGACTTTATTATTTATTTATTTGTCAGAGAGAGAGATTGAGAGAGCGCACAAGCCGGGGCGGCGTGGGGGGGTGGGGTGGAGAGCGGCAGGCAGAGGGAGAGGGAGAAGCAGGCTCCCCGCTGAGCAGGGAGACACCGTGGGCTGGATCCAAGGGTCATGACCTGAGCCCAAGGCAGATGCTTAACCGATTGAGCCACCCAGGCATCCCTGCCTTGATTCTTTTTTGATTTTGGTTGTAGTCACAGCAGGGATACTAGCCCACCATGACAGAGCTGGTGAGAGGAAGACAAGAGATAATCAGATACATAATCCCTATTGTTTAGGGGTCTTGTTCCCTCTGGCAGACTTTCACAGTGAAAGAAATTTTGCTAGTGTTGAGAAAGGAAAATTGAACCCCCAATTTTTAATTTTCAGATGGAAATATTTTTAAATTAACTTGGCAGATAATTCCTTTGAAAATTAGCTGTATTAAATTTAAATTTCATTTAAAATATTAGAAAATGTGAAAAATGAGATGTTTGTCTTACTATCTTGTAACTTTTGTTATTTTTCCTTTTCCCAATTATAGAATCCTAATGAGTAGATTTGTCCAAATGGAAAATATGTCTGTATAATAATAAACTTATATTTCTCTTTCCACCTTCAAAAGCTGGCTTCTTTGTTGAGAAAACTGTATTTACTTTACTTGCATTTTGTGTTTTTGCTCAAGTGTCAATTTCCCTGTAAAGTCTAACTCTATTAAAATATATTTGCCTGTGGCCATGCTATCTTTAAATTTTCCTTAATTTGCATGCACTTCATATCTTAATGCATAGCCTAAAATGTCTGACACAAAGTCTATACATAACAATACTTTTGATTGACAGGAGGGTTTATTATGCATTGATATGACATCATATTTATGTATAACAATGACTTTTTGACTGACAACTAAGCAGTGATAGAATTCTGGACACCTCTATATACTATTTTTTAAGAAGACAAACTAAAATATCCAGATAATTGGCTGAATTTTTCAGGTTTACGTCAATTGCTTAGCATTGAGTTTGGGAGGACACAGTGGGCTAGTGTCTAATTCTTTACATTTTCCAGTGGTGAACGATGGTATTTTTGTGTCAGTAGAACATCATACAGTTCTACTCCTTTTTTTTTCTTTTAATGATTTTGCATGTTAAAAGTTGGCAACTCTGATATTAAATAAATTGATTTTAAAAATAGGCATGCTTGCAACCGGTGTGTAGAATATTTTCAAGACTCTGATGGTGAGAATAGAAAATCTTCATGGGATTCTGCATTCTGGTCTTGTGAGAAGGCTCGGTCAGGAGGCATGATCCACATCAGTGCACACTGATGCCAATCAATTAACACATCTTTCTAGAACACCTACCGTGCAGTCAGCATTCAGCACAAGGTTCAGACACAAAAAGGACTTAGGGAGTGCCACCAGGCAATACATATTTAAGTGTTAAATAATGTAGTAGACTGCAGGAATCCAGAGAAAGGCAAAGTCAGGGTGGACAGGGAAATATAGTGCCCTTTCCTGTGAAATCTTGACCCCTAACCAGCTGTAAGCCCTCAGGCAAGCTGCTTCACAGCTGCGCGTCCCAGTTTCCTCACGGACAGTAGGAGCTAGGGTGATCTCCCAGCTCTGTTGTTCTACAACTTTATGTAAAACAGGCTTCACAGAGCAAGCAAGGCCTGCACTGGAGAGCAGATGTTAAAAGCCAACCCTGGGGTAGACACGAATGAGTGGCTGAGGATGCCCAAGCCTGGAAGAACGTCTGCAATAACATCAGTCAGCTCTTCACAAAATCAACACGTAATTTAGCTCAATAAAAAAGTAGAATAGTAGTAACACTACAGTCGTGGAATGCTTGTTCCTTCCTTCAAATAAATATACAACTTTTTAAAATAGAAAGTATCTAGCTTTTAAAAACCCATGTAGGCACTGGTCGCCATCATAATGAAATGATGGGAGTTTCTGGGTGACTCTGTAGCATTGGATTCCAGCCACCAGATGGGGGCATCTCACTCAATCACTCCTCTAGGAAAAAGTTGCAAACAATGTGTTTATGTTGCAATCATGAATTGCTGTTTTCACAATTCTACAAGTCCCCCGAATTATGCACATTTTCCTGTGTTCTTTACAGAAAAATAAGATAGCCAACTCTAACAATTTTGGATATAATGAAGTGGGACATTAGATTTGGCTCTGGCCTTGAGACCATCTGGAAAGGATCAAAGATTCTCCACTAACTGGAGGCAAAAAGCATTAGGATGTAAGCAACAGAAGATGTTTGACCCCCTTATAAACATGACAACACTGCTTTTTTTTTTCATGCTGCTTCTTCTTAGACCTTTGATACCTATAAACTTAGACTCAGGTACTCTGTTTTTAGCAGCAGCTATACATTGAGGTAAAAAGAGGCACAGGCAAGCAATCTGTGTTCGGTAGTTACTTATAATGCACAACTTTCTTTACTTTTGCCAAATTAAAGCTACATTAGAATAATTCTGCATTATTCCATTTGGAAACATTGGGTCCTACCTAGCTATGGCCACTGGCAGTGAATAGGAAGCAAACAAACAAAACAACTTTGACTTTCTTTTTCTAAAGAAAAACTAAGCCCAGTGTTATACCTTCAGAAAAGATGATGTAAAACAGATTCCATAGTATATTTCAAGGAATAATGGATGGATATTTCAGGTAAAGATCCTGATGTTTAAGGCTATTTAAATAGGTAGGAAGTAAATAGAAATAAATATTATAGATTTTATCTTTTTTCCATGAGTTAATAATTAATACAGCTTGGGTGGTGCTGGTTTTGATTTTTGTGGTTTTTATACTTTTTTCGCATCTGCATCAGGAAAAATCACTTGACGATGCTGAAGCTAAAGATGTTAGATATAATTATTTATATCCTTCAACAGCATGGGCAAAAATTACCCGAAATCTAGTAGTTCATATTTAAGATAGACAAAGCTAACTTAGCACCTCAGAAATATATGTTGCCATTGTCTACAGCTGTAAATTAAACAACTGTAGGCAAAATAATAACATTTGAGAAACCTAAATTCCTACCACAAGCACCACGGGGACCTTCTGGAAATGCACCTGCGTCACAGCTGGCCGCCAACCAGAGGTACAGGAGGGGGGGTTATGCAGCAGCCAACAGGCACAGACTTGTTTGCGTACCCATGAGACGCCCTCTGTGGACTTCCAGAAATACTTCACAGAGGATCCTTGCCAGGTGCTGGGTACAGTTTGCTGTTGTTTTTTAGGGAGGCAGGAAGGGGGTGTCAAATGTCCACACAGCAAAATGTGAGTATATGTTCTAATATAATCTATTTCCACAGGCTGCTGAATTCTGGGTGGGACAACGGGATGATACTAATGAGGGTCAGAATATCTGCTCAGACTCAAGGGACTTCAGTCTGCAAGGAGGGTCACTTCAAGATGGAAAGTCGAGAAAACACAGAAATCCATGAATGCACACAGTATCAGGGAAAGCATGATAAGAGAGAGGGAGAAGGGTAGGCAACAGTTGAACTGCTCACATCCCCCCATCCCAAATTCTCTGCACATTTTGGAACTGGGAATGGTGATACTTTAATTGAAACTCTGGGGTCTTTTAGGAAGTATATTTAGAAACATGCTCTTGTACTAATATTGGACAGACGAAGAGAAGCTGGTAGGAAGAAGGATGTGGCTCAAACAAGTCGTGCCTGGAAATAATAAGTTTACATAATGGAATTCACCGTCAAACTCCACCAATAAGATGATGTTGGGAGAAGTGGAAATGAAGGTCACAGAAATACTGGCCTTGGGAAATCTTATTCACTCTCTGCATTTCCATCCAAACCTCCTTCCCTGACCACCATCCAACAGTGGGCAAGCTCCTGCACTGCACTGCCTTCCAATCAGGGAATGGAAGGTCTTGAGAAGTGTTGGGAGCCATCCTGTCATCTTCAGTGAGCACAACATCCTGGCACTTCAAAGAGACTCAATACCGATTTATGGAACCAATGGAAAAAGAAAGCAAAAATGGCACTATTCCACTTTCTTCCTAATTGTTTTTTTCTTTTTAACCTAAGCTTTTCACTGTAAAACAACCTGGGTAACATTTTGGTTCTTCATAATTTGCCAACTTTTTCTATTATACACATACAAAGTAAGACTGTATTTTGTTTCCCCTTTTCCTGCCCACCACCCCATCTACCTTCGTTAGGTTTAAACTAAGAATGACCCTCTGGGGCAAATGCTCTCAGTTTGTGGTCTTTTCATTGCTCTGTTTCTATTCTTTCTTAACTTAAGAACTCAGTTCTTCGGTGTCTTTGTGTTCCAGTGCAGTAACATGGTTACTTTACACACACGACCACGTGCACGTACATGCGTCCACACAGACACGCACACACACCCTTTGAAATTAGTTCTTTTTTTCCAACATGGCAAATTAGAATCACATCAAATTCGAACTCAAATATATGTCTATAAAAATTGAAAAGTGAATATGTCATCTGAGTTCCAAAAAATGAAGAAATGGTTGAAATGATGGAAGAAGATCTATAGCTCACCAGAGGCTAAAATATTATGATAATCATTTTCGTAATTCAAATGAATACGTAATTACTAGGCATCAACAGGGAAGATTTACAATTTGCTAAACTAAGCCAAAAAATCAGTAGCAATCAGTATAGGGAAATGTACCCTCTTATATCTGAGGTAAATTAATTTTGTTACTGAAATATCGTTATGTTATATTTCCACTCTTACCACTTATTCAAACATATCCATATTTCCTTCCTAATGTTTCATTGCTAAGATAATTAAACTTTTCAGTTTTTATCTCAAGCTTATATTACTTAAAAATCTCTGCGTGCATTATTACAACGAAAGGGCAAAGGTAGAGATAGGAGTTATTTGGCTCTCATGGTTTATGATTGCATTGAAGCTCACAATTGATTATAGCTTCCTAACCTCTCTTTTCCTACTCATTACCCTCTTCATTTTATACCAGTATTTTCAGCTATCAGACTGTCTTTATTTAGGAGGCACAAAAGGAAAAACCAAGAAGAATTTTAAAAATAATATATTTTTGTTTTGATGTTTCAATTTAATGCAGGTTTGAAAATGCTGAACTGTCTAAGGTATACTAAATATTCATTAGGCAGTTTAGCTTTTACTAAGTTCTAAATGAAAATGACCCAGCAAAATCAAATTGAAATTTCATAGAGTACTTTTCAAGTATGGTTCTAAAACATGCATTAAACAAAATGCATTCATTTGAATGCAAGTCTCTCTCTTTCTCTAGAATATATACACACCCTAGGGTCTATTATGCTTTCAGTTCAATGCCTCCAAAATGTGTGTGGTGTGGATCAAATAAATAGTTAACAGCTTTCGTAAGCAAACAATCTTATGGTCTGGTATATCTGCAAACCTCTTGTGCTATTTCTTTATGCTTCCCCACTTACAAAGGTTAATGCAAATTTCATTTGAATCCAAGCAAAATATTCTGCATCATTTTCTACATAGACAAATCTGTTCAGAAAGAGCCCATCAGAATTTATCCATGTGAATCCAACAGCCCTTTATGGACTTGTAGACACATAGCAAGATGTGCTCACTTTTAGAAATCAGACTTGCCACTGGCCAGCCCAGGAATCACAGTACTTGGAGCAGGGAGGATTTTTAGAAATCATATAACCCAGCCCTCCCTATAGAGAAAAAAAAATTGTAGAATTTAGCATATATATAAGATAGACTATTTTGTCACTCCAAAATGTTCTTTCCCTTTAGTAATATTCCTTGTTTTGGTGCATGCTTTATTTGATACTAATATAAGCACTCTAGCTTTTTTGTGCTTACAGTTTTCATGGTATATCTTTTTCATCTTTTTACTTTCAATCTATTGGTATCTTTGTGGTTAAAATGTATCCATTTTAGAGAACCTAAGTTGGATCCTGCTCTTTGATCTAGTCTGACAATCTCTGCCTCTTAACTAGAGTTAGTCTGTATAAACAATGTAATTATGTTATTTTTGTGTTGTCTATTTGTCCATTTGATTTTTTTCAAATATTTTGTTCCTCCTTTCACCTTCTTCTGGTTTAATAAAATAATTTTTTAAAGATTTTGTTTATTCATTTGACAGAGAGAGAGTGCAAGTAAGCAGAGCAGCAGGCAGAGAGAGAAGCAGGCTCCCCGCTGAGCAGGGAGCCTGACACGGGGCTCGATCCCAGGACCCCGGGATCATGACCTGAGCCGAAGGCAGACGCTTAACCGACTGAGCCACCCAGGTGCCCCATAATAAAATAAATTTTTAAGTGAAAAATTAATTTCAGGACAGTTTTAGAATTAGAAAAAAAATGTGAAGATAATTCAGAGAGATTCTATATATCTCACACCAAGTTTTCTTTATTGCTACATGTAACATTAGTATAGTACATTTATTATTAATGAACCAATACTGATATATTATAAAGTCCACACTTTATTCAGATATCCTAGTATTTACCTAATGTCCCTTTTCTGCTCTAGGATTCCATCTAAGATACCACATTACATTTAGTCATCATGTCTCCTTAAGCTCCTCTTGACTGTGACATTTTCTTAGACTTACCTTATTTGGCATGACCTTGACAGATTAAAGGAATCAGGTATTCTGTAGAATGTTCATCAGTTGGGATTCATCTAACGCTTTATACATGGTTAGACATGATTAGACAGGTTATATATTTTGGAAGGAAAATCATAAATGTAAAGTACTTTTTCATTACATGTATCAAGGGTACATAGTATCAACATGACTTATCACTGTTGATGTTGACCTTGATAACCTGGTTGAAGCAGTACTGGTCAGTTTTCTCCACCATAAAGTTACTCCCTACCCTTTCCATACTGTACTCTTTGGAAGAAAGTCAACATATGCAGTTCACTGTTAAGGAGTTGAGAGTTTATGCTCCATCTCTATGAAGGCAGGGAGTCTACACAAATGATTTGAATTTTTTCTGCTCAGGAGATTTGTTTGTTCCCTCCCATTTTTTCAATCATTTATATCATTATGAACTCATAGATATTTATTTTATACTTTGGGTTATAATCCAATACTTTATTTTTTATTATATTGCTAAAATTTTTCATTTTGGCCATTAGGAGCTCTTTCAGTTGTTCCTATTTCCATTTGACATACCCCATCATTGTGGGGTTTTTGTTGTTTGTTTTTTGTTTTTTATCATTTCCTTACTCTCTGGCAAAACAAGAAGTTCCAGATTCATCTTGTTTATTTCGTTTCCCAGTCCTAGTACCAGCCATTTCTCCAAGAAGCCCTGTGTTTGTGTGTGTGTGTGTGTGTGTGTATGTTTTAACTGGAGAGTGGTATTAGAAACCAAGATCTGGGTGCTAGGTGAGCTCACTGCTACTGGGGTATCATTGCTTCTAGGCTCTCTCAGCTGACACATCAAGGAAATATATGTGTATACTAACCCAATTATATAAACACATGTTTATACTATTTTTACATGTAATATATATATATAAACTATATATTTACATGTAATATATATATATGCTAAACATGAATTCATATTGATGTCTCCAATTCCAATCTATTACCACATTGATCATTATAACCTCTTCTTGCAGTGTGTAACCTCCTACTCCAAGAGTGAGAAACCTTCCTCCTGCCATCTGTCATCCAGTTACTTAATTGTTCAGTTCCAGTATTTCTGCATAGTAGTATCAAAATTATTTACCCACACCCCCAAAGTCAAATGGGAAACAACTTTATCAACTAGAATATAGCATTTAGGTACAGATTCTTTTGCCTTTTGTCTTACAGACCCCATTTATTTCTAAAGTTACTTAGGTCAGCAACTCTTTCCCATACTCCCTCCAGTGAAGCTGTTTTAAATATTTGTAATAAAGGTATATTGTTTTGTCACATTCTGCATTCTATACTGGGACCCCATAACTTCCTAAAAGATTTTTTAAAATAATTAATTAATTTATTTTAGAGAGAGAGGGGGAAGGAGGAAGGGGGAGAGAGAATCTGAAGTAGATTCCATTCTGAGTGCAGAGCCCGACGCGGGGCTTGATCCCACGACTATAAGATCATGATCTGAGCTGAAACCAAGAGTCCAGCATTCAACCAACTGAGTCACACAGGCACCCCCCAAAAGATTTTTTGAAAATTTGCATACATTAAAATTTATTTTCTGTGCAATGAAGTTCTACAGGGTTTTTTTTTTTCCCTCTTCTTAAATTGAAATATAATTAACATACAGAATTACACTAGTTTTCGGTGTACAATACAATGATTCAACAATTCTATACATTACTCAGTGCTCATCAAGATTAAGTGTACTCTTGATCCCCTTTATCTATTTCACTCCTCCACCCCAGTTCCAGCAACCACCAGTTCTCTGTATTTAAGAGTCTGGGTTTTTTTGTTTGTTTGTTTGTTTGTTTGTCTCTTTTGTCTTTGTTTTTTTTTTTTAATTCTACAAATGAGTGAAATCATATGGTATTTGTCTTTCTCAGATTGACTTGTTTCACTTAGCAGTATAGCCTCTAGGTCCATCCATGTTGTTGCAAATGTCAAGATCTCATCCCTTCCCTGGCTGTGTAATATTCCATTGTGTATATATACCATATCTTCCTTATCCATTTGTCTATCAATGGACACTTAGGTTACTTGTATATTCTTGGCTATTGTAAATAATGCTGCAATAAACATATAGGTGCATATGTCTTTTTGCATTAGTGTTTGCATTTTCTTTCAGTAAATACCTAGTAGTGGAACTCCTGGATCATATGGGGTTTCTATTTTTAATTTTTTGAGGAATCTCCATACTGTTTTCCACAGTGGCTGCACCAATTTACATTCTCACCAACAGTGCACAAGGGTTCTCTTTTCTCCACATCCTCACCAACACTTGTGATCTCTTGTCTTTTTTATTCTAGCTATTCTGACAGGTGTAAGGTGATAATCTCATTGTGGTTGTGATTTGCATTTCCCTGATGATTTGTGATGTTGAGCATCTTTTCACGGGTCTGTTGGCCATCTGTATGTCTTCTTTGGAAAAATGTCCATTCGGTTCCTCGGCCCATTTTTAAATTGGATTATGTAAAGTTTTTTGGCGTTGAGTTATAGGAGTTCCTTATATATATTGGATATTAACCCCTTACCAGATATATCATTTGCAAATATTTTCTCCCATTCTGTAGGTTGCATTTTTGTTTTGTTGATGGTTTCCTTGGTTGTGCAAAAGTTTTTTATTTTGGTGTAGTCAAGTTCTACAGGTTTTGACAAAAGCGTATTGTCATAGCTTTACTATTATAATATTATACAGAATAATTGCACTGCCCTAAAATATCACTGCCCTGTACCTCACTTACTCCCTCCCCCAAACTCTTGGCAATCACTGATCTTTAACCCTCTCCCTAGTTTTTCCTTTTCCAGGATACATTTAATTGGAATCACACAGCGTGTACCCTCTTCAGACTGGCTTCTTTCATGGAGCAATGTGCACTTAAGATTCATCCATGTATTTTCATGGCTTGATGATTCATTTTTTTTCATCATAGAATAATAATCCATATATGGATATACCATAGTTTGTATATCATTTCACCTATTGATAGACATCTGGCTTGCTTCTAGTTTTGACAATTATAAATAAAGCTGTTAAAATAATTTATAAGCAGGTTTTTGTGTAGGCATGTTTTTGGATCCCTTTGGTAAAGAAATAGAAGTACAATTACTAAACTGTATGGTAAGATTATGTCTAGCTTTGTAAGGAACTGCCAAGCAATCTTCCAAAGTGTCTATATTATTTTGGTTTCCTACCAACAAAGAATGAGAATTCCTGTTACTCATCCTCAACAGCAATTGATATTGTTAGGTTTGGGTTATTTTGTTTATTTGTTTTTCTCTTTTAAGAAATGTATAGGAATATCTCCCTGCAGTTCTAATCTGTAATTCTTGAATGATAGATAATGTTGAGCATATTTCATTTGCTTATTTGCTATCTATATATCTTTTTTGGCAAAGTGTCTGCTCAGATCTTTTGCCCATTTTTAAACTGGGTTCTTTTCTTTTTGTTGAGTTTAAGAGCTCTTTGTGTGTTTTGGGTACAAGTCCTTTATCAGATATGTTTTCAAATATTTTCCCTCAGCTTGTGGCTTGTTTTTTATTTTCTTGACAGTGTCTTATGCAGTGCAGAAGTTTTTCAATTTAAGAAATTCCAGTTTATCCATCTTTTCTCTTGTGACTCATGCTATTGGCATTTTATCTAAAAATTCATCACCAAACCCAAGGTCACGTAGACTTTCTTTTACATGTTCTTTAAGAAGTTTTATAGTTTTACATTTTACATTTAGGCCCATAATCCGTTCAGGTTTATGCTTGTGAAGGCTGTAAAAATCTGTGCTAGATTCACTCTTTTGCATATGGACATGCATTTTTCCAGCACCATTTCTTGAAAAAACTATTCTTCCTCCACTGAATTGCAGTGATAGGCAGAATAATGCCCAACCCGTACCAAAGATGCTCATGTCTTAATCCCCAGAACTTATGCATATGTTAGGCTGCATGGCCAGGGGGAATTAAAGTTACAGGTGGAATTAGGATTGCTATTCAGATGGTCTTGTGATTGGAAGATCATCTAGGATTATAGAGATGGACCCAGAGTAATCATGAAGGTCCTTAAGAGTGGAAGAGGGATAAAAGAATCAGAGTCAGAGAAGGAGACTGGTACAATATGAGAAAGACTTGACTGGCTTTAAAGATGGAATTGATCCATGAGCCAAGCAATGTAGTGCCTCTAGAAGCTGAAACAGGTAAGGAAATGGGTTCTTTCCTATAACTCCTGTAAGGAACTCAGTCTGCAGGCAACTTGATCTTAGCCCAGTGAGATCCATGTCAGACATCTAAACTCCAGAATCATAACATAAGAAATTTATGCCATGTGAGCCATGAAATTTGTGGTAATTTGTTGCAACAGCAACAGTAAACTAATACATACAATTGCCTTTGTTCTTTTGTCAAAGATCAGTGCTTATATTTCTATGGGTCTATTTCTGGGCTCTCTGTTCTTTTCAGTTGATCTGTGTGCCTATTATTTCAACAATGCCATGCTGTCTTCATTACTGTAGCTTGTTAGTAAGTATTGAAATCGAATTGTGTTCTTCTTGTTCTCTGTTGTCTATTTTAGATCTTTTGCCTCTCCATATAAACTTCAGAATAAAAGTGTTAATATCTATGAAGTAGCTTGCTGGGATTTTGATTTGAAGTATGTTGAAGATCAAGTTGGGAAGACAATACTGAATCTTGCAATCCATGAACACAGAATATATCTCCATTTATTTAGATCTTCTTTAGTTTCTGTCCTCAGAGTTTTGTAGATCCTGTGCATATTTTGTTAGATTTATACCTAAGAATTTTCTAATTGTTCATTGCTAGTATATAGGTAAGCACTGAATTTTTTTCTTTTTTTTTTTTTTTTAGCCTTGACTTTTGTATATTAACCTATATCCTGTAACATTTGTATACTCACCTATTTTAGGTCCATGAGTCTTTTGTTTTGTTGCGTTTTGTCTGTTTTTTTGGCAAATTTTTGGGATTTTCTATATATATAATCATTATTCTACAGATAAAGACATTTATTTCTTCCTTTCCAATTTGTATACTTTTTATTTCCTTTTTTCAAATAATTAAACCAGCTAGGTCTTCCATTAAAATGTTAAATAGGAGTCGTGAGGGAGAGGATGCCCTTGACCTATTCCTAATATTAGGGCTAAAGCATCTAGTTTATCACCATTAAGTAGAATGTTAGTTGTAGAGTTTTTTTGTAGATGTTCTTTATCAAGTTAAGAAAATTCTCCTCAGGACACCTGGGTGGCTCAGTTGGTTAAGCGACTGCCTTCGGCTCAGGTCATGATCCTGGACTCACAGGATCGAGTCGCTCATCGGGCTCCCTGCTCAGCAGGGAGTCTGCTTCTCCCTCTGACCCTCCCCCCTCTCATGTGCTCTCTCTCTCTCTCTCTCATTCTCTCTCTCAAATAAGTAAATAAAATCTTTAAAAAAAATTCTCCTCTATTTCTAGTTTACTGAGAGATATTGTCATGCATGGGTATTGGATTATCTTAAATGCTTTTTCTGATTCAATTGATATTATCATTTTATTTATTTACTTATTTATTTAATTTTCTTTAGCCAGTTGATGTGGTGAAGTACACTGACTGATTTTTAGATTTTGAATCTGGAACAAATCCCACTTGGTCATGGTGTATTATTCCTTTTTATACATAGTTGAAATGGATTTGCTAATATTTTATTGAGGAATTTCGCATCTACGTTTATGAGAGATATTGGTTCATAGTTTCCCTTTTTTTTGTAGTATCTTTGTCTGGTTTTGGTATTAGGTCAATTCCAGCCTCAGAGTTTAGAAGTGTTTTCTAAACTATTTTCTAAAATGAGTTTAGAAGTGTTCTCTCTGCGTCTGTTTCTGGAAGAGATTGTGAAGAATTGGTATAATTTCATCCTTAAATGTTTGGTAGGATTCACCAGTGCAACCATCTGGACCTGATACATTTTTTGTTTTGTTTTGTTTTGTTTGTTTGTTTCTTGTTTTTTTTTGGAGGGGGAAGGTTATGAACTATTGATTCAGGTTTTTGAATAGGTATAGGCCTATTCAGATGATCTATTTTTTTGTGTGTGTTAATTTGGGTAGTTTGTGTCTTTGAAGGAATTGTCTATTTCATTTAAGTCATTAAATTTGTGGGCATAGAGTTGTTTGTAGTATTCCTTTATTATTCTTTTAATGCTCAAAGGATCAGTATGATGACCCTTCTTTCATCTGATATTGATAATTTGTATCTTCTCTTTTTCCTCAGTTAGGCTGGCTTAGAGATTTATCAATTTTATTGATCTTTTTCAAAGCACCAGCTTTTGGTTTCATTTATTGTTTTACTCTTTTTAATCTCATTGATTTCCTTTCTAATTTTTAGTATTTCTTCTGCTTGCTTTAGGCTTAAATTGCTATTCTTTTGTAAAGTAGTAGATGGGTGACTTTTTTTAAAACCAGCATCAACATTTAAAAATTTTATTTGGAAGGCGCCTGGGTGGCTCAGTCGTTAAGCGTCTGCCTTCGGCTCAGGTCGTGATCCCAGGTCCTGGGATCGAGCCCCGCATCGGGCTCCCTGCTCAGTGGGAAGCCTGCTTCTCCCTCTCCTGTTCCCCCTGCTTGTGCTCCCTCTCTCACTGTGTCTCTCTCTGTCAAATAAATAAATAAAATCTTCAAAAATAAAATAAAATAAAAATTTTATTTGGAACATTCAGTATATTTACATTAGTTTCAGTTGCTTATATATGTAGACTTATTTATATGATCTTATATAGCTATAAGACATATCTATATGTCTATATTATCTCATATATCTTTAAATGTCTTTCTTGGCTTTCTTTAGACAGATTTTTTTCTCATTTTATTTCCCCCTTACTAGTTGGGATTTTCATTTTCTATTTCCATTTTGTAGTTCTTACTTTAGAAAGTTAAATTTACATACATTTACATACATTTAATTTATATACATAAAGTTTTATTGTCTAAAGTTAGTCAATATTTCTATCCTCCTCCTGAATAATGCAAGGACTTAGAGAGCTTGATTCCAGTCACCTCTCCATAGTAAATGCTATTATTTTGGGGAATTTTAACTCTACCTTGTTTTTATTGTATGTGTATATATAAATTTTAAATATATTATATATATTTTAAAGATTGTATTTATTTATTTGAGAGAGAGGGAGAGAGCACATAAGCAGGGGAGAGGGAGAAGCAGGCTCCCCACCAAGCAGGGAGCCTGATGTGGGACTTGATCCCAGGACCCTGGGATCATGACCTGAGCCGAAGGCAGATGCTTAACCAACTTAGCCACCCAGGCACCCCTGTTTATATATTTTTTATATTGTTGTTATTTTGTTTTATGCAGTTGATTTTGATTTTAGATTTACTCACATATTTATTATTTTCATTGCTTTTTGTTTCTTAAACTGAGATCACTTTTTTTTTCATCTAAAGGTATGAACTGGTGGTAAAAATTTATCAAGGTTTTGTTTTTTGTTTTTTTTTTCTGGGAATTGTCTTCATTTTACTTCATTCTTGAATCTTATTTTGCTGACTATGGGAATGTAGGTTGGCAACTGCTTTATTTCACTCTATTAAAGATATTTTCCTGCCTTCCATGTTCTGTTTTTGCTGTTGAGTCAGATGTCAGTCTAACTCAGGGTCAACAAACTATGCCCTGTCTGCCAAATCTGAATCACAACCTGTTTTTTGTAAATAAAGTTTTATTGAAACGCAGCCATTCTTATTCATTTACAAATTTTGTAGCTGCTTTTCCTATAGTGGCAGAACTGAGTATTTGCAACACAGATGAGACAGCCCTCAAACCCTAAAGCAATCACCATCTGTTCCTTTACAGAAAGAGTTCACTAATCCCTGGCATATTATTGCTTCTGTTAATATAAATAGTCTTTTAAGATGGTATCTTTGCAATTTGCTGCTGTGCAATTTCAATATGATTTGTCTAGGTCTGGACTTTTTTTATTACATTTGCAATTTTGGGGGCTTCTTGAAGGTATGCATCATTGTTAGTTACTCATTCTGGAAATTTTTCAAAAAATTTTTTAATTTATGTTTTGCTTTTTTATTTTTATTTTTTCTACACATAGGTTTTATTTATTTTTTATAGTTAGCATACCATGTTATATTGGCTTCAGGGGTACAACATAATACAATTGTATAATATAGTACAATTCAATAATTCCTTATATCACCCAATGCTTATCATGAGAGAATTTTCAAATCTTGCCTCTACTACCTTCTCCCTCTTTTCTCCTTTTTAAAGGAGAAACTGTCTCACTCTTTGCTCCATATCTCTAGTCTCACTTTTGTATATTTTCCCATCTCTTTGTCTCTCAATCTACATCATAATTTCTCAGATCACCTTCCAGTTCACCTATTATTCCTCTAATTTTCTGCTGTGCAATTTATATAATCCAGAGAATTTTTAATTTAATTATTCTTATGTTCATCATAGAGGTTCTATATTTTTTTTTTTGGCAAAAAATGCTTGTTCCCTTTTTATATCTTATTTTTCCCTGCTCATTTTCCTCTTTTTTCTGAAACATATTAAGTATGGTTCTTTTGTAATCTAGAATTGACAATTCATAATCTGCATTCTTTATAGTCTTTTTCTGCTTTTTTAATCTTATGTAGAAGATTATCTATCAGAATTCTTTAAAACCTGTGATGGAGGTAAATTCCTCCAAAAATCATCTGCATTCACTTCTGTCACTTTTTTTGGGGAGCGGGGAGGCCACAACCAGGCCAGAACTACTTGAAATCACAGTATTATATCCATCTAAGGATTTTTGGAGAACCTAGTCAATGTAAATTGATGTATAAGCCCTGAGCGTATGCATTTGTTTCACAGTTTTCAAGGGAGAATTTTTTTTTCCCTTTTTCATTAAGCACCATGGTTTAAGGCAGGCAATTTTCCTTGCATTCTATGTGGGGTTGGGTGTTGGGTCGGGCATTCAGGGAAGGACGAATTGGGTTTGTTTCTAACTTACCTGTACCCTCTTATAAAAGAATACTTCTGGGATCCTGACTTCACTTAGCTTTTTATTTGATTTGTAGTCATCGTATCAATGCATTTAAGGAGGTAGAAAAAATTATTCAACATTCATAGTTGGTTTCAGCAGAGGGGTAAGAGACAATTATTAGTCTGCAGTAATGATAGAAAAGGAAGTCTAAATCCCTTTATTTAAACATGGGCATTTTCAGGTCAAAAGAAAGTCAGTGACTTGACTGAGGTCACACAGTTCCACCCTAATAAAGAATTTATTTTTTAAAGAATGTTCCTTAAAAGAAAAAAAAATTTTTTTAAGAAAAATTCTTTTTAAGGAATTTAGGACTTAGAAAATAATAATTGCTGGAATAGAAGTAAATATCCATCAATATTCCATAGGGGAGATCAGTTGTTAAATAGTCAAATAAATACATTTCAAGTCACAGAAATTGTCATTTGATTAAAGATTTTAATCAGATTTGAGGTCATTTTCACCTCAAATCAGTGTGCCTCAGACAAATATCTTTGTTTCATTGAAAAATTTCCCAACTGCCCTACTTCCTAAACACCAAGGGAATCACCAGCTGCTAGCCTGGTATTTAAGCCCAAATCTCTGGCATTATCTTTACTTTCAAATCTTTCTTCTTTCACATATACTCATTTATCAACGTTAGCAGTTTCCTTTGCTCTGTCAGTCTCTTGTTAGGACCTGGCTACTTCCTGATTAGAATATTGTCAGTTTCACTCTGGCTTTCTAGTGTCCCACATCTATCTATAAATTTTCCAACCTTATTTCAGACACATACATAAGTGGTACACTCACCACACACACAATTGGTCTATATGGTTTGTTGAGGTATCTTTTTACATAAATAGACAAATTAGACAGTGCTTCCTCTAGGAGAAGAATGTTTTGAAATTGGAGGGTTAGTAAAAGGGGTTTTAGCTTTAGATGTGATATTTTGATTTTTTTTACAAAGGAATGTATACCACTTTGGTAATATAAAGAAAATGCTTGTGCTTACAGTCATAGCAGTGTCTCTACACTTCAGCCATTTGTTGTGACTCTTCTCCATCCTGCACATTTTAGGTTTGTCACTCCTTTCCTGTTTAACGTATTTGGCCCTTGAATTTTGTGGCCTAGTTCGTGCATAAGTTAGGACATTCCCTCTTATTTTTCTTTTTTTCACGTCATCTATTCTCTGGCTCCAAACAGAGAAAAATACATACAAGGTACATTCTCTCCACTCACCTGCCAGGGTGGGAGATTGAAATCAGTTCTCTGTCATAGGCTTCCCATTATTCTCCTTTCAGAAATAATTTTCTAATTGTTGTCTTGAAAGTTTCTACACACCTTACCTTCCTGTTCTCTATGCTTAATGTTTTCCACACTGCATCTTCTCTTCTACCTGATCTAGAGTTCTAGAATTTCCAATTCTTAATCTTCATGGCCTCTAAACTCAAATCCTGACTACACAGGTGGTTGTCTCTGTTTAACTGTATCCACTTTCAAACAACCACCAGAGTCAATGAATTATCCAGAATTAAGCTCAGAAAGACACAGAAACAGAAAATATCAAAATCAGGTTAAGAGATAGAGTGAGAAAGTTTAACACATAGAGTTACAAAAGAAGATAATAGAGACAATTGGAAAGACAAAACATTGGAAGAGATAAGGAATGTGAAAGACATGAATCCTCATACTCAAGAAACAAAGCAAACACCCAAAAAAGTTAAATTAAAAAAAAATTTAGATGTATTACTAGATTAGATGTGAAACTGAAGAAAACCACAGACAGAAAGTTTAAATGTAGGCAGAGAGAGAAGACAGAATACCTAATGAAAGAGAATCAAATAGTCAGATACCTGATTTTTTTTTAATAAGACAGCAGAATATCAAAGTGCTAAGAGAAAATACATGTAAACCTTGAATTATATACTCAGTGGAACTTTTTCAAAAACAAAAACAAAATAAAGGCAAACAAAACACTGAGTATTCCATAAACAGACCTTCAGTGCACTACCTTCAGAAGGAAACAATCCCAGGAACGTGGTCTGACATTCAGAAAGAATCATTAGCTATAAAAATTATTAATATACAGGTAAAGTTGAACAAACTCTAATTATATAGAACAATAATAATACTGTATTAGTTTTCTATTTCTGCCATAGAAATCCACAAATATAATGGCTTTTAAAAACACACATTTATTATCTCAGAGTTCTTTAAGTTAGAAGTCTGACACAGGTCTCACTGAGCTAAAATCTTGGTGGTAGCAGAGCTGCTATTCCCATCTTTAGAGGCCACCCATATTCCTTGGTTCTTGTCCCTTTCATTTTCAAAGCATCTTTCTGAGCATACTGTATCTATAGTCACACCTCCCTCTGAAGACATCCAGGAGAAGGGTTCTCTGCTTTTAAGTATTTATGTGATTAGATCGGACCCAGGATAATCTCCAGTTTAATCTCCCCATTTCAAAACTCTTAACCCTAATCAAATCTACAAAGTCCATTTTATCATGTGAATTAACGTATTTGTAGATTTGGGGAATTAGGACATTGACTTTTGAGAAAGGAGGTATTATTCTGCTTATCACAAATACTATCTAATATTTGGAGTTCATGCTTTTCTGGATAGAATTATAAAACCATATTGAAAAATACCAAGTACTAAACTAATGGATAAGAAGCCTAAATATTCTGAGGATCTAGGTTCTCCCCTAGTTTATCTATTGTTTCGAAGAAATGCCAACAAAAATCTAACAGAGTTTTTCATAAATCTATGAGGCTGATTCTGAGCTATATATGGAATAGTGAAGGTCCAAGAAAAGCATAGACATTCTCCACAAAGTAGAATAAAGTGGGAATTCTTGTCCTACCACATCATGAGATTTATCCTAATGCGATAGAAATTTAAGCCATACAGTACTAAGGCAGAGATAGATGCCTGGAATAAAACAGAATCCCTCAGGCACAATTCCACACCTATTTGGAAATTTGACATATGACAGGTGTGGCAATGCAGGTGAATGAGGAAAGGGTGGGCTTATTCAATTACATGGAGCTTGGACTATTGTTTATTCAAATGGAGACAATGAATCACACCCTTCCTTTTCACCATACAAAAAATTAATTCCCAGTTTTTATTAGTTGGGTGTGCTCTCTTCCTTAACTTCCCAGATTACAACGGATTAACCCTAAAGAGGTTTACTTCTTATTTGTGTCACATTCCAATGCCTATTTGTGGGGAGAGATGTGTTGATGCCCTGATGCTCATTATCATTCACAGACCTAGTGTCCTTCCAACTAGTGGTTCTGCCCTCTCTTTCGTTTAGTTTTCTGATTCTTCTGTATCTGCTGGCAGATAGGGAATGAAAGTGAGCACTGAGGATTATACAGGAAATTTTAGGGCTCAAAATATATTCTCATGGCTCCACCAAACTATAAGCCTAGCTGGAAATGTAGTCTTTTTAATGTCAGATAGAAAAATGAAATGTGTCTCTACTACATAAGTGAATTAAATAATTCAATGAAAAAGGCAACGCTAAAACCTACGGAAAATATAGACTTTTTTAAGAGCTCAAGGTAGGTAATATTATCTTAAATAAGACAGGTAATTACAAGCCATAAAGGAAAGATTGATACATTTTAAGCATATTAAAATTAAGAACTTGCATTACTTAGCATAAGGAAACCTAAATGATTAGCCACAAAACGGAAGAAATATTTGCTGCACATAACAGACAAGGGTTTCATTTCCAGAATATATAAACAAGTACTAAAAATTCTTTAAAATAGGAAAGGAAAAAATCCAGTAGCAGAAAACAACAACAAAAATATGATTTTAAGATGAAAAATAAACATATGAAAAATGTTCAACCCTTTTAATTACTAGGAAAATTGCAAACTAAAGCTCAATGTGGCTTTAATTTCACACCCACCATATTGGCAAAATTTGAAAAGTCTGCCAATGCTAACAATTTGCAAGGATGTGGAGAAAAGGGAACTTTTTAAATGAAGCTGATGGGTATATATATATATATATATAAGGGCAACTGCTCTGGGAAACAATATAGAATTAACTTGTAGAGTGGAATCAAATCCAGCAATAATACTCACAGGCAAAAGAAAATCACTCACATGTGTCGGTCAGGATATGTTCAACCATGTTCAAAATAGAATTAGTTACTATAGTGGAAAAACCAGAATTGTAAATAATGCACATGTCTATTGAGAGGTGAATGGATAAGGTACAGTACAGCCATAGAATCCACAAAAGTGAAAATGAATTAACCGCAATTTTACACACACACACACACGTACAGAACTGGATTCATTTCACAAACATAAGGTTGAGTGTAAAAAAGAAATCATAGAATATACGCAATTTAATTTTACCTATATGATGTACAAAACCAGCAAAACTATATTGTTTCAGGAAACATATATATGGGGCCAAACTATGAGAAAGAGCAAGGAAATGAGCAAAACTAAATGCAGCTCTGTAGCTACCTCTGGGCATGATGGAAATCAGGATGATGTGTCAAGAAGGGGAAAGAGGAGACTTTAAAGCTACTGAAATGTTCTGTTTCTTAAACTGGGTGGTGAGAACATGAGTGTTCATTCTATTATTTTCTTTAAAATTTCTTCATATTATACTTACATAAAATATTTCATAATAAAAGATGAAAAAAGGAAGAACTTATTCGGTACATATTTTCTGATAAACTGAAATTGTGTTTTAAAAAGCATAGCACACTACCTAGCACAGAATAAATGTAAACCGTGTGTTAGGAAATTATTTTTGTTGCTATTGCGTCTTCCTTGAGTCTTCATTTTTGCCTCTGATTCATCTTCTTTCCCTTGGCTGTGCTCTCCTTCACTCCTGACACCTCTTGGTAGTTTATTCACATACTCTTCTGATGGGAACTGGTAACATCTCAGGACCAGGAATCCTGAGGCCAAGGAATTTGGATCTGGGGGAGATTTCATCCAGTATGTTCCAGAAGAAGAGGTAGGACTACAAAAGAGGCTATAAGTCTATATTCTGAAAGTAATTGGCTTTGCACTGTAATAAACTGACTGCAGGACACAAAGTAAGCTTGATAGGAACTGTTTAGTAAAAGTATAAGATTATAAGGATAGAAAAAAATAAAAGAACAGAGCCAAATAAGATTACAGATTGTATATAATTGTTCATATTAAAATAAATTTGTGTTATGGTTATGTTAATAAAGTAGTATATAGAAATCTATGCATTCTATAATTGGGATCGCTTTGAATGTGAGAAAGATAATAAGGAAGTAATTTGGTACAATAAACTATCACTATGCAAAATTTGTTTCCTCGAAAGTCTTTGTTAAGTTCTAAACAATAGAATTTCCTTAACAGTAGATGCAGATTTTCACTGAGCACTCAGGGTAAGGAAAACATACCAAACTCAGGATTCTGAGCTACAAAGTCTTACTACTTGTTAGTTATTGTAGGCTGAGATGGGAATGGTGTAATAGCTCCTACTAAAGATAGGATAGGATACCACTAAGCACTAAAGTCAGATAATAGGGTGTACCAGTCTGAGCAGCAAAGTCATTTGGAGATTATATATCTATATACTCACATATATCACATAAATACATATATATGCATATGTATATATATAATTTTTAAAGGAATTTGACTTTACACAATTATGGAAGCTAATTGGGTAGTCTGTAAGGCTGTTGCCTTTGCAACTGATGCTGGAATTTGAAGTCCACTGGGAAGGCAGAGTGAGGAAGAGAGGATGTAAAGTAGAAGAGAGTACAGAATAAGCTGGAACCCACAGACACAGCTGCCAGTTCCTGTTGCTCTGATATTGATACTATGAGTGTCTGTAGGAGACGCGGGCATTCTTCATCAACTGGCTCAAGAGTTGGAGAAGCTAAAGAAGAATCCAAGAGAAGGCAGAGTATTTGCAGGCCTGGTTACTGTTCCATGCCATTGTAAGCCCAGACACTGGCAACAACATATGTGAACTTCTACAGCAATGGCTGTGGCTTGGCTTCTGCCCTCCAAATCTTGCACAAGAACTTGTAGCCAGTTCAAACTGGCAACCCAATGGGAAAGGAATTCTGGGAAATGTAGTTCACTCCAGTCAAGCGGACATATTACAGAATCGCCACAGTCTACTACAGTTGGCACCTTGGCACTCGGACTATACTTAAATTTTCCAATAAAAACAATAACAAAATTATACCTAACATGATACACCTATTCTGCATACAATGGAAACATGGTCACCCTTTCCCCAGAAGACAATACAAAATTCCTGGTTTTGTCTGTGGAAAATGTTCATTCTTTTCCTAGTCTAGTCAGAAAACTATGGTGTATAGGCTAAATTTATCTCTCAATCTGATTTTGTACAGCCTGAGAGCTAAGAACTTTTAAAATATATTTTTATAATAATTTTATAACATTTAAATAAAATATTAAATAGCATCATTTGTATACTATGTATTATATATTTTATAATATTTTTAATAAAGTGTTGTTTAAAAAAAGATGCAGCAGAGACTGTATATGGCCTAAATTATTTACTCTCTGGTCCTTTACTAAAAAAATGTTAGCTCTTCTAGCTAATTCGTATTCATCCTTTGTTATGCTGTAACTTAAATATTGCGATATCAATTTAACGACCATTAACACATCTTCTGTACATGGTAAGGGGATAAAAGGGGGAAAGTAAAAAACATATTCAGTCAATATATATATAAACAGTCATATCAAAAAATGCAAGAAATCCTCATAACTGTTACAATTCTCATTTCCACAACTGGTCACTTGGTCATAGTATTTATAACCATCTTCTTTCTCAACCTAGTCCATAATCCTTTGCTCTCAGCACACAGCTTGGCTGAACATAGTTCCGTATCTGGTGGGGGGAAGCCAAACCTTTATTCCTGAAGGTTGTGGGCTGTTAAGAGTCCTGCTTGAATTGGATTGTGGTATTTTTCCATTTATTTTAATCACAGGACATAGGAATTCCTGCAGAAGATCTGAGTTCCAGACATATTCCTCCCTATTTCCATTGTGTAGTGGCATCCCAATTTCCACTGATAGGATCTATTACCCCAGCCTGTCACTTCTTTGCCTGTTGATTCACAAGCATGTAAACTCAAAGTGGCTAAGTGGCAGTCTCAACTTCCCATTCAATGGAATCATTATTGTGTCCCCAGTTGAAGCTATCCTCTCTCTGAAAATAAGACTTCTAGAGCAGCAAAACCTAAACCTGTAGAAACAGGAAGCAAAAGTTGCTACAGTATCACTAGGGGTAAGAGTGGGAGAAGCCACTCTCATTTTCACCTCTTGATTCCTAGACCTGTGAATTCTGACTATGAGAGAAATAGGATCGTATCTTGGACATTTCACCACATCCCAGAGGATATTCTTTCAAATCCACAAGATGTTACCACCCAACTGACACCATAACTGAGTTTCAAAAGGCTATTCCACCATTCTATCAAACTAGGTGCATTAGGATGATGGAAATATGGCAAGACTAGTGAATTCCATCAGCATTGCTTCATTCCCCCTTTTCCTTTGCTGTGAAATCACTTCCTTGGTCAGAAGAGATGCTATGTGGAATCCCATGATTGTAGGTAAGGCATTCTGGTAGTTTTGCCTAAAGATGAGCAGGTAGGGGAGGGAAGTCCACATCCAGAGTAACTGTCTGTTCTGCTGTTAGGAATAAGTGCTGCCACTTCCATTATGGAAGCAGTTTAATATGATCAACTTTATGCCAGGTAGCTGACTAATCCCCCCAGGAGGTGCCATATCAGGGTTTCTTGTTGGTCTTTGCTATTGGTTGGCCAGGTACTGAGGAATACTTGTAGCCAAATTGGCCTTGATGAGTGAAAGGCCTTGTTGAGCTCACATAAAATCTTCATCCTTGCTGCTTTGTTCATGAATCCATTGGGCAATGGCAGGATGGCTGGGGAAGGAGGCTAATTGACATCCACATTTTATGGGCATCTTATCCACCTGATTATTAGAATCCTCTATACTGAAGTCACCTTTTGGTGAGCATCCACGTGAGATGTAAATATCTTCACACTTTATTCACATACTTCTTCCCCAGACCTCCTATTCAACAATTTCTAATCATGTTCCATCCAAGTCCCTGGACATCCAGCCAAATCATTAGCCACAGACCATGAATCATTGTATATCCATACCTCTGGCCATCTCTTTCCAGGCAAAATGTACAACTAGGTATACTTCTCTGCCACTTGAAGGACTTCCCTTTACCACTGTACTTGAGGGCCATCCCAGAGTGAAGCAAGGGTGCTGCAGCCATTTACTTCTCTGTTATTATCTGCATATCATGCAGAATCAGTGGGATATAAACCAAGCCCAAGTTTTTTTCTTCCTTAGTCAACTGGTTATGAAGAACTCTTTATGAGGTCATAGGTATGGACTGAGAAAGAAAGAGAGCCCAAGAAAGAAACTACAGTCTTTTATAACCTAATCTTGGAAGTAACACACCATCACTTCTGGGGAAGTCTATCAGTCACACAAACCTGGATTAATATGGGAGAGAACTACTCAAGAGTGTGAATACTGGCAGGCAGGGATCATTGAGGGCCATCTTGGAGGCTGACTACCAAACAAGAAGAAAGCAAATTTAGCAAATGTGGCCTAGAGTCATTTATTGGAATATCAGATGTGAGAGATCGCCAAACTGTAGCTGAGTAAGTTTTAAAATGCAGATACTGTGAGAATAATTTGGAGTTAAGCCATTTGGAATAAGTGATTTTCTTTTAAATTTGGATGCAGGGGCTGAATACTGATTCAGGTGTGTTCCAAACTGATTTCTTAATATGAAGTTTATGTTCTCATCCCCTTTGGAAGCTTGGACTCACTGTTGATGTCCATCTTCATATCCCTTAACAGATTGCCAGCACCTGATGATGAGCTTCCTCAACAGGCAATCCCTAACTTAGTTGGAATGAAAATATTCTAACATTGTTGGTTTACTTTAAACTATTCACATTTCAAACCACACTCACTGGCAAACTTAATCTTAAAAGGGCTCAATGATATACTTCTGAATTCAAGTAAATTAATTTTGTTTTAGAATAGTCCTTTCATTTTTTTGAAATAGCTAGAAACACCCTATATCAAATTTGGTTTTGGAAATTAATGCACAGGATCAGGGATTGGCTCTATTGTTTATTCAACCATCCATTCAGCATCCATACATCCATCCTTTAAGTAGTACTAATTACTGGGCCTATACTAATATTTCACGGGGTTTCATATAGTGATTCCACACAGTTCTGCTAAGGGACTGGACTAGAATGGTAGTACTGGAGTAAAAAGAAAGAGGCAGAAGCTAGAGATATTTTAAAAGATAAAAGGGAAAGAAGATTTAGCAGATAAAGAAGATAGAGATGATGAAGATTAAGTTACTCACATGTTTTGAGAAAAGGAGAGTAGTCTTGGCAATGACCAAAGTAGGGATATGGAAAGGGGAAGCAAGGACAACATGGAGTCGTTGGGTGCGATGTGGTGAGTCATGAGAGGTCACCCACATTGAAATTAAAATGTAGGAATGAAAAAAAAAAAAATAAAATGTAGGAATGAAACCTATGTGAAAGATTGGAATTACGATGAATTTTTTCATGTGATTTATTCTGTAAATATTTGCCATGCGTCTGTGACAATAAACATTATAAAAGTATGAAGAGAAAAATGGAGTAAAGGAAGAACACTAACATTTATCAGGCATCCTAACACATGACAGGCAACTTATGAGAAACATTATGTTTTGTTACTCCCCATTTTTAGGATGTTTTGGATTTTTTCAGAATGATTAAACTGTTGCTGCCCTGTCCAAGTCTGTGTTATTTCAACTACACCAGTCTGCCTCACTCTCTCAGTTTGCTTACACTCTTATAATGAAAAGGAATGCACATGTTAAAGTACCTTTAACATAAAAGTGCCTGTGTCCAAATTCTAATAAAGGAGCATAAAGCAAGGACCATCAGAATCCGGATGAGAAAGATAAACTCTAATGGCTCAGGTTGCTCAGGGAAGCCTTAGTGGAAGAGGTATCACTGGGACTTAATCTACAATGAAACAGAGATGGGAAATAGCGTGTCTTTATTTTAGGAGCAGAAATAACAAGTGTAAAAGAATAGGAAAGCTAGGAAGTTTAGAGCTTTGTGACTGATGCAGTTGGCTAAAGTTTAGAGTATTTGGGGGACATGGTTTGAGATGATAAGATATCAATTGTTGATAATCTAGGGCCTTGGATACCAACCTAAATCCGTAAGCTATTCAGAAAGCAAAGGGAAAATATGAAAGGCTGTTGAGTGGGAAATGATGAGATTAGTGCTATGTCTTGGGAAAATTATCCTCCTGCCGGTCACAACAATTGGTTCAGGATGGTTGAATGACCTAAGTGCAGCCACTAGACTTACTCTCCATTGTTTGATTCTAGAATTGTTGGGAGGAAAGAAGCGCTCTTTCCTTGGGATGTGAAATTGGAGGGGGCGAGCCTGAAGATGCTGGGAGTTACCATTCATTCATTTATTCAGTATATAGTAAACATTTACTCTGTGCCAAGGATTTGTCTGAATTTGGAGAGAAAGTAATGAACAAGATAGACTCAGTCCTTTTGTGGTATCTACATCCTAGTTGAAGAGAAAAATAAAAAAATAAAATAAAATAAGATAATAAATAAGCTAATTCCAGATAATAAATTCTATTAAAAAACTAGACCAGGATAGCAAAATAAAGAGTACTGAGATTTTCTCAGATTCAGATCAGGAGGTCAGGTTGAATTGCTTTAGATAAGGTGAACAAGGTGTGTCACTTGTGGGAGGAGATTTTTGAGTTAAAATTTAAGTGATGCAAAGGAAGAATAATCTTCTGGGCAGAGAAAACAGCCTGGGCAAAGATCCCAATTTGGGTCAACCTTTGGTCTATTTGAAATGCAGAATGCATATCAGTGGAATAGGAGCAAGTGAATGATGGCAAAAATGATAGGAGAAGAGGAACTACCGATTCATATTTTTGTATTGTTTTTAAATTATTTTACAATATGTGATGGTTCATTTTATGTGTCAACTTGACTGGGCCAAGGGGTACCCAGATATTTGGTTAAAAATTATTCTGGCTGTACTGTGAGGGTGTTTCTGGATGACATTAACATTTGAATCAGTAAGACTGAGTTAAAGCAGATTGCCCTCCCTGAAGTGGGTGGGCCTTGTCCAATCCACTGAAGGCCTGAATAGAACAAAAATGCTAAATAAAAGAGAATGTGCTCTTTCTGCCTGACTATCTTCGAGCTGGGATATCAATCTTCTGCCTTCAAAGTCAGACTCAGACTTGAACTTACACCATGGGCTCTCCTATTTCTTAAGCCTTCAGCCTTGGACTGGAACTATACCATCAGCTCTCCTGGGTCTCTAGCTTATTGACTGCAGATTTGGGGGCTTAGCCTCCACAACTGCATAAGCCAATTTCTTATAATAAACATACATATATATATACACACATATATATGTATATATATAAACATGTATATGTATAATACATGTATTTTATACATACACATGTGTGTGTATATGTGTATATATGTATATATGTGTGTGTGTATATATATATCTCTCCTATTGGTTCTGTTTCTCTGGAGAATCTTAACACCTTAACTAATATGGACACTCGTGAATTACTTCTGTATTTAAAAAGTGTTTTATTGGGGCGCCTGTGTGGCTCAGTCGTTAAGCGTCTGCCTTCGGCTCAGGTCATGGTCCCGGGGTCCTGGGATCGAGCCCCACATCGGGCTCTCTGCTCCGCGGGAAGCCTGCTTCTCCCTCTCCCACTCCCCCTGCTTGTGTTCCCTCTCTGCCTGTCTCTCTCTGTCAAATAAATAAAATCTTAAAAAAAAAAAGTGTTTTATTTTAGGGCGCCTGGGTGGCTCAGCTGGTTACGCGTCTGCCTTCGGCTCAGGTCATGATCCCAGGGTCCTGGGATCGAGTCCCGCATCAGGCTCCCTGCTCTGTGGGGAGCCTGCTTCTCCCTCTCTTCCCCACTTGTGCTCTCTCTCTCACTATTTCTGTTTCTTTTGCTCAAATAAATAAAATATTTAAAAAATATTTATAAAAAAATAATAAATAAAAAGTGTTTTATTTTAAAAATAAAAAATAGAGAAACATTGAAATACTGATGGCCAAATTATTTCGGCAAGTAATTTGATTTCAGTTACCTCATTGTCAGATGACAGTAATAATAGTCCCTACCTCATGGGGTATTGTGAGGACTCAATAATATGTATTTAGAACCATGACTGGTATAACAGTGCCAGTTATCAATTGCTATTGCCAAAGAAGAGAATCGGTAACAGTCTGGTTGTTTTCCTGAGAGGGAGAAGAGCAGGTGAAAGAAGCCAAAGGAAGAGTGGAAAGAGAGGAAGCATGAAATTTGGGAAATAAGAGTACTACAAAATCTAAGTAAAAGAAAATACTAAAGAGTGAATGGTCAGACATTTTAAATGCTGCTGAGAAAGCCATACCCAAGATTTTATTACAACGAATTTCTACATACCCTCCTCTATTGACATTCAGCAGTCCTCACCCCTGTGGCAGACACTTCTGAGCTCACTTTTCTAGGCTGACTTGCTCTTATATATGTTTTAAGTCATGTTCATTTATATAACATCTGTGCATCATTTTCTCTGTGTATTATCTCTTCAAACAGACAAAGCTAAACCCGTATTTTTCCCCAAATAATAAACTTTTTACTTTCTATTTTCCTATTTCATTTTGAACACACACACACACACACACACGTAGTATGGATACAGGAGGTCATCAACAAAGATTTGACCTACAAATGTCAATAAAGACAGGGGTGCAAATTTTTAAAAATTAATTTCAAACAGACTGTCCTTTGAAAATTTTTTTAACAAATGCTTTATATAAGAGCATTGAAGCTTATATGCTCCTGCCAAGAGTTTTGTTTTGATAAATTTTAGATTGTATTCTTATCATAGAAAATAATAAGACCAATACTATCTCTTTTGGATATAATATGAGTTGCTCTCTTGATCCACCAACAAGATCTCTTACAGGTATTCCTTAAAGGAGATTTTAAAGAAATAATTTTCATTGATTATTTCTAATAACTAATATAGTAAGTGAAACAAAATGTTTCCCATTGTTTCCTTCCTTTTTTTCTCCCTGCTTTATTCAGTTACTTTAGTAATTTCTACCCAGATGAGTAGAAATGAGTGAGGTTCTTTTATTTTGAAATAGATCACTTTTATGGTTACAGACATTATCAAAGTTTTATAAAAGTTTGGCTTATAGCCCATCATATCTATAATGAGCATTTTCCTTTTTAAATCCCAAAAAGCAACATTCAAATTTTATATGATAAAATAAATCATCCCTATTACAATGCCTTCCTTGTTTCCTAAAAGAAATTTAGAAATAAACTTTCATCGTGAAAAATCCCAGTCTTTAAAAATATTGTAATATAGATTTGTGCATAATGAGTATAGAAAGTAACTGATAAGTGATGAAAATAAATCTTCATTGTGCTATTATAAAGTGAGTAATTGTGCTTCTTCAAGTCTTCATCTTGGCCTTAATTTGGAAGCCTCACTTTTAGTTGATGACTCTGCTTCTTATTTCTCTGAGAAAATAGAAGCAATTCATATGTGTCCACCACCAAAACAGCAAACTTACCTACATCTAAATCCACATTTATATTCTGGTTTCCCTACTGTGACTAGAGATGAACTGTAATATGAGTCATAGCTCCTATCCAACTAAGGCCAGCACTTCAACAGAGCCTGTCCCCTCAGACCTCCTCACTTGCACCTGCAATTGTCCCCTCTGCCTCCTGTGTCATCAATTTCTCCCTCTTTACTGGTCATCAAAATAGTGATTCTTTGAATCCAACTGTCATTCCATCTACCTCTCTCTTTCATTGCCTCCTTTCTTAGCAAAATTTCCTCTCATGAGACTCATCTATCCTCTGTCCAATTGTTTTTTCTCTATTCCCTTGTGAACCTACCATAGTCAGGTTTTTGTCCTACTAATCTTGTCAAGATCATAAATGACTTTCACGGTCTTGTATCCAGTGGTTTGTTCCTATCCTCATTTTCATTTGATCTACCAGCATCACAGACAGAGAATTTTTCTTGAAATACTTAGTCACTTGAGACTCAGGAGAATGGTGGTTTGGTACTTTTCCTATCTCATGAGCCACAACTAGGTTTCCTTTGCTGGGCCCCTTTATTTTTCCAATATTGAAACTTTGGTATTACTCAGAGCCAAGTCACAATCTATACTCATTCTCTATGTGATCCTGTCTCGTGGCTTTTTGTATCATCTATTACTGATAACTTCCGAATTTATATTTCCAGTCCAGGACCCTTCCCTGGGCTGCAGATTTGTATTAATGAGCTGCTTATTCGTTGTCCCCATTTGTGTGTCCAACAGCCACCTCCAGATTAATCAAAAACCAAATTTTGATTACTCTTAAAATTTCTGCTTCTTTATTCTTGCCTCAGCAAATGGTACCTCTATTCCTTCCACTTGCTCAGACCAAGAAACTTGGAATAATCTTGATAACACATCCTATCTATGAAAAATGTACCTTAAGAAATATGTCCAGGATCTGATCATATCTCATCTTCCTCCAATATAGCCATCATTTTTGGTGCCAGATACCATTAACTCTGTCTCCCTTGATCTGCTTTTTTTTAAAAAAATACTTATTAACCTGATGTTATGGGTTTAATTGTGCCCCCAAAAGACATTTTGAAGTCCTAATTCCCAGTACCTCAGAATTGGAAACTGGAAATAAGTGGAGTATAGTGGGTTCTTAATCTATTATGACTGCTGTCCTTATATGAAGATAGCCATGTGAAGACATAGAGAGACACACAGGGAGAAAGCCATGTGAAGATGGAGGCAGAACTTGGAGTTATGTTGTTATCAGCCCAAGAATAACTGGGGCTATGAGAAGCTAGAAGAGTCAAAGAAGTATCCTTCCCTAGAGACTTCAGAGAAAGCATGAGCTGGCTAATACCTTGATTTTGGTCTTTTAGTCTTTGGAACTGTGAGAGAATATATGTCTGTTTTTTTAAGTCACTTAGTTTCTGATACTTTGTTATGACAGCTAGGAAACTGCTGTAACTGTCATATTATGTATTTATTTTATATATTTATTTAGGCACTTGTTCATTGCCTGCCCAACTAAAATGTGAGCTCCCCGATGACAAGGATTTTGTTGGAGGTTTTTTTTGTTGTTGCTGCATTGCCTTATCTAAAAGAATGATTGGGGGATGCCTGGGTGGCTCAGTCGGTTAAACATTGGCCTTCGGCTCAGGTCATGATCCCAGCGTCCCAGGATCGAGTCCCGCATTGGGCTCCTTGCTCAGTGGGGAGCCTGTTTCTCCCTCTCCCTCTGCTGCTCCTCCTGCTTGTGGTCTCTCTGTCTCTCTTTCTCTGACAAATAAATAAATAAAATCTTAAAAAATAAAATAAAATAAAATCAAGAGTGATTGTTCTATTGCAATTAGTAAAACCTCAGAGAATAGGTATTAGTTTCCATTCTTTTCAGTTAGGGACAGTGCCCATTACATTTGCTATATTTTTAAAGGTTGCTGGCACTTTGGAAGAAAATATTAAAAATGACCTGGAGGGGGGGCACCTAGGTGGCTTGGTTTTGGCTCGGGTTGTGATCTCTGGGTCGTGGGATTGAGCCCCGCCACCAGGCTCAGTGTGGAGTCTGCTTGGGATTCTTTCTCCCTCTCCCTCTGTCCCTCCTGCTTGCGCTCACTCTCTGTCTCTCCCTCTCTAAAATAGACTAAATAAATCTTAAAAAAAAAAATGACCTGGGTACTAAGAAAAAAATTTCAACACAAAACTAAGACAAATTTCAGTAAGAATGTACAGAACATAAAGATAAAATTTAAAAAGGTGCAGAAGTATAATATCTACAAACAAAAATAAAAGATAATAGTGTTGAGATTGTCATTGTTAAAACTACCCTGCTACTCTAGCAAAAACAAATCCAGGAAGGAAAAATCAAATGTTAATTAAAAAAGAATGTTTATCTAGAAAGGAGGGGGAAAATATGGTAAAGGAAGCAGGGATAAAGGTAAGACTTTGTAAATATTTTATGTTATATAATTTTGATTTGGGGAACAAATGTTTTGCCCTCTCAAAAAATTATTTAAAAAAATAAATGCTGAAATAATAGAAAACAAACAAAATTATTTATACTAAATGCATATCAATTGATGACAAAACCACACACACAAAATAGTTATTTCAAGTCACTTTAGAAGAGTGTATGTTCTTCGTGAAATATATTCTATGACAATTAGAGCTGCAAAGAAATGCTAATCTTTATTTAGTAGTCTATTAATGGTAATATTAGTATTGTTACTTTGAAATTATTTTATGTATGTGATAGGATAATGCAAATAAGTATGTCACTACTGTTACGACCCAAGATTTTCAGTATAAAAGAAGAGATACTAATATAAAGTCAAAGAAGTTAAATCTTATCATTTTTATTTTATTTTCTTATGTGCATTTATATTTGAATTGGAAGAACAACATTAATTCATTTAACATAATTGGGTTTTTTTTCCCCAAAATAAGTTCATCTTAGCTTTGTTGACTGATAAGTCCTAGTAGCAATGACAAGCTAAGACAAATGAGCATACCTAGAGCCAGTTTGTGGCATTTAAATATCAGTCTCCACTAAAAGGGACCAGAACTTCATTGAAAAAAACTGATTCCAGATCAGGGACAGTAATTATACAATATGGGCTGGGATATCTTGGTGGATTGGAAACCAAGGTCTCCATCAAATCCCATGATGTGTCAAATGGAGCCAATGGTCAACAACAAGGACCTTCAATTGGCCAAAGATGAGACCATTTGAGGATCAAAAAGAATACTTAATGCAATTGGTTGAAACCTTTAAATGCTGTCTTATGAATTCAAAATGATCTTTTAAAAATGAGAGAGAGGTGGGGAAAGAAAGAGAACTCCAAGATAAGGGATGGGGGCAATATATTATTGAATACCACTGAAAGTAACTAAACACCAACACCTTACTCTGAAGACTGACAACTGAAAGGAAAGAAGCATTTATTCTGTTTTTCTTGTATAAACTGCTTTGCAGGCTAGTCCAATGGTCCTATTGATGAGGGGAGAAAAGTTCCTTTTTAAAAGCAAATTCCATAAGTTTGCAATGGATGATATAATTGGGGGGAAAATCTCTATTTTCAAAATAAAGTAAGTGATTTGGGCAAAACCAATCAATGGGTGAACCATTAGGTGTAAAGTTGGTGGAGAGATCGGGAGGTCAACACTTGAACTCACTGATCAATCTTAGCTGCCCTAAAAGTGGGACTTAAGACTCTACATGCCACCTGATATGAACCACACAGCACCACCTATAACTTATCTTTGCTCTAAAATGCAGAACTTGAATCTAAATAAGCGTCTAGGGGTAACCTTTATGCTCAGCAAATACAAAGGGAAACAGAACAAACTAAATGACATCACAAGAAAACAAACAGACAAATCCAGACTGTGAGATGTTCTTCAAATCAGTTGACCCAGTTGCTTTAACAAATCATAGACAGAGAAGGGGGAAAAGTAAGAGCAGAAGAGAGGGGAAATGCTTTTGACCATCAGAGACTTCGGGAACATATCAAGAAAATGTCATGTGTGGCCCTTGTTTGGATCCTGATTCAAACAAAACAATTATAAAAAGATATTTTTGAGATAATTGGGGGAAATTTGATTATTGTACTGGGTATTAGGTTACAATAAGGAGTAATTATTAATTTTGTTAGGTTTGATAATAACATTCTAATGATAGGAAAAAATGTCCACATTTATTTAGAAAAATGTACCAAAATGTGTAGCAGTGAAATGACATGATGTTTGGGATTTGTTTTTAAATAACTCAACAAAGAAAAAAGAAAAAGGATAAATGAAACCAATGTGGCAAAATCTTGATAATTATTGAATATAAGTGACAGAGATAGAGTTCATCATATTGTTAGTTGCCTGTATGTTTGAAATTTTTCATAATAAAAAAATTCTTAGGTTATTACACTTGAAAATTAAGAGATGACTTCTTCAGAGAAATTCCAATTGGGTGGCAGTGCAGAAGCTGGACTGAAATATATTTAAGGAGCAAAGTGACAATGAAGAAGGGTGGGCAATAAATTTAGATTCTTCCACACCCAAAACAGCTATAGAGGAGAAGTAGAGTGGAAGAACAAGTTGAAAGAAGATAGTTGTGCGTACATGTTGTCTGTGCATTTGTATATGTGTGTGTTTGTGTGTTTTAGGTTAACAAAGAACATTAAACATTTTGAAAGGTTAAAAAAAACTAATAAAGAGTAACATTATTTTCTAGCATGTAAAGTTTTTGAGATTTGGGTTTATCCAAACAGTGTAATTATCTCCCATTTTCACAGAAATCAAACAAAAGTAATTAATTGAACTTGATGCTGGAAACATGTATATTGCACTAATTTTGAATTTTTTTGTCTCAATGCACCTCCTCCAAATCCACTTCTCCTCCCTGAACTTTCATGTCTATGCCAGCGCCCTCTCAGCTGGGAGGGTGAGGCTGATGGGCTCTCTGTCTCCAGCTCCCTCTTGCTTCTACCAGCCTACCCAGCTCTTCTTTCACCTAGTCATCCACTTATGAAACACCTTCAGTGACTTCCATTGCTTTTGGAAGAGTAGGAACATCCATGACTCTTAGTCTTCAAAGCTCCCCACTGCTGAACTCCAATATTACCTTTTTAATTTTACTATATTTCATTTCTTATATATATTGAATATATAAATGAATATATATATTCATTTCTTATATTTTTATAATCTTCTTTCTTTTTTCTTATAATCTTCTAACAAATGCTTTACTGTAGCCAAGTTATCCCACTCATTCCTCACCTGACACATCTTATTCATCCCACCTTCCTGAACTTTACTCCTACTTGCTGCTAACCTAGCCTAAAACCACCGCCCGAAAGGGCAATATTTTTGCTAGGTTTTTCCCTGTCTCTGATTCACTATCAGACTTTGTATGTAAAACACTCATGAAGCATTTCTTAATTCATATTTGTATAACACAAAATATTATTTGACGTAGTATGTGATTATATATATAACAATAGGAGCAGAATGGCTAAAATAAAGATAAAATCAAGTTTTAAAAATGACATAAGGAAAAGATATATTTTAATCAAGATCCGAGGATGGCAGTTGGCATTTGGTCATCTATGCCTTATATTGGCTAAAAATTGTATATGTGCCTATATACTTGCAACCTTTACCAGAATATTTGCTCCTCAAGGTCCAGAGAGATTAAACATTACAATGGAATACAAAATATGCAGTTTGGTATATCCTTAACAATTTTTTTTAAGATTTTATTTATTTTGAGAGAGAGAGAATGAGAGAGAGAGCACATGAGAGGGGGCAGGGTCAGAGGGAGAAGCAGACTCCCCGCCGAGCAGGGAGCCCGATGCAGTACTCGATCCCGGGACTCCAGGATCATGACCTGAGCCAAAGGCAGTCGCCCAACCAACCAAGCCACCCAGGCACTCATATCCTTAACAATCTTTAAAAAGAGAAGAACCGTCTGCCCTACAAGATAGATGTTCATCTCCTGAAGGGAAGACAGTGTTAAATGATCCCCAAAGTACCTTCTACTTACATGTTTTAGTAATGGAACTTCTTTCTGCTACTAACAAAGTTTGGCAACGTATGGAGCACTACTGCTCAAGACCAGCAGCATTGGCATTACCTGGGAACTTACTAGAAATGCAGAATTTCAGGCCCTATCTAAGATCTACTAAATCAGAATCTGCATTTTATTCTTCTATGCTTTGTTGAAGACTAATTGAAAAAAATCAAAACCTCAATGAGATACCACCTCACACCAGTCAGGATGGCTAAAATTAACAACTCAGGAAACAGATGTTGGTGAGGATGCAGAGAAAGGGGAACCCTCCTACACTGTTGGTGGGAATGCAAGCTGGTGCAGCCACTCTGGAAAACAGTATGAAGTTTTCTCAAAAAGTTAAAAATAGAACTACCCTACAACCCAGCAATTACACTACTAGGTATTTACCCAAAAGATAAAAAATACAGATTTGAAGGGACACATGCACCCTGATGTTTATAGCAGCATTATCAACAACAGGCAAACTGTATAAAGAGATCAAATGTCCATCGACTGATGAATGGATAAAGAAGGTATATGCAATGGAATACTACTCAGCCATAAAAAAAGAATGAAATCTTGCCATTTGCAATGACATGGATAAAGCTAGAGTGTATTATGCTAAGCAAAATAAGTTAGTCAGAGAAAGATAAAAACCAAATGAGTTCACTCATATGCGGACTTTTAGAAACAAAACAGTTGGACATAAGGGAAAGAAAGAAAAAGAGAGGAAGGCAAACCATAAAAGGGACTGTTAACTATAGAGAATACAATGAGGGTTGCTGGAAAGGAAATGGGTAGGGAATGGGCTAAATGGGTGATGAGGATTAAGGAAGGTACTTGTTGTGATGAGCATTGTGGGTTATACGTAAGTGATGAATCACTAATTTCTACTCCTGAGACTAAAAAGAAAAAAAAATCTACATTTTATAAGATCCCTGGTGAGTCGTGTACACATTAAAGTTTAAGACCTGAAATAGTGTAGCCACATCATATAAAGTGTATATATGGAGTGTGTGTGTGTGTGTATATATATATATATATATGCACTTTAAAATACTATATATGTATACATATACTTAAAAATATTGAAATGTTTTATATATAAAATATAATATATATAATACATAACATATAAAAACATCTCAATATATTCAATAATATATTTTAAAATATCAAAATGTTTATATATAATGAGATATATATGTGTATATATGTTAGTTAAGAAAATTAAAGATTATAGTTTATCAAGGTGTAAACCACTTAATTTCCATGCTTCTAAAAATTGACTGCATGCAAGACAAATGTTCAGAATTTTCACTGGCTATTGAAAAATGTAGCAGTTAGGCATTTTTTTTTTTTACTGTATTCATTTTACTTTTACTGTATTTTTTACTGTATTTTTTTTTACTGTATTCATTGTTTTAATCATATTTTAAATCTATATACTAGATTGGTTATTTATTAGCAAACTCCAGTATTTTGTTCAATCTTTTTCTTTTCTTTTTTTTTTTTTAAAGATTTTATTTATTTATTTGAGAGAGAGAGAATGAGAGAGAACACATGAGAGGGGATAGGGTCAGAGGGCAAAGCAGACTCCCTGCCAAGCAGGGAGCCCGATGCGGGACTCGATCCAGGGACTCCAGGATCATGACCTGAGCCGAAGGCAGTCGCTTAACCAACTGAGCCACACAGGCGCCCTGTTCAATCTTTTTCTTAACAGTCCTAATTTTACTCTTGGCAATCAAAAATGAAAGCAAGATTCATTACTTATTTTCTTGCCTTATTTATTTATTGATAGATTTGAAATGCCAGCAGCTGTGTTCATATTTCTTCACTTGAGTTACTTAAGCTACAAAACAATAGCCATGTTATATTTTTTATAACTTCCCTCTAGCATCAGAAAAAAATTATTCTTGGTTAATACAGCTGAAGATTTTCATGAAATTTCAACTTCTCTCTAAAATGTTTCAGATTACTGTTAAAAAAACACAACAACTGAGAAATGAGTCTTTATGTAGATAGTTGCTGATGGAGAAAGTTTTACTGAAACATTAAACAACAAGGAAATACACTCTGAAATTTTAGTTCATCCATAGTCTAATCTGGTTCTAGAAAATCTACATGATGTGAACAGTCTGCAAATGTATTCATTTATTTGTTCTTTACTTCTATGTACAAATATTTATTGTTTCCTAATATGTGGCAGGTAGAAATCTCAGCAGAACTTATTCAGCATAGATCAAAATAGAAAAACCTCTCTGACCCCATGGAGTTTAAAGCCTAGTGATAGAAAACAAAGCATAAACAAATATACAATTGCGTATTATGATATGATCTTTGAAAAAAGGTGGGTGTGGAGGGAGCCATAAGAGTTTGATGTGGTAGAATGCCTTCAAGGAAGTAATTTTTAGGCTGAGGCCCAAAATATGAAGAGAGAACCAGGAAAAGAAAGCAAGGATGAGTATTCCCGAGTCAGCAGAAAGGAAGTAAAAGAAGGCCAGAGTGATGGGGGCAGAGCAAAACTGTGAGAGACGGGCAGGAGAAACCATGGGAGAGATAGGTGGGGGGTGATTTATGCAGGGCCCTGTAGGCTAAGGTAGGAAAAGCTTTAAAGAGTGCTAGGCTAAAAACATATATTTACGTATATAGACATATACTTTTAAATGCTTTATTATGGAAAATGTTTAACATATACCAAGAAAACAGAATAGTATAATTATCTGTTTTCAGTAATTATAAACATTCTGTCATTTTTGTCTTACCTATACTTTCACCCATTCCCTATCCCCATTTCATTATCACTTTATTTATTTTTTAGGTAAAATTTATATATTCTGAAATGCACAAATCTTAACGATACAATTTTGACAAATGGGTTCACCCATGCAACCTAGATTCCTATCAAGCATAGGGTGTCTATCACCCCCCAAAATGTTAAATTAAAAAATCATAGAATTAGCAGCATTATTGAGATAGAATTCACAAAACACACAATTCACCCATTTAAAGTGTACAATTCAGTAGTTTTTGGTAAATTCACAAAACTGCACAATCATCATCACTATCTATTTTGAGAATGTTTGTCTCCCCAAAAAGAATCCATATATGCATTAACAGTTACTCCCATTGTCCTTCCCAAATTCATCCCCCAGGTGTAGGCAACCACTAATTTACTTCCTGTTTCTGTAAGTTTGCCTATTCTACATATCTTGTCTAAGTGGAATCACACAGTATGTGGTCTTTTGTGATTAGCTTCTTTCGTTTAGCATAATGTTCTCAAGGTTCATCCTGTATCCAGGTACCAGTACTTTCATTCTCTTTATTGACAAATTAACAAATATTAATTCATTTTATGAATGTACATTTTATTAACCTATTCAAAAACTAATGGACTTTCGGAGCAGCTGGGTGGCTCAGTCTAACCGGTTAGGCTTCTGACTCTTGATTTCAGCTCAGGTCATGATCTTGGGGTTGTGAAATTGAATCCCCCATCGGGCTCCACACTGGGCTCCGCACCTGCTTAAGATTCTCTCTCTCCCTTTGCCCCTACCCTCTTTCTCTCTCTCTCTCCCTCTCCTAAAAAAAAAAGAAAAAAGAAAAACTAATGGACTTTTGAATTGTGTTTACTTCTTAGATTCCGTAAATAATGCTGCTACGAACATTCAAGTACAAGTTTTTTTTTTTTCCTTACGATTTTATTTATTTATCTGAGAGAGAGAGCACGAGCAGCAGGGAGGGGCAAAAGCAGACTCCCCACTGAGCAGGGAGCCCGACGCAGGACTCTGTCCCAGGGCCCTGGATCATGACCTGAGCCAAAGGCAGGCGCTTAACCAACTGAGCCACCCAGGCGTCCCTCAAGTACAAGTTTTTATGTAGACATATGTTTTTATTTCTACTGGTTCTGCTGTGCCATATGGTAACTTTGTTTAACAATTTGAGGAACTGCCAAACTTTTTTAAGTGGCTATCCAATTTTACACTTCTACCAGCCACTATGAGGGTCCAGTTTCTTCACATCTTTGCCAGTATATTGCTATCTTTCTATTGTAGCCATCCTAGTGGTTATGAAATGGTATTTCATATGGTTTTGATTTGCATTTTTCTAATAACCAAGTATGTTGACATCTTTTCATGCACTTATCATCTATTTGTACATCTTACTCAGAGAAATGCCAGTTCAAATTCTTTGCCCATTTTAAAATATGATTATCTTTTTATAATCATGTGTGAATTATATATTCTAAATACAAGTCAGTCATCAAATATATAATTTGCAAATATTTTCTCCCAGTCGTGATTGTCTTTTCACTTTCTTGATGGTATTATTTGCAATGTGAAAGCTTTTAATTTTCATGAAGTTTAATTTATCTGTTTTATCTTTTGTCATTTATGCTTATTGTTATCATATTTAAAAAAAAAAACCATTGCCTAACCTAAGATCATGAAGATTTTTTCCAATGTTTTCTTCTAAGAGTTCTATAATTTTAGCTCTTACATTACAAAGTCTATTTTAAGTAAAATTTTGTGTATGGTGTAAGGAATTGGTCCAGACTTTCATTCTTTTGCATGTAAATATTCATTTGTCCCAGCATCATTTGTTGAAAATGTTTTTCTTTCCCCATTGAATTTTCTTGGAACTGTTGTCAAACACCAATTGAGCATAAATTTATGGGTTTATTTCTGGACTTTCAATTTAATTCCATTTATCTGTATGTCTATACTTATGCCAATGTCTGTCTTGATTACTATAGCATCACTCAACATCTTATACTTTAATGTGATCGCCCCCTCAGTGTTGTATGAAATGGGCTTGAAGAGTGCCAAGAATGGAAACGATGAAAATGGTTAGTAGGTCATTGCAACAGTTCCTGTAGAGAACTCATGGTAACATGTACTGGTGTCATTGCAGGGGGCTAAAAGTGGACAGATGTATTTTAGAAATAGGTCTTGGAGAAGGATTGCATTTTGGGAATGAGAGAGAGTGATAACAGAAATAACTTCTGGGTGCTTTGCTTAATCAACTAGGCGCATGGAGAACCATTTATTGAAATAAGGAAGATCAGAAAAGAGGCACATTTCTGGGTGGTGATCTAGAATCTGCTTTTAAGATTATAGTCATGAGATGTGTTTGAGGTGGCCAACTAGAGACACCAATTATAGCCTTGGTTATAAAATTATTTCTGTTTCTTTAATTAGCCAAGATTAGGATTATTGTACTTAGAAAACCCTTGCCCTAGATTTTATCTTGTTCCTTCTCATTATTCATATCTAGGGTTCAAATATTTACCTTCCTGGAAAGACAATATCTGAATCCTTCTTCTCATTCCCTTCAAACCCCTGACCCCTTCTAGTTTTACTTTGTCACATTATCTGCTTCTTTTCCTCATAGCATTTACTACGATTTGAAATTACTATTATTACTTTTTTTTTCACTGACTTACTGTTTGCTTTCCACAACTAGAATGTAAATTGCATAAGAAATTCCTTATCAGTTTTGTTTACTACTATATGTGTGGAGTGTTTACTTAGTACTGCTACTGTGGACTGAATGAATTGTTTCCCTCCAAAAATATATGTTGAAGCCTTAATTCTCAGTGTGATAGTATTTGGAGATGCGGCTTTGGGGAAATAATTAGGTAAGTTCATGAGGGTAGGGCCCTCATGTTAAGATTAATGCTTTATAAGAAGAGGCACCAGAGAGTTTGCTTCCCCTCTCTCTCTCTCTCTCTGCTGTGCAAGGATACAGTGAGAAGGTAGCCATCGGCACATCAGAAAGAGAGCCCTCGTCAGGGAAATGAATCAGCCACCACCTTGATCTTGGACTTCCCAACTTGGCCTCCAGAACTGTGAGATAGAAATTCCTGTTGCTTAAGCTACCCAATCCATGATACTTTATTATGCCAGCCTGAGCTGGCTAATACTCCTGAAATGGAGAAGATGAAAAAAAAAAAATTCTTTAATGAATGAATCCCTAATCTCAGAAGATTAAATGTTGGTGTGGGAAGGAAATATAATTCGGGGAGTTTTCAACATTTGGTTAGTGTTTAAACCTAAAACAGTGGATGATATTAACCAAGGAGATAGAATGAGAAGAGAATCCAGGACAATTTCCTAATGGAGTTGATGAAGGAATGCTAGAGGACAGGAGAAAAATCAGCCAAGACAATAGTTTGATTTGAAGAAGAGCAGAATGTCAATAGTGCCAAATGCTATTCAGAGAGCAAGTAAATTACTGTCAGCTAGGTCATTAATTCATTCGATATCTACTGAACACTTACTAAATAGAAAGCTGGACCTATGGATGGGGAACATGCACAAACTATAACTATAGTACTGTATGTGGTGGTTTATGACCTGGGTCATTGCAGTAAGGGTTAACTCTAAAGAACACATTGGATCCTGGGAGGAGAATGTAGACATAAAGAAATTCGTTCATTCAACCATGAGACAAATAGTTCTTGAGTACTATTCCAGGAAAAAGGATTCATATTAACACAGATCAATAACCTGAGCATAGTCCAGGCTTTTTCTTTTTATTAGAATGAAGGACAAACTACAGCTTCCAGAGTTTGCGATTTGCAAATACTGCAATTCCGTTTATCTTGTCTATACAGAAAACAGTGTATTTTCCTGAAGATAGGAAAGAAAATGTTTTAGTGACATTGGGGAACCCGCTGCAGTACATTTGCAGGGAAACTCAGAGAGGATTAAGTTCAATCAAGCAGTTTTTGAGTACCTAATATGTATCTAGCATTACACTTAATTTTAAAGTGATACAAAAGAAGACATGGAAACTGTCATTATAAACTTACACTTAGAGAATAATCTAGTGCTAAACAATGGCATATGATTAGACATATAATGAGCATGGATTAGTTTAAGTTTAAAATATATTTTCCTAAAAATAAATTGAGATATTGTTCAGTAATATGTCCCGAATCATTAGAGCCTTCTCCTCCTTATTTTACATAGGCTTTGCTAAAGATATAGTGATTTTTATTCCATTATGTGGAAGAGATATGCAGCCAGATATGCCAGGACTTCACTGTATTTGTCACTAGGTGAAACAGACCAACAAAAACTTACATCTTGGAAGGGATATAATAGAATATCTGAGGCTGGAAGAATTTTAACATTTACATTTTAAATGACCCCATTTTCCTCCAAGGGCAAAATGTAGCTTTAAAAAGGCCTTTTTCCTGAGTTTTGCCCAGGCCATGATCTTGGGGCTATCAGCTATAATGAGGGCTGTGTGGCCAAGTCCCCATGCATTGTACTGAATACTTATCCTGACAAAGTGTCTGTAGACATAATGAATGTAACAGTCACATTAGAATTATGGGCTGTAAAAATATTGCAGTATGAATTATTTGTCAAGAAATAAAAGATGCATTATAATTTGCCAAGAAACAACTGTCTAATGTGTTTCCCTTTTTTTTTTTTTTAAATGTGCTTGCTTGCAAAATATTTGGAAAGTAAATTATCTATTACTATTGCTTGCTTGCTAATTGTCAGTAATAATCCCTTTCAATTACTATGGTGAAGTAGGTCAGCCAATTTTTAGTGCTTATGAAACTCGCAATTGAGAGCAAGGCAGCATATCAGCAAGTTAGGTTTTAATATGATTGAGCAAATAGACTTCCTTTCAGTCCTCTTAACCCTAAACATGGATGCAGAGCAGCTGTAATACTTAAAATTAATTATGCCTAATTTTATTTATATTATTTTCATAAATATTTGTAACAATGGCAATCCATTCCCAATACATTTTATTTTTTTAGTAATAGATTTTATTTTTTGGAGAAGTTTTAGGCCTAGAGAAAAATTAAGGAAATAGTACAGATGTTCCCATATATCCCCTCTTCTCCATTCACCAACCATTTTTATTTATTTTTATTTTATTTAAACTCTTCTTTGAGTATTTAATATTCTCAGGCAGCTTAGAAATCTGAGACTATCTTTGTATAGTTTTGGTGAAGTGACTACCTTCTTACCGTATTTACTCCCAAATTTCCCCTCATGTTTCCACCAGTATTTGGTATATAGTTCAGCTCTGCCAGCCATTGAAGAGCTTTGGATTGGTCATTTTGATAAATGCCCCTAGCAGCAGTGAGTGGGGAGGCTGTATTGGAACAGGGAGAGTCTAGAAAGAAAACCATAGTCTGAGCAGAACTGACAGGGGACTGAAGTAAAGCAGTGGTAACTGGGTTGGAAAGGAAGAGACAGATTTGAGAGAGTTTGGGGGGCAAATTCAATGTGACCTAGCAATGAGTTAAATGTGTGCATAGAAGGAGGAGTGGAAAGAAACCTTGGGTTTCTGGTTTGGGGTACCAGTGTAGCCATTAACAGAGATGGGAAAATTTGAGATGAGGCGGAGATTTGGGGAGGTAGGAAAGAGTGACTCACCATACTTAAGGGATCTCCAAGTGTAGAATCCACTTTGCAGTTGAAACAGGGGCATGTGGGGCGCCTGGGTGGCTCAGTCGTTAAGCGTCTGCCTTCGGCTCAGGTCATGATACCAGGGTCCTGGGATCGAGCCCCGCATTGGGCTCCCTGCTCTGCGGGAAGCCTGCTTCTCTCTCTCTCCCACTCCCCCTGCTTGTGTTCCCTCTCTCACTGTGACTCTCTCTGTCAAATAAATAAATAAAATCTTTAAAAAAAAAAAGAGAGAAACAGGGGCATGTACATGAGAGAAGCTCTCAAGACTAGTGTGAAGTTGAGTGGATCACCCATGTATGGTGAAAAACAGAGGCATGGCTGGATAGAGAGCCGGCCAGGGAAACTGTGGCACTTGGAGAAAGAGAAGATCAGTTTCAAAGCCACCAAACCCACCGGTCTTTTTGGCATTTGGAAGCAGTAAAGGAGCAAAAGAATTTCAGGTATTAGAACTTGGAACTGTAATTCTAATCCCACCTTCACCGTCTAACTGAGTGACCATAGACAAGTCATTTCATATTTCTCTTTCTCTCCCTCTGTTGTTAGTCATTGAAAAGGAATAATGAATTTTGCCTAATTTACCTCATGGATTAGGGTAATGTATGATAAATAAATATGTGTGAAAGATATTCTCAGAAGTTGAATATAAGACATCACCTGTCTCCTCAGGTTGGAAGTTCTTCGGAAATTCTAACAGGGAAGGAAGGGGGAAAAGAGAATAAGAGAGGGAGCAGGGCAGGTCTAGAAGAGGAAGTACCCATGAACTGGAATGGTAAACAGCCAGCAACTACTTTAGTATTAACCCTTATCCTGTCAAGGACCACTATGGGTTGAATTGTGTCTCCCCAAACAAGATATATGGAATCCTAACCCCAAGTTCTCAGAACATGACCTTATTTAGAAATAGAGTCGTTGCAGATATAATTAGTTAAGATGAGTTCATATGGGAGAAATCTGCCTGAGGTCCTTATGAGAAGACAGCCCTGTGAAGACACAGAGACTTAGGGGAGAAAGCCATGTCCGGATGGAAACGGGCTGAAATGATGTGGCTCCAAGCAAAGAAAGGTGAAGATTACAGATAAAGCTCCAGAAGTTAGGGAGAGGTGAGGAAGGATTGCCCCCAACAGGCTTCGGAGGCAGCATGGTTCTGCCCACACCTCAATTTCAGACTTCTGGCTTCCAGAACTCTGAGACAACAAGTGTGTGTTGTTTTGAAGTCTCCCAGCTTTTGGTACTTTGTTAGAGTAGCCCTGGGAAACTCATATATGACTAATCACTGTCTGTTAGAAAGTCTTTAGTAGAGAGACCATGGTTTCTGTTCCAAAGAAGATGAATAAAACAAATACAGTAGTAGGGTAAGTAATAGTCATAAAAAAATAATAAATGCTGTGACTTTTTCTCCTCAGTTGCATAGAGGGATTGTATGCAAGTAAGTAAGGTCAGTCTTTTTAAAAAAATATTTTATTTATTTATTTGAGAGAGAGAAAGCACAAGCGGGGGGTGGGGGGGGCGGGTAGCGGTAGAGGGAGAGGGAGAAGCAGACTTCTCGCTGAGCAGGGAGCCGGATGCGGGGCTCAATCCCAGGATCCTGGGATCATGACCTGAGCCAAAGGCAGACGCTTAATGACTGAACCACCCAGGCACCTGTAAGGTCAGTCTTACCAGCACCAGAAGCCATTTATTTCAGACATTAGGCTGTAGAGTCAGCTGGCTGGGTTGTCTGATCATCCTCAATGTGATGAATTATCAGAGATTAAACAAGTGACCCAAATGTCTTTCCAAAATCCCGAGATGTGAGGTGAATATGTCCTGGTGTCATTTCTGCCTACGTAAGTCTTGCAATTGGCATTGATTCATTAGGCATTCCTGCTTCCCATACTGTTGAGACAGTACAGAAAAGACACCACTAATTCATATGAAATATACTGAAGAGTACTGGTAAAGGACTTAGGAAATATATGTTTCAGTTCTGGCTCTGCCTCTTTCTAGGTTTTCAGGTAAACACTTGAGTAGACATCTGTAAACATTTTTTTTTTTTAATTTTATTTATTTATTTGACAGAGACAGAGACAGCGAGAGCAGGAACACAAGCAGGGGGAGTGGGAGAGGGAAAAGCAGGTTTCCCGCGGAACCGGGAGCCCAATGTGGGGCTTGATCCCAGGACCCTGGGATCATGACCTGAGCCAAAGAGCGTCGCTTAACCAACTGAGCCACCCAGGCGCCCTAGACATCTGTAAACTTTTGTCCAGTTAGCATATTTTCTCTTTAGGGATTATTTCCCCTCCCCTGTGCTGATACCAAATGGCCCCCTCCCCTTATCTCAGGGATACATGGGAGGCCATTTCAAGTTCTTGTTTCTAGCTAAGTCAATCTAAATGGTTTGCAAATGTTATATGGACAACGAAGTAGCAAATTTATCTTCTGTACCGTGAACACTCAAGGCCAGTGCTGGCAGCTGTCTTGCTGCCACGTGAAACAAGTTTGCTTGAGAACAAACCAATATGGAGGAAAGCAGGCCCAAGAGATGGAGGGAAACAGAGACACAAGACATCATTTGAACCAATAAATTCAGCTGTGCCTTGAAGCCCTACTGTCCACTTGGGTTTTTCAATTATGTAAACTAATGAATTATCCCCCCTTCCTTTTTCCCTTTACCTACTTTGAGATGGGTTTTTTTATTACTTAGTCTCCCTGACTTTCAATATTCTCATCTATAAATTAAGGGGATTATCCTTGAGCTTCTACCTGTAAGAGGTAGAACATGCTTTGCTGAATTCTTTGGCATAAGAAGCACAAGCAACATATGTAGCAAGGTCACCCTAACTCACCCAAAGATCAGTGACCTAAAGCAGAACCACCAGCAGAGCCCAGCCTAGATCAGCCAAATCTCAGTAAACCTGACAATAGATGGGTAATAATAAAAAGACTGATTTGTTAAGTAGTAATAATAAGAGGGTAAGAGGAAGTTTAAGACAGAGTTAACTTTACATATGCTCATGTCAAAGACTAGAACATTGATAAGTAGATGCTTTCTCATCATATTACCACAAACTCAACTTTCTCATTAGGATCTTTGGTCTTAAGTCTAAAATTGTTAATATTTTATTCCCAAATTTCTCTCATTTTCTCCATGAGAAACAAAAAGCTGCATCTATTATGCACCAATAAAAATAAAATAGGCCCAAATGTCAGGTTGAGCCCTTGCCTTTTAGAGGTAGAATATAACTTGGAGATTCTCTAGTTTAATTCCCTTCTTTTACAGATGTAAATCCAGAGATCTAGGGAGGTTTCATGACCTGTCAAAGATCTCTCTGCCAGTTAATGTCCAAGGGGACTAGACCCCAAGCTCTTTAATGACTACTTCATTACTCCTTCTATTATGTCAAATCTCTTCTGGTGTTTACCCAATTTGGAAGGAATCAAAGCTAATACTCCCTTCTGACCTCACTGTTTCTAATTTTTCTAATCATATTTGGGGCTTTTGAAAGCTATAAGCTTGCATATCAAAATTTCCTTTTGCCCCAAAAATGAAGGATTAAACGGAAGCAGCCGGTAAGTCTGATGCTTTGTTATTAACCTATTTTATGTGCCATATGTTTCTTATTCCAAAAGAGTATGATGCTTCTGCCATTAAAAACAAAAACAAAAACAACAGATTTAAGTCACCACTCCATCTCTGTCTTTTATGACAGCAATTTTTAAAGGTTGAGCAGAATTACCTCCACACCTGTTTCTTTTAAACTGAAAGGGACCCAGCTGCACTCTGCAGGGAAATCACAAAGACAACTGGAGATCTTGTCAATTTACAGCCAAGCTTGGCTGGAGAAAAGTGGATAGCTGATTTGAGAAGATAAGGGAATAAGTACATTTACCTGAAGATGAGCATGGCCTAGCTGAAGAGACCAGAGATAATGAGGAAGACTTCCTTTGGTTTGGTGGGAAATCCATGATTCTGTAACATCAATCAAGACAGTTTTATCTGATTGCTAAGTTTTGAGAAAACCAGTGAACATTTAAAATAACTATACAGAAAGAGAAAAAAGAGAATAGGGGAAGGTACATATAATCATTCTCCGTTATGTAAAGTTGGAAACGAAAGCCTACATGGTATGGAATTAATATTAAATTTCAATGTGATCACATTGAAGTAGTGAATTTAGGTTAATTTTATAAGAACAAAGAATCTCCTTGTAGATTTCCAGGTCTCTTCAGCAAGGGATTTTTGACCCCAATTCAATGCACATAGAAGAGAAACAGTGCATTGGCATGCAAAGGCTGGGATAACAAAGTGAACTTTCAAACTGAATGTTTTAAGAAGTCTCATTGAGAATAATCGCACATCATATATTCTTCTAAATGTTCAATAAATGTGGATTTCAATTATTTGCATTCTACTTATTAGCTTGTATCATCTCCTCATTTATCTGAGGACTATAGCTGTAAGCAGCTCATCCCTGTACAATAGGTAACAACCAGGGGTATTATCTGAGAATGTTGAAAGAACCCCTTTATCCCTTCCCCCAACACACACACACCCCTAAACATGCTCTGCAGAAAAAATCCATGTTAACTTGGCATGGGCAGGAATTAATCTCTCTAACCCATTAAACTACCAGGGAACAATTTGATTTTTGATGTTGTGGGAAAATTGGAAATATAGAGCCATCTAGGATCATGATGCAGATAGCCAGATGCTAGGAACTGGGTGGGGGGTAGTTTCGCAAAGAAAGGAGAGGAATGCATGCATGTCAGAGTATATAAGCAACAAAATCCCCCCATCTCTTTCCCAATTAATATTACTTAAATATTTTCAAAAGACCAACCGTATGTAAAGGATAGGCCAAGATGTTAAAAGTCTCTATACTTAAGGTCGCTACTCTATGATCAGGAACGTAAAACATACACATCTAAAATATTAAAATATACAAACAGTGAATGGCAATGCCAAAGGACTGGTTCTGGCGCTAAGGACCATAAATGTTTGGAGATGAATGATACTATTTCAAGGTAGGTATGGAGGGTGGAGTTCATATAAGGACTCATACTAGCTGAGTCTTGAGCCAGAGCTTCAAGGATGGTAACATGCAGCTCGAGATGAATGGGAAGAAATTCTATGTGAGGGGAAAGATGTGAGCACCATGTGGAGGTGAGGAGATGCTGGGAGCCAGCACAGCAAGGAGACCACCACTGACACCAGGACGAAGATTCCTGCAAAGAAATCTTGTGAGTGAGGAAGAGACTGAAATGATGAAGTCATGGGCTTGTTTCCATGTAGAATATGGGGAACCTATTTTAAAGGAGAAATCTCTGATTCATTTTAGTTCAATTGATTGACTTCTAATTACCTAGGCAATGCTCCTTCTCCATGGAAGGGCATTCTCTAACCCGTCTGTCCTCTGAGAAGTGCCCCCCACCCCCACCCAGGAGATGATTGCACCTAAGACATCCCCTGCCCAGCTATCCATTTGGACACTGAGAGGAACCCAGGGTCAGATTTGGAGTCTGGAGGACAAGTAGGCCCCTGCCAACAATACCATTTTGTTTCATTTCTCATGACCGGATGTCTTTCCAAAAATCTACCCTAGTAGCAGCAGTTCATATTTCTAAATTCAGAGAAAAAAACATGACTCTGCCTTTCTCACACATTAGTGAGTACTTTTTCTCCCATTTGGCATCAGCAAGAGGACCTCCCTGCTCTTTCTGTTCTTGCCTATTTTGTAATGTAATCAAGGAAGCAGTAGACCAATTTAAGATCCTCCCAGAAATGCCAAGGAGTGCCCTCTTTAGGGGCCCTAATTCTGTAAGCACTTTCTATGAGGGCATTTAGCTGTTTTTATATTTTCATTTTCTACTGAATCTTCCATGGGACCGAGGCCCTGCCTCTCAGCCCTTAACTTCCAGTCTCCCACCTCCTCTCTTCCACTATCACAAAAGGAAGAAAGAGTTCATTTACATCCTTTCTAGTCACGTACTGTGGCCTAAATTTTATAGAATTTATATAATTTTCAGGAATATGAGAATGTTCTCAATACTGAAGCTTCTCTTGAAAATACTAAGCTGACCAGAAATTCTCACAGTGAATGCTTTATAAAGGGATAGTGGTATCTTAAGCAAATAATCTGCTAAATTAATAAACCTCATAAATTACAAAATCCCTGAATACCAAGTGCTGAAATACAATCACTCTCTGACCTGAACCTATTAAATGAAGAAGTCTGCTGTGCATAATTTACAACAGTACTATGAATGAAAAATAGCTCCTTAAAAGGGAGATAAAATACAAAAATGGTCTGGCTGTAGAAACAGAATTACTGGTTATTTAAGTTCTTATTTATTCTAATATTGGTTTATGGGTCATCTAATAATTTTTATCTTTATCATTGTTTTGCTCTCAATTGCTCAATAATCCGCAATAGAGACAATATTACATTTTGTTGGTTGGATGGAAAGAGCAATGTGAAAAAGAAAATATTCATCATGCTTATATTATACATAGGCATAATGTTTCCTTAAAGTTATAAAATGTAATATTGCATGCAGATATCTATCTGTTGGGAATATTGTTGTCAATCAAACTAGTCATCTTGTCTAAAGAAATTATTTTGAAGGTGTTAAATCAGTGGTTCTCAATTGGGAGTTCTTTGACCCCCTAGGAGATATTTGCCAATGCCTAGAGTCACTTCTGATTGTCCCATTTGGGGTAGGGAGTGTGATACATCCTACAATGCCTACCCAAATAAATACAAACTTATTTAACCCCTAATGTCAATAGTGCTGGTATTGAGAAACCCTGTATTCACGTATAAAAAGCAACCCAAGGGCGCCTGGGTGGCTCAGTTGGTTAAGCGACTGCCTTCGGCTCAGGTCATGATCCTGGAGTCCTGGGTTCGAGTCCCACATCGGGCTCCCTGCTCAGCAGGGAGTCTTCTTCTCCCTCTGACCCTCCTCCCTCTCATGCTCTCTGTCTCTCATTCTCTCTCTCGCAAATAAGTAAAACCTTAAAAAAAAAAAAAGCAACCCAAATTTCTAGGTATTTGGAAGAAAAAAGATCTCTTAAGAACATTTTCTTGGCAAATTCTTTTGTGGAACTTTTTCTCCCAAACAGGCTATTCTGGATCAGCTGAATTGAGTTTAGAACTTACTGTCCTAAGCCTTGTCTGGGAATTGAATAAAAGGATTAGCAGCTGTCATCCTTATTTGTTCAAAGATTGCACAAGGGACTCTCTTCCAGGAAGATGTAACCCAAACTGTGAGAAAAAATGGTAGCATGTTGGTTGCAGTATATTTCATATGAGTATTTTGGACCCAGATCAGCTAAAAAAAAAAAAAAATACAGAGAAAGGAAAATAACTATGTATTGTCGCTCATGCTTATTCTTCTAATTTATCAGGTCTAAGGGCTCTGACTCCCAGAGCAATGCTGGAGCCACTGCCTCTTGCTGAGGTGGGGCCCTCCTCAGACATGGGACCAGGATGCAAACCCCTGCAAGCATCTCCACATACTGTTGAAAACATTAAGAAGTTTCTCATGCCCACTGAGGAATAGATTCCACTGGGGCAAAAGACAAGTTCCAATATAGAATGTTAGGGCAGAAATATATCTGAGGGATCAGCGAGTCTTCATCTCTCAATTTCAGTGTGAGGTAACTGATGCCCAAGATAAGTAGTGGCAATCCAGGGCAAAAACTAGTCACCCAATTCCCAATCTAGTTCTCTTTTCACTTTATCATGCTTCTGTGAAGACTAGAAAATATAAGCGGTTGCCTGACTTTCATGGAGAGAAAGAGCAGAATGCAACACTAGGAGGGGCGAGTTATGTAAAGAGCAGACTCCGACAGGACTTCTGATCTAGGAAGTGGAGAGATCAGAGTGACGTAGAAGAGGACATAAGAAGCTGGCGTTGCTAGCGTTGTATTTCCCAACATGTGATCCCCGGACTAGCAGCACCAGCAAGACCTGAGAACTTGTTTAAAATGCAAATCCTTGACCCAACCTGGACCTACTGATTCAAACATTCTGGGGGTGAGCTCTACCAAGGCTTTTAACAAGTCTATCAGGTAATTGTGATGCACTTTAACATGTGAGAACCAATGTACTTGAGAAGTCTTTGTGAAACACATTTGGACCCAATACTCAGGATACAAGAATCTTCTGACTAGGAAAAAGCCTTCTTTTTATCCGGCACATCTTTATTCTCTCTGATCTCTTCTAACTATGAAAATTTATCTGATTATTTCCAATAAAACAGCCACAAACTTTTTTTATTTTGTAAGTTTCAGGTGTACAGCTTTTTTTTTTTTTTAAGATTTTATTTATTTCTTTGACAGAGAGAGACACAGCGAGAGAGGGAACACAAGCAGGGGGAATGGGAGAGGGAGAAGCAGGCTTCCGGCAGAGCAGGGAGCCCGATGCGGGGCTCGTTTCCAGGACCCTGGGATCATGACCAGAGCCAAAGGCAGCTGCCTAACAACTGAGCCACCCAGGGGCTCCTCAGGTGTATGGCTTTATAATTTGACATCTTTATACCCTACCAAGTGAACACCACCCATGTAGGTACCATCCATCACCATACAGTTGAGCTCCTTCACCCATTTTGCACATCTCCCAACCCCCTTCCCTCCCCTCTGGTAACCACTATTCTGTTTCCTGCATCTATGAGTCTGTTTTTGTTCTGTTTGTTCATTTGTTACACTTTTATTTTATATTCCACAAATTAGTGAAATCATACATTATTTGTCTTTCTCCATCTGATTTATTTCACTTAGTGTAATACCCACAAGTTTTATCCTTGTTGCCACAAATGGCAAGATTTCGTTCATTTTTATGGCTGAATAGTACTCCATTATGTAAATATACCACATCTTCTTTATCCATTCATCTATCGATGGACACTTGGGTTGCTTCCATATCTTGGCTATTGTAAATAATGCTGCAATGAACACAGGGGTACGTATGTATTTTTGATATAGTATTCTCATATTCTTTGGATAAATACCTAGAAATGGAAGAGCTGGTCATATGCTTGTTCTATTCTTAATTTTTTGAGGAATCTCCATACTCTTCACAAACTCTTAACATGGGCAAAATATTAATTTAATTCTCTTTCATTTCTTTTTAAGCTCTAAAATTCTTATTCTTTTTGTAATTATTTCTCACTATGTCATTTAGTACTATTTATAATGATTTGGGTTTTTTTCCTCCTATTATTTCCATGCATCTATATGATTTGAGATGACAACATAGGTATGCTACAATTATTTGGATTCACCATGTCAGAGAAAGAGTATATTAAACTAAAAAATATTTTTAAAGAATAAACCAGAGTTATCTTCTTAATCTTTTAGGTTAACTCTGTATTTGTAAGCTTTATTATTTGAATCTTGACGTTGGTACAGTCAAGTTCTAGTATAGATACATTTAGTTCCAATATGCTAACCTACTGGTTTTCGCACATTTTTATTTACTAAATGAAAACAAAGAAGCCTGGTTGATAAAATAGGTAAAAAATATAGCTGGGGAAGGGGAAACAGCCGAAGAAAAATGAATGCAGAAAGCCCTCGTGTGAACAAGAAGGAAACAGCATTGTGCTGTGGGTTAAATACACGTGGGTTTGAGTCCCTGCCCTGCTGGCTAACACAGCCAGCCACCTAGAGTATATCACTGGGCCTCTGGGTCTCTGTTTTCTCATCAGGAAAACAGGAATCTGCATACCTGTTTTGTGGGTTGCTTTTTGTGTGTGTATCAACCAAATGAAACAATTTATGTAAAGTATTAATGATGTTCTTTCATTTGCCACGTTTTCTTAATTTTCTGTTCTACTATTTTCCCTTTTCAATATGCTGCTTTGTGCTGTTCAGTGGCTTTCAACTGTCTTACAGATTCATTGAGGGCAGTGGAGCTCTCGGAGACACATATAATTTGTTTAGCCCTTTATACAATGCTCTGCACATCTAAATGCGTTGGACCTCCAGTTACCGAGAGATACTCCATGTGTAGCGGCAATGAAATAGAAAAGTGTCACCAACATTTGTTCATCGGCTACTTAATATCATTCCTGGTGTAAAGGCTTGTGCTCTCTCTGTGGTCCCCACTCTCTGGCTTTCTGAAACAGACAGCAGTCATAGAGTTTAGCCACATCAGAAGACCAAGAAAGGTTTTTCCTCTAAATAGAAACTCTAACTTGGTCTGATTCTCTCATTCTGATGCTCTCATTATACTTTACAGGGGTTCTCAAAGTGAAATCTCTGGATCAACATCAGCATTACCCCAAGAACTGGATTCTGAGGCCCACCGGACCTACTAAATCGGAAATCTGTGTTTTCACAAACTCCTCTGGGGGATTCTGATACATGCTAAATTTTGAGACCACTGACCTTAAAAAATGCCCTTGTTTCTCCTTAGTTACCAGGAGTTGTGACTAGCATCAGTGATATTCTTAAGGCAATATCTTAGCCGGGGTAGATACTGGGATAGTAACGCCGATATTACATCAACCGGTAGTAGTTAAGTACTAAAAATAGAACATGGAATTTCTCAAAGTGTGTTAAATGGATCAGTAATTTATAGGCTATTAATAAGTACTATTTTTTAAAAGAAATTTCTGAGGCAAACAAATTTAGGGTAATAAGTTAAATAGGATTTCTTCCCTGAGAAATTTTCATTTTTTTAAGTATGCTCAAAAAACATTCTAAATCTCCAAAATTATTTCCCCAACTTATTTGAAACAACCTTTCTTTTCAGATAAAAATGTATTTGTTGATACAAAGACCTCTTTTGTGGTTGAATTTCCCACATCTGAATTTTGTTATAATATAACTTACCATTAAGAAGTATTTAACACTACACTATTTTTACATAGTCTTTAAAAAGTTATTAATGCAGTAGTTCTCAACTGGCTTCTTATACCATCCGCCCCCCGCCCCCCAGGGGATAGTTGGTCATGTCTGGGGATATTTTTACATGTCACAATTGGGTGGGGGTGGGGAGGGGGTTTCTGCTACTGGCATCTAGTGAATAGAGAGGCCAGAGATGATGCTAAACATCCTCCAATACACAGAACAGCCCTCACAACAAAGAATTATCCAGCCCCAGATGTCAAGGTGTCAAGGTCAAGAAACCCTGTATTTTTCAATCAAGTATTTAGTGACTCTTTCTGTGTATGCACACACTGAGCTACAGTATAGACTTGTCCTCTCCCATCTTCAGAATTTCAGTACCTACTACACTGCCTGACACAAAAGAGACATCCAATAAGAGCTTATAATGACTGGATTAATAGAAGAATGAATGACTGGGAGAAACATGACTATCATGTGAAATAAGAGCAAACCTTGCAAGACAATATAAAAATTACATTATTTAATATAGCCAGTGAGATCCATGTCCAGGAAGGCTTTGAAAAGAAGGGCAGGTTGTAAATGATCTTAAATGATCAGAGCAGTTGTCTCCGAGAGCAGAGCAGTCCAGCCAAGGGAGATATGAGAGACTACACAGAGAATAGCAGAGAGTCAGGTGCCTTAACACACCTTGCAGGTCAGTGCCTCACAGTTTTATTCATGCAGTTCTACCTACAGGTTCTATGCCCCTCCTCTGATCCTAGCCACGTCCTATCACAGACAGACAGGTAGCAAGTGGCAGAGATTACCGACTGGTGGCCTAAAAGCCATAGGGTTTTGTTTTGTTTTGTTTTGTTTTCACCCTGAGATTTTGTTTGTCCGTTTATTTTTAGGGACTCTGTTTTCTTTTAAAGTGTTTTAAGTTATCTAAGCAACATATTACATTTCAGTGAATTTTTAACAAACAATACAAATAAAGCTCAAAACACCCCCTGACCTTCACCCAGTCCACTGTCCAATGTTTGACACCATGTTTATTTGTTTGAATGCTCTTGGAGGGATACTTTCCAGTTCATCATAGTCCCCACCTACTGTTTCACACCCAAACCCACTATACTCTTGTTGCTACTTACCTGGCCCCTGAAGTCATTGGATTTGAGGGGAAAAGCACTGTACTTGGAGTCAGATGATCACCTTTCTCTGAGCAAACCACAGCTCACCACTAAGCACACTGAGCTGTATTTTGCTCATTTCTACGACCTGCGCTCCCAACATGACAAGATTGCTTTGAGAATTAATGCAAATAACATCAGTAAAACTCCATGGCAAGTCATACTTTCCTGAGCAGCAGGTGCATCAAGCAGGAGAGCATATATCTCAAAGAAGTCTGCAAAAGAGCAAAACCTCTCCCATGCCCTGATCTATCTGTGAAAATCAAACAAAGCTTGAATTCCATTATTAGCAATAAATTTTATTATAAGCAATAATATAGGTGAAGTACTTAGATATTACCAAGACAAACGTGTTTCACAATTTTAGTATGATTATTAATGCTTTAAATAATAGCAATGATAAATCTGTTTATTTTTATACAAAAATATTTTACTTTCTATTCAGTAAAATTGATACCACAGAAGAGAGTCACGTTTGTCCTACAGCTTCAGATATTTCCTGACACCCTACAAAACACTAAACAAATGCAAGATGTTATTATTATCGTCTTTTAAGACCAGGCTAAAGAATTCTTTCATAAAACCTTCTCTGACATTCTAACCTAACTCCTGAATTTCCGTAGTGGTTATTTCTCTCTAGTTTTCTTGGTCATTATGTGTACACATGACCTCGTATTCCTTCTATTGTTGTCACACTATTATTTAAATATTTGTGGAATTCAGATTCTAAGTCTTTAATTGTTCGTGTGTTTATCTCATCTCTCAACTGGATCATGGGCTTCCTTATGTCAGAGGGCACGTTCTCAGCCATACTTCGCAACACGCCACACATAGTAGGCGCCCAGTAGTATCTTTGATTTCATTTGAAGAGAGTGTTAGATCCTAGAAGTGCCACAAGAATGTGTCTCTTAAAACCCCTCATCTATAACCTTGTACCTTCTGGTACGTAACCAGAGAATAGCTTTGAAGTGAGGTTACAGTGTGTTTCTTTCCTACTTGTTCCTAGGAATGAAAGCTCTTGTTTTCTACTGGCAAAGTAAGGTGATTTGAATCTGTCTAATGCAAAACCCTGTATATGGGGTTCTTTGTATGAAAGGTCATCTGCTAGAATCTAAAAGTATCTGTTGGCAATATTACTTAAGTAGTGCATTTCTAATCTTCAAAGGGGTAGTTCTGTGTTTAAAATTAATTTTCTTATTTGTCTATGGTTGCAACTTAAAACGCTTTTCCTTATATGCACTATAAAATGTTAATAGCTACATATAGAGTGACTTTACGACTGTAGTGTCATTTTTCTCAGCTTGATCAGCTCTTTTGAATGGCATCATTATGGTCAAAGTTGTTTACAGTAATAAAGTATGAATAGTTTCGATAAAAAAGTAGGCACCATTACAATTAAACAGTATCTGGCATTTTAGAATGTGATAACTACTCATAATGCTGTCATAGAATAAGCAAATCTATAATATAAACATAGTGACAAGAATGACCTGAACAAGTCTTTGAAGTACAAACAGGGATATGAATTGGGGAAGATGTGGTGCCATGGGGTTAAGGGAAGAAGCAGAATATTCAATACACCTGGAGTCTTTCAAAGAAATTGTGAGCAGTTTATTAGCATTTTGTTTATACTGGTACCCTTCATCTAGTTCTATTTTTGCAAGGAACAAGCAAATTTTAAAATTAGAACAATGTGCCAAATGTCTCAATAAAACTTGGGTCTTAATACTTTGTTTGATAAGGTATATGGCAAAAATCAGCATATTCATATTCATGGGGTATTTATTCAATTACATTACCATGTTTTTGGAAAACATAACAACTAGGACATATAACATAACTACAAATCTTTACACCATGTACTAACACCTCTCCAAATGCAATACCGTTTTCTTGATCCAAGCACTGATTTTCAGGTTTTGGTTCCTTTCCTTTTTTTCTGTAAACTGACTTACTTCTGATTCATATATATATATACTTATTGTCACCACCATTAGTGGGGTAGCAGATAAGAGAAATTTAATAAATATCTAGTTAATCAATGTTGGTGCCAGTTTGGGCTTCCGAAACAATGTTTGAAAGAGGTAAAAGATGATAAACTATTTCTTTGGGAAATAAAAAGGGCTGGTTTCAGCAATTTTAAGAGGTAATTGTCTTCCTAAGTGCAGGAATAACACAGAGCAGTTAAGTAAGAGAATATGTTGGTTCCTTTCTTGAAGAAGGAAAATAAGTAACTTTTGACATGATTCGTAATATACAAAGTAATTAGAAACACGAATACAAATAAATAAAGGGGTTGCTAAAAATTTACTTAAACAATTTGTATGTATAACAATAACACTAAAATATAACTCAAGATGTGATCTCTTTATTAATACATTATTTTTAGGGAATAACAGAAGTGTTTTCTCATGCCAGAATATTTTAATTTGCCAAATGAACAAAGTCATTCTTCTTAGAACTTCATTTAGGGCTTTCGAGAATCTGACCTTGACATCCTTGGACAGACTTCTGGCTCCTTCCCTTTATGTGGACCTCCAGCCTATCCATAGCTCCTTGAATTTCCCTGAATCCTAAATACACACAACCTCCACCACCCAACCCCAACTTCCTCCCCACATATCTAAACCATATCTTTCCTATGAGACTATTTAATTTCCCCCTTCTCTTCTGTAACCAGCTTTCCAAAGCTCCTTCTTTTGTTTAATCTTCTATTTTCTGTACCATCCATTTGGCATGTATCCAGAGCTATTTTAGATTTCTGTTTAGCTACTTCTGGTTGCCTTTCACATAATATATCCTGAAAACTATTTAGTGGGAATTTTTAATATTCATGAGATATTCCAATTTTAGCACAGAGTTATCCAAGTGATGAAGCAAAAATCTACGTCCTTAGTTTATAAGTTTGGAAAGAGTTTCTTATAGACCTGGTTTTTCTACTTCCCTTTAGAGTTCAAAGTATTCTTTCTCTCTTTCCTGTACTCTCTGCAGGGGATACCTAAGTTAAAAGTAAAACACATTTAAAAAACAAACAAAAAAGATCCAATCACTGAGATATAAGGATGTCAGCTGAAATAGCTGAAAAATTACCTTCTTTTGTATGAGAGAAACAGACAAGAGCCAACTGCAACCGCTCCAATCTGCAAGAAGGACAACAATCTAAAAGTTAGTCCATGCTTTATGTTTTTGATTTCCACCCTCCTGAGGGCAATATTATGTATAAACTAAACAAGTGATTTCTAGGGAGGGAAAATAAAATAACAACACAAGTTTTATCATCACTTTACTAGGCTTAATAGACATTGTTTTAAAGTAAAATTAGAAACTGTTAAGTTAGCAGTTACTAGTTTAAAAGATCAGCAAATCCATTAATTTGAGAACAAACATAAACCAAGCAATAGTTGGCCAATTCAGAGATCGTCTTTGATCATGATGTTTATTTTGTTTGACACCTTTACTTAAAGCACTGGCTGTGGGAGGTGGGGAAGCTGAGGACTTTGGTTTTGGACCTGTTGATTATGGTTTTTTTTCATTTCTGACAAATAAAAATTGTATATATTTAAGGTGTACAATATGATGTCTTGATATATGATTACATTGTGAAATGATTACCATAATCAAATTAAATAACATATCTATCACCTCCCATAGTTACCTTTGTGTGTGTGTGTATGTGTGTGTGGGTGGTAAGAACACTTGAGCTCTACTCTCTTAGCAAATTTCAGGTATATAATACACTATTACTAGCTATAGTCACTATGCTATAAGTTAGGTCTTCAGAATTTATTCATCTTAGAACTGAAAGTTTGTATCCGCTGATTCAGTAGCTTTTCTACCACCCAGCAGCTCTGGTAACCACTATTCTACTTTCTACTACTATGAGTTTGACACTCCCTTTTTTTTTTTTTAGATTTGACATGTAAGTGAAATCATGTAATATGCATCCTTCTGTGTCTGGCTTATTTCACTTAGCATGATGACCCCTAGGTTCATCTATGTTGTATCAAATAGCAAGAATTCCTTCTTTTTAAAGATGAATAATATACCACTGTTTATGTATACCACACTTTCTTACCATTCATCTATCAACAGACACTTAGGCTATTTCTGTATCTTAGCTACACTGAATAATGCTATGAATATAGGAGTGCAGCTCTCTGTTTGAGATAGTGATTTTATTTCCTTTGGATATATACCCAGGAGTGGGATTGCTGGATCACATACTAGTTCTATTTTTAATTTTTGAGGAACTTCCATATAGTTTTCCATAATGGCTATACCAATTTACATTCTGACCAACAGTACACAAGGGTTACCTTTGCTCCACATCCTCATCAACACTTGTTATCTTTTGAATTTTTGATAAGAGGTGATATCTCATTGTGGTTTTGATTTGCATTTCCCTGATGATCAGTGATATTGAACATCTTTTCATATACCTATTGGCCGTTGTATGTCTTCTTTGGAAAAATGTCTGTTCAGGTCCTTTGCCATATTTTAATTGGGTTATTTATTTGTTTACTTTTGCTATTGAGTTGTATGAGTTCCTTATATATTTTGGATATTGACCCCTTATCAGATATTTGGTAAGCAAATATTTTCTCCCATTCCATAGGTTGTCTTTTCATTCTCTTGATTGTTTCCTTTGCTATGCAGAAACTTTCTATTTTGATGTAGTCCCACTTATTTATTTTTGTTTTTGTTGCCTGTGCTTTTGGTGTCAATTGCAAAAAATCATTGCCAAGACCAATGTTAAGGAGCTTCTACCCTATGTTTTTTTCTAGGATACAGTTTCAAGTCTTACATTTAAGTCTTTAATCCATTTGGAGTTGATATTTGTGTATGGTGTAAGGTAGAGTCCAATTTCATTCTTTTGCATGTGGATATCCAGTTTTCCCACCACCATATATTGAAGAGACAATTCTTTCCCCGTTGTATATTCTTGGAGGCTTCGTCAAAAATTAGTTGACTGTATATGTGTAGATTTATTTCTGGGCTCCCTATTCTGTTCCATTAGTCTATGTGTCTGTTTTTATGCCAGTACCATAAGATTTTTATAACTACATCTAGGTAATATAGTTTAAGATCATAAATTGTAATGCCTTCAGGTTTATTATACTTGTTTGAGGTTGATTTAGCTATTCAGCATCTTTTGTGATAGACGTCTTGTGGGGTTCCATACAAATTCTAGGACTATTTTTTCTATTTCTGTGAAAAGTGCCATTGAAATTTTGATAGGGATTGCATTGAACATCTGGACTGCTTTGGAAAGAATGGATACTTTAACAATGTTAATTCCAGTCCATGAACATGGACTATCTTTCCATTTATTTTAGACACATTGATTATTAAATGCTGGCATGTCACAGGAAAGGTAAAAGGAAATCCTCCAAAAAGGAGGACATTTATAAAGGCACACACTCACATAGAGGGCACATGCTTTGTCAGTCAGCTTCTCACAGAGTGCTCAAAGCAAGCACCTGAATCAAAAACCAAATTTAGACTCATGCCACCATTGCCATAGTTTATAAGATTTGCCCCAGCAACCTCATTTCTAGGAAACTCTCTTGAAGAAGTATTTTCACAAATATTCAAAGCAAAGACATAACACAGATATCATGCACAGCACCCTATGCTTTGAGATTTTAATCATATTAGAAATGTGTTCCGAACTTCTTCTGGTACCTCTGGGAACTCTGATGGGATCAGACGAAAGCATAGATGTTTCCTAGTTTCCTTCAAGATCCTGCTTCTATGGAATTAGTTCTGTCACATGTAAACTGTTCCTATTCCGCAAGGGAACACAGCCCTCTCTTTCTGAGATTACTGTGAAAACATCATTCACTTAAGGCCTTTGTTTATCTCACCAGCTTCACGAAAAGTTTAGAATTCAAGAAGGATTTTACATCACTATGCAGCTCAACCCTCTCTTTCTAAAGACATCTGCTTCTCTGTCTTCAGGCTTGCAAACCACAATGGGATCATTTTCTTCTCCTAATCCTGACATATATCTCCATTTCTTTTTTAGAAAATCTTACCCCTTTTTCATAAGAGTGGGTGTTCTCTTCTTCTCCACAAGGCAGTCTATAGGAGGCTATATTATCCAGCAGTATGTTTGCTCCAGCCTGAACTAATCAAGTTGGAAAAGAAATCATATTATATCAAATATATATATATTATTATCTTCTTTAGCTATATATAAAAATCAGGACTAAACTTTGAAATTGCCTCTTCCAAGTACTTAAATTTTTAGACAATCTAAAAGTCTATCAAAAGGGAATAGTTAAATAAATTATGTATTGCTATAAAGAAGAATGAGGCAGTGCTCTATGAATTGACAATAAAATATATTGTTATGTTATTGTGTGTAAAATACTTTAAGTTAAAAAAAGGTATTGTGCCATTTTTTGAGGACAAATACATATATTTGTGAATCTATAGAAAAGAGTCTAAATAAGCATATGTCTCTCTGGGAAAGGCAAACATTTACTGTTTTTTTTTTATTATTTTAATTATAAGTATTTCTTAAACTATTTTTATGGTATAAGCACCGGAGAACCTCAGAAAATTTCTACTACTCAGAAAATATCATTTCTTTACCATGTGGCTTGTTTGCAAACAAAAACATAATGGAAAAATCCTCAGTTTGTTATGAGGTATTTTTCTTATGCATATTTGTTATTTCATTTTATTTCCTTATTTGGAAATAATTTATTCATATTACGTGGGTATCTATTGGAACATTGAAAATTGATGAGACAGAAACCAATGCTGGTTTATATATCCCAGCCTGAGCTGATGATCGGTGTACAGCATTGTGTGTGGCCTTGGAACTGGCTCGGGGTGGCTGAGCAGGCTTAGCCTCTTGTTTGACAGTTGTTTGACTCTCCCACTGGACTAAGTTGAGAAATCACACAGCTTTGTTTACTGCCAGCAACCATTCTGCTACCCCATGGGAGCTAGCCTTCAGATGAAGCTGACGCTGAGGATACAGGACAGAAAGGCAGAGAGAAACTGGGTGTTTGGTGATTTCATTGAGCTGATGGATAGACCAACCCTGAAACCTTCCCTACTCTGTATTTCCAGTCATAGGATACAATAAACTGTCTTTATTATTTAAGCCATTTTGAGTTTGTTTTTCTGTTAGTTGCTATTGGAGGTATTCTGTTAATAGATATATATTCTTTTCTTTAAAGATTTTATTTTGAAGTAATCTCTACACCTAATGTGGGGCTAGAACTCACAACCCCAAGATCAAGAGTCACATGCTCTACTGACTGAACCCGCCAGGCGCCTTGCTCTTAATATATTTTTTAAGTAAATGATGAACATAGACAAAAACTTGTGCACAGTAATTTTCATCAGAAAGGTTTTATGACAGTGAAAAAATAGAAATGATCAAGATACTGAATATTAGGGGCCTTTGGGTGGCTCAGTCGGTTAAGCGTCTGCCTTCGGGTCTGGTCATGATCCCAGGGTCCTGGGATCGAGCCCCACATCCGGCTCCTTGCTCACTGGGGAGCCTGCTTCTCCTTCTCCCACTCCCCCTTCTTGTATTCTCTCTCTGTCAAATAAATAAATAAAATCTTTTTAAAAATCCTGAATATTAGGGAAGCAAGTACATAGATTATGGCTCACTGACATGATATTATGTAACTATTCAAATTTATGGTATCAAGTATTTTTTAAATAACAATCCGCTCCTATTTCATCTCTCCGGACTTGGTTAACTCTCAAGTGTTCCCTGTCTTCACTCCATACTTTGCCTCCTGTGGTTTTCGCGACTAGAATGCCTCTAAATTCTTCCAACTTGTAGCTCCATTCCACTTCCCCTTTAAAATCCTGTCCATTCACACTTCCTCCAGGAAACCTTGCCATAAGCTTTCTTCCTTGTCCCCCAAGTTGGTACTAGCCTCTTCATTATACACCCACAATATCTGTGGTTATTATCTCTCTAACTGATCATGTTTTAACTATCTGATTTTATTTTTGTCTTTCTTCATTATGAGACTGTGAGCTGTTTGAAGACAAAGATCAACTGATTCTGATCTGGTTGTGTATCCCTAATGCCTAGCCAGAGGCCCAGCATTGCATAGATGCTCTATAAATATTTGTAGACTGTGTGGGTGGATGGTTAGATGAATAAAGAATGACTCTTAATCATGGCTATATCAAGAATGTAGGATGGTTAACTTCTAAATTTTGTAATGGTTTTCTGTATTTCTCACAGAAATGGGAAAAATTGTTTTTTAAAAAACAATAGGCTATTTATACAGAAATTAAGACTAGATTTTTTAAAATATCTCTTGCCTCTTAAGCTCCTATGTAAAAATTTATTAACCAAAATTCATTAATAAATATTTATAATTGAGATAGCCAAAGACAAACTTCATACTGTTACTCTCTCATGAAAAATTAAATTGACTTACTCTTTTTGATTAATTTTGAAAGCTTTGGTTTAAGGTTATAGAAGTCTGACAGAAAAATTGAAGCCATGATTGATTTACATGACACACTTTTAATGGAAAATGCTATAAAACATTGCAAAAGCTGTGACATCTTTAAAGATGAACTCAGATGAGAAATGCTAGGTTTGCAGGGCAGGGAAAAGCTCTATAAGTAATCTTCACCCTCCGATCCACTCTTCCTGAGGCCCCTGGTTGGGCAGTGTGCTTTCACATTCCTGACTCGTACCTCCAGGAATAGCAGCGAAACCAGGCAGCATCACTCCCTTATCTTATAAACAATATTAATACTAAGCTTTATAAAAAGACTTAAAACAGCAGAGAATATAAAATAATTTCTGAATATGCACATTACACATTAAAGGTACAAGGCTGGCAAAATTCCTTTTCTCTACCCCTGTCTTGGGGATAGGTTATATCAGTCATTTTTGTATGCCTACCCCCAGAGAATAGATGACATACAGTAGGCATTCCTAGGAATTGCTGAATAAATGAAATGTTAACCGGGGTTGTATCTACATAGTGGAATTATCTATGAGTGTTATTTCCTTCTTTGCATTCTTTAGTCTTGTCCACATTTTCTCTAATCTTTTCAAATTTTCAAATAGTTGTGTACTTGTGTTGTTATTTCCATAAATTCACGGTCAATCGCAAGAAAGGGGGAAGAAAACAGATATTCTGATATTGGGAAAATTTTGGTTCTATTTTGTAATTCAACATGCCCTTACTCACTGTTGCTTTTGCACACCAAGATAGAAAGAGGTCTTCTCAGAGCACTAGCCTCTCAGATGTGCAGCTTACCTGATGTTTTTCCTCCAGGTATCAGAATTTTTACTCTAATATCTACCTCTATAAAATCTGAACTTACGAGAGAGTAACAATGAAGAAAACTAATATTTGCTTCATAACTAAGTGAGCTTGATACTTAGGTTAACCCCCAATATTTTCCCACTAACCCCACATCCCTTGGTGGTGCCAATGAGTGACTTGAGCATGGGAGCAATCTTTGACTTCCCTTTAATTTCCATCACTTCTAATAAATTTAAGTGAAGGCAGTGTGCTTACTCTCCAAATTCAGCTTTAAGACAAATCCCTTCCCCCTTACCAACAAGATTGCCATCCCAAGGCCTCTCGTAGAAAGATAATCCGTAGTGACCACCATAGATACTATTTTCCTCATTTTACAGATGAGAAGATTAAGTATACCACTCAAGGGCATGATTAGTGAGACATAGAGCTCAGAAGAGAACACTTGTTTTTTGAACCCCAAATTCTCTCCTTTTTCTACTGTACCATGCTGTCAGAACTTTATAAAACCACCACAAGATAGATTTAGAATGATAGGTTTAGAATTATAGAATGAAGACTATATATTGCTTATTATCTAGACAACTGAAGCCAAAGGATAAGCAATTCTGGCATTAGTGGCTAAATTCTCCTCACTAGGAAATATAAAAGTCTCTCAGCCCACAGTGGCAGAAGAAAATACTTCTGGGTTCTTTCCTAATTTGACATTTCTTTCAGATTGGTCATTCTGTTCTCTTTGTTTTTTACATTAGCTGATCTTCTGTAGCCCATGTTGTTCATATCCAAAGGTTTTTCACTGTCATGTTTTCATTTACATTTGCTTCCATGTATTTTTTTATTTCTTCTTTAATTTCCTGGTTGACCCATTAATTCTTTAGTAGGGTGTTCTTTAACCTCCATATATTCAAGGTCTTTCCAAATTTTTTCTTGTGATTAACTTCAAGTTTCATAGTGTTGTGGTCTGAAAATATGCTTGGTATGATCTTGATCTTTTTGTACTTGCTGAGGCCTGATTTGTGACCCAGTATGTGATCTATTCTGGAGAATGTTCCATGTGCACTCAAAAAGAATCTGTATTCTGCTGCTTTAGGATGAAATGTTCTGAATCTATGTTAAGTCCATCTGGTACAGTGTGTCATTCAAAGCTATTATTTCCTTGTTGATTTTCTGCTTAGATGATCTGTCCATTGCTGTAATTGGGGTGTTAAAGTCCCCTACTATTACTGTATTATTATCAATGAGTATCTTTATGTTTATTATTAATTGATTTATATATTTGGGTGCTCCCAAGTTGGAGGCATATTTACAATTGTTAGAGCTTCTTGATGGATAGACCCCTTAATTATGATATAATGCCCTTCATCTCTTGTTACAGTCTTTGTTTTAAAATCTATTTTGTCTGATATAGGTATGCTACTCTGGCTCTCCTTTGATGTCCATTAGCATGATAGATGGTTCTCCATTCCCTCACTTTCAATCTGCAAGTGTCTTTAGGTCTAAAATGTGTCTCTTATAGGCAGCATATAAATGGATCTTGGTTTTTTTATCCATTCTGATACCCTATGTCTTTTGATAGGAGCATTTAGTCCATTTTCATTCAGAGTGATTATTGAAAGATATGAATTTAGTGCCATTGTGTTACCTATAGAGTTGGTGTTTTTGATGATGTTCTCTGGTCCTTTCTAGTCTTTGTTGCTTTTGGTCTTTTTTCTCCACTCAGAGAGGCCCTTAAAATTTCTTGCAGGGCTGGCTTAGTGGTCATGAACTCCTTTAGTTTTTGTTTGTTTGGGAAAATTTTTATCTTTCTTTCTATTGTGAATGACAGCCTTGCTGGATAAAGAATTCTTGGCTGCTTATTTTTCCAATTCAGCACATTGATTATATCCTGCCACTGTCCTCTGGCCTGTCAAGTTTCTGTGGACAGATCTGCTGAGAACTTCATCTGTCTTCTCTTGTAGATGATCAAGGACATTTTTCCCCCTTGCTGTTTTCAGGATTCTTTCCTTGTCTGTGTATTTTGTGAATTTGACTATGACATGCCTTGGCGATAGCCAGCTTTTGTTGAACTTAATGGGAGTTTTCTGTGCTTCTTGGATTTTGTTGTCTGTGTCCATCGCCAGATTAGGGAAGTTTTCAGCTATAATTTGTTTGAATAAACCTTCTGCCCCTTTTTCTTTCTCTTTATCTTCTGGGACTCCTATGATACAAATGCTATTATATTTTAATAAGTTGCTGAGTTCCCTACCTTCTCTACCTTCGTGATCCATTATCTTTCTTACCTCTTCTTTTCAGCTTTAATTTTATCTTCTATATCACTGATTTGCTCCTCTGTTTTGTCCATCCTCATTTTTATGGCATCCAGTTGGGTTTGCATCTCATTTACAGCATTTTTAATTTTGGCCTGACTAGATTTTAGTTCTTTTATCTCTGCAGTAAAGGATTCTCTAGTGTCTTCTAAGATTTTTTTCAAGCCCAGCTAGTATCCTTATAATCATTGTTTTAAATTCTAGTTCAGACATCTTAATTATATCTGTATTAATTAAATCCCTGGCCATGAGAAAAAATAATAATAATAAAAACAAGAATAAAAGTAAAAAGGAAGCTAGATCCTATTTACCCTAGAGCTGAAGCTTCACAGCACTCTATGATCAGTAGACTTGGGGCACACCAGTCGTTTGTGCTGGTCTTCTGGAGGAAGGGCCTGTTGTGATGATTCTCAGGTGGACTTGCCCAAGTGGAAATATGCCTCCAGGGGGCAGGAGGGCGGGGCTTAGTGTAAATGGTCACAGCCTCCACTAGGTGACACTGTTTTGCTCCCTGCAGGCTTTCAGTGCTGATGGTCAGGGTGAATATGGCAATGCCCTGCTCTCTAGCCCCAGGGCTGAAAGTTCAGACCCCCCACTCTTCCTTGAGAGCAATCAATCACCCCTCTTGTATTCCCAGTTTCTGTCAGAACCCTGCATTCACCCTGCCTGTGTCTGAGGTTGTGTTTTTTTTTTATCTCAGGCCCACGACTGAGTTTCAAAACTGCAAATTTTAGGGACCCTGTGGCTGGGACCTGAGCTGTTTCTTGGGGAGGGGGTGGTCTTGCTGTTCTTTTGCCGTTTGCTGACCAGTCCCAGGAAAGCAATGGCGCAATCAGGCCGTGTAGGCACAAACGAGCAGCAGTTCACAGTTTGTGGCAAAACAGCAGAAAGCCGGCACCAAGACTCACTGCTCTCAGCCAACTTTCCCACTCCTATGCCTGGGAACCATGCCACACTGAGGCACCACCCATTCTTCTTGCAGCCCAGGTGATCCTCAGACCAGGCTGTCCCTCCTGGGACTCCTCCCTGCTTCGTCACCTGAGCACCTTTAAGCCAGGCACATCCACCATGGTAGTGGACTTCTGAAAGTTCAGATTTTGTGCTCTGCTGCTTATAATACTTGGTGGTAGCCTCTATAAGCCCAGCTCCCTCCCCACCGGGGTACCCACAGCTATATCCCCCCAAGTCAACTCTCTACACTTCCTACCTTCTAAAAGGTGGTCACTTTTCTACTTGTGGACTTGCAGGTTTTGTCCTCTCAGACCTCAGATTGATTTATTGGGTGCTCAGAATGATTTGATAACTATCTAGCTGTGTTTGAAGGACAAGACAAGCTTAAGGTCCTCCTACTCCTCTGCCATCTTAATTTCTTCCCCTATTTATTTATGTTTTACAACTCCAGAATAAAGAAGAAAATGAAAAACTGGCCCCTGAATCTAATTTAAATTGTTAGAAAAGAAGTTTTTTGTTTTTTATTTATTTTTTTATTAATTCTAGATCTTTACACCTTTTCCTTGTGGATAAAAGAAGAGGATTTTCTTACACATGGAGAGTTCAAAATTTAAGTAAAAAAAATGTGAGGCCACATTTTACTTTCATGAAAGTTTATTTTGAAGATCACATTTTTGCTTTTCTTTGGCCCTCACTGGAATCTTATAAAAAAGACTCAAGGAGAAAAAGAAGCCTGTTAATGACTCTGAAACAGTGTCTGTTTAATATTCAATATAATTAAAGTAGGTTTTGTTTTTCTGTATAGCTTTAATCTGATCTTACTAAAGCAGGCTAATATACCTAATATGTAACCAAGTATGCTCTAAATCTAGCTCGTTAACAGATGTTGAAATCATATTATCTCTCTGGAAGCAGGGTTTGTTTGTTTGCTTTGTGTGGGGGTCATTTATTATTTTATTTACGTGAGTGTGTTTATAGCTTCAATGAAGTATAATTTACATACCACAAACATACTTTTAGGTGTATAATTCAATGCTTTTTAGTAAGTTGACAGAATTGTGCAACTATCATCACAATCCAGTTTTAAAACATTTTCACTGCCCAAAGAAGATCTTTCATTTGCACTCATACCCTGTTCCCCTCTCAGCAGCAGCAGCAAACTATAAGGAGAAAAAAGTTTTCTTAAAAATGATCCAACTTCTCCGTTATCTACTCTTTAGACAGGCCAGCAAGCCAAAGGACTAAAATGAACAAATCAAAATGAAAATATACCTCAAATTAAACTAGCTTATGAAGTTCAATGCCTCCCCCAGATTTATGTTTTGTTTTGTTTTGTTTTTTGCTTTTACAAAAATCTGGCACTGTTATAGTCTCCAGTATGACAGAAGAAAGATCTAAGAGGTAGAGCCAGCAAGTTATTTGGCTGATTTTGTTTATCTCTAATTTAAACTCAATAAAAATGCAGTTAAAGTATTTCTTTGAACATAATTGAAATGTATAGAGTTTTTAAGAAACATAAACTCATTAATTTTAAAAAATTTTTATTTTGAGTAAGCACTTTTCCCCATGCCTTCCCAGTTTTCACAAATAATATACAATTATTTCAGCTAAAATTTTAAATTTTGAAGCAAAAGGATCTCAATATAAGTCATTGAGAACAAAGGTCAATGTCCCTGCAATGATTGTACACAACTTGGGCACTGTAGGTAGTTAAAAGGTGGCCTTTTGAAAGGTAAGCTACAGATCCATTCAGTAAAGCCATCTACCTCATCAACCTTGTTGGCCTTGCAGAAGGGGTTACTGCTTAGCAGACACATGGATTTCTAAGTTATTCATTAATTACCTAGAAAAAAGGAATGAAAACATAAGGAGTGGGTTATGAGCCTAAGATTAGGAACTACCTCATATCTCTCCTATGTGCTCACAGATGTTTTAAATGATTTCATCGGACGGTAAAATCTTTCTTTTAAGTGAGACTCATCATATCATCTACATACTCTACATACTTCATATATATTTATTAGTACGAACTAATAAATACATAACACATAATAAAGAGCCTATGCTGGGCGCCTGGGTGGCTCAGTTGGTTAAGCGACTGCCTTCGGCTCGGGTCATGATCCTGGAGTCCCGGAATCGAGTCCCGCATCGGGCTCCCTGCTCAGCGGGGAGTCTGCTTCTCCCTCTGACCCTCCCCCCTCTCGTGCTCTCTCTCTCTCATTCTCTCTCTCAAATAAGGAAATAAAATCTTTATAAATAAATAAATAAATAAATAAATAAATAAATAAATAAATAAATAAATAAATAAATAAAATAAAGAGCCTATGCTATAGAGAGGCCATGCAATGATAGAATTAAAAGCATTTTGTAGTTGGGAGGACGAAATCTGAACTTTGTTGTAGAGTAGAGAGGACGTGCAAAAGTACTTAATCCTTCTATAATTAATCAGGAAGTTTTCAGGAAGAAGACAAAGTTCAGACAAAGTTTGTTGTTGGTATGTGATAGATTCAGATACTATAAAATTGGGTATGAAATGACAAAAGACAGAGTTCTGGTGATATTGAAAGAAAGGGGTTTTGTTATCAATTCAATGGCAGGAGGCCTATAAAAATATGACCATTTTCAATTCAATTTCTTTCTATTTAAGTTTACAAAACTTACTGAAAACTTATCATGTGAAAACCACTGTGCTAGAGCCACAGATAATGTATTAGGCCTTATAAGTAAATGCAACAGGAGAATTTCTACTCAGTTAGAGCTCAACAAAATACAACTGTGGCCTAGAGCATACCTGTAATAGTATTGTCTGCATATCTTTTGGGTCCAATCTTAAAACTGTAAGGATTATTCATTTTCTCACTAGGCTGAATAATCAAGGTTTCAGATAGAGAGGCTCTTCTAGGCAATGCTAAAGATAACTGAGTAGCTCTAAATTTTTCTCCACAACCTTGAAGCTCTGCAAGATAAAATTTCCACAATTTTCAAACTGTGCCAAATTTGATAAGGCAAGTCACCAAATCCAAATCCAAATCCAAATTTGAAATAACAGATAGTTAAGAATTCCTAAGATCTCCAAAGAGTCCTTTACAACACAAATGAAAGTTGCAAGACAACATTGGCATTGTGTGGAAGTTCCAAGGTCCAACCTGGAGAAAGGGAAGAAGCTGGGGTAAGGAGGAGCACTGTAGGAGAGCTGACTCTCAAGGTGGGTTTGGGAGGCAACCAGAAAGCGTTTCTTCACCAAGCTTCCTGATAATTGCTTCCACACTGCTGATATTTTTCAGGTCACTCTCTTTTATCCAGGAAAACCGCTTCACTAGTGAATCAACTGGCGACTAAGCATCATCTTTTTAAAATACAAATAATTTTCAAGAGAATAAGAATGCCAATAGTTCTTTATAAGCTAGTGAGAATTAGTTTAAAAATGTCTATTGTAACTGTTTTCCTCTTAATAACTTAAGGTAACTACACTGTCAAAATGGTAGTTTTTAATTATTTATTAGAATAGTTACAAAACAATGAATATATGTATATATGTATATATAGAGAGAATATATATATTTTTTTCAGAACTTTAAAATTTAAAAAGAATTGTCACATGCATTAGATAGTTTGATGCTCATAAATGTCATGTGATAAAAGACATTATTGGTTGACTATTAGCAGTTGCTTGCATGTAAAATCCTGATTTGGGGTATGCCTCACACCTCATTGTAACTCAGGGATTTAGCAAGAAATGTCTAAACCAAACATGGTTTATCACCCGCCTTACCAGTGATTAGTTTGGGGTGAGTATATAATTCATTTCTGGCCAATGAGATATGGGAGAGATCTGTTAAAGACCTTCAGAAAAGGTTACTTTGATCTAAGGGGAAAAAAAGATAAAGGATGCACAGAAAGAGATAAGTCTGCTTTCTTTCATCACATATGGAGTCATATAACAATCAATATATGTTGTTAGATTTGCATGTGAGACACACTTTAGGAGAAAAGAAAACGAGAACTGAGGAAGCCATCTGACAAGCAGGAGGTTGCTAAGTCATCCTGCTGAAAATGGCTGACAGAAAGATGGAAAGTTCTAGAGTCCTTAGTCATGTTATTTAGCTGCCACTTTAAATATATCAGTAGCTTCACACCCTTAGGATTTTGGGTTATCTGAATGACCTCATCTAACCTTATTGTTTAAAGTGATTGAGTCAGAGTTTTTGGTTCCTGATAACTGAAATCACAATGATACATGTGAATTGGTTAGATTCCTGACTTAGAGATATGGTAACTAGGGTTCAAAAAGTTAAGGAACTTGACCAACAACCATAGGGTAAGCTACAGATATTGACATAGTTGCAATTTCACATTCTAAGGATCATATGCCTTCCATTTAATTCTATGCCAATTTTGTTGAATAGAAATAAATAGATTTGGGGTACTGAGATACTTTGGGAAACTAAATAGATTTATTCTTCTATCCTCTCCAAAATAGGAGTATTGTGGTAGAGGACTTAAGGTATGAAAAAGAACATTGAGAAATTGGAGCTCAGAAAAGGGGGAGCAAGGTATCATCTTCTTGTTTTGCCCATTTTGAAGTTTTGTCTAAAGCTGGCCTGAAACTCATGAGAAAGTTGAAACTCTCTTCCTCCCTTTCTTCCTATTTCACACGTACTTCTATTCCCAGGACCCCAAATACCTTCTGTTTAATAGAGCCATATTCAGCCAGGTGACTTAGGTAGAATCTCATGATTACAAGGAAAAGAATCCACTTAAACTAAAATAAAAATACAAATTTATTAAAGAACAAATTGGGGAATCTCATGGAACAGAAGGGTAGAGAGTATTGCTTAACCGAAGAGGAGTAGTTAGATGATAGATAGATAGATAGATAGATAGATAGATAGATAGATAGATAGATGATAGATAGATAGAAATCTATCAGGAACTTACATGTGCCATGGCATAGGAGTCTTTGCCGCACCATTGGCTTCTCTAATTTATCACTCTTTCTGTGTAGACCAGCTTTTCTCTACTCCTCATGCACAAGGCCAAAAGATGCATTGTCCCATCCCTGCCAATCCACCAGTGCCGGTTTAATATGACTTTCCAGGCAAATACTCTGTTATGCCTGGACCCATTCTGCCCATGTCGCAACCCTTAATCCTGAATTCCTCAGAAAGAGGATAGGTCTGGCCAAGCTGAGCCTCTGGATTGGTTTCACTCTAACCAGATATCCCTACCTTTGTTCAACCACTATTGCCATAGGGTGGTGGCCATATTGAAACATCATCACCTGTATGGTAGCAGACAGTTCTCAGAGAACAGGCTACGGCTGGCAAGTATCCTTGAATTGAATCTGACCTGTATTTAAAACTTCATTTTATTGGGTTTCCTAGTGATTTCAAAGTTTATAATAGCCAATTTGTAAATAAAAACTTAAACATAATGTGGTCATAAGTAAGAAACTCCCTTCTACAGATAAAGGGGAAAAAAGAACCAGACATCCCTGATGAGGATGACTACTTAATGTGAATAATGACAAATAAGTGACAAAAAACTCAGAAGTGTATCTCAGCATTTTTCAAAGGGCAGTTATCTGTGTAATTTATAATTACCCATTACACTTAGTTTATACATTACAAATACAAAATATTTTTAATGTGTACATATTCAAGAAGAATTAAAATGAATATATTGTATATTGGAAGTCCATTAAAAACTAAATTCTTACATGGATTATTTGACTGCATTAGAGTAACTCAGCAATGTCCCTTTAGAACTATAGATGTAATGTTAAAATTTCAGATAAACATGTGATATACAATCCTGTAATGACATCAGAAAACATAACATATATTTTAAAGTGGTGAAAATGAATAATGTGAAAGCTAGATCACACTACAAATAATACAAAGCATACAAAATATATAATTTAAGTCAAATAAAAAATGCCCATATGTGAAATAAATTGAAATTAAATTTTAATGAAAGTTAGGGAAGTACAGGTATAAAAACTGTTAAGAATTGTATAGATTGTAAATTTTAACCATTAGATTTTTTTTAAAGCTGAAATTCATGTTCTATATGTGTCAACACCAGTATGAATTTTGTTTATCAAAAGTGTTTTTCAAGCATCACAAATTTTGGGAGCACAATGATTCAAATCATAAATTCTGACATGATATGTGAATCTATGAAAATATATATTATATATGTAGTTATATATGTGAAAATATATTAGGGAAGACCTAGCTAACATGAAATTCATTTAATAAATTGAAGTAGGCAATAATACAGTTCTTTATGAGATTTACAGGGAATTTGAAAAGAAATGCTATGTCAAGTAGATCTTTTTAAAAGGTAATGACTTAAGATTTCAGAGTGAGATGACAGGAAATGTCAGAACTGAATCATACGGATTCATGTGCTGTACGTAGAGGGCTTATCTAGGATGGGAGCTGTTTCAGCATAAAAATGAAAGCAAAAATCATACCATCCATTTAGAGAAATCAGAACCACACAAACATTTACCCAGTACTGCAATAACAAATTTCCCACTTTTTTTTTTTTCATGAGAGGGCAGTTTCATTCCTTTGTTAGTTTCCATTTTCATTAATCTCTGCCTTCCCCGAGTTGAGTGAATATGCCCACATACTCTGCAAAAAAAACTGTTCTTGTTTTCAGTTTAATTGGGATCTCGAAATAGACAAGAGCTCAAGTGATTCCTGACTGAGTATTGCAGACATAAAGTGCTTGGAGTGTTCCGATCAGATTTTAGATAAGAATGTGAATTATGTTTATTCCAATGCCCTTAAATCTCCAGAATCTTCAGGCCAAATTTGCCGTGACTTTGACTCAAGAGTGACATGTTATACTATCACCAGGGCTGAGTCAGCTGTGCTTGCCCTTGCAACACCTCCACCCGGGAGCCAGGAGCCAGGCTGCAAGGGTTCCTGGGACACCATATTCCAGACAGAACGGACTATAACTCCAAACAGCCACTGGCGTTTTGCACGTGGCCAGCAGGACACTAAAGGCAAATCAGCAAGGACCCAAATGGACCCTGCCACGAATCCTCAGCCATTTCTGGCACCCTAAAAGGCCAGTTAATTCTGTCTCTCATGCTTATAATTTTAGGACAATAAACCACATGCAAACTCTTCTAGTCACCGAATTCTTCAGTACTGGATCTGTGCTTCCTTTTCTTTGTCTTGTTTTCCTACTCTGCCTACTTTTTCTCGTCAACCCCTTTGTTTTGTTCTTTGAAACTTGGAATTCAGTTGCAAATCAACTTTCCTACTCATCAGCTTTCTTACATTCACTACACTGTGGTGTCTCCTCCCTTTATGTAGATTTCTTTGTTTGTAGTAATCGTCTTATTGAGGTAAAATCTACATTTTAGAGAAGCCCCAGATTTTAAATTTATAGTTCCATGAGCTACAGATGCCTTGATCACCTCTCCAATCAAAATACAGAACATTTTCATCATTCCAGAGAGTTCTCACAAGCACCTTTCCAGGCAATTGCTTACGCTTCCCTCAAAGCAAGCATTTTTAAATTTCTATCACAATAGATTAGTTTTTCCTGATCCAGTACTTCATGTAAAAGCAAACATATAGTGTGAATTCTTTTGTCTGACTTCTTTAGCTTAGCATGTTTTTGAAATTGCCCATGTTTTCCTTAGCAGTAGTTCATTCTTTGTATTGTTAAATAGTATTCTGTTGTAGGGCTTTACTGCTGAACATGTAGGTTTTTTTAATCTTTTTGCTTTTAGGATTAAATCTGTTAGGAACAGGATGTGCAAACTTTTTTGTGGATATATGTTTTCATCTCTCTTGAGTCTTTGGATTGGATTGCTGATTCCTAAGGTATCTGGTTCTTATAATAAATTAATCATGACCCTCAGGTTTTATAAATCAGTTGAGTGAGTTTACTTAAGGTTAAGTTCACCTGTGAGAACTGGATCCCCTCTAAACATGAGGGCTTCTGAAACTGAAGAGCAATCCTGAGTTGCGAAGAATGAATCATGAAAAGCTCCCATGAGAAACCATTTCTGGATACCAGCTGACCTTCATGCCATGTTTCTCTTCTGCCACATTGTGGATTGTGTGTATTTTCATTTGAAGCTCTATACATTTTAAATGTTCTGCCTGCCCTGTGTCATACTTTCACCCACATTCCACCATCCACTGTGTCACTGTTGGGAGGAAAACTTTTCCTCTTCCAACCCAAGTTCAGTGACTGGGGGCCTGCAAATTAACTGACAATAGACAGATTAACAGGAGAGAAAAGAGGGTTTCTTTATGTGTGCCGTGCATACGTGCAGGAGTGCTTAGCAATGAGTATTTCACTCAACAGAAATAAAAGGTTTATATTCCAAACTTGACAAAGCGGTGGTGGGTATGAGGGAGATGTTTCAGTGAGAAGGTGTGGAAGGTTCTGTTGGGTTTTCTGATGCTAATGGAAATGGCCAGTCTGTCTCCTTGCCAGTTGAATTCACAGGAAGCTCCATCAGAGTGGGGGTTATTGGCAGCTTTATTTTTCTGGAGGCTCTGCTTTACTCAGCTAAGAGAAGTTCAGATAAGACTCCTTTCTGCATCTTTTTAGTACAAATGTTTTCACTTTAAAGTAATCTTTATGTCAACTCTGGGGGTCCAAGTGGGTCTCCACATTTCCCCTATCAAAAATTTTACTATCAGTTTGACAGAAAAAGAAGTTTGGTTGATTGCTGTGGAGAGAGATACAAGTTGTGAGGTAGGAGGTCTGCAAAGGGAGAGGAAAACAACATTAATGCTTGGAGCAGACTATAAACTCAGTTTTTATGTCCAGAGGGCAGCTAGTCAAGATTTCTAGACATTGGGTCTGAAGCATCTTTACTGAGAGTAGCTGTGGTAATGTCACAATAATGGTCATTTCCTGGAGCAGAGATTAGAAGATGCAAGTGTTGGGTGAACTTTCTGAGCAGCCCACACTGTTGTGGTGATAAAACCTTTGAAGTTATATCAAGTCATCCAACTTCAGTTTACCGGAATTCAGGAAAAAGGCAATGGTGGGTCTCAGTGATGCCAAGTCATGAGAGTGGGAAAAAAATCAGAAGCATTAATTACTGACAAAATGTGCAAGATGGCAGGATCCAGTTTCCAAAGAGGTGAAAAATAGCTCAAAGACAATGAACAAGACTAGAATCTGACAACTCAGAAGAAAGGGTTATAGTTTTCCATTGAAACACAAACTTTCTCTCTACAGTCACCCCCATTTTGATCAAAGATAATCAAACTAAAACAATTCTTGTTTACAAAATAAGTCTAGTCTCATTAAATTTGGCCTGAACATTTACTAAGTGCAGCAGGAATGATAATTGACCACAAGGACCTTTTAAAGTTTGCTTTGCTGGAACTTTTATAAGGAATTCAGATTGGACTTTTTTTAAAAGTCCCTCAAGACTAGTGTGTCAAACTAAGAACTTGCCATCAGATTTCACCTGCAGTACCTACAGATTTGGGTGAATTCCTCTCTTCTCAGGGTCCCCCAAATAGCTTAAGTTTCCCGGGCCTGCCAGGAAGTGACCTTCCTTACTCATTTATAATACAGGGAAACTTGTAAGTAAGGTAACAGGTCGACTTTTCCAAGAGGGCTTTGTAAATATTGGTTCCCTAAAGCCAACCTTTGTTCCTTAAAACTGTCTGCTCATATCTGATTCTATGCACATCATTCTCAAATATGACATTCTAGTCAAAACCTTAGTGATATAACCAATTTTCCCAACTATGACCTATTACAGGGAGAATAGATTCTTATTGAACTTATGCAAATAACTATATTGCCATGAAAATAAGAATGTTCAATAAGAGTTTCTGAATTCTGGAAGAATATGGTGGGGAGAAAAATATAAACTTTTTTTTTTTTTTACTAAAAAAGTATCTACTAATCTAATAAATTGTTGGGAGTTATAGATAACTTAAGAGAAAGGGATTCCTTAAATCCAGAAAATAGAACAGTAAAGAACTAGCAATGTTTCAAGCAAAAGGCCATAAAAATTATAATCATTCTTTTTCAGTTTGTTCAGTCCCATGTAATTAATTCTTGTTCTGCTTTTTCTTGGTTTAGCAGTTTTATGAATCCATGAGCATCTCCACTAGTGTTCTGGAAATTCTTATTCAGTCCCATGGTAAGATCTTAAATTTATTTAAGCAATGCCATCGGAACCCTATACCACAAGGTTCCTATCATAATCTTTACATGGATCTCTGTGACATCTCTTTTGTGGACAAAGTATTCTGGTTTGATGCTGATTGCAAGAGCTTTCAGGAAAGCACTAGAGTAAAACAATAACTATTTGTGAACAGCAAAAGATTTAAAATTGCTGCCATTAACAATCTGATGAAAGTTCATTATTATAAAAATAATGCAATTGACAAAGAAATGTTGTTTCTGTAACACAACATTTTAAGGTAATAACTGGAGTTATGATTGATAACATCATATCAAGATATCATGGACAGCTGACAAATTTCTATGAATTTTATATAGCTTTGAAATATATTAACAACATATAACCATACTAACACAATCCAGAGAAGGTTAAGTATCCTTCTTATTTGATAATGTTTTTTATGTACTTAAACATATAAAATAAGCCTATATTTTTTTTCTCAAAGATTTCATCTATTTATTTGAGAGAGAGAGAGCACAAGCAGGGGGAGTAGCAGAGGGAGAGGGAGAAGAAGGCTTCCGGCTCAGCAGGGAGCCTGACAGGGGGCTCAAGCCCAGGACTCTGAGATCATGACTTGAGCCAAAGGCAGACGCTTAACTGACTGAGCCACCCAGGTGCCCCTAAAATAAACCTATTTTTAAAAATATCTCTTTTTATAAAGTGAAAGAACAAATCCTTTGAGATATTCCAGGTACTCTATGGGAAATCTCAAAGACAGTTAAAGATCAGGATTTTATTTAGGGAAGATAAAATAGCAAAAGTTGTCAAAAATGACATAAAGTTTGAATTAAATAGGATCAGAGACCACTATGAAACAATACTTAGTATTCAACCAAACTGACAATAAAAGACTTTAAAAATAAATTTAGGAGGTAACATGACTGTAAAAATCAAAAACATAACAAAACCTAGCTTGTTTAACACTGAGAAGATTTGGTTCTCTCACATAATTGAAGGGGTTCAGAACAACCCTCCCAGAATGTGCGACTTTGGCATATGGATTATTTTGAGCTAAAGGTACTTGAGACCGTGTGGGCTCAAGAGAAACTTTAGTCTCTCCCTTAACCACATGGAAGAATCTAAACTGGGGGTCTTTCCCAGAATAAGGGTGATTCCCAGAGATAAATTTTATCTGAGTGACCCATCTGTATGGTAGGGCAAACATCTAATTACCAAACATCTGCTCATCTTATCACCATATGAAATGCATTTTGTTCCTCTGAAATTGCAGACCCTTACCCCCTTCTCCTTAGTTCAGGATGACATTTATACCTCATTTTGCCTGACTGTCTTTGGAATTCCCATGTCTGTATGGATTCCCTGTACATAAACTATTAAATTTGATTTTTTCCTGTGGATCTGTCTCCTGTCAATTTGATTCTTAGTCCAGTTAGAAGGACCTTTGAGGGGACAGGAATTCTTGCTCCCTGACATAATCAAGGACATTATAATGACAACTTAAAGCACAATATAAAGATACAGATTTTTTGTTTTCTACTGTTGGGGAGGAAGACCTTCCTCTGCCCTACAAGGTCCTTCCAGTTGAACTTAGAATCAAATTGACAGGAGACAGATTCACAGGAGAAAATCAAATTTAATAGGCATATACATAAGGGGAATCCACACAGACATGAAATTCCAAAGACAATGAGGCAGCATGACAATTACATGAGCTAAGCAGAGGAACAGGGTTGCGAGGATACAAAGGGGAGGTAGGCCATTAGCAGGAAGTGAAAGGAGATATTTTGAAAAACAAAGGTTGCCCTATTATGCAGAGAAGTCTCATAGGTAAAGGGGAGTCTCTGTTAATAGCTCTCTTCCACAGGCTTTCCTTTCCAACATAAATTTAGGCAGTTGAGGACCAGGAAGAGCACTTTTCCTGCATCTGCAGGGTTTTGATTACTTTTAGCTCAAAATAAGGTTTATGCCAATGTGGTCCATCTTGGATCATCCTGCCCTTGGTCCCCCCACTACAAAAATTACTCAAAGGGTAAGGAAAAAATTTTTACAATCTCTTACTAGGAGCAGACCAATTATCTAAGAAACTGTGTCCTTTTAAGGGGGGGGGGGGGAACTCCAGTATTGCATTAGTACATTATTGATATTAAAGCTCATTTTAAAAACTTATAATAAATCCGTTCAATCTTAGCTAGCTTGACCCCATGAGATAACATTCTCTCTCTCTCCTTTCTTTTTCTTTCTCTCTTCTCCACAAACCCTTTACAACCATCTAGATCCATTCAGGTTTTTGTCCTTAACTACCCTCATTCTCATTCTGAAACAACCTTTAAACACCATCTAAACAACTACCTTAGGATGATATTACCTCCTTTTATACCTTAACAAAAACACATTCCTATATTCCTTGAATACCTTTATGCAGAGATATTGTCATTCACCCTGATTATTTCTAGTAGTTACATCCTTAAAGTTAGTTTTCCAAAATGCAAATGCAATCATATAACTACCTACCATTCAACAATTGCAATCTATCACCTAGTAGATAAAATTCAAATTCCTATCCAGGGAAGGTATTCCTGGACAAAGATTTTGGCTAACTTTCTAGTGTTGCCCAATAACATAGACCCATCATGCCCTCCGCTTTATTAGCCATAGTACATATGGGCTATTCTTTGAATGGACTGTGACTTTTCACACCTCCAAGTCTTCGCACATGGTCGTTCCACTCCCTTGGATTTCCCCTCCACCTCTCACCACAGGCACACCTCGCTGCCTCCTTTAGGGGCCGGCTCAGTTGCTTCCTCCTCTGTGAAGATTTCCCAGATTTCTTTATCCATACTGGGCACTTCTTTCCCATGGCTCTCATTGCAGCTGGTACCCACCTTCCTTCCTTCCTTCCAGTAACTTTCACACGCTCTCATTTTGTCAAGCTTCACATTTTGCCTCATTTTGATATAAATTTCTGAGGGCAGGCATCTGATTTTTTTTCTTCTCCGTATCCCCATCACCTGTCACAGAGCCTTGCAAAAAAAAAAAAAAAGTTGTTTCTCAATAAGCAGTTGTTAAGGGAATGAGGGCATAAATGAATGAAGGAAGTTCACCAGCACTATTTTAGCCCATGCCATTGGGAAAAGAAATTCTGGTAACAGATGCCATGCTAAGGGAAAGTGGTATGTGCAGTAAGAGGAGGGCTTACCTGAAAGCAAATCCAGGGGGTTTATATAAGATAGTGCTTTCAAGCACTCTTTATTTTCATTTTGAGCCTTATGGTAACCAGTGACAAGAGCAGAACAGATATTATTTTCATTTGATATTTGAAAAGTGAAGAAATAGGCATAGAAATGTTAAGGGTCATAAAGCTGGGTAGTAACAAAAATGGAAGTAGAACATTAGTGCCTAGAAATAACAACATCTACTCCACCTTTTTCTGATTTTCTTTCTTTCTTTTTTTTTTTTTATTTATTTGCGAGAGAGAGAATGAGAGACAGAGAGCATAAGAGGGAGGAGGGTCAGAGGGAGAAGCAGACTCCCCACTGAGCAGGGAGCCCGATGTGGGACTCGATCTCGGGACTCCAGGATCATGACCTGAGCCGAAGGCAGTCGCTTAACCAACTGAGCCACCCAAGCGCCCCAACCTTTTTCTGATTTTCATGATGTTCTTTTTAAGCCTTGTATATCTGAAGCACACACACATACACACACACTGAACTAAGTCATAAAACTAAGACACAGAGCTAGAAAGAACCTTAGATATCATGTAATCTGCCTCCTTATAGTGAGAGTGATGATTTATTTTGCTACCATAAGATAAACACCATCTACATCATCTCATTCAATTTGAGCAGCTGGTCTCTTTGTCACCAGTGTTACTTCCTCACAGTTGCAAACAGGTGCTCTTTTGTCTCACTGAAGCCAGAGGGGCAAGTAAAATGGACTTCTCAAGGCTATAAATGCCTCAGAATGTGGCATCCTCCTCCCTTGCATTGGGATGTTCAGAAGGACTCTCTCTCTCTCTTTGAGCCCCCATCCTCTTCCCTGCCCTCCAACAATCTGCAGGCCTGCTAGGAGAAGAGGCATACGTGGCAAATTTTTGTAGCCCCAACCTCCCACACCCTGAATGAACTATTGAGTTCATTCTGATTTGAGTGTAGACCAAAGGACAGGCTACCCTGTCATTTGTGAGCCTGTAAGGTGAATGTGAACCAACACATCAGCCAGGTTCTAATAATCATCTCCAGTTGACCTGTATCAAAGGATGGACAATGGGAACCACCTTCACCTTTAGCCTTATCACCTCCTTGACTTAAATATATTCAAGCAACCGGGGTGCTTGGCTGGCTCTGTTGGGGAAGCATGTGACTCTTGTGAGTTCGAGTTCCATGTTGGATGTAGAGATTACTTAAAAATAAAAGCTTTGAAAATGTATGTGTGTGTGTGTATATAGTCATGCACCCCTCCCAGAATAAACATGTTGCCTTAGTGACTGGTTTTTATTGTCATTGTTGTTTTGTTTTAGATTTTGCTTCTCGTTTTATGTTTCCTGACCCGCTGTCACTACAACCACAGTCCAGTCAGACAGGGTGTGGCAGCCAGAGTAAAAAGTTTCAGCGTAGCATAAATCACTGGAAGTAATTGTGAGGGATAGAAGTAATATCAGAAAGAAAAGAATACCTAAAATTAAAGTTCCAAAGGGTAAATGTATATTACTAAAAGGACAAAATAAAAGGCCATGTCGTGGTCAAGTTACAAAGTTCATTACCACCCATGACAAGGTTAGATGATTGTAAAGGATTGTTAATTGTTAAATAATCAGCAACAACATGGATTTACTTTGTGTCTTTTATTTCTGCTCTTCAAATTTTTTGTGCACTTAACATACAATGTCTGTTAATACTAATATCAAAGACATAGATATTCTCTGGCTTTTATGGGCACCTGGTGTTTCTCAATACAAGTGCATGGAGAATTTATAGCAGAATTTGAAAATGAAAGCAGGCTATAATATTTTCAAAGTCTAGTATACACGTTTGTTGTACTTTCCGGCAGGTGGCAAAAAAGATTAAAACACAGTAAATCCTTTTCTGATAAAGTCTACTCTTCTATCATGGAAACTTCACAGTAAAATAATTTTCTAAATGTGTGAAATTCAAATGCCTATTTTTTCGTTTGAATATCTAGGTGTGCTCATTTGTGATTTTCATGACAAAACAAAAGCTTTCTGTACTTTTTACAAAGGTAAATTACTCTTCTATATTACCTAAAACAGAAGCATCTCAATGATAGGAGGTTTGCAAGATAGAATAGAGCTGGAAACTACTGTTTCTTTGGATGTAGACATGTCTCCTCTCTCCTCCCCTAAAAAAGAAAAGAAGTCAAGTGGTAGACAATTTGATTATCTGAAAGCAGCCTAATTGTTTATTATAGACTGCAATCATACTCATTCTTAATTCAAGTCTCTTTATATAATTTTTAATGTAAGTTTAATGTAAGGAGCAGAAGCTTTTGTGTGTAACTTAGCAAAGATAATAAAAGCAATAAAAGCTGAATTTGTCAGGTGCCTGGGTGGCTCAGATGGTTAAGCGACTGCCTTCGGCTCAGGTCATGATCCTGGAGTCCCGGGATCGAGTCCCGCATCGGGCTCCCTGCTCTGCGGGGAGTCTGCTTCTCCCTCTGACCCTCCTCCCTCTCCTGCTCTCTGTCTCTCATTCTCTCTCTCTCAAATAAATAAATAAAATTTTTAAAAAAGAAAAAAAAAGCTGAATTTGTCTTTTAGACTTGAAAAAAACTCCACCAAATTTACACAGAGAAAGTGATATACAGTGATGACACAAGCTATACTCCTGTTATCAGAAAATAACACAATTGAATTGCACTGGGCCAGCTCAAGTTGTCATATCATGTTGCTATTGTTTCTTATAAAATAAATAGCTTTGTTTATCATGAGCCAATGTGACATGGCAGTGCAAAAATCATATTCCATGCTGTGGCAGCAGGGAGGAGAGCAGATGTCACCACTCAACTAAACCTGCAAAATCCTTTGGAATTCCTATTTATTAAAGCCCACATTCTTTGAACCTTGCTCCCTAGCCAGGCTACACCTTCTGCAGCCAAATTCACAAATATGCTCACTGTTAACCAATAGAAGTGCCCATCCAGAAAAACAAAGGTCTTTCTTAAGAAATTCTGGAATACAAATTGATTTCACTAGGAGCAACCCAATTGCACTGTGTAATGTACACTTACTTATAACCAATTAACCTGCTCTTTCATCACATTTAAAATGCAGCTTTAAAAAATTGCTCAGTGACTTTATATGTAAAAGTACAGTCCAGAAATCGTGCAATGCACCATTCATAATAATAATTTCATTTACCTATCTTTCTACCTCCTCTTGATTTTTCTCATTTTATCCCCAGCATCTTGTGGCTTTTCTTTTATAAGTTGCATTATAGAATCTTACCGTGAGGGTAAGATAATGAAGAAAAACAAAACTAATGGGAAAAAATTATAATTAAGCAGTCCATGGCACATTTCTGCATGAAGCAATAAAGGCAATTTACAATATTGGTCATATCTATAGGAAAAGCTTTTGTTGTACTAAGGCACATTTTTATGCTGATAAACTATTGAACTAGAGTGCACTCATAATGGCTTCCCCATAAAAAAGCTCTATTCTGTGTCCTGAGGTGAGGATAAGAGAGAAAAATAAAAATCAAAGTAAATTGATAACGAGTCTTTCTTTTTCCAGTAAAAAGTGGAAAAATTCATGTATTCCTTTGTAGATGCACAATAAATTATCATTTTTTATTGTGTGTATATATGTCTTACATATATGTGCATGTAACATATACACACATATATTTTATATGTATATGTGATATACTTTATTATATATATACGATATACCTCATTATATATATACTTTAACACACACACACACACACACACACCTTGGGAGAGATTGTAAGACAAAATGCCATAATTATAGGGTTCATATTCATGGAATACATCCCCTACATAAATCTCAAGGAATCCTTTAAAAGGTTAATTTCCAAAACATGCCTACTGATTACTTTTTAGTTTTCCTACCTTAGAGATTTGTGACCTATGATAGAGATAGGAAAAGTGATTCACATACATTCACATAATAAATAGAAGAGCTAGGCTGGTACAATGTCCATTACCTCATCTTGATAATAACACCCCAATTCTTGGCTACCCTCCATAGAGCTTAATCTTCATGGGACTTCGAAGCCATTGAGTGTGCCCACAGACCAAGTAAGTCAATCAAATTAGACTCTTGGAGCTAGAATCTTGAGCAGAGTGTCACCAGAATAGAAAATCCCCAGATCTGACTCCTCTTGATCACAGAGTCATGGAAAAATTGTTCACTAGTTCCTGTAAACCAGATCCAAATGCCTATCCAGAGATCAGACTTTCCAAGGCTTGATAGTCATGCTTTTCATCTAGTTTTATGAGCTACCCTAAACACTTCCAATAAATTCCCTTTTTTTCTTTATTGCTTAGACTAGCCAGAAAAGCTTTCTGTTCTATGCATCCAAAGAACCCTGACTGAAATAGTTAGCAGTATTTTCTACCCTGTTCAGCAATATTTTCTACCCTGTATACAAGCTATTGGGCTGCTCCAGAAAATTCTCCATTTCTTTTTTTTTTTTTTAATGTTATGTTAGTCACCATACAATACTTCATGAGTTTTTGATGTAGAGTTCAGTAATTCACCAGTTGCATATAACACCCAGTGCTCATTGCAATACGTGCCCTCCTTAATACCCATCACCGGGCTAACCCATCCCCCCACACCCCTCCCCTCTAGAACCCTCAGTTTTGTTTCCCGGAGTCCATAGTCTCTCATGGTTTGTCTCCCCCTCTGATTCCCCCCCCCTTCATTTTAAATTCTCCATTTCTAATATGTAGAAAAGACTTTCAGAAATGTACCTATGATACAATAAATAAAGCCTGTCAGAAGTCAGAATTGAACTTAAATTCTGTTTTTTCCTGATTAATTCTAGACCTTTTTCAAATCATTTAATTTCTCTGAGACTCAGTTTCGTCATTTGTAAAATGGGAACATTTCCTGTTTAGTTATGTTGAGGATTAATTGAAATATGAATTGTTTGAAAATCCTTTGTAAGTTGTGCAGTATCATTCAACTGTTAGCAGTGATCATAAACTCCTTAATTCCACTTTGCCACTTAGGCATGTTTCAGCATGGCACCTCTCCTTTTTCCTCTCTATTGTAGACTGTTTTTAAAAAACCACAATAGAGGTATCTAAATCAGAAAGAGGAAAATAAAACTATTTTGTAGATGACGTGATCTTGTACACAGGAAATCTTAAGGAACTTACTAAAAAATTGTTAGAATTAGGGTTAGGGTGCATGGGTGGCTCAGTCTGTTAAGCGACTGCCTTCAGTTCCGGTCATGATCTCAGGGTCCTGGGATCGAGTCCCGCATCAAGCTCTCTGCTCAGTGGGGAGTCTGCTTCTCCCTCTCAATCTCCCTCTGTGTTCTCTCTCTCAAATAAATAAATAAAAATCTTTAAAAAAATAAAATAAATAAAAAATTTTAGAACTAATAAAAGAGTTCAAAAAGGTTGCAGACTACAAGATCAATATACAAAAATCAATTGTATTTCTACTCACCTGCAATAAATGATCTGAAAATGAAATTAAGAAAACAATTCCCTTTAAGAGGGCATTAAAAAGAATAAGACACTTGCAAATAAATTTAACGAAATATATGCAGAACTTATACTCCGAAAACTCAAAGCATTGTTGAAGGAAACCAAAGACCTAAATAAAACATCTCATATTCATGGATTGGAAGACTTAATATTGTTAAGATGACAATACTATGACAACATTGTTAAGATCAATCTATGGATTCAATAGAATTCCTATCAGAGTCTCAGTGGGTTTCTTTGTAGAAATTAACAAGCTGATTCTAAAATTCTTAGGGAATTGCATGGAACTCAGAGTAGCTTTAAAGTCTTCAAGAAGAACAAAGGTGGAGGACATACATTTGCAAATTTCAAAACTCATTACAAAGCAATAGTAATCAAGAGAGAGTGGTGTTGGCACAACTGTAAACACATAGATCAACGGAATAGAATTGAGTGTCCAAAAATAAGTCCATGTGACTTTGGTCAACTTATTTTGAAAGTGGTCCCAAGATCACCTAATGGGAAAAGAATGGCCTTTTCAAAAAATGGTGCTGGGACAACTGGATAGCCACACCCAAAAGAATGAACTAGGATCTTTACCTCACACTATATATAAGCATTAATGCAAAATAGATCAAAGACCTAAAGATAAGAGCTAAAACTATAAAATTCTTAGAAAAAAGCATAGGATATACCTTAATGATGTCAGATCTGGCAATAGATTTTCAGATATGACACAAAAGTACAAGCAACAAAAGACAAAATAGGTAGATGGGACTTCATCAAAATTAAAAATGTGTGTACTTCAAAGGACCCTGGAAAGAAAGTGAAAAACAAGCCAGAGAATGGGAGAAAATACTTACAAATCATGTATCTGATAAGAGACTTTTATCTAAAATATATAAAGAACTCTTACAACTAATAATATAAAAACAAATAACTAAATTTTTAAATGGGCAAAATGTCTAGGTAGACATTTCTGCAAAGATAAACAAATGGCCAATAACATGAAAATGTGCTTGATATCATTTGCCATTAGGGAAGTGCAAATCACAATTGCTACAAGATACATTACACTCACTAAGAGAGCTAGAAGTAAAAAGTCAGATAGTAACAACTATTGATGAAGATGTGGAGAAACTGGTACCCTCATACACTACTAGTGAAAGTCTATCACCGTGCAGAATAAGAATAAGAATAAATAAATACCGTACATCGTCTCTGATCTCAAGGTGCTGCAGTCTACTAGAGATAGCAAGCATTCGAAAACAGTGCAGTCACTTTGAGAAACAGTCTGGCAGTGTCTCAGTTAAATGTTTAATTGTCATAGGATTCCATAATTCCACTTCCAGTTATAGACCTGAGATAAAAAAAAAATAACAAAAACCTGTACACAAATGTTTACAGTAGCATTATTCATAATAGCCAAAGACTGAAAGAGCCCAAGTGCCCATCAACTGGTGAATGGATAAAAAATGTGGTATATCCATACAACAGAATATTATTCGGCCATAAAAAGGAATGAAGTAATGATGCATGTGACAATATGAATGAACCTTGAAAACTTTATGCTAAGTGAAAAAAATCAGTCATAAAATACAGCATATTATATAATTCCACTTACATGAAATGTCCAGAATAGACAAATATATAAAGTAGATTAGAGGTCACTTAGGGCTCTGGTGGATGGGAGGATGGAGGATCATAACTAAAGGAATGAATGGAGTTTGAGGTGATGAAAATGTTCTAAAATTAACTATGGGAGGGAGACATGAACCCTGAGAAACTATGGACTCTGAGAAACAAACAGAGTTTTAGAGGGGAGGGGGGCAGGGGAATTGGTTAGCCCGGTGATGGGTATTAAGGAGGGCACATACTGCATGGAGCACTGGGTGTTATACGAAAACAATAGATCGTGGATCACCACATCAAAAGCCAATGATGTACTGTATGGTGACTAACATAACATAATAAAATTAAAAAAAAAATTAACTATGGTAGTAGTTGTGCATATTGTGAATATTCTAAAGACAGTTGAATTATGCACTTGAAATGTGCAAACTGTATGGTATGTTAATTAAATTTCAATAAAGTTTTTTTTTTAATTAAAGCCGTGATAGAGAAAGGAAATCATACATCTCCAGGTATAAATATTTAATAAAAGCAAATAAAATACTTTGGGTGCAAAAGTTATATAAGTGTTAGGATCTATGCAGTTTTGTTTATGTATTTATAAAGCATATTATGCCCAACGTAGGTATGTAAGTCCTGTAGCTCTTATGTGAAACTTTATAGCAGAACCTATGCCACACCTCTTTATCCTCTGCATTGGATATAGGACTCAATATTGTGTGCAGAACCATACTTTATTAATCTTATATGAGTATTTCTCATAATAAACTGAAATACTTTGGTGGAAGATAATAAAATGTGCTCTTTGCTTTGGGTTATTGACACATTTTACTTTTTATCCATATCCCAAAAAGAAAGCAAAAACAGAGAGTTCTCTGCTGGTTTCTCTCTTAAGCTTTTCTACTTCTCCCTTACTACCGCCTCCATCAGGATTAAATACTATCATGTTTTCTCAGAGAACTTTGCATATAACTAGATCACAGTATTGATTTCATCTGAGTCATTTCTGTTTTCAAATGCTTGCTAGATCTCTAGTAGACTGCAGCACCTTGAGATCAGAGACTGGCATTTATTCTTATTCTCCACGGTGATAGACCTTCACTACATTTCTGCAAAAAGGATAAAAATATTACATTTGGGCATTCTAGAAGATGGGCTTTTCTAGCAATTATAATAAGAAATCATAGAAATTCAGACTTGAGAGACCTGAAAATTTTGGTCTGATGTCTCAAATTATGTAAGAAATCTTTCCATAGCATTCCTGAAAAAATGCTTTATTCAAGTCACTGAACATTTCTAATGCTGCAGAATCCATACCTCAGAAAGGGGTTTGTTGTTACATTTTCAACTAGGTTTTATTGTTGAGAGTTTCATCATTAATGTTAAACCAGATAACCTCGTAACTTCCACCCTTTGGTTTGTCTAAGGTCTGTCACATATGGCTATACAACATTATCTAATTCATCTTCCATGACAGCGTATTAATTATTTAAAGACACTATTACAATCTCCCTTGTCTTCTCCTTGCTGAGAATCCCACTTTATTTAAATGTTTCTCATAGACATGATTTCTGGACCTTTCACCATATGGGTTCAACTCCTTGGGACACCACCAGATTCTCAATATCCATTTTAACTTGTACTTCCCAGAGAAGAGGCCTAAAATATGGGACTGGTGTCAAATATACAGATGTCTTTTCCCTCCATAATCTATAACCTGGTCTTCTGTTAATCATTCTAAAACTCTTTGAGTTATTTTGAGAGTCACATCATATCATAGTCTCTTTACTAAGCTTGCATAAGCTGAACTCTTCTCGTATACATTTTTTTCTGTATGAATCCTGTTAAGTCAGATCTCCTTAGTTCTTAAACTTGCAATTAATCTTTTCACTGAGCAAAGTGGCTGACATACAGTAGTTGCTCAAGAACACGATTTTTTCCCATAATTCTTTGACTGCATTGCCATAATGCTGAAAATAAGTCAATTGAGAGAAATAGCGAAGTTGTATCATCAGTCAACTCAGTCCGAACAGTTAACCAAGTGACCCATGGTGACGATGTTTGAAACAATCTTCCTAACGAAGCGTCTGAGGTCAGTGCCATTAAAAACCCAAAGTCAGTGCTAGATTTCCAAATCATGCCCCATCTTGCCTAAGATGCCTAACCTTTCTGTCAAACAATAGCAATCCCATAGCCTGAGAGGCATTATTTTTGCTAAGTGGCTGTTCACATACTTCGTCTCTATAATGCTGCCTTCTAATTCGTAGGGTCACAATTCTGATGGCCATTGCTACCACATGTGAGGTTCAAAGGAGAAAGGGTGATGTTTTATTTTCCTAGTTTTATTAACTCATGAAAATATTGATTTGAGCAAGTATAATTTGTGAGGTATGTAATCCATTCTTGTTTCCTTGATTAAGGAAAGGTAAATTCAAAGACATGGCCCAAGAAAATACCTTTTTAAAAAATATAAATGTAAGTTGAAAATAAATCATAGGTACTATTGGAAAAGACAAGCTTCTCTGCAACCTAAAATTTCTAATTAAAACTGGGCTGTCACAGTTTTATAGTTTGTGGTGGCTAAAGATTATCTTTTATATCACACATCAACTTGAACACATTGTTTCATAAATGAAGCTCGCAATTCCAAGGGATTTTAGAATTTGGGAAGCTTTTTGTCATTTTTTGATATCCTCGTATTTATGGAAGAATAGTCAGACAAACCTCCTGTTCTTTAATAGCATAACATCAGGTACTTCTTGGAAACACGACCCAATAGAGCGAGAGCGAGAGAGAGGGACTGTTTATGAGTCAGAGAAACATGTGCCACTGCCAACATGAATAAGAACCATCAGATATTTCTGGTGATGAAAACCTTTCAGTGAGCTGAAACAGGCCACATTCCATTTCTTTTATTTTCAGAGATGAGATGGATTTGAAAACCATAACCTGGCTTCTTGATGCAAGGACTCGCCACATGAGATAATCTCCAGCACATTACTATTGGCAAGCAGATCTTTCACCCTTTTGTCTCCATGCATGACAGAAAATGTTAAATCAGTTTGGTGTCCACATAAACTTTTGATCCTAGGAATAGCCTAGGGTACCATCATTATCTTCCCGAGGACCATGTAGAGGCCTTCAGTAGGTAGTACTAATTTAATTTCTTTGCTAGAGGAAAAAGTAGCTGATTTTCTAGATCAATATTTGATTGAATATGTTTGAAATGTTGGCAGATAAAGGCCCCTTTTCTGGTCCAAAGACTTTTTGAACCACAGAGGTATAGCGTTCTAGCTCCCCTGGGATTTGAGTGGAAGGAGGTCTCAAAGATCTGTAAGAAGCCTTCCTGCCTTTCCTTGTGTTCTTCCAGCAAGACTCTCTAAAGGTTGAGATGAGAAAAAGATAAGATCAAGAACTGGAATGTCTTTATATCCATTTTTTTTAATCTTTCCTGGGGCTTCTCTTAACTAAAAATAATCGTTTATAACACTAGTTTACAAAAACCTCCTATAATAGGATGGTAGAAAGAAAGCCCATCTGATCAGCTTTAAGGAGATAACCCAGTGACTTTGGCAAATAATTTGAGACCTCAGATTCTACCACTCATTCCACTAATTAAACGAGAATGCCCATGTATCAAAAAGGAAATGAATAGAAATTAAAATGCTGAGGTGTTAGACACAGATTAGAACTTGAGTTGTCTAGAGAAATTGATAAATGAAAGAGTTTTTCACAAACTGTACTGGTTTTGTAAAGATATTTACAAAGGAAAAAAATGAAAATTGAGGGAAAATCTATCTAATATTTGACCGTATGAGCAATAACAAATATGTTCAGAAGTACATGAGTCCCTTTTCTTTTTTCTTTTTAAATTTTTACCTAAATTACCAAAATTTATTTATTGGGTAAATAAATGTATTCCCCAAATAAAATAGCTTACATGTGACTGAAAAGTATTATTCAGAGTAAACAATGCTAGCGGTACTGTTTTCTAAGTCTACATAGGAAATTCAAAGAGAGATTCTTGATGAGAATGTTTTCCTTTAATTTTTTCCTTTACTACAGCAATGCACATGCGTTCCCTAAGTACAAAAAGGAAAGGATTTACAGATTCCTTCAACTTTCTTTCCTATCTGTGAACTTTGGTTTGACTGAAGGAGAAATTTGCTTTTCCCTCATCACTGATTTGAACGTACAAGCTCATTTTGTAAAGGAGAATAAGCACTACACGCAAAGCAAACTGCAACTCCTCAGAAATAAAGACTCCAAAGGATTTAATTTTCTTCAGATTAATCAAGTCAATTCTCTTATTTTGAGATGGGAGAGTTGTGGTCAGTGTGTCTTTCTTTCTCTTTCTCTCTCTCTCTCTTTCTTTCTTTCTTTGTTCTTTCCTTCTTCTTTCTTTTCATGACAATTCCCTCACTGCTTCCATCTATATTGATAAAATCATCCAGCCAAAGTAATGATATTTACCATATAAGTGAACAACTATTCAGGGCATCGTATCAAATTTCTTACTTGAAATGGGAAATACTTAGCCTGTGAAAAGGGACTTAGTTTTCCATGTTTTATTTTATAACACCTTGCTCACTGCATGATATGGAATAGGTATTCAACAAAGACTTAAGTTGATCAATTATGTAGATAAATTTAATTTTCAAGTTCTGCTTTTGGGGAAGAGTCATAATTTGAATTAAGTAGACCAAATTTCTATCTACAAGTATATGGTGAGGTACACAATGCTAACGTCATCAGGGGGTGGAATAGAGTATTTCTGCGTGGTGCTTATACATCAGTTGAACATAACACATAAGCTACTGCTATAGGCAGAGGATCTTAAAGGCAAACTCAAATTGCCCCTGAATCTTTGATTTAGAATCCTTGTTTCAGGTCTTCTTGCAACCAGATCTCCCTTATCAATCAAGTAGCTCTGATTGTTAGTCCTTGAGAGACTTTCCATATTTTTCATGGCCTAAAAAGAAGGAAAGAAAGAAAAAAAGAAGTAAAGGCTATTGGATGTGAAAATTAAAAGTGAACCCAGCAAAAAATAAATAAAATTTTAGAAATTTCATATACCTTTCCTTAATATTATTGTTAATAAAAATGTGACTCTACATTTCCCTAAAACCTCATGTTCTGTAAGGCTCAATTTACATATTTTTATAATAAAGGCCCTTGCATATGCTAAGATTTAAGGTTTTAAATTTCCTGATAAGTTCCCTAAATAAAATGATGGGCACTGGATTAATACATTTCATTGGCACAGGTCAAGTCTAATTTGAAAATTCTAACTTTATAATACACAAATATTGGTTACCCACATCCCCCATCCTTTCAGAAACCAGAATTGGGGTAGGTGGGAATATGTATTTACTCCTTCCCTACATAATCCATATTTTTAGGGAAAGGTTACCCTACTCCCAGCCTCCCAGCTCTAGGAGAGTCTCATTGCCTTGCTTGACAACTTTCTGTCCAATAAAGAGGATGCGTGGAACTCCCCTGAGGCTGCACACCATCTCTCACCACATGGGAGGCAGCCTTGGGGGGAGGCCCTCACTGTCACCCACAAAGACTGACTAGAGAGGCAGAAGGACACCAGGCCCTTGACAGCACATGAGGTCTCTGGATCAAGCACCTCTATAGTCTGCCCTACCTCTTTATTTCCCTTGCTTGAGCAATCAATCTTCTCTATCATTTACGCTGTCTTGAGTTAGGTTTTCTGTTATTTGCAGCATTATAGGTACTGATACTCCAACTTCCCATTTTTTAGTATATTTCTTGGCCATTTTGTCATTGCCCAAAGGGACATAGATCATTTGTGGCAAATTATATGGTTTTCTTGGGACAATGTAGCCATACCTCAAATTCTACTATTTGGATATTTAAATTCCTAATTCATTTTCTCAATGGAGTTTTCAATGTTTCTAACATCATAATCCATCTGGAAACCAAATTATAAAAACACCTATTTTAGGTCTGACTACTTCCCAAGTGACTCTGAACCTGGGGATGTAAAGGTGTCATGAAAGAGACTGTCTTGATAGAGAAACCTCCTAATGAGAGCTCAAGGTTTCATCCATACCATGTGCACTCTGTTGAAACTTAAAAGATCCTTTTATTCAAGCAAGGCATATGAGCAAAGTAAAATTACTTGGATGTTATCCTGAAACAGTGATGTTAATATGATCTCATTAAGGTGAATTTTAAAATATATATATATGACATTAAACAACGTGGCATAATAATAAATATCTGTGATTAAATAATTCCATTTAATCATATCATAAAAAATAGTATTTGTATTGATATGAATCAGGGAAACAATTTTCCAAAGAACTTGAGTGACTATTACATATATTTTTAAGTTTCTCAGCTTACTAATCATTTTTGTTTGTTTACTTTTGCTGATAAATCTGCAAGAGACAGCTGAATTTTACAAATGAAATTAATGTATGTCTCGAGGCACTGTGATACACTTAGTATACTTACCATTTGTTTTGATTATGTTCTTCTTACTTACTCATACTGTAGGAAATAGGATATAGTTAATTACATGATTTTTAATTACAATAAAATAATGCAACTAAAATCTGCCATCTATTTTTTTAAAGATTTTATTTATCTGCCATCCATTTTTATTTTATCTGCTACTGTTACCTATATAACACTCTTTTTGGTGATGAGGATTGGATGCTCTTACAATAGAGCCAAGATGAACCACAGTAGTTAGTATCAATTCACTCCTAACATTTGTGGCAAAGAGATGAATACAACACATGGTGGAAAACTTGAGCAAAGTCTGTGATAAAGTATTCTGTGTTTATGCATATATTCTCAAACATTTTATTTTATTTATTTATTTTTAAAGATTTTATTTATTTATTTGAGAGAGAGAGAGAATGAGAGAGCACATGAGAGGGGGGAGGGTCAGAGGGAGAAGCAGGCTCCCTGCCGAGCAGGGAGCCCGATGTGGGACTCGATCCCGGGACTCCAGGATCATGACCTGAGCCGAAGGCAGTCGCTTAACCAACTGAGCCACCCAGGCACCCTATTCTCAAACATTTTAAACATTTGAATACAGTCATTCTTTTCCTTGATATTCATATTCTGGAATGATTACATTGTCTTTAAACTAGCTAGATGAATAATCTTAAGAGAAAAAAAAGGGGGGCTGTGATTCAATATTCTGGGTATATGTCAAAACCTATGACTGAGGGATAGTGATTCCCCACTTACTGAAGCAAGAAATTCCCAGGAGCACAGGGAATCAAGATATGGGTCAATGAAAGCAGAAGAGAAAAACATGGGACCCATCTAGTCAGAGTTGGCTCTGAGACTGCACCAGGTGGGGTAAGTCCTGTGCACTGAGTCTCCTTCATTAATCCAAAACACACTTCAACCAGAGTCCTATCACGTAGACAGAGCACAGTTGCTAGGAATGCAGGAAGCAGCTATTTTTCTGGAGTCAGACAAAAGGGGTTGGCCATGTGAGAAGTATTCACCCTCATCTTGGGAATGAGGCTTCTGGATTCAGTCAAGGCAGAGTGGCATCCTCTCCATCACTGGTGGGGATTCAGGGCAGGCTTTCAATATCATAATCTGTGGGTACTGTGAGTACTGGAGGAAGGTGACACAAGGAAAAACAGAGATGATGCCTATTGTCTCAGGAAATCTACCAGAAATGTGTAACATTTTGCCCTTTACACTAGGAAATGAACACTGCTACTGCTACCATCATGCTGAATGATTTCCCCTAAAGCTACAACTTGGGGAACATTTTAGATGATGTGTTGATATAACTTTATGAATAGAAGCTATTATGGAGGCTTATGGAAGCAGGGGGTATGAATTATGTAGTTCTTGGTAATTACCCGCACCCACATATTATAGGCTGAACATGGAATATTGACTAGAACACAAGTTAGAAGCCCTCCATTCCAGTCTTAGCTGTTGTCAATAATTGCATTGCTTTGGGAAAGCCAAAACCAGTGTAAACTTCAATTCCCTCGCTTAAGAAATGAAAATGAAGAAAACAGACAGGATGATCTCTAAGATCTCTCAAAAAATCCCATGGTTTACATATTTCTGGTAGCTTTCCTGAGACAATAAGCACCATCTCTGTTTTTTCTCGTCCCACCAAACTTCAGTAGTCATATTACTATTCATTATTATATATAAGCTGATTTTCCTAACTCGCTAGTCTCTTAACGATCAGCAGCTCTTCCACAACATCTTTAAGGAAATTGATCATATCAAACAGTGACTCTAAAAAGTAGAAACTAAGCACCCCACAGTGATGTTGGATACACAGTAGTCTCCAAGAGGATAAAAGTAAGCCTGGCAAAATCTGTTTTGTACCTGGCCTCTAATACATTTGCGAAGGAGTGTTAATGAAAAATGAGAGTGATGTTCCCATCACACATTTTTGGATTACTGTGCAGCAACATCAATTGGAAACCTAATGAAACAGAGACCACCTACAGAGAAGGGATATTGTGTTCCTCTGTTTGCCTGCATCCAATTCACCAACTGACTGTATGGAACGAGTTGCTTGTTTGTTTGAGACACTAGTACTGACTGACCACACATTTAATATTGATAATTGGCAGTGCCAATTTCCACTGTCTTTCACTGGTAGAAGTATGCCATGGCCCTTGACAATTATGTGGTGAATGGGAACAGGTTAACAGGCACATTTTCACTCGGGATGGTCTCAAAATTCCAGCACTGCATCCTCTCACAGTGAACTGTTGGAACTAGACCAGGTCCCAGATAAATTAGCTGATCATTCCTCAATTTAACTCTTTCCATTGGCTAAGGAAACATGTCATGCATTCGGCAAATAGAACTTCTCCCAAGCTGGGGAATAACAATAAGAAACCTAGTAGGTGAGCTCCTGCAAAGCATGTCAGGGACTACATATAAAGAGGAAGGCTGATGATGTTCCAAATGGAAATGTTCTATTCTTTGTTTTTGCACCTGTTCAAACTGGCATCTGGTATTAGGTGTATAACTAGTCAAACATTACTACTTTCTGTCAAGCTGGCTGGGAGAAACAAAAGAAAGAGACTATAGTGTAAAATATTAGTGTGTGTTATTTCAGAATGTAGTTACCATGTTTTCTTTGTCAGGCTTTCTACCTGTGCTTATCACTGACTGCAGTTTATTCTTTTTTTTTTTTTTTTAATTTGACTTCTAGGAGCCATCTGGCATTCAGTCTAAGTCCCACATTACAGTTCTCCATAAGTCAGTCTGCTGACTGCCTGTCAGGTTATAGGATTAAGTTTAAGGTTTTCTTAATTCATTGTGAGGTTCTTCATGGGTTTGATCTATTATATCTTCCTTAGCTTGTCCAGTTGTAGATTTCCGCAGTGATTTATGTTTAGCAGGTGTTAGTTTGCTAGAGCTTTCTAAATATCAGCTTCACAATGCAAGGGAGCCTCAGGAAGATACTAGGACTCAAAATTGTATTGCTCCACAATTGGAGAATGGCCTCCCTGCTGAAATCCAATGTTGCAGAGCTATTTATTAAGCTAAAAAGATGGATATTTCAATATATGGAAAAGTAAAGAGGCTTAAATTCCATCATCAACTCACCAGTTGCACTTATGTATTCTGTGGCTCCCAGGATACACTATATCATTTAACACGTAGGACAACTAGATAAGTTTAAAAATACAGACTTACTCTTTGCTGTGAATTACCATGAATTGGAGGGTGATTTTGTAATGTCCTACTTTTAAGTTGAATTCCTTTGTATGATTTTTTTGTTTTCCTAGTGTAAAGTTTAAATGTTTAATGGAAACCCAGTCATTGTTAGGGAGAGGGGAAAAAGTCTTCCTTTAAAGACTATACCTAAGAAAGCATTTTTAAAGGCATTGTTATACATTTGAAAGATGTATATAGCATTGAAGAAAACACAGCATAAAGAATAAAGCTCATTTAGTAATCAATGTCCACATAAGTGTCTGATGGCTATTACAAAATGTTTATTTCTTATGTTACATGAACTTTAATAAAATTTGTAAGTTGGGTTATGGTGACTTCTGTACTTCTCGTGACAATGGGCCATTTGTCTTATCTTTGTGTAAATGACACAATGCAATGTTTACTAAGCCTGTATAATCTTTAGCCTCATACTGGTCTTTTGTGGTATGTATATATAGTGCTCTTTTGTTTTAAGCCACTCTGCTTTATGGTTAGTCCTCACCTCAACTACAGGAAGGAGATTGTAGATGAACATTCCAAGGTACAGGCAGATTAAGGTAATGTACCTGTGATCACACTGAGAGTTAATGGAAATTAAAATGCACAGCTCTGAGTTCCCAGGCCACTGCTCAGTCCCTGGATCAATGGCATTTTGCACTATAAATCGTCCCTATAATTTTAAAAATTTATAATGTGTTCATCAATTTGCATATCTGAGTATGAATTACAGACATTAAAATTGGCTACAACTCCTCATCACCCAATTACTAAAGAGAAGCGCCTAAAAGGTCAAAGTTATGAAAGACCAAGGTAAACAGATACGTGTGCACCTTTTGCTAAATACCATGCATATACAACATGTATTTGTAATTTTTTTGACATTAGAAGATGGTTCAGACTTTGGCTTTTTCATAATAGTTGCCTTTGAATTATTAGGAGACATTAAAATGGTATTTAAAAATTATTTTAATACAATTCAGACTTGATGAAATCATCTTTAGACACCGACTATTAGGGGAAAGTACTTATGTACATCCAAGTCAGTAATAAGATATAATTTGTCAATTGAAAATTGGTACAATTTTTTTAAGAGCCAGAATATATAAAAAGAGTCATGTACATTATGACATGTATTAAATACTGACTAAATACATTCTCGTTTTGGAGATTCTTGATTCTTACGCACATTTCTTCTGTAATAAGGAGTTCTCCACAATTTTCTACCTTTCTGCCAGCTGTCGTTCTCATTCCTTGTCCTATCGTGGTTCCATTGTTTGGCTTCTCACAATCAGTTTCAATGGAGCAATTAACCGTATAGCATTAAGAATACTAACTCAAGAAAATTGTCAAAAGAACATGGAAAATTGAGGATCTTTTTAAAAAACTGGCAGTCTCACTGAAAACTGTAATTAAAGTACATGTGATTCTGCTTGTGTGTTTGTTACACAATTCTACTGGTCTAGAGTTACAGAAAATGTGGGCCCCTACAGTGGAGTACAATGGGAAAGCATTTTTATTCTCCAGGCAGTGATAATAAAGCATAACTCCTTAGGGAGGTACTTCTCCCCTATAGGACTTGCACCACCTTCCTTTTAAATGCTGCTAAGTGTGAAATTAGTGTTGTCCCTCAAAGTGCATAAGATTAATTGTCGGTAATTGAACACAGTTTGGGGGCTAATTATATAAAAATTGATATTAAAGAATACTACCAGATTGAGTTTTACCGTTTGCATTTAGTTTTCAAATTACATGAGTTGAAAGGCAGTGGTAAGAAACAATAAAAATCCATTCAAAGCTGCTAAAGCAAATCAAGGTTTACTAGTCCTTTGAAAGACAAATGAGTCGAATGCTGTAATGTAGGGAAAGCAGTAAAAATGATTCTGAAATTAACTATAGAATTAAAATATCAACTGTTCTAGGACTGTATGGCTTGACCACATTTTGCAGAGGTGACCTGGCTTTCTTTGTGCTTCTAACTAGTAGGTAGAGCAAACCAGGAAATTCGCGCCATTCTTTGACAATGGAAATTATGATGATTTGACTGGAGAATAGGAATAAGGGCAGGACTTCACTGCCTCTCATGTTTCCAATTTATCTTTAAATTTTCAGCTAAAGACTTCTGCTTCCTGAGTATGGAGTAGATGCCCTTTTCCCTATTCCTTCCACTGAGTACAACTGAAAACTGTGAGCCTTATACATAAACATAAGAGGCACCTGGGTGGCTCAGTCATTTAAGTGTCTGCCTTTGGCTCAGGTCATGATCCTGGAGACCTGGGATCAGATCGAGTCCCGCATCGGGCTCCCTGCTCAGCGGGGAGTCTGCTTTTCCCCCTGCTCGTGTTCTCTCTCTCACTCACTCTCTCTCTCTCAAATAAATTCTTTTAAAAAAATAAAACAAACGTAAGAAGACAAAAAGATGGCGAGAAGAAGGCAGATTGGCTAGAGATCTGGGGACCAAAGGATGGACACAGTGGTGAGTGACCTGGTTTTTCTTTGTGCCTCATATATTCCAGACTAGGCGGTGGAAAATGTCAGAAAACACCAGTGGGTACAGACCACAGAAGCCCAATAAAAACCTGTTCTGTCTTGCCAAAACAAAACAAAACAAATCAAAACAGAAAGAGATAGCCTAGCAGGATAGAAATGTTTAGATAATAACTGCTGTACCCAGTAAACACCACAGAAAAAACTACAGCTCCTCATCCCTCATCCCCTCTAGCAAAGGCCAAGTGGAGAGTAAACCTCTACCCTTGCCAGGCTCCCCAAGGCACCCCAAACCACCCTCCTGAGATTAGCAGGACAAGATGAGTAGAAAGTAGAATAAAACGAAAAACACACAACAAAATAATATTAACTTTCTTAGAAACAGAAAAAATAAGGATTAAGACTACAAAGATCCCAATCAGTGATATAGAGGCTAAATTTGAGAAATGTCCCCAGACGTCTAAATGACGATATAAAAAGAGAAAATATGAATTAAAATCTAAATAGTTATAAAGAACAGAACAAAAAGATCAGAAATAGTAAACAAAGATATAAAAAAATTTCAAGATCTAATAAAGAACCAAGACATTAATAAGGCTAAACATGTAGCAGACAAAAATTAGGAACAGAGGTTAATACCTAGAGCCTGGTAAAGCTTTAATTTCTTGCTGTATGCTGGAACTTGTAAGCAATCAGTACAAACACACATGCACACACAGATACACACGTGTGCACACACACAACTTTGCTTTTGGAAATAATTAAAATTAGATTGGTCTCTGCAAAAATAAATAACAAAAGACAATTGGGAAAGTTTCTATAGAACTTCCAGAGAAAAAGAGGAAAAGGCAATGTTGCAATAATTTTATAATTAAGTTGTTGTTCATGTGCAATGGTGACAAGAAGACATTCTCAGATGCCAAAATCCATAGGAAATATATCAGTCAAGTATAATTTCGGAAAGGTTACTAAAAGATGTTCTTCTCACTGAAAAGCAAATCAGTGGTATATTGTGTCAAATAGGGATGAGAACTGAGAACCAAAATCAGCCGAGGAAATAACAATAAATGGAGAAAAGAAAAGTAATCAGGAAATGGTTTGTATTGTCACAGTGGCTACAAAAACAGAAGAAAAAATGAGAAAAACAACATAGTTTTTAATGATGGAAGTTGTGATTCCAGCTGAAACTAGCAAAAATTAATAAAAGAGAAATGAGTCTGAGTGGAGTATGAAACATGAAGTTCCTTGTCTCCCCCAAAAATGTCATAACTCATTATTTCAATTTTGCTAATAAGATAACTGTAGGTTTAGTTTTAAGGCAAATAGTATTTTGAAACAAGATACTTGTTTCACAAAACATTGGAATATATAGGAGAATACAGAATGCCGCATGTATCACAACGGAACCTTTGCCAATAAACAACCACTGAAAAATAAACAGCAAAGAAACATAAAAATAGAAAAAGCCAAACAATCATGTAAGTCTGGGTTAGTCAAACTGCTATAATAAATAATTTCTAAGATTTCAGTGCTTTTACACAATAAAAGTCTGACTTTTGCTCACCAAACCTAATGCGCATATTAGCAATAAAGGATGTGGGGGTTGCTGTACTGGGTCTTCCAGGGAATTAGCTGAAAGGCTCTGACATCTCCAGTTTCAGATGTCACCCTGGGCATTGACGTCCAGCCAGAATATGGGAGAAGAGTGAGGGTGGAGAGGACACACCCACTTTGCTCACACTCTGACACCCTGAGATTCAGCCCCTGGCTAACCGGCCTTTCTCTACATTATGGGAGAGGAGCACACATCTTCAGTGGCCAGCCCACCATCTCTAGCACAGCCATCTGTGTAAGTAGTTTCTTTTAACTAAAAAGCAAAGATTCCCAAGTTGGATTCTTTTTTCAAAATCCAACTATTTTCAGATTACGAAAGATAGGGTTTAATACAGATAGGCAAAGTATAAAGTAAAAGGGACTTAGATGAAACAAACTCATGCAAATGGAAATGAAGGTGGCGGTGTTAATTTCAAACGAAGAAGAATTTATAACAAGATTCACTTAAAAGTGGACATATTATTTTTTTCCCATTTTTTTCCTGTGACAGAGAAATAAAAAGATCCAAATTTAACTGAGAATGTAGTAGGGCCCCCCTTTCCCAACAGGCTTCTGCTTCTTGGCAGAGCAAGCCCAGGGTTACTTTTCTCTTGTATCTTTCTAATACCTTCTTGACAGCACCTCGTACTTCTGAAGCTACTCAAACTTCCTATCCTCATATTTTCTCTTGTAACACATAGCCAGCTCTCATTCCAGGCTATTTATTCTTTTGTACCCACCACTTAACCCACCCCATGCCCTACTTTATCTCTGGCTTCCTCTGTGACTCCCTGGCACTGAGGCCTTTTTTGTTCTAACAGCCTTGGCATCTATTAGAGCTTTTGGCAGTGTCATTTCATCCTCATCAAAAGATCTTCTTGCTGGTCTTCAACCTCTGATTGCATTCTTTCTGAGCATCCTGTGGATGGGCTGCACAGATGGATTTTAGCCCACCCCAGCTAGTCATCTCATAAGAACTGATACTGAGTGCCAAATAACAGAGTCAGAATAATAAAATACCTAAGGAAAAAAAATCTACTACAGAACCAAGAAGAGATGAACAGAAACACAAGTTTGCTAAGATATTTTAACATAGTGCTATCAGTGTAGGATAAGGCAACTTGGCGAACATAAATAAGATCTCAGAGAATCAAATAAAAATTAACAGGTTGGAATTCTAACATTTTGAAAATTATTCCACCCAAAAGTAATATAACTTTTCTCAGGACCCTCTGGAATAATGCATAGGCAAGCGCATTTTTTTTTTTAATTTTGGGGAGAAAGGGGTAATGAATGGGTACCAGCCTTACTGAACATGAAAACAATTCTATACTAAGTAAAACAGTAAGAGTTCTGGTGTAAAAATAGGTCACTGGAACAGAAAGAGAGCCTCCAACTAGAGTGTGTTGTGGGTAATTATTTAATGTATCATAGTGGTTTCACAGTTCAGTGGGGGAAGAAAAGGGTTACTGGTGACTAGTTTTTGGATAATTGGTTGGCAACTTAGGAATAGGATCAATTTTGACTTTTACTTTACATCATATCTCAGTGTTTTTTAATCTACTTCTCAAAAAACTCAGGACACTCTCAAATATAGGACTAGAGATGAAAGAAAGCAGAAGAGAGAGATAGGACGGAGTGATTAACAACCCGCAACCCCAACATCCATTCACCAAAACCCATCCACTTCCTCATTTTTACAAATGAAGTTTCCATGAAAGATTTTGTTAGAAGAAAGAATTTTTCACCTAAAAGAAAACTGTTTTAAAATTTGCCATATACCAAACTATATGTAGAGGCATGAAATGTTTATTATTGAAAATAAAATACTGACAGTCCAAGGGAGCACAGAATTCACTAGTAGTAAATACCTGAAATAAGTAGAATTTTCAAATACAGATGCAATGGAATGAAATACAGGAAAGACTGAGATGATTAGATAAAAATTTAAAACTTTCTCTATGTCACAACAAAGTAAAAAAGCAGTAAGGAAATACTTGTATCATATGTGAATTTTTAATGTATTGGTTTCTTAATCTTAGTAAGCCTTTATGAAATGAATTAAAAGACAAAGATCTTGATTTTAGAAAAAAAGAAAATGATTTGGACAGCAATGTCCAGAGGGAAAATCCTGATAAATACCCTGACAATAAAGAGATTGTGGTTAAGATTTTCCAACTGATTCTTGCAGAATGGCAGGTGGATGGTGGAGTGGTGACTAGGCACAGGGTGGGGAGGGAGTGGAGCCTAGAGCATGGGGGGTGGGCTGATGGATCTGCCCTCCTGAGCCCCACAGATGGACCCTGAAACATCAGGGAGTGAGGCCTGGGGCTGGAAAGAAAGGGCTCATAGGCACGGTGTACACAGAATTCAGTTACTGCTCTTTCTCTCCACCCATCCCACTCCCTCCTTCATGCACATGCACACACATGCACAATCCCAGAAGTCAAGCATTTATTGCCCAACTTAAAAAAGAAAAGAAAATCAGAGTCTCCTTTTCCAAAGAAAATGAACCACTTCTCTGAGGAGAATTTAGGAGTGTGATAACACTGCCTCATGGCAAAGCCTTCTTTCCCTGCTTTAGGGCTTCCCAGCATGGTGGCTGGCTTCCATCCTACTCACCCTAAAGCAAAGCATGCCAGTGGACAAACTGTGCTCATGCACACAAAGCACACAGTCATTTAGTTTTACTGTCACATTTTAAACACAAACAGATTTAAAAAAAAAAAATCCCCTGGCATTGAGTGAAGCCTATAGTATGAAAGAGAATGATCACAAAGTATGAGCAGAAATAACCATCAAAGAAAGACAGAATTCAGGCTAAAGGAAATAAATGTTTAAAAAAAATCCAATAACACCTCATGAATATTTCAGAAAATACTGTATTTATAAAATATGAACAGGATGCTATTAAAAGAGGAGGGTCAATCAGAGAACAGGGAATAACTCATGGAAATTAAAATAGGATGGCTAAACAAAGATCTACCACTAGCAAACAAATATATGGAAAAACAGCATAGCAAGTATGTAAATTCAGCAAATTAGCACAAAATGCTTGCTTTGTTCCCTATTCACAAAAGTAAAAGAAAATTTTAATAAGAATAATGCTGGGGAAGATGCAGTAAAACTCTGCTTGTGGTGTTATATATTTGTACAACTCTCTGAAAATAACTTGGCAATATGTATATGAAAAGAGACATGAAAATGGACTTTTGGCCTAGTAATTTTGTTTGTTTTCATCTAGGTGGAAGATATAAGGAAATTAAAACAAAATATAGAAAGAGGTACCCAAATATATCATCACAATGGTGTTTAGAAGAGTTAAATATTGCTCTTGGAATAGCTGTTCTTAAATGAACCCTCACTATTCAGCATTCACTTCTGAAATATCCACAAAGGATCACTGAGAATGTTTAAGATCTCCCCCAATACCATCCTTGCAAAACCTACGCTTGGAAGTGAATTGTTTTGTCCTTTCTTTTCACAATTACTATGCGATAAATTTGGTCAATAAAAGTCGCTCTTAGAAGAAATAATGCCTGGATGGCTTCTGAAAGATGAATAAAAGCTAAACAGAGTAAGAAAAGTTAGAAGTTCTCACCACAGACGAGCATGAGCAAGTGTGCATAGTGTAAAATTGTGTTCTTCTACCAGGAAGCTCTCTGAACTTCTTTGGTTAGAGTTTCTTTATGAAAATTTTATCATGTAGGCATGACTGATTGAATCGTTGGCCCTTGTGATTAACTCAACCATTCAGCCTCTCTCCTTTCCCTGAGGTCAAGAGGTGAAGCTGAAGTTCCAAACCTCTGATCATCGGATTGGTTCCCCTAGCAACCAGTCCCCAGCCTTAGGGACTTTCCAAAAGTTACTTCATTCACCTGAACTCAGGTGTGGTTGAAAGAGACTTTCTGTGAATAACTGAAGACTCTCCTTGCTCCTTTCAACTTTACCACGCTTATCACTTAGGAACCTCCAATTGTTTTAGAAGTTCTGTGCCTGTGCCAGGAAGATGTTGGAGATGGAATATACATTTCTTATGATAAATCACAATAGCACACTATAGATATAGTAGGAATAGATGGGACGAGGGGGAGGGATGGGAGATGATGAGTTCAGTTTAGGAGATGGCACATATATGGTTGTTATAAAACACCTAAAGGGAGTTGGATATTTAAATGGGAAGGGAACAGGTTAGGGCTGAAGACACATTTTTTTTGAAGTCATTAGCATCCTAAGTGGGTGTTGTGAAAACCAGATTGCTATACACTTTACACAAGAGAGTGTATAAAAGAAAAGAAATAACAGTGAGTAAAAAGTGGAACTTACTGGGGCGCCATACAAAAAGTGGCAGGCAAGGAGAAAGAACCCACAAGGAAATGAAGAAGGAATGGACAGAGATGAGAGCTGAAAATGAAGTAACAGCAAGATGTCAACCAATGGAGTAGAGTTTTGAAAAAAAATATCAGAAGTGGTAAATGGAGTAGGGGAGTTCATTAAGATATTAAGAGGAGAACCAAAACATGACTTGGTTGCCTGAAAGTTGTTAGTAATTTTTGTCCCCAGCACTAGTCTCTGCAGAACCCAACTGCAGGAAATTTGAGTGTTGGACAGTTACTGGAAGCAAGAGTCACCTCCTCTTTAAAAGCAGCTTATTAAGGAATAAAGGAGTGGTGGAGGCAGGCAGGGGAGAGTAGAGGGTGTGTGTGTGGGGGGGGTGGCTATTGTAACTGCTTTGTTCATTTAAGACTTGGGAGACACTTGAATATATTTATAGGAAAAAAGAAAACGAGAGAAAATAAAATAGGAAAATAACAAAGGACAGTACGTTCTTGGAGTAGACAGAAAGAACTGAGACCTAGAGCAGAGAAAGTAGGGGTCTTTAACAAAAAGAAGTAGACTTTACCCTTTGAGACTTGAGAAAGGCAAGTCAATATGAATGTAGGTGTAGGTAAATGGGGGGGCTTGGGGATAGTGGAAGGAAAATAAGAGGAGGTCTCAAACCTCATAGGCTTAATTTTTATGTGAAATATGAGGCAAGCTCGTTTGGGTAAGGAAACTGAAAAATATAGTAAAATATGGTAAGGCTAAAGAGTCGCTGTGTCCAAATGGGAAAGGGAACTGACAAGGTGCAATCTAAGGATTGTGGGATGGCACTGAGGCCCCACGGTGGGAAATGATAAATGTGTAACAATGCCAATCTGCATGCTCCAGAGGTTTCTCCTCGTGACTGTTCTCAGCCTCTCAAGTGTAGCGAGAAAGTGGTCTGTCAGATCGGCCAGGGTGCAATGTTGCAAAGGGGATGAGCTACGAGGGTCATGGTTGATGAGCCTGGAGAGAAAATAGGTCAGGGGATGATCCATGTAGTCTAGGCCGGGTCAGAATGGGGCTAATAGATTAGGGAGAAATTGATTAGTCAAGGGATTTTTATCAAATCAAAGAGCAGCTACAGTAAGAGTGGGCCTTTACCTACAATGCGTTTGTATTAGTATTATTATAAAGAAAAATAATTTATGGAGGTTTTTAAAGTCTACCATCAATTATAAGTATAGAAGTACTTTATATGAATACCCCATCCTGAGATTAAAACATACCACTTTCAGGTTATAGTAAGAAGGAAAATCTAGTATTAAATAGAGAATAAAATTTCATGATACTCATTTTATGATATAGAAACACCTTTCTGATGTTCATGAAATATGTTGTCACTTTATTATTTACCCCAGACCAAAATAAATAAATAAATAAAAGCTTACTGACAAATTCATTTTAATATTCACCTATTTCCATCATAGGTGTTAGAGTTACTGTAAGTATCAAAGTGAAATATGAGTAATTTCGAGAACACACCAACAAGGATTTTGACTCACTTTGGGTCATGTGATTTTGGATTTAACCAAATGAATAGCTGGGAAGATTATAAGAATTAATTAAAAAGTGTATGTTAAAACATTTAAAAGTTAACACTTTAATGGCCTCATTCTGGTAGGGAGAAGTCTGAATTGACTTGGGTGAGTTCTTCACTTGGAGTGTTTTCAGGCTTTTTTACTACTGACCAGAGAATATTTGAAGACCATTCATTCATTCATCCAGCAAGTATATTTTGAATATCTAGTATGAACTTCATACTGTGCTAGAGGCTGAAAATCAAGTATCCCTATTTGCCCGGACCCTATCCCATTTTAGCACTGGAAGTCCTGTATCCCAGAAAATCCCTTAGTTATGGGCAAATCAAGATCACCCTACAAAGGTCAATAAAAATCAGTACTTGGTCACAGGACTTCCCAGACAATTAACCAATAACTACAATATGATATAGTAATATAGGTCCACTGTTGCTAACTTAAACCTCCTGGGGCCAGATGTGTTCAAAATTCCTCAGATTTTAGAAGACTAGTATTGTGCATTTGCCATATATTCTGCCAATGCCCTAGTGTGCTCTGGGGAAGTGCTCCTACAATCAACAAGCACATTACTATTTCTGCAGAGAATCTTCTACGTCTTGACTTCAAATAAATTTGCACCAAGCAAGAAAGCTTTTTTTTCATAGATTTTTAGATTTCAGAATTATAGATAAGGGATTATAGGATTATTTTTTTTTAAGAATTATTTATTTATTTTAGAGAGAAAGAGAGAGTGTCAGCAGGGGGAAGGGCAGAGGGAGAGGGAGAGAGAGAATCTCAAGCTGACTCCTGGCTGAGTGTGGAGCCCGACGCAGGTTTGATCCCAGGACCCTGAGATTATGACCTGAGCTGAGATCAAGAATAGGTCGCTTAACTGACTGAGCCACCTAGGCGCCCCGAGGGATTAGAGTTTTATAAAGAGTGGGCTGTCCACAGTTTGATAGGAGATCACATAGGAGTCAAAAAAGGAAGAGAGGAATTAGGAAGGTTCCCAGTTATGGTGAATCTTGAGCTGAGTTTCAAAGGATAGTGAGCCATTACTCGTGCATGAGGAGGTAATAGTGTTTAAAATAACAAGACAGGGGCGCCTGGGTGGCTCAGTTGGTTAAGCGACTGCCTTCGGCTCAGGTCATGATCCTGGAGTCCTGGGATCGAGTCCCACATCGGGCTCCCTGCTCAGCAGGGAGTCTGCTTCTCCTTCTGACCCTCCCCCCTCTCATGCTCTCTCTATCTCGTTCTCTCTCTCAAATAAATAAATAAAATCTTTAAAAAAATAAAAAAATAAAAAAAATAAAATAACAAGACATTTATTTGTCACCTTCTGATATTATTAATACATTTCATAGACTAATCCTAAATTGGATCTTCCCTAGGTTTCTTCAGAAAACATTTCACAAGAGCTTCTGCAGTAGAACAATCTACACCTGATGCTTTGATATCAATTTCCAGTAAAGTCAATGCTGTCTATACCTCCTGAGAAAAACTGTTGAATATTAAAAGGAATCTTGTTTAGAAGTAGAAAGCTCTGTGAGAAAAGATAGAAATCAATATATCTAAGTCGTAGGCAGATACAGATTAATTAAAGCATTGTTAAGTCAAACATCAAAGTTTCTTATTACTACAATTTAACTGAATCAAAAGGTGTTTGTATTACAAGAAAGTTTTTGCTCTGAAAGAAAGAACTTTTTCGGGGAAAAATGCTTATCTATCATTTTGTGCAGTAGCATTAAGCATTTGCTAGTTCAAATCTAATAAAGCCCTCTCCATGAATGCATCATTAATACAATCTTCAAAATGGCTTCTCTCAACATTTTCTTTTTGATTTTTCATGATTTAATTAGAAACATCTTTTAAAAGGCTGGTTTTACTATGGCAGTATCACGTCTGCATTTTCAGCAATATGCTGTTTAATCACAATGGGTTATAAAGTGAAACTCCTAGTACTTATTGTATTATCTAGAAGAACCCACACATTTCGTATTTTTTAGTGCCCCTGAGTCATCATCTTATATTTGTTCATCAACATTTTAACTGCCCCTCTTAAAAAAAAATGTAATTTGATAGTTAATTTTCTAAACTTGTTATTCTTTTATTTCTTTTCAAAGTCATGACATTTCCTATGTCTTTGATGTATATGCTTCATCCTGCACCTGAACCCTTTACTCTAACAAGTCAAAAGTTATATCTCTCTTTTTACCTTATATTATTTTTGCTATTTTTGTTTAAAGACTTGATAACCCTAATTCTTCTAAGGTTTTATGATCATCCATAAAAATGAATTGGCTATTTTATGCCACATCACTGGATAGTTTTAGACGATACATAAACACTATGGTGGTAGCATTGAAATGGTAGTGTGAGATTAAAGGCCTAGGAAAAATTTTATATATATGTATTTAGAGAGAGAGAGAGAGAGAGAGACATATAAAGGATATGTTGGTTATTTGGACAGCAGAAAAAAATTCAAGTTATTTTCAAAGAAAAGATTTCTTTTTCTAGTAAAGAATAATTCTCAGACATTTTAATAAACATTCAAAGAATGGTGAAAAAAATGCTGGTTGTGGTTTGAGAGTTTTTCATTCATTATTGCTAGTTGGGAATAGAATTAAACATGTATAAAATGGGTCACAAACTTGCTGGTTAAGAACTAAGACTGCTTCCCTCCCACCTCCTCTTTCCTCCCTCCTTCCCTTCCTTGTCCTCTCCCTCTCCCTCTCTCTCTCTCTCCCAACCCCCTCTCATCTTCTCTTAAATTTCAAAGAAAAAAAAGTGAGCAAGTTAAACATGTATTGTTAATTATCGTAAGCCTCCTTGAAAGCAAGAGCCTATTTTTCGCGTCCTCCAAGGCTCCTGGGGTAGCACCTTCATCATTGCCTACATTCTGCAGAGTAATAGCTTCAAGCTGGGGTTCCGGCGTCCAGCTGATTTCAGTCCTGGCTCTTACTAGATATGTGACTTTGGGCAAGCTACTGGACCGTCCTTTATTCTGAAATAAAGTAATAGCCGTAGTACTATCTCATATGTAAGGTTGTATGAATTAAATACTTCATTTAAAGCACTTAGAACTTTCTGACATGGTAAGAATTTAAACATGTTTAGTTTCTAATGTTATTTTTGTTGTTTCTCTATTTTATTTTGCTGGAAGGTACATTCCTTTTTAAGAAATTTTAAATTTTAATTCCAGTGTTAACAAATTCCTTTTCTTTTTAAAAATTTTATCTAATTTACCCAAGCAGCTCTCCTTTAAGAAGTTTATTTTTTTTTTTTTTAAGATTTTTATTTATTTATTTAACAGAGAGAGACACAGTGAGAGCAGGAACACAAGCAGGGGGAGTGGGGGAGGGAGAAGCAGACTCCTTGCAGACTCGCGGGCTGATCCCAGGACCCCGGGACCATGACCTGAGCCAAAGGCAGATGCTTAAAGACTGAGCCACCCGGGTGCCCCAAGTTTATTCTTTACTTTATTCTTTTATTCAAAGAATATTATTTGAGCACTTGTCATGTTCCAGGAACCATACTAGATCCTGCAGACTTAGGAGTAAGTGAGAAACATTTGGCCCTATTTTAAGCCTTAAGAGTCAAGGAGGGGCTTCCCAACTAAGCAAGCATTACAAGGCAGTGCTATTAAGTGTTATGGTAGGGCTCATGGGGGTGTCATGGGGCCAGAGGGTGCATACCCAACCCAGTTTGGGGAATGCACCTGGTGGGGAGCCCCAGCAGGTGTCAGTAATATCATGTTATTGGAGAATACCATGCTTCGCCACTCTCTAACTCCTAAAACATTCCTCCCTCATCTTGGGAGGTGTCTACAGATTCACAAATTGGGCTTATTTGATCCCAAAGAAGGACAGGGCCTCAGGGATCCACATACTTAGAAAGCACTCCAGTTGATTTCTATACAAGAGTCTAGAAGGCACTTTGCAATCAGTCTTTAGCAAATGGGAGAGGCGAGAAATACTGGAATAAAATCTCAGTGCAGCATATCCAAATTATAAACAAATTGGTACATCATTCCAATAGTGCATTAAAGAAAAAGACCTTTCAGGTATAGTGCATTTCAAAGAGGTTTATCCTAGACAGGACAATTAATTAATGTCACCACCCTCTATTCAGTAGTACCATGCCAGAAAGACCCAAGTATCCTATTCTAAAAGACTTCCAGGTAAGAGGATTCTGTAGCAATCCCTGACAACACTTTCTAATGATTATAATGCTAATTATCATCACATTCTTGGGCAAAATTAAGAACTTGAGCTCTCTTGCTCTTATAGTTCATTTTCTGCATTTTTCACCCTCAACAGCTCCTATAATTTCTTCTTTCAATTTCTTAGTTCCCCTCTCTTATTCCACCCCTTTTCTTCCACACTGCATCTGGAAAGTATGTGGAACTCACTACAATAATGCGACAGTGAGTAAGGTTCAAAGAATCATTCATCTCAAGGAGTATTTGTATTTTAAAGTAAGGAAAGCCTTTAAACATACAAGTTAAATTATGTCATTTTGAGACAACTGGTGATGTATGGCTGGGGTTTTTTTGTTTTTGTTTTTGTTTTTGGGTTTTTTTTGTTTTTTTGTTTTTTTGTTTTTGCTGTTCCTTAAATTATACCAACCCGAATGGCTATTGACTGGCAGCCAGTGCTATTTTTTAGGTGTTTAATTACTAGGATAATTGCATTTATACTCCTCACCACTGTATATGTGCTGTCCTGGTTTGAGTGTATATCATGTGCTGAGAACTCTGTGCTCTGATTGTATCTGAGGTATGGGGGAGCAAAATGAAATTGTCCACAATGGGTTTTTAAAGCCAATTGTTACTCTTTATCCATGGCAGAATAATAATAATAATTGTCACCACTTAAATAGTGCCTTTCATTCACAGACCTCAGGGCACTCCAACATTGTTACTTTGCATTATTTGAGAGAATTTCTTTTGGAAGACAGGGCAAACTGAGAGACACATAATACATGGTTAGCTATGCTAATTTTGTTTTCTTTAACAAATGCAAAATAAATAGCCTCCTAAAAAGCCAGATAATATCTTGAAGATAAACCCTTCCTAAAGTAGGTTATTCTAAACAGATATGTTTTGTTTTATATCAACGTTATTTTTAAAAATTTTATTCACACAGACATAAATCCTAGACTTGATTAACTAATACTGATTTTTTTGGCTTCTACTTTATCAGAGAAACGGAAACAAGCAACTTGCCTGCACACAGAAAAAAAAAAGTTTTAATGAATAGTAAAACTATAGATTTTTTAAAGCTTTGCTGCCTTCTAAACTTTATGAGTAAATTTTGTGGAAAGCTGTGTAAATAGAGCATAATTATTGTAAAAATAGAAGTCTTTGTTATTAGTCATCTAACTGTCATGGGTATACAAAGCACCCTGCTGTATAGACAAAGGACTGGAAAAAAAATTACCTGTAGAGAGTTTTTGCTATTGAAAGAATAAAAACTAAAGCGATGGGGTGAACTTTCGGTTTACAGACGCAAAGCAAATACTGAATGCTAAACCTGGCTGAGGGAAAATCACTTTAGCCTGATAACCGGATTACTTAGAGCAAAAATAGAGAAAATTAAGAACTGAAGAGCAGAAAATTAAGGTGGAATGCAATTTAAAGAGTAAGTAGATGATGTAGTCTTTCATTTTCTTCCCCCGCAGTGTCCAGCTAATTAAAATTACAATCAAAATGAAAGAGTCTAAACTTGTAAATATCTTAGCTAATGATTTTGTCTTTTTAATCATCTTCACATTCAAAGTCTTCTTTTATTCATTTAGGTTTTACAATAAAATGAAATTGTTTTTCCCCTGTAAAAATCCTCCTTTAATTTTCCTTATCTGCTTCTCTTTATATTATATATTCTCTTGTTCTTTTTACTCTGTCTCTCTTAACATCATATTTTTTTCAGTTGTTTCTTTTACTCTGAGCATACTTTAAGAAGGAAAAGTTGTACAGGTATAGAAGTATTACTTTATTTTGGAATTTAACAGCTGATCCAAATATAACTCTTCTAGGCTCCCTCATGCACAAAAAGCATAATATATATCTTATCAATTTGCACTTTTGAAAATTAAGTGGGCTCAATTTTCCTTTTTTTTTTTTTTTACAATTTATTTACTTATTTTATTTATTTTATTTATTTTTTTTGAGAGAGAGAGAGAGCAGGAGTGGGGGGCAGAGGGAGAGGAAAAAGGGAGAGAGAGAATCTCAAGCAGACTCTGTGCTCAGCACAGAGCCTGATGTGGGGCTCAATCTCACAACCCTGAGATCACCACCTGAGCAGAAATCAAGAGTTGGACACTAAACCGACTGTATCACCCAGGCACCCCTTTAGACTCAGTTTTCTTACCAGAAAATATTTCTTCATTGCTTTTACCACCAGGAATCTTCTTTACATTCCCAAGCAAAATCATAGCTGAAGATGCTGCTGACCCAGGAAAATTTTGCTTTATATCTGTGTTTACAAATACATCATGCTTCAAACTCTCCTGGATCCATGCACCTAAGAAGCATGAAACCCATAATGGTGGAGCCCTTTATTTAAATATCCAGTTTTGATGCACATTAATTGGGCACCAAATTATTTCTGAAGACAGAAAATAGAATCAGTAAGCCTTGCTGATTAATTGGTTATGAAGTAGGCTGGGTATAAATGGAAGCATAGTTGGTTATTTACTAGGCTCATGAACAGAGAAATAACTGGAAAATTGTGAGTTTTTCCATACACCTTGTGGAGGACTTGTTCCTGAACCTAGAGGTCAGATCTGGGCTTTACATAGCATGCCATGTCTCTCTTGATCAGTTTCTGCTTTAGCTGCTGAGGTGGTTAATTTCTCTTCTGGCTTGCTAGCCTACAAATATAAGTTAAACCCTGCTACTGGAAGTGTCGGTAGCAGCATTCCCATAGCCTGGGAGCTTGTTGAAAATATAGAATCTTGAGGCGCCTGGGTGGCTCAGTCGTTGGGCGTCTGCCTTCGGCTCAGGTCATGATCCCAGGGTCCTGAGATTGAGCCCCGCGTCGAGCTCCCTGCTCCGCGGGAAGACTGCTTCTCCCTCTCCCACTCCCCCTACTTGTGTTCCCTCTCTCATTGTGTCTCTCTCTGTCAAATAAATAAAATCTTAAAAAAAAAAAAAAAAGAAAATATAGAATCTCAGGCAGCAAATCAGATGAACTGATCAGAATCTTCATCTTAACCAGAACCCCAGGTAATTCTCGTGCACATGAAAAGTTGAGAAGTACTCTTTACGGCATTTACCTCTAAGCACTCTAGGTATATGACTACTCCTTTTTTGCCCCCTACCCTCCTACAACCCCCACCCATTAGTGAAGAACGTATGTCTAAGGGAGGAAAGGAAAGGATTGGCTTTCCTGCCTTGTCAGCATGGTACCTAACCTAGGATGTCATTTCCCATGACTTAGGTCTCTTCCTGAGAAGCTGGCTGGAATGCCTAAAGCATGTGGTCTGACTAGGTGGTGATGATGGCGTGCCAACTAAGTCCACCTTGTCACTCTCGATGCCTATCCCCTAGATATGAGACCAGGGTGGGCCAGCCACACCCAAGACCAAGCACCAGGGCAATGAGGGCATATATCTGGGGGTAGGGATAATATACTTTCTACAGCCAAGAATGGATGCTCCCAGCAGGCATAGGTAACTGTATATCATGTGTGATATCCAGGTGCACTATGAGGAAACATTTGTTTTGCTGGTAAGGGAGGAATCCAAAAGTATGTTCCCAGATCTCTCCTATACACATTCATTCCATAAACATGTAGACTGATGCTGACTGGTTTTCATCCTACCTCTCTGGTAACTTATTTTCAGTGTCTTTTGATGACCATTTTTCCTATATCCAACCTTGAAACATGTGAGTTCCTTAAGGCAAACTCTTTTCTCATTATATTGTTTAGACTCCATCTTTATCCATTCCAATGGCTTCAATTACCATCTATGTGCAAACCACTCCATTTCTATCTCTAGCCCAGATCTTTCCTCCATGCTTTAAACCCATTTACCCAGTACCATTTTGCATATCACATGGCTGTCGCCCAGGCATCTCACTCTATGTTCAATACCAAACTCACAATTTTCCAGTTATTTCTCTGTTCATGAGCCTAGTAAATAACCAACTATGCTTCCATTTATAGCCAGCCTACCTCATAACCAATTAATCAGCAAGGCTTACGGATTCTATTTTCTGTCTTCAGAACCTTTCCATTCTTTTCATCTCCATCACCATTCCCCCCCTAGTCCAAGCATCCTCGTAGTTTTTATTTATTTTTTATTTATTTTTTTATTTTTTTAAAGATTTTATTTATTTGACAGAGAGACACAGCGAGAGAGGGAACACAAGCAGAGGGAGTGGGAGAGGGAGAAGCAGGCTTCCCGCTGAGCAGGGAGCCTGATGCGGGGCTCGATCCCAGGACCCTGGGATCACAACCCGAGCCGAAGGCAGACGCCTAACGACCGAGCCACCCAGGTGCCCCATCCTCGTAGTTTTTACAGGTTACTTCAACAGCCTCTCAATTGGGGTCTTTCCCTATCTACTCTAATGTATGAAAAGCACAACTTAAAAGATAGCCCTAGGAAAGCTCATTTCAGATTATCACTAGAGACATCCAAAGACCTTGTTAGAAGTTAACAAAAGAAGTTATCTAACTATCCTTTTAACTAATCCCTGACTTTACCCTGCCCCTTCTATTATCAATACAGCAGCTGCTGAGAGTTTATATACCAAGCTATGTTATATTCTATACTTGGGGTGGATTTATTTTTCTGAAAACCAGGTTCTAATCATGTCTTATCATGTCAATCTCCCGCTTAAAATCCCACAGACTCTTCCAAACTCTTTGATTAAATTAAAATTCCTTACACTGACTTCAAGGCATTGTAAGAACTATCTCCTGCCTCACACGTTAGAGTCATTTTATTCCTTCCTACATTCCTATTCTTTACACTCTAATTTCTTGAAAGTGCCACTTACCTTCCTACCTCAGACTGCCACCCCTGTATACATTGTCTTCCTCTCTTTTGCCTTATTAACTCATATCTATCCTTAGGCTCTTAAATTAATCACTTCCTATGAGACTTTGTATCTTGCATCTCAAACTAGGTCAGATCTAGGTTGTATGCTTTCTTATCAAGGTTTGCTTCTCCTTTGTAATAGATACCATAACTGTGTTATGCTACATCTGTTAGATGTAAGCTCCATCCTGTCAAGGACTGTGTTAGTTCTTGTTCACTACTTTAGATCCAGCGGTACTTTTTTTTTTTTTTTAAGATTTTATTTATTTATTTGACAGAGAGAGAGAACAAGCAGGGGAAGGGGCAGGCAGAGGGAGAAGCAGACTCCCCGCTGAGCCAGGAGCCGGATGAAAGGCTCGATCCCAGGACCCTGGGATCATGACCGAGCCAAAGGTAGACATTTAACTGACTGAGCCACCCAGGCATCCCTCCAGCAGTACGTTTTTAATACAAGTAGGTTCTCGATAAACATTTCTGAACAAAGAAATAAAGTACTGAAGGAATGAGTAAGTAGAGTATGCCAGGTGCTGGGGATGCAGAAGAATTGGCAGGATGAGATTGTTTTCAGCCTACTGATCACCAAACTTGATTTGATGTGGCCAAATGTCCTTCTCCTCCCCCATCACTCTCCATGTGAGCCTCACCTAAAGCTAAAGGCTTCACTGGATTCTGGCTTCTGATGTAAATAGAAGTTCATGTGGCCAGGACCCGTTTATAAGTCCATGCAATGGCAGACTCTGAAGTGTTGAATAACTTTATCAAGTAGTATGGTTAGTTAATACTTTACCAAGTTAGAACAGTAGGCCCAACTGTGGGAATCGTTCATGACTAACTTAAATTTTGTTTTTGTTTTTATTTTTTAATTCACATTAGTCTGGATCTGGAGGTCGTTCATCTTATAGCCAGAACAATTTCCACTTCACCTGCAGTTTGAGGCAGTGTGGGGATGGATCTGACTTTCTCGTATGACCACAGGGCGATAAGTCCTGCTCAGAATGGGTGATCCATTCTGTTGAATATATTCCTCAGATATGTTCAAGGTCTCAATATATTATAAATTATGAGAAAATGTGATATTTGGGATGCCTGGGTGGCTCAGTTGATTAAGCATCTGCCTTCAGCTCAGGTCATGATCTCAGGGTCCTGGGATTGAGCCCCGCATCCGGCTCCTTGCTCAGTGGGGAGCCTGCTTCTCCCTCTGCCTGCCTCTCCCCCTGCTTGTGCTCTCTCCCTCTCTGACAAGTGAATAAATTTAAAAAAAGAAAAAGAAAATGTGCTATTCATTTTTATGATTGTATTTCATTTATAAAATGTGGTATTTATTTGTATCAGTCAGATTTCAGATTATGTAGCTTATTTATTCATCTTTTCATCAGTAACTTTATGACTCTAACATAACTGAAAACTGATAAAATTAAGGCAAAATTTGTGTATTTGTTTGTTCATCCAACAAATATTTATTTAAGTTTCTATTATATTCCAGGGACTAGTCTAAGTGCTGTAGAAATGACAGAAAATAAAACAGAAACAATATCCTGTTATGCAGTCTATACACATTCTTGGGTGGGGGGGGGAAACAGACAATAAGTGAAATAAACAAGTTAAATTTACAGTTGTTAGAAGATAGTCTAAGAGAAAAAAAATCAGGCTGAGGGACATAGGATGTAGTGGTGGGCTACAATTTTAAATAGGTCGACTGAGAGGTCTTGCTGAAAAGACGACATTTGGGCAAAGACTTGAATGAAGATGGGGAGAGAGGGAGAAGCCATGTGGGGAGCAAACATTCCAGGCAGTGGGGAATAACCTGTATGAAGCCCTGGGACGGGAGCATGGCTGGCGTGGTCAAAGAACGGCAAGAAGACTAATGTGGCCTGAGCAGCATACAAGGAAGGTAGCAGAGGACAGAATTAGAAAGGAAGAGGAGGTGGCAGGAGAGATCCTGTAGAGATCCTGTAAACAATTTTGAGGATTTTGGTTTTCACTTGACTGAAATGGGGAATTATTGGAGGTATTTGAGCAGCATGGTGACAATGTGATTTCCATTTAAAGAGGATCTCAGAAGCTTCTGTGTTGGGAATAGAGGACCCACGGCAGAAGCAGGAATCTGTTAGGAGACTAGAGAATTGTTAGAGAACAATTTTTACTAAATTTCTGACTAGGCCATTCCATGTCTCCAGTGAAAATTCTAAATAAGTTGTGTTAATGTTATGAATTTTAAGTCTTATTTTTCACACAGCCATGGACCTGGTGGAGAAACATTAAAAATAAATAGGTTCAACATAACTGTTCTTTCCTCTCTAAAAGTGGTAGAGTTTGCTTGTGGAATCTGAGAAATATTAACGGCAGTTCCCTGGCAGATAGGGATAGGATACCGCTGGGTAAACAAGTACCTAGCCATGTTTTGTAGAGTACAGAGAGAAGCACTTTCTCTTCTGGTGCTATTCAGATAATTTGGGAACCTGTGATATTCCATCATAAATTCATTACATAATTATTTCCTTAATTCCTATTATTGCACAGCATAGTTAATCAGTTGATTTAGGGGATAGAAAGAAATATACATGTTTCTAGCCTTAAGCAACTTATTTGTAATACAATTCCTTTCACGAGTATGATTATAATGGAATAAGAACAATTTTTATAGAGGGAATCAGACTTATTACCTACCCTAGAATAACATACCATGTATTTATGATATGATAGAGCCTGGTTCCCTAAAATTTTATATTTTAAAATTTACGGCAATCATATGCTGTTTCAACAAATAATTTCACCAGATTTCTTGCCTAATCATTATATGTAGCAACAGAAATTGACCTTTGGGATAGATATGAGATTGCTCTTGCAAAATAAAAGACAAAACAGTTAAAGAGTGTCTAATGTTAGTAGGTGAGATTAAAAATGTTCTTTGAGATGTTTTTTGAAAAGTTAAATAAAAACCAAACAAAATCTATACTAACAACCTAAAGTAGCAAGCTGAAGCAATTCATTCTGAATTTCTGGACTTAAAACTTAAGTCCTAAAAACCTTAAAATAGCTAAAATTTGATATAAATGTCAATTTTAATAGAAGCCAAATAATGAAAATGTTTCTAAGCTTTGGTCAGTGGCCTATGACTACAGTGCTTTGTAATCTCATTTTAGAATTTGATATGATAGAAAATTTCATAATAAGCACCAAACCATGTCATAAAAATGAATGCATGTTCCACACATATTTGTGTATAGGTATACACACCATATATATATATTTACATATGAAAGGTCATAGCTTAACCTGGGTCTCATGACTCATGTCCTGGAGCTTTTTCTCACTCATTTATAGACCCCAAAACAAAGGGATCAGAAGAATTGTCTATCTTGTCAAATCTTGCCCTTAATGGAGACTTTCCTCAGCATAACCCAGCACAATTAAACAATCCATCCACAATTTGTATGTAGCCATTTAAATTATATTCAGTAATCTTAAAAAACCCCACATTATTCTAGATCAGACTTAAATGATCATATTTGGAACTAGTTAAAATGGACCAGTTTCTTAGATGCCATATCATTTTTAGATCCGTATATATTGTCAATGAACAACTCTTTTAAAATATAAGGCTCAGAATCTTTGACATATCCCATAAGGTATATAAGCCTAAAGCAAATAGCATGTTATTTTGAGGGTTGTCTTAAAAAAAAAAAAAAAAGCGTTTATCAAACCCTGACAATATCTTTTGTGAATGGAGTAAACAAAGCGTTTTTTTTTTTTTCCAGGGGAGATATTTTCTGTAACATTATAAAGCAGCATTTGTCAAAATGAAATCTATTTGAATTCAAGGGTTTGGTTTGTAAGAGGACCCCATGAAAAATGCTAGTACTGTATTAACTAACATTGTTGGTATTAAAATATAAACTAATTTCTGGTGTGCGAACTATCTCACTAACATCATAGATTAATTTATATTCTCCTTTTTAGTAACAATTTCAGTATTTTTCCATATAATTTTTTATTACAGATGAAAGCTCCTCTAAAAAAAATGATTACTATTGCTATGATCTTTTTATTTTATTTTTCATTGAATTTATTTTACTTTTATTGAATTTTTTTTTCATTGAAAGGTATGATCTTAATTGTATATTTTTCATGCTCCCTTACTGAATTGCAAGTTGAAGTAAAGCACTCTAAAGGTGTGTTTTACTGGTTTCTACACTTCCGGGTTTTAAAGTTCACTGGTTTTGCTCCTGGCAAAAATGCCTTTGCAGTATGATTCAGTTTATGTTTTCAAAAAAGAGAAACACAGGGTCACCTGAGTGGCTCAGTTGGTTAAGCATCTGCCTTCAGCTCAGGTCATGATCCCAGGGTCCTGGGATTGAGCCCTGCATCTGGCTCCCTGCTCAGTAGGGAGTTTGCTTCTCCCTCTCCCTCTACCCCCTGCTCGTGTGTTCTCTCTCTCTTTCTATCTTAAATAAATAAATAAATAAATAAATAAATAAATAAATAAATAAATAAATAAATAAATAAATAAAATCTTTAAAAGAAAAAGCCAAAAAAACAAAAAACAGAAACACAACGTTAAAATTCAAGTTTGTACTTTTCATCCCCGATAAAAATATAAAATTTAGATTTATTAGTAAAATCTTAGATTTAACAGTTCAGAGCCTATCTATATGATCCAAATCAAAGTAAACATTTTGAACATCTCTTTTTTATCAATAAGCTCACTGGTAGATCCACCATGTCCAAGGATAAAAGAAAAGATAAGAGTATTTGCTAGCAAATTTTTTAGTTTGGGTAGGGAAATATAACAGATGCATACAAAGTAAGTGAAAACACTTTCAGAGAAGCATCAACAGGTGCAAATTACTATAATGCACCATCTTCAAATAGCACAAAATCAAGATGTAGATTAAGGGTGGATTAAAATTAAGCCATAATTAGGGTGATTAAAAAAATAGTTTTTGGAGATGAGTTTTGAGCAAGGTTTTGAAAAAGTTGTATGAATTGGCAGATGGGAGCAGGTTTTCCAGTGAGAAGAGTAGAGCAAATACATGGAGAAGAACAATTGTAGTACGGTCAAGAAAATACTGATGACAGAGCAGAGGTGGGTTGAAAGAATACATTGCTTTTGACCCACGTGCTTTTTTAATCTTTTAATTCTCTTTCTTTCAGTCTATCACTTATCACTTGTTTGCCTACCCAGCGTGGAGCCCGTGGTATATCAGGGCAGCCACGCCGTGACTAGAACACTCAGTGCCTAGGACGTCTTGTTCTGCTACCGCGCAGGCATGGCTGCTTTCAGAAATAAAGGAAGGAGCTTTGTAGGAGGCCTGTGCGCTGGTTGCTAGTGAACTGAACAAAGGTGGTCCACTGTGCATTATCTTTCTGTCATGACTCCCAGTCCTGCTCTCACCCTGCGTCCTCTTGTGCCTTTTCATCATAATCTTAACATCTTTCACGTCAAACTATTTCTTCTGTGAAACGTTTTTTGGAGAAGTTGCCAATGTTGGAAGGAGGAGACTCTCCTCAGGGAAAGCAACAGTTCCCCTACTTCCTATCCAACTCGCCCTTTAAGCTGCACTTCTGGATACACCTACCAATAAGCCCCCAAACTTGGGTCATTTAGCCTTGCTGTTCTTAAATCTAGGATGGTAAAGAAAAACGTGTACCTGTTCATGTTGCAGCTACATATCCATTGTCTCTGGCTCCATTTGGCTTCCAGAACCATTTGGCAAAAATTTTATGCCTCCTGTCTTTTGCAATGTCCTCTCCCATTTTCCCGTTTCTCCCTTCTAATTGCCTTCCTTAGGTCTCCTAGCGCAACATGGCTCTGTTGATAAGATCACTGGTCAGATACCAAGCCAGGAAGTCATCCTGTCCACTTGATTATTCGGGAGGCTCTTCTCCATTAGGGGCCTTCTGCTGAGTATTTGCTTGAAGTACATATATTTCCAGGCTCTCGGATTATTTTAAGTGACCCACCCCATAGTTTTACCCATTCCCTTAGTTTGCTTTTTACCAAACTTTTGATCTTGTTCCTTCCAAATCTTAAGGAATACACCATTAGCCCCTCGCTAGGAATCAGTATATATCTTGACCTCAGGCCAGATCTTCTTCCATGAAAAGTGTCTAACATGTAAAGCCCAAGTTCTTCCTACTAATGTGATTTTTATTCTCCATTGTCCTAAGAGCCAGCAATCTTCTTTAATCTGGTATAGGCATACTGTGTGGAGCCACATTTAAACCAGGATGCTCCACTCCCTCCAGTACCTAAACTGGGATGTACAATTGACTTTTATATCATCAGTCAATTGCTCATAGGAAACTCCCTCTAGGCTATAGATGTGAGTTCAAGCAAGTGTGGCGGTTTGCAGAAGGCATAGGAGTGTAGAACCTGTTCCGGTATTAAATGATTTGATAGCACAAACTTTATGGGTGGGTTCATTGAACAGCACATAGTTCATTATTGACAGCATGAACCAAATGGAACCCCATAGTCAGTTTCCTCCAGAGCTAATATCAAGGCAAAACTTTTTTAACAAAAAGTTACTGAAGGGGGCATCGACTTTGTCCAAACTTGAGGATCCTTCTTTGAGTATCTCCTACCTGGAGTTAGCAAGTCCTTTCAGTACCTCAGTCAGCTACAAAAAATTCAAGCACGATAAAAGATTCTGGGTCATAATGACCGGTTGACAATTACTTGCACTGAAACCCTGAACCAGGTGCTCAGCTTTCTTTTATTATGGCCCCCCATTAAAGATGGATAAATTTCGGATCATCTTATTAATGGTCAGAGTAAGACATACAAATATGCTGCATCCAAAATTTAGATAACTGTTTTTGAAAGGAGTATCTTGGAATGCCATAGATCCTCAAGCTCCCAGGGCCTTTAGTGTCATATCAGAATTTTTATTTTTATTTTTATAGAATTTTACACATATGACTTATAAGAGCAACCAGGAGCATTTCCACGTTCTGATCTTTGTGTGCTATCAGCATGATGTTTTGTGGGTGTTGGATCAAAGTGATGTACCACTTGGATCAAAGAGGTGACATTCCCACAAACTGGACTGTAGCATGGACTGAAAAGCTGATGTATTCCTGAGGCATAACAATAAAGATTTATTGGTGGTTATGTCAATGAAGGCAAATTTCTGGTAATACCTATAAACCAAAATGGATAAAAAATGTTTTGGCAAGATTCATAACCGCACACTTAGTGCTAGGAGATACATTAATTTATTCTGGTAAGGAGAAAAGAAATCGCAATAGCAGCCACAACTGGAGCCTCAGCTGATTTTGTTTTCAATAATCTACTGTCATTCCCCATGACTTATGGGAGAGCAAAAGCCAAACCAGCCTATTAAATTAATCACCAAATCTTTACTTTCAGGAAGCAATTCTCTGTTTTGGCAGGGAAAGAGAGTGACCTCCACTGGGCCCCTCCCAAAATGATAGCCTTTTTTTAAATAAGTGTGAGTGAGAAACTAAAATATCCTAAATTATCTAAATTATCTAAATTCCTAAAATATCCATTCCAACAATTCCCTCAGCATCTGAGAAAATGATCCCAAGATATTTTTGGGAATCCCACACAGTACCATGAAAAAAATTCAGGTTAGAACTTCACTTATCACCTGGGCTCCATAATGATTCCAAACCCTAACCAACTAACTATAGTGGAATTACAGGTCCCCAGGAATCAGTGATAAATTTGAGCCAATATCCAATATTTCCTGAGCTTAGGTATTTCCCTTTCCTCAATGCACAAGTACTCAGGTTAACAACGGCCAGCCCCATTAGGGAAGATAAGGCAGAAGGTTACAGCAGGATCTTTCCTCGTAGGCCCTAGCATCCCCTTCCTTGGGTGATGCTGGGTCTGTGAACCCAAAAGTCTCTAGCACAATGGTTCCAGTGAGGCCTCTGTTCACCAGACCTAGAATAGCTTTGGTTAAATAAATCAAGACACACCTTAATTGGCTGTCTTTCTATTTCATTCCTGGGGACCCCATGATTAATTAACCATAGCCAGAGATTTTTGCTACTGAAGCCATTCCCTGATCCCCAAGTGTAGCATCTGGCTATTAAAACAATACCCACTTTGCTTCAGACTGTTAACAGTCATCACCTGGGCCAGGCCTCAGCTGGCTTCTCACTGAGATCCACTGAGATCAGGAATACCATTTTTATTGCAGCTCTTTCCACAAGCATTTCCAGCGCAGAAAAAAATAAAAATAAAAAATAAAGCCAGCAAAGCACTTTTAAATATTTGGGTATTTCCTTTTTTGCTCTGTTTTATTGGCAGGGGAAAGGAATCTTCATGGCCCTGGAAGAATATAGGAATGAGACACATGATCCATTTAATCTACTTTCTTACCTCACAAAATCTTTAAACTCTTTCCTCTATGTTGTGCCAAGAACTTTCTAGCCTTTCTTTTACCAAAAGCAACCAACAGTGAGTTCCTGTTTGCTGTGCCAAACCCACAAAAACTGCTAAAACTTTTTGAGCTACCACACTGAACGCAGTATGTTTTATGAATAAACCCATCATAATGAATACAGTTCATTTGTGTTCAGAAAAAAAAAAAAATCTTAGCTTTCCAACACTGGCTACACATTAAAATAATATGAGGAGTCTTTAAAAAATATGATGATTATTATACCCTCCACTCCCAGACATTTAAAGCAGAATCTCTGGGTTTAGACCAAGCATCTGCATTTTCTCAAAACTGCCCAAGTGACTGCCATCCACAGTGAAGTCTGAGGACCGTTGCTGCAGAAGTTCTCATTCACTCCCAAGGTTTCTATCACCACCTTTATGCTAATGAGGTACATTTATAAATTCTTCTAAGATCTGTCTTCTAAGCTTCAGCCCCCCAAACTATATTTCTCTCTTTGCCTCCCCCCCAACCAAGTTTCCTAAGAATCTGAAGGTTTATACAATGTAAAGGAGATTATCAAATATTTTTGTTTACTATGTGCCAGGAACTATGCAAAGATCAAAGTAAACATATTAACCCTGGGCTCTGTTTTCTTTGTGTAGACATTTGATTGGCTACTGTGGGGTTTCTTTGTCTTTTTTTTTTTTTAAGGTTTTATTTATTTATTTGAGAGAGAGAGAGAGAAAGAGTGAGGGTCAAGGCAAAGGGAGAAGCAGACTACCTGCTAAGCAGAGAGCCTTAGGCAGAACTTGATCCCAGGACTCTGGGATCATGACCTGAGCTGAAAGCAGATGCTTTACCAACTGAGCCACCCAGGAGCCCCAGGGTTAAGAACCCTAACATTTTGGGATGGATCATTCTTTTTTTAAAAGATTTATTTATTTATTTGAGAGAGCGAGAATGAGAGAGAGTACATGAGAGGGGGGAGGGTCAGAGGGAGAAGCAGGCTCCTCGCTGAGCAGGGAGCCCGATGCGGGACTCGACCCCGGGACTCCAGGATCATGACCTGAGCCGAAGGCAGTTGCTTAACCAACTGAGCCACCCAGGCACCCGGGATGGATCATTCTTTGATGAAGATAGCTGTCTTGTGCTTTGTAGGGGGTTGAGGAGACTTCTTAGCCTCTACACACCAGATTCCAGTATCATCCTACTCCTTCCCCTCTAGATATTGCCAAATGTCACCTGGGGGTCAAAATTGCCCTTAGTTGAGAACCACTGGCCTATGGTCATCTTCACATTAAAGGTTTCACAAGAACTTGCATTTTAACATTTTATATACTGAGTAATAATTTTCTCTTCATTGCTCCTAGTCTTGGATGTTTGTACCATTATCAAGACCTCATTAATCCAGAGACCTAGTATTCAAAATTCAGAGTTTCATATTGCTCTTAAATGTTATGATTCCTAAGTCTCTTTTTCACTTGAACAGTTCTTTCCCCTCATGCCAAGCCCTTTTTTTCCCCATGCTACTGGCTAAGGAAATTGGTTCACTTGTTCTATGGTATACTTGACATTCTGGATTTGCCTGATTGTTCTATCTTGACTTCATTTAGCTTGTTTGTTCATCCCTGTTTTACCAGTAAACTAGAAGTTACATTCTAAAGCTTGATTAGATTCATATCAAACATTTTTGGTGCTGTAATTCATATCATAATGTACCAGTTGGCACATAATTAAGGCTGTCCAGCTTCTGGCTAAAGAGTTATCAGGTGGTGATAGCCCTGACTCTGCCATTATGAAGTTGATAATTTTGCCTCATGTGATTATCCATTTCACCATAACCTTTCACATAATGGTTTAAGCACCTATTGATGCTTATTGCCTAAGTCAACTATTTATTTAGGAGTTATAAATGGTCATTTTCTGGAGATCCATTTTTGATACAATTTGAGACGGCAATTACATACCTAAAGTGGATATGTCTTGTGGCAGTTAAGTATGCCTAGTCTGAAGGTTGGTGTGAGAAAGATAAATTTAGAAGTCATCAGTACATGGCCGACATTTACTATTCATAGGCTGGATGAGATCTTTAAAGGGAGAGAGTAGATGGAGAAGAGGGTCCAGTAGTGAGCAATCAGGCACCCCAACTGTTATAACTGGATGAAGAGGAGGAACCAAAAGAGGGCTGAGAGGCAGGATCTACGGTATTAATATCATTTCTCATGGCTTTTTCTGCAGTATTTTTTTTGGACTGTGGTAATCATCTACTTGATCTTACTGCCTCTAGTTTTGCTTCTTCTAATTCATGCTCCACGGGGCTTTCAGAGAAATTATTCTAAAAGTCAAATCTGTCAGCTTTATTAGTTTCCAGATTAAAACCCTCTAAAAGTTCTGCATTGCCTTTAGGATAAGGCCCAAATGGCTACTTTCACCATATGAGACTCCTGACGTGTATCTTTCCTGCTTGCTTAGATCACCTCTTGCCATTCCGGGTCCTTTACCTGTAAGCACTGCTAGGCAGTTTCTTGAAACATTGTAAACTATTAATGTTTCTGTAACTTTTATTCGACTTCTTTGTGGGACAATTTGTTTCATTTGTTTCACTTACTTCATGTTTTAGAACTAAGCTAAAGGCAACTATGAAACCTTTCCTGACCTCAGCAAGGTGGAACTGACCACCATTATTTTGTGGTGTGTGTGTGTCTCAAATCGTGACCTTAATGCACTGCTCTACAAACCGAGTACAAATATGATCATTTATTCCTTCCAGTGGATTACCTAGAGTATACCTTAAATGCCACACTAGGAAAAAAAATAAAAAAAAGCACTTCCCTCTTTGTTCCCTCCCTCAGATTTTCCACAGTTCTAGAGGCTTACACAGTCTAAAAAGGGGTAATCAGGAAGATATGCTGTGATAGTCCTTAGAGCTGTTAAAAAAATATCCTGGTTCTCCTTCTAAACGTATAGTGAATACATACTTTTCTGCTCCCTTGAAGAAAGTAGCCATGTTTTTTGCTTGGACAATGAAATGTAAGTAGAAATGACACGTTTCCCCTCCTTGCAGAAGGCTTAAAGGCCCAGTATTTGATTTGTTCTTTCCTTCCCTCTGTTGTAGTGGTTGGGGAAGCATATGTTGAAATGGAGTCTTAATCAGTCTGGGTCCCTGTGTGATAAGCATTTCAATCTGTGTTAGAATGTAGCATGAACAAGAAATAAGCTTTTCTGTGTATTCAGCCCCTGAGATTTTGGAATTGTTAGCACCGAACAATGTAGCCAATGTAGACTGATATATACACTAAGCAGGAAGAATATAAAGTCTGATGATTCTAGTAAGTAAAGCTAGTAACCAAGCCTGGCTGGTGAAGTCTTGCTGCACATCTCTATGAAGGAGAGATTCTAAACCTTGGCATGTTTGACATTTTGGTCTGGAAAAATCTTTGTTGGAGGAGGCCATCCTACGTACTGTAGGATGTTTAGCAACAGTCCCGACTTCTAACTACTAAATGCCAGTAGTACCCCCCACCCAAGTTGTGACAACTAAAATGTCTCCAAGTATTGCCAAATACCCCCTGGGGGTCAACGTTGACCCTAATGGAAAACCACTGCTTTAGGCAATACACCTCTGCTTTTGATGCGCCCCTCTACTCAAGCTGCTATAGATCTTTGAGAGAGAAATGTTACTCTGTCAGAACTTAGTTCTGCTGGTGTGTCTTTGATGGGTTCCCAGAGTCACAGTTTTTATGTCTTGGCTCTTCCAAGGCCACGGGGCTCAAAATACCTCCTTGTGGCAATTCCAGAAGCACAGCTGGTTCAGAGTCTGCTTCTTGTGATCCTAGATCTACTATCCTTGGACATCAATACCATCAAAAACGGAGTAGCTAACACTTTGTGACCCTGAAAAAATATCTAATTTACATATACCCTTTCCAGGACAATAGATGTACCAAACCAAAAAGGCTCAGCTAACCTGAGGAGACAAGAAAAGGTAAGAGCAAATTAACATACAATCAAATGTTACTGAAATTCAGTATGAATTTGTTATTAGTCTATAGTGCCAGATATTCTTAAAGGTATTCAGTTTTATTATACTCCTAAGTGAAAGGAGGCTACTAAAGGGTTTCAAACAGAAGTTCAACAAAAAACAAAAAACAAAAAACCAAACCAAAACAAAACAAAAAACTTTGATAAATGGATAAAATGTTTATCCCATGGTAGTTGTTTCAGATTTGTTGAATGTGTTTAAATGTGGATTTTTACTCTGCATACTATCACCTGGGCTTTATCATATAAATAAATGGAAAAATTATAGTGGAATAATAATAAGTAGAGTAATAGTGAAACCTCACGGCAGTGGTCTTTACACATTTTCACTCACATATCCCCCAGATTAAATTTCTAATTACATATATTTCTGTTGACATCTAAAATTGTTTATTATAAGTTTAAATAGACCCAAAGGATATAATTTTGGCATATTGTAAATATTTTTTATATTAAAGCTGTTATTTCACTCTTTTAAATGTTCAAATGGAATCTAAATACCAAAGCAACTTGATACCTACCCTATTAAAGTCATGCATGCTATATGCTAGTATAACAAATGAAACCGCCAATTTCAGTGCCTTAATATAATAAAGTTTATTTTTCCCTCACACATGTCAATTGGAAGATATTTCAGACACAGCTTCTTTCCACCTCATGCCTCTACCATTCCTAAGGGCTTTAGAATACTTTGATTCAAGTCAGTGAACAAGGAAAGAGAATGTTGAATCAGGCATAGAAAAATTTTATGAGCCACCCACTTTCCATTGGCTACAATTCAGTCACCTGGTCGCATCAACCTGCGAGAGAGGATAGAAATGTAATTTAGTTTTAGGCCCAGGAGACAGAGGAAATGGGTTAGATGAGCACATAACTGTCTCCACTATAGTTTAGTCTTCTGATCACCAAATACCCTTCCTCTTCTCACACATAAAACATACTCCCCCACCACATTCCCAAATTAGACAACCCAACATTTCATCTGTCACTGCATTCATTTCAAACTCCAGGATTTCCCAGTGGTAACATCCTTTCTGTTAGAATCTGGATTTTGTGTCTTCTGGTCACTGCCACCACCTCCCCACCACACACAAACATACAGGTGCAAAAATACAGTGGTGGACCAGGGACTGGATAAATACAATGACCTTACCCATTTGGAAAGAATAGTAGAAGATACAAAGCAGTTACTTGTCAGTAGAGGTTAGGAAATTCTGCAGGCTAGGGACTATAAGGAGCCCCTTTGCCCTAGCAGCAGAAAATATTTCTTGATTCAGTTTTCATTCTGCTCATTGGGAAGTCCTTTACAGTACATAAAGTTGCATTTGAGTCAAATTAGGTTTGTTGAAAATCAACTAAATAAAGCAGAGGCCAAGACTATTCCTGGGAACAGATTGCCTCTGAGGCTTTACCTTTGTTGAATGAAAGTGTTTATCCAACAAGTCTATTCAATTTTATTCTGAATTTAAATTTGTCTTTTAGAGTCTCTGGACAATTGAGGAAGAGGACATAATTTAGGTTGTGACTTCTACCAAACCATGCACTAAAGTTAGGTAAGATACTCTTTTTTAGAAAGTTGGATAAATTTTAAATATAGAAAATAACTTTTATACTATTATAATTTATATGAAACATGATAGTATAAAACTATAAATATGTTATATTTATATTAATATATGAGTCTTGTGGATAAATACTGCTGCTCTGAAGAGTCCTAAAAATTTGTGTGATTTCAACTTTTATCTTTGTTGGTCAGGTTTTCATATGGAGTTCCAGCTATAGAACTTGGACCAGCCAATTTTGACATGTGACTTTCTGTTCCTTTGTGCCTTTTTCCTTTTACAACATCTTTTCCTTTGTACTTATTCTAGGCTATAAAGGAAAATGAGATTAAAATGAATCCTCCTCAGACGGACTATTTGAAGAATATAACTATTTTGTAAAGAGCAATTTTATATACTTAAGATTTTGAAGGATATTTTAAAAATTCTGCTAATTTTTTTATAAACTTAAAATGTTTTTGTCATTTTGAAATGACTATAGGTGTATATGAAATTGCTTTGAATTTTGAACTGATGATACATAATAATTTCTGAATGGTAAGTACCTACAGAAGGGAGGTTATGTACATGTGAATTTGTAAGGTGTTTAGTTCATAATTTGAACATGAACATCCAAAGGATGAATCCTTTTGATTCATCAAACAAAATAATAAAACCTTATGTAAAGATGTTTCCTTCAATTCTTTATTGCTCTTCACTCTGTACTGAACATGAACTTCATCTCCTGCTGCAATAATTGGTTCCGTAACTTTCTTCCATCATTTCCTGAAAGCACTTATTGTCCAACCAAAAGTGAATAAGACTAAATTATCTTCTTGTTACAATTGTTGACAAAATTGTAAAAGTATCCAATGTCAATATTCCACCTTAGATTTCACAAACACATTCTCATTAAGTGGAATGACAATGTGAATGAAATTTTCAAAGTTAATTTTTTTCACATTTGTTATTCAGATAATCCATATTTAACTGTAATTATTGTTTTTGAGCCCATTCATTTCTTACAAATACATTTCTAGAATTGCAAAGGACCCTATAGATCATAACGTGATTTATACAAAGTCAAGCATTTGAAGTTTCTTGACTCTCTTTTCATTATACTGTGCTTCCTCTAACTCAATAGATGATTTTAAGTTGGACAGCATTTACATTTATAAAAATCTTTGCTAATGCCTTCTTTTAAAAAATTCATGGTACTGTTAAGTAATTTGCTTTACATGGAAAAATGAAAGATCTTTTATCTTTAAAATATCAACAAAGTATGTAAGTTCCTTCTCTTGACATTGTTTTGCTCTTTTCACATACTGAGATTTCATATATACTTTTTATGTACCAATATTGCATGTTCACATATGTCATTTTAATGGCTTTTAGACATTCTATCCTGTTATATAACTTGACCATTTCTAACTTATTGGACATTAAGTTGTCTCCTATTTAAACATTTTTGTATTATCTTCTCGGGATATACTCTCAGAAGTGGTATTTGTTCAAAAGAAAATAATTTTTATGTTTTCTGTTGTACATAAGTAGACTGCTTTTTAGGAACATTTTGTGAATTATGCATAATAATCGGCAATGTATGGTTATATCTGTTTCCCCATAGACCTGCTAACATTAACTTTAAATAGGTAAGATATTAAAGAATAAGAATGGTACTACTTAAAATGTTTTTGTTATTTTGAAATGATTATATATGTTTAAAATTACTTCTAAACTTCTGAATTTTAGAGTGAATTTTATTTTATTTATTTTATTTTTTAAAGGTTTATTTATTTGAGAGAGAAAGAGAGGGCGTGGGAGAAGGTACAGAAGGGGAGGGAGGGAGAGAATCCTTAAGCAGACTCCCCAATGAGTGCAGAGCCCCACAGAGGGCTCCATCCCAGGACACTGAGATCATGACCCAAGCTGAAATCAAGAGTCGGATGCTTAACTGACTGAGCCACCCAGTCGCCCCTAGAGTAAATTTTAATTTATTTTTGTTAATTTAGTTATTTCTCAAAATTTTATAAAATCAGCTACTTCCACTTTATGGATAATTCATTGTTACTTTACTTGCTCTCTTTTACTAAATAGAAACAAAATTGCTATTTTAGCAAATCCTATCCCCGTCAACAAAGGATTCTTTAAAGGAATGTCACAAACCACAACCATATCTTATTTATCTTTCATAGCTGAAGGACATTTTCAGATGAAAATATACTTGTAATTTCATGGCTTCCTTATTCTATTTGTAGGATATTTTATTACTATGTAGATTACACTAAGTCTCCAAAATGTAAAATTGGTTCTTCATTGCTTTTTATGTTACTTATGAATGTTACTTATTCATCTGATTTCTAACCCTTAATACTTTTTTAGATGATGTTCACTTTAGTCAACAAAATAGAAATTAATTTTAGTACTCTTTGAAGGAAAAATCATCTTGAAAAAAGGAAAATACACTACCATATCTTTAGAAGTACACATACACGAAAATTTGTCATATAAAGTATGCATTTCATTAATAATGCAATACCAATAAACTTAAAATCTTTTTTGTTTTTCTTGGGGGGGCAGGTGGAGTTTGCAATGTTGCAGAAGTGAAAGCAGCCCATCTCAACCATTCTCTCCTTCATTCTTACTAACGGAATTCTTAGCAATATATTTAGCTGTAAGACTGTGTTTCCCAGACCCTTTGCATATGGGATGGCCAATGTGGACATAAGACTTGCTCAAAAGGACCTCTGGGAAAGCGATTATTGCTCTTCCATCTATTCAAATGGTTAGGACTCCAGTAGTGGTCTTGAGACCATCATGGAACAGCCAAGAGAATTTCAGCTCTCTAATATCAGACCCAAATTGGGACTAATCTTTCAGGATTTTTTTTAAAAAAGTTTCTCTTGTTATAATTAAAATGATCTCTGTATTAAGGTCTCTTAAATAATGATTTGACACTAATAAACTGTTTATTCATGTACTAATATCTTCTAAACTTTTACAATGTGGCTAGGTAACTCTTAGCTCAGAACTGTAAAACCTGTGACAATTATTCATTTGACTAGTACAGTGACTTTTAACTAGCTGCACAACAGAATTAGGTGAAAATATAACTTCACTAAGTTTAGGGTAATGGGTTTTCAATGTTTGCGTCAGAATCCCTGGTTAAAACACAGAGGTGTTAAACATATGCTTGTTAAAACATAGATTGCTGAGCTTGTCTCCTAGAACCAAGAGATTCAGCTGGTCTCGGATGACATGGTTTCAGGTGATGCTGATGATGTTGGTCCAAGGACCACACTTTGAGAACCACTAGTCAGGGATCTAGCTTGGGCATCTATGTAAATAGTTTAACATGAGTGTGATGGTTGAACACAGTATCATCCTTAAGGAATGAGTTGCATAATTGAGTGTGTGTAGGTCATAACCCTGAGGAGATTCTTAAACTTCAGTGTGCATCACCATCACCTGGAGGGCTTAGTTAAAACACAGATGGTTAGGCCTCACTCCCAGGGTTTGGGATTCCCTAGATCTGAGATAGAAGAGTGAAAATTTGCATTTCTACAAAGTTCCCAGGTGTTACTGATGCCACTGGTTCTAGGATCACATTTTAAGAACCACTGCTTTAGTGTAATTTTTATCTAACCACTGCTGTAGTATCCTTGCTTTCCCCCAAGTATCCAGAATACTGTAACAGTTGTTGTGCAACTTGAATCTTCAAGAAGTCAAATTCCATTTTGAGGGCAATAAAGATGGGAGTACGTCTTATTATCTTTACATAGTCTTGGCATATTACAATGATGTTTTGCAAATACTAGGGCTCAAAATTGTAATGCATTTGAATACTGATTGGGATATCAAATGATTTTGTGGTAAATAGTAATGTTACTTAATCAACCCTTAGTAAAAGGAAATGGATAATTACCATTCCTGAGTTAAAAAAATGTATAGAAAGGGTTGTCAAAAATTAACTTTGGCTCATCAAGTTAATCGGCAATCTTCCCTCATGTTTTGCCTTTAGATATTTGTGAGTGCAGTGCACCAAAACTGAATATAGTGTTGACTTGAGTCTGAAGATATATGTGTGCATATATATGTATACACACATGCATTTGTGCATCTCTCAAATACAATAGTATCTGACTAAACTTGGTAAACCATAGGATTATGTTGCATATATTGAATGGATTACAGTATATGATATAATAATATATTCTGTATAATATACAGAATAATGTATTATTCTGTATGCTGAGGCATACAGGAGATCCTGTAGAATAGGCCCATAGGAGGAGACAGACTGATTACAGTGAAGAAGGGGAGTTGAGGCAGGGTCAGGGTAAAAGAGATACTACAACACCCAGACTCCACAAACCATTTTATGCTGTAAGAAATGCAATCTCAAACTTGCAGCAGTCCCATTTTATGCGGGAAGAAATGCAACTGCACAAAAATTGTAGCAGCCTTTCAATAAAATCAAACAAAATTACCAAAAGGGTTCTCGGGACAATCAAAGCTGGAATGATCTTGTTCAGGTAGATCTATGACCCTGAGAACAATCTTCCCTCCAATGCTGCCTCCTGCCGAGCCACATCTACTCTGGCTGGGCCTGAGTCCAGGTGCCGGATTAGCACCAGACCTTAATTTCACTCCCCCGCGTCTTCGAGGCTTTTTCCCGCCAAAGGCCAGGTTTCCGCCCCCTCGGAGGCCCGGGCGCAGGCGGGACTGCGCATGTGCGGGGCCTGGCCTGCGGATAAACCCCCTGCGGCTCCACAGACGGCCAGCCATGGCGGAGATGGAAGTGAGCCTGTTGCGCCAGTGCCCGCTGCTTCTGCCTCAGAACCGGGCGAAAACCGTGTACGAAGGATTCATTTCGGCTCAGGTACCCGCCCGCTTGTTGCTCGATTGCTAGGAGGGCCTCCTCTCGCGGCGCAACTCCGCCCCTGGAAGTCAGTTACGGGAGCGGTTAGGGGCCCTTAACCGTGTGGGCATTGAGAGGGGAGGCGCGTAACGGTTCCTCGGAGACTAGAGGTTTGAGGACTTAGACGGTTGCGGTTGTTCGCAACGCGTCACTCGCTACCGCGCGCGAGCCTGGGCCAGGGTCGCAGCAGGGACTCAGCGAGAGGAGCCCCGCGCGGGACGGGAGCGGGGGGCGGGGCGGAGGGCCACGCCCCGCCCCGCGCGGGACGGGAGCGGGGGGCGGGGCGGAGGGCCACGCCCCCTCGCGCCCGCTTCCCAGTTTGACTTCCCTTTTGCTTCAGCGCCTGTCCCACCTTTGACTGTTCTTTTGTTTTGCAAATTTTTACCTTGTTTCTAACATCCCCCCTCCGCAAAGCCCCACGAACCTTGGTGGCCGGCCGTTCACCAGGGAATCCGTGCAAATTATATTCGTTTTTCCTGTAAAAATATATTTTGGAGGAAAACCTCCTTTGGGCTCTCAATTAAGTCGTGTGTACCTGAGCACATCCAGTAGCGATATTTTGTACGGAATCTTGACAGCACAATTAATTACCTTTCCTGAGTCCAGGCGGCTTCTCTGGTGGAGTTTATTACACATAGTAACACACGTGTACCGGTTTGAAGTTGACAAAGCGCTTTCCAAGCACGATATCCCACTAATCCTCCGCCCTTTGAGGCAGAATTAAAAGAAACCGTTCTCAGTCTTCATAGTTAAGTAAATCAGGGCGTGGGAAATTGGACAGGTTGAGTTACTCGTCCATGGTCGCCAGAGTCCCTGAAAGCGAGGCTATCAGATTTCACTCCTGCATTTTGCTCCTCTGTCTACGTTGCACCAAGATACCTTAGGTTAGAATTTTGAGTATAGATTTTTGCTCCCAGACCTTTATACTCAACATCGTGCCACCTCCCTCACCAGCACAATTCATTCTTTCTCTTTCTCTCTTTTTCTTTCTTTCTTTCGTCTTTTAAAATGAACGGATTCTGCTTGAGGAAAAACTAGTGAAACTACACTCAAATTAACCACTTGCAACTTTGATACGGGTCGTGAATAGGTTAGATTACCAGCAGTACCTTTTTAGCTATAAAATGTAACACGTGGCTGACTAACCTGAGGATTTGATTTGCTACGTGAAGTACAGAGAAATTTCGGAAGAGGAAAGAAACAAAGTGGTCATTTTTAAACAACTTAACATTGAAACAGAACTGTATTTTCTGGAAATATAGGTATGAATCTTTTAATAGACATGCACATTTTCAATTATTTGAACTCAGTTATATAGAAACACAAATTATGCAATTTTGTCATAATAAATTTAAAATTTAGTAATTAACCAGATAATTTGAAAAAAATATGGTGATGAGTAAAAATTTCTATTCCCAGAATTATTTTTATTTTCTAAAAGGAAAATGAATAATTGCATTGCTCCACCTTACCTTGATTAACACTCACTCCATTCAGCAATCCTCATCAAAACATTGTCAGCATTAAAAGAGTGGGATGGAGGTAAAATTTAACTCTTAATTATAGTGATTAAGAGAATGGTTTCAACTTTCAGAAATATTTAAGTGTTTGAGTATTGGATATTTGAAAACTTGATACTTAATTTAACTTTGAAGAGAAGCCTGTTTCATGCTTTTTTTTTTTTTTAACTGACATGCAACATTAGTTTCAGGTGTACAACATGATTTATGTATGTATATATCGTGAAAGGATCACAGTAAATCTAGTTGTTCATTGAATTCACCATATGTAGTTATAGAATTTTTCTTATGATGAGAACTTTTTTTTTTTTTTTAAGATTTATTTGAGAGCGAGCACGTGGATGCATGTGCGGAAGCGCAGGGAGGAGTGGAGAGGAGAGAATGAATCCTCAAGCAGACTTCCTGCTGAGTGCCAAGCGGGACTAGAGCCTGATCCCAGGGCCCTGAGATCCTGACCTGAGCCAAAATCTAGCGTACGCCGCCTAATTGACTGAGCCACCCAGGCACCCTTCTTAGGATGAGAATTTTTAAGATAAGTCTCTTAGCAGCTTTCAGATATGCATTACAGTATTAACTATAGTTGACATGTGCTACTTTACGTCCCTATAATTTATTTTATGACTGGGAGTTTGTGCCTACAAAAGCACAAACTTTACCTGTTTCACCCTCTACTCCATCAGCACACTACTTTTTGAAGATAGCGGCCATATCCTAGGAATTACCATATGTTTTGAGGTTTACTCAAAATCTATAGTAATCTCTCAAAAATACTGAACGAAGGGGCACCTGGGTGGCTCAGTCGTTAAGCGTCTGTCTTTGGCCCATGTCATGATCCCGGCGTCCTGGGATTGAGCCCTGCATCAGGCTCCCTGCTCGGTGGAAAGCATTTCCCCCTCTCGCACTCCCCCTGCTTGTGTTCCCTCTCTCGCTGTCTCTCTCTGTCAAATAAATAAAATCTTAAAAAATACTGAGTGAATTATCAAATTTACTTGCTAAATGAAACTTTTACCCATCCCTCAGAATATTAAGTATAGAACTAATCAGAATGCACTGTGAATAAGGAAAGGTTATAGAGGGTACATATGGATTTATTCATTTTTCTTTAAATTCATTGTGACCGTTACAGAAAGTAAAGGCTAAATCTCATTATTATTTCTGGAGTAAAGGTAATCCACTTTTTCTTTCCCGAATTGGAAGTATCAGTCTTGAATTATCTAGTTGAAAATATGATTCATTTTCAGATAGTGTTTAGAAAAATTAAAGCGCTATTAAGTTACATTTTTATCAGGAGCCATGTTATACCTAATTTTAGGCATTTTAAGTAAAGTGCTTTGTCTTATATGTGTCTGTCTGCTAAAGCCTCTTAGAAAACGTGTAAACATCAGAATTGAGATTAGATGAAATGTTCTTGTGACCCTTGCTGTAGCTACAATTCTGATTTCTTAACCTAAACACATTATTTAACATTGTTTTGTTTGATGGAACGGATTTTCTTTAAAAGTATTTGTCTTGTATATAATTTCAAACTTACAGAAAATAACAAATATGTATGAAGATTACCCAGATTCACCATTTTACATTTGCCCCATTTGATTTTATTCTGTGTGTATATATGTAGGTGGGTATATATACATTATTTTTCTGAACAGTTTTGAGATTAGGTTGCAGGCATAGTGCCTCTTCTTAAATACTTCAGCATATATGTCATGAGAACAAGGACACACTCCTTTATATCCACAGTACAGTTATCTAAATCAGGAAATTTAATCATGATATAATGCCATTACCTGGAGGCCAATTTCAAATTTTGTTAATGTTGCCATTAACAGTTGTACCCCTTTCCAGGCTCCTGTCATCTGATGTAAGATAAGATACCACATTGCATTTAGTTGTAAGGTATCACATTGCATTTAGTTGTCCTGGCTCTTTAATATGGAATAGTTCCTTAGGCTCTTTGCTTTTTATGAACTTGACATTTTTTAAGAATATGGTTTGGATGTTAAGAAGAATGTCCTTCAGTTTCGGTTTGACTGATACTTCCTCATCATTTAATTCAGGTTATATAATTTCGGCAGAGTTGACACAGAAAGAATGTGCCCTTTATAGGGCACATGAAGTCAGTGGTTCTCATTGATGATGTTACCTCTCATCACCTCTTTAAGATGGCGTGTGCCAGATTTTCCTTTTGTAATTCATAAGTACTTTGAGAGAGCTACTCTGAGGCATCAAACTTTCAGGTACACACACCAGTTTTAGCATGTTGATTGAGCCACTTAGTACTGTGGTGTTGCCAAACGATGATTTTTCTAACTCCATTATTTCTTCTTTATTTATTGTCATTTTATTATAAGGATTAACCTTCTCTTTTTCCCCATTTATTTGTATCAGAAGGGAATCATAGGTTTTAAAAATAATTTAATGGATTGTAATCATTACTTATTTATTTTGATGCTTAAATTGTCCCAGATTTGGTTGTGAGAGCACATTTTTTTTGATACAAGTTTTTAAGGCTCTGCATTTTCCCCTTACCACTTTTTTTGAAGTACGCTGTATATGCTGACATGTAGTGTTTTATCAATCATTTTTTAATACTTACATAATTTTACTTTGTAGATCCCTTGCACCCAGGAGTTAATAGAAGATTTAAAAATTTTTCTCATGAAAATCTTTTTTTTTAAAGATTTTATTTATTCATTAGAGAGAGAGACAGAGCACAAGCAGGGGGAGAGGCAGAGGCAGAGGCAGAGGGAGAGGGAGAGGGAGAAGCAGACTCCCCGCTGAGCTGGGAGCCTGACATAGGGCTCGATCCCAGAACCTGGAGTTCATGACCTGAGCCGAAGGCAGACGCTTAACCATCTGAGCCACCCAGGCACCCCATGAAAGTATTTTTTTGATTATTAATTTTGTTATTTCTAGTTTTGTGATTAGATAATATTGTTTCTAAATATTATAGTCTGTGAAACTTACTGATTCTTTGTGTGTGTGTGAGTGAGAGAGAGAGAGAGAGAAAGAGAGAATGATCCCTGTGATTTAAAGAAGATATTTTCTCAACTTGGTTTCTCAATTCCTTTTCTTTTGAGTGAGCTTGGCAGTTTGTTTCCTTCAAGGAATTTGTTCATCTAGATTTTGAATTTACTGGCTTAAATGTTACTTCATAATATTCCCTTATCCTTTTAATGAATGTATTTAGGATCTGTAATGATGTTCCCTATATTAGTTATCTTTTGCTGCATAACTACCTATTCCAAATCTTCGTGGCTTAGAACAACAAACATTTATTATCTCACCTTTGCTATGGATCAGGAGTTTGAAAACTACTTAGGTGGATGGTTCTGGATCAGTGTTTCTCATGGTCTTGTAATGAAGATGTTAGCCTATATGTCAGTTCTCCAAAGGCTTGACTAGAGCGGAAAGAGTTGCTTCCAGAATAGCTCATTCACATGGCTATTGGCTGGAGCCCTCTGTTTTCTACTTCTCTTGACTTGGAGGCCTCAGTTCCTTACTACGTAGACCTCCATAGTGTCCTCACAACATGGCAAATAGCTTCCCCTGAGTGATACAACAGAGATAAAGCTGCACAATACCTTTGGAGAAAAGGTACTAGTCTCTGAAGTTACACGTATTTACTTCTGCTTTATTCTACTTTTTATAGCAAGCCTCAAATCTAGTCCATATTCAAAAGGAGAGAAATGAGGCACCAACTCTTAAAGGTAGAAATATCAAAGAAATTATCGACATATTTTATAGATACCTCTTGTCCCCATTCCTGATGGCGTTTTGTGTCTTTTTCCTGTTGCAACTGGATAGAGGCTTATACGTTTTATTGATCTCTTCAGAGAACCTACTTTTGATTTTATTGATTTTTCTTATTTTTCTGTGTCTTTCTTTGCTTTGTGTGTGTGTGTGTGTGTATGTATTTCTTTGTTTTCTGATATTAAGTTTCCTAGTTTCTTCAGGTGGAAGGTTAGCTCATTGATAATGAGAACTTGTTTTATAGTGCTGTAAATTTTTCTTTAGACACTACTTTGGCTGTATCACATATTTTGGTATGTTATATTTTCATTTTTTGTTTTTCAGTTCAGAATACTTGTTAATTTCTTTTTTGACCCATGGGTTATTTAGAACAACAATATATCTTTCTAAATATTTTAGGATTTTCTGGATATCTTTTTGATACTGATTGATAATTTAGTTTCATATTGGTTATAACATAATTTGTATGATTTAAATTCTTTTAAATATATTGGGACTTATTTTTTGGCATAGAATAGGGCCTATCTTGGTAAATGTTACAACTGTATTTGAAAAAGTGCATTCTGCTGCTGTTGGGTGATTGTTCTATGTCAGGTCAGGTTGGGTCATAATGTTATTTGAGGTTTTTTTTTTTTTTTTTTTAAACATCACAAATATTTTTTATTTGTCACCATTAAATGTCTAACTTTTAAATAGATTCTTGGACTGGTGGCTCATATCCATCAGGTCGTTCAACTTTAGCACCGGTCTCATCCCCAGTAGCTTTTCCAGGACTACTCCCTTAACCATGAAGCTCCATGAGCTTTCCCAGTTCAAACTTGGGCTTCTTCAGTGTTTTTACTTTTCTAACGAATACATCATGGAGTGGATAAATAGACTGACAAGCCTTTTCTATATCTTTTCCGATGCTGTCTGGAATCAATTTATTGACCACTTCTTTCAAGTCATTTGTTTGCACCTCTCGGGTCATGATTTCCATCATCTTTTCCCAAATTTGACAGACCTGTTGGTGCTGAGCATAAGAGGTCTTCTGAATCTGATTATTACATTTTTTAGTAAAACCAACACAAAATAGACGACACAAATAACCATCGGTAGTCTTGACATCAACATGAGCTTCAATCATGGTCTGCCATTTTTTTGACAACGGAGCACATTTTGTCACGGGTAAGATCCATGCCATGGAAATTAGTCAGGCAGTTTTTGCCCTGAACATCCTCAGTAATTACCTTGAATTTTCTAAATGCACCTTCATCATTCTGCAGATCAGCAAGGCTCACTTCAAAAACACGACCCTTGAGGCCATCAGATGCGATTTTGGTTCCTTGAGTTCTTGTGATTAATGTTTTTCCAATATTTCTTATATTGAACATAGCTGGTGCTTTCACATCATACCAATCTTTCTTAGAAAATGTATCAACCACTTTCTTCTTGGCTCCCTTTTTGCCGCTTTTTGTAAGGCGCTTGTTCTTGCCGACTGCCATGGCACTGCTCAGGGAGCCAAAAGGCACTATTTGAGTTTTTTATATGCTCACTGATTTTCTGTCTACTTGTTTTATTAGTGAAAGGAGGTATTGAAAATCTCTAACTATAATTATTGTTCAATTTCTACTTTCATTTCTGTCAGTTTTTGCTTCATATATTTTGAAGTTCTTTTATTAGGTACATAAACTTTTAGGATTGTTGAGCACTCTTGAATTGATTTTTTTTTTTTTTTTTTCCTTTTTAAATGACTGTGAGATGACCCTTTTTATCTCTGGTAATCTTTGTCCTAGAATCTCTATTTTCTGATATTAGTATAGTGATTCTAGCTTTATTTTTTTTATTTTATTTTTTTTGATTAGTGTTGGCATGGCTTAATCATTTTCCATTCTTTATTTTATACCTATTTGTGTCTTTATATTTAAAGGGGATTTCTTCTGGACCTTGCTTTTTTATCTAATCTAACAATCACTGCTTTTTTCTTGGAGGTGTTTAGAACATTTACATTTAATGTGATGATTGATATTGTTGGGTTTAAAGCTAATATCTTGCCGCTTGTTTTCTATTTGTCCTATTTGTTTGTTTTTTTATCTTTTTCCTATTTTTCTGCATTTTCATTATACATTATGTAGTATAATTGCATTTTTTCTCCTCTATCAGCTTATTAGCTATTTCCCCCCTTAATTAGTTGCTTTAGGGTTCTTAACATACATCTTAAACTTGTCATGATTTACATAAGTAATAGTAGGATTATATTTTATATGCAATATTGGTTTATCAGCTATATCACTTTTGTCTCTTTTGGTGTTTTTTTCTATGGTTTACAACATGCAACTCTAATTTACCACAATCTACGTTCAAGTATACCACTTATAGTATAAGAATCTTTTTTTTTTTTTTTTTAAAGATTTTATTTATTTATTTGAGACAGAGAGAATGAGATACAGAGAGCATGAGAGGGAGGAGGGTCAGAGGGAGAAGCAGACTCCCTGCCGAGCAGGGAGCCTGATGCGGGACTCGATCCCGGGACTCCAGGATCATGACCTGAGCTGAAGGCAGTCGCTTAACCAACTGAGCCACCCAGGCGCCCATAGTATAAGAATCTTAAAATATACCATTTCCCATCCCGTGGCTTTTGTGCTATTGTTGTCATATATTTTATTTCTATTTATCTTGTAACCCTCCCATTACACTTTTATTTTCTTTTAAACAGTTATCTTCCTTTATTAAGAGACTTTTATTTTTTAAGGACAGTTTTAGAGTGGGTTTATTTCTGGGTTTTCTATCCCTACATTACAGAGTTTAAGTATCATTTCATCACATGATATAAAGGGAGCAAACTATTAATATGATTTACCACTGTTGATGTTGACCTTAGCTAAAGTAGTGTTTGTCAGATTTCTCTACTGCAGAGTTAACTCTTCTCCCCTTTCCATACTTACTCTTTGGAAGGAAATCTCTATGAGTTGCTCCAACTTAAGGAGTGAGGGGTTATGCTCCCCCTCTTTTAAAGTAGAGTATCTGATTTATCTGGAATTCTTCTGTTAGGAAGGTTAATTTAACTCCCTTATTTAAGTTTTTAAATTTAATTCCAGTATGGATAATATACAGTGTTTTATTAGTTTCAGGTGTACAATATAGTGATTCAGCAATTCTATACATTACTCAGTTCTCATCATGAAAAATGTACTCTTTAATCCCCATCACCTATTTCACCCATCCCTCCTCCCCCCACCACTTCCCCTCTGGTAACCATCATTTTGTTATCTGTAGTTAAGGGTTTGTTTCTTGGTTCATCTCCATTTTTTTTCTTCGCTCATTTGTTTTGATTTCTTAAATTACACATATGAGTGAAATCATTGGTATTTGTCTTTCTTGACTGACTTAATTCACTTAGCATTGTACTCACTAGTTCCAACCAGGTTGCTGCAAATGCCAAGATTTCATTCTTTTTTTATGGCTGGGTAATATTCCATTGTATATATGCACCACATGTTTTTTATCCATTCATCAGTGGACACTTGGGCTGCTTCTGAAATTTGGCTATTGTAAATAATGCTATAATAAACATAGGGGTGCATGTATCCCTTTGAATTAGTTTTTTTGTAATTTTTAGGTATATACCTAGTAGTGTGATTACTGGATCTTAGGGTAGTTCTATTTTTAACTTTCTGAGGAACCTCCATAGTGTTTTCCAGAATGGGGTTGTACCAGTGTGCATTTCCACCCGCAGTGCAAGAGCGTTCCTTTTTCTCCACATCCTCGCCAAAACTCGTTGTTTCTTGTGTTGTTGATTATAGCCACTCTGACTGGTGTGAAGTGATAATCTCATTGTAGTTTTGGTTTGTATTTCCTTGATGATTAGCGATGTTGAGCATCTATCTTTTCATGTGTTTTAGTCATCTGTATGTCTTGGAGAAATGTCTGTTCATGTCTTCTGCCCATTTTTAAATTGGATTATTTGGGGGTTTTTTTGGTGTGTGTTCAGTTGTATAAGTTCTTTTTATGTTTTGGATATGAACCCTTTATTAGGTATGTCATTTGCAAATAACTATCTTCTCCCATTTAGTAGATTGCCTTTTAGTTTTGTTGTTTGCTTCCTTAGCTGTGCACAGTCTTTATTTTGATGTAGTCCCAGTAGTTTATTTTTGCTTTTGTTTCCCTTGCCTCAGGAGACCTATTTAGAAAAATGTTGCTATGGGTGATGTCAGAGAAATTACTGCCTTTGTTCTCTTCTAGGATTTTAATGGTTTCATTTCACATTTAGGTCTTTAATCCATTTTGAGTTTATTTTTGTGTATGGTGTATGAAAGTGGTCCAATTTTGTTCTTTTTGAATGTAGCTGTCCAGTTTTCCCAGTACCATTTGTTGAAGAGTTGGTCTTTTTTCCCATTGTATATTCTATATATAGACATTTTAACAATGTCTGTTTTTCCAGTCCTTGAGGATGGAATGTCTTTTCTTTCTTTTTTTTTGGTCGTCTCATCTTCAATTTCTTTCATTATTACATAGTTTTCAGAATATGGGTCTTTCACTTCTTTGGTTAGGTTTATTCCTTAACTCCCTCATTTTTTAAATCAGTCATTTATATCAGTATGGACTCATAGATATTTATCTTATACTTTGGGTTGTAATCGAGTATCCAGATTGTCCAGTTTTGGCACAATTAACCTTTTAAAGACATTTTAGAAAATAAGAAAAGTCTTTCATATTTACCTGTATATTTACTGTTTCTGGTACTTTTTGTTGTATAGCCACATTGCTCTTTAGTTTCATTTACTTTCTTCCTCAAGTTATTCTTTTAACAGTTCTGGTAGTGCATGTCGTGTACTGATACATTTTTTCAGTGGTTTTATGTCTGACATATTGTTTGGCCTTTTGAAAGATACTTTTAGTAGGTATAAAACTCTAGATTGCTTTTTCCCTCCTTTTAGTGCTTTACAGATGTTGCTTAATTCTCTTGCATTATTTCCTGTGAGAAGTGTCTACTGTTTATTTTTGTTCCTCTGTAAGTGTTGTGTTGTTTTTCTTTGACAGCTTTTAAGATTTTTCTTTTTCTCATTGGTTTTTGTCAATTAGATTATGATGTACCTTGCTGTAATTTTCTTCATGATTTTCCTCCATAGGGTTTGTGGAGCATTTTGGATTTGTGAGTATATATTTTCATTTAATTTGGGAAAAACTTCAGCCATTATTTCTTCAAATTTTTTTTGTTCCTTCTCCTTCCTTTGTTTTGGGGACTCAAAATACATGTATATTAGGCCATTTTAAAATTGTTCCATAATTCACTAATGGTTTTGCTCTTTTTCATTGTTTGAGTGTCTTTCTCTGTTTTATTTTGAATGTTCTGTGCCTTCAGGTACCCTAATATCTTCTTTTGCAAGACTTAACTGCTGTTAATACTGTATAGTACCTCAGACGTATTTTTCATCTTTTTGATTTGGGTCTGTTCTATTTAGCATACTCATGGTTTTCTCTACCTTCTTGAACGTATGTAGTTATCATTGTTGAAATTTTTTTAAGTAGTTCTATCATCTGCCATTTTTGTATTTCTCTTGATTTTTTTTTTTTTTTCCTCTTCATTATGAATCTTATTTTCCTGTTTCTTTGCATGCCTGGCATATTTTGATTGGATGCCAGACACTGTGCATTCCAACTATTGTGTGCTAGATAATTTTATTCTCTTAAATATTCTTGATTTATTCTAAGCTGTAGTTAAATTATTTGGAAACAGTTTAAGCTTTTCATAGTTTGCTTCTAAGTTTTGTTAGGCAGAGTCAAAACAGATTTTAGCCTAGATTAATTTAGCTCTACCACTTAGGCAGTATTCTTCAGAGTATTTTTTTTTTTAAAGATTTTATTCATTTATTTGACAGAGAGCATGAACGCACAAGCAGGGGGAGCAGCAGAGGGAGAGAAAGAAACAGGCTCCCCACTGATCAGGGAGCCAGATGCGGGGCTCAATCCCAGAACCTTGGGATTATGACCCTAGCTGAAGGCAGATGCTTAACCAACTGAGCCACCTAGGCACTCTGAGTATTCTCTTTAATGATAACTTTTATAGTACAAGGTTTTCTATTCTTGCTGAGAGGAACCTGACTACTCCCAGCCTTGTGTGAGCTTTGAGATTGTTTTGCATGTTCTATTCTCATGATTCCCGGCTTTGGGTGGTTTTCTCACGTACATACAGCAATCATACTTAGCTGATGACTCTTGCAGCAATACACTGATATTGTCTAGGTTTATTCTCTGTATAGTTGTCTTTTCTTCATATATGGTCTTCCCTTTTTGATACTGTACATGTGAATTATACATGTCTTTGCCTCCCCAGCTTACCCTCTTTTCTCAGATCAGGGAGAATTGTCAGCTTCCATTTGGTTCTCCATTCTTGCTCTGAAGCCTGAAAATTCTCCAGGTAGTAAGACAGATAATTATAAAGATTTTCTCATTTGCTTCCCTTCTTTCAGTAGTCTCTGTTTTTTGCTGCCTATTTGATGTCTGAACATCATTGTTTCATATATTTTGTCCAGTTTTTAGTTAATGTGGGAAGGTAAATTCTGCCACTGTTATTCCATCAGAGCTGGAAGCAGAAATCCTGTTTCTTAAAAGTTCTATTCTGTTGTTGTTTTTTTAAAATCTTGCTTTGAGAAGTGTGATGCTACTTTTATTCTATTTCCCATATATTATTTGGTCTCATAAGCTTTGGACTTTAAAGTCTGCATATTAAGATACATTTCAGAGTGGATCGTTGGGACTCATTTCTCATGTGTTCAGTTCTTTTCATTATGTAAATTTCCAGATAGTATTCTTAGATTATAATTTAAAGTATTCTTCTATTTTGTTTTCCATTTCAAGGTTTCCAATTCTTTGTTTATTGGATTTTCTTTACCTGTTTTTACTTCAACTGCTTTTCTCTGATGGTTTTTTTTTTTTCCCCCCCTCATTTGGTAATTTTCTAGCTTTTTCTTTGCCCTTATGAAATTTTAAAAAATCTTTTATTGGGGGTGGCATCTGGCTGTCACGGTCTGTTAAGTGTCCAACTCTTGGTTTTGGCTCAGGTCATGATTTCAGGGTCATGGGATCAAGCCCTGCATTGGGTTCTGCACTTAGCACAGAATCTGCTTAGGACTTTCTCTCTCTCCTTCTGTCCCTCCCTCTTTCTCTCTCTAAAATAAATCTTAAAAAATTTTATTGGGGTAAAGTACACATGATATTTGCCACTTTTAACCATTTTATTTTAAATATTGTCTACCCCCAACTTGGGCTCGAACTCACAGCTCTGAGATCAAGAGGCACGTGCTCTACCACCTGAGCTATCCAGGCACACTGCCTCTTTTGAAATTTTTGACTCTATTCTTCCTTGAGCACTTATTTATTTTTCTATTCTAATATTCTTTTTTCTGATCTAAATTTTTTTTCCTTATAATTTCTGTTCATAGTTTTTTTAAATTTCTGAGTCTGGGTACAAATGCTTACTAATGATAATATAATTCAGTATTGTAATTTGTTTATGGCTTGTGTTTTTTTTTTGTTTGCATGGGGCATCATCATCACTTGAAATGTTTTCTTTTATTCTGATTTTGACTCATAGTAGCTTGGCATTGGTGAAAACAGTATCTTTGTGAATTTGGTTGTTGGCAGTAGTTTATAAAATTCCTAGTTTAAGAATACTTTCTTCTGTAGGTAAAGCAAAGTGCAGTTTAATGGATAATTTTTTAAGTAGTGCTGAGGGAGGAGTTGAGTGTTTTTATATTGCTATATAAGATCCTCAGTTTCCCACTCTTACTTTTTCCTTCTAACACCCAGTTTCCAAAGGATTTCTCTACCTGCCTTTTTATCCGCTTCTACTTGTGTATTTCTTTATCAAGGTGAGCTTCTTGAGCTTTGTGTTTATATTAAGCCCCCTCACTGTAGTCAGTGCTCTGACCTACCAAACTCTTTATTAATTATCTTAACACGTAGTTCAGTCCCCTCTTCTCTCTTCCATGCACTTTTTTTCTGAAACCCGTAGTTCTTTAAAAGGACTTGGTATGGGAGCCCCAGAGTGAAAACCACTGGAAAGTGGTTTATGTTTTTCTTCCTACAGGTAGTTTGAAGTTTATAGTGTTCTCTATTTTCTGATTTTGCTGGAGACATGGGTATTTTGTGGTTTTAGTTTTTTTTAAGACTTATTTTAGAGAGAGTAGGGGGAGGGGAAGGGAGAGGAGAGAATCTCAAGCAGACTCTGTGCTGAGCATGGAGCCCAACGTGGGGCTTGATCTCATGACCCTGAGATAATGACCTGAGCTCAAACCAAGAGTTGGATGCTTAACCAACTGAGCCACTCCTGTTTTAGATGTTCTTTTTTTTTTTTTTTTTTAAGATTTTATTTATTTATTTGACAGAGAGAGACACAGCGAGAGAGGGAACATAAGCAGGGGGAGTGGGAGAGGGAGAAGCAGGCTTCCCGCCGATCAGGGAGCCCGATGTGGGACTCGATCCCAGAATCCCGGGATCATGACCTGAGCCGAAGGCAGATGCTCAACGACTGAGCCACCCAGGCACCCCCTGTTTTAGATGTTCTTAATATTGATCTATTTGGGAGGATGTATGGAGAGAGTCAGACTTAGGCAACTGTCAGTACTTTGTTCCATACAACCTGGAAGACTTGCTTCTTGAGAGCAATTAACATTTTTTATATGCTTTAATTAAAAAAGCTAATTTTGGACATTTTCTTGAATCCGAAAAATATTATGGCATGTAACATAGCATTTGACCTTTTAAAATGGCTGGATTTTGCAAATAAGGGTCTTTGGAATTTTATCCTTTCAGGTAACAGATCAGTAGAGTAGTTATACTATTTTTCATGTAAATTCTGAATTCCAGATTGTTCTTACACCTATGTGTGGGATGTCTATAAAGTTAGGTTAAAGTTACTACATAATACCTTCTAGTGCTTTAATGAAATAGTGAATTATTGTTACTTGACCTTTTGAAAAGGTCAGTAGTACATTTTGTTTCATTTTTTTAAAGGACATTTAAATGTAATGAAAGTCAGAACTGTAATATTATCATGAAAGTAAAGGTTATGGGGTACATTTAATTGTGTTCCTTTAGTTTTGAATCTGCTTTGAGGGAGCCTGTGCTAAAATTCTCATGGTGATTATTTTTCGAGAATTTTATTACTCTTTTTCATTTTATATTGTTGGAGTAAAAGATTATATTTCTGTTTGTCTTTTTCTGTTTATCTTTGCTCAGATCATGTGTATTATCCTATTTAAGATATAAAGTTTAAGCTGCTTACCCATTTACTTTCTCAATAAAGTGAAACTGTTTTCTCAGAGAACAGTTCTTTCCTTAGAAGGACTCTTGAGTAAAATTTGGTATATTCAAATGTATAGCTAGTAAATATTTAAATTTAAATAAGTATTAGTAATTTTATTTATTAAAGGCCCATGAATGTGGGAGAATTAAATATTCTGTTTTTTGAAAATATTTCTTTCATGTCTGTGTGTTCAGATTATGGAACTAAATATATTTTTCATTTTATTAAAATGAGGAAATTGAAAATATGAAGTCTGTGATGTATTATATATTTCTTATTTTACACTAATTTTTTTCTTCCATAGTCAGAGCTATTAAAAGAATTTTTTTTTTCACAAGTTTACTTTGTAAGAAATATTTAAATTTATGTTTGCACTAATAGTTTCTTAATATTTCTTGTGTTCTGTGAATTGATTCTCTTTAAAAAATGAAGTCTTTGTTTTGGTTTCCCAATGATTACAAAGTTTCTGACATTTTTACATTATTTTCCTTCAAATGCAATATTCTACTGCATATATTTTAACAAATGTAAAGACTTGGATAAAGTTGATACCTTTTAGAAAATAAAGGAAAACATTTCCTTTTCTATGTGATTTTGTTTAACTTTTTCTTAACATTGTGAAAGATGAAAATTTGAGTGAACTTTTTCAATATTTTCCACAGGGACGTGATTTTCACCTTAGAATAGTGTTGCCTGAAGATTTACAAATGAAGAATGCAAGGTGATGTAGTGTTTTGTTATATACATGCATCTTGGTGGAATGTGCAGTCAGCTAATTTGGTAAAAGCTTATTCTAACCATTAAGAGTTTTGCCTAAAGTGCTTATTAGTCAACCACAAACATTTCCAGTTTTTCCAAATCAGTGTACATTTGTAAGGTTTCCATCGTGCTGAAGTACTTTCCAAAGGTAACACACGAATTTTCTAATTTATTTTTCCTTTTAAAGCTTACATAAGTAGCAATTGTGTAAGATATCTGTTGGTACAGATAACCCATTAAGGAATGTCAAGAGATGAGACTGGAAATTAGGTAGCACCTAGAAATTCTTTTCTGCTCTTAAGCATCTCGGAGAAGAGTGGAGGAAGAATCCAGAGACATTTATTAGTAGAATTGACAGGATTTTGTGACTGATTAAAAGTAAGTTCCTGGCTCAGATCACTAAGCTAGAGAACAGGTCACAGGGGAGAAGTAGGAGAGCCACCATTTTAAGACATACTAGGTTTGAAATATCAAAAGGAGATGTTTAATGTATTGGTGTGGAACTCAAGTGTGAGACATGGAATCACAATAGGCATGGGATTTGGGGCTGTGAGTATGAGTATGGATACTTTCCAGTGTCTGCAAGTGTGGGGTGAAAAGAGGAAGCCAACATTTACAGGACTTGAGAGTATACCAACATGTAAAGAACTGATAAAGAGGAACTTGGAAGACTAAGGACTGACCAAAGAAGTAAGAGGAAAGTATGGACAGTTGTTGCTGAAGCCAAATAGAGGCTTAATGAGGAAATGGTTCCTAGTGCTGAGTATTGCAGAGGGATCAGGTTAAATTAGGTTTCATGTATTGGCAGAAGCCAGGTTGTATTGGGTTTTGGAGTGGGTGAGTAGAAAGGAAAAGTAAACAGTATAAACTACAATTGACCCTTGAAGAGCCTAGGGGTCAAGGGCACTGACCCTTCATGCACTTGAAAATTTGCATGTAACTTTTGACTGCAAAAATTTAATAGCGTGCTATTGACCAGAAGCCTTACTGATAACATGAACAAACTGTTTAACACTTGCATGCTGTATGTTGTATTATAGACTATTCTTAAAGCAAGCTAGAGAAAATGTATTAAGAAAATCATAGGAGGAAACACATTTGCAGTACTGTATTTCAATAAAGATACATAATCTGTGTGTAAGATCTGTGTTGTTCAAGGATCAACTATTTTGAAGAAAAGGAGTGGTAGAGAAGGGTATGCAGTCAAGGAAGAGTTATAATGATCTTGTTTTTTTTGAGATTTGCTTGAGCAAGTTAATATATTCTGTTGAAAAAACTAGCAGAAAATAAGAATATCACAATAAAGTGATGATTAATGAATTGATATGACCAGGTTGGTGGCAAGGGATGGAAAGTACATTTGGAGAGGGAGTTTTCCCACGGGCAGTTAAATGAACTACTTTGCCATTAAGAGAGAAAATAGGGGTGGAAATGGGGGTAGCATAGCAAAAATGGAAGAGAGTCATGGTGGTCTGAAAGGGCTGTAATTGGGGAATCAGAGGGGCTTCCTACTTCCAGGTAGGGAAAAGCAATTCTTAGAAGAGTTATACTTACTTAAGCAATATTGAGAGCGCAGCTGAGGTGAGCCAGTGGATAGATGAGCACTAACTACTACTTACACAATTAAAAGTATCTTTTACATTAATCTTGAATTTGGAGATTATAGTGCTAGATATGCTTTCTCAAATACAAGATCTGTATATTATGATCAAAACTGTTGGTTTATTTAACCTACCCTAGAGAAGAATCTAGTTCAGTAGAAAATTCTGCTTTGGATATGTTAAAAAAAAAAAAAAAAAAAGATTAACTGTTTGCATGTCATTTACTGATTGCAGTTATTTATATTTTGAAATAAAATTAGTACTGACAGTTTGAAGACAAGACTTTCAACAGTATCAGTGGTAAAAATTTTATTAACTTGTCAGAATTATATTTATGTCATTCTTTTCTTTATACGTGCATGTTTGTGTTAGCATACAAATAAGTTTTTTCCTTTTAATTCTGAACAATGAACAAACCATTTTGTTCCATTAAAATTTCAGATTATTATGTAGTTGGCAACTGAGAGCAATACTTAATGGATACCATCAAATAGTACAACAGGTAAGTCCTTTAAAAGGTTTGTTTTAAGCAAGGATAAGAAATTACTAAATTAACTTTTTTAGAGGACTACTTGCAGAATGTAACAGACTGGTTTAATAGTTGCTGAATTTTATAGGTTTCATCTCTCTTAAATATTTTAAGGATCCACGCATTATATAAAATGTTTTCTGTCTTGGAATCCTCAGCACATTTCTGGGTAGCATTTGTTCTGAAACTGATTTCCATCCTGGAGACTTTAGGGTCTTCAAATGTATTCACCCTTATCCATATCCATCACTTTTGAGCGATTTTTTTTTTTTTTGCTGAGGCTGAATAGTGGTAGTAAGAAGAAATCCAGGACCCATTTAGGAGTTGTAGAGTATCTGTGGCAAAAATGGGAATGTAGTTTTAGATTAGTAACAGAAGAGATGTGGTGGAGATCGCTTAGGATCATCTATATGTACTTAATGAACATAGGTGTAAATACAGCACAGGTGATATAACAGGCAGGATTAATCTTTTTTTTATAACTGGAAGTTTGTATTTTTATTATTTTGAAAGATTTTATTTATTTGAGAGAGAGAGAATGGGGAGAGGGAGAAGCAGACTCCCTGCTCAGCAGGGAGCCCGATGTGGGGCTTGATCCAGGACCCCGAGATCATGACCTGAGCCGAAGGCAAACGCTTAACTGCTTAACCAAATGAACCACCCAGGTGCCCCTGAAAGTTTGTATTATTGATCACCACCCATTTTACCCTCAGCTTCAATGTAGTTATTCTTAAAGTTTAGGTTCTTCTACCTGAAAATTCCTTTAAAAATTAGGAAAACTTAAAAAAAAATCGCTATTACTAAAGAAACCAAAAATAATGCAATGCCTCTTGTAGAAAAATAAATGTAAGTAGAACTGCATTTCTTTTGATGCTTTATTCATTTGTATGTTTTTCCCGGTTTCCTATATTTTTTCTATCTTAAAAGCAGGTTATTATCTATGATAACTGACAATGACAGTCACTCACATAAAGCATTACTGAACCACAAAGAAATATAGGAGATAAACTATTTGATTTGTAGAATGTAGGCTGTCATTGCTGGCAGCATAATTACTGCAGATTTTTAGGGGGATGTTTAAATTATTTCTCTGTTTTCTCTCCACTGCCTCCTCCTCATCCAGTGTGACTATTTATATTGTATACTAGAGTTTAAGAAATGAATCTATTGAGGTATTTAAATAGCCTGGAAAAAACTTGTTAATAAAGACTAAGTATAATATCTGTAACTGTTTTTCTCTACCAGTTCACCAAGAGGGTTCCTAGAAAAAGTCCCAATTAGTTATTAATCTCCTTCCTGCCCTCCAGTTGGTCATATAGAACCCAGAGTTAGTTTGTCTTTGGTTTATTCTAATATTACTATTCTTTCCTTGTATCGATTTTAACTTTAGTAAATATGGGTCAGAGGAATCAGCAGTCTTTTTCTGTGAATAGGCAGCTAGTAAATTTTTCAGGCTTTGGTGGCCCCTAAAATCTCTGTCACAACTACGTCACTGGTAGAACCAAAGCAACCATAAAGAGGTAAATGAGTGGGCGTGGCTGCATTTCAGTACAGCTTTATTTACAGAAACTGGTATTGGGCTGGATTTAGCCCCTAGGGTGTAGTTCACAAAAATCTGATATACTAGTAAGCTAAGGGGGAAAATACTGTATAGAAGATGGGAAAGTCAAAGATTTGTTTTACAGACTTGCCCATCCAAAGCTATGTTAAGATGTGATTCATATATCTCATGCATTGTTGAAATATCTTTAAATTATTATTTTTCTCCTCTAAAAGAGGGAACAAATTCACAGATTGGCTTTGTTCAGAACTCTGGTGGTAGTGCAGGTATCACAAAAAGTAACAAAAATACAGTATTTTGATTTCAAGCAGAGAAGTGATGTGGAGTTTCATCTAATAAAAAATGTTACACTTGAGAATTTTCTTTGCTTTCCTTTATTCTATAGTTATTTTAGGAATCAAAGATTTCTAGGAAATGGAATTATAACTCTTAAATATTCATCTTTAGAAGTTATTTCCTTTTTGCCTTTTTATTAGTGTTTTTAGTTTAAAGATTGACTCCTTTTGAATTAATATGGGTTAGTTGTGAAAAGACAAAATTAACAATTGTACGTAGTTTTTAAGGTCAAGGGGAAAAATGAAAATACGGTATTGATAATTCATCACTCTAATTAGATTTTTTAATTGCATAGATTTGCCTGATTTTTATATTTTATGTTCTTTCCCCTCCACCCCATACCACCTTTTTTTTTTTTTTTTAAATAATGATGTGGTTTGGTAGATTTGCTAAACTTGATCAGTTGTCAGTGCTGAAGGAACAAAGGAGTGTGTGAGATTTTAAGAGATTTTTAAGTACAATTCGGTATAGCTCACCAAAATAGATTTTAGGGCTTTAATTACTCTTTCAAAATGAAATTGGTAGGTACAGTAGGGATGGTGACAAGTACTTTAGTTCTTAAACTTGTAAGATGTAGATATGTATATTTTTTTCATGTTCACATGGACCTGTATTTTATTTCAGTTTCAGTGTATGGAATATTCATTGTACAAATGAAATTAATTAGAAATGTTTTGATCTAGAGAATGCAGCACTCTCCTGATCTAATGAGCTTTATGATGGAGTTGAAGATGATTTTGGTAAGAATTTGTTTTCTAATACCATATTCTATAAGTCCTGATTTTTTTTAAATTCCTGTAAAAACTAACATGATTGGAATTTAAAACTTAACTCCCAGTCACTTAATGTTTTATTTTACTGTGTGTGTAAATGTGGATGATGCTTTTTTTTTTTTAATTACATGAGGAACAGAACTGTTAGAGGAACCAGATTGATTGTGTCAAACTGAGTACACTTGACGCTAGTCTTGGACAGGTGGTGATATAAAATGTACTCCTGGTTTGTCAGAATTCAACATGTATGGAGAGAATAGGTAGCTACACTTAAAGATCTAATATAGTATATAAATAATTTTGTATATAGCTGCAGATTTCTAAAGAACATGTTAGGCTTCATTACATACATACAGTTATGTATAGTAATTGATTATTCAGTTAATCAGTTATGCATAAAACACTTGAGTTTTTAGTTTATCTATAGACTGTATTATATAAGAAATTTTTTATTATGCAAGTTTTCAACATAAACAGAAGAGGGAAGACTGTATAGTGAATACCCATGGACCCATGACCTAACTTCAGTGTTTTGCCATTTTTCTTCCCCTACTCCTAAAGGAGAAGGGACTAGAGTATTCTTAGATTTATTTGTTTGAGAGAGAGTGTGTGCGTGCAAAGTAGGGCTGGGAGAGGCAGAGGGAGAGAGAGAATCCTCAAGTGGATTCCTGCTGAGTGCGGAGCTAGCTGCAGGGCTCAATCCCAGGACCCTGAAATCATGACCTGAACCAAAACCAAGAGTTGGACACTGATCCGACTGAGCCACCCAGGTCCCCTGGGACTAGAGTATTTTTAAGGAAATCCTGAACATTGTATCCATCCCTCCATGAACATATTGGTGTATACTTCTAACAGCTAAGTGTTTTTTTGTTATGTTTTGTATTTAAATATGCTGTTATAACCCCAACAAACTTCGTGGTAATTTCTTATAGCTGCTTGTTTGTGTCTGTATGCAAACAAAGTCCACACATTGCATGTTGATATGTCTCCTAAGTCTTTTAATTTCTAGCAGTGCTTCGTCTTTCCCCTACTCCTTTTTTTTTTTTTTGAATCGACAAGTTAAATTAACTAGATTATGTGTCCTATAACATTTCTTGCATTCTGGATTTGGTTTATTAGATATTCATAGTATTTTCTAACATATTCTACCTTTTTTGTGATCTAGTCTCATTTGTTCTGGTAAGAATACTTTGTGCTATGTACTTACATTGCATGAGGAGGCACATGGTATTTGATAGTTCCTCTCTTAGTAGAGTTAAGATTGATCAGTTGGTTTAGATCCATCAAATATAAAGTTTCTTACCAGCTTATCACCTAATGATTTTAGCATCCAGTGATAATCATTGCCTACATCCACTATTTCATTAGGGTTTGCAAATGGTGACTTTTAAAAATTCCATCATCTACATTTATTATCTGGAGGTCTTCTGTAGAAAGGACTTCCCTTCATCAGTTATTTGGTTAATTTGAGGTATAGCTCCCGCTGGAGAAATAGGTTCATTGCTTGTTTCTTTTCCTTTTTTTTTTTTTTTTTTTACAAAAATCAGTTTTTAGAGTAATGAGGTAGTGCCTAGCAACTGTCAAAGGGAAATAATGATTTTTTTTTAGTATCATTATGAACTCATGAGTTTTTATATTGACTTTAATCATTGTAATCACTATACCTTTTGATGCATAAATTGTATCATTTTTGGTCAGTGTATGCCCCTTCATCCTGGCTCCTTGGTTCTTTTAACACCGCCCAGACTTTGCTTTCTGACACCAGTTACCCCAGTTTAATGTACTCATCCTTTTTTCAGAACTATAATCAGTTACTTCTCCAAAGAGCCATGGTTTCTTTGTAGGAAACAGTGTTTTGATGCCACAGATCTGGAGACTGGAGTGTTGCTATTACTGGTAGGCCTTTTCAGTGGACAGAGCTAGGAAAAAATACTGTTTAGAAAGAGAATAATTCATTATGAGTTCATATTGATATTTCCAATTCAAATTTGGCATTATAACATTTAAAATTTTATTTTAATGCTTATATTTTACTCTGAAAATCTTGGTTTCTAATATTAACAATTATTTTTTATTATGTTTTACTTGTTATGTTTTACTTATGCTTTTCCTCTATCTCTTTTATATTTGTTTTACAAAATTACAGTACCAATATATTGCTACTAACAATTGAAAACAGTTTATTTTTTTAATTCTTTTTGAATTTTTTATTGTTGGCAGCAGCTGCCACATACTAAGAGCTTAGTTGCTCAAGTTGTTCTGAGTCCTTTTTTTTTTTTTTTAATCCTCATAACAACCCTCTGAGATAGGGCTTTGGTAAAATGTTTGGGATCAGAAGACAGAGTTTAAAGTCAATTTCTAAAGTTTGAATTTTGACTTACAAATCTGTAAACCCTAACTAATAAGAATTACCAAAATTGATTATGAATTTCCTAAAGGCCAGATTTCATGATAAGCTTAAAAAAGGTAAGGTGAAGAAGTAAAGCATATTTTGGTTTACCTTTCACATTGTAAAAAAGTTTGAAAAAGTTTTTTATTGGGGCACCTGGGTGGGTCAGTCGGTTAAGCATCTGTCTTTGGCTCAAGTCATGATCTCCTGGTCCTGGGATTGAATCCCACATCGGCCTCCCTGCTCTGCGGGGAGCCTGCTTCTCCCTCTCCCACTGCTGCTCCCCCTGCTTGTGCTCTCTCACTCTCTCTCTCTGTCAAATAAATAAAATCTTAAAAAAAAAAGTTTTCTTTTTATCATACTTTTTGTAAGCTATACAAATAAAAGTATATACAAATAAAACTATATATACTGTGTCCCATTAAACTCTTATTATTGGCTTACTTTATGAGGTTGTAAGAACAGATCTATTGGTCATTTAATTTTGAAGAAACACTCATTAGTTTAAGATAAAATAATTGACATTGATCTCTAACAGTATTTAGTACATTTGTTGCTGCATTTCTGAATAAAATGACATGCTATATTTTAGCTTTCTAAAGAAATTGACAGAATTGGTGATAACTATTGCACATTTATGAACAGTATACCTAAACTAATAAAATTCTTACTTTTTTTATTTGTTGGGCTGTGTTGTCAGTAACAGGGTTTCCTATAATGTAATCACCAATGACAGTATTAAGGATGATGTCCAAATGAAATCAGTAGTTATTGACCGAGTTTCCTAGTAATAACTAGGCATATAGTAGGAGTTCAGTATATATTTAATAAATGAACAATTACCTGTATTTTATTTATTTTTAAAGACTTATTTGAGAGAGAGCACACGTGCATGCAAGCAGGGAGAGGGAGAGAGAGAATCCAAGCAGATTCTGAGCTGAGTGCAGAGTCTGATTTGAGGCTTGATCCCAGAACCCTGAGATCATGACCTTAGCTGAAATCAAGAGTCAGATGCTTAACAAACTGAGCCACCCAGGTGCCCCACAATTACCTGTTAAAAGAACTCTGATGTGGTTAGGTTTTTTTTTTTTTTTTTTTTCTATTTTAGGGCTTAGTGGCTGTGTAGCTAAGGCCTTAAAACTAGGAAATGGTAAAGTTAGGATTTAAAACCTTTGTAAAGCCTGTGATCTTTCTAATATGTACCTTGCCTCTTCTCCACAAAGAATGCTTTGATTCTCTGCCTTTGCCCTTTTTCCTATTATGGTTCTGGAATAGGAGTAACTTGTCTGACCTAAGGTAGAAGGTAGAGTTTATGAATGTCCTAAACCTTGGATTAAAATACATTTTTAGGGCGCCTGGGTGGCTCAGATGGTTAAGCGTCTGCCTTCGGCTCAGGTCATGATCCCAGGGTCCTGGGATTGAGTCCCGCATCGGGCTCCCTGCTCCTTGGGAGCCTGCTTCTCCCTCTGCCTCTCTCTCTCACTCTCTCTCTCTGTCTCTCATGAATAAATAAATAAAATCTTTAAAAAAAAAATACATTTTTATTCAAATTTACCATCCATGTATGTGGATAGCAGTATTTAATATTTCTGGATTAAAAAAAATTTCAAAAGAATTGCTGAAGCTGTTTTATATGTAAGTATAGGAACTATACGGACTTGTTTTTTTTTTAGTAACAGGATAATCTTTTTTTTTTTTTAAGATTTTATTTATTTATTTGAGAGAGAACACATGAGAGGGGGGAGGGTCAGAGGGAGAAGCAGAGGGAGAAGCAGAAGCGGGCAGGGAGCCCGATGTGGGACTCGATCACAGGATTCCAGGATCATGACCTGAGCTGAAGGCAGTCGCTTAACCAACTGAACCACCCAGGCGCCCCAGGATAATCTTAATAGTAAAAATTTTGTATGGACTATCAGGCACTTTATAGATAACATTAGGTATTTAGTTTATTAAAAAAGCAGTATACTCCTGTCTTCTAGGAGCTTACCTTCTAATTAAATCCAAACTGACATTTTGGGTTTTACAAACTTGCTTTCACAATTTTGTTGTTGTTTTTATCCTAAAGCAGATTTAGAAAGTAGTTTCAGTTAATAGTCCTGATTTTGAAATACTGTTTTGTAAAATCTTTCTAGTATTATCTCAATTTAATAGTATCCTATCCTTGTTTAAAAACAAAGGGTAAGGACTAATAGATTAAATATATACTTAAAAAAGAATTATACCTTTTATTAGGGTTGTAGTTAACAGAAACATAATTTTTATACTTGTTCTCATCTGGTTTTATTTACTGTATCTGACTTTTTTATTTCTTATTTTTTAGATCATATGAACATCTGTGTAATTTGCAGATACATTTATTTTTACTTTCCAAATAAGATTTTTGTCTAGGTTAGCACCTTTGAAGTAATTGCTAATATTCAGCCTCAGCAATTCTAGTAATGTTTGTATTGCTTGCAAGAAAAAAAAAAGTTAGTTTTTTTGGGGGGGGGGATTGGGATACATAAACCATCTTGAAGATGATGATTCCGCATAGATGGAAAAACACTTAACCTGGCCTGGGAGTAATAAAGAATGTAAGTCAGTGAAAGAAAGTAGCAGGTGATTATTTACTGTGGTAATAAAGGATTTTTGTTTGTAAGGGTGTGATTCATAACTGTATACAAATATATCTGTCTAAACAATGTACTTAAAGAGTTCAGGCTTTTCTTAAAGGTGCATGTTTCTTTATATCAAAGTTATAGCCACAGGAATAGAAAAATAGTGATGCCTTGAGGGTATTTTTAAACTCTTGTCATCTCTGATAGGCATAATAGTCTAGGAAAATATTAAAATCTGAAGTTTTTAAATGTGAAAATTGACATTTTCACATAATCTTCAATGCTGTCTTTTAACTTTTTCCTGTCTTTGTATGAGAAGGGGAATGATTCAGCTGGAATTTCTATAAGAATACTGGACACTTTAGTGAGGCACAAAGGAGATTATGAAGTTGTTTTGTAATCAGATAGTAACAATTTACTGTCTAGCAATCCACAGCAGATTCAGTTTTTTTCTTTTAAACAGGAGGTTGCTTTAAAGAATAAACAAGAGTTGTATGCACCACCTCCTCCTCCCCAGTTCTACGCAAGCCTCATTGAAGAGATAGGAACTCTTGGTTGGGATAAGTATGTCTATTTTAAAATGTTTCAGAAATGTCTTTTTTTTTTTCTTTTTACACATTGCAGTTTATTTGCAGTTTTAGCAATTTATTTTTTACCTGTTTTTAGTCAGCGTTTCATTATAATTAGAACTTACTTGATTATAATTGATACCTGATCCTTATTGTGGTTATGAATTAAAGAGATATCATCATTAACAAACTGATCTACAAAGTAAAATAATAAAATTTTGAAAAGGAACATTTTTATGTATGAAGTAAGATTTTACCATAATTTTACTGAACATGAACGTTATTTTAGTTTTATTGAGGTATAATTGACAAATAAGATTGTAATATTTTTAACATGTACAATGTGGTGATTTGATTTACATGTACATTGTGGAAGGAGTCACATAAACTCATTAACATATCTATCACCTCACATAATTGCTTTTTTTTTCCCGGATGTTTTTTGGGTCATTGTTCTTGTGACTGTTATAGAATGGAGACTTTTAGGAACTTCTGATTGCCATTTTCACTGACATCTTGCTATATGTTTTCTGTTTGTCTTATGCATTTTGTGTTTTTTTCTCTTTATCTGCTTTCATTTGCCTTTATTTGGATTAATCAAGAATTAAGTTATGCATTCTTTTATTACTCTTTTAGAATTACCTTGGAGATTTCAACATATGTATAGCAAAATACACATTTTTACTTTTACCAATTTTCTTATAATGGGAGGATCTAAAACTCAATGTATTCACTTCTCTACCTGTTGTGTTATTGTTATCATGCATTTTAATTCTATATTTAAAATTGGCAAACATTGTTTTTAAAGTCAATGTATATGTATATATTTATATATATATACACACAATTATATATTTATATATTATGCAGTATGTATGTATAATTTGTATGTAATTTGTGTATTTCTCCCAGTGTTCTTATTTTTTTATTTTATTTTTATTTTTTAAAAAGATTTTTATTCATTTGAGAGTGAGAGAGAACACAAGCAGGTGGAGAGGCAGAGGTAGAGGGAGAAGCAGACTCCCTGCTGAGCTGGGAGCCCCACTTGACGCGGGCTTCCTTCCCAGGAACTGGAGATCATGATCTGAGCCGACGGCAATGCTTAACCGTCTGAGCCACCCAGGCGCCCGGTATTTTTTTTATTTTTTAATTTTTTTAAAAGATTTTTATTTACTTGAGAGAGGAGGAGCAGAGGGAGGGGGAGAAGTAGACTCCCCACTGAGCAGGGAGCCTGATGTGGGGCTCCTGATCCCAGGACCCTGGGATCATGACCTGAGCCCAAGGCAGATGCTTAACTGACTGAGCCACCCGGGTTCCCCTCTCCCAGTGTTCTTTATTCCTTCCTGCATTTCTGTCTTTCTGTCTGGAATCTTTTTTCTTCCTCACTAAATAATTTCTTTTAATATTTTTTTGATATATAATCAACATATAATACTAGTTTTAGGTGTATAACGTAGTGATATATGTATATATTATGAAATCACAACAGTTAGGCTAGCTAACCTCCATCATCACACATACTTAACACATTGTTTTTCTAGTGATGAGAGCTTTAAAGATTTACTCTTTCAGCAACTTCCAAATATATATTACAGTATTATTAATTATAGTCACCATGCTGTACATTACATAAGTGGAAGTTTGTACCTTTTGACCACCTTCATTCATTTCACCTCTGCCTCTGGCAACACCAGTATGTTCTCTGTATCTATGAGTTCACTTTTTTTTTCTTAAACTCGACATATAAATGAGAGATCATATAGTGTTTTTCTCGGACTTGTTTTATGAGGTGTAATGCTCTCAAGGTCCATCCATATTGTCGTAATAGCAGGATGTCCTTTTTTATGGCTGAATAGTATCTCATTGTATATTTGGTGGGTGTGTGTATGTATATATGTATATGTGTGTGTGTATACACACACACACACACTAAGTTTTCTTTCTCCATTCATCTGTTAGTGGATACTTAGGTTGTTTCCATGTCTTGGCTATGGTAAATATTGCTACAGTGAATTTGGGGTTGCAGATACCTCTTCAACATTTTGATTTTGTTTTCTTTGGATATATACCCAGAAGTGGAATTGCTGGATCAAATGGCAGTTCCAGTTTTAATTTTGGAGTGTGTACAGATTTATAATTGCTGTATCTTCTGTGGATTTTTCCTTTTATCCTTAAATGTTTCTTTTAATCACTGGTAATACTTCTTGCCTTAATGTCTACTTTGTTAGATATTAGTATAACTACACTTGATTTCAGTTTTTTTTTTTTTAATTCTCTGCCTTTTCCCGTATTTTCTTTTATAATTGTTTAAAAATATTTTCTACTAATTCCCATAATCTAGATCCCCTGGAGTCTGTTTTTAATTTTCTTTCTTGTGGTTTTCAGTCATATCTGTTGCCATATCTTGGCATTCCCAGTACTTCCCCCCCCCCCCAAATTGGCTTTCTTTCTCCTTCCCTCTCCCTTCCTTCCTTTCCCTTCCACTCCCCTAGCCTCTGGCAGCCACTGATATTTTTATTGTCTCCACAGTGTTGGATTTTCCAGAATGTCATATAGTTGGAATCATACATTATGTAGCCTTTTCAGATTGGCTTCTTTTACTTAGTAGTATGTGTTTAAATTTCTTCTTAGTCTTTTCATGGCTCATTAGCTCATTTGTTTTTAGTACTGAATATAGTTCCATTGTCTGAATGTACCAGTTTATTCATTCCCTTACTAAAGGACATCTTGGTTAGTTTCTGAGTTTTGGCAGTTATGAATAAAGCTGCTATAAACATCTATGTCCGGGGTGTGTGTGTGTGTGTGTGTGTGTGTGCGCGTGTGTGTGTGTATTAGTGTGTGTTTATCCACATTGGTAAATACCAGGGTCTACTACTATTTTTTTTTTTTTTTTACTTTTTTATTTAAATTCCAGTTAGTTAAGGGGCACCTGGGTGGTGCAGTCAGTTGAGGGTCTGACTCCTGGTTTTGGCTCAGGTTGTGATCTCAGGGTCATGAGATGGAGCCCCTTTCTGAGGTCCACGCTCTGCACAGAGAGTCTACTTAAGACGGTCTCTCCCTCTCTCCTGCCACCCCAACCCCCACGCGTGTGCACCTGCTTTCTCTCTTTCAAATAAATCTTTAAAAAAAATAAATTCCAGTTAACATACAGTGTAATATTGGTTTCAGGTATACAGTACAGTGATTCAGCACTTCCATACAGCACTGTGTGCTCATCACAGCAAGTGTACTCCTTATATCATCACCTGTTTAACCCTTCCCTCCACCCCTTCTCCTCCAGTAACCATCAGTTCTCTATAGTTAAGAGTCTGTTTCTTGGTTTGTCCTCCCTTTTTTTTCCCCCTTTGCTTGTTTTGTTTCGTTTCTTAAATTCCACATGAGTGAAATCATACAGTATTTCTTTTTTTTTTGAAATCATATAGTATTTCTTTCTCTGATTCTCTTATTTCACTTTCTAGCTCCATCCATGTCATTGCAAATGGCAAGATTTCATTCTTTTTTATGGCCGAATATTGCATTGTATGTATATACCACATCTTCCTCATCCATTCATCAGTCGATGGACACTTGGACTGTTTCAATAATCTGGCTCTTGTGGATAATGCTGATATAAACATTGGAGTGCGTATATCCCTTTGAATTAGTATTTTTGTATTTTGGGTAAAGACTTAGTAGTGCAATTGCTGGATCATAGGGTAGTTCTATTTTTAACTTTTTGAGGAACCTCCACACTGTTTTCCAGCGGGGCTGCACCAGCTTGCATTCTACCAGCAGTGCAAGAGGGTTCCCCTTTCTTTATATCCTCACCAACACCTGTTGTTTCCTGTGTTGTTGATTTTAGCCTTTCTGACAAGTGTGAGGTGATACCTCATTGTAGTTTTGATTTGTATTTCCCTAATGATGAGTGATGTTGAGCATCTTTTCATGTGGGCCCCTACTTTTTAATAGTAAAAAGTAAGGGGCTTTTCTTTATTTTCACAATTGAATCAATAGAAAATTGAATACTGTAAAACAAAGTAAAAATGTAAAACCTGAACTCTCTTGGTCTGTGCTCAACAAAATGACTGTGACTACTCTTTCTTTAAAAACAAAACAAAACAAAAAACCCAAAAAAACAAAAAAAACCCCTGAAAAACTGGCAAAAGGGGAGAAATGAGGAAACTGACTTAATTTCCAGATATTTTAGTTAATACACATTTTCTCACTGTCTCTTAACTGGTTGTTCTTCAGTATTTGCCCTTGTTCATTAAGGCTGCTGTGCTATGCCTAATGATCTTTGAGTGTTAGAAATTGTGTATAAAAAAGTTTAGAGGTTCTAGATGATGATATTTTCTTGTGCAAAGGGTTTACTTTTTCCTTTGCTGAGAAATAGAGTAGGGGCAGGTTGCTATAATCCTGTTAAAGACTGAACTGGTTCAGGTTGGGCTATAGTTTTTGTAGGACTCAATGTAATTCTTCCTAAGTTGTAACCCTTTAGAACTTTTAAGCAAGAGCTGAGTGTGTTCACTGGTATTTCTCCCTTGGTAGATCCTAAACTCTTATGTGTGTCTCTTCACAAGGCCAGTTTACCTCCCAGTTGGAGCCAGGGGGTCCATTTTTGACAATGCTTCGTCTGACTCTTTTTTGCTTTACTTTTAGGGGTAGCCCTCCAAGGGTTCCCACTGAGAGCTTGGGGATATTTACTGGGGCTTTTACCGGTGTGGGTTCTAAATTTTAATTAATTTCTCCTCAGTATTATGGGCTATCTAAATATTCCCCCCTTGGTTTTCACTGGCTTTCTGCTTAGGTTTTTTTTTTTATCCTTGTCGCTTGCAGTTCAAGGATTTATCAAAGGTTTTGATGGAAAATTGCCCAAATATTAGGACAAGGTTCCTGGCCCTGCCTTTCCACTAGATTCTGGCCCTTTAAAAGTCTGTTATTTTTGTTTCTCTAACCTCAAGAGATTTCCAGAAATGCTGCTGTATGGTTTTTTTGTTTGTTTTGGTTTGCTCCTTAATAGCAGCTTTCCATCTGTGCCCTTTGCCCAAATCCTTCTTCTCTTGCCCCAGGCCCAGAATTGGTAAATAAGCTGAGGGAAAAATGGCTGCAGTATTGGCTTATCTCTCCACTGTTCCCCTTTTTCAGGACCTTGGTTCTTTAGGTCTTTGTTGCCTTAGCAATTCTTTGATGCCTCCAACCTTTTTTTTTCCCTCTTGCATCAGACTACTCTAGTAGTTCTCAGTGGAAGTGTAGGTCTGTAGCAAGGTACTCCATTTTAGCCTGAAATGGTTGTTACATATAACTTTAAATGTACTATTGTGGTGGTATCGAGGACTGTTAATGTTATTCGTGTGATTAGGCATTATTTGATAAGGTGCCATTCCTGAATAGGATTTGGGAAAGATGGAACTTTTAAATAAAATTTAGCATAACAAGAAGAGGGGAGACAGAAGACAAGTAATGAATTGAGATGAACTAATAGTAGTTTGGCTGGAAGTATGAAGATTTGTCTTGAGGCACTGACATCATGGACCTGGTCATTGTTTGGATTTAAGGTGATAGAGAAAAATCATGTTGACTTATTTTCAGATGCTTAAACGTTAAGATCTTAGTGTTTAGAGGATACTTAGGATTGTAGGAAGGACTTGGAAGGGGAAGCCCTTTTCTAAGTGGTTGTGACACATTTGGAAGAACTCCAGTTATGAAGTAGTTGAAGCATTGAGAATGCAAATATGAGATTTGTGAATCATTTGTTTTTTCCCCAACTAACTGTTGAATACCTATAATGTAAGGCAGTGGATATCCATAGGCAAGACTTAAGGTCCCTCAAGGAACTTATATCTAGTGGGAGAGTCAGAATTTAAGTAGATGATCACAGTAGTACTTAATTCTAATTGTGATAAGTACTATAGAATATAATTACAGGATTTTTTGAGAGCCATTAGCAACAAAGGTATAAGAGAAATAGTGCAAGTATTAAAATACTTTATGGAATAAGTGTTTTTTAGGGACAAATAGAAAGTATTGAGTTTTGCTTTGCATTATATGTATTGTTCTGATGTGGGAGAAAAAGGAACAGATGTCTAGCTTGGATAATAGATGAAGCCAAAAGGAAGGTTATGAATGCCTCCATCATAGCACTGATCACAATATGAATGCTTGTCTCTTTCTTAGACTAAGATTATTATAAAAAGGAACTTCCATTTATGAAGTTTCTGTTGTATGCCATTGACTGATATAGCCACTTTATATACTTCCTACTTAATTCTCAGAATAAATTTCAAGATACATATTTTTATGTTCAACTTAATATATAAAATGTGTATGTAGCCAAGACTGGCTACATAACAGTCCTTGCGCATTCTCTGTGAATGATGCTACCTGGAATTGTGCTTTGCAGTAGCCTGGTATGGAGCCTTTAATAAAGTTCCCTCAAATACTTGGGAGATAGTTTTTATTTGCTTCACCCTCTGTGTGTGACTGTCTCATCATGGATAAAATTGGCCACATGCAAAATTAACCCATCCTGAGAGATAGTTTCGAAATCTGTTGCTTAAGATTTGTGAAAGATCAAAGTTTAATTATAGTGACTAGTATGCATGATTGAACTAGAATATAGCTGCTGTTACTGAATCATTTGTTTCATAGTCTTTACAAATGAGGAATGTGTTAGCAAAAGAGAAGTTGTTTGCGTGGATTGTCAGAAGCCAGAGAATAAGATTTTCTCAGTATTTATTCAGTGCTTTCTGGAGTAAGAAACTCTATCAATTTTATTTTTGTGATTTAATTCTTAAATCAGGTCTGGTATTGTTGGCATTGGGTTTCAGACCATCAGAGCTAACACTGAGACTTGAATTATGCTATCCACATACTAGAATTGCTACCTTTTGAGGCCTGCCTGAACAGCTGGCCAGCTTCTTAATTTAAAATATCTCTTAAAATGACACACACAATAATACGCATGACAAATTGATTTGAATGGATTGTCAGAATCTTGATGATTTGTAGGCCATGTCAGTATATCTATATTTTCCTTATACTCTAAATAATCTTGAGATTTTTTAGTGTAATGGTAAAATCCGATAATGAAAGAAAAATCTTTTTTTAAGGTAATCAAGACCTTGCTGTGTTTTTAAATTACATAACTGACATATCTAATCAGTTCTATAGGATGAGGCATTATAAAAAATTAGGAAGTGGCGCCTGGGTGGCTCAGTCAGGTAAGCGTCTGCCTTGGGCTCAGGTCATGATCCCAGGGTCCTGGGATGAAGCCCCACATCGGGCTCCCTGCTCAGCCAGAAGCCTGCTTCTTCCTCTCCCTTTCCCCCCTCCCGCTTGTGATTCTCTCTCTCTCTGTCAAATAAAATCTAAAAAAAAATAGAAATATTTAGAATATGATTGAAATCTTTTTTCCTTTATTCACATACATTTTTTAATAGAAATGACACTGAGAATTAGTAACTGACCTTAAGTTTGATTGCTGTTGTTGTAATTTCTGTACTTGTTTCAACTTGTATAAAAACACACTAAAAACAGCTAGTTGTCTGGAGGGTAAAAAGATGATAGTAAGACAGTCGGTGATTTTGGGTGTTAAACAGTTCTCAAATGTAAGTGATGCAAAAAGCTGTCTTGATAGGTTTCTGTTCACTTCTGCTTGTGTTGTTTTGCAGAATGGTTCATTAAAAGGATAAGAATTAGAGTCCTTGGGGTTTAACAGGATTTTCTGTTAAGAAACATTAAGACGTTAAGGACATTAAGAATGTCCTGGAGTTGAAAGCACTGAATACTTTTTGTTATAAGTAGGTTGATCTACATCCCACTTTACCTAGGATAATCCTAATATATGCCTTTTATCCTGGCCTCTTTCAGTCTCCGAAGTGTCTCAATTTGGAAGAAATGTAAAGTCATCTTAGTTATAAGATACCTTATGTTTATTTTAGTAATCACATGGCCCTAGGTAATTCAGAGATTAAATAGTTCTAACAGGGGAAGTGTGATCTGATGGTTTTATTCTTTTTTTAGGCAGCATCTTTATCGGTTAGAGTGAGTAGAATTCAACTAGTTGGCCTTTTAAATTTGTCTAGGGAAAGAGCTGAGTTTTAGTAAATTTGTTTCGCTTTTGAAAGATTGTAAATACATACGAAGTTGGATTTTTAATTAAGTATCTTATTTTGGTAATAGGCTTATTAATCCACTGATAGTGATATTTTCTATAATGCTCAATGCATTTTAAAGATCTGTTTACCATATTGGGAGAAATGGAGATACTTGTTATGAGGAAATTAATTCCAGTAACTAGACAAGAGCTTTAATTCTGATTTATCAGCTGTGTGACCTTGGGCAGGTAATGTAACCTCTCTGAGTCACATTTTCTTTATTTTTCAAATGAAACTAATAATACTTAAGGGTTAAAAAGAAACACGTGTTACTTGATTCAAATAATGCCTTGTGTAAAGTAGGTATAAAGTTGAGCCACTAGTTCACCTAAAAATGTCAGACTATATATGAGTTTTACAGCTCTTAATTAGTGTTATGATTTAATTATAACCAGTAATGATAATTTTCATTGCATAATGCATAAGAACATAGATGTTAATAAGTATGGTTTTCATCCTAAATTACCTTTATCGTAGAGTGCTTTTTCCTCATATATATTCAAATCACTGAATAAGTGCAAATTATCTAATAGTGAAAAAATATGTTTTTCTAAATTGGTAATATGTTTATAGTATGTAATTTAAACAGTTTGCATTCAGTTGTTTAAAACTTGCATATGAATCAATAAATATTAACCAGTCTTGATAGCAGCTTCTCCATGGTTATATAACACCTAGAGCACTGATACAATGCATAGAAGTTTAAAACTTTCATATTCCTTATTAAAAAAAGTTAATTTGATTAGGAAGCAAATATTTACATGAAAAGGAACAGTGTGGAAGGTGAAGTCCTTTTGAAGATTTATTTAAGAGAGAGCGTGTGCGGTTGTGCATGGATGTGCAAGTGTGGGGGGGGAGTGCAGAGAGAGAGGGCAGAGACTCTCAAGCAGACTCCCGAGCCCTTGCTGGGGCTCGATCTCACGACCCATAAGATCATGACCTGAGCTGAAACCAAGAGTTGGACGCTCAACCAACTGAGCCACCCAGGCACCCCTAGAAAGATGAAGTCCTTTTGGGCTGCAGATGATTTAGGAAGGTTCTTCCTAAAGGAGGTGGGTATTGGGATAAGCTTGGAAGGAATGTAGAGAGCCTTAAAAAGGAGGCAGTGGTGGACGTAAGTTTGTAGTGATGGAAATGTGCAATTCATCTTTGGACTTTGGAGTATCAATTGCTCACATAAGAGGATTAATATCAGGGCCAGACTGAGAGGTCTTGACTCCTAGACTAAGGATTCTCTATGTGCAAGTGATGGGGACTCACTGACTATTTTTGAGCAAGGGGTTGATATGATTTGAAAAGTACTTAGGAAGTTTGGGGTGCCTGGGTGGCACAGTCATTTAAGCACCCGACTCTTGGTTATGGCTTAGGTTGTGATCTCAGAGTCTTGAGATCAAGCCCTGCATTGGCATTGGGCTCCGTGCTCAGCAGGGAGTCTGGGACTCTCTCCCTCTCCCTTTGCCCCTCCCACTCATGTTCTCGCTCTTTCTCTAAAATAAATAAATATTTAAAAAAATAAAAAGTACTTAGGAAGATTAATTTAGTCATGAAAGGCAGAATAGATTGACGTACAGAAGATACAAGAAGATGCCAATTAGGGAGATTGTTTTTTTGAAGTAGTTACTGCTTAAACCTGAGGGTGGTGGTTAAGATGGAATTGATGCTTTATTAAAACATGAAGGTCTTAGGGCGCCTGGGTGGCTCAGTCGTTAGGCGTCTACCTTCGGCTAGGGCCATGATCTCAGGGTCCTGGAATGGAGCTCCACATCGGGCTCCCTGCTCAGCGGGAAGGCTGCTTCTCCCTCTCCTACTCCCCCTACTTGTGTTCCCTCTCTTGCTGTGTCTCTCTCTGTCAAATAAATAAATAAAAAATATTTAAAAAACAAAAAACCATGAAGGTCTTTAGTCTGCCTTTTGATGTTATTGCTACATATATGCATCTAGATGTTTAAAGAAAAGCTCTGTAACTTAAGCTGTTGGTCAAAATAAGTACTGTTATTTCAAGAGAAAGCAAATTTGTTTTGTCTCTCTGTACTGATACCATTCAGCTTTTAACAAAAACAGCAGAAACCTCTATGAAGCTTAAGTATTAGTATCCTTTTTCAAATGTTCTAAAAATTTAACTCAAGTGTAGTGTCATTTTATTGTAAGCAGTAACTTATAAAGAAATGCAGCAAATGATAAATACAAAGTGCCAAAAATATATATTCTTTAAATTTTTTATTTGTGTTTTTATATTTTCTTAGTCAATTTTAGAATATGCCAAAGTAATAACACCAAAACTTCTAAGTATAAATTTTAAATGTGATTTCATAACTTTTCAAAAATTTGAGCTTTTCAGTGATTTTCCTAAATTTATTATTTATATGAACTTATATTTTATTTAAATGAGCGAAACTGTTTATTCCATATTGTCTAAATTGAGATTCCCCAACTTTACAATAAAGCAGAACATTTGAAATATACTTTTTTTCAGAAAAATTGATTTTGATATTACTTGTAAGATTTTATCACTTTTTCCTCTCCTTTAATAATCTCTTCCATAGACCAAACACCAAGATATTCTTTCCTATTGTGGATAGAAATACATTGTATTAGTAAGGGTACAAGCTAAGCTGCCATTAACAAAGAGAACCCTAAATTCTCAGTGTTCCAAACAAGATAGAATTTTATTCATCTCTCATTTAACAGTTGAGAGGTAGGGAGATGGTCAAGAGTGAGTTGGTAGCTCTGTTCCACAAGGTCATCTAAGAACCCAAGTTTCTTTTGTTTCTCAGCCATCTACCCTGGCTGCATTGTTAAGTACATAGTTATTAGCCATATGTGGCTAATGACATCTGTATTTATATTTAAATTACATTAAAAATTCAGTGTCCATACCGGCTGTATTTTAAATTCTTCATAGCCACACGTGACTGTGGTTACTGTTCTGGACAGTGCAGGTAGAAACCACCTCCATCATTGCAGAAGGTTCTGTTGGTCAGAGCTGCTCTAAGAGTATTGTGCCTGTCTGCATGGTTTTTGCTAGCTCATAATGGCCTAAGTTCTAGTCTGTAGGTAGGGAAAATGAGAGGGGTATGGGATGAAAGCACAGGTTTGTTATAAATGATTCAAGAGATGCACATACCCAAACTGCTTACAGTTCATTGACCAAGATTTAGTGGTGATATCCTGACACCCTGGAAGGATTGTTAGCTGAGTGGAATGTACCCTAAAATTTGGTTTAGTTAGGGGTGCTGTGGAGGCAGGGATCCTATTACCAAAAGGAAGGAGGTAAGAATAGATAGCAGAGGATGTTTTGTAGTCTAGGTCAGATGTACCGAAGTGTTAATATATACAATAAGGTTTCTTCCTGTCACCTCTTCCTGTCCTATAAAGTAGACAGGGAGTCAGCATGGGTAAAATGTTTAATTTTAAATGACTATGCTGAGATTAACCTATAATTAAAATATTTTTGCTACTTTATTTGAATTCTTAAAGTTCAACAAAATTAACATTGTGATCATTTTGACTGCAAGGCCATTATTTGTGCATGACATTGTTTATCTCTAAGGTATTATCTCTGTCTTAAACTTTGTGGGAAGATGGTGATTTTTTTGTTTGTGTGATTGTGTAAAGAAAGACTAGAACTTTTATTTCTATCTTATTTTATAGATGTCCAATAATTTCTAATAATTTTGATGCTGAGCAGCAGTGTGAAGTATGAAAAGTATTAGGTGGTGATGTAGTTGTTCCTTCTCTCTCGCCACCCCTTCTCACTTTCTGTGTGTTTATTTATCATGATTGTGAACTACTTAGGGCAAACGATGAAGAGCAGCAGTCTTTTTTCACACCATTTGTATCCCTGCTCTGACTCTTAGACAAACACTCTGAAATGTTCATGTTTACAACTTCCATATTTCTAAATAATACTCCTTTTTCAATGTAACTTGATTTATCAGTTTTAGAAATTCCATACTGATTAGCTAATATAATAAAAACGGATTCGACTCATATGCCACCTTTTCTCTCCCTTCTTCACTATTCTTCTTCTATTTGCTTTAAAATTTCATAAACTTCATCATGTCCCTTCAATTAAAGATGTTATCTCTTACTCTCAAATTAGCAATTATATATTTTAGTGTTCCTAATCTTCCTCCCTCATATCTTTTCCCTTCTCTCAATTTTTGTCATCTCTACTTTTTAAATTGCCGTGGTCAAATATATTTACATTAGTTTCTGTAGCTATAATTAAGTCTTTTAGCTTTTGTCTATTGCTGGGTTCTAAAAATTGTAATTAGTAAGCCGTTAAATTTTTAATGACTACATAAATACTTTTCACTGAAAAGCTAATGGTAGAGCAATTACAGTTTTCGTCATAGCTTTATTGTTTATAACTTAATTTAAAATTCCTTCATCCTTTTTGGTTTCTTCTTTTTTTTTTTTCTCTTAATTGTGTCTTGTATATAGGTCATACCCTCTAGTCTCTATATTCTACATACTTTTCTTTTTTGGCCAGTTTCTTCCTCCTGGAGCCTTCTTTCTTCCTCTTCTAATCTGTTTTGTCAGTCAGTACTTTACTAACCACTTTTCGTTTTTATAGTATCTGTTGGAAATTTCTTTTGTTGATGTTTATTCCTTCTTGTTCTTTTTGTTAGCTGTGGGTTTATTTATAACTTTTAAAAATTGCTCTGTTTTTGTTTTGGTGATTCGAGGATATAAATGCATGGGCTCATCTCAATATCTTGAATCTGAACTGTCGATGTTTTCAGAGTCAGATGCCCATATATCTGAACCTTAGAGTCCTATTGATGACACATGTGATAAAGTCTCATGTTCTAAATTTTTGGGGGAAGACGGATTTGAGATGTTTACACATACAGCTGTAAGAAAATAATTATATATATAAAGTCATTGATATTCTAATGTAAATGTTTTTTCTAGAATAATTTTACTTTGTTTTCTAAGACTCTAGACTTTTCATAGTTTCTGATACAAATTTCTTCTGTTGATAAAGATTGTTTTGTTTTGGGCGCCTGGGTGGCTCAGATGGTTAAGCATCTGCCTCTGGCTCAGGTCATGATCTCCAGGTCCTGGGATTGAGCCCCGCATCGGGCTCCCAGCTCAGCAGGGAGTCTGCTTCTCCTTCTCCCTCTGCCTCTCCCCCTGCTTGTACTCTCTCTCTCTCTCTCGCAAATAAATAAATAAATCTTAAAAAAAGATTGTTTTGTTTTACTTTTTGATTCTACTATTGAAGATATGTATCTTCTTCAGATTTAGATCTGTTTTTCATTACAGCAGTGTTCCATAGCTATTGCCCAGCATTTCTTGAAATTGACCCATTTTACCATTATATCTGGCCAGTGACTAAATGGCATATAGTAATGTTAAAAGAAATGTTTTCTAGGTTAGGAAGCTAATGTTAGTTCTGAACTCTAATGGGTCTCACCATCAGTCCGGGTGATAAGTTGTGCAATACACTTAGGCTACTTTTTATCTTTACAAGAGAATAGTATTGTAAAAATGTCAAAACATATCCACATGCCCAGTTCGCTAGTAAGTATACTGCTAAATTTGAACCTTTTTGGCAGTAGCTTATGCTACTCGGGGGACCATATTTTTACAAAATGATATATTTCAAAGGGTATTGGTTTGCGTTGTAGAAAATTCATGCATTTAGAGCAACTTAAAGCCAAAAACAATTGTGCTGTGCTATAGGTTTGAAATACTAGTCATCTTGAATACGTGTCCAGGTTAAATGTCAGAAGCTATATATTGCATGGAAAGAAAATTTATTGTTAGCAGATTGGACTGTACCTGTGCTTATATAACATTTTCCTTGGAGGATCAATTGAGTATATGAATTAATATCAGCCAGACTTTTGTACACTAACATTACTGATAATAAAAGAGAAGTTCATTGAAGAGAAAAACAAATAAAGGAAGCATAAAAGTCCCACACTGTATGAAACGACAGAAATGGATCAAAGAGTTTGACAGGAAGTTTAATGTGTACATAAGTAGAGGCTGACAGCAACATGCTGTGTGTGCCAAAGGTTCCAGTGATGGAAAACCAAAACATAGTGCTCACTGACCACAGCATGAGCCTTGACACACATTGTAAATAATCCAGAGATCTATGACTGCATTAAGCACCAGGCTGGTGTATTAACGGCAGTAAATCTATAGCTGCATAAAGGGCTGGCATGCAGAAATTCCTCTGATTAATTTTTGTAATGGATTCATAGGAATACAGCAAATATTTTCATTTTGAATCCTACCATCCTCCAACTTCCCCTCCCCCCACCTTTGCCCTCCCTAGTATGATCATTTTTTATTTCCTTCTATTCACCAGACTTGTATATGTGGATACTTGTCTCAGTACCATCAAGTTAAAAGCTGAAGATGCTTCTGGTAGAAAGCATCTAATTACCCTCAAGTTGAAGGCAAAGGTATGTGCTTCATTAAACTGTTATTATGGTCAGGAAATACTTTGTGAAATGAACTCTGAATGTTTTCAGTGTAGGGTAGTAGCTTCTAAAAAGATATCTGGTACTTTAAAAAATTTATTTTGGGAAGCTCAGAAAATATACCCACTAGGTTTCCAAAAGCCTAGACATAATTTTGTGTTGCTCTTTTACTGCAAATTTGCTCAAAATACAGACCTCATAATAAAGAAACATTACAAATAAGATTGGGCAGTCTCAAAGTACCTTGAACAAAGAAAAAATTTGAAAGTTTCCGCTATCCCAAGTAAAGTTTCACTTAAGTCTCTTGTCTTCAACTCTTATTATGAATTACATTTGTAGTTCTTATTTCTGAGCATCAACCCACTCGCCAAACACATCCATATGTATACCTTTTTATTCCTTATTTTGGCTGAAATTTTACTTCTGTATTTTAAGAATTTGCAAAGGTTATACCTCCATTTATAGACTCTTTACAGGCTAGTGATCTATAATTACTAATTTTATTGGCACAAAACAGCTATTTCGTCTTTATGTTTTAGTTCTAGATTGTGAATTTTGAGAAATAAGTAGAATAAGCAAGTTCAGCATATTAATCATTTATTTAGTAATCACTAGGAACACATTAGAACTTGAGAAAACCAGGAAATTTAACTTTTTTTAATTGTTCCTAGGAGTCATCAATCAACTCTGTTTCAGAAGATTATAGTGATGAAAAGATCAGTTGTGTTTGTCCATTTTAAAAATGTGTCTGGCATTTAAGCTTTCCATGAGAGAAAATTAATATATAAAGCTGAACTGGGTGACACAGAAAAGTTGGTATCTTATAGTGCCTCTTTATCAGACAAATTGAGAAATGACTCATTCTCTCTTTTTCTCACAGAATATTCAGGTATAGTTTTAAGATTCATGTGTGATAAGTGTTGCAAATATTAGTGGGATAGAAATCTTATTTGTAAAAGAAGTTACATGGAGACTTTTGTCAAAATGAAAAAATTTTTATTTTTTAAATTTTAAAGGTGAGCTTTTTTTTTCCTTCCCTTAAGATCAGGGAGAAATCTTCCTTTATTCTTCCAAAGATCACAAGGTTTCTGTCAGTTACTTCAAAGTTTTAATTGCTTGTATTTTGTACTTTGTACATTGATAAAAATTGCTTTGCTGTTGTGAAGACCAAAATGAAAAATTTTAAATGCATCCTGTCCTGACTGGGTGGTGGTGGTGGTTTTTTAAATAGCCTTATATTTACAAGCTTTTACTAAGGAGATTCCGTCAAGAACAAGATTTTATTATTCCAGTTAATGATATTAGTGGTAGTAGTATCAGGAGGAAGGTTGTAGCTGCTAGTATGGCCCATCCTTTTTACTTTTTCTTATACCTTTTCAGGGTAGATAAGGTGACACTTAATATTTCTTTGAAGAATGTTTTCAAGTTTTTGTAGCATTGATAGCTGTGAAGCACTATTATGGATTCCCTGGCAAGAGAGAAGAGAAGGCTTTATTTAAATTTGGAAGGAATTAAGAAAAAAAATCTGTATCAAAAAAAAAAAGAGTGGAAATGAATGAATCTTATGTTGGTATCATTTATTAGTTCATTTAGTCCATTTAGTCCAGTTAGTTCATTTAGTTCATTTAGTCCATTTAGTTCAGTTTTCATAGACCAAAGTTGTATTTTAGATGTGGTAATTTATTTCTTTAGGAATATTTGGGTCTAGGATTGTCAGTTAAAAACAGTGATAGCTGAAGCTATATGTTAAGAATATATAGTGCAAAATCACAATTAAAACAATTTTAAAAGTCAAGCTGATTTTTTTAAACCTTAATGCAGACTTACTTTTATAAATATACACACCTTTATTTCTTTTACTTGATATTTTTTGACATAGTAAAGGAACACATTTGTTTTGTTTTTTTTCTCTTGAACACCTGTTCTCCCAGGTCTGCCATTCCCCCTCATCTGCCATTCCCACTCACTGTGTTCAGTCCTCAAAGAAAACAATACCAATTTTAATTAAACACTCTTTATTAAAAGTGAATATATAAGTCAAAAAGAAATATAAGGGAAATAGTTGAATTTTGTCATTTTTATAGGTGTCTTTCTATGCAATATTTACAATACATGCTGAACTATGGGATGGAACTATTATCTTTTCTTTAAAAAAGAAGTAGACCAGGGCTTCTTCAGCTTTGGCGAAGATCAGAACTACTTGAAAAATGCAGATGTGTTTCAGAAGCTGGGCACTCTGTGTCTGCTGGCCATTTTTGTAATTTGCTACAGTTTGTATGTGTTTACTTCAAGGAAGCCTTACTGCTTAGATGGTCCAATCACAGAAGGGATTGGGTTAAAAATTTCCTTAGAACAATATGCTATACAATCTAAAAAATATCATATATATATATGTGTGTGTGTGTGTATGTATATATGATGAAAATATTTACTTAATATTATGTAATAATTGTATTCTTTTATAGTTATTGGTTTGATGTTTTTTTTCTGGTGAGATTTGAAAAAACTGTTCATTAAAAATAAGCACTACTTATTTTTCAATTAATATTCCTTTTTTATGTGGAGCTTTTATTGTTGTCAGTTAGACTGCCGAAGTAAAACTTGGCAATTAGTCTCTGGTTTTTATATATCTATACAACTTACTATTGAAAACCACCTGAATTTTGATAGTTATTTGACAGTATTTCATTTAGTTATCTATATTGTAGTTTTACAGTACAAACGATTCTGAAATATCTGGGATGCTGCTTCATAATTCATGTTTAATCATCCAGAAGTATATCAGTTTGTTTTTTAGGGTCTATACAGTTACGTAAAGTTTATGGTATAAACAAAATTGATCTTGAACATGAATATAATTAACATACATATCTGCATTTAACTCACAATAGATATACAATAAAGCCACCTATTAGATCAATTAATTTATTATATATATACTTGTATGTCTGTATAATTGCACATAAAATATATTTGAAGATGTCATCATCTCAAATTATGTGACTCATATATAAATGGAATCATACAAAGTTTATTATCATCTCCTTTTTTAACTATTTATAGGTCTAACAGTATATATGTACTATTCACTATATTGAGTCCTATTTTAATGTAGGAGATCATATTCTCTTTTAAAATAATGTGCTGTATGTACTAAATGACTTCCAAAGTCACAGGTATTTTACTTTGGTTCATCTAAATACAGTAAACATCTTATTAACTTCATACTCTTACCTAGATTGATAATTTAAGTTGATATTGTTCATTGTCAACATGAGAAGGAGATTAAAAAAAACAAACAAACTCCAAATGAAGTAAATATTCCATTTTTGACCATGGAGGTTTCAAGTGTGCATTATAATTTTTATAGAATCTTAACATGTTAGAGGGGAAAGACTTGATAACACTTTTAATTGAGTTCCATCGATTTTATATATCAAACAGCCAGTGAAATGAAATGACTTGTACAAGAACACACAGGTTAGCAGAACTGGAAACCAGAGAAAGTTAAGGTCTCTGTCTACACTTATTTTGAGATAATCTTTTCTTTAAAAAAGAAGTAGACCAGTGCTTCATCATCAGATGATGAAGTACATCATCTGATATTTTGAATTTAATAGAGCTTCCTCCTAAATCTCAGCTTGACCTTTTTCTTTTTTCTTTTTCTCCAAATTAGAGCCTTATTATATTTTTATATAATTTCCTGTATATTTGCCTTTGTGTTACCAGTTCTGCGTAGCCAGATAACCATCAGAGTATAGGTTGATAAGTTTCTTTTTAGCAAACCACTTACTATAACTAAATGTTAATTCTTTTCAAAACAGTGACTTCAGATGGGCTGATGTTTGCTAAATACTATAGTGATAATTTTTGGAACCCATTTGCTTATTCAGCGAAGTAGTGAAAAAGAAGAGTCTGAAGAAAGTGAAAGTCTAAAACTTATTTTAAACATTTTGTCAAATGATTGCTAGGAGTTTTCCCAAAACTAATTTTCTTTTAGTAAATTTTGCTTTTTAATGAAAAGAAATGAGTATTCTTTAATTACATGTGACTTTCAAGAATCCAGATTGGATTTTACAGAAGTCATGTAGTATAATTCTCTAAGAACAAAATTGATTTTAAGAAAAACTGCCTTTTGTCTTTCTTAACTTAGACACCTAATTTGTCCTTAATGACTGTCACTTTTTGTATGAAGCTATTGAATTAATTTTCTTTTTATCGACAATGAAAAGGTTTTTCTTAAAACTATTACTTTTATTTTTCCTTAATAACCAGAAAGCATTTCATTCTTTTTATTTATTATATTCTTGCTAAGTGTAATTGCTTTATTGTGGAAAATACTTCTTTTAACTGATTTATACTTTTTTGTACACTTCTTGGTTCTTTTAACAGATACTGCCTTTTTAAATAGTGACGGAGATGGAGATTAAATTTTAGGTTGAAAGGAAATTAAATATCAATTAAATATCAGTTTGATCTATCATTTTAAAGATAAAGAAACTGAGATCCTGTGTGCTTCACCCCTCAATTTACAATTAGCAGCTAACCTGACACTGACTGAATTAATTCATTATTCTTTACTCAAAACCTATTGCTTTGGCACCCCAAATCACCAAACTTTGTACCTCCTGAGCATAAGTTGACTATTATTTAGCTGACATTTTCTATAATAGTAGAATCAAAATATTTATATATAATACATGTGCATTTATAATAAAAGTTTTCCTATTCAGTTTTCTGAAATACTTCATGTGAAATTGTCACGCAGAAGCAAAAATGACCTAATTTTATGCTTTTTCATAGTACCCTGCAGAATCACCAGATTGTTTTGTGGATTTTCCTGTTTCATTTTCTGTTTCCTGGACACCACAGGTAAGTTCTTAAATTTATTTTAAGTAGCTAAAAAGCATGTTCTATTATGAGAATAGGTTATAGGTTATAGCCAATATAGCCATTATAGTTTTAAAGCGATTTTTTGTTGTTGTTGTTGTTGTAAGCATTTATTTATAAACGGAAATTTCAGAGTGCTTTTTCTTCCCCCATATTTCCTAGTTGTTAATGTCCACTTTCTCCCTCCCCTCCCACATAAACACACCATCCAGTCTTTAGATGTTTATGCCTCATATTAGATAAATATGAAGGTCTATTGACAGAAATTTTCCTTTGAATTTAAATCATAAAGAACTCTATAAAGTAGTGAACAGTAAGTGGAAAGTTGGGTGAGTTTTTTAGATTGCTAAAGGTTAATATTGATGTCATAATATCAGAGATCTTTTTCAGAGAAGAATGAGTGATGGCTGAAAATACAAATCATTTCCACTCAGTTTTTATTGTTTAAAAGTGGTTGTCCATAATTCATCCTTCAGCGTAGACTACATTTTTGTATGGGCTTTGGGACATTTGTACTTGTGTAAAGAATATAAGAGATTCTTTCTCCTGCCTCTGTCATTTTAATTTCTCAAAAGTTGATGTCTAACAAGAAGATGAAATTAGAAGTATACTGTAAATGGTAATATTATGTAGATGTAAGGTTCTCAATAGTACGAACATCGACATTACGTGTGTGTGATTTTTTGAAGATATGACAGAGTGGTGGTTAGATTCCGAGAACAATCTAAGGATGACCGGCATGGTCCTTCTTTCACCAAGTAAATTGTGGCAGTTGGTAGCAAAATGGAGAGAACATTTCTGTTCTCATCCAAAGAATTCCTACTGACATCTTACAGATACTCTCTAGAGGCTACCTGTATTTTTGTTATGAAATTTTGATGGGGTCAAGGGAAAATTTATGCCTAATTTTTTAAGTATATACACACAGTAATTGTATATGAAGTTAGTTTTTAAAAACACCTAATAGGATTTAAATAGTGTTGTGTAGGTTCAGATGTCATTTTAATTATGCATATATATTAAAAATTATTTTTTGTATTTTTTTCCTTTAAAAACAACAGTCCCTCCTTTCAATGGAAACTGAGAAAACACAGCAAAATAAAAGAGAGGAAGAACCCTGTAATTTGCTTTTGGTATTCTGATATAGGTTATAAATACCTAAGAAACAGTGTGTTCATTTTTTATTTTAAAAAAGAAACTTTTCCTCTTTTTTAAATATACATTTTCTGTTTGGCTTTCCTCTTTTTAAAATATTTTCCTCTTTTTTAAATATAAATTTCCTACTTGGCTCTGTAAACTTTGTTTATATTTTGTGTGAGATTATGAGATAACACTGTACCTGGATTGTATTCTTTCCAGATATGCTGTCTCTAGATTACATTCTAATGTGTATCAAAATCCCAAGTTGAAGACTATATTTTTGATGAATTTGTAGTGTTTTTAATGTAGATAACCACACAAGTTTTTCCCAGTCTTAAATCTGTGTAAAAGCTTGCATCTTCACAAAAAGACTGTTTAGCACTTACCTTATCCTATCATTTAGCAAAATTATTTTGTGTTTTCAACACACTGGAAAATCTTTGCGGGTAATTTCTTTCAAATTTTCTATCCCTATTTAACACCAGCTCAATGCCTTGCACATTTAAGCGTGGGATGAGTTTTAGATTTAGTTAGGTCATACAGCAAGTTTTCTGTTTTGTACTAGCTCCAAGAAAACAGAACGAATTAGCAGTAACTGGAATGTTACAATCTTTTTTTAATTAAAGAATATACTAAGATCCTTAGTAAAGCACAGAAAAATTTGGATACCTTTTTATCCACAACTCAGATTTGACAGATGTTAATTTTTTGTCACATTCGTTTCATTTCTAGCTCTTATGTCTGTCTCTCTCTTAGGAGTAAAATGTTCTAGGAACAACTAAGACCTTATTCCTCTTTTCCCTTTCTTTCCTTCTCTCCCTTTCTGGAGGTAACCACCTCCCTGAAATTGATGCATGTGCTATCCATGCATATTTCTTGCTACATTTGTTCATGCCATATTCTGTAGTATTGGCTGTCTGAATTTTTTTATACAGCATTGTTTCTGAGATTTAACCATGATCTTTGCATGTTTAGTACATTAAATGCTTTAAATAGTTCCATTATATGAATCCATCAGTTAATTTATTCGTTGCACTACTGATAAGGTTGTTCACAGTTTCTTAAGTTGTGCTCTGGTGAACATCCTTACATTTTCTTGTACACATATGAGACTCTTAGTGTGGCTTATGCCGAGAGAAAATGTTGGATTGAAGGGAATGTACCTCTTTGAGATTACTAAATATTGCCAAATTGCCTTCTCAAATTGGTTGTATAAATTTATACCCCTACCCAGCAATGCATGTAATATCTACTTCTCCAAATCCTTTTCCAGGTCTTACTTAGCCTGACCTTAATTCTTAACAAGAATTGAAATCATTTTTACTGTGTTTATAATCTTTGCTTATTTAAAATTTTTTCTTTTATTGTAAACGTTCCTTTTTAATTTGGATACCGATGGTTGGTTATATGGGATGTATCTTCTCTCTGTGGAGTACTTTTTACCTTTGTATGTAACCTATTTTGTCAGTCAGAGGTTTAACTTTCAGTGTTGTTCCATTTATCAGTCTCGTCCTTGTGATTTCTGCTTTTCGTGTCTTGCATGGGAAAATCTTTCATATCTTGTTCTGAAAAGATAGTTTCCTATCATCCTAAAAGTTAGTATGGTTTTTCTTCATATTTAAGTAGGAGATAGGAATCTTATTTACACTTGTGTATTTTATATATGCTCGTAGTATTTGGATGTGTCTTCATTTGTTTAGATCTGGAGGTGATTTCAGTTTTTCTTCTATATTTGCTATTAAAATTTAGAAATTTTTCAAAATATTTATTATTTTAGAGTCTAGCAGTACATCATAAGCATTTTGGTGATGCTACCAGTGGTTTGAGCTCTCAAGTCTTTTAGACGTGATAAGAGTATTGGCAATATTAGTTTATGTTTTAAAAGTAAGCAATATCAGACTACTTTTCCGTCTATGATCTTTTTTCATTGATTTGTTGGAAATAATTCTGCTTGTGAGAGTTATTTTTTCTTAACAATTTTTGAACAGTTGTGGTTCTTAAGCAAAATAAATGTAGCCTAACAGCAAACTTACATTTAAGAGATTGTACATAGGTTCCAGATAATTGATTAAAAACATAATCCTTGTCTGTTTTTGTTTTGTACATTTTCTCTTTGGAGTCAGTGTTTCTGGACTTCAGACTTGGAAGATCTTTATTTTCCTTTCTTTTTGTGAAATAATAGGCATGGCTTTGTGGCATCCATATTAAAAATGGGTAATTTTCCTTATGGTCCCTGTCTTCCTGCTGCGTTGATAATGTTTTGATGTATTTTTCTTTTGCTCTGATGAGAGGTCTGCTGCTGCTGCTCTGACATGTTCATTTGGATGAGTAATTATAACTTGCACAATGTCAAGCTGAAGATGGTGGGGTTTTGTGCGTCATGACAAGCCTAGTAGCCAGTGCAGGTGTCTCACAGCATGATCAGCAACAGCCAGTGTATTCTGGCTCAGAGGAGGCGTTCAGAGTGGTAAGAAATCAGCACCAAGGGCAGGGCTGCCGCTTCTACTGCCGCCGTGATCTGTGCCAAAGAAACACAAAGTGCTTCTCAAAGACCAGCGACTGCATACCTCTTTTCAGATACTTACTTTGCTTACCCGACAAATTTTCTCTTTTAGATTTAGCATAGAATATAAGAGCGTGTCATTTTTAGCTTAGTCTGCTTTCTAGCATCACAGATGCTCCGTGTGTCTTTAACAACCTGCTGCCTCTTGGACTTTTACATGCAGGGCATGTATGTGAATTTTGTTGACTAATGACACCATAGAATGCTCTAATGTAAGATTTTAAGTGCGCTGATATTGGGGTCTGTAAGAACAAAACTCATTTTCTCTAGCTCACTGACCAACCCAAAATAGGTGTTAATTGGGGTGCCTGGGTGGTGCAGTCGGTTAAGTGTCTGACTCTTGGCTTCGGCTCAGCTCATGATCTCAGGGTCTTGGGATCGAGCCCCATGTCGAGCTCTGTGCCCAGCTCGCAGGTGCTTAGGACTCGCTCTGCCCCTCCCCACCTCACTTGCATTCTCTCTCTCTCTCAAATAAATGAATAAATAAATCTTAAAAAAAAAAAAAGGCAGTTCTACCTATAAATGTGCCATTAAGTGCAGGCTTGGTGAAGTATCCTTGCCATGGCAGTTGGAATTTTCAGATTTGGTATGGTATAATAAGCAGTGGTCTTTATATTTTTTATCATGGAAATCTCATATTCTTAGAATAATGCCATGAATGCAAGAATAGCAAAACTAATGATGAAGCCTCTGGCTGATAAGCTGATGGTGAATGAAGAATTTGTCATTAAAGGAAACAGTCCTATTACATAGCAGGGAGCACGATCCATTAGTTAGAGCGGCAGACTAGCAGTTGGGTATCCTAGGTTCTGTTTACAGTTCAGTCATTGACTTAATTGTTTAATTTCAAATAAGTCATGTGACTGCCCTTTGCCTCAGTTCATATGTATATGGAAATAATGAACTTTTTCTTTTTCACAGAGATTCTAAGAAAAATTCGATTTAAAATAAACAGTGTTGGGGGAAGAACCCTCACAATCCACTCTAAGGATCCTGTAGAACTTTCTTTTTTGACCCATTACTAGATTATCTTTCTTTCCATTTTTCTCTTTGCTGTCTTTGTTGGAGAACTCCTAATACTGGATTTTTGTTCACTCTTAAATTGGTCAAGTAAACACGCTTTTTGCCTTCTTGGCAGTTTTATTGTTGTCCTAGTGGTATGTTTAAAGAGACATCAAAAGGACCAAAACAAAGAAACTTAATTCATTATTGAGATCATGTGATACGGTAGAAGTATCAATGTGATCTGTTGGACTCAGTAACCTATTAACTACCTTTTTTTTTTTTCCAGTAACTTATTTTAAAAGTACCCTGCACTGATTCTTTAAAAAAAAAAAAAGAGAGAGAGAGAGAAAGTAAATACGAATGAACAAAATTAAGAAAATATAAAATCACCTTTAATGCCTTCATTTAGAATGGTATTCTCACTGGATAATAGCTTTGAAACTAGGCTTGTCACTTCAAATATTTCAGTTTTTAAAACACATTGGTAATGTGCATTTATTCCAGGTATTAGAATCATTTAGTTTTTAGTTATAATTAGGTTTACATTTATCCATCAAATTAAGAACTATTGTGTTCACAATCTAGGAACTGGTTATGTCTGCATTTATTTAGGTCCCTGTTAAGTAGCACTGGTTTCTTAATCTACATTTTGCATATTTTTGTTGAATTTATTCCTAAGTATTTAAAAAAAATTTTTTTGCTACTGTGAATGCTTTTTTAAAAAAATCATATTTTCTAGTTTACTGTGAGAATATGGGCAAGCTATTTTCATTTTCTTTTTCTTTTTAAAGTTTTTACTTTTATTAAAGTTACATAAGAACATAGATTAAAGAGTTAGGTTACAGGGTTTTTTTGTTGGTGCTGTTTTCTTTTTAGGCCAAAGAGCATTTCCTAGCCTCCTTCCCACCTTTTTCTCCTTCTGCAGGGTCAACGACTTTTGATTGCTAGCTGATCCTTTTGGTGCTCTAATATTATTTATGTTACTGCATGTTCTTGTAATTATACTGCTTTTTGTTTGCTTGGTTTAGGCATTATCTGTTAACTTTCCCCTGTAGATGGGTTTGCTGTTTCTTTTACCTGCTCCCATTCCACACACATATATACTTCTTATCTTCCTGTTTTTCCCCAAATAGTTATCTTCTATTTTTATTTAATTTTTAATTTTTTTATACGGACTACTTCATGAATTTGTGTGTCATCCTTGCACAGGGGCCATGCTAATCTTCTCTGTCTTGTTCCAGTTTTAGTATATGTGCTGCTGTAGTGAGCACCCAAATAGTTATCCTTTAATTTTGATTATATCAGTACTCAGTGTTCACATTATGAACATGTGTACATGCTATGCAGAGATAAGCCATGTGGTTAACTATTATTTTTCCTTTGTTACCTGGTTTTTGTTATTCCTAGAGTTAACAATTATCTTTTTCATTTCTGTAGTTTTTTCTCTACTTAAAACTCATTCAACCCCCAGTTTTCCATCACTTGGCTATATCTCTTCTTAGCCATCTATATTAGGTTTTTGTTGACTTTATTTCGAGGGAATTTCATGAGATTTACCTAATAACCTTCCTGTTGAATTTTTTTTTCTTTTGTCATGTTAATTTCTGAGAGTTTACTTCATGGGTGTATATTCTTTTTTTCCCTAGAGATATTATTTTTCTCCTCTAAGTAGTTTTTCCTTGAGTTGCTCTTTTTCTGTGCTTATAATCTTTGGTCATCTGCTCATGATTAAAAGTCAGATAGAAAAAGCTCTTTGGAAAAAAAAATTAAAAAAATAAGCTGTTTGGAAGCTCTGAGTGCATGTGTGGGGCTTGTCAACTGTGAACTTTATTGTAGAGTCATCTGACTAGATCTCGTAATGAGGAATGCCTAATGTCAATACCTTTAGGTCTTTTGGAATGGTTGATTGGTTGGTCAGATTTCTTGGAGAAGACTCTTCCAGCATTCTGTTTCTGAGCAAGCAGAAAACATTCCTCTGAGGTATTAAGTAGACCAAGGCTGGTGGACAGGAAACCACAGCCTGAATTAGTTAGCACTTAACCTGATGCCATCTGCTACTGATAGGGCTGAATATCACATAGCTGTTAAAGAGACATGCTTACAGGGTAAACCTCCATTATCACAGAACAGGTAATGACAGTGGATTTGGAGCTAAGAGGCAAAAAATGATATCCTAGTTAATCACTTGTTTTTTTCAGACTTTTTAATTTTGGCCATTCTTAGTTGTGTATTGTGGTCATTTTGTCCCCCTTCAGTTTTGTTTGTTGCTGATGCATATAAATCTTTTTTTTTTTTTTTTTAAGGTTTTATTTATTTGACAGAGACACAGTGAGAGAGGGAACACAAGCAGGGGGTGTGGGAGAAGGAGAAGCAGGCTTCCTGCAGAGCAGGCAGGGAGCCCAATGTGGGGCTTGACCCCAGGATCATGACCTGAGCTGAAGGCAGACGCTTAACGACTGAGCCACCCAGGCACCCCTACAAATCTATTTTTTTTAAATGATTTTCTGTCTAGTAGCCTTGTTAAACTCTTAGCTAATGATTTATCAGTAAATTCGTTTGGATTTTTTCTGTGAACATAATCCTGTCTTTTGTAATGACAGTTTCATTTCCTCTATTCCCATCTTTATACCCCCCCTTATTGCTCTGGGTAGGCTTTCTAATACAGTGTGAAATATAAATAGTAAACACTAATATTCTTGTCTTGTTCCAGATCTCAAAAAAAAAAAAAAATTTAAAGTTTTTGTTATTAGGTAGATTTTTATCTATATATTTCTTGTACTAAAGTCCTTTAACAATTATTAATGGAATTCATTGCTATTTCTAGTTTGCTAAGAGTTTTGTTATGAACGAAAGTTGAATTTTGTCAAATATATTCTTTCTATATATTAAGAAAGTCAAATTGTTTTCTCCTTTAGTCTGTAAATGTGAATTGATCATTTGATTTCCTAATGTTAAGCTAGTCCTTTGTTCTTAAAATACATTCAGGTTATGGTGTATTTTATATTTATCTATTGCTCACACACATGTGATCTCCATGTCTATTGTTTATTGCCAGATTGCATTTCTTAACTTTTTTAGGAATTTGCACCTCTGCTTATATGAGCGATCCCTTTGTTTTTCTGCTTCCAAAATTTTGTTCTTGTTGCCTCTCCAGTTCTCCCTGTTTTTTGTGAGATTGTGCCTTAAAGGAAGAACAGCAACAACATAGTTTTAATGAGTTTTGGGGAGGGACTGAAATTAGGTGTGTGTATTTAATCCACCTTCCTTACCTAATAGCTTGTACCCTCTTTTTATAGAATATTAAATGTATAGTTCCTACTTTGTTTGAATTCTGATGTATAAACTAGTTGTGAACAAGGAATGTTAAAATTTTTTCATTGCTTTCACCACTGGGCTGCTAGTTAAAGAGAAATATTGAAATTTCTAATTATGCTAAATATGAATGGAGTTCCACATTTCCAACTATAGGCAAGTGACAAAAGAAATAAATCCTCATATTTTCCCACCCACTTGTGTAATATGGAGGGGATTAGTGTGGAACGTTCAGGTTTCTTTGGACCTTTATAGAACTTAGGTAAGATAAAGAAGAACTAACTTACAAAAGTCTACTAGGGAAGTTCTGTCCTATTTTTAGTGCTTTACTAGATGAAATTGTATAGCTGTCATGGTCAAGTCTTCCTTAATAGTTACCTTGAAAAAGTACATAAACAGAAAAGCAAGGAGCAACATTTTTCAGTAGAAAACAATTTAAATGTAACATACATTTATTATCTACTATATGTGGAACACTGAGCTGGATTCTGAGGATGTTAAAGTGAATTAGGTTCTAATACCTAGGATAGGCTTTCAGGATTAACTTTCAGTCTGATGAGGAAAGAGGTATTTAAAATAATTTCAATAAAATGTGTTATTAGGATGAACCATTTTGATAAGGTGGAGTAGAAGCACGTAATCTAACCTGATGTGGTCAAGCAAGTTTTCTGGATAAGATGTTACTTGAGCTCAGTTGTCTTGAGGAATGAGAAGTTAGGTTTGGGAGGAGAGATGATACTTCACGGGAGAACTGCGTTAGCCAAAGAACAAAGACATGAAATTATAGGAGATATTGCATCAATTACACAGCATTTCGTACCCTGTGGTCAGAGTTAGAGATAAGACTGGAGCTTTTGCTAGAGTTAGGCGGGGTCTAGTGTACGGGAATACTTTGTTGTTACTGTACTTTGCTTTATTTTGCTTCACAGATAATGAGTTTTTTAACAACTTGAAGTTTTGTGGCAATCTTGCCTTGAAGTCTGTTGGTGCCATTTTCCAATACCATTTGCTCACTTTGTGTCTTTGTCCCATTGTGGTAATTCTTGTAGTATTTCAAGCTTTTTCATTATTTGTTACGATGATCTGTGATGGGATCTTTGTGACTATTGTAATTGTTTTGAGTCACTAGGAATTGCACCCATGTAAGATGGCAAACTTAATGTGTTCTGACTGCTGCCCATACTGCACATTCCCCCCATCTCTCCCTCTCCTTTGGCTGTCCTATTCCCCAAGATACAAAAATTTTGAAATTAGGCCAATTAATGAGCCTAAATGGCCTCTAAGTGAGAGGAAGAGTCACATGTCTCTCACTTTAAATCAAAAGCTGGGAATGATTAAATTTAGTGAGGAAGACATGGCAAAAACCAGGATAGGCCAAAAGCTAGGCGTCTTGAGCCAAACACTTAGCCAGGTTGTGAATGCAAAGGAAAAGTTCTGGAAGGAAATTCAAAGTGCTACTGCAGTGAACAAACAAAGCAAAACTGTCTTATTGCTGATACAGAGAAAGTTTAAATGGTGTGGATAGAAAATCAAACCAGCCACAGTATTCTCTTAAGGCAAAACCTAATCCAGAGCAAAGCCTTGATTCTTCAATTTTATGAGGGCAAAGAAGAGGTGAGGAAGTTTGAGGCTACAGAGGTTGGTTCATGAGGTTTAAGGAAAAGAAGTCCTCTGCTTAACATAAAAGTGCAAGGTGAAGCAGCAAGTTATCCAGATCTAGCTGATAGTGAATGAAGGTGGCTACACTAAATAATAGATTTTCAGTGTAGACAAAGCAGCCTTCTATTGGGAGAAGATGCCATCTATGACTTGCATAGTGAGAAGTCAGTGTCTGGCCTTAAAGCTTCAAATGATAAGTTTGACTTGTTAGGGGCTAATGCAAGTGGTGACTTTATGTTGAAGCCAATGCTTACTTACCATTCTGAAAATCCTAGAGCTCTTAAAATGATGCTAAATCTACTCTGCCCATGCTCTATAAATGGAACAACAAAACATGGGTGACAGCACATCTGTTTACAACATGGTAAGAAAAAAGAAAGAAATTTCTTTTAAAATGTTACTATTCATTGGCAATGTACCTGGCAACCCAACAGCTCTGGTGGAGATGTACAATGATATTCGTGTTTTCATGCCTGTTAACACAACATCCATTCTGCGGCCTATGGATTAAGGGGTCATTTTGACTTTCAAGTCTTATTATTTAAGGAAGATATTTGTAAGGCTATAGCTGCCATAGGTAGTGATTCTTCTGATAGATCTAGGCAAAGTAAATTGAAAACTTCCTGGAAGGGATCCACTATTCAAGATGCCATAAGAACATTTGTGATTCATGGGACAGGTCAAAATATCAAAATGAACGGGAGTCTGGAAGAAGTGGATTCCAACCGTCTTGGAAGAATTTAAGGAGTTCAAGACTTCAGTGGAGGAGGGAAACTGTAGATATGATGGAAATAGTAAGAGAACTAGACTTGAAAGTGGAGCCTGAAGGTGGGACTGAGTTGCTTCAATCTCATAATCAAATTTTAGTGGATTGGAATTTTTCTTAGGAGTGAGCAAAGAAAGTGGTTTTTTGAGATGGAGTCTATACCAGGTGAAGATATTGTGAAGATTATTGAAAGGACAGCAAGGGATTAAGATATTACATAAACTTAGTTGATAAAGCAGTGGTAGGGTTTGAGAGGATTGACTCCCATGTCGAAGGTTCTACTGTGTGTAAAATGCTATCAGCATTGCATTCTACAGAGAAATTGTTTGTGAAGGGAAGAGTCTCTTAATGCCTCGGACTTCATTTTTGTCTTATTTCAAGTAATTGTCATAACCACATCAAACTTCAGCAGTCACTACCCTGATCAGTCCACTGCCATCAACATCGAGGCAAGACCCTCTTCCAGCAGAAAGATTATAACTCTGAAAACTCAGAGGATAGTTAGCACCTTTTAGCAATAATGTATTTTTTAATGAAAGTATTTACATTTTTTAGACATATGTTATTACATACTTAATAGACTACAATACAGTGTAAACATAACTTTTATATGCACTGGGAAACCAAAAAATTCATTTGCTTTATTGCAGTGGTCAGGAACCAAATCCACAGTATATCGAAGATGGGCCTGTAATGTCCTTCTTTGTCTCTTGTGACCTATTTTAATTTAAAGTCTATCTTGGCTGATAATTAGTATTGCCATCCCTGCTGTCTTTTGGCTGTTATTTGCATGGAATAATCTTTTTTCATCCTTTCACTTTCAACCTCTTTGTCTCTAAAATGAGACTCTTATAGACAGCATATAGTTGGATCATGTGTTTTTATCCATTAGCCAATCTGTGTATTTTTGTTTTTTATTTTTGGTTGTTGCGTATGTTTTATTGAAAAAATCATTCATAAATTAGCATACAAAAATGTACAAACACATGAGTAAATAATGACAAAGGACTGTTTTTGTGAAGTGTTTTTTAAAGTATCTTTAGATTTTAGTGCAAAAATATACTCCTTGCACCTCTGAAAACATAAGAGCAGGCTCAAAAACCATACTGATAGAAGTAAGCTAGCTACATTCGATGCCATTGTCAACTGAGTGGATACAGTCACCACGTGGCTGTTGCTCAAATGTTAATGTCTGTTGGAGAGGAGCTCTAACAAGAGTCCCTGTAATGTCAAAATGAGTATTTTTGCAATACCCTTCTCCCCGCTCCCTCCCCCCCGGCCAAAAGAAAACATGAAAGGAGAAATCTTTCTCTGCATGCAGCAAAGATAAGACTAATTTTGGGGATCACCCATCAGTAGCCCTGAAGAGTTTTAGCTGCCAAAATATGTACAAGGTCACATTTGGTTCTTACTAAAATCTGTCTTTTGATTGGAGAATTTAATCCATTTACATTTAAAGTAATGATTGATACAGAGGGACATATTTCTGTCATTTTGCTGCTGTTTTTCATGTTATATAGTTATTTTGTCTCTCTTTTTTTGCATTACTTAGAGTTAGTTGATTTTTTTTTTTTGTAGTTAAACATTTAAATTTCTCATTTCTTTTTGTGTATATTCTGTAGTTATTTTCTCTGTGGTTACCATGGGGATTACATTTAATATCTTGAAGTTGAAACTCTCTCATTTGGATTTGTACCACTTTAACTTCAATAACCGGACCTTTGGTCCTTGGCAACTCTGTACCAGTGCTTTTCGGTTGTTGATGTCACAAGGTTACATTTTTATATATGTGTGCCCCAAACTAAACTAATAATTTTTTAAATGCATTTGTCTCATAAGTTATGTCAAAAACAAAATGCGGAGTTACAGACCAAAGTTACAAATAAGTCTAGCTTTTAGTCTAATAATTGTTATAAAAATGTATTAGTCTCTTAAATCCTATAGAAAACAAAGAGTGGAGTTAAGCCATTGTTACAATAATACTAGTTTTTATAATTGCCCATGTAATTACCTTTACTGAGATCTTTATTTCTTCAAAGAACTTCATGTTACTGTCTAGTGTCCTTTCATTTCAACCTGTGAGATTCCCGTTAGCACTTTTTGCAGTGTGATTCTAATAGAGAACTCCTTCAGCTTTTGTTCATCTGGGAATGTCTTAATTTCTTCCTCACTGATGAAGGACAGTTTTGCTAGATACAGATTCTTGGTTGACAGTTTTGTTTTTGTTTTTGTTTTGTTTAAGCACTTTGAATATATCAGCCTACTGCCTTTTCTGCCTTTCAAAATTTCTGATGAGAAATCTGATTGTTTTTGAGGGTCCCTAATATATGATGAGTCGCTTCTTGCTTTTTCCAAGACTGTCTGCCTCTGGCTTTGAAAGTGTGAATATAATGTGTCTTGGTGTGGGTCTCTTTGATTTCATCTTGCTTGGACTTTGTTGATATCTTGTTTATATTCATGTCTTTCATCAAAATTGGGAATTTTAAGACATTATTCAAATATTCTCTTTGTGCCACTTTCCTCTCTTCTTTTGGGTCCCCACAGTGCATACATTGGTCAACTTGTTGTCCCACAGTTCCCTTAGGTTCTGCTCACTTCTCTGCATTCTTTTTGCTTTCTGTTGCTCAGATTTGATAGTTGACATCTTGTCTTTAAGGTCTCAGATTCTTTTGTATGCTCAAATCTGCCTTTAGATTCCTTTTGTGAATTTTTCATTTCCATCATTGTACTTTCAGCTCCACAATTTCTTTTTGGTTTCTTTTTAGGTTTTCTTTCTATTTATTGATGTTTCCATTTTGTTCATCATTTTCTTGACTTTCTCCACATCTCTCTAATTTTGAAAGCCTACTTAAGACCGTCTCTTTCAAATTCTTTGTGTAATCTACTCTCAGATCTTTTTTAGGGAAAGTTGCTGTTAACGTTTTTCCTTTGGATCAGGGCCACACTTTACTGTTCTTTTATGCCTTGTAATTTTGTTGTTGAAAACTGGATACTCTAATAGTGAGGTAACTCTAGAAATTGGATTTCCCTTTCTCCCTAGAGAAGAAAGATTAAAATCTCCCATTGTTTATTTTGTTTTTATTTTTTTGATTGTTATAAGCTGTCTCTGTGCTAAGGATCAGCCTGTGGTATAAGTTTAGTGTGTTTCCTGGTCGTTTTTGAGCCTGCATCTTTCCCTGGGCTTTCACAGTGACTTCCACATTTCCCTTGTCTATGCAGTTACTTTGAAATGTTTGTGTCTCTAATGTCTGATTCCCTAAAGGGGAAAAAAAGAAAAATGAAGTGGAAGGGGGAGGGCACTGGCTCTTTAAATATTCTGTAAGTCACTTCTGCAGGAGGAGGAGGGGCTTGCAACAATGGGAGGAGGTGCATCAGCAATGTCCCACTGCCTCTTTGTCTACGCCTCCAAGATTAGAAGCCGCAGTTGGGTCCAACACAGATCGCTGTTACTTGGAAGACAGATCTCTTTACCTACCATACCTCCTGTAAGCTGTGTGTAAGTTGCTTCTGGAGTACCTGCAGGGCTGCCTGTCATGGGGCTGGGTGATGGGTAGCCTCTGTCATGCTAAGAGCTGAAATTGATAGAATTTGCAAGCCTTCAATAGACTCCAGAGTTCCAAAATATATCAGACAGATTCTATCAGTGTAAATGTCTAGGTGGGAAGACAGATTCCTGGTGCTTTCTGCTTAGCCATCTACTCAGAATCCTCTCCTAATTGGCTTGGTGTTGATTTTTTTTTTTTCTTAATGGTCTATAATATAGGATAGCTAAGGACCACATATGAGAGTGCCTACTAATTTTCAACATGCGCTTGACAGATGTTTCTTTCTTTAATCTTTCTTTTTTTTTTTTTTTTTTAAGGTAGTTGCTATAGTCATTCTGTAATGGCTACATAGGAACATATGAAGTAAGTCTGTTTCATTTGACTTTGTGGGTAGATACCTTGTTCACATGACCTAAAAATAGTAGAAATCTTTTAAATCATCCTCACCACTGGTCAGTTACAGTCAAAATAAACTTAAGTATAGGAAGAGTTGATATATTCTCTGTGGATTGCTTGACAGAGAATAGCATTTGATTAAATAGATGTAGTTATAGAGCTACCTACAGAAGGTGTGGAGAACATCAATGAAGCTTGCAAATAAGATAAAATGAACTAAATATTTAAGAGATTTGCTATCTCTTTAAAGGTATCTGATTAGAAATATTGCAATTATTATTAAAATTAAATTTCTTAAAAAGTTTAATCTCTTGATATTTCCTTATTCTACTGAAGCTTTTTGAATCCCCCAGAGATAAAGACAAAAATGATTATTAGAGGATTTATCTGCACATATTATAGGAAAGTATAAAAAAAATCAGAAGGGAAAGCAACTGTTGCAAGTACCAGAAAATTATGCTATTAATTTAAGTGTCATCAGAGCACAAAAGATCACATTCCAGGACTGTGAGAAAATTATTAAAATACTGGAAATAATAGTACTTAAGATGAAGATATTATACTCTAAGATCTGGTTAAGTGACTGACATTATTATATCACTTCAGGTATTATAAAAGTAACAAAATGCTTTTAAAGATAATAAGCGTTACATTTTGAGATTGGCAGTGTTCACACTTTTCTGCTTAAGTGCTTTCCTAGTTTAACATAATTTAATAACAGTTATGGGAGAATAGCTAACACCTGAGTTCTCATATATATCTTTTTTCCTTCCTTCTTCAGTATATACACATTTTATATATCTATATATAAAAAAGTGATAAAATTTCATTCTCCAAGTGGTGCATTTATGAACAGTAGCTTTTCTGCCTTTGTCCTCAGTGTTAGAAATATTGCTACTTTGTAATTTTTTAGCTCCTAATTATTAATCTACTGCAAAAAAGATATTGCTATGTAGATCCCATTTCTACCCAGAAATTAGTTTTTTTAACAGCTTTATTAAGGTATAATTGATATGTAATAAACTGAACATATTATAAAGTGTACAATTTGAGTTTTGACCAATGTTTATACCTGTGAAATCAACCCCACAATCAAGATAATAAACATTTCCATTAGACCCAAGTTTCCCCACTCCCCTTTGTAATTTCTCTGTCCCACTTGGTCCTCCCGCTGGTCCCCAGGCAACTACTGATCTACTTTCTAGAGTTTTGTATAATTCTATGTATTCTTCTCTGTCAGATTTCTTTCCCCAGCATAGGAATTCTTCTGTGGCATATAATAATAGCTCATTCTTTTTATGCTGAGTAGTACTCCATTGTATGGATTTACTAAATATTTTCCATTTAGTTGTTGATGGACATAGGAATTGTTTTCAAGATTTGGCTATTACAAATAGAGCTGCTGTGAACATTATGTAATGTCGTTATATGAACATACGCTTTCATTTCTCTTCAGCAAATACCTAGGAGTGGAATGCTGAATCATATAGGAGGTGTATGTTTAATTTTTTAAGAAACTGCTCACATTAAAAAAAAAAACCAAAACAGTTGTTTATAGAAGTGGTTGTTAACATTTTACATTCCAAACAATAGTGTCTGAGAGGTCCTGTTTCTCTACAGCCTTCATCCTTGCTCACATTTGATATGGCCAGTCTTTCTCTCTCTCTCTCTCTTTTTTTTTTTTAAGTAGGCTCCACACCCAGCATGGAGCCCACCATGGGGCCCAAACTCATGACTCTGAGATCAAGAGCTGAGGTCAAGAGTTGGACATTTCACTGACTGAGCCACCCCTATCTTTCTCATTTTAGTCATCCTGATAGTGTGTAGTCGTAACTCATTGTGGTTTTAATTGCATTCCCTTAATGACCAGTGATTTTAAGCATATTTTTATGTGCTTATTTGTCATCCATATATCTTTTTTGGTGAAATATCTGCAAATTTTTTGCCTAAAGACTTAAATAAACGGGGAGAGGCCACATTAATGCATTAGACTTTTCAGTATTGTTAAAATGGCAGTTCTCTTCAAATGGATCTACAGATTCAATGCAATCCCAGTCAAAATCCCAACAGATTGATTTTAGAAACTGATGATATAATTCTAAAATACATAAGGAAAATGCAAATGACCTAGAATAGGAAACTGGAAAAAAAGAAGAAAGTTAGAGGACTTAATATGACCTGATTTCAAGATATAAATCTACCCTTATCAAGACAATGTGGCATTATAGAAATACTCCTTGACTTAAGATGGGGTTACATCCTGATAAACCCATCATAAGTTAAAAATACTTTAAGTTGAAAATGCAATTAATACATGTAACCTACCGGACAGCACAGCTTAGCCTAGCCTACCTTAAACATGCTCAGAACACTTACATTAGCCAGCACTTGGGCAGTCATCTAACGCAAAGCCTATTTTATAATAATGTGTTGAATATCTCATGTACTTTATTGAACGCTATACTGAAAACAAAAAGCAGAATGGTTGTATGGGCACAGAATGGTTTGTAAGTATTGATTGTTTAGCCTTGTGGTAGCATGGCTCTCTGCCCAGCATCACAAGAATATCGTACTGCATGTTACTAGCCTGGAAAGATCAAAATTCAAAATTTGAAGTACGGATTCGACTGAACGCATATCATTTTTCACACCATTGTAAAGTCGCAATATCATTAAGTCAGGCCACTGTAAGTTGGGGATCGTATGTATACCCATACAAACTGCTGAAAGTAGTTGTATGTATATACAAAGGTGCAAAGATAATTCAGTGGAGGAAAGACAGTCTTTTCATTAAATTGGGCTGAAACAGTTTGCTGTATACCAAAGAAGATGAACTTCAATCCATAGACAGAAATTAACTCCAATTGGATTATGAACTTAATGTAAAACCTAAGACAATGAAAATTCTGGAAGGAAAAAGCTTTGGGACTTTGGGATTTCTTAATATAACACCCCAAACAAAATCCGTATAAGAACAAATTGATAAATTGGACTTAATCAAAATAAAAAATTTCTGTTCCTGAAAAATACTGTTAAGAGAATAAAAAGACAAGTCACAGCCTAAGAGAAAATATTTGCAAATTACATATCTGATAATGGACTTGTATTTAGATTACATAATGAGCATTCAAGGCTCAATAATAAGACAACAACCTAAATTGGGCAGATCTTTCTATAGACATAATATTTTGGCTACTTCAGAGATAACCCTTTTGTTACCATTAAAGCTTTTTTTAAATTGATTTCATGAGGAAAAATTTTTCAAAATATATTTACCTTTTAGAGAATTGATCTTATGTTTCCCTTGTTGGCAAATGGCTAGGAATCAGGTAATTCTGACTCCCTACTTCACTTCCTTTGCATTTACTTTTTACCTAGCCGTACTGCTTCAGTCAGCCTCAGAGTGGTGCTTCTTAATGAAACACCTCACCTCAGCTCAACCACTGGTTATTTTTTTCTTTGTCCCAGAGCTTTTCTAATGCTAGGACCTTAAAATTCTAGCAGGTGCCCCTGCTTTCTTTTTTTAATTAAAAATATCTGAACATTTCCCATGTAGGTTTATAAGAAATCCTAGAAAAATAACAAGATCAAAATATTAATGGCAGAATTTGAGGCTTTGTGAGAGGCCATTATATTTTTTTATAAAACAAAGATTTTATTAACATTTTCTACTGTATAGAAGAATATAGACTTCAATTAAATGCATTTAAAGATCTAGCCTTCCCTATGGAATTAGCATTTTTTTTTTTTACTATTTTTTCATTTAAATTCAATTAACATAAAGTATATTATGAGTTTCAGAGGTAGAGTTCATGATCCGTCAGTTTTATATAATACCCAGTGCTCATGGGCGCCTGGGTGGCTCAGTTGGTTAAGCAACTGCCTTCGGCTCAGGTCATGATCCTGGAGTCCCTGGATTGAGTCCCGCATCAGGCTCCCTGCTCGGCAGGGAGTCTGCTTCTCCCTCTGACCCTCCCCCCTCTCATGTGCTCTCTCTCATTCTCTCTCTCTTAAATAAAAAAAAAAAAAAAAAAAAAAGAAACTTTAAAAAAAAAAAATACCCAGTGCTCATTACATCACCCAGTTATCCCATTCCCCCACCCCCTTCCCTCCAGCAACTCTGTTTGTTTCCTATGATTAAGAGTGTCTTATGGTTTGTTTCCCTTTCTGATTTTGTCTTAATTTTTCCTTCCCTTCCCCTGTGCTTCTCTGTTTTGTTTCTTAAATTCTACATGAGTGAAATCATATGATAATTGTCTTTCTCTGATTGACTTATTTCATTTAGCATAATACCCTCTAGTTTAATCCACATCATTGCAAATGGCAAGATTTCATTCTTTTTGATGGCTGAGTAGTATTCCATTGTATATAAATATCACCTCTTCTTTACCCATTCATCTGTTGATGGACATCTGGGTTCTTCCCATAGTTTGGCTATTGTAGACATTGCTGCTATAAACATTGGGGTCCAAGTGCCCTTTCAGATCAGTACATTTGTTTCTTTGGGGTAAATACCTAGTAATGCAATTTCTAGGTTGTAGGGTAGCTCTATTTTCATTTTTTTGAGGAACCTCCATACTGTTTTCCAGAGTGGCTGCACCAGCTTGCATTTCCACCAACAGTGTAAGAGGGTTTCCCTTTCTTTGGTACTAGCATGTTTTGAATAGAGTTTAGACTTAAGCATACAGACAGTTCATCAGTGGACAATAACACTGTGGAAACCAGATCAGTGATTTCTTTCTCTGAAGGTGCATTGTCTAGTCATGGAGCTAATAAGAACAACTTTATCTACCTGCCTGTTCATTGGCTATGCTTCATAAGGAAATACGACACCATTTAAGGTTTTGAGAGTAATGGTATATATAACCTACTTTTCTGATGGTTTATTTATTAAACATGAACTGTAATAACCAACTTGACCTTTCTGTGCTCAAATGTCAGGGTACTTGATTCATTACATCCTCCAGCAATAAAAGTGGGCAAGCATTGCCAAAATAGGCTGTGTTTTAACATTATAAAACTAGTCAGAAAATAGAATAAGCCTTTTTAGTTTTTTTGTAAGGCATGTAGACCTTTGACCAGACAGACTTTCTATTGGTTCATGATCTCAAGGTTTAAATACCAAATCCATCACACTGACCAGACTGCTTGCTTAGAAATCTTTTCAGTTGTGTTTGTTCAGAAATTTTCAGTGAATCAGTGCACAGATGCCACATAATAGATCTTTCCATTGAGAAGCCCATATACAGAATAGTCCAGGTATTCGGATTTCAGTGCAGAGAATTTCATTAAGTGTCTTAGGTGAACCTAATATTAGGTTGATCTCTTAATATCTTTATGCTTGCTCTTTTCAAATTATGTTGAGAGGTCTGTTTTTTTCCTCAAGATTAATAAATTCTTGTTATTCTTCTGACCTTTGCTTTTCACACAGGAGGATCGGACTCCATACCCAAGAATATCTCCCCTGTTAACTTAGCTTTGTGCTCCCTTGCAGGTAATGTTACAGAGGTAGTTTTCCAATTCCTGGTGTTTGGTCTATACCTTTTTTTTCTGTTGTAGTTCTGCCCCACATGGAAATACACAGACTGAAAGATAGTGTGCTTGGTATGCCTCAGCATGGGCCCTTGCTGCATATCTTTGGAGCAGGTAGAGTAGAATGTCCTTTGCTCACCTTGTTTTATATTTTCTAGATATTTCAGTATTTCTCTTCCTTTCACTTTTATTTTATTTTATTTTTAAAAGATTTTATTTACTTAGAGAGAGAGCAGGAGCCGGGGGAAGTGGCAGAGGGAAACAGAGAAGCAGGCTCCCGGCTGAGCAGGGAGCCCAATGCTGGGCTTGATCCCAGGACCCTGAGATCATGACCTGATGGAAGGCAGATGCTTAACCAACTGGGCCACCTGGGTGTCCCTTTCACTTTTATTTTTTAATGTTTTAAGGACAAGAGGTTGCTTAGCATCCTGTCTTCTCCTTTCTCTCACCACAGGAAGGCTTAGGGGTAGGCTTCTGCATCATTATCTTGGTTACTGGGATACATTTCTTCCCTGTAAGACAGCTTATTGCTTTTGGAATCCTAAGCCTATTGTGTGTGTACCTTAAGGGTTTTTTTTTTGTTGTTTTTGCTTTTGCTTTTTTTTTGCTGCTTATTTTTGTCTTCTTTAGTTTTTTCCCCCTGTTTTATGTCTTCCTTCCTCTATTTCATTTCCTTCCATCATGGCATTACGTATATGTGCAAAAAAAAAAAAGCTGGCATTTTTCTCTTTGATTAGTAAATTAATACCTGCAGTAATTTTTGGATCTTCGCCATGTTATAGCTATATAATTGCTTGCTATTCCTGCTAGAAATTTGTGGTTCCTAACCTATTCCAAAAACTCAAAAGTTTTGGAAGACTGATTTTTTTTCCCTTTATTTTAGAAAATAATGGTAGTTTTGTAATGCATCATTGGCTTCTTCCCTTGGATACATGGGGATAGAAGATATAATGTCCAAATAGTTTGATTCTGGTATGATTAAAGAAGAAATGACTATGTTGAATCATATAAATTGTTCATATTTAATGGATAGATACTTATATATAATTTGAATGAGAAAATCTATTTATAAACACGAATTGAAACTAAATGGGAGTAAAGATAGGTACTTTTAAGTGGACAGAACTGTCTGCTTTATGGATTTTCAAACAGTTATATTTAGAATTCTTGACTTTTAGAGTTGGAAGTCACCTTTGAAGTTTTCTACCACACACCCATATTTATTGATGCAATATTAAGTCTTTAAGAGGCTGAGTATGTCTTGATCAAATACTTCATTACCATCAAGATGGGAGCTGTGACCTCCCTGTGTACTGGATGCTCTTATCTTTGTAGTAGAGATCCCGACACAGACCTGACACATAGTTCAAATATTAGGCTAGAGTGTTCTTCACTAATCTGTCACATCATGAAGTGAAAGGATGGCTCACAGACCATTTATTTTTACATGTGAAATAAAATGATTATGATTAGAACAATTATGATTTTTTTATTAGAAAAATAATAATGGGGCACCTATGTCATATATACATGTAATATTTATATTATAATATTGATACTTTGATATGATACAGATATTTTTCAGTTTGCTGTTTTTGTTCATGGGCTGTGAACTTCTCCAGGTCAAGGACCGTATGACTTTTAATAATGGCTGTCAATTTTTAAACATACATTTTATGCTAAGCAGTTTAGCATTTTATGTATGTTGTCTCACTCAAGTCTTGTATGGATAAACGCTATTCCATATTGCAGAAGCCAAGTGAAATTAATTTGCTCATCTGATTGTTCTAAGTTGAAGTTAAAACTTTTATCCACGGGTCTGATTTATAGAACATGTTCATTTTTACAAATTTATTGTATACCCCCCCCAAAAATCCCAAAATTAAAATACTGTTTAAACATTAAAAAACAGTCAAGTTAAAATTAAAATGTAAATGTTAAGGATGCTTTTTTCCTCATAAACTGGATTGCTCGAATCTTTTTCTTTTATTGAAGTATAATTAATATACAGTGTTTTATTAGTTTCAGGTGTACAACATGTTGATTCAACACTTCTGTACATTGCTCAGTGTTTACTATAAGTATAGTCACCATCTGTCGTCATATATTATTACAGTACTTTTTTTTTTTTTAAAGATTATTTGTTGGTTTGTTTGACAGATATAGTGAGAGAGGGAACACAAGCAGGGGGAGTGGGAGAGGGAGAAGCAGGCTTCCTGCAGGGAGCGCGACGTGGGGCCCGATCCCACGACCCCAGGACCACGACCTGAGCCGAAGGCAGACGCTTAATGACTGAGTCATCCAGGCACCCCTATTATTACAGTACTATTGACTATAATCTGTATGCTGTACTTTTCATCTCCAAGACTTATTTTATAACTGAAGTTTCAGCTTCTTAATCCTCTTTATCTATTTCACCTCCCCCAACCCCACAACCACCAGTTTTTTTAGATTTCACATAAATTGACATCATAAGTTACTTGTCCTTCTCTGTCTGATTCATTTCACTTAGCTTAATACCCTCCGGGTCCATCCATATTGTCACAGATGTCAAGGTTTCATCCTTTTTATGGCTATGTAGTATTCCATTGTGTATATATGTACACACAAATCTTCTTTATCCATTCATTTATCAGTAGACACTTAGGGTTGCTTTCATATCTTGGCTTCTGTACATAAAAGTGCAATAAACAGAGTGCACCTTTTCAAATTAGTGTTTTTATATTCTTTTGTAAATACCCAGTAGTAGAATTACTGAGTCATATGATATTTTTATTTTTAATTTTTTGAGGAGCTGCCACACTGTTTTCCACAGTGGCCACCCCAGTTTACATTCTAACCAACAGTGCACAAGGGCTCCTTTTTTTTTTTTTCTACATCCTTGCCAATACTTGTTATTTCTTGCTTTTTGATTTTGGTCATTCTGGCAGGTGTAGGCTGATATCTTGTTTTGATTTTGCATTTCCCAGATGATTAGTGATGTTGAGCATCTTTTCATGTATTTGTTGGCCATCTGTTTGTCTTCTTGAGAAAAATGTCTATGCAGGTCCTCTGCTTTTTTTCTTTCTTTTTTTTTTTTTTAAATAAGAGAGGGGTGGGTGAGGGAAGAGGGAAGGGGAGAGAGAGAATCTTAAGCAGGCTTCGCGCCTAGCACAGAGCCTGACATGGGGCTTGATCTCACAACCCTGAGATCATGACCTGAGCTGAAATCAAGAGTCGGATGCTTAAATGACTGAGCCACCCAGGTGCTCCCCTCTGCCCATTTTATAATTGGATTTTTGTTTGTTTCGTAGTGTTCAATTATGTAAGTTCTTTATATATTTTGGATATTAACTTCTTATCGAATATATCATTTACCAGTATCTTCTCCCATTCACTAGGTTTCCTTTTCATTTTGTTGATGGTTTCCTTCACTGCAAAAGCTTTTTCTTTGGTGTAGTCCCAGTAGTTTATTTTTGCTTTTGTTTCTCTTGCCTGTGGTGACACATTTAGAAACATGTTGCTAAGGCTGATTACTACCTATTGTTTCTTCCAGGATTTTTATGGTTTCAGGTCTCATTTAGGTCTTTAGTCCAATTTGAATTTATTTTTGTGTATGGTGTAAGAAAGTGGTCCAGTTTCCTTCGTTTGCATGTGGCTGTCCATTTTTCCCAGCACCATTTATTGAAAATACTGTCTTTTTCCCATTGTATACTCCTGCCTCCTTCATCGTAGATTAATTGACCTTATAAGCATGGGTTTATTTCTGGGCTCTTTATTCTCTTCCATTGATCTATGTGTCTGTTTTTGTGCCAGTACCGTACTGTTTTGATTACTGCAGCTTTGTAGTATATCTTGAAATCTGGATTATGATACCTCCTGCTTTGTTCTTTTTTTTCCTCAAGATTTCTTTGGCTATTCGAGGTCTTTTGTGCTTCCTCACAAATTTTAGTCTGTCTTCTAGTTCTATGAAAAATGCTGTTGGTATTTTGATAGGAATTGCCTTGAATCTGTAGATTGCTTTGGGCAGTATGGACATTTCAACAATAATAATTCTTCCAATCCATGAGCATGGCATATCTTTCTGTTTGTTTTTGTTATCTTCAGTTTCTTTTATCAGTGTTTTATATTTCAAAGTATAGCAGGTCTTTCACCTTCTTAAGTTTATTCCTAAGTATTTTAATTTTTTTGGGTGTAATTGTAAATGGTATTGTTTTCTTAATTTCTCTTTCTGCTACTCAGTATATAAAAATGCAACAGATTTCTGTATATTAATTTTGTATCCTGAAATTTTCCTGAATTCATTGATCAGTTCTAATAGTTTTTTGGTGGAGTCTTTAGGGTGTTCTATTTATAGTATCATGTCATCTGCAAAGCATGACAGTTTTACTTCATCCTTACCAATTTGGATGGCTTTTATTTCTTTTTCCTGTCTGATTGCTGCAGGTAGGACTTCAGTACTATGTTGAATAAAAGTGGTAAGAGTGGACATCCTTATCTTGTTTCTGATCTTAGGGGAAGAGCTCTATTTTTCACCACTGAGTATGACACTGTCAGTTTGTCATATTTGGCCTTTATCATTTTGAGATACGTTTCCTTTAAAACCACTTCATTGAGAGATTTTATCATAAAAAGATGTTGTATTTTGTCAAATGCTTTTGTGCATCTTATTGCAGTGCTCATACGGTTTTTATCTTTTCTCTTATTAATGTGATATATCACATTGATTTGTGAGTGCTTAACCACCTTTGCACCCTTGAATAAATCCTATTTGATTGTGGTGAATGATATTTTTTTAATATATTGTTGAATTTTTTGTGAAGATTTTTATGTCTGTGTTCATCAGAGATACTGGCCTGTAGTTTCCTCTCTTTGTAGTGTAGTTTTGGTATCAGGGTAATGCTGGCCTTGTAGAATGAATTCAGAAGTTTCCCTTCCTTTTCTGTTTTTTGATATAGTTTGGAAAGAATGTATATTAACTCTTCTTTAAATGTTTGGTAGTATTTATATGTGAATCTATCTTGCCCTGAATTTTGTTAGTTTTTTTTTTTTATTACTGATTCAATTTTATTAGTAGTAATTGGTCTGTTCAGATTTTCTGTTTCTTCATGATTCAGTTTTGGAAGATTATGTGTGTCTAGGAATTTATCCATTTCTTCTAGGTTGTCCAATTTGTTGGCATATAATTTTTCATAATCTCTTATAATCCTCTATTTTTGTAAGGTCATTTATTTCTCTTCCTTTGTTTCTGATTTTAATTATATGAGACCTCTCTTGATGAGTCTGGCTAGGGCTTTATCAATTTTGTTTATATTTTCAAGGAAGTAGTTCCTGGTTTTATTGATTTTTTTTTCTATTTTTTAATCTCGATTTCATTAATTTCTGCTCTAATATTTGTCATTTCCCTTCCTCTAGCTTTGGGCATTATATTTGTGTGTGTGTGTGTGTGTGTGTCTAGCCATTTTAGGTGTACAGTTAAATTTGAGATTTTTCTTGTTTTTTTTTTTTTTTTTTTTAAAGATTTTATTTATTCATTTGAGACACAGAGATACAGAGAGAGAGAGAGCATGAGCAGGGAGAGAGGCAGAGGGAGAGGGAGAAGCAGGCTCCTCGCCGAGCCAGGAGCCCGATGTGGGGCTCGATCCCAGGACCCTGGGATCATGACCTGAGCCGAAGGCAGACGCTTAACCATCTGAGCCACCCAGGCGCCCCTCTTGGTTTTTGTTTTTGATGTAGGCCTATGTTGCTATAAGTTTCCCTCCTAGAACAGCTTTTGCTGCATTCCAAAGATTTTGAACCGTTGTGTTTTCATTTTCATTTTTCTCCATGTTTTTTTGTTTTCCTCTGTGATTTTTTGGTTGACTGATTCATTGTGTAGTAGCATGTTATTTAGCCTCTGTGTATAGTGTACTTTCCAGATGACTTTTTCTTGTAATTGATTTCTAGTTTCCTACTGTAGTGGTTAGAAAAGATGCTTGATATGATTTCATTTTTCTTAAATTTATTGAGACTTGTTTTGTGGCCTAACATGTGATCTGTTCTGGAGGATGTTCTATGTACACTTGGAAAGATTTTGAAGAAGACTCTCTTTTTTTTTACCTAAACCCTATGGGAGGAGGTTAAGTAATTAGTCATAATTTAAAGCCAAGGTAGGGAGAATTGATATCTTCTTACTAAAAGGCTCCAGGCAAGGGGAAAGGATGGAAATGTCCCATGTGCCGGGCTTTGATACCGTTTTAGGTACATTCTCGCATTTACTCCTCCAACCTTACAGTGCTCGCACAACATGCCCATGTTACGATCCGGGAAAGTGAGGTCCTGAGAAGTTAAACTTTGGATGTTAGAGATGAGATTTGAACCAAGTCTGCTGGCCCCTGTATCAATACTCTTTCCCCTGGCCAGCACCCTTTACCACGTGCAGTCATATTATCTGTATTGAATTCGCAGAGGGTCCACCTTTGTGTTCCCAGCCTAGATTATAGTGGGGGGTTATGAAATCAATGCCAGCAAAGTGCAGGCTAAGGCCACCCAGCAGCCCCCACGGATTGCTCAGAGCCAGCAGCCACCCGTGAACAGCTCTGGAGAAAGAGGTGAGGTCCTTGCTGGCATTCTTTTCCCCGCCACAGAATGGTTGGAAGCCTCTTTGTGTCTCTTACCTGTGTCTTCCTTTCTTCCCCAATACCCTCTCAAGTTTCGTTCTTTCCTCAATTATCCACTTCCTCCCCACCCCCACCAATCTTTTCCTCCAGAATAATTTGTATGAACACCCATACATGTTGCTTTTCACTTCATTTCAACATTGGCCCTGCTCCCATTTTTGCCCTCTGCACTGCTACGATTCTTGATTTCATCAGAATAGGCACATAAGCAATTACCTGCAGCAAATATATTTGGAGCCTTCCCTCAACAACCAAGTCGTTCCTCATCCTACACTGAAGTCTAGTGATAATAAAATTGAGAGAGAGACATTTAGACATCAGCATACTAATATTCCCAGAGATTATACCCCAGGCATTATTTAGGTCAATTTTTATTTTAAGGACTGGGTGTTATGCTTTCTCTACCTTTTTTTTTTTTTTTTTCTGCCCACATTATTTGTCTTGGAGTTGCCATGTGCTTAGCCAAAGTCTTGGGAGGACAGCATCTCTTCAACTCCCTGCCAAGTGTCAGCAGGTAGGTAGCTCATACACTTTATACTCAGGTAGAATTGAGTTTGAAGAAGCTAGGTACATCATTGACTGGCTCTGAGAGCAAACTACTTTTAAGAAAAATGAAAAGAATGAGTATTTTGCTGTTTCTGGATGCAATATTCTGTGTATATATATCTGTTAGGTCCATCTGGTCAAATGTGTCTTTCAGAGCCACTGTTTCCTTGTTGATTTTTCTCTCTGAATGATTTGTCCTTTGCTGTAAGTGAGGTGTTCAAGTCCTCTACTTGCATTAAAGTTTCTCCTTTCTTGGCTGTTAATAATTGCTTTAATGTTTTTAGGTGCTCCTATGTTGGGTGCATAAATATATACAATTGGATTGTTATCTTTGTCATTATGTAGTGCTCGTCTTTGTCGCTTGCTACATGAATTGTTTAAATCTTTTAGAAACATGATCCTGTAACCTTTAGACTTTTAACAGGGATGGCTATTCATTGTTCTACTAGTTATTCTTAACTTTTTCTGCACATTAGAATCCTTTGGGGAGCTTTTAGAAGTCCCAAGGCCAAGGCTGCATTGAACCAAGGTTAATTACAAAGGAATGGCTGACAGTGACATTTGATATTAGTGTTTAAGTTCCCTAGGTGATTGCAATACAATTTTTATTGTAGAGAAAATTACAGGTATTGATACTATTTCTGTTGTTCTCTATATCTGTAGTTGAAGGAGATGCTAATTTTGAGAATATAAAGATGTATCTTTTTTTAAAAAGATTTTATTTATCCATTTGACAGAGAGAGACACAGCGAGAGAGGGAACACAAGCAAGGGGAGTGGGAGAGGGAGAACCAGGCTTCCCATGGAGCAGGGAGCCCGATGTGGGGCTCGATCCCAGGACCCCGGGATTATAACCCGAGCTGAAGACAGACGCTTAATGACTGAGCCACCCAGGAGCCCCTAAAGATGTATTTTTTTTAAACCTAAACTCTGATTCTCTGGTTAAGAATATCTGCTGTGGACTTTTCAAAGATTATAACTTGCCTTATACAGTGAGCTTTTTTTCTAGGAAGACATATTCGTATTTTGTTTTGGAGAGGGTCTTAAATATATTATTTTAAATGTATAGATCTAAAGAATTAAAGGTCAGTTATTGAATATTTGAAAAAAATGAAAGATTAGTCTATAACCCTATTCAATTAATTTAATTAACTTCTAGAATAAATAACTCACACATAAGTTCTATAATTTCCCCTCCCCCCAGTATTTTATTATAACTTTTTAAACCTACAGAAACATTGAAAAAGTTTATGATGAATACTCATGTACCCCCCACCTAGATTCTAGAGTTGACATTTACTGTTCTTGTTCTTTCCATTTGTGCATCTCTCCATCCATTAGTTGATCTGAGTTTTCGTGCCTTTCAAAGTAATTTGCAGGTGTCCAAGATCTTTCCCCAAAATACTTCAGCATGTTTACCTTTACTAAAGTTCAGTTCTTTGTAAAATTTGGAAACCATGAAACGCATAAATTCCAAGTGTGTGTAACATAAGTTTCTATAAATAAATATACTAATGCAGTCCATTTTCAAGATGCAGAGCATTACCATTATCTCAGTCTTTTATCTCCTCCTAGTAAATCCCCATTGTTTTGATTTTTTAGCTATGCCTTAGTTTTGCCTGGTTCAGACTTCATATAAACAGAAGTGTACAGTATGTCCTCTTTTGGAGATAGCCTCATTTCATCCAGCATATTTTTGAAATTCTCTGTGTTACGACATGTATCAGTGGTTCTTTTTATTCCTGAGTGGTAGTCCGTTACATGAATATACTTGTTTGTTTATTTCTAGCTCTTATTAATAGACATTTGGACTTATACTAATTTTTGGCTCTTTGAATAAAACTGCTACGAACATTCTTTTTTAAAATTATTTTATTTTTTTAAAATATTTTATTTATTTATTTGACAGAGACACAGTGAGAGAGGGACACAAGCAGGGGCAGTGGGAGAGGGAGAAGCAGGCTTTCTGCTGAGCAGAGAGCCCATGCGGGGCTCCATCCCAGGACCCTAGGATCTGACCTGAGCCAAAGGCAGATGCTTAATGACTGAGCCACCCAGGCGCCCCTGCTATGAACATTCTTACATAAGTCTTTTTATGGACGTATCTTTTCACTTCTGTTGGAGTGGAACTGCTAGGTCGTAAGATAGGAATATATTTAGTTTTTTTAAAGAAGGTGTCAGATATTTTCAAAAGCAGTTGTGCCATTTTACATGCTTACCAGCAGCAAATGAAAGTTTAGATTGTTTTACATCTTTGCCAACATTTAATATTTTATTTTAATATTACTTCTTAATATCAGTAAACTTTTTTCCTGAGTTTGGCTTTATTTGATTCATTTTTAAATTCATTTTGCACATTGTAAATTTGCTCCCCTATACCCCCCCACCCCCGAAATAATCTTAAAAAAGTAGCTTTGGTGAAATGTGAAACTCCTTATATTAAAAAATGGGAACTTGGGCAATTTTTATTTTTGAAGGAATTAAAAAAAAAAATTTTTTTTTAATTTGAGGGAGAGCAGAGAGGGAGAAGCAGACTCCCCGCTAAGCAGAGAGCCTGATGCGGGGCTCGATCCCAGGACCCTGGGATCACAATCCGAGCTGAAGGCAGACTCCCAACCAACTGAGCCACCCAGGTGCCCCTGAAGAAATTTTTTAGAAAACTTTTCTTCTTGCAAAATATTTAACTTTGATCATATTATATAGTGTGTGCTCCTTTGGCATTTATGATGATGTACATAAGATATTGCATTGTTCGAAACTGCATTTAGAAATGGGTTTTTGTTTTCCAATTTCAGTGGGAAAATCAGTTCAAAATAAGAGTTTGTGAATGATTTAATGGATAAAATAAGCAGTTGGAGAAAAATCTGTTTTTCACATAGCTTACTGATACATTAGTTCTGATGTCTACCTCCTAAATTCATTGAAATTCCCAAGAGAAATGTTTCTATGTCTCACTGCTCACCTTTTGGACTTTCTTCTTTATCTAGAACATAAAAGTAATATTTAATGTATCTACTTCACATGACTACATAGTAAAATATAATTTTTGGAATTTAAAATTTACTTTTTCTGTTAATTACTAACTGACTTCTACTTCCAGGGTTGTTTTATTTATTATTTTTACTGTCATTTTCTTTATTAAAAAGATATCTTATTTTTTGTTCAAAATGCAGAGTAGTTTTAAGTAGAGCTATGTTTAAGATTTCATTTACAGTCAGACACACCATAAATGGACATTGTGTTTTGGTGTACTTATTTCAAATGAAAGATGCCACTGTGAAAGCATTTTATGACTTTTTTGGGGGTTTTTTTGGTTAGCTTTTCCTTGGGTTAACAATTACAGATTTTTAAATACAGATAGAGCTATAAGTGGAGAGAAAGGAAAGAGACATTGTGCTGATTTTGAAAAAGAATAGTCTCTTCAACAAATGGTATTGGGAAATCAGATATCCATATGCAAAAAAAGGAAATTAGACCCTTACCTTGCATTGTACACAAAAATCAAAATGAATTAATGACTTAAATATAAGACCTGAAACTAAAAAAACTCCTTACAAAACGGGAATACTTCCTGATCTTAGTCTTGGTAATGATCTCTTGATTGACACCAGAAGCACAGGCAGCAAAGCAAAAATAGACATATTCATCAACTTGTACATGTTAAATATGTACAGTACTTTGTACATATTATTGAGCTAATCTCAATAAAGCTATTAATAAATCAACATACTGTCCAGCAATTGTTGTGTATATATCTGATGATCAGTGTTTGCCTTATTATACACAAATTATGGTTTCAGATCTGCAGAATACAAAAATCAGTTTAACTGCAGTGTAAATAATGAGTTTTAAGGGGCTATAACTAAAGGAAGAAAATTCAGTTAGAAGGGTTTTTTAGTAATCTAGTTACTACTTAGTAATCTATGCTTAGATTCCTGGTTGTATCTTTTGTCACCTGGGGTGGGTGTGGGGAACCTAGGAGGGGAAGATTTCTCTGGGAAGATAATGAGATCAGTGTGGAGCAATAGGAATCCGATGCGTCTGTTAGCAATATAGAGATCATCTGTATAGTGATAGCTGAGCAGTTCTGGAGTTCTCTATCTGGCCTAAAGAAATTTGGGAATCATAGATAGAAACTTGGCATCATAGAGAAGATGCTTACTGAATCTTGGAGTGGTAAATACGCCCATGGGAAGTATTTTAGTTTACTCTATGTAAACATATCTATGGATACATATTAAATGTTAATTGCAAGCCATGATAAAGAACTGTGGTTTTAATCACTAACATAAAACATAATTTGCAAGCTACTTATAAATAACAGTAGCCTTAATAAATAAAATGATGAAGGTCATAAATGATTATTTTATATCAGGTAGTTGACTTCAGTTTACTTAAATTTTGGAATTTGTGTTGCTATCATTAAGTGCTGGTATTACAAAGGAAAAATACCACTTAGAGAACTGCCATTTATTTACATTGTTTTGTTGTAAGCCAGGAAGTTAAGTTATAGTATCCGGTTTGCAGAATACAAATATCAACCTAATTGCAATATAAATAATGGGCTTCAGGGAAATATGACTAGAGGGGAAAAATCCAGTTGAAGGTTGTTTTGAATGGTTTTCTGAGGCGGACTGATGTTCAGTTTTACATTTTAGATAGGGTATTTTTCAGTAAGTCAGTGATGGCATGTCTGGATGTGGAAGCAAGAACAAGGGGGTTATTTTAATAGTACATAATAATACTAGGGTAAATAGAGTTACCAAGAAATATGTTAAAAATAAAAACAGATCTTTAGTTATTGAATGTATTAGGTGTAAAAAGAAATCACAGCTGATTTCTTGTGTGGGTATCTAAAGAATGGTGGCACATTTAATGAAAGAGGAAATAAAGTGCAGCCCATAGTAAAAACAAAACAAAACTTGGGAGTTTGGTTTCTGATTTCTGGATTTTGGCATCTAAATTTATAGATAAGTATGGCATAACAATAGAGAACAGGTATTCTACCTTCAAGCTTTTGTTCCTACTCTTACCTCCCCCACCTTTATTGAAGGTTGCAGAGTTGAACTAGCTTTGTGAAACTGAGCCATGACTTCATCTAGGTGTAAACCCTGACTGAAGTGATGAGATGAAATGGGTTTTCCTTAAGCACATATAAGTACAAAATATACCTTTAAGGAAGTATTTTCTTTTCACGTTACTCAGGGTATACTGTATTCTTGCATTGTTGGCTTGTATCAGTTATTTGGGATAAATACATTTGTGATATTTTCAGTGGTTTTTAAAATATGTTTTGCTTATTTGAAACAAGATCCTTAATTCTTCTTTTAAGCTTTTAGGTTTGATTGCTTTCAATATAAAAATATTTAGTAAATAGTGGTAACCTTTAAACATACTACTTTATAAGAAACTGTTGACTTTGAAAGTAATTATAAATTGATTTTTTAAATCAGTAATGGTAGGGGTGACTGGGTGGCTCAGTCGGTTAAGCGTCTGCCTTCAGCTCAGGTCATGATCCTGGGGTCCTGGGATCAAGCCGGCTTCTCCCTCTCCCTTTGCCCTCCCCCTGCTCGTGCTCTCTCTCTCTCTCTCTTCCTCTCAAATAAATAAACAAAATCTTTAAAAAAAATCAGTAATGGCTTTAGTTCTTATTATTAGTGGAAATGTATTTGATAATTCCCATAAAAGATTAATGTCTGAAATACTGAATTCAGACATTGGCTAAAAGTTTAACATTAGAAGAAACCTTACTTGTAATTTGTTTGAATTCTTAGAAATGTGTAAAACCTAGTCAGTGTTATATTACATATTTGAAAGTTGGGAAGAGTAAATCTTAAAAGTTCTCATCACAAGGGCAGAAAATTTTTTTTTGTAACTTTGTATGGTGACAGGTAACTAGATTTACTGTGATTGTTTCACAGTGTATACAAATAATAAATTAGGTTGTACACCTGAGACTAATGCAATGTATGTCGATTTTACCTCAAGAAAAAAAAAAAAGAGTAGAACCTCATAGAATCTACAGATGTCTTCCTAGTAATGAATGGTCTCTATTAAAATCCTGTGCTTCTGGATTTGTATCAGTATTTGTCAGTACTAGATATCCCACATGGTGCCTGTGTATGTGAAAATACATTTTCAGGGTTGATATATGTAAAATTTCATTACAGACATTAACAGATAAACATTTGCAATTGATTTTGATAAAGGGGAACACTAACTTTCAGCCCCAATTAAACATTGTTCCCCACCCATTAAAAGATACATTATTCTCGGGGCGCCTGGGTGGCTCAGATGGTTAAGCGTCTGCCTTCGGCTCAGGTCATGATCCCAGGGTCCCGGGATCGAGTCCCGCATCGGGCTCCCTGCTCTGCGGGGAGCCTGCTTCTCCCTCTGCCTCTCTCTCTCTCTCTCTCTCTGTCTGTCACGAATAAATAAATAAAATCTTTAAAAAAAAAAAAGATGCATTATTCTCATTAATAGATCTATATTACAGAAAATGTACTCCATTATTATTTGAATTTAATAAATAAAAACTTTGTGGGGAAAATATGTGTAGAACCTTTTTATACTCTGCCTAAATAAGTCTGTAAAGTTAATAACGTTTAAGAATAATTTAATTAAATTACAAATGGCGCTGCATTTAACTTGATAACTGTATACTAGATAACTTGATACCTTTAATACTAAAATTGTATACACACTGTGCTCAATACATATATAGTATAGTCATTAATAAAGTACATACATGTCCTCTTGTATTAGTCATTACTATTCTATAAATTTAGTACAGAATCCATCATAATAAAAATAAATACGGTCTTTAAAAAACAATTTCTGGTAAGATGCACAGTCCTATGACAAAAAATTCTGTCAATGCTAATGGAGGTGAAGAGAGCTGAAGCAGGGAGAGTTGACTCTTGTTTACTAGAGTATTTTCAGCTGAAATGAAACAGAGCTTAAAATTTCTAAATTGAATTGTATTTTAAGTGAAAGATTATCTGTTGTTGATAAGAGCGTCTCGCAACTTATACAGCTTTTATCTGTCTTTCACAGAGCTCCTTAATAAGCATTTATGGTCAGTTTTTGGCAGCCTTAGAGTCACTGAAGGCATTCTGGGATGTTATGGATGAAATCGATGAGAAGACTTGGGTACTTGAGCCAGAAAAACCTACCCGGAGTGCGACAGCACGCAGAATTGCACTAGGTACAGAAAAAGGATTAAGGAGACTGTGTGTGTGTGTGTGTGTGTGTGTACTTCGTATTAATTGGGAAAATGGATCTAAAGAGGACATTGGACTCTTAGGTGAGACTTTTTTTTTTTTTTTTTTTTGCTTGAAGTCAACTATTAAAACTTTGGGATGAACTGTGATTTATTACTCTGTATTTGAATAAATATTTTAGGAGAAAAGGGCAAATACTGAGGTGTTTCATTATAAAAGGTGATGATCAATGGAAGTATCATTCAAAGATACTGTTTAATTAACTTTTAATTAGAAATAGTGGAACAGGCTTTTCAAAACTTACATTACTTAGGGAAAAAATTATAATAATGCAGTCTTCATCCATGACACTAGACAAGATTAATGTGAACAGATCTGGGAATATTTTCTGACAAAATTTAGAGGATAAAGGAAGCTGAAGTGGGGCCATGCATGCCATTGAAGAGTAATCAGAAAGCACAGAATAATAATTAAACATTTTAGGTATTTTCTTTACTATAAATATATGATATTAATGAATAAGATGTGATATAGATGTAAATATCCCTGTAATATAACCATATTCTCTTTATTATAAAATTATTGCTTTATGTATTTTTCATTATGAACAAGCAATATATGTCAGTTTTAGAGTTCAACCTCAATATTTTAGATGTTTTAAACTATATTTGAGTTCACAGTAAGTAGTATAGTTAGGTGATTATAAGATACCTATTTATATCTTTCCTTCTTGTTTTCCTTAGCCCAAATAAATACATTGTTAAAAGGCATATATTCCAAAGGATATTATGAAATTCTGTTGTGAATCATATCCACATTAGCAAATTTGTAGTTTCTCCCCAGGCATAATAGATTATCTGGGAGAAAAGAAGTAACATGTAATTATGAGAAAAGGAAGGTATCATTGTGCAAGCAATTCTACAAGTGGTATTGTTAGTCTAAAAAGTCTTTAACGGCATTTAATTTGGAATAATTAACAAATTATGGTGTATTTGTGAACAAATATTAAGAATGAAAATGTTTTCTTCAAAGGAGTGTAGTAACTAATTTTCTTCATGGTTCCATTTAAATAATTATTTTGATCAGGTAATGATTAAACGTACCTTTTATTCTCATTCAGCACAGACAACCTGGTTTTTATTCACACTCTATATTTACCTTTAGCTCTTTTTTTTTTTTGCTTAGGCATTGATTTGTCTTTTTAAGACCAAGTTTTCAGCAAATTAATTGAAATAAATAATATACCCACTGTTAAGTGAAAGTACTTTCTGGAGCCCTTAGTACATGACATTGCTAAAGGCTAATATGGAATTTGTGCTTATGGTAAAGAATGTATAAACAAATGAGATTATAAGTTAACTCTTGTATTTTTGTTTTTCTCATGAATGATTTGTAGTCATTTTTTATTTGATTTGATTACCTCTTTTTGTCAGATCTGTTGTAATTGTGTTCATATTGTTGCCAACCTTAGCCAAAAGCTCATGCTATAGTGTATAAAATTTATCAAGCCATTTTCACTATAAAAAATACAATCCAAATAGACCTTACAGTCATACTAATATACCTTCAAAACATAGTAAAATTTCTGAAATTAGTACAATATTCTAGTAGGTAGAATTTATAAAAGAATCTAGTGCCAAATAGAAATAGATTTTCTTAGATTCTATAAACTAGGTTAGTTGCTTTTGTTATTGAGTGAACAGTTTCTGATTTAATATGAATTGAATTCATTGTTAACTTATAATGGAACAAAAGAACTCAGAAAATGTTTTTTATTTCTGTATTTTTTATTTAAGTTTTTAAATTCTAGGTGACATACAGTGTGATATTAGTTTCAGGTGTTCAATATAGTAATTGAACACTTCCATACAACACTGGGTGCTCATCATGACAAGTGCCCTCCTTAATCCCCCTCACCTATTTAACCCATCCCACCACCTACCTCCCCTCTGGTAACCATCAGTTTGGTCTCTAGAGTTTAGAGTCTGTTTCTTGGTTTGCCTCTCTCTCTTTTCCCTTTGCTTGTTTGTTTTGTTTCTTAAACTGTGCATATGAGTGAAATCATATGGTATTTATCTCTCTCTGATTTATTTCACTTAGCATAATACTCTCTAGCTCCACCCGCATAGTTGCAAATGGCGAGATTTCATTCTTTTTTATGGGTGGGTGATATTCCATTGTATTTCTATACCACTACTTCTTTATCCATTCATCAGTCGATGAACACTTGGGCTGTTTCCATAATTTGGGTATTGTAGATAATGCTGCTTTAAATAAACATCAGAGTGCATGTATCCCTCTGAATTAGTATTTTTGTGTTCATTGGGTAAATACCTAGTAGTGCAATTGCTGGTTCATAGGGTAGTTCTATTTTTAATGTTTTAAGGAACCTCCATACTGTTTTCCAGAGTGGCTGCACTAGTTTGAATTCCCACCAACAGTGCAAGAGGGTTCCCCTTTCTCCACATCCTCACCAACACCTGTTGTTATGTTGTTTTTAGCCATTCTGACAGGTGTGAAGTGGTATCTCATAGTTTTGATTTCTGTTTCCCTGATGAAGAGTGATGTTGAGCATCTTTTTGTGTCTGTTGGCCATCAGTATGTCGTCTTTGCAAAAATGTATGTTCATATCTTTTTTTTTTTTTTTTTAATTATTTATTTATTTATTTGAGAGAGAGAGAGAGAGAGAAACAGCATGAGGGGGGATAGGGTCAGAGGGAGAAGCAGGCTCCCCGCTGAGCCGGGAGCCCGATGTGGGACTCGATCCCAGGACTCCGGGATCATGACCTGAGCCGAAGGCAGTTGCCCAACCAACTGAGCCACCCAGGCGCCCTGTATGTTCATATCTAATGCCCATTTTTTAGTTGGATTATATGTTTTTTGGGTGTTAAGTTTTACAAGTTCTTTATACATTTTGGATACTAGCCCTTTATCAGAGATGTCATTTGCAAATATCTTCTCCCATTCTGTAGGCTGCCTTTTATTTTAGTCTTGTTGACTGTGCAGAAGCTTTTTATTTTGATGAAGCCTGATAGTTTATTTTGCTTTTGTTTCCCTTGCCTCAGGAGACTTATCTAGTAAGAAGTTTGTACGACTGATGTCAAAGAGGTTGCTGCCTGTGTTCTCTAGGATTTTTATGGTTTCAGGTCTCATGCTTAGGTCATCTTTCAGCCATTTTAAATTTATTTTTGTGTTTGGTGTAAGAAAGTGGTTCAGTTTCATTCTTTTGTATGTTTCTGTCCAGTTTTCCCATCACCATTTGTTGAAGACTGTACTTTTCCCAATAGATATTCTTTCCTGCTTTGTCAAAGATTAGTTGACCATATAGTTGTAGGTTTATTTCTGGGCTCTCTGTTCTGTTCCATTGATCTGTGTGTCTGTTTTTGTGCCAGTACCATACTGTTTTGATCACTACAGGTTTGTGATATAATTTGAAGTTTGGAATTGTGATGCCTCCAGCTTTGCTTTTCTTTTTCAAGGTTGCTTTGGCTATTCAGGGTCTTTTGTGATTCCATACAAATTTTAGGATTGTTTTAGTTCTGTGAAAAATGCTGTTGGTGTTTTGATAGGGATTGCATTAAATGTATAGATTGCTTTGTGTAGTATAGACATCTTAACAATATTCTTCCAATCCATGAGCATGGAACGTCTTTCCGTTTCTTTGTGTCATCTTCAGTTTTTTTGATTACTATAGTTTTCAGAGTACAGGCTTTCACCCCTTTGGTTAGGTTTATTCCTAGGTATCTTACGGTTTTTAGTACAATTGTAAATGGGATCGATTCCTTAATTTCTCTTTCTGTTGATTGATTATTGGTGTATAGAAATGCAGCAGATTTCTGTACATTGATTTTGTATCTTGCAACTTTACTGAATTCGTTTATCAGTTCCAGCAGTTTTTTGATGGAGTCTTCTGGGTTTTCTATATAGAATATCAAGTCATCTGCAGAGAGTGAAAGTTTGGCCTCTTCCTTGCTGATTTGGATGCCTTTTAATTCTTTTTGTTGTGTGATCACTGTGGCTAGAATTCACCTGTGAAGCCATCTAGCCGTGGACTTTTGTTTCCTGGGAGTTTTTGGATTACTGATTCAGTTTCTTTGCTTGTTATCAGTCTGTCCAAGTTTTCTATTTCTTCCTGATCCAATTTGATAGTTTATATGTTTCTAGGAATTTATCCATTTCTTCCAGGTTGTTCCAATTTGTTGGCATATAGTTTTTCATAATATTCTCTTATAATTGTCTGTATTTCTTTGGTGTTGGTTGTTCTCTTTTGTTTGTGATTTTATTTGTTTGGGTCCTCTCCGTTTTCTTTTTGATGTCTGGCTAGAGGTTTATTGATTTTATTTTTTCAAAGAACCAGCACCTGGTTTCATTGATCTGTTGTGTTGTTTTTTTAGATACTGTATCATTTATTTCTGTTTTAATCTTTATTATTTCCTTCCTTCTGCTGACTTTAGGCTTCATTTATTGTTATTTTTCTAGCTCCTTTAGGTGTAAGGTTAGGTTGTTGGAGATTTTAGATTTGTCTTGCTTCTTGAGGTAGCCCTGTATTGCTATTATATACTTCCCTCTTAGGACCACTTTTCCTACATTCCCCAAGGTTTTGGACTGTTGTGTTTTCATTTTCATGTGTTTCCACATATTTTTAAATTTCTTCCTTTATTTCATGGTTGACCCATTCATTGTTTAGTAGGACGTTGTTTAATCTCCATTTATTTGTGGTCTTTCCAAATTTTTTCTCGTGGGTTGACTTTAACTTTCATAGCATTGACTAAAAAAGGAGAGTGATATGATTTCAATCTTTTTGTATTTGTTGAGGCCTGTTTTGTGACCTAATATGTGATCTATTCTGTAGAATGTTCCATGTACACTTGAAAAGAATGTGTATTCTGCTGTTTTTAGGATGGAATGTTCAGAATATATCGGTTAAGTCCATCTGGTCCAGTGTGTCATTCACAGCCATTGTTTCTTTGTTGATCTTCTGCTTAGATGATCTGTCCATTGATATAAATAGGGTGTTAAAGGCCCCTACTATTGTGTTATTATCAATTAGTTCTTATGCTTGTTATTAATTGTTTTATATATTTGGGTGCTTCTGCATTGGGTGCATAAGTATTTGCAATTGCTAGATGTTCTTGTTGGATTGTGCTCTTTATTATGATATAATGCCCTTTTTCATCTCTTGTTACAGTTGTGGTTTAAAGTCTAGTTTGTCCATAGTTAAAAACAGAGCTATCCTATGACCCAGGAATTGCACTACTAGGTATTTATCCAAAGGATACAAATATACTGATTTGAAGGGGCACTTGCATCCCATTGTTTATAGCAGCAGTGTCCACAATAGCCAAAATATGGAAAGAACCCAGATGTGTCCATCAATAGATGGATAAGAAGATGTGGTGTGTATCTATACAGTGGAATATTACTCAGCCATCAAAAAATGAAATCTTACCATTTGCAACGATGTGGATGGAACTAGAGGGTATTATGCTAAGTGAAATAAGTGAAAGACAATTAACATATTTCACTCATATGTGGAATTTAAGAAACAAAACATGATCATAGAGGAAGGGAGAGAAAAAATAAGATGAAATCAGAGAGGGAGACAAACCATAAGAGACTCTTAATCATAGGAAACAAAGTAAGGGTTGCTGGAGGGGAGGTGGGTCAGGGGATGGGGTATTTGGGTGATGGGCATTAAGGAGAGCACTTGGTGTAATGAGCACTGGGTGTTATATGCAATTGATGAATTATTAAACTCTACCTCTGAAACTAGTAATACACTATATAGTAATTGAATTTAAATTAAAAAAAGAGTCTAGTTTGTCCGATATAAGTAGGGCTACTCCATCTTTCGACACCCATGTGTGTGATAAGTGTTTCTCCACCCCTTCCCTTTCAATCTGCAGGTGGTGTTAGGTGTAAAATGAGTCTCTTGTAGGCAGCATATAGATGGGTCTTGTTTTTTTCTTTTTATCCATTCTGACACCCTATGTCGTTGGATTGGAGAATTTAGTCCATTTACATTGAAAGTGATTATTGATAGAAAATGTTTTGATAAAACTTCATAAAAAATCATAAACATGTTTGTTTTTACCATTTATTGTATTTCTCATCTTTTAATTTTTGACCACAGTTCTGCTTTTCAAGGAGGTCATGGAAGTCATTTAGATAACTATTTCTTAATCTTGTGATTTCTTTTAATGTTAAAGATCTTTATCACTCTATAGATAATTTTTATTTACACTATAATAGAATTCTGATCAGAATTCTAGTATAAATTAATTATAGTAACTCAATGGATTGACTATGTATTTTGAAACTTTGGATGGATCCCCAAATCTTTAGTCATAATCGTAATTTCAAAATTTCTTTTAGACTATAAAATACTAATATGCTTATTAAAAAACTATAAAACATTGGCTAATCTTTCCTTTGGTACACTAAGTACCAGGTAGATAACCCTTTATTTTTTGTTTGATGAACTTTTCTACTTCTATAAACTTCAATATTCTTTTATTCTAGGAAATAATGCTTCAATAAATATAGACATTGACCCCAGGCATCCTACTATGCTTCCTGAGTGCTGCTTTCTTGGAGCAGACCATGGTATGAGATCTCATATTTAAACGTTAACAGAGTCATAAAATTCTTATCTTGCACTGTTAAAATATTCTGAAATATTAATATATTGGTAATCATTTTAAATGAAAATGTCTCATCATTCTGAACTGTGTACTTTTGTGGTTTTTAAAAAATATATGATTTAGATTTTCCAGTCAAGTAATTAGCAAATTCTGTATTTAACAATATTTATAAGTTGCTAAGAGAATAGATCTTAAAAGTTCTCATCAAAAAAACATTTGTAAGTGGTGATGGATGTTAACTAACCTTTGTAGTGAGTGTATTGCAATAAAAACATATACCAAATTATTATGTCGTACACCCAAAACTAATACAATGTTATATGCCAATTATATCTCAGTAAAAAAAAATTCTGTGCTAAATATCTTTACAAAGTTAGAGCAGCAGACGCTAAATTATTAAACACTTTTTTTTTTTTTTTTTTAAATATCTGAAGTGGTAAAACCTCTGGGAATTAAGCTGAGCAGAAACATACATTCGTGGTAGGTATCTTTGCAATACAATAGTTATTTTTCTATTTTGCAAATTTAATAACAAATTTTTTTTTCATGCTTTCAGGAATCCAGAAAATAGTCTGTTACAAAACTTGAAAGATGTTTTAGAAATAGATTTTCCAGCTCATGCTAACCTGGAAAAATCTGTAAGTTTTATCAGTGCTTTGATATTCCAAACAGCATAGCATAATGAAAGTTAAATGTTCCTCCTTTAGACACCAGAGAAAAATGAGGCTGAAAGGGAGGGAGTTGGAAGAATATTATAACAGACTTCTGAACTGCAAGCCACAGTAGCATCAAAGAACTTGTTAACCTTTGATTAGTGGTTTAAGTGTACTTTTTTCATGGTCTTCGTAGCAATAAAGTGATTAATGACAGACATCTTTATTATTAAAAATAGGGGGAAAGGTCCAAAGTAGTTAATGAGATGTTTGGATATTCTATTAGTATCTACTTATGGATGATTGAAATAAAGTTTTAATTAGCTTGATGTATTTGTGAAAAGTGGCAGTAGAGTTTTTAAAAATGAATAGACATTACTATGTTGCAAAAATAATAAACTCAGAATTGATTTTTGATTAAACAGCCGAGGTTGTAGACTGTCAAAGTGGTGGGGATGTTTTTGGCTTATTCCTTTACAGAATTTTGAAATTTTAGTAATCACTAGCTAATGTCAGTTCTTCTCTTTACATACTACAGTGGCACTATATTGATGTACAATATGGGAGAATTACTTAAGCCCAAAATAGAATCTGTTTTGACTATATCTGTGTGCGTTACTTACTGGATGAAAAAAATGAAGCACTCTTCTTACAAATAGCTTTTTTTAAAGTGTTAGTGATATAACTATTTTCTGTAATATTGTGATATAGCTACCTTTATAAAAACTTTATAAAAAGTTAGTATTATCTATACCGTATTATTCATTCTTATGTTACCTTGTGTTTTAAACACATCTGCTTATAAATATTTTCTTTGAAGGATTTTTCTATGGATTGTGGGATTTGTTATGCCTATCAACTTGATGGCGCCATTCCTGATCAAGTGTGTGATAATTCCCAGTGTGGACAGCCTTTCCATCAAATATGCTTATATGAGGTAGAAATAAAATAAATAAATATAAATGTTTATTTATATTTATAAGTAAATAAATAAAAATAACTGTGGCAAGACTTTTTTGGCTACCATGACATAGGAAGTATGCATATTTGGATCTAAAATCTGTTTAGTGAATGGTGATCCCTTTTGCCATTAGCCCCTTTACCAATTCATTTCCAGATGGCCATGTGCTTTCATTTCTTCATCCTGGTTACTAATGAGTGAAGAAATGTCCTAAAGTATCCCAAGAAGGGAGAAAGTGTATCCAGAATATATTCATGGACTGCTTATTGATGCTAACAAATCAAATCAATGGTACCTTGGACTCTTTAAGTAAATATCTCCTGTAACCCAATGCAAACTCTGTAGACTCATACAAGTGGGAGCAGTGGTGGCAGCAAGGTTAAAGGGTAGCACTATGGAGGTATCTATTACTTTTCAGAGTAGACTTAAGTACAGAATAAATGTAATAACCTTTTGGTATTGAGAAGAATGCATTTTATGATCTAAATATGTAATAGCACTCTCAGTGACATTTTATTTACTATTTACTATATGCGAAGTCTGCTTCCATTACTGTGTAGTCACTTGATCTCTACAGAAGTGCATAGTTGACATGATTATATATGCATGTATATATAGAACACCTTCCAGTTCTATAGTGCTTTCCGTCTTCCTTAATATCACCTCCCGTTTTTGTGCTTAGAGATAGCAGTTGGCGTTATCTGCACTTTAACAATGGAGAACTTAGAGATGTCAATTTACCTTATATAAAACCATAAAGTACCAGGTCTAATTATAGAGATATTCTTAAGGGAACATGTGCTTTCTTTTGTAATAATGAGTATTCATTTAATTTTTTAAAATGGATTGCCTCATGCTTCTAATTAATGGATTGAGAATTAACCCACTATTGGTGATTAAGACCAGAATTAAGACCTAAATATTCAAGAGCCTATTGGATCTTTTATAGCAGGAGTTCTTAATTTGTAATTAATGATTTTAGGTGGGGTCTATGAACCCCATGGACTTGGTGTGCATTATTTTCTTGTCTTTTGGGGTTGAGAAAGTGCATAAAGGGGCATAAACCAGTGGTATAGACCTTGACATCCATGCTGGTCTCCCCTTGTTTGTTATTCAGCATATTACCAGTCTGGTATTGGCTCAGGAAATGTTCCCCTTACTTTTTGCTAAAAGAAAATTAAGAAGGTAAATCTTTTGGAATAAAAATATATGTACTCAAAGGAAATGATATTTGGAGAATCTGTAATCATGCTGACACTGCTCCCTTTATCTTCTCTCTTTAAAATCTTCAGTGGTTGAGAGGACTACTGACTAGTAGACAGAGTTTTAACATCATATTTGGTGAATGCCCATATTGTAGCAAGGTAAGAAAATAATCACATTTCATAAAATGTGCCTAGCTTTCTTTTAGTAACATGTTCTGGAAGATAAGCTGATATACTATATACATATCTAAAACATTATTTTATTAATTATTCTATGTATTAAAAAAAGTAAAATAGTCCCTACCCATAACATTGTTTTTTAAATTGCTCCTTTGGAAAATACTTTTTTTGGTCAAACTGTATCATGACCCCATTTTTTAGCATAAAGCAATCTTAATTTTAGAACGTCCACAAACTTACTTTGTATTCTTTTTTTTTACAAGCCAATTACCTTGAAAATGTCTGGAAGGAAATCCCAAAATAAATAAGAATGTAACATTTCTGTGAAGAACTGGCAACTTTAAAAATTAATCAAAAGGACTTTATTTGATATCTTCATAGAAAATATAAAGCAAGACATACTAAAGCCAAAAGAAAAAGAATGATGAAGCCATAATAATACACGTCTGCCTTTGTCTCTTCACTAAGAGTAAAGTCTGTGACCTCCATACCAGTTGTAGAAGTAGATGTATCCCAAGATGAAGATCTCGAATTATTGAATATATCTGGACTCGTAGAATCTTGATAGGGTTCATAAAATGAATTTGGGAAATATATACAGCTGGACTGTTGTGGAGAACTTTTTATTTCATTCAGAATTTCTTGAGACTCACAATACTTTTGTCTTCTCCTTGTGCTTTCCTGTAGGAAATACATATATTGTGTTAGATTTGTTCTAGTATTTATTTTGTGTAGTCTGTAAGAATACTAAATAAAACATGTTACAAAAAAAAATTTTTGTATATTTTTCTTGAGAAGTTTAGGTCCTGGATCCTACATCGTAAGAGTTTACAAAGTACTCACTACATTAACCAACCGAAATCTAGTCCTTTTAAATCAGGAAATAGGCCATCTCATAAGTAATTTATCCTCTAAAAATTTTCTTGGCAAGACAAAAAACTAGGCTTAATCTTACATGGGCAAGATAGTCATAATTAGAAAGCTTTTTGGTTATTAATAATTAGTGATTCTAAGGGAGCCAAGGCAGAGAACAAGATGGTGGGGGCAGTGCTGCATGTCCTCAGAGCAGTCTCAGTCAGCAGTCTGCTGCCCAGAATCCAAAGAATGATGTCTTCCAATAACAGACCTTGAGAAGACAGCTGGTTAAAATCCTTATTTGTCCTGAAAGTTGATCCAAGAAAAGATGCTCATTCTAGTCTCCTGGCCAAAAAGGAAACAAGCAGGCTCTACAAATTATAGTTTTATAATGTTAAGCTGAAATGCCTAGAAGCACACAACAAAATTTGTCAAGAGGTATTGCCAGAGATTCATGAAGATAAACATTGGTAGGGACATGGAACACACTGTATAGCAAGCAGGATCAAGCTGTTTACCTGTGGAAGTATGAAGGAGAATATCTTCATAATGAATAAACTCAAGGGAACTATTTCTTAGGAAGAATCAGCACCTGACCCATGGCGAGGACCTAATATATGTGAACTCAGATCTTAGCAACTCCAGCCAGGAACTGTGATTGCATAGGGCAATTAGTATTTAGCAAAAAAATAAATAAATAAATAAATTTCCTCCAAACTGATCTGTAGGATTGAACACAGTCTCAGAATCCTAGCAGGCTTTGGAAATCCAAAGGACCAAAAATAGCTAAAACAACCTTGATGAAGAACAGAGTTGAAAGACACACTTTTCCATTTCAAAACTGACCACAAAGCTAGAGAAATCAAGACAGTATGGTCATGGCGTAAGGACAGGCATACAGATCAGTGGAAGAGAACTGAAAGTCCAGAAGTAAACTCTCACATATATGAGCAATTGGTGTCCAATAAATGTACCAAGGCAATTCAGTGGGGACAGATAATCTTCAACAAAGGTGTGGAGACACCTGGACATCCTTGAAAAGAGAGAAAAATAGACCCCTACCTCATTTTATACAAAAACTGTAGACCTAAATATAACAGCTAGAATATAAAAATTTTAGGAAAAAACAGAAAATCTTTGTGTCCTAGGGTTAGGTAAAGAGTTCACATATATTAAATTCACAATCCACAAAAGAAAAAAAACCTTTTGTAATTCAAAGGACATTATTTAAAAAAAAAATGAAAGTCACAGATTGGGAGAAAATTCTGCAAATCATTTATCTGATAAAGGACTTGTATCCAGAATATGTAAAGAAAACTTGAATAGACAATTCTCTAAAAGCATATGAAAAGATGCTCAGCATCACGATTGTAAGACAAATGCAAATCAAAACCAGAGTGGGATAACATCTTACCCCTTTTAGGATGGCCATTATCAAAAGAACAGAAAACCAATGGTGAAGATAGAGAAATTGGAACCCTTGTGTACTCTTGGTAGAACTGCAAAATGGTGCAGTCATTATGGAAAATAGTACAGAAATTCCTCAAAACATGACAAGTCGAATTATATGATCCAGCAATCCTACTTCTGCGTATATATTCAAAAGAATTCAATTAAGTTTCTTGCAGAGATATTTGTATACCCATCATGGCATTATTCACAGTAGCCAAGAGGGGAGAAACAACCCAAATACCCATAGGTAGATGAATAAAGAAAATGTGGTATAAACATATAATGGAATATTATGCAGCCTTAAAAAAGGAAATCCTGCCACATGCTACAATATGGATGAACCTTGAGGACATTATGCAGAGCAAACTATGTCAGTCACAAAAAAACATGTAATTCCACTAATACAAAATATTTAAAGTAGTTGCAAAATGTAGGGGAGTTGGTATTTAGTGGGTCTAGAGTTTCAATTTTGCAAGATGTAAAGTTCTGGAGATCAGTTGTACAACAGTGTGAATATACTTGGCAGTACTAAACCATACAGTTGAGGTAAGTTTCATGTTATGTGCTTTTTACCACAATAAAAAAAGATTTAAAAATAGTATAGTGATTCCCAACATTTATCATGACATGGCACCCTTTACCCAATATACATGCCATATATTGGGTAAGGGAAGAGGCTATTTCAAATCAGAGGAAACTGCCCCAGGGTGGATACTGTGGCATGTCTCTTTGAATGCTCCAGGAATAGACCAACCACTATAGACTGAACAGATACAGATGCATGCAAGTTCCAGGAATTTCTTAAATGTTTTTTAACGACATTCCTGTTGGCCAAAACTCCAAGAATCAGTTTCCTGTTCTCAGCTTGTTACAAGTCGTTCTGTTCCTGCTTCACTTTGGTGCCCTGGCCTGCCCTCTCCTTGTACCATTTATCAAGTAACTTGGAAGAGAAGAGATTTATAAACAAGGCAAAATATTTGAATCTTCATCTGATGTAGTACCATCATTCTTCACAAAAGCTACTCTCTCGACCTCTAAACAACCATTCTTCAGAGTCTTTTTTAACCCCACAAAAGTCACTTTCAGGATACAGAGTTTTAGAAGGTAAGAAGTAACTACTACATAAGGTATATAAAACAAAATAGATATCTTAAAAGCACTTTAGCTCTTCTACCTAGAAGAAACTATTGAGAGTCAACTAACTTTACTGCCTGAGAGCTAATAAAGACACACTGTCACAACTTTACTAAATTTTTGTCAGCTTTAGAGGCACCTGGCTGGCCCAGGGTAGAGCATGTGATCTTGATCTCAGTGTCATGAGTTCAAGCCTCACGTAGGCTCGGAGCCTACTTAAAAAAAAAAAAAAAAAAGTTTTGTCAGCTTTATTTGCTAAAGGCAAAGTAAGTGAATAATTATTCCTGTGGACCCATAAAGCATTGTTCTTCCACAAAGAAAGAAGTATGCCATCAAATTGCATATTTTTAAGGGCTGAGACCACTGGTAAGCTAACTTAAGTAGCATTTATATATAACTTACATGTGGAAATGGATGATACCCCATCTAGGTAAGAACAGAAGTCAAGCCACTAAAATTTCAAGATAGAATTGTCTACTGTATAACCTATGTACCTAGCCTCTCTGTAAGCAACAACTAATATCAAATGGGAAAGCACTCATCTAAGGATTTAACCACCAGTTGTCTTCAGCTTACTGAGTGATCTGCTTGGGAAAGAGTCTGTGGCATGGGTTGTAACAGAGACCATGTGACCTGTAAAACCTAAATATTTAACTATCTGGCTTTTTGCAGAGAAGTCTGACCACTCTTGATATTGAATTCATAGTTAAAAAGGAAAAACCTCTAGGCCCAGATGATTTCACTGGAGAATTCTCAAACATTTTAAAAAGAAAAAACATCCTCCCCCCCCCCCAAAAAAAAAGAGAGAGAGAGAGGGAGAAAGAAAAAGAGACAGATTCTACTCATTCTCTTCCAGAAATCAGAAGGAAGACTTCTCATTTTATGAGGTCATTAGCACTGCCATGATACCAAAACCAGATAAAGACATAGAATAAAAAGAAAACTACATACCAATAATCCTCATTGATGCAAAAGTCCTCAACAAAATACTAGCAAATTGAATCCAGCAACATATGAAAAGAATAATACACCATGATCTGGTGGGTGGGGTTTATTCAAGGAATGTAAGACTAGTTCAGTTTCTTGATTCAAACACTAATCAATGTCATCCACCATGGTGACAGTATAAAGGTGAAAAATCATATGATATTATTAATTGATACAGAAAACCATTTGATAAAATTCAGTACCCATTCATGATAACTCTTAATACACTAGAAATGCAGGTGAGCTTTATCAACTTGATAAAGAACACCTACCAAAAATCTACAGCTAACACCATACTAAATGGTGAAAGATGAAAAACTGGAAACAACTCACATGTTCTTCAACACTATATCCATACTTTAGAATACTACTTATTAATAAAAAGGAATGAACTACACTACTGATACATGCAAAACTCAGATGGATCTTTAGGGCATTATGGTGAATGAAATAGAGTCCATCTCAACAAGTTACACAGTATATAATTTGACTTTTACAACATGCTCAAGATATCAATTATAGTAATGCAGAACAAATCAGTGCTTTCCAGGGATCAGAATAAGGGGGAAGGTGTCCCTATAAAGCAATACACAGAAATTTCTTTGTGAGGGAGTTTCTAGAACAGTTCTGCAGAGTAATTGTGGTAGTTACTCTATACATGTAATGCAATTTCATAGGAACATATGAACAAATGCATGTAAGAACCGATGACCAAATGAGGTATTTTATAGTAATATGCCAATGTTCCTGGTTTTGAAAATTATACTATGGCTATAAGATGGTCATTGGGGAAGCTGGGTGAAGGGTACATGGGAGCTCTCTATTATTTTTGTAATTTCTGAGTGTTGCAATTACTTTAAAAAGTTAATAAGTTCAGAAGTAAAATAGAGTTCCAGCTCTCCCTACACCAAATAAAAAAGTAAAGGTGAAATACAGGTATTTTCAGACAGACAAGAAGTGAGAGAATTAGTCTCCAGGAAACCTACACTACAATAAATGTTAATGGAATTTTTTTTTTTTTTAAGATTTATGTATTTATTTTAGAGGGAAAGGGAGAAAGCACAAGTGGGAGGAGGGGCAGAGAGAGAGGGAGACAAGCAGAGTCCCCAGTGAGTGGGGAGTCAGACACATGGCTTGATCTCAGGACCCTGAGATCATGACCTGAGCTGAAACCAAGAATTGCACACTTAACCGACTGAGCCACCCAAGCGCCCCTAAAGGAATTTTTTTAAGAGGAAGGGAAATGAACCAACTGTAAACTCAAATCTATGGAAGGTCTGAAGAATTCCAACAACAGTAAATATGGGGATATTTGACTTTTTTCTTCTTCCTTTAATTGGAAATAAAACTGATTTTTTAAAGCACAATAGTAACTGCATTATGGAATTAATTACATATTAATTAATTTCTTAAAAACGAAATGTATGACAACGATAGCAAAAAGGATGGGAGGATAAATGGAAATGTGTTTTCACAAGGTTCTTACATTATATATTAAGTCAAGGTAGATAGTGGTATGATAAGTTAAAGATGTACATTGTAATTTCTAGAGCTATGCTAGCCACTGACCATATATGACTTGAACACTTGGAATATGGCTAGTCTGAATTAGGGTCTGCTGTTAGCATAAAACACACTAGACTTTGAAGACTCACTATGAAAAAAGGAATGTAAAAGGTCTCAATTTTTATTACAATTATAATGTTTTGGGTGGTTTAATTAGAGTATATCATTAAAGTAAACTTTACCTGTTTCTTTGAAATTACATATGTGGCTTACATTGTATTTCTGTTAGAGTGGTTTCAGAGCAGGGATTTGCAAACTTTTCCTTTAAAGGGCAGATAGTAAATATTTTAGGACCTTGGGGGCATGCAGCCTGTGTTACAATTACTTAGCTTTGCCACTATAGCATGAAAGTAGCCACAGACAACATGTAAGAGACTTAGTGAATAAGTATGGCTAGGCTGTAATATAACTATTTACAAAAAGAGGTGGCTTGCTGATTTTGGCCCATAGGCCATAGCTTGCTGAACTAAAGTACCTACTACAACAAAAACCAAGAAACCAAGAAAGAACCCCAAAAAGTATAGTTTAAAAATTGAAGAGATGAGAGACAAATTCTCCATTACTCCAGAAGAAAGCAGGAGGGAGGTAAAAGGTGACAAAGAATAAACAGGGCAAAAAATCAAATAGCGAGACTGTAGATTTAACTCAACTACAATGTTTACGTTAAATGTAAATGAATAGATTAAAAGGAAGTTCTGTGAAGTTTTACAAAGTAAGACAAACTCTGTTATTTACAAAAGCACTCACAGACACAAAGACACAGAAAATACAAAACAAAAACATTAAACATAAAAGGATGGAAAAGGATACATCATGTGAACTAATCATAGGAAGGCTAGAATTATTAAAATCAAATCAGACAAAGTAGAATTCAAGATAAAGAATACTGACAGATACAAGAAAGATGTTTGGGGTGCCTGGGTGGCTCAGTTGGTTAAGCGACTGCCTTCGGTTCAGGTCATGATCCCGTAGTCCTGGGATCGAGTCCCACATCAGGCTCCCGGCTCAGCGGGGACCCTGCTTCTCCCTCTGACCCTCTCCCCTCTTATGCTATTTCTCTCTCAAACAAAATCTTTAAAAAAAAAAAAAAAAAAAAAAAAAAAAGATGTTTCACAGTGATAAACAGATATTTCACCAGGAAGATGTAACAGTTCAAAATCTGTATATACCTATTAAGGGAGCATCAAAATCCATGAAGCAAAAACTTATGGAACTAAAGGAAAAGTAGACAAATGTGCAATTATGGTTGAAGATTTTAACATTCCTTTGTCATTAAATGATTAAACAGGAGGACAAAACAAAGCAAAACAGTATGTATATAGAAAGTTTGAACACTATCAAACAATTTAACCTAATCAACATTTATAGAGCAGTAAACTCCAAACTTCAGAATACACATTTGTTACAAGTACATAAGGAACATTCACCAAACTAGGTCTTCTTCTTGGCCATAAAACAAGTTTCAGTGTGTTTTAAAGGGTTGAAAAAATACAGGATATGTTCTGATAATAAGAGTTAAATTAGAAGTCAACAAAAAGATAACAAAGAAAATCTCAAAAAATTTAGGAATTAAAAAGCATACTTCTAAATAATTCATTGGGTGAAAGAATAAGTCAAGGGAAATTAGAAAATATACTTAATTGAACAACAGTGAAACACAACATATCAAAATCCATGGACTACATCAAAGCACTGCTTAAAAATTTTTATAGCTATATATATATAATAGATTTGAGAGAGTGTGTGGATGGGGGAGAGGCAGAGAGAATCTCAAGCAGACTCTATGCTGAGTGCAGAGCCCAACAGGGGCCTTAATCCCATGAAGCCAAGGGATCACTACCTGAGCCAAAACCAAGAGTCAGATGCTTAATCGACTGGGCCACCCTGGTGCCCCACTATATATTTCAGAAAAGAGACTTAAAATTAATTTTAGCTTTTATCTTATGAAGCTTGAAAGAAAAGAGTACCTAAAATAAGTAGAAGGAAGGAAATGATAAAGAATGGAAATTAGCGAAATAGAAAAAAAAAAAAATCAGTAGATAAATCAACAGATCCAAAAATTGGTTCTTTGAAAAGATCAATAAAAATGACGGGCATCTAGCTAGACTATCAAAAAAAGAAAAAGAAAGAAAAAAAAAACTAAAAAGTTACCATAATCAAGAATGAAAGAAGGGACATCAAAATGGATACTGAAGATGTTAAAAGGATAATAAGAATGTCATGAACTACGTAGTGCTGAGAAATTTGACAACTTAGATGAGATGGACAAATTCCTTGAAAGATACATATTACCAAAATTGACACAAGAAGAAAAACAAAATCTAGTAATTTCATTACAGCTGTTAAAGTAAATTCATAATTAAAAATTTTCCTACAACAAAACTCTAGACCCAGATGATTTTCTTGCTAAATTCTATTAAATATTTATGAAAGACAAATCTTAGTAAAACACTTCCTGAAAATAGACACTTCCAACTGATACAATGACCTGAAAAAAAACCACACAAGGATATTATGAGGAAAGAAATTACAGATCAAGATCTCTCATTAATGTAGATACAAGGAAAACCCCTTAATGGAATAACAGCAAAATGAATCCAGTATGACAACACATCATGACTAAATGGGGTTTATCCCAGGGACAAAAGAAGGCTGATTTAATATTCAAAACTCAATGTAATTCATTATACTAGTAAAGGAGAAAAGTCATAGGATCAGCAAATTCCAAAAAATTACTTAAATATTCATTCATGACTTAAATTTTGTTTTCTTTCCAACAAACTACAATGAAATTTCCTCAGCCTGATAAAGGGCATTTAGGAAAAGCCTACAGCTAACATACTTAATGGTTAAAGAATGAATATTTTCCAGCAAAGAACAGGAACGAAAGCAAGGATGCCCACTCTCGGTGTAGTATTCTACATCACGGCAGGTGTAATAAAGCATGAAAAAAAGATAAGAAAGGCATACATGCTGGGAAGGAGGAAGTAAAACTCCATTCACAAACATGATTGATTATGTAGAAAATGCTAAGAATGTATCAAAAAACTACTAGAATTAAAAAGTGAATTTAGAGGGGCGCCTGGGTGGCTCAGTTGGTTAAGCGACTGCCTTCAGCTCAGGTCATGATCCTGGAGTCCCGGGATCGAGTCCCGCATCGGGCTTCCTGCTCGGCGGGGAGCCTGCTTCTCCCTCTGACCCTCCCCCCTCTCATGTGCTCTCTCATTCTCTCTCTCTCAAATAAATAAATAAATAAATCTTTAAAAAAAAATAAAAAGTGAATTTAGAAAGATCCCAGGTCACAAGGTCAATATACAAAATGATATTTACAATAGAATTAAAAATATTTAGAGATAATTTTAATGGAAAATGTATAAGATATCTACACCAAAAACTACAAAACACTGTTGAGAGAAATTAAAGATCTACATAAATGGAGAGAAGTAGCAGTTTCATGCGTTGGAGGACTCAACTGTGTTGTTGGGATCTCAGTTGCCCCTAAGCTGATCTTTATAAAGATTTAATGGAGTCACAGTCAAAATCCCATTGTGCTTTTTAGTGGAAACTGACAAACTGGTTCTTAGATTTTATGGAAAGGAACAGAACCTAAAATGGCCAGTGCTTTCTTGAAGAAAAGGGATGAAGGACTTCTATTATAAAGCTGCAGTAATGATGCAGTGTGGTTTTGGTGTAAGGACAGACTGACAGAAGAGAAGAGAGAGTCCAGAAACAGACCAGTACTGTCAGCTGACTTTTGAAAAAGATTCCAGTGAAATTTAATTAGGAAAAGGAAAATCTTTTTACACACGGTGCTGAGACAACTGGCTCTCTATAATGTAAAAGAAGGAATCTTAACCCCTTACACCATATACAAGAATGATTTGAGATGGCTCACAGATTCAAAATGAAAGCTAAAACTATAAGCCTTTTAAAAAAATATATAGCAAACCATGACCCCGAGATAGGCAAAGTTTTCTCAGGTTTCTTTACAGGAAAAAAAAAGATAAATTGAACTTCAAATAAAAATAACACAGTTTTGCTCACTGAAGACACTGTTAAATAAATGAATAGGCAGGCTGCACTAGAACATATCCACAATACAGATATACAGAGAATTCCTACAACTCAGTAATAAAGAGACCATCATCCACATAAAAATGGATCAAGACATTTCACAAAAGAAGATATATGAATGGGCAGTCAGCACATGAAAAAGTGCCCACAATTATTAATTATCAGGTACATGATAACTGGAATCAACAGAGATACGAACACATAAATGTTGGAATGGCTAAAATTAAAAAGACCAACAGCAAATGCTGGGGAGTATCTGGGATTACCGTCAGGAGTACAAAATGGAAGAATCTGTCAGTTTTTTATAAAGTTGAACATACACCTGCCTTGTGAACTAGCAGCTCCACTTCTCAGGACAAACAAAACGTCTTGTGTCACAATGTTCATAGCAACTATTATTCATGGTGGCTAGAGCCAGGGGCAGCCCAGGTGTCATTAATGGGAGAATGGATATATGAATTATAATGCAGTTCCACAATGGAGTACTACTCAACAAGAGAAAGAACAAATGACTGAGATATGCAGCAATACGGATGAGCTTCAAAAAAAACATGCTGAGTGAAAGAAGCCAGATCCAAGAGTACATACTGTGTGACTACATGGTATATGACTTTTGAGAAGAGGCCGAACTAGCCTGGTGGTGAAAATCAGAGTACCAGAACAGTGGTTGTCTGGGAGAAAAGGACCAACTGAGAAAGGGAACAAAGAGCTTTCTGGAATGATAAAATCTGCACGTGTGTATCACAATGCCACCCCAATTAAATCAATGTCTTTGCTTGGAACCTGGGCATCAGTTTTTTTTATAGTCTCTCCTTACCTCCATACATAAGTGATTCTGGTGGACAGTTAGGGTTGAAAAAGACCACTCAAGAATCTCAAAATTTTGTCACCAAGCAATATTTGTGATTTTATAAATGGTAACTGTAACTGCAAAAGATTCTTATTAGTTCTAAAAAAGCATTCTCTGGATAAACGTGCATGCTTGCTGGTTGGATAAGAATTGCCCAACTTGTATGCATCTAATTTTTGTCTTGGCTGCCAAGAAGTTCAGAGCCAAATTCAGTGTTCAGTTTAGTGATTAACATCCCAGCTGCCTAATACACCAATTTGAGGGGCGGGGCAGGGGGCGTTGGGAGATAGAGGATGGGGGCATTAAAATATCCTGTTTCACATCTTAAACTACCTCAAATCATTTGGGGGAAAATGACGGTGTATAAATCATAAAAAATATTGGTCATTTTGGAAAAAAATTTTTTTCACTGAACATATAAATACATTGTATGCTTCTCCTTCTTGTCAAAAGAAGGTTAGGTAAACAAAGACTTTTGCTATTGCTTGGATGAGTCCTCTGCTAAAGGTAAATCACTATCCGACCAAATGATCGAATAACGTTAAAAAATACATCATTTTAAAATACAACCATATAGACAGGGAAACTCTTCACTTACATTTGATTATAAGGGTGAGACTGGAGGAACCCATGTAAGAGTATGGAATATGTTAAGAGTCCCTAATGGATCATAGATGGCATAAAAAATTTAAGTGCACTTCATTACATTCTTAGGCTAAAGAAAGAAATCAGATCTGTACGCAAATGTGCTCACTGTCGTTCTGTTTCTATGATGACTGGTGTCAGCTGCTTTGATTTTGTCCACTGGATAGGGTATTTTTCTGCCCCTTCTCATTTAACAAAACCATACAACCTTGGCCCTCAGGAGAAACTAAAATGTTTTTATTCCCAAAGGGCATATTCTAATGCAACACGAAGGAAAAAAGAAACAACAAAAAGCCTCTCACCTGAGCTGTCTCACTGTTAAGCAGTCCAGTCGGCGGCTCCTCTTTTTGCACTTTTCTCCCCGTTAAGCAGGACTCAGCACTTCTCTCACTATGGATGTTTTTTTCTATCGACCTATTTTGCATCTGACTGACTTGCTTTGTTGCAGCGTTTCGAGAAACAACCTGTTGATAGAGAGTAAAAATGTATAATGAAAACTTTTGACACTTGTAAGAAAAAAAATGCATTCCCGTCCAGATTCTTGAAAATTCTAAACTTGCCAAGTTTTGTGAAAAGGAAGAAATAAAGAGGAAACCAACAAATGGATGTTATGGAAAGAATATAGTCGTTGGCAAGATCCAGACCCTTTCTCATCAATAGTACAAGACCAATTAAAATTAGTGTCACTGTTGTACGCTTTTTAAAAATCATCTCTACAGATAACTTGCTTATTGAAAACGGCATTTTTACAGAAAACTGTCACATTCTCAAACTGCACATGAATTCATTATTAACCTTTGCTGGGAGTGGATCCAGTACATCTTTTTAGTTTAAATTCTTATTAATAAGAATCTTAGTTTTCTATCATTGAAGTGAGCCTAATTAATGTGAACGGATAAAAGGAGCTTATGATGTTGCTTACTTTTTTATACAGGTAATTTAACCTTTGAGCAGATGAGTCACAGTTCATGTCACCTAGTCCTGTGTACCAGTATCAGGGGTTAAGTTCTCCAACAAGCCTGCTGTCTCTAAGGTTTCTTTTTCACACCACAGTGTTTTCTGGGGGATGACTGACTCTTAATAACCTTGAAGTAGACAGGAAATAGAAGGGCAGGTCCCACAATAGAGTTGGAAGATTGAAAGCCACAGTGAAGACCCTTATGTGAAGTATTTGCTCAGCAGCTTCGTGTTTACAGCAGCTGAAAGTGCCATCACCTTTTTTCCGGGGTTAAATAGGGGGCAGAAGATAGGAACAGCGCAAGGGGAAATAACGGAGTAGCCAGTGCCAGAACGGAGAATGAATTACATTGGCTGGGCAAGCAGAGCCTTAATTTGTAGTCTCTCAATTTTTAGCTTCTATTGCCAAATGTGTTCACTCCTTCCCTTTAAAATATGCTGGTGTTTTGTGGCTAGGCCTAAGCTGTCACAACACCATTCTTTATTCACCCCTCCTCCTGGATCCCAGCTTCTCAAAGGATAGCAAAGCCATTGCTTTTCAGTAACCTGACAATTGGAATTGTTCCCTCATCACTCAGGGTTTCTTTATTTTCACCACTCAACTCTCCCAAACTACTGGGAAAATTCACGTGTAACCACCTTCTGAGTCACTCTCCCACTGAAGTCAACTTGGTGATAAAGGCGCATCAGACCACCAGTGTGAGACAAAGGGTTTCCCAAGGCTGTTGTACACCGTTTCATCCTAATAAGACTGGCTTGCCAATCATTGTGAAAATGTGTCTTATGATATAAAGGATTCGTTGAGATATTAATTGAGGTTTTTAACGCCTCCTGGATGCTAGGCACTTTAGGTATAACGGTTTTTGGCCTGGGAGCCTCTGATGTACAAACAAAATTTGATCTAATATATTCAGTCCTCCGTGAGGCTTTCTGGAAGAGACGAGGCCTCCTGGATCTGCTGTCAGTTGGCCGGATGGCTAGGTTGTGCTGCCATAAGCAGTTCTAGCTAATAAACAAAATGATATCCAGTTTATGAAAAATTTCTTTTTCTAGGGAAACTTCTAAAACGGTAAGAATGAAGTGGGATGATTAAGTTTTACTCTCAATTATGAACAGAGGTAGAACTTTTCTCAAAGACATAAAAGTAAGTACAGGAAACACTCTGGGCATCTCATATAATCAAATAAAATGATACTGTCCAAATATGTGTCATTTTCAAGAAAGTGGCTATTCAAATAAGGTATCTTTTATTTAATTTCCCATCAGCACTTCACGGTGTTCTAAGAAACCTGCAGTACTCTGGCCTCCTAAAATTCAGTAAGCCAAAAATATGCTCGTAATTGAGATTTTATACTCTCCTTTTCTCACACAGAATATGAAGACGAGCTTAACAGAATTATTTTGAGAAGGCTCAAGGAAGAATTTTATAAATTTTTAAGTTCAATACAAAGATTACTACAACCAATAATAATATGTTCACCCCTGGATTTGCTGTGGGAACCTCAGATTTAGGGTAAATGGAAGGACAAACTTTTACTTGTCTGAAATGTAGGACAGCTTGAACATTTTCACTCTGTCCTCCAGCTACCCCTCTGTCTAGGTAGAGCATTTAGGAAGGATGGGTGGCTCATTATGCCCAGGTCTCTGTGCTATTCCCATGTGAACTCGGGCACCCTAACGAGGGGGGAGATATGATAAGCTGATGAGAGGGTCCACTACTGGCTCTTGAGGAAACAGCTTATTCAAGGGTTGAGTGGGGGCCTTCAATAATACTGGTTTTCCACCTTGGCTTTCGCATTCTCATCTGGGAGTTCTAGAGCTTTAGCTCACCTCAGCAAGCATGCTTACTGAAATATGGTTTCCTTCAGTGAATTTTGGACATTAAATCCCAGTGGAAGGCATAAATAGACTGGGGTAGCCCTGATGACAGATTCTTCTAATTTGACAGCATTACCTCAGGAGCCACCGGAGCTACTAAAGAGTGATTTCAGCTATACAGACCATCATTGTGATTGAGGCAAATGCCCCAAAAGATTTGCTTTTCAGGAAAAAAAATATCAACGTCTCTCCTGTCTTGACAAAAATTCATTTCCAATTTAACTCCAGCAACAGTCTTTGAGGACTTGTGCAAGGCAGCGGCTCAGTTTACAGGGAACAGTTTATGATGCCTAGTAAAACCCAGCATTGGAAAAATACCTCATTTTTCTTTTGCAAAAAGGTGCTGTAAGTTTGCCAAGGTTCTTATGGTGATGTGCTATTTTCTAATACCTAACCCAAACACATTTTTTTACTAAATTTAAAAGGCACCACCACTTATATTGAGGGAAATACCATTTAAAAAAATTAAACATTCATAACTTTCTTTTGAATACTGAATGACAGAAATATTTTATTTATATAACTGTATATGTTTTCTGGTCCACTGACTTCTTTTTAGGTATCTCTGTCCGAAAAGTGTTAAGTCCAGAAGTCATTCAATATTCTGTTAAATAACTAGAGTAATCCACGTATGAAGTAACAAGAAATGTTTTTAGTTACTAATAAGGGGATTCTGTCTGTGATTAAAAAGAGAGAAATGTGGAGCCATGTGACTGATACTCATTCTGGACCTAGAATGCTTTTTGTTATGGAAGCAGAGTCAATGGCAGAAACTGTCCTATACTTGTAACATTCAGGGCAAGTGTCCATTTATATGGTCATACTTTGCTTTTAAACATTTTCAGGTGTGGTTTTTGCAACATTACAAAATCTGTAAACTTTAAAAATAAAAATTAAGATACTTTGGGTTTAGCTACATGGGGAACCCATTTTTATATTATGACTATTAAATATATTTGTGCACTTAAAATACTACAGAAATAAAGTCACTATTCAATAAATATTGATCTGCTGTGGAACATGCCCCCAGATCATCTTACTGTCTATACACTGGGGCTGGTCATACTGTTAGAAATTAAAGAATGCACACTATTCTTGGTCAAATGAATAATAAATATTATTTATTTGGAATAATATTTTTATATTATAAATAATTTTATATCATTTTAATAATATTCTTTTTATTCATAATCAAAGTGCTCTAATCAAAAGGGAAGAATAAAATATTTTTGACTGAGGCTCATTGGAGAAAATGTTTTATGTTCTGTTCTCTGCATATAAAAATGGTTTCACAACAAACATCCTTTGAATTTGATGAAACTGAAAATTCTGGTGGATAATAATTAGAATTTTACATCAGAGGATATAACTATCCGTTTTTAAAATGGCTTCTTTTATATTTCAATTAAGTTTATGAAACTGAAAAACTACAAAAAAAAAAAAAAAGGAAAAAAATCTACCTAAATTAGTGTAGATTAAGTGGTGACCATTATTGCAAGGGAAATACTATGTTAAGGAAATGGCTCTTTGTTTTGTTGCAAAAGTGATAAAAACACAAAAGTCAATAAAACTGTTAAAATAAGTCTCAGTAATTACCAAGATCAAAATCCACTGGCTTTTTATTAAACATGAACTTTTGTTCTGCCTTCTGCAATACGTAAATAGTGCTGACAATTGGTTTGTGAGGCATTTGCTACAATAAAATGTAATTGTATCATGAGAGAAAGGTGACAATCAGGAGATCATGAAAAAATTACATATTCTCACTGGTAGTTAATTAGCCATGCAAAACCTCCTCAAACAGATATTCTCTTCTATTAGGAATGATTACTATGCAGGCCTACAGATGTCAATACCACAGTCATTCAAATACTTCTTTCCCTACTAATTGAAGGTTGTAAAGCTCTGGTGCCAAGGTTTTGCTTCCAAAGAGCTAATTTATGACTAGAAGGATATTTTATGTCTTCAGTTGCAGCAGCTACAAAATTCAGCAAATCAGAACCATCTGTGCACTGATACTTGACTCACCATTCATCTCGCAGCCTATCAGTCACATTAGTTTGCATCCTGCATTCTTGGCTCATGAACACTTGCGATGATCCAAAGTTCATAAGAAATATTAAAAATGAATGGCATCCTGACCCTACCTCATTGTACACGCATCAAGAAAAAAAGCCCCCCCCCCCCCCCATCTTTTGCGTATGGACCGTATCAAGGAAGGACTGGACATTTGGTTGCCCGTCCAGTAAGGCGGCTCACAGCAGTCTCAGGTTTCCCCCGCCCTCTGAGAAATGTTGTAAGTCCTAATTCCTGTGTATTGTTTCAAGTTCTATTTTTTTAAGTTGATGTGAGTCAGTCAGTTGGAAGATTACAGAGTAAAGGATGAGAAGGTGTAACTTAAAAAAAAAAAACTTTTTCAAAGGTTATTTTTGTAGATTGAAATATCAGTACAAACCAGTCATCTGGTTAAATCTAAGAATATCATTGTTATCGCCACCAAATTATGGCCAAACTGGTAAGCAAAACTAGAGGGCAGTAACTATAGAAATGCGAAGAAAAGCAGCTTTATAAAGGTCCTCATGAGTAAAGTCAGATTAGCCTTTAATCTGACCTTGGTCATATCTCTGTGACATCAGTCATTGCTTTATTTCTTTAATAGAAGAAATACTTTAATACTTCTCTAAGTAGGCCATGGACCCTACTACTATTTTTCTCTAAGAGACAATAGGTCAAAAGAACTGTGAACAAAATTTCTTGGAGCTAAGTGAGGAGAACTAGGAATTACATATAATAAGCAAGAAACTGGGTTGTCAGACTCCTTTTGAGACCCCAAACAACTTCATTTGGTAGAAAAGCTTCGGGGAAGGTAATCGTGGGATCCCAGGGACTAAAATACTTACGTTTTGATTGTCTGGAGTACACACATTTACACTCTGGCCTCCGGTGGAAAATTCCAGTGGTCCTAAAGGTATTTCACCTGGGTTCAGGATTTTCTTGAGCATCTGATAGTTTGGCTTTTCATCATATGCTAAACTATGAGCACATACCAAATATTGGGCTATTTCACCTGTGAAGAAGTGTTAAATTTTTTTACACATTATTCCTAATGGGCAAGAATTGTCAAGGCTCTCGCAGCATTAAGACCTCTCTATTCTCTTACACATGCACACAACACACAGCCTGAAGAAACGAAGAATGAACACTTTGGTGAGAAGCACTTTTCAAATGGTATCCAAAAATGGCTGAAAATACAGTGACATGGAGAGTTGACAAGATGGGAAAAACTGGTAATTTTTTTACATATCTTTGTTGGTATGTTTATTTCTCACTAACTTATCAAAGGAAGCAAATTTTTAAAAAATTACAGTTAGTGATTTTGACTTATGGGGTTCAATTACTAAGAACTACATGAATAATATAATAGACCAGACATGCTTCATACTTTTATGTTGAAGTTTTAAAAATTCAGTTAAAAACAAGTGTTACTTATTATAAACCTCCTTACTTTGACAGAAAAAAAAAAATCACTGCAAATTTTAATTCAGGCTTTGATTTTGAGATTATAACAGTACATTCTGAAATGACCTTGAATTCTAGGTTTCTAGCCATGACTAATTTTAGAGTTCCCCAGACCTCCCTCGAGTCCTCCATACCTAGCTGGCCCAGTGCCTTCACTGCGTCGTCTTCCTAATTTAGAGCAGAAGGATGAGATGTTGCTACTTTTTTTCTTTCTAATGTAATCTCTTCCCTAGAACTATATAGCTATCCCCCCAAAAATATGAACTACAAACTTTTAAATACAAATAAAACTAGTCACCTCAAATTACAAACATTGCTGCCTTAAAATAAATGTAGTCTGCATTTTTGTTTCAGGTGGAGATTCAATCTAAAATCAAGATACAAGTAAATGATAATACCATATACTGCTTAAAATCTAGCATGTTTTCCTTTTTCGTAGAGATGTTTAGATACTCCACAATTTAGTTTTTATAAGCTTTTCCCCTTCAAAAACTTATTACTCACACAGACATAAGTACCTCTTACTTTCTCACTAAGTTGCTATATCCCCATGGTGGGAAAAATCTGGGAAGCTTTGTGGCTTGGCAGGAGTGACTTCCTAATCCTTCCCTTCCCCTCCAGGCCCACCTCCACTCAAGAGGGAACTGCAGACATGGCTTTCACTCCCTACGGGGAAAAATTCCAAAAGGAACAGTCACCATCCCTTCCCCCTGTAAGAGTCAGAGCGACCATTTCATACCCTATTACCCGCAGCTGTGTTCTAGGACCATAAGGCCACTGTGGCTAGAATGAGAACTCTTGGCTCCAGGGTTTTTGTTTTTAGTTTCTCGTTGTTTTTTCTTTTGGATACCGTGGCAATTACGCAACCTAACTTTTTTCCTTCTCTAATGTTTTAAGACATGTCACATTCTTTTATCTAACATTCGATCAGTCAGATCTCTATTAACTAGCAAATGGTATGGCTTCATCACATTTGTAACTCCTGTTTCCAGAAGCCCAGTGCGAGACTCCCATTCCTGAAGGGATGATCAAAAAGAAAAAAGATTACATTACATTCACTACCATTTTCATGTAAATATTCTGTTGTTCTTTGGCCCTTTTGAGACTGGTACACCAAGTCTGGTACATATTATTACAGTGCTATTAACCCAAATATCCCAAATGGGAAGAGAGCCGAATATGGTGGGAGAATTTTCACAGGTCATGGTTAGAAGACAATGGACGATTCCTGGCACTCCCCCAGCTGACGGCAGCTGTGCTGCAGTCTTCGTGGGTCTGGGGCTTGGGAAAATGAGGTATGGGTGAGGTAGGAAAGGGAGAAAAAGAAAAGCCACCTCTTATAAATTCATTATTACCAACCTGAAGCTTAGACTATTGTGATGTATTACTGCCTAAAACGGTAGCCTTCCAAGAGCTGGATTTGTTATATTAGGTATACTTTTAAATTTACTAGCATATTTCTGGAGCTATAGAACAAAATGCTTTGAGTAGTATGAAATTACCATATTCTTGAATCATTTGCTTTTAAGCTAATGAAATATGAAGTATCATTACCATCATCTCAGGAGATAGAAACTTGTGCAACTATTATTATTACACTGAGCTGGACACGCACATTGGAAACTTTTTGGTGGTTTTATTTCATCAACTGCCTTAGTAATAAACCTTTTACACATTGGATTAACTGTCATGCTTGCAGTACCCACTCCTAAGTACAACCAACTAAGAGGTCTTCCGTTAATATTAAAGTTTCAATGTTTTGTGCTTTAGAAATAGAAATCTGCATTTTATAAAATAATGGGATGGACCCAAATAAAGGGTTTGTATTGAAAAATGGAGAACCTGGCACTCGTGTCACTTCTTGTTATCGCTCAGATCTTCATATCTCCAGTAATTGAAGTGTCACAGAATATACACAGGCCCACAAGCATTCATCTTATGGAACCCAGGGCATCGGGGCTTTCTTTTCTAATCCTGGGAGCTGAGCAGTTACCTTTTGTGCAGAAGGGGCAGAAAAGGTAAGGGAGATACACAGAGAAAACTTTCTTTGACATCTCCCATCTCTCCTTTTTGCTGTCCTATTGAGTAAAACATAAGCTGTATAACTTGGTCCAAATGCCAATAAGCGTATTAGCCAAAAAGGAGCACTGGCATTTGGACCAAGTTACTCAGTGCAGTTACAGAAAGGAAAAGCTTTCACCTTCAACCCTCACGCCGTGCCCCTCCCCCCGCAAGGAGAATCCTCTGCATTCGCACCCTCCTCCATCAGAAGAGGGACAACAGAAAGTGGCAAGCTGGAGGCTCACACTGGGGCAAGCTTAGGACTTGGAGAATGGAGGTGGAAAAGCAGAACTACTTTGTTCCTCTTTCGTTTCCCATGGAAATGAATATTTTGGTTTCTTGTCAAAGAACGGCTATAAATATAAGTTCAAGATGATTTAACTCTACATTTAAACTCTCAGATGGAAACTGATGCTATTTGACCTTATCTAGAGGGTCAGTGTACACATTCACTTTCATATAAGTCAGCTAAAAGCTAACTTTGAGATTGCCCAATATAGAGAGAACAAGATTCATTCCCCATATCTGTCTCTGAGAAAAAGCGAGCCTGACAGCAGAAGCCGGCACTTTTCCATAAGACAATCAAACTCATTTATTAAATTGGTGAACAATGTGCCATGCATGCATATGCAAACGACAGGCACTTGGGTAATTGTGAATTGACTTACTATTTTTACTGATAATACTGTCAATTAAAGAAGTCCAAAACGATCCATACTAACTTGAAAGAGAAAACCATTTAATGAAACATACCTTCAAATCCCAAGGTTACATAACTTTGCCAATCCAAATTTTTTTTTTGCTGGCTGTTCAGTCACAGTGCAGCCCAGATCTGAACAGCACTCAAGTGTTCAATGATTTGGTTTTTTAAATTACTGACTGAAAATAGTCTTTCCCTAGATCAACTTTATCTTCTTTCAATGATATAGAGAGGGACAAAATCAGAACGTCAACTCTAACAGTACTAGATACAGGTGACTATTAAACCTGTGTAAGATTCCTCCCTCTCCTGCCCCCCCACCAAAAAAAATGCAGTCAGCAAAGCCTAGAACGCTGCCGAAATATTTTCTTGTAGCCTTCTTGTGTTGTGTTCTGATGTCAGAGAGGATCTAAACGTTCTCTTCTCCAGCAACTTACCTGTAACCTTGTGTAGAGAGTTTCCTCCCACCCCTGTGGGAATGGGAGTGGGTGGATTCAGCAAAAGCCGTAACACAAGAGTGACAAATGTGGAAATGTGGTGACCAGTAAATCATACAGGAGAAGGTGGTAGAAGTTATCATTTGACTTACGGCAGCTGCTTCTGGAAGGAGCCCATTTAAGCACTGACTCAGGAAGCTCATCCAACAGACTAAAACAAAATAGAGTAATATGCAGTGAATTTGTTCACGATCCTGTGATTCACTGTCTTGATTACAAAAAACAAAACTCAAATTCTGTGTTGGTGGGTCACCCATATCGTCGTGCCTTTCAATATTTTTTTTCACCCCCGAGGGTAAGTGGAAGTGGGGGAGATCCTTCAATTCTCATTGACCAATTTTATATCAATCCCCTAGAAACTAAATGTAGATTTACAGTATAAATGCTTTAGTTCAAAGTCTGTACATGCAGAAATGTAGAAGTAGGGCTATCTGTCATGATTTTTTCTCAAAAACAAGAAAAAATACATAGGAAAATAGTATCAGGATTTTCAGGAGATTTTTCCTCAGGTACTTATCCTTGGGGAGGGGCAAATTATTTATGTACACTGTTCTCCACTGGGTAGTGTTTGATGCTCTTCTATGATTAAACAGGTTAAGAAGAAATATCCAAACAACAAATAAGATGGGTCATTATTCTAACCCTTCCCAGGGTTTCAGACTGAACAAATATAGTTCTTTTAAGTTGCTTGAGCCACCAGTATATAAACATGCAACTAAAATTACTGATATGAGTGTTTGACTGACAAACTCAGGCACAGGCAGAATTGCAACAATAAATGCACCAACTGATCTGATATCACCCCATGTCAGGAAAATAAAGGGCATGAGGGAGATACGGTATCATGGCTGTATATGCAAGCATGCCCTTACAAGGAAATTCAGAGTATGCCTTCTTAGCAAGTTGAATGAATTCTGATCCTATATTATTTACTATCAGAAGTTTAAAAATGTCTATAGTTTACCTTAATTATAAACTTCATTATGTATTAGCTTTACTGGTTTATAGACTTATATTAGTAATCAAATCAAAATGAAGATATTAATATACATAAGGGTCCCCAAAGTGTAAATGGGAGTTATGTTTATTAGCATATTATTTTGCATGATACCCTATTATCACATTTGAATATATACACATAGGCATACTCTTTAGATATCTACAATGAATGCATCTATATATGTATATTGATAAAAGACTAAATCATATTAATAAGTCTTATTAAAAGAAAAAATACATGTGGGGCGCCTGGGTGGCTCAGTTGGTTAAGCGACTGCCTTCGGCTCAGGTCATGACCCTGGAGTCCCGGGATCGAGTCCCGCATCGGGCTCCCTGCTCGGCAGGGAGTCTGCTTCTCCCTCTGACACTCCCCCCTCCCATGTGCTCTCTCTCATTCTCTTTCAAATAAATAAATAAAATCTTTAAAAAAAAAAAAAAAAGAAAAAATACATGTAATCATTGGAATTAGAATGCAAGTCTTTTAAATATAGTACATGATTCAAATCAGGTGAACGGAGGTGAAAAACTCGGTATCGAGATTGTTTATAATACGCCCATTACTGTGCTTTGACTTGACCCATATATTGAAAAATGTCGGTTAATACGGGCACATTAATCACCGTGGTAAATAACTGATTAGACAGCTCTAATATTGACTTATATAAATGTGTTCGTTTGGGGTAAGGGGCTGCGATGATCCAGATTCCAAGCGGAGAAATACTTCCTGTAATATGCCAGTATTTACAAATGTAAACTGTATTACTCTGCATCTGTAGGCTAGGCCCTCTGTATAAAGAACGGATACCACAGCTGAATTTGAAGACTGGTTTCTATGGATCAGCTCCCCCTTTTGTAAACTTCTGTTGTACTCACCTTACTTAAAACACAGCTGCCTTTTCCAATCGCAATATTCTATCTGTGGATAACTACTGTTGAGCATATCTGTCGAGTATATAATGAAAAACTGGCTATTCTGGGCTGCATGCAATTGCTTTTCCTTAGGCCTGATGAGTGGGAAATTAGTAAAATAGCAACATGCTCTGTTCTCAGTCTGACCTAGTTCTCATGCTAACAGATTCTAGGTGATAAAAATTGAATGTGGAATATTAAAACTGTTTATGTGGCTGCAAGATTCTCTCTTACATAAACACCTCCTATAAAAGTTTTGTTTGTTTCTTCCTCGAGAAACAAAACACGCTCTCTCCAAGATCCAGAATTAAGAAAGAGGTACGATGCGCTCACTTGAAAAACAGAAGCCGCATCGCTCCCACCTCGCGCTGTCGCTTTGCACAGTTCACAGCACTCACACCAAACTCAGACTACCTCCATGTCCTCGTACAATGCTAATTTGAAACTGCTCTTCCTTGAAAAGACCACCACCTAGAATTCGGCTTTGGAAAACGCCACGTAAAAGAACAAACACTTCACTTGACATTTTGCGTTACGACTCGTGCGCGTGTGATCTCACAGGTGCTGTCTTAACGGATTTGAAGTCGGTAAGGTGTTTGGCTTTTCAAGAAATGCTTTTCAGATGTCAGAAACTGGCTTTGATTATCGGACCGGGCGAACGGCCGTCTGGTCGGGGCTGGAAACTCCCTTTACTGGAAGCCCTCCAGGGCCCCTGCCCTCCGGGCTGGACTGCTGGCGCGCGGGTACCTTGCTTTAGCAGCCTGGACGGCCGCAGGGTCCCGCAGGCTCCGCTCCCAGGGCAGGCCCCCACACAGGCAGCGCAGCAGGCAGTAGCCGAGGGTCTCCAGGTCGCTCCGTCTGGACAGGGCTGGAGGAGGAAGAAGCACTGACAGAGAAACCCGAGGGACAAGCACGTTTTGAGACCTAGGGAAATCGCCGAATGAACCCTGAAAAAGCCAAATGGGCAAGTGCGTTTTGTTTGTTCAGCTGGATGGAAACGTAAACGCCCGGGCTTTTGGCCACAGTCCACAGACAGGCAGTGACTTGTGGCTGTTGAAAGTAAGGGTCAGTTTCCTCACCTCCTCCACCTCCATCCTTCCTTCGTCTGGCCTGTCACATGGACTCGATCTCCATGGCCTCTGACATGATCCAGACAACCCATAACCTGGCACCAACACTTTCTCCAAGAGCCAAGCAGTAAAACAAAGAAATAAATGTCTGCGGCTAAATTGCTAACATATGTTCCAGGAAGTCCGTGGGGTCTGCACTGGTCATGCGGAGACCCTCTGAGTGCAGACTAAACATTGATGGCCTTTCCTGCTCCAGTCCCGCGAGGAGCATTGGAAGCTGGAAGAATATGACAAAACTGCCATCTAGTGTGCAGGATGGAAACACAGGCCTGTGTGAAGATTCTGCAATTAAATACAAGTACAGGATGAAAAAACGCCTACTGTTTCAGGCACGCGGCTCTAAAATTTTACAAATATTTTTAGATATAAGCAGTGCTAAGCTAAAATTCTGGTCAAATAGCCTGAATAGAAAAATGCAACAGGGAGGCGATGGTGTGCAGAGGTGCTTGGACATAGAGGTGCTTGGACAGAGGCTTTCAGAATTGAAAAGAGGATGGCTTTTCATCAAAAAACACAGAAGAACATTTTTAGGCCACTGTAGATATCATTTATACCAGACTATTAAATGCTATAGACTAATTTTATCATAATTTTTGTGTTTTTTTTAAAGTGTCTTATTTGAAAAGACAATGAAATCTGATGTAAGTCAAAATACAACCAATATTACTGAAATAACGATTACAGCGTTAACGAGATCCCACAAAATAAACTCATTTTTTTATAACCATTCCAAATTGTTACAAAACAATAGGCCGGTATTTACATTTCTGCCATTACTTGAATGTTCATCTGTGGAGGGATATAAAACCTCCTAAGTGCAATATGTGGCTGTTAAACCCGCTGTAAACAGGTATCCTATTTTATTATCTTTCATTAAATAAACTCTGAAAAGTCAGTCAGTAAACTTAGTTTTTAATTTAAAAAGTCACCTACAAAGAAGAATGCCGCGAGCACATCATAACTACTTTTGGTTACCATACGTACGTTATTATAAAAGCAGAAGACAAGATTAGCTGTTACACAGAGTCTGTCTTAACTGCTATTGGAGTACTGGATTATTAAAGGCCCTTCAATCCAGCAGAATGTTACAGTCCCATGGGCACCGTTTACTTTCTTCACAGGCTTCGACAATGTCCTAATGCAAGACTTGGCTCTCCTAGTAGAATAAAAACACAATCTCTGCCATGCTGTTTGGTACTGATTTCTTCAGTAATAAATCTCCCACTAATAATGGAATGGTTCCATTTATACAGATGTGCGCACAAGTCCCTTTTCCATTATGGCAATACCTGATTACCACCACTTAAAAAAAATCACATCCTCTAATTTAAAAAAAAAAAAAATCATATTCTGACACCTGTTTGGACGACACAGGCTACACACAAGAGGTCCTCTGAGGAAAAATAATCAGAATTAAAATGGAATAAACCTTCCCAGTCACTTCCCCCCTCCTCCAACGGAGGGATGAATTGATTTGAAGCTCTAAGTAAAGACGAGTCATTTAGGTTTCTGAAGCCAATCTTTCCTAAACTGGTCTTCATTTGAAATAGCCCCTTGAGAGTTGACTTTACTTGACTATTAGAGTTTGGTCTTACCTAATTAATATACATTATCACATTTATCAACCTTTATTTTCTTTTAGTGCTCATATACATTGATAACTATGGTTAGGTCAATGTTTTACTACTATTTCCACTAAAATATATGTAATGTTAGGGGAAAAAAAAATCCTATAGTCACTCTTGCCACCAGTAAAAAGACACCTCTCCCTCAAATTCCCTCCCAGAGAAACAAATTGCAAAGTTCTATGTGTTTTAATGAAGTTCAACCCCAAGACTCTACCAATGATTAAGTCTTCTTTCCATCTACTATACAGAGAAGAGTCATCTTAATACCTGTTAAATTAAAAATAAATATTCAAGATGGCAATATTAACATCTATGTTTATGTGTAATTAACACAATGAATTGATCATATATCTTTGACTTTAAAAATACATCATCAAGGGCGCCTGGGTGGCTCAGTTGGTTAAGCGACTGCCTTCGGCTCAGGTCATGATCCTGGAGTCCCGGGATCGAGTCCCGCGTCGGGCTCCCCTGCTCAGCGGTGAGTCTGCTTCTCCCTCTCCCACTCCCCCCCTTGTGCTCTCATTCTCTATCTCATTCTCTCTCTCAAATAAATAAAATCTTTAAAAAAAAAATAAAAAATAAAAAATAAATAAATAAATAAAAATACATCATCAAAATATAGATGATATGACAAAAGGATAATAATTATAGAAGCCAGGAACTGGATATTTGGATATGTATTATACTAGTCTATTATTTTTCCTGTGCATTTGAAAAATATTAAATAAAATGCTGAAAATAAAAAAATAACAATTGATATTTGAAGAGAACTATTAATATCTAACTATAAAAATCTTTTTAATTTGAAAGTTGAAATATATTATGAACTGTTTTGCTTCTATAGAATTTGGTCTCTGTATAATTTATTATAATACATAAAGTTCTTCAGTTGAATTTGATAATTAATGTAATCATTAACAGTAGTATATTTTCATGTAGATTTCCTAAAAAGTCAAACTTTTACTTATGATGCCTCTGTTTAAAAATGTGGCAAGATTTAGTTATTAATACTTTGCCTCTACATTCCCTTGTTAGTTTTAAAATATAATTTAGCATCTAGCATTTATTTAGCTTATTAGTATGGAGCAATGCAAATGACTCTTCATTGAAAGCCTGTTGTGTTCTCAATTGTTTGACATTTTCTAAATTATAAAGTACTGTCAAGAGTAACAAGAGTTAAAAAAAAAAAGGCATGGGTGGGAACTTGAATTCTACCTCATTAGAAAGCAGATTCCAGGAACTGTGGATACTAGAGTACTTAATTAAAATAAAAACAATTGATATGATTTATGGATCTGCTATTGTGCCAGACACTCTGCTTTAAATTCCCTCATTTAATCATTCTAACAATAATATAAAGTGCTATTTAAGCCTGTTGATAAACAAGAAAATAGAAGCTCAGAGAAGTTAAGCAACTTGTTTAGTATCACAAAGCAAAAACTGACAGAGCTCTGCATTGAAATGCAAATCTTTCAGAATCCAAAGCCCATACTCACTCTAACAACTACTTTGCCTCGCATTAGTTTTAACACCATTCAAACCACATTACATATTCTACTTCTGTAGTTAGGGGAGTATTTGAGGCAGGCATTTTAACTTAAAACACCAAAGACATACTGATGCAAAGATGGTAGTTTGGCGAGGAATAAACAAGCAGCAGGTCCTGAGGTCTAAGGTGCAGCACTAACGAAAGTTTCCATGCAGGGCGCCTGGGTGGCTCGGATGGTTAGGTGTCCGCCTGTGGCTCAGGTCATGATCTCCAGGGCCTGGGTCTGAGCCCTGTGCTGGGCTCCCAGCTCAGCGGGGAGTCTGCTTCTCCCTCTGCTTCTCCCCCTGCTTGTGCTCTCTCTCTCAAATGAATAAATAAAATCTTTTTAAAAAAAGTTTCCATGCAACTATCCTTTTATGAGACGCTTTCTTTCAAACTATTTCATTGTGATGAAGAAGGGTGTCTAGTAAAAATATTACTTTATACAGTGTTTCGATGGTCCTTCCCAGCTGGTAGGAGAACAAGAGAAGCTAACTTAGAGAACTGGTCCTTATTCTAAAGACAAACTGGAGTAAAAATATCTGGGACCAACTCACCAAATGGAATGTAACAGGAACCGTGGGGAAAAGAAAGTATAAGTGTTAATCCCAAAATGGATCTGATTATTTGCCTGAAGTGCTTTCTGTTTAGTTTTATTTTTTTTATATAGAGTAACATGAAGTATGACGAAAAACAGGATTTGGTAGGAAATAATACAGTGAACTTGAAAACTTCTGTCTTAAGCAGACAGGGGTGAAATGCCCAAAATACTACTTTATATGCTCCGAAATGACCTAAGAAAGAAGAAAACATCTGAATAAGATGCTCACCTGAAGAACTGAATGGTGACTATCTGCAGATCAAATTTGGAGTTTATTCTTTCATTCCCAACTAGTAACCTATGTGATTGTATTTTGTCACTTTAGATGTATAAAAAGCTGAAAAATTTCATGGTGGCCACGATTTATTGCAATATTGAAAAGGATATTAGGAAAGCAGAATGCAATATGTCACATTTCAAATAAAACATTAAACTCAGGTCTCTCTTATTTTTTAGTACTTTAAAATTTTAAACCTTAGTTGGTTTTTTTTTTTAATGAAACACTACTGTGTGAGGCTTAGGTAAAGTTATTCAACAGAGCAAAGATGTTTTTGTTTTGTTTTGTTTATTTTTATTTTTATTTTACCCATCCCTCCCCACCTCCCCTCTGGTGACCATCAGTTTGTTCTCTAGAGTTAAGAGTCTGTTTCTTGGTTTGCCTCCTTTTCTGGTTTTGTTTGTTTTTTCCCTTTGCTTATTTTGTTTCTTAAATTCCACAGAGGTATCTTACATTTGGCCAATGTGTATTATTAACCCAACCAAATAGTTCAAGACCTACATTAAGGCTTTAAAAGTCAGGGCTAAATGTCAAAATTGGGTTATGCCATATAGAATAAAGAGTGTCTTCATTATTTTTTATTTATACATCGACCAAAGACTATTTATAGCAGTAAATTTATCTAAAAATAGAAATCAAGGGTTTGCTTTTCTGACTACTAACAGGATCCAAGCTTAATACCTTAACATCATAATTGAAAAATGGGTTCCCTTTTTTGAATTATTGTTTGAGGAGATAAATATTGTGTAAACCATATGATTTCCTCAAGTTTGGTAACATGAAAATACACTCTCAGTTTATTTCACATACATTTTGTAAGTTGGAGTGCTAGATTAGAGTGAAAGGGAACTGTGCAAAAAATAACACAAGACTTGGATTTCATCTACCGTAGCAATTGGCAAAAATAAAAAAGTATATGTCTCTTTCCTTGATACTGAATATATTACACAAACAAATGGACATTTAAAATGCAATTTAGATATCATATTTTATGGTCATCAATGATGTCAAATTAAAACAGGTATTATACACTCAATGCAGAGGTCTGAAGTATTTAAAAAAGCTCAATATGTTAAATGCAGTATATCTCTAGAGAAATTAGGTATTGACTGCATGCCTCAGTGAGTAGAAAAATCTACAAAAATCCATACCACACATTGATCCAAATATTGCTTTTTAACATTACTAAGAATGTAACAAATTTTAACATAGTATATTTGACACAGATATAATTCTCTTTAATTATCAGGCAACAAGCCCAAAATATGTCTATGTTTATACATGTTAGTTTTTATGAAGAAGAAAAAATTAAGAATAGAAGAGATAGATAAACCCAATGTATATTACTCTAATTTTACACTAAATGAAGCATTTCAGCCACTCAGAAAATACCTTTAGGTCATACAAGAGAATTGAGTTTGGAAGAATAACTGCAATTTTTAAAATACACACAGATCTCCATAGATGTATGGCAGCCCTGGGAATGTTCGTCCCCCTATCCAGCCATCTCTGTGTATCTCAAGTCATATTTTTTGGTTTGTAATAATACAAGCTGCCTTCCTTTTACATACAGTTGAACTAGAAAATGCTTAGGTGAAACTGCTGTTTGGCACCTTATAAAAACTCCTTCATTAGAAAAACCCAGCTAATCCACAGAAAACTGAGAGTTAGCTCTGGTTTCTGAGTACCCACTACAACAAGTAAGAGAGACCAGACGGTCTGATCGGGTTAATGGTCTCTGTTAAGTGGCTAATTCATATGGCAGTTTTACCCTGAATCTTGGAAGATTTCCCTGGGCCTGACCAGCCACAGATACACCTGACATACAGCAAATGCATTGACAACTGGAGGTTCTATTTCCTAGAGATAACTTGTTTTGCTCTTTATGTTTTCCTTTGCATTATCTTTCTCAGTATTTATTTGCTCTCATAGCTGGACTGGTAGAGAAAAGATTTTTCTGAGATTAAACTACACAGTGACTGTACTGAAAGTAAACACATGAATATTTATGAATCTGACCTACCACATTTAACTACAGGATTTATGGCCCTGTTTATTCCAGTTTCTAGATATGACTAAATGATTATTTCATTTCTAATAAATTCCTAAAGTAAAATGTTTTATTTTGGAAAATTAAATGCAAAATGTTAGGAATGAATGGTATTCAAACATTTGAGGATATCAAACCCTTTACTTTATATAGCAGACTGAAACTGCATATTAAAATTTCAGCAAATACACATATTTACATGTATGTATTTATGTATGTGTGTATATATGCATGTATATGTATGCACATATGCACATATGTATGTATGTGTATACAGTGGACCCCTGAACAACACAGATTTGAATTGCATGGGTCCACTTATATGCAGATTATTTTACAGTACAGTACTGTAAACGTATTTTCTCTTCCTTATGATTTTTTTTTTTTAAGATTTTATTTATTTATTTGACAGAGAGAGACACAGCGAGAGAGAGAGGGAACACAAGCAGGAGGAGTGGGAGAGGGAGAAGCAGGCTTCCCGCGGATCAAGGAGCCCGATGTGGGATTCGATCCCAGGACCCTGGGATCATGACCTGAGCTGAAGGCAGTCGCTTAACCGACTGAGCCACCCAGGCACCCCCTTATGATTTTCTTAGTAACATTTTCTTTCTCTAGCTTACTTTATTGTAAGAATATGGTACAGTATACATATAACATTAAAAAAATATGTGTTGGGTGCTTGGGTGGCTCAGTCAGTTAAGCATCTGCCTTCAGCTCAGGTCATGGTCCCAGGGTCCTGGGATCGAGCCCCGCATCGGGCTCCCTGCTCAGCGGGGAGTCTGCTTCTCCCTCAGCCTGCAGCTCCCCCTGCTTGTGCTCTGTCAAATGAATAAATAAAATCTCTAAAAAAATGTGTTAATTGACTATGTTATATGGTAAGGCTTCTGCTTATCAGTAGGCTATCAGTGGGTAAGTTTTGGGGGAGTCAAAAGTTATACAGGGAGTTTTTTTGACTGCTCGGAGCATCAGCATCCCTAACCCTCATGTTGTTCAAGGGCTAACTGCATATGTATGTGTATCTACATAGATATCTATATCTACATACATGTCTATGTAGATATAGATACACCTAGTTTAGTGTAAATTCTATTTTAAAGGCAGTAAGGGAATCTACTTTTTATAAGAATCCTGTGAAACCTATGATAAAAATGAATTATTCACTCCAGCATATAACTTTCTAGCAAATACCAAAAATATGTAATATAGGCACTTTCCTGAACACTCCTCCCAGGGAAGTAATACCATCTTTCTACCATCATTCTCAGTTCAGTCTTCTCCCCAGAGACCTAGCATGGTGAAATCTACCCAACTCATCAACATGTGTTATTATTTAGGGAGGAAAAAACTTAAATGGACTACAGGATAAAAAATTGTTTAAATCGTTCATGAAGATAGCACAATGAAAACACTGCCCTAAACAATGGAATGATTGTAGAGGACGTTCAGAAATACCATAGTCCAAACACTGACCAACTAACATGTAACAACTCTATTTCCCATTCTGCAATCACAGTTGTTTCTTAGCACTTTTAATAGTCAAAATCAGATAGCATCCGTATGAGAGCTATCAGTTATAGAAATAAGTGGTCCCACCATAAGTTAATATCACTAACATAGTTGGACCAATGCTTAAGAATCTGTGTGATGAATTTCCAGTTACACCGCTATGAAAAAAGTACTTCTGGGTTTGTGCAAACTCTTCCATACTAATAAATCTGGCAAAAATGAGGAACAAAATTCATTCAGAGTGAAAGAACTTCAAGTTGAAAAAAATACATCAGTAGGCATTTGACTCTTATGTTTCTTAATTAAAGCCATGTCCCATTTATATCTTTAACTGCTCATTGACTCATTAACAATGTAAATGGTGAAAAATTACACAATATTACTATATTTCTTAGTGATCACTACTTTTCTAACTACCTTATTCTTGAAAAAAAAAAAAAAATGTAGTGGTTTCTCTTAACTCTGATCAGGAATATAAAAGGTAATTTCCATTTCAGAAAATTTAACCTATGATTCTTCCCGGAAGGAAGGTGTATACTGACACACTTGTTTCACTTTTCCCTGGCCTACCTTACGCTAGTGTGGGTTTTAATTGCTGTGGAAAATGATCAAGACCCCCTACATTACATGGTCAATGGTCCTTTTAATAGAAAAGGCAATAATATACAGTTGTTTGCACCAACTAAAACTCGCCAGAAAGTATCAGTTTAGGGTAACAGTTCAACAGCCATTAACAAGTGCAAATGTCTAATTGCCTTTTAGTGACATGGGGTCCTTTCAAAGCTGTTTCTAAATTATTTGCATGGTTTAGCATATTTGAAAATACTTTTATAAATAAAGTTTACAAAGAATATAATTTTGAAAGGCAAACTTTTTCAATAATCACCATTTTTTTTTTTTTACTAGCATAACATTAGAATTGACTTTTTGTCTTGCTGACAGAGCAACTAAGAAAGTACAGTTGCATTGACCATATTGATTGTGAACAAAGCAACCATCAGTGGGACTCTGCACCATATATTTTCAATATTGACCTCCTACTTCCTTTTCCATGGCTTTCTGGGTTAGCTATTGGATTTGGACTGCAGTGTAATAAACAGCTAAGGTTTAATTAATGGTAAATGAATACAAGACATAGGTTATGACTTTAACTAATTAGGGAATTGTTGAATTAAGTCTGCCTTGGAATGCAAGGCAGTACAATCAATATCCAATAAAAGGACTATGTATGTAATTTACCTGCAAATGTGTTTCCAATACCATCAAAGTGAGTTTAAATAAGTAAGATATATGAAAGGCGACTAGGAGAGATTTCCACAAGTTAACACTTTATGGTTTCAGAGAAGATTTCCCTATTGTTGAGAGATGGTATCTTCTAAAACTCTGATAAGGGCCTGGTGAAAAACAGGAATAATTCTTCCCATGTGCACCTTTACCAAATCTGTAATATTAGTGACAGAGCACAAATTCACTTGCTGACCTCCAAGTTTAACCTATACAAACTCGTGATTTCCTGCCCCAAATCAACATCAAGTTTTGCTTACTTAACACCCCGTTGTGCCCTTCTCACTTGTCACAATCTCTGTCTCCTCCCCCTTGTAGACGAAATATTCATTGGCATATAGGAATTCACTACTTTTGATAAAAAACTTGTCAATGTTCTTACTCTTCAAACTGACTACTGAAAGGTCATTACATGGGCCTTTTTACTCTTTAATCATTCTTCTGAAATAAAATTAAGAAAAAGAAAAAAAGAAACCGACCTACTCCCTTGTGGGCATCCAAGCTGGTAAACTCTATTGTCCCATTATGGCCTTTTCTAGGATTTTCCTGATACTGTTTGTGGTTCCCATTGGGACAATATCTGTAGCAAAGTCCATAATCTGCAAGATAAACCTGGAAGACATGAACAGAGAAATGAGTAATGCTTTTGTCCTCTGAAAATATAACCTTTATAATTAATTCTTAAGAAACTGAGAGGTTAAGAACAGCCTCAGATCTACATTTTATTAAACCAAATGGCACCTCAGGATAAAATATATACAACTGGGGGCCATTACAACTAACTTTCCAGCTTAAATCCTGACTTCATCCTGGGCATATCTTGTTTCTGAGTTGACTTAGATTTTAGTCCTTTTTATTTTACTCCTAAATTCCCTTCCCTCCAGGTAGGTATCTAGACATCATAAACTACAATAGGGTTTTGGTTTTTTTTAAATCTGTATTCATACAGCTTATGAGGTCTGCCTTTTTTTGTAACCCTTCCCTTAAACATAAACGTGTTTCAAGCAGGGAGGGGAGAGGAGAGCAAACAATCTAAAAATATAAACCTAATGTTATAGGAAACTCCATTAACAGGATGTATAAAAATAGTGAACAGACTATAAGAGGTAATGACTCTTAAAAAAAAAAAAAAAAACCCCACCATGTTGCCTGTATTTAAGAATGGAACATCAATGCCGTACTTTTGGCCTTTCAGACCGATCCATATCATCACTGTTATCTTTGTAAGTCAGTCAGAATTGCAAGCACGGTCTCCAAACAGAATATAGATTGTTAGAAGTCAGATGGCAATTCAAGTGAATTTTTTTCAGATTACTTTTGGAGAGAGAAAGAAGGGGGAAGAAGTAGTTTTACAGATACAGCATGCCCTGAATAGGGAACTGATATGACTAGACATTCATCCTCATGTGTAGCCAGAATAGAGTAGTTCCCAACTACGTTACCATGCTCCTTCCAAAAAGAAAGCAGTTTAAATTTCTTAAATGTGTTGTTTCACATATATTTCCTTAAAATTGGGGGAGTGAGGCAACATTTCATGATACAGCTTCAAGACAATAGAGTATTGCCTACAACTTGCGCTTTAAAATATAACAGAAAATTTATTATGATATTAATATTACAAGAAAATTTAGTATTAAATTCTAGTCTCTCTAAGTTTTTGGTTTTAGGATAGCCTAAGAAGGAGATAATTTGACCTTCAAAATATAAACAGCACAGAGTTTTCTTCATTTGATGGAGAATATAGCTTGCTAGAGTGTCTGGAAACATGATATTTCAGTTTTCTCTCTCTCGCCCACAGACACCATTTCTCAACATGGCCTCAGAAGTAACCGATCCCTCTGCCCTAAATAACTAGACTCCAGGATCAGATGTGTTAACTGGTTGCTTGCTTTCACTATTTAGGATACACTTTATTTAGTTTAAGAACTAAATAGACTTCACTTTGCAAAGTAGATATCCTGAAAATGTACATACTGTTAATGCAGCAAAAGGAAACATTTTAAATATGCTAGAGTAATTCATTACTTAAAAAAAAAATGACCGATAGGCAAACCATAAGAGACTCTTAACTCTAGGGAACAAACTGAGGGTTGCTGGAGCAGAGGTAGCTGAGGGGATCGGGTAACTGGGTGATGGGCGTTAAGGAGGGCACTTAATGTAATGAGCACTGGGTCTTATAAGCAACTGATGAATCACTAAATTCTACCCCCAAAACTAATAATACTCTATATGTTAACTAAATTGAATTTAAATTAAAAAATTTAAAAAAATTAAAAAAAAGACCTATCAAGAAGTTTTTCATGTAGTCATTAGTTAAAAAAAAAAAAATCAGACCTAAAATTTATGGAGTGCCTAATATGCACCAGGCAGCATGCTAAGAGGTTTATATTCAGTGACCCTCACAGAAATCCTGTAGGTAGGTACCATTATCTCCATTTTACTCAAGCACAAACTGAAGCCTAGTGAGATTATGTGATTTGTGTAGTAAAATGGAACCAGAGTCTGAAACTGGAGTCTTCACTCTCCATCACTGTCAAAGGGAAATTGCACTGGACAAGTTACACAGACAAGGAAGACTTTATTCAAAGCTACTGAATAAGGGAGAGAGACTGTTGCAATTGGGTAAGAAGTTTGAACTCAACTCCGCTGAAATAAAACATGGGCAAGTTTTTAAGTGCAGGGGGTGAGCTAGTGAAATAACTGGAGGAGGTTAAGGGAAGGTTGGTCAGTGTGACTAGGTTGTCCATGTTGTTAATTGGTGTGTAGACTCCAACCCTCCCTCAGAGTCAGGGGGATAAGGGCACAATCTTTCTTAATGACTACATTTTAAAGGGATGGCTCCCAGGTCCTTGAAAAAGACACTCCTGGGTTGCAAAACTGGCAAGAGGCTGGGAAAAGATTTACATCTCAAAGGCACAGAGAAAGAACTTACAATTTCAAGTTTTCTAAGGTAAATGCTCTAAAAAAAGGATAGGGGCCTATAATCCAGAAGAAAATGGTCTAAAGTTCAGTCAAGCTGAAGATAAGAAGCTGATAATATAGTAAAGAAAACATATGCTAACCATTTGACTAAGAATACAGTAATTCATTTGAATAGTGCTGCAGTGGACATGTGGGTAAAGATATCTCTTTGAGATAATGATTTTATTTCCTTTAGATGTATACCCAGAAATGGATTGTTGGATCTTATGGTAGTTCTATTTTTAATTTCTTGAGGAACCTCATATTGTTTTCCAGGGTGGCTGCACCAGTTTGCATTCCCACCAACAGTGCACCAGGGTTCCCTTTTCTCTACATCCTCACCACTTGTTATCTAATCTTTTTTGATAATAGCTTAACTGGTATGAGTTGATACCATATTGTGGTTTTGATTTGCATTTCTCTGATGATTCAGAGATCTTTTGTGGTTCCAAACAATTTTTAGAATTGTTTTCCTATTTCTGTGAAAAAGGCCACTGGAAATTTGATAAGGATTAAATTGAGCCCACTGATTGCTCTGGATAATATGCACAATTTCACAATTTAGTTCTTCCAACTCATCAGCATGGAATTTTTTCCTATTTATCTGTTTCTTCCTCAGTTTTTTTCATCAGTGTTTTATGGTTTTCAGTACATAGGTCTTTCATGTTCTTGGTTAAATTTATTCCTAAATATTTTCTTTTTGATGCTATTATAAACGGGATTATTTTAATTTCTCTTTCCAATAGCTCATTGTTAGTGTATGGAAATGCAACTGATCTTTGTATACTGATTTTATATCCTGCAACTTTACTGAATTCATTTATTACTTCTAGTAGTTTTTTGGTGGAGTCTAGGGTTTTCTCTATATAATATCATGTCATCCACAGAGACAATTTTACTTCTTCCTTTCCAATGTGGATGACTATTTTTCTTGCCTAAATGCTCTGGGTAGGACTATATTTGTTCAGTACTATACTTGCTCTGTGGCCTAACATGTGATCTATTCTAGAGAATGTTCCATGTGTGCTTGAGAAGAATGTGTATTCTGCTGCAGTTGGACGGAATGACTTGTATAGGTCTGTTAGTCCCACCTGGTCTAACATGTAGTTTAAGCCCAGTGTTTCCTCATTGATTTTCATCTGGATGATCTATCCATTGTTGAAAATGGGGTATGGAGCCTCATATTATTATATTGTTGTCTGTAGGTGGAGACTTTATTTTATTATTATTATTTTTTAAAGATTTTACTTATTTATTTGACAGAGACACAGCGAGAAAGGGAACACAAGCAGGGGCAGAGGGAGAGAGAGAAGCAGGCTTCCTGCCAAGCAGGGAGCCCGATGCGGGGCTCGATCCCAGGACCCTGGGATCATGACCTGAGCCGAAGGCAGACGCTTAATGACTGAGCCACCCAGGCGCCCCTGTAGGTGGAGACTTTATTCTGTTAATATATGCTTCATATATTTGGTACACAATACTGGGTGCATAATCATTGATCTTAATAGAGAGTTGTGGGCAGGATTCAAATAATCATGGAATGCTGTCAAACAAAGTGGTAGAACAAACAAATATCTATCCCCACCACCCAATATATAATCCCCGGTTTTTTAGTTTGTTTTTTATCTACTAGTGCAGCATATGGTTTAAAATATTTATATTCTATGAGAATTGGCTAAATTCTCTAAAATCCTCGTAAGTTTTACCACTAGCATCTATCAATATTATAGATCTTGATGCACTAATGGAGAAATTTAGGAGTGACTGCATTTGGTAAGTAGAGATTTTGGTATAAGCACAGTCAATAATTTGTCCCAAGTAATCAAAATGTCGATAAATTAATTTGATACAAATTAGGTCAAAGTGAGAGTTTCTATGAAGATATGGTAGTAGAAAAACACAGTCTAGAATTCTGGAAGAACAATTCAAAGAAAGAAAAAAAAGACTGGGAAATATTGTCAAACAAGATAAGAAAGGAAGGAAAGGAAGAAAATTTGTTAAGGTTCTACTTAATGTGATAATCACTGGGCAAAGTACCTTTCACAAATTATGTCATTAAATCCAGGCAACCTCCCAGCCAGGTAGCATTGGTCTCATTTTACATATGAGGAAGCCAAGCACCCCAGTAATCAAGTAGCTTGTCCAAGTCAGCGCTTGTAAAGGATGGAAACAGGATTCAATCCCATGCCAATATAACATCAAAGTCCATTCTCTCTTTTTTTAAATATAGTATAGAATTTGGGGTTCTGTCCATTTCTGAAATTTTGTTGAAGTCAAAAATAAGTTTAAGCAGAACTTAATACACACTAAAGTTTGCAGTCTAGGTCCTATTTTTGTGTGCCCTTGAGCTAAGAATGATTTTTACATTTTTATAGGATTATAAAAAAAAAAGAAAGAAAAAAAAAGAATATGCAGCAGAGACCCATATGTGGCCCACAGAGCTCATAAAAGCCTAAAATATTTACTATCTGGCTCTTTGCAGAAAAAGTTTGCCAACCCCTAATCTAAAATAAAAATTGCTTTCTAGTTAACTTTTTAAATATTCTCTCTCTTTTTTCTGTGAAATAAAAAATAACTAGTTAATATTTTTCATTTTAAGTATAAATATATATAATATCCCTAGTTTTAGACAAGCCTGTAGTGGGACAGTCCAAAGTACCAAGGTCAAGTAGGAAGTGATCATTTGCATTGTAATCATACTAGGCATAGAAAAATGTAAATATCTAGCTTCCTAATGCATTTTAATTTTTTTAAGGATTTTATTTATTTGAGAGAGAGAGGTGGGGGGGGCATGAGCAGGGGTGAGGGGCAGAGGGAGAGAGAGAGAAGCAGACTCCCCACTGAGCGGGGAGCCCAGGGGCTCGATCCCAGGATTCTGAGATCATGCCCTGAGCTGAAGGCAGATGCTTAAGCGACTGAGCCACCCAGGTGCCCCTCCCTAATGCATTTTAAATGATTTTCTTTTCATGTGACTTTTCTGAATTTAGTAATCATTTTCTTTCTCCATGAGTAAAAGAAGAGCCCTGCCTGTCTCCCCTGGATCTTTCTATTCCACTGCACTACCTCTCACATTTCCACATGGAACTCCTTTTCTTCTCACCTTTCTTAGATATTATGTTTTATTATAACTTCGTGAGGTGGGTAGGGAAGATGTGTTATTACCCACATTTAATAGATAAAAAATAATGTGCTACACCCAAATAATGCAAGTCACCCAATGCTAAGTCTAGCTTCTACAAAGGGTTTTCTTGTTTTAGTGAGTTGCTCAGGCTCCCAACTTCCCCACTCCAAAACAACCCACCTAATCTGAACTAAGGTTTACATGGACATTTGACTTTATTATTTTACCACAGAAAGGGTAGTGTGGCAGCCACTGAGGGTCCAATCCCATCCAGAAAGAACCAAGCTTTCACCTATGAGGACGGCAGTAAGGGGACGACCTCAAGCGACAAGGGCCATCAGGAACTACTATGGCATGTGAGCCAAGGCCATGCTCTTCCTAGGCAGCACCTGTCAAACAATGATCACGGTGGGGGTATTGCGTGGCCATTGCTCCCCACGGGGCTCTTCCAATGGGTACTCTCTGCTCTGATGCTCCCTGTCAGAGCTGTATCACAGTCTGAGCTCTCCCGGCCCAATCCTGCCTGTCCCCTTGCCAGTCACGGGTCACACCAACATCCCACTCTCAAAGCTTTCCTTGTCCAATCTTGCTTTTTCTCTTTTTCTCTTCATAGATAATATACTTGCTTCCCCCATTAAGGCCTTGCACTCCTAATTCTATCTCAGCATTGGCCCTCCAAGAACTGGATTTGGCACAGGTGGTCAGTAAATCATAGCCTTTGTTAGAAGCACTAAACAAATAAAGATGAAAACAAATTAGACTTTGATGCCCATGAAGAACGCAACTTTCCTACACTGAAAAGGACTCTCTCAAACATTCTTCCCCTTTTAGTAACCACATCTGCACCCATATATGCCATATTCTCAAGTTCTGCACTTAGTTAAACCTTTACTTCCCATTGCCTTTGCTTCCTAATGTGGGAAAGCTCTTACACTGCTTTATTTTTCCAAATGGATGGGTAGAACTAATGATTACAGAACACCCTGTGATAAGTCCTCTTTGCAGTGAATTGCATGGGAAGGGCCTTCATCTTCAACCCAGCATCCCTCTAAGGATGCCCAAAGTGCTCTTCTCTACCTCCTACCACAGCCCTGGATTCACACTTCACAATTCCTGGGTTCACCACTCTCCCCTGAATCCTATTCTGGAATGTACATTCCTTTAACCACAAAGCAACTTATTGGGTTTTCATTTTTGTCCATGGATTTACTATTTAAAAATGTAATAGCATTATTTAGCTTTGCTTTTCTTTTTTTGGGGGGGGGGGGAGGGACAAAGGGAGAGAGAGAATCTTAAGCAGCTCCGTGCCCAGCACAGAGTCCGATGCTGGGCTTGATCTCACAACCTTGAGATCAAGACCTGAGCCGAAATCAAGAGTTGAATGCTTAACCAACTGAGCCACCCAGGCACCCCTAGCTTTTCTTTGATTTAAGCCCTGGCTCCACATTTATAGGCTGTTAGCTCTGAGGGGCCAAGTGGCCAGGAGAATTTTGTACACATTTTCGTATCTGTCACAGTACCTACTCTTAAGGGCTTCTACACAGGCTTAAATAAATTTTTATTGATTTGACTTGATGGTAATAATTGGAAAAATTGAACTAAATTCTTTTCAATAGCTGCCTGAGTGCCAAGCATGATAAACTACTGAGAATCATATATTTAACAAAAAACAAAGAAAAAGAAAAATGAATGCATATTTATTGAACGCTCACCACGTGAAAGCATTATGTGCTTTACAGAAGTCAAATCATTTAACCCTCATGACCCTAAAAGGAGGTTATTTTAAGATATCTTGAGGATGAGAAAACAGGATGAGTCGAGTTAGGTACCCTGTGCAAAACAAACTTATAGCAAGGGGCAAAGTTGAAAGTGAACCTAAATCAGTCTGATCAGAGGCTGAGTTTTTTCCCTGTCTCACTTAGAGAAAGAAGAGATGATATAAGCACATCTACAGGTCCTAAGGTAACTTTTACTTTGAGAAAATTACAGCAGATTTAAATTTGGTAATATTTTAGAGCAAGGGGAGTTTATTTCTAATTGAGGGGCTCAGAGAAAGAAACATTTGAGTTGGGCCTTGACAAATACCTAAGATTTCCACAAACGAGGATAGGGAAAAAGAAGTAACCCAAGAAGGAAAACCAGAGCACAGGTCGGTGTAGGTTGGTAGTGCAGAGGTTATTGGAAATACAACACAAGCCAGAAAAACTGGTCAGCAGAAAGCTTCTAAAACCATGTTAAGAAGCTGGAACACAATTTTTGCATGTAAATGCAAGTCACCAAAGGTTTTTGGCAAAGAGTATTATCAGTACCAGCAGCACCATAACGAGGAAACAGAAGCAGAGAATCCATTTAGGAGAATGTAACAATAGTCCAGGCAAAGGCCAATGGGAGGGCGGACTAGTGTGCTGGTGAACAAAAGAAGGGAGACAAAGAAGAACCATGGTTCTTGGATAAGAGGACCAATGACAACTCTAAAAATGGTGTGGCTGGCCACTATGTGAGGAGTCAGTGAATAAAGGAAACAGGTGGAAGAGGTGGTTGGGAAAGAAAAGGATTTATTCATTTTTGTACCAAAAGCAAACTGGCTGACTGGTGGCTAACACCCTAACCCAACCAGTTCCTGGTTCTTTCAGTTTATGCAAGATTGAGTGGCTTGCTCATAGTTGATGGAAAAAGTAAAGGACCTGTTTCCCAGCAAGAGTCAAATCTGCTGCCTTCCTGCTCCCCAAGCAACCAGGAATCCTAAGCACCAAGCAGCCAAATTGGCTCAAACGGAAGCATTTCTCAACACTTGATGCGATGGACAGGAAAAATGTCAGCTGGAAAAGGGTGCAAGAGGTTATGGAGCTGAGAGAGAAAGAAGCAAGACACGACGTGAACAAATGTCACTGCCCAGTGGGATGTGACCACCCATTAAATCACATTATTACTTTACCTCCACTTTGCAGACTGATTATACATTAGAGAAGTATATTCAGCCCCCAAAATGGGATTCACTTTTTAAGAATTTAGCCTTTTGTCATACACTCTCATATCTTATCATAATTTACAGTATTTTATACAATTAAATCCTTTTAATTAACACACCTTGTTGTATCGAGAAATGTGTCTGTTAAGCTCTCATTATCAGAGACTGATGGAAATTATACTCTGGAAGGAGACAGCCACTATTCATGACTTTTTTAAATGGAAATTTAGAAAACACTTTGAAAACTCTAGCAAGAACATACAGACTTATGCAGCAACTTTGAAGGCTCTTTAAAAAAAGCCAGCATTTATCTTATTTGAATAAGGTATAATATTTCCCTACTCAATCTACAAGATACTATAATGTAAAAATCTTCTCAAGAAACTAAATGCTTCCTGACTAATGAAAATCACTATATGCCAAAAGAGGAATAAAGTATGCAATGTGTAAGCAGCATGTTTGTGTTCACAAACATCCCTCGTGTCTGTTAAAAACTTAACATGTAACCTCACAGATGCTACTCCATGTTGATATAAATCTGTGCTTTTTACTCTTTTATTGTATAGCACCTCTTTTGTTTTTCAATTTCCCTCCCTTGTTTTGGCCAGTAATGCCGCATTACTGCTATACAGTCTAGACAAAATAATGCAACTTTTAAAAGGTGCCAGCTTACTTTTCAAACATGATGCTTATTAGAATAAGCATGAAGATGTATTTTTCAAAACTACAGTCTGACCTGATCTGAGCCATAAAAAGTCTGCAGTTTCTGTTTTCTGATGGATGCAACATGCGGTTATTCTTAAAAAAACAAACACAAAAAAAAACAAAAAAAAAATCTGTTTTATGTGTTGGAGGTTTTTTTCCCCTCTTGGATCTCAAAACTACCTACTCTATTTCAAATCTGAACTTTTATCCTGTTTTCTTTATACATAATATTCATTGAGAGTGAGAGACTTAAAGACACATCTGTGGGGTTAACTTATGAGAGATGGCAGATGCACGGGGCCTCTTCTCATGATCTCTTCAGGCATCTAAGGCTCTGTTGGGCCTTAGATGCCTGAAGAGCCATGGTCTATGGCTCCTTTAAATGGTGCTGCAGATTCAAGCATCATCGCAAAATACCCAGGTATTTAGCAGTATTCTAAATGATCCTCACATTTTGAACCCGTGACCTGTTTTTCTATTCCAACCTGGTTCTTTTAGCAATATGTGAAAGCCTATTTGATCAAATAGGGCTGTGACTTAATATGCTTTCCAGACTTTGGGGGGAACTTCCCTCAGTAGATCATATGCTAGAAATTGCTTCTGTCCCAGAAACGCCTTTTGCCCACAAAAGAAAACCATTCTAATTACAGTCGCTTTCCAATTTGTCCTTCTGACACAAGTTCTCAAGAATTATATGAAAGAACCTACAATACCCTTTCTTTCTAATTTCCAACGTGATATCAAAGCACATAATTTGTGTCTGTCCTTTAACAAAACAAATAGGCAATGGGAGAGGATAATCTGAATTGCATCCAATTTATGGTCTTCCTTTTTGTCTAAATCAAATCTGAACTTAAGACTTTTCAGCATGTCAGTGAGCATTCTCAGAGCTTGGTGTATCTGTAAATAGTAGACACAAAATGTTAGCTGATATGATTTGACTGCCATTGCTATAATCTTATGAACACGTTTGCCACAGGGAAGTTGTATCTACATAAAACACAGCTAACCAACGTTCAAACTAGCTGTCCTGTTCCACACTAACTACATTAACTACAAATCCCACCGGCATTTGAGGTTGCCAGCACCAATGCCATTCACGCACGCACAGTTGGTTTAACAGCCCTAAACAGGGGTACATCTTAGCCCATTCAATTCACGCAGCTTAAGGAGTTGATTCAGAATCCAAAAACGTCATTTTCCCACACTAACTAAAAAACAAAGAAACACATATATATATGTGTATATTTGTGTGTGTGTGTGTGTGTGTGAATCAGGATGCTCAAATATTCTTTGGTCATGTATGCATTTGGCCTTCAGAAATAGAAATAATATGACCAGTGGGACTCAGGAGGCACTCAATAAGCATGTATTGATTATAGAAAAACACTAATTTTTCAACAGCATTAACTCTCTTGGGAATCATATTCCTGGGGATAGGTAATTTGCTAAATGGGCCATCCTACATTTACAGTGCACCTACACTCCTAAAATGTGAAATCTTTTCCCTTATGTAGAAAATGGACCCTGGATGTTCTGGTTCCTACAACTGGGTGGACATCTATCAATAAACTACGCATCTGGGGAGAATTATACTTATCAAATCCAATTCATTACCATCTTCTTAATATCTAACCAGAACATCATTATGTCTTTTTTCATAAATCTAAAGAATTCTTGGAAAGCAAAATAAGATATGGTACTCTTTTGTTATAAGTATAAAAATAATGAAATTATCTTCTAGCTATTACTTACTGAGTGCTTACTATGTGCCTCTTATTTAAGCCTTTTACATGTTTAAATCACTTGATTCTTCTCCCTCTGTGAGGGAGGTACCATTATCCTTATTTTCAAATGTGGAAACAGAAGCAGGTGAAAAAAATACGGCAAAGGAAATAGCTAATAAGAGGCAGAGCCAGAACTCAAAGCCAGGGAGGGAGTCTGATTCTGGAGCTCACACCCTTAACTATTTTGACACTGAACCTATATTGAAAGTTATACAAATAGTTGCCATCTTCTTCTATTAAACTTTTTGCCTGGGATTAGGAGAAGGTAAACCACCCTTTTTTTATTTTTTGTTTTTTTAAAAGATTTTATTTGAGAGAGAGAGAGAAGGACAGGGAGAGGGAGAAGCAGACTCCCTGCTGAGCAGAGAGCCTGACTTGCGGCTGGATCCCAGGACTCCGAGATCACGACCTGAGCTGAAGGCAGATGCTTAACACCGAATGAGCCACCCAAGTGCTCCACACCACCCTTTTCTTTTCTTTTTTTTAATATCTTCTGATTCTGAACAAGGACATTTAGCTCCAGAATAAACAAGCAGTCTATTATCATGAAAATTCCACCACACCTGGGCAAGAATTAACTGCCTGGAGATCCCATGTGTAAGAACAAATCCTGTTAAAAACCTAGCTGATCTGGGCCAGCCCAGAGTGGCCCTAGGCAAAATAAAAGAGGGTGCTTCTCTCTCCCCTCTATTCTCACTTTTCCCCCTTACCATTTCCCCCCCCCATTCTGGTGCTCACATACGGCCAAAATACACTGGTATTTGTGCTCAAGTGTTAGCAACTTATAAGAAACAGAACACTCCTGAGGTTTTTATTAAAATTGTTTGGAAAATGTATTATCTCAACTTTCGTGCAAAGATTCATCTAGGTCCCTGTATTGGTTTTGCAGGGTTGCCGCTCTAACAAGGTACCACAGATTGGGCAGCTTAAACAATCACAGAAATGCATCATCTCCCAGTCCTCGGGGCTACCTGTCTGCCCTCAGGTTGTTCGCAGGGTTGGTCCCTGCGGAAGGCTGGGAGGGATGATCTGTTCCATGCCTCTCTCCTAGCTTCGGGTGATCTCAGGTGCTCCAAGTTTATAGAAGGCGTTCTTCCTGTCTCTTGTCTTTCCTCTATTCATGTCTGGTCTGTCTCTATGTCCAAGTTTTCCCATTCATAATCTCAACTGTACTGGATTAGGGCCTTCCCAATTGACTTCATCTTAACTCAAAAAAACCCTATTTCCAAATAAGGTCACATTCACAGATTCTGGGGGTTGGGACTTCAACATCCTTTGAGGGGACACAATTTAACCCATAGCAGCCCCTATTTCTCAGTTTCTCTCCAGGAATATGCTGGCAGAGCTCTACCCATTAAAAAACAAAAACAAAAACAAAACACTGCTAATGGCTGTATAAAGTCTCAATGATCTCTTGACACTGGATAGATGTCTCACAATAGGAATTTAAGAAATGTACAAATGCCTTAGTCGCTATATGTGGCTCTACTACATCCAGCTCTACTTGGTTGGCTTTAACTGTTCCTACTGAACACTGACTGACTGACTAATCAATTCATTTTGCATTAACCTAGTCAATTACTCACTGTTCACTTGCCATTTATTTATTGAGTGCCTTATTATATGCCATGCTCTGTGCCAGCTGCTGGGCATACATCAGCGAATACAACACAATCCCTGTTTTCCTGTATTCAAGACTAGAGACTGGCTCTCCTGAGGGACATTCAACTCAGGGAAATCATGCTCACCTGGTTCTGCACCAGTAGTTTCCTAAGTCAGATTTGTAGCTTACAGCCAGTTCTATGCAGGAAGTCAGGGGCTATGAGAGCTAAAAGGGGTCAAAGAGATCATATGATCTAGGTGACTCAATTAAAGATAGGGAAGTTATAACAGAGAAGTTTCCCGCAATAAATAATTTTTAGAAAAGGAAAAAAGAGCTTAAGAACATGGACTTAGCTTAAGCACATGAGCCACTGGGTGGCTCAGTCGGTTAAGCATCTGCCTTCGGCTCAGGTCATGATCTCAGGGTCCTGGGATGGAGACCCACATCATGGGGCTCCTTGCTCAGCCAGGGAGTCTGCTTCTCCCTCTCCTGTTGCCCCTCGCCCCCCCACCCCCCGTGCTCGTGAGTGCTCTCTTTAAAAAAAATAAAATCTTTAAAATAAATATATAAACAAAAATCTTAAAAAAAAAAGAGCTTAAATACAATTAGAATAAAAATTGTCTGTATTCCCATTTTCTAATGAATGTTAGGATAATGGAGAAAGAAAGTAGATATAAAACTGTACCTGACATTGAGGAGTGATGTTGATTTTGTTAAGTAACAGCATGGTGATAATATGGTGAACTGTCCTTGTTTTGTGGAAATGCATACATTAAGTATTTAGAGATAAACTGTCATGATATCTAATTGTTTTAAAACCTTTCAGGCAAAAAATAGGTAAAATTTCAAAATGTTAATTTTGAAATCAAAGTAATGGGTATCGGGAGTTCTCTATTATTCAGTATGTTTCAAATTTTTCAAAATACAAGGTTGAAAAAAAACTGTATCCTCCTAGAGGCACAATTATCTACTTAACAGATTCTCACTCGTCTCAGAGTCCCAGCACTGGGAAGTAAGCTTCACAAAATACTAATTTTAAATATGGAGACCATGGCTTCTAAATCATAATTATTATGCTGTTTTCTTCAATATTTTCCACTCCTCACCACCTTCCAATAAGACTCTAGTAGCCTATATTCATATTACTGTCATTTGCATAGTATTTTGAATAAGAATTTTTTTCTTTTTATATGGATCTAATCTGATTTAAAATCAAACATCTTAATATACACATGTTAAGAATAAATTTTGATAATAGGAGCACCATTCACTATCAGATAACAGAGCTAAAATACATTTGATTACTTAAACAATTTTAAAGTAATTTAATAAATTGGAGTGCAGTAAAACATAGCAGTATTAACACATTATAGAATGTTAGAGGGGAATAAAATTTGGAGCTTACTTTATTTTTATTTGACAAATCATACTGAAAGTATCCCCAAATAGTAAGTTTATAAAACTGATCTATGAGTAGAGATACATAGAAGGTATTAAATCTTAAAAACATATTCATGTGACAAATTATATTGAGACAAAAAATTTAGTGGAAGTAATTTACAAACAATTCTATTAATATAAAGCTCATAAAATTTTAAAAGTTCAAATAACTAAAATCATAGGAATAAATTTCAAAGTCCCTTTGCTCAACTAAAAGTGTACATCAGAACCTCACAAGAAGAAAGACGTACATGTTATTGCATAAACACTACCATGTTAATCTACAGTATAATCCTATCCATGTGACACCAAAATACTTTAAAGAAGCTTTACCAGCTGTACCATCCAGTAATATTATGGTATCATCAAGCTAAGACATACAATGCTACTCCAAAGATAATGAAATACAGAGGTGTATCACCAGGACTTAATTTTATATATGTTCAACAAATGAAATGCTACCTCTAAAAAATGGTACCATATTATGTGCATATACCATGCAAAATTCTTATAAACACATTCGCACTCCATCTTACAAGTAACTGTAACTGATAAATGGATTATGTTAGAATTCCCTCTAGCACACAGTGAACAAGCAGCTTTAATGAGGCTTATGACCCTACCCTATGGATGAAAGTGAGCATTTTGCCACCAGATACAGGTCAGGTACTTCAATTCCTGCTCCCCGATCATTAAATTTTTTCTAAATTTAAACTTTTTAACTTCCTTCGCTATGCAACAATAGCTGGACACTTTGGAAACATTATAAGAAACATTACCTTATGCAATGAGTATTAAGCATTTGGAAACACATTTTTAGAGAATCACAGAATTTTAGAGCTACAAGGGAACTTTTGAAATAACTCGAAGTCTCACATTTTATTGACTGGAGAACTAAAGTCCTCACAGGTTAAAACATTTGCAGAAGGTTGCAATCCTGCTCAGGGTTAGGGCTGAGTCAGGAACCTCAGCTCCTGACTTTCACTCCAATACAACTCTCTGTAGTCAAGTAAGTGTTTTAAAAAATGATAGGTTTCCTAAGCCATCCTTATCCCTCCATTTGTTGACACACAGAACTGTTTTCTCTCTGTGAGGGCCTTTCTCTCTGACTTAGCAGGCCGCTTTGGGGCAGAAACACATGGAGCGTTGTGGGGTGAGGGACCTGAGCAATCAGGTCAATCTGGGCACTAAGTGAGATGGCACTAAGTGAGATCCAGACTGGCCTTAACCTCCTGAGTCAATAAAGTACTTCTTAAAGGGTAATTACAAAAGCAACACTAACCCAGGTACTGTGAGGAATACAAAAGAAGGAAGAGAAGTAAAACCTATCTACAAAAGTCTCAAGGGGGGCGAAAAAAAGTCTCAAGGAGTCCATTCTAGTTCAGAACATAAGATAACTGAGACTGAGGGCTTTTGCATTTAGAATACATATTAGAAGCTAAAGGAAATTGGAAAAGGAAATCAGTATAAACCAGAATCATCCAGAAAATCTTCATGTAAAAGCAGGAATATAAGCTGGTGTGTGAAAAAATAATGTGCTGCCATGAAAAGATGCTCAATATCACTGGTCATCAGGGAAATGAAAATCAAAACTACAATGAGGGGCACCTGGGTGGCTCAGTCGTTAAGCTCTGCCTTCGGCTCAGGTCATGATTCCAGGGTCCTGGAATCGAGCCCCGCATCGGGCTCCCTGCTCAGTGGGAAGCCTGCTTCTCCCTCTCCCACTCCCCCTGCTTGTGTTCCCTCTCTGGCTGTGTCTCTCTCTGTCAAATAAATAAATAAAATCTTAAAAAAAAAAAACAAAAAAACTACAATGAGATATCACCTCACACCTGTCACAATGGCTAAAATCTAAACACAAGAAACAACACGTGTTGGTGAGGATGTGGAGAAAGGGGAACCCTCTTGCACTGCTGGTGGGAATGCAAGCTGGTGCAGCCACTCTGGAAAACAGTAAGTAGAGTCCTCAAAAAGAGAAAAATAGAGCTACCCTATGATCCAGCAACTGCATTACTAGGTATTTATCCAAAGGATATAAAAACACTAACTCAAAGGTATACATGCACCCCAATGTTTATAGCAGCTATAAGATATGGTATAGAGGGGTGCCTGGGTGGCTCAGTCATTAAGTGTCTGCCTTCGGCTCAGGTCATGGTCGCAGGGTCCTGGGATCGAGCCCTGCATCGGGCTCCCTGCTGGGCAGGAAACCTGCTTCTCCCTCTCCCGCTGTGTCTGTCATATAAATAAATAAAATCTTAAAAAAAAAAAAAAAAAGATGTGGTATAGATATACAATGGAATATTACTCAGCCATCAAAAAGAATGAAATCTTGCCATTTGCAATGACATGGATGGAGCTAGAGTATATGCTAAGCAAAATTAGTCAGAGAAATACAAATACCATGTGATTTCACTCACATGTGGAATTTAAGAAACAAAACAAATGAGCTAAGAGAAAAAAAAAGAGAGAGAGGCAAACCAAAAAACAGACTCTTAACTCTAGAGAACAAACTGATGGTTACCAGATGGGAGATGGGTGGGGGAATAGGTGAAATAGGGGATGGGGATTAAGGAGCGCACTCGTTAGGGCGCCTGCGCAGCTCAGTCGGTTAGGCGTCCGACTTGATTTCGGCTCAGGTCATGATCTCAGGGTCGTGCCCAACGAGCCAGTTTAAGATTCTCTCTCTTCCTCTCCCTCTTCCCCTCCCCCCCTCCCCCATCTCTCTCTCTCTCTCAAAAAAAAAAAGTACACTTATTGTGATGAGCACCAGGTGATGTATGGAAATATTGAATCACCATATTGTCCACCTGAAATGAATATTACACTGTATGTTAACTAACTGGAATTTAAATAAAAACTTTAAAAAATGATGTGCTTTTGATCAACAAAGTAGCCTTTTACAGGTGAGGAGAACATCTGCACCTCTGAAACAGAAAGATAAAAAGATGTGCACAAACCCTGATTTTAGTTAAACTGCTTCACCTTTCTTCACTAGTGACACTGGGAGATACAGCCACGTGTGTGGCACGCCGTGGCAAAACCACCACTCGATAGGACTTCTGGTAATGCCATTGTAAGTAATGAAATCAGAAAGGCACATTCGTTTTCCAAATACCATAACAGGACCCATAAGCCTAACTTTCCAGTAATCAATTGTGCAATACCGTATCATATTTCAAAGTCAGTGAGGTTTCTAAACAGAAGTTAGAAAACTTAAGTAGTCTAAGAGGATGTTACCTACTTATCAGGGAAGCATAAATTTAGAAACATTATTTTATTTAAAGAATATAGCATAATCCTTAGTACACAATAAATGTCCAAAATATAGTTGCGATTGATTTACATTGTCTTTTCTGAAGATGTACCTCCTCTATAAGTGGATGTTTCTTAATATAATTTTAATTTTTAATTTAAAGGATTTTTTTAACCAAACCAATATACTTGATTTCTTTCCTCCTCTTCTACTGAATACAATATTACCCCTGAAGCATTTTCTTTAGTCTTCTGTCTAAAACAGATTATTTTTTTAAAGAAATCTTATTAAAATGGAGATATTGTAAAGAAGTACATAAGAAATCACGATTTTTTTTTAAATGAGACTTTTCCAAAGATTTTTTTCTTTCAACAAAAAATGATAAAGATAATGAAAGAAAGAAGGTAAATGGTGTACACTTTGAGAGTCTTCAAAATTCCAAATTTGGAGAGTACCAGATGAGTTATCAAGAAATGGCCTATTATAATAGGGAAAAAGAAGACTAAAATAATCTACAGTCTGTTTCACCTCTCAATGAGGTTACTTGTCTGATTATAGGTAAAAACACTGATCCCAGTCTGATTAGTATTTGGAGAATTAAAATAAAAAAAAACCACAATAAAATGAAATTGGCCCAGAGCATCAAGTGTGCCTCCAATGGGCTATCCAGAACTTTATCTTGACTATCATCCCTGTCAGGACCCTTTCATTCCACCTTAACTAAGATGGCTGTTGTTCCTACCCAATACCTCTTTGAGTCTATTTCCTATTTTTACCTCAGTCCTTACAATTCTACTGCTTTGACAAAGGCTGTATAAATGTCAACCTTTCTTGCCTTTATCTCTTGCCGAATCGTTCAACAATTCTTCCCTCTCTACTCTTTGAATCTCTTTTTCCACTTGTTTTTTCTCTTCATTAAACAGCTTATTGCTCAAGTTCCTTTCTCCATAATTTTAATTCAAAAAACACATGAGGCTGAATTAATACTTAAAACTATAATCCAAGAAAACTTTCTGGAAATAAAAGGCTCAGTCTACATATCAAAAGGGCCCACCAGATATTCGGGAAAACCAATACAGGATGATCTACTCTAAACATATCCCAATAAAACCATTAGACATCATTAATAAAAAAAAAGGCAGCAAGGCAAAAAGGAAAATAACATACAGTGGTAAGAGAATTAAACTAGCAGCAGAATTCTAAAAAGCAACATGCAAAAGAAGGCAACAACAGATCAGAATTTTCAAGAGATTCAAGGACAAAAAGTGTGAACTAAATATTTTACATCCATCCAAGCTATCCCTCAAGGATCAAGGCTATTGAAAAAGTTTTACACATGCAAGGGAATGTTGTACCCATAGGCACTTCTTGAGCAATCTACTAGATTAGTTTCATTCAATCTAAAGATGAGTGGGTAACTTTGGCAAAAGGACAGAAAGGTGAATATTTAATATATTTAATTATATCTAAGACCAAAACAAGGCTGGTGCTAAATGAAGAATATACGAATGATCTACGTCCTGACAAGGTAAAGTGGTATGACTAAAAACTAAGGTGACAACATTAAGGGAAAGAGGAAAGTAGAATAAGCAAGAGTGAATCAGTAGTAGGTAGAAGTAAACAACTACCATAAAAGACTATCAGGTAGCAGTAAAAGATTAAATACAGACAAAAGGAGCTAAAAGCATCTTTAGAAAGCATAGATTAGGGCAATCACTACAACAAAAATATAAACTTTCACAGATAGTCCCCTCCCCAAAAAAAGAAACCTTAAAGAATATAAGATCAAAGAAAACACAAATGTAGTGGAGCAAATATAAATAATGAATATTTACCAAGTAGCACAGCAATGATCTTTATGAAACAAAAACTACAGGAGAACTTGATTCTGGCCCTTGAGGCCACACAGGAACACACTAATAACAGAATGTTTTTGTTTTTGTTTTTTTTTAAGTAGGCACACCCAGTATGGAGCCTAATGCAGGGCTTAAACTCATAATCCCGAGATCAAGATCTGAGCTGAGATCGAGTCCCATGCTTGACTGACTGAGCCACCCAGGCGCCCCTAGCAGAAGATCTTTAAATATCACTCTTGATACAAATCAAGTGGACAAAAAGTAAGTAAAGATATAGATGACATAAATAATACAGTCAATAAGGTAGATCTTTTGGACAGATAATAAACTTTATACTATGAAAATACAGATTATCTTTTTCTCAAATAGGCATGGAATACAGACAAAAACTGATCTTCTCAGTCACCAATAAAAGCTTTAGTGCATTCTGAAGAGTAAAATTATCATAAACAATATCCTGACCATCTTGTCACAAGTCTAGAATTTAATAACAAACTTTTTTAAAAAGGTCCTTCTTCTTGAAAATTTAAAAATCTTCTATTGAACAACTTTTTGGTGAAGAATAAAAACCTTCTAAAAAAAGATATTAAAAAGATATTAAAACATAATATATTAAAATCTATGAATATGATATAAAGCTGTGACCAGAGGAAAAATCAGTCTTAAACACTTAGAGAAAAAAAAAAAAAAAATTAAGGAAAATAAATGAAACAGATCAGAAACTGAAGACCAAGAGAAAGAAAAAGGCAGAATTAAAAGAGCACAAGAAATAACATAGTAAAGGCAAAAATCACAAATTAATGAGGTAGATAAGGGACAATATATCTCATTAATAAATCAGAAACCAAGTTGAGTGGAAAAATAAACACATTTACTAAGGCAGAAAAAAAGGAAGCAAAAATAAAAAATAACTAGAAGGAAACGACCATTGAAGTAGAAGAAAATTTAAAAGTCATAAGAGGCTACAATGCATAATACCATACAAATAAATTTGAAAAACTACACAAAATGGTTAACTATTATAATTGACCTAAGTAGAGATAAAAATCTTCCCATCTCCATGGGAAAAAGTAGAGTTACAAGAAACTGCCTCACGGAAAAAAAGCAGAACCAGATGGTTTCATATTCAAAAATCAAATGGTATCAATTTAATAGAAATAGTTCTGGGCACCTGGGTGGTTCAGTCGGTTAAGCATCTACCTTCAGCTCAGGTCATGATCCCGCAGTCCCAGGATGGAGTCCTACATCGGGCTCCCTGCTCAGCGGGGACTCTGCTTCTCCCTCTGCCCTTCACCTCACTCATGCTCTCTCTCTCAAATAAATAAAATTAAAAAAAAAAAAAAGTTATGGAACATAGGAAATGAATTAAAACTTCCAAATTCTTTTTATGAAATAGAATGTTGATACCTAAATCTGATAAAAATAGTACAGAAATAGAAAATGACAGGCCAACCTCACTTATAAATACCTATATGAAATACTATGTAAAGAATTAGTGAATATACTTCAACACATATTAAGTAAATAATATAATATAACAAAGTGGGATTTACTCCTGGAAAGTAAGAGTAGTTCAATATTAAAAGCACAGCAATATATCATACCATATTAACTGATCTGAGAAAAACATATGATTATTTCCATACATCCTAAACAAATCTTTGATGAAATTCAATTCTCATTCCATAAAAAGAAAAAAATCCATTCAAGAACATAGGAGAGTCGCCTGAGGGGCTCAGTCGGTTAAGCATCTGCCTTTGGCTCAGGTCATGATCCTGGGGTCCTGGGATTGAGCCCCGCATTGGGCTCACTGCTCAGCGGGGAGTCTGTTTCTCCCTCTCTCTCTGCCCCTCCCCCACTCGTGCACACACTCTCTCTCTCTCTCTCTCTCTCATATAAATAAAATCTTAAAAAAAAAAGAACATAGGAATTGATGGTGATTTCCTTACTATGACTATAAGGACACACACATGTACACATTCACATACACACATGTAGACACACCTTTGTCCTAAAGCCAGCATCACATTTAATGGGGTAAACTTCAGGTATTTCCACTAAGATCAGGAAGAGGTGAGTATAATCACTACCTTCACTACTATTTTCTATGTACTGGATGTACTAGCAATACAATTAGACAAAACAAATCAAAGATATAAGAACTGGAAGAGAAAGACAACTGTATCTACTTGGGTATGAAATGTTTCCTAAGAAAACCTTAGAGAATCATTACTAAAGTGACCTCAAAGACAGTAATTAACAGGATATAAAATGAATGCACAGAAATCAACAGTGTTCATATACACAAACACTAATCACTTAGAAGATAAAATAGTAGAGTAAAATAGCAGTGACAATACCAACAAAAGTGGTATAATATTTAGGAATAAGTATAGCAAGAAATGTGAAAAAGTTAATGTGAGGAAAGAGTGAAAATACTCAAGAAGATAACAAATGTAAAACTGACGCAATACAAAAAGATTCCTTGTTGTTGATGAACATCTATATATCATAAAGATGCCAGGTCTTCCCAAGTCAATTTAAAAATTTAACAAAAGTCCAATAAAAATGCCAACAAGTATTTTTAAATGAAGCTAAACAAAAGAACATAGAAAACTGTGAATAGCTAGAATAATACTGAAACAAAAAAGCTACAAGGCACTAAGCATCACCAGATATTAAAATACATTACAGAACCTCAGCAAGTAATGCACTACTATAATTATGAAACATAATTAGACCAGAAGGATTCAGTAGGAAGTACAGAAATGAACTCAAGTACATATGGAAGTTTAGTATATGATAAAGGTGACGTCTAACATCACTGGACCAAATTTTTTTTTTAAATAGTGTTGGGAAAACTGGAAAATCATTTAGAAAATGATAAAATTGGGTCCATACCTCTTGTCATATAAAAGAATAAACTCTAAATTAGTAAGAGATTTAAAGGTAAAAAATGAAACTATACAATTAAATTCATATAAAATCTGTCTGTAGAACAAGGTTATTAACCATGACTCAATATCCATAGCAAATAAAAGACTGATAAATTTGACCACATTAAAAATAAAAGTTTCACCTTCTATGTGGCAATGAAATATCACAAGTATAATCACAGGACAAGAGGCAAATTGAAAGAAAATATTTGCAAAATCTGTAATAGATGAAGGGCTTATATAACACATATTTAAAGAACTCTCCAAAACTGAGGGAATAAAAAAAATTTTTAAAAAAAAGAGAAAAATGGGCAAAAGACATGAGCGGATAATTCACGCACACACACAAAAATTATTTAAAACTAGCCCTTTTTGATTTTGGCAAAAAATACAATGACTGGATTTACACTTCTACTGCCCCTGGGAAACTGGTTAAAATGAAAGATACAAATGTTTTTGGATACTAAATAGGCAGCACAAGATTGAGATCCTTGAGAAAATGGGGATAAAAAGATTAGTTGAATCCCGCAGATGCCTCAGCTTTCTGCTTGGTGATAATTCCAAACTCAGGAACAGGAGGGGAAATCCTAACAATCCCGCTGAGACAGTGACTGAGTTCAGAGAGCCTCCTAAAGAGCCCGAAAATCCAGAGAGGAGTTCAGAAGAGGGAGCTACAAGGCAGGGGGACCTCCAGAAAAATCTGCTCGAGGATCTCCTTATCTGTAGTATAAAAGGTGGAGCAAAGAACCAATGAGGAGTAGGGAGAAGAATAATTCCCAGGGCTCACAAAGAGCTGGGAGTTGAGTTCTGACCAACCAGAGTAAGTCCTCACATGGAATTCCGTAGAAATAACAGAACTTCACAGCACAGAAGTAGGAATAAACTATCCACAGAGAATAGGCTACTACAGACTCATCTTAGCAAAGCTTAAAAATAGCCTCAAAATGAACATACTGTCTCCAAGACATTTAGCTTAAACATACAGACAAAAATAGACCAAAAGAATGGAGATGATATATAATGCAAACACTAATCAAAAGAAAGGGGGTGTTAGCTATATTAATATCAGACAAAGTGGATTTCTGAACAAGAAATATTTTAGGGATTAAAAACTCTTGTTTTATAATGATAAAGGAGACAGTTCATAAAGAGGACATAAAAATCCTTAACATGTATACCAGTAATAGAATTTTGGAATTCTATATATAATTCTATTCAATATACATGAAACAAAAATTGATGGAAATAAAAAGACAAATCCATAATTATAATTGGAGGTTTCCATACTCTTTTCAGTGGGGATGTAGGAAATTTCAACACTGAACCAACTGGACCTAACAGACATTTATTAAACACTCCACCCCAAGACAGACAACAGAATACATATTCTTTTTAAGGGCTCATGAAATATTCAGTAAGTTAGCTCATATGTTGAGGCATTTAGTAATTCTCAATAATCTTAAAAGTACAGAAATCATACAAAGTAGTTCTCTGAGCACAAGAGAATTAAATTAAGATCAATAGCAGAGAGGAATTTAAAAACTTCCAAATATTTGGAAATTAAACAACATACTTCCAAACAACCCTGGGGTCAAAAAACAAATTACACAGGAAATTTAAAAAATATTTTGGAGGCACCTGGGTGGCTCAGTTGGTTAAGCATCTGCCTTCAGTTCAGGTCATGATCCCAGGGTCCTGGGATCGAGCCCCACATCAGGCTCCCTGCTCAATGGGGAGCTTGCTTCTCCCTCTCCCCACTGCCTGCAGCTCCCCCTGCTTGTGCTCTCTCTGTCAAATAAATAAATAAAAATCCTTAAAAAAGTATTTTGAAGTTAAATATAAAAACAAAAGAAATAAAAATGAGTATTACAAAGATCAGTCATTTCCCAGTTAAGAATTAGCTTGGCATTTAGTCAGAAGACTCATATTGTTAAGATTTCAATTCCCTCAAATTAATCTACAGTTCAACACAATCTCAATCAAAATCCTAGCAGGTTTTTGGGCAGAAATTGACAAACTGATTTTAAAATATTATACATGGAATTGCAAAGCATCCCGAATAGTTAAAATAATTTTGAAAAAAAGAACAAAGTTGGAAAACTCCTATTACCTAAGTTCATGACCATGAAAGTGTGATACTGACTGTATGATACTGTAATAGAGAATCCAGAAGTAGACTCATTCATAAACGATCAATAATTTTGACAAAGGAGCCAAAGGAATTCACTGGGGAAAAGATGTTCCGTTCGACACAGTGTTGGAGCAACGGCACATGTATATCTTCCCCTCCCCCCCAAAAAAGAGCCTTGACCCTTACCTTGCACCAAATACAAACCTGAAATAGATCAGGTATCTAAATATGAGAGTTCTATAAAACCCCTTGAGGAAAACTTACGAGAAAATATTTTGTGATCCAGGCTTCGGATAGAAGTAGCAGAAATTATAAAAGAAAAAAATCATAAATTGGGTCTCATCATAATTAAAAACATCTGCCTTCTGAAAGACAATGGTAAGAGATAAGGTAAGCTACGGATGAAGAAAGTATCTGCAAAGATCTGACAGAGGTTCCTGTCCTTAAAACATAAAGCTCTCTTAAAATAAGGCAATCTGATTTAAAACTGGGCACATTTGATTCATCAAAGAAGACAAAAGAGTGGCAAATAAACATATGAAAGATGCTCAGTATCATTAGTCATTACATAACTGACGCAAATTAACACTACTAGATGTGACAACACATCTACTATAACGGGTAAAATTTTAAAAACTAATGAAACCAAGTGGTGGCAAGATGTGGAGAACTACCCATCACCGGTGGAAATGTGTAACAACAGTACAATCGCTCTGAAAACCAGTTTGGCTGTTTCTTTTAAGTCAAACATACACTTCCTTATGATTCTGGAAATCCCACTCTTAGTTACTCACCCAGAAGTTGTTAAAACACGTATCTGCATAAAAACCTTTACGTGAATGCTTTTAGCAACTTTACTAATAATTGCCCCCCACACTGGAAATAACATAAATCTCCAACAGGTAAACAGATAAACTGTAGTGGTTGTCAGTGGAATACTATCTATCTTTAAAGAGGAATGAACTACTAATGAACCACAGCATGGGTAAATCTCACAAACATTATGGGAAGTGAAAGAAGCCAGGCACGAGGGAATATAGCCTATAATTCCATTTATGTGACATTCCCCAAAATGCAAAAAACTATTGGGGCAGAGATCATTGTCAGGGGCCAGAGGCCAATGTGTGGCAAGAGAAGGGGACTGACTGCAGCGGGGAGGAGAGAAAGTTTGAGGATGACAGGAACACTCTCTATCTTGACTGTGGGGGCGGTTATAAGACATACATGTGTCAAAACACAACAAACTGTACGGCAAAAAGGGTGACTTTTACTGTTGGTAAATTATACTTCAATAAACCTAACCTTCAAAAAGTATGCAGACTTTTAAAGAATTTTAATATATATTGCCAAATTGCCCTTCCATTAACTTAATTTCTTCTCCTACTCCCATTTAATTTCCATTGCCCCTGGCATTCTACAAGGGCCGGCACCCTCATCAGCCTCAGTATCATCAAATTATTATTTTCGGCTTTTCCAATTTGGTAAGTTCTTTTAAAATGGTACTTCACTGCTTTTATCTGCATCTCTCTTTTTTCCAGTGACGGTGAACTTTGTTCATTCATTTCTGACAGCTATATTTCTTTTGTGTTCTGTTCATTCCTTTCAATCATTATTTTAAGAAAATATTTGGTGTTTTTTTCTTACTAATTTTTTGGTTTGCTATATATATCCCCAAATATCTTTCACAAACATACTTTCCAGTTTCTCATTTGTCTTTCTTTTTTCATTTATTTATTTATTTTTTAAGATTTTATTTATTTGACAGAGACAGACACAGTGAGAGAGGGAACACAAGCAGGGGGAGTGGGAGAGGGAGAAGCAGGCTTCCTGCCAAGCAGGGAGCCCAATGCGGGGCTCGATCCCAGGACCCTGGGATCATGACCTGAGCCGAAGGCAGACGCTTAACGACTGAGCCACCCAGGTGCCCCTTTTACAATTTTTTAATATAGACATTTTAAAATGTGAATTTCTCAATATTTTCTATTTTTTCTTTTGTACCATTACTTAGAAATTTCTTTCCTCATCTAGAGTTCAGTTAAATATTCAACCATGATTTTTAAAATTTTTTATAGACTCAATTTTTTCACTTTCTAAATCTGTCTGATAGAGTGGCTACTAGCCACATGGAGTTACTTAATTTTAAATTAATTGAAATTAAGCTTTTTCCCTGCATTTTCTTCTGGTTTTATGGTTTCAGGTCTTACATTTAAATCTTTAATGGGTTAAAGATTTAATTTTTGTATATGGTGTAGATTAAGAGTCCAACTTAATTCTTTTGCATGTCGCTTCCAGTTTTCCCACCACTATTTACTGAACAGACTATTCTTTTCTCATTGTATATTACTGGTGCCCTTGTCAAAGAGTAGTTGATAGTATGTATGGCTTTATTTCTGAACTCTCTATTCTGTTCCACTGGTCTGTGTCTGTTTTTATGCCAATACCACACTGTTTTGATTACTACAGTATTGTCATATGGTTTGAAATCCGGAAGTGTGATGCCTCCAACTTTGTTCTCAAGATTGCTTTGGCTATTCAGGGTCTTCTGTGGTGCCATACAGATTTGAGGATTGTTTTTTCTATTTCTATGAAAAATGCCATTGGAATTTTGATAGGGAGAGCTTTGGGTAGTATGGATATTTTAGCAATATTAATTCTTCCAATCCATGAACATGGGTTGTGGCAGTGATTGTTTTTCAACTGACACCAAAAGCACAGGCAACAAAACAAAAAATAAACAACTAGAATTACAAGTAACCAAAAAGATTCTGCCCAGCAATGGAAAACACCAACAAAATAAAAAGGCAAGCTACCAAACTGTAGAAAATATTTGCAAACCCTAGATCTGATAAGGGGTTAATATCCAAAATATATAAAAACTCATACAATTCACTAGCAAGAAAATAACCCAATTTAAAAAATACACAAAGGACCTGTGTACTTATTATTCCAAAGAAGATACACACATGCCCAACAGGTATAAGAAAAGGTGCTCAAAATTATTATCATCAGGGAAATGAAAATTGAAATCACAATGAGACATCATTCAATACCTGTTAGGATGGCTATTAGAAAAAAGACAAGAGCTAATCAGTGTTGGTGAATGTGTGAAGAAGAGGGAACCCTGTACACTCTTGGTGGGAATAGAAATTGGTATAGTCTTTATGGAAAACAGTGTGAAAGTTCCTCAAAATCGCACTATTGTATGATCCAGCAATCCAACTTCTGGGTATATATCGAGAGGAAAAGAAATCATTTTCTTAAAGAGATATGTGCACTCCCATGTTACCACAGCATTTTTCCCAATAGCCAAAATATGTAAATAACCTTAGTGGTCACTGGAGGATGAATGAATAAAGAAAATGTGGTAGATACAGGCAATGGAATTATTTGGCCATAAAAAGAAATATGCCATTTGTGACAACATGGATGAATGTGGAGGACATTAAACCAGACACAGAAAGACAAATACTGTATTATCTCACTGTGGCATGTAAAAATGTGAAACTTACAGAACCAGAGAGTAGAGAAGTGTTTGCCAGGGGCCTGGGAGGGGTGGGGGGGAGAAAATGGGGAGATGCTGGCCAAAGGGTATAAACTTTTAGTTAGAGGATGAATAAGTTCTAGGGGTCGAACATACAGCATGGTGCCTAGAGTTAATAATGCTGTGTACCTCAAATTCACTAAGAATAGATCTTAATGTTCTCACCACAAAACAAAAATAACTATATGAAGTGATGAATGTGCTAATTAAATTGATGATGGTCATCACTTCACAACATATTATATGTTAAATCATCACTTCGTACATGTTGTACAGCCTAAATATATGCAATTTTTGTCGATCATACCTCAATAAAGCTGGTGGGGAAAAGCAAGCTAAAACTGAAAAAATTAATTAAAATTAAGTTAGATTTAAAATTCAGTTCCTCAGTCACACTAGTCACATTTTTAAAGATTCTTTTAGAGCAGTTTTAGATTCAATTTTGGTAAATTTAGAACAATTTAGGTAAAACTGAGTGGAAAAGTATAGTGAGTTCTCATATACCCACTGCCCCCACCCCCCGACAATCTCCCCCCACTATCAACATCCCATACCAGAGTACTGTTGCAATGGATGAACCTACACTCATTACACAGCGACACATCATTATAACCCAAAGTCTATATAGTTTACATTAGGGTTCACTTTTGGTGTTGAACATTCTATGGGTTTTAAAATGTAAAACAACATGTACCCACCACTGTAGTATCATACAGAACAATTTCACTTTCCTAAAAATCCTCTATGCTCTACGTATTCATCCCTCCCTCCCCTCTAAACACTGGCAATCAATGATCTTTTTCGCATCTCCATAGTTTTGCCTTTTTCAAAATGTTGTAGAGTTGGAATTATACAGATTTTTACTTAGTGATATGCATTTAAGGTTCCTCCATGTCTTTTCATGTCTTGACTACTCATTTCTTTTTAACATTGAGTAGTAATATTGCGTTGTTTGGATGTTCCACAGTTTATTTATCCATTCACCTATTAAAGGACATCTTCATTGATTCAAGTTTTAGCAATTATGAATAAAGCTGCTATAAACATGTGTGTAGGTTTTTGTGTGGATATAAATTCTCAATTACTTTGGGTAAATACCAAGCAGTGTCACTGCAGATCATATGTTATGAATATGTTCAGTTTTTATTTTATTTATTTTTATTTTTTTTAAAGATTTTATTTATTTGACAGAGAGAGAGACAGCGAGAGAGGGAACACGAGCAGGGGGAGTGGGAGAGGGGGAAGCAGGCCTCCCGCCGAGCAGGGAGCCCGATGCGGGGCTCGATCCCAGGACCCTGGGATCATGACCTGAGCCGAAGGCAGACGCTTAACGACTGAGCCACCCAGGCGTCCCTATGTTCAGTTTTTAAAGAAACTGTGAAACTGTCTTCCACAGTGGCCGTACCATTTTTCATTTCCAGCAGCAAGGAATGAGAGTTCCTGTGGCTCCACATCCTTTTCAGCATTTGGTGGTGCACTGCCCACATCTCAAGTGCTTGACAGCCACGTGTGGCTGACGGCCACCGTACTGCACAGTGACACACAGAATACTTCCATCATCAGAGAAAGTTCCATCGGAAATGCTGCTCTGTTTAAAAGTTACGTGTTTATACAGTGAAAGAGGAGCTAATGTGACTTTTAATTTTTTTTCTCTGCAAAAATCCATCCCTTCTCTCACTGGATTTGGATGGTTCTTTGTTTATAGTCTCTCAGAAGTTCAAATTTCAGCCACTTAACTATATGTCCATTAACAAATTATTTAAACCCCTCTGAGTCTCAGTTTTCCCATCCTAATTACTTCTTAGTTTAGTGCATTAAATGAGATAAACAAGGTAAAAATCACAACACGTTAATCCTCATTTGTAAACTCTTCTCGATTAGGAGTTTGATTTTTGAATGTCTCAGTATGATACTGCGAGGATTCTTCCTGGAAACAAAAGCTTAATACTGTACTTACCCGATCAGGATTTCTGTAACCTAACAGTAGATTCGCTGCTTTTATATCACCATGAACATATTCATTTTCATGTATATATTCCAGTACATCCAACTATGAAAAAAAATATGTAAGGTTATATTGATATTTATTTCAAACTCATGATCAACTTCAAACATTTTGAATATAGAATAACACACATTTTTTTCATAGTAACAATAGCAAAGTGACATATTCTATAATTATGTATTTATCTATTTATCATAGGTACCGGTCACTTAATCCTGAAAAAAGGTGAATAACATGATCCCCAAATATCAAGTGTTTTAATTAAACTTCTGAGAGAAGGAAACCAAGATTCAACAGTGCCTATGCCTATGCCCCTGACAGCCTGGTTGGCCAAATCACCCTGTGCAAAGAGGAAAAACACAATAAAATCAGAGATCCAAAATAAAATAATCATGAAGTTCCCTCAGCAGTTCCTCACCCAACCAATGATTATAAATCAAGTTTTGGAGACCCCAGAACAAAACACCATGTCCATGAGCACATGGAAGGGCATTTTCCCTCTGAACAGTAATAGAAAATACCTTAGCTTCATCTTTGAAGCCCTTGAGCCTTGCATGCTACCTACACCCAGTGCTCAATAAACATTTGCTGGCTGGCTAAACGGATGAATGGATGAACGGGAAAATTAACGAGTTCTATCTGCCACATCCCAACCTGGCATGAGCAGTTTCATTCTACTTAAAATGGAAAAAACAAAATGGAGCTTGGGCAAACCAAACACAAACAAGATAAGACAAATATGTGGTATAAACAAAATGTGTGCATGGGTGCTATTAAGATTTCATTGCTTCTTATTTGGCAAAGTATGTATTATTCATTGCCATAGTAATTACTGCCACCATCCCAAACTCATACTAAAAACTTTATAGCACCCCCATACCATCACGTGTTTAGTATGGAAAATAATATATTTTGCCACCGTTTGCATTGTTATAAATATAACCGACAAAAGAGAGGTTATTCTTATACCAATGCAAGCTTGTTCTGATATGTAAAACAAAGCTGTGAGGGGAAAAAAATCAGACTGTAGAACCAATGCCTAATTGAGTTTGTAGTGCCAAACACAGCACATTCTGTCACTTACAGAGCCCACTGTTATCAATTTCACCAAAATAGCCTCTACTCTAAATAACTGACATTTCTAGGGCAATAATCCTTCATTCTCTGATAATTCCACAAAGGGCAACGATTTGTATATTGTAACAAGTAAATAATCTGAAAATAAGGCATGTGAAATAAGTCATTCATTCTTACCACTCGGATACCTAGCTGCAGGACAGTTGACTTTTTAAAAGTACCATTCTGGTCTGAGATCTTCTGTAAATCTATTCCTAGTCTTTCCATTACCATAAATCTGTAACTATAAGAAGAAGACGTCAAAAAGAGATCTTAAGATAGCAATGCTTGAAACTGCCTATTTATGAATTTGAAACAAGGAAAAACACCCCCAACCCAACAATGAAGAATACTGCAATCTGAACCATTAAAGAATGAAATGTACATTAATAATCTTGCTGTTCTTTTACAGAAAGATACTAGTCAGTATTTATTCTGCAGTTAGTTTCTAATAGAAGGGAATGCTGTGCTCAAACACTCACGCTCAGTCATAGGTCATGAAAAGAGAATGCTCTTTCATTTTTATTTCATCACCCTCTCACTATATGACCTTGAACAAATTATTTGTCCATACAGAAAATTTTATTTATATTTGTTTCTTGACCTTATAAGTCATATTTTACTTTCTCTACACACTTATAAACCTGACTTTAAAAAATGTACTTCTTTTCAGAGCGCTTGGGTGGCTCAGTCGGTTGAATGTCTAACTCATGGTTTTGGCTCAGGTCGTGATCTCAGGGTCATGAGATCGAGCCCCGCGTCAGGCTCTGCACTCAGCGTGCAGTCTGCTTGAGACTCTCTCCCTCCCCCTTTACCCCTCCCACCCATTCTCCCACTCTCTCTCTCTCATAAATAAATAAATCTTTTTAAAAAATGTACTTCTTTTCTGTTTGTCACCTCTGCCCCTTTTCTTCCCTTCACTTACATGCCCACATCAGCCCCAGTCTACATTTGTGTATACACACATGAACACAGAAATAAAGGAATTTTTGTCTTTGTTTTACAAAAATGTGATCTTATTACATGCACTTTTCTGCATCATACTTTTCTCATCAGTATCTCACTGAAACCCTCCCACTATACCTCCCAACTGGTATAGCTCTAACGGATTTCTTTAATGGGCTGCATAATATTACATGGTATGGATATACCATGATCCACTCAGCCACTCAGTCCTCTATTAGCAGCCCTTTACTTTGTTTCAAGATTACTGATCATTCATTTTGTTTTTATTGATAGCATTTAAACACCATTTGAACAAAGCACTGACCACTGAGCCTATTTCCTCACCTAGGGAAAAAGACATCACCTATCTTAAAAGGCTATTGGAAGGGCAAGATGGGGTACCTAACAAACTGATTTTTTTCTCTTTTAAAAATCACTAGTCAATTATTTATATGTGGTGATTAAAAAAAAATGTTTCTGTAAAATTTTGTTGTGCCTTTTCTCAAGAGGCAAAGCTTAATTACATCTCCTCTCTTGTGTATGGAGTAGACTTAGTGACTTGCCCCTAGCAAAGAGACTATAGTGGAAATATGTGACATCACTGTAAGATTCGAAATAAGGCAGAGAAAGACAAATACCATCTGATTTCACTCATGTGGAGTTTAAGAAACAAAACAGATGAACATAGGGGAAGGGCGGGGGGAAGAGGGAAGCAAACCATAAGAGATTCTTAATGATAGAAAACAAACTTAGGGTTGATGGAGGGGAGGTGGGCAGGTGATGGGCTAAATGGGTGATGGGGATTAAGGAGGGCACTTGTGATGAGCACTGGGTGTTATATGTAAGTCATGAATCACTGAACTCTACTCCTGAAACTAATATTGCACTGTATGTTAACTTTATTTTTTTCAAATTTTTATATAAATTCTAAAGATTCAATTATAAAAAGGCTGTGGCTTTATTCTTGAATGCATGCTCCTATGTGTGCATGTGCTTTTTCTCCTTCTCTCTCTCTCTTTCAATTATTTGTGCTAGGGGAAGCCAGCTACCATGTCTTTGTAACACTGAGGCAGCCTGCTGAGAGACCTATTATTGAGAGGCCTGGGGAAGTGAGGCCTGTAAATAATCACATGAGTGTATTGAGAAGCAGATCTTCTGAGGCCTGCCAACAGCCACACGAGCGACCTTGAAACCAGATCCTTCCCCAGTCAGGTCATGAGATGACTGCAACCCAACAGACAGCTGACTACATCCTCAGAGTCCTAAGCTGGAACCATCTGGGGAAGCCATAGTTTCCATGGGTAACTTCCATGTTGGTTACCCATGGAAACTAAGATGATAGTAGTCTGTTGTTATACGCTACTATGATTTGGGCAATCTGTTATATAGCAAAGGTATTAGAGCACATAAGACACAGTCATAGAATACTCAATTATAATTCCATTTTACCTTCTTCCCTTGAATTCAGTAATACCGGATCCATAAAACAGAGGAATTCCTAAATAATCAAGTCGTTTGAGTTCTATCCAGTTCTTGACTACAAAGACAAATTTAACAGGAAAAAAGATATATATATTTTTAGAAATGTTATTTCTTACTTTTACATAGATTCTAGAAGTTATTTAGCTAGCCTAAACAGAAATCAGACCTTTCTAGTAAATGTTTTAAAGAATCAAATATATCTATCTAGTAGCTTCAAATTCTATTTACCACTATAATTAACATAAAAACATACAGAAATTTTAAATTAAAGCAATTATAACCAAAACAAAAGTAGTCATGGTCATAAAATGCATTAGCATCATATACACAAGTGTTTCTATTCATGAAAAAAATTCATTCCCTTATATGTTAAATTTTAAAATATAACATATGTTCAAAAAATTAAAATAAAATGAAATAGAACATATGTTAAGTACCAAAGAATCAGTAGAGAGATGGCTTTTTCTTTTCCGTTACGTAAAAATTTGAAGCCATGGTAGTTGAAAAAATAGAAATTGGGCAGAAAAATCATCTTACTATGAAATTGTTATACAGAAACTGCTTTGATTAAATTTAGTTTTAAAAAAATCAAATCCACTGAAACCGTCAGGTAGCTTACCTTTTCTACCATATATGCTTAATGTGTACGACAGCTCTACAATAAACAATCAAGTTTAATGGATTCTATTTGTCACCCTGACATAGTTTAAGCAGTTGTAAAGACCATTGTCGTACCATTTAGGAGGTTTTATTAAGGAAAACAAAGTTAATTATTGAGGCTAGTCTCATCATTCTTTTTCTTAAACATAATGCAGAGGACCTTGACTATTATTGTTTTTATTCATATTAACCTCTTGAAAGCTCTACTTAGTCCATCTATATGGTGCAGTGTTTACAAAATGCTTCTGTTCTTCAGCTCTGCTCACATTCATTTCACATTCAATTCCTCTAACTGGGGGTTCTTACATGTGATTTTCAGCTCCAGTTAATTTCCCAACATTCAAGTTTCTAACACTTTTAACTTATGGTCTAAATCATTTTAATGTTTAATCACTTCCACATACCTTACACTAATCCATTCTATGGCCATTCCTTTTGTTTATATATCTACTGCCCATTTTAATATCTTTTCCTTACAACCTTTGACACCAAATGGTTTCCTATGAAAGAAATTATTTCATTCTACTATCTTTTATACTTAGAGAACTCTTGGTAGCTTAGACCAACAACTTGACATTGTACGTAAAGTAGCAGAAACAATTTTGATTTGAAATATATAACCCACTATGTATATAATATCAACATTTACAGAGCATCTATCTTATTTTATATAATAGTTAATTATATCAATTACAATAATATTTTAATTGATAATTTTCCAGAAGGCCAGAAAAAAGAAAAATATTAATATTCACTTTAGCATATATATATATATATATATATATATATATATATATATGCATATGGAAGTAGCCTGCTTTGCTAAATTTACTTACTAAAGTCTATTTTTGCAGCTCTTTGATAAAATTTAAGTTCTGAAAATAATGGGCCATTTTCTTGATATTCCTATAAAAGAATAATTAATTTTATTAGGAAACAATAATCTTAAAGATAGATTTGATATTTCAACTGTGAAAATATGAGTATACATTCATAGTATATAAACAGTGCTTGAATAATTTATTATAAAACACAGGCATCAAATTTCCACAAACAATCTCAGAAAAGCACTAAATAAACTTGGAGAATCTCATGTTTAAATTTTTATACTGTAACGCTATCTCTACACAATCTTACACATGAAAGTAGTCTTCTTATGGAAAAAAACTTACTAAAAGCACTGAGAAATGTATATACACAGACATTCAATGTCTACCAACATGGACATGAGGGTAGATACACTGCAGACTACCATGGGGTTCATTCACACATGACACCTTTACTAAGTAACGACTGTATTTCATTCATTGTACTAGGCATAGGGGATACAAACAAAAATAAAACCTCATCCTTGCCTTAAAGAACCTTACCACTTAGAGTAAAGAGGAAGAAAGAGAAGAAAGGAATGGAGAGACAGCTAGATAGGATATAAAGATGACAAATGTCAACACAGAAGAACAAAGTTCTCCAGTCTTTATATTTTAATAATGTGAAAATATACTATAACACTACATTTATTGATAAGTAAAATTAAAAGCTAAGTTAAAAACTGTTTTTACAAAGCTACCAGGAATAAAGTAGAAAACAAAAAAAGTGAAATATATATGAAATACAAATTTAAGAGTAATACTTACCACTTTTACTACATGTCTTGCATCTTTACCCGGTTTATTTGCGGGGAAAGCTGCAGAACCAAACATAGGGTGGAAGAGAGAAATAGTCATTCCCAATTACTGAATTTCTACTATGACACTGTGCTAAGCATTTTACTTATCTTCACTTATTACATCCTCCAGAGAACCTCTTCTGGTAGGTATCATCTTCATGTTACACAAGATACTACTAAGGTTCGACAAATTGAATAATTTGCTCACTAAGAAGTGCAGACTGGGGACTGAAACTCAGTCCATCTGACACCATAGCCCACACTTTGCCATAAACCATATTCAAATATTCAAACATGGAAAGCAACAGATATTAATCACACAGATCCAAATGTAGGGGGAAATATTTTCTGGATATGTAGCATTAACTAGTATATGATAAATAGTAAAATCTACTGATTCAATTTTACTAAATTAAAATCTATGACAGTTCAGAAATGGAAACTGATTCATCTTTTTTTTTTTTAAGATTTTATTTTTATTTGACACAGAGACAGAGATAGTGAGAGAGAGAGCATAAGCAGGGGGAGTGGCAGGCAGGCAGGGGGAGAGGGAGAAGCAGGCTTCTCGTGGAGCAGGGAACCTGATGTGGGGCTTGATCCCGGAACCCTGGGATCATGACCTGAGCCGAAGGCAGACGCTTAATGACTGAGCCACCCAGGCACCCCTGGAAACTGATTCATCTTAACTGGAAAGTTCAAAACAATTTCTGTGTGGCAAAACTCTAAAATAAATCAAGAGAGAATGAGAATAAAGTCTTTTAAAAATCATTTTCTGAACCTGGCAATCAATGATTCCTACATTAAATAATATGTATCTCCTAAAAAGCTCACTTCAAGTTATCTAACTTCCTTTTATTATTTATCATTTGCATTTTTAAAAATTTCTTCTTTATTCATTTATTATTTAAATAGGCTTCACAGCCAACATGGGGCTCAACTCACAACCTCGAGATCAAGAGTCACCTGCTTTATCAACTGTGCCAGCCAGGTGCCGCTGCATTTTAGATATAGTAATCAAACTTCTGATAATTTCACTGTTCAAATTTTTAGATCAAATCAATCCTTTCATCTATACTATCTAAATTATTAAAAAGTTATGGTTTTCGGGCGCCTGGGTGGCTCAGTTGGTTAGGCGACTGCCTTCGGTCCAGGTCATGATCCTGGAGTCCCTGGATCGAGTCCCGCATCGGGCTCACTGCTCGGCAGGGAGTCTGCTTCTCCCTCTCCCACTCCCCCTGCTTGTGTTCCCTCTCTCGCTGTGTCTTTCTCTGTCAAATAAATAAATAAAATCTTAAAAAAAAAAAAAAGTTATGGTTTTCAAATCTTGATAAGTTAATGTGTGTATTTATTTGTACTATGAATGTCTAGAATCTTGTCATTCATCTCTTAACTCTTCATCCATTCATTCCTTCAACTAACCAATAGTTATTTATCATGAGGCCAGAACTTGCAAGGCACTGTTTCAAGTGTTAGTAGGATGTTTAATGGAAAATGAAAGGAAGGAAGGTAGAACTACTGTTGAATATGATTAAATATTAGCACCTAACAGATGGAGAACAAGATCAATTCTTCAAGTATATTTTCAGTATGTTTCTCAGACGCCATCCTCTTATGACTACTACTAAGATTTCTCCATTGATAACTAAGATAACTCCATCAGCTTTCCTCTTTTGCACATGATAGATATTTAAAAAATCATAAATTTACCAAAATATATTAATTCCACTTTACAGTCGAGCCAACTCACGCACAACTTTCTTAACCGTTTTCCAAAAATTTTTATGTCAGCCTGTTATCAACCATTTGAAAAAATTATTACTTCAGTGTTTCTTGATATGATATAAACTGTGAACTCAGAGCTCTTTCCAAAGAAACTAAATGTATTTATATCAAGTAATTTTGACCTTTTAACCTTGATGCATGTAAAGTCATTCCACAGTCACCCATACAGTAGTCCCAAGGGAACTGCAGGAGGGATGGATGATCCATATCTAAGGCAAGAAAAAACTAAAGAGAGTGAATATAGAAGAAGGATTCCAGTCCTGTTAGAGAAGAAGGGGTAAGAAAAGCCTTTCTTCCCACCTCTGGCAGACTATTTTTACTAGGGTGGTGCCGAAGCCTGGGGAGAAACTGCCCTGTCCTAACCCGGTCCACTTAGTGCAGTACTGACTCTGGGCAGGGGTCTTTGCTTCCTGAGGTAGAAGTTGGTAGAAACTTCCTGCTTCTCGTCTAAAAGCAAGTGGCCCCAGCAGCAAATACATCATCAAGCCCAACAGATGCAAGCAGAAAAGCACAAAAGAAAAATTGGTGGTTTCAACTACATAAATAACTTATTTGGGTGCTAATGGGAAAAGAGATATTTAACCAGTGCAATGGGCTACTCCTTGCTGACTTCAATGAGTATAGCCCTACTACTTTATAGCCTTTCACATTATTTCACATGAACATAACTATGTGTTGACAGATACTCAAAACATCCCACACTTGGGTGCCTGGGTGGCTCAGTTGGTTAAGCGACTGCTTTCGGCTCAGGTCATGATCCTGGAGTCCCGGGATCGAGTCCCGCATCGGGCTCCCTGCTCGGCAGGGAGCCTGCTTCTCCCTCTGACCCTCCCCCCTCTCATGTGCTCTCTCTCTCTCATTCTCTCTGTCTCAAATAAATAAATAAAATCTTTAAAAAAAAAAAAATCTCACACTTGTCATCTGATAGCTATATAATATTCTCCATAAACTTCTAAGTTAGATTATATTTGAGGGCCTAAATCCAAAATCAATTGACTAGAAAGCTCTTGGAGATGGATGATGAACAAATAAATTGTCCTCATTATCACGGAGGTCTCTTTATAGTAATTAATCAGTTAATTAATGAAATATTTATTTTCTACTGTAAGCCAAGCCACATTCTATCTAGTGAAATTAAAAGATAATGGAAAACAGACATGGTATCTGCTTTTATAGTCTAATGGAGAAATCGGACATTCAGTAAATACTCATACACAGGTGCAAAACTGTAATTATAATAAATGTAAAAGGGAGAGGTAGACAGTAATAAGCAAATATATAATTTAATCTATATAAAAGGGAATTATTGAGCAAGAATAGTTGGAGAAGTGATGATGGGCCAGATGTAAATCTAGTTAATAATTTCTGCCTAATGAAAGGTTTTAAAAACTTGAGGTGTAGTTGGAGGATAGGAAACACATAATTAGATTTGCATTCTGAACAGATCACTACACCACAGTGTGGAGAACACTGAAGGGGAACCAGAGTAGATACTGACCGATCACTAAGGATTTAATTTTGATAAACCAGAGGAAAGAGGACTATAGCTTGGACTACACTATCAGTGGTAGATAAAGAAAAATGAACAGATTCCAGAGATTTCAGAAAGTGAAACTGTTAGGACTTGATAAAGGAGGGAAAGGGATCTTGTTTGGTAGGTTACTGCTGATTAATCTATTCAGGGTTGAAAAGAATGATCAGAAACAGTGATAGTCTTGAAGTTATAGCAGTCTCACATCTTCATTTAAATTTCTAACCAGAGCTCTGATGAGCTGCTAAAAAATGCATATTGCACATATAAGATATCTGCCCTACTAGCACTTTTTTCTCTTCATTGGGAACTCTGTCTGGTTTTTCCTTTGAGGAACCGAACTGCCTTCTTCCCATGTGGATCTAGTAGGGCTGCTTAACACAGTATACCTGCCCTTACATCTCAGAGTTGGGCAGATGACCAAACCTGGCCAATTGGAATATACGAGCCCATTGGCCACAGTAGCCAGTTCAGAAAGAGCAACATGCCCCAACTAGGCAAAAAGTTATTTCCTAGGATTTGAAAGTAAAATGCTATGTAACAAAAGGCCATAAACTGTAAGGATACCAAATCCTAGAAATTACTTTCCTCAGCTAAATGGAAAATGAAGTCTGAAAATCAAATCCAACACTGAAAAAAGTAAGGGTAAAGTACGAAGAGAGAAAGGGACCTGTTGACCTTGCTTAAGCTCTAGACTACGCACACCTGAAGTCAGAAAAGCCCTATACTTCTGAGTTATAAGAGTTAATAAATCCTCCCTTTGTTTAAATACTTTTGAGTTTCTGACACTGGCAGCCAAAGACTTACACAGAAGGCAACTAGAAAAGCTAAAATATGATGGAATCTGATAAAGAATGTTAATAAAGTAGTGCAGTAGATAAACCAAAAACCTTCTTCTATAAAATAAACAAGATGATGAATATAATAAATCAAACTTTCTTATAAATGAAGAGTTGATCTGGTTAGATAGATAGATAAATAAATAAATAGGAAGCCCAAAACAAAGAGAAATTGAAAAACCAGAGGGAAATGTACATGAGCATTAATGTTCTAGGCTGTGCTGCAGGCCCGAAAGAGGCTGCCTACTCTGGGTAGCCAAGGATATTAGTGTTAAAGCCCTCCTGGGAAAAAGACAAGTCCTTGGGCCTGCAACAGGCAGAGATTTGAAGTTAAGTTGGCCACATAAAGTCAAATTTTCCAAGGGCTACATCTTCAGTAGTGTGAAACATTAAAAAAAGAGAGAGAGAAATGGGAAGATGAGGGAGGGGAAGAAAAGGAAAGAGGGGAAGGAGGGTGAGGAAGGAGAGGGAAAGAATGAAAGTAAGAGAGAGAGATTTCACCACTGTCAAACACAGAAAGAGAAACAAAAACAAGACAGAAGAAAGAGAAATTAAGGAGTCGATCCCATTTACAATTGCACCCAAAACCATAAGATACCTAGGAATAAATCTAACCAAAGAGGCAAAGAATCTGTACTCAGAAAACTATAAAATACTCCTGAAAGAAATTGAGGAAGACACAAAGAAATGGAAAAACATCCCATGCTCATGGATTGGAAGAACAAATATTGTGAAAATGTCAATGCTATCTAGAGCAATCTTACACATTCAATGCAATCCCCATCAAAATACCATCCACTTTTTTCAAAGAAATGGAGCAAATAATCCTAAAATTTGTATGGAACCAGAAAAGACCCCGAATAGCCAGAGGAATGTTGAAAAAGAAAAGCAAAGCTGGTGGTATCACAACTCCGGACTTCAAGCTCTATTACAAAGCTGTCATCATCAAGACAGTATGGTACTGGCACAAAAACAGACACATAGATCAGTGGAACAGAATAGAGAGCCCAGAAATCGACCCTCAACTCTATGGTCAACTCATCTTCGACAAAGCAGGAAAGAATGTCCAATGGAAAAAAGACAGTCTCTTCAACAAATGGTGTTGGGAGAATTGGACAGCCACATGCAGAAGAATGAAACTGGACCATTTCCTTATACCACACACAAAAACAGACTCAAAAGGGTTGAAAGACCTCAATGTGAGACAGGGGTCCATCAAAATCCTAAAGGAGAACACAGGCAGCAACCTCTTCGACCTCAGCCACAGCAACTTCTTCCTAGAAACATCGCCAAAGGCAAGGGAAGCAAGGGCAAAAATGAACTATTGGGACTTCATCAAGATAAAAAGCTTTTGCAAAGCAAAGGAAACAGTCAACAAAACCAAAAGCCAACCGACAGAATGAGAGAAAATATTTGCAAATGACATATCAGATAAAGGGCTAGTATCCAAAATCAATAAAAACTTCTTAAACTCAATACCCAAAGAACAAATGATCCAATCAAGAAATGGGCAGAAGACATGAACAGACATTTTTCCAAAGAAGACATCCAAACGGCCAACAGACACATGAAAAAGTGCTCAACATCACTCGGCATCAGGGAAATCCAAATCAAAACCTCAATGATATATCACCTCACACCAGTCAGAATGGCTAAAATTAACAAGTCAAGGGATGCGGAGAAAGGGGAACCCTCCTACACTGTTGGCGGGAATGCAAGCTGGTGTAGCCACTCTGGAAAACAGTATGGAGGTTCCACAAAAAGTTGAAAATAGAGCTACCCTACAACCCAGCAATTGCACTACTGGGTATGTACCCCAAAGATACAAATGTAGAGATCCAAAGGCATACGTGCACCCCAATGTTTATAGCAGCAATGCCCACAACAGCCAAACTATGAAAAGAGCCAAGATGTCCATTGACAGATGAATGGATAAAGAAGAGGTGGTACATATATACAATGGAATATTATGCAGCCATCAAAAGGAATGAAATCTTGCCATTTGCAATGACATGGATGGAACTGGAGGGTGTTAGGCTGAGCGAAATAAGTCAATCAGAGAAAGACATGTATCATATGACCTCACTGATATGAGGAATTCTTAATCTCAGGAAACAAACTGAGGGTTGCTGGAGTGGTGCGGGGTGGGAAGGATGGGGTGGCTGGGTGATAGACAATGGGGAGGGTATGTGCTATGGTGAGCGCTGTGAATTGTGTAAGACTGTTGAATCACAGATCTGTACCTCTGAAACAAATAATACATTATATGTTAAAAAAAAAGATAGCAGGAGGGGAAGAATGAAGGGGGGGAAATCGGAGGGGGAGACGAACCATGAGAGACAATGGACTCTGAAAAACAAACTGAGGGTTCTAGAGGGGAGGGGGGTGGTAGGATGGGTTAGCCTGGTGATGGGTATTAAAGAGGGCACATTCTGCATGGAGCACTGGGTGTTATACGCAAACAATGAATCATGGAACACTACATCAAAAACTAATGATGTAATGTATGGTGATTAACATAAACAAACAAACAAACAAAAACAAAAATCCCCACCTTCTGTGGCTTAGACTCTGAGTGTAAGGAAAAGTAGTCTTTCCTGATAATTAGTTACTCCAAAGCCATCTTCAGGAATTTGAGGCTCAAATTTACACAACAGTATGGTACAAGGACTTGAAGCCAAATGATAACCCAGAATACCTTGCAGAAGCAAAAGAAACAAATTTTCAAGAGACACACTGGACCCACATGATTACGAGATAAAGCATGGCTAAAGAGGAGTCAATGGTCCAACACTACAAAACAGGAAGGAAAGCAAACAAAAGGCATAAACCCCAGGAAATTCAGACCTTCCATATAGCTCAAATACCTGCTTGAAATGATAACAGACACAAAGTATCAGTAGCATAAGAAACAATGCAAAACATTCTATGAAAAAATGAACAGGGCGCCTGGGTGGCTCAGTCGTTAAGCGTCTGCCTTCGGCTCAGGTCATGATCCCAGGGTCCTGGGCTCGAGTCCCACATCGGGCTCCCTGCTCGGCGGGAAGCCTGCTTCTCGCTCTCCCACTCCCCCTGCTTGTGTTCCTGCTCTCGCTATCTCTCTCTCTCTGTCAAATAAATAAATAAATCTTAAAAAAAAAAAATGAACAAATTGGTTGTAATTCAAAAAACACCAGAGATCTAAGAGACAGGGACCAAAAACAAGAAACACATTAGAACTCCAAGAGGAGGGATGCCTAAGTGGCTTAGCTGGGCAAGCGTCTCCTTTTGGCTCAGGTCATGATCCCAGGGTCCTCGGATCGAGCCCCACATTGAGTTCCTTGCTCAGTGGGGAGCCTGCTTCTCCCTCTCCCTCTGCCTGCCGCTCCCCCTGCTTGTACTCTCTCTCTGACAAATAAATAAAATATTTTAAAAAGAAAAAAAATAGAACTCCAAGAGGAAATATGGGAATAAGTTTGAATTTGGAATAGTCCAATGCTGGAAATTACACACACATCTATCTTTAGTAGAATGTGTAACAAATTGTATTATAGTCATAGTATGAAATACATTGTAGGAAAAAAATGAATGGAATACAGATGTAGTAGTAATATAGATATATCTTAGATATAATGTTGAGTAAAAAAACACATAAAACAAAATGTATATTTATGATTCTATTTATATAAATTAAAAACCCACAAATTATATATGCTTACGGATGCACACACACACACACACAAAATAACAAAACAGTAAAATAAAAACCATAAAGAGTCTAGACAGTGTTGTTACTACTACAAGGTAGGGAAGAGATGTCAGAGCTTCTAGAACACGGTTTGTTGATATTTTATATGCTTGACCCAGATGGGGATTGTGAGTATCTTGGTATTAGATATATTTTCTTGATAAACTATATGTTGTATGCACTTTTCTATATATTAATATATGTAATACATATATAATCATTAATATTTAAAACCTAATGAATAGCCAAATGGTAGATTAGATAGAGCTACAAAGAGAACAGTGAAACAGATTAGATCTGAGGAAATAATCTTGAATTTACCACACAGAAATATAGAGATATAAAATATGAAGAAGAGATTATGAACCACTAAGGTAATATGTGACAGAAACACAATTTTCTAAAAAGCTCCAGAACTAGAGGACACAGAGAATAGAGGACAGGTACTTTTGAATAAATAATATCTGGTAACTTTCAAATACTGATAAAAGTCATGAATCCTCTGATTTAAGAATCACAAGTCCCCAGCAAGATAAATAATAAATCTGTACTCCAGCCCACCATAGTCAAACTTCAGAACATTAAAGACAAAGTTCTAACAACTCAATAGAAAAGATTAGATTACATACAAAAGATAGATGAAGTGACAGTAGACTTTTCAATAGCAACAAGGCAGTAAGAAGACACTGAATAATATCATATTCATATGCTGAGAGAAAATAATTATCAATCTAGAATAAGGTTCACTAAAAACACGGACAAAAATAATGTACAAAATAGGAACATGATGACTAGAGGTATAGTGTTGTAATGCCATGTATTATCCAGGAGAAAAGCAGAGACACTGATTAGCTTCTCAGTTTATTAAATCAAGAGAGTGTATTGAGTTTACAGGTAACCACTAAAATAATAAACTTCAGAACTTCAAGATCAATAAAGAAAAAAAGAATAAAGAAAACCTAAAAATCTAATAGAAGATCAGGAAAGAATAGGTTCTTTAAAAAAAAGGTAGGGTAAATATAAAATATGATAAGTGAAATATATTATCAATTTTTTACCAGTTTTTCATATTTTATTACCTCTGAAATTTGAACAGCCCTAATAACTGAAGACATCATACAGTTGCTGCTGACCACATAGCAGTTTGACAGCTTCACTGCCCATACAGTCACAAAGCTAGTCCCAGGTGTCTATTTGTCTTCACTTTGGTTGAGTCATGTACATTGCCTGGTAGTATTGTTATATTTAATTGTCATTTACAATGATTTGTGCATGCAGAAAAATTAATTAACCAGCCCAAAACAGAAAAGTGGGACATAAACTTGATGGTAAACTTGAAAAAAATGCTCCTTAAGATAGGACTGCAACTCTGAGTGCTCTACGAGTTCCATATGTAAGGCTATTTTAAAGGTATTGTGTCATAGTTTAATGTGCACTATTAGGTATTAGATATAAAGCAGATCTTACATAAACACAAAAGAATGATTCAAAAGGAAGAAAATTATGAACTTTTAAGCATCTAATGGTGGCTCAACATATGTATATAAAATAGTGATGTATCTTAAAATCACAGACACCTTATATATGAAAAAAAAAATGCCAGTGATCATAATAAATTTGAGTAAATTCACCAGATAAGAAACCATAAGATCATTAGAAAAATAAATAAATGTATACTATTTATGAGACACAACTAAAACTTAGTGATGCAGAGAAAATAAAAAGATAAACTAGCCAAAACAGGCTGAAAAAAAGGTTGGAATATCTGTTTTCAAAATTTTAGAAATCTCAGGAAAGAAGAATTACTAGATATAAAGTTAGTCCAACCTAATCATTAAGAAAATGATTCAATGGAAAAAAAAAAAAGATTCAATGGAAAGACTAAATTTATGAACTTGAAAGCATCTGATAATGTACTTTAATGCAGAAATAAAAAACCATCACAATTATAGGAAAAAAATGAAAAAGCACAAAAATCATGGAAGATTTTAAAACAAATCCATGATGTATAGGCAAGCAGATAAAAATAAGTTGAAATAATACAATTAACAGTTTTTATCTAAAGGCCACATAAAATAACAATTAAAGAACATACATTCTTTTCAAACATAAAACAATTTTTTAACTGTCCATAATTTCACTCAGAAAGCAGGCTTTCTCAAATTATCAACGAATAAGGATTATTAAGCTACATTATGTGACCATAATGCCTAGACCCCAGGCCAAAGAAGACATCATAAAGGAATTTAGAAAATATATAGGACTGAATAATACTAAGAATATCATATTGAAACTACTTAGCATATAGTTACATATTTATTACTTGTTTTTCTTTGATAATGTAAACTTCACAAAGACAGAAAGACCTGGTTTTATTTAGATGTGTCCCAAGAACTTCAAATAGGGTCTAGCAAGTATTCATTAAATATTTGATGAATAATTTAATGAATGAAAGTAGTACTTAGAAATTAAATTTTGAGGAGGAATTAAGATGGTGGCATAGTTTGGGGTGGGGCTGATCTTGCCTTGTCCCTCAAACACAGCTAGATTGGCATCAAAACATTTTGAACAACTAGGAAATAGATCTGAGGATTAAGAGAACAGTCTGCACAATTAGAGGGAAAGAACATGGAGGCTGCAAGGTTCAGAGATGTGAACTGGGGGAGAGAAAAGCCATGTTGCCAGGTAGGGGGTGGGAGCCCTTTTCGTGGAGAAAGGACAGGAAAAGAAGGCGAGAGAGAACAGCACAACAGGTTTGCACAAGAAAAACTTCCCTAGGACCACTGACTGGGTAATCGAGAGGAACTGACTATGGCAAGATTTTTGCAAACAGTGGAGCTCAAATTCTGAGGTTTTAGGAGTCTATGCCACTTGCCAGAGTCAAGCCAGGCAGACGGTAGTGCTCCAGGGAGAGGGAGGACAGAGGCCCGGGAGTGGATGGCAGACAGTGCAGTGTGGGGATGCCCTGGGTAGCACTGGGAAAAAATGTTCCCCCTCCTAGGGTATATTTGGAAGAGGGTATATTGTCTCTCCAAGGACAAGGGACCCAGTGGGCACCACTGAGTGGCCATTTAATAGCAGGGGACAGGAAGAGTGCACAGAGGGCCAATAACCTGGTTGTAGCTTTCCCCAGTACTTCACCATAGACTCTAGGCACATGGATGCCCGTGCGACTGCTTTTCTATGACAGAGTGGCTCCAGGAACAGCACTTCGAGGCTCTTCTCTTGGAGGAGAGGGACAGGTCCACACCTTGCTGGATCCTTTAAGATTTGGAGTTTTGGGGCACCTGGGTGGCTCAGCCGGTTAAGCGTCTGCCTTCGGCTCAGGTCATGATCCCAGGGTCCTGGGATCGAGCCCCGCATCGGGCTCCCTGCTCCGCAGGAAGCCTGCTTCTTCCTCTCCCACTCCCCCTGCTCGTGTTCCCTCTCTTGCTGTGTCTCTCTCTGTCAAATAAATAAATAAAATCTTTAAAAAAAAAAAAAAGATTTGGAGTTTTGAATCCCAGCTGTGCACCAGAGATAAAAACACAGGAGAACTCTGGTGTGGGGCATGCTGAAGGCCCAGGCACAGATAGGTTGAGGGCAGGCATCTGAAGGAGGCCTGGGCAACAGGAGGGGAGATTGTTTGCTTTTCTGTGAGGGTTTCCTGAGCAGTGGGGGCTGCGAGTTCCCCTTCCTGGGACTAAAGGGCAGGGCACTGCCATCTTCCACCCACCCCTTGCCCACCAGCACAGTCCGACATCAGTGAGCAACACAGCACCCCCAGTGGAGGGTGCAGCCACTTACACCAAACCCTGCCCTTCTGCACCTTGCAGGGACATTTTTAATAGGGCAGGTCTGACTGTGAGCCAGCAAACCAGGCCTCTCCCACAGAGGACTAACACAGGCCCCCAGCATGTACCAAGTATACTGATCACAGAGTGCTACAAAGCATCAGCTTCAGTTCTGGTGAAAATAAGACCAGGCTTTCCCTTTTCTTTCTTTTTTTTTTTTTTTCCCTTTCTTTTTTCTTTGGACTCAAGCTTATAGTTTTTTGTTTGTTTCTTACTTTTTAATGGGTCGGGCTTCTTTTTTCTTTTTCTTTGGAAGCAGACTTATAATTTTTTGTTTGTCTGTTTCCTTTTTTGTTCCTTTTACTTTTTTTTTTTTTTTGGACCAGGATTTTTTTTTTTTTTTTTTAAGAGGGGTGGGGGATGGAGAGAGGGAGAGGGAGAGAGAGACCCTTAAGCAGGCTCCATGCTCAGTGTGGAGCCCAACATGGGGCTTGATCTCACAACCCTGAGATCATGACCTGAGGTGAAATCAAGATGCTTAACCAACGGAGCCACCCAGGCACTTTTTTTTTTTTTTCCCCAAATCAGGTTTATCTTAACAAACAAGTCAAAGCACGCCTAGTTAAAGGCCCAAACATCCCCACTGCAAGGAGGGACTCTGCAGATAACTGACCTGTGGGAAAGAGCAGCCAAAACAAACACTTCCTGAAGTACCAGGGCCTGGACAGTGTATGTCCCCTTTTTTAATATAGTATTATTCTGAGGAGCGGGAAACATGACAAGCTTTCATAACACACAAAAGACAGAAACCTAGACATAATGACAAGATGGAGGAATTCTCCCCAAAAGAAAGACAAACAAGAACTCATAAACACAGTCATGCTCAAAACAGACATAAGCAATATATCTAGGTGAATAAGATTTTAGAACAACAGTCATAAGAATACCAGCTGGGCTTGAAAAAAACAGAGAAGACACCAGAGAAATTCTTGCTGCAGAGATAAAAGATGTAAAAACTAGTCAGGCTGAAATAAAAATGCTATAACTGAGATGTAAAACCGACTGGATGTAATTCCAACAAGGATGGAAGAAGCAGAGGAATAAATAGTGATACGGAAGATAAAATTATGGAAAATTATGAAGTTGAAAAGAAGAGGGAAAGAAAATCATTAGATCATGACTACAGGCTTAGGGAACTCAGCAATTCCATAAAGCACAATAATATCCATATCATAGGAGCCCCCAAAGAAGAAGAGGAGAAAAAGGGGGTAGAAGACTTATTTGAATGAACTGTAGCTGAGAACTTCCCTAACCTGGGGAAGGAAACAGTCATTCAAGTCCAAGAGGCACAGAGAACTCCCCCTCAAAATCAACAAAAATAGGTCAACATCAAGACATATCATAGTGAAACTTGAACAATATAAAGATAAAGAAAGAATTCTGAAAGTAGCTAGAGAAAAAAGGTCCTTCACCTACAAGGGTAGACAAATAAGGTTAGCAGCAGACCTGTCCACAGAAACTTGGCAAGACATAAGAAAGTAGCATGATATATTCAACATGTTAATAGAAAAATATGCAGCCAAGAATACTTTATCCAGCAAAGCTGTCATTCAGAATAGAAGGAGAGACAAAGAGTTTCCAAGACAATCAAAAATTAAAGGAGTTCATGAACACTACACCCGCTCTGCAAGAAATATTAAAGGGGACCCTTTGAGGGGAAAGAGAGACCAAAAGCAACAAATACAATCTACAGGAACACTGACTTTACAGGTAACACAATGGCATTGCATTCATATCTATTAATAATCATTCTGAATGTAAATGGACTAAATGTTCTAATCAAAAGATACAGGGTATTAGAATGCATAAAAAAGACAAGACCCATCAATATGCTGCTTACAAAAGACTCATTTTAGACCCAAAGACACCTCCAGATTGAAAGTGAGTGAGTGGAGAACCAATAATAAAAGGGGACTTTAACATCCCACTCACAGCAATGGACAGACCATCTAAGCAGAAGATCAACAAGAAACAAGGGCTTTGAATGACACACTGGACCAGATGAACTTTACAGATATATTCAGAGTATTTCATTCTAAAGCAGCAGAATACACATTCTTCTCTCATGTAAATGGAACATTCTCTAGAATAGATCACATCCTAGGTCACAAATCAGCCCTCAACCAGTACAAAAAGACTGTGATCATACCATGCATATTTTCAGACCACAATGCTATGAAACTCAAAGTTAATCACAAGAAAAAATTTGGAAAGACCTCAAGTACATGGTTCTTACCCTTTCTTTTATTAATGTGGTATATTGCATTGATTGATTTGCAGATATTGAACATCTTACTAAAGAATGAATGGGTTAACCAGGAAATTGAAGAAGAAATAAAAAAATACACGTAAGCAAATGAAAATGAAAACAAGACACCCTGAATCCTTTGGGATGCAGCAAAGGTGGTCATAAGAGGGAAGGATATAGCAACACAGGCCTTCTTCAAGAATCAAGAAAAGTCACAAATACACACAACCTAACCTTACACCTATAGGACCTGGGAAAAGAACAGCAAATAAAGCCTAAAACCAGCAGAAGGGAAATAGTAAATATTAGAGCAGAAATAAATGATATAGAAAAAAAACAAAACAAAACAGAACAGATCAATGAAACTAGGAGCTGGTTCTTTGAAAGAATTAACAAAACTGATAAACCCCTAAGCCAGGCTTATCAAATAAAAAAGATAAAGGACCTAAATAAATAAAATCATGATTGAAAGAGATCACAACCAATGCCACAGAAACACGAGAATATTATGAACAATTACATGCCAACAAATTGGGCAATCTGGAAGAAACGGATAAATTCCTAGAAACATATAAACTATGAAACTGAAACAGGAAAAAATAGAGAATTTGAATAGACCCATAACCAGCAAAGAAATTAAATCAGTAATCAAAAATCTCCTAAGAGTCCACAATTGATAGCTTCCCAGGGGAATTCTACCAGATATTTAAAGAAGAATTAATACTGTTCTCCTAGAAATGGAAGGAAAACTCCCAAATTCATTCTATGAGGACAGTATTACTTTGATTCTAAAACCAGACAGCAACCCCACTAAAAAGGAGAATTACAGACCAAGAAACTTGATGAACATGGATGCAAAATTTCTCAAAAGATACTAGCTAATTGAATCTAACAGTCATTAAAAAGATTATTCACCATGATTAAGTGGGATTTATTCCTGGGCTGCAGGAGTGGTTTAATATCTGCAAATCAATCAATGCAATATACCACATTAATAAAAGAAAGGGTAAGAACCGTATGATCCTCTCAATAGATGTGGAAAAAGCATTTGACAAAATACAGCATCCTTTCTTGATAAAAATCCTCAAAGTAGGGCTAGAAGGAACACACCTCATTATCATTAAGGTCATATATGAAAGACCCCCAGCTAATATCATCCTCAATGGAGAAATCTGAGAGATTTTCCCCTAATGTCAGGAACACAACAAGGATGCCTACTCTCACCACTGTTGTTCAACATAGTACTGAAAGTCCTAACCTCAGCAATCAGACAACAAAAAGAAATAAAAGACATCCAAATTAGCAAGGAAGAGGTCAAACCTTCACTATACACAGATGACATAATACTCAATGTAGAAAACTTGGAAGACTCCACAAAAAATTGCCGCTGATCCATGAACTCAGCAAAGTCACAGGATACAAAATCAATGTGCAGAAATCTGTTGCCTTTCTATACTTCAATAATGAAGCAGCAGAAAGAGAAATCAAGGAATTGATCCTATTTACTACTGCACCAAAAACAATAAGATACCTAGGAATAAGCCTAACAAAAGAGGTAAAAGATCTGTACTCTGAAAACTACAGAACATTTATGAAAGGAATTGAAGAAGACACAAATAAATAGAAAAACATCCCATGCTCATGGATTAGAAGGACAAATATTGTTAAAATGTCTATACTACCCAAAGTAATCTACACTTTCAATGCAATCCCTATCAAAATACCACCAGCATTTTTCACAGAGCTAGAATAAACAATTCTAAAATTTGTATGGAACCAGAAAAGACCCTGAATAGCCAAAGCAATGTTGAAAAAGAAAATCAAAGCTGGAGGCATCACAATTCTGGACTTCAACCTGTATTACAAAGCTGTAATCATCAAGGTAGTATGGTACTGGCACAAAAACAGACACACAGAATGGAACAGAATAGAGAACCCAGAAATGGACCCACAGCTATATGGTCAACTAATCCTTGGCAAAGCAGAAAAGAATATCCAATGGGAAAAAGAGAGTCTTTTCAACAAATCGTTCTGAGAAAACTAGACCACTTTCTTACAAAACTAAATAAACAATAAATTAGAAAGGGATGAAAGACCTAAATGTGAGACATCAAAATCCTGGAGGAGAGCACAGGGAATAAGCTCTTTGACCTCAGCTGTAGCAACTTCTTACTAGACACGTCACCTGAGGAAAGGGAAATAAAAGTAAAAATAACCTATTGGGACTTCACCAAGATAAAAAAAACTTCTTCACAGTGAAGGAGACTATCAACAAAAGTAAAGGTCAACTTACAGATTAGGAGAAGATATTTACAAACGACATATCGAATAAAGGGCTAGTATCCAAAATCTATAAAGAACTTATCAAACTCAACACCCCCAAAAATAATCCAGTTAAGAAATGGGCAGAAGACATGAGCAGACATTTCTCCAAAGAAGACATAAAAATGGTAACAGACACATGAGAAAATGCTCAGTATCACTCATCATCAGGGAAATACAAATCAAAACTACAATGAGATATCACCTCACACCTGTCAGAAAGGCTAAAATCAACAACACAGGAAACAACAGGTGTTGGTGAGGATGTGGAGAAAGGGGAACCCTCTTGCATTGCTGGTGGAATGCAAGCTGGTGCAGCCACTCTGGAAAACAGTATGGAGGTTCCTCAGAAAGTTAAAAATAGAGCTACCCTATGGTCCAGCAATTGTACTACTAGGTATTTACCCCAAGGATACAAAAATACTGATTCAAAGGGGCAACATGCCCCCAAGTGTTTACAGCAGCACTATCAATAATAGCCAAATTATGGAAAGAGCCTAGATGCCCATCGATTAATGAATGGATAAAGTAAATGTTATATATGTGTGTACACACACACACACACACACACACACGGAATATTACTCAGTCATCAAAAAGAATGAAATCTTACCATATGCAACAACATGGATGGAACTAGTGTGTTTTATGCTAAGCAAAATAAGTCAGAGAAAGACAAGTATCATATGATTTCACTCATACATGGAATTTAAGAAACAAAGCAGACGAACACAGGAGAAGGGTAGGAAAAATAAAATAAGATAAAAACAGAGAGGGAGGCAAACCATAAGAGACTCTTTTTTTTTTTTTAAGATTTTATTTATTTGACAGACACAGCGAGACAGCGAACACAAGCAGGTGGAGTGGGAGAGGGAGAAGCAGGCTTCCTGCAGAGCAGGGAGCCCGATGCGGGGCTCAATCCCAGGACCCTGGGATCATGACCTAAGCCGAAGGCAGACACTTAACGACTGAGCCATTCAAAGAGTTAAGAGACTCTTAACTATAGAGAACTGAGGGTTGTTGGAGGGGAGGTGGGGGGAAATGGGCTAAATGGGTGATGGGCATTAAGGAGGGCACTTGTGATAAGCACTGGGTGTTATATGTAAGTGATGAATTACTAAATTCTACTCCTGAAACTAATACTACAATATATGTTAACTACCTTGAATTTAAATAAAATCTTGGAAGAAAAATTTTTTTTTAAAGAAATTAAATTTTTATTTTAAGAAAATGGAGGAGTACCCAAGATGGTGACATAGGAGGCTCCTGAGTTCCCCTCTACCCAAGAATGCAAATGTACAGCCACACATGGAACAATTCCTTCTGAAAAAGATTCAGAAACTCGCTGAGCTACTCCTACACATCAGGATAATGAGAAAAATATATATCATAAGGGACACTCACTGTGATCCTCCTCTTTGGAACACTGACAGGTCTTGGCACACTCTCAAGTACTGGGGGCTACTAAAAACAAAAATGGCAGCTAGGACAATCAGCCTGAACACTGAAGTAGGAGATTCATTTCCTACACAAGACCACTCTGTTATATCTGGAAGAAGTGGCAGTTCTAATGCACAGAAACCAACAAAGAGAATCAAGGAAAATGAAGAAACAGTTGAATATTTTCCAAACAAACAAACAAAAAAAACCAAGTCTCTAGAAACAGATCTTTATGAAAAGGAGATAAGTGGTTTACCTGACAGTTCAAAGTAATGGTCATAAAAATGATTAATGAGCTCAAGAGAGAGCAATGTATGAATAAAGTAAGATTTCAACAAACAGAAAAATTTCAAAACACAAAACAAATTATAGAGCTGTAGAACATAATAACTAAACAAAAAATTCAATAGAGATTGCTTCTCAGACACTTTTGGCTAAAAATCAAGTGCAAAAAATTCAATAGAGAGGTTGGTTCAACAGCAGACTAGATCAAATCGAAGAAAGGATCAGTGAACTCAAAGACAGGGCAACTGAACTCATAAAATTGGAGAAGCAACAAGAAAAAAAAGAATGAAAAAGAGTGAAGATAGCTTAAGGGACTTATGGGATACCATCAAGCCGACAATTATATGCACTATAAGGGTCCCTGAAGGAGAAAAGAGAAAGGAGCAGAAAGCTTATTCAAAGAAGTAATGACTGAAAACTTCCTTAACCTCCGGAAAGAAACAGACATCCATATCGAAGTAGCACAGTACCAAACAATATGAATCTAAGAATACCCACACTGAGACACATTATTCTTAAACTGTCAAAAGTTACAGACAAGGACAGAATCTTAAAAGCAGCAAAACAGGGGCACCTGGGTGGCTCAGTCGTTAAACATCTGCCTTCGGCTCAGGTCATGATCCCAGGGTCCTGGGTTCAAGCCCCGCATTGGGCTCCCTGCTCTACAAGAAGCCTGCTTCTCCCTCTCCCACTCCCCCTGCTTGTGTATGTTCCCTCTCTCACTGTGTCTCTGTCAAATAAAAAAATAAAAAAAAATCTTAAAAAAAAAAAAAGTAGCAAAACAACTTTCTATGTATGAGAGAACTCTCATTAATCTAATAGTATCCTGTCTTGCAGGACAGAAAAGAGTGGGATGATATATTCAAAGTGCTGGTTGGGGGGTGGGGGGACCAAAAACCTGCCAACCAACAATCCTCTAGTTGCAAATTTATCCTTCACAATTAATGGTGAGATAAAGTGTTTCTCAAACAAAAGCTAAAGGAGTTTATAACAACTAGACTCACCTCACAAGAAATGTTAAAGGGAGTGCTTAAGTTGAAACAAAAGGACATTAATTTTCAAAGTGAACATATATGAGAGTATAAAACTAGTTGGTAAAATATACAGCTAAATTCAGAATAAGCTAAGATTGTAATAATAGATGGTAAATCACAACTGTAGCATAAAGGTTAAAAGACAAAAGTATAAAAAAACTATAATAATTTGTTAATGAATAAAAACGACAAAAGCATGTAAATTTTGACAATAAAAACATACAATCTGGGGAAAGGGAGTGTAAAAATGTAGATCTTATCAATATGTTCAAAGTTATTACCAGCTTAAAACAGAGTGTTATAAGTAGGTGTTTTACATAAGCTTCATGGTAATTAATAAACAAAAACTTATAGTAGATACACAAAAAATAAAGCAATCAAAGCATATACCACTATGAAAAAAGTCAATTCACAGAGGAGAGCAAGAGAAGAAAATGAACTATAAAACAGCCAGAAAACAACAAACAACTACCAAAATGGCAGTACTAAGTGCATACCTATCAATAATTACTTTAAATGTAAATGGACTGAATTCTCCAATCAAAACACACAGAATATTGAATATTAAAAAAAAAAGATCCAACTATATAATGCCTAAAAGAGATTCACGTCAGCTTTAAAGACATACAGAGACTGGAAGTGAAGGGATGAAAAAGAAAGATGTTTTATGTCAATGGAAACAAAAGCAAGCAGGGGAAACTACTATAGCAAACAAAATACACTTTAAACCAAAAACTGTAACAAGACAATGTAATGATAAAAGGATCAATTAATCAAGAGACTATAACAATTATAAATATTTATGTACCCGAAATAGGTGCACCTAAATATAGAAAGCAAATATTAACATATCTGAAAGAGGAAACAGCAATACGAGGATATTAGGGGGTTTCAATATCCTAATTGCAACAATGAATAAATCATCAGACAAAAAGTCAATTAAAAAACACTGGACTTCAATCGTATGTTAAACAAGATGGACCTAACAGACACATACAGAACAGACCTTCCGAGAGCAGGATACACATTCTTCTCAAGCACATATGGAACACTCTTCAAGATAAACCAGGTTAAGTGACAAAAAAAGACTAGATTTCTTAAAACAAATTTAAGAAGTTGAAATCATATTCAGTATCCTTTCTGACCACAATGGTATGAAAGCAGATATCAATTACAAGAGGAAAACTGGAAAATTCACAAAAATATGGAAACTGACCAACATGCTCCTGAATGACCAATGGCTTAAAGAATTAAAAAAGGAAAAAATAACATACAACTCCACACACACACACACACACACACACACACACACACACACAATCTGATTAAAATGAGGACCTAGACAGACATTTTTCCAAGAAGACACAGATGTCCAACAGACACATGAAAAGATGCTCAACATCACTAATCAGGGAAATACAAATCAAAATCACAATGAGATGTCACCTTATTAACTGTCAGAATGGCTAAAGTCAAAACAAGAAATAACATATGTTATTTTCACACACTGTTGGTGGGAATATAAATTGGTACAGCCACTGTGGAAAACAGTATGGAGGTTCTTTAAAGAATTAAAAATGGAAGTAATTCCACTACTAGGAAATGAAAACACTAATTCAAAAAAGTATATGCAACTCTATGTTTATTGCAGCATTATTTGCAATAGCCAAGATATGGAAGCAATCTAAGTGTCCATCAATGGTTGAATGGGTAAGGAAGATATGGTATACACACACACACACACAAATATTACATAGCCATAAAAAAAGGATGATTGTGCTATTTGCAAAACATGGATGGACCTAGAGGGTATGATGCTAAGTGAAATAACAGAATGAAAAATACCATATAATTTCACTCACATGTGGAATATAAAAAAAAAAAAAAAGAATAAACAAAAGGCAGAATCAGATCTATAAATACAGAGAACAAAGTAATGGTTGCTAGAGGGAATGCGGGTGGGAGTATGGGCAAAATGGGTGAAGGGGAGTGGCAGATACAGACTTTCAGTTACAGAATGACTAAGTCATGGGAATAAAAGGCAAGCATCCAGAATGCAGTCAATAGTACTGTAAAAGCACCGTATCTTGACAGAGGTAGCTAGGCTTGCGGTAAGCACATCATAATCTATAATGAAGCTGAATCACTATGCTGTACACCTGAAACTACTGTAACATTGTGTGTCAACTATACGCAAATAAAAAAATTTAAAAAATAAAAAATAAAGTACCCTTTCCAGGTAAAAAAACTTGAAACAAATGAAAATGAAAACACAACGGATCAATACTTATGGAATGTAGCAAAAGCAGTTCTAAGAGGAAAGTTTATAACAATCAACTTGTACACTAAGAAAAAAGAAATATCTAAAATAAACAACCTAACTTTATACATCAAGGAACTAGAAAAAGAACAAACAAAGCTCAAATTTAGTAGAAAGAAGGCCATAACAAAGATTAAAGTGGAAATAAATGAGAGACTGGGAAGACAATAGAAAAGATCAAGCCAGACAAGGACACTCCAAGAAAAAAAACATTGCAGGCCAATATCCCTGATGAACATATATATAAAAATACTCAACAAAATATTAGCAAAATGAATTCAACAGTATATTAAATGTTCATACACCATGACCAAGTAGGATTTATTTTTGAAATGCAAGGATGGTTCAACATATACAAATCAATCAATGCAATCCACACATTGACAAAATGAAGGATAAAAGTCATAAGATCATGGCAATAGATACCAAAAAAGCATGTGACAAAATCCAACATCCTTTCATGACAAAAACCTCTCAAAAATTTGGGTACAGAAAGAACATACCTCAATATAATAAAAGCCAACTATGAGAAGCCAATATCTGACATCATAACAAACTGTGAAAGCTTAAAGCTTTTCTTTTAAGAAGAAACAAGACAAAGACACCCATTCTCAACCACTTTTACTCAATATAATACTGGAAATCCTAGCCAGAGCAACTCGCAAGAAAAAAGAAACATGGGCGCCTGGGTGGCTCAGTTGGTTAAGCGACTGCCTTCAGCTCAGGTCATGATCCTGGAGTCCCGGGATCGAGTCCCGCATCGGGCTCCCTGCTCAGCGGGGGGTCTGCTTCTCCCTCTGACCCTCTTCCCTCTTGTGCTGTCTCTCATTCTCTCTCTCAAATAAATAAATAAAATCTTTAAAAAAAAAAAAAAAAGAAACAAAAGGTATCATCCAAATAGAAAAAAAGTAAAATTGTGTCAATGACATGCTATTATATAGAGAAACCCTGAAGGACTCTACAAAACAACTACTAGAACTAATAAACACAGTGAAGTTGCAGGATACAAAATCAATACACAAAAATCTATACACTAACAATGAGCTACTGGAAAGAGAAATTTAGAAAACAATCCCATCTACAATAGCATCAAAAAGAATATATTATTTAGGAATAAATCTGACCAAGGACATGAAAAATCTGTACACTGAAAAGCATAAAACATTGATAAAAGAAATGGAAGAAGACACAATAAATAGAAAGATAGTCTGTTAATATTAATTCAATTAATATTGTTAAAATATCCACACTACCCAAAGGAATCTACAGATTGCTGTGCAATCCCTATCAAAATTCCAATGGCTGTTTCACAGAAAATCCTAAAACTTATATGGAACCGCAAAAGACCCTAAATAGCCAAAGCATTTTGAGTAAGAAGAACAAAGCTGGAGGCATCGCATTTCTGATTTCAAATGACATTACAAAGCTATATTAATCAAAACAGCATGGTATTGGTACAAAAACAGACACATAAATCAATGGTATCTAATAGATAGCCCAGAAATAAACCCATGCATTCATGGTCAGTTAATTTTTGACAAAGGAGCTAAGTATATACAATGAGGAAAGAATAAGCTCTTCGATAAATGGTGTTAGGAACACTGGGTAGCCACATGAAAAGTAATTAAGCTGAATCCCAATCTTATACTATACACAAAAATCAACTCAAAATGGATTTAAAGACTTGGGTGTAAGACCTGAAACCATAAAATACCTAGAAGGAAATGTAGGGGTATGTTCCTTGATATTCATCTTGGTAATGATATTTTGGATTTTACATCAAAAGCAAGTCAATAAAAGCAAAAATAAACAAGTGGGACTACATCTAACTTAAAAACTTCTGCACAACAGAGGAAACCATCAACAAAATGGAAAAGCAATGCATGAAACAGCAGAAAACATTTGCAAACCACATATCCAATAAGGGATTAGTATCAAAATATACAAGAATTCATACAACTCATTACCAAAAACCAGATAACCTAATTTTAAAATAGGCAAAGGAGCTGAATACTTTTTTCCAAGAAACCATCCAAATGGCCAATAGGTACAAGGAAAGGTGCTCATTATCACTAATCAGAGATATGCAAATTGAAATCACAAAGAGATTTTCACCTCATGCCTGCTAGAATGGCCATCATAAAAAAGACAAATAGAAAATGCTACTGAAGCTATAGAGAAAAGGAAACCCTTTTAGACTGTTGGTAGGGATGTAAACTGGTACAGCCACTATGGAACCAGTATGGAGGTTCCTTGAGAAATTAAAAACAAAACTACCATATGATCCAACAATTCCATTTCTGGGTATGCATCCAAAGAAAATGAAATAATTATCCTGAAGAGATATCTGCACTCCCATGTTCACTGCAGCATTATTCACATGGCCAACACATGGAAACAATCTAAGTGTCTGTCAGTGGATGAATGGATAAAGAATATATATACAATGGAATATTATTCAGCCTTATATAATTATTCACCCTTATAAAATGGAAATCCTGACATGGGTGACAGCATGAATGAACCTGGAGGGCATTATGCTAAGTGAAATAAACCAGACAGAGCAAGACAAATACTACACAGTATCATTTATATGTGGAATTTTTAAAAAAATAAAGTCAAACTCATAAAAACAGAAAGCAGAATGGTGGATGCCAGGGGCTGAGAAGTGGGGGAAATAGGGATAGGCTGGCAAAAAGTTATAAACTTTCAGCTATAAGATGAATGAGGTCTGAGGATCTAATGTATAATATAGTGACTATAGTTGATAATACTGTAATGTATAATTGAAATTTGTTAAGAAAGCTGAACATAAGTGTTCTCACCAAAATGTGTGAGGTGATATATGTGTTAACTCAACTGTGGGAATCTTCACACAATGCGTATGAATATCAAAACATTATATTGTACACTTTAAATATACTATAATTTTTTTGGTCAACTATGTCTCAATATAGCTGAAAAAAGCTTCAAAAATACTTAGGTATAATCCAACAAAATATGTACAATATCTATATGAGGAAAACTGCAAAAGTCTGATGAAAGAAATCAAAGATCTAAAATATGTGGATAAATATTCCCTGTTCATGGATAAAAGACTCATATTCTTAAAATAACAGCTCTTCCCAACTGCACCTATAGATGCAATGCAATCCTACTGAAAATACCACCAAGTTATTTTGTGGATATTAACATACTGATTTTAAAGTTTATATGGAAAAGCAAAAGATTCAAAAAAGTCAACACAATACTAAAGAAGGAGAACAAAGTCAGAGGACTAACAGGACTCAACTTCAGGACTTTCTATAAAGCTACAATAATTAAGACAGTGTGTCCGTTTCATAAGAATAGACAAAGAGATCAACAGATCAGAATAAAGAGTCCAGAAATAGGCTCACACAAATACAGCCAACTGATTTTACAAAGGAACACAGGCAATTCAAGAGTAATGGTAATCTTAGCAAACAGCACTGGAACTGGACATCCTCATGCAAAAAACTGAATGTAAACACTGGCCTTACATAAATATTAACTCAAAATGGTTCACAGACCTAAATATAAAACACAAAATTATAAAACTTCTAGAATATAACATGGGTGAAAATCGAGGTGAACTACAGTGATACGTTTTTAAATACAACACCAAAAGCATAATCCAGGAAAGAAAAAAACTGATTAGTTGGATTTCATTAAAACTGAAAATTTCTGCCCTGCAATACACTATTAATAGAATGAAAAAAACCACCCACAGTCTGAGAGAAAATATTTGCAAAACACACACCTGATAAACAGTACTCATATCCTAAATATACAAAGAACTCTTAAAATTCAACAATAAAATCAACAACCCACTTAAAAATAGGCAAAAGATCTGAATAAATAGCTCCACAAAGATGATAAACAGATGGCAAGTAAGTGTATGAAAAGATGATAAACATCTTATGTCATCAGGGAATTGCAAATTAAAACAACAATAAGATAAAATTACACATTTATTAGAATGGCTGAAATCCAAAACACTGACCATATCAAATGCTGACAAGGATATGGAGCAATAGAAACTCTCATTCAAACGAAAAGAAGAAGACCTCTCATTCATTGCTGGTGGAAATGCAAAATGGTATAGCCACTCTGGAAGACAGTTTAACAGTTTCTTACAAAGCTAAACACAGTCTTATTACATGATCCAAGAATCACATTCCTAGGTATTCACCCAAAGGAGCTGCAAACTATGTCTACACAAAAACCTACACACGAATGCTTATATCAGCTTTATTCGTAATTGCCCAAAACAGGAAAACAACCCAGATGCCCTTTAACAGGTGAATGGATAAGCAATCTGTGATATAGCCACATAATGAAATATTCAGCAATACAAAGAAACATGCTACTAAGCCATGAAAAGATACAGAGGTAACTTAGATGCATACTGCTTAGTGAAGAAGCCAGTCTGAAATGGCTACATAATGTATGATTCCAGCTATATACCATTCTGGGAAGGGGAAAACTATAAACAGTGAGAAAACCAGTGGTTTCCAGGAGTTTAGGGGCAGGGGGAAGAGGGATAAATAGATGGAACACAGGGGAAATTCAGGGCAGTGAAACTATTCTTTATGATACTATAATGGTAGTAGATACATGATACTATGCATTTGTCAAAACCCATAAAACTGTACAAGTGAATATTAATGTAAATTACGGACTTCAGTTAACAAATGTACCACACCAATTCAAGCCAACAATGCCAAAATTATACACAGATATTGGAACTATCTGACAAAGACCTTAAAGCAGCTATTACAAAAATGCTCCAGCAAGTAAAGGCAAACACATTTGGCATAAATGGAAACATACCAGTGCAGTAAAAACATAGAAGATACAAAGAAAAATCAAATAGCACTTTTGGAATTGAAAAACACAATGACCAAAAATTAAAAGAAAAAAAGAAATTCATGAATGGGCTAAATAGGATTATGGAGATGACATGTGAAAGAAACACTGAATTTGATGATGGCCTAAAAAAATTTGTCCAACCTGAAAAGCAGCAAGATAGAATACAGAAAAATTACAAAGAGCATCAAGAACCTGTAGGCAACAACAAAACATTTTAACACTCATGGTGTTGGAGTTCCAGACGTAAAGAAGAGTGTGGTGCTGAAAAAATATTTGATGAAATAATGGCTGACACGTCCCAAGTTTTATATATACAAAAACCGACAGTGCAGTGAATCCCCAACAGGATAAACTTAAAGAAATCAATGCCCAGATACATCTAATCAAATGGCTGAAAGCTAAAAACAAAGAAAAATCTTGAAAGGAGCCAGAGTAAAACAATACATTAACTAGAGAGGAACATGACTCAAATGACTGGATTTTTCATCAGAAACCATGAAGACCAGAGGAAACATGTTTGAAGTATTGGGGGAAAAAACAAAAAGCTGTCAATCCAGTATCCACCAAAAACTTCTTCAGGCATTAAGGCAAAATTAAGAAAAACTGAAAGAATCCATAGCCAGCAGACCTGCTATATAAGAATTGCTAGAGAAAGATATTCAGAAAAAAAGAAAATTGTACAAGGAAATGCACACTATTGAGAATAAAAGAAGATAAAAAATGGTAAGTATCTGGGGAAATGTTGATTCTCTTCAGTTAAAATATATTTCATAGTTGAAGTAAAAATTATAATATGGTCTGGAGGATTTTCAATGAATACAGTGGTAATATATAAGACAAGTACAACGTATCAGAATGTTAGGATGCCACCAAAGAAGGGCTTGGAAACTGTAGCATGAAATACTTATGCTACAAGAGAAGACAAATAAGTTTCTACCTAACGAAACTAGGAAAAGAGCTAACTACACCCAAATCAAACGGAAGGTAATAATAAAGAAAAAAACAGAAATCAATGTAATTGAAGAAGAAAAACAATGGAGTCAATAATGAACCCAAGGGCTGTTTCTTTGAAATGCTCAGTAAAATTGATATACCCATATCATGACTGACAAAAAAAAATAGAGAAAAGATAAAAATAATCTATATCAGGAATGAAAGAGGGAACATCACTATAGAACCTGTTGACATTAAAAGTATAATTATGAACTCTACACATATAAATTTGACAATTTAGATTCAGTGGAGCAATTCTCTAAAAACCACAAACTACCAAAAGTTACCTAAAACAACCAAATTAGTCCTAAAACTACTAATCAAATTAAAATCAAGTTAAAAAAAAAAAACTTCTGGAAAAAAGTACCCGTAAGCCCAATGACTTCACTGCATAGTTCTACAAAACATTTAAAAAAGAATACCAATTCCACATATTCACTTCCAGAAAGCAGAAAAGGAGGGAATAATTCACAATTCATTTTATGAACCCAGCATTACCCCGAAATCAAATCCAGACAAAATCAGTAGGAAAAAGAAAAACTACAGACCAATGGCCCTCGTAACGCTGATGCAAAAAAAAAAAAAAAAAAAAGGAAACTACTGTTATCCACCATATGAAGTCTGAATAAGAAAAACCACACAATCATAATTGATGCAGAAACATTTGACAAAATGTAATACCCATTCATGATAAAAAAAAAAAAAACAACTTTCAGTATGCTAGGGGAGAGCTTCCTCAACTTTATAAAAACTATCTACAAAAAAACCTATAGTTAACATCATACTAAACGATGAGAGGCCGAAAGCTTCCTCCCCAAAATTGGGAACAAGTCAAGGATATCCATTACCACCACTCCTATTCAATAAAGTACTAGCAGTCTTGGCCAGTGCAGTGAGTCAAGAAAAATAAAGACATATATATTGGAAGGAAGAAATAAAGTGGTCCCTATTTGCAGAAGACACAATTATCCATATAGAAAATCCCAATCTGGAAAAAAATATCCTAGGATAACTAAGTTTACCAAAGTCATGGGAGATAAAGTCAACATGCAAAAATCAATTGTATTTCTATATATTAATAATGTACAACTGGAAACCAAAATTATAAAAACAATGCCACTTTCAACAGCACCAAAAATTTAGAAAGAAAAACAAAATTTTCATATATACCTAACAGTACATGTACAGGACCAGTTATGCTAAAAACTATAAAATGCTGATGAAAGAAATAAAAGACCTAAAGAAATGGAGAAACATACTGTATTGGAATACTCCACATAGTAAAAATGTCAATTCCCTCCAAATTTATATTTAGATTTAAGTCAATGCCAACCAAAATCTCAGCAAAGTTCTGTGTTTTTGTCTTTTTTAAATAAATACAGGTAAATTGATTTAAAAATGTATACAGAGAGGCAGGAACTAGAAGAGATAAAATAATTTTGAAAAAGAACAAAGTTGAAGGAATCACATTACCCCAATGTCCTTCAGTGGCAGAATAAACAAACTGTGGTACCTCCTTACAGTACAAATACTACTTGGCAATAAAAATAAATGAACTACAGAAACACACAACTTAGATGAATTTCAAAGGCACTATGCTAAGTGAAAAAAATCCAATCTCAAAAGGTTACATATTGTATGATCCCACTGGTAGGAATTCTATACATTCTTAAAAAGACAAAATTTTAGTGACAGAGAAAAGATCATTGGTTGCCACTGGTTAGAGCTAAGGAAGAAGTGTAACTAAAGGAAGATTTTAGGGATGATGAACCTATTTTGTACCCTAACTGTTGTGGTACGGTAAAATCCATAGAGATGTACACAGATGAAAAATTTTTAAATTTTTCTCTGTATCAATTTTAGAATAATATTAACAAAAAGATACAATATATAATCATAATATGAAGTAGAATATAGTGCTTAATGACAAAGAGGCAAAAATGATTTTGAAAACAAATACACAGTGTACAACGCTGGCAAAAAATACAAAAAGGTAACAACAGTAGGCTTCAAGTGGAAGGTGGGACTTCAATAAACAATTTGCATATATAGAAACTCGAAAGAATGCTGTTGAGAATCCCAAAACGGAACAAGCAAGTTGATCCTAGTATTTATTTCCAGCAGTGAATCTCAAGACTATGACATACAAAAATTACATTTTAAAAAATATTTACTATATCACCACACCCTTAATTTTGAAAATGAGTTCTTGCATCGTTGGTAAAAAAAAAAAAAAAAAAAGCTTAGTCTCTATAAGGTTATTAAATCTCCTCCAAATATAAATTATTTATTAATTGCATATTCAACTTTGTAGCTTATTAAATATTATAGCACAGTTATCTTCAAACTCTTTTAGGGACAGAATGTTCCTCAAAAGCTTGATAACACAGACCAAAGCAGAAATGCTCAGGCTGAAACATGGGTGGAGGGACCAGAGACTCAACCCATCTCACCTGCAGACCAGGCTCCATTACAGACAACTGTGAAGACCTATGGGTAACTGATTTGCTACCTTCTGAGTTTGTAACAACATCAGTCATAACTACATTTGTAATAATTTCTTACTAAATGCTAGATTTTTGCTCTCTTTTGCTTTAAGCATAAACAGTAGCATTCTGGTCATATTAAATTCTATCATTATATTTTCACTTGGCTTTATTTATTTCTGCCATTTTATGATGTCCTCATTTAGCTCTTTTTAGTGATTTTACTATCGAGTAGAACAATAACAACAACAACAAAAACTCTGCTTATTTTACTCTTTATTTACATGTGCATGAAAAACTTTGATCTTTTCAGGTATATTTTATTGTTTAAAGTACTTCTCTTTTGGGGCGGGGGCGCCTGGGTGGCTCAGTCGGTTAAGCTTCTGACTCTTGATTTCAGCTCAGGTCACGGTCTCGGGGTCGTGAAATACAGCCACATGTCAGGCTCTACGCTCAGCATGGAGTCTGTTGGAGATTCTCTCTCTCCCTCTCCTTCCTCCTCTACCCCTCCCCATGCCCGCTTGCTCATGCACTCTCTCTCAAATAAATATATAAAAATTTTTTAAAAATAAAGTACTTCTCTTTGACAACTGATAAGGGATTTTTGGCAATGATACTCTGTAAAGGATTTTAGACTGTTTTTATCTAATACAGTAACTGGCAACTGTAATGCTCTGTAAATTTATATTATTGTTACTCTTCCTTGTGGTTCTTTGCCAGTTGCTTACTGGTAGTGGTACATACTTCATATTTACTTCATTTTATGGTAGACTATTTTTCAATCCATTTACCTATTTCTCAAACACCCAACACTGATACACTCTAATTCAGATATTTTCATTATTACTAACTAGATACATTTTGAGCTTGCTTGAAGGACTGATATGTAATTTAACTTTTTTTGTTTAACTTTTAACTTCATAATTACTAATCACGGTTCATTAAGCTACTTTAGAAATATGGACTGCATTATAAAATTCTATGTTCATAACGATTTTCACTAAATTTGGTTGTACTTTGTATCATCAAATCTTCTAATATTTTAATTCATTTACCTCTTATAAGTCTCTTCCAATTATATACTTTGAAGTGTACTTTATTTTCATGCTAACCTGTTACAAAATAATTTCAGATTTCCTAAGACCTCAAATGCTCCCTCCTATCTCTTAAGACACATTTAATTTGGTCAGGTAATATACTGGAATGATAGCCATATTTCTCTTAGCTATCATGAAGTCTTTGTATTTTCAGCCTATGAATTAAGGGTTAACATGGTTCTTGTCCTTCTTTCCTAAAATCATATTGTAAAATTTGTATTTCGTTTAAACACCTACTATGTAAGGACTTTAGTCCCACCTGCACTTTTTGAAACACTTTCTAATATTCATGCTGAAATTAGGTTTCAAATAAGGGATATCTTTCTCTCTTTAATTATGGTCTCTATTTTTCAGGTCTTTACCTTTTCATGTGATATTCTTATCATCCAAAGATATATTACATAGACAGATAATAGTGCTATTATTTTTCTTCTTGATGATCTCTTTAGGTCATTTTTCTCTGACGCAGATTTGCTTTGCTTGTTCATTAATAGTACAACTAATTTTCCGTAAAGCCTCTATCCATGTTTCAGTATCTCTCACAGCCTTTTAGGATCTCACAGAATTTCAGGGTCAGAAAGAACTTAAATGTCCTTCTCCCAATAAAAACCTCTATTTTTACCAATATTCCATAATGCTTCAATTTATGTTACACTAAATTTCTGAACAGTTATACTTGTTCAAAAGCTTTCTGCTGGAGTAGAAATTCTGATATTATAGTCTACACAATTTTTTTCTTCCCCTTTTCATCACATGGCAATGTAAGCTCATTAGATATACAACTTTCTTTTGCTTTCTTCTCATTTTTTCTTGAAATGTATCATGTGGGGATTTTTTTAATGGGTCTTACTACTTTTCCTTTACCATCTTCCTAACACATTGTAAGATGGAAGGTTTACAGAACTAATACTCATTCTCAACTGTTAATACATTTGACACTGGAGATCTATATTAGAATTGGAACACGTGATCTTTTAATAGAAACAAGATCAGGTATAACGAATAGCTTTTCTTCACATTTTCAAGAAACGGAAATTAATAACCCCATTAGCACCATAAGTGCTCAAAAACAAATATTCTAATGTAATATGATATTTTGTTCATTCTTACCCTTGCTATGTATATACTCCAAAGAAAAAGGGATTCTAGCATAAAAACTAGCATTGCAATACTTTTTAAATATCTCTTTTCCACTAAAAACACCTAAAGATATGACTCTGCATGAAATGTTACAATTTTTCAATAAAATCATTTATAGATTTGTAATAAATCACTATTATACAATAGTATCTTGAAGGAATTAAATAATTTTCTAAAAACTATACTTCTATTACAAATTAAGTATTTTGGTATCTGGACAAATTTTATATGAAAACATATTCTTTATCAAGATTCCACATATCTAAATGTTTTGTTTTACTCTTAAAAGACCTAGTTTTCTCAATAGCATATCTTTGCTATCCAATGAAAAGAAGCCATGGTCACGAATAATCCAGTATTTGTTAAAGTATCTATTTTTACATGGTGCTTATTTAAAATTGTATCATAGGGATTTAAAGAGGCTTCTTTTGATCTTCCTGCTGCTTATTAGACTCAAAACAAATGCATAAAATTACTCATTTTTCAAAAAGCAAAAAATCCACCAAATCTTTCTTATTAATTTGTATGCACTATTGGTTGACTATTCCCACTTTTGTTCACAAAAATATTGTTTGACCTAAGTATAGTACATTTTTAATGTATTTTTCCAGTTCTTAGCATTAGATTTACTATAAACATCAGATGTTCTTCCACAGATTTTGTGAACTTAATATTAAAAACATATCACTGATGCTCTACACCTCGAGTTGTCAATCTGAATGAAAATGACACCATTATCAGCATCATCACTAACAGATTTCTTAAATTAGCTGCCAATACTATCAATTAGATATTTCACGGTTATTTTAGAAATGAGCATGTCAAAAGCATGTCATTTGCAACTAATTTCTCTGGCTAGCAATAAATTCAAAGTGTTCTTTGACAAAGGACATCAATTAGTAGTGCAAAGAGACCTGAGTTCAAATGTAGATGGAGACAATTATTAAAACTGTGGCATGCAAGTAAATTACTTAACCTCCCCCTAAGCCTCCATATCTTCCTTATTAGTTTACTGGAAGAATTAAATGAAATAATGCATGTAAAGCATTTAACACAGAGCGTGGCACGCACTACGTGAGAGATTTCAGTAGTAGTTGATGTTGATAATGATTTCCTAAAAAAGATTTAAAGAACTATCCGTGGCAGTTATTGGATGCCACAGACACTTTATGACTCATCTGCTATTCTTTACTGCAGATTTGCTCTTTCATTCTTCTCTACTTTTCTATGTTCTCCGTTCATGGGCTCCTGAGTGAGGCTTTGGTAACATTACCTCGAAGAACGTCATTAGGTGGCACTCAGAACACCTACAATGGAAGCAATGCTCTCCACGAGCCTCTTTCATACATGTTGTAGCTTCCAATTGCTCTTGCTTAAAATAAATTTGGGGAAAGCTGCTTTTGCTCCACATTGAGCATAGATGAGAAAAATGGCCAGTGTCTCTGGGGAATAATTAACAAAAGACAGTTTGTTTCATCTCCATGATAAAATACAGCATCCCTATTAGAAGGCGAATTCATCATTCCCAAAAGTTAAATAGAATGACACTTTAAAAGTAATTCCAGCTGATTAAATTTAGGGTTCTGAAAAAAAAATTTAATTCATGAATATACTCTGAATCTTTCATTTGATTTTAAAATGTATAAATGTTCATTTAACTTTGAGCCCTTGCCTCTCAGTGTTCTATTCTGAGCTAGTCAAACAAGTGGTAGCAGGCATGCTGGGCTCAATAATACTGCCTCTCCTATTTAAATACTCTTTTTCACTTGGATTGCAAATTAAAGACAGTCTCCTGAACACTGACACATTTTCGATGATTGATTTTGCAAAACGTGTTGATTTTTCTTCCACTGTTTTGCCTCCGTGTGTGTCAACTTTGGCCTTCTTTTCTTGCTCCTTTGCAGAACTGCTGTCTCTTTGAAGCCATTGTCTGCCTCATATGAAAAACGTACATGAAACCTCATGACTAATTACACAGACAGAAAATTCCTGATCTCAAATACAAAATACCTCTGCCCAGGAACCATAACACAAAAGCTTCCGACTATGTACACAACTCTTCATCAAACCTTTCGTTCACTTGAATTAAAAGAAATTCCAGTAATTTTTTTTTTCTGTTGAAGTTGTGTTTACATTCTTTGAAAAGCAGATTTCTTATGCATGTTACATGCCTACAAATCAATCCATTTAACAACAAACAACATCCATCCATTTCCTCCACAAAAGTTTATACTTGCTGTTAGGTCTGCTATTAGGTGCTTCTGGATGAATTCAATGAAGTGTTACTCAGTACTGTTTTGTTCTAGATACAAAACTGTCAATACAAAGTCCATTTTTTAACTCCCGACACTACGCATTAGCAAAGTATTCTTTTCCCAATAAATCCTATAATCTACAGATTAAGTACATGGTTTCTTATATTTTAAAAATATACTTGAAAAGAAAATGAACAGATACTTCTCTCCCCCCAAAATATACAAAATAATGTCTCTAAATCTAAAACTACAGGGCCTTACACACATACTACATCTTACAGTATATGCAGCACAAAATCTCATCTCCGATAACCTAGTTGGTGGGCCAATTTTTTTTTCCCACTAACGGACTAGTTCTAGAGTTAATTCAACCCATCATTTTTGAAAAACTATTGAATGCAAGGCCTCGCTTTGGCACTCGGAGAGAAGGCCTGCAAGGAGTTTATAATCTAGTGTTGGGGGGTAGTGGTGAATACAAGAGTATGCGAACAGTAATCCTGTGAAACCACGATAGGCACTGTGAAAAAACACGCCAGGGAGACAAAGAGAGGAAAGTTGGGGGTACTCCCCTGCTTGCCTCTTCCGCGTGTTAATTTCCATAAGGGCCACCGGCCACCATTTGTTTTCACAACCCATCCGAGCACCAGACTCCCCTAGCTCCCAGTCTGCCAAATCTAGGTACTCCACTCTGTTTAGCCGTGGCTTGCCTTTTTGTTAGACCAGCTCTCCTCTGCCTCTAGTTGTTGTTCTTCTCGTGCAGCTACCAAGTGCAGTAAATGCAGCACGTGCCATCACACTCTGATTCTGGGAAACCCTGCAAGAACTACCAGTGCACCGATTGGCTAGTCCAACCTTGGATATAAAATTTTAGTCGCTTGCAAATGATGTTTCCGAATGGGGAGACGAGGGGAGGAAGGGGAAAGGTAGCCACACTACCCCAGAAATGGCCACGATACCTAAGCAGAGTAAGTTGGAATAAGGTCTGCACATGAGCCAAAGCTTAGAATTTCATTGCCTTTGTTGGCTCGTGTCACTTCTTTAATTAATGTCACTTTCTCTGTTTTAATATCAGAGCAAGTGACAAGAGTGCTTCTGGATGAATTGTGTTTTCTGAGGACTATATGGCATACTCTCCCGCAGTCTGACAGAGGGACGTGCCAGCTTTACTTGGCAGTGACAATGCACCAGCTTTAGTTTTAGTAGTTTAATTTGTGGCAGTTATATGTTTTGAATACGTTGAAGTATTCACAACGGTCTCATGGAATCTGTTCCATAGATAAAGTTTACACAGTGGAAAAGAAAAGGCAATGGCTATAAGGCGATTAGGAAAAGCTTCTCTTGGCCACAGCTGGCCTGATAGGCATTCCTGTAAATTTAAGGGCATTTAGGGGATGGGATTAAAGAGATCACAAGGAATGATGGCCCCCCCCAATTTCTTTTTGCCCAGTTCTGTAGTTGGTGTGAGACGATCATAAGGAATATGATATTTAGAACTCAATTTTATGCAAAATCCATTATTCAAGAAGTGAAGTTTATATACATGATAGACATGCAATGAAATAAATGTTAGAATAGAAAACTTTGTTACTTATGCATTAAGTTGATTCTAACATTTTGGTAAACTAAGTTTTTATTGATATAAAATTCAGAAGAATTTCTGCATTGAGGATAAAGGACCAAACTTTTTCCTTTGGTGTGCTAAAGATCTTTTGGTTTCAGGCTCAAGTATTCTGAAGGTTTTTTGTTTGGACTTTTTCCTTCAGCTCCTTTATACACTTTCGTGAAGCTTCATCAACTCATGGCGAGAGCTGCCACCAAGGAGTTCTTCCAAACTTTGCCTGCCCTTTCTAAATTTAGGGTTCTATATTGCAGCAGGTTGAAGATCTGGCTTTGATTGCACCTGGCTCTGCTGGAGAACAGAAATATTCATCTCCACTGAAGGCATGCTGCTTAAGTGCTGGAGGCACTTGCAGGAGAGACACTCTCATTGGAAACTTCATTACAATACCTTCTCTTCCCTACATGAAGTAGTAATTCTCATTCACCAAAGACAGAACTGTGCCTGACACAGCCACGGGAGCTCCTGTTTGACTTTCAAAATTAATCAACCTCTAAGCTGGAGTAGAAATGGCATGTCCTTTAACCTTAAGCACAAAAAGCTCTCAACAGACTGCAGTTTTTATATCCCTGGATGAGAGTTTGGGCCCCTAATACTTAAACTTGATGCACATACTGGGTTTCTGGCATGCTTTTGCCCATACCCATCTGCTAGCCTGGCACTGTGCCCATTCAGAAGGTGTGATGCCAGTTTCAATAGGGCATAGGTGCCAATCAAAGATGGGTTTGGAGGGGCAGCATGCAGAACGCAGCAAAAGTCAGCTCTTCTGCCAGAAGATCCTCCTGTTATCATATAATGCCAATGAAGGGCCACATGCTTCATTGCTTGGGATCACATTGCATCTGTAGATGTTTCTGGCCTTCAATGGATGTCTTTCTACGGAAGCATTTTCGTCAAGGATTACTTGATTGGAGACATTAAAGAAAAATATAACTGAAGTCCATCCTTTTAAAAGAAACAGTGGAAACCTTCAACAATTGTCTTGAAATAATGGCTGGGTTTTCTGTCTTTTCTCCTAAAACACTCTTTCATGTAGAATATTGTACAGTGAGTTCAGTCCATGTATTGGAGTTAAAAGGGACAAACATTCCGAAGAAGCACTAATTGCAAAACCAAGTACCTAAGCAGTATGCAACCCATAAACACTTCTATATCGTTAAGTGTGAATGGTGGACAAATTTTCATCACCTAAATAACTATTTTCTAGTGAATTCTCGCATTTAGAGCTTCAGAGTTTAATTTTCCTCTCCTTTGTTTTATAAACATGGATATTCCTGTGTCTTAAAAGAAAGACCATACCTACTATTTATTCCTCTTCCGTATCGAAAGGAAAAAAAACAACAACAACAACAACACTTCAGAAGCAAAGTCTATCCATATTTCATAAGGAAGCCAGAAGCTCTCAAAAACTGAGAGTTCTTTTATTGTGTGGCAATAGAGGTGAGCTCATTTCATGAAGAAGAAATTTCCCTATAGCAGTTAGGTTTCAAATTTTAAAACCTTGACCACTATAAACAGTTACAGGATAGTAACAGGTGCAGTAGAAGAAACATAATACAGAAATCAATGAAGAATGCAGCAGTTTGTAAATCTTCCCTGAAGGCAAAAGAGTTTGACAGTAAAACTGCTAAAAATGAAGAACCATAATATATGTTAAAAAGAAGATCAGACACTTAAAATGAAAAAGACAAGCAAAAGCTAAGCCTTAGAAGAACTCTCCCTTTTCATACAAAGAATCCAAACTTCTGTAAATATTTAGATTTCTTGACTGATAGGCACATGAACACTCCTTTTTCTCTAAAAATTCAAAATTAATAGCCTATGGACAGCAAATACAAAATTAAAACACATCTCCTACAGACTTCTATTTCTTGTGTAAAGGTCTAACAGGTGCATTAAATTCACAAGATCCCAGTGATTCCTTCCTCTTGTGAGTATCTCTCTCCACACCCTCGTCTGATAACTACTTTATCATATATACTATAGTTTCTAATACAAGTTTTCCCTTTTTCGTGTTTATTTCCTTCTTCTTTTCACCCCCACAGTATTGTTTGCAGAATTTTCTAGTTACAATCCTAGTGGCACCATAATGTTGCATTGTGTCAGATAAGACTAACTGCTTTTCCCAAAGCCTTCTCTGTAAGACATTGCCAAAATAACACAATATAGCGAAGTATAATAAAGCACTAAGTGTTCCAATAACTCTGGTGCATTATCACTGGGCTCTTCTGAACATTATCCTACGTACCTTCACAATGAATCCATTACTGTGAACAAAAAAGTAAAATAAGTAAAAACTACACATGCGTAAGTAATTTTTTCTATTTCTTCAAAAATAGAAGTCTGTTTCCTTATCAATAAGGGAGTTAAACTTTGATAATTTCTAAAAATCCTACTTAGGCTACCCTGGTTCCTCACTCCCCTCAAAAAAAAGTTTTCTTCTATACTTCTAAAACAAAATAGAGCTAATCTGAAGACATGACCCAAAAAATGTATGACCATCACCTAGATAAAGTCTACACATTTATGCATGGATAAGTGATTCGATCTTAGAGCTTCACCAGAGGTTAATTTTAGTTATAATAATGTGTTACTCTTTATAAAAAATAATGCTATTGATTTATGGCAATAAAGCATATATAGATTCTATCAGATGATGTTGTAATAACTGTCTCAGCTTTTCTTGCCACTAAGGTACCTCTGTAAAATTACAGGCTGGAATTAAGGGTTGACATCTGTAATTATGGAAGGGAATAAAGAAGACTGGCTTGTGCAGGTTGAATATCCCAACCTCAGTCTCAATCTCTCAAGCAAATAACTGTTGAACATCTACTCTGTGCTTGATATTCCAAAGATGCTAACTGGTCATTGCTATGCCCGACTTCAAAAAACTAAAACTGCTGCAGATAAATAATCTCTGTTTTTACTCATATAAGCCTTCAAAGGAATTCAGCTTAAGTTTATTACGTATAACTTTGTTTTCCTGGATTTTTTTTTTTTTTTACTAATTTCTGAAACCCAGTATCTTCCATATCTGAAGTACATGAGATTCAACTTAAATGAGAACTTTTTACTATGTCATCATAGCTATTATTATAAATTCTAGGGGTAAAAATATTTAGGTCAGTAAGTAAAATGTCATAGTCTTCCAATGGCATTCTCTATGTTCTTAGTTTACGATATCGGTAGCCAAATCTATCACAATCCATGGCAGGATAAATGGAAAATCCCTCCAATGGATGTCTTTGTCACCATCCTAATCACCTGTGGCACCAGACACTAAACCTGGATTCAGCTAATCAATGAGGATAGGTGTTTCCAAATAAATAAATAAATACATTACATTACATTTAAGTGCTTAGTAAGCTCCAAGTTCTTTAAAAACATTACTTTATTTAATCCTCACAATTATTGCTGTCTCAGTGATACAGAATAGAAACAGTCTTGTGACTAGGTGGAAGTCATTCAGTTTTTAAATGTCTTAGGTCAGAATTCAATCCAGATTTGCCTAACACCAAAACCCATGCCCTCATTTATGCAATTCTGTGTCTGTGTTGCACCTAGCGGTAAAGATGAATTCAGACTCGGTTCTCTCTCCTTCCCTGGAAGTTTAGAAACTTTTTCACTTAGTTGATATTAAAATGACAGCAATTTTCCCATTCCCTGAACCAGCTTCCTCCCACCCCCTTTCTTTTCATATATAAAGAAATAACCTTGGCTTTGTTCTTGTATTCAGACCTTTCTTTTCCCCTCTTATAACTATTTCTATTAATGCTATACAGGCACATTATTTGTCCAAGTCAAGACCAAATACCAAAATTCTCCATCCCTTCCCCTTGACTCTCAGCTGATGATTCCTCAAAGGCCTTGGCTACTGATCTCAAAGCTAGAGGACAGCTGGACATGCACAATGAGTTAGACATGGCAGCTGGCTTTTTCCCAGCCTCAGGCAACAAATGCTGAGGAAGTGTCTGACGAAACAGTGTATCTGGAAAGAAGGACACCTGGGGGCGCCTGGGTGGCTCAGTTGGTTAAGCGACTGCCTTCGGCTCAGGTCATGGTCCTGGAGTCCCAGGATCGAGTCCCACATCGGGCTCCCTGCTCAGTGGGGAGTCTGCTTCTCCCTCTGATGCTCCCCCCTCTCATGCTCTCTCTCTCTCTCTCATTCTCTCTCTCAAATAAATAAATAAAATCTTTAAGAAAAAAAAAAAAAGAACACCTGGAAAGAAGGTAGCGGGACACAAAGGTGTTGTTAAGGAAAACCTGAATTTCTTCACTTATACACAGGAAGTGGTGAGAAACATGGTAAAGTGAAAAATATGATACAATTTCATATGAATTTGCTTAGATGACTTTGAAAATAATTAGTAAAAACTAAGTTGAATGAAGTGATTGCTGATGGCATCTCATTAAAGAGCTGATCCTATGATTTACAAGTGCCACTCTGGATGGAACACTGACAACATCTGGAACACTCAGCTTTATTATATATTCTGAAGTATGGAGCCTCTACCTCAAAATAGCTAAACATTTCTTCAAAATCTTTCCCCAGTGGCATGCACTTGCTAGTATTCCCAGGATCCAGGTTCTAACATTCAGATAGTAGGGGTACAGTATAACATATGGAACCTTAAAAATTGCTGTAAAACAGGGGTGCCTGGGTGGCACAGTCAGTTAAGCCTAGGACTCTTGGCTTTGGCTCAGGTGGTCATCCCAGGGTCGTGAGATCTAGCCCGGCGTCAGGCTCCATGCTCAGCATGGAGTCTGCTTGAGATTCTCTCTCCCTCTCCCTCTTCCCCTCCTGCTCATGCTCTCTCTCCCCTCTCTAAATAAATAAATCTTTAAAAAAATTGTTGTAAAACAAATATTATTTTGATAGTGAGAAAAAATAAGTAAAAAATATGTGACATATACTTAGACTGAAAGAAGCAAAGACTTTTTGGTATTTAAATAGGGACAAATAGAGCACATGCCTGAGCAAATTTCTTTTTCACAACAGGAACCACACAAGTAGTGAATGTATGTATATGTATATAGACCTATGTTTAATTTTTAAAATACATTTAAATACATATTAACATTTTATATATTTATATTTTAAAAAAGAAAAGGAATAAGTTCATTACAACCCATGCTTTTCTGTATTTCTTTGAAATTGCTCAAATAATTGAAATATTAGAAATCTAAAGTATAACTGATAAGCCATGAGATCCAAGGCTATAGCTCAGCGACAACAGAAATTTATTCAACTCCCTATCGCTGACTTTGAGTCAGCACAATATACGAGAGATCTTAGCTCTTTGCTGTACAAGAGAATTCACTAATTCAAAGTCTCAGTAAACACGTATTTTATGGGGAATTCTACTCTCTGCGGACTCTAAGTATACTCCTATGGTCTTTATCTGTACCGTCTAGTATGGTAGCCACTAGCTAGATGTAGCCATGGAGCTCTTGAAATGGGACTGCATATATCCTGGATTTTAAAGACTGTAGCTAGAAATAATTTCTTTTTAAAAAAATATTGATAACATGTTGGAAAAATATTTTAGATGTATTGGATTAAATAATATATATCAGTGAAATAAATTTCACCTGTTTCTTTTTACTTTTTTTAATGTGGCTCTTAGAAAACTTTAAGTTACATAAGTGACCTTCTCCTGAACGGTGCTGCTTACGGCACTCACAACCTAGCACTCAGAATCACAGCATTTTTTAAGCAAGTTCAAACTCTTTCGATAAGGACACTGTTCTCTAACCCATACATTTTTGTGGGTGTTGGTCTTATCTTCCCAACTTGATTAGACACTGAGATGATTAATAAGGAGTTACCTTTTTACCGAATTTCATTCATTTGTTCAAAATGACAATTCTATCAGGATAGGAGCTTTATTCATTGTGATTCATGAAACATGTTTGTGAAGGGTGGTGAAATACGCCACTCTAAACTATGCCTCTTCGGCCTAAGGATTATCTTGGGCTGAGGGTACCCGAAAAGGAGCAAGTGCAGGGAGAGGCTTTCTCTGAACTCCCTTTATTTGCATAAAGACAGATCCTCCAAAAAAGACTCAATTGTTATAAATTCCCTCCAGGGAAGTTTCATCAACCAGAAAAAAAATACTCTTACCACAAGAGATTAGAAGTTGATACCACTTCCAGACAAACTTTGTCACAAACTATCATATCCCCCATCTATTCTCCTAAGGGCCCATTCATCTTCCCTAAAGATCATTTACTGTCCTTTAAGTGACCTCCATCCCCTCTCCTTTTCCCCTAGTAAGACAGTGTATAAGCTCTCAAATCTCACTGCTCTTTGGGGGTATTCACTTTTTTTTTCTCTGTGATCTCCCCATGCACATAACATTAAAAATTAGTAAATTGGTGTAGCTCTTCTCCTGTTGTCAGTATTTCAGAAACCCAGCTCTCGAACCTAGGAGAGTAGAGGCAAAGTCTTTCCTTCCCTACTGTCTGAGATATTTAATGAGGAATCCAAGATTCCCCCAGTGGAGGTCTTTTACCAGCTTTTTAAACTCCTATAAGAACAGATGTAATGAGTCAATCCATTTAGGAGAATTTATCCTTGAGGGTAATTTTTTTTAATCACTAATATTTATCTTATTTTATTCATTAAATCCAGTCATGTAATGGATAGTTCTGATCAATCAACTACATATTTAAGGTAGCCCTGAACGATCCTTTTAAATTCAGTGTAATTTAAAAATTTTTAAATGTAGTGTAAAAATATATTCAACTAGAGTTCCTTATCTGTACCAAAGAAAACAAAAAATAATTTTGAGCATCTATTTTCTCATTTATCAAGGATGGCAAATAACTAGTACCATCTAGATGCACAGGAGAGAAGTTAATTCATTCCACACAACAGATGCCTTGAGGTATTAAGACTCAATTCTCCAGTGAAGCCTAGTTAAGAAATGACCAGAACCCTGTATTACTTTAATATTAATGATTAAGATTCACAGAGTGTTTGGATTTAGACAGTTGTGGTTTCTGAGCTATAAAAAGCAATGTTTCCAGGAAAACACACTCTCCGAAAAGAACATCAACATTTATCTGGTGGACTTTATAACCAGGCTCTAGGTCTTCTAGGAGTCATTCAGAAAAACATGGACAGCAAGGAGTGGGGTCAGTCGTGTCTTAAACCAGACATTCTGGTAAACATTAATGATGCTCATTTACTTAATAAAGTACATTTATGAATTCTATTGTAATTCAAAGTTTCAATTTTCAAAATACTAAGTGATCACAGTTTCCATCACATATACAAGAATATTTGGTAACTTATACTTTACCTAAATATATCAGTCCAAATCCTCCAGAGCCAATCATTTTGCCCAGCATCCATTGTTTTCCTTCTGTATCATCCAGAACCTTGCCTTCTGGAAGTGGAACAGGAAGTTTGTATTTCTCACTTCTTCTTGGTGGCATCACTTCTGTTGGCAGAAAGGTTGAGATAAGTCATTAAAAATAAAAACAGCAAAAAGTCCAGTTAAAATACATTTCTCAAAATGTCTTCTATGGGGCACTTTCCCAGGTTCCTACAAATGAGGATTATGAGGTCAGTTGGACTTGGGAAAGCCCACACACTATATTAAAATTGGAATTTTCACATACAACATTGAAATCTAAGAAGGACTGATACTAAAAAAACAAACCTTTTGAACTTCACTTAACATGTCCAAAATTCATTTAGGGGAGTCTATAATACCTACTAACAGTGCAGAATATCCCCTAAAAATGAGTTTACAATTCCCGATGACAAAGAGAAAATAAACATATACATGCAAATACTCCTTTCATTGAGAATGTTAAGTATCAAAGATGAGGTCTTTGGTCACTAGGAGAGAATACAGCTTTGGATTAGGAAAACATGGACAATGGCGACAAATATCACCAAGCACAGCAAGTCACATCACTGACACAGAGCAGGTACTCAGGAAATATTTGTTAAGTAAGCCCGGAATTTTCATGGATATATAACTTCTCAGAGCACAAGGCCACAGAGCAGTTTCAGGGGTAGCACACTACTCTTTGTTTCTTTAGACCCTGTGTCTTCTCCACCCTCATCAAAGTGAAAAGTGCCCTGCCTTAGAGATTAACCAATTACATGTGGACACAGGTTTGTGAATGCCACAATGAAAGATTTTTAGTTGGAAGAGAAAACTGCATAGGGAAACACACACACACACACACACACACACACACACCAGCATATCTTCCTGAGACTAATTTACATGTGAAGGTAATTGCAATCCTCTAAGTATTTCCAAAGAAAAAAAATTTTAAAACTGGTGAGTGCTTTGAAATGAAAGTTAAAGTTTTCGTTGTATAATCTTCCCATTTTCTGAATGAGAAAGTTTCTGTTCCTTCTAATAAGGCTTCCCTCCTTCACTTACCTTTTTTTTTTTTTAAAGATTTTATTTATTTATTTGAGAAAGTCAGAGATAGTGACAGAGAGCATGAGTGGGGAGGAGTGGGAGAAGCAGGCTCCCCGCCGAGCAGGGAGCCCGATGCGGGACTCGATCCCAGGATCCTGGGATCACGACCCGAGCCGAAGGCAGACGCTTAACCGACTGAGCCACCCAGGTGCCCCCTCCTTCACTTACTTTTATCCAATGCCCTGCTCTCTTTTACTTAGCATCAGCGTCTCAGAGCAAAGGAACACAGCTGAAACCTTTAATGATATTCACCTGTCCTTCTAACACAACCACAAGGGAAACAGGGAATTTACACGGTGAACTATGCTTCAGGTAGTTTTGTGGGGACTCCCCTTGACCAATACTTTATATATATATATATATATATACTGGTGTCCAATACATATTTGCGGACTTAAAACCTAGTCTGCAAAGAACAACTTTTCCGCAGGGCATAAATCCTGAGTAAGTATGAAGAGAATAAACACAGTTTCGGAGGGAAGTCCGCGCCATCAGAACTTGAAAGCTGAAACTGCACCTCCTGGGCGGGGTTCCGAGGAGCAAGCGGCGGCCTCTTCTCAAGGCCCGCCCCCGACACGGGTGCCCTCCGCTTTGGGGTTCCTTCCAGGGCCGCTATGAAAAGCGCTCACACGAGTTGCCGGCGTCCAGATGTCTGAACACGTGCCAGGACCGGCTTGGGCGGGCCGTGGCAGGGGCCGGGGGCACCGTGCGGCCCGCCACCCGCCTGCCCCCGGCTCTCGGAGGCCCCGGGCCGAACCGCCGCGAAGCCCGCCGGCGTCTGCAGACTACCTTCCCGCCTCCAGCTCTCCCTGCCCCGGCGGAAAGCTGAACCCGCCCCGCCCGCGCCTAACCCCTCCGGCCGGCGCTCTGGGCTAACGCGAGTCGAAGGGGCGCCGGTTCTCGCTCCGAGTTAGGAAAAAGCGCGCGACCAACCGCGGAAGCAGGGACCCGCCCGGGCCGGGAGGCTCCGGCGCTCACCCCGACGGCAGCTCCTCCAGCGGCGCGGCGGGGCAGGCGGAGAGCGGGGCGCGGAAGTGCCGCTCCACCCGACGCCCAGGACCGGGAAGGAGGGAGGCCCGGCCCGGCCCCGGGTTTCCCCCGCCGCCAGGCCGCGCGAGGCACCTCCCGCCTGCTCTTGGGGCCGGGCGGGGCCGCGCGCCTCCAATCCCGCGGGGAGGCGGGCCCGGCCCGAGCCGGCCCTCGGAAGGGCCCGCGCTGACGTCCCCGCACCCGCGCCGCCTGCGCGGGGCGAGCCCGGCGTCGCCTGGCTCCGGGCGGAGACGCAGGCCTGGGGGCTCGCGAAGCCTCGAACGGGCCGCGGCGGGTGTTTTCGCGCCGGTGCCCCGCCCGCGCTCCAGAGGCGTCCAGGGGAAGAGCGAGCGCCGCGTCTACATAGGGAAAGGGGGCTGTATGATGGCCGCGCACCCTGGCCCGCCCGAGCCTGGAGGATGAGCCATCAGATCCCTTTGGTGCATTTGTGTAGGAGGAATTTCAGGTCTCCCGTATTCTCTCCGTACCCAAAGTTTCCAAATCAGTGGGCGAGTCTTTACTGAGCACTTACCCATAACTAGTCACACTAGCCAGGCCCTCCAGAGGGCCTTTTTGTCTGTGAACTGGAAATACTCGTAGTTATTTAGGTTATAAGGTATGTTAAAGAAAAATTTATAACGACACTCGTTAAAATGGAAAAGAAAACGTTATTCCAAACTATTGCAATAGGAGAAAGAGCTGCCTTCAATGCCAAAGACAGCAAAGTGGGAATTTATAGCCAAGGGGTGGGGGTCAGCGGTTGGAAAATTATTAAGAGGAAATGTCAGAGATACGAGCAGTAGTCTGGCTAAACTGAGTTAACAGTGCTGAAGACAGGCCAGGGTGATCAGAACTCACCTAGGGGATGGTGAAGGATGAGGAACTCCGTTAGATATGGAGGGTTGTGGGTAGTCGGGGGATTTGGGCTAAACTGACTTAACAGGATTCCCACTGAAATTAGACAATGTAGAGAGACCATGGAAGTCAATAGCCATCCCTAGTTGAAAAAGAGTTCTGGGAAGCCAGAGCAGAGTTTGGTCAAAGAGAGGATCTTTAGCAGGTTATTAGTTATAAGATTATGATGATACGTGAGAGAAATTTATTAAGTGGTTTTCTAACACATAATAAAGACTCATAGTGAGCTCCTAATATTTTGGGGTAGACAAAACAAATGTTCCAAAAGCAATTATTAAATATATCAACATCCTATGTTGGAAGTCAGTAATTACTTGGGAGGCAAACTGAAAGGGAAATCAAAGTCCTTTAATGACTTTGATGGAATAAGTTTTTAGGACTTCCTACATTTGTCACCAAATTAAAGATGGCATGAGAAAACATTTCTGAAACTTGGTGCTGTGGATATAAAAGCCTTTTTAGGGGCGCCTGGATGGCTCAGTCCGTTAAGTGTCTGCCTTCTGCTCAGGTCATGATCCCGGACTCCGGGGATTGAGCCCCCCATGGGGATCCCTGCTCAGCCAGGAGCCTGCTTCTCCCCGGGCCCTTCCCCCCGCTCATGTGTTCTCTCTCTCTCTCGCTTGCTCACTCATTCTCTCTCTCAAATAAATAAATAAATAAAATCTTTAAATAAATAAAAGCCTTTTTAAAGAAGTTCAGTAGTCTATATGTAGAATAATCGCATCATCTAAGGTAGTGATACACTAATCCAACAATGTCCATTCTTATTTTTGTAAGATATGTATATGTAACAGATGCTATTGGTTGCCTAGACAAACATCCATATGGACATTCTTTCTCCCATTCCAAATTTGTTCAGGTTTCTACCCACTTCCCCAAGTAAATTTCTTTGGGAAGATGCAGCTCCAGCAACAACCACAACAGATTACTCCTGAGGGGTCACACGTGGCTCTTGTGTTCATACCTATTATATGGAGTACATGTGTGTCTTTGTTCAGGCCATTATAACAAAATACCATAGACTGTGTAGCTCATAAACGACAGAAATTTATTTCTCACAGTTCTTAAAACTGGAAAGGTCACACCATCACAGTGGGGATTAGGTTTCAACATAGGAATGTTTGGGGCACACAAACATTTAGTCTATGGTAGTTAGCAAAATCTGTTAGCTCAACCTTCAAAATATATCTAGAATTCATCAGTCCTCACCATCCCTACTGACTGCCACCATCCTGGTCCAATAACCATCATGGCTTTTCCTAGGCAATTGTAGTACCCTCCTAAATGTTGTCCTATTTTCTACCCTTCAACACCTTCAGTCTATTCACAGCAAACAGCTAAATGATCTTTTTAGGAGCTTAAATTAGATCATTCCTCTGTTGAAAACATTTTAGTGTCATTCAATAAAAGCCAACCCTTACTATGACTTAAAACAGTGTTTTTCAACCTTGGCAATATTGACATTTAGGCCAGATGATTCTTTATCGAGAGGGGGAGGCGGGTCCAGAGGTGGTCTATCTCCTGTAGATAGGATATTTAGCGTTGTAGGATATTTAGCAGCATCCCTGGCCTCCCCAGTAGTCTCTCCCCACTGAGTTATTATGGCCAAAATCAACATTACCAAATTTTATAAATGTTGTCAGAGATGTCCCTGGCTGAGAATGATTTATCTGCAATGATCTACATCTTCTGTACCTCCCCCATTTCCTACTACTCCCTCCAACCACTGTGGCCTCCTTGCTCTTCTCAGGACTTTTGCGCTTTTCCTTTTGCCTGGACCATTCTTCAGTCTGTATCTATATGGACTACTCTATCACTTTCTTCAGGTCTTTATTCAAAAGTAAACTCAGGGAGACCTTTTTTTAACCATCCTATCTCATATTCCAACCTACCCACAATACTTCATAGCGACCTTTCTTTTTTTCCTCCTAGCACTTAGTAATGTACAACAACATATTATACAGGTAACTTATTTATTTGGAAAATAGACAAATAGTCTTCCTCAGCAAATTATATGTTCCATGGGAACAGGCAACATTTTTGACTGTTTGAGTCACTACTGTATCCCCAGTCCCTATGATGCAAATAGAGAAAACACAACATTTTCTTATTAAATGAATAAATGAATCATGATGGAATCATTCCCTTCCCAGTGATTGGTTTGGCCGGTATGTGTGTATGTATGAAGTATAGATAGAGGCAAAGAAAAGTTTTCTGGACACTTCTATAAAGAGATGTTCTCCTCTGGGACGCCTGGGTGGCTCAGTTGGTTAAGCAACTGCCTTCGGCTCAGGTCGTGATCCTGGAGTCCCAGGTTCAAGTCCCACATCGGGCTCCCTGCTCATCAGGGAGTCTGCTTCTCCCTCTGACCCCTTTCATGTGCTCTCTCTCTCTCTCTCTCTCATTCTCTCAAATAAATAAATAAAATCTTAAAAAATATAAAAATAAATAAAAGAGATGTTCTCCTCTGGATATCATTCTGGATGTGATGCCTAAAATTTCTGCAGTCATCTTGTGACAATGAGGGTACAAATTATATATCTAATACACCAGAAATGGCAGAATGCTCAACAAATGAGGTTAGAATACTTATTCACATATCCAAAAAAAAGAAAGGAAGAATAAAAGAAAAAAAAATCAACCCTAACTCACACCTCATTTAAAACCTGACTTGAAATTCATCATAGACCTAAATCTAAATGCAAGAGCTAAAATTATAAAACTTTTGGAAGAAAACCTGGGAGAAACCCTTTATGATCTTAGATTTTATAAATCTTTGTGATCTTTGACTTTATGTAATTAGAATGTACCCAAAAAAGCTGAAAGCCTAAAAGAAGAAGTTGCTAAATTAACTACATCAAAATTAAAAATGTTTGCTCTCAAAAAGCCCTGTTAATATATCAAGTTTTGATAGGTATATGGAATAACAGGATCCCTCTTTCTTTGCTGGTGGGGATCCAAAGTGCTACAGCCACTTCAGAAAACAATTTGTCAGTTTCTTATGATATTAAATGTATAATTAGCATATGACCCAGGCTTCATGTTCCTGGGCACTTACCCAAGAGAAATGTAAACCTATATCTACATCAAGTCTTGTACTTAGATGTTTATAGCAGCTTCTTAGGTAATAGCCAAAAACTGAAAAGAGCTCACATTCCCATCAAGTAGTAAATGGATAAACAGATTGTGGTATATAATATATCTCCTACACAGTGGAATATCACTCAGCAATAAAAAGGAACAAACTACTGATACAAACAACAACCTGAATGGATCCCAAAAGCATGGTGTTATAGAAAGGAAAGAAGACACAAAAGAGTACATATCGTATAATTCCATCAGAATTCCCAGGGACTGGTTTGAAGGGGTGGATGGATGACAAAGGGGCTAGTGGAACTTTTGGGAATGGCAGAAATGCTGAATCTCTTGATTGTAGGAGTGACTCCATGAGTATACATTTGTAAAAACTCATCTAATTGTACACTTAAGATTTATAAATTTTATTATATGTAAATTATGCTGCAGTGAAACTGACTTAAAAGAAAAGAATGGCCGAGGAGAAAGACAGGAAGAATCTGAGTTGTTGAGACCTTCGCTGAATCACTCATTCAACTGACATTGAAGCTACCATACTTTTCAGATTCCTCCGTGAAGTGTTAAGTCTCCTTATTGCTTAAGCTTCTTAGCATTGACTTTTATGTTTCTTGCAGCCAAAATCTTCCTAACAGATGAAATAAAGTTTCAAGTGACAATGAATTTAAAATGTTAATAAGTGTGTCATAAATAAAAATGGGAACAGAAGTGCAGGTAAACCTGTATTGAGACTATGTGGGGTTTTCTTAAGTGTTGGGTTTTAATGCAGAATTTTATGATTCAGAGCATATTGCTGTGTGTATGTTTCAAGATGAAAACTGACAGAATATAGAAATACAAATTTTGGAACTAGTGAAAGAGCGTCTTCTGAATGAACATGATAAGAAACAAGAAAGAAAAGAGAATCTAGACATGAAGCACTGAAGTATGAGTCATCTGAAGAAGAAAAAATAGGGAAAACAAGGTTTTCAAACAAGGCTATTTTGATAGATCTTACAGACTATGACTGATTCACCACAAACACACGCACACACACACACAAGGACTTTCTTGGCGGTGTGCCAACATTGTAGGTATGGCTTGGGTTCTGCTTTTCAAAGAACCAGGTGCTGTGAAGTGCTTGTACTGGTTCAAAGAAAAAAGAAAAACCTAGCCATTCAGTCAGCATACTTTACAAGGCCAGGATCATTTCAAATCAATTAAAGTGTTAAAGATGTTGCATAGACAAAACATTTAGAAAAATCCAATCTTTGTAGTTTAATGTGAGAAAAGGAGATCACTTCACTGGAAACACTTTGCCTGCCAAAGAAGAGCTAGTTTTTGTTTTATAAAAATCAGGAGGCCATTTGCACTCATAAACGCACAATCCCTGGAGAGCTAAGCAGTTACTGACATAGAAATTTTGAAAATAATAGTATTCAGATAAATGGAATCTCAAAGCTATCAGATATACAATCAGACCAAATATCTATGTCCTTTGCATTCTTTCCATATAAGACCATTGCAAGGCCTGAACTTATTGTCCCCAAATCACAGTTCTTGTTTGTCCATGTAAGTGAAAGACAAGGACACAAAAAATTAATTTAAAATGTCATCTGTCAGTATGTCAACAGGCTTCATAAAATCTTTTCCAGAGATATTAATTAGTAGAGCCCTGCTGCCAAACAATTGGATGTAAATATGTATCAGATTATCTCTCAAACAATTGAATGGGGTAAAACCTAATATGGCTAGCCAACATGATGTTAGTCCTACCCTGTCCATTCCCCTAATGCAAGCATCATAAAAGGTTAATTAACCACAAGACTATATTCACACTTTACATCCTCTTTCTTTCTAACTAACATGCCTGCAGTAATCAAAAACATGAGCTAGAGAAGGAGGAAGGGGAACTGGCTGAATGATTTTAAGCAGAAGCTGTGCTTTCAATAATAGGGTTGATGATGTATTCAAAGGAGAAGTGAGGACAGTTTTCCCACGTGCGATGTAAGCCATGCTTTTAGGCTTGCCTTTCACATACCAGCAGCACCACCCTCTTCAGTTTGTATTCTTAGGTCTTTGAGCTCAGGTTGAGATAAAATTATGGAGGATCTTAAATGCTTGATATAGAGTTTGGGTTTGAAGTTCTAGAGTTGTACAGTCCAATCCAGTAGCTTGGACCACTTACATTTCAATTAATTGAAATTAAATGCAATTAAAAATTCAATACCTTAGTTTCACGAGCCATGTTTCAAGTGCCCAGTGACCACATGTAGCTAGTGGCTACCCTATTGGGCAGAACCAGTTATAGAATATTTCCATCATCGTGGAAAGTTCTGCTGGACAGTGCTACTACAGAAAATGGAGAATCCCTGGCAACTCAAGCAGGAGGCTAACCCTAACTGCTCATGTGGGTTAGCCACCCAGAGTATAGAGAGGTGTGTATGTGAAAGGTCTATTCCTCAGCCCATACCATGTTTTTTTGATTTTAGTAATTTTATAATAGGTTTAGTTTATTTCTTATATTGTCTTAGATATTGTCACATATTTCACATATACTTCCACATATATATGTATATAAAGTTTGTATTAATTTTATTGGTATGAACATAGAAAAGGAAGTGGAGGATAAACACCATCTTGATACTGATAACACTGGGTTATCTCAGGATGTGGAATAGGAAAGAAAGGAGTAGATTGATATTTTATCTCAGACTTATGACATATTTCACCTAATACAACCAAGAAAAATCCATGCCTGTTATCTCTATAAAATGAAATTAATGATATACCCACTGCCTTATCACATTGGTTTTTTTAAAAATTTCTAAGGGAAGATAATTAGGTACCCGGTAAAATATAAGCACTTTAAAGGGATATATATTCTCCTTTTCAATATGAAGGGTCCAAAATAATAAAATTAAATCAAAGATATTCCCTTTTCTTGGTGTAAAATGAAATATAATGTTACATATATTCTTTTAGGTGAGAAAAAATATTAATTGGAACCACTTCAGGAAGCAATTGGATAAAATTAATGATATATTGTGTTGGTCTCGGCTCTGGAAAGACCATGGTTGATTTAGCTGTTTCTGGTGTATAGGAGAAAAATTCGAGGATATTTATAAGCCACTCTTACGAAGTTATTCTAATGGATAACAGCCCTAAGCAGTGCTGGAAGTTCTTCTTTCCAAGATTACTCTCCAATGATTCCATTCAAAAGAACAAGTCTGTTTTGAGGAGAGTGTTTTTTATGCAGTAATCTCATTTTGTACCTGAACATTATCCATACCTAGTGTTTCATATTTTCACGCACATGTGGTTGGGTTTCATCCAATGCTACTTGAATTCGTTTATAAAATGGAGGAATTCTAGCACCCTTTTATATCTCATGGAGTTTTCTCTCTTCTCTTCTGCCAAGCTATGGAGAAAAAGGCTACAAAAATCCCATTCCCTAGAAGTGAAGTTAGTAACGCTGAATTGATTTGACAGGGGAGATGAACATTCAAATGCCAATATATTGGAGTGAATCAACAGTGTGAAGTATTCATGATGGTGCTCATGCATTTCACAAGGGTACTCAATCAACTATGAAATCCAAATGTTACTAGCATCATGAAATCTTCCTCTGCAGCTATCTGGACAATCTATTACAGGATATTTCATGCTATATGGATACTCTTGAGTTTTTAATATACATAATAATTTCCTGGAATGCAGTTCCTACTCATAACAAAAATAAACTGATAAATAGACAACAGACAAGAGAGAGCGTATGGAGACTGTAGTTTGGTGAAGAAATCATTGGAAGCTTCTGGACAAGATAATGACAAGAGCAGAATTTTATCTCCCTGCTCTCAAATTCTGATTGCAATGCCTGATATAACATTTTTAAAAGGGAAAGAGGAAAAACAATTCTATGTTAGCACCAGAAAGTAAAAATGCATACTGGCCATATGAAGAAACTTGGAGGCATTTCTGCTAAAAGTTATACGGGTGGAATTATATTGAAGGATAGCATGGAGTATCAATGTCAAACATCCTCTTTTAAAAGAGCAATGTACCTATGGTTCAATAAAGGAAACACTGACCAATTAATATCACCCCACCATCCTTTGAAATTTGAAGGTATTAGGGTTAAAAGTGAAATCCATTCATTGCATCATCAGAACCACAACCACTTATGTGGACCAAAACATTTGGACCATATCATTGGTACTGAAAGGCCTCAATGGAGCAGAGAGCTGGCAACATTGCAACTTGCTCCCCACACCAAGAGAGAACCACCAAACATTTATAATAGTGCTTGGTGGATAACTGCTCAGTAAATATTCTGAATGAATAAATGAAGTTAAAAAAAAAACAACAACAGTAAACCTGCAACCTGGTGTCAGTCTTCCTTTAGCACTGACTTGGAGAAAGAAACACAAAGATGAGAGGTGGTGTTCATGCTCTGGGACAAAGACAAATTAATGGAATAAAATGAGGGTGAAATGAAATGGCCAGAAGTCCCCGTGGAGAAGCCAGAAACAGCAAAGCAGATTTATTCACTTACTCAAATATTACTTGAGCTTGGCTCTGGAGACAGGTTGTATCAAAAGGCAGAGTCCTTGCCTTCTTCAAAGTCATAGTCTTTTGGAGGGGACAGGTATTAAATAATCATTGAGAAAATTTATAGGATTCTGTTAAAAGCCGTAACAGGAGGAGCTCATTCCAACTGGCAAGCAAGGTCATGGGAAACCTCTGAGGGAATGACACTTAATATGAGACCTGAAGGATGATGGGTGGTTAGGAGGCAGAAAGGGGAAAGAAGAACACTTCATGGAGGAAAGCATATACACAAAGTCCTGGGTTAGGAAGGAAGTTGGTGTGTTTAAGGCCCCAAAAGGACAATGGTAAGAGATGACAGCAGTGGATGATCCTGGAGACATAGGCAGAGGACAAATAATGCTACAGTTTGTGAGTCTAAACATTTTTGTCTTTTTCCTAAGTGAAATAAGGAGCTGCTGAAGAATTTAAACAAGGAAATGACATGGTACTATTTACATTTTAAGATCACAGTACCTACTGAGTAATTATTCTCTAAATGATTCATAGTGATAGGTGGCAAGTGGTCAGTAAATTTATAAGAACTTACTTGGAATTGTCAGAAATTATTTGGGAAACAACTACATTATCTACACTCACATTGGATCAGAGCTTGAATTACTTTATTTCTCTGTTAGAGGAAAGAGTTATTCCAGAAATCCTGAGATTTGGGAAGACATCAGAATTACACTATTATATTGTAACTTTTTTCATTTATCACTAGATCTAGACAGGAAAGATACTAGCAGGAAATCAATCAAAACAAAAACTATCTCCATTTCTATTTGTCTTAAAAAACAAGATTAGGTAAGCATAGATAGCCCTCTGTAGGTGATCAAACTGAGAAAAATTACCATACTTAAGGAAAGATCCTATAATTTAGACTCCATTCCTTCTTTGAAAAATCAAAACTACCTTCTTTTAAAAATAAGTTATTACAACAAACAGAAAACCATTCTAAAATTTTTTTATTCATAAGTACTATAAAACCAAAGAAGAGATTTTTCCTATGAAATTAAAGATAATATGTATTAATTTCCTATTACTGTTTAACAAATTACCACAAAATTATGACTTCAGTAATAAAATATATTCTCTTACCAGGCTGGAGGTTAGAAATTCTAAAATCAAGGTGTCAGTAGGTCTCTGTTCCTCCTAGAGGCTCTAGGGGAGAATCCATTTCCTTGACTTTTCTAGCTTCTACAGGCTGCCTGCAATTCCTTGTCTTGTGGCCCATGCTCCATCTTCAAAGCCAGCAGTGTAGTAGCATCTTTCAATATTTCTCTCTGACTCTGATCTTCCTGCTTCCTCTTAGAAGGATACTTTTGATTAAATTGAGCTCACCCAGATAATCCAGGATGATCTTCCATCTCAAGATCCTTAGCATAATCATATCTGCAAAGTACCTTTTGCCATATAAAGTAACATATTCTCAGTTTGGTTTCCAGGGATTAGAGCCTGGAAATCTTTGGGGATGGAGGTCATTATTCTGACTACTACAAATATTCTAGAAAAAAAAATCTCTATACCAAAGAAAAAGAGAGAGAGATAAGAAACATAATTTTAAATTATAAACCAAAGATGAAATTAACCCAATATGTTATATCTGAAAAAGCAAAATTAGTGATGTAGAAGATAAACTTATAAAATTCTTCTAAAATTCAAAGGAAAGGACAGATTATAAACTTCAATGATGAGGGAAAACATTAAAAAAGTATCAGTGCAAAAATCTACTTACTTGCAAAATTAGATCGGCCTTAAAGATTTTCTCTATGACACTAAGTGAAAGAAGGAAAGGAGTGTCAACCACAGAGTTGTAAATAAAATGACTGTGACTTTAGAATGCTAAAACAGTCAAGTTATCCTTATGCATGAAGGCAAAAATAGCAATATTTTCAAATATGCAAAAGTCAGAACATAACACCAGGAAAACTTTCTGAGTAAAGTAACCAAAAACCTGGGGAAAAAAACATTAAAATGAAGCAAAATAAGAGCAGAGTTTCTATCTATTCATAACCACACCACCTCCTGTGGAAGGGAATTTCATTTGCTGAACACCTTGAAGGGAAAATTGCTCTGTAGAATTGAGAAATAATGTGGAGTTCCTGGAGTTTTCCGGGAGGAAAGAGGAGGAAGCAAGACAGCAGGTGGAAGAGAGATGGTGTGAGACTGGATGCCAGATGGGGTAAGTGGTCATTGTGGAAACATTGGTTGTCAGATGGACAAAGGATTAATCCAGACTGATGTCTACTGTTCCACTCAAAGTTGTTTTGGTTGCTATGATCTTAACTCCTCTTCTACCTTCCTTCCATTTTTTTTTTCCGTTTGTATGAAAGAGTGTGTAAATTGAAGAGTCCATGTTCCATATCTGAGCATGTGTGACTCAGATCAGAGATGGTCCATGAAGAAGCAGTAGTCCAAGGTAGCCATGAGAATATAAACACAAGGTGTTTTTATGGAGAAAATACATAGAAAATTTAGGAAAGGGCTTAGATCTTGAAAAATTGGGAAGCACCTGGCTATCATTTGGATTGCACATTAATTATGGAAATCACAGCTGGAAAATACTGTTGGTGAGCATTAATGATCTGACGTCTAAGTAACTATTTTAAATATAATTTCTAAATGTGTTTAAAGTTTTCTTTATTTGACCTCTCAACTTCAATCATCTTCTTTTCTCCACTCCTACCAAAGTCAATCACTGAAGCCAACCAGCTGAAGTCAGTCACTCTGAGGGAAGGGAGAAAATTGACAATTATATTCTTGGTCTCATTAACAAAAAATGCATCACTTCCTATCTCAGTTCTCTTCCTTGGACTTTATGACACCATACTGTCCTGGTGCTCTTTTAGCCCACTGGCTATTCCTTCTAAATCTGCTGTGCTTAGTTAGTCTCTGCTCAGTCTCTACTCAGGACACAGACATTTATCTTTTTTAATTCCATCTAGTCCCAAGGCTTTAAATGCAATGTGTGTATTATGAACTCCAAAATTTATACCTCAAGTTGCTTCAGTTACCATTTGGAGTGACAAACACTCCAAACTTAGTGGCATAAAACCATAGCTACGTTATTATGCTCATACATTCTGTATGTCAGGAGCTTGGAAAGGGCACAGAGAGGATGGCTTATTCTTGCTGGGATGATTTGCAAACTGGGGGTGACTCCCAGCTTGAGTACTAGAATCATCTGAAGGTTTGATCATTCACATGTTTGGACTAAAAGACCAGACCGATGACCCTAGAACTCAAATAATATTTAGAAAAGTCACACAACAATGATAAGCACTGTGTGGGATGTTTCTTTCAGAACCTCAGAAAGCATTGTTAAGGGCCAGATAGGGATGGGCCTTCTCCATCCAGATACTCAAGGAAAGGTCAGATGACTGTAAAAGAATACAGTCAACAGTTAAAGATAACTGTAGACCAGGAGCTCAACAGAGCCCAGTACCAAAGTGGCCATTCTAATACAAAATCAACAAACAAACAAAAATTCTTAAGAACCTCAGTATGACAACGGAGGTAACTTATGTCTGCCTTAGCCTAGCAATCCAAATAATTTAATCTGGTCACAAGAAAAGATTGTAAAAGATAAGAAAATAGGGGAGGATCTCGCAAGCTCTGCCAGCCATACTACTCGCTTTTGATCAAGTCTACATTTGGTCAATGTAAAAACACCTTCCTCTTAAATGTTAGTAAAAGTTCCTTTATAAAAGTCAGTTTCTACTTGAATTGATACAAAGCAAAATGATCCCACCTAAGCAACGTTAGAGAGGAAGATCAGAGACCTCTAAAAGCTTGAGTCCAATGTTGACTGTGAGGAAAAGGGCCTAAGGCAGAGAAGAATGGTGGAAGTGGACAAGATAGGTGAGAGATATTGAAGGTGAAAGAAAATTGGAGATGCAAATTATGGTGATCACTTCATGCCTGGAGGTTTGCCTTTTATTTTTCTCCTGTATTTGGTTTATAATAGGGAATAGAAAATAGCTAATCAGTTTCCATAGAGGTCTTCAGGATTTTAAAGGAATTTTTTATATATATAATTCTAACCTTTGATATAGAGTTGTAATAAATAGGAACTACAGACAAGACCAGGAAATGATGCTATTACTTGTCACTCTTAAGTGTCACCTCTCTCTGGGAGCCCTGAAGTACAAAGCTCTAAATCAGGATCAATAGAAGTTTCAAGATAAAAAACAATTTCTCCTGCTCTGAATTCTAAAAATAGCTGGTGAGTCCAGGTACAGTATTGAGATATTTCCCATCTAGATTAAAGATCTAGATTATGGAATTGTTTGAACTCTATTTAATAACAGATAGTAACTGGGCAGTTCTTCATCTGAAGGCCCCTGCCATGGTATTTCCCTCTTCCACCAAATAGACAAAATACTGTAGTGTTGGTCACATTTTGCTAAAATTTAGCCATACTCAATTCCTCTTCTTGAGACTTCTATTTAAAAATATTGACCATATTCATGGAAATACAAGCAGATTTCTGTTCAGAGCACAAACTTTTTTTTACAAAAAAGTATCCCATGTTGGATACTTACACTTCTATAAATCTCATAGATGGAGCCAGTATTCTTTTTCTACCTGAAACACTTGCAAGAAAGTTCTGTTAATATTTCTGTCTGTACTGGGGTCAATATTTATATCCATTGACTCAGATGTACAAAAAGTAATTATTTATATAGTTGGCCAACTATATAATTGACTGTTTTCTTTAACTCTGAAGCCCCCGTTGTGTTGTTTAAAACACTACTTTGGATTTATATTCAGTCATTTTAGAGGTTTTCTATCAGTCATAGCTGTTGCTCTCCCTCCAAGAAGTTTTCTCACCACTACTCATTTCTGATGCCTTTTCCTGAATGTAATTTGAATACTGTGGGATCCCATTTATGTTCATGGGATTGAATAGAGAGGCATTTGATCTTTATATCATACCTTGGATTTGATTTAAAGGTTTTTCTCTCATTCTGCTGAGTCACTGGGCATCCCAGACTGGTGCCTTAGGTTTTTAGTATGAAGGAATTAAACAATTCCTTCTTAAACAATTAGGAAGGCAAAAAGTCAGGAAGGAAAAGGCACCCTTAATTTGCATAAAATGGTACAATTATTTAACTCAGTATTACTTTGCTTAAATAAAAGTTTACATCTATACCAGTATAGATTACCTAAACCCACTAAAATTTGCAGATTCATGTTTCTTCAGCAGTCAACAAAGATTTCCCATTTTCTGGTCAGCCTACAAGAAAAGTTATTAAATAGTCTTTTATTCCACTGAACTCAATACAGTCTAAAAATAAGGAGAACATTACTCACTCTTCTAAAATGCTGCATATGCCAGTACTGCCAAGCTGCACTCATGACCTCCAGGTTATTTATAGAACCTGCCTATTTTTATGGTTTTATATTCATAGGAAGAGTATTGTGGATCCCTAGCCTTCAGGAGTCACATCAACATTCCTTAGCTAAATATATAGTATGATTTCATGCTATAGAAATTAATTACATAAATTAGGTACTAAACGATCCCACTCTCCCTTCCCTTTCGCTCACACACAGACACACACACACACACACCACTGGTCTCACTGACAACACCTGCTCTTAGGTAATAGACATTCCAATAATCTCAGCAATTCAGATTTTCCATTACTCCTTCAGAAGGGAAAATGTACCAGGCAATTTTCCACTTTGCACATCTCCATGATGTAATGGAACAAGTAAGACAGAATACACTGGAAGAGGGAAGTCTTACGATAGTTGAAGTATTAAAATCCCCCAGTAGAGTCACATTTTATTTCATTTACACATAGTTTTATGGAGCACTATTTAATGCATGAGGAGTAGTCATCTATACTGAAATCACAGGGACCATTATAAGCTGATGAATACTTTGTACAACTTATAAATTAGATGGAAAGGGACGAGGATATGGGAGCAAAAGTTAGATAAAGGAGGCACAAGTTGCATAGGCTAATGCAGGAGCCAGTGATCAGCAAAGGGCAGGCGACAGGTTTTTGAGTGTCTCTGAGCAGAAGCTTACCCTATCCAGCTGGCATCCTTTCTTTGGTAAATTGAACCAACCTTGAAAACACCAGGATAAATGAATCCAAAAATAGAAGGATATCTTTAATCCAGCTAGAGGATTCATTCTATCCCTGAAAAAAATGTTCATGCCACTGTTCTTGGCTGTCCATCAGATCTAAGTTAGGCAATAAGAGAAACCATGATTTAGGCATGAGCAGAATTCACAGAATAGCCCTGAGCAATGAACACAAAGATAGATATAAGATATTTACATTAGAAATGGTTGAAATATAGCGAATATTTTAATTTTAAAAATTAGCCTATGATTTTCTCCCTTTGTCTGGTTCTTCAATTTGGGCTACCTCTAAAATTGGCTTTCAAATTCTTGTTAATTCAAATGAAAGGAAACTTCAATGCTAGCAATGGTAATGGCTTACCACATATTGAGCTATCAATTCATTAATTACTTTAAAGGTACTAACTCATTTAATAGTTAAAGAAATGATATGTGTATATTATTGTCCTTATTTTACAGTGGATGAACTGAGGCTCGGAGCAGTTTAGTTACTTGCCTAAGCTCACACAGCCTGAAAGCAGCAGTAACAAAATTTGAACCCAGAAATCTAGCTTCAGATCCTGTGCTCTTAACCATTCTGCTATACTGTATACCATGTTCAGTGTGACATGGGATTAAGGGCAAGGATGGCTCAACTGAAGAGTGGCCATATGACATATCTTTTGCCCAGAAGGAAGCCCTACCTATGCAAGGACCATCACCCACATTTGCGTTTGGTTTCTAGTAAAAGTTTTTTCCTTTATATTTGAATCTCTCTAGGTAATCCTTAGCTCCAAAAACTATTGATCCTTTACAATATGTTCCTTTTCAATACCGATCCTTTTTAATTGCTCTCATATTAACCAACTAAATTTAGCACCCTCACCATCCATCATTACTTGAATACTGTGTGAAGGATGAATACTGTGTGAGACTTTACGAGCTTAGTATTTTAAGAGTCAGGTCATCAACACCTTGAAATAAAATGTCTTTAGGGTATTTGGTCCTTATACCAGAGGTAATAGATTTGCTTCAGTGGGATCTGTGGATAGGCTGGCTAGGAATAAGTTTGGATAGGCCCAATTTTAGAAGGACAAACAATTCAAAAATAAAATATTGAAAATAAAATATTGATTCTCTTTCCCACCAAAAATAAACTTAAAAGTGTTAAAGCCACTGGGAGTGCCTTCCCAATTGACTCATTGTTGAACATTATAAATCCACTAAAATTAGACTCCCAATACCAATTGAGATTGTACTCTATCAAGTGCTTTAGCTTAATTCTACAAAATGACAACACACACACAAACTTCTATTAATTCCTGACTTATCCTACTTTCTAAGCCTGTTATTTCAACCTCTAAATTGGAAAAGATCTGTCCTAAACCCTTAAGCTATTCATAAGTGTGGATGGTGCTTGACAAACCTGAGACCCATTGACACAGACTGCAATTTCAGCCTAAGTTGATGTTTATTTCAGAAACTGTTCTTCAGTCTCACCATCTCTAGACTTTTCCCGAAAGATGAAACTATTTCTTACCAGCTAGTTATCTGTTCAACATTAGCATTCAATTGTGAGATTACTGACCTCTTTCCTTTTTCTAGTAAACCTCTATATTTCAACAATTTGATTGTTTATATCAACCTGAGCATGACCACTCTCCTGCAAAGCTTCTATACTGATTTTGTAATGGTGTTCAGGTGTTGTCCCCAGCTGACCCACCTTGGCGGCTCAGACTGTGCTAATCCTTTATTATGGATTTTGGAGTTCTAGAAACAAAATTTTTTTACTTCTAATGTTTGTCTTTGGCTGATATGTAAGAAGCCAGAATAATGAAAGGAAGTGGTGCGCTTTGGGTATTTTTTTTTTATTATGTTCAATTAGCCAACATATAGTACATCATTACTTTTTGATGTAGTGTTCAACGATCCATTAGTTGCATATAACACCCAGTGCTCATCACCACACATGCCCTCCTTAATGCCCATCACCCAGCTACCGCATGCCCCCGCCCCACTCCCTTCTGTAACCCTCAGTTTGGTTCCCAGAGTCCAGAGTCTCTCATTGTTTGTTTCCCTTTCTGATTTTTCCCATTCAGGTTTCCCTCCCTTCCCCGGTGTTCCTCAGCGCTATTCCTTATGTTCCACATAAGAGTGAAACCATATGATAATTGTCTTTCTCTGATTGACTTATTTCACTTAGCATAATCCCCTCCAGTTCCATCCATGTCAATGCAAATGGTGGGTATACATCCGTTCTGATGGCTGAGTAATATTCCATTGTACATATGAACCACATCTTCTTTATCCATTCATCTGTCGGTGCACATCTCAGCTCCTTCCACAGTTTCGCTATTGCAGACATTGCTGCTATGAACATTGGGGTGCATGTGCCCCTTCCTTTCACTACATCTGTATCTTTGGGGTAAATACTTAGTAGTGCAATTGCTGGCTCAGGGTAGCTCTATTTTTAAATTCTTGAGGAACTTCCATACTGTTTTCCAGCTTGCATTCCCACCAACAGTGTAAGAGGGTTCCCCTTTCTCCACATCCTCGCCAACACTTGTTGTTTCCTGTCTTGTTAATTTTTGCCATTCTAACTGGTGTACGATGGTGTCTCATAGTGGTTTTGATTTGTATTTCTCTGATGGCTAGTGAGATTGAACATTTTTTCATGTGTCTGTTGGCCATTTGTATGTCTTCTTTGGGTAAGTGTCTGTTCATGTATTCTGCCTATTTATTGACGGATTATTTTTGGGTGTTGAGTTTGAGAAGTTCTTTATAGATCTTGGATACCAGCCCTTTATCTGAAATGTCATTTGCAAATATCTTCTCCCATTCCATGAGTTGCCTCTTAATTTTGCTGACTGTTTCCTTTGCTGTGCAAAAGCTTTTCATCTTGATGAAGTCCCAATAGTTCATTTTTGCTTTTGTTTCACTTGCCTTTAGAGACGTGTCTTAAAAGAAGTCGCTGTGGCCAATGTCGAAGAGGTTACTGCCTATGCTATCTTCTAGGATTTTTAAGGATTCCTGTCTCACATTTAGGTCTTTCATCCATTCTGAGTTTATCTTTGTGTATGGTGTTAGAGAATGGTCCAGTTTCATTCTTCTGCATGTGCTGTCCAATTTTCCCAGCACCATTTATTGAAGAGACTTCTTTCCACTGGATATTCTTTCCTGATTTATCAATGATTAGTTGACTGTAGAGGTGAGGGTCCATTTCTGGGCTCTCTATTCTGTTCCATTGATCTATGTGTCTGTTTTTGTGCCACTACCATGCTGTCTTGACAATCAGACATTTTAATTTTAATTTGTCGTTGATAACTTCTAGGTACTTGTGCAGGGGTAGGCTTAGAAAATACACGTTTAGTATCTGCTCTTTAAAAATAACCTTTCAGAATCGAAAGCAGGGATTTGAAAAGATATTTGTATACCCATGCTGATAGCAGCATTATTCACAATAGCCACAAGGAGGAAGCAGCCAAGTGTCCATCAACAGATACATGGATAAATCAAAATATTATTCAGGCTGAAAAACAACAGAAGTTTTGATGCATGCTATAATATGGATGAACCTTGAAGACATCAGCTGGTCATGAGGAGACAAATATTGTATGATTCCACTTGCATGAGGTACTTAGTCAAATTCATAAAGACAGAAAGTAGAATGGTGGTTGCCAGGGGCTGGGGAGGAGGAATTGGGGAGTTATTGTGTAACGGGTACAGAGTTTCAATTTTGCAAGATGAAAAAATTCTGGAGACGGGAGAGTTTCAATTTTGCAAGATGAAAAATTTCTGGAGACGGGTGGTGGTGATGCTTGCACAACAATGTGAATGCACTTAAAGCCACAAAACTGTATACTTTAAAATGGTTACAATGATAACTTTTATGTATATTTACCACAATAAAAACAAATTTGTTATGTTAAAAAAAAAATCTCTTTCTACCCACCCCACCCCCACCTCCAGTATGTGAACTTCTGACTTGTTATATTTGTTTTGTGATACCAACCCAGAATTTCTCATGGACAACATAATTTTTACTCTTGCTCTCTTCTCACTCCTCCCCCCCCCCCCAATATCTATCTGCTTGTTGCTTAAAATACTACACAGGATTTACATTAGAAACATAATGTTGAAACAGCATCAACATTAAGGCATTCGAGTTTTCCCACTCTCAACATGAACAATCTATTCATGATCGTCAAGCACTGCAACATTCCATGCTTCCTTGGTTCTCAGACTGTTTCTGGCATTTTCTCAAAACTTTTCAAGTAATTACTTTTTGGGTATCAGGGGACTTATAACAACCAAAGAGCATGTTGCTCATCTCAGTCATTGTCTGGGTGCGCTGACACTCATTCTAAAGGCACTGACACTATTTCGTGAGCCTGGCCTCGTGATTGAGATCACATAATTGCAATAATTAGGAAACTCACCTCAGGATATTATCAAAATGACCCACCCAAACCCAAGTCCATATGGTTTGAAATAGCTAATGAGTCAGTTAATGTGCTATGTCCAGGAGTAATGGGTACTCAATATGGATGGCATGAAGGTATAATTTACCAACTTTCTGACTGATTAAGGTTTTCAAGTGGACATTTTACAACTTGAAGAGGGTTCAAAGTATTAACAGCTTTATGGTTGATACAAAAGGAAGAAGCAACAAATGTTTAAAAGTCAGGGGCATTGGATCTTGAGCAATTTCTTTCAATCACATACCTCAGGATGAAAAGCATAATGCTGTATAAAATCAAATGAAGATATAGGTTTCAGTAGCCCTCTGTTACAGTGTGGCAGGACATAGGTGTGAAAGATGCCACTGGCTGTGTCTTGGGCATAAAGGAAAAGTAAAGAAAATGTTAAAAGCTATAACTCACTGATTTTTGGTTGGGGTGGAGGAAAGAGGAAATTCAATTACCAAAAAAAAAAAAAAAGGCTAAATCAGCATTAACAGATGTCTACATGGAAGAGATTCACTGGTAACCGATGGATATATTTTTCACTTCATGCATTAGTATAAACTAACAAGTTGTAATATGTCTAACTTGTTGACTGTGGTATCTTATAGAAAATTAATATCCCAAGCATATTTATAAGCTAGAATTAAGAAAAATTCTACAGTTACATATTAGCTGTTCATCTGAAACCCTTATGACAAACATATGTATTAATTTTTTTTATTTTGAATATGAAAGTATTTAAGCCCAGGGGATTCTTTTAAAGAAAGCGTTCTTAATTTGGGTCCATAGACATTCATTGAATTCCTGGATAGACTTTAGGAACAGTCTGTGAAACTGCAAGAAAGGGGAAAATATCACATTTTTATTTTCACTAATTTTAACTGGAATTAGCATTTTCAGTAATTACATAATAAACCATGTGGTATCTACATTACCTCTGATTTTTCCATCAAAAAGACTGGAGGTATTTTCATATCATAATAGAGCTGTTATAGATACATCAAAATATCATATATGTTGATCACTATTAGAAAAGTCTGGCCCCCTGTCAGGTCGAATTTTTAACACTATTTTGATAACTAATTTTAATAGATTTTATTTCCTTTATGATCCTGTGTATTTTATTTTATCCATTTAAAAAATATAAAAAATTTGTGGGGAATAGGTCCAAAGGCTCTCTTAGACTGTCAAAGGAATCTGTGCGTGGCATGGAGAAGTTTAAGAACCTCTGCTTGCAGTGGCTTTATTAAGGTCTAAGTGGTTTATACTAGACCAGTGACTCTTAACTCCAGTATCAGAATTGCTTCCAAGATTTTACCTTATTTATTATTTTTTAAACTTAAAAGATAATTCATGCACATTAGCAAAATGTTCAGTTGTACAAAAAGTTATACAATAAAAAAAGAGTCTTTTACCTTCAACTCTACTCCCTAGAAGCAACCATTATTTCTTATGAGCCTTTCCAGAGATAACCTTCATATTTAAGCATATAATATATACAATCTACTTATAATTTATTGTATGTATATATGTATTTACATAGGACACATAGACATATGCATATATTATGTATGAGATATATATATGTATATATAGTATAAACCTATATTTATAGACATTTATTTTTCTGCTTTTTACACAAAGAGTAACATACTTTACACATAATCTGTACCTTAGTTTTGTCACTTAATGGTATATTTTGGCAACTGTTCCATATCAGTACTAGTAAAAAAAGTACCTTTTTAAATTTTTTATTTTTAAAAAATTTTTAATGGCTAGATAGCATTTGATGACATGGAAACATCAGACTTTATTTGACTGGATCTCTATTGATTGCTACTTGATTAGCATCCCATCTTTTGCTATTTCAAACAATGTCTCTAAGTAGTTTCAATTTTCTCCAAATGGACCTTCCACATATTTTGACATGTTTACTCTTAGTTATGTCACCTTATTTATGTCTTTTTGAGAAAATTTTAATGTTTTTTAATACACCCCAATGGTCTGTGTTTGCTTGTTTTGTATGTGTATTTGTATTTTCCTTTTAAATGTGTGAATTGTGGGGCACCTGGGTGGCTCAATTGGTTAAGCGACTGCTTTTGGCTCAGGTCATGATCCTGGAGTCCCGGGATCGAGTCCCGCATCGGGCTCCCTGCTCAGCAGGGAGTCTGCTTCTCCCTCTGACCCTCCCCCTCTCATGCTCTCTCTCAAATTTTCTCTCTCTCAAATAAATAAAGTCTTTTAAAAAAAAAGTTTGAATTGTTTGAAACATTGAAAACACAGTTTTTCTAGTTCTAGTTATTCTGTAACTATAATTTTGTATAATGTAGTCAATTCTCTATTTCTTGAAATAATATCTATTTCCTCTTTAAGCAACTAGGGTATTGGTATACTTCTGAGGAGTAGTTAGATGCCCTGGAAATTCAGCTTCATAAACAAATTCACACAGGTTATGCTGCTGTGTAGCCAAAATTGAAAAACACCTGTTCAAAGGGAGAGATTGCACTAGAACCAGGGGGCAGGAAGCCTGAGTGACTCTAAAGTAACTGGAATGATACTTTTGTTTCATTTGAAAATCAAAGCTAGACCAAATTATGCACTCAATGTCATTTAGGTCAAAGCTTCCTATTCGCATTACACACCCCAATTTCTTGGATAATTGTCTCATTTCTCTATGTCACATTAGCTATGAAAACCCAGTATGAATATGAGTCATGGCTAAATTTTAACTAACGTCAACAGTACATAATGTCGACATTTACATAATTACTGCTAAATTCTTAAAAAACAAACTCAGAGATACTTATTAGTCTTAAAGTTTGTATTTCCCCCCACACTTAACGTACGGATAGTTACTGATATTCTTAGGATTGCCAACTTTGTGATAGCAGCCTTGACATTTTCTCATTGTTCTAATGTTTCACATGGTTGTGTTATTTAATAATGAATTCCACACACATTTTTGAGGGCTGATATTGTGCTTGGCTTTATAGGTACCAATTTCAGAAAGGCATAGTTTTTGCCTGCTAATTGTTTGGTTTATTTATCTGGTAGGAAAGGCATTTAAAGATGTATTTTCAATACTGTGTGAAAAGCACTGTGATATTGATGAGCATATGCAAGAAAAATAGGCCAAGCTTGGTGGTTCAGGAAAACTTGTGAGAGAAGGGGGCATATAACCCATGGAGAAATAGAGATTATTTGGATGAAGTGAAGGAATCGACTAAGTAGTGATGAAGTCCTGGGGCTGGAGACGCATTCTAGGAACAGAATGGAACAGATGAAACAACGTGCAGGGCGCCTGGGTGGCTCAGTCGTTAAGCGTCCGCCTTCGGCTCAGGTCATGATCCCAGGGTCCTGGGATCGAGTCCTACATCGGGCTCCCTGCTCTGCGGCAAGCCTGCTTCTCCCTCTCCCACTCCCCCTGCTTGTGTTCCTGCTCTCGCTATGTCTCTGTCAAAAAAATAAATAAAATCTTAAAAAAAAAAAAAAAGAAAGAAAGAAACAACGTGCAGAATGGAGAGAACCTGTGATTTATACCCTAGGATTTGGAAGTGGTCAGCTACGCCCAAATCATATAAAGGAGAGTTAAAAGAAAAAAATCAGTTCGGTGCTTAACCAGATGATAGCTCTACTGTAAAAATCAGTAATACAAAGGCTTAAATGCAACTTCTCCACATAGATCAGAGGACTGAGAGAGGAGCCTCAGGGCCTATCAGAATTTCTGCAGGAGTGTCACAATTTCAAAAGAGTATAATTCAATATTACAACATCGCGGTATATTTATAAATGAAAAAATATTTTTTGAAATATAAATTTTAGGAACATAAGACTCCAACAAATATTTGCTATAAAGGAAACACGAATTTTAAATAGTAGAAAAACACTAATACACGTGAGTCATAAAATGGAAATCTTTGAGAATTAACAAGGTAAGAAGAACAAAAGAAAAAACTGCTCTCATTGAAGAACTGGACTGAATAGAATGGTTTTAAAGTTCCTGTTTTTAAAAATATATTCTCTAGTATTCAAGTGAGATGATCTTCTACACATTTGTTGTCTCTATCTGTTATGATGCAGCATGTGCTATGAATATTTTAATGTAATTATCAGGTGGAAGCTTAAAAATTCATGTTATCTAGCTTATTTATTTGTTTAACAGAAATTCAACAACAAATTCAAGAGAGTGATTTTACTATAATTAAAAAAATTAAGGTAACTGGCTTCTCTTTCAAGGAGATGCATTACATATTTAATCACATACTTCAAATCTGGGTTCGTCAGATACTAACGGCAATGCTGTGAGAAAGTAAGGATCTCCCAGAAAAGAAGGAAAAATAGGAACTTTGCATTTCAGGATAGTAACATGAACACATATATTTAACAAACTCTTTCCCTAAGTTCCAAGGAATTGATCAAAAAAATGTAAATTGTGGGAGAAATGAAGAAAAAAATTAAGTGTTGGATAACAGGAAAAAAAGGTCATTAAGAGGCCCAGCTTAGAAGATTGTCTCTACAAAATCTATGGCACATGGGATCAGATCAAGGACCATAATAACTAGTCTGTGATGAGGCACGTAAGACCAAAAAGGCCCACCTGTGTAATAAGAAAAGGGGATTGCCTAATACCTCCTCTTCATAATCCAATTTCAGAAGGGAAGCCGGGAGTTGAGTCCCGTGGAGTCGTCAGCGGAGGGCAAATTACAGAGGGCAGCACCTGGCTGAGGCAGGTGATGTCAGAATAGGCCACCGGGGAGATTAGTCAAGCCAGGTGGAGGAGGCTGGGACAGGTGCTCAGCTAACTTTGGGCTGTTTAGCAAGTGTGGAAAAGAAAACCTCTTATCAAGCAGAGAATTTTCTATCATGTGAATACTTCCCCAGAAGCTCTTGCACTGCTCACCACAGCCACTTGGGACTCCTGGATCTAGCAAAATAAGGCCACAGAACAGAAAAATGTTCTGTTTTCCCTCTTTGACTGGATTTAAAAGTTAGCAATGAAACCCACATAATTGCTGGCCAATACCATATCGACTTCCCCAACTGAACACAGTCTCCTACTCTGTAAAGTTAAAGAGAAAAATAATCAGGCGAATGGAAATATTTAGCAGTTGTGGGGAGAAATACAATCATGAGGAGATAGAGCTAATAACCTCTGAGGGGAAATAAAAGTCATTCCAAGAAACAGGGGCAAATTTTCAAAACTCTCTAGTTCATATTCCCCATTAGTGTTGAGAAAATATCACATCTATATAGATGCAGCAATTTAGAACTTTTAAAAAGATTGCATTTTAGATACACACCTATTTTAAAATTAAAACACAGTGGAGAATCTATAAATTAGAAGTTCTACAAAAATATGATTAAAATACTATCAATAATAGTGTTTTTTGAACACCTACTATGTTCTAGAGTTTTTATCCTTTACATGCAATAACATATTTTATCCTCACAACACTACACGGTGAATACTACTGTGCTTTCCGTTTTGCAGATGAGGCACAGAAAGTTTAAGCAACTTGCCCAAAGATCAAAGATTTGTAAGTGGTAGAGCTAGGCAATCTAACTCAAGAGCCCACAGAATTAATTCTAGAAAAAGCAAAAGAAGTTGACAAAGAATCCATAATCAAAGAAAAGCTTAGAATAGGAGCTGAGTAAGGTATTTAAATGTAGTGGAAAAACTTTGTATTAGTTGAAATTATCTTCGACTGCATAGTATTGATAATTTACAATACTGTTGTCTAATGTGCATTGTATAGATTGGAGGGTTTACCTCTTTAAGAAGACAGAACAAGGCACTTGGTAGAGCAAATCACAACCTAGTATGTTCCCTGGTTTGTATGCCAATTTTTAGTACATGTATCAGTTTAAAAACTGATCAAATGAATCAATTAGCAAGAAATTATCTCTGCTAAGAATAGCTGTTATTAAATCCCTGCTAGAAAATGGAAAAACTGTTATATCATTATTGTCTAGGTGATATGTCTATTATCTTCTGAAAGTATTCCAAAAAGATTAACCTATAGCACATGCAAAAACTGAGCAAACTGAGAAAACAGTGCAGTCCGATATAAAAATATGAAAAATTTAATGTTTGTACTGTACCAGTCTCTTTTTACAAAACGCTTCACAAATTTCACTTGTTTTAAAAATGTGAGAATTATATATTCAAAAATTTTAGGTAATTAAAAAATTAAATTTTTTGCATTACCATTGAAAAAACATTTAACTTATTTTTCTTCAGCATCACAGAGTATACTAGCAACCAGAATATGTAAATATATTATCTAGGGCTGAGTATTCTGCCACTGCTCTTTCATGATACATTTTTTTTAAGATTTTATTTATTTATTTGACAGAGAGAGAGACAGCGAGAGAAGGAACACAAGCAGGGGGAGTGGGAGAGGGAGAAGCAGGCTTCCCACGGAGCAGGGAGCCTGATGCGGGGCTTGATCCCAGGACCCTGGGATCATGACCTGAATTGAAGGCAGATGCTTAACGACCGAGCCACCCAGGCACTCTTTCATGATACATTTTTGATGGCCATAGTAAATATGCAAGAACAGATATAAGTAAATGTGGCTTGAAGTTATATAAATGCCTCCTGAAAATGCATTCATACAGGTTATCTAGTGGTGATGATCATACTTTGGTTATAATATGTAAAGATCTTTTTGTTATATGCTATATTCATATTTCACCATTAAAATATTTTGGCATTTAAAGAACAGAGATGGCAGTAGATTATTTTTTTTTTTTGCTTAGTGATTTTTAAATTTAATTTTATTTATCTAAAACTGGAATTGAAATGATTTATTTTAAAAATAGAAACTAGAATACAACTAAAACTAAAATTTTCTATTTTTTGAAAGATTATTCTTCCCTATAAACTGATTGCCTCTTAGTTATGATTTATAAGACATTGCATGGTTTGAATTTTCAGATACTGGAATGTTTAACAAAGTTTTTGCCACTTTAAAACACACTGGAAGATTAATTGCTTTTCATTAAAAATACCCGGCTACATAATGGTAGCTAAAATATTTAGTATTACATAATTTGCAAGATGTTTTTGTCTAGTAAATATGATTTATCCAGGTTTGTATAGTAAAAAATGTATTTGGTTTTGTCTGTGGTTCCTGGCACAGAGCTCCCCCAAACCCTCAGAATCTCCTGAGTGGCAGGAATGTCTTTTGTTATTCATATAATGAGCCCCTTTCCACCATGAGTTTATGCTAATGTGGTGACTCAAGGTGGCTCCTGGGGTAGTTTCAAGGGAGAGACCAGCTATACGTGTTAGAGGGTTGGTTTTCACTCCCCTCCGCCAACCTCTGGAGAGGGAAAGGTGGCTGGAAGTAAGAGTTCATTCACTGATGATCAGTGATTTAATCTAGCATGTTTAAGGAATGAAACCTTAAAACACTCATGAACAATGAGATCCCGGGAGCTTTGGGCTGGTGAATGCATTGACATAGTGGGGGGGTGGCGCATAGCAGCTCTCCCCCTTCCCCCTCATACCTTGCCCTGGGCACCTCATCCATTTGCCTGTGCCTGAGTTGTGTCCTTTATAAACTGGTAATCCTAAATACAGTATTTGCCTAAGTTCTCTGAGTCATTCTAGTAATTATTGAACCTAAAGGGGGTAGGTTGTGGGAACCCCAGATTTTTCGCCAAGTTGGACACAAATGCACGTAGCTTGGGACGGAGGCATTCTGATGTGGTGCCTGAAGGGAGGGCAGTCTCACAGGCCTGAGCCCTTAAACCTGTGGAGGTTTGGTGCTAACTCCGCTGGTTAGTGTCAGAAGAGGATTGAATTGTAGGACACTCAATTGTTGGACACATCAGAGAGTCAGAGAACCGTTGTTGGAAAATTACAGACCCAGATACTCTTCATATAGTAAGTGATATTTACTTCCGATAATAGCATTCATATAACAGCAAATGATCCTGTAAATTTCAACCTGTGCCATAACATTGAGTACCCCTGGATTTCAACTATTACAGTTCCATTTTACTGAACTGTTTTGATCTCCCAGTATATCAACAAGACCCAAAAATGGGATGTCAGGAGGAGTGAATACCAGGACTATATCTCTTACCATCTTAGCAATTTAAGTGCCATTATCAGAAAGGACCAAATTCATCAAGAGGAAAAGTGCACTGGGCACAACTGTGTATTTCTTCTATGATTTAAATATCATTTATTAGAGGAATGACACTAAGTCACTGTTTAGAAAACTTATTAATGGAAACTCTGGTTCAAGTATCTTCTCAGCCAGCAGCTATGAAAAGAAGCTTTTGACTGGCACTTGGAACCATCATAAATGGAGGCAAAACTTCAGAACTGAAAAGAATCAGAAAAAAACCCAAAAAGGGAATGCCATTAATATTACTAAGTAAAACAGGTTTCATTGGATTATATATGTACAGCAGGGTCTGACACAAATCCAGTTTTTCATCCCTGTCGAACCAACATTGCTGAAATTTTGCCCTTGCCCTAGAGCAGCTATTGTTTCAGGAAAAGATGCTGCTCTTAATGCAAATTCAGTGACTTCAATTGTCTTCTCTGACATGACCAAAAAAAAAAAAAAAAAAAAGATGCCCTGGGCTGTTAGATATAAATTAAAAAAAAAACTGATAACATTGGAGAAAGTCCAATTGACTGGCTCCTTAAAACAGTGCACTTGACCTCCAAGTTATAGTTATGTTGGCCAGCTAGCTTTGCCTGATGGAGTTATCCATTGAAATGCCTCTGAAAACATAGGGAGACTTACAGAGTCACATCACAATTGTACTAAAAAGTAAGGTTATTAATGCATTAAAAAATATTTGAGGGCTTGTTCTGGGCCAGGCCTTGTTTTAGGTAAACATACAGAGAAAATTGCCTGCCTTTGTAGAGTAGCTGAGGTTGGGGTGGGGTGGGGTGGAGCAGACAATACACAATATATTAGAAGGTAAGGTTTGCTCTGAGTAGGAAAGATGTGTAGAATTGCTAAACTCTGAAAGGATCAGATCAAGAAACTGTTTCATGGACAGGCAGGTAGATGGGAGAAAGCCCCTGCATATCCCTCTTCCCTATTCCTATATTAGAAACAGAGGCCTGTGTTACAGCCAAAAAGAGTGGCAATTATTCTCCTGATGGGGCAAGCAAAATTGACGAATAGACTAACTGCCTTTATCATTGAGTCTGAAAGTCACAGTATGTAAAGTAACCAAGGGTCAAGAGGGACAGGTAGGGCCCACTAATGCCTGGATATTAAATCAACTGTGAGAGGAGAAATAGGAAATCATATGGAATTGGTACTTTATAGGCATTATTTTCATCGAGCATTTTTAGTAAAAAGTGGGTCCAAACATAAATTAATGAAAGCCCACACTCATTTGCCACGGAATTATAACAGCCTTGTGAGGTAAAGATTATCCTCTCTATTTTAGAGCTATGCTAACCTAACGCAGAGACAAGTTAAATGATTCGCCCAAAGGTCACACCTCTAACAGGCTGTGGAGCCTGGATTTGAACCGAGGCAAGGTGATTTGAGATAGTATACTCTCAAGCAGTACACCAGACTGACTCCTCATGGTGCAAGACCAGGCAGTGGAAGCAAGTAAAACAATCCTGCCCTAGTCACGGAATACATGTTTGCTAAAAGCCACAAGTTAGGGGATGCTCTGCACACATCTATTGTTAACCAGCTTCAGGTAGGACAGGAGAATTTTGGCAGCATCCCAGTGGACATCAAGTAGAAACATTAAGAGGAAAATCTGGAATACACACGATGTCAATTTACAAACTGTAGGCCTGGATATATTGATTGCTCCCCATTAAAGGCCAAGTGATCTGGAAAAAATATCAACATGAGGAATCAATGAAAGTATTCTCTCACATAAATAAAACATGGATCTAAAGGCAATGAACAAAGCATATCTAAACACTATTTATTTCAGGAAACAGGAAAATTCTACTCACCATCCATGATAACCTCCTTATAATCTCAATAGAACATGGGCTATATGAACAAGATGAAAATGGAATAGTCTAAAATGTCAGATGGCATAAAAAAAAGCAGTAAAGATCAAAACTGACCCTGGAGAAAATCAAATTAGGAATTAAATAAAATGTGCATATAATGCAAGGTGTGAACATGATGGGCGAAAACAAAATGATCAACTGAAGTTTAAGAAGACATAGTAGATCTACTAATTATGTTAGTTTTAAACTAAAAGTAAGAAAGAAATCAACCTTTACTAATTTTATTAGTAAACAGGCTGCCCTTTGTTAATACATCACAAGGTCATGGACGACATTCAACACCAGTGGGGCACACAGAAGGAGTAGAGAAAGCTCCAGGTACAAAGTAAGAGACTGACAGTAGCCTTCCCAGGCATTTATTTATTTACTTATTTTTGCATAATACAATGTGTATATGTGCCTATACAATGTATTCTGGGCCCTGTTAAACAGATCCACTGATTGTATTTTCCTAAATCATAGAAGACTTTTTTCAGTACATGAGATGAGAAGGGACTAGGAAAAACTTGTCCTGGTTACCTCATGACAAAGTATTTAAGAGAACTGTTAAACTTAAATATGGGCTATAGTTTGTTCTTTCTTAAAAAAAACAAGCATTCCATGGGGCACCTGGGTGGCTCAGTCAGTTAAGCAACTGACTCTTGATCTCAGCTCAGGTCTTGATCTCAGGGTCATGAGTTCAAGCCCAGTGTGGAGCCTACTTAAAAAAAAAAAAAAAAAAAGACAAGCATTCCAGATTTCTACAAAGACAGATGTCTGTCAGTGAATTGTTAATTGGTATATATTCCGGAAAAAATAAACATCTTAACCTGTTCCTTCATGGAAGTGACTTTTATCAACAAATGAGAAAGTAACAGCTTTTCAAAAGAAACTCTTAATAAGCAGAAAAGATTTTGAAAAAAAAGTATGGAAATATTTGCATCATAATGTAGGGTGTGTGTGTGTGTGTGTGCACGCGCGCGTAGCTGATACTGATGTAAATGTGTTGATAAAAACTCACGTATCTATATATTTTAAAAACTTGGAAACAAAATTTTCTAACCGATCACAAATCTTCCATATGAGGAGTTTCAGTGAATTTTAAAACCAAGCCACTTGTTAAAAATGTAAAACTATACTACATTCTGATTATTTTGCAAGGACTGATTGACAATGAGGAAAGTAAAAGGTTGACCAAAAGCCCAGTGCGTAATTAGTTAATGGGAGTTTGAAAGTGAATATCATAATTTAGTAAGCACAATTAATTCAGCAATCCCATTGGATCTGCATATCTTTTCAGTTATATTAGTCATTAACATCAAATATCTAAAACTTAGAACTTAGAGACATTGTATCAGAAAACATTAAATCAAAAGTTTCCAAATCAAAGAAACATATGCAATGATGTTGCTACACTAAAAATAATTTTCGTTATCATAAATTTATAAACAGTAATTTAGAGAGGGCATAAAGGCTTTTGCTCTTAGTATATAAAATAAGTATTTTAAAATACATATTACATCCTTATCTGTGCCTCTAAATTTTTGTTTTGTATACATTTTACAGAATAGTGTATATGTATGTTTTAAATAAATGGGGATTTTTTTTTTTTTTTTTTTGTGGTACAAAACAAGCCAACTCTGACTCACTCCTTACCTACTCAGAAACACTGACCAATTTGGCCAGACTGCATTATAAAACCTATTGATGATAATTAATAGGGGAAAGATACCGGAGAATGCCTATCTGAAAAACCCTATACCTGGTCTGTCTAGATTGCTTATTGTAAATCAACCTATAATTTGGCTGCTGGAGAATGGGATGTGGTAACATAAACATGCTCTATCTGAGTATAAAATTGGAGAACCACAAAACTGAATTAGCTTCTTTGAGAAAGATGTTTCACATCCAATGTTCAGAATGTGTTTGTTACCTATTCAGGAAAAACGGATGTTTTTGAAAACTGTGTCTAAAGGATTTGTGCTTTTCTAGAAAGAAATGCTACATCTGTGCCTGTTCTTGCCTGTATCCTTTGAATCTTAGTAAAGCTTTGCCATATCTTGGGTAATAGCCATGATTAGCCAGTCTACTTTGACAGTTCAACTTTCATGGTAAGCTGTAAGCTCAGACATTCTTACTGATAGGGTACAATATAAGAAGTGTGGATAGCACCAGTGTAGAGGACAATACAAAAGAAAATGATGAAATACTTGACTCTATGAAAGTTTAGAAGAACAATCTGAAAAAAAATTATTTATACAGAAAGAAGTGGCCGCACATTAACAGAAATATTAGCAAAAAACATGTATAGGTGTCTGCATGTCAGATGTTTCAGTACCCTTTACTTTCCAACTGACCAAAAAAACCCCAAACAGTTCAAAGTGACTTAAACAATATAAGAACATTTTGGTTCACAGTGTGCAGAAATAGTCTTCACAGAGAGTCTTCAGGACTGCTTTTATCCAAAAGTCCACTGGTGCCACAAACCCTGCTTTTTTTCCACATCTGTGCTTCTTTCTGAGGTGTCAGCTTCGTCCTGACCCCAGCTCCCCTATTGCTAACTAACTAAAGCCTGTGTACCTTAGTGCCTGCATCTAATGCTCAGTTTCCCCAGTCAAAAACAGGAAAAAACAAAAACAAAACAAAAAACAGCTGCCAACAGCACAGTGGGCTACATGTTTCCTTGTTTATATTGAGAAAGAGAGATTGAAAATCAGTCTTCGCTCTGATTCAACCATCTGTGGTGACTTTGGTCACCTCAAATAAACTATTATGGTCAGGTAATTTTATTTACTGATGTGCCCATCTTTGAACTAAATATGGTAGCAAAGAAGTGGGTTGGCATTCTGTTGATAGGTTTAGGCCACTTGTAATACGTCCTGGGAGCTAGAGGTCATATGAAGTCAATTTCATACAAACCTCATGACTAAAATTCCAGGAGGGCAGGTTCACCAAAGGAAAATTTGGGAACTGGGTGTAATGGATGCTGTGGTACATTGTCTATATCTTCCTGTCAGGACAGAGGGCTTCCACCAGTTTCTGGACTTTTGGTTGAAGCTGGCTCACAGTGGAGGCCCTTTCCAGGAATTTCTCAGTCAAAGGATGCTGTCTCCTCTAAGATCATGCTCCTTACCTGGGACAGTTCTCATCAAATAACCAGTTTATGTGGGAATATCAAGACCTTGCCCTTTTGTCTCAATGAAGGCAACTTCCATGGACAATTCCGTTTCTTGGCCCAAATCTATTTCCTTTACTTCCGTTACTGGTGTTGCTTCCAAGAGTATTCTCTATGGTGGTTAATTTTATGTATCAACTTGGGTGGGAAACAAGATACCCAGGCTAAACATTATTTTTGGGTGTGTCTGTGAGGGTGTTTCTGGATATGATTGGCTTCTGAATCAGTGGACTGAGTAAAGCAGATTAACCTCCCCAATGTGTTCTATTGAAGACCTGAAGAGAACAAGAAGGTGGAGGAAGGGAGAATTTTACTAACTCTGCTTGACTATTTGAATTGGAACCTTAGTCTTCTGCCCTTGACCAGGACATACCATCAGCCCTTCTGTTCTCACAATAATACCACCAGTTTTCCTGTGGTCTCTAGCTTGTAGATGGCAGATCATGGACCTTCTCAGCCTCTGTAATCATGTGAACTAATTCCGTATGATGTAATAATAATATATGTGATATATAATAATCACATAGAAGATACATATCATTTATAAACATGTTTTTACATATTGTTCTATTGGTTTTGTTTCTCTGGAAAACCCTGACATTCCCCCCTGAAAGAACTATCCGCAAAACAATTTCTATCACAATGTCTGTTTTCCATGGAAACTGAATAAAGATGAGAAAAGGGAGGAACACAGAATCAGAAAAGTCCTTTAGTAGAGACATTTTATCCCCAACATTACAAATTGCTAATATAATGATGAAATAATATTTATCACTAGAATCAAATAGTTAAGAGGTAAAACAATGGTATACAATTTTCATTTATCTGATATGTAAACATTAAAAAGAATGATAATACAACTGGTAAAGGGTACGAAGATAGGCACACTCACGTGTGATTGCAGACATCAAAATCGGTTCCAAACTTCCTGAAAGACAGCTTGACAATGTCATACCCTGCATCCCAGATGCTCCATTTCTCCCAAGGAAATAATAATATAAATGCACACATTTGTAAATCTAACTGTATTTATCCTGGCATTTTCTATAAATTTGAAAAATTTAGAATAACTTCCATTTAAGAATGGTAGGGTAAGGCTTTCTGCTCCACTCTGCTCTCTAAAACCTACTAAAATCAATAAAGAGAACAAAGAAAAGAAATTGTTATATTTGCTATATAGAAACTATAAAATAGTACCAAATACCTAACCAAAAGTGATGATGAATAGATGCAAAATTCAGTGAATTTTGGCAAAAATCAATGGAGGATACAGGGTGTGGAGATATATATATATCTAGAGTTCAGGTAGTGTTCTCCAAGGGAAGATAACATCACTGATTTGGAATGGCAGGATCCAAGAGCGGGGTTGGCTGGACAGGCTCACCACTCCCCCCACAACCCAAGTTTCCCACCCCCATTCTATCCTATAGTAAAAAACTGGGCCAGAGAAAATGGCAATAATAAAAAAATAAGGTCAGAATGGAACAAGCTGGAGGCTTTGCATAGAGTATATTTTCCATCATTTACGTCTCTGTGCTTAATTCTTGGTATTTTCTTCTGACCTGGATTCCAGTTCACAAATTCTCCTTTTATCAGGGTTTACCCTGCTTTCCTTGCAGTGCATTGCATTCTCAATATCAGTGGGGTTTTTAAAGAGTAATTTATAGTTGATTCTCTACCATTATCACTTCTCTTTAAATATTTTTGGTTTTGTTTTTTATTTCTTTGAGTATATTAATCATGACCACTTTTCTAGTTTGAAAGCTCTATTATGCTGATTCCAAGTATGACTAGTTTTACTATCCATTGTTTCTCTTGGTTTAAGTCAGTTTATTTTACTTCTTCATATATCTGTTTTTATTGTTGAGTGACAGATATTAAGATGCTTGAGATCTAGGACAATGTTACCATCTTCCATGGATGATTTATAATTGCTTCTGGCAGGAAGTTAGCAGAAACAACAATCCTGGATTACCTTAAATCAATTAAAAATTAAGATTATTCAAAACTGAGCCTTCAGTCTCTACAAGACATGGTCTATCTGATTCACCCTTACTCTGTGTGTGGCTCAGTAAAGTTTCCAGGCCCCGGTTTCCCCTCTATTCCTATATTTTGGCAGACTATACATATCAATTTTTTTCCTATGTCCTAACAAGTTTGATGAAAGCTTTGCTCAGTTTCTCAGCTGTATCAATTTTTTTTTAGAATCAGCATAAACCTCTTAGGGTAAGGCAGTTCCAAATGCTTGGGTCAACTCTCTTGAGTTTCTTTTTCATTCTGTATTTTTGTTCCATCATTTTTCAATGCTTGTTAACTTTTAATGATTTGAAATAGATTTTTTTTTTTTGGTCCAAATTTTTTAGTTGTTCTCAGAAAAAGATTGGTCAAAATTTTCACATTTCCAGTTATTAGAAATGGAATTCCCCAATCAAATTTTTAAAGACCACCTCCTTCCAGATAATTTAGAAATCTTTTCTTTTTATATGTTGTTCCTTTGTTTACTATGACCTAAATAGTTGTGACTAAGAATTTTTATTCTGCTTAAGGTTGATTGGGATTCTTAATCTGAGTTTTGATGTTTTCCACAACTCTGCAAAAATGTTGACCTCTTGTCTTTTTCAATATTGTTACTGACCTTTTCAGTTATTCTTCCATGTCTTTTATTTTCTCTTTTATGTGTTATATATTTTTTCTTCTTACATTTTTGTATGATTTCACCAGATTTATTTTGCATGTTGACTTTTCTTTAGTTAGTTCTAACTTGCTGTTTGCTTCACCTAATTAACTTTTTAAATTTATTCTATTGTAAAAAAATCTGATATGATCCCAATTTTGTAAAAATATTGAGATTTAGAAGACAAAAACAAATATATCAAAAAGCACAAGCTTTCTAAATACTGTTGGAATAAGAAATTATTTTCATTTTAATCTGTATACTTTCTATATTTTCCAAATCTTCTGCTATGAGCTAATATTAATTTTGTAACAAAAAATCCATATTTTTAAAAGAAAACAATCCATTTTGATAATTTTAAATAAGTATTTTCTTAGATGTTGTTTCCATTATTAAGTTAATCCTCGTGCAAGCATGGTTTCCTGACAAAATAGTTTTTGCATCAGAATCCTTACAGGCTGACCGGTCTAATTAGAAAGTCATATCAAGTAGAATACAATGTATGAGATAATCCTTGATGAATATTTTCTAGATGAACAATAAAATTGCAAGCCTTTTCTTCACTGCATGAATGTTAATGCCTGAATGTTTATGTATTTCTTTGCCTTTCAACTGTGAAATTAGACTAACTGGACAACTAATTGGTCTCCAGAATTAGAATACTAGCCACCTAACTGGCCTTTAAATCTTGACATTCAGTGTGACTGCTGAGAATTTGATAAGCTATTATTTAATACAGTTATAAAACAGTCTTCCACTAGACTGGCATTAGTAGTATATGTCTCAATAATCCCTGATCAACTTTGGAATTTTTTTCTTAAAGATTTTACTTATTTATTTGAGAGAGAGAAAGCGAGAGACAGAGCATGAGTGGAGGGGGAGGGGTAGAGGGAGAGAGAGACGCAGACTCCCGCTGAGCAGGGAGCCATGACCCTAGGACCACGACCCTAGCTGAAGGCAGACACTTAACTGACTGAGCCACCCAGGCACCCAACGTTGGCATTTTTGATATTTCACAAAGCAACATGTTTGTCTTATTTTCCTAATTCAGTGAAAGAACCCAGATAAATGTTTAGGCAGAAAGAAATTCATTTATGTATTCTATTAAAATTTAAACAAATACAACCACATTTATAAAAGAGTTAGAAACATCTATACTATTTGCTTTGAATATTGCTTTTCTTTGGCAAAAGACAAAATTAAAGAAAATCAACTATTATTGAAGAAAATAAAGGAATAAAAGATTCTTATTTGGGAATAAAATCCAAAACAAATTACACATGGCTGTCCAAAGAGATATATATATGGGCTATATCTGAAGCTTAGGTTCAAAAATCTTCATTTCAAATATCACTCACTATTTCAGAATAATGTTTGGATTTATTTCACAGGATAAAGTCATTACAATTACAAGTTAGAAAACAGTCAATTACCATTCTAATAAAAAGTTTTTGGTTAGGGGATTTACTTGCAAATCTTGAACAAGATAGATTCACTCATTTTTTCCATTGAACCATTCAGTAATACATTTTTTTTAAATCACACAAGTCATAAAAATTATATCACATCTTCAGATAATACACATAACTTAATACTTCTATGGCTTCAAGAACTAGCATGGTTGGATTTATAACAAACTTATTATAATCCCATAGGTATGTGGTGGGTCAGGAATTGTGAGTGTGTGTGTGTGTGTGTGTGTGTGAAAGAAAAAAGAGAGAGAGAGAGAGACAAAGAGAAAGAAAGAGATTGAAAATGAACAGGAAGAAAAGAAGAGAGTTGTTTCTTTGACTATTAAACATAGACTTCTGAATAAGGGTCAAAAGTTATTAATCTTCAAAGTAATATGAAGAGAGAATGCCTTTTCACATGTATGAAAGATGGCCATCTAGAATTAGGAATGTTATATATCTGGTCTAAATAGGGCAAAGATAAATAGCCCTAAGGAAACAATCTACAAACAATGTGCAAACAATCTACAAAAAAGGATCAGTAACATGATCTAACCAGTTAAACAATTTATTATGTAACATAACTTCACACAAATAAAAAGATATAAATCCCAACTGCCTTGATGCAGCCTGGATCAGAATTGTGGCTGAAATCAGAGGCCACAATTCAATATTTGGGACATATTTATAATATTATTGTTATATTTATGCTAAACTATACTTTTGTTAAATATTATTTGTTGTTTATCTGAAATTCACATTCAACTTGGCATCTTGTATTTTTATTTGAAAAACCTGGAAACTCTGTGTTAGACATTAACTAATATTGTAAAGAATAATAGAAAATATTGTAAGATATTCATGAATAAAAAATAAAAAAAAGAATTAGCCAGGTGGTGTGAAGTATTTTTTATTTAAAAATAAGTAAAAATGTTGAAATACAGTTTCAAATAAGTTACTATAAAGACCCAAGTTATAAATAGTATTAGGCATTCAGGTGATATAACTTGTATTTATACACAGTCTGTATTTTTTCATGATAATATTGAATTTATGGGTAGTTTTGTTTGGTTTGAATTGGTTTTTTATTGAGAAGGGCAGGAAGCTCTCTCAAGATCTCCTGCTTTTTATTATAAAACAACTATATTATCTTATAGGAGTGATGTTTTCTCAAGGCTTTGATTATCATAAAACTTGTTTCATATATATTTGTTGTGGAAAATTGTAATACTGCATAAGTATACTCTTGGATAATATCCTTGCTGGAATTTGAGTTCATTTACCTAAATTGTAGTGTACATACTGATACCATGATTGTTAACTCATTTTATATACTCTAATTTACTTAATATTTAAATGCTATTGTAGCTAAAAGACATGGGTTTACTTGCTGGGCAGAAAGCACCATGACTCTGACATGGCTTTCTTCCTACAGGTGTGTTTGAAAGCCATCTATTTTGTGATTCCAGTAGCTTCATTTGGGGACACAAAACGAAGGATGCTTCCACAATTGAAATAGCACAATTCTTTTCATTTTCTTTTAAAGGTTTATTTATTTATTTATTTTTATTTAAATTCAATTAGCCAACATACATATAGTACATCGTTAGTTTCAGATGTAGTGTCCAATAACTCATCAGTTGCAAATAACACACAGTGCTCATCACATCATGTGCCCTTCTTAATATCCATCACCCAATTACCCCATCCCCCCAGCCACCTCCCCTTCAGTAACCCTCAGTTTGTTTCCTATGTTAAGAGTCTCTCATGGTTTTTCTTCCTCTCTGATGACTTCCCATTCAGTTTTCTCTCCCTTCCCCTATGATCCTCTTCTTTGTTTCTTATATTCCACATATGAATGAAACCATATGATAATTGTCTCTCCGATTGACTTATTTTGCTCAGCATAATACCTCCAGTTCCATCCACATGTATGTAAAAGGTAAGTATTCATCCTTTCTGATGGCTGCATAATATTCCATTGTATATATATATACCACATCTTCTTTATCCATTCATCTGTCAATGGACATCTCAGCTCTTTCCACAGTTTGGCTATTGTGGACATTGCTGCTATAAACATTGGGGTGCAGGCACACCTTCAGATCACTACATTTACTGGGGTAAATACCTAGTAGTGCAATTGCTGGGTCATATGTAGCTCTATTTTTAACGTCTTGAGGAACCTCCATACTGTTTCCCAGAGTGGCTGTACCAGCTTGCCTTCCCACCAACAATGTAAGGGAGTTCCCCTTTTCCACACCCTCGCCAACATTTGTTGCTTCCTGTCTTGTTAGCCATTCTGACTGGTGTAAAGTGGTATCTCATTGTGGTTTTGATTTGTATTTCCCTGATGCCAAGGGATGTGGAGCATTTTTTCATGTGTCTGTTAGCCATTTGTATATCTTCTTTGGAGAAATGTCTGTTCTTATATTCTGCCCATTTCTTGACTGTATTCTTCATTTTGTTTTGTTTTTTGGTGTTGAGTTTGATAAGTTTTTTATAGATCTTGGATACTAGCCCTTTGCAAATATCTTCTCCCACTCTGTAGGTGGCCTTTTAGTTTTGTCAACTGTTTCCTTTGCTGTGCAGAAGCTTTTAATCTTGATGAAGTCCCAATAGTTCATTTATGCTTTTGTTTTTCTTGTCTTTGGAGATGTGTTTAGCAAGAAGTTGCTGTGGCTGGGGTCAAAGAGGTTGCTGTCTGTGTTCTCCTTTAGGATTTTGATGGATTCTTGTCTCACATTTAGGTCTTTCATCCATTTTGATTTTATCTTTGTGTATGGTGTAAGAGAATGGCCCAGCTTCATTCTTTTGCATGTGGCTGTTCAATTCTCCATTTATATAAAGCCCCATTTATTGAAGAGACCTTCTTTTTTCCATTTGATATTCTTTCCTGATCTGTCAAAGATCAGTTGACCATAGAGTTGAGGGTCCATTTCTGGGTTCTGTATTCTGTTCCATTGATCTATGTGTCTGTTTTTGTGCCAGTACCATACTGTCTTGATGATGACAGCTTTGTAATAGAGCTTAAGTTTGGAATTGTGATGCCACTAGCTTTTTTTTTTTTTTCCCTCAACATTCCTCCAGCTCCTAGTTTTGTTCATCTGTTCTACTATTTTTTTTTTTATTTCTATATCATTGATTTCTGCTCTAATCTTTATTATTTCTCTTCTCCTGCTTGGTTTAGGCTTTATTTGTTGTTCTTTTTCCAGCTCCTTTAGGTGTAAGTTTAGCTTGTGGTATTTGAAACATTTCTAATTTTTTGAAAAAGGCTTGTATTGCTATGTACTTCCCTCTTAGGACTGCCTTTGCTGTATCCCAAAGGTTTTGAACAGTGGTGTTTTCATTTTCATTTGTTTCCATGAATTTTTAAATTCTTCTTTAATTTCCTGGTTGATCCATTCAGTCTTTAGTAGGAAGCTCTTTAACCTCCAAGTGTTTGAGTTCCTTCCAAATTTCCTCTTGTGATTGAGTTCGAGTTTCAAAGCATTATGGTCCGAAAATATGCAGGGAATGATCCCAATAATGTTTTGGTATCAGTTGAGATCTGATCTGTGACCCAGTATGTGATCTATTCCGGAGAAAGTTCCATGCGCATGTGAGAAGAGTGAGTATTCTGTTGTTTTAGGATGGAGTGTTCTGTATATATCTGTGAAATCCATCTGGTCCAGTGTGTCATTCAAAGCCCTTGTTTCTTTGTTGATCTTCTGCTTAGATGATCTGTCCATTGTTGTGAGTGGGATGTTGAAGTCCCCTACCATTAATGTATTATTATCAATGTGTTTCTTTACTTTAGTTATTAATTGGTTTATGTAATTGGCTGCTTCCATGTTGGGGCATAAATATTTACAATTGTTGGATCTTCTTGTTGGAAGACTGATATAATGTCCCTCTTCATTTCTTACTACAGTCTTTGGCTTAAAATCTAATTTGTCTGAAATGAGGATTGCTACCTCAGCTTTCTTTTGATGTCATTTGGCATGATATGATTCCCCACCCCCTCACTTTCAATCTGGAGGTGTCTTTATTTATTTATTTATTTTTAAGATTTTATCTATTTATTTTTTGAGAGAGAGAGAATGAGAGAGCACAAGCAGGAAGAGCAGCAGAGGGAGAGGGAGAAGCCAGCTCCCCGCTGAACAGGGAGGCCAATGTGGGGCTTCATCCCAGGACCACTGAGATCATGACTTGAGCTGAAGAAAGACACTTAACAGACTAAGGCACCCAGGCGCTCCTGGAGGTGTCTTTAGGTCCAAAAAGAGTCTCTTGTATACAGCATATGAATGGGTCTTGTTTTTTTATTCAATCTGATACCCTGTGTCTTTTGATTGGAGCATTTAGCCCATTTGCATTCAGAGTAACTATTGACAGATATGAATTTAGTTCATTGTATTACCTATATAGTGACTGTTTCTGTAGATTGTCTCTGTTTCTTTCTGGTCTATGTTATTTTGGGGCTCTCTCTTTGCTTATAAGATCCCCTTTAATATTTCTTGCGGGGCCGGTTTAGTGGTCACAAATTCTTTCAGTGTCTGTTTGTCCTGGACGCTCTTTATCTCTTCTTCTTTCTGAATGAGAGTCTTGCTGGATAAAGTATTCTTGGCTGCATGTTTTTCTCATTTAGTACCCTGAATATTTTATGCCAGCCCTTTCTGGCTTGCCAGGTCTCTGTGGATAGATCTTCTGCCAGTCTGATGTTTCTACCATTGTAGGTTAAGGAGCTCTTTCCTTGGGTGCTTTCAGGATGTTACTCTGTTATCTCTGAAATTTGCAAGTTTCACTGTTATATGTCGGGTATTGATCTATTTTTATTGATTCTGGGGGCCTTCTCTCTACCTCTTGGACTTGAATGCCTGTTTCCTTACCAAGATTAGGGAAGTTCTCAGCTTTGATTTGCTCAACTAATCCTTCTCTCTCTCTCCTCCCCCCCTTCTTCTTCCTCAGGGACCCCAATAATTCTAATATTGTTTCACTTTATGGTATCTCTGATTTCTTGAAGCCTCCCCCTCATGGTCCATTGGTTGTTTTTCTTTCTTTTCCTCAGCTTCCTTCCTTCCCATCATCTTGTCTTCTATGTCACTGACTCTCTCTTCTGCCTCATTTACCCTAGCTGTTAGAGCATCCAATTTAGATTACATCTCAGTAAAGGCATTTTAAATTTCAGCCTGATTAGATTTTATTTCTGCATTAAGATATTCTCTAGTGTCTTTATGCTTTTTTCAAGCCCAGCTAGTAACTTTATAATCATTATCCTGAATTCCAGCTCTGACATTTGACATATCCATAGCGATTAGATCTGTGGCAGAGAGTATTACCTCTGGTTCTTTCCTTTGTTTTGACTTACTCCTTCTAGTCATTTTGCCCAAAGAAGAATGGATGAATGACAGAACAAAATCAAAAATATCAACCACAACTCAAGTGAAATATACACTAGACAAATCTGAAGATGTCAGAAACCAAAAAAGAAAAAAAAGGGAAAAAAAGAGAATATAATCTTCCAGGTGGACAAAACAGGGTGATCCACTTGGTTCTGGGTGTATTTTGGTCTGTTTGTTAGAAGACACTAAATCCCAAAATTGTAAAGAAAGCAAAACTTATATATATACAAAAATAAAATTGAATCAGTAAAAGGAAGCCAAAAATGAAGAATATATTTATAAAATGTAAATGTAAAAATGAAAGTTAAAAAAAGACTTAAAAACAAAGAGTTGATAAAATAAGAAACTAGTTGAAAAGAAAAAAAGGATAATTTTAAACTGAAAGACAAAAGAATCATGAGAAAAAAACCTCGAGTTCTATATACTATTTTCCTCCAGTGCTGGAGTTTTGCAGTTATGTGTGCTTAGTAAACTTGGTATTCCCCTGATGTTACAGCTGATCTTCTGAGGGAGGGTCCTGCTGTGCTGATTTTCAGGTGTCTTTGCCTGGGTGGAGTTGTACCACCCCTTGCCAGGGGGCTGGGCTCAATTGTAAGCTGCTTCGCGTTCTTCTATGTGGCTTTTGTTCCCTGAAGGCTTTCCTTGCCACTTCAGAGGATAAAAATAAAAATGGCCAAACCCTGATCTCCAGCCATAGAGCTGAAAGATTGTGGCTGCCTCTCTTCAGTAAATCCTCAGGGGAAAAGCAATCTTCACTTCTGTGTGTGCCAAACTCTGCAGACTCCTGCGGTGTGTACCCAGGCCAATCCTCCCAGGGAGGGAGGAGGGTCACTGCAGGCCTGCCACTTGCATGGCCCCCACACGAGAGCAGTTGCCTGATCATGCATGCACCCATACTGCTCTTCATGGGGGAAGGCAGAGGGTCACCATGTTTCTGCCCTTTGCAGGGCCCCCACACAGAAAACAGTCATTGGATCCAGTCATAGTTTGCCCTTTATGGCAAACCAAGCTGAAATCTCACTCCCACGCATACTGACTACAGCTGGCTTCCCAGATCCGATGCCTGGGAACTCTGCCAGCTCAGGCACTTCCGTTCTTTCCATGACCCTGGGGATCCTGAGACCACACTGTCCCACCTAGGATTTTGCCCCACTTTGCCACATGAGCACCTTTCAGACAGGGACGTTTCTCCCTGGAGCAGACTTCTAAATGTTCTGATTATACACTCTGGGGCTATATCACTTTCTAGTAGCTGGCTTACTGAGGCTCCCTCCCCCTGCCATTTATCTTCAGATATATCCCCTAGGATTCACTTCTCCGCACCTCCTAACTTGCAAAAAGTGGTCGTTTTTCTATTTATAGAATTCCAGCAATTCTTGTCTTACATCTCAGGTTGAGTTTGCAGGTATTCAGAATGATTTGATAGTTATCTAGCTGAATTCAAGGGACCAGATGAAACAAGGTCCCCTACTCTTCTGCCATCTTGCCTCCCTCTATTTATTTATTTATTTGAGAGAGAGAGAGAAAGAGTGGGAAAGAAGAAGAGAGGGAATGAGTGGGAGGGGCAGAGGGAGAGGGAGAGGGAGAGAAAATCTCAAGCAAAGTCTGACATGGAGCTCAATCTCATCACCCCGAGATCAGGCCTGAGTTGAAACCAAGAGTGATTTAACTGACTGTGCTACCCAGGCACCCCCAAATAGTACAATTCTGATGTCTGAAAAGAGGCAGTACATATGCGAAAATATCTATTTACAAACTTTAACTATTTTGTAAAATATCTATTGTAGATACCATCAATATCTCCTATGATTGTTTCTACCTCTAAACCTAGGCAATCCTTTTCCCTGGCCCAGCATTTTTGCTTCCCAACTTCCACCAATTCCAAGTCAGCCTGTCCTTCACAGCTTGGAAGAAGATATAACCATCCAACAAAAAAAATTCCCCTGCAACTTTGACCTATGTTGATGTCTCATTTTTCTGTACTCTCAAAGTGTGGTCCCCACTACCCATTCTCATATATTATAAACTACTCATTTCATTAAAAAAAATCTCTTGAGGCTTATTTCCAGAATTATAACCAACCAAGAGGCAGATATTGTTGCTCTCTGTTATATTTCTCACAGCACTTATTCATTCATTTGAAAAATATTTAATGAGTTCCACCATGTTCTAGGCCTATGTGATGTGGTAGAAATTCAATCATTATTGTAATTCTTTGGAGCTTATAATCTGATGAAAGTGGTAAAGCGTTGTTAAATCCTAGTTGCAAAAAGTATGAATATCATGGCCTTGTAACCCCTGGAATATTGAGGATACCTAAAAAATTGGTTGTGGGATGGAACAAAAGATGGTCTCTCATATGACTCCTATTTTTACAAATTGGTTAATGTAGTTTTTCTTTATTTTCTATGGATATATAACAGAAGGTTAACAATTGACTCTCTTACCTGAAGCAAAGCACATTAGATTTCCCTTCTAAAACATTTCTGATAAGCAGGAGCAGTCATTTCATTTTGAATTTGTGTGTTCCATTTAGATGATTTCGGTGACATGAATCTAAATCAAAGAATAATAGCTGAAAGTCTCTTCTTTTATTATACGCATTGACATGTGGCATCAGCCACAAGGAGTTCAAGTAAACAAACATAATTGAATATTGGTAGTAAGGATTAAGTACATTTTGAAACCTGATTCTTCCCCATGGACTAAGACATAAATGTATGAAAAAATACATAAAATGTGCAAAAAAATGAAGTTTATCATATGGTTTAAAAATTATCTTAGGCTTTTTATTTACTCAGTATGGTTCTTTACATTTATATTTCATTCATCTGTGTAGTGAAAAGTACTTCATTATTTTGGAAATTATGCCACTCAAAATATTATATGGTGCATATAGAACGTTGATGTAGACAGAAAAACAAAGAATTCAGTATTTGAAAACCTTGATCATCTGCTGTGCATATTTATCCTATTCTAACCTAGATGATTTCAGAGGTCTTTTCCTGTACAGAGTCATCATAGAGGCAAATAGAAGTCCAGCTTCTGAATTTCTATTTGTATTATTACTATCTAACGAATTCTATTGTACAGCAGGTGTCAAATCATATCAGTTGTTTTGCAATCGAGTATGAATAGAAGATGTATTGCTATTGCAAATGAATCTAATATGAAACTAATGAGCAATAATGAGCAACTGTTTTGTCATTATTGAGGCAACCACTGAGATGCTAATAAACTCTCATTTTTGCTCTTTAGAAAAAGCAGTGGCCAGGATTTATAACATGGCCTTAATGTCCCCAAAGCCTGAGGCAAAAAAAAAAAAAGTGAAATCCTAAACTGAGGATAATTTAGTCATTTTCTGTATGATTGTTCTCTCTTATTAAAATGAACCTGTTATAATGCCTTTCAAGAATTTCTATAATGGAAGAGAAAAGATGAAGAATGGGTGTCCATTAAATGGATATAAAGTTAAGAAGATAAGCATCTTGCCTAATTTTCCTTAATGTAAATATAATAATTCTAGAGTTTTCCACTTGCCAGTTCTTTTATAGTATAATGAAGCCTAATGTAGGCAACTTTTTATTTTTAAACCCAGTTACTTCAGAAGTAACATTATTGAAAGACTTTTTGTAATTAACTTATTTGTTCCTGTGAATGGCCTAACTTGGTAAATAACCCAGAGCACTTATCACATAGTATTATTATGGCCATATGTTTTACATCTCTGCCTTCTCTTTGGTAGTGTAAGAGCAGGAAGCTTAATAAATATTTGTAAGATGAATGGTGAATAAATAATTGAATGAATGGGAAAAGAGCTAGCGCATTAAATTTGCTTTCTTAGGTAGAAATAATGTGGTTTAAAACAGTTTTTAATACATGTTCACTTGATATGTTATAAGACCCTTAAGAACTCGGCTTTGAATACTTTGTACTACAGGACAAAAAGAAATGTTTAAGTATATATGATTTATGTGACCTTGTTGCTTCGATTGATAAACTTATACCAAATCTGAAGACAAATTTTGTTATCTTCCTACAGATGTTTGCTAGAATTCATGATTTTACCATATTATACAAGATTTAATCAGTACTTTAAATAACATACAGGCCTCTAGTAATATTCTTTCAGACTTTTTATACATTTATATTCCTTATATATTTATATATGTGTGACTCTTATAGCTTCAAAAGTCTATTTGATTAAAGATAATCAAAGATTTGAATTATTAAACTTCCTATCTTTGCTGTTGATTAGGCTGCTATAGACATATGTGTTCAAACACAAAGCGACTCTATTTGAATAATCCAATACTGCTCACTTTAGCAAGACTTCTTTTTCATTAAGTACATACATGCAGAAATTCTGCTATTTTTCTAATACGTATATGAGCAAACTATGTATAAATGTTAAAATATATTTATATCTTGTCAGATCTATCAAAATTAAATAAACATAAGTAAAGAAGGAACTACAACCTGAATGTTTGATATATACAAAATAAGAAAGCCAAGAGACCTGAAATACTAAATTATTTGACTTTGCAGATCCAATATACTACACAAAGTTATTGTTAAATTACAGAGGGAGGAAGTTGATTTGAGATGGAAGTTTTGGTCAAATAGACTGTAACTTCAAAACTACTCTTGTCAGCCCTCCTTTAAATGAACGCAAGTGTTCTGGGTCCCTGATTTTTCATCTCCCACACCTCTATACAGTGTAATGTAACAACTGTCCAATAATAAAAACATTTTCTCATATTTATAAATGTACACACACTTTTACAAAATCCTAGGTTTTGAAGTGTATGAAAATTGTAAGTAATTACATTTTGATAACTTTTTTTCTTACATAATTTCCTTTACCGATTTCATAGGCCTTCAGAATGAATTAGTCCAACATTCAAATAATTCTTCGCACGGCATCTATGTTATTTGGGAGACTATTTTTCATGGACTTATTTCTTGCAGCCAACAATATCTGTGACTAATTGTACTACTCATAAATTCAAGTAAAGCAATGTCCTCGAAATACATCTTCTAGTAATTATTGTACGCCTCCTGTTCTCTATGGTGATCTAAAGAACAGAAAGGATAGTTAATTGTGCCATATAGATATAAGTTATGGTTCATTGGGGCCCATTCATTAAAGTAAAATAAAATTCCCAGCATCATCTTTAATTTTGGTAAGGAGAATCTCCTACTATTTAAAAGCATTGATAACTTTTTAAAAAATGTGCCCTAGAGATAAAGATATTTTCCACTGCTTCTCTGTCCTCATGAGAAAGAAGTAAAATGATGAATTATCTCCTAAATTAAAACTTGAAGTAATTCCTTTATATATCCTTGAGAATATATATGAGACCACATGAGCTTTTTTTCAAATCTGCTGCTAAACCAAGGAAATGTTTACCGTTACATTTTATTAAATTTATTTCTATTGAACATTAATTGCTTACAGACTTTAAAGAGAATGGCAGCACAATTTTTAAATGGTCCTAATTACTGATAGAATGAGAATATTTTTTTTACATATTAATATTATTTTTCATCAAAGTGATAAGAGTTAAATACATAATAAAAATTAAAATAGCACAACAAAGTTTTTAATAAAAAGCAATAGTTTCCTGCTTCAGTTCTGCCTACCTTTTGGCTTTCTCCTATCTTTATTTCTCCTGGTTGTTACTTCCCTCATTCTTTTTAAAAACAGTTGATATGTAGCCAGTGTGTCCCAGTCAGCCTCTCTTTTGGATATATAGATTTCTGGTCTGATCATTATGTGTCTGTGCCATAATAGTTAACAGATATTTTTAATTTTAAGGTTGTCTAAATAATGTAATTTGTATCCTAATTTCTTGATTTATCACATATGAACATTACCTCTTGACTCAACACTATCAAAGAAAATCTATTTTATTCATAATACCTATCTCTCCTACCCATCCCAATTTGTGATAGTTGTAAGATTTTCTAAATCTCTTAAGTTTGTAATGTCGAATAATACTTTACTTAAATACTTGAAGTTTCTCTGTATTTCTTATTCTATTAATTTCAGTTGCATCTCTTGACTCCCCATTACTAAGGATATATATTCCCTCAACATCTTTTCTGTCCTCCATCTCCAATATCGATAACATTTATATGTGCTACACCAAACTGAAATATGTATAAATAACATATATATCTATATGTAATTATATATATAATTAACTGAATGACAAAATTGTATATAGTTATATATATTAAAAATGAGTAAACAGTATTTATATCATTATGGTTATGCAAATATTTCCTTCTCTACAAATCCAAATCCAAAGTCAAAATCCCTGAGCAGCTCAAAAAGAGAAATTTCTTGAAATCAAATAGATTCTCTCTCCTTTCCTTCCACTGATTGCTCATAATCATACCACACGCTGCTTCTTATATAGATCAGACTTGTATAGTTTTTTTTTTAATTTTTTTATTGTTATGTTAATCACCATACATTACATCATTAGTTTTTGATGTAGTGTTCCATGATTCATTGTTTGTGCATAAGTTTTTGTTTTTCTTTTAAGCCTAGAGTTATCTTTCTTTTCTCTTTGAGACAGGGAACATGTTAGCTGTCTTTATCATATCACTAGCTTGTTCCTCATTCTGTCTATTGCTTAGAATCTCACTCTTTTTTGGAAGACATTTTTTTTTTTCCCTGAAGTCCAGAGATTTCCTGTTCTAATTTGGGTTGAAATTCTTCCTAGGCCTTGTGGATCCAATTAGTTGTAGCCAATTCCCCCTTTCCACTCAAGACATAGGTTTTAAGAGGGGTTGGCTTCACATGTTGGACTTCCGTCCAGATATGACCAACACTTATAGTCCCAAAGATTCCCTCCTCAATGGATCAGCGTAGAAAGCAGAGTCAGAGCCTTTCCTTCTGCTCCTTAACACAGCCTCTCACAGTACTTGCTTATTCCTTTGGCTTTAGCCAACTTTTCTCTATTTCATCAGTTTTCAAAGTATGATCTGTGCTCCTGGTCCACAGGACCCTCACGGGTGGTTTGTGAGGTAAAAAAATATTCCATAGTAACATGAAGACATTACTTTGCTTGTTTCTGTGCTTTGGCTTGTGCACCACTGTGCAAAAGTTTAAGGTGGTGGGTAAAACTGCTTGCAACTTCGCATGAATCCAGGCAGTAGTACCAAACTGGACTCACGGTTTGTTTTTTTTTTTTAAAAAAGCCAATTTCATATAGAATGCTCTTGATGAAAAAGTAAAACTTATTGTATTAAATCTTGACCCTTGAGTCCATGTCTTTGTAATACTGTGTGACAAGACAGGAAGTATGCATAAAATACTTTTGCTGCATATAGAGAAATACAGAAACTGTCTTGAGCAAAAGCAGTAGCGTGATTATTTGAGAAGTGAGTTGAACTACTTTTTTTTTTTTCATGGAACATTATTTTTATTTGAAAAAAAAAAGACTGACAGAAAAAGTATGATTATGTAGACCTGGGTATTTGGCAATATTTTCTTGATAATGAATGGAGTGAACCTATCACTTCAAGGAAACCACTTACAATCTTTGTTGCCAATAATAAAATTTAAGATTTCAGGCAAAAATTAAGTTTTTGGAAGATTCCTAGCCACTTCTGTGAGCTTGACAGATTCTTAATAATTTTTTTTTTTTTTGCTGAGGTTGGTGGTGATATTACTGAACATGGTTTTTAAAAAATGTATTTTGTAACACCAGATCTTCATAACTCAGCAAACTATTATTTTCCAAAAGACAAATGCATGATGCTAGAAATCATGTATGGATGAACGATTCATTCGAAGTTTCATAATGACCAATGGACTTTAATGTGATAGAGTATAGAAAGTCTGTTGATACGGTCTCAGATTCTACTTTGCAGCTAACCTTTGAGAAATTATCACTTGTCAGATATTAGTGTAGTATCAGAGAAGAGTACTCACACTTATCTGAAAAGGCTATTAAAATGCTTCTTCCCTTGCCTACTACATTTCTGTGTGAGACCAGATTTTCTTGATATTTTTAATCAAAATTAAGATATCACAACAGATGGAATACAGAAGCAGAGAAAATTCAGCTGTCTTTATTAAGCCAGATATTAAAAGAGATTTGCAAAAGTGTAAGATAATGTCATTCTTCTCACTAATTTTTTTTGTTTGGAAAAATATAGAAATTTAGGTAAAAATATATGTTATTTATGTTAACATAGAATGAGCTTATTGTTATTCTGTTTAAATGAACTAATAAATTAATACATAAACTTTTTCAGGTTTAATTTCTAAAACAGCATATATTGAAATACGTAATCCACAGACGAAATGGTCTTCAGGGTTTTCAATAATTTTTCAGAGTGCAAAGGGGTCCTGAGACCAGAACTACTGCTCTTGACTTCTTGCCTGCAAAGATCTGAAGTATTTGCCATATTCTCTCTTCTTATCTGAGTTTTTGTTTCCATATCTTTCTGAGTATTTTTGTCTTTCTATCACTCATCCCAGGGAGACAGTGGTGGAAGATGGAGACTGGCCAGTTATTTTATTCCTCCAAACTGTATAAACAGCAGGTTTCTCAGGCTCCCCCTAAACCTTCATTTTGGGAAAATAATTATCTAGCTTATTCAGACTATTAAATGTACTAGGTTATTGACACTGACTCATGTCCCTATCTCTTTAAACTAATGCAGTTTATGCTATAATTTTATGTCAACTTAACCATTTCCCCCTCAATTAGTAAAGGCTATTCCTCTGGGAAGGTTACAGATTTTATTTTCTTCCCAGAAAGCTAACCATGACCTTATCACCTTTCTGATTTAAAGAGGTGGGATCTCTTTAAAATTTCAATGCCTGTAAAGTTTTTCTTAAGAAACTCAAATAGAATCATCTACTGACATTTCTGATAATTTTCTGAAGTAATAAGAAGAGGATAAAGATGGATACATCCTTTTAAAAGGGAACCTTTATCATGGTAGCATGGCTTCATCTCTTTCTGCGGAACTTGAAAGCCTGTGTTCAGTAATTTATGTTAATGCTTTATTTTCGAAGTTTTCTTTCTTCCATAAGCTCTTCAGACTTTGACCAAGAACTGACCTTTCCCCTCTTTGAAATTTACCCTCCAACCTACCCGCCCTCTCCAGGCTAGCTCTTCATTAGGGAAGACATACCCTCATATGGGAGACATACCCTCACGTTGCTACGCCTTGCACTCTGGTGGCAGGCCTCCCTGACAAAAATCAAAGAGCTGTTAGTGCCAGAACGATGAACTCTGTGATCTCAGCCCCATAAAGAGAAGCATCCCCAGAGAGAGGTTCAATTCATGTCAGAGTTAAATCTTAATTCATCTGAGAACTGAGAAGCAGCCGGGCTTTTGAATATTTTTATTGAGAAACATTTTCGAAATCACAGATCAGATTAATATTTCAGTTACTTCTTTGAATGAATCTGGTCCAAGACAACAAACAAAATCCATGGATTGTGTGCAGTGTGATTTAGACAGAAGTTTTTAGAATGTTTAGACAGTTTCTGCTACATTTTTTCAGGTTGAGTAGGGACATGGTCTAAACTCCTGTTCCCCCTTTCTTTTTGCTTTCTTTTTAAGTCCTTCCTCCCTTCCTCCTTTCCTTTCTTTCCTCTTTTTCTTTCTTTCATTCCTCCCTCCCTCCCTGCCTTCCTTCCTTCTTTCTTCTTTTTACTTTTTCTAGAGATACATTGCTTTTAAGAACAACCTATTGCTTAACACAATCTAACTTAATGCAATTGTACTTAGGATTTTTGAATGCATCAATGAGAACAAACAGGTATTCTCGGAGATTAGAGTCTTCCTTTGATTTTTATGACGTTAGGTACCATGCTCCCCTAAATAAAATTGTGTTGTTAGTGCTACAACCTGCCTTAAAGTGGCAATAAGTCAATATAATTCTGGGTTAGAAAGAACTGGGTTTAATTATGCTAAATGTTGAAAGGCATATAACTAAACGTCATGGGAAATGGCATGTGGCCTCAAGTTACATAATATTTATTGAGAACTTAAATGCGCTAGTCACTATTCGAAGTGACTTGCATGTATTACATTATTTAACCATTAGAATCACTTTATAATGTCAGTACTTTCATTGTATCCATTTTACAGATGAGGGAATCAAGGAACTGAGAGTTTTAAAACTTTGCACAAATGTATTAATAAGCATCAGAATTGAGACCAGGATGTGGACAGTCTGGCTGCAGAAAATGAGTTCAACCATCACACTATGATTCCTCTCCAGGTAGTAAAATATAATGTCATAAAGAATCAATAGTGAATTCTGTTAGCAATTTATGGAATTTTCATTAATTCTTGCATTTAATTTTACTGAGTTATTTTCCTTTCATTATTAAGTAAGACAATTGAAATAGTCATGTCTTGGTACATGTTGTTTCCTAATCTGGAATGACAGGCTTTCTTACTATTCAAAATCAACCCATTCTTCAATGCTCATTTCAAACTTCATTTTCTTAATGAAACTATAGCTGTTAAAAAGCAGAGGCTTGGGGCACCTGGGTGGCTCAGATGGTTAAGCGTCTGCCTTCAGCTTGGGTCATGATTCCAGGATCCTGGGATCGAGCCCCACATCGGGCTCCCTGCTCAGTGGGGAGCCTGCTTCTCCCTCTCCCTCTGCTTGCTGCTTCCCCTGCTTGTACACACGCTCTCTGTGTCAAAAATAAATAAAATCTTTAAATATATATATATATATAATTTTTAAAAAAAAGCAGAGGCTCCTGGAATTTAAGTGTTGGAATGGAACACAGAGGATTTCTAGTACGATTTCTACCTAAATCAGGGAATTGCTGAGACATTAGCTTCTGGCCAAAAACATGCTGTTATAGTTCGTCTACCCCTCCGATTTCCCCCGCTTCATTCTTCCCCTCCCACTACCTTCTTCTTCTTCTTTTTTTTTTCTTAACATATATTGCATTATTTGTTTCAGAGGTACAGATCTGAGATTCAACAGTCTTGCACAATTCACCGCGCTTACCAGAGCACATACCCTCCCCAGTGTCTATCACCCAGTCACCCCATCCCTCCCACCCCACCCCCCACTCCAGCAACCCTCAGTTTGTTTCCTGCAATTAAGAATTCCTCATATCAGTGAGATCATATGATACATGTCTTTCTCTGTTTGACTTATTTCACTCAACATAATACCCTGAGAGACGATGGACTCTGAAAAACAAACAGGGTTCTAGAGGGGAGGGGGGCGGGAGGATGGGTTAGCCTGGTGGTGGGTATTGAGAAGGGCACATTCTGCATGGAGCACTGGGTGTTGAGCACAAACAATGAATCATGGAACACTTCATCTAAAACTAATGATGTAATGTATGGGGATTAACATAAGAATAATAAATAAATAAATAAATAAAAATTTAAAAACACACACACAAAACATGCTGTTATAAAGCACCCAATATCTTTTTTTTTTTAAGATTTTATTTATTTATTTATTTATTTGAGAGAGAGAGAATGAGAGACAGAGAGCATGAGAGGGAGGAGGGTCAGAGGGAGAAGCAGACTCCCTGCCGAGCAGGGAGCCCGATGAGGGACTTGATCCTGGGACTCGATCCTGGGACTCCAGGATCATGACCTGAGCCGAAGGCAGTCGCTTAACCAACTGAGCCACCCAGGCGCCCTACACCCAATATCTTTTCTTCTCAAACCTCTATTTAGCTAGTGATTCTGACCATCTTAAACTAGAACAACACCTTGTTTTTCTGACTGAAATTTAGCATTACTCAGCTATTTTTATTAATCTCCTCATTTCTTCATATATTTGCACTTTCAATAGTTACTATAGTTTCTTTTTATGCACCACTCTTCTAGGTGCTAGAAGAGAATATTAGAATAATAAAGACATGGAAATCGTTTTAAAAAATCAGATGCTTTGGAGATGCCTAACATAGATTAGGAGACCAGGGAATGACAGTAAACCTTGGGTTGAGATGTGAAGAAAGAATGGGATTTAGCTGTTTGAAAAAGAGGAGGAAAAACACTAAAGCAGATGAAGTACCTGAGGCACAGAAAAGCTAAGTCAGTTTTCCAAAATCATAAGGCTAGTAACTGGGAGAATTGAAATTTGAGTTGGCATTTTCACTCCACAGTTGATGCTCTTAAATTAGGGTAATGAAAGCGTAGCATCATATTCAGGGAGTTGTAAGTAATTATTTAAGGCTGAAGTGTGGGATGTGTTAAGTGGAAGGGTTGAGATGGTGGTAAAATGAGTCAGAAGAGTTAGGCAGGGGCCAGATTGTGACGAGTTTTGGAAGCTCTGCCAATATGTTTGGATTGTACTCTCATTTTCTGTTTCTTCTAACATGCAAAGAGCCAGTTGGGTTTGTCCTCGTGTTACTGATTTGGCTTTCTCTAAGGTCAATTTTGTTTTCTCCTGATGCAATTATTCATTTTTATTCTGTTGTTACTTTTAAAAGTTATTTGATTATTTGTCAATTTTGTAAAGAATTTAGCAGCTTCGTTTTCTTGTCCAACTTCACCTCAGAATATTGCCTTCTCATGACTCCCTGCTTCTGCTTTATAGAACTCATCTTCTTAGATTTTTTTTTTTTTTTTGGTACACCAAATAAATGTTTTACACAGTATTCTTATGTTTTGTGTAGGAGGAAATTTTAGTTATGCTTTTATTCCAAGTTTTTAGGGAATTGTGCTTTTCTCTTGTGACTCAAGTATTTTGGGGATATTATATATATATATATATTTGTTTATATGTCCTTGAATTCAGGAACAACTAGACAGGCAGTACACATCTAACATGTCTGTATCTTTAGTTCTCTTAACTGTATATTTTAGCCATGAGAAAATTTGCACCTAGATCTGTCCATGATTTGAAAGTCAAGATTTATGGTCTCCAGTCCAATCTTTGTTTCATGTGGAATTTTCTTCTCATTTTAATTTCAGGGCTTCTAACTATTCTGGAGGGTCAAATTAATCTCTGGTTGCCATTTGTTTGCCATTTTGTATGTGTCTGGAGAAAGGTGTTCAATGGTCAAATAATTTTAGGAAATACAATGTGCTGCTTTCTCCTCTTGGAAATGCACTATGAAGCACCTGGAGAAGTCCTATAGCAAAGAAGCTTGCTAATCATTCTTTTTAAAGCCAGTATTTGTTAAACTTATTTTCAAGAAACATGCTTTTTTATATGTCTATGAACATTCTTTGGAATACTCTACTTTTGTAAATGCTACAGGATGAATTAAGCCTACCTCCCATAGACTTTGTTAGCCTGTCAGCATTACTCTGTTGTAATACTTATTTGCAATGCTCTTCCTCACGTAGCTATATCCAGATTCTACACAACAGTGCCTCCACCTTCCGTCACTTCTTATCATATTGTATATATTTTAACTCTTTTTTTTTTTTTTTGCTGACATATAATTTACATACAGTGAAATACACTCTTCTAAAAAAGTTTAGTTCTATGTTTGGCAGATGTACATAATCATGTAACTACCACTACAATCAAGATATAGAACCATAGTGAATATCAAAAATTTTAGTGCATAAATGGATGTGTACACAGGGGTACTGATGAAATTTACTGACCTGAAAGGTATGCCTCTTATAGTTGAAGCATGTTCACTGGTTTATTGGTAAATACAGACTCTGTATCTTCATCAGAGACTAGGAAGTAGGTCAAAGTCTTTTATTTTAATGACACATACCATTCTGTTTTAGGAGATGGATTTTGGGATATTCAAGGATGTTATTTTTTTCCATCCATCCCTATGGATAGAGAAATTCCTAACATTCCCCTTCCCAACTCTTCCCTCTTTGTGACTTAACAGGGTTTATGTTCTCTACCTCCCCTTTGTTTAATCTGGGGTGTGTGTGCGTGTGTGTGTGCGTGTGTGTGTGTTATAATGAGAAAATGAGAGGAATCTATTAGATGCTGTGTTTTTTCCCATGCTAACAGGAATCACGGTATTTTTTAAATATTAAGATATTATTGAAATACAAGATATTCTTATACTTCTCATCTTCCCAGTGGTGTTCAGTAAAATTTGGGTAAAAGTTTATATTCAATGGATGCTTTTTCTTTGATTGACTGAGTGGTTGGGTGATTTGTGAACTCTTGTGCAACACTACACAGTAATATTGGAGTGATGTTTACTTTTAGACTTGTGGATGTTTTTGATGATAAGGATAAGAAGTTGCTATGCCATTTTGAGAGGCAAATTTTAATGTATTTCTGCTTATAATCTGATCTTACCATCTGGACCATATTTACCCTGTATAATTCTTTTCTTTCAGCTCAGTATGACATACTCGTTTTTAGTACAAGATAGGTCATGTTTATCTGTTGCACTGTCTGTGGTCCAGTGATCTCTTTTGTAGTCTAAGGGGAACTGTATGAAAACTGAACTGTGTCAAGGAGACTAAGAGTGTTAAAGTTCACCAAGAAATCAAGATGAGCCTTTGCAGAAACAAGAGGGAGTTAAAATTAGTATGAATTGATTTCCTACCCCCTTTTCAGAAATTGTCCTCACATGTTGAGAGCCCCTTGGCCATTTATGTTATGTTCTGTGCTATGACTGTGACATGACTATGCCAGAGGATGGCCAAGGTCAACAATGTGACCTATTTTTATTTTTTCTTAATAGGAAAAAGTTGCCATTCTTTTCCCACACTGGCAGAGTCTTTCTGTGTGTGTGGCTTTGCAGACTCCTTTTTGTGAACATTTCACATCTTTTCCTTTGATTAAGCTTGTTAGATTTCAGACCTCCTTGAACTTTAAACTTCTCATTTTCAGCTTTTCCAGTTAGATGTTCTAAATCTAGTGATCTATTATACAGTATTATTAACTTATCTATCCTTTGGCAGCTTTATAAATTATTTTGGAAATATATTTTTCTTAAAGCTGTAACACAAACAGGAGGTAAACATTATTTTAAACTTTTCTACTTAAAATTGGAAATTTTATTTACAAATCTGAATTCTCTGAAAAAAATAGTAAGAATGCATTTATTATGTGGATACTTAATACATCTCAACTTTCAGGTTTTCTTGAACTCCGAGGCTGCATTACAAAGAAGTCTTAGTTGTTTGTGGATTAAATCGGTGGCACTTATTGGTTTAAGCATGCATCTACCTGAATGGATTACTGAGGCATTAAAAGTAACATACAAGCACTATGGAAACAACAACAACAAAACTTCCAGTAAAACATGAAGTATTTAGGAGAAAATTGATGCCATATAACAGGTAATTAAAATATAAATTTCCTTTTTAAAATGCCCAATCAACCCAATGTTCCAACTCACTTTTTGTGTGTGAACAAAACCAAATAATGTTAGAATTGTATGTTAGGAAATGTTGCCATGAAACTTTCAGTCAAGATGGTGGGCTTAGCTGATGTGAAATGCCACCAGTCACTTTCTGGAGCCAAGGACAGAGGATGTTAGAAAGAAATAAAATAATTAAAACATGTATTTGAATGTGAATCCAGGAAATGGGAAGCTTAGTTACCAGAAACAAAGACTGAAGTCAGGCAGAATGGTGAGCTGATACTGAAGTTGAATGTCTCACAGGCATCTCCAGACATTGATGCCTGGGTTTAATATCTATGTGGACGAGTGATGAGGAATTGGATCCATGCAGTTGGAGTACAGAAACTGAGCTATGAAGGGGATGCTGTGTTCAGGAAACTGGAAATAGGAAACAAAAACTGTCTGCTAGCTTGGAAGCAATAAGAAACTGGCGTTTTCTAGTGCCTTGGGTGGGAAAAGTCAAGAGCTAGCGTACATAACCCCAATCTGCACTTCGAAGAACTATGGAGTCCAAATTCACACTGACTACAGTAGGTGGTAGAACCATAGGTAAAATCATTACAAAAAACACTGAACAATTGCTGAAGATAAAATATCTCAAGAAGTAGAAATCATAAACAATATGAAGAGGTTTTAATGTAAGTATGCCAAAAATGTAAAAGAGATAACAGAAAGAAGAGGAAAACATAAAGCTTGAATAAGAATCTATAAAAGAAGAGTATTTTTAAATTTTTTAAAATGAAATTATAATTTATGTACAGTAAAATTCACCCTTTTTGGTACACAGTTCTCAAGATTTGGCAAATATACACAGTTGTATAACCACTATCACTATAATTGAGATATAAAATATATTATAATGTATTATAATTATATATGTATTATATAATTGTGATGTATTATATTATATATAATGTATTATAATATATTATAATATATTTTATATCTTGACTATATATATATATATATACATGCACACTGGGGTTATTTATAAAATAAGCCCCAAATATTTCCCATGACCCCTTTTGTAGCCAACTCATCCTTCCAACCCCAGGCCCTAAAAGCAATTGATCTGTTTTCTGTCCCAGTAGTTTTGGCTTTTCCAGAATATCATGTAAATGAAGTTATATAGTATACATAGCCTTTTGAATGTAGCTTCTTTCCCTTAGCATCATGTATCTGAGATTCATCCATGTTGTTACATGGATGAGGAGTTCATTCTTTTTTATTACTGAATATTATTCCATTGTATGGAGTTGCCACATTATTTTTTGTCTGTTCTCCAGTTTTAGCAATTATGAATAGAGATACTATAAACATTTGCGTGTAGGTTTTGGTGTGAACATAATTTGCCATTTCTCTCAGATAAATACCTAGGAGTTAGAAGTATATTTAGTGCACTTTATAAGAAACTTCCAGACACCTTTGGAAGAGGCTGTTAACAATTTGCATTTCCACTAGTAATGTATGAGGGATTCTAGTTGTTCTGTATCCTACCAGCAATTTGTAATGACAGCTAGGACCTTTCAGCATGATTTTGAATAGGAAGAATGAAGGTAGAGCCTCTTTACTTTATTTTTGATCTTGGGGCAAATCATTCACTAGTACATACCATGTTAGTTGATTTTTTATAAACGTCCTCTACCAGATTAAGGAAATAAGGAAATTCCCTTGAACTCTGAGTTTGGTGAGAGCTTTTTGCTTGCTTGTTTGTTGAATCAATCACATATGAATTGAATTTTAATACATTTCTTTTCTTACATCTATTGAGATGTTAATATCTTTTTTTTTTTCATGTTTTAGTCTATTACTATGATGAATTACACTGATTCATTTACAAATGTTTACCCAACCTTAAACTCTTGGGATAAGTTTTACTTGGTCATGATGTATTGTCCTTTCTGTATATTGCTAAATTTAATTTGGTAGTCTTTTGTTGAGGATATTTGTGTCTCTGTTCACGAGAACATTGACAATTTTCTTGTCATCTATTTCCATGACTTTGCTGGGCTCATAAAATCAGTTAATAAATGTTTTCTCCTCTTCCATAATATGGAAGGGTTTGTATAGAATTGATATTGTTTAGTCATTGGTTATTTGGTAGAAGCTGCCAGTGGAGCCATCTGAGCATGGAGTTTTCTTGGTTAGGAGATTTGTAACTACAAATTTAATATCTTTAACAGATGTTGTAGCTTTTAGTTTGTCTAGTTTTTCTTGAGTTAGCTTTGACAGTTTATATGTTTAAAATAATTTATCCATTTGATCTATGCTGTCAAATTTATGGGGAAGAATTGTTCATAATATTCCCTTATTATCTTTTTATGTTTGTAGTGGTGTCCCTTTATTCAAAATGGATCATCTTAATTAGCCAACTGGAAATTCTAGAAAATAAAAATCTACTAATTGAAATTAAAAGGTTAAACAGCAAATTAAATACACAGGAAAAGAAACTTAGTGAACTGGAAGATACGAGATAGGAGAAAAATCATGGACAACATAACAAATAAAACCAAATATGGGTAGCATAGACATTTTAACAATGTTTATTCTCCCAGAGAAATCTATACCTTCAATGTCAGAAAAACAAAGCTGGGGGCATCACGTTGCCTGATTTCAAGCTATATTACAAAGCTGTGATCACCAAGACAGCATGGTACTGGCACAAAAGCAGACATATAGACCAATGGAACAGAATAGAGAACCCAGATATGGACCCTCAACTCTATGGTCAAATAATCTTTGACAAAGCAGGAAAAAACATGCAATGGGAAAAAGACAGTCTCTTCAATAAATGGTGCTGGGAAGATTGGACAGCCACATGCAGAAGAATGAAACTCGACCATTCTCTAACACCATTCACAAAGATAAACTCAAAATGGATGAAAGACCTCAATGTGAGACAGGAATCCATCAAAATCCTAGAGGAGAACATAGGCAATAACCTCTTTGACATCGCCCACAGCAACTTCTTTCAAGATACATCTCCAAAAGCTAGTGAAACAAAAGCAAAAATGAACTTTTGGGACTTCATCAAGATAAAAAGCTTCTGCACAGCAAAGGAAACAGTCAACAAAACAAAGCGGCAACCCACAGAATGGGAGAAGATATTTGCAAATGACACTACAGATAAAGGGCTGGTATCCGAGATCTATAAAGAACTTCTCAAACTCAACACCCAAAAAACAAATAATCAAGTCAAAAAGTGGGCAGAAGACATGAAAACACACTTCTCTGAAGAAGACATACAAATGACTAACAGACACATGAAAAAATGTTCATCATCATAAGCCATCAGGGAAATTCAAATCAAAACCACATTGAGATACCACCTTACACCAGTTAGAATGGCAAAAATGGACAGGGAAAGAAACAATAAATGTTGGAGAGGTTGTGGAGAAAGGGGAACCCTCTTACACTGTTGGTGGGAATGCAAGTTGGTATAGCCACTTTGGAAAACAGTGTGGAGAGACTATAGACTCTGAGAAACAAACAGGGTTTTAGAGGGGAGGGGGAATGTGTTAGCCCAGTGATGGGTATTAAGGAGGGCACGTACTGCATGGAGCACTGGGTGTTATATGAAAACAATGGATCGTGGATCACCACATCAAAAACTAATGATGTATTGTATGGTGACTAACATAACATAATAAAATTAAAAAAAAAAAGCAAATATGGGAAATATGAAATAGAAGTTGAAACACAGAGGACAGAATGTATGTCTAGTAAGCTTGAATGTATGTCTAGTAAGAATTCCAGAGAAGGAGAATAGATAGAATGGAGAAATGGAAATATTCAAATAGTTAATATTCAATATTTTTCTAGAGGTTAAAAAAGGAATCCACTCTTTTGAAGCCCATTGAGTCCTAAACAGGAAAAATAAAAACAAAATATATACCTAGACACATTGAGGTAAAATGTCAGTACGTCAAAGTACTAAAAGAAATAAAACAACTTTCATCTTAGAATCTATAGCTCTGATAAATTGTCATCCAGAATTAAGTATGAAATAAAGACATTTTCATATATTATTAATACATGTAATACACACATGTTCTTACAGAAAGAAAATTACAAGAAGGAAATTGAATCTAGAACAAAAACATGTCATGTATGAGGAAATAATAAGCAAAGAAATTTATAAATATATTAATCTGTAAAAATGAAAGATTGAGGAGAGAATTTTTTTTAAAGGAGAAGATAGCAATCACATAGACAATAGGAGGAAATGTATGGAGCTAAAATATTCTGAGTTTCTTATATGATTTAAGAGGAGGATAGGGCTACAGACTACTAGAACAGGCTTAGTTAGATAAGTATACATTTATATGTATATAAATGTATTTATACATTTTATGTATACTTAAGTATACATATATAAGCATACACTTAAAAATTTTAAATTTAAAATGTTAATGTTTTAGTTTAAAAGAGGGAAAGGTGACAAAAAATTAAAAATTAAAAAATTTAGATTAAAATCTTTTAATTTAAAAGAGGGAAAGGGGACAACTAAAGCAATAGAAACAGAAGGTAACCTTTCCAGATTAGTGGAGGAAAATTAAAGGAATAAATAGAATTTGATGAATCTAATAGGAGGTGGAAAGAAAAAATAAAGTTAGGTTTAATAAAAGTTATGATAAATAAAAAGAAAAAAGTTAAACAATCATTGGATCTATATCAGCAATAACATTAAACATTAATAAAATAAACTTTTAAAAAATATTTTATTTTATTTTTTTAAAGATTTTATTTGAGAGAGAGAGAGAGAGAAAGACAGCAGGAGCAGGGGTGGGAGAGGGGCAGAGGAAGAGAGAGAAGAAGACTCCCCGCTCAGCAGGGAGCCAAACACGGGGATCGATCCCAGGACCCTGGGATCATGACCCCAGCCAAAGGCAGATGCTTAACCGACTGAGCCACCCAGGCGCTCCTAAAATAAGCTTTGTTATTAAAAAAGAAACAGTATAAATTATGAAAGCAGATGGCATAAAATAAAAAACTCTTAAATAATGATGAAGGTATACCTGCAAGTCTTAAAAGAAAGCCGGTGTTATAATTTTAATGTTGGGAGAACCAGATTTGAAGGAAAGCAGTAATGGTATGTCAGTTATTTGCCTAATGTCTCTTAACACCAAATCTGCTCTTGTGCTCTGTGACCCTGGTATGGGGATTCTGCAAGCTACATTTCCCAGATGCTGTTCCAGCTGGTTTCCATGAAGCTTTGCCAATAGATGGCACCAGACAGAGTGAAAGGGATTAGGGATATCCCATTCTTTCTTCTGTCATTGTGGCACCATCAGTGTCCCTTAGCTTCGGCTTCCATCTTCTTTCAGTGCATTCAGAACCAGTCTTGTCCATTTGTTTTATTAGCAGCCTATGCACCACTTCTGTGGTTTTCTTTCCTGGTGGGATCCTGACTACATAGGTCAGGATAGAAAAGAAATAAAGAGACTCATGCAATGATTATTCATCTGAAAGATATATGTCACTATCCTTTACTTAGTTGATAATAATATCTGATGATATCGACAGCAAAGGCATACTAAAGAATACTGATCAGTTATATGTAGAATACCTCTCATTTTGGGCTTGTCTCATATTTTCTCATGATTAGCTTGAGGTTATACATTTTTTGGCAAGAATACCACAGGAATGAAGTTGTGTTCTCAGTGCCTCATATCAGGAGAGACATGATGTGGTAAGTTTCATCACAAGTGATGTCATTTTTGGAAAGTTAAGGTAGCGGTTAGGTAGTATCTACCAGGTTTCTCCACTGTTACGGTGGAAGTCTTTGACATTCCTATCTGCGAAACTGTTAGAGAACAGCAATCTGAAAAATAATTTGAGTATAGAAGAATTTAAAAATACTACTAAAAATTCAATCTTGTAGACATAATATAGGCCTTGCCCCCTAAAATAATGTACATTCCATTCAAATACACATGAAAAAGTACAAAAATCGGCAATATATTAAGCCACTAAAAAGTCTCTGTAACTTCCGAAAACATGATATCATATAAATCATATGACCTGATCTTAACGCAATGTAATTAGAAATAGATATGTTAGGGTGCCTGGGTGGCTCAGTCAGTTGAGCATCTGATTCTTGGTTTTGGCTCAGGTCACAGTGTCAGGGTTGGGAAATCAAGCCTGACCTTGGGCCCCACGCAGGGTGTAAAGCCTGCTTAGGATTCTCTCTCTTCCTCTCCCTCTGCCCCTCTCCACCCACCCCTACTCTCTCTCAAAAAAAAAAAAAAAAAAAAGAAAGAAAGAAAAGATGTTGAAAACAAACAAAAAAAGCACTCCTAAATAACTCATAGGTTAAACATAATTTACCTTATAAAATATTTAGAAACAAACAACAATAAAAGCACCGTATATTAAAACTTGTGTGAAATACCTGGAGGGTAATTTATCATGTTAAATAGATATTTTAGAAAATAAGGAAAATTGAAAGATTGAGTTTTTTTTTTAAAACTAGACTACAATTAAATTTTCCTTTTCCCAAATAGAGAGTAAAACAATGGAAAAAAATAGAAACAATCAGGAATTAATTACACAGAAAGCAGAGAAACAACATAAATTACCAATAAAGGCAAAATATGGATTTTTTGCAAACAACAAATAAATATTGATAAAATTGATCAAATGAAAAAGAGAGAAGGTGCAAATAAATTGCATAGAATGAAAAAGCAACATCAGCACAGTTTTTGTAGAGTTGAAAAAAAAGCATAAGGAAATACTAGAATAACTTTAAACTCAATAAAATTTAAAACCTAAAATAAATGGAGAATGTTTTAGGAAAAAATATAAATTCCAATATTCTTTAAGACATAACAGAAAACAAGAAATTGAATTGGTAAAAAAGTTCTCCCTTCCTGCCACCTAGCCCAAAAAGGACCAAGCTGAAGTTGTTCTATGAATTGTACTAAATTTTCAAAGAATCAATAATGCACATCTTAGAGTTTCAGAGAACAAATTAAAAGAGCCAAAGCTACCCAACCTAAATTTGACATTAGTATAAGCTGATACCAAAACCAGGTAAGGGTACTATGCAAAAATGCAATTAGAGATTAATACATTTAAGAAAATAGAAGCTAAATCATAAACAAAATGCTTGCAAATCAAATCCAGGAGTATTTTTAAATAATTTACTTTGAATAAGTATGGCTTACTATAGTTATATGAAACAAATATTTAACATTATATTATTCATGAAATATCCCACATTAGCAAGTTGTAAAAAATGTGATCATCTCAATAGGAACAGCAGAAAGATGTATTCATGATAAAAAAGCTAAAATAACTAGTTGTAGGAGGTAATTTCTTCAAACTGGTAAAATATTAGAGGCAGTCTCTTTGAAACCCCTCACAAGGATACTTTCAATATCTGTTCTCTCTACAGTAATATAACTACTAGTTTTTAGAGTGGACCCATGGCTGCCTATATGGCCCAGCCTCTCTGTCAAATGGGTATAATAACTATGCCCATTCTTGGAAGTGTTTTAGAAATGATGTGTGTAACTTTTAAGGTACATCTTTAAAGGGAGGGAGCACATCTCATTTTTTGATTCTTAGGCTTTTCTGCCTACTGAGCTGGACGTGTAGTTATGAATCATTCGGAAACATATAGATGAGAGCAGCCTCCTAAAAATGGCAGAGCAACCCAGTAAAACCATGTTGGTCTCTGACACCATGGAGTCATTATACCAATTCTTGTAGGTATTCTATTTTATTTAAAACCACTGATTTTCTTTAAATCTCTGTTATAGCTGTTGAACTTAAATTCTTACTAATATGCCCATTTTTGCTACTTCCATTCACTATTTTACTGGAGGTTTTGGACAGTGAAATAGAAGAGAAAGTAATAACTGATATAATTTCCATACAACAATTTCTACACAAAATCTAAGACAATCTTCAGACAAACCAGTTACACTAGTAAAAAAGCTCAGCTAGGTAACTGTTTATAAGACCAACAGGAAAACACTAACCATAAACCCATAACAAACCAACTGGAAAACGTTATTAAGAAAAAGCTGCTTCATAATAAAAGGAAACCCCCAAAGTGCTCTAACACTAAATATAATAAAACAATCAATGATTATTATATTGAAAACTATGAAAGAATACCAAATTATTTTAAAGTACATAGCAGGAGACCAGTAAATGAATTGATAGATTACATTCATGAATGAAAATATTTAAAAAGGAAAAACATTACTTCTTCTTCAATCAAGCAATAAATTCAATATAATTTAAACAAAAGCTCTAACAGCATATTTTGTGGAGTTTGATTGGCCAAATCTAAAAACCTTTTGGAAGTTCATGGCTATATGATATACTAGATATGTAGGGAAGTATTGAGATATGTTTGGAAAGAAAAACCCAACAACATAAGGATAATAGTTAATCCTGAGGAGGATGAATGGAATTGAAAAATATTAAGGAATTCCAACTGTCTCTGTAACATTTTCTTTTAAAAATATCTGCAGAAAATATGTCAAAATATGTTTATTCATTCTATGTGTTGAGTTTATACATATTTGTAATATTATTCTCTCTCCTTTTCTAGATACGTGGAATATATGATAAAAGAAATTCTGGCTGCAATGTAGAGATACCTTAAAAATTCTATTAACTTTAAGACTTCTGGGTAGCATAATTGAATTGTGGAAATCCAAATTTTAATACAAATCAGAATTTAAGTCTTACATGTGACCATTTGGGGTCCATCAGGCAGCAATTACATTGGTCTTTCCAGCAATTGACGGGGGGATCCGAGAACATGTGGATGAGGGCAGTACCCTAAGAATGGCAGGGCAACCAGATGCAACCACCTTGGTCTCTGAGACCATGGAGTTATTATACTAGTTCTCATAGTTATTCCATTTTATTTTAACCACTGATTTTCTTTTAAATCTCTGTTATAGCTGTTGAACTTAAATTCTTACTAATGTGGCCACTTTTACCACTTCTATTCAGTTTCCCCTTCCTTATTTGCTATGCCTATTTGCTATCATTTCAGCATAATTCCTTGTCAATACATGCTTCTTCATTAAAAATGGATTAAGAGATATTCCTATAAATGAAGTAAACCAAATGTTCTTCCTGGCAACTAAATAACTTTATGCCCAAAACTAAATTGTATGTAGACTAACACCGAGCATTTACTATAATTTTTTATGTAATAATTTTGACCATAATTATTTTGACTCCCTCTTGTATCCAATATTGAACTGTGAACAAAGTAAGTTGATTCTTTTAGATTAAGTTCTGTTAATATTATAAAAGTTCTTGAGTATTAGTTATTATTGAACAGATTAAATAAAATACTGCATTACCATATAGCAGACTTGTTAAAAAAAATAAGTATCAGTAAAAACAAGAAGTCCCTCCAAAAAAAAAAAGGGGAATTTAGGTAAGAGGCAACACTGTGTTCTAATCTGTATTTTCAAATGCTTTTTTTTTTTTTCTTTTTAAAATCGGGTTTAGGGGCGCCTGGGTGGCTCAGTTGGTTAAGCGACTGCCTTCGGCTCAGGTCACGATCCTGGAGTCCCGCATCAGGCTCCCTGCTCAGCAGGGAGTCTGCTTCTCCCTCTGACCCTCCCCCCTCTCATGCTCTCTCTATCTCATTCTCTCTCTCAAATAAATAAATAAAATCTTAAAATAAAATAAAATAAAATAAAATCAGGTTTACATTTCAAGTCATGCCAATTTGTCCGGTATTGTGATTTTAGTTAACATTTGGGTTGCTTCTAGTATCCTGTGAATAACTTTGAAATAAACATTGAAGTTCTTTATGTGTTTTCTGCATTTAGGAGGATGGCCCTAGATATATCCGAAAAGCAGATTTATTAGCTCAAAGGTTTGAATATTCTTAGAACTCTTTATTTGTACATCCAAATAGCTTTTTAACTGAAAAATTCTATTTACATGGCTATCTCAAATGATTGATATTATTAATTTCATTATACAATTGCTGACACAGTATATAGTATTTGAGAAAATATTTGATAATTTAATAAAATATATCTTCATTACTCAAATTTTCATCTGTTTGATAGCAAGTTGATCATTTTCATATATTTGTTAGTTGACTTAATTTTTGTGAGCTTTGTTGCTTTTAATAAAGGATTAAGTAGAATCACATTATTTCAGTAACAATTGCATAATTTCCTTATATAGCAGTTATTAACCCTTTGTTATGTTTACTGCATGGTTTCTCCACTCTTAATTTTGGTTACATTTTATGCTGTAGCTTAAATATTTTACATAGTCAATTTTTTTCATTTTTAATCTGTGATTAGTTTCTCATCCTCAAGCATGTAAAATCCTTTCCCTTCTAATAAGCATTTACATATTTTCCAAACATTTATGATAGTTCCACTTCCTAAATTTTATAATTTATTAGATATATCTTAAAGTGGTGAAATTTTGAAATTAACTTTTTAAAAATAGTCAAGCAATTGTTCCAGTAGCACTTGCTGACTAAATCTTCCTTTTTCCATCTATACATTTTCTAATGAAAATTTGATTTTTCTGATTATATAAGTAAAAAGATAATATTTTATTTTTCCATATTATTCCTATATTATTAAATGTTATTTCATAATATGGGTTTGATTTTCTTTATACTATTTTATTGGATGGATGTAGAATATTTTTAAGTGATTTCCTCTATCAGATATCTATCACACTCCAGCAAGAGAGTTCTTTTTCTATGATATGCTTTTAATATCCAGGAAATTAGAGCATAAGATAACAGACATGCATAATAACTTAATGACTTTTTTAAATGAATTGTTTGATTCATTTTGTTAACAATTTTAATAAAAATTTTCAGTTTTCTTTATATAAGTCATATGTATTTTTATTTAAAAAAAAAGTTTGCTCCTGAATGTTATGTCTTTCTGCTACATTTAAAATAGAATCTTTTAATTATATCATCTAGTTTGCTTTTGCTGACAGGTAGGAAAGCTATTGTATTTTAAATGCTTATTTAATAATGATCTCTTTTAATAATATTAATACTTTTTTGTTGTTTTTCTTGGGGTGCTTTGGTAAATAGTAATGTTAACCAAAAAAAAAAAAAAAACTCCTTTTCAAAATGTATGTCTCATTATTGTCCTTATCTAATTGGATTGACTGTGACTTCAAGGACAATGTTAAACATTGTCCTGAGCCATCTGTTTTTTCCCTGACATTCAAGAGATTTAATTCCACGTGTCACTTAGGAAGTATATTGGGTTGAGATAGTCTTTATTATGTTAAACAAGGATCCTTCCTTCTCTAGTTTGGTAAGAAGGATTCATTTTATCAAACTTTTAAAAATGCTTGGCAGAGTTAACTGTTAATATAATGCCTTTTAGCACTTAAGACAATTAGATGGTTTTTATTCTCTTACCAGAGATAAATTATATAGATGCATTTCCCACTGTTGCATTTGAGAAATGACCTACTTGGTCACTGAGTATTTTTCTCTTAATATATTTAAAACACTTTGCTAGCATTTTATTTAGGAGAGTTTTTTTGTTTTGTTTTTTGCATTTCCAGTGATACAGGGGGTTGTACTGCAAATTTGTTTGTTTAATTTTTGTTAGGTTGCCATATCCAGTTGTTCTTGCATTTCTTTATGTATTTATGTATTGGTTTATTTATTTAGCCTAGAGCGTCCACCCTGCTCTTTATTCAAATGCAGCAATTATTCATTTGTACTTTAACATTAGGCTCTAAAAAAATACATTTAGACAATACATTGACACTTTGTCTATGGCTGGTTTGGTGCTTTGACAGAAGAATGAGTAGTTGTGACAGAGACAGTAGGGACGGTACGGATAATATCTACTATCTGGCCCTTTAAAGGAAAAGTTTGCCCGCCCTTACCTTACAGTATCATCTAAGCAGGAATCCCGTGGCAACGCCAGTGATCTTTTCTGATGTTTCCTGTTAAATTAATTAAACAAGAAGCCCGTTAGACTGAGATGGCTCAGATGCCCTGGTGACATACTAAGCAAACCAAACCCTCAGCCTGTCAATGTCTCAAGGTTAGGAAATCTAAATTCTAAAGACAACCAATCGCAAACAGCCAACTAAGCTGGAAGCTACAGCCAGTACAGTAATTTCCTTACTTTGCTTCTGCACCTTCTCTATGTGTCTTTCCCCTGTTTCTTTTCTGCAGAAGGCGCATAAAACCATTTCCGGTTTGGCACTGCCCTGTTTGAATACAGTATTGCTCAAATAAATTTTTAAGAATTTTAATATGCCTCCGGGCGCCTGGGTGGCTCAGTCAGTTAAGTGTCTGACTTGGGCTGAGGTCCTGTCTCGAGGTGCTGGGATCGAGCCCTGCATTGGGCTCCACGCTCAGTGAGGAGTTTGCTTCTCCTTCTCCCTCTGCTTCTGCCCCTCCCCCCACTGGGGCTCTCTTTCTCTCTCAAATACATAAAAATCTTTTTTTATAAAAGGAAATTTAATATGCCTCAAGTTATCTTTTAACATCCCTATCTCAACTAATGCAACTCCATCAATGCAGTTATATCAAAATTGATGACTTTATCTTTGATTGGCTGATTTTGTGTTAAGTTATGATCAGGGAAGTAAGAGGCTAATGATTGTTATCTCAACTACTGGGTAACTCCGGAAGAAAGGATTTAGCATATTCTGAGAAGTAGAACATTGGAACACCAACTTTTTCTATAAATGTCACTTTTTCTTCTTCAATATTATTACAGTTGGTATCATAATGTTTAACCTTCCAAATTTTCATTATGTTTGTTATTGTAACAATTATTTCAGTGAAGACTTTTTTTATTGATCAACATGTATTTGTATGGCATTGCATATGCTCTCCTTTTCGGGTTCTCCTTCCCTCTTATTGATAGTAAACTTTTCAGCAACAGCAATGAATACCAAAACACGGTGTTAAAGGGGGACAAATACTGTCAATCTAGAATCCTACATTATTAGTAGTTTCCTTCTATTCCTTTTGTTTCATTTCCTTTCTACTTATGTGATAGTTTGGCAGGGTGTGTGTTAGTCAGAACAATGGCTTCCCAAAGATGTCTGTGTCCCAATCCCTGAAATTTATGAATGTATTACCTTACGTAGAAAAGGGGACTCTGCAGATGTGATTTAGGCTAAAGACCCTGAGATGGGAAAATTATCCTGGCTCATCCATGTGGGCTCAATCTAACCAAATGAGTCCTTACAAGTGGAGAAACTTTCCTGGCTGATGTCAGAGGAAGAAGTGAATGTGGAAGAGGGACATAAGAAATGCAATATTGATGGTTCTAGAGATGGAGGAAGGGCCAAGAACAAGATAACAAATTTGTATTGGTTTAAGCCACAAAGTTTGTGGCAACTTGTTATGGCAGCAGTAGAAAACTAACATACAGAGTATATAAAAATCTAGCTTGACTTTAAAAATAAATTTTATCACTACTTCATTATCTTTCTGCACTTATTGTTGCTCCTAAAAAGTTTACCGTCAGTCTCATTTTGTGTAGCACTTTTATGTGTTTGAAACATGATTAATTTGGGGGGAATAAGCCAAAGTTTTAGCTCAGCTACTGATCTTATCTAGAATACCTTGGTTTAAAACATCTAACTTTGTTATTAATTTCTCGGTACCAGGTTATTTTTCTTATTGCGATTAGTTATTGTTTGCACAAGTTCTACTTTTCAAAATTTTAGAGGATTTTTTTAGGCCTAAAATATGATGACATACTTTTGCAAATAACTTGTGCAACACGATATATAAATAACATATATTCTCTATAGTTTATGACATATTGTAAAACTCAGTTAAATAAATGTTATCAATTGTATTATTTAAATTGTCTTTATTGGTTTCTTGGTCCACCTGATTCTTCAATCTGATACATGTTAATTCTTTGACTGTAAGTATATATATATGTATGTATATATACATATATATATTTTAGTCTCTTGGTGTAAGTATAATAGCTTTTGCTTTATGTCTTTTGATGCCATTGTTCATTGAATAAGGGTTGACTATTGTTATATCTTCAATGTAGATTACAATTCATGATTTTCTGCCCTTATTAACTCTTCTACCTACTTTTTAATTCATTTTGCTGTTTGTTTTTTTGTTTCATAGGTAGCTGGTTCCTTAAAAAATTTCAGTGTTTCTTGGGGCGCCTGGGTGGCTCAGATGGTTTAGCGTCTGCCTTCAGCTCAGGTCATGATCCCAGGGTCCTGGGATCCAGCCCCACATCGGGCTCCCTGCTCAGCAGGGAGTCTGCTTCTCCCTCTTCCTCTGCCTCTCCCCACTGCTCCTGCTCTCTCTCTCTGTGTCTCAAATGAATAAATAAAAAATATATATATAAAAAAAAAATTTCAGTGTTTCTTATTTAATGATAAGAATATACAGCTACAGGGCGCCTGGGTGGCTCAGTTGGTTGAGCGACTGCCTTTGGCTCAGGTCATGATCCTGGAGTCCCAGGATCGAGTCCCGCATTGGGCTCCCTGCTCAGTGGGGAGTCTGCTTCTCCCTCTGACCCTCCTCCCTCTCGTGCTCTCTGTCTCTCATTCTCTCTCTCTCAAATAAATAAATAAAATCTTAAAAAAAAAAAAAAAGAATATACAGCTACAAATCTTCTCTAATATGCCTCTGCCTTTAACCCACAGAATTCGTTATGACATGCTCAAATTCTCATTGGGTTGTAAAGAGCCTGTACTTTTAACTGATTTTTTAGAAGAAATTCTTTTCTATTTCCAAGAGATTAGATTTATATTTTATATTTAAGTCTTTGTTCTTTGAAATATAATAAGAAAATATGGCCCATCCACTTTCTTCAGCTTAATGGGATTTTGCTATAGGTCCTAGCATACAGGCAAACTGTAAAAAATAACCCATGGACATTTGATAAGTATGTCTATTCTGTGGTAGTTGGTTATAGAATTATAATTATTAATAAATTAAGACAGACTTTTATGATTAATTATATTTTGTATATCTACTTGATCTGATAATTTCTGAGACAAAGGTATAAAATATTTCTTTATGATTAAAGCTCTGTTAGTCCCTCCTATTTTCTTCCCAGCAGAAAGAATAGTTTTAAATAACTGTAAAATCCTCATATGGTTTTTTTGTCGTACTTAGAATAAAGTATAAACTTTTGCTCTTACTTTACCAAGGATTCTTTTAGTCTATAGACAACACTTAGTTCTTTCCTCAGAGAGTTTGCACATGATACTCTAATTTTCTAGAATATTTCCACCTCCTCACCTCCCACTCATTTACCTTGTTCTTGGCATCTTTGCTTTCTGCCTACTTCTCATCATACATTTTCAGGTATTTAAATGTTCCTTCCCCATATAAGCCCTCCCAGAACTAAAATGAAGAACAGTTTTCATAGTGAAATTCTTTTTCTTTTTCTTTTTTTCTGCTAGCTATTGGCCTCAGCTACTCTGAACATAAAGATTGCTCTGTGACTTTTGGGTATATATATCTGCCAAGAAATGAGAGCCTCTCAGGGAGTTATCCTTTCTTTCTTTATCTTTTAATTTCAACACTTGGAACCAATATGCTCCTTTACAATTTTAATCATCTCTGCATCATGTCTTCCAGAAAATTCTAACATTTACTGTTTCTTTGATGGCCCACTTCATAGTTTTACAGTGCTGCTAGACCATTATTATTTTGCATTTCTTTTCCTTTTAATTTATTGAGAGGTGAGGAGGTAAGAGAGGTAAATATGTAAGCAGAATTCATTATATAGAAATTCAAATTTTAAAAGCTATAAAACCCCTTAAGGAATGGGTATTAAATGACATATGGGCAAATGCTTTTCAGCCTATTTTGAGTACATATATTCAAATTTGATATACTTGTATTTTATATTAATTTGTTTCTTATTAATCAACACTTGTTGATTTGGAATACATTTACTTGTTAATAGGAGATCATACTTTTTAATATATTTTGTAGTTAAATTTGCTTGGCCCTTAAAGATATGAAAAGATGCTCAAATTTGTTCATAATAAGAAAAATGCCAATTAAAATTACACTGAATTATTATTTCTCCCCTATCAGGTTGGCAAAAATCCAAAAGTTTGACAACAGTTGGCAAGGCTGTGAGGAAATAGGCACTCTTATATATTGCTTGTGGTAATACAAAATGGTACAACCCCCATGGAAGAAAATTTGGCAGCATCTAACAAAACTATATAAATATTTAGCCTTTGACCCAGAAAGCTCATTTCTAGGAATCTACCCCAAAGATATTCTGGAAAAACATGAAAAGATATATGCATAAGGCTATTTACTAGAGCATTATTTATAGTAGCAAACACTGGAAAGAACCCAAATGCTCACCAATTGGTGTCTGATTGAATATGAACTATTGTACATTCATACAATGGAAATATGTGGCTATAAAAACAAATGAGGAATATTTTTATATACACATATGGAATAATTCTCAGTATGTATTTTTAATTGAAAAAGAAAAATAAGTTGGAAAAAACTGTACGATTATCTACAGGGCAGAGAAAGAAATAAGAACATAGATATTGAAGATAAAAAACTTGTATACCTTGTTTTATAGATTTCACTTTGTACTCATGGATGTATTTTACATAAAATTTTAAAAATCAAATCAAAATTAAAACAATACAAAGTTAAAAACAAAATTAAAATTAAACAAATAAATCTAACTGTATTGAATTGGTGGCATAACTACCCAGAAAATAATTAATGCAAGAGACTTTAAAATTTAGTAAACTGACTGAACTTTCTTAGTGGTTTATATCCTAAAGACCAAAAGAACAGAAAAAAACTAAACTGTTCTTGGTAATCTACTCTTGCTTTTATTCTGTAACTCTTATGTGTATAGTAGGATAAAGCAAGTACATCAATGTCATCAGGAACTAGAAGTTTTGGTATAAGACACAAGAGATGTAGATACAAGATTAAGGAAGTTAAAAATTCTGAAAGTCTAGGCTTAAATTAGAAACATCAATATGATGTCATATGTATTTTATCTTAAAACAAAACAAACCAAAAGCAAACATATTTTCTAGATTTGTCTAGCAAAAAGTCTAGAAACAATAAGTAACCCAAGGGTAATGAGCACCACAATGTCCAAAGTGTGGTCCCTAAGTACCATTTCCCAATAAGTAAACAAAGGCTCCTTTAAAAAATGGCTGAATCCACATCTGAGGCAGGAAATATACAAGATAACCAGGCAGGCAGTGGATACCTCCATGGCCAGCTTCCAGTAAAAACCTTGAATACTGAGTTTCTAGTGAGCTTCCCCAGTATATGACATTTTATGTGTGCTATCACTTGTTATGAAGTGAGTAATGTGTCAATCCATTCAGAGAGGGCTCTTTCAAGTTTGTGTCTTGTTTCCTCTAGACTTCACCCTGTGTGCTTTTTCCCTTTATAGACTTTTCTTTGTATTTTCTTGCTGTAAGAGATTATAGCCTTGACTATGAGTATATGCTGAGTCCTATGAGTTTGTCTAGTGAATCATTGAATCTGAGGGTGGTCTTGAGGACCCCAACACAAAGACTCTATACCTCATCACCAGTCTACAGGAAATATATGGAATAGAAGAACATGTAAATGATACCACAGGAATGCAATCACCAGAGTACAGAATATGGAAAGCTCTGTAGTTTCTTTAACAAATAAATTGCTAGAAAAGCAAAAAAAAAAAAAAAAGAAGAAGAAGAATTCTACTAATTAAAAGAAATTTTTGAAACATTTACAGATGAAATGAACCAATGTTTGGAACTGGTTTTAAAGTAATTCAATGGGGGTTGTGAAAGAGAGAACACAGTTGGATTATAGAGGAAAACAGATTGCTTATAAATTGATATTTGTTAAAATTTAGTAATGGGTTTAAATATATTTACTATATTTTATAATAAAATTTGTAAGACATTTACTATATAATAAAATCTTAAACTTAAATTTAATATAATTTAAAAACTAAAGATTTGAAATTGTATGTGCTAATACTTTATTTATTTTTTTAAGATTTTATTTATTTATTTGAGAGAGAGACTGAGAGAGAGAGAGCATGAGAGGGGGGAGGGTCGGGAGGGTCAGAGGGAGAAGCAGACTCCCTGCCGAGCAGGGAGCCCGATGCGGGACTCGATCCAGGGACTCCAGGATCATGACCTGAGCCGAAGGCAGTCGCTTAACCAACTGAGCCACCCAGGCGCCCAATACTTTATTTTTTGTTTATGTTTATAGGTGAGGTTATCTCCAATTTTTCTTTTTTATCATTTTAATTGCTTTTAATATTAAATTTATATCTGCTTCATGTTTTTCTCTATGCTCTAAGAAAAATATATATTAAAAGAAGAATCTGTTCCTTGAAGATCATTTGAACCAGGGTTCTTTTTCATCAGAAATTCTTTAATATGTGTATATAGTTTTTGTTGTTTATTTTTGTTTTACACTGATACTTCTTTTGCAACTATGCAATATTTTATATTTTAACAGAAAATTCATTTAAAATATTTCTGATTTTAAAGAAATACCCGCATTTTCACAAAGAAACATACTTTGGTATGAAAAAGTATATATAAAAGTATATATCATATATATACACATTTTGTATATATGTATATAAATGTATATATACATTTTATATATTTTAAATGCATGTGTATACTTCATACATTTCCTTTATCATTTGTAATTGTTCCATCGTCCCTCCCTCACTCAAATAAGCCTGAGATTCTGGACCTTGGGTACAGAGGATAGACTATAGGATTACGTGAAAACGAAAATAGGTAAGGGGAAAACTGAAATTGGAACACGTTCATACCCAGGGGTCAATGAGATTCCTTTAAAGTGAAGCAGAAAGACTCAAGCATATAGAAAGAAAACATGACAAAGCCCCAGCTAACTCAATGGAAGAAATCAGCTCAAGGCTTTTGTTTTTAAACTTCCTCAGTTTTCCTGTTTCACATTTCATGTGTCTGTTATTTGATATTATTTCCTTTCTCCTGATTTCCTTAGGACTTCTGGAAGTGCTCTCTCTAAATTCCTGAAACATAACTTTAATTAATTTAATTTTTGCTCTCTTTCTTTAATAAAGGTTGCATATGAGATGCAAATTTACTTTTGACACACCCCTAGTTCCATCCCAAGAGTCTGAATATATAAATAACATTCAGTTTCACGATTTCCTAACTTGTTCTTACTTTTTAAAATCAGTAATGTGGGGCGCCTGGGTGGCTCAGTTGGTTAAGCGACTGCCTTCGGCTCAGGTCATGATCCTGGAGTCCCAGGATCGAGTCCCGCATCAGGCTCCCTGCTCGGCAGGGAGTCTGCTTCTCCCTCTGACCCTCCTCCCTCTCATGCTCTCTGTCTCTCATTCTCTCTGTCTCAAATAAATAAATAAAATCTTTAAAAATAATAATAATAAAATAAAATAAGATCAGTAATGTGAATGAAATAATAGCTCACAACTTATTTCCCACTTGATCTGTAATTAGGTAAATACACTTAAATTTTCAAGTGTTTGACGTTCAAAACCATTCTCAAATAGTATTTATTTGTAAATCAAAAACAAAATAATGTTGACTTCATCAAATAGAAGATGAAGACTGTGTGCGTTGCTCTACTTTTTCAGCACTTCATCGTCTTGATTTTTGTCATCTTGATCCCTTTTTTCCTTCATAATAGACATATCTATAAATTTTGTCCTTTATGTTCTATTTTTAGTTACACTTCTCACAATTATTTAGGCTAGCATTTTCCAATTTGTGACCCTCAAAACACTTTGTTCTATAATATGTTAACAAGTGTCCTAAAAAAAGGACTCTTTTTCAGTAAGGCTAGCTTAGCAATGCAGAGGTAAATACAACTACACTGGTATCCTTATTTAAAGACATCTTAAGAAGACTAATATAATCATAAATATTATGAGTTATCTATAGGAAGCTGCATTATGCAGAACTTCCCATATTGTACAACTATGGAACCCATTTTAAAGCCTGGAACATTTTTAACATTCTATGATATCAATGTTTTTTCAACAGGACAATACCGTCTTGGGCTAGCTCTAGATTTTTAACCAATATCAATGCTCACTCACAGTCAAATCTGCCATTTCTTCCTCATTATCCAGTTTTTGATTTTGATTAATCTCCTGGTAATCTGGAGCAAATCTTCAATTTTTGTGTGTGTGAAAAGTACAAAGTGGTATATTTTCTGAAACACTGCTTATTTTAAAATGATGTTCACATAATAGCAACAGCTTGATTGGGTATAAAATTCTTGAATCATAACTGTTTCCTCTCAAAGCACCACAAATTTTATTTTCTTCAGAGACCAATTTAGCTGTCTTCCTCTTTAGTGAATCTAACTTTATACTTAAGAAGCAAACAGTTTGGGGACACCTGGGTCGCTTAGTCAGTTAAGCATCTGCCTTCGGCTCAGGTCATCATCCCAGGGTCCTGGGATTGAGCCCCATGGTGGGGCTCCCTGCTCAGTGGGGAGTCTGCTTCTCCCTCTCCTCTGCTCCCCCACCTTGTCTGAGCTCTCTCTCTCAGATAAATAATTTTTTTTTTAAAAAAAAGGTAGCAAACATTTTGTCAGAGTATGTCTAGGTAAATATCTCTTTCATTTATTTTTCCTGAGTCATATGGTAAGCCTCCTCAGTTTCTAGATTCAAAACTTTTTATATGAGAAATGCTTTCTTTTCCTGCCTTAATTATTTAACTCAGCGTGGGTTTCCTCCTATTCCTATTATTTATAGTTTGTATATTTGTTCTTTTCCTTAATTATTTTTTTCTCACATGATTTACATTGGTTTATCCTTTCCTTCAGCCTACTAGGAGTACTACTGTTCATGTCTGTGCACTGAGGATTCAAATTTTCTGCAGCTTTAAGTAGTCTCTTTGGGTGTCTCTGATATTTGGCTACTGCAGTTTTATTTTGGGTAATTTCTTCCTATAATTTTTTCCTTCTCATCTCAACATGCGTTTATTATTTAGTCTCTTCTTATCTATAATTTACCCCATCATGGTAGGCTCTACTTGTGCAGAGATAATGTTCTTTTACATGCTAGGATGTCCCTTCTCTTCTTTCGTGTTAATTTTAAGCCCTGTATTTGTTGTTTTGGGACTCGCTCTTGAATAAAGAAATACCTTCTTAGGGGATGTTCAGAATGAGGGAATTTTTCCCAATTCCCTTTTAATTCATTACTGGTCAAATCCTTAGTTTCCTCTTTCTTTTCAACATGTTTATTGAAGGCTGATTACTAAAGAAATTCTAAGAGGCCCTCTAAGATAGTAGCTGGGAAAACAAAACAAAACAACCATCAGGACAAAGTGTTATTGTGGAGCGAGAAGATTCGTACTCAGCCAGCTTTTATTTTTTGGAGAGGAGAGGGAGATAAGGTTGCTGGGCATCTCATTCCTTATCTTAGTTTTGCCCTCAACTTCCTATTTGGACTTTCAGTTTTCCTAAAGTGAAATAGGATTTCTTTACTGTCCTCATAGCTCAATTTACTATTTTTGAAGAGGAAGCAATTTCTTGGGAAAATGAAGTAATCTGTTGTCTTTTATGATAAATAAAAGACATGCTCCATTCCTAAGGCCTTTCCAGTCATGGGGGATATTTTCTCTGAGAGAAATGGAAACCTCTTTCTGGAATCAATGTTCACTTACCTGCAACTTCTAAGAGCACTTCCTTCCAGGGAATGAATGCCTAGCAGTTATATTGATCCATTTGCTGCTTGGAAGAGGGATTCCCCCTACTTACTCTGTGTAAAAATAGTAGTTAGGCACCATGGAGATCTGTGGAAGGGCTGCTTAAATTGGGTAACCCCTCACATTCTCTTTTTTAAAGTAAACTCTATGTTCATGGTGGGGCTTGAACTCAGGACCGCAAGATCAGAGTCACATGCTCTACCAACTGAGTCAGCCAGGCACCCCTCAGATTCTTGATATATCATACCTATAATAGATGAGAAACATAATTAATTATGGGAAAGATAATTTTACCGTTTCAGAATGCTGTCATGTATCCAAAAGATGGGATTTTCCTTGTAAAATATATTCAGTAATTATTTAAAAACTATGTTGATGTTGACTTTTTGTTGTTGACATTTTAAAGTAAATTCAAAAGATGGGTTTCCCAGTACTTTCACTTAATCATTTTCCTGAATTTAAAATTAATAATTTTCTTTTGATAAGGAGAGTATGTATATGATACCCAAATATATGCACTTTTGATTGGTAAATATTTGAGATTGGTTTACATCTTTTATATATTAATAAATAAAAAAACTAAAGACTCAGTTTTTCCAAGTTGGAATGTGTTCTATTTTTCACATTTGTTATTCTGGTATTCCTCAGTTATATTCAGAAACTTTCAAATGTTAACTACTACCCAAGTGAGTTTTCCATTTTGTATGTATTATAAATAACGAGTTAGGGAACATTTATTCTGAATATCCTAAACCATAATCCTTCAATTCATTCCTAATTAGAATAAGTATTTCTATTTGTTTAATATAAACTTGACAATAGAAAAATCCCCATAAATTAGTAATTTTGTCTTAAAATAATTAAAAATAATTCCATAAGTTGTATGGTGACAGATGGTAGCTACACATGGTGAGTATAGCATAACCTATAGACTTGTCGAATCACTGTATTGCACACCTGAAACTAATGAAACATTATGTATCAACTATACTTCAATAAAAAAAAAAAATCCCGCCGGATTGATAACTGTTGTTCTTGTGTTATTATTTTAATCTGTTTTTATTTGTCTCAAGAATTATTCAACCTTGGGGCACCTGGGTGGCTCAGTCCGTTACGCTTCTGACTCGATTTTGGCTCAGGTCATGATCTCGTGGTCATGAAGTTGAGCCCTCCTTTGGGCTCCACGCTCAGCAGGGAGTCTGCTTGAGATTCTCTCTCCCTCCCCCTCTGCTTACCCGCCCCTCAAATAAATAAATAAATATGTTTTAAAAAAGAATTCTTTAACCTCGATTACTGTGCTTTATTTTCTCTGAAAATCCTTTGTACCTGTACTTTCTATAGTTATTTGATTAAATAATGGAGAAAGCACCTTCTAGAATTCCATGGAATTTGTCATCATGAAAAAACCATTAGACAATAATATTGTTTAGATTTTGGAACTGGACTTATGCCAAGTGAACTAAACCTGAAGGCAGCCATTAGAGTCTGCAACCCCCTCCCATACAATTTATTACCTGTACACTTACTTCCCCCTTATCTCTGTCTCATGATACAAATAAATTATTTAGATGTTATGTGGGGAAATTAAGTTGGTCAAGGTGACCACTGTGTTGCTACTAGCTTGTTTGCTGCTTGCTGCAAAATGTGCTGAGCCCTTGGCCTTATTGTCCTCAGCTGCAACCCAACCTCCTGTGTCAGAGCATTTATCTGTCCATCATGATGCCCATGGCAGTTGAGGGACAAGGGGAACCCATGGTACCACAATGACACTGAGTAATAAACCATCTTATCATGATGCTGTATATTTTTGGCCAACTATGGACTGGTAACAGGTTTACTCCTTGCTATCCTCTGTGAGGCTGGGGTTGCTTCTGATGGAGTTTTTAAAGCTGCTGAATGTATATCTGTTGTCTTAACCCAAAATAACTTGGAAGTAGGTAAAAAGGAGTGAAAATCAAAGGCTTGGTAGGGATATAAAGTATTGTGTAACTCTAGTGCATGTATTGAAATGTACTTTACATTAATGAAATTAATGAATCTATTCATAATTGCTAGTAGGGCTGTGGTGAGATCACATCCAGCTGGTCATAATTTTGACAGGGCCTCCATGCTGGATCCCCTCAGTACAGAGTCTGGGTCTCAGCCTTAGAATCTCATGAAATGGGTGTTGTCATATACTGAGAGTGGGCGGGGGGGAGGGGGCTCTCATGGGTGAACTTATACTATTAAAGATCACGTCTAAACCAGAGACAGAGTTCATTCATTTATTACCAGATACCCTTTCTGGAGAGAGTCATGCTAGTATTTGCTAAGCAGGAAAGGCCCCTGCCCCTTCATCAAGAAGCCAATTCTAAATCAAAAGACTGCTCTGTACGGTTAGATGCAGAGCAAAGGAGGATGGAAGTAAGTGAGGCTTGAAGAAACACCTCATCTCACTTCTTGGTGCCCCAGTTGCTCTGGTTACTAGGCATTGCTGACTGACACATTCCTGTTTTTGAAATTTCTTGCTCGTATTTTTCTATACTTCTACTGCCTTCCACTTCTGTTCTCTTAATACACCATTTTTCTTGGCTGTGCTATTATAAAATATTTAGCTATTTCCCCATTAAAGTATTTTTGGAATGAGGCTGGGAAAATGAGTATCTTCAGCTAAGGTCTCACTCTTAGCTGTGGAGCCTCCAGTCTTTTTCAGATGACTTTGCAAATATCCTATCTCATCTTTGTGTGTTTGTTATATTGGTATAATTATCAGCTTTAGAGATATCTTAATGTTATAAGTATATTATATGCCAATAATTAGGTGTAAGCATTATGTGTCAACCTAGTATTTGGTTCATGTATATACAAACATATATAAATAGTCCAAAGTTCATTTATTTATTGAACAAATATGTATTTTGCACCTACTTTGTTCTCAACCCTTTGTAGGTGTTGGAGATACAGTGAGTAGATGGTCAACCTTCTACATTCATGGAAATCTGATTCTAGTGACAGTTAACAAGTATGGATATATATTTATAGCTTAATTTTAGATAGTAATAAGCTTATGAAGAAAAATAAAGCCACGTAAAAACTGAAGAAAGACAGGGGTGGCTATTTTAGACAGTATCATGATAGTTTAAATAGTTCTCAGGCACAAAAGCTATGTCGGGAATGTCATTAAACAAACAGATGTATTTGCTAATTCTGTTATTTCCAGTTTGATCATAAAAACATTGCAAGAACTGTGATGTGAATATGCAACATCTGTCAATAAATCTGACATTCTCTCATCTTTGTGATTCCGACATATTAACATTGATTGGTTGTAAAATGAAAATATAAAAAAATCTTGTTCAAATGCAGTCAACATATAAATACTTTGAGGACGTTGTTAACGGGACTGACATTTGAATGTGTGATGAAACGGAATAGATACCATAGAAATTCAGATAATGTTGAGAAATTCTCAAACTTCAGTTAGTATATTAGTCTTCTGTTCTTTCATAATCCATAAAAAGCATGCAGCATACGGTAATGTGTCAAGAATTTTTTAAAATCCTATTTATGTGTGTAAGTTCAAATAAGATGCATCTTCTTTGCTGTATTATATAATGATGCTAAAATGTGAGGTCATTTAAGGATTTGCCAAACATGGAAAAAGAAATATATTTGCAGTTTTTACATTAGGATACAATTATGCTTTGAGAAAGCACTATTGCCTAAATACATCTTGAAAATACGCTTTTGAGAGGGAATGAATAGCACACAAATTCTGATTTCTTTTAAGTCATCTTGAAAAATGGACTACAGACACATGAGCCGAGCTTTAATAAAGTGCTAATTAGGAGTGCATGCCACAATTTGAATGGTGGCTGTATGAAATGTACAGAAATCTCGGCAGTAGAGGAATGGAACGTGGCTTTTGGGGACAAGTTGTGACAGCTAGGTGCTGGTCCTTTGATGACATGAATCTAAAACCTCTAATGCTGACAGAGTCTTTGAAATTATCTATTCAAACTCTCAATTTGCACATGAGGAATCTAGGGCTTAGCATGGGTAAGTGACTTGCTCAAAATCATTTGGCAAACAGGTCCCCTGATTAGTGAGTCTGCACTGGGCCTCAGTCCCACACTGCCTCACCTTCCCTCCCATTTGCTTTTCAGCCATTTTGTTGAACTTCACAACACAAGGGCTTACAAATAAAGTGGAATTCACATGTGTAAATTATCCTTTTGTTCGCTACCTGCTCCAGTGAAATAGTTGCAGAGGACAAGAAGGACAGTGAATGAAAATGAGGTGGAGGAGTCTCATTGCTCCTTTTTCTTATATCCAGCCAGAAGAAATTGTAAGAACTCATAATGTAAATGGAAGTTGGAGGAGAGGTTTGGGGCAGAGCTGGTCAGCAAGAGAAGAGAAAGCGAAAAGGGGGCCATGCTGGACTCTGAGGTAGAAGATTACAGCTCCTCCATTAGCAACCATCTCCCTGGTAGCTGACTTCTCTGATTTTGAACAGGAAACTGTTAACAACTCCCGACCTTCCTTTTTTTGTCTATAGAATGAAGAGAGGTGACTAGTTAATCTTCGAGGTCCTTTCCTGTGTCACCAGTCAAGGACTGGGTGTATATTCAGCCTTTTGGAAGTCTTTTTTTTTTTTTAAGATTTTATTTATTTATTTGAGAGAGAGAGAATGAGAGACAGAGAGCATGAGAGGGAGGAGGGTCAGAGGGAGAAGCAGACTCCCCGCTGAGCAGGGAGCCCGATGCGGGAGTCGATCCCGGGACTCCAGGATCATGACCTGAGCTGAAGGCAGTCGCTTAACCAACTGAGCCACCCAGGCGCCCCAAGCCTTTTGGAAGTCTTATGGAGGACATCCATGCAATTCACGATAAAGCCTCTGTCACCCCTCTCTACATGCAACTAGGGAGCACTGATATTTGTTTTCAGGTGGAGATAAGGCCATCCTTGATGATCAGTTAATAAGTCTGGTAATTTGGAATTACACTCAGTTCTTGATTAACCAGAGTAAGCAGGGGTGGAGGGTGATGCAGAAGGGAGAGAGCACAGATGACCACAAATCACATATGAAACAAAACTCGAGTACAGTATGGTGCTTAGGAATAGTTATTCTTGTGTTCAAATCTTCACTCTATACTTACTAGCTATGTGACCTTTGGAAAGACCTAGAAGGCCTTACATTGTCTGGCCCCTGACCATATCTATGACTTAATATCCTGCCTCATTCCTTCCCACACAATTTGCTTCAACTACAAAATGCTCCCCACTCATCTGTTGTTGGGACAAGCATGCTCCAACCTCAGGGCCTTTGCACATACTGCCTTTGCTTTTCCTCCCGATATCTACATGGAAACACTACTCTTTTCTTTCCAGTTTCCCTCAAATGTCACCTTTTAGAGAGACCTTCCCTGGCTATGCTAAGGAGGAATAATGATAGAAACTCAACTCTATATTCTTACCCTGCTCAATGTTTCTTTATAGTCACTTCCAAGATACTATGTATGTGTTTTTGTTTGGTTGTCTTTTGTCTACTTATATTAGTAAGTAAATTCTTTGATGTAGTCCTTGTTTTTTGTTTTGTTTGGCTTTTTCATCTAAAAAGCCACCTGGCACATAGTAACTGCTCAGTATGCATTTGTTGAATAAATACATGCCAATACCCAATAGTAGAGTCAGTAACAGAAATGGCTACATGCTGTACCTCTCCAGAGAAAGACTGGTGATGAGTGAGGAGGACAGGACCTTAACTTCTCATCGGATATAATTATTTTTATTCTGTGTGTATTACATTTGTTATAAATTATTTTAAAGAGATTGTGGCCTGGTCCAAAATATACCATCATCCTATGCACATTTAATCTGTATTTAATTTTATTTCTTCCACTTCAATCTATGTTGCTTCTGATCATAAACGGAAATGAGCCAGCAGAAAGGAGATGGTATCTATCCACTCAGCATCCATGTGATAGTTCACTGTTCCAGAACCTGAACGCCATGAACTCTCACTAATGACCATAGATATGAACCTAGGAAAATACTTTTATATGAATTAACTGAAATGATACAAATTAAAAATGTGGAGAATGTGAATGTGAATGCAAATACAAGTAGATACAATCAATTTGAGTGAACGCACCAGACCATTCATGTGGCCACAATTCCTCAAGCCCCACTAACTTTAAATATTTTCTGTATCTGGCTAGCTTCATTTATGTCTCTTCAGCAGCTTGCCTTAGCATGGAAGAGCTGTAGTAGGAGAAAAGACCCATCGCGTGATGGGCAACACTAGAGATGAGGGTTTAAGTATAACATATGACAAATTAACTTCTTCATGATTGTTGTTACCCCGGCAGGTGTTTTGTCTTCCTGAATGAAGTATTTGGGGGATGTAAAAAATTTCAGATCTGCGCTTTTCTTGGTTGTGTGATATTACAGACATGAAAAATAGACAACTAACAAGGGAATGGATATTTTTAAATGAGGATAGGAAGTATTTACATCAGCGAAAAAAGTGAAAAATGCCTTTGTTTTTTCCTCCCCCCGCCCCGACTACACACACACACACACACACACACACACACTGTTCTAACTCACACACACACATCCAATTCACACACACATGCACACACACCCATGCACACACACACACACACACACACACCCCAGTTCCTCACCCCAGGACTCGGATGATCAATGCCCAGGCTCGGCCTTGCTCCTGCTGAAGTCACATGTGAGTTCTAACAAACCCCCCTCTAAAGCTGCCTCCTATCGCATGCCCTTCAGGACAGGATGAACACATCCACCAAAAATCATGTTTTCTTTGCATCCTAACTGAAACAGCATTAAAGGGGGAAATGGGAATTCAGCACTGCCAGCTACGGTATCTCTCCTATCAGCTCACCAATAAGGCCTGGTAGGGACCTGCCGAGCCTCTGGATAAATTGTATTTTCCAAGGGTTAATTAAGCTGTCTTGAGCTTCTGCATGAAGAGGAACAAACTGGCACTTGCAGCGCTTTCTGAAACCTGCTGTCGACATTACAGTCCCTGCTGCTTTTAGCTGTATCGATCCGATGCCTGACCTGTGAAATCCTTGATGGCTGCTAACACTAGAAGCTTACTGGAGCTTTCCAAGGGAGCTTCGGGACAGCTTGTGTAGTCAGGTACAATTACCTATCCCTCCAGGAGAGCCAATTAGTTCACAAAGAGCTGGAGCAGAACAAATGTTTTGTATGTGATTTAGAATCCTAAAAAAGAAAGGAGAAAAAACGGGGGGGGAAGGCTTTGTTCTGTCTGATTCTTTTGTTCCTAATTTTGTGATTATTGTTCCATTCACAGTAGTCCTCACATTGCCTCACATGTTTCTGAAAGAATTATAAGAACATGATAAACTGTATTTACCGTCTTCCCTCTTTAAACTATGAAAATTGTCTTCTGCCATTTAAGATCCAGCTTCTGGACTAATTGTATGAACTCAAAGGTAGGAAATCCAAGTTCTACTTTCTGCATTTCAGAAACTTTCCCGTGAAATGGTACAATAAATTTTATCATAATGAATTGCTCCTTTAAAAAAAAGGGAATGGATGACAACTAGTTCTGAAACTTGGCTTTGCAGATAGAATGAAAGAATAAGAGTTTCCTGGGCAGAAATTTGCTCTACACATCCAGTTATATACCAACATTAGCATGATTGATTCTGAAACTAAGCTAACATAGATTGTCAACTAATGAAGTGCGGTGTACTCTGAATACAAAGGTAGCACAACCGATCTATCTTCTGTATGCCCTGAGCGTAAGACTGCCTTCCCAGTCATAGGTATTAGTATTACTGAGGTATTAGTATTACATGCCCATTTTCCATGGTGACCAGTGATGTTCATTTATGAGTTAGCTGCAGGGGATAGTCTGTCCATCATTAAATACATTTCTTCTTTATTTTTGTCTTTGAATATTATCTTAATCTTGCAGGGATTGATAATTGATAATTATAGCATAATGTACCAATAGAATTAACTGCAAATAGAATTTACAGCACCCTAGGACCAAATAAGCATCAAAATAAGGAGATTAGGCAATCAGTTATTATTTGCAATAATGGAGACAAATTTAAAAATCTGGTTTCAAATCTTCTTTCAGTAAAATAAAATAAAATCATATATGTATCTAGGACTGTTTGGTAGCTATAAAATGAATTGGGACCAGGAGTTTAATGTAAAAAAAGGTTATCAGATATCCATCACAGAAGCCTTTAGTCCCATTTGAGAAGATAATATAAGCATTTGATTCCTATTTCTGAAATGTAGTAAACTGAAATTAACAAAAAGATTTGATCATATTTTAGAAACAAGTAATCTGAAGTAGAGTCAGTCTCTGCACTAAAAAGTGCAAAGACAGTAAAATCAAAATTTAAAAAATATTTTTAAAAAATCAGTCAGTTGGGTTTTACCTTAGCTCCTCTTCATAAGATCAGGTTTTAGTAACTTGTAGTAAAGTCATAACTGCACAAAGAAGTAAGGGCCTAATATGGACCTGAGGTACGTGGAACTGGAAGTTGGCTTACATGAACTAGAAGGCAGAAACTTGGGTGTATGTCAGGGTCTGTGTGCCTGAGAACTTCCCTGTGTTTGTCCCCCCAGTGCAGGCAATGTCAATGAAAGTAGATTCATGCTGCCTCAACTTCTCCATCTGTAGGCATAATTGCATGGAGCAGGAGCTAAAAGAGCTCCATCTTTTGCTAGTCTGTTTGTAAAATGCACTGAAAATTTGGCATTGATGGCATTCTGCTGCTTCGAATGCTTTCCTCGCTCTCTTATTAATGTCGAGTGGTATTGAGGCCACTCCATTTGGGTGTTGGAAAGGAGCTGATGACAGTTTTCAGTGCTGGAGAGTCTTAGCATACATAATTTGGTAACTGGAAAAAAACAACCCTGCATGATTCAGGGCTAAATTCACTATTTTAACTGGTAAGAGGCAAGCAGATGGTAAGAGGCCATTCCATTGGTGGTCAAATTTTGGTTCGAGAATATATGTTGTGAAAATGAGATCAAAACCATGAACTTAATTACCCTAGAGTCCTCTCTTTTGTTACATGATCCCTAATCATAGCCTCATGCTCTGTAGGTGATGTTCACATGTCACACGTTGTGCCCCGAGAAAGCAATGGGTGGGTCATGCAAATCCTTCACCTTCACTGGAAAAGCAATCTAAAGTAGGTGTTAGTAGTGTAATCCTGGAATATGATGGCTACTTATTTGTTAATATGTGGTACCTACACTTACTTATTTATTCTTCAAAACACCTTTTTCAAGCGAAAAAAAAATTTCAAAGTACCAGTGAAAATTCTGAAGACCATTTTTCTTTGCTATCATTCTTTGAAAGAGAGAGTAAGAGTTTAGTAAACCTTTCTCAATGTATATAGAGGCTTCCTGAATAGAATATGACTTTAGTTTCACTCCAGTTCTAAGGGGCTATCATCAAGAGTTAACCTGGAACATATAGGTATGAATTAAAGACCATCAATAGAGCTGACAGTTTTCCTATCCTTTCTCACCTCCTTCTGTTAAGTCCCCTAATAGGAAGGAGAATAACTTCCTAAGGTTTCAACTTGAAAGTTTTCAATCTATTTAACAGAATAAAGTACACAATGATCTGATTCTTCTAAATCATAAGAGGCCTTAGAGCTACCTGCCGAAGATACAAAGTACAAACAAGATCGCAAGCGACATATTAATGTTTGAAATATCGGTGTTCATAATACATAACACAATAGCAAAGATTTTAAAACTCTGTTTTTATCAAGGAGTAGCAAGTTGGCGAAACCTAGAGAATCAGCTTCTGAAAGCTTCATTTCTAAAGTATCAAGAATATTATTCTCATTGGAAAATTGCTGCTGATATCCATCAAGTGCCTGCTTTCTTCTCCAACCAGAGCATAAAGAGTCCATGTTTTACCCTCTGAGCATGCCTGTAAGTAGAACTAAGTGTGATTCTTCATATAAAGTCCTCAAGGAAGAGGAAGAATGGGTCCCAAACTTGATGGATGTAGGTGTTCAAATGAGAAAGTGAATAAAGTGTCAGACTCAAGCACAGAAAAGGATAAAGGTATTAAAGAGTCAGATTGAGGGGAGAGTGCTTATTCAAGTCTCAATGTTTACTGCTTCATGGTCCATTAGGGCATCCTGGAAGGAGGCTTAGTGCAAAATAAATGAATACAATTCTTAACGGATAATGCCATTAATGCTGCAGGATGTTCATTTCTTTTTAAAATCTATTGTTATATGTTGAATGATATATTTCTTATTAACTGTGAAAACATGACACTCTTCATCTTAAGTTTATTTCTACATTAATTCAAATTCATCTCTCTAGAAAAATTTCCCTTGGTTATATCCTTTATTTATAACATCTAATAAAATCTTCCCAAAGGTAGGAAACACACCAGAAGGATATCTGTCCTTGTATCCGAATGACATTTTTACTTTTTCCCGTCTAAATATTCTCTTCTGTCTCTAAGTTCATTGCAGGTATAGAGGCCAGAATCATGCTTGATCTATAAAAGCTAATAAAAGCCATAGCTTTCCCATCACAACTCAATTGCTCTTTCATTTATTAATCATTTTGTACAAGCCCTCTATTTAGTAGACACTGTGCCAGGTGCTGGGTTGGTAATGGCAAACAAAACAGATACATCCCTTGTCTCCCGATGCTTACAGACTAATGGGAGAGATTTTTAAAGTATAGTAAGTGCTCAGGAAGGAAAAAATACACAGTCATGTGCGAGCAAATAATGGGGTACCAGTATGAGAGTATCAAGGAAGAATTTTCTAAGGACTGATGTTTGAGCTATGAGCTAAAGGATAAACGGGTATTAACTGGAGGGTTTTTAGAGGGATAGGGTGGCAATTAGAGGAAGCTTCTAGGTATAATGTTATGTAGAAAGGAGAAAATGTCTGGTAAACCGGAAGGAGGCAGTAAGGTTGAGCACACAGAACTAGAGGGAGAGAGGTCAGAGATGAGGCCAGGGCAGTAGGCAGAATGCGGACCACGGAGACCATGGGGTACATTAAGAGCTTTGGTCTTTGTTCCTACAGTAGTAGGACACCATTGCAAGCTTATCGATAGGAGTGACCTAATGAGACTTGAATTTGCAAAACATGACTCTGTTAGCTGTGGAGAATGAAAGGGAATAAAGTAATAGTCAGGCAGGTTAACTGTTAAAACTTTCTTGCAGTGATCCTTCTATCCTGTATTCTCTGTACTAATTGTCAACTCATGCCTGTGATTGCCTGGAGATAAACATGTCTATCTATATACCCAGAACGGCCAGGTTTCAAACTGGCAGTGTAGGCTCAATCTAGACCCTACACATTTTTTTTTCTTGTGTAGTGTTAAAAAAATTATATTGATTTTTTTTTGCACATTAATTTTACACAAAATTCTGACTTCTAGCTTCTTTTGGTATGTTAGAAAATGGGGACCACATGGGCCTGATTTTTACATGGTGCCAATTTCTGCATGGTGACAATTGGTTGGAACTGAGAAGTGGTTGTCCTTCCCTCTAAGATGAGGCACCTGCACTCAGTTTTCCAGGGTTCTTACCACTGAACTGTCTTACAGCTGACCTGCATCACTCACCTGTCTTGTCCTGTAGGCATTTATATTTTTGGCCTTGTCAGTTCATTTTTGACATAGCTTGAGCAGTGAACTTAGATTTTAAAACAAAAGTTATAGTTTAGAAAATAATGTGATGGTGATAATTATCTGGAATTCTGTGTCTTCTGAATATAGTAAAACTAATTGACTAGTAAAATAATCAAAATACATCTACATATAAAAGCTAATGGATTTGTTAACTGGTGTCCCCCCAAAAAGAGTAATACATTCATAATGTTTTTAAAACCCTTATATAGATTAAACTAGAATTATCCCCAAATATTCAAAATTTTAAAAAATTACAATGAGAATATGCAAACACGTGGAGTTGGTATGTCAATCTCATGTCAATTTATTTGATTGACAGAACGGAGGTTAAGACATGTCATAAAAAGCATAGTGCCACCTTTAACATTATACCTAGCTTCCATTTCTTTGTACATGGAAGTTACTGAAATTTCTCTAATGTTGTGTCTTTTTTTTTCCTTTTTAATTGTTGTGCCCTTCCTAGAAGGAAAATAGTTAAGTCTATATATTTTCGTGAGTATTAACATGATCTGTTACACACATCTCTCAGACATACACACATCGGGCATGCTGATTATGTCATCCAAATCCTCTATATTATTACTATTTGTGTGTCCCTGAATTGTCACCCTCTGTGATTTTAATCATGCCAAATTCTACTTGTTTTGCTTCATATGTTTTGATTATTTGCTGTATAGTATATTAAAAATTATAACTTCTTATAGAGTCTTGGTGGATTTTTACCTCTAATCAGTGTGAATCCTCTCTGTTCTCTTTAGTTTATTCTGCCATACATTGCAAAGTATCTGGTGTCAAATATTACCATGCCTGGTCTCTTCCTTTTCCTCCTCCTCCTCTCTCTCTTTCTACTCAAGCACACTTTTCATTATTTTTCTCATTGGTTCCTTTTCAAGTTTTGGTGTCATTTACCTGGACCCCCGAGGAAGAAAACTCCACTGACTTTTCTTTAATTATTTAGTAACCAATCTGAGCATTCTTCTTTTTTTATTGGGAGCATTCACATTCGTATGATCATTGATCTATTGGGTGCTATTTCTAACAAAAGACCACGTCTTTTCTCTGTTGTTGTACTTTCTCTTTTTCTTTCCAGATTTTTCCTAGATTAATGACATTTTTCATTGTATTTTGTATAGAGTTTTGGAGGTTCCACCTTCAATTTCTAGTCTACTATTGTGGTAGACATTAGTAGTGGTCACCGGTATAGGGAGGGTTACACTTTCTCACCTTTTTGAAAGTGGGCATGAGTGCATGACTTATGTGCTGTAGCATTTGGGAGTCAGTATGTGATTTCCCATGCTCTCCCTCTCTTTTTTCCCTCCATGCTCTCTTTCTCTGCAGAGTGTACCCCCAATATCTCATCTTTAGGTGGTGGCTTATGGGGGCTGCTTTGTCAGCCTGGGTTCTTGAGCGACTATTATCATGTTTAAGCCATGGGTCTTGCTTATCACCACGTTACCTAGCCTCTCTCAACTGACACAACTGATTGCAATAAAAATTTTAGCATTTAAACTGAATTTTCCATAGAAGTTCGGAAAATAACCAGCATTAGTAGTCTTTCCTTTCGGCCAGATAGGATCTTTGTTGTAATTCAGTGTTTTCCTCTCATGTTTTCCATCTTCAAACAATTTTGTTGAAATCAGATTGAATTCTTTTCCAGTGGCTTTTCTTACAACTGTACCTCATCTGTTCTATGCATCTTTATCTAATAAATCATATTCACCACATATTATCAACAGTTAGCTTACTACAAGTTTCAATGTCTTTGTTCATTATATGTTTTATATCTCAGATTTCTACTTTCTAGAATTTAATTTTCACTTAGCTGGAGGACATTCTTGGGAATTACAGAGGGCATCTGAGACTTATTTTTCCTTAAAAGGCTTTCTTTGCCCTCATATTTGAATGATAGTTTTTTTTTTTTTTGAATAAAGAAATTTGGGTTTGACAACTTTCCCCTCAGGATTTTTTAGGCAGTTCTCTGTTATTTTCCATATGTAAGAGAGAAGACACATAAAAGTCTTTCTTTATTCCTTGCAGGTAACCTCTCTTTTCTTTTCTGAAATATGTGATATTTTTTCTTTACCACTGGTGTTGATAGATTTTTAAATGGGTCCATCTTTATTCTTCTAAAACATTCAAAGGCTCTTTTCTAATTGGCAAATTATCTTTTAAGTTCAAGGAAATGTGCTTCTACCATTTCCTTGACTATTTTTTTACTCTACCTTTTCATATTTCTGATTCTGAAAATTGTTTTTGGTTAGTATTTTCTGTTACTTTTCTTTCATGTTTATTTTGGTCTTTTTGTCCTGTATTTTGCTAATATCCAGGTTGATAATCCAGATTGCTAACTTTTTCCTTAAAATAACTAGTGAAAAAGTAACCCCTTTATTGTTTTGTTTACAAATTATATACATTTCTAATGTCCAAGAATAATTCTGATTGCATCTTTCTCATAGTAATTTTTTTTAATAGAGGAGATACTCTTTTATGGTTTGGAATCTTGGGTTTTGTCATAAATTAACTTTTTATTCTGTGTTTATCTCTGGTTCTTTGGGACTGTTTGGTTTTGCTGTCAATTACATTCCATCTGCACTGTAATTTCCAGAAGTTCATCAAATATGATATAGCATTTTCCCAGGTTTCCTAGTATGATTACTGATTCACTTTTATTTTTATGTTTTGCTATCATTTCAATGGATCTTGGGAATTGGTAGAGATAAATTCATGTGTTTACAGGGATTTTGATCTAATCCAGAAGCTTCACATTTGTAATATCTTCCCATTCTGAAATAACTTGGATATATAGGCCTCTTATACCTCATTATCACACATGGTGTCAAAGATTGTATTACAAAGTACTTAAGACCATAAGATGGTTATGAAGTTTAATCTTGTTTGAATAATAAAAGTGAAGTTTACTCTGTGTGGGGGGCAGCGTTGAGGCAATTGCTTTTCATTTCTACTCTCAACATTTTTTATACCATTCTAGGCCATGAGATGTTCTTCACAAATCCTTATAGACCATATCTTTCAGGTCATGACCCAGTCTTGGTAAATATATTCTAAAACACTTTATTGATAGTCTACTATCTTTATGCTTTTACTTAGTTGGGAGAAAGGATAGGTTCATTTAATGTTTCTTATAATCTATGTAAGTCCCAAACATAGGCAACACGTAATTTTTCTATGAGATTCAACCTTTACATATGATGCCCTTTGTGCAGAATATTAATGGCACTTTCAGTAGGCAGTATCTTGCCTTTTCTTTCCCACTAGTGATGATAAACTTACCCTTCCTTATCCATTGAGAATCACATGTCCAGTTCAATCAAGCCTATGATTTTAAGATGTGTATAGGTGGGCCTGGGGACATGCTGACTGTGATGAGGAAATTGAACCTATAGTCTAGGTATCATCACCATACTGTAACACTCTGAACTCAAAAGCACTAGTGAGAAGACAAGAGATTGATCTTGAGGGCATTACACTAAGTGAGATAAGTCAGAGAAAAAAAATATTGCATGATTATAACTTATATGTGGACTCTAAAAAACTAAACTCGTAGAGACAGAGAGTAGAATAGTGGTTGGTAGGGACTGGGGATTGGAGGAATTGGGGAGACGTTGGTCAAAGGTTACAAACTTGCTGTTAGAAGATGAATAAGTTCTGGAGATCTAATGTACAGTCTTGTGATTATAGTTGACAATATTGAATTATATACTTCAAAGTTGCTTAGAGACTAGATAAATATTCTCATCACAAAAAAGAAATGATAATTATGTAATGTAATAGAGATGTTCGCTAACACTACAGTGGTAATCATATTGCAATATATAAAGATATCACATCAACACTGTACATCTTAAATACACAATATTATATTTAATTATATCTCAATTTTTAAAAATGGCATGAACTCATTAAATAAATTTCATTAAAATTGAATGCCTATAAATCTTCAAAAGTCATCATCACTTAAATAAAAGGGGGGGTGCCTGGGTGGCACAGTCAGTTGGGCAACTGACTCTTGGTTTTGGCTCAGGTTGTGATCTCAGGGTCGTGAGATCCAGCCCTGCACAGACTCTGCGCTCAGCAGGGAGTCTGCTTGGGAATCTCTCTCTCTCCCTCTGCCCCTCCCCTCCCGTTCTCTCTCTCTCTCAAATAAATAAATCTTTAAAAAGCATCATCACTTTAAAAAAAATTGAATGCCTTTGAATGATCATTTAACCTATCCAGACTTTCATTCCCTCATCTTTAAACTGAAAGGATTGGATGAAGTGATATTTACCTCTCCTTTCATTCTTTTCACTTTTCACTTATAAAAGTCATTGCAAGGGGTGCCTGGGTGGCTCAGTTGTTAAGCATCTGCCTTCAGCTCAGGTCATGATCCCAGGGTCATGGGATGGAGCCCTACATGGGGCTCCCTGCTCAGTGGGGAATCTGCTTCTCTCTCTCCCACTACCCCCTGCTTGTGTTCCTGCTCTCACTGTCTCTCTGTCAAATAAATAAAATCTTTAAAAAGAAAATAAGATAAAACATTGCAAATGGAATGGAATCACTAAGGTTGTATTAATTACTTTCTTCAATGGTTCAAGATTTCTAGAAGATTGGGAAAAAAATAACGTATTGCATAATTATTTCCTCCCTAGTGCCAAAAATCTCACTATCTGGCCAATGGAATGAAGGCCCATGACCTGAAGTTCTCAAATTAGTAAGGAGTAAACAGAAGATGGCAGGAAAATGAACAAACAGTTGAATTTTTTGAATTTTTTCAAGCAAGTGTTGAAGTGATGGAATACCATGGAGTGTGGAATGGGGGAAGGTATGAAGGAATATAAAATGGAAAGGTCCTGCCATGGAAAGACCTGAATTGAAGTTATCTTATGTAGTATTATCTTCCTTATGATACTAAATTTCTATCTAGTCTCTTTGAAGAATTCTTTTACTTAAACAAATTCAGATTATGGTAGTGATACCAATCCACCGTATTTCCTTCTCTTTTTTTTTTTTATGATGCACAAAGACTAGACTTTATAGTCAGAAGACCTTTTCTTTGCTTTTTTTTCCTCCTTCTACTTACTCTGGACCTCTTGGTGGACATGTCTTCCTCTATTAGTGTGGCCATCAACAAGTCATTCCTCATCCCTTGCTTTCTTTATCTATAAATGAAGATCACATTCAACCTTCCTACATCACAGAGTGATGTATGAGAATAAATAAATAAATGTATGTGAAAGATGAAATGCAGGAACTATAGTAATTTCCATAGGATGCAAGAAAGTATCTTTTTAGTATATAACTGTTATTCTAATATTTCCTTCATAATATAATAGCAATTGCCATATTTCATGGGAAAGATCCAAAACAATTTCCCTTTTTTTATTGCTATAACTATCCAGTTCATTTCTGCACTAATGAATCAAAAGGAAAATGCCCTATTAATAGCTAGAGTCCATATATAGATATGAGACAATGAGGCAAGAGGAGACAAATCCATCATAAAGAAATGTTGTGACAAACTCTCAAAATGAGCCTAAACAGAGAGAAAAGAAATATTTACCACCAAGACAAAAGTAAACAGGATCAACTTCAACAAATCAGACAACAGATAAAGTGGACTCTCTCTTTTCTCCCTTATAAAGCAGGTCAAAGCTGGTAATAGAGATGGTGAAACAAATATGTAATATTCACAGTTTCTGGATCATCTACTTAATAAATTTTTAGAAGATATTCTGCAAACTTCTTCTCCATACCTTTTTGTATGGAGAGTTTCTAAACTCAGAGCTGCTTGGATTTAATTTTCATGAAGATGTCATGTGGCCATACAATGCCCTGTCCTTGGCGAATGTAACAATCATGCATTGTCCAACTACATGTGATGAGAAAGAAGTTCAGAAAATGGAATTGGTGAACATATCATTGTAAGTCAAGGTCCAAGCTGCCAGAGAATGGTTGAAGAAAGCTCATCCACAGACAAATCCACTACAGACGTTTAGGTTTCAGGGAGACAGCCTCAGTTCACACCCAGAAGTCTTGGGTCTGCATCTCAATTAACTATGCAGTGTTGACAGTTATTCTATTTCCTTAATTTTCAGTTTCTTCATCTGTTGAATGGATTAATATCTGCTCTATCTCCTAAGGTTATTCTGAGATGCAAATGAAATCATATATATGAGAATACTCACACAAATGTTATATTAATTTGGTTTATTTGTGTACTTTTGCCTCCCAAACAATGGTTCTTCTAGGTAAGGATATGCATGTTCAGGACATGGATAAAGAAAAGAGTGTGTTGGTAAAATATTGGTGAAATGTTTGTTGAATGTTCATTAAACCTGAATGCAACAAACAGCTTTGAGAAACCATAGTTTGGGAGCAGTACCAGCAAAATAGGTATCAAAATGGGATTTCCTTTTTCATTGTGGCCATCTCCTTTCTTTTTCCTCATCATCTGTACTGCCATGACTGACAGTGTTGAAAACTTCACTTCCTTTCTCCTTTCTTCCCTTCTGAGGGAGGAGCCAAAGCCTTCCCTTGCCTTCCCTTCCTCATGCCACCAGTCTCTCCCTCCCTTTATAGTGCTTTCTCTCCAGCTCAGCACAGCATTTCTGTTTCCATAGGAAACTGCTTCCACATTTTTTCCCATCATTTCTTACCTTTTCCTCCCTAAAAAAGCATAATTTGCTATTGTACTGTCTAAAACAAATATTTGATTTTCCTCTCCACTCACTAACTCCTTCTTAATGCTTTGCGGTTTTGCTGCCATTATTACACTCTACCTAGACTGTCCACAACAAGGCTGCCAGTGAATTCCTTCTGGACAAATTCACAGTCCCCTTTGCAGCCCCATTCTACTGGCTCTTTCTACTGTATTTTATTTCATCAACCTCCTCTTCTACTTGTTACTCTTTTTTCACTTAATTTTTGATGACATTGTAATTTCTTGCTTCTCTTACCTTTTTTTTTTTTTTTTTTTTTTGCTTCACCTACCATTTCATGGCTCTTGTTCAGGATCTATCTGAACTCCTTTTCTATTAATGGTGATTTATTGGGGGGAGGAGAAAAGATGGCGGAGGCGTAGGGGACCCTATGCCACCTGGTCCCCAGAATTGAGCTGATTATCTACCCAGACCACTCTGAGCACCCACAAAATCAGCCTGAGATGAAGAAGATAGATCTGGATCTCCACAAACAGAATATTGCAGGCTGTGGTTTTGAGGTACAAGCGGGGAGCCGTGATTCTGCAGGCAGATATCGGAGGATAAATGGCAGTGGGAGAGACCCTGGCCGTGGGGATCCTACACCGCCAGTGAGTGACAGCCTCACGCACTGGGGACAGGGCACAGACTCACAGACCTGTAGCAGTGGGGAAATGACTTTAGGGCAGCCCCCGGGACAGAAACCTGGAGTGGCGGGGTTTAGAAACACAAAGGCAAAGACGTGCCCCGACCTGGAGGCAGGACTGGGGGCACTGTGGAGGGGTGCACAACCCATAACACTGCAGTTTATAGCAGCACAGACAGAAACAGAGATAGTGTGGCCTGGAGAGCTCACTGAAGAACAGACTGTGGTCTCTCTGCTCTGAGGCAGAGGGTTGGAAATGGTCTCTTCTGCTCTGACTCTCGGAAGAGACATGGAGGCTGCCAGGGAAAGCTGCCAGAGAACAAAAGCCCCCCAAACTGGTTCTCACTGAGCCCATCCCCCGCCACAGGGGGGCAGGGCAACTCTGCCCAAACAGGGTTGCCTGAGTAACAGCGCAGCAGGCCCCTCCCCCAGAAGACAGGCTGGGAAAACAAGAGGCCAGCAAACCTAAGGTCCCTAGAAAACAGGTGCATCTTGCTTGGGTTCTGGTTAATAATTTGCACTCTGTACATTCCCTCAAGCACCCATCAACAGAATGACTAGGAGGAGGAACCCCCAAAATAGGAAAGACTCAGAGATTATGACTTATGCTGCAGATTTACAAATGGATTCAGATATAACCAAGATGTCAGAGATGGAATTCAGGCTAGCAATTGTGAAGACAAGAGCTAGAATGGAGAAATCAATTAATGGCAACATAGAGTCTCTAAGGGCAGAAATGAAAGCTGAATTGGCAGAACTTAAAAATGCTATCAATGAGATCCAATCTAATCTAGATAATCTAACAGCTAGGGTAAGTGAGGCAGAAGAACGAATCAGTGACCTGGAAGACAATTTAATAGATAAAAAGGGAAAAGAGGAGGCCAGGGAAAAACAACTCAGAATCCATGAAAATAGAGTCAGAGAAATAAGTGACACCATGAAGCATTCCAATGTCAGAATTATTGGAATCCAGGAGGGAGTGAAGAGAGAGAGAGGACTAGAAGATATATTTGAGCAAATCATAGCTGAGAACTTCCCTAATCTGGGGAATGAAACAAACATTCGAGTCCTAGAGGCAGAGAGGACCCCTCCCAAGATCAAGGAAAACAGGCCAATGCCCCAGCATGTAATAGTAAAACTCGCAAATCTTAGAACCAAGGAAACCATCTTAAGGGCAGTTAAGGGGAAGAGATTCCTTATGTACAGAGGGAGGAACATCAGAATAACGTCAGACCTATCCACAGAGACCTGGCAAGCCAGAAAGGCCTGGCAAGACATATTCAGGGTACTAAAAGAGAAGAACATGCAGCCAAGAATACTTTATCCGGCAAGGCTGTCATTTAGAATGGATGGAGAGATGCAGAGCTTCCAAGACCAGCAGAAACTGAAAGAATATGTGACCACTAAGCCGGCCCTGCAAGAAATATTAAGGGGGGTTCTACGAAAGGAGAAAGACCCCCAAGAGTGACATACAACAGAAATTTACAGGGAAAATCTATAAAAACAAGGTCTTCACAGGCAACATGATGACAATTAATTCATTTCTTTCAATAATCACTCTCAATGTGAATGGCCTAAATGCTCCCATAAAACGGCACAGGGTTGCAGATTGGATAAAAAGACAGGACCCATCCATATGCTGTCTACAAGAGACTCATTTTAAACGTAGAGATACATCCAGACTGAAAGTGAAGGGATGGAGATCCACCTTCCATGCCAGCAGTCCTCAAAAGAAAGCTGGGGTAGCAATTCTTATATCAGACAAATTAGATTTTAAACTGAAGTCTGTAGTTAGAGACACAGAAGGACACTATATCATTCTTAAAGGGTCTATCCAACAAGAAGATCTAACAATTGTAAATATCTATGCCCCCAACATGGGAGCAGCCATCTACGTAAGCCAACTGTTAACCAAAATAAAGAGTCATATTGATAACAATACATTAATTGTAGGAGACCTCAGTACTCCACTATCAGCAATGGACAGATCATCTAAGCAGAAAAATCAACAAGGAAACAAGAGCTTTGAGTGATACACTGGACCAGATGGACCTCATAGATATTTACAGAACATTCCACCCTAAAACAACAGAATACTCATTCTTCTTGAGAGCACATGGAACTTTCTCCAGAATAGACCACATACTGGGTCACAAATCAGGTCTCAACCGATACCAAAAGATTGAGATTATTCCCTGCATATTCTCAGACCACAGTGCTTTAAAACTGGAACTCAACCACAAGAAAAAAATTTGGCAGAAATTCAAACACTTGGAAGCTAAAGACCACTCTGCTCAAGAATGTTTGGTCAACCAGGAAATCAAAGAAGAACTTAAACAATTCATGGAAACCAATAAGAACAAAAACACATCGGTCCAAAACCTATGCGAACTGCAAAGGCGGTCCTAAGGGGGAAATACATAGCCATCCAAGCCTCACTCAAAAAAATAGAAAAATCCCGAATTCTCCAACTACACCTTAAAGAACTAGAGAAAAAGCAACAAACGATGCCTAAGCCACGCATTAGAAGAGAAATAATTAAGATTAGAGCAGAGATCAATGAATTAGAAACCAGAAACACAGTAGATCAGATCAACAAAACTAGAAGTTGGTTCTTTGAAAGGATTAATAAGATCGATAAACCACTGTCCAGACTTATATGAAAGAAAAGAGAAAGGACCCAAATTAAGAAAATTATGAATGAAAGGGGAGAAATCACGACTAACAGAAACAGGAAATAGAAACAATTATTAGAAATTATTATCAACAACTCTATGCCAATAAACTGAGCAATCTGGATGAAATGGAGGCCTTCCTGGAAACCTATAAGCTGCCAAGATTGAAACAGGAAGAAATTGACAACCTGAATAGGCCAGTAACCAGTAATGAGATTGAAGCAGTGATCAAAAATCTCCCAAAAAACAAGAGTCCAGGGCCTGATGGATTCCCTGGGGAATGCTACCAAACATTCAAAGAAGAAATAATACATATTCTACTGAGTTGTTTCAAAAAATAGAAACAGAAGGAAAATTTCCAAACTCATTCTATGAGGCCAGCATTACCTTAATCCCCAAACTAGGCAAACACCCCATCTTTTCAGACCGATATCCCTGATGAACATGGATTCTAAAATCCTCAACAAAAACCTAGCTAATAGGATCCAACAATACATTAAAAGGATCATCCACCACAACCAAGTGGGATTTATCCCCAGGATGCAAGAGTGGTTCAACATTCACAAATCAATCAATGTGATAGAACACATTAATAAGAGGAGAGAGAAGAACCATATGGTCCTCTCAATTGATGCAGAAAATGCATTTGACAAAATACAGCATTCTTTCCTGAAAAACTCTTCAGAGTATAGGGATGGAGGGAGCATTCCTCAAATTCACAAAATCCATCCATGAAAAACCCACAGTGAATATCATCCTCAATGGGGAAAAGCTGAGAGCATTTCCCTTAAGATCAGGAACACGTCAAGGATGCCCACTCTCACCACTATTGTTCAGTGTAGTACTAGAAGTCCTAGCAACAGCAATCAGACAACAAAAAGAAATAAAATGTATTCAAATTGGCAAAGAAGAAGTCAAACTCTCTCTTTTCACAGATGACATGATACTTTATGTGGAAAACCCAAAAGACTCCACCCCCAAATTACTAGAACTCATACAGCAATTCAGTAATGTGGCAGGATACAAAATCAATGTGGCAGGATACAAAATCAATGCACAGAAATCAGTTGCTTTCTTATACACTAACAGTGCAACTGTAGAAAGAGAAATTAGCGAAATGATTCCATTTACAATAGCACCAAAAACCATAAGATACCTTGGAATAAACCTAACCAAAGAGGTAAAGGATCTATGCTCTAGGAACTACAGAACACTCATGAAAGAAATTGAAGAAGACACAAAAAGATGGAAAAACATTCCACGCTCACGGATAGGAAGAATAAACATCGTTAAAATGTCTATGCTACCCAGAGCAATCCATATCTTCAGTGCCATCCTGATCAAAATTCCAATAACATTTTTCAAAGTGTTGGAACAAACAATCCTAAAATTTGTATGGAATCAGAAAAGACCCCGAATCACCAAGGAAATGTTGAAAAAGAAAAACAAAGCTGGGGGCATCATGTTGCCCGATTTCAAGCTATATTACAAAGCTGTGATCACCAAGACAGCATGGTACTGGCACAAAAACAGACATATAGACCAATGGAACAGAATAGAGAACCCAGATATGGACCCTCAACTCTATGGTCAAATAATCCTTGACAAAGCAGGAAAAAACATGCAATGGGAAAAAGACAGTCTCTTCAATAAATGGTGCTGGGAAGATTGGACAGCCACATGCAGAAGAATGAAACTCGACCATTCTCTAACACCATTCACAAAGATAAACTCAAAATGGATGAAAGACCTCAATGTGAGACAGGAATCCATCAAAATCCTAGAGGAGAACATAGGCTGTAACCTCTTTGACATCGCCCACAGCAACTTCTTTCAAGATACATCTCCAAAAGCTAGTGAAACAAAAGCAAAAATGAACTTTTGGGACTTCATCAAGATAAAAAGCTTCTGCGCAGCCAAGGGAACAGTCAACAAAACAAAGAGGAAACCCACAAAATGGGAGAAGATATTTGCAAATGACACTACAAATGAAGGGCTGGTATCCAAGATCTATAAAGAACTTCTCAAACTCAACACCCAAAAAACAAATAATCAAGTCAAAAAATGGGCAGAAGACATGAACAGACACTTCTCCAAAGAAGACATTCAAATGGCTAACAGACACATGAAAAAATGTTCATCATCATTAGCCATCAGGGAAATCCAAATCAAAACCACACTGAGATACCACCTTACACCAGTTAGAATGGCCAAAATGGACAGGGAAAGAAACAACAAATGTTGGAGAGGTTGTGGAGAAAGGGGAACCCTCTTACACTGTTGGTGGGAATGCAAGTTGGTACAGCCACTTTGGAAAACAGTGTGGAGGTTCCTCAAAAAATTAAAAATAGAGCTACCCTATGATCCAGCAATTGCACTCCTGGGTATTTACCCCAAAGACACAGATGTAGTGAAAAGAAGGGCCATATGCACCCCAATGTTCATAGCAGCAATGTCCACAATAGCCAAACTGTGGAAAGAGCCAGGATGCCCTTCAACAGATGAATGGATAAAGAAGATGTGGTCCATATATACAATGGAATATTACTCAGCCATTAGAAAGGATGAATACCCAACTTTTACATCAACATGGATGGGACTGGAGGAGATTATGCTAAGTGAAATAAGTCAAGCAGAGAAAGTCAATTATCATATGGTTTCACTTATTTGTGGAACATAAGGAATAGCATGGAGGACATTAGGAGAAGGAAGGGAAAAATGGGGGGGGACCTGGAGGGAGAGATGAACCATGAGAGACTATGGACCTGAGAAACAAACAGGGTTTTAGAGGGGAGGGGAGAGGGGGGATGGGTTAGCCTGGTAATGGGTATTAAAGAGGGCACGTACTGCATGGAGCACTGGGTGCTATAGGAAAACAATGGATCGTGGATCACCACATCAAAAACTAATGATGTATTGTATGGTGACTAACATAACATAATAAAATTAAAAAAAATTTTTTTAAATGGTGATTTATTTGGGCTCAACTTTTCTTTCTTCTGTTTCTCTCTGACCCTCACTTGCCAAGAAAACCAATGTGTGCGTCACTATTTCCAGTACATAGAAAGATGATATCCAAATCTTCCTTCTCTCTAAGAATGTTTCTTATTCTCATCAATGTGTCACTTCTTAAAAATCATGCTAGCATGTAAAACCCAAAAAGTTGAAATAATTTATTTACTGGAAAGGCATAATTAGAGGCTTCCCAAAGGTGAGAAACAAGAAAAGCTTCTTTGCATTAACTGCCATATTATCAATCACTGGGTGTACAGGTCTGCAAGGCTGGGTACAAATGAAAGTTTTTCTGGAGGCCACTGTGAATTTCTGGGGAGGAAAGTGAAGGGGAATTCTAAATGCACTGGTCTTCCTTTTTCTCCAGACCAGAATGTCTTATAAAAGATCCTGCATAGGGGGCACCTGGGTGGCTCAGTTGGTTAAACATCCAATTCTTGATTTTGGCTCAGGTCATGATCTCAGGGTCATGGGATCGAGCCCTGAATTGGGCTCCACGTTCAACAGGGAGTCTGCTTGAAGATTTTCTCCCTCTGCCCCGCACCCCAACTTGTGCATTCACACACACTCTCTCTCTCTCTCAAATAAATGAATAAATCTTAAAAAAAAAAAAAAAGATTCTGCACAGAAGAATGTATGATTTTTTTGATGTGGAATTCAAGAACAGGTGAGACAAATCATAGTGATACTAGCTAGAATCACGGAAGTATTGATTGGGCAGGGATACAAGTAAGCCTTCTGAGATGCTGAAAATATTCTATATCTTGATCAAGTAATGGTTGCCCACATTATGTATACAAGTATAAAAAGTCATCAAACTTTATGCTAAAGATCTGTGTACCATATGGTATATAATAACAACTTTAACATAACTTTAAAAATAAAAAAATGTTCTGTGTGCACTATTCACTGATGTGATTGACTAAATAAGTATGGCACCAGTTAATGACGACAGAAAGAAAATATTGATCAAAAGTACTATATAGTGAAAAGGTTTGATCTAGTACCAGATCTTCACTTCTGTAATATTTTAGCATCAGATATTTGACCAAGTGCTAACAGGATCAAGTTAGATAAACCCAGCTTGGTGAGTTAAAATAAAAAAAAGTTTGAGTATAGGACTTTGAATATAGAATATTATTATATAAATGATATTGTTTTAAATCTAGTTCTGAGAATTTAAACCTATGAGTTCACTTGAGTGTGCCCTTGGACACTGGGATTATGAATTTGTGATGAGTCTCTGGGAATATATAAATATATATATAATGTTCTTTGGTGTCCTTTGACAGCTTATTACATAACCGTTAATGTGCTTCAGAAGGGAATTATTCCATACAGTTATAATTTTGAAATTTCTAGACCCAGTCCTGCTTGGTTCCTCAGGAAATCTGATCTCTTTGATTTGGGCAATAGTTATTTACATAGCATAGCCATCTCTTTTTATTTATTTAATAATTCTAGTTTTCTAGCAGTGATGCAATAACTAGTTTTAGAAAGTACTGGTACATGCTAAATTTTTGAAAAATTTACTTTAAAAGTCTGAAATTCTTTTTTTTTTTTAAGATTTTATTTATTTATTTGAGAGAGAGAGAGAATGAGAGACAGAGAGCATGAGAGGAGGAGGGTCAGAGGGAGAAGCAGACTCCCTGCCAAGCAGGGAGCCCGATGCGGGACTCGATCCCGGGACTCCAGGATCATGACCTGAGCCGAAGGCAGTCACTTAACCAACTGAGCCACCCAGGCGCCCCAAGTCTGAAATTCTTTACTATGGTAACTTTTCCTTTTAATACCTTGCATATTGGTATTTATCAGTGAAGTATGATTAAATAGGATCAAGAAAAGCTTTTTTGGCACATTTACTGCTGTACGTGAGGTCTTCATCATGAATATCAAATACTATTATTTGCAAATTTTCTCCTACTCATAGATCAGGATAGTCTGGCTATAATAAATTAGAAGTGACTGAATCTCTCAGGCATCTGCAGTCCTATTACACACATGTGAATCTTGCCACTGGTATTGTTACAATAGTAAGGTTCTACAGAAGGTTCTAAAGAATCCAAAAGTCACATAAATTTGGTTGAACAGAAAGTATTAACATTAAATTTTAGAATATGATTTAGAATTCCTTGGTTTTTATCAAACTTATTATAATTGTAATTGATGTTTTCTTGAATATTCTGATTCTCAAAACTTGGGAATTCATGTGGGTAAATGACAATACAATGCAATTTCAAAGACTTCTTAAAAAATATACTAGCTTTTACCTGTCATTCAATAAACTACAAAGTTACTAAAATTTGTACATTAATAGAGCTTATTGAAGGCTTGAATGAGAATTACACTAAGAAATCTTTTTGCTGCATACTTTGTGCAATGTTATTTTTGCACATTATTGTATGTACACATTCATGAAAAGTTAGAATTTTTTGCACATAGCAGAAAAGATAGTTGTCTTGAGCTGTTCATGGCTTCTAATAGCTGTTCTTTTTTAAAAAAATAATTATAAAATATAGCTTTATTATAATCTGTGTTTGGTGGGAGTTGTCTGGTTAACACTAACGTGTAGTGATGCATATTTTATTTTATTTTTTTATAGATTTATTTAATTTATTTTAGAGAGAGAGCACACAAGCGGGGAGAGGGGCAGAAGGAAAAGGAGGGGGAAAGAATCTCAAGCAGACTCCCCACAGAGTGTGGAGCCTAACATGGGGCTCAATCTCATGACCCTGAGACTATGATCTGAGCTGAAACCAAGAGTCATATGCTTAACCAATTGAGCCACCCAGGTGCCCCGTGATGCATATTTTAATCAATGATATTTTATATCTATATCTGGATTTTAAGACATGTATGTGTTGCAAACAAATGGAAAGACACACCGTCCTCATGGATTATAAGAATTAATGTTGTTAAAATGTCCATACTACCCAAAGCAATCTACAGATCAATGCAATGACTATCAAAATAGCAATAGCATTTTTCACAGAATTAGAACATTCATCCTAAAATTTGTATGGTACCACGAAAGACCCCAAATAGCCAAAGCAATCTTGAGAAAGAACAGTGCTGGAGCTATCACAATCCCAGATTTCAAGATATATTACAAAGCTATAATAATCAAAACAGTATGGCACTGGCACTAAAACAGACACATAGATTAAGGAACAAAAAAGAAAGCCCAGAAATGAACCCACACTTACATGGTAATCAATCTATGACAAAGGAGGCAACAATATACAATGGGGAAAAACAGTCTTCAATAAATGGTACTGGGAAAATAGCTACATACAAAACAAAATGAAACTGGACAACTTTCTTACACCATATACAAAAATAAATTCAAAATGGATGAAAGACCCAAATGTGAGACCTGAAATCATAAAACTCCTAGAAGAGAACATAGGCAGTAATCCTTTTGACATTAGCCTTAGCAACATTTTTTCTAGATATATTTCCTCAGGCAAGGGAAACAAATATATAAATATATATATATAAAGCAAAAATAAACTGCTGGGACTACATCAAAATAAAATCTTTTGCACAGCCAGAGAAACCATCAACAAAACAAAAAGGCAACCTACGGAATGGGAGAAGATATTTGCAAATGACAGATCCAATAAGGGGTTAATATCTAAAATACATAAAGATCTTATACACCTTAACACCAAAAAACCTCAAATAATCTGATTTAAAAATGGGCAGACAACCCACATAGACGTTTTTCCAAAGAAGACATACAGATGGCCAACAGACCCATGAAAAGATGCTCAGCATCACTAATCAAATGAAAATCAAAACTGCAATGAGAAATCACCTTCTAGCGGTCAGAATGGCTAGAATAAAAAAGACAAGGAATAACAAGTGTTGGTGAGGATGTGGAGGAAAAGGATTCCCTTGTGCACTGTTAATGGGAATGTAAATTGGTGTAGCCATTGTGGAAAATATTATGGAGGTTTGTCAAAAAATTAAAAATAGAAATATCATGCAATCCAGTAATTCCACCACTGGATATTTACCCAAAGAAAACAAAAACATCAATTCAAAAAGATATATGCACCCCTATGTTTAATGCAGCAGTATTCATAATAGTCAAGATATGGAAGCAACCCAAGTGTCCATCGATGGATGAATGAATATATATAATAAACATAATGGAGTATTACTCAGCCTTAAAAAGGATGAGCTTGTGCCATTTGCTACAACATGGATGGACTTATTGGGTATTATGCTAAGTGAAATAAGTCAAACAGAGAAAGACAAATACCATGATTTCACTAATGTGTGGGATCTTAAAAACAAAATAAACAAACAAAATAAAAAGCTGAAACAGGCTCATAAATATAAAGAATAAACTAATGGTTGCCAGAGGGAAGAAGATGGGGGGATGGGCAAAATGGGCAAAGATGGGTAGGAGATAAAGGCTTCCAGTTATGGAATGAATAAGTCATGGGGATGAAAGGTACAGAATAGGGAATGTAGTCAATGGTATTATAATAGCATTGTATGGTAAAAGATGGTAGCTACACTTGTGGTGAGCATTGTATAGACTTGTTGATTCATTGTGTTGTACACCTGAAACTAATGTAATGCTATGTGTCAAATATGCTTCAGTTTAAAAGAAGACATGTATGTTTTGGGTTCTGATAGGACTAAATAATACCCCTCTTGCTAATGAAGATACATGCATAATCTCCTACCCCTCCTATTCGCTTGTAAAGTGATACTTTTTTTAAATATCAAATTCTATTTACCGGGATATTTGCCCCTCTTAAATTGATCTAAACATATTAAGAACTGCTCCAAATTCATTTATTATGCTAACTTGTATTGCTATGTAAAATCATTATTTATACCTCCTCTACTTTAGTTGCTTTTTTCCATTTTACACTAACCTTCCTTCTCCTATACCACAAAAGGACAGTTCTAGCTATGAATGCAACCAACAAAGAATAATTTTGGTGCTATTAAGCCTACATATTCCTGGGTTTTTGTTTAATAATACATTAAAGCAAAATTTGCTGTAATTTATAGTCCAGGAGCATAATGTATACCTGGGTTACATTATTGCTATTCTATCTTGCATTAAACAATATTACTAGTTTGACTTGGATGGGACCATGCTAGGGTCCTGGTGAACTTCAGATCGGATAATCTGGAGAAATACAGCTTCCACGTAGCTCAGACATTGGCAGAGAGCCAAACATTGCTTGCAAGTGGGTCATAATGTAAATTCCTTTGTTATTTGGCTACTTATCCTGAAATTATAGTCTGCCATGTCCTGCTCTGTGTTGCAAATAAACCATATTGTGTTTATAAGTGTCCTTCCACTTACACATATTTTAGTATTAATTTCATATAATCACATTAAAATAACAGCACTATGAGAGACCGTGAAGTCCATCTGATTGTTTATTTCTCAAACTGAAGTTTGTCATCCTGTCTGGTACAGTGGGGTGCCTGGGTTAGTGGAAGGTAGAGAATTTTTGAAATTCTAAGATATGGTGCACAATAAATATGGTTTTTTTATCGGTGGGAATTTGAAATATCATTTTGGGGTTAAATAACTCTGTTTTATATTATGTGTTATGTAAAATCCCATGGTTTGCTTTGGATAGTACACGAGATTTCAAAAACATTCCTGTGTGCAGTGATTGCTTTTGGATACTGTGTTAGTTTTCTGCTGCCATCATAACAAATTAGTACAAATACGGTGACCTAAAACAACCCTTACTGATTATCTCACAATTCTGCAGGTCAGAAGCTCTGAGCTTCAAAAGACTGATATCAAGGTGTTGGGTGGCTGGGCTTTTAACAGGGGTTCTGAGAGGAATCTGCTCTGGGGCTCATTCCAGTCAGTGGCAGAATTCACCTCTTTTCATTTGTAGTACTGAGGTCCTTCTTTCCCTTGTCACACACCGGTCTTTGCTTCTACAATCTATCTGCATTCCTTTCCATGCTTTTCCGTGAGCCCCTGAACCCACTGTAGCAAAGGGAGGCCAAACTGTTCTCACAGTTGGAATCTTGCTGACTTCTTTTTCTGGTACATCTCACTTGTCTCTGCTGTTCTAGCTAAAAGAGCTTTTAAGGGCTCTTTCGCCCACCTGGATAATACAGGATATTCACCTTATGTTAAGGTTCCTAACCTTAATTACATATGTAAAGTCCTTTTGTTATGTAAAGTAACATATTCATGGTTTCCAGGACTTAGGACATGGACAGGTTTGGGAGCCTATTACTCAGTCTACCACAAAAGCACCCTCAGGCCCTTAGGGGAACACTTGAAAGGCACTGATATTCTAATCTTCAAGATGAGAAAAATCAGGACCAGAGAAAGCGAAGTGACCTGCTAGAGTTTATACAATCAGATTGACAGTTCTGCAGTTAAAACCCTGTGATCCTGAATTCCAGGACGGTGATCTTTTCTATTGAAGCATGCTATCTTTCAATTTAATAAAATGCTTAGAGTCCGTGTAGTTAGAACATCGATACTTTGTACAATGCCAAATGGAGAATCAAAAAAGTCGGCAAAAGAGCTGCAATTTATAAATATTCAATATTTATATTTGATTTCTAAAGACAGCAATATTAGGATATTTAATTAATTTTTCTCACTTGTTCCTCTGGGTTTTTACCATTGTTTTGATTGAAACGGAGCCTGGGAATTTACTAAAGTGAGCCACTCTCTCAAAAAGAGAGCTCCAATTGGTCTTATCCAAAGAGGAATGTCCAAGAGGAAGCTTTGTGATTTGCTGAAAGTTCAATGTTGATACTTATGATAACTATGCTTATATAAAAAAAAAATCTCTGTAGCAGTTATTTATATTATCTTATAAATGTTATCATACTGCTGTGGTATGCAATCTCATTCTTCACAAGTACAGCAGTACACGTAGGTGAATCTATAAAACTTTTTACTGGTACATCAAATTAACCTTGCACCACTGTGCTTAAGTGAAGCATGCTTTGAATTTTTTAATAATTCTTCAGCACATAGAAGGAAAGCAGGGAACCACAGGGACTTTTTGGACACAAGAAGATGTTCAATTCCTGAAAGAAACACATTTGCCTCAGAAGAGCTTTCACAAAATATGGATAAGCTGATCCTCTACTTTTTCCCTTTTTTCCCCCCCTCTTCCTTTAGGCTTTCCTCCTTTTCTTCTGCTTAAACCCTGGTTCTGCTCTGCTTGCTTCTTGATTCTTCTTTCTAAAACCCCTGTTTTCCCTCCCTAATTCTTATATGGAATCAATAATGAGACCAATTAACTAGAAAAGTATATACAGTATGCATGTTTAAACCCTCCTACGGCAGAGAGTAGGATCAACAAATATTCCAACTGCTTTCTTCCCCATTTTCTTTAACTTATATTGGAGCCATGTGACTAGATCTACCCAGTGGATTGCGAGGAGAAGAGAACTGTGTCACTTTCAAGGTCAAGGCAGTTAGGAGCCAGTGTGCTTCCTCTACCTCTCTCTGCCTCAACTACATGATCCTAATGTCCCTGAATTCAAATGGTAAAGCTACAAGATGGAAGATGGTTGCTCAACCCATATTGGATTTTAACTGGGCAAAAACAAACACCAAACATTTTTTGTATTAAGATTTTTAGATTTGGTCTAGCCTATCATGACCAGTTTTCAGTAATTGGTAGCAGAAGTGGGTGCCTGCCATCACAAAAATCCAGAATATGTTCTGTTAACTACCTCTTAAGTATAATGCTTGAGAGAAGGCAATAAGGAAACAGATATTGGAGGGTAGAAAAAAAGAGGCAATCCTTATTCTACAGTGACAAATCATTCCAGGAAACTGTCATCAGTAGTAATTTGGGAAGCAGATGATGCAAGTATATGCTGAGCTGGGAGCTCCACATCACGGTATCAGAAAAGAAAACATTGGTAGTATATCTTAGTTTCTATTGACTGTGTGTGGTGAGGTATTGTAATAATGAGATTAGCTCAGGAAAGAGTTGTCTGGTTTGCAGCAGGAATAAGAGAAAATATAGGGTTGAGAAATATGGCCTTCTCAGGGTTGGAAAAGCCTACTGCTTCTAGAATGTAAGCAGTAAGAAATAGTGTTCATAAAGGCTTTGAGGATCAAATGTCTAATAAAAGCTATCAGCTAGGTAAAATGACTAGGACCAAAACTCAAAATAACTTTGAGCTTTCCCATTTAGTTATAAAAGCCTTAAAATAGTTGCCACTTTCTTGAAAGAGAGTGTATTCGTTTTCTATTGCTATGTAACAAATTATACAAATTTATTGGGTTAGAACTACACTCATAGCTTTATGGTATATAAATTATATCTCAATAAAGCTGTTAAGAAAACAGAAATATGTATTGATTTGCCTCATTTTCCATGGGTCAGGAGTCTGGGCAGGGGTTCATTGGATCCTTTGTCTTACAAAGATGCAATCAAGGTATCAGCCGGGGCTGTGGTCTGATCTGATGCTGGGGTTCTCTTCTAGTTCACATAGTGTTGGTAGAATTCATTTCCTTGCATCTGTAGAACGCATATCAATTTGCTTGTTCAGGGCCAGCAGAAGAGAGACAGCTTCTGCTGCTTCACATGTCTGAGCTGTAGGCCGTCTTTTAAAGGATCAACTGATTAGGTCAGGCCCACCCAGGATAGTGTCCCTTTGGATAACTCAAAGCCAACAGACTAGGAACCATAATTGTGTGTAAAAAATTCTTCCATATAACATAGCTTAATTTCAGAAGTGACATCCATCACATTCAGATGTCTCGTTCACACTCAAGGGGAGAACAAATCCAGGACATGTACCATTTTAGAATCCTACCTACTACAGAGAGAAATAGGGAAACATGGGGGTGGAGGAAGAAAGAGAGAACGATGAAGTTATAGGGATTATAAAGTTAGGAAATAAAATAGGTCTGAGAACAATATCTTGAAAATAACTTTGGATGTGAGATCTTACAGGTGCGTGTTACTGGAAAAAAAGATTAGAAGCCTCATATGTTTTTAAGGAAAACGTATTGCCAATAAAACCTTGACCGCCTTTGACTATTTGAAATTTAAAGCCACCTTTGGTCCTGTGTCTTCCCAAAGCTAGAGGTGGGCTGCGAAGCTGTATGGCTACCAACAGAGCCTCTTCTCCTGTGGCTATCAAAGATGTATCAGATAGGGCAATGAAAAAGGAAGAATCTTTTGCAGATGGCCTCAGGGGCCACAGAGAACAATGCACAAAGAATTTTCCTCCACAGTAGATTCAGGGTCTTATCAAGGAACCTCCCCACCCCAGAGTAAAAGGTCTATAGTTCAGAACTGCTATGTGTTTCCCATTTGTTATGGGCTGAATTGTGTCTCCCATCAAATTCACACTTGAAATGCTAACTCCCAGTATGTTAAAATGTGACTATATTCAGAGATAGAACCTTTAAAGAGGTGATTACTTTAAAATGAGGCAGCTGGGCACCTGGGTGGCTCAGTTGGTTAAGTATCTGCCTTAGGCTCAGGTCATGATCCCAGGGTCCTGGCATCGAGCCCCAGGTCAGACTCCTTGCTCAGCGGGGAGTCTGCTTCTCCCTCTTTCTTTCTCTCTGCCCCTCCCCCCTGCTCGTGTTTTCTCTTTCTCTCATAATTAAATAAAGTCTTTAAAAAAAATTAAAATGAGGCAGTTAAGCTGGGCTTTAATCCAATCTGACTGGTGTCTTCTAAGAAGAGGAAATTTGGACACACAGACACCACAGATTTATGCGCACAGCATAAAGGTCACAGGAGGGCACAGCAAGAAGGTGGCTCTCTGCAAGCCAACGACAGGAGACTCAGAAGAAACCAAACTGCTAACACCTTGGTTTTGGACTTGCAGTTTCCAAAACTGTGGGAAAATTAATTTATGTTTTTTAAGCATCCTAGTCTGTGGTATTTTGTTATGGCAGCCCTAGCAAAGTAATACACTATCCTTCCATTTTAAAATTGCCTGTCTTCTTCCTGTTCCTGTTCTCATGTGTGGTAGTAGGGTGGTGGGGAGAGGGCTTAGATGATGAAGGGTTTTACTTTTCTTTTTCCTTTTAGTGTGGATCTCCAGACAAAGAGAAACCACATTTGGACCATATGGGGAATACTGACACTCCTGACCTTTGCAATGGATGCAGTGACTTCAGGGGACTTTGGAATGTCTCCCCTGGAGAGACATTGAGTGTATTCTATGTGTAGGAAGAAGAAAGAAAATGGATATTGAGTGACAAGAAGTGTGGGTTGTGGCAGTGACAATAAGACTCACCAGAATTTCCATGTTGCCCCTCTACATTTCTTTCTTTCTTTTTTTTTTTTTTTGGTCAGAGAAAGAGAGAACACACAAGCAGGGGGGGCAGAGGGAGAGGGAGAAGCAGGCTCCCCGCTGAGCAAGGAGCCCGATGCAGGACTCAATCCCAGGACCCTGGGATCATGACCTGAGCAGAAGGCAGACGCTTAACCAACTGAGCCACCCAGGCATCCCAACCCCTCTACATTTCCTAGCCAAACTTTCTTTGCCCTGATAGGTCTTGATTTTATCATTCTCAAATATTCATTCTCTCTTTCCATATGAGAGTATTAGACATTCCTGCCTATTGCCATGGGGCTTAACGGTGCTTCCCTCCAGAGTAGTACGCATCCCTGTCCATGCAGCTAGCTTTGAACAAGGAAATATAAGCAGAAATGATGGTGCCAATTTTGAGCAGAAGCCTAAAAGCCATTTATTTATTTTCTATTCATTGATTTGAATCCATGAAGAGGACTAGGATGGAGGAAAGGTGTTTCAAGTAGGGTGAATAGCATGAGCAGAAGCTGAAATATAGCACTGAGCATACTTCACAGTTATGGTGAACACAAGTAATTGGGAGGATAGAGTGGGGTTAGGGTAGTTTACACACAACACACACACACACACACATTCACATAGAGAAGTGGCAATTATGTATCAGACTGGTAAGTATGGTAACAATTCGTAGGCTCCAGTCTAGGCAAAAGGTCTCCATCAGGAGAGCCTGAAAAGGGTCATCCAGTGGAGCTATATATCCATGGGAATCTTGCACCAGGAAATTTGAAGAGGTACATGCATACTTTTATTTTCTGGGTATGATTATAATTTAGGATATAAAAAGTATCCAAGAGAAGATCTTTTTCAAATGAGAAAGTATGGGTGTTTTATTGCTTTATTTGATCTTGCTTGGTTTTTTTATTTAATACACGAATTGGTGAATTCAAAAATACTTTTCCATATAGATACTGATCAAGCATTTCTAGAGCATTCCTACTGTGTCATTCACTAGTTGGGTAACCCTGACCAAGTTACTGAATCATTGTTGAGCTTCAGTTTCCTCATGTGTAAACTGGCTTTTAATAACAGAGCCAAATTCACAGGAGTTTTGCTAGAAATAAATCTGCTAGAATAAGTGCATGAAAATCACTTAGCACAGTGCCTGGTACATGTTACACATGGTTACCTCTCCCCCCTCATCCTCTTCTTCTTCCTTCTTCATATTTGAAAAAAAAAAAAAAGGAATAAGGAAGAGGTGACTTTTTTTGATATAGTACTTGTTTATCTAACACATGAACTAATGAATTAATAATTTTCTTCTTTTCAAATACTTTTCTATAAAAATATTTCTAAGAACTTTCATGAGGTTTTTGTTTTGTTTTGTTTGTATTCTTTGTGCACGTATAGCTAAAGTGTTGGGTCTATTATATGACTACCCCTTCCCCCCAAACACAGACACAAAATTAGCCACTGTTTATCTGATGTTAACAATTGGAATAAAGGATATAATGTTGAAAAGCAAAAAAAAAGGAAACCTGGAGTTGGGGGCCCCACACTTGACTGTAGCTATAAACATCTCCACGAGATGGGTGTCATTAAGAAGGAAAATGTGAATGTTGACATTGGCAAACATTTCCTGTTGCCTTTATAGACATTGGTTTTGTTCAAACCCATAACATTTTTTGTTTTTGTTTTTGTTTTTCATTTTGAGCAGGTGTAGGCAAACTACAGCCTACAAACAAAATCTGGCCCATTGCCTGTTTGTGTAAATAAAATTTTATTGAACATAGCCACCACCACCCCCCACCCCTCCATTTCATCTGTATTGTCTGGGCTGCTTTTTGCTACCATGGCAGAGCTGAGTTGTTGTAATGACACCATATGGCCCACAAAGCCTACGATGTTCACTATCTGTCTTTTTACAAAAAGAAATTGATGACCCCTCGTTTAGAGGAATGACTCTGTACATGTAGAAAAATATTGTTTCTTTAATTTCTAAGGCAAACTATTTCTAACCCTTTTCTCTTGGCCAAAAGACAGTTTGGATAGAGAAAAGAGCCCTCCTTCTCTTACCTCCCTTTTGTTGTCTGGTGGTCACAGGCTTATCATACCCCGTCCTACTAGCAGCCAGCTTCTAAATCACAGTAGTATATTCTTGTCTCTCACCATACCTAACAAATTACAATATACCTGTGGCAAAGTTTGTCCTTATGGAAGGGCCAGAAGTTCTGTGACCATTTGGCAATCGTGTCACAATTTCTAGAGCGCCTCTAGAGAGAAGCAAGACAGAATTTCCCTTCCCTGATTTTGAAACAGATCTCCTCACTCTTAGGTCTGAAATCTATCCTCATGACCATAAACTTTCCTCATACAAGTTGCTAGATGAAGATCAACAAATATAGTATGCTATTTGCCATAAAGCTGGTGAATAATGAAATCCAATTGGATACTCTTGCTTCCTAGACCTGTGCCTAGTGGTGTGGTCTGCTGGGTTGATCATGTCTTGCACACCCTCTTGGATAGTTAACGATAAGTAATAGGCCATTAAGAAGTATTCAAGCTTTCAGTTTGATAGATTCAGAATGACTAGCTACTCTATGCAGTGGGATTATAAAAATGGATCTGGGGTTTGCTTCAGTTTATCAAAAAGCTATGAACTGTCCTTGAAACCCTGTGGATTTTAATTGCTTATAATGCCTATCTAAAATGATCCTATGAAAAGTGCATTTGATAAGGGGGAAAAAACCCTGCGAGATTGTCAGAAATGCTGCATCCCACTTTATGAACACTGAAGTAATGACTTTACAAGAAGTACATGCGGGAGCCCGTTATTGACTGTGACGACATTCTGTATCGGTTGACGGGGAGCTGAAGTATCATTTTCCCTCTCATCCTGGCACCTGGATAATATTAAATTTGAACCTTTGATTTGACTGATACATCTCGGCAGCAGGACGTTTAGACATTGATGTCATAAAACCAAAATGAAATATTTTATATCACTGAACACAGCACTGCAAGGTACAGTAGTTAAAATCAAATGAAGTTAGCATCAATTTTCCAGTTATTTAGAAAGCATACATACAGGCACACACGTGCACACATATACATAAACCCACCGTCGAAGCACCCCCCCCTCCAATTTTTGTTTCAGAATGACATTTAGTAAAAACATAAAGTTTACCTAAAGAAGCTGAGGTGGCAGCTTTAAACGCAATAAACAGGGACCTACTTACATATGCAAAACAGGCACTCACAGGTGCAAGAAAGGTAATTGCTGGTGCAAAATACGCCATTACCTGTTTTACAGGCACAAACGCCTGATTTGTAAGGGCAACTAGCTGATTTTGTCTTCCTCTGCATAATTTTTATGTACAAATTAGTTGCTTTGGAAAATCTGGCACCGCTATTTCTCTGTTCAGAGGCCTGAAACATATTAGGTATAAAAAGAAGACAATGGAAGCTTTATGGTCAGTCAGTAAAATGCATTTGCTGTCCATTTTTATTTGTAGAGACTAAAACACAGAAAGGCTCTCTGAAATCTTATTTTTCTTCCTCTGATAACAAGATTTTTTTTTGTTTTTGTTTTTTTTGTTTAGTACAGTGTGTTTCATTAGTGCTTTAAAATCCGCTGGAGCCAGGCGGCAACTTGCCTGCCTATTAGTTTAACTGAAGGCCCATCACAGCAGTGCATTATGCATTGTCTTGGGAACAATTAAGACATGCCATCCCCACAAAGCAGTTTTTAAGTGGGCAAAACATGTTTAATGGTAGGGTTTGTGGCACCCAGAATGAAAATACAATGAAAACTATAGGGAATATGTACTTACCCTAACACTAAACAGGTTCCTTATAATTCACATATACTCTCTTGGGGATATGGTATCCCGGGTGTGTGTTCTAAGTGTTGCTAATGAAATGTTTATCATCTATGGCAGCCTAAGCAGAAGAGCGTAATCTGTGGCCAGCTAAAGAACACTGTGAACAACGGCGATCATGTATATTTAATATGCACATAATTATTGATCTCTTTAGTAAAAAAGCTTATGAATAATATTCATATTTAGGGCTAGGTGCTAAAGTACCCTGGGAATCAGGCATCAGCAGCTTAGCAATTGATGGATTTAGACAGGTCAGACAATGTCAGTCTAAAGGCCTCTAATCGATATAGACAAATGTGTCAGAAAGGTGGTTTGAGAAATGCCTTGATGATGTATAAAATAGACCCGACTCAGTATCCCCTTTCCTTTCTTAATATGACATATATACGTTTCTAAAGCAAGAGTGCTTTTTATTATTTCTATTCCAAGCGCTCTTGGTGGGTCAAATTAAAACACAGTGTATGGCCAGGGCAGCCATCCTGCTCCCAATATCCTATTATAAGTAAAAAACAAAACAAAACAAAACCTGTATGTCAGTACAAAACCTGTATGTCACTCTTAATATGTTGTCAGCATTAAAATTTGGGAGCATTTTGAGAACAAACATTCAAGAAAATTTGTTTGAATGGTTGTACTGTCAATAAAGGTAAATTTTGCGGAAAAAGACTGGGGAGCAGACCCTACGTGAAGCCACTAAAAGTTCCATTTAATACAATTACCTGCTTCCTGTTTGGAGGACACATTTCTTGCGAACAACAGGGTTATCCAGTTTTGTGGCACTTCAGTGACCAGATTTCTTATAATGGAGTGAGTTGAAGTTCCTCTAGTTAACTAGAGGGAGAAGTTTTGTATTAAGCCTGAATTTCTACTTGAAGAGTCATTACGGAGGGAATCAGAATCAACTTCATCTCAGAAGGCATTTAGATCCAGATGGCATGGTTATGTTTCTTTCTAAGATCTATACAATAAATTATACGAAATGTTATCAATGACCTTCTTGCTGGTAATTTTTATTTTTAAGAGCAGGTCACAGATGAGGTCCAGGATACAAATTTAATTTGTGTGAAATAGTTTAGTTAGCTTTATTCTGTTTCATTGACTCCTGTGAAATTTCATGAGAACAGAAATTTGGTCTTGTTTCTTTAGTAACTAGCAAATATCCTTAGTAGTGTTCTTTCAAAGGAACTAACATGAATAAATGCATATAACATAATATAGAAAGGAAGGTAAGGAAAAAGGAAAGACTCAGTGGAAAGTCTTAGACAATATTTTTTTCTATTTTGTATGGGAATACTTTTCCTTATGGACAGTGATCTTCTAAATGTAATGTGTTCCTAAAAGTATAAGATATTCAAATGTGCTGTAAGATTTCTATTTTGAGAACAATTAGTCTTTCAAAAATAAAGAAAAGGTATAATCTCAACATCTCACTATCAAATACGAAGGAGACAGTGGGCATCTTCACTGATTAACCACTTCACATGTCAAAGAAGTTATCAATGGCCAATACAAGAATAAGCTTTTTCTTGATAATCCAAATTAAGGATTCTGACCTTTTCCAAGAGATGTTCATGGACTTTTAAGAAGAATTAAGTATTACTAATTTATCCAATTTCAAGCAAATGTGAACAGAAAAATATGCTATCAATTTCAACAGTCGATGAAGGACAAAATAAAGTGCAATGTTATTGTAACTGAGACACATGAATTTTTTGCTGAAATACGTATTTCCTTTCACACAATTTATTATGCAATTCTTTGCATTTATAAGAAAATGTTATTTAATTTTTACAGCATTATAGGACATCTTACAAAAAATTTTACAAACCAAAGAAAATGTTCTTTTGGAGCTGTGTGCCTACTTTCTTATTTGGAACACATGAACATCCTATATATATATATATATATATATATATATATATATATATATATATATTTTACAAAATATATATCTGGTATAGAAAGTAATGAGTCTGTTTCACTATATAAAAAGGCAACTGGAGATGATAGAGGAATAATAATAGCACTGAAGGAAAAGTGGAAGTGAAGCCTTATACAAAACAAGAATTGATTCCGAGAGGGATCAATACATGTTTGCATATAAAAATTACACCTATGTTGGAAAATATAATGAAAGTGCTGAAATCTGGAAATCATTCATGGAAAATGAACCCTCGAGAATAAAAGGCACAACATGGAGACTTGGGTAAAGTTGTACAAAGTTCTTCCTGAAAATTTTGATTATGAGCCAATAAAACCAAGAGAATTGGCTCCAAATATACATACTCTCTGTTAGGACCTAGTTTGCTTTCTCTTCTGCTCTTCCTCTCTCTACGCTTGTCTCCTCTTCTAGATTCCACTTCAAATGCACTTTTGGCCCTCTCTCTTCTATGTTTCCTGGGCTCGAACTGCCTGTGTTGCTCATGCTCTGGGGTTCTCAAATATCATGCCCTGCTTTACTGTATCTTTGAATAAAGAACTGTTATTAGTAAGGGAAGTTAGCCTAAGCAGAGAGCCCTCTCCAAAAGAAGAGGAAAGCGGGTTCTTTTTTCAAAGTCATAAAGAAATTTGAAAGGAAGAAGAAAGACTGATCTTAAAAAAAAAAAAAGAAACTTAGAAATACATAATTTTCAGGTTTATATGCATGCATCTCTCATCTTGCCTCCTTTGACTGGATATATTTTGGGGGGATGTAGACATGCAATAATTTCTTTTTATTAGAGCTAAGGAGGCCTTTTCCAGCTACTAGATAAGGGTAATCTAAAAGAAAAACAGTAGAAACCACAAAAATCAATAGTAGAAGTTAATATTCAGAGGAAGTAAGAATAAGCTATTGCTGCATTCATCAACCTGATGCATTATGTGTAACCTGTATTCTGGAAAGACTGGTTTCAACTACAAAATCACCCTGGATTTCTTCCTTTTAAATCTCTTATCACCTTGTATAATTGTTCTATGTATTTAATTTTCAACTGAGTTAAAGTTACTTAAAGAGTTCAAAGACTGTATCTTGCTCAGGTTCCTCCCCAAAGTATGTAGTTTAGCATCTCAGTAAATATTTGTTGAAATAAAATGAGTATACTTTTTCAATTAACATCTATTGAACATCTATTACGGAGAAGGCAGTGTGTGTTAGTGCCTAGAGAAAGAAAAAAAAAGATAATATTTAAGGGTTTAAAGTCTTGTTGAGTTGGCAAATGTACATGAAAGAAAAGATAGCATCTGATAAATGCCAAGTGGGATTAGTAGGAGGTAAAGAAGCTACCAAAGTTAGTCACCCCTTGGCACTGGGAATGGTAAAGAAAGTATGGCTCTCTTGTCTATCTCTGCTATTGCTCTTGAAGAAGAATACCCCCCTCCGCCAAAAAAAAAAAAAAAAAAAAAAAACCATGCTGCTGTGTGCACCTTTGAGTGGGACTCAGAGCCCCTGGGTCTGTTTACCTCCCAGCCTCCTAAATCCAATAGCCCTCCAAAAATGGAGCATGTGGAGTTCTGAAAGCAATGAAGTATTTGAGACTTTCTGTTTTCTGATTAAAAGATTCAGCAGAGTGTGTTCAATTTTGTCACTTCTCAATTGGTCTAGGCTCCTTCTCCTAATGCTAACTCAGAAGCCACCTTTCCCTATGCTGTGTTGAAATGCAAGCATGGCGAGCCTAAAGAGGATGGAGGGCTTTTATCACAGCAGGATGCGCTGCCTGGAAGGAAGAAGAATGAGAAGCCAGGAGTCCTACTGGGGTGGGGCAGATGCTTCAGCTACAACTGTGATCAGAGTTGCGGGGGGGGGGGGGGGGGCAGAAAAGTAGGGTGTGGTATCTAAAAAACAGGGCAGCAGAAAGCAGTAACCCCATTAGTGCTGATTGCAATAAGATAAGACCTAAGTCTCCTCGTTGAAGGCAGAGCTGGATAACTAACATCTCAATTTTTATAAACTTTTAATTGAGTGCTTAATATTCATTCATTCAATCATTCATTCATCCAATCTATATTTAATGATCCCTCTGGGGACCTAAGGAAGGAACAATATAAAATGTATCATGCGCTACAATAGAAATTAATAAGTACAATGGGAATAGAAATAAAGGAGCACATAATTTTGCCTCAGGGAGGGGCCAGGGAATGTTATATAAAGGAAGTGACCGTTGAACTAGATATTAAAAGATGATGGGCTTTCACAGGAGGAGGAGGAGAAAGGGCATTTCTGAGAGCAATGAGTGAAAGTTGAATTATTTAGTTTTGCACACACTACTGAAACATGGAGTTCTCAACTGCTTATTAATTGTGTGGCTTCCTAGGATTTTGTAAGGAAAATAAAACATGTGAACAACATTTGAGCCACTTAATATTCCTAAATTTACCATTATTTGCCAGGTAACATGCTGGAAAAATCAGCCTATAAGGTTCAAGAGAAACTATGTTGAGGTGTCAAATATAAATGAGACAGATTTGGTTGAAAAAATATAATTTACTGAAACAGATGTAAACGAGGAATAAAGTAGGCAGTTAAAGCTTTTACTTGGTCTCCTTGGCAGAGCCTCAATCTAGTCTTTGGGTAGATTTACCCTTTTACCCAGAGATGGTCTCACAATGGGAACTTAATAAACATTTGACGAGATAATAGCGATTGGTACCAATAATAAAGATGATGATGACCAAGGATGGTAATATTGTTATTACACCTAGTATCATTTTACAATCTGTATCTTTCCTGCTTTTCGATTCCTTCCCATTTAAAGAGGATGGCTCAATTCCTGATGGATCAGCTGTCCTTAGATGAGTGAATTGTCAGGCCTTTCTTAGGATTCAAATCCACTCAACTAATCTAAATCCCCTCAGACACAAGTAGCCTTAGGAAAACCTAAAGTTTGAGCTAATTGGGTTGTATTGTATATAAGTAATTCAGATGAGGTATTGAAAACAAGATTTTAGAGTTTACAGAGGATACTAAAACTGGAGGCTGAGCAAATAATGAGGAACAAAACAATCAGACTCAAAAGGATTTGGATTGTATAAGTAATTGGATCAGCAGATGGCAAACGCAGTTCAGTACAGGAAAATGTAAAATAGACTTGAAGCAAAAGAAACAAACTAGAGAATGTGCGCTAAATGGAACAATCATCCAGAACGCTGACCAGGAAATGGAAAGGAGGGGCTATTAAAAAACATAAATCATGGCAACTCTTAGCTTATGGCTAATTCTGTTGCTTTAGAATCCTATCAGAATGTGCATGCATATTATCTATAGTGGGAGCTTACTGTACCCTATGGGAACTAGCAGTATGCTTCAGATTTCAATTATTTCACCACTCAGTTTTGTAGAGGCACCTTTCAAAAATTCTTAAGGTGTTACTTTTTTGAATGCAAATTTTTCTTTTTGTTTAGGCTTATGCTCATTATTCTATAATTATCCTTCTCAGACATTGCTGGAAAGATTCAGAACAATGTTTTCAGGATAGTTTACTAATTACCCTATATTTCACCATGTCAGAAAATCCCCAGGAGGATCCACATACATAAGGGTATCACACTCCCCATTTGCCCCATTCCCTGAAGATACAATGTATACTTTGCAGGGGTAGGAGATCAAACTGTTCAGTGAGGCAGAGGTATAGGCAGCGCATTTGAAATTCTCCGTGTGCCTAAGAATTACCTGGGCAGCTAGTTTAAAAATGGAAATACCTAGATTCCTCCTCCAGAGGCTGACACAGTCCAGCTGAGAGGGGACCTGGCAATTGCCACGTTGATGAAGCACCTTGGTGATGCTCCTGTAGGATTTGGGAGACATTTTGAAAAACACCAGGTAGCTGGGGGAAAACAGTAGAAAGAACACCCATCCTGGTCCTTCCTCATCTAACTGAATGATTAACTTGTTGACAGTCAAACTTCTCAGGCCTCGTGTTCTTTACCTAGAAAATGAGTATATTGTCTGTCCAACATACCTGGCAGGGGAGCAAGTAAAATAATGTCTGAAATCTTATTGCATACAAATAGAAACCTAAGGTAAAATGCTTGCCAAAATGTAATGTGTACTATTGTGATCCCACAATAACATGCTTTTAAATGGATGATTGAGGCAGCCATCTATACCCAGCCGGAGTTAGATTTTTCTTTTTATCTGTTGCCACAGGAATTCTCACCCAAAGCTGATCTCTGCAACCAAATAGGTCCTGAAAGTAGTAGGTGTTTTCCTTTGTGTACTCTTTAAAAGTGCTAACAGAAGGTCACTGTGTCCCCATGGTTTTGTTACTCCCAGGGAGCAACGTTTTGAATAGCAGTCTTCAGGGTTTAGATACAGTTGCATACCCTATGGTCACTGGTACTCAACTCCAGCTTTTGTTGTTGAGAATGAAAATGACTTCCGCTGGCCTGACATGCACATGATAATCACCCTTTCATCGCCTACTACTGAGGTCAGTTTCTCATCTACAGAAAGTAAAACTAACTGGTCTGTTTACAAATCAGACTGAGTCCACTGAGCAAAGTATCTTGTGAAATCAGTTGATCTTGCAAATATGTAAAAATGTTTCTACTTCTTTACGTATTGAAATTTCTGTATTACCCAGGCACCCTCCTCCAGCGTGTGTCAGTTGGTCGAATTAAACAATGATAAACCCAGAAGCCACATGAAACAGCTGAACTGAGGCATCCAACGACACCGTACTCTAGGCTGAGAGTCACAATAGACACACAGGAGAGTGTATGCACAGCTTCTTCACACTGGTCTTGGTTCCATAAGCCTCTCTTTGGAATAGTCTGCGAACACAGCTACCATGTAATTAGCTGAGCAACATAAGTAAGGTGTTTAAAAATATTTTTTCAGGTGCTTTTTTGTATTCATGATAGATTCTCAACACCAAAAATCAATCTCAATCAAAGCAGCAACTGAGTTTATCATAAATTAACATGAAAAGGTTTTCTACTGAGTAGATGGTTAATTACTATCTAATTTGAATAATTTTGCATATTAATGAGAAATGAATGGAAATTCATTTTTAGATTTTTAACTTCAGCTGAGAAACCCACGGAGATAATGGATCCTTTTTAAGAGGCATGTGATCTCTGTTACTAAAGGAGATACCGATTTTTTTTTTTTTTTAGTTTACTGACTTGTTTTAAGTTGATTAATGGATTAGTGTTTTGCCATTAATAAACTATATCCAAATGAAAGACAACTTCATTATTTGCCTCTGTAGCCCCTAGCTGCCTGCCAGGTAAGAAAAATGGAAAATAGATGAAGAGTTTGCTAAGGAAAAATATAACCTTGCATAGTCCTTCAAAATGTCTGGATGCAGACATTTGTAGGTTTCTGATTGTGAATGAATTTTTATAACTTGTAATTTTTTCTATCACATAAAGTTTTCTATATATGTTGTTTACAAATGATATTTAGAATATACATATTGAGCTGAAGTAGGAGTACACTCTTAAAACTATTACTATATTCTCCAATTTGAAAAAGTGACTGACAATTGCCTCAGGCCTCAGAAATTATAGCCAGCCAAGAGTCGAAAGTCACTTTTATAAAGTATCCTTGAAACCTTTTTTAGCATTGCAACCAAAGAATACTATTTCTTATATTTTTTATACCTGTTTTAAAAAATGTATAAAGAACTAACTACTTACCTCCTTCCAGTTTTCTTTTACCTACACCTTTTACTTCATACTCAACGCTTCCTTATTTGAGATGCACGTACAGACTATCTTTCTTTCCCACTTTGGGCAGGATCTGCCTTATCCAATAATTCCAGTGCATTCAGTTGGGTCTAGCCAGTGTTTATTGCAGACTAATGCAGACTAGTCATGATGAATGAAATTGGATAAGTATTTTTATACTTTCAAAACCTCATCCAGGATGGGTAGTATAACAAGGTACTATTTTTTACGGTCCACATTCAACTTTAGGGAATGGGCTATTTTCGTTACATCATTACCACGGCTGGGCAACAAAGATTTCGAAAGGCCTCAGGTATACAGGAACATTATTGTAGACAAGTTACTTGGCATTGTGTTTTGTTAAGAAGAGTCAGGTTCGGATTGGACTCTTGTAACTTCAGTTGGGCATACAGGCCTCTGTGCATGATTATAGAGTTCAAGAGATGCTTTTGGATTATTTAACTCAACAAAAGAGGAAAAGGTAGGAAAGAGTTTTCTCTCTGGGTCTAGAGACCATATCTTTTATATTACAAAAAAGTCCAAACACATGAGATCGGTCATACCTGGAAAAGAGATGGCTGCTTCCACAGTCATTCTCAGACTTGGTCCATTCACTAGTCCCCTACCATCATGGTCAGGACCTCCTTGGCCAGCAAGTGAAGAAGATTTTACTAATACACGGGTGATAGACTCTAAAAGTGGCATTGACAATACATCTGAAGAAAAGTCTGGAAAAGAGGCAAGCCATTTAAAAAAGAACTAAAAACCTTGATGTTTCCAATTGAGCCATATGCCAGGGTAACTCTCAGGATAAGAAATGAACTATATTTTATATGCACAAAGTAGGATTTTTTAACAAAAATATGAAATCAAGAGTGGCATTAGCATGAGCTGTCCACTCCCCCTCTCCTCCTTCTGGTCTCTTCCAGTCTCTTTTGCCAAAGAACTGAGAATGAATTTTTGAGAGCCAAGGATATGGAAAGGAAGACAAAATAAAGCTGGGAGAATTTTGGCGGAATTACATGCTTAACATACTGCACCATTTCTTTAATATATTTAAATAGTCCTGTGTCATCAGTTGGTGGCTTTCCTTTTCGACAATTTGCAATATATTTTGTTTTTCCTTAATTAAGCTTCACATGCTGGAATTAATTACTGCTGGGTAGTTGAAATCTGGTGGTCTAATTTTCAACTTCAGTTAATAGAGCTCAAAGTTTACATTCACCTCTGAAATTACCAACCTTACCAAATTATATTTGTCTACTTATATCTTCTAGATCATGAATACAGAGGGCACCTGCAAGTGGCTTTTCATGTGTGACTCATGAGTCCATCTCTCTATTTATAGTGAAACTGTTTATCATATACAAGAACTCTATATTTCAGGATTACATGTAAAACCTAAAGGGTACATGTGTACCCCCCAACACATTCAAAACCATCCCTTTTCCCAGCCATTGAAATAAAGCTATATCAAAATTCCATTTGTCAAAAAGATCATGTAGAAATAATGAAGATAAGAAATTCACTGTGCTAGCCTGGAATAGCTTGGAACTATAGATACCATTACCCAAAATTACACGTGCAAGGATTTTGAAAACTTCAGTAATTAATTGGTTCAGGGGTGGAAACCAGCCAAAAGGCCACAGTTTGCATCTATGACGCCCAATGTTAGACAATAAAATGCACACATGCACACCCCTATATGATGAATCTCTCTCACATGCCTGTGGAGGCAAACAGGCAGGTACCATTATCCTTGTTTTGCAGATGAATATATCAGTGCATTTAACTAAGATTACTCAATGAATAACTGGTCTTCTACTTCAGTTATCTGAAATCACAGCCTGAGTTTCTTTCATTTCTACCACAAGTATCTATTTTAAAAGTAGGACAGGGAGCAATGGTGGCAAGAGGGTAGAGGCTGGTCAAAAGAAAGAGGGAGCAGGACCCGGACTAACTTCTCCGTCTTTCTCTTTCCTACACTTTGTTTCTTGTGTTTCAACCAATTCTGTCCCACGCTATCGGTATTTTCTTTCTCTAAGCTAGCTAGGTAGCTGGATTATTAATCAACATTAAGACATAAATGATCCCCAACTTAATTTTAGTAGATAATAGTTATATACCTAATTAGGACCTATAGATCTGCTAACTGGTCCAATGTGCTCTGGAGATTCTATGTTCTACATCAGTGCCTGTGTTTGTTCCACCTTCTCACTTATTTAGCTTTCTACAGCCATGCGTGCATTAGTTCATTTGACCTCATGACAGCCTTTATGAAGCAGATGCTACTCTGATCTTTATTTTACAAATGAGGAAATAGAGGCTCAGAGAACTCAAGTGACTTCCCCAAGTGACAGAGCTAGGATCTGAACTGACATCTGTTCGATTTCAGAGCCAGAGACTTACTCCCCACCTTGACAAATGGCTCTGCTCTACCCCAGCGGGCTGTGCCACCTCGGGCAGGATATTTAATTGGCCGAGTGCATCAATTTCCCTCTTATTTGTCAAATAGGAATAGTGACCACAAAGAGTTGTTTTTTTTTTTTTTTTTAATTTTGGCCATTCAGTAATATCATACAAGCAAAAGTTTTTGATCTAGTACTATTATTATCAGCATTGAGTTAAGGAGAGTGAATTGATACAGGGAATATTCAAAACTTATGGACCAACCTGGAGTTAAAATCAGGCGCTTACAAGACTATGGCTCTTTGGGGGGGTGGTCTTACAATTGCAGCTTTGCGGTGGAGGTATTTCTCCATTTATTTTTTATTTTTTTTAAGATTTTATTTATTTGACAGAGAGAAAGAGCACAAGCAGGGGGAGTGGCAGGCAGAGGCAGAGAGAGAAGCAGGCTCCCCACTGAGCAGGGAGCCCAATGTGGGACTCGATCCCAGGGCCCTGGGATCATGACCTGAGCCGAAGGCAGTCGCTTAACCAACTGAGCCACCCAGGCGCCCGGTATTTCTCCATTTAATGGGAGGTCTTGTTGGTGTTAGGGGGCATCCATGCAGCTTTAACTTCCTGTGACAAGTAGAGCTGATCACAGACGACTGCATGGCAAAGCTTCAGTCAGAAAGTGGACTTTACTTCTGTTCATCGGGCGTTTTGGTCACCCTCATTGTGCCATTTCTGTCTTGGACAGGAAGTAGAGTTTCGTACAGCAGAAATCTTTTCAGGTGCATTCTTTTCTATATTATTTTACCAACCTGGTGAACGTATATATACACATACATCTAACTATACACACACAGATATACATGAATATGCTTCTTGTCTCTTTTCCTTTTTTTTTTTTTTTGTCCCTTTATGAGGTTTCTTTAAATACATAATGATAATACATGCTGATGAAACTTGCCACCATGAAGTCAAATCTCTTTAGGTAATCCCAGGCCTGATCTTCAGAAACAAAATAATAGAAAGATTACCTTGTAATTGTTAGGCTGTAAGTGCTTTCATGTTTGCGAAGTGTTCTTAGATTCATGTAAAATCATGTGTAGTGAGGGCGCCTGGGTGGCTCAGTTGGTTAAGCGACTGCCTTCGGCTCAGGTCATGATCCTGGAGTCCTGGGATCGAGTCCCACATCGGGCTCCCTGCTGAGCAGGGAGTCTGCTTCTCCCCCTGACCCTCCCCACTCTCATGCTCTCTCTATCTCATTCTCTCTCTCAAATAAATAAAATCTTTAAAAAAAAAAAGGGGGGGGGCGCCTGGGTGGCTCAGTTGGTTAAAATCATGTGTAGTGAGTTACTGTAAAGCTTTATGATCACCGGAACTCACATTAATGTATTTTGCTTGGTTTTTAATCTCATTGTCAACTGGAACATACATTTGGTCTTCTTGGTTTTGAACTGACTATTCCTATTCAGAGACAGAAAACTTCTATGGAACCACCATTTTATTTTGCTATTTCCAATTTCGTCCTTTTTATCTAAATATATACTATGTACAGTTCATTTTATAGCGCAGTTATTTATCAGTGCAACATAAATACTTCTGTAAACTTGTACCTCTTTTGTGTGAAGATCTTGAAATCAAAATAATCAACAGTAAACATCACAACTACAGCTGCAGTTTTAAATATTTTATAATCCAATCAAATTGTTTGAGTAGTAATGCATTTAAATGTTGTTATGGAATCCCCTCCAGACTTTTTAAAATGGTTACTCTGTTCCTGGGTTTACTATTTATGAAATTCATAAGGGATGACATTTTTTAATAATAGAGCATCTGACTTAGAGAGCAGTGTTTCTTCTCATGTCTCAATATAATCTATAATTTTCTGGCCTAATTTTCAGAGGGACACATCTACAAATTACACTTTTATTAATGAACATCTATGCATCTGTTGTTGCTGCCGTAATTAAAATGGCCTTAAGTGAGAAGTTTTAGCTGAGTCATTTAGCAGCTCTTCAGATATGTGGATGAATGAAGAAGCAGTTTTACCTAAGGCGGTAAGGTATATATGAGGTCTGAAACCAAGTGTGAGAAATACATGTATAAAACACTCAAAACAGAGGTGACCTATAATAGCTATAATGTGATATTTTAGGCCAGGTCTAGGTCCTGATGTTGTTTAAATTAATTTTAAATCATGTAGGTTAGGAAAAAGAACGGAGATAGAGTTCCATTATTATTACCACTAAACACAGAACTCACATTAACTGAAGTCTTGCTATGTGCAATGTCCTGGGCTAAAGCACTTTATACAATTTATGCCACAATTTATTAAGATTATTTCCATTTTTTTCAGATGAGAAATCTAAGCAAAATAGAGGTTCTTGCCCCAAATAGTAAATGTTGGGATCTGGGCTATCTGACTTTAGAGCCTCACGTTTAGTACATATGTATTTAACTAGTACACGTGTATTTAATAGTACATCTTAATTTAATGCAATTAATGGACAGAGGATATTCATTTTCTGAAGTATTCTTGAACTTTTAAATACTAATAGTCAATGAGATGGATTTTTTAATTTGCAAAATTTGGAATTTTTTCTCTTTAACGTATTAAATTGATCTAAATAATTAATCAAGGAATTTTGTATCTCACTTAAGAATGAGAAAGTAAATTGACATTAACTACTTTTGTTGGCATTTATATAGGAAAGCTAATAACTGTTCTTGTGGTTATATTTTAACAGACTCAACTAATGCTTTATTACATACTCACATATAAATATTATTGGGCACCATTAAAAAGTACTTTCATCTTTAAACTGAAATATGATGTAGAAACAATATTTTAAGAAACACGTGTAAGGAGAGAAAATAAAGATTTGCATTCCTTGGTCTTATTAAAGGCAAGATCACATAAAAATGTCCTTTATACTTTTATAGTCTGGCATGAAAAAAAATTCAGTTTGGTGTTAACATTCTGTGTGTCTCTCTGAAGTATCACAAAGTTTAAAAAGTAAGCACACCTGGTGAAAATACCTTATCCTAATATTCACATCAGAATAAACATACATGGAATAGACAAAAATGCTGGATAGTGCATCTAAACTTTTAGAAATATCTGGGGGCAATGTAATATGATCAAAGTAGACAGGAAAATTTAAAGTCAGGGAGATACCTATTTAGTGCACCAAACTGCTCTCCTTGTTTGACTTTATTTCCTCATAGTTTAGTGCGATAAATTTTCACTGAAAATGGAAAACAAAGATACAGATATATCGGCCTAGTTCTATCAAATACGATAATTTGCTGGTAGTCTTTGGACAATGCAATATGTGGGAAACAATGAGCTAAGCACTTTTATAGACCAGTCATTTAACCTCATACAAGCTTTACTAATGTCTGTTTTCTTTTTCTTTCTTTCTTTCTTTTTTTTTCCCCAAATGTCTATTTCAACCAGTTGAGTTTTTAAAACTCACTAGGCTCAATGACTTACCTAAGGTCATGTAACTAGAAATAATTGGTGGGGTCAGGATTGAGTCCCAGGTCTCTCTACCCAAATCCCATGTGTTTTGGCCCACTTTGTGATGATCTTAGAATGTTCCATGGGTAAGTGCATTCCCTTCAGCCCTCGTTCAAAGCAATTTGTGTGCCTGAATTATTTCCCATGGATTTTTCAGTATGTCAGAAGCTAGTTGGCTGCCATAAAATATCGTGGTAACAAAAGCCACTGCTCTTTAGTCAAAGGACTAATGTTCACCTGAACCATAAGGAACCCTTTATACAAAATTACTTGGTGTACATCAAATGCACCCTTCTCACTTCTTCCCTGAGTTCTTCTGTGGTTCTAGATTGGGCTTTGCCCCTAAACTTAAGGGACACTCTTCTCTCCTACATCTGCACTCCCTTCTCAATCAGATTCATTACTTCACTCTCTCCTCAAACTGCAGTCTTTCTTTTTGAAAAAATTCTTCCTTGTGGAAACTTTCTGTGTTATCCCTCTGATGAATTCTAACCCAAATTCCAGGCATTGATTGAAACTTCTTTTGCAGATATATATCCCTGAGACATTTCAGGTTCCATGTTGACCATGTCCTTTCACTCAGAGTATGGCCCCAGATGTCTGACTTCTTTAGGTAAGTTACATGCTTGCTTCCCCTATAGACCTACACCAAATTTCAGTGTTCTTCCCATGCAAAAGTTCAACTAGCTTTTTTGCTAGCCTCATCCTTAATTCTTTATACAACTAGCAAATTAGAACCTGACTGAAAATTTGATCAAAACTGTTTGATGTGAACTTAAGTAAATTAATACCAGACATTCATAAATAATACCAGCATAGTCTTATCTTCATTTTGTAATATAAATTCAGGCCTTTTTGTAGGACCTAGTAAAACTCCCTGTATTAGTTTGTTCATATATTCAGCAATTATTTAGCAAGGGCCTATTCTGTGCCAGACACTCTTTTAGGAGAGCATGTGTGTGTCTCATGAATCACGGTACAGCCAGTGAGTAGTACTGTATCTTACATATAATAGGTCAGTCGACAAGGCTTGCTGCTTGGCTAGGTGCTAAGAAGTTTAACAGTAACATCCCCTGACCCTCCCTGCAGTAATCAGATTTTGATCTGATTTGTTTTTCAGATTTTGGTCTAGTTTGCCTATAATTAAATGTTCATAGAATCCTGAATCATATCCATAAGTGTATGTGATTATCAGTGCAAGATATCCATGCTCAGTGATGCATATTAGTTATGCTAATGTCTCCATCAAGTTTCTCTGGGTCTTGCATGTGTCACTTTCCCTCTTCCCAGGATTTACCTCTTTCAATGTGACAGGGCAATTTTTTTTTTATGTTAATTCTTTTTTTTTAAATTTTATTCTTATGTTAATCCCCATACATTACATCATTAGTTTTAGATGAAGTGTTCCATGATTCATTGTTTGTGCACAACACCCAGTGCTCCATGCAGAATGTGCCCTCCTCAATACCCACCACCAGGCTAACCCATCCTCCCACGCCCCTCCCCTCTAGAACCCTCAGTTTGTTTTTCAGAGTCTATCATCTCTCATGGTTCGTCTACCCCTCCGATTTCCCCCGCTTCATTATTCCCCTCCCGCTACCTTCTTCTTCTTCTTCTTTTTTTTTTTCTTAACATATATTGCATTATTTGTTTCAGAGGTACAGATCTGAGATTCAATAGTCTTGCACAATTCACAGCGCTTACCAGAGCACACACCCTCCCCAGTGTCCATCACCCAGTCACCCCATCCCTCCCACCCCACCCCCCACTCCAACAACACTCAGTTTGTTTCCTGCGATTAAGAATTCCTCATATCAGTGAGATCATATGATACATGTCTTTCTCTGTTTGACTTATTTCACTCAACATAATACCCTCCAGTTCCATCCACGTCGTTGCAAATGGCAAGATCTCATTCCTTTTGATGGCTGCATAATATTCCATGTGACAGGGCAATTTTAAAAGATGAGAACAAAAGTGCAAGTCCACTTAGTAGTTACAGAGTGAATTCACTCTGTGGGGCCAAGGGACCACTGACATTGGACATGGGTTGGCCGGAGCTGGTTTCTGCAGCCATCAGAAAGTATCAGCTCCCTCCATCTGGGATGTCTGTGTCGTCTGGCAATTCACATCCTTTGCACCTAGTACAAAACTGTAGCTAATCTGAGGACAACAGGGCCATTGATGTTTCCCAATGTGTTTCTGCTAAACCTCCATCCCAAAAGGTATTATGAAAAAGAAAGGGGAGGAGGCTATACAATTAATAATTTTTATTGTATATTTAATATTTTGGAAAACACAGGGGACCATTGAGCTGTCTAGGTTTCTTTGCTGAGTAATTTCTTATGGCTTTTAACATGCCAGTATTAACTGTGACTCTCCAAGAAAGGGGTATAAGGTTTAGTGTTACCCAAATGTATTTTGTCCATGGAACTCTTTATTATTCTTTTTCTCAGAGCATCTCTAAGAACAGGTGTTCAAAGAAACTTGGGAACTCTGCTTGAGGAACCCTGAAACACAGGGCCACAAAATCCATACTGTACAGGATCAAGAGGTTTTCTGAGGATCTGAATCTAAGCTATGTTGCTAATATTACATGGCATAATATTTAGCATGAAGTAATTGTTGTGAATTAAGGATATGTCATTATTTTCATATTTTGCTGATGAGGAAACTGAGATGTAGACAATTCAATTAGATTTCCTATGGTTTCTCTGTTCAGAAATGTTAACAAAACAAAGTAAGTACAAAACAAACAAAAAGAACCTAGATCTGTCTGACCTGATCTGACAGCCATTCCCGCATACTGTCCATTTGTCACTGGCTCTCCCTGGGCATTCAGGGCAGAGAAATACTGTTAGTCTACACCCCTCCTGCTAAATCTGAGTTTTAATCTCAATGCTGAATTAGCCCTTGAGGTGTCACAGAATGACGTCCACTGGAGAACTTTCCCATGAGTTTAATTCACAGCCTCCATTCTTGCCCAGATGAGAGGATTGGTTTTGGAAGCGACAGCGGGTTTAACCGCCACGGCCACCACCAAAGGCACTGGTATTTATTATGTGTGGGGTTTGGTAACAAACATTTAAAATCATAAATGCTTTATCTCATTTAATCTTTCCTCTCAATCCGATAAGGTTGGTAAGATTATAAAGCGACAGATTCAGAGAAGTTAAACCAATAATCAAAAGTTAAATAATTAGTAAACAGGAGCCAGAGATCAAACCCAGATCTGATTGACTGCAAAGCCCACAGGCTTTTCACTAACCATGTTGTCTCCAAAATCTACACAGATAATCCCTGTATAAATTTCTCCCTGGGGCATGAATGGCTTGGGGTATGAAAGTGCCATAAATTTCCTTTCTCTACAAATTTACCTATTTTCAAAGCTGAGCATTGTGTTTTATTGTCATAATCCGGGAGAGAAGAAAACAGGGGAGTCAGCATCCTGGCAATTCTGATAGAATGCACCTTGACTCTGTCAAACTCCAGAGCTGACCTTCCCATGTGCTGAAAATCAGCATGGAGAAAGGGATTTATTTGGAGCTGTTACAGCCCTGGCATTCAGGCAACCCTGTAGGAGTTGCTGCTAGGTGCATGTTTGTAGGAAATAGACCAACGATGGAACCCCCATGGGACTGTTTCCTTCTACACCAATCCAAGGTTTTAAGTACTATGGGCTTATTTTATTCATCAGGCTAATTATAAGTGATTTGACACTATAATCTGGAAAGAAAACTTTTTTTTTTGGTAAATTAACTCTGTAGATAAAACATTTTTCTTCTCATTTCTAGAGTATCTGCTTTTATGGCTCATAGGATCGGTAATTTTTCTTTCTTTTTTTTTTACATTTCACAAAGCTTCTAAGATCTGAACACAGATGATGGCAAGCAAAAGATAGAGGTTCAAATGAAACTACTCAGGAGGTCAATAATTTAACACTTTCAGAAAGTATGTAATAGCAATTCTCACAGAGATCTCTAAGATAAATTTCTTCATTAAAAATCTATTAAGAGTTAGAAGGAATTTATTAAACAAATTATTAATATTTCAGGGCACTGCTAAATAGCAAATTAAAACAAAGCTAAAATAGCACAGGAAAAATATATTTCATGATTAAAAATGAATTTCTACTTGACGATGAATTTTACCAAAGGCTAATTATTTCTCAAATATTTCAGTTTGGAATCTTAATCTTTTTTTTTTTTCCCCATGAATTAACTAGTAGTCTTTTTTTTTAATCCAGTACTATTTTGGGTCATGTGTGTCTTTCTTTAAGAAAGAAAGACACACATACACACATATTGACTATTTCTATTGACTATTATCTTTACAAATGCAAATTACCACAAATTATAGTTAAAGAGTAATGCTCACTTTTCTTCCTCTTTGTCACTGTGTATGACCCCTGATGACCTTCAGTTTACCCTTGGTATTTCAGTTTATAACAATAGGTGTGTATTCTATATTTGTAAATAATAAAATGTTGAACAGATGACAGTGTTAAGGTTCATAAGATGTTTGCTTTATGCCAAATGAAATGAATTGAACCAATAAACTTAATCAAGTATGGTTTTGTCAAAAGCTATTTTGAAGAACTAGTCTTTAAATCAGGCCAAATATTTGGTTCTATTAATTAAAGACCTGTTAAGTGCAGTGACAACACTTGGTTGAATTAGTAACAAGTGTGAGGGTTTCTAAAGGCTTTATTAAGAGCCAGTCATTTGAATTCAAACATTTTTGAAGCATTACTTTATACATGCAGAAGCAATGGAACTTGTTTTGTGTTTAATGCTTTGATCCATCTATCCATGTATGCATGTACCCATCGAATATTTCTTGATATTTTACAATAAAACACTGCAAGTGTCTTAAAGGGACATTAAGACAAAACTGTGACTATTTTCAAATAGCTGATAGATCAGTCAGGAGAACAGGCAAAGTCAGAGCTGCTGGTTTCTGAATTTTGTCAGACATGTAGTTATGACAGACCATAGAAAACAATGTGTGGCAAAAGTTGTGTCAATTTTAAGAGACTCTTGAAAGTAAGAATATGGGTATGTTGAGATAGAGTCAGTGAGGACCATATTCTAGAATGGAAGAAATAGCATATTATCCCTATGAGGACACCATAGAAGTAGGATTCTGGACACAAGTTGTGAATTGAAGAGTATGAATAGGTGTAGAGGGAGTTTAGGATATTTGAAGTGATCATAGTCACTTTGTTTAGGAATGTGAGATGTTTATCTGAGCACAGGGGAGATTATGACAAAAAACCTTTTGGTAACAATCTGGTACAGAACAGAGGTTGAGTTGGAATTGAAAGAGAGGAGACCATTATGACAGTTACTGGAGACGTTCCAACATAGGCTGCTGACAACTTGGCAGGAATGTCAAAGGAACATGAAGCATCAGATGATGAGTGGACTAGATTTTAAAGTCCCTTCTAGCCACAAGTCAGAGAAGTAGATTAGAACCCTGGGCTTTGGGTCCCACTCTCTAATTTGCAAGTTGGTTCCACCACTACTGACTATGACCTGGGACGAATTACTTAGTTCTCAAGTCCTCCATGGCTTCCTCATGGGTTAAACAGGAGTAATTTTAGAATCCATTTCATCACGTTGATGTGAGGTTTAAACAGGGTAGCATCTACGAAGCCCTTAGCCCAGGGCTTCAAAAAGTCAAGTCCTTCATAAATGTTTGCCTGCAATATTATTCAATTTCCAGACATTAAGGTTCTGAATTGTACAAACAGAAAGGGGAGAAAATGGGCTAGGTAGGGAAAGCAGTGCTGAGGTAGAATTCATGGGATTTGGAAACTCATTTGATCATTAACTATAGATCAAACTGGGATAGAGGACCAGAAAAAAGTAGCAAAAACTGAACATTTTAGAAATGTATAGCTATGAGGATTGGATTGCTTCTCTATTCAAAATTAGAAAGAGAGGTCCCCCTTCCCCCAAAAGAGATTTTTCCCCCTGCATTGACAGTTTTAAATACTTAAATTTATGAATTAAAAAAATATTTTTGTGAAAAGAATTGTTTTAAAATTGTTTGCTTCTAATTGGAGGAAACAATCAGGCATTTGACTTTTTTCCATTTGAGCTAAAAATCGTAGGCAAAAGTGGTCCTTGTAACATGCCTGTAGACACTGAATGAGCATTCTGTACTCAGTGCAACAGCATAGACTAGTGGTAGGAAGGAAGATCGTAACTAGGAGGTCTGGGACACTCCGTACTTTTTCATCCTCTCCAAGGCCCGTTTTTAGGCTACAGTTAGAACAAAATAATCTAGAACTGTGGGAACACACTAATTGACAAATGAAACAAAACTAGTTTAAGGGACAGTTATTTTAAAAACATAAGGCTTATTTACTAATGACTAGGAGTATTTGAAAGAGGCTTTTTTTTTTTTTGACTGCTTCAGTAAGTAGCTTAATAATAAAGATCACATATTCAAATGTGTTAAAAAGTACTTCTTTTTCCTCCAGTTGAAAGCTTCAGCTATTTTAAAGAAGTCATGCATTAAAACCTTTATTAGCTTTTCATTTGTACCATGGGGGATAATATTGTCATTTCCCTGCATTGAATTTTCTTATCCAGATAGGTGCTGTATATCGATCACTGAACATTTGCGTGCACTTTAGAACACTACAGAGGGAAACAAAATTTACTGAGAGCCAGATCCTGAATTGAGAGGTTTATAATCAAACATGTATACAACTTACACAATATGGACAAAAGAAATAAGTGCTATTTTACTTATCTAAAGAGAGCCATGGAAACACAGAGGATGAAGGGATTAATTAAACTTTTGGGGGGCACAAAAATCTTTGCAGGATTCAGTACTCAAGATATCGCCTGGCACAGAGTAGACATTCAACAAACATTTGTTTAATACATGATCTATAAATATATTGATTTCTCTAAACTTTGGGCTTTAAAACAGCCATTGTTTTATTTCTCCTGGGCTCTGCGGGTGGGAATTTGGAAGGGCTTCGGCCAGATAGTTGTGGCCCAGGGTCTCTCTTGGGGTTGCAGTCATATGGTGGCCAGACCTAGAAAAGTGAGAGGCCCCCGCAGCTGGGGGCTCCTAGACATTGCTCTCTCCCCTTGTCATCTCACGACCTCCACGCGGTTTCTCCTTTTGGGTGGGTTTCGGCTCCTTCACAGCAGAGTGGCCTCTGCAACGGGGCTTTGTACAAGCTTTTAAGAACAAGTATTTTAGTTAACAAAGCAGAAGCTTCATGGCCTTTAGCAACTTAGCCACACTCTGTTAGAGGAAACGGCCACAAAGCCAGCCCACTTTTAAGAGGGGGCACGCAGACCTCATCTCTTGTGGGGGGTGGTGTCAAAGTTACATCTAAGATAAGCATGCAGGAGGGGGGTGTTGTGGCTACTTATGAAAAATAAAATCACCATAGTGAATTCAATGTTAGTTTTTAAGCTATGCAATGTAATGTTCTTAGAGAACATTCTTTTTTGCCTTTGTTGTTGTTGTTATTGTTTTAAGGAACATGTCGTGAAATACGAAAAAAATTTAGAAGTGGATTTGGAATCAGAAGTTAGTATAGATTATTTCAGAAACTCTCAATTTCTACTCCGTTTTGTATTGCGTTTCTCCTAAGTGTATATCCTTTAACGTGCAAAGCCCTCATTTAGGCTGTGTCTATAAGATTGTGTACTAAGCATCGGCAAATTAAAGAACCTGTCTAAGTCACTACCACGACAAAAAATTAATCTATGAAATCAACTGTTTGGCATCATATAACAACAACAAAACAAACAAACTGAAACAAAGAAAACAAACACACACACACAAAAGCAATCCCCGAAAGCAAACCAAGATAAAACTTACCACATGTATAATTTACTTTTCACTTGTCAACAAGTTGCTTTGATATGGCATAGAAGACAAAGTCTTATTTGAAAAGGAATACATCTCAGATTTGATTTTAGCAAAGTGTTGCATGAGGGTTACAACTAAATGGGTTTTGTTTTAGTTTACATGCAAAGAATATCTCGAGTCCAAGAGCTTCGGGAGATACATGATATATTTCAGGCCAATACGATATCACTTGATACACCTGAACAGCATCCTTCACCTCTTTCACTTTGGATGTACCAATACCAACAGAGTAGGAGAACTGAAAGCCAGTCGTATAAACTACAATATCTCTAATGACTACAAGCATGGTGGTAATTTCTTGTGATCATGTGACCAGGAAAGCCATTTAGTAGAAAATGTGAAATAACAGATGTTTCAGTAATGTTGCCTGCTTTCTGGAACTTACATCTCACAAAGGGAGATGTCAAGCACTGTATGTATATTACTATTTTTTTAAATTGGAAACATAGCAGAGCATGTTTTCAAACTGGACTCCATAATGCTCTTTGGATTACAAAAATTTTGACTTCTAAAAATATACTTTTAATATTTTTGCTTTAAAAAATTAAGTAGCACATGTAAAACTTAAAAGTTTTTAAATATTATGATTTGATTAGAGTTTTAGGATAAGGAAGCAGTCCAAAAAGAAAATATTTTGCTCCAAGTTTATCTTTATTATTATAGATATGGGAAAAGAAGGTTATTAAAGGAAATATTCTGAAAATAGCATCTGAATATAGACACAGCTGATATAAAAAACACAAATTTTTATTTAAGTCATTATTAAAATATTTAAACATGAACTAGTGTTTAAGGTATAATATTGCTACTGGAATCTGAAGGTTGTTTGTTGCTGAGAAACTGGGTGCTGATTTTATTTTCAAGAGGTTTTTTTGTTGTTATAAATATCTCATAGCATCACAAGAAATAATGGCTCAGCAACTATCTCTTCAGCTGCAAATACCTTTTCAGTTCATTCATCTCCTTCATGTGTTCTGAGCTGCTAGATTCAGACCTGGGGAAAAATATTTTTCTCCTTTTCTGCAGTATTTCTTGCTTTGTTTTAGTTACCTCAATAACTCTTTCCCTTTGTTCTACCTTGGAAGGCACAGCCATTAAAGAAGTTCACAACTTATATTTTCTGTCTGAGGCCCAGGAAAGTTTCTCAGCATTTTCTCAAAGGCACATGGGTAACCTTATCATTTATGAAATTCAGGCCTAAACTCCATAATGTTTTAGCTAAAAATAAGTATCTGATTCCTTTCCCATGGCTTCAACAACATTCTGGGTAGCAATGCTAGGTAGAGAGAATCATGGAATGTAAAAATCATAACTAAAATATTTGTTCTGGCTCATTCTATTGGCACTCTTGTCTTTTTTTTCCCCCCTTAAGAGTCATTACATGCTTCCATTTTCAATATTAAAAAATCAGTATTTTTGACATTAAAACTCAAATTTTAACAAAATAAAAGGGGGAAAAAAACCCCCAAGGTACAGTCTAAGGGAAACCTATCCTGCCCTCCACCCCCATACCGGCCCAGGTCCTAGACCTGTGTGCCCTGCAGTACTCCCAGTCACATATATGTATATGTACATACCGGGTGCACTCATGCACAGGCTGGATGTGGGAGGCAGCTGGCTCAGGAGCAAGTATCAAAATAGTTTTAGAAATGACTGTCCAGCCCAGCACAGGCATTAGAAAAATACTCTTTGCAAAGGAAGGTGGTGTGTGGAATAGGAGATGGCATGGCTGCTAGCCTCAGCTCTCCTCTTCCTGTGGCACTGGGCCCCCAGGGTAGCCGATCTGAAGGGGCCAGTCTGAATGCGCCCCAGAGGCTCTGGGCTGAGTACTGGGCCCACACCCTGAGGCCAAGGTGGGCAGATCCCACCAGAGCCTACAGATTAGCAGGTATTGGTCCAAGTGAAGGGACAGGCAGGAGCCAGGGATGCTGGATCCCAGCTCCCAACAGGGCAGGTGGCTGGGAGTTCTGGCCTTCCTCATTTGACCAACATGATGCAGGCTTGAGCCTCTTCTTACATTAGGTACCCCCAGATTCTTCTCAGAATCCTCTGAGGAGCCCAGGAAATCTTTCACGTCCTTTATCCTACCATCTCCTGTTGGGTCCAGCGTGGTGTAGTCACTGGTGGCCAAGTCCATGGACATGTGCAAGAGGACGGCCTCTGGTGGCTCTAGGGTGTCTGTTCCCTTGCTGCAGTCAAGACCAGGGCTCCCATGGCAGATTCATGGGGCCACCATGATGCCCGGAGTTCCATTGGCCTGGCTCAGCTTGGGTGACCCTGGGAACCTGCAGCTGGCATGGGCAGTATCATGCAGCCTGCTAGTGTCCAGATAGGTGAGCAGCTCTGCAATGTTCTGGGCACTTAAGAAGAAGCGTTCAAATTTCGACTGGGAACATCAGGTAAAAGCCCCGACTCGGCCATGTGAAGACACAGAGGGAAATGACGCTGACGTTCTCCTTCCAGATGCAGGAATAGCGGTTCTGGGATCGCAGGCCAGGCACAGAGAAGATGTGGATGTCACTCAGGTTGGTGAGGCAGGCCTGGCAGGTCTTGGTATAGCCCTTATAGGCCACACTGGCAAACGTAACAAGTGCCATTTTGTGCAGGCAACAGCCCTTGTGGTCATCAGCTTGACCTTGATCTCGGCGCTCACCTTGGGCATTGTGAACACCTTGAACTGCTCCTCAGAGGCAGTGTGCAAGGCATGGTCGCCCTGCAAGTCAGGCAGCTGCACCAGGTCCCGCGAGGCCGCTCAGAGTGCAGGCAGCGCGTGGCCGCGCACGTACTGCACCGCGAAGCCAAGGCGGGCGCGCAGTGGGTCAGTTGCATCTCCTTGCCTGCTCCTCCCACCGTTCCCGCCTTGTTCTCGCTGTTCGCACAGCCATTGCGTAGGCAAACACGGAGCCCGAGTTCGTGCCACACGGAGGTCTGGGGCGGGCTGCATATCCAAGGAACGTGTCAGGAAGCGGAGGCAGCACATAGTGCTGGATAGGGAGTGTTCAGCCAGCAGGGCTCAATGCGGGGCTGCACGGGCATCATCATCTCCTCATCCTCGGGGCGAGCCTGCTCCACGCGGGGGCCTCCTGCAACTTGCCGTGAGCATTAGCTGCCGCTTCTTGCCTGAGACGCGGCTCTTCTGGATGAACAGTTGCGCGGGAAAGACTGGCACAGTGAGCAACTTCGCCTGGGAGCACAGCCCCAGGGATTGTTGGGTCTGAAGGGTACACTTGGCCAGCACAGGGCTCTTGCACTGGTAGTTGAAGAGGCCATAGCCATGACTGATGCAAAAGGCTGCAAGGCTCCTAAGGCTTCTCTCGAAATGGATGTGACAGCAGCTGGCAGCAGGCACTGAACCAGCACATGGGGCTGGAAGCCAGAGGGTGAGAGCTCAGCCACTCCTGGCCCTTCCATGTGAAGCCCTCGCAGTCCTGGAGGAGGTCGTGCTAACCACCTGCTCTGATGCCACGTTGCTTAGCTCCAGCATCAGCACCTGGCCTGCAGTGCCAACCACCACCATCTGAGCTGCGTCCTTGCAGAGTACCACCTTCTCCACGGACAGGACTGGATTGTGGCTGTTGATGTCCAAGCAGCCCATCCTGCAGAAGGGTGACCAGTCGTCTCCTAGCCTGTTGGCGTGTTTGCCAGGCCAATGGGCTGGCCTACTGACATGCTTGCAGTCGGCCTGGAAGAGGACAGCTCTGCTAAGCTTGCAGAGTGGCCACAGTGCCATGGCTGGGGACCTCCCAGAACTGCACTGTGTGGTCCTCATTGTAGGTCAGCAGCAGACCTCGCCACCATGGCTCCTGGGCCAGATTCTGGCCCCTGGTGATGGACCAGCTGGAGGCACTGCAGGCCCCCTGGGGGTGCTGCAACTCGCCAGAGCTTACAACATGGGCCCACAGCTTGGCGGGGACCTTGGCGAAATGGGCCAAGCAGGTAACTGCCAATGGGTATCTCTGTCTTAATGCTGAATATATACAGGAGAATATTTTTTCTAGATTTTAACTCTATCATTTCTCCATACGTTATTTAGCTGCCACAAGCAAACATGCTGGGCATCCAGTGAGCATTTGGGCATAAGTCTTTATCTGAAACAGAAGCTAGGTACAAAGATAAGTTGGAGGAATCAAAGTATTCAAGATGGATTCTACCTGAGCTATCTGTACTGTGAGACATGGCTCAGTTTATACCAACAATAGTGTTATATCTACCAATTTCTAAGTCATTTTCTTATTAAAATACTTGAGCAGGTGTACCTAAAAATGCCTTCAATCACTTCTGTGTTAATTTGAGAGGAGAGTTTTGCAAACCAGTGAAATTTAATTTTAGAATCCCATTCAGTTAAGGCTGGGAAAGAAAGGAAGGCAAATTGGGAGTTTTTGGTTTTGCTTTGACACCTTATAATACAATTAGGGCTTTTATGACCAAAGGAAAGTGATAACTACAGAAGAAAATTATGACAGTTCTAACATTCAGTAGATTAAAAGGTTTTATGTACATTATCAAACTCACCTCAGTAGTTCCAGAAAGAAGGGAGAGAGAAATGTTGCTATTTGTGTTTTATACCAATGTCAGTAGTATTAAATTATCAAAGAACGTATTTTAAATGCGAATATGTATACTGTATATATATACATACAGTACACACACAGAATGAGAATAGCTTTAACTTTCCCAGTTTTTAAACTTTTTTTTCATCATCAGTGGTTTCCTTTAAGAAAGTTTTTCAGGTAAGCATCCTAGCATGTTCTGTTTTCCATCTTGTTTATCATTAAGTTGTCATGTTTTATTCTTTGTTTCAACTGGGTGATGTTAAGGGATTGATGGTCCAGTACGTAAACAAACTGACGAGAGGAGCTAGAGAAGACACCAGGAGGCTCATGATGAAATCTTTCTTTTTTTTTTTTTTAAAGATTTTCTTTATTTATTTGAGAGAGAGAGTGAGCAAGTGAGAGAGAGAGCATGAGCAGAGGGAGAGGGAGAAACAGGCTCCCTGCTAAGCACAGAGACTGATGTGGGGCTCAATCCCAGGACCCTGAGATCATGATCTGAGCCGAAGGCAGATGCTTAACCAACTGAGCCACCCAGGGCCCCAGAAACCTTTCTTAATGACATTTCCCTATGAACACAGCCTGCCTACAAGCTGTTACTGAATCAAGAGCATATCACCAAGTGGAAGTTTGGAATTGACCCCCCTACACACACACACACACACACACACACACATCACAGGTGCAAAAATCCTGCATAGAGTTGACATCTGTCTTCCACTTTGGTTCCTAGACTTTGTCACTAACCTCACCAATGAGCAAATATAAGTACATCTGCTTTCTAAGAAAGCTCCTATTGAATTACCAATACTACACTATAATTTCCAAGTTAGTGCAATAATCCATAAACATTAGCATTGCTCCCAAACTATGCTGAGTATGCAAAATAAATCATGAGTCACAAAATATTTGCTACAAAGCCAAGCCCATCCTTCACACGAACAATTTTCAGAAATGCAGACAGACTTACGAGCAACACTTGCCTAAAAATTTTTAGAACTTTTCCTGCCCTTTGAGACCATTCTTCAACATCAGGTTCAGCTCCTATAGTGAACTGAACATAAAGCTTAAAGATGAACAAATGTAAATTAAGATAAATTATTCTATTTTCAGTTAATAGTTTGGTAGAGCTTACTGAAGGAAATGTCACGTTACTTAATTTTCCGAGCTCCAGTTTTTGCTTTCTCGTATATCCAAATGCATACATACACAGACACAGACATGTACACCCACTTCTTGACTTCTCTTGACTTCTCTAATAATGGGTTGACATTCTGGAGTCACTGATTTTCAGTGGCATAACCAAAACTTTCTCAATCAGGAATTGTAAAAGTATATCTTCTAGGATCTCCATTCATTCCTACCAGATTTCCTTCTACATAGGCATAGGTTCCCTTTGATAGTCAGGATCAACGTTAACATATTTGATATCAGGTAGATGTCAACATGTTTTAGTTTTATTTTTTAACAGCAAAACAGCCCAGATTTTCTTTGTAATTTATTTTTGGTGTCCGTATCATTCCATTTTCTCCACGCTGCCCTTTGGAAGCACATTTAAATCTTCCTTAAAATATAGTGAGCACTCTTCTAGAGAATGCCTAACTTTATTTTAGTTCCTTTGATTTGCAATGCATAGCTGTAGCAATACATTTCCACATATTATTTGTTTTCATCACTGAAGCTCTTTGTTGCAAAGAGTTCTTAGAAGTTTGCTTTTTGGGATAACTTCCTAGGCTGTCAGGTTTCTACTCAGAACTCTTTGCCTTCTTTTTTTTTTTTTAAGATTTTATTTATTTATTTGAGAGAGAGAGAGAGCATGAGAGGGGGGAGGGTCAGAGGGAGAAGCAGACTCCCCGCCGAGCAGGGAGCCCGATGCGGGACTCGATCCCGGGACTCCAGGATCAGGACCTGAGCTGAAGGCAGTCGCCCAACCGACTGAGCCATCCAGGTGCCCAGAACTCTTTGCCTTCTGACTGGTGTAATTTACATACAATTTAAATTGTCTTCATTTGATTAGATTAGGGGATGGCATGAGATGATTCTAGGTTTTCAAACTTCTGTGTACTTAATGCATTAAGAAAAAAGGGCAATTTCAAAGTAGAAGCTCAAGACCAAATAGGGGGCAGGGCAGGGTAAGAATCATGTGTGGTGTTAGCAGGGGTAGTTGAGGCACGGGGATAGGCACTGTTGCCAAGGGACATTTCACGTCTAAAAGCAAGCTCACTGATAATTTTGCAGAGACTATTGCATGGACGCTGCTCTAAATGCTTCTTGTTCTTTCCCAACTGAATTCATATCAAGTCTAGTAGAAGAGTAGATGTTGCTTTTTCTTGGGGAGCCGATCCATCATTGCCCTGAGAATGCCAGAACACGTGCCAAGGAATGGTGGAGGTTAGATTCTACTTCTGGAGGAATGACGTAACTTGGTAACTTCCTTCCAAGTGATCCATTCATTAACATGTCTTATAAATCTCTCATCAGCCGGGGTAGTTTAAAAAACAAACAGACAAGAAAACAACTGTGGGAGTAAATGTGTTGTCCTCATTGACAAGTGCTTTGACCACTAAACCACTTCTAAATTCTCAAGATGATATATTTATACGTGTGTGTGTGTGTTACTGGTACTTAATGCTGTGCTGCCTGCTAATTTAGTTTCATCTACAGTCTTGGAAATGATTTCTTTCCTTCCAAGATCCAAGTCATTACTGTGAATAATTGAAAAAGCAGGGCTCTACCCTCTTGGTAACATCTTTCCACCTTGCAGTCATCCCACTGATTGGCACTGCTGTGGCCATGCCTGACCCTTCACCCAGTTTGAGGGCTTGTCTGCCTGCCTCGTGCAGCCCCGTACTTCCCGCACTCACTTTTCTTGTTGAAATGTTTCCTGACAATGTACGTGTACTATTAAATGTGCATGCAGTTCCTCACCATGTTCCTCCTTTGTGCCAGTCATGTATCTTGATTTAGTCTTTTGTGTCTATTTTTTTCCTAACTTACACAGACTTTTTTTCTCCAGCAAAACTGAATCCATACAGCAACAGCTAGTGTCCTGCCCCAAATGTGCTCTCCCCTGTCTCTCAAGGTGCAAGTTCAGTGCTAGACTTTTCCTTTTCCATCCTGCTTAGAGATTCTGTGACATGCACTGTCTCCACTATTTCTAGAAGATGCCCAATAAATGTGTGCAGAGTTGAAATATGTCTTTCTTTCATTAAAATATAAGCTCCTTGAGGACAGGGACTGTGCCTTAGTGCCCCTTGCGATGTACATGCGGCATTAGGCATTTTTAAGACATATTTTTTGATTCCCAGATTTTTTGATAAATTTGAGAAACTATTTTGCTCAAGTTTTTTTTTTTTTTTTTTTTAAGAAAGGTCGGATTTTCGATTTTTCCAATTCTTGCAAGTCTTCTATTTTAGATAGTAGTTCCTCAAAGGGACTCAGCTATTTCCCTGCTATGTCACGGTCCAATGTCTGCTTCCTATAGGCTTTTCTGTGTGTATCTTCTGGGGGGGGCGGGGAAGCTCTTGTCCAGTCTGCTGCTCTGTAGAAATAACTGAAAGGGCAATAATGTGGCATTTGTGAGATGTTAAAAAATGGAAGGAAGGGGAGGCTTTTAATTGTATGGGAAATTTAATTAGATTTAGACTAATTAAATTCATTTTTTATATTAACATGTTCACAAATATTATTGCATCTCATTAGATTTCATTCTTCTAGCCTTACTGAACAATATTCAGTAGTAGTTTCAGATTACAATAAGTTCATTATGAAGATAAGGTGGAATTAGTGTAGGAAGCTCAGCTGGTTGAAGGGGTCTGTACTTTAATTACTGCAGAGGGTGTGCATATTAATTACAACACAAGTGATATTTACTGTACCTCAGGAACATATGACAGGGTAGAGATACTGACAGCACCAGCTAATAAACTCAGTATGATAATGAGGAGAAAAGACCATAAAAATAGAAGGAAATAAAATTATTCATAAAGTATATTGATCCCAAAGTAAAGACATTAAGCTCTGATGAAGGGCAACAAAAGGGAAGCTCCTCACTTTATCAAACAAATAATCAAAGTAGAGAAATGTTAGCGGGGAGACAGATTGTGATTATACTGGTCACATGATCACACTCCAGAGAGTACACGGGAGCCATAACATGGGAGATTTTTAATAAATCAGCAGAAAGCCATACTGTCACCTGCAGGAACCGAGGTCTCAGTGGCTAAGGACAGCTCCGTAGAGAAGTCGAATGTGCTGTGGTGTAAACTGGGAGGAACCACATGCATACAAAATTTGGCTCAAGAGCCACTGTCCCCTCTGAAAAAACCAAGGGCAAACCTAAGAATCTTGTGAGAATTACTCTCAATAGCAACCTGGGGGCCCTCACCCACTTTTCCCTGTCCTTAGAAATCACCAGCTCTGATTTTGAGATGGTAAATAAGGGAACAGTTGGGGGTTGGTTGGAGAATTTTCCCAGTAAATGCTCAATTATGTCATGATCCTGTCTGAATCTGCACAGCCCGAAGGAAAGTTCAAATTTTGGCCTACAGCGATTAAATCTGAGATTTGTTTTGTTTTGTTTTTACATGGGCCTTCCAAAGAAACGGTCATTTTTTAAAAACAATTATTTAATCAACTACCAACGTTTACAAACAAGTTCATTTTAGAAAAAAAAAATTGGCTAAAGTGCTAATTCTTAATTTACATTAAATAATTACTATAGTCAGGTTTCTGCTAAGTATTTGTCATTTTCGAGTTTATTAGCCAAAATCTGCCATAAATTGTGCTCGTAGTTGAGTTATTATGGATAGAAAGTACATCAGTTACCTATTTATTTTAACACATGGAATAATGATGTTGACCAGACTCTCACAATTGCTCTAAGTTAATTTTGTGAGGAAAACATTCTGTTGTGGGTGTATATATGAATAGTGATTTTAATATATATTGGAAATATGTGATATATATTTGTACATATGAACTTGAATCTCTATGTAACAGAACATGCAGTCTGGTTAAAACACCTCAAAAGATAATAGTAAACTTAGAGAAAACGGAAAGAAGGGCATACATTGGGCAGTGCATAATCTGGGCCTGCATTTTGGTGACACAGAGGTGTCTGGAAACAAAAAACAAAAGAGATTGTTCATTTTGGTTGAAATCTATAAATTCATCAGTTGAAAGGATTAGACTTCGAATTACTGAATGAAATTATGGGAAATCTCTCTTTGCAACTTGGTCAAGACAAATAAGATGAATAACGAACTCACTCAGTTCTGAATTAGTTTAATTTATGCATCCTGGAGCGGAAGTGAAGCTAGCCCTGGACACCATCATGAAATGGGGGTGTCATGCCTGGTTTCCTGTACCTCCATCTCCCTTTTCCAGTGCCTTACTCTATCCCAATATCCAATGTTTTCATGCTTGCCTTTCTTTCCTTTGGTGGAGGGGTTGAGAAGTGATTTCACTTATATTAAGGTGAAATATTTCCAGGAATATTTTTATTTTAAGATAAAAATGTTCCATGTAAGCTTACGTTATAGCGTGACTATTAAACAAAGTATTTCTGTATGAGCAGAGGATCTACCTGAATTGACTCAAATGTATCAAATAGTTATAAACAAGACCCACGTGAAAGGCCGGGCATAATCAGAATGTGAGGAAGAGAGGTGGTAATTCAAGTTTTATAATTGGTATTGCTGTGAACTGTATTATTTTCACTAATATATGTTTGATATTTACAGTGTTAAGACATAAGGGTCTAGGATTGTATGGTATCAGGAACATGGTAGGTAGGTGTTTGATAAGTATTTAATGAAAGAATGAATAAACAAATGATTCATTTACTGAACGAATGAATGATTGAATGGGTCCACCTCAGGGGGTGTTTCATCAGTCCTTGAAAATTACTGGTGGTGTTTCTGTTGGATCTGGTGAACTGAGTACTGTCTGTAACCCTGGCATTTGGCTCTCTGTGCTAGCAGTCCATCAGCACCCCCTTGAAATGTGAGTGCTGGCCAGAGTGGATTACTACCGTTGAGCGGCGAGGCCCTCGCTCTGTGTTTGGATGTAAAGACTACAGGTGGTAATGGGAGATTGATGCACTTGTGTTGAAATGTGGAGCATGAACTCATCTCTAGTTTACCCCTTGGGAGATTCAAACAGTTTTATGGTAAATATGAATAGCTTTAGCAGACTTTCAGTTATCAATATGCCGATGTTTTGTTTTGTTTTCTCCCCCAAAATACCCTGATACTTGGAAACAGAAGAATAGTTTAGGTGCGTACCAATGATACGTATAGATGGGAAACTCCGAGCCTATGATTCCTACTGACTTGGATTTAGGCTGAGCTATTTATTAGTATTAAAGAATCAGAACACGATAGAGGCACAATAGAGGGAAAATTTATTTAAAATTTAGCAGAGTATAATTCTGATTTTCTATTAGTGTTTCATGGGTTTCAGATATGGGTTTACTTCTCTTTGTCAGAGCTTTACATTTTTCCTGTTAGTTTTTTTTGTTTCTGGTCCCTCTCACAAGGTTCCTGCTGTCCTCATGGCATCTCATGTGCCCTTAGTTCCTTCCCTTCCCTCATATGTGCTGCTTCAGTGATCTGTAGTTCATTGTTCATCATTATTTTTCATCCTCCTCCCATCTAATTTGGTTCTGATATTTGTTTCTGCAAACATTACTTTCTCTTTTCTATGTCTCTACTTTAATGGCTAATTTTTTTTGAATTTGACATTCTGGAACAGCTCTTCTCTTTTCCAGCAGCGGAAGAGTTGAGTTTGTTGAGAAACAATTTTGGGGACATCTATCAATGTTGACTTAAGAAAGAAGGGTAGTCCTTAGCTTCCTTTATTTATTTCTTCTTTGAGTAATGAAGAGGCAAAGTGTTGGATGTAGTTATTAAATAGACATGAATTCTAGACATGTTGTAGAAAGCAGAGGATTTAGATATTAGAATATCAGTGAGACAAAATAGGTTGTATCACCTAACGATTGGGGTAACTAGCCTACAACATCAATTAAGGAAATCGTTCTTTTTTACTTTTTGAATATGTATATGGGCAATCCTGCTGCACTTTATTGGTTGAAATTAAAAATTTAAGGTTAAACAAAATAGATGATCTCTAAAAATATATTATACTTGATTCAATATGCTTTGTAATCTCTGCAGTCACAGGGAGCCACAAAATTCTTGTGTTTCAACTACACAGAAAATCTTGTTAATTGTTGGGCGCCTGGGTGGCTCAGTTATTAAGCGTCTGCCTTTGGCTCAGGTCATGATCCCAGGGTCCTGGGATCGAGTCCCACATCAGGCTCCCAGTTCGGTGGGAAGCCTGCTTCTCCCTCTCCCACTCCCCCTGCTTGTGTTCCTGCTCTTGCTATCTCTCTCTCTGTCAAATAAATAAGTAAAATATTTAAAAAAAAAAAAAAAGAAAATCTTGTTAATTGTTGTTGCAATGAAGCAAAACTTACAGAATGTCCCCAAAGCATTTGAACTTAGTGCAGGGTTTAATATCTTTAAGCACCTTAAGCTCCAAGTAATTGCATAACTTAAAGTTTTAGAAGGTTAAGTTTTTACTGTAAACGAATTTATGTTTGTGTACATTGATAATTAGAAGTATTTTGTGAAAATCTGAGGAAGTAAGATTGAATAGATAATTAAAAATTGCAATATTTAATCAGTAAAAAAGATGCATATGATTGTTCTTGCCATTCTATTTCTTGGACCTTGTAAATCTTCATAAATCCCTTTCCTTTCCTTTTTCTTTTTTTTTTTTTAAGATAGTGTTGTATATTCATTACCACAAAGTGAAAGTCATAGTCAAGGTTTTCTGTAAGTCTTAGATTGTATAGCTCCAAAGAATGTATTAAAATAGTAATTCATTGAGAAACCTCAAAACTGTGTCAAAGAATAGTATTAATAGGAATAAAAGAACAGAAAAAACAACCTGTGATGGAAAATCACAGATCTCTTAGAAATTGTCAAATTGATCAGCATCACTAGGAACTATTGAGAAGAGCAGAGGTTCTATGCTTGTTATTTGATTTAACAACAACAAATATCAAAACAAAAATGTTTGATTTCTTTTGAGAAAGATCATTTTTTCCATTACCTTTTCTGAAACAGTCCCCACCCTCTGTTCCCTCATTCCTGTTACAATTAGTCATTACCTACTGTTGCTTATGATTTGTTGGCAGTCTCTAACTGCAATCTGTTGCTTTGTGACAGATCAATTCTTTTAGCCTACAGACTCGTTCTTGAATTCAGCCAAAATGAAAAAAAAAAAAACAAACCATATATGTATGTATGTATATATGTAAAAGTCTAAGTCACATTGCTCTGGCTAATGTGGCAGATCATTCTTTTAAAAGGGTGCTCTTAAAGGGAGACCATTAATGAACCCTGCATGTATATAAAGGGAGTGAATGACATTAAGTGACCCCCCTGTGGGTGTCAGGTTCAGGGTCCATATGTATCGACTGTGGAATCTGAAGTATGTTCATTTACTATCGTCATTTTTAAAGGAGACAATTTCAGAGCAATATTTTAGTTAGAGAAGTTGCTTCTGCGCCTACTGAAGAGAATTTGTAGAAATCCTGTTGTTTATACCCACACACATATAGATGTATACACACACCACTGAGTTTAAATAATCCCAGTAAGATTCATATTGCTCAAGTTTTTTAGCAAAAGAAATTATAGTTTTCTTGCAATCAATTTAACAGTCAGAGCTTTGGTGTAGCAAAATATATGCTTCGTAGCCCTTCAAAATTTACGCAGTTTGTACATATAGATACATGCTGTATATATTTTGAAGTGATACGTATGTTGAAATTTTTCCTCACTTAAAACCATGCTGCATAATTGATTGGAAGAGTTACTCTCATCACAGTCTATTTTTGCAGCAAAGCAGAGGCTATTTGAGATGCTTGTGTTTTTTTTTTTTTCTTAAATGCTTTACTTTATTGCAAGGAAAGGAAAAACTAGTCATTATATAACAAGATATTATTCATCATTGGTTTTGTTTTGAACAATGCTGAATTGAGTAACATTACTGCATAACAAGCTAAATATATTAAAAAACATTTTCTCCATTTAACTTTTGGTGTCACTGTTGTCTGACTCAGTGAGACCCTCTTTGGTGAAACACACACACACACACACATATTCACATGCTCATTGACATTTTAAAAATATGTAATCCCATGAGTTTGCTACTTTACAGACCCAAGGAACAGCTTGCTTCTCAACATTTCTATATAATAAGGTCGCCTCAATCACAAGGCCACAGCTGCCAAATTAAGAAAATTGGTGGGCTATTGAGGAAAATACTACTGAACCAAAAGGCAGATGTTTCACTGTATGTTATACATTGGTGAACACCCTCAATCTGTCAGCATGCATTTTCTAAAGGCATAAACTAGCCACTGTCTTGGTTCCTGTTTTCATTTTGAGTTTGTCATGGGCCCCCTTATTTGGCTCCTGGAAAACTACCAACTTTTCTTACTCTAAAAAGAAGACAAGGTACTCATTCATGAGAAATCACTCTAACCACTTGAGAAATACCTTAAAAATTTTTTCAAGCTCGATTTGGAAGGAGGCTATAGGCATTATGGTCATTATGCAACTTTACAAATGAATCCATGACAGCTAACGCAGAATTTAAATGGTATATCAATATACACAAGCCATGGGGGCTACTACATAGCACAGGCAAGATTAGGTTGCAACACGCTTGCATTTTTAGTCTGATTATTCTTTTCACCAACTCCCTTTATAAAGAAAGGGAGGAGTCCTTAAACATACAAATTTGGAAATTAAGGACTGAAGATGTTACTCCAAGTAAGCAAGGGATATCGAAAGCAGCCGCTTTTCTATACTTTGTTTTGCATCATTTGGTTGCATTTAACTGTGTTTGTAATCATTTAGGATAATCTTTTTCGAAAATTATGAGAATTTCCATTACAATTAATTTTTCTAGTTTTATAATTTCTACAGACTTAAGACTAGAAAAAATTACTTAAGTGAATACACTAATTCATTGTAACATTATGTTAGATTAAAGTTTACTTTTAACATGATATCATTGTACTCAGATTCTGAAGACTATCAAATTATTCAGATTATACTAGATTTGAATAAATAGCAGAAAACACACAGAAACGAATTCAAACATATTCCTTTGTTCTGGTAAATTACTACATATGCCTCTAGCTGCCTGGTATCTAAGGTTCTGTAAAAGGAGATTTTTTTTTTTTTTTTGCCCTCCCAGTGTGTTTTATCCACCATTTAAAACACATTTGAAATATATTGCAATTGCGTGAGAAGTGACATAAATACATTTGGTGATTAATATTTATTTGATCAACTGTGAGTGCAACAATATGACTTCTAATCTGAAACCACACAAGCTTCCTTTTCAGCAATCCTGCCTTTCAAAGCCTTTCATTTGCTATATCACAGGCTGATCTTGGAAAGAGAATCTGTTCGATGTACTTTTCCCTACTCCTTTTCCAACTTGAAACAGGAGAGTGGGCATTTAGCCGCATTTCCAGGTGTGCCACATTGGACCTTGTCAAATGTGCAAAGGACGGGGGAAACTCTTCGACTCTTGGCCTGTGGGTGATTCCTGAGAGCTTGGCCTGCTGAAACACGTTCCAGGGTCTATGTATTTGAAGGTCTGCACATAGGTTATCTGCAACGTATGAACATGCTCACACGCATTTTGTAAAGTGGCAGAGTGGATGTCTGGAGAACATCTCCCAGTGCTAAGCAGAGATCCTGTTCTATCTATCTCGTATTATTATTCCTATTGTTTTATTTCCATCCCCAGTGCTCGTGGTGTCTTTTGTGGCACTTCAGCTGTGATGAGATGGGCGGGTGAGCAGCTTCCTCTAGAACTGGAGCCAGCTGGTTTGGAAGACTGGCAAACCCTCAACTCTCCCTCCATCCACCACGTTAGAGATTGACTTTATTATCTGCCGTAGCTCCATGCCATGCCCAGTTTCCAGGGGCCCGGGATGTAAGCACGTAGCACAGGCCGATTCGCCGTTGTACGTATTTTGATTTAGTCATAACCTCAGGAATTGCCTTTTAACAACAACTACAAAAAAAAGTGAGGGTCATCCACTTCTAATGCTGGAAACCCTGTGATAATCTGTTCCATGCATTCAAATGAAAATATGACTTCTTGGCAGAGAATAGCATTATAATGTAAAATCCCATATGCTGTTATACAGTATGTTGCAATCTGTTTTACGGCTGCCTCTATTCTAACGAGTGAATACTGCCAATAAAGCAATTGAAGATAACACTAATTGCTTATTTCTGTGATCCATAATTTTTATGGCTGCCTTATAGCTCTTTAGTCAAATAGATGCTTTTTGGCCTTTAAGATCTAGAATTCGTGTTCTGTAGCAATTGAAACTGGAAATGTACATGCTGGCCTGAGAGGCTTTTCTGTACTTGATGAGTAGGAGGCAGCAGAAAAATAATGGAAAGATGCGGAAGAAAACGAAGTCTTAAGTCGGCTCTAACCGGTAACCCCTAGATTTTATCGATATTCAGGTAACTTTAAAGAGACACATAAATACATGGCTGTGGATGACACTAAATGACGTCGTCAGGTGTTGTTAGGCCTCGTGCCTTCTGGGGCCTGGTGGACACAAAGGGGACCATGGAAGACGCCATGGTTGTGTGAACACAGCTGGCTGGAGATAAGGCTCTGTGTTCGATCCCGGGTTTCCCACGTATTGGCAATATGACTGTGTGATCTCGAGACAGTGATTCAACTTTTCTGAGTTTAGGCTGAAACGCTGTGATGACTAAGAGGATGGGAACACACTGCTGACTGGAAAGTACTCTCCTCACATTAGGGATTGTGCTGGATCCCTTTTGGGGCCATCGTGACATGCTTGTTCGTGAATATGCGTATAGAAATCACAAGCTAGGCAGCATTTGTCCAAGAATGTATCCAGCTCTTGGCTATTATTCAGAGTGGAGTCTGGGGACCGGGAGCCCTGGCCTCACCTGGGAGTTTGGTTAGAAATGCACAATCACTGGCCCCACCCCAGGCTGCTGATGAGATTCTTCCCTTTATTAGAATCCTGAGGTGATTAGTATGCACACTGAAGACTGAGAAACCCCGATATAGTCGAACTTACCTCATGGATGAGTAAGTTGAGATTCAGCAAGGTGAAGTGATTCATAAGAGGTCACGTAGTACGTTCAGAGCTAAGCCAGGATGAGAGAGCTCAGGGCTTCGGACTCTTGTTTAATCCATGCTGCCTCCCCCTTAAAATAGGGAATGTTTAATTTTATTGTGTGACAGATTTCAGATTAACCACATAGGCTCAAAAGTGGGCAACGTATTTGCAGCTTAAAATAATGTAAGTCAGAAAAGCCATCTGTTTCTGCTTTACTTGGTCAGATAGTGAAAATAAAAATCAAAGCAAACAATAGGCTGTATTACTGAGCTTAAATTATATATGAAAAGTGTCTAGGATACTCAAAGATTTCTACTCATGAAGTTCTGTAGACATGTTCTCAAATTCTCAAATTGAAGCATTTAAGAATATGCTCTGAAATTCAGACAAAGTACACGTGCAAAGGTCACAGGGTCCTAGTATTCCATTTTTCTCTTTGTATCCAACTTTCTAGCTAGTATAATCTCTGGCAGTGTTTTTTTACATATATTACAAGCTGAGCACTGCAAACCAATATAACTTGCTTATTATCCCATTTAATCTTCACTACGAATCTGTGGGGTACTACTATTATCCTCATTTTATAAATGAAATGATGAACCTCAGGAAAAGAACTTGTCCAAGGACACACAGCCAGCAAGATGAAACTGATTGAAGAATGAGGAGTCTAAGTAGATCTTCCAAATTAATGCTGTGACTAGTGAGTCAGACTTTTTTTGAGTCCTAATTCCTTAAATTCTGATTTAATTAGATCTTTTCTCTATATGTGAATTTCTACCATAATTTTGTGCAGTGAGGCTGGGACAGAGTTGACCTTTTCTGCCTTTTGCACTGAGCACATGGATGGGTGAAACAGCCAGCGCCCCCGTGTCTCAGGGGTCTGGGGCTGGAGTTGTCTGAGCCAGGGAAGGAAGGAGTCTTAAATGCCCCTGCTCTTCTCTCCGTGGTCAAAACAGCCTCCCCCAAAATGCTGAGTCTAGGTTCTTGGTTCAACAGCTCTTATTCGCTGGTACTGAGACTGACAACAAATAAAGATTGTAATAAAAATGCCAACGTACTTGCGAATATTCTTAATGAAATCAGCAGCGCAGGCTTTCACAGAGAAATGAATACTGAAGCAAGAAAGAGACAGAGCTGCCCCAAATGGTTCTAGATACAGTGGGAGCCTTGTGACCGAAGGTACAAAGCTTAAGAGAAACCACGTGTGGGAGAAAAGGAAGGAGCAAGAAGGGGAAAGGACTGATACTAGTAATTGCAGAGATAGTCTAAGTAGTGATTAAGAAGCAAATGGCAAAGTGATTGATCTGGAAAAAGAAAGAAACACACACACACAAGCAAACTTAGGATGTTCACACTCATTTTATAGGACACATTCGGCTCCATGCTAATATAGTCCATGTGTAGAATCTCTAAAAGCTGTACCTTGCCAAATGTTAACTGTTGGTATATGCTGAAACCTCATTATGAAAGGATGTGATCAGGAAAACGACTATTGCAACCAGCTGTAACCTATAGCATTCAAATAACTATCTTGGTATAAGAGACAAACACTGACTACTTAATTCCAACACTTTATAACACTACAGAGAAAAAAAAGACACTTGTCTTTCCCTTTATATGCAATTGTTATTTTCCTTTACATTAGATGATGAGATTCTACATTATCTGAGAGTTCCCCAGTTTGGCTACCTGATTTTTTATTTTTTAAATACTGGAGAAAGGGTCAATTTAAGTATCTCTAGCCTACCAACATGGTATCACAGTATTTATGATACCCTGTGATACTAATGAGATTTTTTTTCAAAGAAAGAGAGTAGATCATCTCTTGGATATATATTAAAAAAAAAGTAACCTATCACAAAACTGATTTCTTAGATGAAACTTCATGCAATATGCAACCTATCAAGATTATAGAAACAGAACGATCCCCTATTATTTCTTCTTTAAATCCTGGTTAATTTTTGAAGCTTTCTGCTTTACCTTAGAAATGGGACTAGCATTGCCTTCTTGGACTCTGATCAGCTTGATTTTTCAGCTACACCAAGGGGCTTTTATTTCACCTCTTTGTGAAATTGGCTGGTTTCCTAAAGTTATTCTTCTATTATAATTTAACACAGTAAGAAGAGAGTAGGAAAAAAAGAGAGATCTAATATGGTATTATTTTATGACTACATAAAACTCCATTGTCAGAATGGAAAATACAGGAAAGGCTCTACACACAGATGGCTAAAAAGTTAAAGCCGAGTAAATGATCAGAGAGAGAGAGAGAGAGAGAGAGAGAAAGAATTGTATCACAGTGTATGTTCCTCGGTATTATTTTGTATGCATGTCTTTGAATTTGAAATTCAAATAAGGCTTTTTATATATATATACATAATTGAAAACAATTTTTTGATAAACAAGCAGACCAGATATCCAAACAAGAAGACGCTGCTCTGCCCTTTTCCCATTTAATCACGGAAGTCCTTGTCTTACCTTATATTATAGGAATGGAATTGTAGGGATTAATATGAACAATCTTAACCCTTTTTAACTTACCGTCACGTAATGTTTTCGGCTTACATGCCATGAGAAATGTGGGCAGGGCGGGGTGGGTGGGGATTGGAGGGGTGCAGAGGGGAGGAGGATGAGGGGAGAGGAATAATAGAAACCTTTTTAATATATTGATGCGAAATGAAAAGTAATTCAGAAATGCAATTTAGTGATGACCTCTCCTTTGGGTGGTTATGAAAAACGGCCTTGTTTTCTTTTATAAAGAAATGCTGGCATGCTTGACTTTAGTGAATCAAGAGAATTGTTTGCCAAATAACAGTGATGGTGTGTGTCCTTGTCAGAACACCTGCTGTATTCTCCCAGCAAACACTGGGGCCATGGCGTCTCTCCTCTCATGACACCTCATCAATCCGCTCCTATCAATGTCCCAGCCATGGAGGTGACTTCGAGTGTTCAGAAGCCTTAGAAAATGTCAACGTTTTGGGAGAAAAGGTCAGTCACAGCTTCCCCCCCACCTCCCCTGCCAAGCCACCGTGGGCCTGGCGTTCATTATCCTAATTAAATCCAGCAGCTGAACATCTTCTTATCTGTAGGGGAGGAGAGCAGGGGCATGATGCAATAGGATTGATTTGCATATCCAAAGTTAATTAGTGTGGAGGAGCAGGTGTACAGTAATAATAATTATCACACATGACAATCACCTGTGACCACTTCCCCGCGCCCCTTCCGGGATTCAGCACAGTGATTGCTGGCTGGTTTTTTTCTTGCTTGATACCCATCCTGAGCTGTTTATGTCCTTGTGCCTCTCTTCACAAACCTGCTGTGAGTAGCTCGTCTGTTCCTTAACAGGCGCTGTATTTTTCTCTAAAGGTATATTTTCCCCTGTTTCATTTGGAGGGAGAGACGACTGTAAGGCAGCTATTTTCAATTTTGTTTGCTGAAGTTGTCACATCCTGGTGGAGCCTGGGTATTTATTTTTAGATTACATGTAAGTGGATAAGGGGGGAAAAAAAAGTGCTCAGGATCATAATTTGAAAATCCCATTTTGCATCATTTGAACATTTATCTTGAGCATATGCTGGCGAATCAGTCTGATCCAAAATAAACTTATTAGACAGCAGACACATGAAACCAAGTGACAGTTTGATGTTTGCCACGAGACTGCCCATGCCGGTGTGAAGAGGGGCGGCGAGGCTCCATCCGCAGCCCTCAGCACCCCCAGGCCAGCAGGCTGTGGATGCTCGCTGGACACTGACCTGAAGAAACGGAGGAAGATTTGAGCGGGTTGTTTAGGGTCTGGCAGCATCTAGGGTAATCAAACAAACAAACATTAGCATGATATACCAGTAGGAAGACTTGAAATTGTAGCCTTGGAGGAAATTCAGTGCAGCTCACAGGATGGCTCTCAGGATGCCTTCATCACAGAAAGCTTAGATAGATTACACTCTTCGGATTTCGCTTGCACATAAATGTATAGGTTATGCGTGTTTAAAGTGTTTTCTCTGTCAAACGAGGGTAATTTTTTCAAATTAAGCCAAAAAGCATGCCCTGGAAATGGGATGTGCTTTTATAGAAATGAATTATTGCTGTGTGCTATACAGGAATTTAACACTCACAATGGTAGGCTAATAAGTAGGTAAGAACAGAATATTAAATACAAAGAAATTTTTCTGGGTGAAGGGGAGGCATTAATGTTAAATTAGCTATGAAACTGTGACTGTTTTTAATTTTTTTTTTTTTTCATTTTGACTTTTGTCTGTTTCACTTTTATTTGTCAGGGTACACTTTCGCCAATCAAGTCGAGTATAACAGGTGGGCCTCCCTTTCACACAGCTTTAATGATAAGTGACAGAGATGGCAAAAGGCACTCAACCGCCTGCAGAATGCATTAAAAATTCAAAACTTTACTTATCAGTCTTTTATTAAAACTTTCTGTAATTGTGCAAAATTATTTCCCCACTGGGTTAGCTTTCAATATGGAGTACAATTATATTTCTGACACGAAAATAATTGCAGTTAGGAAAAAAAAAAACTACAAGAAAAGAAGTATTTTTTAAAGTGAAATCCATCCATTTTTACATCCATGAAGAGGCATTACAGTGAAAAATTAAGCGATTACTAAAGTAAAGCTCCAGTTTTGAACATTTGACTTACAGTACTAGACAAGTCTAGTTTGTAGAAATGTAAAGGAATTATGACTGAGGGTTAAAGACTTTCTAGTCCTTGTCTGTTTACCAAGGAAATACTTTGGTGCATTGTATCTTTAATCTGTCAGTGTTAGTGTAGCTAAAATGGTGGATCTAAATTCTTTCCAACAGGATAAATATTAGCAATAGTAGCTGTGTTTCATGGAATTAGCTGTGGTTTTTTTCTATATGACTGATGTCTTCTTAGCTTATGATTATTTTAATTAAGATTTATTTGAGAGAGAGAGAGAAAGCAAGCACAAGGTGGGGGGAGGGGCAGAGGGAGAAGCAGACTCCGTCATGAGCAGAAAGCCTAATGTGGGGCTCAATCCCAGGACCCCGAGATCACGACCTGAGCCAAAGGCAGACGCTTAACCAACTGAGCCAGCCAGGCGCCCCTTAGTTTATGACTTTTAATGCAAGTGTTGATCACTCTGGACAGGGGGCTCTGCTTCCACAGAGCAACATTTAAATAATTCCCAACTTCTACTTTGGTCATCTCCATCTCTTAATCTAAAATATTATCAGTCAAGTTTCTAGGAAAACAATTGCCATGTGTACATTCCCCTAAGATGTAGAGATCAACACGTTTTTGCTTGGGCATCTTTTATGTATAATTCACTATAGTTGGAACTCTGGGAAATATGGAGGCATGAGTTTCTATTTCAACTGGGGCTTTGGGAATCAGCTCAGATTTCCATGAAAGCTGATGCTTACCACCCTTTCTTCCTTTCCACCCTAATGAGACATTCTTGTTGAAGACCAGGAATACTCATTGTGTATTTATTAAGTATTCACATGATGTCAGGCATTGCCACTTAAATCTAAAGTTTTACAAGTCTTCCTCACAGCTTTGCTCCTGATATAAACATATATATATACTCATTTTTAATTTCTTTTTTTTGAACTTAATATACAGCATAAATTATATAAATTGGGAAACTAAAACTATTTATTTATTTTCCTATTAGCGAGTATTTGTATTGTTGTGTGTATGTTTTTTGTTTTTTTTTTTTTAATTGAAGGTCCCTTCTTGGTCCTGCTTCCACCAGTGGCAGTAGCCAGGGGAAAAGGGGAAGGGAACCAGGCAGCCCAAGGAAGGAGTCATCTCTACAACTTTCCATTTATACACAGAACAAAACAGACAAGCACAGAGCCACTATTGTGGGAAGAAGTTCGCAGCATGGGAAAGGGGAGGTGCAGGTGGGGTGCTAGGGTGTCATTAAAAATACAGCACCCCCAGAACTGAGGTGCCTAGGGGCAACTGGTCTACTTCAACCCAAGAGGAATCAGAAGATCAGAAACAGTTTGGGAAGGCCAGAACTGCAGGGACAGAGACAAGAGAAAGGGCCAGGGTGTGGGGGGCTGTTTAGCAACTGGGGTGAAGGGATTGCCCTCCCCCTGCTGGGATCCCCCTAGCCCCTCCAGTCTGGCAGGAAGGGGAAAGTCTGCAGTCCCCAAGGTCAGGTCTGGGGCTGCTAGATGCTCTAGGCAGGGGGCTGGAGGGGTCTCACAAAGGCTTGCCCTCCAGGTAGGTGATGGCACGCCTGCCCCCCTTCAGCTACTCTGCTTAGGATACAGTGATCCTTACCTCGTCATAGTAGTTTGGTTATAATTCATGATTGATCCCTGTCAGCTTCTTCTTGATGGTGTCCTTAGAGCTGGCATAGATCGCTGTGCTCTTAAGGGGTTCAGACTCAGAACATACAAACACCAGGTCCTCCTGCCTGTCTCGTCGGTCTTATAGATTGCATCAGAGGGGGCAGAGTGGCAGTCCTTATTTGGACTGTCTGGACAGGTGGCCCAGGTGTTGTCTTCTACAGTCTGGCCCAGATCACCCACCAGCATCTCCTTGCCCTGCTCCAGGATAATGTTCTTGTCCTCGCTCAGGCAGAAGAACACCACCTTCTTGCACTTCTTCACCTCCTCTGGTGTTGACGACTTCCACACCTTCATGTCATCCAGCACTTTGATGATGCTGTCAGAAACAGCCACACCAGAGGCCGTGTTTCCGGACATGAAAGGAGAGAACAAGGAGAGACGGAAAAGACAAGAGACACTGCAGCTGCTCCCAGGATCTGACTGATGAAACCAAAACTTGAAATTCAAAATTTAAATTGTCCTTAACATGGAATATGTTTATACCTCTATCTCCTACGTAGCTGTTGTCATAATCCATTTGGGCACTTGCATTCTGTGGTGGTGGTCCTACTGTGCACGGGAGGTTTGGAAACTTTAATTATAGTCTCGGTTATACTACCGGTTAGTGTGTCCTCAAGTGAGTAATTTTAGTCTTTATCTGAGATGCTTTGTCTTATCTCTTCCTCCCTAATTTCTCTTTCTCCTAAATAATAAGCAGTTATTGAAAGATCACTGTGGGCCAGGAACTTTTCTAAGCAATGTGTTAACCCACTGGATATTTATAACAACCTCATGAAGGAGGTACTATGATCACCCCCTCAGAGGGAATGTATTACTTAGGAAAGCTGGGAGAAGGTAATCAAACTGGGTTCACAGGCACTGAGGATAGAGTGGAGAGGAGTCTGTGGCCACTGGGGACAGTCTTTGGACCACCGAGATGATTCATGAGATTTATGACTGCCAGTTGCCGGCTACTAACTTCCTGACCTTTAGCCCCAGAGGTCTCCAAAGCAAAACTTGCTCTTGAAAGTTTTGATTTGACATTTGATGAAGGAATGAATGTAATACTACTGAAGCTCTGTTCATAGAAGGGAGTTCTTGAGAGCAGAACAATTAGACATGGAGGTTTTCTACTCTGAGTTTAGATCTGGAGGCCCTACATAAAGCTCAGGTCCTGCAATTGTCTTGCCCAGTCAGATAAGTGTCAGCCCCACCTATTGCAAATTTTAGAGAATAATATGTCAACTTTGTAAAGAAAAAGAAACAGCAAGTTTACACAGACTTTAAATCACACTGAACACTTTGCAGTAAGTTTCACCAGGTAACAATACTGCTTTGCCACATGTCGTCTCCTTGACCTGCCAAGGTATAGAAAGCTTTGTAGAAATAATAACTAACAAAGATGGGCTGGGCAAGTGGGTGGTTGGAACATTAGCTCTTCAGAGCTCTTTCTGGCCTTGGTGTTGAGTCATTTGAGGCAGACACTGGGTCAGATTCTTGATTCTTGTGTGCCTGTTTGTCCCTTGGAATAAGGGGAAGAAAGGCAGTACTTGGCACCAAGACAAGGTTCACGAAGTGCTTTAAGTGCCTGAATTGAAAGGCTGTAACATCAAACAGAAGTGGATAACATTCTGTTTTTACGGATGGCATGAATAAGAAGCATAGGTGATCTGACTGAAAACAGCTCTGCGTAAGAGTTTTGTTTTTTTTTTTTTTCAGAAATGGGGGATGATTGGCAGAGGCCGAGAAGGCAGGGATGTCATACACCTTGGCCCTGGCCACTGTCACTTGGCATCTAAGGGACAGCATTAGAGCTGGCCTCAGACCCTCACGGGCACAGAGGCGTAAGAGAAGGAGGGCAAGCAGAGGGATAACTCCTTCTCCACTTTGGGAACCCTACGACATACTGCGGAAAGAACAGACACCTCGGGGACCATTAATACGAATTTAGAGAATGCGTCACTTTGGGAGAGATGATAAAATGCAAACACCAGGGAAAGAAAGGGTCTTTGTTTACTTTCCCTTTTCCTGGTATATGGCTAAACAGGTTAAACACCTGTGTGAAGAGGGTGCTTCAGGGACACCCTCCTACTCGAACTGTTCATGGGCGTCTTGGAGATTGCACTCCTCTCCTTGTGCGGTGATCAGTCGCCTCTTCATCACTGGCGAGGCCGGCAGCGAGGAGCAGGGCCTTCACCTGCAGGTGTTGCCATGGCAGAGGACACTTGGAAGAGATTCAAGCAACATTAAAAGGCAAAAGTGAAAATGAGAGTAGAGAGAAAATAGAAGCTTGATTTAAGGAGACATTTGAGTGGATCAAATTGCCTCCCTCATGATGGCCAAACTCCAGATCAACCCTACTTTTTTCCTCCCTGACTTCTGAGTCCTGGTAATCTGGCACATAAGCTGACTTTGTTTAAAACTTAAAAAAAAAAAATTTTTTTTAAATATAGCAAGATTTATTTTTAACACACTGTAAAAATTATTCTGCCCCTAGGAGACACGGTTTGGTTTCTTAATCCAAACAGAATTAAGAAGTTATGAAATGAGAATTGGCTTATTGACTCAGTAAAACAGTTTCTTTTTCCCTTTTCAAAAATTAGCTAGCAAAGTAGTCCGTTTTATCTGCTACGCTGGGTTTTTCCTCTCATCCCTACCTTCTTTACTGCCCGTGCAGTTTCTCCAGGAAGCCAAGCCACGTTTCTTCCGTGTCACTCAGATTTTGCCTCAACTTTCACTTGGTTGGCACATGGAACTCACTTTTCTCTTTCTTCCCACTTCTCCATATTGGCCTATCATACAGAATAATCCAGTTTATTTACTAAGCACCCCCAGAACTTGAAGATATTTATAGTCAGATTTTCTACAAGTCATTGTTCTCAAAGTTAGAAAACTATATATCTCTCTGTATTTTAGGAATTTTCCATTAAAGCCAATGACAGATTCCCTTTTTTCACCCTGGTTGGTTAATTCCCTTTATATAGTCAGGTTAATAATAATAATAATAATAATAAAATATGTGTTGACTGCATAACCAGTGGCAACAGTTTCTTGGGGAGGGCGGGTGGGAGGAGGCCCTGGGTATAGGGATAGCTCCCCAGGGTTGAGGAGTCCTGTGCTGGAGGTGCATGGGAAAGCAAAGCCTGTTCCATGGTAGATAGTAAACATTTAATACATACTAGTTTCCTGAATTTCTTCTGAGTTCTTAATAAGAGAAATGTGCCGTGCCTCTAGCTGTGCTTTCTCTAGCAGGGCAGAGAGAAATGTAGGGCTCATCTAGGTCTTGGGAATGTTGGGGTGGGGAAGCTTGGAACTGGGAACATCTGTAGGACTCTTCTTGATGTTCCCTTCTGAATTGGTTGAGAAAGATCAACCCACTCTTAGCTACTATTTCTACTAGGAAACAGATTTGAAAATAGGATGATGTTTTTTAAAGCGTAAGGGCTTGCAGATGACTCAGATGTGTACAGTGAGACCGCATTGTTGGGAAGCACTTGGGCTGGACAGAACCATCTTCTAGAAATTGGAGTTACCTGATGCTCTCTGGGCCTTTTGCTTCCAGGTCATTTCTGTGTTCCCTGGAAAACTGAAGAGAAAGTGTCTTTATAATGAATCTTCTCTTATATGATCTGGCATGTGATTAACTTTGCTTGGCCTTCATCTTAAAAGTCAGTTCAAGTAAACAAAGGACCTTCCTCAAGAAAGGTCAGTGGGAGGGAGGTTGCCCTGTGACATAGTTCTGAGCTAGAACCTGGAGGGATCTCGTAGGCCCTATGATGAAAAAATGTCATTTACATGGACCAGGAGAGAAAAAGGCATAAAGAGAAATGAAGGGGGCCTGGCCCTGAGATCTGGTTCTCTTACATCCACAGGTTAATGTAGGTCCTCAGTTTGCTCTGTGCAAAGAAAATAGTCTCCAAAGTGAGCGCCAATACTACCATCTTTTGACATTTGAAGGTCAGCATGGTAAAATTTGCCAATGCCTTTTTCTAGCTGTTGTCTACCTCGAAGAAGTTATGGACCAAGATTGTCACAGGTTTTCTGAATATTCTAATCAAATTTTGATCTGGTTGTATTGTCTAAGCTACCGTCGATACGTCGACGTGTTATGTGTGAAGCTGAGGCACGAGAGTGACTAACAGCCACCGAGCATCTCCTTTATTCCACGGTCACACTGTCTTACAGTAAGGCCCAGAAGTTCTTTGATGGAACAAGAATTAATGCCAAAGTTGAATGAGTTACAGCCGCTACCACCTAATTAAAATGATTTTGTGCCAGTTGCTTTTGTTGGGCTGGATGCGCACATAATATAATTTTAATCCTGTTTATATACACTCTTGGGATAGATTTGAGATTAGCATTGCCATTTAAGTGAGGTTAATCAAGCCTACTGTATGCAGCGTTTGTTTCTCCACTGGATGTGAAAGGTGACCACTGCTGCTGGTCACCCAACTGCCCGCTTACCCGATTAACAAGAAAGAGGTGATTTTCAGTGTCTGATCATTAACCCAGCCTCAGCCCCAGCGACACTTTCTGTCTAGTCCTTGGAATGGTGCAGCTGTTGTCAGTCACAGAGGAGAACTCCAGTTAGGAACCGCTTTGCTTTGGCTGTGGCTACATGCCTCCACACAAGGGGAGGGGGAAGAGAGGAAAAAAGAGAGACCAAAAAAAAAAAAAATACAGCTCCCCTAAAAAGCAAACACCATTTTTTGTATGCCTGGCTCTGTTTATGTATATAAAATGGACATTATGGTGGAGTGAAAAAGACCCTCGTAAAAATCCTTCTTGAAAACTATTGTTGCTGACAGCCGTGACCTCTGTGAGTCTGCATGTTTACCCATAATTCATAATTAACAAAGACATTAGAACTGCCACAGGAGAATTCTGGGCTTTATTTCTTTCTAACTGGGCAGTACTAATGCTGGAAGTGCTCCCAAATCAGTGATTTAACATTTCAGGAAATCTTGGAGAGGCAGCAGAAGCCTCCTTATATAGCTCATACGCTGGGACTTTGGTGATACAGATACGGCCGAGATAATTATTCAGCTCTCGTTATTGCTGGAGCTCTGCACCTGATCCCCGAGCCATTAGAGCACTCTGCAGGTTATTACAACTATCAAACATCAAGGTCTCTTTTCTAGTCTCTTGACTGTGTGGTTATCATTTTACTTCTTTTAAATCCCCCATCTGCATAGAAAGCCTCTGTGTTTTTTACTGAGATCTGCTCACAGCCTTCCCCCCACCCCTTTCTTTATTGCTCCCCAAATGGAGCCCTTTTCTTACCAGCACATTAGCATAAAAATATAAACCCCATGCTTCTCCAGTTGTATTGTTTTTATACCCTCTCTCTTGTTTGATTTCCTCTTTGAGGCTGTGTGCACCTACACTTTAATTTGGGAAGCAAATGAGTCAGTAGAAGAGAATTCTCTTGAGCTCAAGGAAACCACGATAATATAATTTCAGATGATGGGAGCTGTCAGGGCCCATTTTTAACCTTCTGCTTAGTTGAGGGCCCTCTTGACTTTATTGTACGTTTCTGCCCCTTGATGCTCTATTTCATTGGTACCCCAAAATAGCAAATTACAGGAAACTATACTGACAATTTTTTTTTAAAAAGGCGTTTTGTATCGTGGACGTATTTAATTACTTACTACTTTTTAATCCCCTCACTGGCAGGTGTACCCTTGGAATTTAACATGAAACACCTTCTTTGATAAAATGCATTTTCAGTTTTGGTCACGGAACCTAGTGGCGCAATAAGTTTGCTTCTAATACTTTCCTAGACTATGCCATGATTGAAAACAGCTCCGAATATTCTGGGCACTGTGTCAGCTATCTAGGGGCAGGCAGTCACTTATGATATATACAGATTATACTATAAATTAAGAGTCTGAAGCAGACCTCTGTGGATTGCATCTTAAGTGAAAACAAGTTGCTATTTCTGGACGTTTTACACACCTCACTCCCCTTAGAAATCTTTATTTTGTGTGTGATCTCCACCAAACACCTGTAAAAATGGCCTCCCACCCACTGCAGGCCTATCGAATGAAAAAGCTAACCCACAAGGGGTGAGGGCAGTCACAGACAGTATGGTGGGGCTAAGAAACATATGGCTTTCTCACTTAATATTGCTGCACAGTCGTCCCACACCATATTCCCTTAAATGGGCATTAGCTCCATTGCCAAATTAGCAGACTATAAAACAAATGAAAATAGAGGCATTTTTTGGTGTTGCAAAAAAGAAAAAAAAAAGAACCCCCAAACCATGAAACATGACTTAACAGTGTCTATCCATTTTGTGTGTGCATGCGTGTGTGTGTGTGTGTGTGTGTATTACATCTAAAAAAAGAAATACAGAGAGGTGTTAAAGATAGGTAGTGTTTTTACCGTGAGCAGTGCAAGTTTAGCAATTAAGTGCTTTAATTTGTACTTTGCTTCATCAGCCTATACAAAGAAACTGTCTGGTTTTTCTGACTTATGGACGAGATGGGGTCCTTTTAGGATCTCCTCCTGCCCCTTTCTACTCAGCCAACAAGGTTTTAGATATTTAAAAAATTATATTCTCCTCTTCATTAACTTACTGGTGCATGTGTATTTCCTTCCTTAGGAACTAGGAGCATGGACTTCAATAATATATGTATATGTATAAATTAATGTAGGTTAACTATAAAAGTAAATCAGTATGTCACATTTGTTGTGAATTAAGTTTTCCCATAATCAATGACAGTGATAAGAATGCTTCAGTCAGGGAACTTTGTATTACTGTGGAATCATTTGAATACTACCAGGGATTCCCCATTTTGTATGTACTTTCATTTTTGCTACTATATGCAGTTCTTATTCCTTCAAATACAGTGATCCTTACTTAGTATTAGAGTTTTTGAGTTGAAATATTTCTAATTATGTAGTCTAATCCTCTAATGAGAAAATGGACTCAGAAAAGCCAGATAACTTGCTGAAAGTCATACAGTTAGCTAGTTATGGCAGACGTTGGTTCTGGTCTCTTGACCCTCATTCTCTTTCTATAATACATTGCCGCTTCCAATAATTATATAATTATTGATATCCTCAAAGCAAGGAAAAGCACTCATGAGTGTTCCTTCCAGAAGAAATGGTGATTTGTTCTTAGCCATCCATTCTCTCATTGGTGAGGAAAAATGCATAAATTTGCAAGATGGTGGGCCAGCAATATGGCAAAGGCCTTTTCTTTGTATGACAACCAACTGACCCCTAAATGAATTGAACCTATGACCCCCTTCCTCATTAGCTCCAAAAAAGCTAACTAGCCCAGAAACAATTGTTACAAGCAAGCTACAACACAAATCCACCATGTTATTCCTGTGGGATTAATTAGAGAGCTAAAACAATGCTTTATCTTTGAAAGACATACAAAATCATATTGCTGTGTTCTTCTGGCTTGTGAACCTCTTGAAACTGAATGCAAAATTTTATGTAAGAGCAAGTATACATTGCTCTGGGGAGAGGGCTCCAAGTTTTCATAAGATTTTCACAATATATGTGTGTGATCCAAAATAGGTTAAAAAAATTGTTCTATTTCATGCTCCAGTGATTTGTGCTGATGTCATCCCTGGTGTTGGTACCCTACCAAAAACAAGAATTGCATTATGCTTCACTAAACTGGAGGAATATATTATTTCTATTTTTTCCTTGAGGAGAAAAGAAGGAATAAAAAGTAAATATACACATGTGGCCCTTATAATTAGCACTAAATCAATAAAGACTAATTTGGGATATTATGACAATTTAGTTGATGCTAGTTTGAGCAGAGATGGATATCACCCAAATCTTGAGTGCTGACTTTTGTACACAATGAGAAAAACAATGCTGCAGACTTGAGTGTGAGGAATACGATGGTATCCAGGCTAAGGAGAGTAGAACAGACAAAACATAAAATACTTGAATTATCTGACAGCATCTTTAACTTATGTAGATGCTATGTAAGAAATAAATTGTCAGTAGGACCTTTCTAGTCATCAGGGGGTTAAAGCACTATAAAGAAACTTGCATATGTACTTTGTTATCCAAGAGACAGATAGAGAGATGTCGTTCTACTGATATATTACATAAATCATGGTGCCAGCCAGAAAAACAACAGATGACCAATTTGTACAAAGCATTTTTTCCTTATGTTACATTTATTTAAAATACATTAAATCGTTGTGCTAAAATCGAGGCAGCTGGCAGTCCAGGCAACCTTATAAGATTTGCGTTTTCTGGAGCCAGGCCCATTCATTTAGAAAGGTGGATCCGTTGGGCTAGTGTATTTGCTTAGTCATATGCCAAACCCTTGGGGAGCACAGGTAGTCCAGAATTTACCATGCATTCATTTTTTGTTTTTTATCAGAAATCTCTTGACAAATGGAAGTCAGATGGTTGATACCCATTTACTCCCAAGTGAAGTCACTAATTAATGGTAACAAGGCTCAACCCAAAGAAAAAGACTCATATGGCATGGAATCTTAAAAATCTGGCCATTTTCCAGGGGCCTCTTCTCTCCTATTTCGTGTTCCTTGACATTGATGTGACGCCTGGTTGACTTTAGGAATAGAAGTCAAGTCTGAGTTGAGTTGGTTTATGTTAAACTGATTCAAGCATGGTCCAAATTTGTAGAATTTTCGTGGTTGCTATTGCATTTTTTAGCCCAGACCTTCATCAGATTCTTAATGGGACTGATAACGCTCTCAAAAAAATAAGAATCACTGGTAAGGGTTTTATGTACCTTTACTTAACCCAGCATCCAATGTCTATTGTCAACCACATTCAAAACTAATAGTGGATAAACCAGGGCCAGGGAAGAGAAGCCCATCTCAAGCGGTCCAGGCTTGCATGTCTACAGCATTTTTTTTTAAAGATTTTATTTATTTATTCATGAGAGACAGAGAGAGAGAGAGAGAGGCAGAGGGAGAAGCAGGCTCCCAAGGAGCAGGGAGCCCGATGCGGGACTCGATCCCAGGACCCTGGGATCATGACCTGAGCCAAAGGCAGACGCTTAACCATCTGAGCCACCCAGGCGCCCTGTCTACAGCATTTTTAAGGACAGCTTAACCTCTAGGAATGCAGTGGTCCTCAGGGGTTGTGGTAGTGTGAACACCTACATAAATTAGTCACTCAAATGTGAAGTTGTTGGTTTCAACAAATTTTCTTCCCTGTTGGCCAATAATAGTCAGAAGATGGAAGAGATTTCTTCAAGAAGTTGAATCTTAAAAACTGAAGTCACCGAAAGTGATAGGATTCTATTTGAATTCAACAACTATTTTGTGTCATTACTGTATTCACAACATGCTAGGAACATATTTGGTAAATTTTTAAGGACTTAAATAGACTTTTTTTTCCTTAGGATACTGAATTAGAGCAAAAGAAAGAAATATAAAACAAAGTCTGTTCTCTCAGTTTATGATCATCATGGAGAGATTTGTTTTTTGGGGAGACATGCAAACAATTAAAAAACAGTTCCAGACCTTGAATTGTGCCCAGTGTATGTCAAAATATGATAGGTACAGAGAGGGCCATGACTGGTTTGAAAAAGCAGAGGTTCTGGAGATCATTAACCTAAAGAAGGCATTATGGAAGCTCTCCATAAGGGAGACTAATAGAAGAGGTAGGGATTGAAATACATTTGAAACTATAAAGAAGATTTTGATGTATAGGATTGAAGGAGCATTTAATGGTGTTGGTTGACAATGAGACCATACTGATAGGTTTCTAGCACCACCATTAGAGTGAATATAAGGCAAATTTTATTTGTGAGTACTTAAAAAAAATAGGTTAGTGGCTTCTCACACTGGAGAAGGAGATATATATATATAATATAATATATATATAATATAAAAATAATTATATATATATAATAGCAGGGAGAAAGGAATTGAAATTTTCTCTTTTAAAACTAAGTACTGCTGCAAAGTAATAGGGCCAGCCTTAAGGAACTGAAAATGTTTCCACCAAGAGTGAGCCCTGGAAAGGGCAGAAGTGAAATGCTCTTGAGAATTGTATTAGAGCTAGATCCAGAAGTGTTGGAATCCACGTCAGTGGAACATATTCATAGCAGGGTACCCAGGATTGGGAACATAGGACAAGAAGATGCCCTCAATAGGTAGCTTTGGTTGACTTTCAAAAGATTGAGAACCGTGGTATTTCTTATTTTCATCAACTAACGGATATGCTGTTTACATACTGTTATTAGATCTATTACAATGTACATATGGAAAGAGTAAAGTGTGGTAGGATAAAGTAGGACATATGTGTTAATAAAATACCCCAAATTAGTAACCAATAACCTTGTGGAAAATTAAACTATTTATTAGAATCTGAATTGTTAATCAGTTTGAAATCATGCCCAGCCACTATTTTTTTCCCATCTGAATGTGTGATACATCTTGAAAATTATCAGTTTTAATGGCAAAAAGAAAGGAGTTAGGTAGGTCTCAGTCTTCTACAAAGTGATCAAAATCAGAACTGTGGCCAAATGTGAGAGTGTCAGTTTATTATAACATTGGTGTCTTTTCTTCCATCTCTCCCTCTCCCTCCTCTTATTCTTCCCCTCTCTCTGATGAGTTAGAGTTTGAATTCTTGAATTCAAAGGAGTTGTTTCCTCATGCAAGGGGACTGTATCTTTCTGCATCTTAACAAGATATAAAATTTTGAGCAATTTATAGTAAAATCAATAATCTCCTTCCTATCTAGATACACCAAGCATGGTCAAGGACAACAGTAGAATATAAAGTTCAGTGTTAAGGCTTTGGGGTCAGAAGGACTTGAACTTGAACCCTGGCTAGTTTACTTGCAAGCTATGGTCAAGTTACTGGGACTCTTTGAGTCTCAGTTTCCTTAACTGTGAAATGGGTATGATAAATCACACCTTATAGACTTGTGGAAAAAATTAAATAATATATGCAAAGCACTTCAAACAATACCTGGAAACACAGGAAGCCTATATTAATTGTACTTTTTTGATATGGCACTCACATCTGACTTAAGCTTGACTCTTCAGTCATATCTATTATATTAGCTTGACTGTGGAACATCTGAGAGAAATTTTACCATCACTTCCACATAAAAAATTAAATACTAGGCTTTAGGAAATAGATCCTACTTAATTATTGACTGGGTCCTTGAGAAATAATTACTTAACATGTAGACTAAGCTGCACTGTGTATCTGATCCTATTGGAATCCTCCCATTCCTCTTTCTCAGCAGGGAACAACTCAGTCTTGCTGAACTGGCTGTGATATTCCAGAATTCCTAGTTGATAAATCCTCCAAGCTGATTACTGTGCACATTTGATAGCTATTTTTCTCCCTGACAATCTTAATATATGTTTTTATTATGTGCTATCCATGTCCTAAATGCTAATTAGCTAAGTTGGAGATCAAATAATTCTCTTGGGTATAGAATATGCATTTTTTTAAAGAAGTGCTCAAATAAACACTTACAAAATAGGCTAAAACAGCTTCCCTCAAGTGGATTGAATACCTGCCTTACAAATTGGCCAGAATAGATATTTACCTGATTGACTGTAACTATGCTCAAAGATAAATCATAGATCTAAACTCTTTAAGTGGTATATGGGGACTAAACCACTAGAGTCAATGAGAGTAGCTAAGATCTCATGCCATGCTTTAAAGGTGAAAAGCTTGACCAAAAAAAAAAAAAAATCACTGACTCTGTTTTAAGCTCTTTGGGTAGATAATGTCAACTAACATAAAAGCTAAATACGGTTCAGAGATATTGAGAACTTTCTGATATTTAAGTGAGATGATGCAATATTGAGCTTTAAGAAACAGTAGTCTACATGTATGCTTATTTGATAGTCTAAAATGTTTCCACGAGGCCGCTAGGACCATTTAGGTAGATAATACACAGAAGGAAATTTGCAGTTATGTCCAAACATACCTTTAGAGGACATGACATTCTCTAGTAGCTCTACCATTCTAATCTAACATGTCAACTTTTGTTCACGCTCTAGATTTTTTTTCACTCATTACCTCTCCATTTCATTTTTGTGTTTTCTATTCATACTCTCCAAAGCAGAACTCTTTGCTTTTCAAATCCATCTTCCAAAAAAGGAGGCATCTTTATAGCTATGCTTAGGTAGAGACACTGGCTGAAAAAAAGCAAGGGATTTTGAAATGGGAGCCAAAGTATTCTGGCACTTGAACTGTACATCAGGGACTAGAATCCTAGACCTGTCCTTAACACGCCTCGTGATTAGTTGTTGTGGCCAGAAATGTGTAAACTCACTCTCTGTTTGAGGAACATGGGAATGGGCTCTGTTGCCGAATTTAGGCTCTGTTGCTGGTCCTGGGTATATTTGCGTATCTTCTCGGGGCAATGGTCTCCAAAACAGAAGGAGTCCGTGTTTAAGGCTCTGCTTTTCTTTGGACCCTTTGTGGTGAAGGGGAGTTTTAGAAAAGGGGCAGAAAGCTCTCCAGCATACAGCTGGTTTTATCCTTCCTTGAACCTTCTTCACTGCCTGTCTTTAGCATCTTCGCTTCATTGCCCACGTGTCACCTGTGCTTAGCCATCAGGTGATATATCCTCTTCGATTCCAAAAACATTGATCTAAGTCTCCCTCCTTCCATTTTTTAATAAATCTTAGTGAAGCAATATAACATTCCAGGTCAGTCCTGTAGTGCTGTTCTGGCCTCGCTGGAGTGGCTGCTGCAGAGCACGGAAACTTGCTGGCACAATATTGCAAAGTGACTCTGTGGGGGCTGGACGACTTCCAGCCAGCAATGAACCACGGCCAAGAAACGCCAATATGGATAATGCAAACAAGAGAGATTTGGGGCACATTTCGATTTAACCATCTGATTTAATTGACAGAATAAATGCACCTGTCAACGGGTAATATTCTTGTGATTAGTTTTGGCTGTGATGATGAGATGATGTTAAAAGAATGTCAGAACAACCTGTCCTGGGACTCTTACAGGCAGTTTGAGTGAGGGAAGGTCAGTTTTTAGCTAGTTCAAAGAAGCAGGATTATCCTCTTGTAGTGTGAGGGTATTTTATGGAGATAGTGAACATTTTATTTGACATTTTCCCTCTGTGCTTAGCCTTCACCACAAATCAGACCAAGTAGGGGATAGAGGCACATGGAAGTAATTGGCTTTTGAATCAGTCTCTATGGCTACTGGGGATAGGTCTCATTTGGAAATGGAAACTCTTAAGTATTAAGCCTAAGGCTGCACCTGAGTGGTCTTACCTTACCCCAAATTGTTGTTCTTTTGCTGCCGGACTACGCAATTTAAATAGAATTTCAGGGGGGTGAAAATTCAAAGAGGGCTTCAGTTGAAGTCCTGCTTTCTTCAGAGAAAATGTAATTTATGAACTTAGAACAGGTATTTTAATTAATACTCACTTGGTCCTTTATTAGCCCTTTGCAATCTCACCCCATCTCTTCCCAGGAAACCTTCCTTCTGATGTTGCTGATGACCGAATCAGCAACTAATATGTTTCTCGTGGCTCTCCATGCCTGATCTCTGTGCTATTGAACCCTGTTGATCTTTTCCTCCTTTTGGAAACTTTCAGTTCCCTGGCTTTCCTGACTGAGCCCAGGGCTCCTCCAGGGTTCGCTCACTCTTTACCTACTCTATGAAGCCACTGTCCAAACTCTTAGGTCTGGCCACCTTCTATTTTCTCTCCCCATTTTTCCCTTTGAAGATTTCCCCCCATTCCTATGGTGTTCCTCTTCCTCCTTCCACAGATGCCTCCTAAATTTACCTTCTAGAACAAACTCTATACCTAATTACTGGTCACATAAGCAGTTGCTAGCAGCATGTACCCCAGATTGTATGAATTTTTTTGAATTTTCCATTTCTATTGCTGATCGTTTATTCCTGTTGTACCTACAATCTCTAAATCATGAAGCTAAATGTTTTAGAAGTCTTTTTGAATATCTGATGAAGGCTATGGATTTTCTTCTCAGCAAACACTCATACACACCTATATTCAAGGGTGGTTTCTAAACGCTTTGAATTCTACCCATTAGCATGTTGAGGATTCACCATCCTTGGATTAATAACACCTACTTTGAGCATCTTAGAATTCTTTCTTTTTTCCCTACATCCAGCCAATGACCAAGTCCTGTAGAATAGTGTTTCTCAAAATCTGACTATAAGCCAAGAATCACTTGGATTGTCTCTGTCTTCCCCCGACTGAATCAGAATCACTTTGAATGAGACAAGGAAACATGTGCTATTTAAAACAGGCACAACATAGTTTATAATCCACTGCTATAGATCATGCTTTTGCAGTACACCTTCCTTCTACTTTTTTCTTTACATTCCCATTGCCAACTCCCTACTGCAGCTTTAATTACCTTTTACCTGGAATGCTGTAATAATTTTTTTTAAAAGATTTTTTATTTATTTATCTGAGAGAGAGAATGGGAGACAGAGAGCATGAGAGGGGGAGGGTCAGAGGGAGAAGCAGACTCCCCGCTGAGCAGGGAGCCTGATGCGGGACTCGATCCCGGGACTCCAGGATCATGACCTGAGCCGAAGGCAGTCGCTTAACCAACTGAGCCACCCAGGCGCCCATGGAATGCTGTAATAATTGCTACCACTATTGATTACCTACTTGATGCTAAGTGCTCTTCATACATGATCTTATTTAATGTTCACAAGTCCCTAGAAGATAGGCAATATTAACTCCTCTTATAGTTGTGACAACTCAACTCAAGAAAGGTCAAGCAAGTTATTCAAGGTTACATAGCTAGTAAGTGGTATGCTAAACTTCAAATCTAGAGTTACTGCTACTCACCGCTTCTCATTGCTGTAGTCTCTTGGCCTTTTATCTCTCTATATATAATTCTTTAGTTGTTTTCAAATTAATTTTACTAAAGAAAATTTCTGCCAATCTCTATAACAAATCATCTCACCTTCCATTGTGTTTGTTTTTTTCCGTTCCTCCATTAGACCACAAGATCCTCAAGTTCATAGGCTGTGTCTGCCCTGATGTAGAGGAAGAACCCAGTAAATATTTTGAATAAATAATATCTTTACCTTCTAAGAAAACCTTAGTGATTTCCTGTTGGCCACTGAGTAATTTCTAAACTGCTTAGGAAACCATCCAGGTTTTCATGTTACATTTCATCTCTCTTTTTCTTATATAACTCTTCCTATGTTGTAGTCAAGTATACCTTCCCAAAGATGTTCTTTGCTAATTCAACTTTACTCCTTTTCCTTGCTATTCTCTTGTTCTAAGATTTATTTCTGCTCGATTCTGTTATTATATATGACCAGCTTTTTAGGCCTTAGCATGGAAAGCACATTTCTGTGAAGGATTTCCTATTCTTCACCTATTCAGACTTATATTCAGACCCATTACAGCACTTTCTATTATCTTTAAGCTACTAGTTTTATTGTTTCTATTGCATATATTGTGTACACATATAATCTTGCCTATTAAATCTAGCAACAGTGCAGTGTCTTATTCACATTTGGAACCCTTGTATATCTATAAAAGTACCTTGTATATAGAAGATATGTAACAATTTGTTGGAAAATTCAATGTGAGAAAATTTGGTAAACTAGTTGATGTGTAAAATATTATGTTTAAAGGATCAGAGATAAATATATATTTCTAACCAAGTATCTTCATGACTCTTAACATTATGCTCAATTCTTGGATGAATGAAGATCAACTTAAAAAGTTTTGGAGAAGACATCTTCGCTATACTAAGTATGGATAGAGATCTAAAACGTCTTAAAACATGGTATTTTTGATACAACAAATGAATTACTAGTAGAGCCTGTAAGTTCCAGTAATCACTAGCAACTGCAGATCTGCAAATTTCTCCAGGTTAGTATGTTTGAATTTTCATTTGCGGCCAGTATTCCATTATCCTAGGCTTTAGGAAATATTTGTTTTCATGCCTCTGAAACAGGCTTAAAGGCAAATCAACACTGATAATATGAGTGGACTTTGAGTCCCAAATATCTCTATGTTCTCTTGAATCTGGACTGACTCTGTTAACTGTCAGGGGTAATGCATAGTCAATGGTGAAATGAAGTGGATTTTAATCCTGGACACTAGAGTGAAAGATATAATTACTTTAAGATGTACTTCAGCAAAAGAAAAAGGAAGATAAGCTCACAATTTAAGACGCATTAGTAATGTCTTAGGATCCCTAGAATTCGAAGGCCACTTTTCAGTAAAACAACTAAACACTGGAACGTTCTCTCACCACTCATAGCAATTAGATCTCTGGGATTAACCTGTCCAGCTACTGGATGACACTACCACCTCACCAACTTGCAGCTGAAAGTGAATTTATCTGGTTTTAATAGTGTTATAAAGAATGAAAGTACTCCAAGGACAGGTTCAGAGACCTAATATACCACTAACAAAGGGTTTGGAAGGGCTAGGGCTGATTGCAGATGCTCTTGGTAGCAAATAGTTTTGAGTCTTATCTTGAGTCATTGATACCAGAGATTCTGATGAGGCCATTGGGCAGAGTGAATGAGGCCAAGCACGTCCTGCCATTGCCACACTCTGCAGCCGCCATCAGACCCAACTGGGTGAATAGTGGTGACTTAGTAGGGAGTTCCAGAAGTGATCACTGACGGATTCATAGATGGCCAAATTTACACGAGAGAGCAAGAGTGGAGACAACTGTGTGGGCAAGTCTCAAGAACAAAGATTACCTGTATATTATGTAGCTATAACATTAAATGGATATATTATGTTCATAGTTGTTAGTTGTTGTTTGTCTCCTGGATTGTTGGGTGAAGGTGACAATCTATGTTTGGGTCACAAAACATTTTCTGTAAGGGACATTAAATTCGGTAAATGTTTAGGCTTTGTGGACCACACAGAGTCTCTGCCCCCCCTTTTTTCTCCTCTTCCTTCTCTACCTCTTTCTACTCATCTTTCTCCTCTTCCACTTTTTCTTCCTTTCTTATAAGAATTTAAAAACAATATTTTGCCCATAGGCCACACAGAACAGACCAGAGGCTGGATTTGGCCCATGAGCCATAGTTTCCTGACCCCTGTTCTAGGTAATCAAATATTATAGTAAGTGAATAGTCTCCATACCAACTGTGGATAGATTTATCATATTCACAGAATTTACATACAATAGAATATTCCTACTAAACTTATGTGAACACTTATTTTTATTTTTGATTATTTAAAATCTAAAAATACTTTATAGTAAGCAATATGAGAATCAATTACTGTGTATTAAAATATAATTATAGAAAATAATTTAACTTGGGTTAAATATATTTAACCCAAGCAAATATTAAACACTGTAAATATCAAAAAGTCACTAGTTTTAGTAGGAGAAGGGCCTCCAAAATGAAGTTTACTTTAATTTAAGATGTAGAGATATACTTGAATATCTGGTATACTCATTAATCACTGTCATAAAAAAATCCCACACAAACCTGTCCTGTGGCTGCCTAGCTTTTTTTTTTTTTTAAATGTGCTTTTCAGGTAAAAGTCATCGGTTTCTTCTCCATGTTTCTATCCTTGACCCCTTACCCATCTGTACTTCTAGTTCCTCTTTGTTTACCATAAAATTCTCTGTTAAAATTATTTTGCATGACACAGATGCATGAAGCATGAATTCTAAAGTGTAGAGTTGGTGTTTTATTTGATTCCCAAGGTTCCTGAGATAATAGCTTAAGTGAGTATATACTGATTTGTTTTCTTTCCTACTTTAAGTCAGAATATCCAAATATTGAAGCTAGAGGGCAAAGAATAGGTTAAAAATGTTTCTTCAAGTGGTTAGTATGCACTGGCCTTCTTAGTAGAAGTTGAAAAATGAGAAATGAAGGACTAACAGCTAAAATAAAAGGTTGAATGCATTATAAAAAATAATGGGAGAGCATGGAAATATGATTTGATAGTTTCCCCTACAGGATTGTTTACAACCTCCAAAATAGTTTTCCATGTCGATACTCTTACTGCAACATTACATAAGAGAAGACATTGCCAGCCTATCAAATAACATACATTTAGAAGTGCACATTACGTGTGATAGGAATGGTCATTTTGAAATAAAATGGAGAAATGATTTCTTATATCTGAATGTGGTTACCCCAAAATTCATGCAAAGGATCTTCTTTCCTCAAATATTAATTGTGAAGCTACAGTGTAAATGGAATGACCCACACATTCACCTAAGCTCTGAACTGTGAGTGGATAATATTACCCCAGTCCTGAATTTATTTCATTATATTTTATATTGAGAAGTGTCCTGCTATTTTTGATGCTTATTTTTGAGAATATTGTTTTTATGCTAGAGTTTCTTTCTCAAACAGCATAAAAAATGAATCTCTTGTAGACAAATATGTACTGTTAAGTAGTAAGATAAGGCAGTTTCTAAGTATTCTTATGGAGCAGTCATTAGGGTTGGACAGAGTAGAGGTGTCGAATTTTGGAAGTTATTTCCTTGTCTCTGGATCAGTGTACTTGAGACCAGGTTTTCACTGGGATTGGCATTAACATGACCTTAGGTTCATGTAAAGGAGAGAAATATTAGACCTTATTTTCCAATTTGTATAGACAATGAGTTATCCCAGCCTCTAGGTTCCCTTGTTTTTGACCTAACATACCGTGCTTCTTCTATGTCCCAATTCTATGACAATCTGATATGGCACTTAGAAATTTGTTGACACGTGTGTTAAGTTTGATATTGGAGTGCTATTTTTGCATTTCCATAGAGGGTTCTTAAAAACCAAGAACCTTTCAGACTCAAGAAAATGAAAATTTAAGGGCAAAAGGTACAAGTTGGTGCTTTTGAACAACTATGTACAAAAACATGCACCTGCATACCATGATACTGCAGACTCTCTTGTCAGTCTCTGCCTTTTCCACACATAAACTTTATATGTTCAGCATTTTATAGTACTCTGAAAAGTTTGGAAGATTCATATTTTTCAAATTTGGGAGTTCCTAGAATAATGGTGTATATCAAAGAAGAAAAAATTATCCTTAAAAGAAGCACATACTTTAATCAGCCTGGCAGATTATATTTCCAATATTTAGGCCACTGTCATGGCCTAACTTCATCTCCAGAGCTCTCTGGATCTCCTAGAGGGTGGCATCTGCTTAAGGACAAGAGCAAGTGGAAGACACATGGCGTCAAGGCAACTCTGCTAGATTCTCACTGAGCCAAGTTCAAGCTGCTCTTGCACTGCAAAGGAATGAAAGAAGAGTATGTCCAAACTGAATCTTAGCTTGAAACTTTCAACTAGGATATGAATCTGCCCTGCTCACCTTCCAAAAAGCTAATCCCAAATCAGTTTATGGGATTAGTGCAGTAAATCACTTAATGGTATTTGAGGCATTTTCATGAGAACTAACTTCTGCTGGATGTTTTCTCTGATTTTATTCCACACAGTTAAGGTTCTTACTTGAACATCTTATAAAATACAAAGAAAGGGGGCTTGGTGCCCTAAATGTTAAAGGGGACTTTAAGCCTCCAACTCTGATGTTACACATTTTTTAAAATAAAAAACCTGGTCAAACTCTACATAATCTTTTAATAAGCACCTATTTGTTCATGAGGAAGAGTATATATTCTGCTCTATGCTGTTATTTGAAGGAAAGGTCAATATTTCACAAATGTTTAAAAATTTACTCTGAACCTAGTGAGTGATAAGTTTGCCAGCACTTGATGTTTTGGCTTGATTTCCAGTTCTTAAAAGCAGGCTTAGAGAGGCAGCCTAAGTCGTGAAAGTACTCCAGCTTAAAAATGAAAGTAGTTAAACTTACCCAGTGAAGACAGTTTCCCATTTCCTGTCTGTCTTTTTCAGTTGCTTTCTTATGATCTCACCTCTACTCCTTCAGGAAACACTATTCAGCTATCTAATGTGTGCCTTCCTATGCTACTGTGTGTACTGGGGATGAATGACCCATGGTCCCTGAACTTGAGGAGCTCCCAGTGACCTATTTCTTGAATCAGTCTCAGTAATAATGCTTCATAGAATATATAGATTCTTCTAAATTTTGGTATGAAGCTGTTTGCTTTGAAACGGTTAGCCTGGTGATGGGTATTAAAGAGGGCACGTATTGAATGGAGCACTGGGTGTTATATGCAAACAGTGAATCGTGGAACACTACATCAAAAACTAATGATGTAATGTATGGTGATTAACATAAAATAATAAAAAAAATTTAAAAAAAAGAAAAAAGAAATATAGGGCATTTTTTCCATTGATCTTGTTTCATAAAATTAGAGGCAGATTCCTTAATTTAAAAATTATTCTATTAAGGAGGGCACATATTGCCTGGAGCACTGGGTGCTATACTCAAACAATGAGTCATGGAACACTACATCAAAAACTAATGATGTACTTTATGGTGACTAACATAACATAATAAAAAAAATAAATTATTCTATGGATGATTTCCCTATTTGTCTGTGTAGAGTATTCTAGTAATTTTTATATTAATTTAATACATTTGGGGAATTTAAGTTCTTGTTTAAATGTGTGTGTGTATACACCATTTTTTAAAAGATTTATTTGTGAGAGAGAGTGCGTGTGCACACCAGAGTGAGGGGAGGGGCAGAGGGAGAGAATCTGCAAGCAGACTCCCCACTGAGCGTGGAGCCAGTCCAAGGGCTCCATCCCATGACCCATGAGATCATGACCTGAGCTGAAACCAAGAGTTGCGTGCTCAACCGACTGAGCCACCCAGTTGTCCCTACATCACTTATTTAAGGTGTACATATTCTCTCCTTTCACAATTCCATCCCCAGAACAATAAGGTCAGCTTCAACTTCCTCAGTTCTCTTTTCTTCCTTCCCTTCTCGGTGTTTATTAGAAGGACACAAATAACACTCTCTGTCATTTAAGTATTTCTGTGTTAACAAGATGGAGTTTACGCAGGTGATTTTCTTTATATTTTTGAGATTCTACTCTGTATAAAATTAATTAGCTCCCTCATAGTCATTTCTGATAATTTATAATGCTGTTTATCATGTTTATGAGCAACCTAATTGCTTTAAATCTATTTTGAAATTCATATAATTACATCAGAGTTGTATTGAAGTTTTCTGAATTAAGGACTTTATCAGTTTTTAGGCCATCTTAAAATTTGGTTTATTATCTCAAGCGAGGAATTTCCATGTTATTTATAGTGCTGTTTGCATTCAATTGAAAAAGTGAGGAGAGGGCCAATTTGATAAAGTTGCATGAAAGATCCCCACAACACATCTTGTGGTGAGGTAATAGTCTTCCATTCAGGCAAGTATCCTACCTTAAATTAATGTCATAATTAATATATAGGGCTTTTGTGGGAAATGAAAAAAATCTTAATCATGAAACAACTTTGGAATAAATGGAAATATATATGGTACACTGGGATGGGAAATGTTTATATAAAACCACAATCACTCGAGTTGATAAGTAATTGTTATAAGCCTTTGTAATTAGTATAACTTACAATATATATATACTAGATTGCACAAATATTAAGTGCACAGCTTGAAAGATTTTTGTAAGTTGAATATATTCATCTAACCATTAGCAGTATTTGAGAGTTCCCATTGTTTAGCATTCTTGCCAATACTTGATATTGCGAATCCTTTTGATTTTAGCCATTTTCATGGTTGTGTAATTGTATAGCATTGTAGCTTTAATTGGCATTTATCTGATAAGTAATCATTTTGACTACCCCTTCATTTTCTTATTAGCCATTTGAATAAAATCTTTTGAGTGCTATCTCTCAGGTCTTTGGCCCATTTCTCGATATTCTGTAATTTTCTTATTTGTAGAAGATTTTATATATTCTGGATAGGAATACTTGGTCAAACATATATATTGCAAATATCTTTTGCTATTCTGTTTTGTTTTCAAATATTTGGTGTCTTTTGATAAAAAAGTTCTTAATGATGTTTGTTTAAACTGATCTTTTCATTCATGATTAGTGTTTTATTATCCCATTTAAGAAATTTTGTCCATGCTAAGATCATTAAGATATTCTATGTTCAATTATAGAACCACAACATTATAGGTGTTCACTGAAGAAAAAAATATGGAATTACTGGTTCTCTACCACAGATCACGATGAGATAAATAACATCTCAGAAGACCATATGAGAGATATGCAGACTGACCACTGCGCTAGTTAGAGATGACAAATATGAAACCTCATTACCATTCCTGCTCTTAGAACTCCAAATTATTTCCTTGGGTCAAGCCAGATTATCAGAGCTGCATAAATAGTTATTTTCTTAGTCTTTATAGAATCATATGTGCTAATTTCTTATTTAAGGATGAGCCATAAACTTTTTATCAAAGTCCAGTGTAAGATTCATATGGCATTATCCCATTTGTATTAAAGATACTGTTGAAGATACTTTCTACCTAGTGGTCCTGTATATGGACTAATAAATGATAAGTATTTATTATTGTTGTTGTTGTGATTTCTTTTAGAATATCCTGCTAGGGAAAGCTTTGATTTCCATGAGGCTAGGCTCTGCCTTTCTGCTAATGAGAATTATAATTGGCAATGTTTCTCTTTTAACCTGAATTCCAGGAAGCTCTGAGACAAATTTGAGCTTCAGCTATTACAATTGTGTTCTCCTTATTGGTTTGTTTTTATTTAGTTTTACCTCTTTTGTTCCATAAAATATCTGAGACAATGGTTTGAATTTCATGTTGCTATTTTCCTTGGTTTTATACTTCTACTTTTCCTGATTTTGGCTTTTCTATTTTTATTTTATTGCTATTTTGTTATATTTGTGAAATTCAGTAGCATATGAGTATTTTTAAAAAGTAAAACATCTGAATTATAGAGTATTTTAAAATTGCTTTTTAAAAATTGCAAATGTGGATTTGACTTTAAAATGTGCTAACTTGGAGCAGCTGGCTGGGTCAGTTGAGTGTCTGACTAGTGATTTTGGCTCAAGTCATGATTTCATGGGTGGTGAGATCCAGCCCTGTGTGGGGCTCCTTGCTCAGCACGGAGTCTGCTTGAGATTCTCTCCCTCTGCCCCTCCTCCTGCTCTCTCTCTCAGAAATAAATAAATAAATCTTTAAAAAATAATGTACTAACTTGTTCGGACGATATGCCTTGGGTACTCCTTTGATTAATTGATATGAATGATGTCACTGGAAGAGTATTAGACAAAGATTTGAAAGACTTAAATTCTACTTTTTGTTGTTATGGTTTAACTGGAATTAATGATTTAATGTCTCTAGGACTCATTCTTCTCAGAGTAAGAAAATATATAGCCTTTTCGTTATAAAAATTAATCAGTTTTGGGGCACCTGGATGGCTCAGTCGTTAAGCATCTGCCTTCAGCTCAGGTCATGATCCCAGGGTCCTGGGATCGAGCCCTGCACCGGGCTCCCTGCTCAGTGGGAAGCCTGCTTCTCCCTCTCCCACTCCCCCTGCTTGTGTTCCCTCTCTCGCTGTGTCTCTCTCTGTCAGATAAATAAATAAAATCTTTTTAAAAAATTAATCAGTTTTACATATTGGTTTATATTTTTTAGTGAATTGCCTTTAATGAATTTCAGTACATAAGCAAAATTAACAATCAATGGAAAAAATACAAACATCTCCATGTTCAAAATACATTTGATAATTTACTGGGAAGGAAATTTCTTAGAGAAAGTCTTATCAGAAAAAAACACCAAATTCCATTTGGGCATTTGATGAACATTTTAATAATTTTGGGAGGATACATCTTAAAAAGTTGAAATTCCCATGACCTCATATTCTAGTGGTTGTTATTAAGTTGTTAGAAGCTTGAATCTGTGAATGTTTCCAATGAAGTCTTTTTACTGAAATATAACCCAATTGAGAATTTACATTAGAGGACAGTAATGTATATAGTTACACTCTTAGATCCAGGATTCTCCCTTTCTTTTTCCCCATTTGGAGCTCCCAGTGATCTCCAAGTGATGACTGAGTGTACAAGATTAGAACAATGTAAGCAGATTCTATTCTAATTTGCTAAAGTGTTTATGCCAAGTGAATGATAGCCGTCAACCCCTAAACTTTCAATGTGGTCCTTGAAGAAATTGAGTGTTATATACTGGTAAAATTTACTGCTTATTTATTGCCACATAAGGAATCACAAATGACTTTTTTATTCCAGACATTCTTCAACCTCTATGAATAATCAGACATATGACAATAAAAACAAAATCTTCAACATTTTTTAATTACTCTCTTCACACATCCAAATAACTACTGGACCACACAAGAAAACTATTGTTAATACCATCTAGGAAAGACAGATGTGTAATTGAGAATTATGGTGGCTGAAAATTAAATCTTAAGTTGTAGGAGCTTTTCAAAATCATAATTTGATTCAAAATTTGTGCTTCTTTGAAAATGGCCTGATTTCAATGAGGTTGCATGTATCATTCATTATATGAATGAATGCATCATAAAGATAGTCATCAATATTATTTTCTTGCGTATTCTTTATGATAAATTCTCCATAATAAATGTTTTTCAAGACTTGATTTCCTTTCCACTTTGTTTCCACACTAGAATCATTTCTTTTGGGCTGATTATTACATAATATTTCATGGGATAGTCTGAATACTGGGGAAATTATTGTTTTTATGAAAATGTAAAATTCTATTCTAGGCATCTGCAGAACAGAGAGCACTTGGGTAATTGGAGAAATTTAGAATTCCAGATTGAATTTTAAAGTTTTTGATTTTTTTAATGGGCTAATCCTTGACCAGATGTAGCCAGTTTCCTTTTTTTTTTTTTTTTTGGTAGGATATAAAGTCACGTGTTTATTTGGAGTCCAAATATCACCTTATTTTTCAAAGGCCTTATTGCAAATTCCATGCAATAAGTTACAACTATAAGGAGCACATTTCTAGATTACTCTTTGCACATGGGTAGACACAAAACTATACATGGATTTTAATCTGAAATATCTGTGTGGAAATGCATTTTTGTGCTTTGAAACAGCAAGGGTAAGAATTTTTCTAACTAATTCTTCTAAAGAAAACTTGCTTTAAATTTCACTTAAAATATATCTATGAAATATAGAAAATATAATAAATTACATTTTTTTTAAATTTTGAAATCATTATAGATTCCTGAGAAATTGAAAAACGATTTACAAGGAGGTCCAATGCACCTGTCACCCAGTCTTTCCTTTCTTTTTTTTTTATTCTTATGTTAATCCCCATACATTACATCATTAGTTTTAGATGAAGTGTTCCATGATTCATTGTTTGTGCATAACACCCAGTGCTCCATGCAGAATGTGCCCTCCTCAATACCCACCACCAGGCTAACCCATCCTCCCACGCCCCTCCCCTCTAGAACCCTGTTTGTTTTTCAGAGTCCATCGTCTCTCATGGTTCGTCTACCCCTCCGATTTCCCCCCCTTCATTCTTCCCCTCCCGCTACCTTCTTCTTCTTTTTTTTTCTTAACATATATTGCATTATTTGTTTCAGAGGTACAGATCTGAGATTCAACAGTCTTGCACAATTCACGGTGCTTACCAGAGCACATACCCTCCCCAGTGTCTATCACCCAGTCACCCCATCCCTCCCACCCCACCCCCCACTCCAACAACACTCAGTTTGTTTCCTGCGATTAAGAATTCCTCATATCAGTGAGATCATATGATACATGTCTTTCTCTGTTTGACTTATTTCACTCAACATAATACCCTCCAGTTCCATCCACATCGTTGCAAATGGCAAGATCTCATTCCTTTTGATGGCTGCATAATATTCCATTGTATATATATACCACTTCTTCTTTATCCATTCATCTGTTGATGGACATCTTGGCTCTTTCCACAGTTTGGCTATTGTGGACATTGCTGCTATAAACATCGGGGTGCACGTACCCCTTCGGATCCCTACTTTTGTATCTTTGGGGTAAATACCCAGTAGTGCAATTACTGGATCATATGGTAGCTCTATTTTCAACTTTTTGAGGAACCTCCATACAGTTTTCCAGAGTGGCTGCACCAGCTTGCATTCCCACCAACAGTGTAGGAGGGTTCCCCTTTCTCCGCATCCCCGCCAACATCTGTCATTTCCTGACTTGTTAATTTTAGCCATTCTGACTGGTGTGAGGTGGTATCTCATTGAGGTTTTGATTTGGATTTCCGGTCTTTCCTTTCTTTTATAACTATGATACAATATCACACCAAGTAATTGACCTTGCTACAATGCATGTTAATATATTTGTTGAAGGATAAATAATTAACTGGTTTAATAAGGATAAAAATTAAGTAATTTCAAGCAGTAATTTTATAGACTAATAAAATTACAAAAACCTCAATCGTTTAAGTTTGAAGGTATACACATAAACATACATAGAATTGAAACATTAAATTACTTGATATTTGCTGATTTGGATCTACTAGATAACTCTTTTGATTATATATCTATATTAATCTATATGTAGATAGATACAGATATATATTAATATCTTCAATTGAATCATATGAAATTACCAATATTCAAATTTTGACCCATAAATTGGCCATTTCTTAAAATGAGTCAACATAATATATCATCTTTTATTTCTATCAAAGTATGTATAAATTATTTTAGCATGTTAGTAGTTTGAGCCACTTAGAATACTGGGAAAGGGTTGAAAGTATGGGTGAGAAAGGATTAAGGGAAAATGTTGGGAATGACTTTAGAACAGTCTGGAAGAGTGGATTTTTAGCAAGGTTTAAGAATCCATGTAAAGGGCGCCTGGGTGGCTCAGTTGGTTAAGTGACTGCCTTCGGCTCAGGTCATGATCCTGGAGTCCCTGGTTCGAGTCCCGCATCGGGCTCCCTGCTCGGCAGGGAGTCTGCTTCTCCCTCTCCCACTCCCCGTTTGTGTTCCCTCTCTCGCTGTGTCTTTCTCTGTCAAATAAATAAATAAAATCTTTAAAAAAAAAAAAAAAGAATCCATGTAAAATCTGACGGCCCTCCTCTAGGAAATCCAAATTATTTTCTTAGATCAAGCCAGACCATCAGAAATCTGTGTGCAAAATTCCAGGTATTATTTTTCTAAGGAAACATGCCTATGAGAGGCTCTGTTTTTGAAATTTCTAGAGTCATTCCTCAGTCAGAGGCTATTTATCTACTCATGCCCCCAGAAGTGTACTCATTCCTTATTTTGTTCTCCTAAGGTCTGAAAAAGTATACTTACAAAACTAAAAATTTCAACAAACACTTAGAGAATATTTTATTGATATTGATTACTGTAGTTTAAGAAAAATAAATAATGAGATAATTTCTTAGCAATATCTTAGAGAAGACCAGGAATCTAAAATATTCAGCATAACAATGGAATCCTCAGCCTTAGTGGGTCTCCTGTGATCTCTAGCTGTGGAGCCAGCTATGTCCTGAAAGGTCATATCTGATTACAGGCAGAAGAGTCTGTATTTCAGAGTTACCAGGGTCTATCAGAGTTCTATCACATGGGACATAGGCACAGTTCCTTTCAGACAAAGGAGAGATATTATCTCTTTAGAATTAAAATTCAGAAAAGGATATTCCAACCTGGCCTCATCCTAGGCTAGAATTATTAGGGTTAAATGAACTAATCACATCCAGAAAAATAATGTAAAGGCATTGGTAGTGCTGAAAGAGATGTAGATTTTTGAGGGGTATGTTTGGGTATAGAGCAGGACACCACAGAAATTTGATTTAAATTCATCAAATCTTTCCAATTTAATTTACTTTTGAGGTATTTTTCCACCCTGGAAATTAGACAGGTTTGGGCAGGAGATGTGGACAATTCAGAGTTTCAGGTCTAACTAACTCAAAGAATACCTTTAACTAAAGGCTGGGGAGTATGGGAACTCTAGTTTCCATCTGCTCTAATGACAGTTCAATGGGCTTGTCCATGGAACATTGATTTCAGCATCTCTGGGGAAGGCTGACAAACACAGTTCCCTATTTAGAGTTATGTCCATGGCTGGTCATCTGGCGTGGCAGAGCCATCCGGCTTCCTGTCCTCTGGGACGCTGTACAACACTGATCTACTCTCACCCATAGTTTATGTTGCTTGCCCCTCAGCTGGTGCCAACCCAAGCAAGACCTAGTTTTTCTCAGTGACCTTGCTAGACCAAACTGAACAATCACACCATGCAGCTAAGTTTGCTCTATTTTCCTACAAATATAAGAGTTATTTCTTGTTTCACTTGTCTTAAGATTTCCAGTGATACCTGGAAAAACTTGAGGCACAAGGGACTAGGAAGAGGGGGGAAGTAATGGGTGACTTGTGAGTAGAGGCAACGATAAAGTATTCAGTGTCCAGCTAGAGAATTTTTTTCTAGTATCTCTCTCTTTTTCACCAGAGACTACTAAGAACACTTACACATTTGAGATAGACCATTTATAAGGGACACTTCTTATTTTCCCTCCTTATTCTTTTCCAAGGAAGTCATTGACAAAGAGAATAACAATACAAACTTGGTATTTAATTTTTATAGGAACACGCTACATGATAATAATCATGATGCTAGAGATGGCCTAATAAGGACATGGCTGATGATTTTAGAGTTGACTGTTAAGGATGAGTTTAGAAAATGGACTAGTAATAGTTGACCACAAACAGTAATTATGGTTGTTGTGGTATGACCATGAGCTGACCATGAGTCACACAGCATTCCAGTTCTGGGTAAAACAAGATGTTTAGTACCTCCTTTGCAAAACTCTTGCTCCTTTTCTGGCTTGTCTCTCCTCTCTTACATATCTTTTTATCCAGCAGTCCCTTCATTCTCTGCTGGACCCTCTGGTATAGAAATGTACTCAGGCTCAGTTCTCAGCACTTATCTCATTCTGCTTCAGGCAGTTTCATCCAGACATTTCAGATTTAACTCACTTTCATAATTAATATTACTTTTGACCAATCTCTCTAGTTCTAATCTACACATCTAGAGTTTCCCTATATTTGCCTTTCTTTTCATTCCTAGTGACTTAGCCCAGACCTTATTAATGTTGACCTAGATTCTTAGACTAATCCTATATAAAGCTTTCTTCTAATTCTCTTTATGGCCATCTCTTCTTGGAGATAAGGAAAGGAGATCACGTACCAAACTCTGGCTCAGAACTTTTTATGAAGAATGTTGATTATTTCTCATTTTTAGGAGATGAAGAGATGAAATCTTAATGATATGATTTAGAATCAAATAAAACCTAGCTATGTGATTTGTTGTCTCCCAGAGTTGGATAAAATAGTTGACCCAATAATGAATAAATAACCAACATTTCCAAATGGATCATGAAAAAAAGGAAATACTCAGAGAGTCCTTTCTGATATTAGCTGCAGTAGGGCAGATGAATAGATGATGAATGTACCTCAAAGAAAGTGTTACTAACATTGCATTTATTGTCAATATACATATCCAGAGGATGAGAAGGCTGCCTTTTCTTCCCAGGGAGCTGGAGTAAAAGAACAGGGTAATGGTAGTTGATGTCTCTTAAAAGTACATCCAATACCTATAATTTCTAATATATTTCTGTATACTGCTGTGTTTCCTTGTTGAAATACTGGGTCATTCTCCTCAAAAACCTTTTGCCTTCTCAGTATTTAAATGATGGAAATGATTTAATCAGTGCTTTCCACAATTATTCTTTCCCATATTTCCGTTGTCACTTTCTAGGCCACCTTCTCCCTTTACACCAAAATCATATACCCTAAATAGCAGCTATTTTGGTCTTTTTGTTGTTTCTTGGCTACTCCACATACTCATCAATCTTTGGGCTTTTGCTCCAGTTTTTTCCTCCCTTAGAATGTCCTTCTTCCCCACTTCAGAAACATAGGTCAAGATTTACCCCCTTCTGAGAAATCTGCTTGAATCTAAAATTGTCACTCATTTCTGTTTCCCTAGTAGTTTTAATCTTTGTTACACCATAAATCATCTTAGCCCTTAAGTTAATGTTTTTGTTTCTGAATCTTATACTAATATTCTCTGCCATGTAGACATTCAGTAAATGTTTCTAAACAGAATTGAACTCATTTAAGTTATGCTAAGCTAGAGCTCACTAAGTCTTGATTAGTGGGTCAGCACCAAAATTGCAATCTTTCTTTCAACTACTATAGGACCAAAGCTCCACATTTTAAAATGGAATACCAAGACAACAGTTTTCTTGTGTGGCTTATATAATGGATTACTTATTCACTTTATTAAGCCAAGAACTGTGCTAGGGATGCTAGCACTGTGCAAGTTGGATAAGAAATGATCCCTGAAGGAGTGTAGAATCTATAAAAGGGAGGAGACACTTAAGAACTTCATCAAAATAAAAGATTATATAGAGAATATGAATAGAGTCAAAGAACATAGAACCAACAACTTTGCTTAGGAGACATCAGGAAAGAGTTCTCAGAAGTTTTAAAAGATAAGTAGGGGCTGTCCTCCAGTCTGATAAAGATAATAGGATATTCATGGTGCTCTCAAATTTCAATTTAGAGTTTGTTTAATTATGGAATTGGTGTTCTGGTAATAATTTTAGGAATTTATTTGAACGGGTTTATATGTAAGATTGTGTATGTGAGTGTGTGTGTGCATGTGTTAAGCTCAAAAGATAGGTGGAATCAGCTGGGTGCACAGCTGCTGCTGCTGCATGCTGCATGCATATGCCAGGACTTGCCCAGCCATGCGCCCCCAGGCAACATCACTAGCTCTGCCCAGCCATGCCCAGCCACCATCGTGTACCATGCCCAGCCTTGCACCCCCAGCTGCCCCCGTGTGCAGCCCCTAGCCACATCACTGCTTTGGGGATCTGGCATAGGATTAGTGGCCCAGTGCACATTTTCTTAACACCACCACCCTGCTTCCAAGTACCTCAGCAGTCACACCCTCCTTGCTCCCCCCAGCCCTGGGCTGGCCTTCCTGGGTCCCAGAGAGAGCAAACACAGCCCACAACAGGCAAAGAGTGCAAGCTACTACATGGAAAGGAAAAGTTACTCGGACACAACAACAGAGCATAAGCAACACACATAGGATACTCTTCTGAAGTGCCAGATTCTGGTGAATAGTGGACACTGCACTGCAGGGCACTCCAGTAACCAGACCTCTTCATAAAGTCAGTGCTTTCAAAAACAGAAGACACAGATGACTTTCTTAATGCAGAGAAACAGACATGGAGAGGCAGACAAAATGAGGAGACAGAGAAATTTATCCCAAATGAAAGAACAGGACAAGGCCATGGCCAGAGATCTAAGTGAAACAGATATAAGTAACTGCCTGATAGAGAATTTAAAGCAATGATCATAAGGATACTCACTGGAATTGAGAAAAGAGTAGAAGACATGAGTGAGACCCTTAACACAGAGATAAGGAATAACATAGCAGAGATAACATAGCAGAGATAAAGGAATAACAGAGCTCAATAGATAAAATGAGAAACATGCTAGATAGAATGAGCAGCAGGATGGAAGGAACAAAGGAACCAATTAATGATTTAGAAGACAGAGTAATGGAAAGTAATCAAGCTAAATGGAAAGAGAGAAAAAAGAATTAAGCAAAATGAGAATAAACTTAGGAAACTCAGTGACTGCATCAAATGTAATAACATTCATATTCTGGGAGTCCTAGAAGAAGAGAGAAAAGGGGGCAGAAAATTTGTTTGAAGAAATACTAGCTGAAAACTTCACTAACCTGGGAAAGGAAATAGAAGGCACAGAGAAGTCCCATCAAAATCAACAAAAACAAAAACTAATGATGTACTGTATGGTGACTAACATGACATAATAAAACAAAATAAAATTTAAAAAAATCAACAAAAACAGACCCATACCAAGACAAATTATAATTAAATTGGCAAAATATAGTGATAAAGAAAAAATTTTAAAAGCAGCAAGACTAAAGAAGTCAATAACTTACAAGAGAAAATCCATAAGGCTAGCAAGGTATTTTTCAACAGAAGCTTTGCAAGCCAGAAGGGAGTGGAATGACATATTCAAAGTACTGAAAGGGAAAAATCTACAGCCAACAACACTCTATCCAAGAAGGCTATTGTACAGAATAGGAGAGATAGTTTCCCAGACAAACAAAAACTAAAGGAGTTCATGACTGCTACACCAGTCCTGCAAGAAATATTAAAGGGGACTCTTTGAGTGGAAAGGAGACCAAAGTGACAGTATAGAAATAGGAAACACAAAAGCAGTAAAAATGAATATTTTTATCTGTTAAGGAACTCACACAAAAAAGGATATAAAATATAATAACATATACCTAAAATGTGGGGAGGAGAGGAGGAAAAAAATGGTTTCAAACGTAAACAACCATCAACTCAATATAGACTGCTATATGCAGAAGAGGTTATATACAAACCTAAAGGTAACTATGTATCAAAAGCCACTAATAAATATGCAAATAATAAAGAGAAAGAATCCAAATATATCACTAAAGAAAATCAGCAAAACATGAAAGACAAAAAAGGATCAAAGAAAATCTTTAAGAAACAACCACAAAACAAGTAATAAAATGGTAATAAATGCATATCTATCAATAATTACTTAGAATGTAAATGGACTAAACACCCCAATCAAAAGACATGGGGTGACAGAATGGATAAAAAACAAGACCATCTATATGCTGCCTATAAGAGACTAAATTTTAGACCTGAACACCTGCAGATTGAAAGTGAGAGGATGGAGAAATATCTGTCATGCAAATGGATGTCAAACAAAGCCAGAGTAGCAATACTTATATCAGACAAAATTGATTTTGAAACAAAGACTATACCAAGAGACAAAGAAGGATACTATATAATAAAAAATGGGAAATCCAAAGAGGAGATAAAACAATTGTAAATATTTATGCACCCAACACAGGAGCACTCAAATACATAAAACAATAACAAACATAAAGGAAATAATTGATAATAATACAATAATAGTAGGGAACTTTAATATCCCAATGACATCAATGGACAGATCATCTAAACAGAAAACAAGAAAATGATGGCTTTGAATGACATATTGGAATAGACTTAATGGATATATTTAGAACATTCCATCTTAAAACAGCAGAATACACATTGTTTTCAAGTGCACATGGAAAATTTTCCAGAATAGATCACATATTATCCCACAAAGCAAACCTCAACAAATTCAAGAAGATTGGAATCATCCATGCATCTTTTCCGACCACAACACTATGAAACCAAAAGTCAACCAGAAGAAAAAATCTGGAAAGACCACAAATAATGGAGGTTAAATAACATGCTACTAAACAACGAATGGGTCAACCAAGAAGTAAAAGAAGAAATTAAAAAGTACATGGAAACAAATGAAAATGAAAATACAATGCTCCAAAACCTCTGGGATGCAACAAATGCAGTTTTAAGAGGAAAGTTTATAGCAATACTGACCTAACTTAAGAAGCAAAAAAAATCTCAAATAAACAACCTAAACTTACACCTAGAGGAGCTAGAAAAATAACAATAAACAGAACCTAAAACCAGCAGAAGGAAGGAAATAATAAAGATTAAAGTAGAAATAAGTGATATAGACACTAAAAAAAAAAAAAAATGATAGAAGAGCTCAATGGAACCAGGAGCCGATCCTTTAAAAAAAAAATCAATAAAATTAATAAACCTCAGCCAGATTTCTCAAGAAAAAGAGAAAGGACTCAAATAAAATCACAAATGAGAGAGGAGATCTAACAACCAATGCCACAGAAATACAAACAGTAAGAGAATATTATGAAAAACTATATACCATCAAATTGAACAGCATACAAATTGGACAACCTGGAAGAAATGGATAATTTCCTCGAAACATATAAACTACTAAAACTGAAACAGGAAGAAATAGAAAATTTGACTAGACCAATAACCAATAGAGAAATTGAATCAGTAATCAAAAAGTTCCCAACAAACAAAAGTCTAGGACCAGATGGCTTCACAGGCAAATTCTACCATACATTTAAAGAAGAGTTAATACCTATTCTCAAACTATTCCAAAAAATAGAAAAGGAAGGAAAACTTCCAAATTCATTCTATGAGGCCAGCATTACCCTAATACCAAAACCAGATAAAGACACCACTAAAGAAGAGAACTACAGGCCAATATCCCTGATGAACATAGATGCAAAAATTCTCAGCAAAATACTAGCAAACCGAATTCAACAATACATTAAAAAATCACTGATAACGATCAAGGGGGATTTATTCCTGGGTTGCAAGGGTAGTTCAATATTTGCAAATCAATCAACATGATATCACATCAATAAGAGAAAGGATAAGAATCATATGATTATTTCAATAGAAACAGAAAAAGCATTTGACAAAGTACAACATCCATTCATGATAAAAACCCTCAACAAATTAGGGTTGGAGGGAACATACCTCAACATAATAAAAGCGATAAATGAAAAACCCACAGTTAACATCATCCTTACTGGGGAAAAATAGAGCTTTTCCCCTAAGGTCAGGAACAAGGCAAGGATGTCCACTCTCACCAATTACTATGTTATTTAACATAGTACTAGAAGTCCTAGCCATAACAATCAGACAACAAAAAGAAATAAAAGACATCCAAATTAGTAAGGAAGATGTAAAATTTTCAGTATTTGTAGATGACATGATATTCTACATAGAAAATCCAAGACTCCACCAAAAAACTGCTGGAACTGATAAGTGAATTCAGTAAAGTCACAGGATACAAAATCAATGTACAGAAATCTGTTGCATTTCTATACACCAATAATGAAGCAGCAGAAAAAGAAATCAAGGAATCGATCCCATTTGCAATTACACCAAAAACAGTAAGATACCTAGGAATAAAACTACCCAAAGAGGTGAAAGACCTGTACTCTGAAAACTATAAAACACTAATGAAAGGAATTGAAGATGACACAAGGAAATGAAAAAACATTCTATGCTCATGGATTGGAAGAACAAATATTGTTAAAATATCTACACTACTCAAAGCAATCTACACATTTAATGCAATCCCTATCAAAATACCACCAGCATTTTTCACAGAACTAGAATAAACAATCTTAAAATTTGTATGGAACCTCAAAAGATGCCAAATAGCCAAAGCAATCTTGAAAAAGAAAAAGCTGTAGACATCACAATTCTGGATTTTAAGTTATATTCCAAAGCTATAGTAATCAAAACAGCATGGTACTGGCACAAAAATAAGCATATATAGATCAATAGAACAGAATAGAAAATCGAGAAATAAACCCACAATTATAGAGTCAATTAATCTTCAACAAAGCAGGAAAGAATATGCAATGGGAAAAAGACAGTATTTTCAATAAATGGTGTTGAGAGAACTGGACAGCAACATGCAAAAGAATGAAACCAGACCACTTTCTTACACCATACACAAAAATAAATTCAAAATGGATTAAAGACCTAAATTTGAGACCTGAAACCATAAAAATCCTAGAAGAGAGCGCAGGCAGTAACTTCTTTGACACTGGTTGTAGCAACTACTTTCTAGATACGTCTCCTGAGGGAAGGGAAACAAAAGCAAAAATAAACTATCGGGACCACATCAAAATAAAAAGCTTCTGCACAGCAAAGGAAACAACAAAACTAAAAAGCAGCCTACAGAGTGGGAGGAGATATTTGCAAATGATGTATCCAATAAAGGGGTTAGTATCCAAAATAAGTTAAAGAACTTATACAACTCAACACCAAAAAGACAATTAATCCAGTTAAAAATGTGCAGAAGACACAAACATGCATTTCTCTAAGGAAGACATCCAGATGGCCAACAGACACACGAAAAGGTGCTCATCATCACTTATCATCAGGGAAATGCAACTTAAAACTACAATGAATGGTAACTATCACCTAAAGAATGGTGAAAATGAACAACACAAGAAACAACAGGTGTTGGTGAGATTGTGGAGAAAAAGGAACATTCACTCATCATTTGTGGGAAGGCAAACTGGTGCAGCCACTGTGGAAAACAATGTGGAGATTCTTCAAAAAGTTAAAAATAGAACTACCTTATGACCCAGCAATTGCACTAGTGGTATTTACCCAAAGAATGTAAGAACACTAATTTGAGGGGCTACATGAACCCCAATGTTTATAGCAGCATTATTTACAATAGGCAAGATATGGAAGCAGCTGAAGTGTCCCTCAATTGATGAATGGATAAAGAAGAGGTGATATACATAAATACATGGAAATATTATTCAGCCATAAAAAAGAATGAAATCTTGCCATTTGCAATGACATGGGTTGGAACTAGAGAGTATAATGCTAAGTGAAATAAGTCAGAGAAAGACAAATACCATATGATTTCTTTCATATGTGGAATTTAAGAAATAAAACAAATGAGCAAAGGGAAAAATGAGAGAGAGATAAATCAAGAAACAGATTCTTAACTATGGAGAACAAACTGATGGTTACCAGAGGGGAGGTAGGTGGGGGGATGGGTGAAAGAGGTGATGGGGATTAAGGAGTGCACTTCTGATGACCACCAGGTGTTGTATGAAATTGTTGAATCACTATATTGTACACCTGCAACTAATATAACACTGTATGTTAATCATACTGGAATTAAAATAAAAAAAATGATGGGGGGAATTTTTAGCATTGTGAGGAGGTAATGAATATACAGATGGGGGAGAATAGGAAAGAATGGCTCATCTTAAGCCTTTGCACTGATTTAAGGTCTGAAAGAAGATAAGTTAAGAACCAGACACTACAGACATAGTGTTCATGAGGGAAGTTTTGAGATTCTAGGAATAAACCTGCTAATTCAGAGATGAGATTACAAGGTATGACACAGAGTAGAAGAATAATTTTCCTCCAGCCTCCAACCTTCTGATTCCTTTTCACAGTAAATGTGTTTCTGACCTCATGGCAACCTTGAGTGACCACCAGCTAAGGGTGGAGGATGATTATGCCTAGCAGAACAGCATTCTGATGTAGGACAGGGCATACAACATGGGTGAGAGTGGGGTGTGAATTTATCTCTGAGCACTTGTGAGCCTGAGAACACCAAGAAAGGTTTAGGTTAGTCTCTGAGGGAACTGGAAAGTGCAATAAGTCACTGATATTTAAGCATTTCTGTAAATGCAGCATAATCTGTACTCCAAACTTGGGGAGGGCTGGGGAAATTCAGGGGATCAGAAAAGGTGCTTAGCAGATGGAAAAGAGTGAAAAGAACATCTTATTGAAATTTCCATCTGAAGTAATCTTTTACTTTAGAGAGTGTGGATGCTGAAGTCAAAGCTTTGCAACTGGAAATACTGCAGTCTACCAGTGTTAGAAATGCCTTGGCAGGGACCTAGGATGCTTTTCCATGAGTTCTCAAGAATAGCTGGCGCTTTTGGAATACTAATCTTGTGGAGGAAGTGTAATGATTGGGAAGCCAATCATTAGTTGCATGGCTTTGGACAAATACAATTCTAAGTTTTATTTTCTTCATTTGCAAAATGGAGATAATACCTAATTGGCCTAAATTATTGTGAAGATTAGGGAATCTAAAGAACCTGCCAGAGTAAGTACTGAATGCATTACTGATATATAATATGCACTCAAATGATAATGGTGCTATTGCCATTAATATATTATTGCTTAATCTTATATTTTCATGATCTTTGTTGTTCAATTCAGTGAAGGCTACAGTTATATTCCAGAGGATAGACTTAGCCATAGAAAATTTTATCTTTTTAATAAATGTGGATTTAAATAAGTTCTTTCTTTTTGGTGGTGTATAGCTCATTACTGACATTTTATATGGCTTTGTGCTTTCCACGTGGCACTTCTAGCTTAATGTGGCATAATAAATATTTGATAAAGGGTGTTTTACCTGTTGTGCTGACTGTAAAACATACCTTGCTGAGAAATTCTAGACATTTCTTATAATTCCTGCTTTCTGTTTTTTTTTCTTTCTCATAGGAACTTCTTCGTATAAGGGATCTGAATGCAATTTGACCATTTCTACAATAACAGCTAGTAGAGTATCAGAGATTCAATGCTACTAATGAATTCTGATTTATGTCTAACTCAGATAATGCCAGCAAAAGAGCGATGGATAGCTCTGTTTATTTCCATAATGAAAGGAGGCAAGGGAGGTTGTCTACTTGCAAATGTCTATTTGGAACCATTCAAAATAGAAGTACTTATAAAATGCTTGTAAAATTCAGAAGACATACCTTGTCTTGGATATCCTGATAAACTGAATGAATCTCATATTTTTTACAAGCATCTATATGAGAATAGATGATAGAGATCTTAAACTTATAATTACGTCCATCCAAAAATCCCTCTAGTTGGTAATGGTAGAGATATTATTCCTTGGTTTCTACCTAGTGGTAAGACTAAAATTGGTAAAATCGTCATAAAGCTGTATGTTTTACAGGGACCATCAAATTAAATTTCTTGTGGAGTTTGAGTCAAGAGGGAAGATGCATTTACAATGCAAGTATAAAACTTGGTTAAAAAAATAAGGAAAAACGTCTTGCCCTTAAAACTTTTGTGAAAAATACACACTTCCAAATAATAGATGGAGCCATTGAGGTCACATGTCTTTTGTATGTCTCCTCCAGTGTTCTATTTTACAGAGCCCACAACTGTTATCTTTACTGAACTTTAGAAAATCATACTTAAAAGATCAAGTATGGGAAAGAACTGAGTCGACAAAATATAGCAACTGTATTGTTCCTCATATCTTGGCAATGAGATAAGCTCTGAAATGATACTGTGTGAGAATGTATTGATTTTTAGAAAAAAAAACAGTGCTATCATATTCAGGGATGTTGGTAGCACTAATTTTTATTTTTAAAAACTCATTGCCAAGAATCTATCCATTTGGATGAATGAATTTTTATCCTTGAATGTTGATATTTTCTTCATTGTAAATCCAGGTAGATGAATATGCGTATTGGGTTTGATTCAGATCTTTAACTCATTCCTGTCTTTCCTATCTAAAAGGATAACTAAAATAAATTAATACTGTCCCTATGTCCAAACAGCATTAAGACATTGATTTGTAAATATCAGAATGAAATATTAGCATTTGTAAGAAATACCCAAGTAAGACTGCCAAAGACCTTTAATGTCAAGTAGGACAAGAACAAGACAACATTATCCTTTAGAATTCATTTCTACCTAGTCTATGTCACATACTAAAATAATTCTTCAATCAACCATTCTTAATTGATGGGATGATGCAGAAAGAGTTAATTCATTTTTTGATTACTGAAAATAATTTTTAAAGTTTTTTTGAAATAACTTTAGACTTACAGAAAAGTTGCAAAAATAGTACAGAATTCCTATATATCTTTCACTCAACTTTCCCTAATATTGTTTTATGTAGCCATAGGTACAATGATCCAGACTAAGAAATTAACTTTGGTATAATACAACTGACTAAACTACAGACTTCAGATTTCATTTTTTTTTTTTTATTACAATTCTTTTTTGTTTGTTTGTTCCAGGATCCAATTTAGGATCCCACAATGCAGTTAGTTGTAATGTCTTAGTCTTTCCTAATATGTGACAGTTACTCAGCCATTCCTTGTCTTTGTGACTGACACTTTTGAAGAGTAAGTTATTTTGGTAAGTTATTGTAGTTATTTTGTTGACTACCCCTCAATTTGTGATTGAGGTCTTCTCATAACTATATTAAGGTTATGTATTTTTGGCAATGATACTGTAGGAATGATATGCCCTCCTCATTGTATCATACCAGAAGACAGGTGATGTTATATTTCTTATTACAGCGACCTTAAAAATAGTGTCTCCTAGGTTTTCCAGTATAAATTTAGTATTTTTCCCTGTGTAACTAATATACATCTTGGGGGATATTCTTTGAGGCTATGCAAATATCTCGTATCTCCTCAAATACCCTATTTGACCCACTAATTTTAGCATCCATTGATGGAGCTTGCTTGCAACAATTATTGTGATTTCCTAATTGTGATTTTTCTATTTCTTCCATTCCTTCTATGGTTATAAATTGCAATTATTTTGTAAGGAAGAGCTGTCCCTTCTACCCCATTTATTTTTGTTTCCACCTATTTATTTATATCAGCATGGACTCATAGATAATCATTTTATTCTATTGTTGTTAATCCAATACTATCATTATTTTGTTGCTCAGATTGTCCTGGCTTTGGCTATGTAGTCTTTCATGCTGGTGCTTGTATCCTTTCAATATGTTCCCATCTTTTTTGATGAATTCATTACTTTGTGGCTCAAGATGCTCTAGACTCATCTTTAATTTTCTCTATCCCAGATCAGGAATAAACCACTTCACCATGAAGTCATATTTTTCTTTTGTTGAAACATAGTGTTTAGAAACTAAGATCTGAGTACTAGGTATTCTCATTGCTACTGGGTGCCATTGCTTCTGGTGCTTCTCCACAGACAGCTAGAAATTAGATGTATGTATAATAACACATGCATATACATACAGATATTTTTATTTCTGTATTTATCTGTATACCTATTATTAAAAATTAGTTCATACTGATACTTCCAATTCCAATCCAACATGACAAGGTTCAGACTATCGTCTTCCGTATTTGTTAACTTCTTTCTCTGACAATGACAAATCTAGCTCTTATTTTCTATGTATATATACCTATTTAATCAACCTTAGTATACACATCAGGTAGTTCTAGATTGGCTGATTCATCCCCTGTGAAAACACGTATTTTCTAATTAGAGTATAATGTTTATGTAGAGTATCTTTTGACTTAAATCTTACAATATCAGCCAAAGTACTACTTGCCAAAGTACTTTAGTTTCTTTTCTTTTTCTCCACATTCCTTGTGGTTATGTTATTCATTTGTAATATAGTTCATTCATTTGTTACAGCTTTTAATTTCATTTTGGGTTCCCCCACATACTGGTTGATTTTTTAAAGATTATATACTCATTCTTTGTGGTATGCACAAGTCTGTGGGTTTTGAAAAATGTATACAGCCATTTATCCACCACTATGGAGATGATAGTTCCATCATCCTCAGCACACCCTCCTGCTGCCTTTTTGTAAAATACCCTTATCACCTCCTTGTAGCCTTTACACTGACTTTTTATCCCTATAATTTTGCCCATCAGCATATATTATAAATTAAATAATATAACATGTACAATTTTGGGTATTGCTTCTTAGCAAAATGTATTTAAAATTCATCCATGTTCTGTAAATCAATAGTTCCTTTATATTGCCACTGAGTTGTATTCTATTGTATGACTGTACCATGGTCTGTTTATCCATCTACCAGTTGAAGAACATTTGAGTTGTTTCTGGGATTTTGCAGTTGTGAATAAAGTTGCTGTAAACATTTGCATACAGGGTTTTGTGATTATAAGTTTTCATTTTGGGAGGATAAATACCTAGAGTGACATTGCTGGGTTATACAGTAAGTTTATGTTTAACTTTGTAAGAAACTGCTAAAGTGTTTTCCAGAAAGGCTAAATCATTTTGTATCTCCACCAGCAATATATGAGAGTTCTGTTTTGCATCTTCACTAGCACTTAGTATTATCATCATCTTTTTTACAGACAAGGAAATGAAGAGTAAGAGACTTAAATAACTTGTCTGAAGTCACAACCAGTGTCAGGACTGAAATTTGAGCCCAAGCCCAGTGGGTTCCGAATTTGGTTATTTTTTCACTGTACTTTTTCATAGGAACAATTCTTATTTGCTCACATTTACTCATATATATATGAGGTCTTTTAATAGCCAATTATTGTGAATAACTCTTGAGAAGTAGATAGTGTAGTTATTAGTAATTCTCTGTTTGAAGAAGGTGAGTCCTGAAATAGTTGAGAAATGTATTTTAGTGAATAATAGAACTAATAGTAGCCATTTTTCTTCTAGGCTACTTTGATACTGTGATTTGTAATAAGAAATATTATTTGGTCCTCATCCCCATTTCTGGCATAGAGCTCCTAAAACCCTTGGGATTTCTTAAGTGATGAGAGTAATAAAAGTATTAATGAGGTAACTTTTGGAAAGCCCCTAGATCACCTAAGGATGGGGGCTGGTCATCAGAGGAACCAACCATGTGATTAGAAGACTTTCAGTCTACCCCCGCTCACCCCGTAACCTCTGGGAGGAGAGAGGGGTTGGAGACTGAATCAATCACCAATGGCCAATGAATTAATCAATAATTCCAATATAATGAAGGCTCCATAAAAACTGAAAGGACACAGCTTGGAGCACTTCTGAGTTGGTGAGCATGTGGAAATTTGGGGAGAATGGTGCACCTGGAGAGGGCATGGAAGCTCAGCACTCCTTCCCCCATACCTTGCCCTATGCATCTCCTCCATCTGGCTACTCTTGGGTTGTATCTTTTTATAATAAATTGGTGATCTAGTTACTTAATGGGTTCCTGAGTTCTGTGAGCTGCTGTAGCAAATTGAACTCAAGGAGTGGGTCGTGGGAACCTCCCATGTAATCTGATGTCAGAAGCATGGGTAACAACATGGGGTCGAAACTGTTGGTTCAAGTGTGTGTGGAGGGACAGTCTCATAGGACTGAGCCCCTAACCAGTGAAATCTGACACCATCTCTAGGTACATAGTGTCAGGAATGAGTTCAGTTCTCGGACGCCCTGCTGGTGTCTGAGAATGGCTTATTGGTGTGGGGAAGCCCCTGCATAAACACATATGTTGGAATTGGTGACCAGAACACCCTATTTAGGCATAAACAAAATACAAAATATTCTGGTTTGTATACGCAAAATTAGAATATGTTAGACCTTTTCTTCTTTGAACAGGTAGCTATCTTCCCTTCTGAAGAGCAAGAAGTCCACAAAATGAGTATCTACAGTGTTAATAGTAGGGGTAGGTGCAGAGGGTTGGGAAATGAGACGGAGAGTCAAACACAACCTAAGAATCTTTTGTGGACCTGCACCCTCCACGCTTCCTCTAGGAAGTTTAGACAAAACTGGAAGAAGTTCAAATGGTTTGGCCTGCCTCCTCCAACCTCCTTTTTTTTTTTTTTTTTTTTAATGCCTTTTTCTGAAATACTCTGGCCAAAGACTAACAAGCAGTGAAATGGCAAAAGGCAGGCAGCCGGCAGGAAAAGTAGAAGCAAATGGCTGGGGTAAAACACAAACTGTATGATTAGGCTCTGAATAATCAAGGAATTGCATTGTAGCTTGTTATACATATTCCATGGTCATAATTTGATATTTGCAACAAAAAGAAAAAGAAGAATCCTCTAAAAAAAAAAAAAACAAAAACAAAAGAACAAGTCAGTATTGACTGGGGAAGTCTATCTATCTTTTTCACTCAAAATATTACCTATTCACCTTTCTGATCCTCTCCATGTGATCTAGTTATTTGCACTTCACATATTTGAGGAAATAAAGAGTGATTTATATTATCATTTTAATGGTGCATGGATTCTTTCATTATGTAGTTGGTTCACATACATCAACATTTTAAATTTTGGACATTCTAAAATACATTTGGCAAACTGCTAAGGAGAAAACCGTCTGTGAGCCTGTAGGAATTAAAACCTGGTACATGTCTGAACAAATGCAAAAGTCCCATTTGTGCTGTTCGGTTTTATAAGTTATGTAGCTCTGTGTGACCTTTTTAAAAATATTCAAGTGTTTTGAAATATCATTAAAAGGTGATCAGTGATAATTGTCTTAATGATAGTACTCATATAGAAAAAAATATTGTTAAGTGGAACCCTTTCCTAACCTCTGATACGATTTTTAAAGGCCCTTTTTAAAAAACCAAGACATTTGAAAGTTACTTATTAAAGGCCAAATGAAAACACAACTTGCAAAGGGGATTTTAATTTCATAATGATTAAGGTTTTTAGGCATCAAGTAAGACCCAAGACCAGCTCTTAATTATTTATGGATTGATTCTGCAATCTGTGTTATCCAGTTTCCTTACTTTGGCTAGGAGGGCAAGAATAGGTGGAGAAACTGAAATAAATCAATTCCTTTATATTTTATCATCAGTAGTAAAAAGTCCAGTATGATATAAAGTTTTAGAATTATCTATGCCATTTGACCCATTGCTGTGGATAATTGAAAACATACCATGACTGAGAAGGGAAATAAATCACTTATTGGCTAACAACTGGGCCAGACAGTATGCTAGGCTCTTTATATATATATTATCACTTAGTGTTCACAGTAATCCTGTGATTACCTTCTTTTATATGGGTGGAGACTAGGCTAAGATAGCTGAAATTACTTACCAACTCAAATGGGTAGCAAATGCCAGGCTGGGACTAAAATGGGTCTGGATTTCCTTACAATCCATGTTCTTTCTCCAGAATGGATATCACTTATTACTTTACCATAACTGTCCCTGGATGCAAACTATATAAATTAAAATGTTTTTGAAGCTCAAGGATGGGAGTTGGGAATCTGGGCTAATTTTAATGTCACGCAATAAGGACTAATGGTTACCCTTTTTCTGAGGTCCTTATATTAAGGTATTTAGAAAAATGCATTCTACACCATGAACATCCCTGTTTTGCAGCCTCTATGGAAAAACTACACAGAGTCTATGGGACTGCGAATCAGTACACATTTTGTGTACAACAATATGGCAAAAAAATATTCATACCTCTTAGGCCCAGCAAATGTATATTTTTATGGATCGTCAGAAATTAAAGTACAAAGATATTCATTTCAGTGCTATTTATAATAGTGTAAAATTGTAAACCATGCAAATGCGCAGTAGTTTAAAAAAAAGAGTAAATATACTATAAAATCATACTTATTTTGATGTATTATGCAGTCATTAAAAATAAGTTTCAAAGAATATTTAGTAACAAGGGGAAAATTCTAACAATGTGATTTTTCAGATGCTGTATAAATATGTATTGAATGAATAAATAAAATAGTAAATTCAAAGTAATGCACATCATAAGAATTCACATTTTCCAAATTAGAAATCATGAAGAAATATTACTTTTCTTCTTTTGCTTAAGGTAAATGTGTTTCTGAAGTAGAGCATATGCGTACAAATCATTAATGGCTTAATGAATTCTTACAATTCAATGAATTCTTACAAAAGGAAACACCCATGTGACCACTGCATAGTCAAGAAGTAGAATGATATCAGCAGCCCTGGAAGCCTCCCACATGCTGCATCTTGTCATCACACCCCGCCCTCAAATGTAACTGCTCTTCAACTTTTAACATAGAATATTACTACAGATTATTATTATTTTATTTTAACCCTTTAGATTATGGTACTTGAACTCATCTATTCAGTATTTTTTACATCTAGATAATTTTCCTCAACTTTATGTTCATGAAATTCATCAGTATGGTTGTATTTAGCAAAACTTTGTTAATTATCAAAGCTGTTTATTATTTCTGTGTATATGTATTTATCTATCTATCTACATATATATATGTATATATATATATATATATACCCTTGAGGGATACTTGTCTCTTTCCAGTTTTTAACCAACAGTGAGGCAATGAACCCTCTAATACATGCTTCTTGGTGCACATACATATACCTTTCTGACATACTTGGAAGTGGAAATTTTGGATCATTTGGTGTGCATATCCACCTCTAGTAGATACTACCTCTTTTCCGAAGTTGTGCCAATGGGCTGTGCCATCAGCAGAGTATGAGAGTGCCAGTTGTTTTAGCACTCACCATCACTGAATTATCAGTGTTTTCTAATTTTAGTCATTCTGAAGAGTGTGTAGTGGTATCTCATTGTGGCATTAATTTCCTTTTTTTTCAGAAAAATAATGAATTAGTTTTCATATGTTTATTGGTCATCTTGGTGTTTTGAGAAGTGCCTGTTCAAGCTACTTGCCCATTTTCTCTCTCTCTCTTTCCTTCTTTCTTTCTCATGAATGTACCAATTATTCATATATTTTGAATTCAGTTCATTTGTTAGATATGTGTATTTTGGATATATTCTTCTATTGTGTAGGTTGCATTTTTACTGTCTTCATGGTGTCTTTAGATGCAAAGAAGTTGTTATTTTTAACATAGTCTAATTTATTTCTCATTTCCTTTAAAAGTTGGGCTTTTTGTGTCCTATGTAGAAAAGATCAGCAACATACTATCCTATGTTAAGTTCTAGAAGCTTTATCATTTTATCTCAGTGTAGGCATATGAATCAAGATTTGCACATTTGACCCAGCATCAGTAATTGAAAATATCCAACTGTACAGTTGTATACAGGCTGTATAAACTTTTTCATAAATCAACTGTCTGTGTATATGTTCATATACTTATGGATTTGTTCTGGTCTCTCTATTTTATTCTGTTAGCCTGTGTGTCCATCCTTGAAGTAATACCAGTTTTCACTACTGAAGTCTTATAATCAGTTTTGCTCGACATGAAGTATTAAGACTTCAACAATTATTCTTCTAGATTATCTTATCATTTCTGGCCCTTATATTTCTACAAAATGTTAAATCCCAAATATTTTTTAGGCCTTCTAGAAATTACTGTCATTAATGTTTGTAGAATGAGTTCTATGTATTGGATGAACTTTGGGGCTATTTTAATTTATATCATTTGAAATTTTTTATTTTCTAATTTTCATTACTGGTACATAGAAAAAACTAAATTCTGTATATTGATCCTATATTCAGTACCCTTATCAAATCATTAATTTAATAAATAATAATAACCAATATTAATAATTATTACTGTGGGTAATATTTGATATTAATATTGCTAATGTCAACATTAATCATTATTAAAATGTCTGAGTAATAGATTGTTATTAAATAAATTAAATGGTTTTGATTTTTCATAACTATAACCCTGTTGTTAATGAATAATGGTACTTTTATGATTTTTCCCTTCATATTACAATTTTTTTTTAAATCCCTCATTGCACTGACTAGGACCTTACACAATTTATGTATTCATTTTAACAGTATTTATTTTTGAATTTTAGTTAATGATTTTCTGTATCTATTGAGATATGAACATGATTTTTCATCTTTATGTTGTTAATAAGGTGAATTGTACTAGTGGATTTTTCAAGTTAACTAACCATGCATTCCTGGGGGTGGGGTGGAAACAATCTGTGATGTATTATTCATTTAAATATATTGCTAGATTTCATTTGTTAATATTTTCTTTAGAATTATTGTATCAAGATTCATGATGGCTGGGCTTTATTTTAACTTTCTTGAAATAGCTTCATCAGGTTTTGGCATCAAGATTAAGCTGGCTTCAAAAACTGTTTTCTTTTTTTGGGAAGACTTGGTGTAAGATTGGTGTTATTTTTTAAAAGTCTGAAAGACTTCAGCAGTGAAGCTATCTGAGCTGGAGATTTATCTGTAGACAGGGTTTGAAAAATTTATTCAATTTCTTTAATAGATTTAGTAATAAAGAAATTTGCTCGGGGCACCTGGGTGGCTCAGTCGTTAAGCATCTGCCTTTGGCTCCGGTCATGATCCCAGGGTCTTGGGATCGAGTCCCACATCAGGCACCCTGCCCGGCAGGAAGCCTGTTTCTTCCTCTCCCACTCCCCCTGCTTGTGTTCCTGCTCTCGCTATCTCTGTCTCTGTCAAATAAATAAATAAAAATAAAATCTTAAAAAAAAAAAAAAGAAATTTGCTCTTTCTCCTTGTGTTCATTTTCAAGTTTTTTTCAAGCAGTTACCCATTTCACCTAAAATTTCAAAATTAGTGGCAAATTTTGGTCATAATCTCATACATTAGTATCTATAAAATCTATGGTAATGTTCTTTTTTATTTGTTCTCAATATTTTTTTAAAAAGTCTTGTTTGAGATTTAACAATTATATCTGTATTTTTTTCAAAAAAGCCAAATTTTGGCTTTTGTATTGATTTTCAATTGCTGTGTAACAAATTACCACACACTTGGTGGCTTGAAACAACATAACTATATTCTCTTACAGTTCTCAGGGCCCAAAATCCAAAATCAGTTTTATTGGGCAGAAATCATGGTGTGAACAGAACTGCGCTCCCTCTAGAGGTCTTGTGGCCATTCCTTTATCTTTAGAGTCCAAGGCATGGCATCTTGCTCCAGTTGTCACATTGCCTTCTGTCTCTGTAGTCAATTATTTGTCTGCCTCCCTCTTACAAAACATTTGTGATTATATTTAAGGCCTACTACATAAATCTAGATAATCTGCCATTCCCCAAATCCTTAATTTAGTGACATCTGCAAAGTCCCTTTTGCCATGTAAGGTAACATAACAGTTGCAGGGATTATGATCTGGATATTTTTTCTTTAGGAGCCATTACTGAGCCCACCACAGCTTTGCTGACTTTTTCTTTATTGTATGTTTGTTGTATATGTTATAATTTGATCCTATTTTTATGGGGTTTTTTTAGATTTTATTTATTTATTTGAGAGTGAGAGAAAGAGAGCATGAGAGCAGGGTAGGGGGACAGAGGGAGAAGCAGACTCCCTGCTGAGCAGGGAGCCCGATATGGGACTCGATCCTGGCACTCCAGGATCATAACCTGAGCTGAAGGCAGACGCTTAACCAACTAAGCCACCCAGGTGCCCCAAGGTTTTGTTATTTTTATATTCTGGTCTTACATGATGTTCTTTTGAAATAATTAGATAACTGATTTTGAAGCTTTTAGAATTTTCTAATATGTGCATGCATGTGAAGTTTTAATATCTATCTCTAATATGTGCATGCATGTAAAGTTTTCATATCTATCTAGTATAGCTTTAGCTTCCTCCCACAAAATTTAATATGTAGCATATTTATTATGGCTCACTAAAATATAGTTAAATTTTGATTTTTGTTACTGATTTTAGCTTAATTCCCCAAAGTCAAATTGTAGTTCTAAACTTTGATAAAACAGCTTTTCAAATCAGCTGAATGGGTCATCATACCATCAATTTTGATGAATGTTCCATGGGTACTTGAAATATAATTTAGTACTTTGGTACTTTTTTTTTTTTATAAATGTCCATTTAGTTTGGATAATCATCATGTCCAAGTACTCCATATTCCTACTGGTTCTTTTCCTGATAGTTCTATCAGCTACTGCAAAAAAGTATGAGAAAGTCTCCTACAATGATTACAGATTTTTCTATTTCTTATTTGAGATCTATCAATTTGTGGTTTATATATTTGGAAGCAATGTATTTGCTGAATACACATTTAAAACTGTTAAAAATTCTTGGTGAATTTACTTTTTTTTCATTGTAAGATGTTCTATATCTCTATAAATGTTTTATGTCTTAAAATCTATTCTGGTACTATTACAGATACACCAGCTTTATTTTAATTAGTATTCACAGGCATATCTTTTTATATCTTATATCACAGCTGTATGGTTACCTTTAACTTTTTCATTTTAAATTCTGGGGTTTGTCTCATGTAAGTAACATATATTAAGCCAGTGATTAAAATTTGTGATATTTTCCCCCTTCCTTGAAATAATTTGTGTAGTATTAGTGTTATTCTTTCTAAATCGTTAATTAAACTCTGACGTAAAAACATCTGGATTTAGAATTTTTTTGGTGCTAAGTATTTACTGATTTAATGTCTCTAAGAGTCACATGACTTCTAAAATCTTCTCTTTCTTCTTAGTTAAGTTTCAGTAGATATGGCTTTATAGGTTTTATAGACATAGGTCTATAAAGATCTTTGGTTATTTAAAATTATGTTGCTTTATTTCTAAACATTTATATATTGGGTTCTAACTTAATTCTGTGGTCATCAGAGATACATACTTTAGAACTTCAGTCCTTTGAAGTGTGTGTTGAGACTTAACTTTATGATCCAGAATATGTTTTATGTTGCTAAAAATTGTATATGCACTTAAAAAAATTACATATTCTGCAGTTGATAGATATAATTTCTATGTATGTATATTAGAACAATTTCATTAATCATGTTTTTCAAATCCTTTATATCTGTTCTTCCATATGGGATCAGTTTCCTTCACTCAAAAGAAACTCCTTTTGTTTTTCTTGTAGTATGGGTACACTGACAATATATTTCTCTGAGAATGTCCTTATTTCCTTTTTGTTTTTTTTTAAGATATTTTTGCTGAGTGTAGAATTTTAGGTAGGCATTTTATTTTCTAAAACTGTAACAATGTAATTTCATTGTCCTCTGTTTTTTATTAGCCAATGTGGAGAAGTAGACTCTCATTTTTATTGTCATCCTGTGGACAACAATACTCTCTCCCTCACCCCACACTCTGATTGCTTTTGAGATTCTCTTTCAGTATCTTGACTACAATATTTCCAGGTATAGTTTTCCTTTTATTTATCCTACTGTGGTTCACTGAGCTTCTTGAATATGTGCGTTGATGTCTTTCATCATATCAAGGAATTCTAATTTTTAACCATTATTTCTTCAAATATTGTCCCTCCCATTCTCCCCCATTCATCTGGGACAGCAAAACCTGTCCATTCTTATAGTGTCCTGAATCCCTCTTCCATTTCTGCTATGGTTTCTTTCTTTCTTTCTTTCTTTTTTCTATACTCAACTGAGAGGTTTTCTTCTGGCCAGCCTTCTAGTTAACTTATCTTGTCTTTTCCTGTGCATAGTCTGCTGTTAATGTTAAACTCATTCAGTGAGTTCTTAATTTCTGATATTGTATTTCATAGTTCTAGGATGCACATTCAGTTTTTCATAGATTGTAATTCTGTTAAAACACACTATATTTTCATCTATTTTTGTCCACCTTCTTTGCAATTATATTTATCATATTAGTCACAATTATTTTAAAGTTCTTTCTGTGAACTTTAATTTCTGTATCGTCTCTGGATAAGCTTCTTATAACTTTTTTTTATTATTAGCCATTTCCTTTTGCTTCTTTACACATTTAGCAATTTTTAAATTGTATTTTTGACATGAATGATATTATGGAGTCTCAGTGATTTTATCTTTCATTGAGAAGTGTTGAGTTTTGTTCTGGGAAGTAATTACATTTCATCGAGAAGGGTTGAGTTTTGTTCTGGGAAGTAATTACATTTCTGGCTGATAATCTAGATCATGTGTAGGCCCCATTTCTTTCTGTGCTTTGTTACTTTTGCCTGTGCACTGCAATTGTCTTCGAAAAAAAGTATACTTTTTGAGGCCAGGATGAAGGCACATTCCACCAGGAAAGATTTACATTTGCTTCTAACTAGTGCATGTGGGTGTGACAAATGAAAGGCATAAAACTTGCAGCTCTTAGGCATATCTAGACAGCAAATCTACTGGAAGGCTGGCCAGCGACTACATCTTTCACCTTTTCTTTCTTTTCTCTCAGTCTTTCTTCTAATACCTACAAAGCATTGCTTATAAATCACTTTTACGTAGGTACAAAACCCTTTGTGTCCCAGATTAATGTTGGAGGGAGTCTCCTCTCAGACTCCCTGCTAATGTGTGTGTTCTTGGCCCTGACTTTTTCCCCATTCTACCCACACCATGTTTTGGCAAATTTAGCACACATCTTCAAGGTAAGAGCAGCTTAATGCTCATGTGTACAATTTATATCCCCATGTTTCCTTTTCCCACACCCTTAGGTTTGTATCTTTAGTTTGTTACCTCTTTGTCAGCTTTTAAATGGATTTTAAAATATTTTATCTAGCATTTAAATTTTTGTCATTGGAGATTTGATCTAAACAAAATAAGTTATTATTGGAAATAGAAGTTTCATACATTTTTGTTTTGAATGTACTGGGAAAAGAAAATATGGCCTTATGATAAGTATTTTGGAAACTTACTAAAACTTTTTTGGTATGGTAATAATACATAGTCAATATGTATGAGTATCTCCTGGGTATTTGAAACAAATGGTTGCTTTATTCTTTGTTGGGTATGATGGTATTTGGGTATATCATTTTAATTATTTATATATCCATTACACCAATTCATAAACTTCAGTGTTTGTTTAATATTTAATATTATTGTCTTGTTTGAATACTACATGTATTTACTTCTTTGTTGTAGACTTTATATATCCATTTTCAATACATGTACATTAATATATTTTACTATCATAATGGATTTTTGAGTTCTTTTAAAGTATTTTTAACAGTTTTAAATTTATCTATGCTCAGGGATAGGTGAGAAGGTTGGTAATGAAAAGAGAAAATAGCTGAATAGTTGTGAAGCCAAAGGTCGGATCAGCAGTAGAACAGATTGTGGCTAGGGAATACTGAAAAGACTAGTGGGTTAGAAATACCAAGATGTTTGGATTTTTGTGTTATTAGGGCATGCAAAAATCCAAACAATAAAGCAGGTAATAGGTCCTAACATACATACTTTGATTTTGTTTCTTTCATGTGCTTTTCTTGATGAAAAATTTTTACCAAATTGAGCTGTGTTAACTCTTGGTAAAGCCTTAAAAAGATGTATAACTGTCATTTAAAAAAATGAATTCATGGGGAAATATATTGTTGTATGCAGATTTCCAGTGGAAACCTGCAGATGCTCACATAAGAAACATTCTTTCTACTCTTTTGAATAAACATGTTGCAAGCCCAGTACATTTGCATACCCAAGAGAATAATTGTTTCAAAGATATGGGCTGTGAACACATGTGGTTGTCTACTAGATTATGAACACCAGACTTGAGACATATATTTTTCAGGTGTACAGCTTGAGGAAATTATTGAATACTCAGCACAAATGCTATGTCTTGGGTAATATTTGGAGAAATGTAGGTGCTACTGTATTTTGAATAATCAGTCCCTCTAGCTCTCATTGCGACTGATGGAAAATTTATTTTATTTTCCCTTGACAAAGGGAAAACAAAATTGTAGCTAACTTACTGCATAGTTTGTTAAGCAATTTCCATTTTGTACTTGCATTTCACAGATGTTCTGAAATGGTTAAGCCAAAAAGGCATGTTTCAACTCATGAGTAACTTAAAACAAATTACATTCCTATCAGCTGGCTTTATATATATATATAACACTGTATATTAATTAACTGAAATTAAAATTAAAAATTTAAAATGATAAATATATATGTTAAATATATAACAATAAAATATATTAAATATAAAATGTAATTTTAAAAAATATATAGTTGTGTGTGTGTATATATATATATATACACATACATAAATGTCTCATTGATAACTCAGACACACAAAGAAATGTCTTTATAGGTCAGTACAATCCTTTCTTGCTTTATGAGTAAGAGGTTATAAAATCACATACTATGCCTGATGTTTGACTTTTCATTTATCTTTTGTACTTGATTATAGTGGAGCTGACAGATGTTGAAAGATGTTTAGATATACAAGGAACCTAGCAGCTCCTAGAGATCTGAAGAAGCTCATGTCCTCAAACTACTACCTTCAGAATCTGTTATAACTTATGCTTATTAAATTCACTCCAGGTCTTATTTTTCAGAGTAGCCTCCAAATAACTAATTTTCTAAAATATGTCCAGTGTCGGCCATTCCTCCTCTGAAGAGAGCAGTTATTTCAAATTGTCCTGCTATAAGTTGGGAAACCATACAGCCTGGTTTGCCCAGGCCTGGAGTAATTATTAGTAGGCTCCTTAATGCTCTCAAAAGGTACAGTTTTGGATGATAAATTATTTGGCCACATTAGATTTAAATGGCTGGGATTGATAATATTTTGAAGAAAAAAAACTGGTCTAATATTAATTCATGCACTGTACCCCCCACCAGTTAAGGCATTCCATTCATTATCAAACATGTTTTCCCCTACTCTTTGGTCTGAAGTCTATCATTTCTTCTTATTTTGGCTAGAAGTATATTCAGGGTTCTTGGAAATTGTGTAAAACATAACTGTCTTTTATAATTCACTTAATGAATTCTACACAAACTTCTCTCAGGATTTTCCTGTGGTAGAGTAAGGAAACTTCTCTGTATTAATGCATTTTAATGGTGTATCCCACAAAAATTGGGGTTTATTTTCCCACTATTATTTGCCTACAAATAAATCTGCAAATATAAACAATGTACAGAAAATATGTTTGCTATGCCAGCTAAATGTATTTAAGTAAGGAAAAATTATTCCTGTAAAATGCTGTCAAAAATTTCACAGTAATCAGTTGCTTTATATTAATTCCCATATATCATCAGTCATTGAGTTTTTATTTTGGAGAAAGGTATGCTCTTTTTAGGTCAGATTTACAGATAACTAAGTTTATTTTTGGATTTATTTTCTGTTTTATAGTAAAAATTTTGACCTTTAGTCTCTCTATTCTAGAAATCGGAAAAACAGAAAGCTGATGAGACATCAGACCAGATGGCTTGTAGGAGCCTGTATCACAAAGTTCTTGGTCTTCCTGAGAGTATGTGTTTTGCATATACACTTGAAAAGCCAGAACTCTCAAATAACATGAATGTTTTTGAACTTTGGGTTAAAAAAAATAACAAGAACCACAAAGATTCATGAAAAAATAAGTTTATGGATCAGATGCATTCAGTCTAGTCTTCTATTCATCTATACATATGGTACTTTTGTGTAATCATAATCATATGTACGATCCTAGGAGACTGTAGGGGTCTCAATTAACTTGTGTTCAGAAATTCTGTAGGTAACAGGGACAGTCATATTTTGAAAAAGATTTTAAAACAAGGAAATTAAACCATCAAAAGGTTTTCCTGATTAACATTCAATTAATTTAAAAAATGTAGAAAATCATGGGACCCTGAAAGCCTTCCAGGTAACTGTAGTCTTATTTTTAATTTTCTGTGCCGATTTATAGAAATATCAGAAATGTCTCATTTATTCTGTTGGGGTAAAAAGTCAGCAACCACAGATAGGATGTGTATCTTCTACCATCAGATACCAAGCTTGCTCAGTGTTCACAGTGAAACCTAAGTGCTGCCTTTTTTTCGTTTTTACAATTTGATTGTATCCCTAATCAATGTTATAGGCAAGTAAGAAGGAGAACTACCATATTTTAATACGCTCGTTTATCCTGTTTCCCACATGTTTAACTTTAGAGGATGTGTCAGGTGGTATTCAGGCTTATAATGGAGTGTGACTCTTCTAATATTAGAAGTTAGAAATGAAGAGGCTACATTCACTTTTTCTTCTTTGTTTTTTTTTTTTTTTTTTTTTTTTCCTCATTGGAAGAAGACCCTTGATTGCTAACTTTCTCATTTCCAATTGACAGAAACTGTCCAGCTATCCTTTGTAACAAGTAAGCATTACTTCCTTTGTTCCTGCTCATGATCATTGGTAACTTTAAGATAATTCATTGATTATTATCTTCTATAATGTGTAGTAGCCTTAACTACTTGAACATAAGATTCTTATATGTGATAAAATTGTCAGCCAGCCTTCATGAACAGATGTACAGTTGACAAGTCTTTGTAGTTCCATGGCAAGTATAGACATTAGTTTTCGAGATCTTCAACTTTAAGCATTCTCCATTGAGTCTCTCCTTGCCCATCATGTTCATTGTGGAATTCCTGGCAGCCCAAAAGCTTGCCAAACCAGGGTGAGCATCCCTGAGTTTATCTTACTCTCAAGAAACCCTGAATTTGTATGGCATTGTTACTGATGGATCACATCTACAAGGTTTTTGAGTTTTTCTCGTTGAGTCTGAAATGAGAGATGGAAATCAGGGACCTGGCTATCAGACATATCAGAAAAGCGAGACATTTCTATGATAGGAAATGCACAAAGCAGTGAAAAGATTGAAGAGTAGTTGGGCAAATTCAGACAAAATTCAGATACTTTTTATTCCTAACATGGAATCTTGGATGGATGTGATTATTAGAATTTGAATTTGAGCTCTGCCCCACATCTTCAGGCAAATGATTCCTTACCTATGTATGGTTTGCCTTTTACAGTTATTAATACAGTATCTGTAATATTAAACATCACTTAAATCTTCATTTTGTGAATGATATATTTTTAAACCACAGGATGCAGGAAATGTAATCATAATAGCCCAAACCAACAGGTACATCACAGAGAGGCAGTAATGACATACGAGCCTGCTAGTTAACTTAAATGAAGTAGATATGTTTTCTTAACACCTAATAGGTTATCCCAAATAGAATACAATGCACATATGTTACCTCCTTCATTAAGCTCTACATTTTGTGCTTTCTTTACCTTCTTAGTTTGCGTTTGCTCTGAGATAGAAATCACTTCAAAGGTTAAAGGTTTTTAGAAACCATTTCAGTTTTACGTAAATGTAAAGTCTCTAAATGTTTAAGGGTTACATAATGTAAACCTGTTGGCTTTCAAAACTTGTCTCACAAGAGCAGGTAATACGTTTCCACTTTCAACTGCACCTTTAGATGCTTTATTTTTGAGTGTATTTTCTCCTCCGTATTTCCTTCCACAGAATTCTGGAATTCTGTTCCTCTCATGTTTTATTGAAAAGGCTCTCTGCCATTGTGTCCTTTCGTTTTCCGGTTTTGTCCTTTTGTCTGAAGGCACGTTGCAGCCTGGCTGGTTTAAGGATTCTAGACAGCGAGGGAAATGGAGAGTCACAAGAGCATCTCTAGTCCAGGCTGAAAGAGAGCACGCAGCTTTCTGAACTGAACGCCGTGAACGGGGGACATCTAGGTTATTGCCATGACAATCCTAATTGTTGGCACCGCATCCTTATCGCGGGCTTTGTTCCGCTGGATTCACCCTGACAGCACACATAGACGGGTCGCTTTAACTCCCGGGCCGGTTTTGGAGAACATGTATCCAAGAAGCACCATCTTTTTGTTGCGGTAGCAAAACACACGCTCAAGGGGGGTCTCGACGGAATTGCCCTTTCTGGGCCTGCAGAGATCGGTACGAAGGAAGACGCGCACTCTGACCCCCGCAGGGAGGCTCTGACAGAGGAGGGGGCTGCGTTCCAAGTTACAGGCGATCCCAATTACTGCGAGATGGTGCGGCTCTGCGCGCTCCCTCTACGGGCTAATGTAACGTCCGCACAGTGCATTTCTCCTTCTCCCTCCTTCTGTCCTCCCCCCCTTCTCCCCCCGACAAAGCCTCTGCGTGGCCTCCGGCATGCGGAGGCCGCCTAAGGGCCCTGAGGTTGTGCTCCGTGGAGCGAGTGCAAGATGGCTGCCCCGAGGCTGTTTGAAGCCGGCGCGTTTGAAGCTGCCGCGCGTGTTTGAAGCTGCGGCATTTGAAGCTGTCGGGCTTGAAGCTGGCGCGTGTGTTTGAAGCTGCGGCATTTGATGTTGCTGAGGACGTTTGTAAATTTGAGACAGACTTTAATATTGTTAGACGGTAGGGGAGTCCTTTTCAACCCCCTTTTCATTTTGTTCTTTACTTGAACTTTTTAAAAAGTTTTATTTGACTTTTTTTTTTCCCCCTACTATTTTAACTACTTATGTCAGCCGAGGAATGCTGTGATTCACAGCCATTATTGTAAGGAGGCTGTTATGTATTTTTAGTGCTGCTGGGACCATAGGAATTCTTGAGTGGCTTTGACTGGATACAACAATGTGGAGAATAATCCCAACTGTGAAAAGTGCTACTGTGGCCACAGAACAGTACAGAATAATTTTGAAAAAGGGCAGTCTCCTTGTTGCTTTTAGAAGAAGGCCGAGTGTGCCCGCTGTTGCATTTGCAAGATGGATGATGAGTGTAGAGGTAGAACAAATGCATGTGAGTAGAAGAAGTTGGGGGAGGCACAGGTGTAGGAATTAAATTTGCAATGTGCCAGGGGCAAAGCATTCTGTAATTTCTTCCTATTATTTTGTCCTCTAAATTCTACAAGAACCAGAGGGGAAAGGTGCATGTTACTATGAAACAATACCGTCAGTCCTTTGGACAATACTATAAAACTGAATGGTGCTTTATTTGGAGACCACCTACTCTGAAAATGTGAGAGAGAAGGGAATGAGCGTTGCCGCTGTTGGTAAAGGAAAGAAAACAGATGCTTATCCTGTAGTGTGTACTTTGGGGCTTGGGAAATACTTTGCTTGGAGGAACCCTAGAGGTAGAAGTGAAAAGGGTGGAGGAAAAATTGGAAGGAGCCATGAGTCGGCACATCCAAAATGGACGTGATGAGAAACACTTTAGTTTGGATGCAGATAATTTTTCACTTAATCCCCAGCCTGGAGCAACATCATGCACTTGCATGCAGAGTTTATGCAATGGCGTGTTCTAATGTCGTCTGTGGTTCCTCTCCGTTAGATTGTTTGGGATTGAAAGCTCCTTTGATGGGCCTGCCGTCAGTTTCTTTTTTTCCTTTGGAAGTACGTCATTCTATTCTGCTGATGATCATTCTTTTGAAAATTGAGTGATGGTTTCTTGATATTAGCTATTTGTCAGCACTTGAACCCGTTTCTTTACATGTCCACCATTAGTTTTTTTCATTGGGTAGAACATAAATTCCATAAAGTCTACATCTACTTTTCGGCCATATTTGGATTGTATATCTACCCAGGACTGAGGTGCTTGGGTCAGTATTTTATTCATATTAGCAAAGATTTACAGTTCCTTCAGTTCACAGAAAAATCTACGTATTAAATCTATATCATTAAAATTGTACTATTGTCTCGTTGTAGAACTGGGCTGTATTCTAATAAATAATTTAAATGTGTGCTTTACCTGTTTAAGAGTAAGGTGTTGCATCTTGCATACCTTTTGAATGATGAAAACATTTCCCATGTCTTCATAGAACAGATGATCTTAGGCTTTATTTTCTTGCAAATAACTGTTTTCAAGGATTTCCCTTCATTCACTCAACATTTCTGATTTGGTAGGAATAGACATTTGCCAAGTATTTTCCTTTGTATTGTATAGATGCATTTTCTACTCCAACTTTTCATTATTAGCTCCTTCAGTTATAGTCCTTTGAATCCATGTGTCTTTTCCATTCTACTAATCATTTTTTACAGTGTTAATATTTTACCAAATTTGTGTTTTGAACTTCCTGTGAGCCATATTGATGTCATTCACTGAGAACTAAGTTCTTACAGACTAACAGTCTAATGTACTAACAATCTATTTAACAAGTCATTTTATAAGTTATAAGATATTAAAAACTAAGTGACATGGGAAGTATACAGAATTAGTGGCTCTGCACATCTGACTCATCTACTGTTTCAGAACTTTGTTACAAACTTTCGTAACTCAAGGAGAGATGACATTATACCGCACAGGCAGACAGGTGCATGTATCCATGTATATATGGATATTTATTTCTTAATTTTTTATTCTCAAATCTTCTGATCGGATTTTTTCTTATTCCTCAACTTCTGTAATATTCATTTGATCCATAGTATTGCTTTTTTAAGTTTAGAATTTTTTAAAGATTTTCCTACTCTTTACCGTAAGTCTATATACAGTCCAGTAATCTACGTTTGGTGACAAAAGAATTGCTTGAGAACAGCTGAACACACATGCTTAAATGAGAACTACGTGCATTTTATTATACATTTGTGTAAGCATATCCACAGAAAAAGAATAAATGTTGTAAAGCTGATACATCTTCATATCAGTTTAATCAGTCAGCCAGCATGTTCCATATCACTCTCGTTCCTTGCTGGTTTGTGCAAAGAAGTTGCTTCTTATTTTAACAATTTTTATTGTGGTTTCTTCTCACATAGTTTTTCTTTTTTGCTCTTTTCATTTTAATTAAAATTAACTGCAGTTAGCTTTTCTTTTTAATGGATTTCCACACATATGTGCTTCTTTCAATAAACACACAAAAAAGGGACATTAATCCAAAAAATGATTTCTCTTCCTTGGCTCTGTAGCTCTTTCTCTCTCTCTCTAACCTGAGAGTTTTGTCCTATATCCATTTTCTCTGGCTCTATCAATGTCTTCTTCCATCCTACCATGATGAAGTTTGTAATTTGCCTCCTGTGGTAGAGAAATAGTAAGAATAACTTGCTGAGCTGGATTCAAGGTGAAATAGCATTTTCCATGACACAGCACAATGACCCCATTTTTTTGGAACTCTGTCTTCATTATAGAGCCAGGTCAGTGTTTAGCCATTTATCCAAAACATCGTATAGGCTTATTGATGTGATTGATTAATAGTTCTGAGATTTGTTATGACCTCACATTGTTAGTTTTTCATTAAGTGTTTCATCAGTTATTCTCCTTTGCATTCCTTTTTAAAATCAGCTCTATTGAGGTATTATTTACATACAGTAAAACTTACCTGTTATTAATATATATTTCAATGAGTTTTAACAAATATATATACTGTGTAACTAGCACTACAATCACATTGAGCATTTTCATCACTGTAAAACTGTCTCCCCTACCCTTTTGAAGTCAGTTTCCTACACTCATTCCCTGAACCCCAGCAACCTCTGATCTTCCTTCTTTTGTATAGTTTTATCTTTTTCAGAATTTTGTATCAGTGAAATCAAACTGTATGCTCTTTTGTGTCTAGCTTCTTTCACTTAGCATAATGCTTTTAAATTTCATCCATGTTGTTGCATGAATTCGATTTTTCCGTGTTAGTGCTGAGTCGTAGTCTACTGTATTGGTAACTCCACAATTTGTTTATCCATTTACCATTTGATGACCTTTTTTGTTCTTTCCAGTTTGGGTGATTATGAAGAAAGATGCTGGAAACATTTGCATGCAGCTTTTTTGTGTGTGTGAAGTTAAGTTTAAATTTCTCTTGGGTAAATACCTAGGAGTGGGATTGCTGAGTCACATGGTACAAGTGTTGAATTTTATAAAAAAATAGCAAAATGTTTTTGAGAGTGGATGAACTATTTTGCATTTCCACCAGAGATGTACTAGAGTTCCAATTATGCCTCATCATCACCAACACTTGGTGTTGTTAGTCTTTTTAATTTTAGCCATTATACTGAGTCTGTATTTCTTTTCAATATTTTTTTCAACTGCAATAATTTACTTCTGTTTTACCAACTTTATTATTGTTACTATATCCATTCGATTGCATTATGCTTTTATTTTTTTCACTTGTTATGTTCTTTATAACCTTGTTCTTTTGAAGTCTATATACATATTTTTATTTCTTGCTTTCTTTTAGTGCTTGGTAAAGTAAGGGAACTAAAATCTAAATATAAGTAGACCAGAGTCTTGAGTGAGCATGTTAAATAGTTGATTTTTGCCTTTATTTTTTAAGAACTAGGAATATAATATTTGAGGAAGGTTATATCTGACTTAAGATTCTGGGTTTTACTGGTGTCTATTTAGCATCACAGAAATTACAAATAGGATTGCATATTTAAAAATACCTGCAAACTGATTTTTCAATAACTAGATTTCTCAATAAATTTTCACACATCTTCAATAACTGAAGGATTACCATACAACTCAGCCCTGCCATTTTCTAAAATGGCTCTGTTTTATTCTTTGCCTCATTAGACAGCTTAGAGAACAGTGTACCATTGCCCATTAAAGAAACCACTTTTATTTAATCCAGTACCTACTAACATTTGTCAGAATTGGTGATTTTTTAGCCTTTTTTTTTATATAACAGTAACTGTTCTCAGATCTCTAGCTTTGTTCCCTGGATGTTAAAAAGACACATGGTCACTTTGTGAAAATCCTTCTTTAAAAATCCAGTGTAAATGAGAATTATCATCCTCTCTATCACCCTGTTCTTTTCCATCTAAGAGTGTTTCATTTCAATATGTGCTGGAACTCTGATTTTTCTCACTACCGTTCAGTTACTACTAGTTCAGGATTATTACCTGGCTAAGTAAGATTTCTTCACTAAAAAGTTTATATAGCAATCAAAATTGAATGCTAGTGAATTGCATAGCTATAAATTGTCTTTTCTCAAAGAACCATGCCTTAGGAGTCAACCCTTATTTCAGAAAATGGTTATAAGATGATCTTTAAACCTTGGTTAAAGTATATTCATTCTCTCATGAGTGAGTTATTTTATTGAGTTCTGTGTTTGAAGACAGGATTTCTATACAAATTTCTCAGTTTTGTCAGATAATGTAAACAATATGATACCATAAAGTGAAAATATAGTTGCTACTGAAGTCATGAATTAATCCAACTTCTTGGAAAATTCACTCTCAGTTCACTGAAGGGCTTCCTGTTGAATGGGAGGTATTTTTCCGTGTCACGTTTTCTCATAAAAATACACATTCTGTATCTTTGATTTTAAGTCTGGTATTATTTTAGTCGCTAAAGATACTGAGGGTGTTTGCTGGTAATAGAGTGAATAATGAAGCTAGAGAATTGTGGATATTTTTGGTTATCTTTTACCAACAGTTTTTACGAATCAATCTCATTTTCCCCTATTTCTATGTTCAGTTAATAATATTAACACAGACTTTTAAATTTTTCCTTAGAAATACTGTCAAAGCATGAGGGACTGGAATCTTCTTTGATATTTGGAAGAAAAAGATTGATGATAAAACAATATCAGAAGCAATTCAAGTTATTGTTTTATAGAATTCACTGTAGTAACAATAGAATTATGCTTCGTATTCTACAGTTACTGAGACTGAAGATAAAGGAACACACTTTACAAAGATTTTCTTTTAAAAGTGATTTGGTATGAAAATTTGGCAGTCATTTTTTAGTTAATCCATATTCCATATTCTGCAAACATCTGGGTTTTGTGGGTGAACTAGCTGGTTTAAATACTAACTTAAACACTTCTTCAAACCCGAGATTCAGTTATTCCTTCAGAACCTTTGTATTTTGATTTGGGGCTGATTGAGATCATTCCTAGTATCTGTTCCTAGGTCATCATTAGGTATGTCTAACAAATGACCAAATGCATATATCTTTACACTGGATTTAATTTTTGTTTTCTAGAAAGTCAGACTGTGTTTTCTAAGGAACATGTACTGTGTGGATTTTTCTGGTGTCAAAATCCCAGCAACCAGGGGTAATTCTGAGTATTTGCTTGTGCCCAAATCCCTAAAGAATTCTTGTATCTTACTCTTCCATAATGGATATCTTCTTAGTCCAGCCTAAATCCTCCCTGGCAATTTGCATCACAGGAACCCCTACATCTGTTGTATAGTAGGGTTGAATCCAAGGGAATTAAGCTCTCCCCTTAGGAGCTATTGCTGTCATTCATGCTACACAGAGGGGGGCATTCCTGCCTTCTCTCTAACTCCAACCCCACTGCCTGGCCAGGAGAATTCTTAATAGTGTGTGATCCAGAAAATTAATTAACTATTTTAATACACTGTGCTTTTTAAATGTGATTCTTGTAAACTGGAACACTCTGGCATCATCCAAATTTAAATCTAAATCTTTTGGTGGGAAATTGTAATATGGGTGTTGTCTGATGATTTTTGATGAGATTAATTTTGAATTTTATTTTGAAATTATCTCTTATTTTAAGGAAAGGGAATCTATGAGAGAATCCTATTTACTTCTTTTACTAAGTACAGATATTTGTCATACCATACTTTTGATTATTTGCTATGTTGTACTCTGGATTGCTTCATCATTGTCACTGTGAAAAGTCTATAGCTTGTTTATTGCTTCCAAATTATGTGTGTCAGAATTGATTTCAAAATAAGTTTTTAGAATAATTTTTTGAGTCAACTGCTTTCATGCTTTCTAAAAATTAGAAAAATATGTATTGAAAAGTCCCATTTAAGATACAATGAAAATGCAAAATATCTTGATATATCATTAGCAAGAAAAAACATGTGGGAACTATATAATGAAAATGGTAAAAGTTTGCTGAGACCTAAGAGACAATTTTATCAACTGAAGATGAAATATATTAATGGTGGTCTGTTCTTCTCATAATAATTCATAGAACTGATATTACCTAATAAAACCACAGTAAGTTTTTTTTTTTAATTTGTCATAGTAAATCTAAAGTTTAGCTCTCAATATGAACAGGGGCAAATAGCCAATACAATTGTCTTATAAGTTATAAAGCTACAATACTCAAGACAGTGTGTCATTTTGACAAAACAATGGATAAGAAGGAAAAATCAAGACAGATTCAAATATGTAAAACTTCATTGTGTTGGTATCATAAATGAATGGGGCTGAGCTATTAAGAAGTGACTCAGGGACAATTGCTTAACACTTGTGGGAAAAAATAAATTAGATCTAGTCTCACTTCATATCATATATCAATATAAATTCCATGTGAGTTGAAGAGATAAATGTAAAAATATGAGATCTCTGGAAACTATAGAAAATAGAGTCAACTGGCTGACTTAGTAATGATGAATAGTTTTAAGCATTATAAATAATTTTAAAAATCACAAGAGAAAATCCATAGATTTGACTACATGAAAAATTAATAATTTTTGAATGACAAAAACCAATACCTGGTTAAAAAAAATAACCTTAAAAAAAAACTATCAGCAGCAACTATTTCAGATGCTTTTCATCTTTATGGTCAACAAACTTGAAGGGGAGCAGATTTTGCAAACCCAAAATATGCCGCTTTGGCATGAGGATTATTTTGAGCTAAAGGCAATCGAAACTCAGCAGATGCAAGAAAAGTTCTTTTCCTCCCCCATCAACTACCTAAACTTACACTAGAAGGAGGGCTGTACGAGAAAGAGCTATTACAGAGATACCTTTCTACCTAAAAAACTTCTCTACACAACAGGGTAACCTTTGTTTTCCAAACCTCCCTCTCATCTTTCTGTACAAGGCCTTCCTCCCAGACCCCTACCGCTTTTGTTAGTCCAGGATGTTATATAAATCTCAATTACCTGACTGCCTCTAGAATCTTATCTCTCTTTAATTAAAACATTTTAATTAATTAATTAATTTATGAGAGAGAGAGAGAACAAGTGGGAGGGGGAGGAGCAGAGGGATAAGTAGGCTCCCCACTGAGCAGGGAGCCCTTGATGTGGGGTTGGATTCCAAGACTCTAGGATCATGACCTGAGCCAGGCAGAGGCTTAAGTGACTGAGCCACCCAGGTGCCCCTAGAGTCTTCTTTATATGACTTCTGTACATGGGTAATTTTGTTTGTTTTTTTCCTATTAATATGTCTTACATCTATTTAACTATTAGACAAACTAAAGAACCTAGAACCCAGAAGGGAAGAAGGGAATATTGTTTTCCCCCTAGAAACTCATATAAGTTAATACATAAAATGCTAAAATTCTAATAGGAAAATAGACCAAGAACAGGTTTTAGATGAGTCATAAAAGAAATTTTAACACAGTAAAAAAAAAGTTCAGCTTAACTGGAAATCAAAATTATGTACCCATTAGCACCCCACTCAGAATTGTCCAAAATTGTTAATATTTTGGTGAATATTCTTCTAGTCTTTGTGATCTTTCATACCCCTCTATCCATTAATTGATCTATTGATTTATCCACCCATATATCTACCTTTCTACTTTCTATCAATTTAGCTCCATCCACTCATACATAAATGTTATATGCAGTTGATATGTAGTTTTTCTAAAACGAATCATAGTGCACACATTGCTTTTAACTTTTTTCCATTTAGTGTATTTTTTTATTTCTTCCCAGGTTATTATATTTTCTTCTTCTACAAAATATTCAATCTTTGTGTAATATTACAGTGTGTTGATATACCATGGCTTATTTGACCAAGCTCTCCTCCTGGGCATTTAGGTTGTTAACAGTTTTTCAAAAGAGATCACTGAACATCATTGCACAGATCAGATTATTTTCTAAGGGTAAATTTGAAAGGTTGGATTTACAGTATGCAAATATTTCAGGCTTTTGTTGCATGTTCCCCAGCTGTTCTTCAGAAAGATTTTAACTTTTACCTTTCCACCAGCAATGCATTGGAGTAATTATATCTCAGTCTTGCAAGCACTGTCTAATATAGTTAACATTTTATGTAAGTTATATAGATTGGCAATATTTTATTATTCTTTTACTTTGCATTTTTGATTACTAAAATGATAAACTCTTGTTTTACGGCCATTTTTTTTCTGTTGTGAAATTTCTAATCATGTCATTTACACCTATTTTCTATTGACATTAATCTCAGTATCAATTTTTAAAAGTTTTGTTTGTACTCAATTAAAAAAATGAGAAATAAGTGAAAAAATTTAAAAAACCATAAAAACTATGTTGTATTTAGGATAAATATACCTTAGATTATGTATATTAAAAACATAGAAATTTTTAAGATAACTAATTAATCAAATCTATCAATTTTTTTCTGTAGAGTTTCCACTTTTAAGCTATGTGATTTTGAACCCTTAGCAGATAACAGATTATATTAACTAAAATGAAAGAATATTTTGATTCATCCATTCCATTTTTCTTCAAGTTTATAGTTGAATCTTTCATTTTGGAAAGCATGATCAATGGAATTTTTTAGCATAGAGCCTTAAAGGAAAACTCAGAACCACCTGATTTTTAATTAAAATGAATTCTGTAGAAGGATTATATTATGACTTCCCAGTGACTTTCTTTTTAGTACTAAAAATTGGGCATATTAGAAAAAAAATTGGGTGAATTGGAAGGATTGAATTATATTAAGATCTTATGGAAGTTAAACATAATTATTTTTAGTGCTAATGGTTTTTGTGCATAGAATTTTTTTGTGCATACAATTATCCTGGGTTTGAGTAAGTAACTAATATTATCTTAGCAACCCACTTGGATCTTTGTTTTGGGACGAAATTTTGTTCCTGAACATTTAAATTTGGAAGGTTAAATTTATCTAGATGATACTCTTGATTTTAGAGGAGCAGATCTATACTGATCAGGTGAGAAAAATCTGAGGAGCTGAAGGTAGTAAGGGGAACTGCCTGATAGATGCTGAATGAGTTAATTGAGGGCATATGGTTACAGCTGTGGATTATAAGGTCTTATTTGGGTTCCTGGATCCAATTCCAACATACGTGTGAGGGCTTCCTATGCAACACCAAGCAGTACTTGGACACCAGCAGGGTGTCTGAGAATTCAACTCAATTCTGACATTATTTACCCCGCAGATAGCATCAGATTCCACAGGTTGAGGGCTCAGTCCTACAAGACTGTGGGCCACCTCACCCCACTCCCACCTCTGTTTCAACCCCCTCCTTCAGACTCCAGCCCCCAGTCACAAGCCCAGGCTGTTCCTCGTAGTTCTGATTGATTGGCTATAATTAGAAGTTCCCAAGATCAGACGAGATGGGGCGCGTTCAGGGTGGGATGGCCACAACCTCCTCCTCAGGTTAATTTGCTAGAGCGGCAAGCCTCATGGGTAGCAGGAGTGGAGAACGGACCCCACGGGGCCCTGCACAGGCCCACCGCTGACACATGCCGAGTTACCATCCCACTTGGTAGGCGGGTCAGCTGTGGCAGTCTGCCCCAGTCACCAACCCTGCAACGCGTAGCAGCCACGCTGCCGGCACCACCCGCTGCAGCTCAGGGAGCTGCAGCTCGCGGCCTCACGTCGAGGCTGCCTGCTGGAGGGGACAAGAAACTCATTGCCCAAAAAGTTTGGGGAACAGTAAGATGATTGGTTCAGTATAAGAAACCTATGGTTTCATCAGCAGAAATGACATGAAGGAAGATCTATCTGTACACCAGACCGCCAAAAAGAAGAACCCCAGGAAGTACCTTCACAGCTTAGGAGATGGACTGTGGAGTTCGACGTTGTTGATGGAGGAAAGGGCGTGGAGGCAGCAAATGTGACAGGCCCTGGTGGAGCTTCAGTGCAAGGCAGAGAATATGCAGCAGACTGTAACCATTATAGACGCTCCCCAAGTGGCAGGGGTCCTCCACGCTCCTCCCAGCAAAATTACCAGAATAGTGCGAGTGGGAAAAGGAGGGCTGGGAGAATGCTCCTGAAGACGAAGCCCAACAGCATCGCCCTCCTGCAGGCGAGGCTTACTAGGGTGGAGACCCAATGGGTGTGAACCAGTCTTCCAACCCTCCAGTACAAAGAGAGGTGATGGAGGGAGCTGACAAGGTGCGGGAGAACATGGTAGACCAGGAGGACAGAATACTCATTCCACCACTCACAGACTAGGGGTCCTCTTAACCAAAGACAGCCTAGAAAGAGGACCGCAGTGCAGAAAGGAAGAAAAAAAATCAAGGAATGAGACCCAAGGTCAGCAGCCACCTCAACAACGCTACCTCCGCCGCTTCATTACCAACGCAGATGGTAATTGAAAGCAGCCATTCAACCAGCTGAGAATTCATCCCCTCCGGAGGCTGAGCAGGGCGGGACTGAGTAAATGCGGGCTTGCCTTCTCTCCCATCATCTGGTTTAGTCATCCAACATGAAGAAATGAACATGAAATTCCAGCAATAGAGAGGAACAGAAGATTGGAGCGGAAGACCGTAAGTGCTTGCTTTTTGCCCATTGATTAGATGAATAGAGCTATCTTCATTGTCTATGCAGTATGCATTTTTTATTACTTTTACCTAAAGACCTCTCTTCGGTAATGTCAAACGTGGTTTTGTTTTTTTTAAAGCCTGTTTTTTTTCCTCAATACACCTCTAAAGGTTTTTAAATTATTTCATGTCTGGTCAAGTTGAGATTTTTAAGAGCCTCATTTTAAATTTGTAATAAAAGTTTGCAATTTTATCTTTTTAAAGTCAACAAAGGGCAAGCACCTATTAATAAAAGTCTTAAATAATGGAAAATTTGCTAGAGCGGCTCACAGAACTCCGAAAACCCACATACTAACTACATTACCGATTTGTTACAAAAGAATATAACTCAGAAACAGCCTGATAGAAGAGATGCATAGCTCAAGGGCACAGAGCTTCCACGCCCTCTCCAGGCATGCCTTTCTCCCAGCACCTTCATTGGCACATCAGCCTTGAAGCTCTCTGAACCCCGTCCTTTTGGGTTTTTACGGAGGCTTTATTACACAGAAATGGTTGATTAACTCATTGGCCATTGACAAAGGATTTAACCTCCAGCTTCTCTCCCTTCCCCAGAGGTCAGGGTTGGGGGTGGGACTGAAAGTTCCAACCCTCTATCACAAGGTTGATTGCTCTGATGACCAGCCCCATCCTTAGGTAATCTAGGGGCTTTCCTGAAATCGCCTTGTTAACATAACAAAAGGCACCTCTTTCGTTCTCAGCATTTAGGAAATTGCAGGGGTTTTAGGAGCTCTGTGCCAGTAATGGGGACAAAGTCCAAATATACATTTCTTATTATAAATCACATATCACTGAAGGTGACTCCTGTTATTGGGGAATTTACAGTGTAAAGTTATAATAATAGGCTAGTGAGGAGGCATACCTAGTATGACTGGATTGGTCTTTTTCTAAACTATACAATTCTTTCCACTCAGTTTAAGTCACATTTGTGAGTTATTAGCCCCATGTGTGTTTACTTTTAAAAGAGTGTGAGTATCCATGCTCTAGCACCAAAAGCAGTGCATTTTCATTGCCTGGATCCTTCTCAAAAACACAGATGATGATTCAGTAGATTTTGCCTGGGACCTGAGATTCTGCATTTCTGTCAAGTCCCCAGGTGAAATCACTGTGCTGGTTCATGGTCTCCTCTTGAGTAGCAAAGGTTGGGAAATCTGGTATTGATACTTCTAGTTCTCTATAAAGTAATAGGTAAAACACATGAAATCATAAAATTGTGTTACAGCGATTGGTTGAACACTTTGGGGATCAAGTGAAGTCCACCATCTGGATCTTAAAAGATCATGATAACTTGTAGATTAGATTATGGGAGCTGTTTTCTGGAGAAACAGGTGGGACCGATGTAATGGGGCTGGTCCTCAGCCCATGGTTTGAGTAATAAGGTCTTTTTCTTGTTTTTTTTTTCAGCTTCATTGAGATATAGTTCACATAAAACGCATACAAGCATTTTCTGAGCCTTACATGGATATAAATTCCCAGCCATCCAGTGTTTGAAATTGATAACCATCGTTAAAAAGTAAACATTCTGAGCCAATACCAGCTCTACAGAACTAAACCATGTTTCTTTTTTGCTACTGATCCACTTCCCCTGATGGGAGTTAGCAAGAAATAGAACTAACCATGCCTAAGCACCCCTTATCTTGGCTTCCCTTCAAAGAAGGAAATGGGGGCACCTGGGTGGCTCAGTAGTTAAGTGTCTGCCTTCGGCTCAGGTCATGATCCCAGGGTCCTGGGATTGAGCCCCGCATCGGGCTCCCTGCTCAGCAGGAAGCCTGTTTCTCCCTCTCCCATTCCCCTTGCTTGTGTTTCCTCTCTCGCTGTGTTGCTCTCTGTCAAATAAATAAATAAAATCTTAAAAAAAAAAAAAGAGTATAAGGTTAGAACTGAGCTTTTCTGGAACTGTGGACATGGGGTTGGTAACACAACACATCCAAAAGAACCTGGTGAGTTAGATCAGGGATTTGTGCTGAAAAGCAAGGGATGACCAGAATGATGGCAGGAGCTGGAGCTGGAGGTTAAGGGTGGGGATGGGTCATTCAACAGATGGCCAATGCCCATGAAGGCAAGAGCACATGCCACAGCCACACTGGGTAGACTGAAGACAAAAGTTAGACATTAAAGACTGACTTTTACTCACTGTGCACATGTGTTTTTTCCCTGATTATAAACAATAAATCATGTTCCATGTAGAAAATGTGGAATAAAAAATAAAGAAAATAGCCTATCATTAAATCATGTCATCATAATAACACTATTACACAATAATGTAATAATATCATCTTTATCACTATATCCATAGTTACATCTTTTTTTTTTTTAATTTACCTTTTAAAAATTTTTGGTGAGCCTATGAAGTCTTAAATGTTATGAACTGTAGAAGCCTTCAAGAACTGGATGTTAATGACATGTATAGTAAGTGGGTGGGCTGTCTAGATCTAGAGAGAGAAGCATGGTGCCTTAGGTCTTTGTGCTTTTATGTGCCATACGCACTACTAAGACTACTGCTATTTGGAGAGAAGCAGGGAAACCTCAAATAAAGTGTTTAGCTGCTAGCCCAGATTTTGCCAAAAAATGCTCGACTCCATTTCTGCCCAGTTTAGGGACTCAGACACAGATATATATTTGATATAAAATATTGAACTATTTTGAAATATCTTTGAGTATGACTGCATTAGAATAGTGGTTTATATTTTTCTTTCCTCACACTAGCAAATATCATATGGAGTCCAGAGAAAAGTTGACCAACATGTCTAAAAGAACAGATGTCCCTAACCAATACTTTGAGCATTTATTCTCCTAGAATATTAGCTGCAAAGGTAACATAATCCTTCTGTATATTTTTGTCATGTTTGGTGTTTTTTTTTTTTTTTGGCCGTCCATGAAAATAAGTTGTTGGTATTATTTGTGATCTTTGATATTAAAGGAAAATTGTAGTTTATAAATTTTGAATCTTATGGGTGCCTGGGTGGCTCAGTTGGTTAAGCAACTGCCTTCGGCTCAGGTCATGATCCTGGAGTCCCTGGATCGAGTCCCGCGTCGGGCTCCCTGCTCAACAGGGAGTCTGCTTCTCCCTCTGACCCTCCCCCCTCTCATGTGCTCTCTCTCATTCTCTCTCTCTCAAATAAATAAATAAAAAATCTTTAAAAAAAAAAATTTTGAATCTTATGTTTTACAATTTATAATGAAAATTTTTTAAAGGCTCAAGCTAGGTTAATGATCAAACTGTTAAAGCATGACTCCACAGGATGCCTCACCTCTTAGAAAGACATTTTGTGTTAAATTTATAAGACTCTATTTTGTGGAGCACCAAAAAGGGTCATTTTCAAGTGAGAACCCTTTTAATCTCAATTTTGCCATCTGAAAACCACTTAAGTATTGCCCAGTTCAAGGGCATACATTATAGCCAATCCCAAGTAATATAATTCACACTCTTTCTCGAATACTAAAATGTATGTTCTTTTCTTTGAAAAAAAAAAAAAAAAAACTATACAGTATATCTGATGACATACAGGTCCCAGTGCAAACTTTACCACAGATGAGAGATTACTGTATAGTTTCTTGGAATGTAAGCTCTCAGAGGGCAGCTGGGGAAGATGGATGTGTCTTTTCAGTTTCTTTGGTTTCCTAGGAAGTTGGTGTACAATGTGGAGATTCACCATGTCTGTCTACTTCAGAGAAATGTTCATTATACTTATTTTATTTCTCAAGACATTTCTCCTGTGCTTAGATAAATGGAGTTTTTCCTGTGCCAGGGGGAGTTCACCACTCCTTATTTAGACAATGCACAGATAAATTGATCTCTTTTTTTTCTTTTCTTTCTCTTCTTTTTTGGAACACAGCCATACTCATTCATTTAGGTACTTTCTGTGGCTGTTCTTACACTAAAAAGGCAGAGTTGAATAATTGAGATAAAGACCTTTAGACTTTTTAGCAAAGTCTAAAATATTTGCTGTCTGGCCCTTTACAGAAAAAGTTTACCAACCCTGAGTATAGAGGATGGCATAGAGGAGCTGATTATTGAACCATCCACTTCTTCACTCATTAACCATTATTCACCTGACAAATACTTGGGGTCTTTATCGTATAAACCAATGGAGAGAAAAGAGAATCTTGACCATCCTTCTAGTAACATGCAGAAGAGATATACCTTGAACCACACTTCCAGTGAAAACATTTTGATTGAAAGGTAAAATGAAACTTTTAAATTATATTACAGAGCTACCACGAATTTTTGGTTTCCTCAGAATTCAAAAATACTGTGATGGTGGGAATCCAGACGGGTAAGCTAGTACTACAATTGACTTTTGCCTGGCAGGCCTTTGTAGAACAAATGATCTTGATCTTTGGTTTTGATATCTGTGCAAGGTACACAGGACTTGAAACAAATTTACTGCCTGCATAAAGCAGGAGGTGTTTTAGGAGCCTGGTGCATGACTTCGGCTGCTCTTTTAGTTTAAGAGTAAACTGGAAATAAACTTCCATAAAGAGGAGGAATTTCCTATACAAACTTTAGTGGTAGGTGGAGAAGGTTGGAGGAACATCTCTGAGACTTCGTAACACAAGCCAGCCTTGTTTGAATCCAAATTAATATATCCTTTGTGGAAAAATGAAAACAAAGCAAGCAAATAGAAATACCTCATGCAAACAATTTATTTTATTATTATTATTTTTTTTTAAGATTTTGTTTATTTATTTGACAGAGAGAGACACAGCGAGAGAGGGAATACAAGCAGGGGGAGTGGGAGAGGGAGAAGCAGGCTTCCCGCGGAGCAGGGAGCCTGATGCGGGGCTTGATTCCAGGACCCAGGGATCATGACCTGAGCTGAAGGCAGACGCTTAACCGACTGAGCCACCCAGGCGCCCCGCAAACAATTTATTTTGAAGTAGGACCTCACTTAATGGTCTGGGACTTCATGGAGATAAACAAGAGTACACTTTGAAGGAAATTAGTTTCAACCTCAATTACTTTCAGGTCTCAAAGAATTTTCAAAGATCAAGTTACAAAGGAGGAGACTGAATAATCAAAAATGAGAACTTGTGCATACATACAAGGAAATAGATCACCATGACAGCCAGTAGAAATAAGGCATGGCAATATTAAACCTGAAAAGATTTCAGGTAGTAAATTTATACAAATCTAAAATAAAAATAAAACATTATACAAATATAAAATACAAATATGTTTAAAAGCTGGGTAGGAAAATGTGAATAAGAACTATGGAAAGATCAAGCAGATTTGAAAAATCTGACAATATATTATTCACAATTTGAAAATATTTCAAAAGATGGGTTAAATAGCAAATTATATAGAGTTAAAAGGAGTATCAGAGAACGGGATATCTGAAGAAATCATCCAGAAAACAGCACAGAAAGGTAAATAAAAGGATAACAAATATAGAAGAAGGTAGGTTGAAAGATATGTTGTAAGGAAAAAGCACCACCTATATCTCACTAGATTCCTAAGAAGGGAAAAATAGAATGTAAAGGAGGCACTGCTTAAAGAAATAATGGATAGGAATTTCCAGAATTGATGGAGAACCGTTCATTTCCAGATACAGAAGTCTCAAAGGATAAGTAAAAATAAATCCAAACCTAGAAACCTCGAACCTAGAACCTGCAGAACACTGAAGCACAGAAAATATATAAAAAGCCACTCAGTGAGTTAAAGCAGTTTACACACGAAGAAAAGATGATTAGACTAAGTGGACATTGCAATCAGTAATGGAAGATGACAGAAACTATGGGATTGTGTTTTTAAATAGCATACAGAAAATAACTGCCCACCTACAATTATACATGCAAAAACTCTCCTTCAAAAACAAGGCAACATGAAGAAAATTCCTGAAAAATGAGACAGAGTTTATCACCAACAGTCTCTTTCCAAAGGAATTCTAAAATAGGTCCTTTAAAAAGGAGGTCAATCCATTTAGAAAGTCTAAGATAGAGAAAGAGATTGAGACAGAAAGAGAGAAAGTTTGTGGAAAAATCTAAACATTGACTATCTAATTTGAAGATCTAATTAACCAAAATACAATCACCAAAATAGTCTTTGTCTGGAGGAGGTGATTGGAGTTTAAGAAGACTGATTATCTTCAGGTTTTAGGTTAAGTTATGCTTATTAAAATTAATGAGGCAATCACAGATAAAATGTGTATATAGATCTCAAATTATATGGAAAGTTATAATGAAAGAAATATCAATCAATACAAAACTCAATATAAAAGTCAAATGCATAAAAAAAACAGAAAAAAGGATAAATAGAAAGCACCAACTAAAAAAGTAAATATATAATTATACTCAATTATCTATCTATATAATTATAGATGAGCAAACTTTTTAGTTAAAAGACAAAATGGATAGGGCGCCTGGGTGGCTCAGTCATTAAGCGTCTGCCTTCGGCTCAGGTCATGATCCCAGGCTCCTGGGATCGAGTCCCACATCGGGCTCCCTGCTCCGTGGGAAGCCTGCTTCTCCCTCCCCCACTCCCCCTGCTTATGTTCCCTCTCTCGCTGTGTCTCTCTCTGCCAAATAAATAAATAAAATCTTAAAAAAAAAAAAAAAGACAAAATGGATTAACTCATTAGGAAGATAGAATGAATTAAAAAAAAAGACAAAACAGATTTCAGCCTTAAACCAATGAACACAAAAACTTAAGTTATAAGATGGAAAAAGATGTACGAGGCAAACATTAAAGAAATCTGGTCTAGACATAGTAGTATAAGATAAAGAGATTTAAGGCTTTTTGCCTTAAAGACATAGATATGAAGTAGATCAAGACATTGATGAAAGTTTCCCTTAATTAGGAAGATATAGACATTCTAAACTTTATGTGTCTAAAACTATAACTTCAAAATATACAAAGCAAAAATTGGTAGAACTACAAGAAAAAATTCGGTTAGGTACACCAACATATTGGGAGATTTGAAAACATCTCTTGAGGAATTCACAGATCGGACAGAACTGAACAATCCAGTGAACAACTTTTATGGAGGAAATATAGAGAGAATACCATACTCAATAACTAGAAGATATATGGAAAAGTTACCACATTTGATCAAGTCTCAATGTCTAATTAAACAATTAGAAAAAGAGCTGAAAATAAGTCCAGGGATATTAAGAGCAAGGAAATAACACATAAGAGGTCTAATTAATAAAATACTAAAAGAAGAAATAGGGAAAATCAATAAAACTCAAGTTGGTTCTTTGAAAAGACCAATGAAATCAATGGCCCTCTGAAAAAAATGAAAGAGGGCAAAAAAAAAAAAATAGTATTAGGAATGCTGAGAGAATGAAAACTCATCAGGATTTAGAAAGATAATAAAAGGACATTATGAACACCTCTATGTAGCTAAATTTGAGACCGCACGAAAGGGCAAATACCTAATGTAAATTACCAAAACAGAGTAAAAAAAGAAATAGAACATATGAATGCTCTATATCCATTAAAATTGTATCAGTAGTTAATCTCAAAAATCATCATTACCATACAATTTTACTGGAATTTCTTACCAAAGTTTTAAGTTACTGAAGATTCCAATCTTATAAAATTCTTTCAGATGAGAGAAAAAAGGACTCAACACCCCAACTTATATTTTCGAGACAAAGATGTATAAAAAAGGGCAATTATAGACCCAATTTCACCATAAAACTAGACTTAAAAACTTGAAGTAGTAGCAGAATTGAATTATGTATAAAGGAAATTTCTTAACCACTTAGAGTCTCTGCCAAAAAAAGAAAAAAAAAAAAAAACAACCACAAAACAAAACAAAAAACATCATATTTGATGGTGACATATTAAAAGCTTTTTCCTCTTCTTCCTTTTTTTTCTTCTCCTCCTCCTCCTCCTCCTCCTCCTCCTCTTCCTCCTCCTCCATTTTTTGATATGGACCTGGATAATGTGATTTAAAATGTGTATGAAAAGCAATGGGTAAGAAGAGCCAAGGAAGAAGAAGTTTGGAGGACATGCCCTACATGATACTAGTTTGTATTATAAAGTTACAGTAATTATAATGTATGGTATTTTTATAGGTTTAGCCAATTGAGCAGTGGAACAGAAAAGAGAGGCCAGAAGGAGACTCTCAGTTCCTTTAAGGCAGCACTGGCACCACCAATCAGTGGTGGAAAGTATTGACTGTAGGAGTTGTTGCAAGACAATTCCTTGTCAACATGGGAAAAAAATGAAACCCTTTCCTTACATCACTCCCTGTGTTGCACTATATAAAAAAGGCAATTCCATGCATTACAAACCTTAAATGTGAAAGGCAAGTTCTAATTTTTAGAAGATAATATAGGAGAATATATTTATTCCATTGGCTTAGGAAAGCTCTCTTAATGAAAACAGAATTAGCAAATTACAAAGGCAAATTTGACTTCATAAAAATTACAAATATTTGTTTATGACTAGACATCACTAAGTGAAAATAGGCTACAACTGGGAAGAATGTAATAACATATATATGCACTGGCAAAGGATTTGAATCTGTAATATACAAATATATTCTAAATTTATATGTAAAAGGCAAATAATGCCAAAGAAGAGATGGACAAACACCTTGAATGTGTACTTCACATAAAAGGATGTATGGCTAGCAAGTAAACAAAAGAAAGGTGTTTGACTTCGTTAGCAATCATGAAAATAGATACTGAAAGGACAAGGACATTCCCAGTTAGCAGGTTGGTAGAAGTTAAAAAAGTCACAATGTCTCGTGTTGGTAGGAATGTAGAGCAGTGGGAACTTTCATACAATGTATTTGGAAATGAAAGTATTAGAATCACTTAAGGAATCAATCTGTATTGTGTAATAAAGTAGAACATGCAAATTCCCCACAATCAACCACTATGTACCTACTGTTTATCCTGGAGACAGGTAGAAGATATAATGCATAGATACCTTGTTTAATAAAATAGGAAAAAACATGGAAAATATCCCAGATATCCATTGACAGTAGAATGAATAAATGAGTTTTGATAGATTCATGAAATGCAATATTATACAGTAGTACAAATGAATATGCTACAACTACATGCATAATAATTAAATCCAAAGAGTATAATACTGAATGAAAAAAACAAGACATAGATTATGTCCAGCGTGATCTCATTAATAAAACAAAACATAACATGCAGAATCAAATAACAAAGTATTTAGGATAAAATATAAATAAATATAAATAAATATAATGATACAGACTAAATGCAGGATGGTGGTTACCTCCGAGTGTGGGTCACTGACGTTGATGTGATCAGGAGATGGCTTAAAAAATACCAATAATGCTACTTTGAAATTGGGTGGTGATTGTGTGGCTGCTTGTTTTAGAGTTATTTTTCATTTCTGTTATTCATATGTTATAAATATTTTTCAGTGTATGCTTAATTTAAAAAAGGAAAAGAGGGGCGCCTGGGTGGCTCAGCCGTTAAGCGTCTGCCTTCGGCTCAGGTCATGGTCCCAGGGTCCTGGGATCGAGCCCCACATCGGGCTCCCTGCTCGGCGGGAGGCCTGCTTCTCCCATTCTCACTCACCCTGCTTGTGTTCACTCTCTTGCTGTGTCTCTCTCTGTCAAATAAATAAATAAAATCTTTAAAAAAAACCTTTAAAAAATTAAAAAAAAATTTAATTTAAAAATTAAATAAATAAAAATAAAAATGGCATCAGGCCAGATTCATCCCATGTGCCATGGTTTGTTGACCCCAGCATAGAATATTATATCCATCAACTCTCCCCATATAGAAATAGTGTAGGTCTTCTCTCATACTTATCTATTTTTTTTGAAGATTATATTTATTTAGGGGCACCTGGGTGGCTCCGTCGGTTAAACATCTGCCTTCGGCTCAGGTCATGATCCCAGGGTCCTGGGATCGAGCCCCGCATCGGGCTCCCTGCTCAGCGGGAAGCCTGCTTCTCCCTCTCCCACTCCCCCTGCTTGTGTTCCCTCTCTCGCTGTCTCTCTCTCTCTGTCAAATAAATAAATAAAATATTTAAAAAAAAAAAAAAAAGGAAAAGGACTGCTTAGTTGATGTTAGAGGGTTCAATAATTTCAATTATAGTCTCTTCTATATATATGTTTCTGTAACATGAATTAGCTCTTATACAGTTTGTAAATATGAATGATATCTGTTTAGAATGGAAATTATGTGGGCTCATGTGCAATTAATATTTTGTGCCAGCAAGTAATAACATTTAGACTCAACACAGTAACAAAGCAGAGCATGTTAGACATGGAAGAAAGGAGTACTAGTCTATGGTGCCCATTCGCTGCAAGCTGTCTCCTAGGCTCAGTTTGACCATGTGCTCTGTCTTGGATGAGCTAACTGAGCAATTTTCCTGTGCTCATTTTGTTCTTTTTCACATAATTCAGCAACCTCTCCTTACATTCCTTTCAACCATGCTACTTTTATCCATCATTATCTAAAAGTAAAGTCCCATATTTATCATAGTGTGTCTTTATTAAGTACTTAATGTCTTTTAAACTATGCAAGTATTTTAAAAATTAGGATTCTTTTCTTGTTATTATTGTATTCTAGTTATAAATTTCATAGATTATAGTTATAGGTGCTCCACCATCCATTTTCCTTTAAAATCTATCTTTTTTATTGTCTGATTTAGTAGAGGATGAGGGTTATTTTTTTCTAGACATGCACACATTATGTTTCCAGAGAAATCCCTATTTCCATTGCTTTTCACTAGATTTAGTCTTATGCAGACTAAATTAATAAGTTAACATTTAATTAATAAATTACATCTATTAATTAAGAAAAACATTTGCTCTTTGTTCTCCATATACACAATCCAATAATCCAATACTAGGTACTGAGGGAAATATAAATGGGCAAATAACATATATTTGATCATAAGTGCCATAAACCCTGCCTACAAAAAAGTGGTTAAATTATTAGCAGTCAAGACCCTGTAGAATCTTGACCTAATCTACCTTTCCGGTCTCCTCTTCCTACATTTGCCTTTTAGTTCTCTGTCCTCTACCCATATTGAATTATTATCTATTCTTCACACACACACACACACAGACACACACACACAGACACACACGAGGTTGAGAGGAGATAAGCAAATTGTAGAACTTTTACCTTGCCAATCTTTTCTTCCTCCTGCTGATAGTGTTAATTTCATACAACATTATTCATATTATACAACATTCCCTTCTCCCATTTAAAACCTTTGATGGTATAGCCAATTAGGTATATATTTATTTCGCAGTGCCAATAGATCCTTCAGTGTATGGTCCCCACTTTCATTTAACACATCCTCCTTACTGACCCTATGCTTCAGTTGCCCTCAACAGTCATAATTCCCTAAACATGCCAGATAGTTCCATGGTTTCACATCTTGTCTTGGTTTGCAGTGTTCTAACAGTGTTTTGCCTCCATAAGTCCTCTTCCTATATTTGTTTGAAAGTTTACTCAATCATCAAGGCCCACATAAAAGGCTACATATGCCATGTGGCCCACCTAGTAGACAGAAATAAATATTTGTAGAATACATGAGCTTTGTTTACCTAGTTCTTTATGGTATAATCTTGTGTGTGTGTGTTTGTAGTTTTGTTAGTATTTTATTTGTTTGGTTTTCCACCACAGCTTAAATTTTCTGTCTTAGCTTCAGTGCTGATTCAACATGCTTAGGCAAGAAACTTAATTTCTTCGAGCCACAGTTTTTCTCCCTTGTAACACAGGAATAGCAGTTTGATGTAACTTACAGGAATATTGTGAGGGACAAAATAAGTATTTAGTTAATTACTAAGTGCTATACACATGTTGCATGCAACTATTAGAGTTAATTCAAGTTTCAGTAACTGTCTGAAGTTGAAATCCTGTTTATGTATTTCTGCTGAAACATCAACTCCCTGACTTCTATAGGGGACTAACAAGTGTAATGCCCCTGCTTTTCCACTCCAATTTTAATTTTTATTCCAGGTAATGAGATGTAAAGTCCATAAGGACTACTTCATTCACTTCTGTATCTTCTATCTAGGAGGCCTTATCAAACGAGTGAATGAACAAAACATTAGTATAAAACATAGCAACTTGAATAGAGGTTGGCAAGAGGCTAAGTATATTAGATTTATTGAGTAGGTAGATTTTTCAATGGGAGAAAACCAAGAAATCGTTATTAAAATCATCTCATACTTAGGCATTTAATTGAGCAGGCATTTCCTCTATCAGCCTCCCTGTCATTAACAGTGACTATGAAATCTCGCTGGGCACCTGGTTGCATTTTATATACTTACAGGCAGCAAAACATATCAAACATTAAATAGGTCACTTGTTTAAACCACCACTCGTCAGAAAGATATGCCTATTGAATATACGCTTACCTATAAAATGGATAAGTCATTCTGTCTTCTCATATGGAATTTATGTTGCTGAATACCAGAGTCCAAATAACCAAAAATCAGAACCAGGACAGTAGAGTCCGACTCCCTGATTCCAGTTCCCATATGTCCTGCATTCTACTTTTTCACTCTTCTGTGACTCAGCCTTCATCCATGAAATGAGGCTAAAATGAACCCTAACTCACTGGACTATTTGAGGATTAATAATGCAATGAATATCAACCTTTGTCACAGTGCCTGGCTCATAGCAAATGCTCAAATCATGTTAGGATGCTGTTTTTGTTTTTTGGCTTTTTTGGGGAGTGGCTGTTTTTATTATAATCATTTTCCTATGCCTTGAACACACACACACACACACACACGGTTTTCTCAGATTATGAATACCCATAGCCCTGCCTTCACATCTCCTCAGACTGTAGCCTAGAAAAGCATTCATCTGTAGAAGGCTGGGACCTTTGTCACCTTCAGAACTTCAGCAGCAGGGCTGGGGACTGCAGGACCAGACACATACATGGGACAGGCAGAGAGCAGGAAAAGGTGAAGGAGGTTGATTTTCCACAAATTACTCTATCAAGACCTTCTAGATAAATGAGATTGGATCCCACATTAGAAGATGAGGACAAGATCCAGAAAACCACAGGCTGCAATAATAGTCAATGTGGTGTTTTAATAGATTTCACTTAATGGTGTTCTACATCTAGTTCAGAGACTTCAGAACTATTTTCCCAGTAAGAAGAAAAGATACCCAAGGTAAGGGCAGAATATTTGTTATATGTTTTATATTATGGGACACAATAATGAACACCTTATAGATGAGATTAAAGGAATTATGGTTGTTTTTCCCCTTTAACATTTCTAGTCTGTCCTGGTTTCTATCTACTTTGGTTAAATGTAGTCGATTTTCATATTTTTTTGAGACTATGTGGTTTTGTAGTATTATAAGGAGATCAAAACAGTCTATGGCAGAAAACCAATTTGTAAAATGCTCATCTGAAACGGTGACTTTAATTTCTAGTTCTGGCTAGATATGATAAGTAAATATAGTTACCACAGTTAGAGGTGCAGTTATTACATATCTGCTTTACCCTATTAGATGTGTAATCACGCACATGGTTTGTCTTATTCACTTTTATGTGTCCCATCGAAACTTGCAAATTACCCCTTCCTAGCTGTGTGCACTTGCAGACAAATTGGTTCACTTCTGTAACGTTTAGTTCCTTTAATAGTAAATGGGAATAAGGGTGCCTCCTCCATAGGGTAGTGAGAATTAAGTGAAACAATCTTTTTTAAAACATAATATATATTAAGTACATAATAAATTGTGAGTATTGGTGCTGGTGATGGTAGTTCTAGGTGAGGAGATTCAATAAATATTTTTAAATGAACATTATCTCTCTAATCAACAACTTTAGAATTATTTGACTAACTTGGACATTGAGTAAGCTACTATATATAACTTGATCTTTTTAGATGTGGAAAAATACTGAATTTCAAATTGGAGAGTTTTTAGTTTACCTTTGTTGTCTGACCATGAGTATTTCAAATATTTTAGAGAGGTAGAGAATATTAAATGCTGGGCTTCTTCAACATTTCTCCATCACTTGAGTGTAATCATTGTAATTGTAAAAAAGGAAGATTTTACTCTTTTTAAATCATTTTCATTTAGTCCTTCTGGCTATTTTTTTTTTTTTTAAGATTTTAAAAAATGAGCCCTACCGATGCCCTTCCTGTGGAATTCAGGAAGCTTAAAAAGTTTTCCTCTCTATTTATTTTTTGGGATATCTTTTGGAAAACTCATCGGCAAACTCTGAAACCCCTAGAAGAAAACACAGGGGAAACACTCCTTGACATGGGTCTTGGCAATTATTTTTTTGGATATGACACCAAAAGCAATGCAACAAAAACAAATATGAACAAGTGGAGGAAAAACCGCTGGAGTAGGTGATGCTACTAAAAAACAAGTGGGTCTACATCTAACTAAAAAGCTTCTGCACAGCAAAAGAAATGATGAACAAAATGAGAGGCAGCCTACGGAATGGGAGAAAATATTTGCAAAACCATGTACTGATAGAGGTCAATATCCAAAATATGTAAGGAACTCTTACAACTCAAAAACAAAAACATAATCCTATTTAAAAATGGTCAAAGAACCTGAACATTTTTCTAAAAAGGATATATTAATGACCAACAGTTTCATGAAAAAGTGCTCAACATCATTAACCATCAAGGAAATGCAAATCAAAACCACAATGAGATAATCACCTGACACTTGTTAGAATGGCTATTGTCAAAAAGATAAGAGGAGCACCTGGGTGGCTCAGTCGGTTAGCAGTAAGCGTCTGCCTTTGGCTTAGGTCAGGATCCCAGGGTCCTGGGATTGAGCCTCAGGTCAGGCTCCCTGTTCAGTAGGGAGGTTGCTTCTCCCTCTCCTCCCTGTTTGTGCTCTCTCTCTCTCAAATAAGTAAATAAAATTTAAAAAAAAAAAGACAAGAGGTAACAGGTGTTGGCAAGGATGTGAAGAAAGGGAACCTTTGTGCATTGTTGGTGGGAATGTAAATTGGTGCAGCCACTCCGGAAAATAGTATGGAGGTTCCTCAAGAAGTTAAAAATAGAACTACCCTGTGATCCAGCAATCCCACTTACGGGTATATATCAAAAGAAAATGCAATCACTATATCACCATGGCACCCCCATGTTCACTGCCGTATTATTCAGCCATAGGGGGAAAAAGGGGGAAATGATGCCATTTGCAACAACATGGATGGATCTTGAAGGCATTATGCTAAGTGAAAACAGCCAGACAGAGAAAGATAAATACTGTCTGATCTTACTTATACGTAGCATCTTATAAACCGAACTCATAGAAACAGTAGATTTCTGGTTGCTGCTGGGGAGTTAGGGTGGGAGAAGGTGAAGGTGGTAAAAGAATATAAACTTCTAATTATACAACAAATAAGTTTGGGGATCTAATATACAGCATGGAGACTATAATTAACAATATTATATTGTGAACTTGAACTTTGCTAGAGAATAGATCTTAAAAGTTCTCACCACACATACAAATTGGTAAATATGTGAGGTGAGGGATGTGTTAACTAACCTTATTGTGGTAATCATTTTGCAGTATATGCATATATAAAACCATCATGTTGTATACCTTAAGTTTACACAATGCTGTGTTATCAATTATATTTCAAAGTCAAAAAAATGAAAAAAAAAAAAAGAAAACCGATTGGCTAAGAATTAGTGATTGTATCTCCTTAATACTAGAATGATTTGTTCTGTTAACTAACATAGCCACAGGGTTCCTAGAAGTGAGGCCCTATATGTAGAACTAGTTATATTCTTTAACTTCAGTAATTCTGGTTTCTCATGTTATACTTAGTAAAATGAATGATACTTAGTAAAATCTAGTCGTTTTTTAACTGCTTGAATGTTATCAGGGTTTTTTTTTTTTTAAATAGCAATTTACTCAATTTTAATATTCCTCGGATAATATTGAAATAAAACAGTTCTGTGTAATTTAGCCTTAGATAAAAGCATGAGCATATTTGGAACATAAAACTAATTCTATCTTTTGTTGAGCTGCCCAATTTAGTAAAAGCATTTCGATAGTACTTCTTAAATGTTGTATGACTTAGAATACTGGAAGCTGCCCAGAGTGTAAAAAAAGGAGAATAATTTATATTTAATTGGTCTAAACCTACCTTTCCTAGGTCAATAAGAAGAGAAACCAGCAGCATTAATCAAGATAAAATTATCAGCTGATTAATCAGTGTTCTAATTACTGCATGGTTCTTTACCTCTTCAGTTTTAATTACTAAACCGCATTGTCTTTTCCATATGGCTAACATGTACTTTTTCTCCTACTGAAATCATTAAGATAAAAATATACATTCTAGACATTACAACATCAAATGTAAGAAATTGCTAGTGCTTCTTAAGAATTTCCCCAAAAGGTATAAATAAACTACTAGAGCATACAAGAAAAGAATGATAAATTCATGGCTCTTTAAGTGGGCACTGAAACTCCGGTTATGAAATCAAGCTTTTTGAGAAAGTGGGTCTCGTCCGTCCTATTTCCTCAAGTGAATTTGTTTAAATTGTTTCTGAATCCTATTGCAGTTAAATATAAATTAGAAAAATACATGGGAGAATTCGAAAATTTTGTTTCGGCAAAGACCCGAGTATTTCTTTTTAGATGTGTTTATTCGGAATATGTTGACTTCACTGCATGGTTTTCACCCTCAGCCCTGTTGACGTCTGGGCTCCATAGTTCTCCATTGTTGGGGGCTGTCCGGTGCACTCTAGTAACATGGTTAGCGGCATCCCTAGCCTCTACCCACTAGATGCCAGTAGAAACACCTACGCAACAGCCAACCACTGCTTTTCGACAAACAAAAATGTCTCCAGACACTGACAAATATTTCCTGGGGGCGACAACACACCCTTCCCCCCACCACTGGGAACTACTGATTTCACTATACGGCTACTATTAAGACACTTCTTTTAACACAGATATAGTGTATAATAAGGCACCCTTGCCAGATAAGCAGAATTTTTTCTATAGGTCATGTATTTTGATGTAAAAATTTCCAGACACGTTGATGATATAATGGTGATCATCATGATGATGACAGCAATAACTAATGTTCACTGAGCACATTGCGGTCAGCCACTGTATGAAGGGTCTGTATGCATTACTTTATTTAATCTTCAAAGGAGCTCTATGAGGGAGGCCTACTCCATCTCTTATAGAGTTCAGCAAGCTTGAACAATGCTCAGGCCACACAATTACGACTTCCATGCCACTTTTGATAGACATTATTCAAAATAACCATCCCCGAGGAAGATTTTTCATTTCTAATGAGGTGCAATTTTTTTGCTTTCTTCCTTGAAATAATTTAGAATTTTGACTACGTTTTCAGTTGTGCCCATCTGTAATCTATTAAGGAAATTAATGTGGGATATTTGGGTCATTTAAACACTATAAGGGTATTATCTTAAAATTCTAAGATGGACTTGTCTGGAGTTTAACGGAAAAGACAGTTACGGGGCCAAGTTCAGTGAAAGGAGGATTGTGTTCATTTAATAATCATTAAAAAAGATGGTTTTCTCTGAAATGAAAAAATATTTTTTTAGAAAGTTGTCTTTCCTTCTTCCCTTTCTCTTTCTGTCCTTCCCTTCCTTCTTTCCTTCTCTCCCTCTTTCCTTCCTTTTCCATTCTTTGTAAGCTGCTGTGTTATCTCCATTATACATTATGTATGCTTGAAATCGGAAAACCATACTTTAGTAACCACTTGCAACAAAGTGACTTGAGCACTAATCATTCTATTTGCATGGTCTGAATGCACAAATCTGAATGCTGATGTGGCAAAGACCTAAATTACCTTTTTGCTAACTCATTCAGTTTTAAGTATTTTCCCCACCAAATAAACTTAACATTTTACCTCTCCTAAATATTATTACTGTTTTTTATTGTAGATTTGGGCTTAGATGACATAAATTCTAATGTGTCAGTCCTGGACTTTCAATTATTGGTAACTCCACTTTTCAGAGAAATATCTTAAAAAAAAATTGGACTGAATGTGCATGACTGCTTCCAGCATTAGAGCCTGTTCTATGACATGTGGCATGTGTAGGTATAGAATTCTTAAGTGACAATAGTCAACCTTTAAATATTTATAGTGATTCTGCTGTGATGGATTCCTTATTACCTTTTATTTGTTTTTTTTTAAAGATTTATTTTAGAGAGAGAGAAAGAGAGGGTGGGGGTGAGGGGCAAAGGGAGAAGGAGAGAGAGAATCTTTAGCAGACTCTGCTGAGCGCAGAGCCTGACACGGAGCTTGATCTCACGACTCTGAGATCATGACCTGAGCTGATAACCAAGAGTCGGAAGCTTTACCAATGAGCTACCCAGGCACCCTTCCTTATTACCTTTTAAATGCATCATAATAAAAGTACTTATTGTTTTTCATTCTTTGTAGGAGGGTGAAGAATACTTGCAAAGCCAGGACAGGAGATAAATGAATCTATAATTTTTATATGGGGTACAGGAATTTTTTTTGTAGGACCTCCTCTATTTAGTATACTAGTGTCTGTGTTCCTTAAGCATAATGCTATTGGAAAATGAATTGGCATAATGTTTAAATTATAAGAAGAAAACAAACTTGAAATGAAAATCATTTACTGAGAACAATAGTAGACGAGGCCAGTTACCTCAGTCCCTCATTGTAATGAATTAAAATACCATTCCTAAAATAGTATGTCAGTCATGTTAAGCTTGTTTTGCAGATGTCTGCTTTGCAATTTCTGATGAGGATCTTGCATAAAGTGTTTGGCTGGTCAAACACAGCATGGAGAAGAATTGGATGTTACAGGTACATGGTGTCTTTATATATTACAATAGTGCTACTACTCATCAGATACCACATTTCCATAATACTTAACAAAGTATATCAGAGAAGCCAGGGAGAAAAAAAGAAAAAAGAAAAGATGGACACATAAAAGAAAAATAGTCAAAGAACAAGAGCTGACAATTCACAAAAGAAGAAATAAAAATTTAAATTTAAGGAAAACATGCCATATCTTCTGTTAAGCAAAATACTGCAAACTAAACTACAGTGAGTTTCTCATTCTTGGCAAACAAATTAACATAAATGTTTAAGACAATAGTAACCCAACATTGAGATGCAAGTTAGTATAATGTTCCTGTAGGGCAGTTAGGTGATATGGGAATGTAAGTTGTTTTTTTTTTTTTTTTAAGATTTTATTTATTTATTTGACAGAGAGAGACACAGCGAGAGAGGGAACACAAGCAGGGGGAGTGGGAGAGGGAGAAGCAGGCTTCCCGCGGAGCAGGGAGTCCGATGCGGGGCTGGATCCCATGACCCTGGGATCATGACCTGAGCCGAAGGCAGTCGTTTAACCAACTGAGCCACCCAGGCGCCCCGGGAATGTAAGTTTTAAAATGTAAATTTACAGGGTGCCTGTGTGGTTCAGTTGGTTAAGTGACTGCCTTGGGCTCAGGTAATGATCCTGGGGTCCCGGGATCGAGTTCCACATTGGGCTTCCTCCTCGATGGGGAGTCTTGCTTCTCTCTCTGACCCTCCCCCCTCTATGCTCTCTCTCTCTCTCTCAAATAATAAATAAAATCTTAAAAAAAAATAAAATGTAAATTTACTTTGATTCAGATATTTAATTTTTAGGAATTTTTCTTAAATATAAACGTGCACATAAATCTTAACAAAAATTTAACTATGAGATTTTAGCTATTGCATGTTATCCGTATTAGCAAAACTGTTATCATTAGAATATTACCATTTTGTAAAACTAATTAGTAGATCAGTACTGGATCTACTAACATCAGAAAAAGACAAGACAATCCAATATTATGTACCACCTGAGGGCATCATAAAATACTGCCTATGAAATATTGCCAAAACATGGAACCTGAATCTGAGCAAAATTCTAGATCTAAGTGCCTATTTCTAGGAAATACAGTCAATAGAAGAACACATTAAGTGACACAAATGATGGTGCAATCAGCAAATCCAGGACGTGAGAAATACCAAAGATCCAGTGAACTATTTTTTCTTTTTCTTATTTTCCCCAACAAATAGGTTGCAAGGGAATAAAAAGAGAGGTGCAGAGTAATCTCTTGATTAAAAGAGACATTGACTGTTTATAGTGTATGGATCTTATTGGATGCTGATCAATTTGGAGGAGGAGGGAGGGGAAAGGGAGGTGAAGAGGAAGGGGGAGGGAAGCACTGGTTGGATATTTGATGATACAAAAGAATTATTGTAAATTTTCTGAGGTGTGATAATAGTACTGTGATTATGTTTTTAAAAAGTTCTTATCCTTTAAAGGGATAGGGGAGAGTATAGATGAAATAAGAATGACCATGAATGGACAGCTATTGAGGCTGGGTGATGAGCACATGGTGGTTCATTAGATCAAGCTTGCTGAAAATCAACAACAACCCTAAATGTTTAACAATATGGCTTTGATTAAATAATTTATGGTATATCCATGAGATAAAATAATATGCAGTCACTAAAATCTTTATATTATATATTATGTAGACTATTTAAGACTGGGCCTTCAAAATGTTCATAAAATATTAATAAATTTTAAAAGGTTACAAAGCAGCACACAGGCAATTATCCCCTTCAAATACATAGAATGAAAATAAAGCCCCCCAAATTAGCAGTAATTATCTCTCAGTGAGACGATCATGGTGATTTTAATTTTCTTCTTTGTACTTTTTTGTGTATTTTTTCAAATAAATATGCATCTATTTGGTTACTGTTTATAATATCATTAAAACAAGGAAAATAACAAATATAGTGGAGAAAACTTTAAGTGATGAAAACAAAAATTTTGTGTATTTTCTAAGAGTAGAAGTGTTTTTTAAATGTAAACAAAGACTTTTATGGTTATATGTTATAAAATAATGTATTACAACCACTTGGCTGGGAGAAATCAAGGAAAAATAATTTGTTATTTATATCTTGTTTAAGAAAGCAGTGTAGATTTTTTTTTTTTTTTAAATGAGGAAGGGCCAAAGAGAAGGAGTCTAGCATATATAATACACCTGGATTAAGCTACAGACATTACCCTTGCAATTCTCATTATAACTGTTGAGGTTTACTTATCTGTCTGTTTTATAGGTGAGGAAATAGAGATGTGAGTTCAGCAGCATGTAACTGCCAGAGCTGGGGGTCAAGCCAAGGTCATCCTGGCTTCCACTGGGCCTCTTGGCGCTGTGTGGAAATCTGACCCTTTTATTGGGCTGTGTATTTCCTCAGGGTCAAAATGGTGTTTTAGTATTACCATGCTATAAAAGCTAAAGATTATATAATCTATGTTGTTATCCAGTTTCTGGAATATTCTCATTGAAGGGATTAGAATCAAGTTTGAAACTTAAAATCTATTTTATCTGAGAAAAAATTAAACGGTAAGAAATATCTAAATCCATAGTGTTGCCTGATAAATAATGTGATGACATCCCTTTCCTCTTGATTTTCCTAATGGGGGCATCTTTTAGCACAGTAGAACACACACAATGACATCTGAAGTGGCTGAGGATCCCCGAGCTCTATCTCCTTAACCAGTATTAACATCACAGATTCTTTGATACAACCATTTAGAGCATTCTTATCAGGTAGGGTTTTGGGGTATTGGGTCCTTGTTTTATTTTACTTCAAGGGATACCTATTAAAGTACAGGTAGTCAAGTATACAGAGTAGAATCCACTAACTGATAAGAAGGGTTAGTTAGTTGTCAAGGGGAGAGTCCAGAAAGGAAGAATGAGACATGTAACAGGTGAGCATTTTAATGAGGGAGGTGACCTGTCCCTGGTGGCACCTTCATTCCTTCCCTCCACAGCCTTTGTTGAACACCTGTTACTTGCCAGGCTATTAACTTGGTGAAGAGTCTCAGGAAAAAAATCTTTTAATACTTGCAAAGAAGATAGACTAGAAACATTTTATATGGTTGTAGATACAGTGTCGAGTTCAGCCTAGCTTAGTTATTGGGACATTGGGCCTTTGCACGCTTATAATGGACTAGTACTTATCAGTGAGTTGAAAGGTAAGAATTGAAAACACAGACACACAGTAAGCTACCTGGAACAAAAAAGCCCACCACACCCTGGGAGGGTATACACACACATGCACACGCATATTATAGGAATTTAATATTTAGAAATTAATATAATATCAATTATATTAATTAATTAATATAATTATTTAATTAATTAATATAATATAATTAATTAATTATAAAAAGAAATATAATAGAAATTAATATTTCGTAGGAAATATTAATATATTTTAATTTGGACTTTAGGAATATGTTAAATATGGAAATCTCGGCCCTTTATAGCAGTGTGCTTCAGAGACAAAGAATCATGGTATTTCTTTCTTTTTTTTTTTTTTTTAAAGATTTTATTTATTTGACAGAGAGAGACACAGCGAGAGAGGGAACACAAGCAGGGGGAGTGGGAGGGGGAGAAGCAGGCTTCCCGCAGAGCAGGGAGCCCAATGCGGGGCTCAATCCCAGGACCCTGGGATCATGACCTGAGCCGAAGGCAGACGCTTAACGACTGAGCCACCCAGGTGCCCCTAATCAGAGGTTCTGATAGATATATACTTCTTCATCAAATGTATCTGATAAAATTTTTTAATACATGTTATCTTTGGAGAAGAGAAACAATGAAATAATTAAAAAGACATTGAAATAATATTTTTTAAGAGGGCATTCTTTTTTTTTTTTTTTTTTAAAGATTTTATTTGTTTGACAGAGACACAGCGAGAGAGGGAACACAAGCAGGGGGAGTGGGAGAGGGAGAAGCAGGCTTCCCGCCGAGCAGGGAGCCCGATGCGGAACTCGATCCCAGGACCTTGGGATCATGCCCTGAGCCGAAGGCAGATGCTTAACGACTGAGCCACCCAGGCGCCCCAAGAATCATGGTATTTCTGTAGGAGCCCGTAATAGCATATTGGCAGCGCTGTTAGTTTTGCTTCCAAAATATATTAACAAAGATATTATCTTGATTATTTTGACCTTTCACGGAGATTTCTCTTCAATTATAGTCTTTATCCCAATATAAGGGTAATCTCTTGACCAATCAATTCACTTATCTCTATTCTAATAATTCTGTAAAAATAATGTGAAAACGACATCTGCTCACTTTTCTAGATTAAAAAAATCATGGGTAATTGTTCTTAATGTTATGGAGAAATTTGCATCTCTTGTAATTCAAGATTTCAAGTAGAAGTCTCCATTTGAGAGACTCAAGTAGCAAGTCTATTGTATGTTTTTGCATTTTCTGAAAATTATGTGTTTTGCGGGGACTCTTAAGTTACTTTACTTTTCTCTTTCTAATTACGCCCATTATTATAGTTTTCTAAATACGGCAGCAACTGAGTGATTCTGTCCTCATGTATAGAAGATGTAAAAGTAATGGATAATTAGAGCTGTCCTTTACCATCTCCGCACTTTTGGCAGTTCTGTGACCTTCGTGTTTTTGTTTCTACCTGAGCATAAATCTTGGATCCCAGAAATAACTTCTTTCTGAATTTACACCAAACGCAGACAATCAATTGAAACTTGTTTGAGTCTGTTTTAAAACGTCTTGAACCTTGATGAAACAGGTAGGAGATTTGGTTGCTTCAGAATTGCTAAGAATTATGTGCGTGGCATTAGCCTTCCTTTGTTTTTTTGATACAAACTCTCCTCATGCATCACATTAATTATCAGCATATACGTTTCATACACTGGGATAAATATCCGAGCCTATGATTAGCTTTGTGCTTCAATTTGAGTTGAACTGAATTTTGGTCTTGTTTGACTAAATATTACAGTCCATTTTGCTGGCGTGTATTAAATGTGTAGTGTTCTATTTATTGCAGTTGAGGATCTTGTTCCGTGGTCGTCTTTCTGACCACTTAAGAAAGAGCATGAGTACTTATAAGTACTGCAAACACACTCTGGTCATTGAACATATCAGTGAGTAAAAGGTGAGTGGGTTGGCAATAAATGAGAGAGAAGTACCTTTGTTTCAATATTTATTGAGGATTGTTTTTAATGAAGTGTTCTGTCTGGAGTGGATATATTGTCATTTTTCTCCCTCTTCATATCTCTTTAGTGGGTCAAGTTGCTGTCTGTGGCTGTATCTTCATTATTTAGAGATCTTGGAAAAGGGTGAAAGTCTCACCCTAGGTATCAGTTAAGTATTGGTGTTTTCCCTGAGTATGGCAAAGTAGAAATCCAAACTCTCTTATGCACATACCAACACACACACACACACACACACACACAATTGAACCAGTTTCCAGTGTGTTCTAGTCATCAGGTATGTTCTTAAAAATCTATTTCTGACCTTGCTTAAAATTTGATGATTAATCTCATTGCTTAGGCCAGAATTCTTGGTCAAGACTGGGACCCTTGCCAGCTTTCCACATCTTCACTCTTCAACAATATATATTTTGTTAATTTTACCCACTTAAAATTCTGAAAATTATAATTTATTAATTAAAAAATTCAAATGTATTTTCTCCTTTCATCCCCCTTGGCACTGTGCTTAGAGTCTCATCTTGAATTACTACACCATCACCCTCACTGAGACACCTGCTTCCAATTTCACTACTTTCCAAATATCCATATTCTTAGCAAGATGTGTTTTTAACATTTACTTGCTTAAAACCCACTTTTTTTTTTTTTTTACCACCTTTCAGTGCATTATCCAAACTCCTTAATATCTCAGATAAGATCCGGTTTAGATGTGTTTGAGCCTCCCTTTCCAATCCAATTTTTCCCATCCTTCTTTTGCATCTTACTCTGAAGCTTCAAGGAACCACTTGCAATTCTTAGGATGCTTTGGGTTCTCTGGCATCCTTGCCTGAAATGCCCTCTGCATTGGGTTGAATAGTATCGCCCCCAAATTTATGTTCATTAGAAACCTCAGAATGTTATCTTATTAGGAAATGAGGTCTTTGCAGATGTCATTAGCTAAGATGAAAGCATTTGAGGGGGTGGACCCCTAAATCCAATATGACTGATGTCCTTATAAGAAAAGGAGAAGAAACACCAGCAAGAAGTCCTCATGAAGACAGAAGCAGAGATCGGAGTGTTGCATCTACAAGCTAGGGAATGCCAGGGATTGTAGCAACACCATAAGCTAGGAAAGACGCATGGCTGTTTTTTCCTTCCTGGCCTACAGAAGGAACCAGCACTGCCAACACCTTACAGGCAGACTGCTAGCCTCCAGAACTGTGACAGAATGGATTTTAAAGCTACCAAGTTTGTGGTAATTTGTTAGGGTAGCCCTTGGAAACTAATTATCCCCGCAGGCCCACTCCCAAATGAAGCAGCCTTTAGGACCCGCCAGGTCTGGGGTGGTGGTAGTGGGAGGGGCACCTCTGGGCACCAGGAGTTTCTCTGTTCTCTCACAGTGTTGCAACCACCAGCCAGTGAGCTCCTTGAAAGCAATACGTGAACCTTGGCTGTCTGTGTCCAGCACCCAGCACAGTGCTTGGCATAGCATGGGAGGGGATTTTGTCGGTTGCTTAAGATGACAGATTTCTGATGTGGGTTATCACATGTTCCTTTTGATTCTCGTAGTTTGTTTTGCTGCATTTTGTTTGTAAGGGAAGGCATAACCGAGGCATCGGGGGTGTCCATGATTTCGGCTTTTCTTGTGAGCAGCCCTGATGAAGAGCTGGTTGTACCTCAGGCACAAAGTCCTGCAGTCAATGGAAAATCCCGTGTAGCTGTTGGTTAATCTTCCAGCAGAGATGAGCTCTTCCGATTGGTGAGCTAGCTTCTTTAGCAACGGAGAGCTGGCTCCATGGCCATGGGATGGAAGAGGTTAAAATCTGGGGAGCGGTCAGGGACCCTTGGTGAGGGAGAGGAGGCCGGGGCTAGAGTGTTGAAGTGAAACTCGGGGACATCTAGGGGCTGTTTGTTCAGAGTAATTAAATGAGGATAGTGGCCACGATTACCTACAATAAGTTCTTGGGTGTTGGGTACCTTTTTAGTCTTACTAGTTTCAATTCATTCATTCATTCGTTACTAATTTCATTCATGCCCATTTTCCACCCCCAAATGCTTCGTGCTCTTCCTCCCTCTCCACTCCACCATCCACATACTGAAAGTCACATTTTTATCTGCTTCTTCTGAAATTTCTTCAGATATCCCAATATTCTTTCCCGTGATGGACCAGTGTTTGCTGAGTGTCATTTCATTCTTCCCTTCTAAGGTGACTAGAAGCAAAAAATGAGAGATGAAAATTCTGTTTTCTCTAGAACCAAGTCCCTTCCCTTTTGATTCATCAGAAGACAAAATGAATCTCAAAAATCTTAATGAATTTTGATAGCTTTGTTGCACATCTAGAAAAATGTATCCTACGGAAAAAAAACACACCCCATACATCAATTATTTGATTAACTGATGAGAAACTAAAGGCCGAGTTTGGAAATTGTTCAAGTTTTCTATGAATATTCATAAATAATTAACGTGCATCTCAATTTAGAACCTAACAGCAGTTCATTTAAATTTTTTGTTTTGTTTTTAATATCTGAGTTAATTATATGCTGAGGTCTAGTTGCTGGGTCTTTGCTAGTGGCGACTGAATACCTGCAGTTGGTGAAAATAATCCCTTGTTTCTGTGGTTTTCACTATGTTCTCTACTGCTGAAGGAAGACACATACCCACACCCTTTGAAGACAACCGGCTTCCTAAGGGGGATGCTCTTTCTCCTTCCCTACCCGGAATCTTTTTACTAAGAAGTTTATACCTTTTGAGGGTAAATTCCTTTCTTTAGCATTTTTTACTAGAAGTGCAAAAAAAGAGAAAGAGGCAGGAAAAAATGTAAATGGTGAAAAGCTGCATTGCTACCTGCTCCTGGGGTTTTCAGCCCCTAGAGTGGCCGCGCGCTTAGCCCTGAGACGGATAGGAGATTGCAAACCCCTACGGGTAAAAAACACCGGGAAGAACTCGGTCTAACCGGGTAGAAAGGACGCCTGTACTTTGTGAAACACGGCTACACAGAAGAATAATCAGAGCCCTGGGCTGTTAGCAGGAGGGAGGCCATTCGGGGACTGCCCCTTTTGTCTCTTCGCCTTGTACAGGCTGGAGGACGGAATGATTGTGGACAAAGGGTCCGAGGAGGGCGGAGGGTAGGGTATGAACTCTTCAGGAAGCTGCTTTCAGCTTTATTTACCGTCCCATCTTTGAGCCAATCGCCCTGTCCAGTCGCGAGCCGCGGCCGGGGCGCTGACTGCGGGGTAACACTGCCATCTAGTGGCCGCCTCGCCCCCCGCGAGCCCGCGAGCACGCGTTCCCTGCCCTCTCGCTGCCTCCGTCGCTCTCTTCCTCCCTCGCTCTCCCTCGCTCGCGCGCTCTCTCTCATTTTCTCTCTCTCTCTCTCTCTTTTTAGAAAAGGTTTTTATCCAGTCAAAGAAAAAAAAAAAACTGGCTCTTGGAAAACAACCAACTCTGTTGGAACTCAGAGATAATAATCAGTTTCTCTGGGCTTGTGAAATTGGCTCATTAAGCTTGCTTTTTAACAGAAAATATTGGAAGCGATTAAGTCTGCTTTACTGAGTGGGCATGAAATGGCCAACCTTTGGCCACCCACAGCTCCTAGGTGCCTGGCGCCGTTTTATGCATGCAGCGTAATGTCTTTACTTGAAGTGCTGTTTATTCATCACCTGCTTATTTATCTCTCTGCATTTGGCAGGCACATCGATCAATGTTAAACTGTCACACAAGGTTATTTTTCTTTTACATAACAGTATAGACCTAAGGTAGTGGCATATTAAAAGTAATAACTTTCTAACTTGTAGCTCAAGATGACAACCCCATTTTTACCCGAATATATTACAACAAGGAATTCCTCATTCCATTCTCCCTTGCCCTCCCCTTGCTCCTCTAGTACTCAGCTCTTCCAAGGTCAAAGGCTTCATTCCGCCTTGCTTCCCTCCCACTTTGCATACCACTTGGTTTCCCCTTCACCTCCGGTTATCTGCAGCTTTTAGGCTGATAAGCCCACAGCGAACATTCTGTCCACCTGGTATACACATCTTGCTTGCTCCTCTTTATGGTGACATTTATCCCTTTGCATAAAGATGTGGTGGCCGGCTGAGCTCTGGAGAAGAAGCAAAAAAGCGTCTTCAAGGGGTGGTAAAGATTGCAATGGTCTTATGTTTCCGTCCCCCCAGCCAGCTCCCTAAATGTGGCGGAAGGTTGCTGTTTTTTATTTTCCTTTGGAGTTAGAACAGGCCACAACAACAGCAACTACAGACCCATCGAAAAATAGAATTAAAAAACATCTGAAAGCAACTAGTATTGCTTTGAAGCAACTGGTGTTCCTTTGGGGCTTTTAAGTTGAGTTGTTCCCCCCTTCCTTTCTTTGGTTTTAGCTTGGTTTGTATTGCTTTCAAACTACCCAGTTTGTGACGCCTCCTCTCTTGGCAATAGGCCAAGCAGGCTTTCTTTGTACAAGCAGGTTTTCTTTTTCTTTCTTTCATTCCCTTTTTTTTTTTTTTCTCCAGTCCAACCTAAAAATGCCTACAGATAGAATATCAGATCTTTTTAGTATCAAATTTCAAAGTGGCCCTTAGAATTCTTTCCTGCCCTTGATCTCTCGGTTTGGATTTCAACTCAGACTTGGACTCTGTTGCTAAATATGCCTTGGACAGTGGCTATCTAATACAATGTTTTAATAATCTTGTGTACACAGGAATTAAGCATTTTACCATAGTGGACATTGTTGCACAACTATTCTCGTGACCACACCCATTCTGATAATCTACTTCTTCGTATACCAAAATAGCTCGTCTAGGAAGTATGAGAAGGAAAGTGTAAATGGTTAAGAAAACATAGTCCAGCAGACTATCAAAACACCCTGCTTTGGAGGCTCACAAGCTTCGCATTGAATGTGGACCAGCTTTTGGATTTACTTACGCATTTCTGTGCATAGAAAGATGGTGGAATGCTGATCTCCGGTGATCTGTTTTATCATGGGTAGCGCAGCACCAGAAAAAAAGCACATCCATTAAAAAAAAAAAATGCAGCCCACCCTGTGTCTATGCTCCTGCGATCAATATTTGCATTAAAGTGGTTTAAATGTGTGTGGCTCTGAGGCTGTCCATTCTTTCAATCTGACCTGCTGCATTGATTAGGCTAGTGATAGAAGGGGAAAGAGCAAATCAGGCGAGGAAAAGAATGAAGAGGAAAAATAGAAGAAAATGAAAGCTGTTGTTATGAGTCCTGTAGGAGATACACTTTAAGTCATTCATTGATGCCATATTTGCTCAGCAGTCCACTCTGTGGGAGAATCTCTCCATATCCCTCATAGGGCTATTTTGTCTTTCAAAAACCAACAGGAGTTCTGGTTGCCTCTAGGACGGGGCAACTTACTGGCTTGTGATTAACAGCCAAATGTGTCAAGGCCAATGCCTATATTTAGCTCCTTGTCTTTCATGCTTTCTTGGTGCCTCAGTGGTCAGTATTTTTGAGCCATAGTTTGGCTGACTAAAATCTCATTAATAACACTTACACCCACTACTTATTAAATGCTTATTTTGTGTGAGATGTTGCTGAGTTCTTTAGGGACAGCAACTAAATTGATACTTTAAAGCAGCCTGTGCAGGGGTCATTCTGATCCCTTTTTCACATTTGGCGTCCGAGGATGGATTGATTATAACTAGTCCAAAGTCAAACCACCAATAAAAGGCAGAAACCCCTCAAATCACATCTCTGATTCTAAAGCCCAGACTCTTACACATTGTGCTAGGTAATGCTGTGTTTGGGAATTGCTTTTCTCTGTTGGGATGTTTTGTCAGAGTAAACATCATACTTAACACTGCTCTGTGTATGAAGAGATGTAATGTCCACTGTATAATAGTGGAGCCCTTTGTTGTATCACCATAGAAACTTTCAATTATTTGGAGCAAAAAATATTTTCAGTGGAGACTTGGATGGAAATTGATCTCACAGAGAAGGCAAGACTGTCGCCAAGAGCAGAGCTACTCCCTGTTGGTACTTTGTTCTCCTTCTGCCATGGCAAAGAGATAACCCATCTATTTCTTGCTGGGGAAGCAATCTATCTCAAGGAAATCTAAAAGTTCCTGAGATGAACCACTTCAGGGAGCTCATTTGTGGGTTAATTGGACTGGAGTATGAGGACTATCATATGTATTTACAATAACTTGTAAATAGAATATTAAAGAATTATGTGCTGAGTAACTATCATTGTTCCAGATAAGATATACTTCTCAGCATTGAAGAACTGATTCTATAGTTAAGGATAAGAAGCAGACTATGAAATAGTTAAAGTCCTTCACAAGAAAGAATGTTCCTTGCTGAGCCATCTAGAAAGTAAATTTAGGAGGGATAGAGAAAAGAGAGAGCATTGGGGCATGAAGTGTTCGGGGGAGACCTTGTAGAGTTGGACTTGAAGATGGATGAATAGAGCAAAAGTTGGAGGACAGAAGACATTCAGAATGGAGAAATATAGGAGTATAGTTGGGAATTTTTGTTTTTAGGGTTTTATTTTTAAGTAATCTCTACACCCAATGTGGGGCTTGAACTCACGACCCCGAGATCAAGAGTCACATGCTCTACCGACTGGGTCAGCCAGGCTCCCCAAATATAGTTTGGACTTTCGGAATGAGTGTCAGTGCTCAAGCTGATGTTTGTATGTCATGGATGGTGGGGGTTGCGTTGGGCTAGACCGCAAAGACTTTGAAGGTTGAGATTCCACAGCTGAAACACCCTTGCAGTAAAGTATCCTCTTTTATTGTCTCAGGGAATCAGGCAAGTTTGCCGAAATTACAGCTTGGAAATTTGACCTACTTAGGGCATTGCTTGGAGCATTGGCGTTTCAAACAAGCCCTTCGCTCTGAAGGAAGAATCTCTTGATACTTTTATTTTCTCAAGGATGAAAAGAAATTAAAAGTAACACATGTGAAGATTTTACTTATGAGGCTAACTTGAAGCAGGAGAATTACCTCAAGAGAGAAACAGAAAGGTGAAAGTAATTTTCCAAATCTGAAATCTCTGGAGCAGTGTGTTGACAAGTTTGCTTTTTACCAAACTGGTGCGTGAAGATCTAACTTACCAGAGTGAAATTTGTGTGTAACAATCATTCACATTAGAAAATGCTTTTCTGTAAGATTCCTTTAAACTTAAATTCCTTTGTACATTTTAAATGTGCTTCGATGTCGTCGCCTAAACGCAGACCTATAAACAAATAAAAACAAAAACAAAACCCCACCCACAACCAAAAAGCCCAACTTATAAATAGCTTTTAAGGAATCATATCAACGAGTTCATAAAACAAGGCACACAGTTACAGGTTGCTGCCACATTTTAGGTTGAGTTAGATAATAATGCCAATGATTACAAGGCACGAGTGAATGTATGATTTTAGGAATGTCCTACATGCTTAGAAACACAGATTCCAGAAGGATTTAGTTATTGTAAAAACTCGGGTTTGAAATAACAGCGAGCATAATAACTGACAAGTAAGTGCTTTAGGATGAGGCTCCATACGTCAGTCCATGTAGGGACCAAACTTTGGCTTACACTGTCTGATTTTGAGTGAGTCCCTTTGTTTACCTCTCTGTTTTTCTGATTTCTCATTAAAGAAGGAATTATTGTATCCTAGATCAGTGGTTCTCAAAGGGCAGTTCTCAGAAAAGCAGCATCCGTACGACATGAGAACTTGTTAGAAATGCAAATTCCTGGACCTCATCCCTGAACCACGAAGTCAGAAGCCTGGGATGGGCCCAGCAGTCTGTGTTTTAACAAATGCTTCAGGTGATTCTGATCCATGCTGAATTTGAGAACCACTGTCTTATTTTCTAAAACACATTGTCTTAGGCTTACGCTTAAATACTTTTGGTTGAAACCAAAGGATGTTTTATTTCTGCACAAATAATTTCAAAGCCCTTTTCTTGTATCGTCCTGCTTGCTTTGCATTGTTCTCATCCTTCTGATGACACCTGCTGTACCTCACTGCTCTCCCTTTTACCCTCCTGCTTTATTTTCCACCCATCTATATGGGGTGCTTCAGGTTACCTCCACAGAGCATGAGTGGAAGGATTTTCCTCTTTTTCTGATGCCAATTTGCCATTCAGGGAGTTAAGAAAAAACCTATTTTCTATATTTGAAGTAGTGTTCTAGGTAGGTCAGATTGTTTGAAGTTTGATCATCAGATAAGTGAAATGATATTTATATATCGCTTGAAATAAAAATTCTTTTTAGTTAGGTAAAGACTGATAAGTCTCACAATAATCTTTCTCAGTGATCATTTAATTTCAGTTGGCTTAAGATGCTATTTGTATTAAGTTAACAGGGTGCTAATTTAACATAGGTTTATAGTCATTTGAAGCTATTTTCATTCATTAAGAAAAATATCTCTCTAGATTAGATTATCATAAGGCTTTGAATAGCAATAGGGGTTCCTCTATGTAGGCCTGAGGATTTTCCAGATGAGTGCACACTCTGTTTCACCGCCCTCTTGAAAAGTGTAGAATTTTTTTTTACTAGAGAGCTGGGCACTGACAGTGGTACCCAGCTTTGCCTTTGAAAAACAAAACAAAAACAAACACATGCACACATTCTGTACCAGATTCATATATTGTTTCTGTAATTTATTATGATTTATATAATTCCAGTACATAGTATACATAGCATAATTTCAATATCCTGATTTATAATTTTTTAGAACATTTTAGACATATCCAGCATCAAAATTCTTTTTTTTTTTTTTTGTTCTTGATGTTAGTTTTTTAAAAATAGTATTAAGTGTAATGAAATGTCTGTAGCCTGACTGCTTTCCATCCCAACAGTACGTGGCAAAAAAACATGCATTCCCATTTCCCAAAAGGCATAGATTGCAGAGGACCTTAGAAGATTATTTAATTTCTTTTGAAGAGACCTTCTGTCTAGTGTATAGAACATGGTCTTCACAAGTGTTTGATACACTCTTACCCCAGGAGCCATTTCAAACAGTTGGAGACATGTGCCCTTGCTTTGTTCCATCCTGGGTTTTGTCTCTTCGCAGTTCTGAGTTTCCTAGTTTCCTTAGTTTCTATGGATTTTACTCTCAGGGCTATCTAAGCACTTAGAGAGAATTTGCTCTCTAGCTACTTGGAATTCACTCATCCAAGTTCTGGCCTTGGAACTCTTATCCTTAGCCACTTGAACAACAATCTTGATAAGCCTCTATTTGAAGTGATTCCAACCAGTTCAACCTTTAGAACTAAGGAAGAAAATGAGGAAGCCAAGGAAATGATAATGGAGCAGTACTAGCTGGGCACAATGGATTTTTCCATTCATTGAAGCTCTCCTAGTCTATCAAAATATTTGCAAATCTTTCAGAGGAAAGGATTGTAGGATAATGAAGCTCAAATTCGTGTAATTTACTTTTTTGTGATAGAAGATATATTTGTGATTAATTACAGAACTTTAACTGTATAATAAATTTGACCACAGGTTTATTTAAGCTGAATTACCTTCAAATAATCTCTCTTGCTTTAAATTTCAAAGTAAGAACTCCGAGCCATGCAGCAGGAAGCTTGAATCGGTTCGGCTTCCTAAGCACCTCTTTCTGGGACTGGTGGTGCCCAAGTAGAGAAGAATCTTGACTTATCAGAAAGGTTTGGAGGTAGAATTTACAGTTAAGATCTGCAGGAGGGTGTTATATTGCTCCTTTTTCTTTGTAACACTCTTAAGTTTTATATAGTGGAAATCTATTTCTGAAATTCAGCAAAGTGTCATTAATATATGATGCTTCTAGCAAACTTTCTGACTATTGAAGGCAGAACAGTACATTCTCTTAAGGAAATGAAAGCTTCTGAGTGTGTTTCTGACTCCATGGAAATGTGTGTCGAAAGTTTCAGGAGTCTGTAGGGCCAAAATAATAGTTAAAATTAATCTGAATTGGAGGGGTTATGAAAGACAAGCAAATAGTGCAAGTATTATGTAAGGCACACAAATTAGGTTCAGATTTAACTCCTCTGCAAACTTTTATTTTACCAGCTTAATTCCTGGTTTACCAATTTAATGCTTACCCAGGTATGACCTACTGAATAATCTGGCTTATGAGCCAAAAATTGTCTCCATTTTGTGGCAGAATGGTAATTAACTCATCTCTAATTCTGAAAGCTATTGTGAACAGAAAACTCTTGAGCGATCAAGGAGACATTGCCCTGGTTTTTAAGATTAAAAAAAGAAGAATGGTTAAGAGCCCATGTGCTGACAGACCTGGGTTCAAATGCATATTTTCCAACTGTGATTGGATTTAATTTAACTTGAATATATGTCTTATTTTTTACTTTTTTATTTCATATACTCATAGAACAGGGGCTGCACAACTACGGCCCATGGACCAAACCCAGTTTGCCTCCTTTTTTTGCAAATAAGGTTTTGTTGGGACTTATATGTTTATCTATACACATATTATCTGTGGCTTTGTTCACACTACAAGGCAGAGACCACACGGCCCACAAAGCCTGAAGTATTACTGCTTGACCCTTCACAGAAAAAGTTTGCCAACTCCTCTCAAAGGCTGTAGTTTATTGATCTCATGATCCCATTGTCTGCTTTTCTTGAATGAGGTAGGTTTATGGGAATTGGAGAAAATGTAGTCTCATCAGGTAGAGAAAAAAAATGCTACCTTGGTAGTGGGAACTTGAATTCTCTTTGCATTTCTATCACTTCTCTCTCTGTCAACTTAGAAAGTCATGTCACTGCTCTGACTTTTGGTATCCTCATCTGTAACAAAAGGAAGTTGGTCTGTGTGGCTTCCAAGGTCTCTTTCTTTCTTTTTTCCTTTCTTACCTTTCCATTAATTCAGATTGTTCCTGGCTATCCTTACCGAGTACAGCTTTCCCTAACTGTTCCTGCCCAAATTCACTTCTTCCTCTGAGCTCTCTAACACTGGTACATAGTCACACATTGTATTGTAGTGCCTGTTTCCTTTGTATGATATGGATATTTGTTCTTGCTTATTATTTTAAGTTACAAGCTCCCTGAGAGTAGGAACTGTATATTCTTCCTCTCCATATTCCTAACAGGTGTGTTTGACTAAAAGGACCAGGGCCTAGTGTTTTTGCACTTACATAAAAGTCACTGAGTTGAGACAGATTTACATGGATAGAAACAGGATGAGGACTGACCTAGATGTTTGTCCCGAGAGGAGCATCTAGAGGATGCAGTGAATGGGTTACCCTGCCCAAGTGGGAAAGAACTACATGAACAGTTGTGGGAGATGACAGGTCTTTATATCCCCAATCCAGATTAAAATATACAATTCTTATTATACTGGTGAAAGTGAAAAGACTAGAGGATGTTTTATATACGATAGTGTACAAACGGGAGCCAGTGTCTTAACGGGTGACTTTTTGTTGTTGGTAATATTTCTTGATTTTCTACAACGTACCTCAGCGTTTATGGAGGAAATACAAAAGAGGCAGCCTTTTCTTTCATTCTTTGTGATGGGATAAAGATGGACAGTCATCCTACCTATCTTCCCTCCTGGTTATTTGGTTTATAGTGATTTAACCTTTGGAAGAGTGTTTGAATAAGGTGTACCCATGCAGCTGTTACTACCTTACTTCTCATTGGTATTTAAAATAAGTAGGATCATTTTATTGCTACTGCAGTGTCTTTGTTCTCTGGTTGAGAGATTGTGACGGTTTAGTTAGTTGTTAGAAATAAGTATAGCTTACCATGCAAAGACATATGACGGCTAAAGCCTTGGCATGGCAAGGTGGTAGTTATCTGAACTAGATCCAGCATCAAGAGACAAACCTATTCAATGGGAAGCGTCGAAACACTATCACAGGGACTTCTCTCCTCTTCGCTGGTCTTCAGCGTGTCTATGAATGTAGTGAGAACTATGTACTCCCCGTGGCAGGGGGCTGCCGATCCCTGCACCAAATGCTTTCTATTATATTCAGCTTAAAAAAAAAAAAAAAAAAAAAAGAGAGACCCCTCAGACCAATGAGTAATTTCTAAATAGAATTGCAACTTGTTTTGAAAATACAGAAGAACACACAGAACCGTTTATCATTTTCAAGAACACCAAGGACTGGCATAATTTGTTTACTTCACTCCCTCACAAATGATAAAACATGCTTTAAGAAGCACAGTAATTTAGGATCACAGAAGATTCTGATTCAACAGCGACCTGAAACACATACCAGAAAGAGAAAGAAGACTGTTCATTTTACTTCATTTTTAATTGTTTTGTTAGGTTCCCACAAGTTTCTAGATATGGTAGGGGGCACATAGAAGAAATCATCCCAGGCTTCCAAAAAGCTGGATTTATCCCTTGGTACATGAAAATAACACTGCATAAAACAGACTCATAAGACTCATTGCCATATCTGCCCACCCTTGTCCAATGTGGATATCATTCAAAAGACGAGTGTGTATGTGTATGTGTGTGTGTTGTGTGTTTATTATGGCAACACTTCTTAAGTTTTTCACTGAAATTACTTCTTTGTGGAAGAATTTCTGACTGAGTCTTTAAAACATTTTTTGGAAGTTTAAAGGAAGTTTCTATCTACAAATCTTGTAAGTATTAAAGAATGACAGATCTTTTTGCTTCGAAAATGTTTGGGTGAAGTGTCATTCCTTTTGGTTTAGAAGACTGGACAATATGGACTGAAATAAACTTGCTGTTTCATTTACATACTGGATTAAAAAAATCTTTGTATAGAATTTAAGGATGCTAGGGATAATTGTCTAGAATTTAGGGAAGCTAGGGGTAATTGAATTAATTGAACATTCAATTAAAAATCTCATGCCAGTTAGAAAATGTCTTAGCAATTATTCAAATAAGAATCCAAACCAGTTTATACGATATGACTGTGGTTGAATAGGACAAAGAAAAAGTGCAGATAGAACAACATCTTATGACATAATATACCAACACACAGAATCAATTTTCCATTTGACTTCTGAAGATGGAGAATGGCAATTAAAATAGCCAAGTAAATACCTAAGTGTACCATTTATGAATAAGAGGACAGAAGTAGAGGGAGTTTAGGAGTTATTGAGTAACATTTCATAAGACAGAAAGAAATTCTGCCTTTGAGATGAAATGTGAAAAAATTTAGTGAACTCTCCTTCTCTGGATCTAGTTGATGATTATCCATTTTAGGATCAGAGATGAAATTCTAGGCCACGAAGGGCAGATTGGAAGGACAGATGTTCTTTGCCTTCTCCTTTTCTCTCTTCTACTCTGATCTCCTCTTCATCTTTTCTATCATTCTGTGGCGATTGGAAGAAGCTGGAGGAAGGAGTCTCGTCCTCCCGTCCTTCTCCATCCAGCCACTGCCATCCCAGCTAGGGTGAGAGGCAGGACTCTCTTTTCCAGCCTTTGGAGGAACCGCCCATGCCCTGCCTATCATACCAGTGAAAATCAGTTTTCCGCCATCCGTTCTTCAGCTGATGGAAAAACAAAATCATTGAGTCATAAAACTCATCTGGATTTCAAATTCATCTTTGAGAAAAAGTAAACTGTTGTTCTTGGATGAGCCCCAGGGACTGCTGCTTAATTTCTCAGTTCATTTTCCCCTCTTAGCTTATGTATGTATATGGGTCCCTCTATAGTTCCCTTATGAAAATGTGCATTTTTAATACCACAAAAGCAGAAAAAAACATTTTTTGGTAAATATTCTTTCAGTAAAATTGCAATCAATGTAGTCAGAGCTAACAAGCAGATGGATGTATTTGAATGCCATTATCTTATGTACAACGATATTATCTGTTTCATGAAAAATTCAGCAGTTTGGGCTGCTTTAGTGAAGGGAAGATGGAAGTAAAAAAATAGCAAGAAAAACATGATCAGACTCAGAATCCCTGAGGGGGTCCCATTGCATCATTTAGCAGGAGAATGAGCAATGCAGGAGGAGTAGTGATGGTAGAGGGGTTGTCTGGGCTCCTTATGGCATTCTTGGCTTCGGGTCCCACTCAAGCCCCACAGCTGTAGGTGGGAGCTCCTGGGCCTGCTAAAGCATCACACCGTGACATTTTTATCATCCGTCTAGGAGAAGAAAATAAATTTGCTAACAGAATAGAGCTGGCAGGCTCACACTACCTTGTCACATTCCAGACATCTCCTGGTCTGGCCTGAGCCAGAGGAAACCTACGTGTGGGCCAGAAAGTGTATGATGGACATGAAGTCGGCTTACAGAGTCTGGGAGAAGAATGCGGGTTTTCTGAGACAGGACTATGTAGGCTTTTTAAAAAAATTATTATTATTATCGGAGACTTGATAAATGAAAATACGTGGGCTGCCAGGGGGATGCGACCTCAGTTTCATTCTCTATAGGCCAAGGATATATCGACATTGGCAAAATGGCATTGAAATGATGCTCATTTTTTTATGATAATGTACATAGGGAGGAAAAAGAATCTAAGCACGCCCTACACATACACACAAAAATTTCAAAGTGTTCTATCTCCTGATGTTTGAAATACAAACTCCTTAGAGACCTCATACAAGGTGACATCTACTTATTTCTCCAAATTGGCCTATTTCTTTCTTTACTGAATATATTCTGTGCCTTAACCCATCCCCTCCCCCTGCCCTCCCTTTTGTTTGCCCTGGAATATCCTGTCCCGATATTCCAGACTCTGAGCTTTTTGAAGTCTTATCCTTCTATAAAAACATATTTTAAGTTTCATTATTTTAGTGAGGGCTTCTTGGGTGACTATTCGCTTTCATGAATATCTATTAAGTATGGTTTGTACCATGCATTTTCACAGAGCAGGACTTGTCTTGGATTGTTGCTCATGACATCTTCATGTCCCCAATTGGACTCCGAGTCATTTGAGGTTAGTCCTAGTGACTTCAACATCTAACAAGCTGCTGCTCTAAACACATTAAACAGCCAGAGTATAACGCATTGATAATACTGATCAAGAATGGCGTATTTCATGTTTTTGCAATTAAATTGTATGAATGATGGCATTGGATTATTGTAGAGAATGCAAATTAATGTGATGTTAATATCACAAGGTTTCATATAAATAGTTTCCCTTCTCTTAGTAAGATGAACCTTTAAAAACTATTTTTGTTTATGTTCCTGGATTATCTCAGTAAAGAAAGATTGTCATGTGAATTAAGTTTTTTTCAGGAAAAATAATGTATGACTGTCAGTCTGATGCAGGTATCCTCAGAAAAAGCTTCAAGAAGCAAAATCATATATATGGCAGATACACACAGATAAACACATACACACACATATGACTATAACATAGCAAGTGATAATTAGAACAGTAGTATTTAAAGCCATTCCTTCTACTGTAGGGATCCCAGGGGCATTGCATGAATTAGGTTTGCTCTGGGGAAAATTGTTTCATATTGGACCTTAGAGGACTTAGAGGGTAGGTCTTGGAGATATGAGTGTGGGCTGGGGGGATATTCATGACCTTTTCCAGTAGACAGATATTCCAATATATAAATTCCACAGTCTTAATCTTCTTCTTGACCTCTTCTCTGTATTCCTTTTCCTGTGTCTTTTATTTTTCCTTCCCAGTCTTGAGGTTTTGCTCAACTTGATCCCTCTCATTCTATCCCCTTTCTTTTTTTTTTTTTTCATCTTCTGTTCCTCTCTTAGCCAGTAATGACCATAAAATTTCATTGGACACAGTTATTTAACAGTTTTATTAAAATAATATGTAATTTTAAAATCACTCTGCTGATATTACATCATTCCCTTTTTATCTGCTAAATTAAAATTATAGTGTCTTTCTAGCTACATATTTCACTAGCAATGAAATTAGCATGAATTTCTTCTAATATTAATAGTTTGAGTCAAGTATATTTTAATTTTTACTTCTAAATTACACATCAGGAGAAGGGATGAAACAAAGGATTTTTCTTCACGATGGAAAATGTGACCACTTCTATTTAAAGTTTCTCTCTGCTGTGAGGAAGAAATAAAGCTGGTAGTTAGATACTTTATAGAGATGTGTTTTACAATTTGTGGGATGGACAAAGTACTATATTTAAAAATTCATGTAAAAATCTAATAGAAATTATCTGAACAGTAAAATAGCAGAGAGTGGAGGTCTTTTTTTTTTTTTTGGTAGGATAGTAACTGTGTATGGAATTTATGTAAAATTCTAGCAAATGGAAGAAACTAGAAGACAAATCACTTTAAACTATGTAAGTCAATGGGTTCTTTTATAAATAAAGTGCATATGTTATATTTATTGAGTATAGATAACTTGAATATAATAGCAGAAGTATCTGTGAGCAGATATGGGATATAAGGTATTTAATCTTTTTTCTGATTTACTCTCTTGTAAATATGTTAGGGACTATGTCTTTAAATTTGGTCTGATACATTGCATAGAGTACAGAGTACGAACGCTTGCAAAATATTCTTGGTTAGAGGCTGGAAATCTTCAGATTTAATATGATTTATATTAAGAACACTGGCCAGTTGTTGAAATGACAGTAGATGACGCCTGAGTATAAGGTCTATAGAAATGTCGTCATATTTGTTGGTGCAAATTTTAAAGAAATCTACTTTGGGGGTCAGATGACTGGTGGTGAGATTGAGTTCTGGCTGAGAAAGCAGTGTCTGTGTTAGACTTCTTGTTGTTCCCAGGGCCCCAAATACAGGAGAAGGCTTTATTAAATGCTGTTTTTAGGAGATAGGAGTTTTAAAAATAAAGATGCGCTGTGAATTGTGTAAGACTGTTGAATCACAGACCTGTATCTCTGAAACAAATAATACATTATATGTTAAAAAAAAAAAAAGAAGAAGAAGAAGAAGAAGATAGCAGGAAGGGAAGAATGAAGGGGGGGGGAATCGGAGGGGGAGATAACCATGAGAGACTATGGACTCTGAGAAACAAACAGGGTTCTAGAGGGGAGAGGGGTGGGGTGATGGGTTAGCCTGGTGATGGGTATTAAAGAGGGCACATTCTGCAGGAGCACTGGGTGTTCTACACAAACAATCATGGAACACTACATCAAAAACTAATGATGTAATGTATGGTGATTAACATAACATAATAAAAAATAAATTAAAAAGATGGGCTGCTTGCTCTCACTCTGTGAAATGTTACTTGTACTCTAAAATAATTGAAAGTAACTTATTTTTTGAGAGTAACTTCAGATCTTGAATCAAGAACGTCATGTAAGTATGTTATTTTAGATTATCTATTACTATGTAGTAAGTTGAGGAGACTATATCGGCACTGACTTGCCATTCATTTAGCTCTCAAAGTGACAGCTTTCACTCTAACAACTTGTAAGCATTGTTATTCTGCCTACCCCCACCATTATGAACAAATTAAAATTCAAGATCGAAATATTGGTATCGGTTGAGAAAGCTGCCAGGTCTTTACGAAGACCCTATCTTTTATGATAAAGTGAGAATTTATTTTTTGGAGCAAAAAAATGGCAGGTATACATTCCTAATTTGGTCTGATTTCACCGTTTTCTAGGGGCTAGAGGAAGGTTAGAAAGGAAGTTATGGGATTAAAAAAATATTTAATCTAAGTTGTAAAGGAGCTTGGAACCACACCACAAGCATCATAACTAACTTTAATAATTATAAATGTAAATGCAGACAAGCCACAAGGTTTTAATGGTGTACCACATGCTTCTGCTAATTATTTTAGAGTTTGGACACATTCAGTGCCAGCTAATTATAAACCCTGCTATGGAAATCATCTGTTTATATTAGACTTATTGATCTCTAGTGTTTAAGCAATATGAAAAGGGAAATCTACAATGCTGGACCATCTGCTTTGTATTCCTAATTGCTTTTAAGGAATCAAATATATAAATAGTCAGCTTTTTATATATTGGGCTTCAAACTCTTTCAAGAAACATACTGTGCAAACCCAAGTGAATTAAAAAAAAAAAAAAGCCTATTTAGAATGTTGCTTCCCTGGCTCCTTTCAAGGACCCTCCACCCCCTTACTCACAAAATGCCCTCCTCTGACCTTTTCGCAAGATTTTTAAAGCACCTTCTTTTTTCCCAGACCTCACAAACTCGTCAAGGTAGCTGAGACTTCAGGTGGTTACCCTATTTTAATTATATCTTTTCTTTTTCTTCCTAAGAAGGAGCCCTCTTCCCAATCTGCCCCCACCTCCTTATGGTCTTGAATATTTATTGCCATTTCACGCTATGGGAATATGGCAAGGAATGAATAAATGCCCATGTGAATGGTTCCGTCTTTTTGGAGATATTTGACTTTATGGCAAATTAAATCTACTGGCATGTGGAGTAGATGTCGGTTAGTAAGACCCAACCGCGTTACCTCTCATCACTAACATGCCTTGCGGTCAAGTCTGTGCTTACGTGCATCCTGTGATTCTACATGGAGGTTGGGTTTAAATGAAATGAATTGACTTCTTAGAATGGAGGTGTTTGCTTCATCCATCATTGCCTAGACGGTTATTATTTTAGAGTGTTCCAATAACGGACTTAAAAAAATCTACATATTGAAAAAGACTTCTAAAAAAATCCTTATTTGTCCCTTTGAGACATTCCTATTAAATCATAAAATCATTGGCTTAAAATAGTTACTCCTATTGGTTACTCCTTTTAAACTAGGAGTTGCTCTTCCTAGCATTCTACCACTCAAATATCCCACCAACAATAGCAACTTGAGGTTAATAATTAATACATATTATATATGCTATATGATTATATGTAATAATTACTATATATTCTCTGTAGGTTTAGGGCCCTTTATTAGTATTTGTTAACAATATAAAGTTAAGATTTATTTGTAATTTCGTAGAAACATTACATGATATAAGCATGAAATAAAGTTTTTAGCTTTTTAAGTACATTTTTCTTTGTCGTATAAAAGTTACGAATTTTGTACGAAGGGATCAACAGAAGAAGAGTTACCAATCTGCCCTCCTTTTGTAATGACACACTTAAACACCAGCGTAGAAGGCTTAGACAGGCTGAAGTTTAATAACTAATTCCAAATAGTTGACCAGAAGGTTTACAGAGTCCCTCACACTAGTTGTAAGAATAAAAAAGTAAATAAAAATAAAAAATACCCCCCCCCCAAAAAAAAACCAACAAAAAGAAAAGTGCCTTTACCAGTGTTTGGGAAGAGGTACTGATACAGTTCATCATGCTCTAAATAGAAGATTTAATTTTAAAGTATATGCTACCATCAGTAATGTGCAGTCACATATTTTGGGTAAACATTTATAGAATGTATACATATACACAGACATATGCAGATCCCAAGGTTTGTTAAAATAACTAGTTATGTTAGAATGGTTGTGACTTTTCTGTGCGAATTCTGTTAGAAATCTGCTCCTCTGAGATATTTTATCTGCCTCGTACAAAGGCCCTGCTCATTCTGCTTTTTTCTGTAGTTTCGAATGGATGTTCTCTTACCTACCACTTAGGCCTTGTACTGTGGGCTGCTGGTGTCTCTGAGTTTTAATCTCGGCACATGTATAATTGTAGGGCAGGCCTTCTGTATAGTCTAAGTTCATTCTAATCAGAGCTACAGGTTTCCTTCAGCTCTGCCGTGAAAGGAGAATATTCAAAGTCAGAAAGAAATTAGGAGCTTTGTTAAAAGGTGCTTTAAACAGCTCATGTTCCCCACGCCCTCAAAGAAAGTTACAAATCAAGAGAGCACAATTGGTAGCTACATTATCAAAGCCCTTCTGATAATGCTACCATTTAAATTGGATAATATTGTTTAATGGGCTTTTTAAAAGCAGCCATCCTTTGGATCTGACACTCCAGCATGATTATCTTCCATTCCCATTTAAGATTACAACAGTCCAGTGATAATTATAACATCCATTTCCATCTGGAGTTCAAGGAACTCATACACGTGAATATGGAGAGAGAGTTGAGCGGCTTCTGTTTGTAAAGTGGACACTAATTTGATATTTGTGACACCTGCCATTCTATTTTTCGTTCAGATTGCCTACATGAAATGTCTTTTCCCCAGGTCTTTTCTTGCCACCAGCAAGTTGGGGGAGCTTTCTTTTTTTTTTTTTTTTTTTAAGATTTTATTTATTTATTTGACAGAGAGCACACAAGTGGACAGAGTAGCAGGCAGAGGGAGAGGGAGAAACAGGCTCTCCGCCGAGCAGGGAGCCCAACACAGTGCTCGATCCCAGGACCCTGGGATCATGACCTGAGCCCCGGGGGAGCTTTCTATGAGTTGGCTTCATGATAATGCTTTTATGAACACTAAAAATAGAAACATAGAAAAATTATTTTTGTTTTTGTTTTAATCTAGGACCGAAGATAGTGCTTGATACATAGTCGGGCTTCAAAATTTGTTGAAGTATTATTGAACGGATGATTTTAATAACTATTCAAGTGATCATCAGAGTTCTTATTTAGATCAGCTGTCAAAAAAAATGAAGCACTCTTGGGTTGAATCATGTGAAACTACATTTTTGTAGGTAAAGAACAGTCAGGCATCAGCTACTTCGTATGGTTCAACTTAATGCTTTCTAATACAGTGGTCTTCTCCCTCATGTATTTTCTTGGTAAGTGAGAATGGTTTTGTTTTTTAAGAAAATGAAATTAGGTAATTCTTTCTTAACCATAGTAATGCAGTGAGGAAAGCCAAAGTAGTGGGACAAAGATTTTTAGCTGAAAAATGTGACTTTTATTGACTAAGTATAGCTACTTTATCAGCCATAAAATGGGAAGTCTGGCATGTCCTCACACAAAGTTTCTACTTTCACAATTATTGACCAACCTATTTTGCAGATTCTATTGTGTGTACTTTGTATATAGATTTGATTTCAGAGTCACTTTTCTTTCAGAGTCACATGGGATTTCCCTCTGTTAGAAAAACCCATCTTGGGTGTTGGGTTGGGTTGTCAGTCTGTCAAATCTACATCCTATAGAATTACCTATACCTGTCTATCTTTTGGGTTGTTGGCAGTCTTGTTTTTGAGTTTATTGAAGAAATTAGCAGATTAGTGGTGAGATCTATAACCTACCCTCGATACCAGACATTTAGAAAGAGGGGTAAACCATAACATGATCTGCAGTAATGGTTGAAATTTCATGTGTCATGTTCCTTGAATTTTACAGCTATCAGTACAAGTGCTGATTCATAAAAGGCATTTTTAAAACGTGTTTAAAATTGTATTACGTATTTTCTGTCCTGCCCTGGCTTTGAGATGGACTGATCATGCCTAGAAATTCTTGGAAATTTGGATTTATTAGGTTCTTATCATATGTCTCCCCATGAACTCGCACTCTGAGACTAGTGTGGCTCTCTCACACATTCTGTACTTTAGATAATAATCATCTAACTACTAATCACCTAAAAGGGGTTAGATATTACCAGAATATTAAATTTGAAATTCATTCTGTGCTCATCTCATGCTTTTTCTTTATAAATTACTTATGCTGGTCATCTCTTATTCTTTATTTCTGTAGTGAAATAATTTAAACTCTCAATTCTGATTAGCATTGATAAAGTCGCTAACTTCAGCTTTTGGAGTGAAAAACATTAGGGTGAAAATGGAAACTCAGTAAATTTCCTTCAGTGAAGACTGAATCTCACTATGAGAATCCAGTCAACCCCTAGTTGAGGCTGCAATGTCCTCCAAACATACAAAACATAGGATGAGATAATTGAATTTGGCCTCTGGGGTTCTAAGAAGCCTACAGTCTGGGGATGCATGGTGTCCTCAGAGGATCAGGACAAGATTGCCACTCATGTAATTCATATAATTCTTGTTTTTCAAGCCCCTTCCAAACTTTCACATTAGAATCCCAGAAACAGTACTCTTTGGGTAGTGAACACACACATACCTCCCTCCTTTATTTGTTTTTAAAGTAGGTACAATAAGGAAGGGATGGTTGTGCCATTTTACATTATTTCTTTTATATTACAGTGGGAGCTCCCTCACTAAATTTTGAGTTTCTGGCAAACACTGTGCAATAGCCAAGATATTAAACTCGCCTAGGTTAAGAGGAAGTTGGACTGACCCCCCCCACCCCCAACTGTAGTAGGGCTTTAGAGGAGCTGTATTTGGGGTTCATGAGATGAAATCAGACAATCCCTGTTAACATTTGGCTCATTGCAGAAGTCTTTTGGGTGGAGGAGGGGACAAATAGGAATATTTTAGAGTTCTAAAATGAACATCAGAAACTAAACTTTCATCTTCTTTGATTACATGACGGAAAGGGTTAAAATTTTCTATGTAGATCCCTGAAGTTTTATTATATAAGATGACCTTAGGAACTGTCATCTCCCTTGAATTTATACAAAGAATTCAAAGTAAAGGTTTTCTAGGTTACACTTCTTTTTTCAACCCTTTGTCCTGTCAGCTCAGTCCTTGATATCTTCATCTGCCGACATGCCCAGATGTGCAGTGAATGTTGATTTGAGCTGGCCCCTCAACCCCTCCCTGCTGGTGTCATTAAAACCAGGGAGACGGCGGCTCCCCTGGCATCTTTGGCACGGCTTGGCTTTACACTGCGGACTAAATTATTGATGAAGAGCACTTCTGTCGCAGTGTGTTTTACCCACCTTTAAATGAAACAGTGAGGATTGAGCTGTCACTGCCTCCTCACTCCCTGCAACTTCTACATGACATTTATGATGTGGTTCAGATTGCACCGAAGCAATTAATTTCCAGTGGAGTCTGCACTAAGAATGAAGATCCCTGACAATTACCGAGGGCTGGTTTCTCAATGAGCACACGACACACTCATCAATACTGTACACAAAAGGAAAACATCAAAATTTATGTAAAAGGGTCTCTGGGATTTGTGATCCTTTCCTCTCCTCGGAGGGAGTTCTGGATTCCAGGACTTAGTTTTCATATTGTGCATTTCATCCTTCTCTGTGTTTTCTCTGAAAGGCTGGGTGGACTTACCTTCTCCGCACACATTTTACAGATGCCTGCCAACATTTCCCTAAAATGTCATTGGCTACATTATATATTTATTCTAGATGAAGCTTTTGTCTGCTTGATTTTGCCAGTAAAATATTATTCGATATTTGCATTACAGTTGCTCAAATAATTCTGTTACCCTGATACATTTTTTCAGTTCCTCCCGTGCAGGAAATAAGCAGCATATGTATGCATATATGTGTGTGTCTGCATCTGTATATGTACACTTAACTGTGTCTGTGCATATGTGTGTTGTGTGTGTCTATACGTTTATATGCATATTTTTCAGAGAAATCCAATGAATATTTCAAAGCATGTGAAATTTAATATTTTATTGGTTATAAAATATTTTTCTTACCTTTTTCCTTTTAAAAATTATAAAAAAACTCAATTCAGATTAGCTTGGGGCAAAGACAGGGTTCATTCTACAATATTTGAAAAGACATGCAGTATTAGTATTTTTGAGAATAATAGGATAACATCAACCTAGTCTATTCATGTCATTTAAATATTCTTAAAATGATCTTATTGAATATATTTAAAGATATTTGTGGTTAGCCTATCTGTTCTTCTGAAGGCTTAAATAGAAATTACTCTCTTAAATATATATTTCCCTGGCTTCCTGTTTGCAATGTTAATTTTTGTAGTCAACTTTTTCCTCATAGGTAGACTTCTGTTTTGTTCGTACTGCCGCATACTCAGCAAGAATGTATTGTGAATTAAAGAGTTTTTAGTTTTTGACTTAGTTCTCACCTAACTACCAGTGCTTAAGAGCCAGTGGTTAAAATGTTAACAGGCAACATGGAGTCATCTGTGCGAAGGTGCTTCCGGGAAGCAGCTGCCTCCATCTGTATTGCAAAGCTGCCATTTAGCTAGGCATTAAGGAGTGGGGACTTCAGTGGTAAACTTCAGACAAGATCCAGGAAATAGTGTGTGTACTAGGAGATTGCAGTTTGACAGGATATGTATTGTATCAATCAGATAATTGAGGAGGACGCCAAGAAGCAACACTACAACCTTAGTGAAAATCTAACTGTGGGTCAAAAGGTATTTTATGTGCCATTATTCACCCTCATTATAACCCCTGTCCTCAGTATATACCTGCTTCCAACATTTGTCTAGTGAGGTGGGCCAAAGGATCAGAGAGTACTTACTGTATTTGTCTAACTCAAATTCGATGTTTTTTAGCCCTGTTGAAATCACGACACATAGAAGATGAAGTATCTCTCCTTAAAATTCAGAATTTGAAGAATTTTGGAATTCTTCTTTAAGGCTATTTATTATACTAAATCACTCTTTCTGTACTTCAAGAGATGATGGTTCAACAAGATAAATTTCAGGAAAGAAACCCATCTTAGTGTTACCTACTCTTGCCTCAAATAATATGTACATTTTGAATGAAGAAAAATATAGTCCATTTTTGGCCCACCATTTGGTCCAAAGTGATACATTTCCAAAAAAAGAAAAGAAAGGAGAAGAAAAGAAAAGGAAAGAAAAGAAAAAGAAAAGGAAGGAAGGAAGGAAGGAAGGAAGGAAGGAAGGAAGGAAGGAAGGAAGGAATCTCTCATTGCTTTTGTCAGTGTTTTGGGCAACACTTGTGCACTAATACACATACACAAGTAAGTTGATGATGGCAATGCTATTTGGAGATATTTTTTAGTAAACCGTGCCCCTTTTGACCTAAGAAACGCACAGAGTCTTTGAGACATTGGAAAAGAAAATTCTAATTATGATCTATCTAAAAAATAATAATGATGATACATTTTTTTAGAGAGAGAGAGAGCATGAGTGAGGGAGCATGTGCAAGCAGGGGCAGGGGGAGGGGCAGAGGGAGAGAGTCTTAAGCCGGCTGCATGCCCAGGGCAAAGTCCGATGTGGGGACGATCCCATGACCCTGACCTGAGCCAAAATCAAGAGTCCATCACTTACCCGGCTGATCCACGCAGGCACACCAGTGATGATACATTTTTTGAGTACTTCCTCTACCTACTAGCCACCATGCAACAACATTATCTTCTAGACTCTGCACAACAGCTTTCTGAGGTACTCGTTTCATTCTCATTTGATAGGTGAAGAAAACAAGCCTTAGGGAGTTTGCTTGGTTTGTTCAAGGCCACATAGCCAGTTGCTAACCAAGTCAGGACTCTATCTTAGGTCTTCCTAACATCAAAGTCCAACTTCTTCTTGGTCTACTATATTAGATTCTTTGGTGGGTATACTTTACTTTTTGTTTTGTATGAGTCTTAATTTCTAAAACTATTTTTACTTGTGCAGAAAAAAATTGTTGAGCTATTTCAGTCACTGGTTCTATTTTTTGTCTTTGTAGTTGGAATCTAGAATCTGGGGCTCATCCTTTGCCTTTTTCCTGTAATACAGATAGTGGTGACCATTCACCTACTACTAATGGATAGATGAAACATGATCAATGACACTTGTAAAACTGCACAATTTATGCTTCAGAGTGTTTGTTAGAGTTGTTTTTTTTTTTTAATGTGGAGAAACATAAAATAAAAAAGTAGTAAGCTTAGATTATGTAGTTAGTTATATAAATAATTTATACCAAAATCCCACCATTATTTAATATTCAGCTAATTTAAAAATCATTTTTTTACTCTACATCCCCAGTAAGTCATAAACCTATAAGACTTTCCTTTTCATTTAATAATTCCTTCCACTCACATTGTATCTCTTTGGCTCACTTATTCTGAGTGCTTGAGTCAGATAACTGAGATTTTCTAAAACAATGTTCCTGAGGTCTTCCAAAATGAATTTGGGACAACTGGTAAATCACCTTCAGACTGTTGTGTTTATCATCGGCCCAAAGCTATTGAGTTGTGAATGGAATGCTTTCTCATTGGATTGAAGTTGTTAATATGAAGAATAAGTAAATGCATTTACTTGTTACAGGTTGAATACTTGGTTGTATTTTTTAGAAATATAGTATTATCTGGGAAAACAGAACCTTCTTAGATAAAGCAGCATGACAATAGAAAGAGATGGAATATGGCTTAAAGACCCGAGTTCACATCAAAGGTGCTCTACTTACTTGCTCTATAATCCTGAGCAAATCACTTAACGTCTGAAATTGTTTTACCATCTATAAAAGGATAATTTCACATGACATTACCACTTCTCAGGTTATTAGAGTTTCAGTAGCCAAGATACGGAAACAGCTTAAATACCCACTGATGGATGAATGGATAAAAATCTGTGAGATATATACAAAAGAATATGATTCAGCCATGAAAACAAGTGAAATCTTGCCATTTGTGACAACAAGGCATTATGCTAAAAAAAATAAGTCAGACAGAGAAAGACAAGTACTGTATGATTTCTCTTCTATGTGGAACCAAAAAAAAAAAAAAAAAACCCACCAAAACTAAAACCAAACAAAACCAAAGACGCACTAAGCTCTTAAGCTCATAGATAGAGAACAGATTTGTGTAGGGGCACAGAAGTGGGAGATGGGAGGTGGGATAAATGGGTATAGGGAATCTAAAGTGAAAAAAAGAGAATTGAATATTTTATATTAAATTAGAGACATTAAATTGGAATCTAAACTTGTGGAGTTCAGAGAACCTTTTGTGAGCTAATTTCCAACAGTAATAAGAAACTAAAGCATTTAAGTTGAAATGTCCTTTTTTCTACATATAAGAATAAAAATAAAAGTAAATTAACCCATATTAGCACAGCTGTAATTAAAGGAAAGACAGTAATAGAAAGATGAGAAAAGATGTCAGATAATCTTAGTTCTAGTATATCTAGTGTTTTCACTGTGTGTTTCAACATTTTCAAATGATTTAACTTCATTTATCTTTAATTTCTTTAGGGGGAAAAAAAGGAGATGATGTATTTGGAAAGCATTTTCAATGGTAAACTGATAGACAAATACCAAGGCACCATTACTAGAACTTTTCATATGTGTTCTACATGATGCATCCATCTAAAATATCAAACTCAAAGAAAGAGGAGGGTGTAACAGGATTGTGTTTAGCATCATAACAGAAAATTCACATTACCTTGACTCAAGCAAAATAGAATTTATCTAAAAGAAGAGCAGAGGTTGTAGTCTAGGGTAGACACGGTATTTCTATCCTGTCTTCAGGGATCTCATCTCTGTCTTTCTTCTCTGCCACCCTTACCTCATAGCTTCAATCCTCTGTATCACCTCATAGCCTAAAATTGACTATAAGAGGTCTACTAATTGTATCTGTATTCCAGGCAGGGAATAGGAGGAAGATCTAGGAAGGCTTAAAAGGACCAAAAAGGAGGACTAGGCAAAGGTCAAAAAGAGCCCTTTATAAAGAATTTTCCTAGCGTGCCACCCCATGATTGCTACCTATAATTATTGTGAGGCTGGGGAATGTTTTCTTCTAGTTGGTAGATTGCTGGAGTTCTCTTGGTGAATGAGGAGATCATGGATATTGTGTAGGCAACCAGTGACCTATGTTATGGGACTATGTGTGATTTGGATGATCTCCATGGTAGGCTATGTTTGAGGTCTACAGTTCAAGGTCTATGATTTTTTGACATAATGGCGGTGATTTTTAAAAATTTTGTCTATAATTTTAGTCCATTACCCCAAACATTTCCAACCTGGATTTTTTTTCAGCAATTAATTCAGTAATGATAATTATAAAAATTACCATTTGTAATTTTACTGAGGATACTTTGTCTAGAAAAATTGTATTTTTATTATGCTATCTTGGTGGTATTACAGTCCTATCTGAGTTAGGGTAACAAACGTGCATTATGAAATACGAATCACTCCCCCTTCAGTTTTCCAGAAAATGATGTTACTTTTTTTAAGAACCAATTTTTTGGGTAGTTCCAGATTTTTGTGTTTTTTTGTTTGTTTGTTTGGGTAGTTCCAGATTTTTCCAGCATTTGAGGAGACGTATGGTTGCTAATAACCTTACCTGAGCTTATTTTCTCAAAAGTGATTTCAGGAACCTTTAGAAACTCCAGTAAATAAAATGAGTAAATCCCGGTAAGTAAGTTAATATACATAAAACACTTAGAATGGTGCTTAGCATAAAAGTAACTTCTCAATAGAAGTAGCTTAATGTTGCATATTCTTGGTGTTAAAATGGCATTTATTACTAAAGATACTGATGTTTTTTAAAAAGAGAGGGTTAAAAAAAGATGGAGGGATATACTTTCTCCTTCTAGGCCTTATAGGACAGAAACATATTGCCTGATCTAGCCCTTATTTGATAATGAAATTTCTCTAAAAGGAACATTCAATACACTTCCCTCTCTCCCATTCTCCAAATTTAAAAAATTCAATATGCCTACTACATAGAGCTATAATTATGTGATGTTTAGAGTGTCATTCTTCTTGAAGCATGCATAATAGATATTGCCATGTTTTTTGCTTGCCCAACATGTGAAGCTCTGACCTACATGGGTTGAATTACTCTTTTGTGTGTCTTGACAGGCAGAATCATACTTCCCAGTAAAAACACTGTAAGGTCCAGTGTCTTCTCATTCTCAGTGAGTGAAGTGCCATTGATTAGATGCTCCATCCTGGGATTTTGAATCTAGATGATGATATACAGATGCTGGGCCTACTGGGGGACTCTGGTGCTGGAGTGGTGTGAAGTCAAGTCCAGACCACCCCTGTGGTGTGACATGGTGGTGTTCTCTGCTGTCTACCCACCTACTTCCTATGGTTCCTACATACTTTCCCAGCTAATTCTCCAGTTGGCACATCAATTACATGAGGCCCTATATGTCCTTCCAATAATTTATTTTCTGTTTACATAAGCCAAATCTGACTTTTGTTACTTGCAGTCGAGAACCTTGATGAGTTCATCATACACCAAAAGACTGAGAAAAAGAAATGCTAAAAATATATGAAACATGAGAAATGAGAGCTACTTTTTGAGTAGACATTGTGATTAAGTGAAATGGAGAAACATTAGAAGTAATAACACCGCATTAGTTTTCCTTATCTTTTTCTGATTACATTTTTGGAAAATATGAATGGCACCCATAGCTTGGAAGTCCCTTTTCACTGAATTGCTTGGCATATTTATTAAAAGTGTCATTTTCTCCAGTGACCTCAAGCAAACCCAAAAGATCTATACCTGTTTTATAAGTATTAGTGAAAAAAGTGCCAAATAAACATCTCTCAATTCTATTGGTAATGTGGCTAATGTTAATACAGTTGTCTCTTTTCACATGGGAAAGAGAAATGAGCTTTAGATCTGAATTTTGAACCTTCTATTAATGACAGATTTTTCTGGTCAGAATGGAGCAAGTATTTCCTTTGTCATCCTGACTGATTTTTCACTGTCGCTGCCCTTCCACAGGACAGCCCGGAGAGATTGCTATAGAACTAATTAATGTCTGACAGATAGATTGAACCAAATACCTGAAGAATTCAGAGAACTGTTTATTAGCTCTTAGAAAACGTAACCAAAGTCTTGAAACACGTAGATAGCATTATTGTATTAACAAATACGTAAGGAAATATTCTTGCTTATTTGAGCCAAAGTAGTCTGTTTAAGAGAATTAATGTTACACTCTTTTCCAGACTATACCTCAGTTACTTGATGTGTTGGTAGGTGCAGAGGTATGTGTGAAATATTTCCTGTGAAGGAAGCACTGTGCTTTCGTAGACCTCTATTGTCTCTGAGTAAGCTACCACAGGGGAGAAATAAGGGTCATATGTCATGTATGCATAGCCAAAGTATAGAAGATTTATGACTTAGTGAATATGTAGATATAGTAGTGTTCTTGACCAACCTGGCAAGCTGTCCTTGAGTATGTCTGAGGTTTCATATTAAAAAAAAAATACTTCAAAGAGAAAAAGAGACAAACAATTATATACATGCTGTCTCTGAACAATGGGGTAGCATTCTCTGAATTCACAAACATAATGACTCTTCATCCTATTCTCTTGGGAGAGTGGTGTGGGAATTTCCATATTTTGCTTTCGAGGCACTTTCAAAGCCATTTACTGCTATAATTCATAAACCATTGGATTAAGAGACATATGTCTCTAATATCAGTAAGAGCCTATGTGGTGGACTTGCTGATTTAAGGAAAAGAAAAAAATAAAGGAAAAAAAAAGGAACTTAGGGTCTAATTTGAGATGAATCTTTGTACTTCACAGTGCAGAATGACAGGATAGAGCACCTATTTGCTGCATCTTTTACCAGGGAGATAACTAACATATCTTACACTGATTGGCTGACTTGTGCTTATTATAATTCAGGCTTCTTTATGGCTTTATGCTGTTCTCAGGTCTCCCTGATTAGGAACAAGCTAAAGATGTTTTAGGATTTCCCATAAAGGTGCTTGATCCTGAAGAGCTAATAGTTGATGTTAGAGGAATATTTTGCTAAGAAATGACTGCTGCAGAATATTCTGGCAAAATATCTTCTTGTCTTTCAGAAGTTGACCACATTATGCCACCAGTACCTACTATGTAGTAGCTTTATTTCCTAGCACTAGCATTCTGCTTGTTATGGTGCCTGTAGTATGAAAATACTACAGCAATATTTTCCCCCTTTTGCTTCTCATGATCTTTTGTTAGAGTTCACATTCCAAATAATTCTGCTGCTTTTATCCTTTGTAGATTTTTTAAAACCCTTGTAGCTTCTCCCTCTCCCTCAGGCCATTATCTAACTCTCGGGTCCAAAGAGTAAATTTTCTGAAGTCTGCATTGACTTCCAAACTGCTCTATACTACCCTTAGATTGCTATTCTTGGAGACTGTCCGTTTTCCAAACTCTAAGAATTCTTGGCAGCATAGGTAACAAAACTGAAAACTGTTGGAGTCATTCCTGGCTCTCCCTCATCACCCTCATATCCAGTCATTTGCTTTATCCTTTTCATTTCACCTTCCAATCCCTCACACATTCTACTGAGGCTTTCCATTCAGACATTGTTTCCATTTATGTTCCCATTTGCTTGTCTGGATTACTGCAACAGGCTGTTAACTGAATTCTCCGTATCTTTTTCTACTAACTCCAAAGCATATCACCACTAGATTGAGCTTCTTAAAACATATATTTGCATCTATTGACTCATTGATGAAATTACAGCCCCAGATGCTCCAGGTTTATCTCCCAACTCTTCCCCTCATGCCCCTATCTTTGGGCCTAATTGGGATACTTGATTTTCTCTGAACATTTTCTTTAACTTTCCACCTCCATATCTTTATCCGTGTTGTTGCCTCATACCTGAGTGTTCTTTTTCTTCATTGTTCTTCTTAAAAGTCTTAACGGATGCCAATTCCGTGTAAATTGTTATCTGTGTCATGAAGACTTCCTGATGACCATACCTGGAGGCCACCTTTACCTTCTTTGAATTCCCATAAATTTGTTACTGACAGTTCTGCGCCATCTATTCCACTTCAGGGGAATATGTATACTTGTTACCCTCCTTTCTCTCTTGTAACTTCTTCTAAGGACGAACTCCTTGTTCTTGTATTTGTCTCTTCTACATTTTCTAACTTGATGCATTTCATATGGCAGGAGCTCAGATTTTCATTAAAGAGAATTCTTGATGATCTAGGGAAAAAAGAACATTCTTTTTAAGTCACTTGACCTAATATTAACATAAAACTCTATGAATACTTTATTTTATGAGAATAGATTTTTCCATAAGGTCGCATCAGGCAGAAGTATATGAAGTGAAACAAACATATTAGACAAAAGAGACTATTGTGCATTCAGTTTACATTGCCTTGCATATACCTAGTTGTACCCTTAGATTATCTGTATCTGTGACCCACAGTCCAGAATATATCATGGTCCTTATAATCATTTTGATCAGTTTGATAGCAGAGACTTTGTTATGGGACTGAGTAAATTAAAAAATGTTTTCTCACATATCACACACATTTTCCTCCTGTCTTTTAGAGGAAGAGTTGTTCCCGTGTCTTTCTGTGATTAATGCCACCATCTGTGCATTTTTTTTAAACCTCATCCCTTTCTGTCTGTTCTGAGACTTACACTATAAAGTCTTTCTTCTCTCACAAGTCTTTAAATTCTTCCCCTTTCCACTAACTGCTTCTTTTCAGCCAAAAATGTGCTCAAGTATTCACTTACTTCAACCACAGTTTTTCCTAGCTACTATAATACTTTCTTTTTTCCCCAGCACCACCACCAAACTCCCTGCAAACAAAGTTCATCCTGGGTTCTTCCATTTCTCTCCTCTGCATCTGTTCACCGTGGCTGGGTTCTACATTATCTCCCCACTGATACTGCTTTTGGAAAGATATCTAACTTTTGATATCTAGGCATCTCTTTCCAGTTACAACTCAAATACTTGGTGTTATTTTGAGAAAATCACCACATCTTTCTTGAAACTCTTTTCCCTTCTGGAATACTACTTTCTCATGATCCTTTTCCTGCCTTTTTTTTTTTTTCCAGCTAATATCTATGCAGCACTATCTAGACACATTATTTTAGACACAATGGGGATACAAAGGCATAGCCTATCATTGCCTTAAGATTTAGCCTTGGTGGGTTGACAAGCTATATATTATGCATAAAAAGTTACATAATACAATTTTACAATTCAGAATAATTCTCATTTCAAGTTTTGGTTATGATGTAAATGTCTTAACTGTATAACTTTATTCAGAAGTTCCTACCTCAAATTTGTGCTTCTTAATACAATGAGTTGAATTTTTTTAAAAAGTCCCCCTGATCATAGTGTTCTTGTAAATATTTTCAACATTTCTCCAGTAGCTCCATAAAATCAGACTCTTCAGCAATATCAGACTCTCCATATTCTTGTGACATGTCTAGTCCACCTTGGACTGCTTACCATTTCCTAAATATTTTGCCCCTTGCCTTTCACTGTATTATCATCATTGCTGTGGAAGTCATTCTCTAACATGGCCCCAATGTTCTCTACTTCCTGGTATTTACACCCTAGTGTAATCTCCTCACCTTCAGTGTGGGTTGGATATAGTGACTTGATGATAATGAATAGAAAATCGCAGAAGTAAAATGATGTTGATTCTGAAATCAGGTTATGAAGCTCCACTTTCTGCTTTGGGTGTACTTGCTCTCTGTCATTGTCTCTCTATCTCTCTGGGTCTCTCACCCTGAGGAAGCCAGCTGCCTTGTCATAAGGTATTCCTGTGGAAAAGCCCACATAGCAAGGGACTGAGACTAGCCAATAATCAGGTGAGTGGAAGTGCAAGCTTTCAGAGAGACTGCAGCTCCAGCAAACAGCTTGCTTGCGGTTTCATGAGATACCTTAAGGCAGAGATACTGAACTAATTCCTAATGCACAGAAACTGTGAGATTGTAAATACAAGTTTTTTATTGCTTTAAGCCATTAAATTCTGGGATAATTTGTTACACAGCAATAGATAACTAATACATCTGCTTAAAACAACCTTCTGTTCTTTATCCATCAGTAACATACCCAGTTGTAATATTACCTACTTGCTCCCTGCTGAAAATGTTTCCTTCTTCATCTGTACACCTATAATGTTTAGCTGATGGCTTTCATTTTTACTTAATACACCTTCTTCCTTATTTATATCCCTGAGAAGATAAATACTCTTAATGCAAGCCACTGTTTCATACATTTCCACAGCTTCTACAAAACTCAGTGCAGTTTCCTGAACATTGTAGGAGTTTAATGCCTATCTGTTGAGTAAATAAAACAAGACTGTACTTGATTAATCATCAAAATAAGTGTACAGAGCAACAATTATATTTCTGGTAGGCAGAGAGGACTGGCAGAGTCATACTGGATTTATGAAATTGCACAGATACTGGAAAGCACAGAAGATGTTGTGAAACCAGTTAACTGGTTGGTGGGCAACAAGAGTTTGGATGAGTATAGCTGAACAGAGGGCCCCTACCACATTCTGCTGAATGCTTTGGTTTTAGATACAATGGCTTATACTTCTCATGATCTCTGTAAGTACTTCCTATAATCTTTAGGCAGATACACATGGGAAGATGTAGCCCAGCAGCACCTAACATAGCACATAGTATATGTTTACTAAATATTTGATTGGACTTGAAAATGTAAGCTGAGGAATGATTTTGCAGGTCTTAAGTGGTAAGCTTTGAACTTTATAAGCAATTGGAAAGTCCTAAAGGCATCTGAGCAAGAATATAGCAGTGTTTAAGTGATTTAGTTAGATTATTCATATGACAATGTACATAACTAGATATAGGGATTCTAATGAGTGAGAATAATTAAGAAGCAGCTGGTTGAGTCATGAGCTTATAAACTGAATAGGTCTTCATGTCTGGCATCTTATTTCTAAGATCTGAGTAAAACTCTCAACAGAATCTCTTGAAACATATCATTAAAATATAGAATTAAAAATTGCTTGGTCCTTCACAACTACAATTAAATTTTTTGTGTAGGCCTAAGGGGATAGCTGCATTATTTCTACACTTTTACTTTTAGAAAGGGGATGATAAATTGACAAATTCCAATTTCTTTATTGTTGGTAAATAAGTCTTTAGAATTTGCATTTAAAATGGGAAATATATATGTGAAACCAGCTAAAACCTGACACAATACTTATGCCCTACTGATAAGCCTTTTGAAAACTCTTAGTATCATCAAGACTTTTTAAAAGCTCCTAGAGTGGAGGGATTCATTAGAAGCAATATTTTATTGAGATTCTGCAAGAAAAAAGGGGGGACTCTTCTAGATGGTCACAGTCTATGATTTCCTGGAACTTACTATCTAGTAGGAAAGCACTGGGGAAAACCATTCAGATTCATATACTTCTTGGTCTCAATAGCCTGTAACATGGGGATAAAATTTAATTGACAGCTGTATCACTTCTAATATTCTACTGATGTTTTAAAAAATGAGGAAAAATGAAAAAGATGAATATACAGGCAAAAGATGAGAGTGAGGAGTGAATAAAGGAACTAGAGAGGAAAAAAATGAAATGGAAATGGGAACGAGGTGCCTACAGCGCTGGAGAAGAGAGGAGCATAGGTAAGGTTGAAGTGTGGCAGTGATAAGGATCAATGTGGAGTCAAGGGCAAAAACAGAAAAAGGAGTAGAAAATATAACCAGTGAAAAAAAATTAGTCAGGCAGGAGGAAAAATAAATTGATCTATGATAAAAGAAGGAAATGAAAGTAAAGGGCGAAAGGAGAAAAGAAAAGAATATACTTAGTGTTTAAATAGTACTTTTCATTTTTCAGAAAGCTTTATAAATATTAACTAATTAACCCTCATTCCAGCCCTGGGCATAAGCATTATTATCATAGTTATTATTATTAATAACTGAATGTAAAAGGGGTCAGAAAGGGTTAGACACACAAAGCTTTAAATTTTGTACTTGCATTTTATTTCTCTGACATGAAAGCGGTAGCTGGAAGGAAAGTTTTGTTTCAAATTCTGGCAAGTCCATTATTGCTAGATGAGAACTGCCTTACTTTGCTTCCCTCACCTTCATGACCTTGGGCCATGGGATCTAAAGATGTAGTCTGTGCATCTGGCTATCAATAATTCTTCACCTGCAACTCATCCTTGATGGCGAGACCCAACAAAGAGCTTTCAATTCAGTTTCAGGAATTTTGACTGACAGGATTATTATGAGTATGATTTCTAAGAACAATGTGTAACTTCTCCTAAATACAATTTAATTGCAACTTGGCAGTAGAAATGAGTTGCACAGTTTATGGTAGCCAAACAATACTCAGTGTGTTTGTTTTGGAGCTTTTCCCCTTTCTTTGATCCCACTGACACAGGATGGGAACTCTGCACTCAGGGATCATTTTTAGTGTTCCAGCTTGCTAATCACACTCTTGCTTTTCTGGAGGGAAAATATTAGAAAGTGGATTCAATAAATCTTTGCATGTACATAGTGAAATTCACTTTTTATTCTAGTTAGAATAAGCAAGCAATCACAGGGCTGTAATAATGTAAATTTTGCTTTCATTATGTTCCTACCTCTGCAAGCTAATTACATTGCAGATACAAAGTCTGTCAACTTTCCTTCTCGAGAGTGATAAAGGAGACTGTTGGGTGAAATAGCCACTACTCATGTTTATTTCCAGAAGAATCCAATCTAGCTCAGAATCATCCTTGCTTTAAAAAGTGAATTTTGACATAAATTCTGGTAATAGTTTTTTTAAAAAGTGACTGATTATGTGTGTGTCTGTGTGGGAGGGGTGCAAATAAGGTATATGTTAGAGCTGAAGACTCTTTGACTCCCTGTATTTCAGCGCCCCCCCTCCCCCCCAGCTTCTTAAAGCCAAGTTAATTTCCTATAGATTGGTTTTCTTTTGCCTTGGTGCACAATACTTGTCACTCAGTTCCTAAAATAGGATTCCCTAATCCTCAGATGGTATTCTTCAAAAACAGTTCTAATCTCAAATTCACAGGTACAAAAAATTATTATGCTTAAGTGGCCATCTCTTCTGTGAGAAGCAAATTATTATGCTTAAGTGGCCATCTCTTCTGTGAGAAGCAAATCAGACAAATTTTTTATTTACTGAATTTGAACGGTAAAGATGAATTATTAACCAATTGACCAGTAAGTTTAGGTAAAAATATCTTTATTTTCATATATCTTACAGTTCTTTGAGACACTTTGCATAATTCTGAAATTACAAAAAAGGAGAAAACCTACCACTTTCACTAATACCATATTCTTTTATTCTAATATAATAAAACAAATACATCAAGGTTAACAAAATAAAACTTTAAATACAGTTTATGTACTTCCACAAAATTAATGAGACTGTTCTGGAGGTAATCTTCAATTGCAGTCGCATACTGGAGTGTGCAAACTTTATCAAGGAATTTTATTAATTTCAAAACCTAGGTATCTTGGCTTCCTAATGTATGTTTTTAGTTAACTTGGTTTCAGGATCATCACCTAGATAGTTTTATAGATTTCTTCAGAACCATCATTGAAAATTAATGATTATACTCAAGAAAAATAATGATTTTTGAATTTGTAAAATTACTGTTTCCAGGATTTGATAAGAAAACAAGATGACACCCCCCCCCCAATTTTCTCTCTCAGGATTATGTGTGTGTGTATGTGAGTGTTAAGGACTGTAGCTTACAAATAACTTTTCATGATTTCTTTATATTAATTGTGTCACAAAATAACTGATTTCAAAAAAGCCTTGTTTGTGTTCAATAACAATTCCTAAAACAATTTATTATGAAAAAAATGGTTTTGGAGATCCTATTCGATGCCTGTCACTTTTTTAGAAACTATGACTATAAGAAGCAAAATTTTGTGAGTCTGGGTACACAAAGAATATGTAATCTTCATGAAGTATAAGCCAAAATATATGGAATGGTTTGAATGAAATTTGAAATATCAGAGTGCATGATACCCCATTCTAGAACTTGAGAGAAGAGAGGGATCAAGGCAGACTGATGTAGTCTCAAATTGATGAGTGTCACTTACAGAGTTACATCCAAAATTTTAATTACATGATATTGTAATAAATCACAGAAATATGCTTTTTAGAGCAGCATATGCATATAGAACCAGTAAATTGAACTGTTTCCTGTGTCATAAGTAGTACGTACACATTCTGCACATACATTTCTACCTGACAGAACAGGACATTTCCTTTATATTCTGGTGCAGTAGGTAAGCAATTTGTCTTACCAAACTGACTATATTTTGCTCAGGAAGCTGCTATGGGAAAAATCTCTCAGGTTCTACGCATTCCAGATCTTTGCATAAAACACGTCTGTCTTTCCTTTCAAACTCACATTTAATGAGATGTGAATCAGAAAGTCTGTTTTGATTAAAAATCACTAAAGTTTAGAATCTCTGTAAAGAAAAAAACATGGGCAGGATATAAGATGTTCATGCCATTATCAATTAACTAGAGAGTTTAAAAAATATATTCCAAAATATTTTATGAAAATTTAAAGACTAAGTTTAGGATTTATATTTTAATAAAAGCTTGAAAATTCTTTTTCTCAAGAGAAGAAAAGAGCAAGTATGTCATTCACGATGTTTTCCAAAAAATATGGATGAAATAAAAATAATGAAGATTACTTGACCGCTATTTAAAAACTAGTAAATATGGCCAAGAAGTCTGCATTGCCTTCATTTAACTTAGAAGGGTACAAATATACCATGACCCGTCATGGAAAACTAGGTGACACATTCTTTCTGTGACCATTTTTCCTAATCCCAAATTGACCATTAAAGATAGAATAACAGCACTACACATAGTATGGAACGAATGATTTTGCTGGAATGAAAAGGTGAATTTACAACTGTTTGTTTAGTTTTGAGTAGCCATCCCCAGGAAAGAAGAAACTATTACAATGACGTTTCTAGAATTGGGTTTCCTAAGCTGGTATGATAGATGGAAAGATTTTTCTCTCCTGAAAGAATGCATAAGGTGCCGTTTCCCCTGGCAAAAATATGGAAACTTGAAATGCACTATTTTTTCCCAGCAAGCAACCAGGCTCCATGCACATCTATCATTATTCAGCTTCAAACTAAAAAGTCATATTCTGAATATCAATTCCTATAAACTATGTAGCTCTCAATTATGGAATCTGAAACTGCTGGTTCCATGATGAAGGAACATGCTGTTTGAAAGACCACAATTTGGCTGAAAGTAATCAATATACTATTTGGAAAGAAACCTAGATGTGCAGTGTGATTTAGAAATGCTGCGAGTATTACACCAAAGACTTCTACACAGATCTTGTGAAGTCAGGTTGTTCTTTGTCAGTCTTCCTTGGGTCTGTTTGTTCATTTTCAGAGACACCAGAAAATTTTCTGAATAGATAAGAGAAGCCTCTTCTGGAATTTTTCAGGGGAAAAAAAAAAAGGACAATAATTTGTAGCTAAATATATCTCCACTTTTTCCCCCCATGAAGCTTTCTGACATGTGCGTCCCGAAATGGAGAGAGTAAAATGAAGAATTTGAACTTCTCGTAGGCCAGAAACACACAAGTGCTTGAAAGTAAGTAAAACATTTAATTGATTGCTTTAATCAAAGGGAGAATGTCATGTTTACTGAGTATCCAGGGTTGTTGTTCAAATATGAATATGAAGTATAAGTCATTTTAACAACCCTATATTGTCCCTATTTTAATTTTTATATCTGAGAATATGGAGGCTCAGAGAAGTTAAGTATTATAGGTAATACAGGTAAAAAAACAGCAGAGTCACGATTTGAACCTGGTTCTTGATCATTTTAAGGCCCATTTGGAGGGCACGCCACTTGCTATGACACATTAAGGACAATGCCTCAAACGAGCTAACAATTTATCATATATTCCACATACCCCCATTTTCTGAAGCTTGTTAAATCACCTGAGGAGGGGCATTATAGTGAGTTTCCTTCAATGTAAATTTCACCAGAGTTTTGGCAAAGCCACGGAGGCAAGGTGACTTTAATGATATATTAGTTAATGTAGATTCAAATCTGGATGGTTGTTTTATTTCTTTGTGATGCTTGGCTGAGCTGGAAAGAATGTATATCATGTTGACTGAAGGAGATTGGATGACAAAAATAGGATGAGGAAAATGGGGACAGGTCACAGAGAAAACAGAGAGGAAAGGAAGTCTTCATCGGATGAACTTAGAGAGAATTATCTAGGTTCCTAAGCAATATGAATGGAATGAAGAGAATCTGACAAGGAGCATTTTACCTGGGTTTTTCTTTTAATTAAATTAGGGCCATTTCAATAGCTAACTGAATAATGGGGGTCAGGGAAAAAAAGGCAGCAACCTTATGAAACCTTTCCTCTTTATTGGTTTTTTAAAAAATTGTTTTGTAGTTTCTTCATTGCACCACTTTAGAAGGCCACCGAGTTACTTTGCACAATGTGAGTTAGTCTCAGAAACTTCTACTCATGTACATATTTTAAGGAAGCTGACTGTTTATCTTGGTCAAGACTAGTGGGGCTGCTGCTTTGGGACATGTTGTCCCAACCTTTCCCCGACAGTGTGCCATGAGCTCACCCAGCCTGTTGCCTCTGCCTGTGAGACTTAACTGAGAACTGGTGCAAATCCTCAGCGAGGCTGCCAGGTCCAGGCTATTTGGCTGGAACGGAATATTCCTGAGTGAAATTTCTTTGGGGCTTATGGACTGGAGGAAGTACTGGTCGCTCCTTCACAGTGTCTGCCTCAGACGTGGTTAAATGTCTTCGGGATATAAGAGGTGTGAGAGGGAGCTGATCAGGCCTGAGGCCGCCTGCTGTGGGGTATGCCACAAAATTTCCCCTCACCAAGTCTCCCTTTACTCCTTTTAAGTGTGCTGATACTTCTCAGGGAATGGAAATAGGTTTTCAGTAGAATTTGGTAGTGAGAACAGGGGAGTTCTGTGGGTCTGGGTTTCACAAGTCTTTAGTCAGCAAGGCCGGGAAGGTAAAGCGAGCTGAGGGGGGTGAGGGTGGGGGTGGGTTGGTGGGGAGGGCTAAGAGCTCTGTCTCCCGTGGAGTTGGAGTGCCCTCTGCTGCCCTGAAGAAGAAGGTGCATGTGCAGAATGCCTCTTCTTGCCAGGCGCTTTCCTCCAGGTGTAGGAAAACCTCCACAAGGCTGCCTTTGAAAACCAGATGCCCTCAGTCGATCACTGAGCATCTGGTTTCACTCAACTGTGGGGGCTTTGGCTCTTTCAAGAAAATCTCATTGAGGCTGAGTATATGATGAAACCAGAGGTAGTTTTTCCTTGGTCATGAGGTACAGTGTAAGCAATCATTTCAGAATGATAAGTATTTGGGTTATTTTTCATAAGCATAAGTGCCACCGTGATATATGCGTTTATTTTGTGTGTGGGTGATTGGTTTTTTCATATATGTCTGGGCAAACCTGAATATTGTAATTCCAGATTTGGAGTTTCCTGCATGTTTTCTTTTAAAATATGTTCTTACATTTAAAATCAATGTTGAAAAATGTTCTTTGTGGCAAATACAAGTATTCTTTGAAAACATTTTTTGCGCTACTTTCTAATGTATTTTATCATTCTGCAGTGAAATACCTTATTTTTATATAGTCCTATAACTTATAAACATTTTCTCATAATCTCATTTAATCATCACGGCAACTCTGATATAGCCTACATAGTTCCCACTTTATAGACAGAAAATCAAGGCCAGCATCATACCTCGTCATACAGGTGATGTCCGTGGTGAGAACTGTGTCAGTCATGCTGAGTTTGAGGATGAGAGTAATAGTGAACAGCTATTTGATACCTACCACTCGTCTGCCTCATAAGTAAGTGATTTTCTTTATACACTGCTCATTTATTCTTCATGTCAACTCACAAGGTGGGTAATATAACTGTCATTTTATAGAAATGGAAATGGAGGTTTCAAGAAGTTACTAATTACTAGTCAAATAGACAATAAGTGAAAAAGCTGGGTCTCAAAGCCTGCTCCATCTGATACCAGCGGCAGTGACGTGCCGAGAACATTTTATATATAGGGATGTGGGACATAATCCCTAGCCTCAAGCAGTTTAGAGTGTTTGTGTGTGTATCTGTGTGTGGTAAAATGTACACGAGACTTACCATTTTAACCATTTTTAGGCGCAGAGTTCAGTGGCATTAAGTACGTTCATATTGTTGAGCAACAATCACTACCATCCACCTCCAGAGTTTTTTCGTCTTCCTAAACTGAAACTCAGTATCTCCCTAAGCAGTAATACCCATTTCCTCCTCCTTCCAGCCCCTGGCAACCACCATTTTATTTTGTCTCTATAAATTTGACTAGTCTAAGTACCTCATATGAGTGAAATTGTACAGTATTTGTCCTTTCGTGTCTGGATTATTTCACTTAGCATGATGTCTTCGAAGTTCATTCATTTTTAAGGCTGAGTAATATTCTATTGTATGGATACGCCACATTTTGTTTATTCATTCATCCATTGATGGGCATGTGGAATGTGTCCACTTTCTGGCTGTTGTGAATAGTGCTGCTGTGAACATTGGTATACAAATATCTGTTCCAGTTCCTATTTCAATTATTTTGGGTAAATCCCCAGAAGTGGGATTGCTGGATTATATAGGAACTCTATGGGTATTTTTTTAAGGAACCACTATACTGTTTTTCACAGTGACTGCATCATTTACATCCCCACCAGTGAAGCGCAAGAGCTCTCATTTTTCCACATCTTGCCAACAACTTGTCATTTTGTTTTCTTCTGTTTTGTTTTGTCGGTAATAGTCATCCTAATGCATGTGAAGTGGTATCCCATTGTGGTTTTGATTTGCATTTTCCTAATGATTAGGAAGTTTCACATGCTTATTGGTCATTTATATATCAGGTTTTTTTTTTTTGAGAAAGGTCTATTCTAACTATTTCTTAATTGGGTTTTTATTGTTGTTGAGATGTATGAGTTCTTTATATATTCTGGATATTAATCCTTTATCAGATATATGATTTGCAAATATTGTCTTGCATTCCATTGGTTGCTCTTTTACTCTGTTGATAGAGTCCTTTGATGCACAAAAGTTTTGTTCTTTTTTAATTTTGATGAAGTCCAATTTACTCTTTTTTCTTCTTTCTTTCTTTTTTTTACTATTTTTTTCTTTTGTTGCCTGTGCTTTTGTTGTTATATCCAAGAAATCATTGCTAAATCCAATGTTATGAAGATTTTTCCCTGTGTTTTCTTCTAAGAATTCTATGGTTTTAGTTCTTACATCGAGATCTTTGATCTCTTTTTTTGAGTTAATTTTTGTATATAGTGTAAGGTAAGGGTTTAACTTCATTCTTTTTGCATGTGGGTTATCATGTTTACCTAACATCGTTTGCTGAAAAGACTGTCTTTTCCTCATTGAATGGTCTGGGCACCCTTGTCAAAAATCACTTGATCATATAAACTAGGACTAATTTCTGGCTCTCTGTTGTATTTCACTGGTCTAAACATCTGTCTTTATGCCAGTACCACACTGTTTTGATGCCTTTAGGTTTGTAATAAGTTTTGACATTTGGAAGTGTGAGACCTCCAGTTTTGTTCATTCTCAGGATTGTTTTGGCTATTTGTGGCTCCTTGAGATTCCATATGAGTTTTAGGGAGTATTTTTCTCTTTCTCCAAAAACTTCATAGGGGTTTTGATTGAGATTGCATTGAATGTGTAGATTGCTTTGAGTAGTATTAACATCTTAACAACATTGTCTTCCAATTCATGAACACAGGATGCCTTTACATTTTTCAGTATCTTCATTAATTTTATTTAGCAACATTTTGTAGTTTCAGTATACAAGTCTTTTGTCTCTTGCATTAAATTTATTTTCAAGTATTTTATCCTTTTAGATGCTATCATCAATGAAATTGTTCTCTTAATTTTCTTTTTGGATTGTTCATTGTTAGAGTATAGAAACACACCTGATTTTTGTGTGTTGATTTTGTATTTTGCAACTAGTTTATAGTTTTTAACTTGGGCCCAGATCTTTTAACTCCATGTCCTGTGATTTCCCACTGTTTCACAGTGGTCAATTAATTCTTTTACACAGTAATTTTGTCCTTATATAGTGCTAGTTTTTTAAAAAAATTTTATTTTGGATTGAGTTTTATCATGGAGTCCAAACATTCTGCCAGTAATTTAATTAATGAAAAAGAAAATCCACCTAATTTTTCTTTTTCATATGTGTTATGCATCTATGTGATAATCTCAATTACTTAAAGTTTTAATTTCCAAATAAACAAATTGGTTTGATATTATATGGCTACAACTATGGTTCACAAAGTTGTTTTAACTTGTATAAAGAAAACTAAAATATACACTTATTCATTGTCTTCGGTAGGTCTGACAGCTGAACTCTAACCTTCCAACTCAAGTTGCTTTGGGTAATATAGCTTATCCTGTGCAGTTGCCTATTCAGCTAGGTAAGAGCCATAGTTCTGGCATGAAAAATTGGGTACTTCATACTTGGACTAAGCAAAAATAATGCAAAAAGAAAACCACGAACTGATTTACTTATGACCATAGATGAAAAACTGTTAAACACAGTCTTTATCAAATTCTTACTACTTTAAATAAAAACTATATCTAGTACTATTTAATCTAGAAATTTAAGGATGTGACCTATGACCATGATTCATCACATCATATGATCTTGAGGAAAAAAAATGTGAAAGCCTTCTGATACATCCTGAAAAGTTATTTGTAAATGCAACACAGATTCATGAATCAAAATGCACTTTTGGTAAGCAAGAGAATGCATACCTCTTTAAGACAATAAAAGAAAGGTGTTTAAAACTAACAACCGACATCCACTTAGTTGGAAAGTCAGAAGGATGTTTCCCATCATTGCCATTGTCCATCACAATTCTGGAAGTTCTGATCAATGCACAGAAATAGTAAAACCAACACTAATACTACTACTTGTCAGTATATTTAAATAAAAGAAGATAATCATGGCATGTGCAAACAATAATTTTGTTGACTTGGAAAACATATTTTCTATATGCTCTGAGTAGCAATTAGAAATGGTTAAATAATTTCAATCACTGTAGTAATTCCTATCCTCATCGTTTTCTCACTGCTTCCTTTATAAACATAGATTGGTTTTTGTGCTATTCTATTCCATTGTACAAAAGTGTATTTTGGGGCCAGAGGGACAATGCCTTAATTATTATATTTTTATCATCTGTTTTAATATCTGTCAGGGGAAAGCCCCTATGTTCCCATACATACTCTTAAACTATTCAAAGATTTCTTTGCTATTTTAGCCAATGATATTTGGCTTGTTCTTCATATTGAATTTTAGTCACAGTTCAGCTTTTTAAAAAACATCCTATTGGGGTTTTTTTGGAAATAATTATATGATCGCAACAATATTTGAAGTGAAAGGATTAGAGAAGAACTCAGTCCAGTTTCTTTCATTGTACATGTAGGGAAAAGGGGCTTTATTCCGAACACGGGATCCTTCAATAGCATATAGCGGCAGTTACTACCATGCGTGTATTACATGCCCTGCAAGAGACACATATGAAATGGAGCTTGTCCTCTAGAAGCAAGACGGAAGTCATTCTGATATTCAGGAAAGCTGGATTCAAGAAAGGCTGACACAATTTAATGCTCTAAAGAGAGTCCCTCCAGTGTTTTATAACACTATTCAAATCAGCTGAAGCTTTACATTATATTTCAATGAAAAGGCCTGGTAATTGAAGGGGTGGAGAAGCTGAAATAATGAGTGTGTGCATTAGATCTGAGGGTATAGGGACTCGGCTTCCAAGGACACTGTATTTTTGTATAGACTTTTCATAGACTTTTCTTTACAAGACAAAGCAAGTGTGACATTAAAAAAATCATTTTACACCTGTCACTTTTGGTCCCAAGAAGATTGTTAACAGAGTGACAGGGACATTGTACTACGGCAGTGAAGTAACAATAGTGGTGACAACCACAGTAACCATCACGACGTCTTAATTTTTACATCATACCTTTCTTACGAAAAAGGACTCCTAGGAACTCACATGTTTAATTATATTTTCACTCAGATCATTCTTCTGGGGTGGTCAGAGGCAAACGCTGCCTCCCTTCTACAGATGGTAAAACATGAGTTAGTGAGAGAGGAGGAAGTCTCCCAGGGTCTCAGGGGCCACCTGGAGCAGCTTCCCTGACTGCCTTTTTCCAGGCAACATTATCTTTCCCAAAATGATAATTGCTAGTGGCCTTATCCTCCTGCGCTCCTTATGATTCAATGAAGATTTGGAAAATGATGTAAAATTGTTCCCTTATTGGAATATATGCTAATGAAGGAACACTTGTATAGGAAAAGTGAGGCGTCTACAAATGTTTTCTTGCATCTATCAGTAGAACAATAGCAGGGTAGCAAATCTCCCTGTGCACCATTTGCATTTTGGTGTTTGTAAGTGCCACTCTCCAGGACACAACTCTCACATTCAAAGGTCCTGATATAATTGTTAGGGCTGGGGCCCTGGTTATTTTAAAAATTAAAACATGAGGGGCACCTGGGTGGCTCAGTCAATTAAGTGGCTGACTCTTGATTTCGGCTCAGGTCGTGATCTCAGGGTTGTGAGATCAAGCCCCGTGTCAGGCTCCACTCTGGGTGTGGAGCCTGCTGAAGATTCTCTCTCCTGCTCCCTCTGCTCCTCCCTTCTTTCTCTCTCTGTCTCCCTCTCTAAAAAAAAAAAAAAAAAAAATTAAAACATGACATTACTGTGCTATCAGAGTTGAGACTGCCTTAGTACATTAAGACTTGTTTCATGGGGATCCTATTCCAATTTCCAAGTATTTAGATTATGTAATAAATAAGTATATATTGTCTGTTGTTTTCTTCATTGTGTAAAGAGTTATTATGCCTGGATAATCAGTTATCTATAAGGCCTAAAATTCCTCTTCTAAATATAAAATAGAATGTTTTTTATGGACTACCTTTCCAAGCCCATGATTTTCATATCCTACCACTATATTTTTTTGTGTGCTACCCCCAATGCATAGCCAATCAAAGCACACACAGCTTTTTATCAAGAGCATTCCATTAGAGCTGGGAAAGTGGGGATGTAATTCTGGGCATCACGAAGGGGTTATTTCTTCTCTGGAATGAATGAAGCCCTGGGAAAGACAACTCTCAGTGGAGCCAGTCTGAGCATTCACATGTGTATTGTAGAGTCATTATATAGCTAAAGGTCTGTGTTAAAGAAGAAACTACATTATAAGGCAGAACTTAGGTCAGTAAGCCTAAGCACTTGCTTTTATCACACTACAATATGCAGAGGAGAATTTCCCCAGTTAACCTTCTGTAATTCATTGTGTTAAATCCCTATTAAAATCCCTGGAATCATGGATCCATAAAACAATAAAGATAGCAGATTGGGTATGCAGTCCAAACCCTCTAGAAGGGTGAGGAAATGGAAGTCACTTTAGAGAGTAAAGGGATGCGCACAAAGGTACCCAGCACATTAGCAGTATGTTTGGCTTTAGACCAGGGCTCTTTACTCTATTTATTATACATGGTTTCACAAATTTGTGCTTGAGTGAATAGCGAATGTCTTCTGCTTCTATCTTCTTCCACTTCTTCCTTTTTTCTTATCAACACTTCCCCATTCTTAAAATCTTTTACATGTAGAGTGTACCTCTAGACTGATCTCGGACTGGGTCAGGATGGTAGTTGATTGACTTTAAGAATCACAATGATCCCTAAGGTGTAGGCCAAAAGATTTCTTCAGAGCTCACAGACACTATTGGAAGCCATGGGCAGCAAGAACATGTCTTCCAAAAAAAAAAAAAGTTTGCTTTTAATTATAATAGATCCTATGCTTTTTTTAGAGATAGAACTAAAATGAATGATAGAATTGGAGGTTGGATTAAAGCAAACAGATCAATAGACTCTAGAATGCTTCCAAATACTTACTGTGATGAGCACAAATAGACACAAAAACCAGATTATATAGCAATGCTGTTTTTTCTTTTACTACTTTAAAATGTCCTCACAGAACACCTCTCAAGGAAGAGAGCCATGCCCTGGTTTGAACATGGCTCTAGAGAAGCAGATGACTGTGAATCTACAAGGGGAGAAGTTTTAGGGCTTTTTTCAGCCCAATCCTGGGAAATTTCCCATACACTCTAGTTCAACCAGTCATCTGTGAATTCAGGACTAGTTTGTATTCTGTTCCAAATTGAGAGGCACAGTGACAGGCATTCTTTCAATCATAAAAAAAGACTGCTTCTTCCTTAACCTTATAAGAGTATATCATTAAATTTTTTTAAAACAGGATTTTTTCCTGACACTCCCATGATTGGATATATAAGAAATTGATTACATTTTTAATAATATATTTACAAGTGAGTTTGTCAAGACTAAGAGATATAATCTGAGGCCCTGAAGTATAGTAAAATCAGCTGGTCTATGCATACATGGGACTTGTCTGTTTGCTTATCACAACCCATCACCTAATCTATTGATCACAGCTTACCTGAAGGCAGCCATTCATTTATCTGTATATTTTGTTGATATATGACATACCTCATATTTGTTTAGTCCCTTGTAATTAATAAGGGATTTTTAGGCAAATTTTCTCATTTGATCCTGACAAGATTCCTACCGAGTTAAATATTGACTCTTAGAGATAAGGAAAATGAAAGCCATGAACGTCCTGACTTCCCCAAGGACACGTCCCTAGTGAATGAGACCACGATGGTGCAAATTCAGAACTTTTGATTCCAAATCCAGTGTTTTTTCCCCACCATAGCTCAGCTGTAAGGTGTTTTGTTAGAAGCTGGGGAAAAGATGACTTTCCTTTCGTGGTTCTGGAGGAATAAAGGCGCTGAGGTGCCAGCCCTCTCAGGTGTTCCCCATTAAGGTCCAAGTTTTGCAAGCGACGTTTGGCATGAGAGCGTGGCGACGTTACCGTGGGGCGAGACTCAACCTCAGAATATCTGGATTTTAGACGTGTTTGCTCACTCACCTCCTTACTTTGGACCTTCCTTCAACTTGAGAGCGAGTCACTGGATTAGAAATTATTTTAGATAAGTGGTCAGTAAACTGTCGCTTTCTCGGTCAAATCCGGCCCATTTTTAGAACTAAATTCTTGGAACAAAGCTGTGTCCATTTGCTCATGTTACTTTCTATGGCTCCTTTCGTGCTATAATGGTAGTTGGATAGTTGTAACAGACACCATGTACCATGCGGAGCCTTTTACTGAGAAAGTTTGTTGACTCCTGTTTTAGATCTTCTCTACTTTATTTTATTTCTCATTGTATTTTCCATTACCTTATTTTATTTGTCAATGGAAGAATAAGCATTTTTCTTACAGAAGAATTTTTGAAGTACATCTCCAGCTAATGGGGGGCATTTGTTTTAGCCTGTAATGATTTGGCTGTCATTGCAGAGGGCCTCTGGAGAAGCCCTCTTTCTCATTCCAGGAACTAAAAAAGGTGTTCTCTAGGTCTATATCACATTTCCACAAATACAGGTTCAATTAAAGCACCTTTCCTTTTAATTTTTCCCATTCTTTATTGTCATTCAGCCTTGGGTTGAGCCAGCAAGATTGGTAAGAGGTGCCCCCTGGAGACCTCCTGCAAATGCTATTCCGAGAAGTAGTGGCTTCCCAATGTGTGTCTCATACAAAACCAAACAATACAAATAATGCTTCTATTGTACCTTTCCTATGGCTGATCTCAAGGGGGTGAGACTATCCTCATAAAACACAACAAAGCTGCTATAGAAATGGACAGGCAGAGGAGATAGTAGTCTGACAGCCTCAGAAACTCCACAGAAACTTCCTGTGAACTGCCCGCTCAAAGCTGCAGGGGTTTTCCTTGGTTATTCACTGAAATGTGAAGATTCCTTATCTCAATGGTTAGTTGTGGAACATTTTTACTCTTATCTACATGTAAATGCTTGAATAGATTATCCAGAGATTACAGTTATCATCCTTAAATATTAACTGAGAAGCAGGAAGAATTTTTTTTAAACCTGAGGTTGTTAGCGAAATGCTCCCTGGCCATGTTAGGTTATTTCTCCCATTGTCTTTCTAGATTTCTTCTGGTGTCTGGCATGGATAAAATGCTCGAGTTAGGTAAACAAATGTAGAGTTAGATTTGTTGAAAATCATGGTACAGGCTCCCAAATTGCTTAGATTATCCTGTTTTAAGCAAATAATTACCTGATTTTTGTTTATTTAGGAACATTCCTTTGCTTAACCATATCACATACCTCCTCTCCTTCTCCACCCCCCCCATGTTTGTTAAATTTAGTTTCTCAACAGTTAGAGCAAAGATGTATTTACATAACCTGTTTGATCCATAACAGTCCTATTTCCAGAATTATAGTAGACAGATTATTGTGTAGAGAGAAGCCAGGCTACAGGGAAAAATTATTTCTATAGGACTTACTATAGAACCATGCAAGAAGAAAAATTTTATTCAAATTTCTGCCTTCAACCCCTTATCTTTTGGTGTCCTCAGAACTCATATTTTGTGGTCTAAAAAAAAAATAGTAAGTACCAACTAACTCGGCTTTTTGAGAGTTAAGGTGATACTCATGTCAGGTCTGGAAAATAGCTAAGTATTGATTGTTATATCCAAAAGATGAATGAGACATCCTCTGGAGAACCCTATAGAATTATAGAGCTTTGGAAATATTTCTTTGCATTTGATATAGATGATGAAGCACAATGGTTTTGGATGGAAGAAAGATCTAGGCGTGGCAAGGCTGCTCAGAAACCATTATAATGTTAATTATAATGTTAATTTAAGAAGGTTCTTGAAAGTGGGGGAGGGGAACCCCTATCTCTGTACTGGGTTCCAATCCACGGGCCAAATGGAGGAAATTTTCCGCCTTCCTAAACACCAAGTCCTACAGCTGAATGTTGAGACCATGTCTGAGAGCTGCCTTGTTGATCCCCTGGCCAATCAATCACGTGGAAACAAAGCTGTCAGACGGCTGTGCCTTGGTTTGCTGCCCTCTCAAATGTATTCCTTAGTTGACTGACATCACGCCAGCTAGTGAAAATCCCACACTTCAGTGATGCTCTCTGTCAGGGCTTCAGAAGAGGCAAGTGTGCTGGGGCAGATGTCCTGTATCCATCTCAGAGTCAAAGGGTCTCTTAGGAATAGCCAGATAAACTGCTCATTTCAGAGTACTTTATTATGCATTTATTCCACAACCCCAAGACAGGAGTTGCTACCCCCAGAATGCAATTAGCCCCCATGGCTGTATAGCCCAAGAAATCCATGTAACTCATGCAGACTACAGCAGCTGACAATAGGACCTATTGCTGCACTGAGCTCTTCCAACATTAAAATAACAATCTAAAATCCCTAGGATAATTTTCCATAAATCTAACACATTAGTTCCTTTTTTTATTGAGAAGTAATATCAGAAATTAAACCTTATAAGTATCCAAAAGCAATTACAAAATGAGAAGATTATGGTGGCAATATTGTAAATGGGAACTCACTTAAATGTCAAAGCACTTGCCATAAAAGTGGCAATAATGATGCTAAACACAATACACTGAATTTTCAAATATTAATTTCTTTATTTTTGTCTCTGTTAGACATGAGGTTCAAACTACCATCACCAAACTGATTGTGAAAATGATAATGTCATCACCATCATCTGCTGGTAAGACGTGAATGGCTCTGTCATTCTGTCCTACGGGCCCTCACAAACGAAGCAGGAATCAGACATAAATCCCTAGAGGTAAAATGACAGGACATTACCAGGCTCAGAGCTCACAGCATAATTGTAAACCTGCATGGTAATAAGCCTGACTTTTAAAGATACCAATCAGAGCAAAAATGGCAATAAACGGAGAATTAATTTTCAGGCTGACTGTTACTACTTGCTAGTCATAAAATGTTTTTAGCTCTGGAATGTTTGTTGTTGTTGTTCGGTATTTACTTCTAGTCTACTTGTTGATCCAGTTCCATATAATTTGTTGAGAACAAGCTACCTGCCTGGTCCGGCTCTTTCTTTCATGAGCACTAATTAAGCTCCTACAGTGTGTGGAGATTTTGCTACGCAGTCAGGGGGGATACTATGGAAGTGTATAGCATGGGGGTGGCCCTGTAGCAATTTATGGTGCAGTTGGGGGAAAAAAGAGGTATCCATGCAAATTGGAAAAAACTCAAAGCAAAACAAAACACAAAACAAAAACCCGGAGAAACTTAGTTTCTTGCACAGGATTTATCAAAGTTTATTTCAGATGGGAAGAAAGCTCCAGAAAATGAATGACCAGTGAATAAGCACAGGTTAGGGAAAAGGAAAGAGAGAGTGAAGAACGAACTTAGTGCCTGACCTTGGGCCAGGTCTCTTTACTTGGGTGTTACACCAATCACCCCCTTGAAGCAGTTGTGGGAGAAACCCATGCCTCTTATTTTACAGATGATAAAAGTGAAGCCTCTCAGGTCTCTACTCACTTTTCAGATCTCAGGTCTCTACTTACTTTTCAGATCTCGGCCCAAATGTTCCCTCTTCTTCAGGGAGTGTCCCCGGGGCTTTATTGCATTCCTCTGGTTTTAACTACTATACCCCTCAACACAGTGAATAGCACCCAAGTGCCTGTCTGCCTTTCCTGAAGGTAGGAAATGCATTCGCAGCTTCCCACCTCTGGTGCTTAGCACAACACCTTCAAAATTACATGCGCTAAACATGTATTTGCTGAATGAATGAACTGTGGCAAACTGCTCCTGGGGCAGAACTGGGATTGTTATTCAGTTTGTTTGTTTTTAATTGCAATAGGATGCTCCTTCTATCATTCCATGCTGCCTAGCAGGGAAGGAACATTCCCCAAGAAAGAAACAAAAAGACTTGAATTCCATCCTGCCAGTTTGTGTTTTCCTGAGGGGAATCCATCCTTTAGGAAGATAACCGGGTATCTGAATGAGCCCACCAATGAGACAGTCACTCAGGTGGTTTGCAGAAAAGTCAAGAGTATTCTCAAATTACTGCCACAAAACAAACAAAAAACGTACTCAGCCTTCTTGGAATAAAAGACCTCTCTTGCTTTTGCCCGAAACATCTGCCTTTGAGGTCTAAGTTTTCTGCCTAATTACTCTGGCCTTTGCTTCATTTTAATCTCATTTCAGTGGCTATATAATCAATCTTAAATTTACATTAGGAAGCCCAAGCAAGGAATTGCAGAATTGGATTGAACCATCTTTCTAAGCCCCCCTCGTGCTTTAGGGGTGTGCAAAGGGATCAATGGCTGCTTGATAAATATTAGTGGTTGTTCACCAATCTCAAATTTGTAATATTCGAGAAACAGTTTTAAAATGGTTCCAGAAGCTGATGATTTCGTTCTAAGATAAAAATACTACCAAAGCAAACAAAGCATTGGAAATCTTTATTTTAGATGGGAAAGAGCAGTATTGTTCTGTTAAGAAAGGGGATACCAAGAACATTCCTAATAGTAAAAGAGGATCTTGGGAAGAATGAAACCAGGAGGTGAAGCTGGGGGCTGATTTTGAGTACATGCATGTGTTTCTACTTCTGTGGGGAGACTTCCGGGCAGCAGTCAAGGAACTTTACCTTCCAGGTATCTTACAAAGGGAAGGGTTAAAAACAGATTTTGAATTATCATCAAGTAGCCTTTCCCATTTTGATACCGTACTGCATGTCAGTTAGTAGAAAACATAAAAAAAAATAAATAAATTTCAGTATACTGAAAAATTAGAGATCTACATGTATCAGAAAAAAGTAGATAAGTTATGTGCTTTCTCATAAGCCCTGTTATCTCTAAAAGAGCTAAAAAATCTAATTCACCACCTTAACAGCAAAGCCAGAGAAGAACAGGTGTGTATTTCTTTTCTATCATTTTCTTTCTTCCTTTTTTTTCCTTCTCTCCCTCCACCCCTCTTTTTTCTTCTTTTCTTTTTTTTAAGGGTCTTGGAAGTAATTAAAGTAGGTGATGGGTAGTGCTCTGTGACCCACTGTGGTTACCAGAGAGTTTTGATTATTTGTGGGATTTGTTGAAAGGGCCATCCTATTTGGTGATTGGTAAAGTCAGCTCATTATCTTTTTTGAAATAGCAGATTCTGTGGCGGAGCTGAAAAAACAGAGAACCTTCCCTTGTATGTAGGAAAGTAGGAGACACTTTCCCATCTTCCACCTCTTGTCTGTCCCCTCTTTATTGTCTTGTCCTTTGTTCTTCCCGGATTTTCCTTTACAGTCACACCTTGCTTTCATTTCAGCCCTTTAGTCAAAAAGGAAATGTCAGGCATTTCCACCTGCAGGCTTTACCAGAACTCTATCTAAGAGAAACCTCACCATCATCTTCGCTGTAGTCCAAGTACACCATTCCGGTAGCACTGTTGCCTTCCATTACCAGGGCTGTTCATCCATCTTCCTGCCTTCCAAAGCTGCTCCCCTCCAGGAGCTAACATGCTTGTTCCTTTCTTTTCTTCCCTCTCTCAGAGTTTCGGCCTCATTATGTCATTACTGAACTATTTAATAGCCTTGTGGTGAGTTTTCTATCTAAAAATGTTCTCTAAAATGCATTTGCTTGTTGCCTCCCAGTGATGTACTCTTAAAACACAGCTCTGGTCGGGGAGCGCCTGGGTGGCTCAGTCGGTTAAGCCGCTGCCTTCGGCTCAGGTCATGATCCCGGGGTCCTGGGATCGAGCCCCGCATCGGGCTCCCTGCTCAGTGGGAAGCCTGCTTCTCCCTCTCCCTCTGCCTGCCTCTCTACCTACTTGTTCTCTCTCTCTCTCTGTCAAATAAATGAATAAAATCTTTAAAAAACAAAAAAACAAACAAACAAAAACCCCACAGCTCTGGTCAGATCCCTACAAAGCCCCCAAAACATTCACTGTCAACCTGAGTCTCTGGTGTCTCCACAGTAGAATTTGAACTTGACCTTAGCCAGCAAGGTTGCACTCAGGATCTGGGATACATGTGGTGGTGATGAGTAGGTGAATACAAAGCAGAGGGAAGTGCAAATAGGAATTCTTTCATTTCAGGATTTTTGGGAGCTTAAATAAGATAATTGATAGCATAGGGCATAGTGCCACTCATCTAGATTGAACAGATAAATGTTGGGTATTATTGTCTTGCTCTATTTGGGGATTGTTGGAGTAATGGCGAAAAGAGAATAGGTCTCCTCTGCTCTGGCTAGAGTGCACAGAAAATGATGGTCTTTGACTTCATAATAATTTTTAAGACAATTCTATCAGCATATAGAATTAAAATCTTGGTTCAGAATTTGCTTATTAATCATCTTCTTTTGTAATTTATTTTGGAAGCATTGTAAAAACAAAAATTAAGCAAATCCTTGCTGCAAAAAAACCCACATCAGAGCCTCACAAATGGAACTGTATTCTGTAATTTAAGCTGGGAGTTTTTAATACAGTTTAAAAAATTACATGGCTGTGTTATTCAAATGAGAAAAGTAGTTGATGTGCATTCAGATTAGTTCCTTTAATAGTGCTTTTTAAAACTCTATGGCTATTACTGACTCGGTAGTACAATGATAATTTGCAATGCCCCATTGGCTTCAATAAAAGGGCAAGAAAATGGTTCAAGTTATCTTAGAGAGGCTAATATAAAGCAGTATAAAAAATAAGGGATTTTTTTAAACTCAGAAAATAAAAAGTACAAAGTGAAATATATGCATTCTACCCACTTATGTTCCCCAAAGAGGCTCCCACTTCCAGGATACCAACATAAACTGAATTTATAATAGGCAAGTGGAAGCTCCTATATACTCTTCAACCATGAGTAGGATAAAACTTGAGTAGGAGAGTTCTGAAGCTCCCAGAGAAGGCATACAGCTAGAGGACTCAGGCGCCAAGAGACAATTAGAAAAAAGAAAAGGGGATGTTAGAGAGTTATTTCATCCAGAGGTTCTTTGAGCTAGGAGGAAAAAGGTCCTAAGAGGTTTGCATCTGGCTTCCTGTTCAAGCAAAATAATTCACCAGAAGTCAAAATTTTAATTTAAAGATGATTAAGATTATGCTTCTTCTCAAGCAATATGACCTTGTTCTCAGGTTGCCCCAAAAGTTGACATCACCATTGCTAGCATCTCTCAGTTGCCCCGTGCAACACTGAAGGATGGAGCTCTAAGTCAAGTACAAAAGCCCTTGGGACGGTGGAAAAACCTCATGCTCAATTTACTATGATCGGGCAAATGACAATAGGCAATATGGTGGTAGAGAACCTTCTTGCTATTCTCAGAATTCCCGAGTCTGAGAGTGACTTGTTCACTCTCACTGCTGCCTGTGCCCTGTGTTTGTACAGCTCTGGTTTCTCATTCAGTCTTTACCAGGATGCCTGTCCTGATGTGGTCTTCCTGATTTTGACTCTTTTTGTTACTTTTCTTGTATCTTCTCAGCAGGAGAAATAACATACACTTTAGGACCTACTCACCGGCCCAAGGTGGTACTGACAGTTGTCCAGTCTGGCCCATACCCTGTTATCTAGAACTGTATCTCATTGAATTTAATTAATTTTCTATAAAAATCATCTATTTGATAGTTTCCCTTCTATATGCTTGTTCTACTAATGGTAACTGGTAGTACAGGGATGTCCTGGAAATAATAAAAATCAACTTGTACTTTTAGTGTCATACAATAACCCACACGTTCTGTTGTGTATGTATGTCAACAGGAAGTGTGATCTCTTAAAATCCTTGACACTTGCTTATGAGGATTATTCTTCATATCTTGGAGAAATTAAATATAAATGACCATATTTAGCCCAAGTGGGTCCTTGGTGCTCAGCAGGATTTTAATGCTAGATCCAGGTAAATTGGCTCCAGATACAGACGACCATAATTTTGTTTCCAACCGTTACTTTTGGGAATACCCAAACAGCTTACATAGTACTGTGTACTCTAGTGGTTAGAACATTGGATAAAGCCAGCTATCTGAATTTGAATCCCAGCTCTACCTCATATTGGCCTTGTGATCTTGGGCAAGGTCTTTGCTGTGCTTTAGATATCTTATTTGTTAAATGGAGATAATACTACTATTCACTTCCTAGGGCCATATTGAGATTTAAATAAGTTAATAGGTATTAAGTGCTTAAAATATTTCCTGGCACAGACTAAAAGCTCAATAAGTGTAATTTCCGTGCAATATGTGTAATTCCATAAGTGTAATTTTACGTATTGTCAGAGTTCATAAGAGCCAAATTGCAAAATTCACAGATACAGTTGAATTAGGACACATTTGAGATACAGCCCCTTTAATCATAGCACATTTAGATACATCCTAATAGAAGAAATTATAGACCCTTTTACTAGATAAGCCCAGAGTGTTTTGAATGAGGGAAAACAGAAAATTAGGAGGTCATCAGTACTTTAGGAAAAATCTTTACACTTTTATGTGGAATTAAATATGCCAGATTTACATATTTGATTTTGCATTCCATGGTATTTACTTTTCTGTCGCATAAAGTATACATGTCGACCAGACAACCAGACTTACTAATAATTATCTTTTTCTCATTTTAATAGGGACTACTAGGGTAAAGAATACCCTTAAACTGGAAGATAGTGTATATTTTGGCTTGATTATGCCAGGCCTTTTTTCCTCCCTACCTTTAATTCTTTTTGTAAAACTTTCAAAATTAAATAGGATTATACTAGGGGTATGGTAGATTAAATGTGGGTGCATGTCTTATTTTTCTTTTTGAGAGGTGGATCTTTTTAAATATAGCCTTTTCTTAATGACTTGGTTTGACCAATAGACTGGGTGAAGTGGTTTTCTAGAATTTCTAAGGCTAGAGCAACCCACTCTTTTTTTTTTTTTTTTTTTTTTTTTTTTTTTAGAGCAACCCACTCTTAAAATGTTTGTGCTTGGGGAAGCCAGCCTTTATGTAAGCAGTCCCATTTCCTTGAGACTGACACATTGCAGAGAAAATCAAGCTAGCCATGTGGATAGGTCACATGGAGAAGGATACACAGATAGTCCCAGCTGTTCCAGCAGCCTAGCCTAGGTGTCAGACAGGGTGAGTAAAGAAGCCAGTAGACACAAAGTGAAAAAGAATCAATGAACCCAACCAACAGGGGGAACCAAGACCCTAAACATATGACTAATTGAGATTTGCTGGTCATCTTCACCCATTCAAATCACCTTAGCTGAGGCCCCAGACATTGTATGGCAAAGATCAGCCATTCTACTGTGTCTTTTTCAAATTCTTGACCCACAAAATTGTGATTATAATAAGATGCTTATAGTTTTATCCCACTACCTCTTGGGGTGGTGGTTGTGCAGCAATAGATAATCTGGAACAAGGAGAAACCGTGTTTTATGACTGAGATTCCGTGGTTTCAGCCCAAAGTTTTAACTTTTTTTTCCCCAAAGTTTAACTTTTTTTTTTTTAAGATTTTTTTTTCTTTTTATTTATTTATTTGAGAGAGAGAATGAGATAGAGCATGAGAGGGGGGAGGGTCAGAGGGAGAAGCAGACTCCCCGCCGAGCAGAGAGCCCGATGCGGGACTCGATCCCGGGACTCCAGGATCATGACCCGAGCTGAAGGCAGTCGCTTAACCAACTGAGCCACCCAGGCGTCCCCCAAAGTTTAACTTTTAAAAGGTGAAAGATTTATACGATCTGAAGAGAAACCAGAGTATAAAGTTTAACTTTTAAGATTTGGTCTTTTCTTAGCTCCTTTCTCTATTAACTACTCCCTAAACAAAAAATCCCAAGAAACAATGAAAAAAAAAATAAATCTCACCTGCTATTGGTTTGCTGCCATTTAAATATTCTTGTCTCTGATTGATTCTCTGCCCATTCATCACCAAAGTCTACAGGATTTTCCTTTGCAATACACATAGATTTTGCTTGAAATGAAAAAAATAAAGTTTTCAAATGAATTAATTGATATTATGCTGTAGTTTCACGATTTGAAGACCCACTTTCACTCACCCAATAAGCCTGGAAACAAAGAAGCTATTATTATGAGCATCATACCCAGGTTTCTAAATTTTCAGTGACAAATTTATAGCTCAAGAATATGCCAAGGGAAGAAAGAAGGCAGGTACATGGTCACACATAGCTCACCAGAGAGCCTGCTAAGTATGTGCAAATAACACTTGAGTGCGCGTGCCTAGAGTGAGTCTGTAGTAATTTTAACAATGGCATTTTCTGTTTCCAATTAAATGCTGGTTCATTTAGGAGGTACCATTCCCAAAGGAACAATCATTTTTGAGACTCTAAAATCTCTGAATAGTATATTTTAACTCCATCAACTCTCATTGCTTTCTGTAAAACATCACAGAATCTCAAGGTTAGAATTTATTTTACAAAGAAGGAACATTTTGTTTTATTGTGCTTGCCTATAAGAAAAGAAAAAGTAAACATATGTGGTCCTAAACAGTGTTCAGCTATTTAAAGCCCCAACTTACAAGTAGTGTAGAAATATAGTTTCCTATAACCATAAAGCTTTTATGCCTATGTAGGCCTATTTTTAAGTGTTTCTTCAGAGAACTTTCCTTACCTCCTCCCCATCTTTTAACTGATAGCTAAGAGTTGCTTTTCATTTGGATTCTCCAACTAATTACTACCTTTTTAAAATCAGACTCTATCACTTTTTTGGCTAGGCCTCATTTATTAATTTGGAACTCATGTTAAATATTTCCTTTAACATTCTCCTGAAATCCTTGGGAGTCTTGACAAGACTAAGGAGTTTCCCAATCAGGACCGAGATATCTTTATGTGCTTTTTTCCCCCCAGCTATGTGACTGAGACTGTCCTAAGTTTTATTTTTTTAATTTAAATTTTAGTTAGTTAACATACAGTGCAATATTGGTTTCAGGAGAATTCAGTGGTTCATCACTTACATACAACACCCAGTGCTCATTACAAATGACCTCTTTAATACCCATCACCCATCTAGCCCATCCCCCCCACCTCCCTCCATCAACCCTCAGTTTATTACTATCCCTAAGAGTCCCATATGGTTTGTTTCCCTCTCTCCCTTTTTTCTTTTCCCCCTTCCCATATGTTCATCTGTTTTCTTTCTTAAATTCCACATATGAGTGAGATCGTATGCTATTTATCTTTCTCTGACTGACTTATTTCACTTAGCGTAATATACTCTGGTTCTATCCACATCCTTGCAAATGGCAAGATTTCATTCTTTTTGATGGCTAAGTAATATTCCATTGTATATAAAAATCACCTCTTCTTTATCCATTCACCAGTCAAGGGACATTTGGGCTCTCTCCATAGTTTGGCCATTGTTGATAATGCTGCTATAAACATCAGGGTGCAGGTACCCCTTCCAGTCTGTATTTTTGTATCCTTTGGGTAAATACCTAGTAGTGCAATTGGTGGGTCATAGGGTAGTTCTATTTTTAACTTTTTAAGGAAACTTCATACTATTTTCCAGAGTGGCTATACCAGTTTGCATTCACACCAACAGTGCAAAAGGGTTCCCCTTTTTCCACATCCTCACCAACACCTGTTGTTTCTTGTGTTGTTAATTTTAGCCATTCCAACAAGTGTGAGGTGGTAACTCATTGATTTGTATTTCCCTGATGATGAAGGATGTTGAGCATCTTTTCATGTGTCTGTTAGCCACCTGGATGTCTTCTTTGGAAAAGTGTCTATTCATGTCTTCTGCCCATTTCTTAACTGAATTATTTGTTTTTTGGGTGTTGAGTTTTGTAAGTTCTTTATAGATTTTGGATACTAACGCTTTATCAGATATGTTGTTTGCAAATATCTTCTCCCATTCCGTAGGCTGCCTTTTAGTTTTGTTGGTTGTGTCCTTCACTCTGCAGAAGCTTTTTATCTTGCTGACTTCCCAATAGTTCATTTTTGCTTTTGTTTCCTTTGCCTCTGGAGACATATCTAAGAAGTTGCTTCAGCCAAGGTCAAAGAGGTTGCTGTCTCTTATTCTCCAGGATTTTGATGGTTTCCTGTCTCATATTTAGGTCTTTCATCCATTTTGAATTTATTTTTGTGTATGGTGTAAGAGAATGGTCCAGTTTCATTCTTCTGCATGTTGCTGTCCAGTTTTCCCAACACCATTTGTTGAAGAGACTTTCTTTTTTACATTGGATAGTCACTCCTGCTTTGTTGAAGATTAGTTGACCATATAGTTGTGGGTCCGTTTCTGGGTTCTCTATTTTTGTGCCAGTACCATACAGTCTTGATGATTACAGCCTTATAATATAGCTTGAAATCTGGAATCATGATGTCTCTGGTTTTGTATTTCTTTTTCAGGATTGCTTTGGCTATTTGGGGTCTTTTGTGGTTCCATACAAATTTTAGGATTGTTTGTTCTAGTGCTGTGAAAAATGCTGGTGGTATTTTGATAGGGATGGCATTAATTGTGTAGATTGCTTTGGGTAGTATAGACATTTTAACAATGTTTGTTCTTCCAATCCATGAGCATGGAATGCTTTTCCATTTTTTTGTGTACTCTTCAATTTCTTTCATAAGTGTTCTGTAGTTTTCAGAGTATACATCTTTTACCTCTTTAGTTAGGTTTATTCCTAGGTATCTTATTGTTTTGGGTATAATTGCAAATGGGATCAAGTCCTTGATTTCTTTTTCTGCTGCTTCATTATTGGTGTATAGAAATGCAATGGATTTCTACACATTGACTCTATATCCTATAACTTTGCTGAATTCATGTATTAGTTCTAGCAGTTTTTTGGTGGTGTCTTTTGGGTTTTCTACATAGAGTATCATATTGTCTGCAAATGGTGAAAGTTTGACTTCTTCCTTGCCAATTTGGATGCCTTTTGTTTCTTTTTGTTGTCTGTTTGCTGAGGCTAAGTCTTCCAGTACTATGTTAAATAGTAATGGTGAGAGTGGACATCCTTGTTTTGTTCTCTTTATGTGCTTTTTACCTTCTTCCCTATATAAAGAAGAAAGAAAAGACTAATGTGCTACTCTGAAAACTGTATACTATGCTGGATTCACAAGCACTTGTCCTCACTCATTTATCAGCCAATCCCTAAATGACTCATTACTTCGTTATCTATCCATTCATCCATCCATCCATTCTTGCAATCTATATGATTATTTCTTGGGCAACTAGATGTTCTGCTAAGTGTTGAAGATGCTAAAATAGACTAAGGCATAGTCTTCTCCTTCAGGGAGCAAAGATGAGAGTCATTGCATTTGTTTGAAATAAATATTGAGTCTTTTAATTAATTTACCAACTTTCTCTGTAGGTATAATATCTTTGTTTCACCCATAAAACACCCAACCTGTTAGCAAGGTTATCTTTCTCGGCAATTATTGAGTTTCCATAGTGATTTAAGTAAAATCTATATTACTGTTGGCTTTGCAGATCATTGCCTTGGCAGAGAATGATAAGACAGGTAAAAAAAAGACCATGGAATAATATAACACATTATCAACTATACACTCAATGCAAAAAGTGTTCAAATTTCATCTAAATGTGACTGAATGTTAAGAATATTATGTGCTTCTTAAGATGAGTAAAATCTAAGACTCTACATATATTGGCATGTGCTTTTAAAATGTATTTTCATGTTGCATTATGGAAAGATTTGCATAGCTTAATATAACCACGATGAGGATATCAATTTAAGTATCCAGTGAACCTTCCAACCTGTAGAGATTTTCTTCTTACAAATGAAAAGCTAAAACTCCTCCCAGAATAGAACCCAGGGGGACTCCCTATGGAACTGAAAAGGCATACAAATGCAAAATGGATAAAAAGAAATCCTTTCAATTTTTTACAGACATAGCCTATAATCAACCCATGGATTTCATTGCTGGTAAAAGAAAATCACTGAAACAAATAACATTGTAGGGCTTCAGAAGTATAAATTTATATGAATAGGAATAACATTTTCCAGCTCTTCTAGTGGGATCAAAAAGTACTGTAGGGAAGACAGCAACAAAGACGTCCTCATGCTTCTGAGCATGATGTAATATTCTACAGGGGGCAGGGGGCAATGCTTCCAAACCCCAGCTGTAGAACTCAGAAGGATCCTTGGTTCCCATATGGCAGTCTAATGATTCTGTTGGGGAAGGAAGGCATGGAGCACAGATTCCACAGAGGCTTTCTCTTTTTGAGAGCTGGACTGCCCTATTTACCGAAAGCAGGTCTAGCTTCCTTAACTCTCAGAGCACCTTATCCGTCTGTTCCATAATACAGTAAGAGGTCCTAAATACAGCAGGAAATTATCTTCTTGGGTTAGGTTTTCTTTTTGTTTTTGTTCATCCAGACTTTGGATGATTACTAAGACATTCCATAGCAGGCCCTTCTCATGCCCATTTACTTGTGCCATAAGAACTATGAGTAATTGGTTCTGCTTTCCTCAGGTTGGCTGACTGGCCTCTTTTATAGGCCAGAGAACCTATGCATTTGGGGGAAGAGAACTGTTGGTCCAAGAAGCAGTGGAAACAATATGTTTTACAACTGATAGAATATTGAGAGTCAGAGGATTTTATGTTCTAGGTAAAATAATGCAGGGATGCTTTTCTAATTTCATGGCTTCGTTGAGTGATGGTTGCATTCATTTTGCTACTAGGCCTTGGTGTCCACATAAAAGAGCAAGGGATTATTAAGTCAAATGGCAATGTAAAATAGTGATTTAATTCTGCTAGGAAACGTGAGATGTAGCAGAGCCACTCTTTTCTCCACCTCTGTTTTTTTAAAATAACACTTCATTTTATCTCACTTAACGATATTAATACCTATGCATTGAGGAAAAGTATAAATAAAAATCATTCATCATTAACATTTTGGAACATGCCCATTCTCTCTTTCTATATACACACACACACACAATTTCTCTCTGCCTCTGTTTATACAATCTTTGTTTCATCCATCCATCCATCCATATACCTGACTGCAGGACCTTAGCACCCTATTCTGAAAGCTACCCAGTTTTTTAAAGCCCCAAGGAGGTTCCTTAAGCCAGTCTTTCATAATTGTCCATAAGCCAGCCTTTCAGCAAACATCACCATGATGTATCTGCCATGTTTTCCTCTCTTAGGTTCTGATTTGATATCTGGGGCTCAGAAGTTCATTTGAGGGAGTTTTAGAGTTGCTACTGTTAATGATGCCCTACATGAAAATGTCTGTGACTTGGCCATGGATTTTTCTCTTGGTGTTTTGTTCTTCTGGTGGCTCAGATCAAAACACGGCTTGCCATAATTGACTTTTTTCCTTTCTTTCATAATACAAATTCTATCTGTAAGTAAATCCTGACCACTCTAATGTAATATAGCATTACCTCTGGCCTGTAGCCAATCTCCCTGCTTCCTATTCACCACAAAACAGCAAGAATGATTTCTTTTTTTTTTTTAAACCTAAGTGAGATCATATCACTTGTTTCAGTGGGAACAGGATGCTCTCTTGGTCATAAGACCAAGGGTGCCTGGGGCCACCCCTCTGACTTTATTTCTCTCCTCTGGTGCTTTGTGCCCCTAGCCCAGGGCTCCATACATTTTTTCTAGTTGTCAAGGTCTCTGGACCCCATGGCCCTCACATGATTCTCTCCTTAAGCTGGTATGCTCTCCAGATATATGCAGAGCTCACTCTATCTCTTCATTCAAATCTCCATTGAAATATCTCTGTATTGATTAGACTACCCCAATGAAATCAGTCCCTTAATTACCATACCATTTCTTATTGGATTTATTTTTCTTCTTAACATTTGTCATATATAATGTATTATAATCTAATATATAATGTCACATATTATATTTAATATGGGATATAATTATATATAACATGATTGTGTATAATATATATCACAACTATATAAAATCTTTTATATAATGATGTCATATTATATTACATATTAATTTTTTACTTGGTAATTGTCTCTTTTCCACTAGAGCAGAAAATGCATCTTGTTCATTTTTATATTCCCAGCAGCAAAACCAGGGACTATCGTGGAGTAGTTGTTCAATAAATACTTATAAATTGAATAGGTTTATGAACAAATGAAAGTCATCAATTTGCAGGGCACCACAGTTAGACTGAGATCTGTGTTTAGACAAGAAAAATGGCCCTCTCCTCGATTCTGTGCCACACTGTGTCACTTGGGACCAATGGATTAACTTTTTTAATCCAAGGATATCAGTCTCTGATCTTTGCCCCTCCCCCAAACCAAAACAGCAAACATTCACAAGCAAAATCCCAGCTTCTTGTTTGCACATGCCCTGTCACAAGGACCTAAATCAGTTTATGCCAAGCCCTCAACTTTTCTTCCCCATACATTCATTCTTCCTAATTTCTTTTGCTGGTCATCTTTTCCTATACACACACGTGCATATTAAAACTTCTCAATCTTGCATCTAGAAGCCTCATAAAATATGAAATTTTATATTATCAATCCACAAACTACTTATTACTTAATAATTTACTTTTTTCTCTTTTAAAACTAGAGTACTAAAATATTGCCATATTACTTATTTTTCTACATACCTTTGCTATCAGCAATACAGTATTTCACTTTATAATTCCGTAGAATAATTTATGTATTCAACCCTCTTTTTGGTTATTAGGCTATTTCCCATTTTTTACTATTATAAATAGAAATGCTATGACTATCCCTGGGGCTGCTTGCTGACTCAAGGGTTTAGCCCCTTGTTAAAGTTAATAATCATCCTCCAGGATTATTAAAATAATTTGCACATTTAGCAGCAATGCCTGAAAAGGCCCATATTTTATCACCTGCACAAAATCTTTAAAAATAATGATCTTTAAAAATAATAATCTTTAAAAATAATAGGCCAAATGGCATCCATCTCATTGTTTTTTAAATTTATATTTCTTTTTTTTTTAAGATTTTTTATTATTTATTCATGAGAGACAGGGGGAGAGAGAGAGAGGCAGAGGCAGAGGCAGAGGGAGAAGCAGGCTCCCTGATGAGCAGGGAGCCCGATGCGGGACTCGATCCCAGGACCCTGGGATCATGACCTGAGCCGAAAGCAGACACTTAACCATCTGAGCCACCCAGACGCCCTAAATTTATATTTCTTTAATTGAGTTTTAATAGTTTATATTTAGTAAATATTTGGGTATAATCATTTGTGAACCTGATTTATGTTTTTTGACCATTTTTCTGTTATTACCTTTTAATTTTACATTTAAATAATCAAAGTGTTTTTTAAAGTTTATTTACTTATTTATTTTAGGTAATTTTTACACCCAGTGTGGGGCTCGAACTCACAACCCTGAGATCAAGATTGCATGCTCTTCCAACTGAGCCAGCCAGGCACCCCTGAACAAAGTGTATATTAAGAATATTAAGCATTTACAGATAGAAAATATTTTATTAAAGTTTTACGTTGGTTCTTTAGATGGCCAAGAGTAAGAGGACTTTGTTACCTTGGGCCTTGGAGGAACTGTGGATCAAACCCACAGGTTCCCACTGATGGTGGCTTATCTGTCCTCTATGAATTTCTTTTGATGCTCTCTAGGTTTGAAATCTCACATCTTCTCCTCTCTATATTGGAACACCTCCTCAAAAAAAAAATTTTTAAAGGGCACATGGGACTAATTTTCTCAGCCTTGACGATCTCTAAAGGTCTCTATTTTCTGTTTTTAAGTTAGTTGACAATTTTTAGTTATGATTTCATTGTCATCCAACATTCAGTATTGCTGTTCAAAAGGCCAATTACATTCTGGGAAGACAACATGAAATGACTGGTTGGTATAGCAGGACACTGGCTTATCCTCTTGCCTTCATTTAGGATAGCTCTGAAGAGCCTTTTTAGCCTCCGAGCTCCTGGTAGATTCAGCTGAGGCCTCTGTTGCAAGTTCATCTCAGGTCAATTTTTTTTTTCCCTGCCCAGTCCTGTGGCTTACTTTCTTTCACAGGTGTTTTTGTGTGTGGGTAAGAGTACTCCCCAGCAAACGTCCTGCATGCAAATCTGCATCTGTGAGTCGGTTTCTTAGGGCACCTGATCTAAGACAGTTGGTCCCAAGAGTGGACTGAGGAAACAGGCCTTAATTTGGGTTGTTGGAACCGGAACCTTGATAAGTGCTGGGTAATGAGGGCAACACCATTTGTGGTAGGTGGATTGCAGGTAAGCTTTGGTGCTCTGGGCATGCCGTTGTAAAAAGTTTCACCAGTGGTGGACTGACATAGGAAATCAGAAAAGGGCTTTACTGACAGCTGCAATATTTTAGGGGCTTGAGAGGTTCAGGGGAAGTAGTAATTATGTGGAATATGGAATCCTACAGCTCTTGATGAGTACAAGCTATGTTTTGGAGAAAGATAATGAAATAAGAAGAGTGGTCACCACCTTAATGTTCAGTGTAAAAGTCAGAAGGGCTTCTTCATAGATGCTAATTTCTTACAACCAGAGGATAGAAGAAGCTGAAGATAATGCCTAGGATTTAATTAAAAAGATAGTTTTAACTCTTCGGAAGGTTGAGTTCTTAGTCTGGCAAGTTTGCTGTGCTTTGAACCTGGTTGGGAAGGAGAGGGACTCTGAGACTTGGGATGGGATATCTAAGTCAATGCCTTCAACAATATTGAAACTCCATATTCCCTTGAATCCTCTAGGTCTGTAGAGGAGCCCCCACTCCTTACTGTTAAGTGTTAGAACTCTACACTTAGTTAAATAAAATGCAGAGAACTCTGTCTTACAAGGCAAGATGTATTCTGTCTTCCCCCAAGGATTTATCTTTATAGCCTCCCCTGACCACCAGACCAATAATTAGGGTGAAAACACATCACTAACTTAGGAAAGTTTTGGGCTTTCCAAGGGATAAGATTAATTGTACATTGAAAGAACTAAAAAACCTAGCCAAGATATACTAGCAAGAACCAGGAGAGTAGGTTTTGACTGTGATCAAGGAATCTAGAGTCAGAAGTCAGACAAGGGAGAGTATATTGACTTGGGAATTCTTTCCTATGATAAAGGATTTCACATCCTAGCAAGGGCCCTGTCAGATAGTGCTTCTAGGCTACTAGATAGGAACTTGGAAAAAGCACAGTAGTCCACACTGAATAAACTAGAAATGATCTATTAAGCTTCAGGGACCCATCACATTAGTGAAGTTTATAGCAGTGGAGTGATCTGAGGCATGCTAGGATATATTCTCCAAAGTAGAGTACAAATTATTACATTTGTCAGATCCCTTCACTAACAAGGAACAACTCCTGGTAAACCTCTTTGAAGCAGCTCATTCCACACTTTGGTAGGATACCCATCTACCAAATGTCATGGAAGGCTGCCAGCTGTGAGTGTGGCTCACAGCAGGAAAGGACTTTAAAAGGTCCATGCTCTAATGTAATTATCCCTACCCTTGGGCCAACGACCCAGCAGACTCTATGGTATTAAAGGTATCTGTGGTGAGAAAAGCTGCTATGTAGAGTTTTTGGAAAACCTCAGGAAGAGGACCACAACATAGATACCTGTGGTTCTGGAGTAAAGTCATACCATCTGTAACAGACACCTATGTGTCATTCATAGCTCCTGGCATATTACTGGTCCCCGATAGAGATGGAGTGCCTATCCCTGGGAGGTTAGGTAGCCATGCAGACAGAATTGCTCATCATGAGCTTAGTTCTCTCAGATCTAGTAAGTCATAAAGCTAGATGGTCTCAGTAGTAATTCATTGCACATTAGAAATGTTGCATCCAGGACAAGTATTGGCTAGGCCAGAGGGCACTTAATAGTAGAGGAGATTCAAGAATGGGGACTGGTCATACAACACACCACCTAGGAGTTAGCTGCCTGAATGAGCTATGAATGGCTCAGCTGTGTCACCAGCTTGGAGATGATACTCCATGAGGATGGAGTGCTATTCTCCAAGATACCATGTATAAGTCAATAATTTTTATATAGTGCTGTATCCCCAACAGGTAGGAGACACAGGAAGCAGAATCTGCTTACTCTCATTCCCAGGAACTCAAAGAATCTGTGCTTCACGTTCCCATAACTCTAAGCTTTGCAGGTCTGAGGTCTTAGTTCTGAAAGTGGGAAACATTTCTATTAGGAAACATAGCAGTAATCCTGTTAAACCTAAGTCTTTGACTGCCATGTGGTCACTTCAGAGTCTGTATGCCAGGATTCCTTATGTTTCCTTCTAGCAGGCAAGGAAAAGAAAGGAAAAAAAAATTCCTTAGGAATTCATTAGGAGGAGGTAGGCTTTCTACTACACATTGGGGACAGGGAAGAATGCTTGTCATCTAGGCGATCACTAGATGTCTCTTCATAATCCCCCGATCAGTATTTATGGAAAATGAAAAGAAAAGCAGCCATAGGCTGAGGAGATCATGAAGATCAGGGGCCCAGAATCCCCCTGAGGGATGATGGCCTAGATCATCCCATCACAAGCCACCTACACCAGGAGAGGTGCTAGCTGAGGTTGAGGGAAATTGAGAATCTTAGAAGAAGAGAGGGAAAATGAGTATCAGTTGTAGCCCCAAGAGTAACAAGGGCACCTGGGTGGCTCGGTTGTTAAGCGTCTGCGTTCGACTCAGGTCATGATCCCAGGGTCTTGGGATCGAGCCCCGGGTCGGGCTTCCTGCTCCGAGGGAAGCCTGCTTCTCCCTCTCCCACTCCCCCTGCTTGGGTTCCCTCTCTCACTGTGACTCTTTCTGTCAAATAAATTAATTAATTAATTAAAAAAAAAAAACCCTAATTTAAAAAAAAAAGTAACCGTAACAGCAGGGGCTATAGTTGGTCCTACTCACCTTTCTCTTGTAAGTTTTCCCAGCCAGAATTCTGGAGCAGATGCCGCTAGATGGGTGTTAGAAGGTAGAGGAGGGTTAGTAATGTATCCTCCAGGCTGAGAGGGCATCTTAATACTGAAAAACAAAGCAACTCTGTTTATACAGAGTTTTATTCAGGGTAACTTACTGATGGGGGGAATCAGCTAGACAGATCCAGGTAGTACACCACTATCCTCCACCCCAATTCCTGGCCCCTATCCAGACCTTAATCCTTAGCTTTTAAGGAGCAGGGGGCATGGTGGTGAGCTCACAGGGTAGTTATCTAAAATGGTGCCACCTGTGTGCCAGAGGGGGAGTATAAGATGGAGGGCCAAAGATAGTCTGTTGTCAGCACTCCTACAGTGGAGGTACACTTACTATATGAAGCAAGGGGATCTTAGTAGCTTGAGCATGATCAGTAGTGGTGATATGGTACACCTAAAAGATGCCTCTAGCATGAATAAGGCACTCATTCTCCCCACTGCCAGGAGTGCTGGCTGCTGACCAATCACAGCTGAGTATCTCCCTGAATATTCTCTTTAGCCAAGGAAGTTGACTCACCCAGTTATAGCCCTTTTTAGGGGAAGCTCGTATGCCCCAACTGGTCCATGCAGGCCTCAGAGGCCTTTTTCAATTTGGGAGATCTAAGAGTTCTCCCAGCTCCATAGCTTCCTGAGTGTTTGGCTGAAGTCTCTGTTACAACCCCATCATAGTTCAGCTTCTCCCACAGCCTAATCCTGCCTTCATCTTTCCATCACAGATGTTGTTCCAGAAACAATAAACTTTCCATATGCATATTTCCATCTCAGGTTCTGTTTCCTGGGGAACCCAGCCTAAGACAGGAGATGGAACAACTGGAAAGACATACCATGTTTTTGAATGAAAAGATTCAACACCATTAATATGTTAATTTTAGTTAATTATTAAATTTATTGCTGGCCCAATAAAAATTTGGACAGATTTTTTTAAATTTCTGGCAAGGATTTTCAAAAGTTCATATAGAAAAAGAAAAAAAAAACAACAACCAAGAATATCCAGGATAGGGCGCCTGGGTGGCTCAGTTGGTTGGGCGACTGCCTTCGGCTCGGGTCGTGATCCTGGAGTCCCGGGATCGAGTCCCGCATCGGGCTCCTTGCTCGGCGGGGGGTCTGCTTCTCTCTCTGACCCTCCCCCCTCTCATGTGCTCTCTCTCTCTCTCATTCTCTCTCTCAAGAAAAAAAAAAATCTTAAAAAAAAAAAAATATCCAGGATAATGCAAAGAGAAAGTAAGTTGGTCCAGATCATTCCTTATGTCAGAATATCTACTTCTTTAGGGCGCCTGGGTGGCTCAGTTGGTTAAGCGACTGCCTTCAGCTCAGGTCATGATCCTGGAGTCCCGGGATCGAGTCCTGTATTGGGCTCCCTGCTTGGCGGGGGGTCTGCTTCTCCGTCTGACCCTCTTCCCTCTCGTGCTCTCTCTCATTCTCTCTCTCAAATAAATAAATAAAATCTTAAAAAAAAAAAAAGAATATCTACTTTAATACCACAACTGTTAAAGAAACAGTCATTTGTAGAGAAGTAATTTTTTCTTTAGAATTTGTTTTGAAATCGTGTCTGTTCCATATTGGGACAAAGTAGCAAGATATAGCCAAGTAAGATACCAGTGAGTGGGGTTTTTTAAATAACATAGTGAAATTCTGAAAGAATTTATCTATCACCACAGTGTTGTATATGCAACTTGGACCCTTCTTACAGCCTAGCTCAATCTGGTCTGGTTTATATCTTTTTTTTTTTTTTAAGATTTTATTTATTTATTTGAGAGAGAATGAGAGACAGAGAGCACGAGAGGGAAGAGGGCAGAGGGAGAAGCAGACCCCCCGCTGAGCAGGGAGGCCGATGCGGGACTCGATCTCAGGACTCCAGGATCATGACCTGAGCCGAAGGCAGTCGCTTAACCAACTGAGCCACCCAGGCGCCCTGGTCTGGTTTATATCTTATATTCTTACAGCATAAGCAAAAGCTTACTCATGGCCGAATATTATTTTATTAGTACTTTTTTTTTTTTTTTGCTTCTAATAGTAAGTTTTATAATGCCAAAGCAGTTGTATTAAATAAGCCTAATGGGACATCCATTATTAAGTTTTAGGAAAAGATCAAGATGGTAAACATCGCTGGGGGAGAGGGGTTGTGTAGCTGAACTACATAGAAATTGTCTGTGGTTTATATTTTCCTGTTTTCTAATGGCAGTAATAAGTCATAAGTACTGACCTTGAAGAAGTCAGTAACTGGCTGAAAATTCCTGACCTGTAAACTCAGCTAAGAATGTGTAGATGCTAATCTAATGTTGTTTGATTAAGTCAGTGGTTATTTCTTGATTTTCTTCACACTGAGAATAAATACCTGTGATATGAGAAATTGTGCCCACAGTTATGAGAGAGGTTTTAGACTGTGGGTATGAGGACAAGAGAAACAAAACTGATACTAGGGGTAAAGTAATTTGTATTTGTAATTGTTGTACCAGTTCTTTATGCTCTCTTTTTATGCAAAGACAATGTGGCTATTTCAAGAAAATAATGAGTTGATAATATGGGGTGAGGTAAAATTATTTCTTTTTATAAGGAATCCAGCTCTCTCATTACTTCATTTATTTTTAAGATTATTTATTTATTTATTTGTCAGAGAGAGAGAGAGAGAGCACAAACAGAGGGAATAGCAGGCAGAGCAGGCAGATGGAGAAGCAGACTCCCCGCTGAGCAGAGAGCCCCACATGGGGCTCCATCCCAGGACCCTGGGATCATGACCTGATCTGAAGGCAGATGCTTAACCAACTGAGCCACCCAGGCACACCTCTCTCATTCTAAAAAGCTAAGGTAGCTTTACCTTTCTCTCTCTAGCTTTACATCCATTATTGGGAAACTGTGAAAAAAAAAAGGATTGGGGTGTCCTTACAAATTAATAGCTACCCCAGTTGGAAAATAGGCACCTATATAGCTATTTTTGTAGGTAAGACCTTAGTCAAGAATAAACTTTTTTCTGGGATGCGTACTCTTGCCACTTGTATGCTGTGTTTCCTATTCAAGGTGCTATTATGCTTTGTGTCGATTGAGGACTTTGCTAGTTACATGTAACTTTCTGATTCCATTTGTCATCATTAGTTCTTAACCCTGACTCTGCTACAACCAAGCCGATCAATAGGTTGTTGCTATTGCCTACACTTTGTGTTATCCTGCCTCAATGACCTCTCGACCACCCCTTCTTTATCCACATTCATCACTCCCTTCAAGAACCAGCTCCCAAATTCTCTCCTTTCTGGAACAAGTCTTGCTTTTACATTACCTTTTTCAGCTCCCACACATTTAAGTTTTTCTTTTCTTCTTGCTCATAGGTATTCTACAGAACTTAAAGCTTCACATTTTATCAATCCCAATTAAACTCAAGGAGCATTGTATTGTTTCTTCATATCCACCTAAAGAACTCATTTATTCACACTGTAGTTACTCGATACATACAGTTTACTATAAATAACTTTATAGAGATCATTTTTGTTTCTTCAGTATTTTTTTTTTTACCTCGAGCTGTGATGAAGTAAAAGCAAAATAAAATAATTACAAATTTCAACTTCTTGTATAGTCATTACCTAAGGTGGCCATAAATGGAGCAAGATTATTCCCACTGCTCTGGCTCTGCTTTCTCATCTACAATTACGTTTCCCCAAATTCTTCCATTCTCAACATCAATGTCAGACTCGTGGCAATGCCCAAGATTCAAATGTTTTATCAAAATAACAAGTCACCAAGGAGGGCAGTTGGATTTGCAGATAGTGTTGCTACCTTGTTTCTTGAAATTGAAGTAGTGGTTGAATTTAGGGCAGAAGATGAGCCAAATAGAAAATGAAAGCCAGTAGTTAGCAGGAGCTGTGTTGAGGGAGGTGGCAATGCCCACTCTGGCTCATTCAAATCAAGTCACCTGATTCTCAGTCTCTTAGGGAATGGAGACAGCGATCTGGTGAGTGTTGTGTTCATAGTGGCTACAGCTATGTGGCGAATGCAGTTCTGGAACTTTAAAGGCACATTCATGGAACCTAGGATATACTCAAGTACATTTGTGGAATAAACAATTAAAAGGAATAAACAAATGGTATTTGTAGACTTTTGTTTCTCAGACGGTCAGTCATGTCAGGATAACAGGCAAGTATCTTTGTAATAAGGCAGGCTGAATGTCAACAACCACCACTCATAACATTAGCAAGGGCACAACTGTTAGAAATTAGCCTAGGAAGCTCAAAGCACACTGAACAAAATTAAAAATAAATGTGTAAATGGGATTTTTTTCTGCCTCATAAATCTATGTATAATATGCAAATATGACCATCTTCCCTCCTTTGAGGGAAAAGCCATTTACCAGTAATTTCCTAGTGAGGGAATCAGTTTTGTTCTCCTGCCCTTTTCTGCCATCTTCTCCTCCACATTCCAGAAGTTTCACATGAAAGATTATTGATATACTGATGACAGTCTTTAAATCAAAGCACACAGCTAAGTGGGTCTTTATTTGAAAGCTTTCTTTAGCATAAAGCTAAACAATGATTTGTTCTGCATCAGGCTGATATAGAAGTGGAAACAAGTGTTTGAGGTCACAAAATGAAACATGGTTTGCCAACTTATAACTAATGTTTCCAGACATTACATATTTCTCGAGCACTTAGGAGTGAAGTTCTATCAGATGCTATGGATTAATTTGAAAAAGAGTGTGTTGAAGCACGTGTCCTCAAAGAGAACGTAATCTAAATTGGGAAAGACAGAATACTTACAAATGATAAGGACAAAACATGTATATGTGATCAAAATTATAATAAAATCCAGTAAATTCCACGTAAGTGATGCCAATAATAGAAAAGCTAGTCCCAGCCAAGTTGTGAGAGGGTGTGCACTTTGTAGGTAACTCAGAGAAGGCTTACGTCTTTCACAGTAAAAATATCTCCCTGAAAACAAGAACTGTAAGTAAGCCTCCTTTAAACACCATTTTGGCATGTGAATGATATCAGTGTCAGCTGCAATTTCTCTGACTAAGAAGAGAGGTGATATATGAGGCATATAGGGGCAATAATATGATGACAGAAAGTCACGGAGTTCCTAACTGGCCAGAAGCATACATGTCAAAGTAACTCCTGTGTTGAATAAGCAAAACTCAGGGGGTGTAATCATAAAACAACTTTATATTAATTTCCTCTCTCCATTTAAATCCATCTCAGGGGCTTCTTCTTCCTCTGTTCCTGGCAGGCCTCATCACATTTCTCCCTACTCTTAAATTCTAAAATGGTCATATAGTCAAGTTAAATCACAAAACACGGGCTCAGTTCAGTGATAAACCTGATCAATACCATCAAAAGCAGGTAATATTCAGAACCCCAAATTTATTTAAATTCTAGACTCCTCTCCTCCCCTGTAGCAGGTGGGAAGTCTACTGTCAGGGCAGGGGAGTTGGTGTTTTCTCTCTTCTCCCATCCGAGGCTTTTATGCTCCTTCCACCAGCTTGTGCACCGGCTTTGACCTCGTGGGGTTGGTGCCTGGGAAGGGAGGAGGCAGGTGTCAGGAAATAGCCTGTTACATTGGTAGAGTCAGGAACTGATGTTGATTTTTGGACCTTGTAGTTATCGGAGGCTAGCAGTCTATTTCCATCTCTGTCTCTCTCCTGAGCATTTCATGGCTTCTTTGGAAAATTCCCCTCTTTCTGAGGATTTTTCCCTGGGTTTCTCTGGAAAAGCCAAATACATCTCTATCCTGGCTTGATGGCTGACTTCTTCCTCTGCTTTTAGGAATCCAATCATACCTTCACTTCACTAGTTTCCCTCTCCATGTAGTCTTGCCTAGAAGAACCATGTGGGTCCTCCAAGAGAATCACTCACACACCTACATATGAAGGGTTGCTAAGGAACGAGATGTTGAACACCTCTTACTAAGTTTTCATTTGATCTAATCCTTTTTGCAGGATTGTCTTTGAGCCACAGCTGAAATGTAACATCTTTACATCTCTTTGTATGAGTACAGTACATAGGTAAAGAAAATAAGTTGTATAACTTTGATAAAGTTAGTCAATTCCAGCTCTAGTGTTCTAGTCTTTTTTTTTTTTTGGATGATTAAATGATAATATTTATGTATAGCACTTGGTCTGTCACATAGTAAGTGACCAGTATATGGAAGCTATTATTTATTTGTAGAATCATGGTCCTTGAGAAAAAAATGCATATTTATTTATACTCTCTAAAGATGTGTCAATCTTATAATTATTGCTGTATTTGAGATTTCAAAACAATAAATATGTCCCAAGACTTGAGTATTTGCTAAAATGTTTATCCTCTGCTGTACAAGGTTTAGATGCCTTCAATATTTTATTCACTCTCATAGTTATGCATTTTTCCTCTTTCCTTTCTAACTGCTCACTTTACTTGAAGGGGAAAAGGAAGGGGGGTTATTAACATGCTCTGATGTGTATGTCCTTTCCTAACATTGCTTTTTACAGGAAAAATATCTTTTGGTGATAGAAACAGAGTGGTGTGAGTAGGGCAATAGTAAATCTGTCCTCAAGCCACTTTCCAACTGTAAATCATCATTATGGGGGATTGGCTTTCTGCTCATGGTGACACTTTACCCAGTGAAGTGACCGGAAGGATTGGAAGTGATTTCTACAGTGTCGGCCTCTTTGGCATGATTCATTTCTGCCCTTCTCTCTGCCTGAGCAAGTGGAGGCTTCGTTTTTGGTATGGAGGATCAAAAGATGGCAGCCCCATCAAAATGAAATCTTCAGATGTTACTGTACCTCCCGTATTGTCAGCTTCCAGTAGATAAAAATTTCTTAAAGCAGTTATGTAATTTTGTCAATGCTGCTCTAAATCGAATCTGTTCCTAGCTGTAGGTATGATAAGCATAAAGTCATAAAATAATAGGCTAATTATTTAAATTACTAAGAATTCACAAAGATATCTTAAGTAATTATATACTTCATACAATTTTATTTTTTATTGTGAGATGAATTATTTTAAAGTTGGTGTAAAATATTGATTGGTTATTAATATATTTTTATTTTTATTTAAATTTTTATTATAAAATAAGAGATCTAGAAAACCACAGCAAGCAAATGTGTAGCTTAATGACTGATTTCAAATAAAAGCCATGTAACTACCACCCAGGTCAAGAACTAGAATTTTCTGAGCTACCTTCCCTGTACGTGCCTTATTTTAATCTTTACCTACCTCTTCTTCCAGAGGTAATCACTCTTCTGATTTTTATAACAATCACTCCCTTGAATTTCTTATAGTTTTATAATCTAAGTGTGTGTCCCTGAAAGATATAGTCTTATTCCATTTTTTATTTGATAATTTAAAAAATTTGTTAATCTACAATTTCTCCTTCTATAACTTTCTTTTCTTTATCATGTACTTGCTGAAGAGCATAAGCCTCTGCACCGTAGATTTGAAAAGCCTGGATATTATTCATCACATACCATCGGGGCAATTCTACATGGTCCTATATTTTCTGGCTTTGCTAGGATTGGGCAGCTAGCTGGATGCAAAGGATTTATCAGAATCAGGTACCATCACTTTGGCCAGATTTTAGGTGTCTTCTTTAAGAGGACAAAATGTCCAGTTGTTTCTCTTTTTGAGATTTGAATAGCTGTTGATGTTCAATGCCTAAGTTGATGTATTAAGTTCAGTAGTTGGAAAATATGGTGGGATTCTAATCATATAATTGTTTTTTTTTTCATTATTAGACAGAATACTTTCATTATTTATTTTTTAAAGATTTTATTTATTTTTATTTATTTGAGGGAGAGAGAGAGAGAAAATGGAGGAGCAGAGGGAGAGAGACAAGCAGACTCCCCGCTGAGCACGGAGCCTGACATGAGGCTTGATCCCATGACCCCGAGATCACAAAATCAAGAGTGGGATGTTCAATCGACCCAGTCATCCAGGCGCCCCCAGAATACTTTTAAAAAGGGATCCTTTTTCTCAGATACTATTTGTCTACCAAATGCTTCCATTTCTATAGGAAAAGCAGGATCATTCCTTGATTTTTTAAATCCATTTTTAAGAAAAGGAATTAGATTCTTATTCTCCAAATGTAACCTATAACCATATATATATTTTTTTAAATACTTACTCTTTAGCAACTTGTGGTTTAACATATTTGTGTGGATTTCACCCAGTTGTTATTATTGACATGACTGAAGCTCAAATTATCCCAACTTTGACCTGCGGGAGTCGACTTTTCAAGTTGACTCCAGGGTTCTGTGGACACAACTCGAACAGATTTTTTTTTTTTTAAGATTTTATTTATTTGACAGAGAGATAGAGAGAGAGAACAAGTAGGCAGAGAGGCAGGCAGAGGGAGAGGGAGAAGCAAGCTCCCTGCTGAGCAGGGAGCCCGATGCAGGGCTCGATCCCAGGACCCTGGGATCACGACCTGAGCCGAAGGCAGCCGCTTAACCAACTGAGCCACCCAGGTGCCCCAACTCTAACAGATTTTGATAGCCCCCTTGCTGACTAGAGTAACACACACTCCAGTTTCATCTTATTTATTTTTTGCCGTAGACTTGGAACTGCCATTCTCTCAAGAAGCTCTAGGTTCATTTAGTGGAAAATGGTATTTCAAGACCATCATATGCATCCACTAGAGAGTATTATTGGTCTCAGTTGTTCGGTCATTATTTCTAGGCCTTTTGAGTGGACAGAGCTAGAATATGTGTGTGCACGTGCATGTGTGTGTGTGTCGGTGACTCATGGTTTCATACAGATACTTCTAATTCAAATACAGTCCTATAGTTTTGTAACTTAACCTCTTCTATAATACATATGTATTCCCTTTCTGTGACACCCAAAAGCCTGATTCTCAAGGACCGAGGGGATGATAGAATTAGTTTATCCCATACTATGCCTGCAATGGTATCAAAATAATAGTAATAATACTACCATCACTAATATGTAAGGGAAATTATTTTTTAAAAATTCCTTGCATATGTTCTTGCCATAAGCCATCTTACGTAGTTGTACTATTCATAAAATTTTAGAGCATTAAGGCTACTACAGATCATCTTCTCCCTTTAACCTTCATGTATAACTCCATGTTTAATGCTTATCACCAGTCCTTATGTCAGAGTTTCTCTGGTTATTTTCATGTCTAAAGATTGTTCTTTGTTTTTCAGAAGGAACTCATGGAAAAAATATTTTCTGTCTTTCAGCACGTGATAACAGTTTGTCTTTGCTCCTTGTGTTTGAAAGTCTGTTTTGCAGGGTAGAAAATATTTGGCTCATGTTTTGTTTTGTTTTTTTTCTTCTTGAGAATCATGTTACTGTCAGTAAGTCTAATAGTTTAATTTTACTCCATTTATAAGACACTTACTCTTTTTGCTTACATGCATACAATATGATCTTTTTCTTTTTATTTATAGTCCAGTAATTTTACTAAAATCTGTACTAATATTGCTCATTCTGAGTTTATATTCTCAGACGTAAGTTCTTTCAATATCTAGTTTCGAGTGGGGTTTTAAAACTATATATTTCAAGTGTGTTTTCTGGAAATAGAGCTGTGTTTTTTTCTTCAGGAACTCATTTTACTGTATGCTCTATCTTCTTTGCCTGCCCTAAGTTTTTGTTGCTTTCTCTTTTTCTCCTTTTTTTTAATTTAAAAAAGTTTTTCCTTTTATCTTCCCTTTCTCTTAAAGCATTAACCTCTGTGCTTGTTTATTCATGTATTGTCTCTCAGTTGGCCTTCATTTCTGATTATTTTCTTTTATTCCTAATTGTTTCCTGAGTTCTGTCTCCTCAATCCTGACTCTTTCTAGTTATGATTTATGTTATTCTTTTATATCTTTGATCATTTTAAAATGCCTTTTAGCTTGTTTTGAAATCGTAGGGTGCAGTTTGATCTGTTCTATAGGCATGTCTTTCTGGAATGCTTGCAATGTTTGTAGGAATGTTATTTTGATCCTCTTTTCTTTCATCTCATAATAACTTTGAATAGAATTTGACCTTTTTCTTTTTCTGTTGCTCATTTTTTTTGGTGTGAAATTAATTTTACAGGACTTTAGAAGGGGGTGTGGTTCAAGAAGTCTTTGAAATACACATTGCCTCTTTTGTTGTTTCATTTAGGATTCACCAACATGTCTCCTCATTCACTGAGATTTCTTGGCTCTGTTCTGCCTCCGACCCCCACAACTGTGTCTGAAATTGCTCTTTCTTTTGTTTATACTGCCCATATATTGCTCAGCAGATTCTCCTTAGAGTGGGTCCCAGTTCATAGGAGTCAGTCTGCTCTGTCCCCTTCTCACCTTAATGGCAGGCCCTTGGACTCACCTGCTGTTGGATGGGGTCAACTCCTCCCAGTTCAGCTGCTGTTTTCAAGTTGGAACACCAAACATCCAGTGAAGACCTGGTGGCTACTTTGGGATTCTCTTGTTTCATGGTGCACTAATTATCTGTTGCTTCTTTCCGCTTTCTTCTTTACTGGCAATGACCCCAGGAGCACCTTGTGCTGGTGATAGTGTGTCTCTACCTGCTTGTTTTTGTGGACAACTTTTCACCTAGTTTTGTTACATATATTGTCCAGGGGTTTTTGATTTTACCATCTAGTTCCTCTACTCATTTTGATATAGCAATCTGAAGAAATTCAACTGCTACCTTTGGTATTCTCTCTCTCTTTTTTTTTTAATCTTTTATTTAAATTCAGTTTAATTAACATATAGTGTATTATTAGTTTCAGAGGTAGAATTTAGTGATTGGTCAGTTGCATATTGGTATTTTCATTAAAAAAAAATTACTAGAGGGGCGCCTGGGTGGCTCAGTCGTTAAGCGTCTGCCTTCGGCTCAGGTCATGATCCCAGGGTTCTGGGATCAAGCCCCGCGTTGGGCTCCCTGCCCCGCGGGAGGCCTGCTTCTCCCTCTGCCTGCCGTTCCCCCTGCTTGTGTTCCTGCTCTCACTCTGTCTCTCTCTGTCAAATAAATAAATAAAATCTTTAAAAAAAAAAATACCCAGAATTGTTTTCTAATACACAGATATAAAATACACATATACACACTGTATCACAATCTCTACATTCCAGTTGTTTTTTTTTAAATAATATAACGTACTACAAAATTTAGAGCACAGAGTATATTTTTACTTTTAATCTCAATAAAATCTCAAAATTCAGTCAGGTAGTATTCTTTTCCTAAAACTCCCATAGTAAATTCAAAGTTGGAGAAATGGTTTTGTTCATTTTGAAAACCCCAACAAAAAAGTACCATATGGGCATTTAATTGATGTTTCCACTCTTACACCCGAAATATACAGACAGCATGTCTTTGGTGTGACTTTTTGAATAACATCATATATTTATAAAAATAGGTAAACAGTAGGTTTCACGAGTACCTTAAACATTTGTAACTGAGTGGATAGATAATTAGCATTGCTTTATGCATCTTTTCCTTCTAATTTTAAGCCTAATACATTTGTAAAGTAGGAGCAAGTCCTGTTTGACATTCTATAGTTTTTCAGAAAAGCCATCATCAGCTCCTATTAGTTTCAGTAGGCCTGTAATGAATGCATGCATACCTGAGACAATTGCCTTATTTTCAAAAAGTATAGCAGTTGTGAATGGGTTCTGATGATCCCATCTGGTGATATTGTCTTGTAGTTGTACCTGTAATAAAGAAAAAGAAATTCGATTTTTGATATCCCTTTTTATCCTAATGTATCCCCAAGTGTGTGACATAGTATCATAAATCAAAAAGTTTCCTTTGCAATGCTCACATGTTACCGAGTTTTATGTGATTTTTTTCCTCATCTACATAAGAGACTCCTTTTTTAAAGAAGTGTTCCACTTACTACTCTGTTACCTCTAATGTGTTGTCATGTTTACAAATTACAGCCAACAGAGACTCATATTAACATACTTGTGCTGAATCTCTCCTCCTTGATAACAATAGTTGATAATCAGAATGGCCTCTGCCACATCTAAAGAAAAAGTGAGACCTCTACTTGGAGAGGTTTGAGTCATTGGTGAGATAAGAATAATCATATTTTTACTCAATATTTTATTTAAGTTGAAATGAGCAAAAAGTGAGGAACCAAAACATTAAAACTACCTATTTATGTGTGTTGCCACTGCCTGAAGAGCCCCATCGTATCATCAATGAGATTATAATCTTTCCCTACATCCTTTATCAACAAGGTGATTTTGATACCTGGCCAACTCCGGAGGATCATTTGAAGGTTGACTTTTTCCCTTCTCTCAAGTGCTGATTTCTGAGGTCCAGATGTGTTTTAAGGTTTAGCTTATTGTAGATGGAACCATTTTCTCCAACGTGAGAACTGAGTATTACAAAGGTGACCCATGGGCTTTGCAGTCATGATGCCCTTAGTTTGTTCCTGGCTCAAAGCCTCCTTATGTGACCTGGGACAAGTTAGTTTCCTTTCCAGTTCTGTTTCTTCATGTATAAAATAGTTGTAAGAATTTATTTAGAATGTGGTGTCTAGATTTAAAGTTGGCATATTATATATTGAAGACATTAAAAAAGAAACACATCCCCTTGTCATATGCAAAAGAATATATCTTCCAAAGTAAATGAAGGAAATACATGTGATTTGAAAAATCTCTGTAGATGACTTTGTATGCTCCTACTACTCCTGAAGGCTCAGTACCTTAAAGTTTTTAGCCTTTCCATCAGGGAAAGCAAAGCTTCCAGGTACTTATGACCAAGCAACTAAACAAATAAATCTTTTGGATACCAGTCACCAAATAATTAATTTGAAATTAATTATTAATTAACTAATTGATCACTGATACTTTGTTTAAATTAATTAAAAAGTTATTTGCTACTTATATCCATTATATTTGTAAAACATCTGAATATGATTCATTTAAATGTCACCCATGCTTATAAAAGAAAGCTCTGTGACTCTTTTTCTTGGACTAATATTTAAAAGTAAAGTACCTACTTATGTAAAGAACTGATTTGTTGTTTTCACTTTAAGTAAACTCTTAGCACTGGAAAATGTAAACTTACAGAAAGTGGGATTTCTAAAAGCAATGATGCACTGGATAGGACAGACGGCACATTGACATTATGCTAATTAGAGACTTGAATCAGTGACACCTGAGTTGCTTAGTGGGACACGAAACAGCGTCAAGGTCTCTGTCCTTTTGTTGATTTAAAATGTTATCCTTGAAATATCAATGTTATAAATATTAATAAAAATACTAAGAGCTTGGCAAGTGGATTCCAGGAAGACTAATGACTTCCAGTTAAATATCAAGTCATTATTCTAACAGACCTTTTACTAGGCAACAAAGATGGAACAACGATATAAGCCCTTCATAAAGGTTTTAAAAACTATTCATTTGAGACAAAAATTCCATCAGCTAGTTGTTTGACCTAAATAGACTGTTTCTGGGTGAATTAATCAGCCTTTGGTTATCATCTCTCAATACCAAAAGCTGGTCTGGTTGAGTTTTTGACTCTAATTGGTTGCCTTTCCAGTTGGGGCACATATGCACACACATAAACACGCACCTAAACCTATACAATTATTTGTGTGAGCCAATAATTCATGTCAGTTCATTTCCAGGTAGTCTGATGTATGCCAATATAGATACATCTCAGAAACATAGCATTAAGCAATGAAAATAAGGTGCATAAGGATATGTAGAGTAAAATATCATTTTACTGTCTATTTATCAAAACTATATGTTGTTCATGGATGCAAATTTATGTCAATAAAAATATGGAAGGTGAATAGAAAGGGTGTGCATTAAGTGTGTAAGACTCGTGTGTAGGAAATGGTTGGAAGAATGGGATGGGCAACAGGAGGACAGAAAACAAGAGGCCATGTTGTGACCAAAAATGATTGGTCCCAATAGTGTGATTGATCATAGTAATTCTACATTAGAATACAAAAGCTAGAATCTTTGTAATTTATCTTTGTTTTAGAATATGGGCATTTTAAAAACTGACTCGAACCTGTTTAGCATTTAAAATGACACAATGGTGTCATTCTATTTCCCCTGTGCCAAGTTGAATGTGGAAACAATAGGTTTCCTGAAGTAAGCATCACACTTCCAGTTGTTCCTCAGAAATCTTTTTCATGTGAACTGGAGGCCAGGCCAAATTACACTCCAACCCTTTATGTAAGATTCCATAGTTAGACATCATCAGTTTAGCTTCATTGTTAAAAGAATAGTTAATGGAACATATTTTGCCTGACAAATACAAAATAACATAGAAAACATGGTGCTCCTAATATTTTAGGAATATGTAAGAGAGAATTAGAAACAGCACTCTCAGCATGATAGACTGTAGGGAATTATTGTTCTTAGAAGTTGCGAAGATTAATGCAAACCCATTTAAGATTATTTATGTCCTAATTTGGTACAAAGTTAGGAGATCTTAACACAGCAACTTCATTGTCAGTCTTTGTCCATACTCACTTTCTAAACCATAGAGTGTTCGTATGCTTACATTTAACCCTTTTTGTGTATGATGTACATTTTATTTTGTAGCTGTTTCTATGACATAGTAACTTTCAAGGGCCGTTTTTTCCCTTTAAGCCTGGTGTTTTGAATACAGTACAAAAAGTGTGGAATAAAATTGTAGCCTATTCATGCTGATACATTCATTTCACAGAGGTCTTCCTCTGCGATCAATCAAATCAAGAAAGAGAAAATTCTCTGTAGTCAACAAAATATACAGTGCGTGTCTCTGTTTCTTGTCAAGTACCTCAGATCTGCACATGGGGATGGCCTAAAACTCCGTTAACAGACTTCAAGAAGGGGAAAAAAAAAAAAAAAAAAAAAAAACAGCAGGAGTAAAAAAATGTAAATAATTGCCCATTTCTATAGCAAAGTTCAAACTTCTCTCTTGAAATGGTGAACCAAGTCAGATAACAACATTAGGGAATGTCCTTGTTTGGGGATAATTAATGGCCTTGTACTTTTCTCACTGTTTATTATGTACAGCCAAATAGGAAAGGAAAATGTTGAAAGCTCAAAGGCTAAAGCTACAGTGAAATGTATACAGCAGATTTATATGTGTTCAATTTTTGTTTTGAGAAGGTGCTGATTTTAATTTCACATGTTATTTCTATTATGCAGAACAAAGAAAAATACATTTGTTACTCATGCCAGAGCTGTAGGCATTTTTTAAGGAAAAGCTGTTAACTGTGTCAAATCTATTGAGGTATCTTCTACTTAATACTCTCAAATGACTGAGTTAGTTTTACATTTCAAACTTTAGGGTGGGTAGGTAATAAAAGAATGTTTATCACTAATGACCCAGCAACAACGACAAAAACCCACCATACATAGTTATGCTCAAATATTCTAAAATGTTTTAATATAAACAGAATGCTAGAAAATATTGTATCAGATAGGGAAAAGATAAACATTATTGTTACCTCAATGGTTGATAATAGCAAGTGACTAGTGAAATGGTTTGCACAAAACTGTGCTTTTCTGAATGCAATTTCAGTAATATGGAATGATATATCCCAAGAAATATGGGAAAATGTAGGAAATCGTTGCATAAACTGCTTTGACTAAAGTAGACATTGTGATGAAGTATAATCTCCCCAAGTAAACAGTTATTATGTTAAGAATGGAGAAGCAATCACACAATTTAAGTATTTTGCCTTGGCAGCTCTATTCTTATTTTCCTACCCCTGCCTTTCCCTGGGATGATGCATTGCTGCTAGTCCGTAAACAAGGGGCCGATACATATGGGAATCAAAAACTGTATAGGAAGTATTCCTTCTTAGAGAGTTGCTACATGTACTTAGACCTAATGTCTTTACCTTGACTGGAAAGACTATTACTGGACACTGCATCCAGATGAGATATCTCAGTCGACTGAAAAATATTTCTGTGGCATAAATCACACTGTGCAGCAGATATCAGCCCAGGAATCACCTTTTGAAGCAAGCAAGGAAAGAAAATTATCACTGGACCCACTTGTTACATTTCTTGTGCAGTAGGCCCAAACATACTTCCCCTCAACACCTGTCCTATGTTCCTTTCCTCACGCCCTCACTTTCTCTTTCAGCTCCTCCCTGAAATTTCGAAATCTCAAAATTTCCTCACACTAAGGCAGTCAAGACTGGACTGCAAAAAAAAAAAAAAAAAAGTATATGTATTTAAAATATCATCAGGTATCCTATGCATCCCAAATAGTAGTTTTTCTTTCACTTCAGTAGTCACTAATTTTCCTGAAAGTATTTTGGGAATTCCATCCAGGACTTGGCATACACTTTTTCGATTATCTGTAGTGATGATAAAAATTTGTTCTCAAGAGCAGAATTTGATTTGGAGTGAAGTCATATAGGTAAGACAGATGCCGAATCTTTGTGACATTCTTCTGTTTCAAGAGGAAAAAACAATAGTGATGATTTTATTTTGCAACTTAGAAACTAGTCCTAAAGGCAATTCCCAAAGAGGTTTCCAAAACATGTTGAGTCATGGTATTTTGGAACAAATCTATGGCCTTACAGTGTGACTACTTTGAAAAACAAGATGGTGTCTTTGTCTGTAGAACTGCTGGGTGCTTTCAAGTCTCTGTAATAGAAAATTTCCATTACTGAGGTGTTGACTTTATCACCTGGAAGATATGCGGATTCTCTACTTGTTAAACTGTCATTCACGTACACAAGATGATATCCCTAGCATTTGAGGAAACTACTGAAGCATGTCACAGTTGCTGCTACTGGGAAAGAATATATTCAGCAATTCAGTATTTTTTAAATCTTATTGGTTTTTAGCATGAAGTCAGGTATCTTGAATTCTAATTTCAGTTCTATCATTTATTAACTCTGTGGCTTTTGGGCAATTTACTTAAATGTTTTGGGTCTTATTTTCTTTATCTATGAAATGGGGATAGTAATTATATCTGCCTCGTAGGACCATCGTGAGAAGCAAGTGAATTAATTTGTATAAAGTATTCAGTCTTGGCACCTAGAAAGTATTTAGTAAATATTTGATAGACTTGTTGATTTTATGGTGATACTTGATAAATTTTATGACTCAAAGCATTATTCTTCCTACTTGGCTTTTCATCGTTAATAAAATAATAATGGTTTTACCTAAAAATAAATATATTATTAAATGAAGCTCAGACTCAATAAAGACTTAATAAAGGATTGAGGAGTATTTTGAGGCAGAATACCCATTTATACCAAGCTTATTTTATATATTTAAGCCTGGCCGTTAGTGAAACTACTTGTTATCATCTGCAACTTTGGTTTTTGCCCATCTGATAATCTCTCACATAACTGAGGGTCACTCTTCCAAATCAATATAAAGGAACACAGTTGTTGTTTTTTTAATTTAAATTCAGTTAGTCAGCATATAGTACATTATTAGTTTCAGATGTAGAGTTCAATAATTCATCAGTTGCATATAACACCCAGTGCTCATCAAATCACATGCCCTCCTTAATGCCCATCTCCTAATTACCCTATCCCCCCACCCACCTCCCCTCCAGCAACCCTCAGTTTGTTTTCTATAGTTAAGAGTCTCTCTCTTAACTATAGGTTTGTCTCCCTCTCTTATTTCTTCCCATTCAGTTTTCCCTCCCTTCCCCTATGATCCTCGTCTCTGTTTCTTATATTCCACATATGAGTGAAACCATATGATAATTGTCTTTCTCTGATTGACTTACTTTGCTCAGCATAATACCCTCCAGTTCCATCCATGTCGATGTAAATGGTAAGCATCCTTTCTGGTGGCTGAGTAATATTCCATTGTATATATACCACATCTTCTTTATCCATTCATCCATCGATGGACATCTTGGCTCTTTCTATACTTTGGCTATTGTGAACATTTTTTGCTGCTATAAACATTGGGGTCAGGTGGTGCAAAGGGGCACAGTTTTTAAAAGTATATTATTAAGCACTTTTTCATACCTTTCTCAGGCCTAGAAATAAATTCCAACATATTTATACCTTTAAAGGGATTTTTTAAACGTATTGCTCTGTAACAAATATTTTTATTATTTAAATCTGATTTCAATTAGGAGAATTCAAAAATACAACGTAAATATTTTTATTTGAAAGACAAATTATATATTCATTGGGTGTGATGAGTATTAATCATTTTAAAATTGTTGCATAGATCTCCACACAACTGATAAATGAAGAAATGGCAGATAAACATAGAATCTTATGAATTAGCAAGTCAAGTTCTGTAACCATTTAGACTTCTAGGCTTGACACTACCTAAGCTTTTCTGGTTTGCCTGGGCTTTTCAAATGGTAACATGACCCAAATAGTTCCTGAAAGGAATGCAAAAGGACTGCATAGTTTTAAAAAGTGTATCCTCAGGATGGGCAAAATGGGTGAAGGAAATGGGAGATACAGCCCTCCAGTTATGGAATGTGTAAGTCATGGGGATGAAAGGTGCAGCATGGGGAATATAGCCGATGGTACTGTAACGATGTTGTACCATGACAGGTGGTAGCTACACCTGTGGTGAGCATAGTGTAACTATAGAGTTGTTGAATCCCTGTGTTGTACACCTGAAACTAATGTGACAATAAAAAATAAAAGACTATGATCAAGACTAAGTCTAAAGAAAAGACAAATGTTTGAAATTTAAAATAAAAGCTTGTGTATGGGGATGTCTTTGAAAGCTAATGACAAAAATAGATTTTCCTGATAATTATTTGACTTGTTGATATCTGGGAAAGATTACCAATGCTGAAAACAGAAATGTATTGTCCTGGCTTGGGTTTCCCAGAAAGTAGTGCCTGAAGCAGCGGGCTTGTATGCTGCTACTTTATTGGAGCATGTAATCCAGGAGCAGAAGTGGGGAGGGCATCCAAGGGAGGGGAGCAAGAAAGGAGAGAGAGAGACAAATGGTGGTGCATCAATTAGTTGGTCATTTGCAGGTGTGACCGATGGCCTAATTCCACAGCAGTGTCCTCCAAGAAGCCATAGATGCTGTGCCTCAAGATAGTCCATCAGCAGACAAAAGGGAGAACCGTTTGTCAGTTGGCTTTGTTCTTATTGGTTAAAGGTTTTCCTCGAGAGTGTAACACCTTGCATGGCTGGTTCCCATGACAGAGAGTGAAAGGTCTCATTCTTTTGATTGATAAAGCATTGTCAGGACATGCATATGTGAGATGGCTGGGCCAGGAAGCAGGTGAGGCCTTTTATTTCTGGATTATGATGAGTTCAGAGGAAAAATCATCCACCGTATTTTTGCAAGCCAGGGGTAACTACTTGTTCACTTCTTAATGTATTTTCTCTCCATCATTATTTCTATACCCAGGTTGGATTATTTTAGGTAAATGTGATCTCTTCCAGCCAGAATTGTGTTTGGCCTTACATAATAGAAACTCAATGACACAAAACATGAAATTTGAGGATAGACGTACGAGGACTACACAGGCAACTCATCTATGCCACCAAAGAACTAGGCTCCGGCTGTGCCCTGGTCCACATTCCTTATTAATGACTGTTCCAGGCTATTCCTCTTCACCACTCTTTAGTCAAGAAAGACAAAGTAAAAGGATAATCTATGTGTGTAATTCTGTGTTTTTTTAAGATAAAACTGAGTTGCATGAGATAACTTAAAGCATCTACTACTTGAATATGTTTTACATATATTTTAAAATTAGCATTATGAAAAATAAGTACTCTTCATGATATGCTGGAAGTGCATTCTGTTCAAGAGTTAGGTTCAAATATTAGTGTCTAAGAGGAATTCCTACAATCACTCTTAAATTGATTTAACATTCTAAAATTGATCAGTATAATTCACCACATTAACAAAATAAAGGAGAAAGAAGAGTATGATCATTTAAATATATGCAGAAAATGTATGTGATAAAATCCAGTACTCATTCATATTTTTAAAAATCTCAACCAACTACAAATATAAGGAAATTTCCTTAATATTACAAAAGCTATCAAATAAAAAAAGCTACTGTGAATATCGTACTTGATATTTCCCCCTGAGTTTAGGAATAGAGCAGATATGTCCACCATCATCATTTATATTTAGCATTGTACTGAGCACCTTAGCCAGTGCAGTAAGACAAAAAAGAAATAAAGGTTATAAATAAAGTCATAATTTCATAAGGTCATTAATTTCAACTAACATGATTGTATACAAATAAAATTAGGAGAATATATAAACTTGAAGTTAACAAGTGAATTTGTAGGTTTGCTAGAATCAAGGTCAATATACAAAAATCTATGATAATTTTTATAGATTAGCAAAACATTAGATAATGAAATTTTTAAAAATTTACAATAACATGAAAAGCATTAAACCTTTATGAATAAATCTAATGAAAGATGTACAAGTCCTTTACATTGGAAAGCTCAAAAAACTGATCAGACAAATTAAAGACTTAATAAATCAATACACCATGTTCTAGAATGAGAAGACTCAATATTGTAATTCTCCTGTTTAAATTCTCTTTACTCTCTCTTATTAAGGTAAGAAACATTTCGTGACTGTGTAAACATTGTCTCATGCAGTATTCTCCTTCATGAAAAATGTATTTATGAATCTTTGATTCCATCAGTAAATTTATAGTGAAGTCTCAATTAAGGAGCTGGTCCTATTGAAAATTTGTTTGAAAGTCAATTATTTGGAAATTTAAACAAATTTTCATATAGTTACAGTATTAAAACAGATAGTTTGTCTCCCAGGCCAGCCTACAAAATCTTATTTAATTCATACTAAAATTTATAAATTTTATTTTATAAAAAAAGTAGGAGAAAGAAATTGGTTTTTATACTTCTAATTAAACAAAAGACCAAAATATAATGAGGGCATTTATTAAATGTTTTTGAGCTAGAGGAAACTAGATTTGACAAAAAGAAGATGAGGTAAAGCTCCAAATCAACCAACTCTCCTAAGTTTTTCCCAGGTACCCTGGGAGTATTTTGGAATTCTAAGCATTACAGCAACTCTGTAAGGAACATATTATTCCCATTTTGTGGATAGGTACTCCAAGTTCAACAAGTTTAAGTAACTTATCTAGATTCAAATAGCTGAAAAGAATCTAAGCATGAATATTAATTGAGCACAACCTGCTATAGCCCATATTCCCACTGTACTGGGAGGAGTCCTAGAAAATTTCAGTTCACTTCCAAAGACTTCACGTCCAGTCTTCTTCCCAGATTTCCGAAGGGAAGAATCTCTTGAGAAAACATTTTTCCAAACCTTTAACTTTACAACTGAGAAAATAAGGCTTGGAGAATTTGAGGGACCTTCTATTAATGGGCAGGGACAATCTCATACCCTGTTCCTTTAGATTGTGGTGGCTGCCTTCCTGTTTCTACAGCTGGTGACAAAATTCAGATCCTCATTATCTCTTGCCTAACGCTATTGCAGTGGCCTCCTCACTGGTCTCTTTGCCTCCATTTAACAATCTATATACTGCTGTTTGAATAAACTTATTAAACACAAATACTTGACACACTAAAGTGGGATAATGGTAGGGCTGTAAGGATTATAAGACATCATGCACATTAAAACTCTTGGCATAGGGCTGAGCATTTAACACCCAATAAATACTTGCCATTATCATTTTTCTATGCAGAGGCCACAAATGACTTTCCATTGTTGCCACGGGGAGACCCTTTCCTTAGGTTGGGCTGTAAGAAGAGGATTCAGGTGCAGGTGATTGCCTAATGAGAAGCTCCCTGGAACAATTGGTAGTGAAGTATAGGAACCAGGACAGGGAAGGGGAAAGATCCAATAAAAGGCACCTGTTTCAGGTGACATCTTAGTACCAACCAGATCTCACAGGAGCACTGAAATATACTTCACACCTCAAAGTTTATTCCACCTTGAGGCACAGGAGATGGGCTGGCTTTATATTCCTGGCCAGTCATTGGCTATAAGACACCCCGGGAGGAACATGAATGCCCAGCACTTCTGGCTCTTGGCCAAATGGTCAAAGCACCTAACATAAGAAGGTCCTCAAGAAAAGGTTTCAGGTGGAAATCAATAGAAGCAAAGCACACAAAGGCCAGGGGATAGGTGCCAGATAGGGAGTGGAGGGAGGGTGGCCAGGGCACCAACAATGTGCAGTACTTCTCTCTGCTTTGGAGTTGCAATCTTTCTGCCAATTAGGCCCGTTTCTCATTGCTGCTCTTCACTTACTCTGTCCTCCGGCTAAACCACACCACTCATTCACCCAGCCTGTCAGCATGTGCCAGGCATTGTTCTAGCGCTGGAAAAAATAATAGTAAACCTAAGTTTCTTGCCTTGTGGAGCCTATATTCTCTCCGGGGAAGCCAATAATAAAAAATGAACAACATGCAAAAATAGAATCACATAAGATATCAGGTAAAGATATGTGTGATGACGAAAAATGGAGTAGGGTAAGAGAACAGAGGGTTAGGGCTCTTTTGTTGTTCTTTTGTTTTTGTTTTCCTTTTAGAAGGAGTGGTCAGGAAAGGCCTTTCTGAGGAGGTGATGACTCAGCAAAAACACAGGTGAGGTGCAGAAGTGAGTGAACGAAGCTAATGTTTAGCAAAAGAGAATCTAGGGGAAGAGGAGAGCATGTGCACAAGATCTGAGGTCAGAATGTGCCTTTCTTCTGTTGAACTACACAGAAGCTATGATGGCTGGAGTCTCGTGGGTGATGGAGGGTGGTAAGAAGTAGGGTGAGAGCCAGGAACTACATGGCATAGGTTTTGGAAACTATAGTCATGGTGTAGACTTTGGGTTTCATTCTAACTGTGGTGAGAAGTCACCGAAACCCGTTGAGTAGGTGAGTGGTGCATGTGCCTTATGTTTCCAAGGGATCACTGTAGGGAAGTATGTTGAGTATTTATTGCTATTTCAAAAACTATTAGAAAACGTAGTGGCTTAAAACAACAACCACTAACTTGCTGACAGGTCTGTGTGTTGGCCATTTGGGAAGGCCTCAGCTGGGGACACCTTGACTCTGCTCCAGTGCAGTTGTTGAGCTCACTCACACATAGGTGGTCTGTTGGCAGTCAGCTGGGAGCTGGAAGGCCTCCCTCATAGGTCTGACAGTTGGCTCAGGCTGAGAGCTGGGGGAGCCTTTGTTCTCCTCCACTAGTCCCTTCATGTGGACCCCTTCGTGTAGGTCTCCTCACAAGGCATGTGGAGCAGATCTGAGCAGGAAGATCTAAAGTCACTAATGGTTATGTTAAGTTGGAAATATTCATTAGCTGTACAGAAGTATTAAGTAGGCATATGGTATATGCATATGGACTTTAAAGGAGGGGTCGAGTTGGAGATACACGACCAACTGCTATTTAAAGCCAGTGGATTGCATGAGATCACATTGGTAGTGAATATACATAAAGAACAGAATAGATTCATGACTTAGTGGTTCTTAGGTTGGGATAAGAAATGGATTCAGCCGAAGAGACTAGGAAGTAGTAGGTGTTAGTACATTATTAAGCACAATATAACTAACACACCAAGCATAGATGATTAGTGTCATGAAACAAAGAGTATGTTTCATCTAATTCTGTGTACCTTCATTCTTCAAAATGAAGAGAACAAAAATTATTTGATTATTATTTACATTCTATTTCAGCGATTTTTCTTTCTTACTTTCCTATTATTTTCACTTCTATTCTTCAAAAGTCTCTTCCCATCCAGGTTCTGAAAAAAAAATAGAGTCCAAAATGCCAACTTCTTTGTTAATAAACACAAGTTGGAGGATATAGCTTCATATTTGGCAGATTTGCTACACAGTTACAGGCAGCCCTAGAAAACCACGGCCTCACCATGGGCTGGCCTTACTAGAAGTTTCTTAACTGCATATTCTGTTCTCCCAGATACTACTGTTCTGTTTTTATTTTTTATTTTTTGTGGACAATATAGCAAATGTAACCTTTGGGCAAGTCCAATAAATAGCATCCTACTTTGTTGCCAGGATTTAGGAAAAATAAAATTGAAACAGAGGATGGCCAACAGAGTTCAGAATGTCAATTTTATTATTGGCAAGTGCTCATTTGGAGGACTTAATCTTAGTTTGAGGGCCAAATGAACCTGCTAAACAAGCTTTGAAATTGGGTAGACTTAATGGCACACGACAGGCAGCACTGGGCTTAGGCAGGCCCCCAGCTGGTGGAGGTGGGCAAAGAGCTGCCCTAGGAGAACAATGGACAATCAATAGCTGCTTCTGTGGGCAGTTCAGCCTCAAAAGGGAGGAGGGAGGTTCTGGTTATATAAGTCTTGTTTGCTCTTCCCCAAATTATACCTTCAGTCCTGATGGAGTAAATAGAAGGGTAGAAAGAGAATAAAGCTTATACCCACTCAGGCATGGGGGTAAAATGTTGCCTCCACAAACATTCAGGACTTTTTCTTTGTAAAGGTATAGGCACTATTTCATATTTAGCTGCCTTTTGGGGGGGTACAAAAATGAATCAAGAGTAGTATTTCTAGAAGTAATTGGAATCCTTATAAACTGCTGTAAAACAACATCCTTTTATCTATAGTCTCATACACAAAAGGAATGAAATAAAAAAATTTACATGTACGTGTATTTGGGAGGTGTTAGGGAGTAGAAGAGTAGGAGCTTGGCAGAAGGATGAAGCACATGGCTTGGGCTTGATTCTGCTGAGTGTGATAAAAGGAAATGGTGGAGGAAAAACAGTGAATCTGACGTTCCCTGAATTACTGTGGTGGAAACATGGGCTCAGAACATTTGTGATGCTGTCCAGAGTCAAAGGTTGATGGAGAACAAAACGTCCAGTGTACATGTCAATATTCAGAAATTGAGCATTCTCTTGTTAGAGTGAATGGGCCAACATCAGGAATGGAATGAACACAACTTACCTAGACACCATGTCTTCTCCTTCATACAAGGACACTGGTGTGAGGAATCTGCTGCTATGATTTGGCCCCTGAAGCATTAGTAGGGAAATGAATTCTAGTGTGTCCCAAACGGAAAGACAGCAATCCTGGGTAATCTTCGCCCTAGGCACACTTCAAATCATACTTCCTATACCCACTTAATTACTTTAAGTTGACAGCTGCTTCTCAGGCAGCCCCCTAAATGGCAGTCACTCCGGAGAGGCGTCCCCAATGCACGAACTGCAGGATTGGGAGCACATAAAAACTATTCTCGATAACTCCACTTGAACAGAAGTTCAAGGATACATACCACCTCCCTCTGGATATGTTAACTATTTTTTAATGATGTTATCTGATATTTAACAATGTACGCAGAGCAGCAGAGCCTTGAGTTTGTTGTTTAAATATCTCTGATGCTGTGTCATAACAAATTAGTTTCTAAATGTTGCCAGTTTGGCAGACAAAGCTGATTATTTCCTGCAATCACACTGCATATGTGCACAAGATTATAATTAATGATCAGGGACGCCAGCCATACTATAATAATGATCCTTCAGTGTTTAGGAGCCGATTAGAGCAACTGGCACTTGTGCCCTCTATTGGGGCAAAGGCAAGAGAAAGGAGGCAGTGGATCTGGATAGATCTATCAGTGTCAGAGAATCAATAGTTTGCTGATTTCCGTTACAAATTTGAAGATTCTGGGGGACTTATTGACAAAGCTCCTGCTGTGAATATTAACAGAGTGTTTATGTAGCCTTCACTGAAGCTCAGTGCAAGTCCTAATTAGATTGGAATTGGTCTTTTGGCAACTTTGCAATATTCGCTTCCTCAATGTACCAGTATGCCACATGAGGACTCTGAGATCAGTGATATATTTCTAAAGAATTATATGAGCCCAAAATGTCAAGATATCAAAGGTGTTTCATCATAATGAAATGAGATTTATCAACTCTCAGTGTCCAAGATCTCAACTTTCTAAAAGACTGTGTTTTCTTTCTGGTTCTTGGCAAAAAACATGGCTAACAAGTGAATGTTCTTAAGCGAAGATGATAGCATCGACAATAAAAATGAGAGACGGAGGAAGGGGAGTGAGAGAAACACAAATCTTCATGAACGGAGCCTATTTTAAGAATGTATCTCAAGCCTGGGGCGCCTGGGTGGCTCAGTCATTAGGCGTCTGTCTTCAGCTCAGGTCATGATCCTGGGGTCCTGGGATCGAGCCCTGCATCGGACTCCCTGCTCAGTAGGAAGCCTGCTTCTCCCTCTCCCACTCCCCCTGCTTGTGTTCCCTCTCTCGCTGTTTCTCTCTGTCAAATAAATAAGTAAAATCTTAAAAAAAAAAAAAAAAAGACTGTATCTCAAGCCCTAGAATTCCAAAGCAATTACACTTCATCCAGGGATAATTTTAGATTGTCTAGCATTAAAAATGGTTTGATTTGCTTACCATTTAGGACTATCTCCTGTACCAATGGAAGTAAATCTATAGTTCCATGAAGCTTTATTGAGGTGCTGCTTACTGTGTATTCCAAAAAGCTTTGTATAACCTTAATTCTTCTACCACATCTTCCTATGATACTGCAATACAACATTCCAGAGCAAATCTAGTTGTTAATGAAAGGAACATCTGATGATTAAGCTCCTATAGTGGTATCTAGAGGTAATAACTTCAAACAATATTTCAATTAGACCTTTCATACCAGCAAAAAGAAAACATGGTGCTGACATCTAATGTTAAGAAACTATTTTTAGAGCTTGCCGAGAAATTCACAAGAGCCTGCATTCTTAACTGTGATTTGAATGGCACTTTCCTGGGATTCTTCTTCTTCTTCTTTCTCTCTCTCTCTTTTTTTTTTTTTTTAAGATTTTATTTATTTATTTATTTGAGAGAGAGAAGGGGGGTGGGGTGAGGAGCAGAGGGAGAGGGACAAGCAGACTCCATACTAAGCACAGAGCCCGATTTAGGGCTCAATCTCATGACCCTGAGATCATGACCCAAGCCAAAATCAAGAGTTGGACATTTAACTGACTGGGCCACCCAGGCACCCCTTCTGGGATCATTCTTAATCAGGTCCTTAAATTAAATGACTTAATCTTTCATCTAATTTTTAAAAAAATTGTTGGAGTGGGAAGGAAGGAGTTGGGTGTGTGTTTGATATTCTAGTTTGACCAGGAAGTCAGATGAAAGAAATTATAACAATTGTTTTTTTCTTACTCATAGTTCAGTTGAATAAACACATAGGGATACACCTGGAAGCGAACATACCTTGGGGATACCAAGGTAACTCTATCAATTCCTTGAGGTCTTTGCTGACTTCTACAGCAGACTGAGTAGTCCTTCTAGAGAGTAATCACTCTTTTCCAAAGCTTTCTGCACTCTTGAGAAACAGATACAGTGTAGAACCTTGTGACATCATGAGACTCAATGAACAGGACTTTGATGAGAAAGCTTAAACTTTTAAAAACTTGTTCTATTATTTGTTTTATTAATTTCCTTGCAGAATAATTTATGTACTACAAATTGCATTCATTCAAAGTGTATAATGTGATGACTTCTGACAAGTGTATAATAAAATTCTAGAAAATGTAAATTAATATAAAGAACAAATAGTAGATCTACAGTTGCCCAGGACAGGGGCAGAAGGAAGAACTGACTATAAGGGATGAAAATGGAAATGTCCTCTATCATGGTTTTAGTGATAGTTCCACAGGCATTGTAGGTTTTTCATCAAGAATATTCTGAAATTTTTGTTTATATTTATTATTAACAGTGTGAGTTATTGATTTAGATCCTGTTTTTGTGGGTATGTTTTCTAATTTTTTTTCTCTCTCAATTTCTTCCCTTTTCTGGAATTTTAAACATTGTCAATAAAAAAACTCAAAGCGATAATGGAACTGAGTCCAATCTGGGAACCGCTTAAATATGGATTGAATGTATCAGCTTTATCAAACTGATTTTTCTAGAAAGTTGAATGTAAATACTTTGCATAATTAAAAAGTTAGACTATGCATAATGAAGGCTAAAATTCATATAGAAGAATACTATTAAACACCTCATAAATGTGACAAGACTCTGGAATGCCTCGCTGGGATCAGTGATCATGTCATCTTCATGGATATGGGCACTTCTGCTTTGAAAGTGAAGGAGAAGCTGCCTTATTCTAACTTTAAAGAGAAAAGTAACCAGTGACCTTGCCTCTACAACATACCTTATACAATAACTGTCCAGTGTTGATAAATTAGTTCCTTTACTTTCTGTCATTTTACCTTCTACTTTGAATCTAACTTTGGAGAAATTTTTTATTTTATTATGATTATCCTACACAGTCATGTATATAGTGGGCACTAAGCACGTTCTAAATACATGAATGGAGTAAGTTTGGTTTATTCTGAGCTGATGTTTCAATGGGAGCTCTAATTAATCTGACAAGAATGGATTTGGGGAACATTAGGTCTCTCTGGAACTGCTGTGTATAGAAATACATGATGTGCTCCCTCTTCTGTATTCCTACACTCTACCAAACTGAATCTCAAATTCTTCATTTATACTTATGGATAGATTACTAATAATGCATTTTAAAAATGTTTCTCCTGCACGGTATTTACATTTTAATAAGGTTGTAGTACAAAAACTAAAGGCCTGAAGCTCAGAAAAGAGAATTCAATGTCTCAGTTAATGGATGGAGGAAGATTTCAGGGCCCATAAAGACACACCCCCATTTTCAAGCATGATGCAGTTACAGGATGTGTATTGTATAGGTATTCAGTGTCCAAGAGATCTTGAAGAAAAATTCAATAGGTAACTGGTACCATGCGTTCCTATTTTTGGAAGAAGTATATTATAGGATTTCAAGCACATACAAGTTGTAAAAGTTAAATAGCAGCCTATGTAAGCAACTCATTTTTCTTACAACCTGACTTCTTAGGCTAAGTGCTTCCCAGTATCTGTATAATATCTGAGGTACATCTGAACACTACTCAGTTAGCAAGTATTTATTGAAACTTGTTTGTTCTTAACCTTTACTAGAAGATATATGAGACATAGCCATTGCCCTTATAAAATTTATAATGGCAAAAACGAAAGAAAATTCAGTAATGAGTTGCATAGAATTTAAGGGAGTTCAAATGGCTGGCAAAGACAAACTTATTTTGGAAGGTAGGGTTTCTTGAACTCTATTTGAAGAACAAACATGTTTTGTAATAGCCTGAAATGTAACAAAGTCAGGGGGAGTTGAGGAAGAGTCATCTTATAGGAGAGGAGAGAATACTGTCGTGGGAATTGCTGTTCTCACTTTTGTTCTTAGACTAGTCTCAAATGTGCTTTGAAATACTCTCCTTCATGAGTGAGTGTCCTGGGTTTATGGACTTTATTTTTGGTGTTAACGTTTAATTTCTGTTAGTATCATGCTGTGCAAAGAAATCCAAGCACCAGCAGCTTGGGTATCATCTAGGACCGTGTTAGAAGTGCAATTCTCAGGACCCAGTCCAGCCCTACTGGATGAGAACCTGCACTTCCACAAGATCCCAGGTGACTCATATGCACAGTAAATTTTAAGAACTATGCTCTAGAAAACTGTTGCCGCATCCTAGAATCACTTGGGGAGCTGTGAAAATCCTGATGCTCAAGCCACACTCCATATCTGTTAAGTCAAAATGTGATGAATGGGTACCTGGGCATTACAATTGTTTTTTAAAGCTGCCCAGGAGGTTCCAGTGTGCACACAGGTTGAGCATCAGTCTGTGAGATACTGCCACATAGCACTTGGAGAAGCAGCAGGTAGAATTTAAGAGTATCTCTCAATACTTTATAAATTCTGATTACCTAACTTGCTTTACAAATTCTCATTGAGTGCACACAAAGTATTAGCATATCCTTTTAATCTGTGTGTAAAAATTTAATTAGGCATCATTTGAAATGCAGCTGCTCTTGAGACTGGCTTTTCCTTTCTCAAGATTTTTCTTTAGACAGGTTTGGCTATGTAAAATTTTAAACATTGAAGTTTTTTGGTTCCCATAAGGAATATGCAGTAACAACATTTGATCAAAGATGAACAGGATGAAATAAATAGGATATACTGTAAAAGAAACATTCTTTCTATGTGAGAATTCATCTGAAATGCCCTTTTGTTAGGGCAACTTCCCTAACAAATAAGAAAATTTTTATCTTTTAAAATAATTATTTCTTTTTTGTAATCCTTGAACCATAAATAGGAAAGTATAATTTAATCATTCATAGTGATAAAAATAACCATTTTAAAAAAATGGTAAGTATTCAAAAAAATAAAATGTTAGAGGTTAGACATTTGGGGAGATCAAAGAGATTCACTCGATATGTTGGAGAAAAATTTAATATACCTTTTTTGTCTGTTCCTATGAAACTTACAGAAGAGGCTTATGAATCCAAATTTGATTTAGAATTAACAGAAGTAAGTCTTCATTTTTCTACATATTGTTGATGCAAATAATTTTGTGGAATTTTATCAGTAAGTTTCACTTATCTGCATGCTTATGTTATTCTTCAGTAACTTAAAAATTTTTAGGTATATTTAAGGTCAAAATGAAAAATAAAGTGTTAAACCTCATTATAAAGTATCATTATATTCTGAAATTAGGTTTAAGGATGAGCCCAATGGATAAAAACACTTTTTTTTTCCACAAATCAGATTTTGTTATTTTCTTCAGCAAATATCTTACATGTATATGTGTTTTATTTAATTTTTTTAAAGATTTTTAAGTTTTTTTAAAAATTGAGATATAATTGACATATAACATGATATTCGTATATTAGTTTTGGGTGTACAACATCATGATTCCATATTTGGATATATTATGAAATGATCACCATAAGTCTAGTTAACATCCACAACACACATAGTTAAATGTTTTTTCCTTTTGGTAAGTCCTAGGGATGTAATGTATAGCATGATGACTATAGTTAATAATATTGTATTATATATTTGAAAGTTGCTGTGTGTGTGTGTGTATTTTAAATTATTATTTTGAAATAATTTTAGATTTACAGAATAATTGGAAAAATAGTACTAAAAGGGGCAGAATTTCCATAAAGGTGGAGTAAGGACTTCTGAAAGTCTGCTCCTCACCGAAAACAATAAAAACACTGGCAAAATTGTTAAAATCAGCTTTTTCTGAATTCGGAAAATAAGCTAAAGGTTTTCAAAGATCCAAAAAAAAGTTCATTCAAAAACAAATGATCATGACCTGAGTGGAAATCAAGAGTCAGATGCTTAGCTGACTGAGCCACCCCAGTGCCTCCAGGTATCTTTTTGAAATAGTGGTTTTGTTTCCTTCAGGTATATATATCCAGAAGCGGAATTGCTGAATCATATGATAGTTCTATTTCTTAATTTTTGAGGAATCTCCACACTGTTTTTCATAGTGACTACACTAATTTACATTCCTACCAACAACACACAAGGGTTCCCTTTCTTCCACATTCTTGTCAACACTTATTTCTTTTCCTTTTGATGAAAGCCAATACAAAAGGTATGAAGTGATATCTTGTGGTTTTGATTTGCATTCCCCTGATCAGTTATGTTGAGCATCTTTTCATGTATCTGTTAGCCATTTGTATGGAAAAATGGCTCTTTAGGTTCTTTGCCCAGTTTTTTAATTGAAATGTTTATTTTTTTGCTAGTGAGTTGTATGAGTTCCTTATGTGTTTTGGATATCAACCCCTTATTAGATACATGATTTGCAAATATTTTCTCTCATTCCATAGGTTGCCTTTTCATTTTGTTGAGTGTTTCTTTTGCTGTGCAGAAGCTTTTTAATTTGATGTAGTCTCACTTGTTGATTTTTGCTTTTGTTGCTTATGGTTTTGGTGTCATATTCAAAAAAATCATTGCTAAGACCCTTATCAAGGGAGCTTTTCCTGTCTTTTTTATTCTAGGAATTTTACAGTTTCAGATCTTATGTTTAAATCTTTAATCCATTTTGTTTATGTGAGTGGTGTAAGATAGGGATCCAACTTCATTTTTCAACATGTGAATATCTAGTTATCCCAGCACCATTTATTGAAGAGACTATCATCTCCCCCATTGAGTATTCTTTGCTCACTTGTCACATATTAATTTGTGAGGGTTAATTTTTGGGCTCTTGATTCTGTTTTATTGGTCTATGTGTCTGTTTTTGTGCCAGTACCATACTCTTGATTGATATAGCTTTGCAGTATTGTTTGAAATAAGGAGATATGATACCTTTCTTCTCCTTTCTCAGGATTGCTTTGGCTATCTGGGATTTTTTGTGGTTCCATACAGATTTTAGAATTGTTTTGTTTTTATTTCTGTGAAAAAAATGCCATTAGAATTTTGATAGGGATTTGGTTTTCCAAAGAGGATATACAAATGGCTAATGAGCCCAAGAGAAAATGTCAACATCATTAGCCATTAGGGAAATGAACATCAAAACCACAATGAAATATCACTTAACATTCATTAGGATGGCTTTGGAAAAAAAAAAAAAGCCAGTAACAAGTGATGACAAGGTTGTGGAGAAATTGGAACCCTCATATTTTGCTGGTAGATTTATAAAATGCTGCCGCTTGGGAAAACAGTTTGGAAGTTTCTCAAAATATTAAACATAGAATTACCATATAAACCAGTAATTCAACTTATAGGTATTTACCCAAGAGAAACAAAACATGTATCAACTCAAAAACTTGTACATAAATATTTATAACATTATCATAAGAATTTGCTCCCTCAATAGATGAATGCAAATGTCAACTAAAATGGATAAACAAAATGTGGCTTATCAATGCAATGGAATATTATTCTGTAACAAAGTAAATGAATAAGAGGTACATGTTACAACATTGATGAACCTTGAACACATTATGCTAATTAAAAGCATCCAGTTTCTAAGGACCACATACACGATACTCTGTTTATTTTTATTTCATTTATTTTTTTAAAGATTTTATTTATTTATTTATTTGTCAGAACAGCGGCAGGCAGAGGGAGAAGCAGGCTCCCTACTGAGAAGGGAGCCCAACGTGGGGCTGGATCCCAGGACCCTGGGATCATGACCTGAGCCAAAGGTAGATGCTTAACCCACTGAGCCACCCAGGTGTCCCTATTTTTTATTTTTAAGTAGGCTCCATGTCTAGCATGAAGCCCAGTGCTGGGGTTGAACTCATGCAAGACCTGGGCTGAGATCAAGAGTCAGATGCTTAACTGACTGGGCCACCCAGGCACCCCACATATTACTCTGTTTATATTAAATGTCCAGAATAAATAAATTAATCAGTCAGAAAGTAGGTTTGTGGTTGTTAGAGTCTGAGTTTAGGGGAAAATGGGAAGTGACTGATAATGAGGTGATGAAAATGTTCTAAAATTAGACAGGTGGTGATTATGAACCATAAATCCAGATAAATGACCTCTAGATAAGTGGGGTTATAAATATATATCCGTGGTTAGAATTTGTTTGTGATTAGGTTAACACAAATAGGCTAAACTTTGGTACTATTCTGTGGGTTTGCTGCTTAATATTTAATAATTAATATTTAAAACCAGTTAAAACCATCAACTAGTCCCTGATTCTACCATACTTTGAACATATTTAAGGGAATATAGTCACCCTGTTTCACTTTGCTGATCTTATTGATATATTTGCCTCTTTGATGTTTGATTTATCCTTTTTATTCAACTACCTCATGTTTTTGAGCTAATGGTAAAGTTTTACTATTTTTGTTGTGGACATGTAGAAAAACTCACATAATTCTTAATAGTTGAAGTGGCACCCTGAACTTGAAAAACAGAAAACTACTAGGCATGCACTTTAATCTCAGACTTCATGCTACCCAAAATGTAAGAAAGACAAGCTGAGCTCAACTCATTTTTTTGGTTGAAAATAATTCTTATGCCCATTTTTTGTGTGTGTGTGGTTTAATTAGAACTACACTTTCTTCCTGAAAGTATGTGAAATAAGTTGCCTTCAAAAATAAAAACAAAACAGAATATTCTGGGTGTCTTAAATTGATGCCCCAAGAGGGCAGGGCAATGAATATCTTAATCTCTTATTTATTCACAGTGGCTGACATATAGGAAGCATACAGTACTTATTTGCTAAGTGAACAAATGTTCAGGTGAACAAACTCTGCCTGATGTTACACAGATCAAATCTGAGAATGGGAACTGGAGACTGAGTACAGTGGGAATGTGAATCATTAAAGAAGTCATTTTGATTAATTCTACTGGATCCCATGTAATTAGGCAAGTCTGAAGATTTTACTTGATTTTAGCCATGTAATTATTTCTGAACTTCTGCTTACTGCCTCCAGTGTACAAATGGCCTGAGATAATTTCTTTCTGTCACAAGATTTCTCAGGATGGTTCATAGCTGTACCAGTCATTTTTCTATAATACTTTCTAGAGTATCACATTATCTTTTGACAGACTGGTAATTAACCTACGTCTTCATTAGATAGAGAAGAAGATATATGGGTTTTAAGCATTCTTAATAATGAGATGATGTATTTCTAATCAAATTGGGATCTAATATATTAGTGATGAGTATTATAGGGCTTACTAATTTAATTTACATTCGTTTATCTAACAACCATTATTCATAGTTCCAGGAAGCTTATTATAGGCCAAGTAATGTTTACTGAAGTATTCCAGTGACCCTTTGAAATATTATAATTTCTTGATCTGTTGGAAATAAGGTTGATTTCAGACTGACATAAGTGTGTCTATGCTTTCTGTTAGCCTGTTTAGGGCAGGCATTTAGAATTTTTCAACATCTATCTTTGTTAGATAATAAGTTATTGATAAATAGCTTTTAATTGATTGATAGATACTTTCTATCTGAGGTATTTAATACATTGCATTAGAAAGGATGAGCTATGTTATGCTGAAGAAACAACTCCGTAGCTTAAAGTAATGTGGTAGATTATATTATTGTTTCCAATTATTTGCTTTCCTTCCTGTCACAAGATCATATAGCCCTGTTGGTTCCCATGTGACATACAGTGCCTCCTTGTGGGATGATGTACACCCCTACCTTGTTGACATGAGACTAGGCCATTGTCTTGCTTTTGCCAATGATGTGTGAATGAGTATGATGTATACCACATTCAAACAGACACTTTAGTAGCCACTGTAGGATTCTACTTCTACTCTCATTCTTTTCTCCATAGCATTAGTTCAAGACTTGGGTGCTTACTGAGGGCTACCTACTGAGATGAGGATTACACATAGAATAGCAATTCAGAGCTGTGGCTCTGCATGGCCATAATGTAACGTGAGAGAGAGATAAGCATTTGTTATTGTAAACCACTCCCATTTGGGGTTTGTTTGTTCTTACAGCCTTATCTAACAAAAGCTGACTAATACAAATAGGAGTTATGTCTCACTTATTCTACACATCCATTCTACATGCTTTATGTAGTGTTTTTCATTGTCCTCCCTCAGAGACCCAGTTTCACAGAGGTTTCACCATCAGAAACATTGCCAGTTGATGTGGCAGAGGGGAAGCAGCATGATAAATCATGATTCAGCTGTTGAAGTCTTCCTCTTGGAAGGGACTTACGTCAAATTTGTTCACATTTCAATGACTAAAGCAAGTAACATGGCTTAGTTTAATTCAAGGGGGTAAAAGGAAGAAAACCAACAAAATAAGTGAATCGTAAATGGATTGCCACGTAAACTAATAATCCACAGTTTACAATCTCTTTCAGGACTGATTGAGTGCATCAGCTTCTGTTTGCAAAGAATTCAGGTCTGACTTTGGAACATTCTCTCAGAAAAGACTGATACACAGAACTGACAGTACTGATACAGAATACAACAAACTTGAGGAGACCATTGAAAACCAAATTACATTGATAATTTGAGTGAATCCATGACTTATAAATTGCTATTTGAGGACAAAAGCTGGGATAGTCCACTAGTTTGTAATACATTTTTGTGATGATGGAAATGTTCTACTTCTGCACTGTCCAATATGGTAGCTACTACCAACATGTAGCTGCTGAGCTCTTGAAATGTGGCTAGTACAAATGAGGAACTGACCTCTGCATTTTAAAAATTTAAATTAGTTTAAGTTTAAATAGCCACAGGTGACTATTGTATTAGACAATTCATGTTTAGAAGCAAATCCATGTCTTTGGGTGAAATAGTTTCATTTGTTCTCGGTCTGTCTTAGAAAAGCAACTTTTGGGATGCCTGGATGGCTCAGTCAGTTAAGTGTCTGCTCTTGGCTCAGGTCATGATCTCAGGATCCTTGGATAGAGTCCTGCGTTGGGCTCTCTGCTCAGCGGGGAGTCTACTTCTCCCTTACCCTCCCTCTGTGCTCTCCCGCCCACTCTCAAATAAATAAATAAAATCATAAAAAAAAAGAAAAGCAACTTATAGCTTTTCCCATTTTAGGTTTTCCTTTTTTATAGATGCAAGATTTCCCAAAGTTCTGGGTCTGCCTGCCACCGTCTTGAACAATCAGAAATATACTGAGGTGATTCCTTGAGGTCAATAATGGCCTTAATGCCTTACTCTGGAGAAACATGCCTTAAAGAGCCCCATAGATTTCATGGTATGAGTCTCCTCAGAAATTCTTCTGTAATGCCAAGTTAAAAGGTAGACAATAGGTGTCAGTTATAGACTAAAGATCATTTGCTTTGCTATCTCTCCCTAACTCCTGGTATGAATATATAAACATCACTTGACATGTTTGTGTTGGATGGCTAATAGGTATCTTAGACTTAATATATCTAAAACCAAAATCTTTTTCCTTCCCAAATTTTACCTGCTCCCAGCATAACCCATCTAAAAAAATTTTACTTAATTGCAAAAAAAAAAAAAAAACCTTGGGAGTCATTTCTAATTCAATTTTCTCTCTTATAACCGTATCCCAGTGAATCAGTAAATCCCATTCTTCAAAATATGTACAAAATCCAAGTGCTCATCATTCCCTTTACTGCCACTTCCTAAGTTATAACAACATCACTTTCTGCTTGGATTGCTATGATGCTTGTTAATGGATCTTTTACTCCTTTTGGTCTCCCTGTTTCCTTACTGTCTTTTCCCCAAGAAAACCAAAATTCTTTTAAAACATAAGACAAATCACATGATTCCTAACCCATGTAAGGCCTATAAAGCCCTTATCATTTGGCTTCTGACTACCTCTTCTCACTTCAGCTAAAAAAAAGTCTCTGCTCTTCATTGAACACATCAAACAACTTCCCACCTCAGGCCCTTTGCACTTGCTGTGCCTGCTGCTCTGAAAGCTTTCTCCCCAGAGATCTGTAGGGCTTGCTTCTGCTCTTTATTCAAGATTCTGGCTCAAAAATCATTTCTTTAGAGAGACTTTCCCTGACCACATTGTCTAAAATGTCTCTATTCTCTGTCTTTTCACTCTGGTTTATTTTTCCACTAATTTCTACCTGACTTTATATTGTATATTATTTGTTTAGATTTTTGTTTGTTTTAGTCAACTCTCTTCTTCCAGTAGAATGTAAGCACTTTAATAAGGCCCCGCACTTTGTCTTATTTACAACTGTATCCTCACTTCCTAAAACAAGGCAGGGCATAGAATAGAGGCTAAATAAATATTCATTGATTAAATGAATGAATTTCTGAATAATTGTGCACGCATTAATTATACTCTTTGGTAAAAGGATTTTTAGTTTGACAGTAAATTGCCTTAGATAGAGTCCATTAGGAAATCATTGGTTACCTACTTATCTGGCAATTCCAAAGGCAATTAATAGTGACTAGAAGACAATTTCATTTTATGTGTAATGTATTTTTGAATCATGCTTTACCAACATTTTAGACAAATGAACAGGAGTTATGGTGTTTAGACTAAGTCAATTTCTAATAGACTTTCAAACTATGGGATTGTTTTCCAAGTGGTCAAGTGGTTATTCAGTAGTTCATATTTTTCTTGAAAAGTTATTTTTTAAAAGGCATTTACCAATTCAAGTGATGTGCAGTATACAGTATGTGGGCAACTGACAAGATAATTTCCATCCCTTAAATTATTATGTGATTCCAGAAGGCCTTATAAACTTTATCTAATAAAGCTTCAGTAACTGATGACTAAGGAAAGCATTTGAAATATTCCACACTTTCATGGCTCTTTAGGGCATCTTATCTCAGCAGGAAGAAACTGTCAGGGGCCCTCAAGATCTAGCAGACACTGCACAGTGTGAGTGCTCACCTGGCCTTTTAAAGTGATCCAAGACAGATGCTCGCCATGCATGTGAATATTGGATTCCCCAACATCTTCTTGTTCCATTTACCTAGCTCCTTTGATCTCCTCTTGTTTTCCTATTTTTCATCCCTGACACCAGTTTCTGAGTATTAATTCTGAGGCTGGGCTTACCACGACAGGTCCAAGCTTTTTCTGTTCAGGCTCCTTCCTCTTAATCTCTGGGAACCTCATCTAGAAATTCTACCTGCAGTCTCTCTCTGACTGCAACTGTCACATAGCTTCTTCACTCAAACTGGCCTTCATAATTCATGAGTTTCAGTTTTGTAATGCTCAATGGCACACAATTTACAAGAAAAATTTCCTGGGTCTCTCTATTTTAGTAGATTTACTGTTTATTGGATCATACAAAGGGGCTTTATTCTTACAGAGACAAAATTGAAGAGGGTAAGTGCTATTAATTGGAAGGCTATCTTAATGCTCAAAAATTTAAGTGTTTCTCATTTCTCAGAAGAGAAAACTGAGGCTCAAAGAAATGACTTAAATTATTTTCCCTGATTTTACATGATAGTAATTGATGGAATTTGCATTGAAAAGGAGTTCTATATCATTGTAAATTCCATGATCTTCCTGCTACATTGTTTTTATAAAACATATATATTTAAGAAACAAATTCTAACATATAATAAATGTTAAAAAGGAAAAAAAGGAAGACTCCGAATACCTTAAAATCTTATATCGGGGAGCTAAAACTGTTACTAAAGCCTTAAAATTAAATTCTGCTTTTAATGTTCCAGGAAGGATCCTTTGGCATTACATCATTACTCTTTCCAAATTTAACTAATTTAAAGGTGACATGAATAAAATATTCATTAAAACTACAGTAGCCATTTATCTATGACCTTTAACAAAGCTGCTATTAACTTTCAATTGACTCACAGTTGTAGATTGAACCTTACCTAATAAAGTATCCATTCTATTCTAAACCTTCGTGGTAGAGTTTTGATTTACATCCAAAAACTGTCTATAAATACTCCACCTTAGCCAGCTGCATGCCTCCTACTTCTTATTTCTTAAATCACAGTAATGCTTCAAGCCAATATTATTCCTAGTATTTCAGTAAAGAACATCTCTATTAAGTACATTTGAAGCTCTCTATTTTAATTACTGATTCCTTTAATCTAGATTTCCTTATAGGGAATAGCAATGCCAAATGGTTTTTAAAGGATTCAAAAATGTTCCCAGGTGAACTAATTATGCTTTTTTATTTCCATAACGATTGTAGTAGAACCTTCTGAGGAATATTTCTGATAGATCTGTATCCCTTGCCTCTCCCCCAAAACTCATTCCTGAGATCTTACACATGCAAAATACACATTTATACTTACTATAAGGTTAAATACTCATCATCTATCTGAATCTAATCTGCCTAAATTTCCAAAGTCTAATTGATTTGAAATTATATTTTAGCACAAAATAATTAAATCTGAAGAAGAGCCAACAAAGTAAATATATGGTAGCCAAGGTAGAATTTCAAATCCCTTTTGCTATAGATATCTCCCACTTTCCAACTTCTCTACCCTCCTTTGCTCTGTATCCAGAAAGAGATTGGTCTGTATGGACTCCAAACATTGGCTTCTTATGCTCTCTGACATCTGGTTGGGTTTGGTCAGTAGGAGCCTGGAAAGAGAAAAGGGGATTCAGGTCAGAGTATTCTGGGTATTTATTTCTCTGTAGGGAAAACCCTCTCCTTGTAGAGTGTTCTTGGGTTGATTGTGACCCTCCAGGTAAGATCACTGTTCCTCTCAAGATGACCTTCTCTGTATGCTTCTATTCTGGTTCTGGTAATGGTTTCTTTGTTTCTTCACATCTAGGAGTTAAATCGTTTTACTGCTACTAATCACAGGTCACCCCACTATCCTGTCTGGTTCACCTGGACCCCAAAGCAGTGCCTTTATAAATAACCTGTCCTTGATTTATCATAATTTAAGTGCACTATTCATTTCCTATTGGGATCTTGACCATTACATATACTTCTGAAGCCTAGAAAATATTTTTTTTTAACTGTATATAATTGTATTTTTCTGAAAGTCAGGAACCATGATTTGGTTACTATGCACAGTACTAAATTTGTTCCAGATTTAATAACATCGAGTAGTTTCAAAGTACTTCTTTGGTCAATTTTATACTTCCAAATTCATATTTCTGATGTTACCATGATGCTTCAAGTCAGCCTTATTCCTGAAATACACTTATTTCAGAAATAACACCTGTTTATTAAGTGCATTTAAAACTCTCAATTTTATTCAACATCTTTTACAACTAGTCTTTATTCTGGGCATTCCTGAAAAAAAAATTAAATAAGGTGTTTTATTCACTTATTTTATTTTTAAACTAACAATACTTTTTAATGAATGGCAAAGAGACATAAAACTCCTCTGAGTTGTCATAATGTGAATTCTCTGCTGATTCAAGAATTACTGTAGGTTCCGCAAGGGCTCTGTTTTGTTGTGTTGTTTTGTTTTCAAGTTTTATTTAAATTCTAGTTAGTTAACATACAGTGAATTTTAGTTTCAGGTGTAGAGTTTAGTGATTCTCTCTTTATGCTCTCTCTGTCACCACAAGTGAAAGGCTCTGTTTTTAAAGTAAGTGCATGATGATAACTTTGGGTACTTCTGCTTCAGACACACTCATGCTTGTGGTGGACAATGCTCCTGTTGAAAAGAGTTAGAGGAGTTAGATGAAATATGGCAACTCTCTTCTTGGAAATGGTGAGGAGCAGTTTAGGTTAAGATGCTGGAGAAGAGGAATCACAGAGAGAAATGTTAGAAGCCAGGAGACAAACAATTAGCACAGTGCTTCAGCCAGAAACAGACTCACACAAATATACAAATTGATTCATGATAAATGGTCTATAACTGAGGCATAGGGAAAAGAATGACCTTCTCAATAGATGTTTCCAGGTAAATTTGATAATTATATAAGAAAAAATTAACCTTGACTCATACTTCACACCATAGAAAAGTATTTATTTCAATTGGATCACCAGTCCAAATGTAAAGGATAAACCAATAACCTTCTAAAATAAAACCTACTAGAGCATCTTCATGACCTCAGGGTATACAAGGTTTTGTGAAATGGGATGCAAAAATACTAGCTGTAGAAAAATTAATTGTACTACATTAAAAATGAAGACCTTCTGTTTATTAAGTAGTATCATTGAAATAGTGGAAATAGATGTCATACAGATAGGATAAAGGACTGGTATTTAGAAAATATTAACTTGAAAAAATCAATTAAAAAAATCACCCAATAGAAAAATGGTCAAAAGACTTCAAAAGACATTTTACAAAGACATATATCTACATAGTCAATAAACAATTTGAAATAGTTACTTATTCTCATTAATCATCAGGGGAGTGAAAATTTAAATGGCAAAAAATACCACTACATATACACCAAAACAGCATCCAAATGAAAGGATTGAGAATACCAAATATTGGTTGGGATGTAGAGCAACTGGAATTTTCTTACACTGCTCATGGTGTATAAACATTAAAAACATTCTTGAGATCTGTTTGGCAGTATATACCAAAGTTGATCATGTGCACACTTGGACACATCGATTCCACTGCTGCATATATGCCCAAAGGAAATATGTGTATTTGTTCATCATAAGACATTTAAAAGAATGTTCACAGAACTATTATTCACAATAGGCAAACACGGGAAGTGACCCAAATGTCAAACAGCAGTATCATGGACAAAACACATTTCATGTATCTCTTACAGTGGATTATTATAAAGCAATGAGAATGCAGAATATATTGCTACACAAATAACATGTGTTGAGTGCTATCAGCTAGGACAGTGATTGCAGGAGTAGTGACAGAGAGAGCATGAAGTAGTAGATGCTGGTAGTATTCTCTTTCTTCAATTTAAAGCTGGTTACAACGGGTGAATAGTTACTGAGCTGTGTGATATACTTTAGCCAAAAGCTTTACCTAAAAAGAAAAAAAGATGGTGTATTTTGCTGAGCAAAATAAGTCAATCAGAGAAAGACAATTACCATATGGTTTCACTCATACGGGGAATATAAGAAAAGGTGAAGAGGATCATAGGGGAAGGAAGGGAAAACTGAATGGGAAGAAATCAGAGAGGGAGAGAAACCATGAGAGACTCTAAACTATAGGAAACAAACTGAGGGTTGCTGGAGGGGAGTGGGTGGGGGGATGGGGTAACTGGGTGATGGGCAGTAAGGAGGGCACGTGATTTGATGAGCACTGGGTGTTACATGCAACTGATGAATTATTGAACACTACATCTGAAACTAATGATGTACTCTATGTTGGCTAATTAAATAAAAAAAAGAAAAAGAGAGGGTATCCCTTTTTCCAGGAAAATGACAGCAAACTAATTCCTCTGTTTAGTGGAAAAACAAAAACAAAACAAATAGTGCACTATATATTTCAAGGTACAGTCATCATGGGTAAGCTTGATGTATTTAGGAGTTATCAACAGCAGCCAGTAATTAAAAGACCACAGCTTTAATAGAATCTTTTAATCAAATATCATTGATACTTGAGATACTGGTGTCAAGAGGAAGAATTTCTTTAGTTCTTTGGTTTCTCTAATCTCTAGAGGCTTTGGAATTTTTCAGAACACAGTTATTTTTTGACTTCTTCCACCTTTTCTCCATTTCCCTTCACCCAAAGGAGCCGTTCAGGGAGAAGTACATGAGAACCTTGGAGGTTACTTCAGAAACTGGTCTTCCTCATTTTCCCTTCACCTCAAATTTCCATCTTATGAAAGTTTGAGCGTTTCTCTTGGGAGTTTTGGGGAAGTGTAGCATTGGCGTACTTTAAAATTTCATCAGGAGTAAATATACATTTAAAACAATTACTTTGTGATCCAAAGTTTAGCACCCAACTAAGGCCCACTAACAATCAACAGATGAACTGTATCAATACCTTGAAAAGAGAAGTGTGAGCATTTCTCAGCCATCCTTGGCCAAAGATTTCTTGGACTTGTGCCATTGCTGTGAAAGGTCTATTTTCAGGAAACTGTGCCTCAGGTCCTATAATCTGCTCAAGCTGCCTCATTTGTGAATAATTGGAAGATTGAGAAATTCTGATTCCATCCAGCTGGAGGATTTTCAGTAACAACTGCAAAAAACTTTCCAAAGGGTCTTTATGTTTCCACTCTTTCTCTACCATAGTCTGCTCTTAATGCAGTAGCCAGAGATTTTTTTTACTGCCATGCATATAACTCTCCAATAATTTTCTATCTAATTTATAATCTCAATACTTTCCATGACTATAAAACTGTAGTGCTCTAGGCAGTGGTATGCCGGCAAATATTTAACAACCAAATCTCTGGGGGAAGGGAATCTTGGATGTGTAGCATTTGCTGATTTCCATGTAAATGGTCCCACCATGCCTGAAGTTAAGGTGCCAGTGGTTCAATAGTAGGCTCACAAAACTCCTGAAATTTTTATAAAAAGCTCATGTAACACCGTGTGAGCTGGTTTCAGCACACCACCATATCTAGGCTATCTCTCTGACCTGGTTTCCTTCCATTTCCCCCTTGTTCACCCGACTCCAGGCTTCTGGCTTCTCTCCTGTTACTCTCTAGTCCTTACCCTACTTTTTTCTTCTTACGATTTTTCACTCTATGATGTTAGAATGTCAGGTTTGTGGAGGCAGGGATTATATCCTCCAAACCTAAAGAGTACCAGACTCCTAAAAGATGTTTAATCAATACTTACTGAGTAAAAGAATAAATGTTATATTCATTAGCATGCCTTTATCTACATTTAGAAAAGTATTTAGTTGTCATATTGAAAGGCAAATAAATTATAGTAATTATAAGAGCCATAGAGTAGGTGTGCATAGCCATGATTATCAAAGTCAAGTTGGGCAGATACTAGGTGCATGTATCTGTTACTAAGCTCAGTATATCCATAGGTTCTCAAAAAATGGCTTTACTGGAAATATTTGGTGCTGCCAGACTAGCCAGTAGGATGTCACCACCACTTAGCAGTAGGAAGGAATCTTTGGGGGCAAAAGTTTCAAGCATATTAACATTCTCAGAAGCAGAATTACAAAAAGTAATGGGCTTAAGGAATAATATCTGGGGCTGTGGGCCAACAGTGTGTTTTCACATATGGTCAGCAAGGAAGAGATGCTGTGTCATGTGTCATGCTTTGCAGTCAGGTCACTGGGAGAGAAAATTCCAATACAACATTAATGAATAGGGGAGATTAATTTTTCCCAAGTTTTTGCAGCATACCACCCACATTATAATCCTAAAGAATGAACAGCTGTGAAATGTTTCCAACTCCTGAGCCTAATTTGTTAAAAACTAATCAGAGATATATGAATGAGAAGAGGTAATCAGTGGTTAACCAAAATAAAAGAGAAGCAGATATTTTGACTTTGTCCTGAGGTAGGTTATCCTCTTACTCGCAAATTCCTGTTTTCATGCCGTTAGTTTGGCTGTAAGCATTGCTGAAACATTGACAAGGAAAAAATGGCTGACCATATAGCTATGAGTTGCCCATGGAAGTGTTCATCTGTGGGTAGAAGAATGTCCTTCAGTGATGTATTTGTTCTAATACTATCAAAGTGTATTTGATCAAGTCAGGGAGTAAGGGCCTATGTGCTTCCTCTCAGAGGGCACATATTAGAGAAATAAAGAGAGAGAGAAATTCCATCCTGGTATGTTTAGAAGCATTTGTATACTGGTAAACTTTTTTATGGAATATGAAGTTAACCCTTCAGAAATAATGTAATCTCTTTAAGGGATACAGATATTATCCATTTTTAGCTTCAACTGTGTAGGCAATGCTCAGTGGCTTAGGACAAAAATCCTCTTTATCCCTCCACATCTTATGATATAAGAGCCATTAAAAATTAGTTCCAGAAACTGGCAAAAGTGATGCAAAGTAGATATGAATTAGGAAAAACAACATTCTCAGAACACCTCTCTGTACCTGCAGGTGGATATATGATCCAATAGCACCTCCGTATACATCTCCCAGTGAGATATCCAGACTATAAGTAAGGTTTATCTTTTCTTCACCAGATCCCCAATGCTGAGCCTTGAAAATGAGGAATGTATGCTTGTGTGCAAAATGGGAGGTTCTTACTTCATCCCCAAACATTTACAAAAAGCTAAATGGAGAAATTGATCTAATCCGAGCAAATATATTCTCATTCTTAGGAGCTCTCTGCTTTTCAATTTTCCTGCCTTCTGTTGAGGTCCCTGGAAAGAAATAAGAAATGGAACTGTTCTAAAATACTTTAAATGTATCCCAATAGACAATATATATATTTTTTAAATTTTATTTATTTTATTCATGAGAGACAGAGAGAGAGAGAGGCAGAGGGAGAAGCAGGCTCCCAAGGAGCAGGGAGCCCGATGCGGGACTCGATCCCAGGACCCTGAGATCATAACCTGAGCCGAAGGCAGACGCTTAACCATCTGAGCCACCCAGGCGCCCACCAATAGACAATATTTTTAATGTTAAAAGAGTTAAATACTATTAAAATATAATAGTGCTGGTAACATTATAATAAAATAGATCCATTTATTCTCTGCTGGTGAGAGTGCAAATTAATACAGATTATCTCAAAGAGATTTGTGATGTATATCATAACTTGTAAACATTTAATTTTTCAATGCAAGATTAGGCATTCATCTATCCTAATGAGATAATTAGACTTGCTTGCCTAATTTATGTAAAATTACTATTGACAGTTTTGTTTAAAATCTTAAAAAGCTGGAAACAGAGTAGGATATAAAAGCTAGAATACTTTATCATAATAATATTATAGAGTCAATAGAAATGTGCTTACAAAAATGTTGTCTTATAAACAATATAAGTGGGCACCTGGGTGGCTCAGTTGATTAAGTGCCTTCGGCTCAGATCATGATCCCAGGATCCTGGGTTGGAGCCCCTGGTCATGTTGAGCTCCCTGCTCAGTGGGGAGCCTGCTTCTCCCTCTCCTCCCTGCTCCTGTCCTCTTTCTCACTATCTCTGTCACTATCTCTCTCTCAAACAAATAAGTAAAATCTTTAAAAAAAAACAATATATAAGTTGAATCAATATAAATGGATGACCTATATGCAGCTAAGGCCACAGTGTCCCTCAGAGATCTAGTTAAACTTGACTTAAGCCTGTGTCTAAGGCTCTGTGAGAGTCCAGAGACCTTCTGCTTGCTTTCTGTAGATTGTACACCTCACTTCATCATGCTGTCTTCAACTGTATTCCCCTTTTGTCCTGAACCACTGGACTTAGATTGGTTTCCACAAAACACTCATTCACAGCAAATACTTGTGTTGTCTGAATCTGTGTTGAAGACGTAGGTGGGCAGGGAGCACTGGGGAGGAGAAATTATAGGGAGGGTTACATATTGTAACATGATGTTCTGCCATCTCCTGGATCCGTTTTACCTTCTCTTCCTTTCATTTCTCTCCCAACCACTGAAAAAAAAAAAAAAAAGGCAGAAGAAAAGAAAGTCCTTCCTTAGTCCCATGCAGTGTTAAACCAGCCTTTTTACCCCAATTGGGTATGAGAAGGGCTTTCTTCTCAGTACATGGTCTGTTCCTGCAAACTTTTTTGATCTAAACACTTTTCTCCCCTGAATTTCTAATAGATAATTACTAATAGAGTGATTAGTTCTAAGCAATAGATATATTTATTGATATTAATCTCTCATTGTTTACTCCTCCTTTTCTGAGACCCCCTGTGCTCTCACTTGCAAGCACATTTGTTGTTACTCTAACCTGCTGCGCAAATGCTTCTTTCCTTCCCTGCTGTTTCATTTGTATTCACTCCCTCTAGAAGGATGATATCCATATAAAGTAAGACTGTTCTTTGATTAAGAGTATAGAGATTGCTGTAAACCCATGTTAGAGTCTCCTAAATATTTTAAAATTCCGTTTGAAGGAAAAAATAAGTTATATACACATAAACTAAAGACTGAAGGAAACACATCAAGATAGTAACAGTGGCTGTAGCAGATTAATATAATCATTAGTGATTTTTGTTTTATTTCTTATATTTTTTAAACATATGTGTGGTGTGTGTGTGTGTGTATGGAGATATATATATATATATATCCACACTTTCAATTAGAGGGAATAAAACTAGTAACTAAATAAAATGAAGGATATTTTATCATAGGATTGCACACATAGTGTTAGACCATTGATAGATTAATATTCTGATGGTTATTTAGAGTAATTATGTATTCTGTTTTAAATTCAGAAGTATGCTTACTCAGAAATAAGTATTTATTCTCTTGAAACCTAAGAACCTCCAATAAACAGGAAATAAAAAACTTAAGCTCCAAACCTTGGCATGTTCCAAGATGCAATGCAAATAGCAAAGTAAGTTCCAAGGTAATTTTCACATTCTCAAGTAAATGTATTATTTTCTTGATCTTTTCGTTATGAAATCTTTTTGTAGCTGAATATCTTACGGAATTATGCTAAGCTTTCAGCTGCTCTGCTTTGGTGCATAATGTTTGCAAGTCTTTTCTAAGCCAAACCACCTATATTATGCTGTATCACTACACATTAGGTGTCATTAAATATCTATTTCATTTATCACAAATTTCGACAGGTCTGCCGTAAATCGAAGACCTGGTTTAAAATTGCTCAATATGGGGCTGTCACTTAGTATTAGACCAGGGAAAAGGCGATATGCTGGCATGTAAAGACCTTAAAAAACAATTTTCACCTGTTGTTAAGAAAACAAAAATTGACTTTCATGTTGTGAATTTTAATGAAAAAAAGAAAAAGAAATTATGTGGACCTTGTTTTGAAAAGGCATTTATGGAACTCGGGAGTTCATTCCTACTTTTTCCTCCTTGCTGTCATTTGTCATCTCTCGATACTAATCTAAGAAGAATTTTGCAAGGGATATAAATGGTAAATAAACCAAGTGTGAACAACCCAGTATAACTTCTTACACAGGATACTTGCAGGAAGTAAGGAGGTCGTATGATAAAAGAATAGAATTAGATGCATCTTGTTTAAATTCTGCATGCCCTTGTTCCATGACAACAGTCATAAAAGGTTAAAAAGGTTTGTGTAAATTTTTCTGCAGGTATTTCAGGTTGATAATTAGGGGAATATTATGAATACCTGAATTGTAATTATTAAATTAATCTTTTTTCTCTTCGATTATCCCCACCCTAATTTCTGCCAGTTCTTCTTCAATTATACATTCAAAAGAAAAAAAAAGTGTTTCATTGTGACTTCTATACATTAAGCTAGGAGTTTAAGTTCAAGTAGGAGAACTACTTGAAACATTGCCCTCACTCCACTTCATTTAAGAAAATCTCATTTTATTTCAGTACCTAAATCAAGCCCCATTATTTACAGGATATCTTCCCCATCCTCAGGTGATGCTCTGATTTTCTATCACCAAACCTATTCCTGTGTGTGTCCACATACAAACATGTATGTGTACATATATGTATGTATATTTATGTGTACATATACATACACACAGACTGGGTATGTGTGTAAGCGTTCTTGATTTAAAAACATTTTTAATCTTTTTGATGGTATGGATTATACTATATGTCTTTGGTCTTTCTGCAATACCCTTTAAAACTGGAAAGGGTATGCAAAATGCTTAACCACTGATTCAGCATGGGCCTGGACCTGTCAGAACAGATTCTTGTTACCAATACCCAGTACCCATGCTATGTGAACAAATTAAATATCAGCTTTGCTATAAGGTACTTATATGTGTATATTGCATGGTTTAAAAAAATAAAAAGGAACAAAGTAAAAGTACTTTTCATGAATATGTGCCACTGGACTATAATTTAATAGACTTTTATGCCTAGTAAAGTTTCCAAGACATAGACCATATGGCCACCTTCTGACAGAGAAGGCATGGTCAAGTTCCATGGAGGCAAACCATCTGCATACAATTGTTTGAAAGCTGAACTGGCATCTCTGGCATTAGCATAAATCACAAGCAGTCAATATGTATTTGAATTATCAACAGTAACAACAAACTGGAAATATTTATTGTATGTCTACTTTGTGCTTGGGACAGCGCTAAGGATTAGGAGGGATATGTGATGTGTAATCTGTGATTCAAGATGTTGTGGAAATTCCCACAAGTCATGTGATACAGTTTGATGCAAGGCAGCCCTTAAAAGAAAGCCTTGAGCTGAGAGATCCTGTGGTTCAGCAATAAATACCTCAAGAGCAATTATATTAACAAACCAAGTCATAGTACAAATTGTTTTTGGTAACTTTCGCTTCTCATTCTTCCTCATACAAAGGTACAAAAGTTAAACTTGTGCTGTTGGTTCTCTCTCCCCCTCTCTCTCTTTAACTTTGCAGCAGTGACAATTTATGGATTCAATAATTTCTCACATTCTACTCGAGAAATGTTTCTTTATCCAAAGGTTAACTCCTTTAGGAGTACAAACCTCTAAATTTTCTCTGTTGCTGTATTAGTTGGTACAACTAGATTCACTAGACACATAAATCTATCAATTTTCTAGTCTATAACAGTGTAATCCCTAAAATCTCATAGATATAAATGGAATTGCTAATTTTTAATAAATCTACAGAAACAGGTAATAGTGTCATGGGCCCCCAGTTGCAATCATTTTAACTGTAATGATACCACAGGGAGTCACTTTAGGTCATAAAATTTACTGATCAGGATACAGATGTTAACCCCCAAAGTATTTTATAACTTTTCCCTTTTTTGCTACTTTAACATATGAATTCTAGGCATGATTTCTCATTGAAAACTGATTGTAGATAGAAAAGAAAAAAATAAATTAGAAGTTTTTCCAAGTTAGTACTTGCTTTTTTTTTTTTTTTGGGAGTCTAAAATAAATATATTTTTAGATGAAAGCAACTACAACAGTGGTGGGGGGTGGGAGGCGTGGGGTAGCTGGGTGATAGTACTTGCTTTTGAAAGAAAACCACACTTAAGTAATATTCAAGTTATTTTAAAAATGCACATTAGTACAAATATTGGTTACTTGAAATTTAAACATTTGGGAAAAGAAGGAAATTATTATTTCTATTTTCATTTTTTACAAAAAATGTACATTTTACAACAGAAATGTATTTTTCTAATGAATGATAAACATATGCTTTTGAAACATTTTCTAAATATACAATTAAAGATTTTAATTTACTTAATTACAAAATATTTTTGTATTGTTCTTTAAAAACAGAGTAATATACCTTCATTTGATATTTTTATTCTCTCATTGTGAGTTTTATCAATATGTTTAAAATACTTATCATTTGTCCATGATAGCTATCATTCATCCATATATTAAGATGAATTGAAAATATTGCTTTAGATGTATCTCAAAGGATTTTTTCCACCTCTGCAGTTGTATATAGAATGACCTCTGAAAAAATATGACTATAATCACCTTTTAAAGAAACTTAAGGAATTGGTTAAAAAAATGAAATTATCAAGAGTACTATAATGTAACATTTCAATAAAATAATTTGAAAGGTATGAGATGAAATTCATTCTGAATGAATGCTTACACTGTAGTATTGAAATCTTTAAAGTCTTTGAGTTTCACAGAATGAATTTTGGGATTTCCTGGGCTAAGCTCAAAGTGGGTATGTGACAGAAGGGATGGATTAGCTGAGTTCTTTGCTATTTTTTTATAATCAAAGCCAGAATAAATATAGCAGTTGAAATCAGTATTCCTTCATTTATCTACTCTTACCAGAAATGCACACACAAATCAGGTACCGGTCAGCAAAATACAGATCTGATAACATTCCTTTTTCTTTTGTGAACAGCTTATGGTAATATTCAGACTGCTTCTCTATTTTTATAATGTACATTTTCCTCCTTTCTATGTGGCCAAGTTGAGTTGGTAATAGATGCTAAATAAGCCATATAAAAGAAGTGCAGTATACAGTTACTTGGAAATAGGTCTTACATGACTCGTTCTAGTATAAATAAATAATATGGAAGAGAGCTCTGTGGCAGTTGGGATTCTCAAAGAGAACTCCTTAAAAAAGTAAACATTTATTATTAAAAAAGAAAGGTTCTAGTAATCTTGACAAGAAGATTGGTTTTACTGGTCAGGTCAGTACCCTTATGAAAATTAAATGCTCTGTTATACAACAGAATCTATGCTGAAACTACAAGATGGATCACAACATGTTGAGAAATACGTGAATATACTCTTCTACTCTCCATAAATATTTATTAACAGCACACATGATTTTGAGAAATATATTCCGAACAGCAACTCATACATGCCATATTCAAGATGTTGGAGAGAAGTATATGCCTTCCTTTGATTAACTCATTGAAAACAGGATTGAAATTTCTAGGGTCAAAATCATTACTACCATCTCCGACTTAGCCGCTAATGACTGGGCAATAGCTATTAGAATTTGGCAGACTAAGTAATATTATGTTGACCTTTGGAGAAGTAAAATATTATTCACTAGTTCTCGTCCTGACACTATGGATACAGGGTTGTCTTTTTTGCTTAGCAGGGCCACGTGTATGAATATCGCTGCCTGAACCTTTCATGTGTATGAATTATTCATTCGTTTATTGTTATCCAGTCGTTTATCTATTTATGTCTTCCCATAACCTTATTCCTTAAGACATTTGAACAACATATAGGCAATATGGTTTGAATTCTGTCTTGGAACTTGGCAAAACGATTCTACTATGGCCTCCTTTTAAAAGGTCCTGCCAGAAAATGCGATGAAAAGGCGAGCAGTTTTAGCCATGCAGATGTTTTATTGCAGTGGTTCCAAACGCCCACGAGGAAGCTAAAACAGCTGGATGCTTGAGTTAAAATTTTCTCTTTTCGGCAGATTTTTGTTGTTTGGACAGACATTGTGTCAATGAAAAGCCTTTGGCTTTTTGTTTAATCTCTTGGAATATATGAATGCAGATATGTGAGGCCAGATTGACAGGCATCTGATTTAAATCAGTGTTCCTGTCCTGACCCCTTTTAAAAATGATAAAACTCCTCCTCCCAAATCATAGGAAATGTATTCAATTGGATGGACCAACATAAAAAGAATTTATTCTAAAGGACCTAATTCTCAGGACTTAATTTTCAGGTTTCTCTTTTCCAGACAGGTTATTTTCTTTGAATTATCATTTTAATTCATGGATTAGTGACAAAAAGACTGTAGCATATGAAAAGATAGTCTAGTAATTATAGGCTTCCCTACAGACTGAAACAGTGTATCACATTGTACACATAAAAACATGAAAATGTTTGAGATATTATTTTATGTTGAGAAACAATTTAATTATTTAGAATGTGGTTTTATTTTTTCATATGCAGCCAATCATATTCTATTATTAAAAACAGTTGCCATGGTTTCTACTTTGGAAAATTATATTTATGGTATTATGGCAACATTGTGGAGGTTTTGCTTTCACATTAAAGAGAAAAAAAAAGATCGAATAAAATTAGTTTCCCAATAAATTAAATTGTGCCACACAAATATATTTATAATTAGAGTTTATTAGAAATATCCTATATCAATCCAGTTTGCATTTTGAAAATTCTCAAATTAGAAAAATATCCTCTACTTTTACTTCATCTTTTCTCAAATTAGGTCTCCTTCATTTTTCACATTTAAATGTTTAAGGATAATCTGAAAACATTCCACGTGGGATTGCAGTATAAAATCTGCAGGGACAGAGGGGGCTTGGCCATGCCTCTGCTTGAAATAAAGCGAGGAAAGCATGCAGGCCAGAAGTGTACTCTAGAATGCAATACCTGATTAATAAGTTGGGGTATTTTAATTTTCTTCAGCATTTGCTTTCTGTGCCCATCAGACCATATTGCTTTCCTTCCTTTGCACCCTTCTTTCCAGCAAATTTATAGTAATAGTATACCATTTCATTCTACTTAAATTGCTACCTAGTTCACATTTGATCCTCAGAACAACCCTGTGAGGCACGTTTTATGGACCCATTTCAGAGTCTAAGAAAGCACTTCTAAGGGAAGCTGAAGCAATTCGCCCATATCAGGGCTGGTGGGTGGTGGAGCCATGACTGGATTCAACACTGCGGGTTCCCTGACCATTTTGCCGTATGCTTGTTCTAATGTGATATCCTCTCATTTAGCAATACTGGGCTTAAGTTATATGGACAACTAGTTTAAACATGATTTTGACCTTTTATCTAACAGTTTTTGAATCTTCTGTTCTTTTCCTCATAGTTTAAGAACATGTGCTTTCTAAATCAGGAAACTCCTGATGCTTAGGTCTGACCGTGGCTGACACTGAGAACAGACCCAAGAGTGAGTGACAGTTCCGAAGAGGATAGAGGCACCCAAAGCCAGAAAAGAAACAAAGAAGGCTGTCAATTCTTTAGTTGTACTATGCTTCTAAAGACGGAGTTATTAAAAACCAAAGCTAGGTGGGCGTCTGGGTGGCTCAGTTGGTTAAGCGACTGCCTTCAGCTCAGGTCATGATCCTGGAGTCCTGGGATCGAGTCCTGCATCGGACTCCCCGCTCGGCGGGGAGTCTGCTTCTCCCTCTGACCCTCCCGCCTCTCATGCTCTCTCTGTCTCATTCTTTCTCTCTCAAATACATAAATAAAATCTTAAAAAAAAAAAAAAAAAGAACAAAGCTAGGGATTCCTGGGTGGCTTAGTCAGTTAAATGTCTGCCTTCACCTCAGGTCATGATCCTGGAGTCCCAGGATCTGAGCTCTACCTGTGGCTCCCTGCATAGCGGGGAGTCTGCTTTTCCCTTTCCCTCTGCCCCTCCCCAGTTTGTGCTCGCTTTCTCTAACTCTCTCAGTCTCTCTCTCAAATAAATAAAATCTTAAAAAAATTTAAGAAAATAAAATAAAAACTAAAGCTATACTACAGGATTGGTTTTTTCAAAATAGGTAGCTGAGATATAGAGCAAAATGTCACACACTTTCTATCTTGAGTTTCACCATTGCTCCAGAAGGCAGGCAGGGAAGTCACCTTTCTTGAGTGTTTACTATTTGTCTCAGGCACTATGCCAAGTATTTAACTATCTATTAGCTCATTCATTCGATCTACAGAAAGATATATAAAATTGACATTATTATCCCCACTTTACTGATAAAAAGAGACCAAGAGGCTCAGAGAGGTTAATGTTATTTTTAGAAATTAATAACAGATAAGACTTTTTAAAGCATTGACTATGTATCATGTACCATGCTAATAGGGATTAACTCATTTATTCTTTATCACAACTTTAAAAATGAAGTAGTATTTCTCCATTTTCAGATAAAGAAAATCCAAAGTTTAGGGTTGTTAAGATTCTTCCCAAGCTCAAATGGGAGAGATTGATTTTGTCAATTCAACCATATTGTCTTTCACAGAAAGCAAAAAAATAAGTATGTAGGACAAGGTAAAATCATTTACCTGCACAAGGAACATCAGAGGAAGAGTAACTAGCTGCTCGGTGGAACCAGGACTCCTAGAGAATGGAGTTGTCTGGAGCCCTCATGGCACCTTCTCTTTCTAATGATACAGCTAGTACTGAGCAACTTGATTCCACATGACACCTTACCAGGCTTGAAACGACTTCATTTTATGAATTACCTTTGTGTTCACTCTAAGACTTGCGGTAAATTCTGGAAGAAATTTCCCACCCTGATGTAATATCTCTTATCCTATATCCAGAGGCTCCTCTGCTGCTTTTTTAGCACCTCAAATGCAGAGTTAGCAGAGAGAGTGAAAGACTCAGATTAGGCAATGTACTATTTTAAAAATACATTTTAGAAGAATAGTTGCTGGAAAAAGACTTAACAGTTTTTGAATTTCCTATAATTTTAAATTGTTGTTTGGAACTTTAGTGATTCATAAATTACAAATATATCCAGATTTACCCTGCATTTGAATATCTAAAAAAAAATCAAGTAAGTTGGAAATATCACCAGATTTCTCCTCAAGGTCAAATACATACATTAAACACACACACATATATATATTAAATACATGTAATTTATGTACATACATATAATTTAAAATATCTGAATATTTCCTAGCATATGAACATACTGATTGGCAAGCAAGCTATGGGTTTTTATAAAAAATAAAAGCATAATATTTGAAATGCAAATATATTATTTTGCTATGAATAAAAGGACAACCTAGACAATTACTCCCTGAATAACTGAATGAACTACATTAAGATATTAAAACATGAAACACACACAATGAAGAGAAAATAGATATAAGAAAAACTCATTAATCCAGCAGCATTTCAAAATATCAATTTCAACACTGAACAAGAGAAATAATACCAATATAGTCTTTAAAATTTATTATGTTCTCCATAGAAGTATATTTTCTAGCTATACCAACCCTATTTGCATTGCAAGGTCAAGAGAGCAAAATACAATTAGAGCCTGAAATCTATGTAGTCAAATGGGATGAAAAAGATGAATACAGTTGTAAGTTTTCAAAGATGTGTTTTAATGAGAGCACCAAAAACCACAAGGATGCAATTGAGCTCAGCCATGGAAATATGAAAGTTTCTGTTACATTTATGGATCCTCAATTTAACAAAACATAAAAGTATTTTCCCTGCAGTGATTATGTGTCTTGAGTATCCTTTGGGTTAGCCTTTTTGCAATATTTCAACTTGCTTTGGCTTATTTCGGAAGGTAATCATTCATAGTTCAGGTGTATTGGGTCCCACGTCAGAAGCCAAGTGCTGTCTCAAGAGGTGGGTGTGAAATATGGTCTTGCAGAAAGATCCTGCAATTAAGGCTGTCTTCTCATTTAAAAACATTGCCGATACCAATCTTCTGAACAGCAAAGTGATATGATTTATAGAATGCTTGGAAAATGTTCTGTGCCCATTTTCAAAGTTTACCTTTTACATACCCCTTGATGAATTTGGGATGTGAATTTTCATCAAATTCATACTTTTGCATTTAAGGGCAAACAAGATCAAAGAGTTTGGTAACCAAATGAAAACCCCAAAATCTCAGAAAATAATTTAAATCCCTTGTGTCACAGGGATTTGAATTTTAGGATAAAGTAGTCAAGTTTAATATTAAAAACCTAATTTTTAGTGCTTCTCTCTTAACGTTCACGAGGAGATTGCTTAAGCAATGATATTGGAAGAAAAGATTTTAAGCAAATGCACAAGAGCATTTCAGCCCTGAAATAAAGATACAGCTATTCAAAAGCATCAGAGGAAAATGCTTTTTTCCATCTTTCACCTTCACTGTGTGCTTTTTCTACATTTGAAAATATTTTACACATTGAGTTCCACTTCTTCAACAGTTGTTATAGCTCCTTGATCCTTTTCTCAGCATGGAACCTGACTCAATCTCAAAGATAATATCTTTCAGATGGAAATATTCCTCTCACTGATATCAAATAAATTTCCAGTGTGAAATTGACACCCCAAGTTTTATTTAAAGAAGGAGGAAACTGCCCTAGCATATCCAAAAAGAATTGGCACAGGTATGTGACTTTATACAAAGACGAAAGTCAATGAACGAGAAGTCTCCTTTGGTTCATTTGCAAGCAAGGCATTATTTTCATTGGAGGAAGCATTTTAAAGATTGGGAAGAAGAAAATATGCCTTTGTCAACTATGAATTTTAGCTGCTATTTTTTTTTTTTTTCTGCAAGCCCCCTGTAGGGCAAGAGTAACCTCAAAGCTCTCTGGAGAGATGAGGTATGAACAAATTGTACATTGAGATAAATTTGAATAAAGAACATTTACTAAAATAAAGTGAATTGAACACCTTAAAAAATCTCAGTCTAATGCTTAATGGTACATTTGAGGAAAAGACAGCTTGCAAATGTGGCATGAAATAAACAGATCATCACTTAGAAACATAACACTCACTAACCCTAGAGACACAATTGAAGTTCATCCCAAGTACAGGGCCTGGGAGTTTGGCCAAGAAAATTATCTCATGGGGTCTAGGGCTTGATTTGTATTTCACATAATATGAAGTGGCATTCATTACCTTGTAATCGATATGCAGATAAGAAGAAATTATTTATGGCACAATTAACTGGGAAGGAAAGAGTACCATATATGTACATATGGGAAAACTGAGGGTTTTTGACAGGACCATAAACCATAAAGAGACTTTGACAGCGATCAGACCTCTGAGATAAGCTGCTGCCTTGGAAATTCATCCAGCTTTATGCACTCTAATGTATTTGTAATCATCTTTTAGTGTCATGCTTCAAGTGTAAAATGGATGTTTAGGAAATTTCCCTCCCCTACAAAAAATATTTAAAGTTTTGATTTTTGGAAACACTAGAAAAGTGTTTCCAAAATGATCTCCTTAGAATATAAATTCTATGAGATGTTAATTATCAGTTTGGGAGATGCTTCATTGAAAAAGGAAATAGGATTCCTCAGAGTCTTTAATATTCTAATATATATTGTGATTCTCCAAGAAGAGGATAAATTGTATAGTGTTTAGTATTTCTTATCTTATTTAATTATTGAATTACAAAACCATCTTCTTTGGCATGCCTCTTTGAGAAACAACCTGAAAATAAAAAGAAAGAAAGAAAACTGGAATGACTTTTTTCAGAACTTCATTAATATGCACTGCAATGTGTTTGCCTTCTGCATCAAACCAAGTGCATTCCATACAGTAAGGCCTTCTTTAATTTATTTCACTTTCCTTAGCGAGAAGGAGGGCCCTCCATCCTTGCACAGAATTCTTTCAAGGATGGGAACTCCAGTTTGGTAGGGTAGCCAGTTTGATGAACTTCTTCCCCATTGAGTCAGTTGATACCAGCCCCCCCTTACCCGGCAGATCTCACTGGCTCAGTTACCCAATAAGCATCAGACCACCAGAGTCTGCTCTGGACTTGCAGGTCTTCCAGTGCTGGTTGTGCCCACACAACAGATAACTGGAAATTCAGAGCCTTATGTTCCGAGGCATGAACTGCAAAGATAAATAGTTCATAGAAATACTTCTGGTATGAAGGATCACTGTAAAAGACTATTGACAACATCTCATTAACTCTTGACATGCTCCATTTTAGTGTGTCTTTACCCATGTAGATTTCCTCACCTGGAAGGCCAATCCTTTCCACATTTGTTTTCCAAACACCTTTTCTATTTTTATTTTTATTTTTTAAATTTATTTTATTTTTTTAAATTTTATTTATTTGACAGAGAGAGTCACAGCGAGAGAGGGAACACAAGCAGGGGGAGTGGGAGAGGGAGAAGCAGACTTCCTGCCAAGCAGGGAGCCCAGTGCGGGGCTCGATCCCGGGACCCTGAGATCATGACCTGAGCTGAACGCAGACGCTTAATGACTGAGCCACCTAGGCGCCCCACCTTTTCTATTTTTAATAGCAATAATAGAAATGCCTGAAAGATGCGAAATGTTTATTATATATTAAGAATTGTGCAAAACACTTTGAGGAAGTATCTTTTTTTGAATTAATTTCTGAAAGTATAATAAAACTTTATTTTAAATGCTTAAAAAAATTTAAAAGCACAACCACCAGCATATGCATTACCCTGGATTTATAGATCTTAAAAATGACGTCAGTTTTCTTTCATTTTTTAAATAAAAGAAATAAAATACTCTAGCTAAATATGAAGTCTTTTTTTATCCACCTTCTCATATCTTATTCACCTCCCCATTCCAAGAGGCAAAAACTATCATGAATTTATTGTATCTCCTTACATTCATATTTATAGATTCTTATGCATGAATATGATTTCAGGAAAAATATATGGCATTATTTCATGTGATTTTCATAAAAACCCATACAAATCATACCATATTATACATACATCATTTTGACACTAGCTGTTTTCTTTCACTGCTGTTTATAACCTTCTATTCATAGCAACATAGTTCAATGGTTCTTAACCTCTATTGTGCCATAGGCTCTTTTGGTAGCCTGTTGAAGCTAACAGACTCCTTTTTGGAGTAAATTTAAAAATTTCCCTTAATGAAATAACATAGGATTACAAGGAACTCAATTATATTAAAGCATAGCTAGCAAAATATTTAAAAAAACAAAGTGTAATAAAGTAACACATGTCTTTATTAATACATTAAATGACAAGATTGAGTGGATAGTCTATACTACTCTAATTTGGAGGAAGTGATAAATATAAACTATTTCTAGATGGCTGCAACTACTATAATGTTACATAAAAAAATTCATAAACTCTAAGCTTGACAGTCTCAGGTATAACTCATGCCACTTTGGTTTGTAGCCTGCATTTATTGTAGAAGAAAATGCTGAACTTTCAGTTAAAGCTTAGTGATAATAAAAATGTAATTTTATCTCCATTCAAGCTCTTAGGCCTCCTAGTTATTTATATATTCTTGATTCTAATTTTTTTCACTTCTATTAATTGGCCAGTCTGTTGTTTGATTTTTTTAGCCATTTATAGAGTCTAATAAGTTAAAATTCTTAATTCAGTAAAATATATATGTTTTTTACTTTGAGAGCTTTGCCCTTTGTGTCTTGTTTAAAGAAGGATATTTTCTTGTATTTTATTCCAATAATTTAAGATGGTATTTTTTGCTCTTAGATTTCTTATATACTGGAAATTTTTAAAATGTATCTTGTAAGGGGGGCGCCTGGGTGGCTCAGTTGGTTGGGCGACTGCCTTCGGCTCAGGTCATGATCTTGGAGTCCCGGGATCGAGTCCCGCATTGGGCTCCCTGCTCGGCGGGGAGTCTGCTTCTCTCTCTGACCCTCCTCCCTCTCATGCTCTCTCTCTGTCTCATTCTCTCTCTCAAATAAATAAATAAAATCTTTAAAAAAATGTATCTTGTAAGGAAGGGACTTAATTTTCTTTTCTATAGTGTCTTATTTAATCCTAACAATAAAGCTAACATTTTGGTAATATTACTATCCTCTTTCAAGGGGCAGATTAATCTTTCCAACAATATCAATGCTGAACAATGCTCCCTCTGGCAGGTATCTTCATTTTTCTGAATATTCCATTTGCATTCATTGTTATGGTTTTATATATGGTTTTATTCTTCTTATTTCTTGTGAGTTCATTTGCTGCTTCCAAAGATTGCAAGCATTTCGAGGACTAAGATAATGTGCTTTTTTTTGGTCTCTTAATTTCCAAAAGCAACTAGCAAAGTGGTGGGCCAAATGATTGAAATTAATATATTATAATGTGTTTTGTTTCAAAATTTTTCCAATTTTAATAGAAATTTAGAAAAAAATTATATAGTTCATAGAAGAATTTATCCTTTGAAATAAGGGAATGGTCCCCCCCCTTTTTTTTTTTTGTTTTAAAGATTTTATTTATTCATCTGAGAGAGAGAGAGAATGAGTCGGCAGGGGGAGGGCAGAAGGAGAGGAAAAACAGACTTCTTGCTGAGCAGGGAGCCTGAGACTCTGAGACTCAGGGCTAGATCCCAGGACCCTGGGGTTCATGACCTGAGCCAAAGGCAGATGCTTAACAAACTGAGCCACCCAGGCACTCCTGGTTTTCCCCTTTTCTAGTTAGTTTTTCAGCAAATGACGCATTCTCACTTTCTGTATTCCTTATTCCAACATTAAAATACCTCTAAAATAATGACAGTGATTTCTACAAGCCACACCCACACACCAGGTCTCCGGTGGCACAAGAAAAAGACAATTTCTCTTCTATAGGGAAAGGGAAGGGGAAAGAGCACTTTGGCCTCTGAAATCCAGCCTTCCTCCGTATCTGGTTGGTCTTCATGCGGTCAGGACATGCACAGAGTGTCTGGCTGTGAGGACTCCTGGGGGGACAAAAGACATCCATTCTGGCATGATCTTATCATGCCCTCCTCTTCTTTGACTTGGTTACAATTTCTTCTGCTTTCTTAGGCTAAAGCTCTGTATGTGAAAGTCAAAGGAACTACATCTACTTAGAAACAATACAACAGGCAGCAGTTCTTCTCCTTTTCAGTTTCTGGAAATACTATGCTATTAACCTAAATATTATAACTTGAGAATGTTGTCACTAAAAAGAAAAAAAAAGAAAAACAATTAAAAGAAAACCACATTGGGTTTCTATTTTACTTAGGCAAAAAACTATGATTTTTCTTTTTTCGAGCATGTTTTTTCACTTTTTATTTTGAAATCATGTTAGATCTATAGAAAAGTTGCAAAAATAGTATAGAGAGTTCCTGCATAACCTTTACCCATTTTCCACTAATGTTAATATTTTCTATAACTATAGCACAATGATCAAAGATAAGAAACTGTCATTGTAATGATATCTTTAATTTACAAAAGATTCTATTCATATATATTTTTAAAGATTTTATTTATTTATTTGAGAGAGAGGATGAGAGGAGAGAGAGAGCACATGAGAGGGGGGAGGGTCAGAGGGAGAAGCAGACCCCCCGCTGAGCAAGGAGCCCGATATGGGACTCGATCCCGGGACTCCAGGATCATGACCTGAGCCGAAGGCAGTCGCTTAACCAACTGAGCCACCCAGGCGCCCGATTCTATTCATATTTCACCAGTTTTTCCACTATATCTCTTTTCTATTTCAGGATACAATACAGGATCCCACATTGCAATTATTTGTTGTGTCTCCTTAGTATCCTCCAATCTGTGATAGTTCATCTGTCTTTCTTTGTCTTTCATGACCTTGGCATTTTTGAAGAGTACTTGTTACTTATTTTGTAGACTATAACTCATGTTGGGGTTGGTCTGGTATTTTCTCACGATTAGATTGAGGCTACATTTTTAGCAAGAATACCACAGAGGTGGCATGACCTTCTCAGTGCATCTTAACAAAGGGGTAAATGATGTCCATATGTCTTTTTACCGGGGATGTTAACCTTGAACACTTGGTTAAGGTGGTATCTGCTGGGTTTCTCCACTGTTACTGTTTTTTCATTTGAAATTAATAAATATCTTAGGGGAGATACTTTGAGACTCTGCCAATATGCTGTTTCTCCTCCGATTCTCACTAACTTCAGCAGCCATTTGTGGATGTTTTTTTCCTGCAACATTATTGTGGTATTTTAATGGTGATTTTCTATGTCTCTCATTTCTTTGAGATTTAGTTATTTGTGTAAGTATAGACTTATTCGTGACTTGAACATTTTTTCTATGGGTTATAATCCAATACTATCATTACTTTTTATGCTTCAAATTGTTCCAGCTTTGGCCATTGAGAGCTCTTTCAGGTCGGCTCCTGTCCCCTTTTGACGTGGCCCCTTCCTTTTTGGAGCACTTCCTCAACTACTGTCCCCATCAGATGCTCCGGGCTCATCTGTGTCTTCCCTGCTACTATCCTTGAATCAACTAATTCTCCAAGGATCACGGTGTCTTTATATTGGTGGATGACATTTAGACAACAAGAGCTAGGCTTTTGGATATTAAATATGTATTTATTTATTCAAAATTGAAAATTAAATTAAAAATTAAAAAAATACATATGGTGGTTCCTATCTTGCTCTAGAAAGGGGACCATTGCATTTTGTAAATGGCTAGATTGCAAATAGGCTTTGTAGACCATGCAGTGTCTGTTACAGCTGGGCCACTCGGCTGTCGCAGCACCACGTCAGCCACAGAGAATAACTAAACTAATAGGTGTGACTAGGTGCCTATAAAACATTATTTTTTTTTATTCTTATGTTAATCCCCATACATTACATCATTAGTTCTAGATGCAGTGATCCACGATTCATTGTTTGTGCACAACACCCAGTGCTCCATGCAGAACGTGCCCTCCTCAATACCCACCACCAGGCTAACCCATCCTCCCACCCCCCTCCCCTCCAGAACCCTCAGCTTGTTTTTCAGAGTCCATCGTCTCTCATGGTTCGTCTACCCCTCCGATTTCCCCCGTTTCATTCTTCCCCTCTCGCTACCTTCTTCTTTTTTTTTCTTAACATATATTGCATTATTTGTTTCAGAGGTACAGATATGAGATTCAACAGTCTTGCACAATTCACAGCGTATAAAACATTATTTTAAAAAAATAGGTAGTGGGCTGGATTTGCGTCACAGGGCTTATAGTTTGCCAACCCCTGCTCTAGAATGACGAGCCGTGTGCTGATCTTCACATGTAAAAACAGTGCCAAAACCTAGTGTGTTTTCATTTTCTCTTGTCAGGAAGGTACTGGAGCATACATTACAAACTAGAAGGTACTGGAGTATACATTACAAACTGCAAGCTTGTGAGGAAGGTATATTGGTATACATTACAAACTGGAAGTTTGTAAATGGAATTAGCTTGAGTATTTTTACTTTTTAAAAATTTTGAGATATATTATTGTACTCAAAATATGAAAAAATGATAATTACTATTTTCCATCGGCTTGCAATAGTTGGACATGAGGATGGTGCGGCATTTATTTATTTTCAGATGACTCAATCAAAAATTTAGGGGCGCCTGGGTGGCTCAGTCGTTAAGCGTCTGCCTTCGGCTCAGGTCATGATCCCAGGGTCCTGGGATCGTGCCCCGCATCGGGCTCCCTGCTCAGCAGGAAGCCTGCTTCTCCTCTCCCACTCCCCCTGCTTGTGTTCCCTCTCTCGCTGTGTCTCTCTCTGTCAAATAAATAAATAAAATCTTAAAAAAAAAAAATTAAAGTAATACGTAGACTATGAAAGATAACTAAGTACAAAATTAATGGTACAGAAGGAGCAGGAAAGATCGGTTCCTACTTTGCTCTAGAAAAGGAGTTGGCAGATCACAAATAGGCTTTACAGACCTTGTAGTCTCTGTTGCAACTACTTGCAGGGTAGAGCCTTCTGGAAAGTTTCATGGAGGAGGTGAGGATTGAGATTGATACCAAAGAATGGACAGGACTTGAATAGCTTACAGAAAGAGAATTAAGGTTGATAATTCAGAGATAATTTGAACAAGAAAATGAGAGAGAAATAGGCTGAGAGTTTGCAGAAAGAATGAGCAGCAAACAATAGTCATAACAATTTGTAAAGGACCAAAGGAGCCAAACCTAAGTCTCCTAGCATCTCTGTTCTTCACACAGATGAATGCATGTGGCTATCTTTCAAATCACATTGCATTATTGAAGTCACTTGAAACTAAGCTTTGTATATTTAAATGGTCCTACAGAATTTTAAAAAGATCTTTAAATGGGTTAAAGATATATTTATATACAACATTATATTAGTTTCAGGTATGCAACATAATGATTTAATATTTGTGTATATTGCAAAATGATCATAAGTAAGTCCAGTTAACATCCATCACCATACACAGTTATAAAAAAATTCTTGTGATGAAGACTTTCAAGATCTACTTTTTTAACAACCTGCATATATGCAATACAGTATTATTAACTATAGTCACCCTGCTGTACATTACTTACCCACTTGTTTATTCATAACTGGAAGTTTGTACCTTTTGACCCTTTTCACCCATTTTGCCCACCCCTACACCCCATCTCCCACCTCTGACAACCACTTATCTGTTCTCTGTATCTATGAACTTGGTTTTCTGTTTGTTTGTTTTGGTTTTGGTTTTTTTTTTTTTTAAGATTTTATTTATTTATTAGAGAGAGAGAGAAAGAGAGAAAGAGAGAGAGAACATGAGTGGGGGGCAGAGTGAGAGGGATAAGCCGACTCCCCACTGAACAGGGAGCCTGATGTCGGGCTCCATCCCAGGACCCTGAGATCATTATCTGAGCCGAAGGCAGCCATTTAACCAACTGAACGAGCCAGGCATCCCTTGTTTGTTTTGTTTTAAGTTCCATATATAAGTGAGATCATATAGTATTTGTCTTTCTCTGTCTGACCTACTTCAGTTAGCATAATGCCCTCAGGGTCCATCCATGTTTTTGCAATGGCAATCTTTTGATGGCTGAATAATATTCCATTGTATTTATATATTGTATTTGCAAAGGCAAATTAGTGTATTTGTTTTTTTTTTCAGATAAATACCCAGAAGTAGAATTACTGGATCATATCATAGTTCTATTTTTAATTTTTTGAGTAACCTCCATATTATTTTTTGTAGTGACTGTGAACCAATTTACATTCCCAGCAATAGCCCACTAATGTTCCCTTTTCACTACATTCTCATGAACACTTGTTATTTTTTGTCTTTTTGATTGTAGTCGCTCTAACATGTGTGAGGTGATATCTCATTATGGTTTTATTTGCATCTCCCTGAGATTAGTGATATTGAGCATCTTTTCACATACCTGTTGGCCAGATGTATGTCTTCGAAAAAAGTCTATTCAGATCTTCTGCCTATTTTGTAATCAGATTTTTTTTTTTTTGCTATTGAATTGTATGATTTTTTTAATTAAGTAGGCTCCACGCCCAGCATGGAGCACAACATGGGGCTAGAACTCATGACTCTGAAATCAAGACCTGAACTGAGATCAACAATCAGATACTTAGCCAACTGAGCCACCCAGGTGCCCCTATATGAATTCTTTATATATTTTAGATATTAACACCTTATCAGATACATGATTTGCAAATATTTTCTCCCATTCAGTAGGTTATCTTTTTATTTTATTAATGATTTCTTTTGTTGTGCAGAAGCTTTTTAGTTTAAGGTAGCCCCATTTGTTTATTTTTGCTTTTGTGGCCTTTGCTTTTGGAGTCAGATCTAAAAAGTTATTGCCAAGAGTGATGTCTGGAAGCTTACCCTTTATGTTTTCTTCTAGGAATTTTATGATGTCAGGTCTCACATTCAAGTCATATTAAAAGCATGTTTATAGGGTCCTATAGAATTTTTGAAAGATCTTTAAATGGGTTAAAGATTTTAAATATTTTAAATGTTACTTATTAATGTTTTGTGTTAATATATTAATAAGAATTTTTTGCCTTATTTGCAAGCTTTTCAGTTTAATTTTGTAATAAGCAGATATTGTCAAGAAGACATTCTTATAAGACACAGAATATTTACAATTGTATTCAACTTCTACGACAGACTTTTTGGGTCTCAAGTGAGCACACAATGAGCCAAAAAACATTCTTAAAAGTTTGACTCTAATTCCACTTTCCTGTGGAGTCAAGTATCTTCTGCCTCATTTGAACACAAACTTAATCCCATATATAGGTCATTTTATTACCTTTGGCCCCAGCAGTTTCTGTGCTGGCTCCTGAGTAAGATGATGGCTCAAATGGACAAAAGAAGTGCCAGAGAGTTTATTTGGGAATATCTCTGGTTCATCAGTTTTTTTTTTTCCTAAGAATTAATTTGTCATTAATGCTTGTTAATGAAATCTGAGTCCATGAGGTAAAATCAAACTCTTCAAGTATACCGCAGAAATTGTTCTTATCTGATGGCTGTAAATGTTCTCATTTAGAGGCCACTAAGTCCATCATTAATTGTGTTGCAAAGAAGATTAATAAAAAAATGACTAAAAAATTAAATTTAGCTTTACCTTCAGCTTCTTGTATAAAAGCTTATAATTATTTTTTTTTAAGATTTTATTTATTTATTTGACAGAGAGATACACAGCGAAAGAGGGAACACAAGCAGGGGGAGTGGGAGAGGGAGAAGCAGGCTGCCGCCGAGCAGGGAGCCCGGTTTGAGGCTCGATCCCAGGACCCTGGGACCATGACCTGAGCCTAAGGCAGACGCCCACCATCTGAGCCATCCAGGCGCCCCAAAAGCTGATAATTATTAAATTAAATAGATACTTGATTCCAATATTTCTGATGATTAACATTGCTTTGATAGAAAATAATATACTATAATATTATAATCAAACATGCCAAAACCAAGCCTTTCTCATATGGAGTTTAGTCGGTGTAAACCTAATATTTTCCACATGAACTGCCACATGTCAAAGAAAGCTAATCTCAATATGCAACCTACTCACACTTGCATATCTAGCTTGTGTATCTAACCTTCTTAAGATCTGTTTGGTGTTCTCTCCCTTATTCTCATAATCTTTCTGATCTTTTCATTAAGGCCTGGCCACCTTCTAGCCAACTCTGTCTCCTGCTTTAATATATACTGCCAAATACACACACACACACACACACACACCCCCCTATATATACATATATATGTATACACATTCTATGGTGGGCACTACACACTGCAGCTCCTTCAGGAAGCAGCTTCAGGTTTCCCAAATCATAAACACAGACATCTCTTCATTTTTATTTTATTTGGAGCTCCTAGAGAAGGTGTGTGTGTATATATATATATATATATATATATATATATATATATATATATATATTTTTTTTTTTTTTTTTTTTAACTATTCTCAGATCCCAAAGACCATGCCTTATGGGCCATCTCAAGAATGACTCCACCCTTTCTCGAATATGGCAGGTACATTTCCTTCTCCTGCTTGGCTTCAGTCTTCTTGAAATGACCGTTTTTATCAACTCTGAAAGTCCTACCTTGCTTCGAGACTCAGGCTGAGTACCAGACTCTCTCTGAGATCTTTGTGGACCCCAGCTCCACCATAGGCTCTCAGTGGTTTCTGTTTCCTGTGGATTCCTGCATATCTTAATAGATCCTTCCCAAATGCTGGTTGTCACTGTTACCTCCCTTTTTGCACATTCCCATCTCCCCCAGCACATTGCAAGCCCCACCCAGAAAAGAAACATGTTCTGTGCCTCCCCACACAGTATGTATAGCATAACAGTGTGTCCCTCCAAAGTAGACCTTCAGTATATGTTTATGAGGAGGTACAGTGGCATTAATTAAGCCCTTACCTTCATCAAGGAAGGGTATTAAAGAAGCTTCTGTACTCCACCAAATTATCTGAAATAAGTTTAGTATTCCCAAAGAGTCAAATCTGTTGAAAACCAAATCACTTCGGAGCTCCAGGTATTCATGCGAGGATTCGTAAACAAACAAGTTAGATTGTAACAAACCATTACTCCATTTTTCTTTTTCTTCCTTCCCTTCCTTCCTTCCTTCCTGCCCTTCCTTCCTGCCCTTCCTTTCTCTTTCTTTCTTTCTTTCTTTCTTTCTTTCTTTCTTTCTTTCTTTCTTTCTTTCTTTCTTTCTTTCTTTCTTTTCTTTTTTTCTTTTCTTTTCTTTTCTTTCTTTCTTTCTTTCTTTCTTTCTTTCTTTCTTTCTTTCTTTCCTTTCTTTCTTTCTTTTCTTCTTTTTCTCTTGCAATAGAATAGTCTATAATGTAGAAAGGAAAGTTAAGGAGACATTCTCACCCCAGTCTAGGATGATTGCTGAGGGAGTGAGCATTAACTGAGAGGTCGCACATCTATGATTTTAAGTTTAGTAGAAAGCCACATAAACTGAAGTTCTGTTATTCCTCAAATTTTCGGAGACACTAACAGATTTCTGCATATGAAATATTTTGCTGAGTTCAGTAGAGATTTACCAAGTCCAATAGCATTAGTGTTAAACATTTAGAGCTTGCAGCGGCAAGTCCCATGCTCTTAAAAGGAAAAGTGATATATAGCAAAGTATAGTTACACGTGCACACATAGTCCCAAGGATTCGGTGCTGTGTTTCATCTTTAGAGCAAAGGTATTACATAACTAAGAGACATATGGATTATATTACCACCTTTTAAAGGTGAAATATTTTCTTAGTGACCCTTTTCCAGATGTTTTAGCTGTTAGTATAATGTGGCAAGACAACCCATGGGTATCAAGCCAGCTTCCGTAAGAATGTTAATCTAGGTTCAAATCTCTGAGTGCAGCAACAAACCAGGGTGGTTTCTATCAGAACTTTGTACACATGTGTGTCTGGAGTTTACTTACTTCATATTAACTAATTTGTGGCTTAAGCAATCTAGATAAATTATCATAAAGCCAAAAAGGACATTTCTCTCATCATGAAGTTATTTTTTTATGATGCAAAAATGTTTCTGTTATTAGCCCATTGATAAACTCTTAATAGCAAACAGATAGCTCACAAATACCAAAGGTCTTGGGTTTTACGCTTAAGACCTTCACTTGTCTGTGTGTTACCAAAATTTTTAGACATTTGAGGAAAGAAAGGAGGCCCCATTTTGATTCATAAAATAAAAATAGACCAGAAAATAAGATATCTGTATCAAACTAATGAAATTTCTATTAAATACAATGTCAAATTCCCAGGAATCATTTTCCTAATCTTCTCTGAAAGAATAATTATATTTAAAAAATCTCTCTCTCTCTCTCTCCCCATATGTGTGTGTGTATCTCCTTTCACCTTCTCCATACCTGTTAAGTAAGCTTGTCACTTTTACAGCCAGTTCAGGAAAAGAGATCCTCAGTCTTCTCTTTAGAGACCTACACATAACCCGTGCGGTCTCTGGGGTTGACCCTGTCTCTTCTGAAAGTCAGGCTGCACGATTTGATGGTCACAGCTGTCATTATCATCCAGCTTGGCACATGCCTCTAGGGCTTTCCCATTGTGCAAGGGTCTGAACTGGGCACCCTATGCTTCCTCATACCAATTATGACTTCCATGCAGTTCTCTAAGAGGAAGAAGAAATGATCAACATCATTCCCAGCTTTGTAATGAGGAAGCAATTTTCCCTTATTATAACTGGCTAAATATGTGCAGGCTGACCTCCAGTGCCCTTCATCGCCCTCTTCCTGTCCCTCTGGAAATCTTGGTCAAGACTCACTTTTCATTTCAGATTTCCTTGACTCCCTCCTTGTTTCTTTCATTTCTCTCAATCTCACATTTGTTCCATCTTTATCTTGACTGTGCTGAATGCCTTTTCTCCCTCCGTGCTCCCATTACATCTCTTTCTCCTGTGCTGCTCATTAGGGCCCGACTTCTGTTTCTCATTTCTTGCTTTTCTGTCACTGGATTCCCTTACCACAAATTTACTGCTTGGGTATTAAAGGAGGAGGATCCTTGAGCCATGAAAATGACCCAGTAGATTTCACTCTCCCTTCCTTTTGTCACTTCTAAGACCTCCATGTGTACTATACTTCCTTTTTGTTCAAAGAATTTATATTGTGTGCATCTGTGTTAACCAAAAACAGTGACATCTGTTGGCTGTGAGCAATCGAAGCATTAGTTACACTGATAAAAGAAACAAGGAATTTATAATCATTTTTGTATCTTTCTACTTCTGGGTAGAAGTAATTCAAAGACATTACACAAATAAGTCAGTATCCCCTAAATTAGAGTGTAAGGAAACATCTCTTAGGATTTGATGATGAACTAAGGAAGACATTCTAGAAAAGTAATTTTGGACACCTACGTATCAGTGGCTCCTCCTTCTTGACATGTAACCCCTTGGAGTAGTCCCAATTTAATAAAAAGCCCTAGTCTGAGACCTTTCCATGCTGATGAAAGTTTATGTGCTCAGGATTTTGATTTGGGCATAGGGAAGAGACTAATATCTATCTAGACTAATACTCTCTTCTTCCTTTTTTTTTTTTGGATTCAACCTCCAGTTTTCAGCTAGTCCTATGTCAAGCTGAATAAAGACTACATTTCTCAGTCTCCTATAAAGTTAGCCAGGTGCACCTTCTGCCAAATGATATGTAGGTAGAAATGTTTTGTGTGGGCTTTTAAGAGATCTTCTAAGAGTTGGTGCATGCTTATTGACACTTCTTCATTCTATTCTCTGACCTGTTTTCTGGATCATGAGGCAAGGGCTGCATCTTTAACAATCTTATAGGATTGTGAGGTCAAGGGCCATATCCTAGGGTTGGTGAAAGAGTGAGCTGGAAAAAGCCCGAGTGGAAACTTTATGGAGTAGAAATATCACATCAGGCATGAAAAAGTTTTTATGTGAGAAAATGAGAATAAACTCTGTTGTTTAAATCACCACTGTTTTTTTCGCTGTCACTTATAGCCACATATCCTAATTGAGTCAGGAAACTTTGTGGTGAGTCGGATAGATGGGAGGGAAATATTAGGGGATTATGACTATACTCTTTACCTATGGAAGGCGTGGAATCAGAAATTATCTGATTGGGTTCAGGTTGTGACCACATATAAATCAGACATCCATAGGTACCTGTGTATCCCTAGGAACATAAACTAGTTCTCTCATAACCCGGTACTTCCATTAAAGGACGTTTTTCCTCAAGTAAGAATCTGACAGGGAGGCAAAAGTATATGTTCTTATATGTTGACCGTAATGTTATCTGTAATAGAAAACAATTTTAAGTAATTTATTTATCGGGAAAAAATATGTTAAATAATAGTGGCCTGGGTTTGTGGGAGGACACAGTTGCCTGGTGCCATCGAAGCTCCTGGGGGCCACAGGAGCCACCTGGGGTCTGGTACCAGCAGACACTGGAATAGGCCAGGGGCTTGGGTTCACAGAAGTCTGCCAGGAGTCCCCTACAGCCACGGGAGTAGGCCTGTTGCTGGGGAGGGCCAGTGTTGGGTTCTGCAATGGTTGGGCACTCAACTTTATTCACCTTGGGGGAAATCACAAGTGATTTTGGATATTATTCTAAGTTCAGTGATTTTCTAAAAACAAAAGTTCAGGTCACTCCCCTGCTTTAAAAAATAAACAAAGAACTGTTCTACATCTCGGAATTAACTGTTCTGCTTCTGCCACATGATCTTCCTTCTCTTCCTTGAGCATCCCAACCTTTTTACTGCCTCAGGGCCTTTGCACTTGATGCTCTCTTCTCCTGGACACCATGCCAGTCTTATCTACATAGATATATACATACCATTCTGTCTTAGTCTTTTTGGGCTGCTACAATAAACTATCATAAACTTATAAACAATAGCACATTATTTCTCCCAGTTTAGGAGGCTGGACGTCTGAGATCAGGGTACCAGCATGGTTGGGTTCTGATGAGGGCCCTCTTCTGAGTTGCAGGCAGCTGACATCTTATATCATCATAAGGTGGAGAGCAGAGAGGAAGCAAGCTCTCTTTTGTCTCTTATAGGGCACTAATCCCATTCACGACAGCTCCACCTAATTTAATCCTAATGAACTCCCAAAAGCCTCCCCTCCTAATACCATCACATAGAGGGGTAGGACTTTTATGAATTTTGGGCGGGAGGTACACAAAACATTTAGTCTGTGCTACATTCCATTTTCTTTCTTTCTTTTTTTTTTTAAAGATTTTATTTATTTATTTGACAGAGAGAGATAGTGAGAGCAGGAACACAAGCAGGGGGAGTGGGAGAGGGAGAAGCAGGCTTCCCGCAGAGCAGGGAGCCCGATGTGGGACTCAATCCCAGGACTCTGGGATCATGACCTGAGCCGAAGGCAGACGCTTAACGACTGAGCCACCCAGGCGCCTGCTACATTCCATTTTCAATTCAAGTGTCACTTATAAGAGGAACTCTAGCCACCACAAACACTCTCTCATATTATCCCATTTACAGTCTTATCACTTAGATTATAATGAGAACTTGGCTTGTTCAATTATTTGATTGTAGTTTTCTCTCTCATCCAATTAGAATGTTAAGTTCTATGAAAGCAAGGATCTTATTTGTCTTATTCACTCTTGAAACATCACCAATTTAATAGTCCCTGGCAATTACTAGGAATTCTACATAGTTCTGGTGAATAAATGCATGGAAAATTCAAAACAATATCCTGACAAAGAATCTTGGCAACTTTTGTGTCCCCTGAGAAGTGCCCCAGCAGGCACACTCTGTATACTGTTTTTTACTTTCCACCCAAGACCATATTCTCATTCCTCTTGACTAGATCTCTCAAACTCCTCAAAACTTCTCCACCTTGTCTTCAATGTTTAGCTACCTGATCTGTGCTATTTTAACTACTGTTCACTATTAATTTCATTGTATTTTTTCACTACAGTTTCAGTTTGCCCTGCACAATGTGTGAGCAGTTTAATCATTATGGAAAATTTATTCCAGGGTGCCTGGGTGGGCTCAGTCATTAAGTGTCTGCCTTCAGCTCAGGTCATGGTCCCAGGGTCCTGGGATCGAGTTCCACATTGGGCTCCCTGCTCCTCAGGAAGCCTGCTTCTCCCTCTCCCACTCCCCCTGCTTGTGTTCCCTCTCTCGCTGTGTCTCTCTCTGTCAAAGAAATAAAATCTTTAAAAAAATTTTATTCCATTTGATCAAATTCTAGATTAAATCTTAGCTCACTTAAAGACTTAATTTTTCCTTCTTTATGTCATACCTATTAACCAACCATGTAAAACTTTTCTCCATGTCTTGCTTATTAGTACATTCTTAGCACTGAACTTAACAGTCATCCCATCATTTGTGTCCACATGATCACTTCCTTTCTCTGAAGATTTTTTCCAAATATATTTCAGAAATCCAGTATGAATGTGTGTATACATTTCCTTATGTGTTATATCTGTTTTTATAAATTCTCTCTTTACTTTAGCAGATCCTATCTCTTTAATAATACTTTCTTAACATGTAAATAACAAAAAACAGCATTTATAAAATAACTGATAATTATGACTACATATAATTTGTGAGCCTTTTTATGGGATAAAACATAAGATAAAATGAAAAAAATAATGTACTTGGAAAAATTACTGCAAAAATATGATGGAAAAATGTTAATTTTCTTAATGTATAGAGAGAGCTCAGACAAATTAACAATAAAAGAACCAACATTCCAAAATAAAGGGATGGACAAATGTTTTAAAGAGGAGTCCAACAGAAAAAAGAGAAATAAAAATCAATTATAAACTCGAGAATATATACAGTATCATTCATAATTTAAAAGACACTATTAAAAGAGTGAAATAGTGTTTTTTTCATGTATAAATTGGAAAAGTTGAACTAGAAACACACAGCAGTGGTGATAATGTGAAAAAAATGGGCAATCTCATACACATTGGTTTGGGAAGACAATGGCACACTTTTTTGCAAGACAATTCTATAGCATCTATCAAATTTACAGTATCTATCAAATTTAGTATTATATACCCTGCCAATTTTTAGAAGTTTATCCTAAATGAAATATACACAATGTGTGAAAAGATGTATTTATAATAATGATCATTATAGCATCAGTTTTAGTGAGCATAAAATTGTTTTTCAGTAGAAGAACACAACTGGTTAAACCCATTATGCAGCTGGGTCTCTTAATATTCCCAGGCTTGGAACAGGGTACATGGAGGTCCAATACTGTAGAGTTAAATATTAGAGAGTTATAAATAAAATAAATTTCATCTTCCTTCACTGACAAAGATGCCTTCGTAATTACTTGAAATAACAAGATAATAGCAAAGTAAAAATGACCTAATGTGGCATGCCAGCCTTTACACAATGGGATTCTACAAATCTGTTTAGAGGTATCTCCCACCACTGCTCACTCAAAACTAGCTCAATGTATTATATTGTCCAGTCACAGAACTCATCTCCATTCCCAGAATGTTTTGTGTTCTTTCTTCACACATGCTGTAATTCTTCCTGGCTCAGCTTACATGTCACCTTCTTTGTTATTACCAAGTCTGATCTCCAAAAAGAACTAATTATTTTCTTCTCTGTCATCCCTTAGCTTTTTGCTATAACAAAAATAATCTACCACAGATTATAGAGGATTTTGGCATAATCTATTCTCTACCAATTCATAATCTACTTCAGACCAAGGAGTTTATCTTATTCATTTTGTACATTCTTAATGTACCTGTGTCTTATAACCAGTAGAGAGAATAATATGATCAGACAGATTCAACAACCAAAAATTCATGACCAAACTTGTTTCATCTATACTCTCCCCATTTTCAACCATGCCTAATCTTATTCTCAAATTATTTTGAAGAAATACTATACTTTCACCTGTAAATACTTCTATGTGTATTTCTAAAATAAGAAGTCCTTTTTCAAAGCATGACCACAAAACCATTGCCACAACAAACATTTAACAATTGTTCCTTAATATCATCAAGTTTCTAACTAGTGTGAAAATTTCCTTGATTGCCTAATACTTTTTGAGTCAGGGTCCAAATAAAACCCACATATTAATATTGAGTTATTTGGCTTTTAGATCACTTTTAACCTACAAATTCATTCTCTGCCCATTTCCTCTCTTCTGAGCAATTCTTCTTCCCTGCAGCTTAAAGGCATGTACATTTCTGATGACAGATCTGAGCAGACGAGTAGTCCTCCCCCCGGCCCCAGCTTTTCCATGGTTTTGCTTTTCATGGTTTCACTTACCCATGGTCAGACACAGTTTGGAAGATTCTCCTTCTGATATATCATCAGAAGGCCAATAGTAGCCCAAATACTACATCACAATGCCTACATCCTTCACCTCATTTCATCTCATCACTTGAACATTTTACCATCTCACATTACCAAAATAAGGAGGGTGAATATGGTACATTAGGATATTTTGAGAGAGATAACACATTCACATAATTTTGACTGCAGTATATTGTTATAAATGTTCTATTGTTGGTTATTGTTATTAACCTCTTAGTATACTTAGTTTATAAATTAAACTCTTTCATGGTATGTATGTATAGGAAAAAACATAGTATATATAGGGTTTGGTACTATCTGCAGTTTCAGCATCCATTGGGGGGTCTTGGAACATATCCTGTATGGGTAAGGAGGGACTACTCTATACCTCATGGTTGCTACTTGATGTTAATAGCTTTTTAAAAAAATTTTATTGTCTAGATCCAATATTTCATTAGCAGTTACAAAATGGTGACTTTCTCTTGTAATTTTTTTCTTCACTTTTTAGATGAAATAATTTTTTAGGGTGAATCCATCCCTTGGAAATTATTTGGATATTGAAAAGTACAGGTTGTATAGGAAAGATATAGATTATATGATTGATATAGTCCTTTTATTTACCAATTAAAAAATAATTTTTTTCCTTCAGATCTTCCAAAGATAACTACTTTCTTTTAAAGGAATGAATGGTATTTAAACATATTTGATGTATTTCAAAATATTGCAGTTACTGTTTTTATTAGTACTTAAATTATTTTATCTTTGTCCAGTAGAAACCTCTTCAGGTTGTTTCCTGTGTGCTTTTGACATGACTCTAATAATCCTTGTTAGCTTTCATACTGTCTATGACAAAATTCTACAGGTTCATCTTACAAATTTCTGGTGCCAGCCAGATCTAACCGTACAGAAGGCCCTCGTTTCCTGTTGCGAGAAACAGTATTTAGAAACTACAATTTGAATACTAGGATTTTTTGTTTCCCTTGAGTTAGTTTTCTAGACCTTTTTTAGTTTTCAGAGCTCAGAAGTATTTGTTTACTTAAAAAATACAGAATATATTATAAGTGTATACTCATATAATTAATATATTAATTAATTCAAATAATTCATATAATTAATCAAACTCAAGACTATACAGCTTTTATTTAACCTCTTTGATCTTATCTTTTTCTCATTTTATTTCAAAATTACTGAAGTAATTATTCATTTGCTTTATTCCACAATACAGACGCAACAGACTCAGTATAATAACATCAACATTATCACAAACATTGTAATTACTGAACACAATTTCAGATTTTAATTTTCCTTTATATTTTTCTTTCAGAAATATCACAGTGGGGGTATTCAGTTAAGCTGCTCTGTTTCATAGTCACCTGAAATTTTCCTGTCTGTGTGATTATACTATCAAGTTAGTACAAAGTTTGGTGTATATGACTTATTTTCTTCATATTTAGTAATCACATCTTTAAATTTTAATTTAGTATAATAATTATTAAAATACTTACATAGATTAAAGTAAAATGTATCAGATATGTTATACCCAAAGAAGTGTATTTTTCTTTTCCTTTTTCTCCAATGCATTTCCTCCCTCCCCTTGAATTTAAGGATATTATACATACATTGAACCACATATGGTTTATCTTTTTAAATAAATACACACACACACACACACATTCAATAGTCAACAATACTGAATGAGAGCTGAATGGAAACTTACTGCAGTTTGTGGGGAATTAAATTTTTACATTAACAAATAAATGTAAATTATTAAAAAATATAAAATATGATATCTCAACAGGGTTGTGTTATATTGACCTATATTTTTAAAGTCCCATTGTCTTCTAATTTTCAATAAAATGGCATTGATGCCATAATATGTGCCATCATGATTTTCTTTTAATAAGGATGCTGTTGCCAAGCCATGTCCTTACACATTTACTCATTTGTAGATTTTCATTAAGCATGCATGTTGCATTCAGTCCCCCTTGAACAACACTAAGAAAGAATTAACAAGAATTACATCCATAGTGGCTGTGTTGTATAGCATTTGTCAGCATTAAGCGAACCATTTTATTATAAAGAATCCATTCAGTACTAAATACCAGTAGCTTAATGCTTTAACCAACATAGCTAGTCAGAATTTGTGCTTTAAGATATATGATAGTGCGCTTGTCTAGTCAAACCCTTTGTATCAGTTTGAATTATGTTTGACTACATGTGACAGAAACCTGATGACAATAGTACAACCAAATAGGAGTTCATTTTTCTCACATTATGGGAAGTCTGTAGGCAATTAATTCAGGATTTGCACAGCTACTCAGGGAAGGTCCAGGATCTTTTAAATTCCTACCCCATTATCTTTTTCATCTGGCATTTATTTTTCGATGGTTTCAAAATGGTTTCTCTGCTTCCTTGTATTGTGTTCATATTCTGGGCAGCATGAGAGAGGGAAGAGTAAAGAGCAAAATATGTCTGTCCACTGAGCCTATTCTCTTTATACTAGGAAGAAAACAGATCTCCTGTAAAGTCCACCTGGTTGACTTATCTTTGATCTTATTTGTCAGAACTGGATCACATCCAGTCCCTAGTTACCATAGAGTCACACTGCTGCTCTGAAAACAATTGGAATTCCATAAATAAATAGGTAAGAATGGATAATTACAGATGAGGAACCAAGAATTTCTGCCTTCTCCCTTGAATCTTGGTCAGTGAAATATATTAAGGTAGTTTTTCTCAAAACAAAAGCGTTATATGCCTTGTGCTAGCCAGATATCTAAATATGAACCAAGTCTACTTCCCTGAACACCAGAAGTTTAAGATTTAAGATTCAGACTCCCATAGAAAAGTATTTTGAAGTTCCTTATATTGGTTTTCTAGAGCTGCCATAAAAAAAAATACCACAGACTAGATGGCTTAAACAGTAGACATTTATTTTCTCACAATTCTGAAAGTTAGAAATCTGAGATGAAGGTGTCAGTGGGGCTGGTTTCTTCTGAGTCCTCCCTCGACTTGTAGATGGCTCTCTTCTCACTGGGTGTCCACATGGTCTTTTCTTTTGTATATCGGTGTCCTAATCTCTTCTTAGAAGGACACCAGTCATACTTGGTTAGGGCCCCCCATATAACTTAATTTTAACTCCAAAAACCTGTTTCTAAATACAGTCACATTCTGGGGTACTGAGGACTTCCACATATGAATATTTGAAGAGGCACAGCTCATAACACTGCTGAAGCATAGAAGAAACTGCAATAAAACAAAACAAAAGAGCTGACAAGAGAACATTTCGGGGTCATCCATTTCAAAGTTTAAATTGTGTCAACCTTTCCAATCTCACCTCACCAGTAGCATTTGAAAATGGTGATCAGAAAATAATTACTTAAAAAAAAAGAATTACTTAGCCTAATATAAAACTAACATTGCCAAATGATTTTCAATTCCTATGATCTATAGATTCTATTTAATAGCTTAATAAATAAATTTGTTTAGCTGGGAGAGTAGAGTCATATGTAATTGAAGTTATTCACGCATTAAACTGCAAGGAAACAGCAAATCCAATTATATTAAATCCAAACACATCTCTCTGGGATTTGTGGGAGACACTTAAGCAAAGAGACATGCTACTTTCATAGTCCAATTTGCTTGTACCTGTCTACTTAAATTTATTGTGATTTGTTCTTGGTTTGTGTGTGTTTATTTGTAGATAACAATCAATTGCAGATGCAACAGACAGCAGTGTAACTTAGGAATATTTTTGTTAATTAACTTGGGTTCATATTCTAATAACATGTGTGAATTATGACTAGGGTATTAATGGAGTGTGGAAAATAGATGCTGTTGCTCTTATCCAGTTTATTTTTCGTCTATTTTATATTATATACAGTGTCTCCTAGGCTGTTGAAAACAAAACAAACACAGGCAATGATATGAAAGGTTACAATCCAAACAAATGTGAGTTCGTATTGATTTTAATTAATTAATGACTATTTGAGAGTCAATCAATATAAAAAATGTCTCATTTATTAAATAATTATGGTAATTATAGGTTGCAAATTAGACAGGTCTTAGGAGGAAGGAACTGAGAGTTAGTCTGGCAGTGTGAGCTGCAGGTTATTATTATGGACATTGAAGGATTTGCTAAATACCATCAAGCTGAACTATCCAGGGGGAGATCTTCATTTGAAACAAGGCATTTCATACAACACCCATTGAAAATAAAGAGAGCAGTTCAATGCCAAGGAGATAATCACTGCATGAGATGATCCTCATGAATTAGATCCTGATGATGTAATGCCCAATGCCTGTTTGTTCTTTAACCTCTTCTACAGAGTTTTCTTTGATTAATGTAAAGATCAGGATGAGCAATAAACCCACCACTCAATCCTTGCATGAGTTTCTAAAATAGAACCATCTATCTCAAAATATTCTATTCTAATTCAATTAACTAAATGAATTTAAAATAATCAAAAATATAGAGCTTTTATTAGATGCCTTTCCCAGACTGGGTATATGAGATAAAATAAGCAATTACGTGGGTTATAAGGTCGTAAGTACTAAGGGAAAAAAACAAAAGTAGAACAGGGCATATGTTAACACAATAATGCTATGCAATAATCATAAAACCTCAGGGGCATGCAATAAACAATCACTCAGCTGCTGTGTCTGTGAATCAATGATTTAGGCTGGGAAGTTCTTTTGGTCAGTCACATGGTTGTCTCTGCCACATCCCAGTAGGCAAAACAATTCACAAAGCAAATCCATATTCAAAGGATGGGGAAATTGACTATGTCTTTCGTTAGAGGAACCACGAAATTACTTAGCGAATGTGTGCATACCCAGAGGAGAAAAGAAGTGGAGGTATTAGTATAATCAATTTATCATGCTCTGCCTCATAGAGGACATAATTATTCATATCCCTCTCAAATATAAAATATGCTCACCCCTTCCCATGACGATCAAAAGGAAGATCCAATCGCAGCATGAAATTCAGAGTCTATGATTTTATTATCTATATTGATCTGGATGTGACCCCTCTCAGTTTGGAGACCTAGAACCAAAAAGACAAATTATGTGCTCCCAAAACACCTAGTATACAATGAAGAAACAGGGTAAATTTTTATTTATGAAAATGAAGAGAATGAGAAACACACAGTAGTCCCTGGTTCACAGAAATTCTGAAATTTCATTGAGCAAATGTTCTAGGTTCCCATCTGGTTTTGGAGTGTTCCTTCATTTAAGTGTAGTTCTGCTCCCTAGAAATGGATCCCCTGTCAATTATTCTCTATGAGCTTTTGGCTTTTCCGTCTGAAATGTCCTTTCTTTTCTATCCATTCTGGCCATTTTTGAGGAAATGGTCTCATTAGCTGAGTAACCTTCTCAGTCTCTAGGAAGTTAGAGGTCCAGAGTCTCTTTTTTTTTTTTTTTTTTTTCTCAGTCATGCACCCTTTTAGTGCAGACTGGCAGTGCTTTTGCCACTGTAGCTCTCTTAAACCCTTGCAAATTTTCTTTTTTTAAACTGAGATGTAATTGATATATCATATTACTTTTAGGTGTAAACATAATGACTTGATCTATGTATATGTTGCAAAATGATTACCACAATAAGTTTAATTAACATCCATCACCATATATAGCTACACATTTTTTTCCTTCTGATGAGAACTTCTAACATCTGCTGTCTTAGCGACTTTCAAGTATACAATACAGTCTTGTCAAGTATAGTCACCATACTGTACATCACATCCCCAGGACTTACTTATAACTGGAATTTGTACCTTTTGACCTCCTTCACTTATTCCCCCCACTCCCATCCCCTCCCTCTGGCAACCACCAGTCTGTTCTCTATATTTGAGTTCATTTTATTTTTAGATTCTGTATGTTAGTGAGACCATACAGTATTTATCTTTCTCAGTCTGAATTATTTCATTTAGTATAATATCCTCAAGGATCATCATGTTGTCACAAATAGCAGGATTTCCTTTTTTATGGCTGAATAATATTCTATTGTATGTATACATGTGTGTGTGTGTATACATATGTGTATGATGTATATGTGAGATATATATAGGGATATATATCACATTTTTAAGCCATCATCCCTTGATGTTCACTCAGATTATTTCCATGTCTTGCTATTATAAATAATGCTGTAATGAACATGGACATGCAGATATCTTTTCAAGTTAGTGATTTCGTTTTCTTTAAATAAATACCTAGAGGTGGAATTGCTGTGTCATATGGTAGTCCTATTTTTAATTCTTTTAGAGAACTCCATAGAGTTTTCCATAGTGGCTACACCAATTTACATTTCCACTAATAGTACACTAGGGTTCCCTTTTCTCCACATTGTCACCAATACTTGTCATTTCTTGTATTTTTGATACATAGCCATTCTAACAGGTGCGAGATCATATTTCATTGTGGTTTTGATTTGCATTTTCTTAATGATGTGAATTTTCTATGTATTGGAAACAAAATCCCAGTTTATTGATTCAGTTATGGGAATTTATAAAATGTAAATATATGTGAATGTATACAAAGATTTATATGAAAGGATATTTATTGCAAAATTATATTGATAAATGAACAGTTGTATACATTATTTCTGGAGGGTACTAGTTACATCCTTTTAATAGAACACTTTAGCAAAAATGTTTATTCAATATGATCCATCAATCCTTTTTCTAGACTTTTACCCAACAGGATAGATATATCTATGCAGATATGTAAACATTTAAATACAACTGTGTTCACAGAGCATAATTTAAAATATTAAAAAGTTGGGAATAGGGGTGCCTGGGTGGCTCAGTTGGTTAAGCGACTGCCTTCAGCTCAGGTCATGATCTCAGGGTCCTGGCATCGAGCCCTGCATGGGGCTCCCTGCTCGGTGGCAAGCCTGCTTCTCCCTCTGACCCTCCCCCTGCTTGTGTTCCCTCTCTCGCTGTCTCTCTCTCTCTGTCAATTAAATAAATAAATAAAATCTTTAAAAATAAATAAATAGAAAGTTAGGAATAATATAACGTGATATGATATATATTTTGTTCTTTTCTGATTTTTCTATTTCATATATCATTAATTTACTTAATGTGTTCATTTTATGATTTGCAAAATATAAACTTTCTAAATATGAAAAATAAAATTATTGTTTTCTTTACATGTTGACTAACATTTAGCAGTAAGTTTGAACTATTTCATTTAACCTCAGAAAGGCTATAAGAGCAGAAAACTTAAAATGGCTAAAAATATGTTGAGAAATAGTGCAGGGGAGGTGTTATTACCTAAAATAAGAAAGTTAACAGAAGTTATTTGATTTGGGACATTTCCCATTTAAGGTGCCTTTGAAAGCCTCCATGGGGAATGTCCAGAAAATACTTGGAAAGATATGTCAGTTTCAAAAATAGTTCAGATGTAGACAGGTATGTTCAGGAGTTGGAAACGTGGGAAATAATTAACACTCTAAGTAAAAAAGTATTTAGAGATAAGCAGTCTAAGGACAACAACTTGGTGAAAGTCCAAATTTAATGTTGGGAGAAGTGAAAGGACCTAATAAAAGAGGACTAGAAGGTGTAATTAGAGACCTAGAGGATGAAGATAACACTGATTCACAGAAGTCAAGGGAGGAGTACTTCAAGGAAAGTGTGCAAAACTCAGATGCTTCAAGGAAAAGTCCACTAGAATGCACTCATATTTAAAACAAAACAAAACATTGCATTTGGTAATGAGATGGTTGATGAAAACTTCTAAGTGAACAGTTTTAATAGAAAAAGGCATTGCAAACAGTTGAGGAGTAAATAAATAAAAGAAAGTGAAAACTAAAATAAAGTGACATTCCAAATGTCTTGAGGTGAATCCAGTTACAGAGCTAGGACAGCAGTTGAGGGAGATGGACCAAACTCTAACAATTATCCAGATTTCTTGCCGGTTTCTATACCAAGACTATATTATGGAAGGGAAGTTCTCGGAAGCTTTTTGCCTTTGGCCTATTTTAATGACACAGAAAAATCTTACTCTATGGTGAAACTTTGGAAGGAATATTTGGAAGAAGATCTCAGCTTCTGTACTTTGAAATCCCCAACTGCTCCTATGGCTGCTTCCACAATGACTGAGCATGTCGGGAACAGTAATGCAGGCACGTTCCTGGAAAACAATAATTTTGGCTCCAGGACTCCCCAAGAGCCCTGCTGACCCCTCCTTAGACATAAAGCTTGCTAAAGTGCTTCCACCCAACCATCCCACCCTCTCTCCTTGGCTGGGGTCAGACTAACACAGGGAGTGGTCTGATGACTCACCCAGCCTCTCCATTTCCTGTCCCGCTTTCTCTCACATAGGCATTTCCCCCCATGAAGTTCTTGAACATTTAATCCCAACTTATCATCTGCTTCTCAGAGGACCTGGACCAACACACAGATATAATAGGAATTCTCAGATGTTCTTTGAAGCTGTGAGCTGCTTAAACCATATGCTATTTATTGGAGATAGTAGCTTACATTTATCACATAGTCTCTCTTGATGTTTAAAAAGCAGATACTAATTAGGTTTTTCTAAATTTACAGTGGAGGCAGTCAATCTTTGCCCACATTCCCCTTTTCATTGTCTCCTATACATTGTTTTTCAAATTTTGAATATTTTGCATTCGAAAAATCATGAATGATGCCATCCAGTGACATCTGGCATTCCTTTCTGTTCTTAAATACATTTATAGCCTCCTTTTGTGAGCATGGTGAAATTGGCAGGCAAGAACAAAGATTCTTTACTATTCCTTTATTTATTATGTAGTATTTATGTTATTTGGTATTTGTCCAATTTGTGGAATGATGGATACTGGTTGACGAGGAAGACACAATATAAACCAAGGTAATAACCTTAGTACTAGGGTGAAAGAAGCTTCCAGTGCTCATTAGCATGTACTCTGCATCACAGATTGTAGAACAAAAGAGAAGAAAATATCACTGAGTGAAAGCCTCAAAGAAAAAATACCTCTAAATTATGGATAAAACTTGTTCCTCCAATATTTTCTCATAATATCCTGCTCCTCTTTTGGGATAAAGTTTATGTTAGTGATCAGATTAAGGGTGTGGGTGTTCTGTATGGTGATGAGTTAACGGAATTTGATCTGAATTTTATTAATTATTTTTTTCCAGTATGGCTACCCCAAATCAGGCAAGCATACTGATCTCTGTTGTCTTTATGTCACTCTGGGATCACAGAATGGGGAGGAATTTGGTAGTGGTAGCATATACACCATCAGTACAAAATAGGGGCTTTCACATCTATATGCATGTCTTTTTGCAAGAGACTCTGAGCTCATCCAGTTTGAAGGAGAGGAGCCTCTTGAGAATGCAGCTTTATATAAAGGTTCATATTAAATGATACTTGATCCTATTTAAGTGAAGGCATGTGAAATGTGCAGAGTGGGTATAATTATTTTGATTAGTGAACTCTAATTCAGACACCATCACATTTCCATACCACAGTTAACATTTAGCAGAATAGGCGGCCTCAGATCATTAACAATGGGCCGTAAGCAATCCTGGCATTTCCCAGGAAACCTGTAATTGGAGACCATGAGTTGGGGAGAGGCAGCTATTTCCTTAAAATTGATTACTTTGTTCTTTTCAGAGAAAATAAAGGTATAGGATAGTCCATGATAAATGGTCATTACCCAGTGTTTTGAGAAACTAGAGCAGTGCTCTAGGAAATACCTCCAGGAGATAGGAATTAAAAAGTTTATGAGTAAAGCAAAATGCACAAAAGTCACAAAATCCTTTCTTGCCCCCATGGCTCAAAGACTCACCAACATTATAAAGACACAGATTCTTGAATATTAAAACATTCAATAAAAGCACTGGAGTAAATATTTGCCTTTATTTTGATAGATCAGAATCCAAACTCCCCTTCCATTTTGGTAGAATGTCTTATCCTCATTATTTAGTTGAAGGGGTACAAACTGTTTTCTTTCTACCCCTTAGTAGCTAGGATATAAGTACCTGATTCTGGTTTTGTCAGACTGATGCTTCAACCAGAGCTTAAACTCTGGCGAGAATGATGCAAAGAGGAAGGGACAGAATTTATTTGCAAGAGCTTTACAGAATTCTGTAAGATATGCATCAGCAACAAGGTTGGCATATGGCCTTGGTATTGAGTATTCATGACAGCTGGGTTCAGCAAGATAGATGGCTGTGATACCAAACGCAACATTCTCATCAGACTAGACCTTTGGGATGAACTTGGTAGTGGTTGTCATTGCTTAGACTTCCTTGGTTCCTACCCACTTTCCCAAGCTTATTTTCTCCAGATTCCAATCTATGAGCTACCAAATAACTAATTTCTTCTATGTTAGCTAGAAGTTTAGTTGGTACTTGTAGCCAAGAACACCAAATGATGTGCCATCTTATTTAAAAATAGAAATGATTTTAATTAACTCCATTAGATAATATTTTTCACCCATCACTTTTCTAGAATTCTAACTGGTGAATATTGAAAGAAACCCTAGTGAGCATACATTAAACAATGTATGATACTCCACAACATTTCTGATTAGGATATCTGGCTTTCACTTGAATGCCTTCAGTGACAGAAAACTCACAACTTTTCAAGGCTGATTATTCCATTTCAAGACAACTCGAATTTTTCTTTGTTACATCTTTTAAGTAGCTTACTTTAAATGTAAGGCTATGATGATTTATTCTGCAGCCTGATCTAAGTTTTAGCTCATACTGAGATTGCAAAATATTTATGTCTGTTTTGCATAGTTATAGATTTAGTTTCATTGAAGTTTATAAAATTAAAAATACCTTGAAAAAATGAATATGGCAAACACATAGGCTCCCAAGAACTCCCTTTAGGAAAGTTCATTGCTCCAGACTCATAATATTTGTAGCTCAGATTTAGGAATGGCTCCCTGAATTCAATATAAGTTTGAGTCTTGTTAGCTCATCCCCACTGGAAAATGCCTACAGAATCTCATTGTCCTCTCCACACTTCTTGATTTAGAATCATATTTGGGCTCAGTAATAAGTAGAAAAAATATTTAGATCAATATGAATGCTTGATTGGCTCAACTTCCTTTGATAAAGAAGAGGAAACGTGTTCATGTATATGGACATTATGACAAATGTTTTTGAAAATAATAATCTGCCAAAGTGAGTGAATAAGATGCAGATAATTCAAAGTTCAAAAACTCTCAGAGTGAGTAATAGTCTCCACTTGGCCTAAAACATGTGGCTAATTGCTGTTTATTAGCAATACATTTTCCTCTTTTGCAGTGGCTATAATAAATCAACTATTGAATTCCCCCGATGAGCTATTTCATGGGCCAGATCCAGGATTTGAATTTCTGCTACAGAAAATGTATCTTCATTGATCAAAATCACATAGGTGAAGAATAAAGACACACTTGCTTACGTGTATTTCAGAATTTATATCGGGAGTGGAGACCCATGAAAATATTTGCCAAAAAAGGACATCTAATTAAAAAAATCCTTCAAATCTCTAGTGGCTTTACCACTTCATGTTTAGTGATGTCTGTTTTAATCAACAGGGAAATAGAATGTGTTGTGAAATAATACACTAATTTACATTAGTATGTGAATTTGTTATTTATTTATTTATTTACTTATTTAATATTCTCTTATAATTATAGCTTGAGTAGTTTGTGACTTGGTACCTATAACAGACTTCAGTGTTAATATGTATAAAACTTGTATGGCTAATATGTACAGTAGTAGTTCATACCTACAGAAGGTTGTAACACTGGAAATTGATCCTTGGGATACCCCAAGCTATTTTCTGTTAAAACTTACCCTATCCCCTACCCCTGCCTAAATCCCCTTGAGCAGTGTGGCAGATAGAGGTGCAGAGGTAAAGACAGAATTTCTGGATGACCACTTCTGCTGTCATAGGCTGGGCATAAATATCCACCCACCTACCACCTGTTAAAGTGTATTTGCAAAGTGTACAGAATTTAGAGTTCAAAAACTCTCAACATTTTTAAAGCACCATACTGTCACAAAGACCATGTCCTGTCTGGTATATCCTTCCCATCATAGACTTCTTGGTTAATTCTATTTACTCTTCAATTATTAGCTCAGTCATATCTTCCTCCGGGAAGTTTTCCCTGAAATCAGTGTGTAAGTATTTTATGCACGCTTTCAGAAAAATGTACTTTTCTCCTTGTTACTATTGTATGGTAATATATAAGTGATTATTTAATTAATAGTCCTCTCACCTCTTGCAAATTCTAAGCAACTTGAGAGCAGGAGCCTTATCTTTTTTTACTCACCATTGTGTTTCTAGCACCTTTCACAGTGGATGGCAATCAGTAGGCACTTGATAAATATTGGTCAAATGGGTAACACATTTAACACTCTTTCAAAAGATGATTTCTCACAAACCTGTACCATTTTCCTGCCTCTTTGCTATGGAAAGGAAAAAAAGGGGGTGCCTGGGTGGCTCAGTCAGTTAAGTGTCAGCTCAGGTCATGATCTCAGGGTTGTGAGATCAAGCCCCCACATCGGGTTCCACACTGTGCATGGAGCCTGCTTAGGATTCTCTCTCTCCCTCTTCCTCTGCCCTCCCCCACCCTTTCCTTCTCTCTCTAAAAAAAGTATAAAAATAGAAAGAAAGAAAGATTCCTCCTCTTGTCAAAGCAAATCCTTTCCCTGTACTTTGGATCACCTACCCTCTAGACTGCTTCAGCATCTCGTTCAACAATCCCTGATTTTTCTTGTATCTTCAACCTTTCCCTCTTTCCTTTTAGAATGAACATATGCTCAGGTTTCTTCCACTTTAGCAAACAAATAAAAACAAAAAAAAAGGTAAAAAATAAAAATCAAATCCTTCCAAATAACCATTTAATTGTTTCACTTATTGGATACATACTGTAAAACACCTGCCATTTTGTCAGTCATTTACCCATATTTTAGATGAACAACATAGACATAAAACCTATGCTCAAAAAAGTGAGAGTCTAGCTACCCTTCTATCTCTCTCCTTTATCTCAGAGCCCAGTTTCTAATTTCTTAAAGATGTTATTTTCCCTTGTTTTCCACTTCTGCACTTCCTACTCACCGTTCCTCCTCCTGAAGTCTGAGTTCTTCTCATACTGCTCTCTACCAAACTATTAACTAGTAAATGGTTTGTCCTCTGTCCTTATCAATTTGACATCATTGTAGCATTTGAACTCAAGGACCACTCCCTCCTGATCCTCTTTCCTCCGTTGATTGCCCAACACTTGTCTTTCCTGGTTCTCTTACTCCATGAAAGATTTTTCTTTTTGTAAATGGCCTTTTCTTTCTCTATTTGTGTTTCATTTTGATGTTCCTTGTGGTTAGTTTTTAATAATTCTTTTCTCAGGCATTTCCTGAGTGATCTAATTTAATCTATTGGTTTAAACTGTTATATGCAAGTCTCAATATATCTTGCAAAGATCTTGTAACCAAACTCAAAGGGCTTGCCACTTGGGGTGCATTAAATTGAATATGATCTATGTTGAAAGCAAAGAACTTTTGATTACTTGTTACAAGTAAGGAGACAGGGAGATTGCTTTCAAAGCACTATCTTCCAGGGAATTAGTACAGTAAGCTTTTGTTCAGTGTATTAGGGGGTAGGGCCAGGGAGCTTGAATATACATTAAAGAACTTGTATATATTCTATTGCTTAGGCATTTTGGTTCAATTTTGCAGGCCTAACATGTCAACTAGCTAGTGCATACATCTTATGTTCAAAAAATGGTGGAAAACCCTGCCCATAAGAGGAGATTGTAGAATTTTAATGAGCTAAAGATAACTTCAGGACAACTTAGGGGGGCTTGCATAGGTGCTCAACTCCATTCTGGCTCAAACTGGCTCACATTAAGAGGCTATCAGGCAGATACCTGGCAAGGGGCTATGGGATGAAAGACCTGGCCTCATGTCTCCTTGGTGGGAACTGCTGGTTCTGCAACATGAAACACATTCCTTCCCTGCTTTTGTCCCTTCCCTCCTCTCTTCTGATAGCTTTCAGCCCTCTGGTCTAAGTCACTCCCCACTGCATTGTAGCTACCAGGGACAGGAGTTGCCCGAGAAGGTAGACACTGTTGATTAGAGGCCCATAAAGTCATGGTAGCACGTGTTCTGGTGCCATCTTGTCTTTTCCATCTCAAGAGACTTGGAATCTAAAAAATATCATTATTCTTCATGTTAGAGATTTCAGTAGGTACATTTGGTGATTATATCTCTAGGGTAGCACTGGTTAACTACTTGTCCTATAGGTTCCTTTGAATGATAAGCAAGTATTCCTATCCCTTGAGCCTAGGCTTATGTGTTCCTTGGTTGGTCCAGCCGTGCCTGGGGACAATATGACCTCTAATGTTCTGAACTGACAAAATTCGGATCCCTTTGTTGCTGGTTTCAATCTCTGTTTGATTTCCAAACCTACATGTCTAAAAATTCGCAGTTTTCTTCTTCATCCAGATACCCCACAGATCATTTCCAAAATAATTCATTGTCGTGTGCTTCATAGATCTTCATATTATCAAATTTGAGTTTATTTATTATTCTTACTCTTTTTTTTTTTTTTTCTTTCTCTCTCTCAAAAATTCCACCCTTCTGCCAGTTATTTGAATCAGGGCCTTGGTTTTCACCTCTTGATTTCTGTCCACTTCTTCCCATCGCTTATGGTGTGATAGTATATCATCAAATAACAGTGATTTCACTTGCTTAAAATTCTTTAACTTCCATCCTCTTTCTTCCATGTTCATTGCTACTGATTGTTTTTTTTTAGGATTTGTCTTCTTTTATCCAAACTATTATGATAGTGTTCTAAGTGGTTTCCCTTATAAATCCAGTTTCAACATTCTGACCAGCATTTCTCTAAGATGCCATGTTGTTTTAATGCTAAGCATTCTTTAGTGGATCACCGGACTGTCAGGTCAGTGTCAGCCTTTTTAGCATGTCATGTAAGGCTTCTTGTGCATCAAGCTTTCATCATTCCCATCCTCTGTGCATGCCTCTTTCAAATCCCGTATTTCAGTCTTATTATTGTATTTCAATTTCCTGTAAGGAGCCATGTTCTCTCCCACTTCCAGGATTTAGTACATGATTTTCTTACTTCTATTAGTCTTCCTTGATCTTCCCAGTATAGAGCCCAGGGGCTCATTCTTTGTCCTTCGATGATAAAACCCCATGATTGTCTTTATTATATATTTGTCCAGTCTAGAGGATAAAATTCACTCAAAATTCTTTAACTATAGGTATTCTTTTTCAACTATCACCCTTCACACTCCACCCCCCAGTCCACACACACACATAAGTACAATATAAGAGAGAGGGAGTGGATAATCTGATGTGATTTTCTACTAGGAATTCATGTTAAAAGGTCACATCATAAAGGTGACACTTTCTTCTATCTTCTCTATCTTTTTAATTTATTTTAACTATATTAATAAAATAGTCCATAGCTTTTTTTTTTCTGCCTGGGGAAATTTTCTTCTCTTTTAGGTACTTCTCTCTTTTCTTCTTTCCTCTATAGGATTAAGTGTGCATTGGCCTAAGGCTTTTCTCCTTGGATAGCAATGGCCAGCTCTTACGTCTACTTCTTCTTTCTTGTGGCTCCAACTATGAAAATTCTAAAATCATGTCTCAAATATAAAAAATCAGCCATCTCTGTCTTCTTATATTAATCATCACGTATTCTTATCAATTTGTTTTTTATTCATTTCTTTGGCTTGAAAAGGAGATGTTGAGATATTGATTTGGGTTCATGAGAAGAAAGAATCCTTTCCATATTTACTGATATCATTCAGGTTCAACCTATTATCTTCTTTCATGAGAATACCTTCACAGCCCCCTGTTCTTGCTCCTTTCCCAATCCATCCCCAATCTGACACTCAGAGTGTTATTTTTAAAATGTCTGTCTCCTGATTAAAATGGTTTCCCATTTAATCATGTCTATCCCCCTGCTTAAAATGGTTTCCCATTACACCAAGAATAAAATGTAAACACTGTCAGATGGTATAAGATGCTTTACTCCCATCTACCTCATTCTTCTCCACCTTGCTCACAACTCTTCATCTACCCTGGACTTATTTCAGTTCTTTGACTCTGTCAGGATCCTTCCAGCATCAGAGTCCTTGCACATGGTCTTTTCTGTCTGAATATTCTCCTCCCAAATTCCCATTCTTTATCTGGCTCTTTGTGCCCATCTTTTAGGTGTTGGGTTAAATGTCACAGTCTCACACAAGCCTTCCTTGATTTCTTATTTTATAGTGAACCCCTCCTGCCATTCTCACACTGGGCCTCATTATGGTGCCTCACAGAATTATCATAATTTATAATCATAATCTGTCTCCTCCATTTTACTCTAAGGTACATGAGTCTGAGACCAAATCTATTTTGTTCACCCTGTATAATCTGTCAGACATCTACACGTGCTCAGATACCTTTACTGAATATGTAATAATATGACACTTTGGGGAAAAAGAACCTAACATGCTTTCATTGTTTGCCTTTTGGAGAGGGTGGAGGTGGAGGCTGACCCTGCTGACCTTTGCATTCTCCACTCATGTCCTTTTGGATCCCTTTGTTCTTTTGGTGCATTTCAGTTCCTTGGGTGTTTTCATTCCTAGCAGCCAGCTTCTGCATCTATTTGTCAAGGTTGCTTTCAGTGCAGTAGAGGCCCCTAGGACCTGAATGTGGGGATACATATCCCTCTGGAGTCCAAGCCCTTAACCAAGCTCTGATGAGTTTTGGGGGAGGAAGTATGAATACACCATCTCTCTTGTCCCTGATGAGACCACAGTGTCCTTTGTCTTCAGTGCTCCTGTGTGGAATTGAGCCATTGTTACTGTACACTGTGGGATTTTGCTGAGTTTTCTACACTCTTGCTTAACTTCCATCTATCTCTTCATTATCTCCCTTCCTCACTAGCCTACTAGTTTTTCTAACATATCACTTTTGCACAAATCCTTGACTCAGAATCTGTGTCTGGGGAACTCTACTTGAGATATCCAACTTCACAGGAGAGGCTTTTAAATGTTTCTCATGTCCTTACTACATAATGTTGACCTAGGTTGTCAGTCAAATCCTAAATTATTTCTTGTTTAAACAGGCACAGATGGAGAATGTGCTGGAAAGGCCTTAGTGATCCACCCATCCAATGGCCTTGTTTTATTGATGAAGGACTGAGCAGCAGAGGGGTGTATGCTCTGCACAAGGTCACAGCCTTCATGAGCTGCAGGGTGGCAACCAGGACTAGAATCCTGATGTTCTTGACACCCAGATTCATGCTTTACGTCAAGAAATTTTCATAAATTTAAATTGGGTGATTTAAAAAGGATGAAAAGAAACCAAACACTATTAAAGTAAAACAAATTGGCCTGCAGATAAAAATAATTCATAGGGGTATTAAAAACCACTAAAATATAACCTGAGGAGAAACTGAACTGACAGCACCTTAGTGTCCTTTACTATGTTTTATTCTGCAGTTTTGTATAAATGTCATTTCGTCTAATGCCTCCTTCAGAGTAAATTCAGTTAAGTATGTAGCTGGAAGATTAGTGTATTGCATGTGTGTGTCCATATATTTCTATATATCACATAGCACTGAGTTAAATGAATCTTCTTAAAAATAAAAATTTGAAATATTTACAAAATTACCATTAAAAGCCATAGTATAGCTGCTTTACAGATTGTGATGAGTAATAGCTTCATACATCTTACTTGAGAGGCCTCAAAGTGCCTTAAGTGTATTGTATTTGTGACTTATGAGGTTCCCAGACAAGACATAAACCCATAATTTTCTGTAGTCGCTGTTACTCAAAATGATGGACTCAACCTAAAGTGGAATTGATTTATTAGATTTATTTTTATTCAGATGATGAAGCTAACATATAACTCTAAATTCTCTGATTAACGAAAAGGTTCTAATATCAGAGCTAGCACGTCATCATGATTTGGTCTCTAAAACTAATTTAAGCCATGTTGTAAATACAACTCAATAAAAAACACCTAGTCCTCTATGTGTATGTGTTTGTGTGTATGTGTGCTCGCACTAATGCATACAGTCACAAGCACATGAAATTTTATAGGAGATGGAGAGGTCTCTTCTCATAACATCAATTTCATTATTACCAATGGGTTAGAGAGCTATTATGATGGTTTTGCTGGAAGGGGCAGGATTGGAAATGTAAAATATATTGCCTTGAAGCCCATTTCTGATAGCTTAGCATTATTTCAACTGAGATAAAAATACAAAGTGCAATACTTTTCAATAGGTAGAATGAGAAGGGATTTAATTATTACTCAAACTTCCACACCATCCAGGGATGTCCTAAATATCATTTCTTAGAAGTGATGTTTGAGTACTGCCAGAGATAAACAGCTTAATACTTACAGTTTTAGACAATCATAAGTTTTAGAAAAATTTAACTTATATTCAGGTGAAATATATGTCCTTACAAATCCAAAGCCCTTGTCAGAATTCTGCCCTGTGGTGATATGGAGAATTCCATATGGTGTGGTCTTTCTTGCATGGGACACTTTTTTAGATCTTTGAAGACAGACAGCTGCCATGTGTCCTTCCCTCTTTGCCTTTCTAGATGGAAATTGGAGACTTTGTAATGCTTTAAGCATTTCTCATGCTACATGGTTTCTATATTTTTCATAATCCTGCCATAGGTTAATTGGTGAAATTCTCTCTTCAAATGTGGTATCCAGTTGAGAATACAGTACTTTTGCTGCTCCTGATTTGTTCATTCAACAAATATTTATTTAGTGTCTATTTTGTATTAAGAATTATTCTAGGTATTGATTGAGGAATACAAGAGGAAAGAAATGGTTCCTGTCTTCATGGTGTTTCTGTGTATGCGCAATAGTGCACCCCCCCTTCATTAGCATAACAAAGTCATCTCCTATCAGGAAATTCCCAGGGTTTTTTTTTTAATATTATTATTTCATTTTTATTTTTATATTTTTTATTATTATGTTCTGTTAGTCATCATGTAGCAGTATATCATTAGTTTCAGATGTAGTGTTCAATAATTCATGAGCTGTGTATAACACCCAGTGCTCATCACCCAGTTACCCAGTCCCCCCATCCCCCTCTCTTCTGTAACCCTCAGTTTGTTTCCCGGAGTCCGGAGTCTCTCATGGTTTGTCTCCCTCTCTGATTTCTTCCCATTCAGGTTTCCCTCCCTTCCCCTATGGTCCTCCACGCTCCTACTTTTGTTCCACATATGAGTGAAACCATATGATAATTATCTGCTTGACTTATTTCACCTAGCATAATCCCCTCCAGTTCCATCCATGACGATGCAAATGGTAGGTATTCATCTTTTCTGATGGCTTAGTAATATTCCATTGTATATATGAACCACATCTTTACCCATTCATCTATTGAAGGACATTTCGGCTCCTTCCACAATTTGGCTATTGTGGACATTGCTGCTATGAACATTGGGGTGGATGTACCCCTTCTTTTCACTACATCTGTATCTTTGGGGTAAATATCTAGTAGTGCAATTGCTGGGTTGTAGGGTAGCTCTATTTTTAACGCCTTGAGGAACCTCTATACTGTTTTCCAGAGTGGTTGTACCAGCTTGCATTCCCACCAACAGTGTAAGAGGGTTCCCCTTTCTCCACATCCTCGCCAGTATTTGTTGTTTCCTGTCTTGTTAATTTTTGCCATTCTAACTGGTGTAAGGTGGTATCTCATTTTGGTTTTGATTTGTATTTCCCTGACGGCTGGTGATGTTGAACGTTTTTTCATGTGTCTGTTAGCCATTTGTATGTCTTCTTTGGAGAAGTGTCTGTTCATGTCTTCTGCCCATTTCTTGACTGGATTATTTGTTTTTTGGAGTGTTGAGTTTCAGAAGTTCTTTATAGATCTTGGATATCAGCCCTTTATCCAAAATGTCATTTGCAAATATCTTCTCCCATTCCGTGGGTTGCCTCTTAATTTTGTTGACTGTTTCCTTTGCTGTGCAGAAGCTTTTTATCTTGCTGAAGTCTCAAAAGTTCATTTTGCTTTTGTTTCCCTTGCCTTTAGAGACGTGTCTTGAAAGAAGTTCCTGTAGCTGATGTCAAAGACATTACTGCGTATGTTCTCCTCTAGGACTTTGATGGATTCCTCTCTCACATTTAGGTCTTTCATCCAGTTTGAGCCTATTTTGTGTATGGTGTAAGGAAATGGTCCAGTTTCATTCTTGTACATGTGGCTGTCCAATTTTCCCAGCACCATTTATTGAAGAGACTGTCTTTTTTCCATTGGATATTCTTTCCTGATTTGCCGAAGGTTAGTTGACCACAGAATTGAGGGTCCATTTCTGGGCTCTCTATTCTGTTCCATTGATCTTTGTGTCTGTTTTTGTGCCAATACCATGCTGTCTTGATGATCACAGCTTTTTAATATAGCTAGAAGTCAAGCATTGTGAGGCCCCTAGCTTTGGTTTTCTTTTTCCACATTCCCCTGGCAATTCGGGGTCTGTTCTGGTTCCATACAAATTTTAGGATTGTTAGTTCCAGCTCTGTAAAAAAATGTCAATGGTATTTTGATAGGGACTGCATTGAAAGTGTAGATTGCTCTGGGCAGCATAGACATTTTAGCAATGTTTATTCTTCCAATCCATGAGCATGGAATGTTTTTCCATCTCTTTGTGTCTGCCTCAATTTCTTTCATAACTGTTCTGTGGTTTCTAGAGTATAGATCCTTTACCTCTTTGGCTAGGTTTATTCTTATGTATCGTATAGTTTTTGGTGCTATTGTAAATGGAATCAATTCCTTAATTTCTCTTTCTTCAGTTACATTGTTAGTGTATAGAAATGCAACTGATTTCTGTGCATTGATTTTGTATCCTGCCATGTTGCTGAATTGCTGTCTGAGTTCTAGTAATTTGGGGGTGGAATCTTTTGAGTTTTCCACATAAAGTATCATGTCATCTGCAAAGAGGGAGAATCTGTCTTCTTTGCCAATTTGAATGCCTTTTATTTCTTTTTGTTGTCTAGTTGCTGAGGCTAGGACTTCTAGTACTATGTTGAACAAAAGTGATGAGAATGGGCATCACTGTCATGTTCCTGACCTTAAGGGAAAAGCTCTCAGTTTTTCCCCATTGAGAATGATACTCGCTTTTCATAGATGGCTTTTATGATATTGAGGTATGTTCCCTCTATCCCTATACTTTGAAGAGTTTTAATCAGGAAAGGATGCTGTATTTTGTCAAATGGTTTTCGTGCATCAATTGAGAGGATCATATGGTTCTTGTCTTTTCTTTTATTAATATGCTCTATCATGTTGATTGACTTCCGAATGTTGAACCACCCTTGCATCCCAGGAATAAATCCCACCTGGTAGTGGTGAATAATCCTTTTAATGTAATGTTGGATCCTATTGGCTAGGATCCTGGTAAATATTTTGGCATCCATGTTCATCAGGGATATTGGTCTGTAATTCTTTTTGATGGGTTTTTGTCTGGATTTGGGATCAGGGTATTAATAGTGCACATTTTAAAACGTGATCTACCTCCCTAGATCCAAATACTCTTTTCTTTTTGCATCAATAGTTTAAAATTTTATTAGAAATTTTAAATTAGCAAGTAAATCATGGTATTTCTTCATATTTAACTAATCATTTATTTAAATATTTAGAGTTTTCCACATGACCATGGCACAATCTCCCATTCTAACTTCTATCTTTAATCATTTCTAAAATTAATACATTTATTGTCTTTTTTTAGATTTAATCTCATCATCCAATGTGGAACAGTCTTTATAATTTAATCTTCTTACCTGTGAATTGGCCCTTCTGGTTTTGGGTCAAGAAAAAAATGCATAAAGATATTTTTTGTGAATTTATTAAGCTGTGGTAAAAATGTTTTTTAGGAAAGGAGTCTAGTATGGGATCTCATGGTCTCATAGTACACTTAATGACTCTTGGTTTCAAGATGGTAGCGTCACTTAAAACAAATGTCATTTTTTTTTTATTTTAATTTCAGTATAGAGTGTTATCTTAGTTTGAGGTATACAATATAGTGATTCAACAATTCTATGTATTACTCATTGCTCATCATGATGTACTCTTAATCCCCTTCCTCTATTTCACCCATCCCCCCACCCACTTCCCCTCTGGTAACTATCAGTGTGTTCTCTGTAGTTAAGAGTCTGTTTTTTGGTTTGTCTTTTTTTTGTTTGTTTTTTTGGTTTCTTAAATTCCTCATATGAGTGAAATCATATGGTATTTGTCTTTCTCTGATTGACTTACTTCACTTAACATTATACTCTCTAGCTCCATCCTTCTTGTTGCAAATGGCAAAATTTTTTTTTTTGCTGAGTAATATTCATATATATATATATATATATATATATATATATATATATACATGCGCACGCACACACACACACACACACAAACACACACCATCTCTTCTTTATCCATTCATCTATTGATGGACACAGGCTGCTTCCATTAGTTTGGCTATTGTAAATAATGCTACAGTAAGCATAGGGGTGCATACATCTTTTCCAATTAGTGTTTTCATATTCTTTGAGTGAATACCCAGTAGTGGAGTTACAGGATCATATGGTAATTCTATTTTTAATTTTTGAGGAATCTTCATACTGTTTTCCACAGTGGCTGCATTCCCTTCGGCAGTGAACAAGGGTTCCTTCTTCTCCATATCCTCACCAACACTTGTTGTTTTTTGTTTGTGATACTAGCCATTCTGACAGGTATAAGGTGATATCTCATTGTGGTTTTGATTTGCATTTCCTTGACGATTAGTTTTATTGAGCATCTTTTCATGTGACTGTTGGCCATCTGTATGGCTACTTTGGAAAAATGTCTGTTCATGTTGTCTGCCTGTTTTTTAATTGGATTATTTGGATTTTTTAGTGTTAAGTTGTATATGTTCTTTATATATTTGGATACTAAACCTTTGTCAGATATGTCATTTGCAAATATCTTCTCCCATTCAACAGGTTCTCTTCTTTTATTGTTTCCTTTGCTGTGCAGAAGCTTTTAATTTTAATGTAGTCCCAATAGTTTATATTTGCTTTTGTTTCCTTTGCCTCAGGAGACGTATCTAGAAAACCGTTGCTATGGCCAATGTCAGAGAAATTGCTGCCTGTGCTCTCTTCTAGGATTTTTATGGTTTCAGGTCTCACACTTAGGCTTTTAATCCATTCTGAGTTTATTTTTGTGTATGGTGTAAGAAAGTGGTCCAGTTTCATTCTTCTGCATGTAGCTGTCCAGTTTTCCCAACACCATTTGTTAAAGAGACTGCCTTTTTTCCATTGCATATCCTTGCCTCCTTTGTTGAAGATTAATTGACCATATAATTGTGGGTTTATTTCTGGGCTCTCTATTCTATTCCATCATGCTTTAAAAAAAAATACTGTTCAGTGAAACCAAATTTCCCAGAAATTCTCTCCCATGGATAACCATGATTAACAATTTATTGTTTGCCTTTCCAGAATTATACTGCATGTATTTTATATAATTTGTATCATACTATATACTTCTGTTTTTTTGACTTACATATCATACATGAATTTCTATTTTAAAATGTAATCTTCATGCCCCTTTTAACATATGCATTTTATTCTACAGTATAGGTGTACTGTAATTTGTTTAATTTATTCATTATTCATTGACACTTAAGCTATTTCCCAAAATTTTCCATTATTAGCAACATAGCACATACCTGCTGGGCTATACACCTTCATGTACTTACACCAGCCTTATCTTAAGATAAAGTTTCAGAAGCAAATTAAATTATATACAAATTAAAATTTATAATACGTTACTAGATTATGCTTTAGAAAGCATGAAAAATTTACACATCTACCTCCAGTATATTAGAGTTCTCATTCCTTTATATCTTTGCTAATCATTGTCCATCTGATATTTCTATTTTAATTTTCATTTACATGTCTAGTAAAAACTTTTTTATATACTAACTTGTCACTTGTCTAGTTTTGTATTTGGGAGATTTAATCTGTCTCTTGATTTACAAGAAGATAACTTTTTGATCATATTGCACAGATTTGCCTTTTAATATCTATCTTTTGCATACAGTGTATATAAAATGTGTGTTGTCATATTTAAAAAACTTTCTCTACTATTGATTTCATCTTTAATCAGATCTTTTTAGATCCATTTGAATAACAGATGATTAAAACAGCATTCTAATATCAAAATGGAACTTGGAGAGGGCTGAAGAGTTATAAGGAAAACAATCCTGGCAGATAATTTCATGTAATATCACACAAAGACAATCTTCTCCCAAACCTCAATTTCCATATTTGAAAAAAAGAGAAAAAAGGTGCCAGGAATAAAAATGTTTGTCTTGTATAGAGGGATCTTGTGATGATGGGTTAATGTATATGCTAGAAGTTTTTTACTATGTAAGGTACAGTTCAAGTAATGTGTTTTCATCCTCTTTTTATCTACTCCAGTTATAGAAACCCAACATGTTATGGCATCTAGTTCTCTAATCTGTAGTTTGCAGAACCAATATCTTTATTTCTTTTCAGAATGTACGTCATATTCAATCTTATGGGAATCCTGCCATTTTCCATGATTCTTAAACATTACTGGCAACATTTTGGACAATTGTAAATGCAAGTCGTGTTGATGCTTAGGATTCAGTTCATCTTGGTCTAGAGACAAAAATTCATGTAAAGTCTCTGGGGACACTCTTGCTACTTGCTTACCTCGCCTGAGTTTTCAATTCCCTCTTAAACACTTTTGTTATCTCTTTTGCAGTTTGGAGATTATTCTCATTGAAGAAAAGGACAGAGTAGTTTTGTTTTCCTCCTTATCGCTACTTTCTAGCAGCTGGATTTTCTATACCTGCTTTTGCTCTGAACATTGCTTGAGACACCCTGTGGTTATTGTTGATGATTTTTTTTTTTTCAAGCTTTCTCCTATATGGGGTTTAACTTTCCAAAATAATTTCTTATATCTTTTTTTCCCTCAATCTTTTCCATATTTGTTCTAGGTTATATCCCATTTCCCATCTACCAAGATATTATGATTAGGGGAACTGGATGGGCCAGGTACATTTTGCTAGAGACCACAGGATTTTCTCACCCAAAATCTTGGGAAATGCCAAAGCCAGGGAAGAAGTTGTGAGAAGAAAAAACCAAAAAAGTAATCTAGAGGTGTACAACCAATGAACTAAAAGACATTGTGAAGCCAACAACCAAAGAGATTAGATCAAATGAAAATGGAACCGAGAAAATTAATCACAAGGGACCTACTGAAGCCAAAAGGAGCTGTGTTTGTTGCTTGCTTTTAAGGATTGACTGGAGGGTGGTTTAAAAATGAATATTCTTACACTCTTGTTCAGATGCTGGCCCAAGATTCTCCTAAATACAGAGGTGGCTACACTTCTGATTCCATTTATTATCCTCTCTGATATGGACAGGGCTGTTCACAGATCAGTGGTTCAGCTTTGTGAAAATTTAGATCTTATATAGTTGGCATAAGATTGGGAATCAATAGAAAGTTAGCAGTCCTTTGAACTGGCATTCATTAATTCTCTCACAGGTCATTGAGTGTGAAAGGAGACTTGTTCAGTTATAAAGTGCTCTAGTCCTTTGCTGGGAAGACGGAGGGGCACCTAATGAAGTCTCACCAAATGTTGGTGTCAGGATATTGGTGGAAGAACTCAGCTGAAGGCTGGAAAAACCAAATATGCTGAAGTGGCAGGTGACAGGAAACTACCCCTTGGCAGGCTTTTATTGCAGTCTGATTCCTGTACACCAATATAGAGAGAACTGATATCTTGACAACTGTGGGTCTTTTAATCCATGAGTGTGGTATATAAGCACTTTCACTTAGATCTTCTTTAATTTCTCTCAATAATGTTTATATAGGTTTACATGTTTTTCAGTAAATTTATACTTAGGGACTTGATGTAATGATGCTATTGTAAATTATGCCTTTTAAAATTTTATTTGCTAATTGCAGCCAACAAATAGAAATAAATTATCCAATGACTTTGCTAAATGTACTTATTAATTATAGTAGTTTTTCCTGTAGTTTAGTTTTATTATACGCACACTTGTCATCTGTGTAAGATAGATTTTTAGATCTTTTTTTTACATAAAACTTATACTTTTGTAGGTAAGCTTTTTGGGAGAGGAATGATATGGGCTGGAAGTAAGTAGAACAAATAAAATGTAATTTGTTTCTAGATGTTTGGTAAGGACCATTGGGAAGCATGGGTAGTGCATGAGAAATAATACCAGGTTTTCAGAAATGTCACCATGTGAAGCTTGATGAGGGTGTCTCATATATCCCTTCATCCCCCATATAAGAACAGATTCCATTCAATCAGGTTGTAATAGTTAACATTTCTAAGCATTCATTATGTGCCAGACATAATATGCTTTAAATTTTAACTCATTTCGATTTCAAAGCAATCCAGTGTAATATAAACAACTATTATTCCCATTTTCCAGATGAGAAAACATAGGCACAATGGGATTAAATAACTTTCCTAAGATTATACAGTAAGAGAGTGAAAGTGATGCAAATTGAGATTCTGTTTCTAAAACATGTGCTCTTAACCACTGTTACCCTATTTTGAGTTGACCTTTTGGGTCATAGCTTCTTCAGAAAGCTATTACATATCTCTTCGTCTATCTTTTTTTTTTTTTTAAAGATTTTATTTATTTATTTGAGACAGAGAGCATGAGAGGGAGGAGGGTCAGAGGGAGAAGCAGATACCCCGCCGAGCAGGGAGCCCGATGCAGGACTCGATCCCAGGACTCCAGGATCATGACCTGAGCCGAAGGCAGTTGCTTAACCAACTGAGCCACCCAGGCGCCCCCTCTCTTTGTCTATCTTGAGGAAGATATACCCTATGAATGATCAAATAAAATTCAGTTTACCACTTAAGAGCTAAAGCCAGGGCACAGTGGCTGTTTAGGACAAATTCCAGTACTTGTCCCTCTAATGGCAGGCTACTAACTTTTCCGTTGGTGGTGGTGGTGTTATTTGGGCTAATACCATGCACATGACTTGCATGGTTACGCTAAGGAGAAGACCAGCAGCGAACCCAATAGCAGGAATCAGCAACAGCCAGTAGGTTTAGAGATACAGCTTCATGAATTTCCAGCCCACCTTGACTCTAAAGACTTCATTCCCCATAGTAGCAAAGCATGACCAGATCCCTAAGTCAGATATGGTGCTTTGCACAATCTAGGAGCTACCAGTAGTTGTCAACACACAAACCAACCATTTCTTAGAGACAGATACTTGTAACTACCAAAGCTACATTATCACTCAGCAGCTCCCAGGATGGTCCTCTAAATTAAATTTATACTGCTGAATCAATCTAATCCAGTTTGTTCCATGTTGATTTATTAACCCTAATCTGGGAAGCCCAGGAATTAAGGGTTTGCAGCATTTAAGTCAGGAGGGTTTTCAAACACAGTAGGAAGTTAGGAAATAATATTTAGTTTTAAACCTGCTGTCTCACTGTACTTGCAATTTGGTATGCTGGAAAGGCTGCTCCAATTATAAGAAAGATTTGTCGATTTTGTAAAAATATTGGCCATTTTTAAATAGGACTAATATTTCCCATATCCAACTGTTTGATGACAATTAGTCCACATCTTAGCAACCGATATTCATAAATGAATAAAGCAATGTATCAATAGGCAGCCCAAGATGTTCAAATTTGATCTATTAAAAATTTTGAAACAGAAAGGTCTTCTCAGAGACCATGAAAATGGTACTCAAGGCAATAGACAGGGCATGGTCTATGGGGACTTAGAGAAGAAAGTGAAAAATGAAATACTTCTTTGTTTTTCAGAATATAGGTGTAATACATCTTACTGTAACGTGTTTATCTACCAATGAATTGTCTATTTGCAAACTACACATAGACCATTCTACACAGATTTTTCAAAAGTGAACTCTAGAAAGTGGATGAGTTGAGAGAGCTAATGATCACATATCCAGGTTAAACATTTTGAAAAGATTAAGCCATAATGCGTTGGCATGCCCCAATGATAAGAAAACAGATACGATAAATGATGACACTGAGCATTCTCTTATTACCTGAAAGATAAGTCAGGTAATAAGAGAGATGTTAAGTCAGGGGAAAATATCTGTAAAATCACATAAGAGCAACTTTGAGAAGAAACATCTGAAAGGGTTTCCCCACCCCACAAAAACAAAACAAAACCAAAAAAAAAAAACAAGGAAAAAAAAGAGACTATACTATTTACTGTGAAATAGCCAGTAAACATAGAACACCAGCCTGGATTTAAAAGACAGGACTACATAGACTACACATAAGATACATCCTCTACTCCCTGGAGAATATGGAACAGCTGTCAAGCAGCAACAACCTGTCATTGAAATGACCACCTCTGTTTCCCCTGGAAAGTGGCAATTAATCCAGAGTGAGAAGGGTCATGCTGTCTTGCAGATTAAGGAAATAGAAATTTTGAGGGTGATATAAGGGCAAGAACTCTGAATTTTAAGTTAGAAGGGAGGGGAAAGACATGTGAGTCTGGAAGGCATTTGAGTCAAGAAGGGAGAATATCCATTGGTTTTGGTTTTTTGTTGTTGTTGTTGTTTTGTGGGGGGGTTTTTTGTTTTGTTTTTGCTTTATGTTTGCAATGTTCTTATACTGAGGCTGCAAGTGTGTTAGGAACCAAACATGCTTTGTCTCATTTAATATCAAGTTAACTTGGCGAGACACACATTTTTACTCTCATTTCACAGATCAGTAAACAAATTTTTTGTTGTGTTAAGTCCTTTGACGGAGATGAACAATTTAATTAGTCAGCGAAGGAGCCAGAATTCAAACCCGTGTATTCTGGGCCATAGATGCTGGACACTCTTTTGCCACATATCGGTTGTAGAAAGTTGAACAGGTCAGTTAACCCCCTCTGGCCTCAATTTCCTCACCAACACAGGTGGACAGTAACACAGATCTGATATGGTTGTTCTGAGAAATATTTGGGGATGATCTGCAGGAAGGCCTCAGGACAGGGCTTGTCAGAAAGCAGGGCTCAGGAACTGGTGGTGGAAAGGTTGGAGCAGTGGAGTGCAGTAGAGGACTCTGGTGAAGCCTGAGGCAGTACTTTAGCAAGAGTTGGGGCCCCAACAGAGAGGGGGACATGGAACAAAGCAATTTTGAAGGAGGAAAATAGAGACATTTTTAAAATGCAGATCCACTTTGAGCAAACATCTAGATAGCTTATCCAAATGAGGTCCATAGGCAAACAGAAGGCAGGATGAAGAAACTGAGCCCTCTGGAGAGCTGGGGTCAAAACAGAAGACAGAAAGCACATTGAGCCATGGAAAAATAAATAAATAAAGAGGTGGGGCCTCTGTTGGAGCTTTGTATCTTGTCCTCAAGACCATAGACAATATCCCTACTTCCAGGCAGTCATCTTTAAAATGTATTTGGAATTGCCCATGTGAGGAAGAGTACAAGAGAATATGGATAGAATAGTGGAAAACCCACTTTGCTACTGGGAAAACAGTTCAAACTACTTCCCTGATTTGGTTCAGTGCCATTGCTCTACACAGAGTATGTTATTAGAGCACAGACCCCTCAGCAATGTTATAAAACCAGATTATTTATAGCTACTATCCAGCACCACCTACTGGTAAACCAACAGATAATAGAACTCAAACTATACACAGCAAACACTGAGCGAATTGGTTGTAAAAAGTCAATTTGTCGTAGGGAAAGGGTGAAAGGAGACACCGTATATCCACATAATAGAACACTGCCTAGACCTGATGTAATAGGGAGCATATGCAGAAACGTGGGTTTTGGACTAGTGAGTCAAAATTCCATTACAATATTCTAAGCAAATACATGAACGAGGCTTCAAGGGATTTAGAAGTGAGAGAAAGAGGAAAGGCACCTGATTTGATCAATTAAACATTTTTTCTTTCAAGTCTGTTTTGTGCACTGGCCACAAACATCCTTCAAAAGTAATCTGTAATAGATTTGCAACTGTATCCAAATGTGTATTAAATAATTATTGGAGGGAAAAAGAAATAAAAATGGTCATGTATTTTTGGGTGCATTATTCTTTTTTCTCTTACATGCTCTATAATTTTATTTTAAAAAATTAAATTAAAGGGCTAATATATACATGTAGTAAACAAAAACTCCAAACCGCACAATGGGTATGTAATGAAAAGTAAATCTCTCTCAGGCGCCTGGGTGGCTCAGTTGGTTAAGCGACTGCCTTCGGCTCAGGTCATGATCCTGGAGTCTCTAGATCGAGTCCTGCATCGGGCTCCCTGCTCGGCAGGGAGTCTGCTTCTCCCTCTGACCTTCCTCCCTCTCATGCTCTCTGTCTCTCATTCTCTCTCTCTCAAATAAATAAATAAAATCTTTAAAAAAAAAAAAAAAAGGCATAGGGGCGCCTGGGTGGCTCAGTCGTTAAGCGTCTCCCTTCAGCTCAGGTCATGATCCTGGAGTCCCGGGATCGAGTCCCGCATCGGGCTCCCTGCTCTGCGGGGAGTCTGCTTCTCCCTCTGACCCTCCCCCCTCTCATGTGCTCTCTCTCATTCTTGCTCTCTCAAATGAATAAATAAATCTTTAAAAAAAGAAAAGTAAATCTCCCTGAACCCCAGAATCAGTCCCTCTCCCAGAAATTAATCAGATTTATGAGTTCTTATTTATTTTCCTAAAGTGTTTCTATGCATTTACAAACGTGTGTGTGTGCGCGTGCATGCACCATGTTCTGATCTGGAGCCTCTGGGACATCCCCTGATGCTATCAAATCATTTCAGCCTTGGTTAAAAAATTGGCTGGTACAACTGATGACAATAAAATAATTTGAATTTAGGCAACAGAGCTGTATTTAATATGTGTTTATAGCTTTACAGGATTCATGTCAAAGGATTGGTGAATTCCTTAAACTTGATTTTATTTTTCTCAAAGATGTGCTTGCATGGAGTGAAAGAGATCCAATTTCTACAAGGCTCACAGCCAAGATCAACAGTCCTTTTTATTGTACTTTGCACCTTACACAAATTTCCATTCCTCAGAAGAAACCACTTTTTACTTGTTACAACCTTCCTATATTAGTTACCTTTTTATTTCCACATAGGGTATTTGTGGGCAAATTTCTTATTCAGTTAACTTTATATAACGCTTACTTCTTTTCTACTGAGCAAGATGAGGATTTAGCTTCTTTAAACTATCCCCCCAAATACACAGGTACATACTGTCTCTCCTACCCAGCCAGGACAGTTATTTCATATTTGGCTTGCTGAATACTCTGTGCGCCCACCATTATGTTTGTGTAACTATTATTGGCAGATGAGGTATATTTATGGTTCAGAAGTGTCTGGACGTTATGCTATTTTATTTCTTCTTTTTTAAAGATTTTATTTATTTATTTGACAGAGAGAGAGACAGCGAGAGAGGGAACACAAGCAGGGGGAGTGGGAGAGGGAGAAGCAGGCTCTCCACACAGACCAGGGAGCCTGACTCGGGCCTTGATCCCAGGACCCTGGGATCATGACCTGAGCCAAAGGCAGACGCTTAACCAACTGAGCCACCGAGGCTCCCTATTTTATTTCTTGTACACATTTTGCTTTCCTTGGACTTAATATATGTCTTCTTTTAAACTTTGCTTAGATTTCTATGTACCTATTAGTAAATCATTCCTAAAGTCTCAGACATCTGAAAATTCCCTCTCAGTATATTCAAACACAAGAAATTTTGTTTCATTTCCTTTTCTTTTAAGCAACCCCTGTTCTCCCACTCAAATTTGGGTGGGTAGCCTTCTGGGCCTGCTACCCAGCTGTCATCCCCTTTCTATCCTTTTCTGTGTTGTATCCCCAGGATACAAATGACTTCATTTGGGGAATAAATTGCTTAGAACTTTCCAAAGAAAAGGTACTTGGATGTTTTTGTTTGTTTGGGGTGTGATAACCTGGGTAAAAAAGAACTTCTAGATTGAAAATAATTTTTCCTCAAAACTTTGAAAGTATTATTTTCTTGTTTACTGGTTTCAGTGTAAATGTTTATTTTTGTTTCTTTGTTTCTGTTTGTTTCTGTTTTGTTTGGAGAAATCTAACACAATTCTAACTCCTGATATTTTATATGTAACCTATGGTTTTCTCTTGGAGTGCTTGGGGTCATCTCTTTGTACCCAAGGTTCTGAAGTTTTGTAATTATATTTTGATGTAGTTCATTCTTCATTCATTTTGCAAAGATTATAGTGGATCTTTTTTTAAATTATTTCTTCAACAATTGTATTCTCTAAATTTTGTCCTGTTCTCCCCCCGCCCCCCATCTCTTTCTAGAACTTGTTTTATTAGTAATCAGACTTTCTGGGTCAGCTTTGGAATTCTCTTCTCTTGAAGTTTCTATTTCTCTGCATTTAGAGTCTCTGGGGATTTGCTCAGTTTTGCTTTCCAAAACTTATGAATTATTCCTTTCCTTTGTCATATCTTTTTTTTCCTAGAGCACTCTAGTTCTCTAAATTCTCTACTTTTTTTGGTAACTGTATCTTTTTTCACAGAAACAGTAACTTATCTCTCGGAGCCTAAAAGAGCTTTCCCACTCTCCCCTAATTCTATTCAGCCTTCCACACTGTTTCTATTTTCCAAGTCTCTTTTTTTCCCTATTTGTTGATTTTGATCTTTGTCTTTTATCTTAAGGACTTTCCTCAAAGGTCTGGTGATCCATGACTCTATATAATAGCACATATGGGAAAGAGGAAAGGGGGTAGGGAGAGAGAGAGAGGTTTATTTAGGGACTTCTGTGAGTATGTGTAGGTCTCTCCTGTCAGGATTGTTTTCCAAGAGAAAAATCCTCGATTATTGTTCCCAGTGAATGTAAGCTGCTTTAGGGTTCTGGGGCCAAGCAGAAGGGACTGGGGATCCCATTATTCAAAATGCAGTATTCAGACTCGTATCTCTACCGCCACCTTCTGCTGTATCTGGTGTCTCTAAACCCAGACTTCCTCTTTTCTACTCCTCAGTAATTAAACTTACTGCTCTGTCATGTTGTAAGGGTCTAGTTGCTCTTTCTGCAGACTTGAAATCATTAATCTATTTCTTCAGTAAATATTTACTAAATGCCCCCTACATGCCAAACACTGTTTTATATAGTATGGAAATGTGTGTTTATGAGGCAAGCAAAATTCCCTGCCCCGGTGTAGGGCATTCATTCCCAACCAAACCCTCACTTCCAGAACCCATTTATGTCTCCAAATTCTAAACTTCAGTATTCTGTAATGTGCATTGGCTTGCTTCTTGTTTAGCTCTTTGCACACTGTTTGGTTTGTTCAGTAAGGAACCACTCATCCTTTGTCTTCCAGTTCCAAAATTGGGTAGCTTTCACCATTTCTTCAGATCTTTTTGTAATTTGGGATTGATTCACGCTCTTGGCTGTTTCATGGAATTTAGGAAGGACGGAGAGGTAAACATGTGTGTCCAGTATACCATCTTTGCTAGAGGCAGCTATGAGTAATTTCACCCGGTGAGCCCAGCACCTGAGCATCTGGAGACCTATGATGTACTTGGGTGTTGGGTAGCCCCCAGTCTCAACACAGTTGGGAATCTGGACTCTCTTCTACTAGGAGTCATTTCTGTTACAAGCTGGCCCTGCAGAGTATGCATCCAGTCTATGCTACTCTTCTTACAGTTGCTGTGTCTTCAGACAGAGCTGCTTATTCCTTTTGGGGCCAGACCAGAAAGGACCCAGATTTCTGAGGACGTGTCACTATCAGAACAATGCCTACTCCCCAACCTTACCCCAGCATCATCTATTGCCTGGAACTGAGAGAATCTGTACAGCTTCAATATTTTTTTCCACTAAACCTCCTCATATTTTTCCCCTTCTGGATCTTTGTAAGCTTCAAAAGGAGGCAGCATGTATGTTTTGTTTTTATTACTATTCTGTGCATCTGTGCTTTGGGGTGGGAGGAAATAGTCATTTGTGTCGAAGAGGAAGGGTCTTGTCTCTTCTCACCTGGAAAAGAACATTTCTCTTGCACACTTTTCCAATTTTCCAAGTAAAAGAATGCAAACATCCTACCACCCTTCAGGAGCTCTTCACGGCAGCCCGCTTTGTGGAGCTGAGGGACGTGGACTCCACTCTGCCATGGGTAACACGCCTTAGCCCAGTGTCAGTTTTGTTCCAAGAGATCAAAACTGCACAATCTTACGTAAATTCTTTATTTTCAGAGTATTGCCTAAAATCTTTCCATATGATCAGAAACTTTGAATTCCCATACTTTTCAAAACAGAGCCTGGGTCCAGAGATTACAGATAGTGAGGTCTCCTAGGATTTTGACCTTGGGTGCTCTCTTTTATTTGGGCATTAAACCTGGAAAATGCTTTTTAGACCATGTTAAAGGGATTTAAAAGGAAATAGTCCTGTGAGCTACTGAGCTAATAAGCTGGTTTGTGAATTCCATACCTGTGGTTGGAAAGGAATGAAGAAACCTAGTGCTTCTGAACTTCTTGTTCCTAAAAATAGCTATTTTGTGTGAATCTCGCAACCCTGAAGGAAAATCTTTTGAAGGGAACTAAAGAAAATGTCAGAGGATTTTCAAACTATGAAAATTAATTATGCAAAAACTAATATTAGAACTGTGAACGTTGACAAAGTATAACATTACCTATAACAACTCTCTGGCATATAGTTATATTTCTTTCAAAATGCTTTGTAAATTGACTAGTGCTTTAGAAATTATTTTCAGCAAGTAAGAAACCCTCATCTATACTTCTTTGAAAACTAATTATATCACCTACAGCACACTTAGGACATAGTAAATATTTACAAATATTTTTTAAGTTGACTTTTCAGTCATTTTCACCCAAGATAAAGAGTAAAGACATATGCTCTGAAAGGCACATAGAAACATACAAATTAGTTAATCACTTAGTTAAAGTGTATTTGTTGCATGCCAAACCATGTGTCAGATATTACGATAAGCTTTAGGAGTGTAGGAATAAATTAGAGGGATGTGACAATGTATTCCCCCAGTTACAATAGAGTGGTAAAGGCAGATGATTAAACAAACACAAAATATGGGATCAACGCCATAGTGGCAGAATTGTAGAGTTTAGACGGAATTATAGCAAGGGGTTCTATCCTATTATGGAGGTGGGGAAAGGAGTCTCAGATAAAGCTGTTACTTGATTGAAGAATAATTATGAGCTTTCTAGAAAAAGAAGGGGAACTGGTTTTCCAAGAGGGAGAGACTAGCATATGTAAATACCCAGAAATGAGAAAGGAATAAATTTTAGTGCAAGTAGAACAGAGACATGTGAGATGGAGAGTGGTAAGAGTTAAGGTAGGCAGGTAGGCAAAGATCATATTATTCAGGGATTTTTTTTAAAAAAAAAATATTGTTATGTTAATCACCATACATTGCATCATTAGTTTTTGATGTAGTGTTCCATGATTCATTGTTTGTGCACAACACCCAGTGCTCCATGCAGAACGTGCCCTCTTTAATACCCATCACCAGGCTAACCCATCCTCCCACCCCCCTCCACTCTAGAGCCCTCAGTTTGTTTTTCAGAGTCCATCAGCTCTCATGGTTCGTGTCCCCCTTCGATTTCCTCCCTTCATTCTTCCCTTCCTGCTATCTTCTTCTTCTTTTTTTTTTTCTTAACATATATTGCATTATTTGTTTCAGAGGTACAGATCTGTGATTCAACAGTCTTGCACAATTCACAGCGCTCACCATAGCACATACCCTCCCCAATGTCTATCACAGCCAACACCATCCCTACCAACCCACCCCCCACTCCAGCAACCCTCAGTTTGTTTCCTGAGATTAAGAATTCCTCATATCAGTGAGGTCAATATGATACATGTCTTTCTCTGATTGACTTATTTCACTCAGCATAACACCCTCTAGTTCCATCCACGTTGTTGCAAATGGCAAGATCTCATTCCTTTTGATGGCTGGATAATATTCCATTGTATATATATACCACATCTTCTTTATCCATTCATCAGTCGATGGACATCTTGGCTCTTTCCACAGTTTGGCTATTGTGGACATTATTGTATAAACATCAGGGTGCACGTACCCCTTCGGATCTGTACATTTGTATCTTTGGGGTATATACCCAGTAGTGCAATTGCTGGATCATATGGTAGCTCTATTTTCAACTTTTTGAGGAACCTCCATACTGTTTTCCAAACTGGCTACACCAGCTTACATTCCCACCAACAGTGTAGGAGGGATCCCCTTTCTCTGCATCCCCGCCAACATCTGTCATTTCCTGACTTGTTAATTTTAGCCATTCTGACTGGTGTGAGGTGATATATCATTGAGGTTTTGATTTGGATTTCCCTGAGGCCAAGCAATGTTGAGCACTTTTTCATGTGTCTGTTGGCCATTTGGATGTCTTCTTTGGAAAAACGTCTGTTCAAGTCTTCTGCCCATTTCTTGATTGGATCATTTGTTCTTTGGGTGTTGAGTTTAAGAAGTTCTTTACAGATTTTGGATCATACCCTTTATCTGATATGTCATTTGCAAATATCTTCTCCCATTCTGTCGGTTGTCTTTTGGTTTTGTTGACTGTTTCTTTTGCTGTGCAAAAGCTTTGTATCTTGATGAAGTCCCAATAGTTCATTTTTGCCCTTGCTTCCCTTGCCTTTGGTGATGTTTCTAGGAAGAAGTTGCTTCAGCTGAGGTTGAAGAGGTTGCTGCCTGTGTTCTCCTTTAGGATTTTGATGGACTCCTGTCTCATATTGAGGTCTTTCAACCATTTGGAGTCTATTTTTGTGTGTGGTGTAAGGAAATGGTCCAGTTTCATTCTTCTGCATGTGGCTGTCCAATTTTCCCAACACCGTTTGTTGAAGAGACTGTCTTTTTTCCATTGGACATTCGTTCCTGCTTTGTCGAAGATGAGTTGACCATAGAGTTGAGGGTCCATTTCTGGGCTCTCTATTCTGTTCCATTGATCTATGTGTCTGTTTTTGTTCCAGTACCATACTGTCTTGATGATGACAGCTTTGTAATAGAGCTGGAAGTCTGGAATTGTGATGCCACCCGCTTTGCTTTTCTTTTTCAACATTCCTCTGGCTATGCGGGGTCTTTTCTGGTTCCATACAAATTTTAGGATGATTTGTTCCATTTCTTTGAAAAAAGTGGATGGTATTTTGATGGGGATTGCATTGAATGTGTAGATTGCTCTAGGTAGCATTGACATCTTCACAATATTTGGTCTTCCAATCTATGAGCATTGAACATTTTTCCATTTCTTTGTGTCTTCCTCAATTTCTTTCATGAGTATTTTATAGTTTTCTGAGTACAGATCCTTTGCCTCTTTGGTTAGATTTATTCCTAGGTATCTTATGGTTTTGGGTGCAGTTGTAAATGGGATCAACTCCTTAATTTCTCTTTCTTCTGTCTTGTTGTTGGTGTATAGGAATGCCACTGATTTCTGTGCATTGATTTTATATCCTGCCACTTTACTGAATTCCTGTATGAGTTCTAGCAGTTTTGGGGTGGAGTCTTTGGGGTTTTCCACATAAAGTATCATATCATCTGCAAAGAGTTTTTGATTTGATTTTGTTGTTTGCCTTTGATTTCTTTTTGTTGTCTGATTGCTGTGGCTAGGATTTCTAATACTATGTTGAATAGCAGTGGTGATAGTGGACATCCCTGCCACGTTCCTGACCTTAGGGGACCATTGAGACTGATATTCGCTGTAGGTTTTTCATAGATGGCTTTTATGATATTGAGGTATGTACCCTCTATCCCTATACTCTGAAGAGTTTTGATCAAGAAAGGATGCTGTACTTTGTCAGATGCTTTTTCTGCAACTATTGAGAGGAACATATGATTCTTGTTCTTTCTTTTATTAATGTATTGTATCACATTGATTGATTTGCGGATGTTGAACCAAACTTGCAGTCCAGGGTAAGTCCCACTTGGTCATGGTGAATAATCCTTTTAATGTACTGTTGGATTCTACTGGCTAGTATTTTGGTGAGAATTTTTGCATCCATGTTCATCAAGGATATTGGTCTGTAATTCTCCTTTTTGATGGGGTCTTTGGTGTTGGGATCAAGGTAATGGTGGCCTCATAAAACGAGTTTGGAAGTTTTCCTTCCATTTCTATTTTTGGAACAGTTTCAGAAGAATAGGTATTAATTCTTCTTGAAATGTTTGGTAGAATTCCCCTGGGAAGCCGTCTGGCCCTGGGCTTTTGTTTGTTGGGAGATTTTTGATGACTGCTTCAATTTCCTTAGTGGTTATAGGTCTGTTCAGGTTTTCTATTTCTTCCTGGTTCAGTTTTGGTAGTTGATACATCTCTAGGAAGGCATCCATTTCTTCCAGGTTATCTAATTTGCTGGCATATAGTTGCTCATACTATGTTCTTATAGTTGTTTGTATTTCTTTGGTGTTGGTTGTGATCTCTCCTCTTTCCTTCATGATTTTGTTGATTTGGGTCATTTGTCTTTTCTTTTTGATAAGTCTGGCCAGGGGCTTATCAATCTTGTTAATTCTTTCAAAGAACCAGCTCCTAGTTTCATTGATCTGTTCTATTGTTCTTTTGGTTTCTATTTCATTGATTTCTGCTCTGATCTTTATTATTTCTCTTCTCCCGCTGGGTTTAGGCTTTATTTGCTGTTTTTTCTCTAGCTCCTTTAGGTGTAGGGTTAGTTGTGTACTTGAGACCTTTCTTGTTTCTTGAGAAAGGCTTGTATTGCTATATACTTTCCTCTTAGGACTGCTTTTCCTGTATCCCAGAGATGTTGAACAGTTGTGTTTTCATTTTCATTGGTTTCTATGAATTTTTTTACATTCTTCTTTAATTTCCTGGTTGACCCATTCATTCTTTAGTAGGATGCTCTTTCGCCTCCATGTATTTGAGTTCTTTCCAACGTTCGTCTTGTGATTGAGTTCTAGTTTCAAAGCATTGTGGTCTGAAAATATGCAGGGAATGATCCCAATCTTTTGGTACCGGTTGAGACCTGATTTGTGACCTAGGATGTGATCTATTCTGGAGAATGTTCCATGGGCACTAGAGAAGAATGTGTATTCTGTTGCTTTGGGATGGAATGCTCTGAATATGTCTGTGAAGTCCATTTGGTCCAGTGTGTCATTTAAAGTCTTTATTTCCTTGTTGATCTTTTGCTTAGATGATGTGTCCATTTCAGTGAGGGGGGTGTTAAAGTCCCCCACTATTATTGTATTGTTGTCAATGTGTTTCTTTCCTTTTGTTATTAATTGCCTTATATAATTGGCCGCTCCCATGTTAGGGGCATAGATATTTACAGTTGTTAGATCTTCTTGTTGGATAGACCCTTTAAGTAGGATATAGTGTCCTTCCTCATCTCTTATTACAGTCTTTGGTTTAAAATCTAATTTGTCTGATAGAAGGATTGCCACCCCAGCTTTCTTTTGGTGTCCATTAGCATGGTAAATGGTTTTCCATCCCCTCACTTTCAATCTGGGGGTGTCTTTGTGTCTAAAATGAGTCTCTTGCAGACAGCATATTGATGGGTCTTGTTTTTTAATCTAATCTGATAGCCTGTGTCCTGTGATTGGGGCATTTAGCCCATTTACATTCAGGGTAACTATTGAAAGGTATGAATTTAGTGCCATTGTATTGCCTGTAGGGTGATTGTTACTGTATATTGTCTGTGTTCCTTCCTGATCTATATTGCTTTTAGGCCCTCTCTTTGCTTAGAGGACCCCTTTCAATATTTCTTGTAGGGCTGGTTTCGTGTTTGCAAATTCCTTTGGTTTTTGTTTGTCCTGGAAGCTTTTTATCTCTCCTTCTGTTTTCAATGACAGCCTAGCTGGATATAGTATTCTTGGCTGCATATTTTTCTCTTTTAAGGCTCTGAATATATCCTGCCAGTCCTTTCTGGCCTGCCGGGTCTCTGTGGATAGGTCTGTTGCCAATCTAATGTTTCTACCCTTGTAGGTTACATATCTCTTCTCCCAAGCTGCTTTCAGGATTTTCTCTTTGTCTCTGAGACTCGTAAGTTTTACTATTAGATGTCGAGGTATTGACTTATTTTTATCGATTTTGAGAGGGGTTCTCTGTGCCTCCTGGATTTTGATGCCTGTTTCCTTCCCCAAATTAGGGAAGTTCTCTGCTGTGATTTGCTCCAATATACCTTCTGCCCCTCTCTCTGTTTCTTCTTCTTCTGGGATCCCAATTATTCTAATGTTGTTTCGTCTTATGGTATCACTTCTCTCTCGAATTCTGCCCTCGTGATCCAGTAGTTGTTTATCTCTCTTTTTCTCAGCTTCTTTGTTTTCCGGCATTTGGTCTTCTATATCACTGATTCTCTCTTCTGCCTCATTTATCCTAGCAGTTAGTGGCCCCATTTTTTATTGTACCTCATTAATAGCCTTTTTGATTTTGACTTGGTTAGATTTTAGTTCTTTTATTTCTCCAGAAAGGGTTTCTCTAATGACTTCCATGCTTTTTTCAAGCCCAGCTAGTATCTTTAAAGTGATGATTCTGAACTCTAGATCCAACATCGTACTAATGTCCATATTGAGTAGATCCCTGGCAGTTGGTACTACCTCTTGTTCTTTTTGTTGAGGTGATTTTTTTCCATCTTGTCATTTTGTCCAGAGGAGAATAGGTGAAGGAGAGAACAAAATGCTAACAGGGTAACAATGTCCACAGAAAATATACTCTAAACAAATAAGAAAAGACCTGAACCCGGGGGGAAAGAAAGCGAAAGAAAGAAAAAAGAAAAAGATAAAAACAAACAAAAACAGAACAAAAAAAAAAACTGGAATATGATCAAATATGATCAGTCTGGTGCATAAATCAGTGCCACACACTAGATTTTGGGTGTTTTTTGGTCTGTTAGAAGAAAGTGGCTCCCAAAATTTTAAAGAAAGAAAAACTTATATATGTACAAAAATAAGGGTTGATATGATGAAGGGATGGAATATGAGTGTAAAGATGAAAATTATAAAAAATTTTATAAAAGGAATTGATAAGAAGCTTGAAAAAAGCAAGAAGAGGATTAAAAAAAAAGGGGAAAAAAGGGAGAGAATGTTATCAGGCAGGAGACTAGAACAAAGCCATACACTAGAGATTTAGGGTATATTTTGATCTGTTAGAAGAAACTGTATCTCAAAATTTTAAAGAGAGAACAACTTATATATATATATGCCAAAAATAAGGGTAACTACTATGAAGGGATAGAATATGACTCTAAAAATGAAAAATAAAAATGATTTTTAAAAAAGGGATTGATAAGATTTTGGTTGAGAAAGGGAAAAAGAAAAATTCAAAAGAAGGAAAGACAGTTAAAAAAAAATTAGCTTTGAAAGACTAAAGAATCATGGTAAAAAAGCCATGGATTCTATGTGCAGTATTCCCCTAGCACTTGAGTTCTGCCGTTCTCATTGATCAGTAAACTTCGTCTTGGCTGGCTATTCTTGCTGATCTTCTGGGGGAGGGGCCTGTTGCCGTGGTTTCCAAATGTCTTTGCCGCAGGTGGAATTGCCTTGCCCTTGCCGGTCTGGGCTAAGTAATCTGCTCAGGTTTGCTTTCGGGAGCTTTTGTTCCCTGCAAGCTTTCTGTTCAGCTTTGGAGGAGGAGAGTGAAAATGGTGGCCTTCCAATCTCCACCCCGGAGCAGCCGAGAACTCGGGGCCCCACTCCTCATTGTGCCCCCGGAGAAAAGCAGTCAATCACTCCGATCTCCCCCGGTCTCCGGCCGCACTCCATGCTCACCCCGCCTGTGACCAAGTGTTTCTATCTCTGGCACCTGACCCCATGTGGAGTCTCCAAACCTGCAGATTCCTGCGGTGCGCTCCTGCGCCGCTCCTCCCACGGGAGGAAGGGGAGTCTTCCGGGATCTGCCACTTGTTGGGTCCCTGCTTCCAGAACATGGTTGCTTTACTGTTCAGAGAGTTGTTGCTATTCTTTTCTTTGATCTCCTGTTGAGTTTGTAGGTGTTCAGAATGTTTTGATCCCTATCCAGCTGAATTCCTGAGACCAGACGAAATCCAGGTCTCCTACTCCTCCACCAAATTGCTCCCAAAACCTTATTCAGGGATTTTAAAGGCACATTAGGGGTATATATTTCATTACAAAGATAATAGGGTACCATGTAATAATTTTTAGGATGGAAATGACATGATTAGAGTTGAACTTAAGGCAGATCATTTTGGCCTCATATGAAAAGTGGATTGAAAGGAAACCGAATACTGGAGGCAGGACTTCTTGTTCTAGTCTTGTCAGAGAACCTGGCAATCGATTTTTCACCTAAAAAATTATAAAACTAGAACAATTTTTGTGAAGCAAATATGTTTAGGCAATGGACCCAGTCAGTGTAAGGTTTACATCCGTGTGATTAAAAAAAAAAACAAAAACACATAAAATAAACTTTTTATTCTCCCTTGCTTTCTGCCCAAACCAGTGTCCAATGCAGGAAAGCAGAAAGGGGAATTCTCACTGGGTAGAGTAAAACGGAATTTGGTGTCTGGGGACTGCTAATGTGATTGGAATTTGTGGGTCAGGTTGACAAGATGGAGGTAGACAATAGTGAAAGAACCCTGGAGATCTGCAAAGGGGTTCTTCTCTGATTCTTGGGATGCAAGGTGAAATTCCCCAGGACATGGTAATACCATGGAACTACTGATGAGGGGCTGACATCTCAGTAGAAAATTTTTGATCATGCAAAGATCATAGAATGCTGGGAAGATGTTGCAGTTCTGACCAAACTAGAGTCTGGACCTTAATAATTAAGCCAGGCATTCAGTTGAGATCCTCAAATAATAAAGCTCACACTATTTTAAAGTAAAGATCACACTCTAGGACTACTTTATACTTTAATAACTTCTTTGCCATAGAACTAAGGGCAAAATTGAAATAAATGTACCCTTAAAAAGCAAAGCAAAACAAAACAAAAAGCCCAAAAGCCAAAAAAAAAAAAAAAAAAAACCCCACAAAAAACCCCAAATCACAAGTTTGAAACAGGAGAAAATGGTCCACTTGTAATTTAATTGCCCCAAAAGCAAGATAATAGCATAATTCATAGTCTTCACATCATACCATCTACAGTGTCCATCGTAATAATAGAAAGTCAAACAAACAAACAAACAAAAAAGAAAAATAGGAAAGCAACACTCATTACAATTTCTGAAAGATAAAAAACTTGTAGAAGCAGACCCATAGATGAGCCACATATTGGAATTTACACAATGATATTAAAATACCTATTACAAATAAGGAATTTAGAGATGAACAACTAAACAAATTGGCAGAAGGTACTTCATCAGAAAAAGAAAGTTACTTTTATTTTTTTTTTATTTTTTATTTTTTTAAAGATTTTATTTATTTATTTGACAGAGAGAGACACAGTGAGAGAGGAGATACAAGCAGGGGGAGTGGGAGAGGGAGAAGCAGGCTTCCCGCGGAGCAGGGAGCCCGATGCGGGGCTCGATCCCAGGACCCTGGGACCATGACCCGAGCCGAAGGCAGACGCTTAACGACTGAGCCACCCAGGCGCCCCCAAGAAAGTTACTTTTAAAATGGAATTTCTTGGGGAACCTGGGTGGCTCAGTCATTAAGCGTCTGCCTTCGGCTCATGTCATGATCTCAGAGTCCTGGGATCAAGCCCCACATCGGGCTCCCTGCTCAGCGGGAAGCCTGCTTCTCCCTCTCCCGCTCCCCCTGCTTGTGTTCCCTCTCTCGCTGTGTCTCTCTCTGTCAAATAAATAAATAAAATCTTTACAAAAATAAAAATAAAATAAAATGAAATTTCTCCAAATATTTAAGAAAGAAAATGCTAGTCTTCTATATTTCAGAAAGTAGAGGAAGAAAAAAATATCCAAATTTATTTTAACCTTGACAAACACATTAAAAGAAAATTACAAACCAATATTCTTCATTCCAAAAATCCTTAATAAATATTAGCAAACTAAATCTAGCAATATATTTAAAAGATCATCATGATAACTAAGTTTTATCCTAGAGTTTTATCCTAGAAAAGCAGGGTTATTTTGACATAACCTCTAATTCCTTTTTTTGACATAATCTCATTCCTTCTAGTATGTTGAAGGGAAGAAGAGTACACTTTCAATACCACATTGTCCTGTAGGTCTTAGCTTAGTACAGCTGGGGGAAAAGAAAAGGAGAGAAAGGAAAAAGAGAGAAAGAAAAGTAATATATAAATAAAAGCATAATAAAACAATATTTTTAGAATGGCATAATTTTATCAAAAATGCAAAGCAAAGACATCTATAAAGAAATTGCTAGAGGGGTGCCTGGGTGGCTCAGTCAGTTAAGTATCTGACTTCTGCTCAGGTCATGATCTCAGGGTCCTGGGATTGGGCCCTGTGTTGGGCTCTCCACTCAGCAGGGAGTCTACTTGTCCCTCTCCCTCTCTCTCTGCCCCTCCCCTGCTCATGTTCTCTCTGTCTCCCTGTCATATAAATAAATAAAATCTTAAAAAAATTACTAGAAATAACAAATTAATTTAACAAGATTGTTGGATTAAAAAGTCAATATACAAACATGAATGGAATTTCTATAATATAGAGAGTAGCAAAAGAAAAAAACCCCTGGAAAATAAAATTTTTAAATTACTTATGATAGTTTCAAAAATCAGAAATGTAGGAATAAATTTAACACACATGTAAAAAGTCCACACGGAAAACTACACAATATTGCTAACAGAAGTTGAAATTCAAAGTAAATTGAAAAATATGCTAATGAATGGATTGGAAAACTTAATTTTTAAGAAGTTATTTCTCATAAATGAATCCAAACTTTCAATGTAATACCAATAAAAATTTAGCGAACTTTTCTATGGAAATTGATACATAGATTCTAAAGTTTATGTAGAAATGAAATCCATATTATGTATATCTTGACTAGTCAAAACAATCTTGAAGAAGAAATACATATTTGGAGGATTTTTCTACCAGATTTCAATACATATTGTAAAACTAGAATAATTAAGACATGATCATATTGGAATTAGCATTAAAAATATCAGTGGCACAAAATAGGCATTCTAAGTCTAGATTTACAAATATGCTATCAGTTGGTTTTTGTCAAAGGAATCAGATTCAATCTGAGAAAGGAAATTCGTTTAAGGAAATAGTGCTGGAACAAATAGATAATCATATGAAAAAATAAACATTGATCTTTTCCTCATACACATGAACAGTAATTGGAGTTGGCTCATAGACCAAAATGTAAAATTTAAATTTATACATCTAGAAGAAAATATAAGACAATATTTTTTTAAAGATTTTTTATTTATTTATTTGACAGAGAGAGAGACAGCGAGAGTGGGAGCACAAGCAGGGGGAGAAGCAGGCTCCCTGCTGAGCAGGGAGCCCGATGCAGGGCTCGATCCCAGGACCCTAGGATCATGACCTGAGCCGAAGGCAGACGCTTAATGACTGAGCCACCCAGGCGCCCCAAGACAATATTTTTTACAAGTGTAGAATTGGGCAAAGATTTTGTAGACTCAAGAAGTACTAAATATAAAAGATAAAATGGTAAATTGGACTTAATTAAAATTGAAAATATTTACTTATTCAAAAAAGTATTAAGAAATCAAGCCACAGAGTAGGAAAAGATATTCTCAAAATATATATCTGACAAAGGACTAATATTAAGATTATATGAAGAATACCTACAACTTAAGAATGAAAGGAAAAATGATACAATTAAAACATGGAAAAGAGTTGAACAGATATTTCCCTAAATTTTATATAAGAATATCCACAGAGCATATAAAAAGGTGCTGGGTGCTACTGGATCACTGGGAAAATGCATGGAGATAAACACTCAGTATTGTATATTTCACCACAAGCAAATGATATGTCAATAAAATACTCTTGGCATTTTAATAAAAGGAAGAAAAGTTAGTTATCAGGATACTGCTGAAATCCAGGTGGAAGATAATGGTGGCCTGCACCATTGTGGAGGTAATGAGAATGGAAAAATATACAGAGATTTAAGAAATATTCAGAAAGTAATATTGATAAGAATTTATGATTAATTTGATGGTAGTGTTTAAGATGGCACATTCAGGGATTTTTCTTACAACCAACCAAAGTGGATGCAAATGAAATGTTTCATTAGAACCAGTGAGGAATTCCCAGAGCTGGGTCTCACCTGAGAGACCAACCATTTCTCTGGTCTGTACAGACATTAGAAAGTTCCCAAATAAGAGGCTGGAGATGAGGTTGAAGGAAGCTGCAAGCAGAAGGAAGGAGGTAGGGGAAACGTGCGCAGTCATTGTAGGGCTGAACATCCTCTTGTACTCCAGCCTACACATATGCTTCTGTTTTCATGAACTCAGGTCTATGCCATGTTTGCCTATTTGTGGTAGCCCTTTGGCTAGGAATGGAAGCCTGTCTTTTTAACCAGGCTTCTGCCATTTATTAAGCCTTGCTTGCTCCCTCCACCAAATGTAAAACAAACAGATGGTACATCCGCTTTCTCATCTCAGTTTCTGCCCGAACTTGTCCTACTTGATGAAAGAAAGGATGATGTTATGTCATTGTACAGAGAAGGCTCATATCACTGACTACCTAACAAGTGGGGCAATTCTTCTGCTATGGTGAGAGGGGAGGCTCTTGGGACTCCTTGCAGAAAATGCAACCATGTAACCATGCTCTTTCTTGAAACTTAGACTCTGCAAACCAGTTTGCTCTTAGTCAGATGGGCAAAGGTGAGGACTTGCCTCATTTGTAAATGATTCTTGTGCTCTTAGTGATTAAAAAAAAAACCCTCATCATGAATTATACAACCTTTAGGTTTTAATGGATTCATCTCATGATTCTTCAGTTGAATCTCATTTATCTTATCTTTTTTCCACCTCCATATAGGACTTATGTATTCCTTAACTGATGTTCCTGTAGGGTTTTCACTCCATTTTATGTGTGGCATCATAAAAAATTAAAGAAAAATATGTTACTTAATGATTGGTTATCTGCTGCTACATTAAGAATCTTGTTTTTTTCTGGCTTGAGTTTTAGATATAAATTAAGAACATATAACATTTCTAAAAGGATTAACTTGAAAATAGATTTGTCATTAAAAAGCACAGTATTGCTGATTAGGTTTTTATTTTTCAGGATTACCTAAGTGGGAAAACTCATAATTTTAGGATACAGTGAATCTTTGTTCAAGCGTACCAAACTTATTTTTAGTGTGGAAGAGGACAGAAACTAATGACAAGCATCACTGAATATTGAAGATCCCCAGAAACTGAAAATCACCATGCATAGGAAATAAGTCTTTGCATAGGAAATAAAAGTCTTCACAATAAAGTAAATAATATAAGGCATCTTACACAAAGAAAACTACTTGTGAATTATAATAATGATTCCTGACATGTAAAATAAGTGCTTGTATGCATAACCAGATCTTAGCTAACTATGAGTCATGAGGAGACATTATAATAAGAAAATTCCTATATACTTGGCAAGCTTTTGTTAGCCACTGTATCAATCATTGTGACAATCCCTTTCACCAGCCAGATTCTTTTTATTTCTATCCCCTTCATTATTCTTGGCAGAGAGTCTAATGAGCAGTGAAATGTCCAAAATGTAGGAAGCAGGAAGAAGTGAAAGCCCTTAAGAAGTCAGCATGGGAAACTTAGTTCCTCCTAACGTTTCCTGAAACAAACCAAAAGAGCCAATTATAGGAAGGAGACAATTTTTATCACAGTGGCTTATAAGGATTCACTACAATTTAATTTATACCTCTTTCTAGAAATGCCTTTCGGTAAATAAAAATCATTTAACCTCTTAAACTAAATTTACCTTAAGTAAAATGGCCAGTTAATTTTTTAAGAAAAATGACAAATAGCATCTGCATTGTTACTGCTATCATGGAGGATCTGGATAACTTAAAAATATAAAGAAAGAAAACCAAACAACTGGAGGATTAAAAATTTATCTGGGCAGGAACCATCTCGGGAGATTTAATGATAAACCCCTTGCCTTGAGACTCAGTGTCATAGTTCTTCTGATGCAGATGTAGAAGCTCTCATTGAGACTTAAAAGTCCCACATATAATAACAGCATAGATTGTCTCCCCAGCAGAGTTCACCTCCCAAATCCATGACAATTCACATAATAAGACGGGGCAGGAAGGGACATTCCATAAACTATCTTTTTCCAGGGATCTTCTTCCCTTTGATAGGCCATGATAAGAAACTCAGTGTCCCCATGTCATATATTCCAAGTTCTAAAGTAGATCCTATACATATCAGACAGGTGATGTAATAAGCCTCGCCTTTATTCAATATGTACCTCTGTTTACAGACCTTATTGCAGGTCCCAGCTAAATTGTTTCCAGCCTTGAAGGGGAATGTTCTAAAGAAAATTTTTAGGGGAAAAAAAAGTATAAAAGAGCAAAGTCGTTATACAAATGTAAGGTCATTCAAAGCTTTCCTGCAGGGAAGAGATAAGGTATGAAAATGAGAGAAGGAAGACGTTTAAACATTTTTAGCACATCTCAGATTATTTCGATTCTTCTCATAATACCGATATATAATTATTAATGTTTTCCTATATTCACAAACAATGTTCAACATCTGTCCCCTTTTGCCAAATCAGAAAGCCCTCCATTTTTTGCTCTGTGCTTATATTTGTATTTCTTCAGGATAATTTCAGATATTCAGGCAGTCATCTCTAACCTAAAGAAGCATACAATCTTTTTTTTTTTTTCCTGCTTCAATAAGTTAATAAATGGTCAAATAGCTGGATTAAGAGTACTAAAGGCTTTTCTCCAAAATGCCTCCCCACTTCACTAGTACCCTCCTCATTTGAGCAAAAATCTTATGAAATTTCAAAATATTTAATGACATGATTTGGTGGAGTACATTTTTTTTTTAAAGATTATATTTATTTGACAGAGAGTGGGAGAGAGAGCAAGAGAAAGCACAAGCAAAGGGAATAGCAGAGGGACAGAGAGAAATGGGCTCCCCACTGAATAGGGAGACCGATGTGGGGCTTGATCCCAGGACCCCGGGATCATGATCTGAGCCAAAGGCAGACAACCAATTGAGCCACCCCGGTGGCCCAAGCACATTTGATTCCAAACCAGCAAAATTAGAAAATAAACAGTTCAGAGAACTCTAAAAAGACATGGTGTATATCTTAGCAAATTTAAAAGAACAGAACTTGTACAAATTATGTTCTTAGACCATAACTAAATTAAACTAGAAATCACACAAGGTAGCTAGAAAATTTCAAAATATTTGGAGATTAAAAAGCATACTTCTTTTTTAAAATTTTATTTTATGTTATGTTAGTCACCATACAGTACATCATTAGTTTTTGATGTGGTGATCCATGATTCATTGTTTTTGTATAACACCCAGTGCTCCATGCAGTATGTGCCCTCCTTAATACCCATCACTGGGCTAACCCATCCCCCCACCCTCCTCCCCTCTAAAACCCTCAGTTTGTTTCTCAGAGTCCATAGTCTCTCATGGTTCATCTCTCCCTCTGATTCCCCCCCCTTCATGTTTCCCTTCCTTCTCCTAATGTCCTCCAAGCTATTCCTTATGTTCCATAAATAAATGAAACCATATGATAATTGACTTTCTCTGCTTGACTTATTTCACTTAGCATAATCTCCTCCAGTCCCATCCATGGTGATGTATAAGTTGGATATTCATCCTTTCTGATGGCTGAGTAATATTCTATTGTATATATGGACCACATCTTCTTTATCCATTCATCTGTTGAAGGGCATCTCGGCTCTTTCCATAGTTTGGCTTGTGTGGACATTGCTGCTATGAACATTGGGGTGCATATGGCCCTTCTCTTCACTACATCTGTGTCTTTGGGGTAAATACCCAGGAGTGCAATTGCTGGGTCATAGGGTAGCTCTATTTTTAATTTTTTGAGGCACCTCCACACTGTTTTCCAAAGTGGCTGTACCAACTTGCATTCCCACCAACAGTGTAAGAGGGTTCCCCTTTCTCCACAACCTCTCCAACATTTGTTGTTTCTTTCCCTGTCCATTTTTGACATTCTAACTGGTGTAAGGTGGTATCTCAATGTGGTTTTGATTTGTATTTCCCTGATGGCTAATGATGATGAACATTTTTTTCATGTGTCTGTTAGCCATTTGTATGTCTTCTTCAGAAAAGTGTTCATGTCTTCTGCCCATTTTTTGACTTGATTGTTTTTTGGATGTTGAGTTTGAGAAGTTCTTTCTAGATCTTGGATACCAGCCCTTTATCTGTAATGTAATTTGCAAATATCTTCTCCCATTCTGTGGGTTGCCTCTTTGTTTTGTTGACTGTTTCCTTTGCTGTGCAGAAACTTTTTATCTTGATGAAGTCCCAAAAATTCATTTTTGCTTTTGTTTCACTAGCTTTTGGAGATGTATCTTGAAAGAAGTTGATGTGGCCGATGTTAAAGAGGTTATTGCCTATGTTCTCCTCTAGGATTTTGATGGATTCCTATCTCACATTGAGGTCTTTCATCCATTTTGAGTTTATCTTTGTGTATGGTGTTAGAGAATGGTCAAGTTTCATTCTTCTGCATGTGGCTGTCCAATTTTCCCAGCACCATTTATTGAAGAGACTGTCTTTTTTCCATTGCATATTTTTTTCTGCTTTGTCAAAGATTATTTGACCATAGAGTTAAGGGTCCATACCTGGGCTCTCTATTCTGTTCCATTGGTCTATATGTCTGTTTCTGTGCCAGTACCATGCTGTCTTGGTGATCACTGCTTTGTAATATAGCTTGAAATCGGGCAACGTGATGCCCCCAGCTTTGTTTTCTTTTTCAACATTTCCTTGGCGATTCGGGGTCTTTTCTGATTCTGTACAAATTTTAGGACTGTTTGTTCCAGCACTTTGAAAAATGTCACTGGAATTTTGATCGGGATGGCATTGAAGGTATAGATTGCTCTGGGTAGCATAGATATTTTAACAATGTTTATTCTTTCGATCCATAAGCAAGGAATGTTTTTCCATATTTTTGTGTCTTCTTCAATTTCTTTCATGAGTGTTCTGTAGTTCCTAGAGTATAGATCCTTTACCTCTTTGGTTTGGTTTATTCTGAGTTATCTTAGGGTTTTTGGTGCTATTGTAAATGGAATCATTTCTCTAATTTCTTTTCTACAGTTGCGTTGTTAGTGTATAAGAAAGCAACTGATTTCTGTGCATTGATTTTGTATCCTGCCACATTACTGAATTGCTGGATGAGTTCTAGTAATTTGGGGGTGGAGTCTTTTGGGTTTTCCACATAAAGTATCATGTCATCTGTGAAAAGAGAGAGTTTGACTTCTTCTTTGCCAACTTGAATACCTTTTATTTCTCTTTGTTGTCTGATTGCTGTTGCTAGGACTTCTAGTACTATGTTGAACAATAGTGGCGAGAGTGGGCATCCTTGATGTGTTCCTGGTCTTAAGGGAAAGGCTCTCAGCTTTTCACCACTGAGGAGGATATTCATTGTAGGTTTTTCATAGATGGATTTTATGAACTTGAGGAATGTTCCCTCTATCCCTATACTCTGAAGAGTTTGAATCAGGAAAGGATGCTGTATTTTGTCAAATGCTTTTTCTGCATCAATTGAGAGGACCATATGGTTCTTCTCCCTCCTCTTATTAACGTGTTCTATCACATTGATTGATTTGCGAATGTTGAACCACTCTTGCATCCTGGGGATAAATCCCACTTGGTCATGGTGGATGATCCTTTTAATGTATTGTTGGATCCTATTAGCTAGGATTTTGTTGAGGATGTTGTAATCCATATTCATCAGGGATATCAGTCTAAAATTCTCCTTTTTGATGGGATCTTTGCCTGGTTTGGGGATTAAGGTAATGCTGGCCTCATAAAAAGAGTCTGGAAGCTTTCCTCTGTTTCTATTTTTTGAAACAGCTTCAGGAGAATAGGTATTATTTCTTCTTTGAATGTTTGGTAGAATTCCCCAGGGAATCCATCAGGCCCTGGACTCTTGTTTTTTGGGAGGGTTTGGTCACTCCTTCAATCTCGTTACTGGTTATTGGCCTATTCAGGTTGTCAATTTCTTCCTGTTTCAGTCTTGGCAGCTTATAGGTTTCCAGGAAGGCCTCCATTTCATCCAGATTGCTCAGTTTATTGGCATATAATTGTTGATAATAATATCTAATAATTGTTTCTATTTCCTTGGTGTTAGCCATGATCTCTCCCCTTTCATTCATAATTTTATTAATTTGGGTCCTTTCTCTTTTCTTTTGGATAAGTCTGGCCAGTGGTTTATTGATCTTGTTAATTCTTTCAAAGAACCAGCTTCTAGTTTCCTTGATCTGATCTACTGTGTTTCTGGTATCTAATTCATTGATCTCTGCTCTAATCTTAACTCTTTCTCTTCTAATGCGTGGCTTAGGCATCGCTTGTTGCTTTTTCTCTAGTTCTTTAAGGTGTAGAGTTAGTTGGTGAATTCGGGATTTTTCTGTTTTTTTGAGTGAGGCTTGGATGGCTATCTATTTCCCCCTTAGGACCGCCTTTGCAGTATCCTGTAGGTTTTGGACAATGTGTTTTCATTCTCATTGGTTTCCATGAATTGTTTAAGTTCTTCTTTGATTTCCTGGTTCACCCAAACATTCTTGAGCAGAGTGGTCTTTAGCTTCCAAGTGTTTGAATTTCTGCCAAATTTTTTCTTGTGATTGAGTTCCAGTTTTGAAGCATTATGGCCTGAGAATGTGCAGGGAATAATCTCAATCTTTTGGTATTGGTTGAGACCTGATTTGTGACCCAGTATGTGGTCTATTCTGGAGAAAGTTCCATGTGCATTCGAGAAGAATGAGTATTCTGTTGTTTTAGGATGGAACATTCTGTATATATCTGTGAGGTCCATCTGGTCAAGTGTGTCATTCAAAGCTCTTGTTTCTTTGTTGATTTTCTGCTTAGATGCTGTCTATTGCTGAGAGTGGAGTATTGAGGTCTCCTACAATTAATGTATTGTTATCAATATGTCTCTTTATGTAGATGGCTGCTCCCATGTTGGGGACACAGATATTTACAATCGTTAGATCTTCTTGTTGGACAGACCCTTTAAGAATGCTATAGTGTCCTTCTGTGTCTCTAACTACAGTCTTTAGCTTAAAATCTGATTTGTCTGATATAAGAATTGCTACACCAGCTTTCTTTTGAGGCCCGCTGGCATGGAAGATGGATCTCCATCCCTTCACTTTCAGTCTGGATGTACCTTTAGGCTCAAAATGAGTCTCTTGTACACAGCATATGGATGGGTCCTGTCATTTTATCCAATCTGCAACCCTGTGCCATTTTATGGGAGCATTTAAGCTGTTCATGTTGAGAGTGATTATTGAAAGATATGAATTTACTGTCATCTTGTTGCCTGTGAAGACCTTGTTTTTATAGATTGTCCCTGTAAATTTCTGTTGTATATCACTCTTGGGGGTCTTACTCCTTTTATAGAACCCCCATTAATATTTCTTGCAGGGCCGGCTTAGTGGGCACATATTCTTTCAGTTTCTGCTGGTCTTGGAAGCTCTGCATCTCTCCATCCATTCTAAATGACAGCCTTGCCGGATAAAATATTCTTGGCTGCATGTTCTTCTCATTTAGTAACCTGAATGTCTTGCCAGGCCTTTCTGGCTTTCCAGGTCTCTGTGGATAGGTCTGACATTATTCTGATGTTCCTCCTTCTGTTCATAAGGAATCTCTTCCCCTAACTGCCCTTAAGATGGTTTCCTTGGTTCTGAGATTTGCAAGTTTTACTATTACATGCTGGGGTGTTGGTCTGTTTTCCTTGGTCGTGGGAGGGATCCTCTTTGCCTCTAGGATATGAATGTTTGTTTCATTCCCCAGATTAGGGAAGTTCTCAGCTACAATTTGCTCAAATATATCTTCTAGTCCTCTCTCTCTCCACCCCCTCCGGGATTCCATAATTCTGACATTGGAATGTTTCATGGTGTCACTTATTTCTCTGATTCTATTTTCACAGATTCTGAGTTGTTTTTCTCTGGCCTCCTCTTTTCCCTTTTTACCTATTAAATGGTCTTCCAGGTCACTAATTCGTTCTTCTGCTGCACTTACCCTAGCTGTTAGATTATCTAGATTGATTGGATCTCATTGATAGCATTTTTAAGTTCTGCCAAGTCAACTCATTTCTGCCTTTAGAGACTCTATGTTGCCATTAATTGATTTCTCCATTCTAGTTATTGTCTTCACAATTGCTAGCTTGAATACCATCTCCAACATCTTGTTTATATCTGAATCCATTTGTAAATCTGTGGCATAAATCATAGTCTCTGACTCTTTCCTATTTTGGGGGTTCCTCCTCCTAGTCATTCTGTTGATGGGTGCTTGAGGGAATGTATAGAGTCCAAATTATTGACCATAACCCAAGCAAGATGCACCACTTTTCTAGGGACCTTAGGGTTGTTGGCCTCTTGTTCTCCCAGCCTGTCTTCTGGGGGAGGGGCCTGCCATGCTGTTACTCAGGCAACCCTGTTTGGGCAGAATTTCCCTGCCCCCTGTGGCGGGGGATGGGCTCGGTGGGAACCGGTTTTTGGGGGCTTTTGTTCTCTGGTGGCTTTCCGCGTCTCTTCCGAGAGTCAGAGCAGAAGAGACCATTTCCAACTCTCTGCCTCAGAGTGGAGAGATCACAGTCTGTTCTTCAGTGAGCTCTCCAGGCCACACTCTCTCTGTTTCTGTCCATGCTACTATAAACTGCAGCATCCTGGGTTGTGTGTCCCTCAGCAGGGCTCCCAGTCCTCACCTCCAGGTCGGGGTATGTCTCTGCCCTTTGTGCTTCTAAAACTGCCAGCTGCCTGCAGTTCACACGTGGGGCCTCAGTGCTCCGGGTTTCCGTCAGGGAGGCTGCCCTAAAATCCTTTCCCTGCTGTTACTGGTCTTTGAGTCTGTGCCCTGTCCCAGTGCAGGAGGCTATCGCTCACTGCTGGTGCAGGATCCCAGCAGCTGGTTCCCTCCCCTTCTGTTTATATTCCGATATCTGCCCATGGAATCATGGCTCCCTGCTTCATACCTCGAAACCAACCACCTGTGATATTCTGTTTGTAGAGATCCAGATCTATCTTCTTACATCTCAGGCTGATTTCGTGGGTGTTCAGAGTGGTCTGGTAGATATCCACTCAATTCCGGGGACCGGTTGGAATAGGGTCCCCTACTCCTCTGCCATCTTTTCCCCTTCCAAAAAGCATACTTCTAAATAACACATGGCTCAAAGAATTCTCAAGAGAAATTTAAAATATTTTGAACTAATGAAAATACAACTTATTAAAATTTATGAGATAAAGAAAAAAGACAGCAGAGGGAAATTTATATCATTAAATGCATTCATTTGAAAAGAATAAAAATCTAAAATCAATAATTTAAGCTTCAATGTTAAGAACTAGAATATGAAAGCAAATTAAACCAAAGTAAACAGAAGAAATAAATAATAACAATTAACAGAAATCAATAAAATCGAAAATAAGGAATTAATAGAGGAAATCAATGAAAGCAAAGATTGCTTCTTTTAAAAAGTTCAATAAAACTGACAAACTTCTAGCTGGACTAACTAAGAAAAAAAGTGAAAGCCATAAATCATAAATGTCAGAAATTAAAAAGAGGCAATCATTACTGATCCCATGGACATGAAAAAATAATAAAGGAATATTATGAAGAATTCTGTTCACACAAACTTGATAACTTAGATGAAATAGACCAATTGAAAGATAAAATTTACCAAAACTCACACAAGGAGAAGTAGATAATTTGTATGCATGTTTATCTATTAAAGAAATTGAATCAACAATTAATCTTCCAAAACAGAAATCCCCAGGCTAAGATGGGTTCATTGGTAAATTCCACCAAACATTTAAGGAAGAGATTATACCAAGTGTCTCCAATCTTCCAGAAAATAGAAGCAGAGGAAGTACTTTCCAACTTATTCTAGGAGGTCAGCATTACATAAATATGAAAACCAGAAAAAATATTACAAGGAAGCATTATTATAGACCAGTATCTGTCATGAACATAGATGCAAAAATCCTCAACAAAATGTTAGTAACAGTGTATTAAAAAAATTACACACCATGACAAAGTGAGATATATTCCAAATATGCAAGACTGGGTGAACATTCAAAAATCAATTAATATAATCCATCATATCAAAAAGCTAAAGAAGAAGAATGATATGATTTATATCAGTAGATGCAGAAAAAGCACTTAACAAAATCCAGCACCCATTCTTGATAAAAACCCTCAGCCAACCAGGAAGAGAAAGGAATTTTTCTGTGTAATAAAGGACGTATACCAAAAAAACCTATAGCTAACATCATACTTAATGGTGAAAAACTAGATGCTTTCTCCCTAAGACTGGCAATAAGACAAGGATGTTCCCTCTTTACTCCTACTCAACATTGTACTGCAAGTCCTAGCTAATGCAGTAAGCCAAAAAAAAAAAAAAAAAAAAAAAAGAAAAAGAAAAAAGGAAATAAATTGTATATATATTGGGAAAGAAGAAATGAAACTATCTTTGTTTATAGATACGACTCTCTATGTAGCAAATTCCAAAGACCCAACAAAAAGCTAGAACTAATAAGGAAGGTTGCAACATACAAGGTTAATATAGAAAAGTTGACTGATTTCCTATAAACCAGCAATGAAGAATTGTAACTTGAAATAAAAAACAATACCATTAACATAGCACAAATAAATTACTTATTATAGATAAGTCTAACAAAATAGGTACACAATCTATATGAGAAAAACCACAAAACTCTGATGAAAGAAATCAGAGGTCTAAATTAATAGACTTAAGAGTAATATGCAAAACTATAAAGCTTCTGAAAGATAACAGGTGAAATCTAAGTGACCTTGAATTTGATGATATTTTAGATACAATACCAAAAGCACAATCCAAGAAAAAAAGTTGCTAAGTTCATTAAGGTTAGAAACCTCTTCTCTGCTAAAGATACTTTAAGGGGAAGAAAAGATTGACCAGAGACTGAGAGAAAATATTTTCCAAATACATGTCCGATAAAGGACTTGTATCCAAAATCTATAAGGAACTCCTGAATCTCAACAATCAGAAACAACCCAACTAAATTATGGACAACATCTCATCTAAGAAGACATACATATGGCAAATAAGGACATGAAAAGATATTCAATGTATGACATCCACAGACTGCAAATTAAAGCAGCTATGTCATACCATAGCACACCTTTTAGAGAGCTAACATCCAAAACACTGGCAACACCAAATGCTGATGGGGTGTAGAACATCAGGAACTCTCATTCATTGCTGGTGGGAATGCAAAATAGTATAACCACTCTGGAAGACAGTTTTCAGTTTCTTGCAAGGCAATCACAGTCTAAATATTTGAAATGAGTTGAAAACTTATGTCCACACAAAAACCTGCACACCAATATTTATAACAGCTTTATTCATAGTTGTCAAAAGTTGGAAACAACCAAATTATCTTTCAATAGGTGAATGGATAAGCAAATTGTGGTACATCTATACAATGAAGTATTCTTCAGAAATAAAAGAAATGAGCTATTCGGCCACAAAATTACATAAAAGAACCTTAAATGCGTATTGCTACATGAAAGAAACCAATCTAACAAGAGTACATAATATATGATTCCAACTATATGACATTCTAGAAAAAGCAAAACTGTGGAGAGAGTGAGAAGATCAGGGGTTGCCAGAATTTTGAGGGGAGGAAGGAGTAGGTGGAGTATGGTAGATTTTTAGGGCAGTGAAAGTACACTGTATGATACTATAATGGTGGATACATGACATTATGCTTTTGTCAAACCCACAGAACTCTATGACACTGAGAATGAACCCTAATGTGAAATATAGACCTTAGTTAATAATAATGTGTCAATGTTGGTTCACCAATGGTTACAAACATACCACACTAATGCAACACGTTAACAGTAGGAGAAACAATGTATGGATGGTAGGGGAAAGAGGAGATATATGGGAACTCTGTATTTTCTGGGTAGGTTTTTTGTAAATCTAAAAGGCTTTAGGGAAAAAAAAGTCTATTTTTTTAAAATGTGGTAATTGGTCCAACATTACTCAGCACTTAAGGAAGTGTTTGCTCAAGTGATAATAAGGTTGCTTTTAAAATAAACATGCAAAGTTAATATATTCAAACGATGGATGTCATTAAGTAGCTGCCTTTTGAAGTAGTATACCACCATGTGTCCATTGCTCTAAGATTTTACACAGAAGGTGGTAAAATTTTGTGGGAAGGTGAAGTGGATCTCTTTCCTTTGTTCTAGATCCATTCTCCACCTTTCCCCACATTGCCGGAAGACTGTTTTAAGAATCACCTTAGTAGACTCTCTTGCCCAATAATGTGCTCTGGCTGGTGGTTGTGTCCAGCGAGTGGTGAGCAATGGCAGGGACCAGAGGAAAGATAGAGATTGAGCCTGGGTTTACATTCTGTTTCTTTCATGTGAGGTCATCTTTGTCTGGCACGAGAAAGAGAGAGAGAAAGAGAGCGAAAGAGAGAGAGCACGAGGAGGGGGGAGAGGGAGAAGCAGGCTCCCCACTGAGCAGGGAGCCTGACGCGGGGCTGGACCCCAGGACCCTGGGATCATGACCTGAGCCAAAGGCAGACACCTAAGATACTGAGCCACCCAGGCATCCCGATGGCACTAGTTTCTATGTCTCTCTGTCTCTCTGTTTGTCTCCAGGTTCCCGTTACTGCTCCATCCCCCTACCCTTTCAGGCTAAAAAGCTAGATGTTTCCCTGCTCTTCCTAGCTGCACTATTCCTTATAGTCTCCATGCTGTCACAACTTTACAAGTTATCTTTTTAAGCAAACATCATAGTACTGTCATTTTCCTACTAGCAGCATCCTTTCTGATATAGGATTAATAAAGGAAATTATCAGCATAAGCCTTAAAATGAATATTAAATAATTTAAAGATATTCACTAAATTATTAGATGAATAAGCCCTTTGCCTCCAATAATAGTGTGACTTTATTGATATTTGGTAACTTACCCCATACTTCTTTCCTAATATATTTATTATTCCCATAATGCTGTATGTGTTGTACTGCACAATAAATACAAATGAATTTCATATCCCTTCTCTAACCCCCCAAAACCAATGTACTTTTCTTAAAATAGAATTTTTTATATTTAGGAAGAAATTAGGCAAATGAAAAATATGCCTGTGTGAGTGTGTGTGTGTTTCTTAAGGAACTGGTCAGTTAAGGAGCAAGGAATCTTGCTTAATGGTTATAGTAATGATTTTAATAAATTAGTTGTTACTATTGATATTTTTTATATAATATTGCCTTTAAAACAATTATAGAGTTGAACTGATGTGAAAACAAAGTCACTTCCTTAAAAGGTGTAGACTACATTGCTTATTTTCTAACAGCCAAATCATCTGATATTTTATGTCTTGGCCCACAGAAATAATATAAACTTATCTATCTATCTATGCTAAACTTTTTGAATTTTAGTGATTTCTTCACTCTTAATTTTATAGCAAAATTTAGGCTTTTCACTAGAATTCTGTAACAGCAATTTGAAAGACTCACCAAGAGCTTATTTTATTCAGATCATCTTTTGACCTTTGGAAAAGTAAGCCAGCCTAACTACTCTTATGAATATGTCATTATTATAATAATATTTTAAATTGGTACAGTGCTTTGCCATTTTCAAAATGTTTTCATATACACTGTTTGTTCTTACAGTGGTTTACAGAGAGCTTGAAATGATTTTTCTTTTCTGGATTGCAGATGGGGAAAAAAAAAAAAAGCCCAGCTAAATTAAATGAATTTTCTAAGAACAGAGAGTTCCCTAGGGAGAAATTGAATTTGGATAAAATCTGAATCTTCTAATCTTTTTTAAGATTTTTATTTATTTATGAGAGTGAGAGAGCACGCATGAGCACAGGCGAGGGGAGAGACAGAGGGAGAGGAGAAGAAGGGGCTTCATCCCAGGATCTGGGAATTGTGACCTGAAGCGGAATGTAGACACCCAACTGATTGAGCTACCCAGGTGCCCCTGAATCTTCTAATCTTAATCCTAGTGCTCATTTCAGTCAATCTTGTTTAAAAAATAGAAGCCACATGAAACAATCGAATCAAAATAAAATACTTTTTCTAAAATCTAAAATTGCCCAATTAAAACCAAACAAACACACAAGTGAGCAACCTTCATTTTAAGAATCTGGGTTCAGGTTGTACTGGTTTGTTATATATGCTGACAGAAGGAGGGCACAGAATATTTACCCAGAGGATACCAGCCTAATGACCTTTGGTGAGGCATTTAACCCCTCTGTACCTCAGATGCTTCTACTAACTAAGAATAATAATTTCTCAGAGTAGGGTTTGCCAAATAGAAGGCATTCCATAAATGGTACTAGTAGCTGTCATTACCATTTTCACTACTATTTTTCCATCTAAATCTGGACTGTCTTTTTATGCAGAGAGCCAGCATTGTGCTATTTGTTTTTGGCCCTGGAATTTCAATAGGGAAGAAATGAGATCGTCTGTCTACCTGGATTCACTGGCTTTCTTATTGAGGATGCTTTTATTAGCTCAGCTAATTTACTTAAATATTTTAAAGGTTTCTTCACTAAGTTATAAAATGGGAATTCTGTCAATATGTATTGATGAGAATTCAATGGGAAAGTATATAAAAATTGCTTTGGAAACTGCACATATTATTAGTCCATATGATGGTTTTGATGAAGAATCGTAATGTGAACTAAATAGTCATTATCCATTTAAAGGCTTATACCACTGTTTTGATACATTCATAATCAAAATATGTGTTGTAGACAATATATTGGGAATCAAATGGAAAACTGATATATGACAAATGATTTGCAGTTGGTAAATACTGTAACATGGACATGGCAGAAAATGTTGAAAGTCATCTGTTCCCATAATATACACAGGGTGCAATTTTGCTAACTAGCTTCAGAATCTGTATCCTTGCCTTAACCTTCCTCAAGGCCAAATTGGTAACATTGTCCCTTATTCTGCAGTCTGTGAGGCTATAAAGTCACTTTCAGTCTGGAATTTTATTGGAAGATAAACATATACCTGAAAGTTGGTCAGCAAATTTCAGTTATTATAAATCCTCTTGATTTTCCGTGTCTATGTAATTAGACTTCTTTTTGCTTTTTCCAATCGTAGCAAATTCTGACACCAAGATACCCATGATATTGATACCTTATATCCACTAGATGTCACTATTTTCAAAGTAATAAAATGGAACTTGTGCCATGATGTAATCAAAAAGCTGTATCTTAGGTTTGCTTTTTTCAATCTCATTCTCTACCCCACCGTCTCTCTCCCTCCATCCCTCTCCCTGTGTCTCTCTTATTCTTTTCCCCTTTCAGCATGTGAATTTTTCTTTAAAAATAAATAAAGGTAGATTTCTAAGGACCAATTGGAAAGTAAAGAAGATTGATATGCCCAAACTTATACATCATCCTTTGATACTGAATATTATCATGTTGAAATTTTGTGTATTGGAAGGAAAAAATACAGAACTAGAGCAAAGTAAGTGGGATGTTGCCAAGCATTCTTACACATCTCCTAAATAATCATAAACCATTTGCAAAGAGAAGTACTGAGAGACAAAGGAAGTTGTGTTAGCGTGAAAGAAAAATTTCCCTGTTCCTTTTTTCTTGTATGATAATACAGAGAAAATTCAGCCTCTGAATTTGTATAAATAAAAGAACTCACAGATATGATTCCGCTCTGGGAGAGATTCAGTAAACAGAGACAGTCAACATTACAACAGAACTCATAAAATCCTACCTTTGGGGAAGAGAAAAAAAATGACCTGCAGCAGTTCATTGGCTAGAAGAATAACATTTTTCAATAATATTTTTAGGAAAGTAAGCTTGAAAAGACATTGTATATTTGAAGTGGTTAATATGTAATGGAAGGTATACTTTATGCAATTTTTATATTCTTATTTCTGATTCTCTGCATTTTACAAAGAACAAGTGTTACTTTCTTGTTTGAAAAAATATATAAACTGCACAATAGGCTATTGTAAAAAATCAATAACATCTCCATCCTCTCTCTGGAATATCAGCAACCCGAGAACTCATCGTGTTGCAGCATTAAGCTCTGGACCCACAGAGCTCACCAACCATTAACCTGGTAGAAGAATGAATGACCTGTAATATCGGGAGAAACATCACATATTTTACTTACCTCACTTTTCTCTCAACTTTGCCTGTTTTTACTTTCAAGCCTAGGAGGCCTCTGGGAAACTGTATTCGATTATCCAGCAAGAAAAGTCACTTGTCAACAAACTTCAGTGATTTTCTAGACCCTAAATTTTAGTAGGAAAGAGAAATAGACATGAGCAGTGTTAACAGGAAGCAGTAAGGAACTCAGAGACATCAGCTATACAATAACAGAGCCTCTAAAATGGAGCCACTGTGCTCAATTGTGGCCGCATTCTTTTACCAGGATTCACATGGTTACTTGACTCACTCGCTTGAGGGTGATAAACTTTAGACAGCTAGTGAAGCTAGTGTTAGAAGCACCCTAACTGGTTTGCTGCTTCTTCATAATTTTATTATACCTGTTCTTCTCTCCAAGGGGATTCAAAACTGTACTGGTCAGAAAAATGAAGTTATATTATTATAACTTCATGACAAAATTCCATTTTTGCTGAAGAGGTTAGAGCTAAGTTTGGTCTATATTTTTCACTGCTTGTTGAGGAACTGAGATAGTAATTTTCTTCAAGTGTTGTAAATCAAACAACTCTCCTTCAATAATGATTCATTCATTCATTTGCCAAATGTTTATTGAGCAACTTACTGTGTCTTGGTGTTATTCTATGGATGTGGGATAGAGCAGTGACTGATAGAAGGAAATACTCCGTGCCTTCGTGGAGCTTATATTATAGTAGAGGAAATCACAGGGAAAACGTGTAGTTGTCTACTTTTCTTATTTTTTCATTAAACCTAATTTGGTTATGATATTTTTAAAAAATCCTCCTAGTAACACTCATTTATTCATTAACTATTTTAATGTCTATAACTAGCATTTCTGTAAAAATATCAATATGTTAACATGAAACTATAAAATATTTGTAATCCTTGTGGTAGTGTTTTACCATCCAACAACAGTTGTTTTTTATTTTTATTTTGTTTAAGAGCTATAATGTCATCAAAAGAGGATATATCTTTATATATCTATATAGATGTGCATACATATATATATACACACACATACACACACACATATATATACACACCCACACATATATGCAAACAAAAGTAAAGAAAGTAAAACTATTTGATTTCTTGATAGTTTTGTCATTGGTAAATTATCTAGAAACAATTCTCTATGTCAAGTTATTTTGATATCTACAAAGATGATATATTGTTAGTGTGTTTTCAATAGAAGTATAGCTATTTTTTCTCTTTTTTAAATTTCTTTTTACCTTTAAGTCCCCTTCACCCATTTCTCCTACTCACCACCCCCTGCCTCTTGCAACCACCAATCTGTTCTCTTGCCTTTTCCCCCCTTAGATTCCACATATAAGAGGGATTATATGGTCCTTGTCTTTCTTGGTATGACTTATTTCACTTAGCATAATGCCCTCAAGATCTATCCATGTTGTCACAAATGGCAAGATTTTGTTCGTTTTATGGCTGAATATTCCATTGTGTATGTACATACACGCATATATATGTATATATATATATCACAATTTCTTTATACATTCATTTATTGACAGATTGTTTCCATATCTTGGATATTGTAAATAATGCTGCAGTGAACTTGGAGGTACATCTATCTTTCCAGTTAGTTTTTGTTTTCTTCAGATAAATACCCAGAAGTGGTATTGCCAGATCATGTGGTAGTTCTATTTTTTTTCTTTTCTAAAGGATGTAATCAGCCTATCAATATAAAAAAGATTTCTGTTGTATCTATTGAAATTGAGGATTTGTTGTAATTAACAAACCCAGTGGTCTTTCCTCAGGTTTTTGTTTGTTTGTTTGTTTATATTTTATTGTGATATTAGTAATGAATAGTATGTCTTTTATTGGTATTATATATCTTTAAAAGTACTTACCAAAATTAAGGCATAAATGCAAGAAGAGAAGAACAGTATTATTGCACAGAGGAAAATAATCCTTCATGTCAAGAGAAATTTTACAATTTTAGAACTCCTTTTTTTTTTTCTGCCTGCATTATTAAGGCCATTTTTTATTTTACTTCTTACCATGACCCTTCTGTTTTGCTTTTCCTCAAAAATTGGTGATCTTTGACCTGGGATCATGACCTGAGCTGAAGGCAAACGCTTAACCAGCTGAGCCACCCAGGTGCCCCTGATCATTTGTATTTATTAATGAAGTACTGGTTGACCATGTAACTGGTGAAGGTTTCCTTTGCATTTGATAAGTTTCTCGACTACAGCTTCCCACCTCTGAACGTGAGGGATAAACGAGGTTTTGGGTAAATGCGTGGTTTTGCTTTTAAGCAGAATTTCCTCTAAGATGAGAGATCAGGACCTCCAAATTTGCCAAGTTGATTTTGCTTTTTAAGTAGGGTTGCTGGATTCAGTAAATAAAAATACAAGATGCCTTGTTAAATATTAGTTTTGTATTAACAATGAATAATGTAATGTGAGTGTGTTACATGCAATATTTGGGAAATACTTATTCTAAAAATATGTTTTATTGTATATCTGAAGCTCACACATCCTGTATTTTATGTGGCAGCCCTATTGCCGGGTGTTTGTGGAAATTCAGCTATATCTTCAGTTCTGCCTTTCATCTCTCTTCATTCCAGTCATCCATTTCATTGTTCCATAGAACTACAGAGATAAATCTTCCACAGTGATTAGTGAATGGGGTGGAGGGCACCAGCCATGCATGTAGATAGTCATTTCCTTATCCATCCAGTTTGCTGCCCCTGAAACTCCTGCTTGCAGTCACTCATGGCCACTCTGCTCACAGCTGTACTGCGAAAATTAGTGCTTTAGTGGTGCATTTGTGACCTTCATTTTGTCTTCCAGAAATTGGTCAAAACACCTGCCCTGAAAATGACATACTTTTATATTTTTCACACTGCTGTGCATCTAACTGTTCGGTATATTTTTAGTTTTTTGCATGGGATCTTGGAGAGGCAGAGAGACTATATGGATAACAAGAGCCATTACCTTTCAATGTGTATCCATACCTCTTATTTAGAATTGTTCATTCAACCTCCAGAAAAAAAAATGTTCGAAGAATTATTTCAGAGAATTCATAAGTTCTGACTGCACGTCTTTCAGCTCCTAATATATTTTTCTGCTGCAATTTACAGCAAAACTCTTCAAAAGAATTGTTCATATTTTTTGTCTCTGAACCTCCCTGCCATTCTGTTGTGAATCCGCTCGAATCAGGCTTTCATCCACAACCATTCCGTCTTACCACTGAGCCATCAGAGAATCACCTTCACAGTATATAGAGTATCTCTTCTGGTTGGTAGTTTTAGTCATTATTCAAACTGTTGTGTTAATTCAACAGAGAAGTGTATGACAAAAAGAGGGAAAGTAGGTCCTCATTTCACAATTTTTCCCAAATAAATGTAAGATGAATTAACTATTTACATAAAAAGTATTAGAAGAAAATGCAACTAAATGTTTAAAAATTTTTGGAGTAAGGAAAATGCTCTTAACACAACATGAAAGGCATCATCCAAAGGGAAAATTATTGATAGATTCAATAACCCAAAAAATGAATACTTTTGTGAATCAAAAGAGACCATGTCTTAGTCATTCAGCTGCTGTGTAACACTTGTACTATAGACTGGGTGGCTTAGATAGCAAACATTTATTTCTCACAGTTCTGGAGGCTAGAAAGTCCACAATCAAGGTACTGGCAATTTCAATGTCTAATGAAGGCCTGTGTTCTGGTTCATAAATGGCCATTTTCTTGCGGTGTCCTCACATGATGGAAGGAGCAGGGGTGCCCTCTGGGATCTCTTTTATAAGGGCATGAATCCCATTTATCGGGGCTCCACCCTCATGATCTAAACACTTCCCCCAAATCCTGACATTAAATACCATCCTCATTAGGGATTGGACATATCAACATAGAAACTTTGGGAGACACAAATCTTTAGTCTTTAGTAGAGAATAAAATAAAAAATTAAAATGTTAGGGAAATATGCAAAAATTATTGACAAAGAATCATAATACTTAATATGTAATTAATATCTTAAGAATCAATGAAAAAAGACAGAATAGCAAAATGGACACAGGGCATAATAAGACTTGCTAGAGGAAAGATGTGCAGAAGGTTGTAAACAGACTATACAAAATTGTTCAGTCTAATAATCAGAGAAAAGTAAATAAAACAATAATTTGTGCCATTTCTTGCCTATCAGATATATAATTCTTTAAGAATGTTAATATATAGCCTTTGTTATGCATGGCTGATCAATGTTTAAATTAATAAAAAGAAAACTTTCAAGAGGGAAAATGGCAATACATAAAAATAAAAAATAAAAAAACTATACAATCTCTATATATTTTACTTAGCCTATGAATTTATTCAAAGGAATTAATGAAATAATGAGAGAAGTGTGCAAACATTTATCCAGGATATTAACTGTAATATTATTTATAAGAGAGAAATATTTACAAATTGACAAAAATAAGGATTTGGTTATATAAATCATAGTTCATCTTTATAATAGTATTCAATAATCAGTTATTGAATGACTTATATAAAAAGATTTAAAATCATTGCTTTATATTCTCAATTGTATTGCTAAGTGAGAATATTAGCTTACAAAATAGTACATATAATTGTTTCAAAATAACATAAATGATATGAATATACATTTTTTCCTTCCTTCTGAAATTTCATATTCAGCAAGTGTGAGTCCTGTCTATTCTATTATTTATCTCTCATATCCTTTCTCTCCTCTCAATCCCTGCTGTCAGTGAACTTACTGAGACTTTTCCCAGTTGAACTATTAAGACAGCTTCTTTAATTAGTCTTTCTGCCTTTTACATCTGTTCTACCACCAAAACAATCTGATACTCAAATCTAATCATTCATTTCCCTCCTCAAAAAAGACTCTCTCAGTCTACCCATGACCGATGTTGCGGCTGGACTGGCACTTGTGGTTCTTATTATGATTGCAAGATGCCCTATTGCAATAACCATCAGGAAACTTTGAGAAAAACAGAAAGGTTTCTCACTTACAAGTCTTGGAAATTACATGGCACACTTGTGGCCACACAGCAAGGGGGGGCAGTGGTGGTTGGGGGAGAGAGAGGATAAGTCAGCACTGGGCCTGGGGTTTTGCTTTTATTGGGGTTGAGGATGATGGCCTAGAGTTTTATAGGGTCACTCTTTATTCGTGAATTTAAAACATACAGGTGGGAATTTAAAATAGAAGAGAAAACAACAACAACAACAAAAAAAAAAACAAAAAAAACCCAAGCGGCCCAAATGGCCAGTTATGGAAATCAGCCAAGATCTCTAAAACAAAGGAGCCTCAAGGTAGGGAGGAAGCCTGGCTATCTATTATGTGGCTGGCATTGTGTTGATAGAGAGATCCATATTTGAAGTGAAAGTCTCTTTGAAGTGAATGCCTGAGCAATCAAGGCTTGCCAGGCACTTGCTTTACAAAAAAGAGAAAACTCAACTGTCAGGGCTTACACTATAATGCTGGAAAATACCCAAGCTGCTGAATATATAACATCCACAAATCTTTATGATCTGAAGCCTAGGTACCTGTCTGGGCTCATGTCTTATCGTTGTGCTCCTTAACTCCCTTCTGTGTTTGTTTTCCAGGGTTGCCATACAAATTACCACAAACTTGGCAGCTTAACAGTAGAGAAATTTATTCTTTCACACTTCTGGAGGCCAGAAGTCCAAAATTAAGGTGTTGGCTGAGTTGGTTCTCTAAGGGAGAATACTCAGGCCTCTCTCCTGGCTTTTGATAGCTGCCGGCAACCTTTGGCATTCCTTGGTTTAGGGTTACATAGTGCTGATCCTTGCATCCATTTTTATATGGCCTTCTTTTTCTTTCTCTGGGTGTCATCTCCCTGTCTTTCTTTTATAAGAATGCCAGTCACTGGATTTAGAGCCCACCCTAAGTTCAGGATGATCTTATCTGAAGAACCCTAATTGCATCTGCCAAGGCCATGTTTCCAAATAAGGTCACATTCCAAATAAGGTCCAAATAAGGGCACTGGGGGTTAGGACTTGGCTATATCTTTTTGGAGGATACAACTCAACCCACTAGACCTTCCTTTCTTATGCTTTAGTATTAATGAAATTCATGTGCTCCCATACCAGTCCTCTTCCTTTACACACATTGCAGATGGGAGTCCTTCTGCCTAGAATTTTATTCCTCGTGTGTGTTGACAACTCTTCACTCATTTTTCTAGTTGTATCTCAAGGGTTAATTTGTACAAGTCTTTTGTAACTCTAACATGAAGATTTAGCAGCTTCTATCATGCTTCTAATGACCTAATGGCTAGTACATCAAAGCACCACTACATTAAGGTACTTTTCCCCATGAGTCTCTACTGAACTATGACTCCTTATAAACGCATTTTAACCTTTGCATTCCTAGAATTTTGTGATTAGTCAATAAGCTTATTTTGGCATAACTTTGTAGCAGACGCTATGCCATAGGATGCTGAAAACCCATGGAACAGATATTATTGGGTACTAATTCCTCTATATGACATGATACCCGGTACTGAAGGAGCTGCCAGAAAAATGGAAGACATAGCTTTGACCTTTAGCATTTTCTTATAGAGTAAAAACAAACTTTGAAAGGATTAAGTAACTAATTGGGCTTAGCATATAATTACTTAACAAAAGAAATGAATCATCACTTTGAGTTGGTAGGCTTCATAGAAGATGGAATTTAGGTTGAACCTCAAAGAAAGAGTAGGATTTGGAGGACACTTCAAAACATCCTTTAATTGATCAGATCATGGGAGAAAATAGTTCATGCAAATAACTGAATCTTCAGTGAGTTCTGTTCATTTGATAGCTCCATCCATGAAGACCTCTGATGAGAAGGAAAATGTCATATTGGACAGAGCTTTGAATTACCTTGTACTACTTCCTAACTATGTGACACTCTGAGTCTGCATTCTTATCCATAAACTATAGGTAGGAAATCTTGCCTCTTCTGATGGTCATATGGATTAAATTATAGTACATATGGAAGGTGCCAGTTTATAAGCATTGGTCAATAAAAGTGGAATTCCTTTAGAGTGGAGTCTCCATTTTGTCGTTATTGTTTGTTTTGTTCTTGTTTTCCCAGTAAGCTGGTACTAAGGTCAATTTAAGATAGTGACAATATGTCTGCGTGACCAGATAATTTGGAAACAGAACACTGAAAACTGTTGTTGATTCAGATAAAGAGAACACTTTACCCTGGCAACCTGCACACTTAATGCCGGACTTAGGCTTGGAGAGGTCATGATAACCAGGCTTTGCCACTGATAGGCAATAGAGAGAGCATCAATCACCCACTTTCCCAGCAGGGATAAAGGAAGGGGGATGATGTGGTGTTGGCTCAGAGTTTAGAGCTTCTCCGCACAAAGAGGTCCGATTTGTACTGAGTTGGTATCTGGCTGGGATTAAGGGCCTGCTGTAGGTTGGTTTCTGACTTTTCTCATTCTGGATTTACAGAAACTTGGGTAGGCAGAAAAATGAAAGGAATCTTCAAATTGTGGAATTTCTCTAGCAGGGCAGCTATTGTTCTTTGCTGTGCTGATGGGGTGGTGTTCTCAAACTTAAGTGTGTACCAAACGGTCCTCGAGGGCTTTGAAGCCTGGATTCCTGGGCCCGCACTCCAGAGTTTCTGGCTTAAGAGGTCTGGGGTGAGATCTAATCATTTGCATTTCCAAGAAGTTCAGAGGTGATGCTGCTCCTCTAAGGATTATGCTTTGAGAACCACTATATTAGAGAAACAATACTTAATCTCATGAAAGGGCTTTGTCTTTAGTAATAATCCTTAAGTGATTAGCATGTAACTGGAATATGTTCAGTCTTCTTGCTGCTTCAGGTAGGAAACATTGAAATTGCTTTACTTTTCTCTTAAAGAAAAGACACTGCCAGCACCTCAAGTTTTTAGACATAAATTCATTCTCTAAAACCCACTTGTCCTCTTTTTTCTACACTTGTGATGCCCTATATGGTTTATGTAACAGTCAAATTCCAACAGATTGACAGGAGTTACCTGAAGTGCCGTGTTAAGAAGGAATCATATAGGGTTGCCAGATAAAATTTAAGATGTTAAATTTGGATTTCCAAAATACAATAGACACTTAAAAAATTAAAAAAAAAAGATTTTATTTGTTTATTTGAGAAAGAAAGAGAGCATGAGTGTGCGGGGGCGGGGGAGGGATGGAGGCAGAAGGGAAAACAGACTCCCCGTTGAGCAGGGAGCCCAACAAGGGGCTCTATCCCAGGACCCTGAGATCATAACCTAAGCTGAAGGCAGACCCTTAACCGACTGAGCACCCAGGTGCCCCTAGACACTTTCTAATATAAGATTGTCTAGTGCTATATTTGGGATATTTTTTTGTTCATTTGAAATTTAAATTTACCTGGGTATTTGGTACTTTTCTTTTTAAGATTTTATTTATTTATTTGAGAGAGAGAGCAAGAGAGGGAGCACAAGCAGGGGGAGCAGCAGAGGGGAAGGGAGAAGCAGGCTCCCGCATCAGGGAGCCTGATGCGGGACTCGATCCCAGGACTCTGGTTTAATGACCTGAGCTGAAGGCAGACACTTAATGAACTGAGCCACCCAGGTGCCCCTATTTGGTTTCATTTGTTAAACATGGCCATTCTACTGATGGTATACCCAGGCTAACAGGGAATGTGTGGCAATTGATTTGCTAGGTCTGCTGGGAAAATGGGAGTGGAGATTAATGCTGCATACACAAAGAGTGGAACAATCCTTGTATTGAAACTGGAATTGTCTATCAGCCCTTCACTCATATTCAATATGGGGAGGCTTCTTATCAGTAGGGGAACAAGGGGCATGTTTTCTATCATAATATATCAACCACTTCACTGCAAACAATTTGACATTCCTTACCTGGAATTCACATGGCATGGGACGTGAGATGAGGAGAATGTTGGCAGCAGCTGCTGTGATAAGTGATGCATCGTTTTGTGCTAATGGCACTTAACAGTGGAAGCCGTCAACTGCTATAAAATTAGGGCAGCTACAACTCTGCCATCAAGTGACTGTTTGTCACTGCATGGGTCTCAGTCTCACAAGCACAGCGGCTCTGGAGAGCGCCGCGTGATGCATTTGCACTTAATCGATGGGTTTGACCAAATGCTGCTGGTATTTTACAGCCAAGATATCCTTTATCCCATCAGCTCTGAGTCAGTGTTTGAATAGGGCCTGTGAAATTTTCTCCATACTATGTTCTTAAGTGAAACTCCATGTTCTTTCATATCCTGAAATAAAAGTGTAAGTAGTAAGGGATACATTTACAGTGAAATGCTCTTTATCACTGAAAAACAGCTCGTAAGAGCCATCACCATAAATGTTAGTGACCTGGACTCGGACCTGCGGTGAAGGAAGTGTTGTTTCCGCTCGAACGTAGAAGAACACACCCTCCTCTCAAAAATGTGTATTCTAAGGAAAAATTTGTCTATTGAATTTTTAAAAATTGAGGCAATATGGACTTGTGCTTTCAAGAAGATGGAGACATATTTTTCTCTATTCCTCCTGCTTTGTCCAAGTAAAAAAAAAAATCCCCAGATATTATATATAAAACAAACATAAGAAGATTCTGAAAGACAGAGAGAAGGAAGAGAGACTATGGATCCTGGGACCCAAGGAACACCACAGCGTGAGTTTCCTAGGTTTTCCTTTTGCCTCATATATCCCAGATTTGAAGCAGAGGGAGGTGGCAGCTTGAAAATACCATGGGGCACTGAAAAAAAAAAGACACCCTAACAAAAGCTTTCTGTCTCTAGTCAAAGGGCCAGGGAGAAGAGGCAACAGTAACGGGGCATCCCCCATTCTCCCCGCTGGGGTGGTATCAGAGGAAACCTTGTGGAGATTCAGGACTCTCGACAATACCCACTAAATGAAGTCACTCCTCCCCACCACCCATGGTGAGGGCCATGTGGGAAGCAACAAGGCACTCCTGTCTATATCAGACACATCAAGGCTGGCCCTAGAGCTCTGGGGAAGAAGGAAATCTAGAGTATAGGAGCCAAAGCTTTGGACTAGCTGAGCTCTAATTCAGTCTGTACTCCTTGCTACCTATGTGGCTTTGGTCAAATCACTCATTTCTCTGAGCATCAGTGGAGGCCTAGTGGGAAGGAGGAAATCAAGCAATACAATGAACTAAAAGAAAGGAAAATACAACATATTATAATTTCTGGTACACAGCTCAAGCAGTGCTGAGAGGGATATGATAGCATTAAATACATACATTAGAAAAGAGGAAAAGTTGCAAGTCTATAATTTAAGCTCCTATCTCAAGAACCTAGAAAAACAAGAGCAAAATAAATCTAAAGCAAGCAGAAGGAAAAATAATAGTAAAAATAAACCCAGGAACCAGTAAAATTCAAAATGGAAAAACAATACAGGAAAGTCAATAAAACAAAATGTTGCTTGAAAAGATCGATAAAATTGACAAATTTGTGACAAGATTGACAAAGAAAAGAGAGAAGACATAAATTATCAATATCAGAAATAAAACAGGGGAAATCACAATAGCCCATTAGATGTTAAAAGGATAATAAAGAGAATACTATATACAACTCTGTGCACATAAATTGACAACTTAGATGAAATGAAAAACACCAATTACTTGAAAAACACAAAATGCTACACTCACACAATATGAAATAGATCAGTTTAATAACTTTATAACTATTAAGGGAATTTAATTTGTAATTTAGAAGCTCCCTAAAAGAATTCTGCAGACCCAGTGGGTTTCACTAGAACATTCTGGCAAATGTTTAAAGAAGAATTAACACCAATTATACACAATCTCTTCTAGAAAATAGAAGAGGAAGTACCACTTTCTATTTCATTACATGCTTCTAGTATTATCCTAATGCCGAAGCCAAACAAAAACAGAACAAAACCACGGAAACAGTAGGCCATTATGTCTTATTAATATAGACGCAAACATCCTTAACAAAATATTAGCAAATAAAATTCGGCAATGTATAAAAAGAATTATGTGCCATGGTCAAGTGAAGTTCCTTCCAGGGATGCAACACTAGTTCAGTACTCAAAAATCAATCAATGTAATCCATTATACTAACAGGTTAAAGAAGAAAAAATCACGTGATTGTATCAATTGATGCAGAAAAAGCATTTAACAAAATCCAATACCTATTCATAATAAGAAGTATCAGAAAAACAGAAAGAGAGAGGGACTTCTGCTGTTTGATAAAGAACATCTACAGAAAACCTGCAACAAGATCATACTTAATGGTAAAACATTGAATGCTTTCCTCTAAGAAATAGGAACAAAGCAAGGATCTCTGTTGTCACCATTTTAATTCAACCTTATGATGGAAAGTCTGACCAGTGCAATAGGCAAAAATGGTAAATAAAAAAGCATACAGATAAAGAAATAAAACAGTCCCTATTGGCAAATGACATGATTCTCTATAGAAAATACCAAGGAATCAGGGGACAAAAACAAGCAAACAAACAAAAAACAAAAACAAAAAAAGCACAAACCTAGAACTAATAAGTAAGTTCAGTAAGATTGCTGAATACAAACTGACATACAAAAACCAAAGTAGTTATATTTCAATATACTAGCAATGAACATATAGATACCAAAATTAAAAATGCATTTCTAATTGCTCATAAAATGAAGCACTTAGGTATAAGTCTAACAAAAATTCTACAGAATTTACATGCTGATAACTACAAAATCCTGATGAAATAAATCAAGATAGATCTAAAACAGAGAGACATAAGGTGTTCGTAAATTGGAAAAATCAATGTAATAAAGATGTCAAATTGATGTATGAGATTTAATTCTGATAAAAACCCCAGCAAAAATTTGTGTATATCTAGACAGGATTTTTCTGATATTTATATGGAAAGTCAAGGGAGACAGAATAGCTAAAATAAATTTGAAAAAGAAAAACAAAGTGGGAGGGATCAGCTTACCTGATATGTAAGATTATTATATTGCTATTGTAGTCCATACTCTGTGGTGTTGGTGGAGAGACAGGCATGTATCAAAGGAGCAGAATAGAGAACCTGGACAAAAAAACCTACAAAATTCTGCCCCACTGATTTTTTATTAAATGTGCAAAAAACGTTCAATAGAGGAAAGACAGCATTTTCAACAAATAGCTTTGGAACAGTTTGACACCCATTACAATGAAGAAACTTTACTTAACTCTCATACCTTATACAAAAATTAATTCAAAATGGATCAGGGGCCTAAATATAAAATGAAAAACTATAAAGCTTAAAAAAATAAAAATTGGGGGGAACCTAAGACTTGGCAAAGAGTATTGAAACTTGACAATAAAAGCATGGTCCCTAATAGGAAACACTGATAAACTGATGTCACCAAAATTAAAAACTTTTTCCATGAAAAATCTCAGAAGATGAATAGACAACAATAAGAGGAAGAAAATATTTGTAAACTATATATCCCACAAAGGACTAGTATCTGTAATATATAAAGGACTCACACAACTCAAAAATAATCCAATTAGAAAGTCAGCAAAAGATACAAAGAAATATTTCTCCCCCAAAGGAAATACATGTGACACATAAGCTCATGGAAAGATGTTCAACATCATTAGCTATTTGGGAAAGGCAAATTAAGACCACTATATCACTATGTACCTCTCAGAATGGCTTTAAAAATGTGACACCAGCAAATGCTGGCAAGGATGAAGAGAAACTAGATTATTTATACATTACTGGTGGGCATGTAAAATCATACAACCATGAGCACTTTGGGATTTGTTTGTTTGGGCTGTCTGATACATGAGCTACGTTCTTTGGTAGATGCCCTGTGCACTTACCATAGAGTCCATAGCAGCCTTCAAGATAATCTAAGCCTCAGCCCACTCCTTATCTCCAACCACATTTCTACTAACCCCTAAAAGTTCTTCAAATGCATTGAATGTATCTCTGTTTATTTAATATTTACCGTGATGTCTCTGTTGCGAAAAACACTTTTTCCTTCACTGTAAGTAAATATTTTTGATTTAAGTATCATTTTCTCAGAAAGAACTCCATGACTACCTGCAATCTAAATCATGTCTCTTTTTTTACACAATCACAATTCTGTATTGTTGAGAGTATTTTTTAAATTTTTTAAATTTGTAATTGAAGTGTAGACAACACAATATTATATTAGCTTCAGGTGTACACATAGTGATTCAACAATTACATTATGAAATGCTCATCGTAAGAGTAGTTACCATCTGTCACCATACGAAGTTACTACGATATTATTGACTATATTCCCTATGCTGTGCTTCTCATCAAATAACATTTCTTCTACTAAATAAGTGTACTCAGGAAATTGTGAGGCACTTTTAATGCTATTGTCTCTATTCTAAAGAGAAAAACCAGAGAACGGTATGTGATGAGGACTTCACTGAGATTGTTTCTGAAGTTTATCAGACTATATTTCTGAGAAAATATGCACATTGGGTTAAGTATTTCTATATTCTGTACTTGAAGCTAATTAATAAAGATTAAATACAATTAATTGATGCACTAATAATTTATTAGGTTTTGAAAATTAAACATTGAATTTCTAAGAAATTACATATAAATAAGTAAATGCAATCTAAGTACAGTAGAAATATGATGAGTTCCATGCTCCAGAATCCATATTGCTATAAAAAAAGACCCAGGTCAAGCAAGTGTTGGAATTTTGGATCTCAAAATATCCACAGATTCTAGGGCATGTAGAGTCACAGAAGCACAGGATTTGTAATTATAACATTTACCTTTGTCTATTTAATATCCTAATCTGTTTTCCCCCACTTGACTGCAAACTCAGAAGAGGCCATGGTTGTATCATTGTATCCACAGTGCCAAGGATTGTAGCTGACACAATGTAGAAGTTAGAATAGTAGCACAGTAAAGACTTCTTTTTGTAGAAATACACCACAGTACAGATTTCTTTTTTTTTTTAAGATTTATTTTTTTATTTGATAGAAAGAGAGAGTGCAGTGAGGGAGGGGCAAAGAGAGAGAGAGAGACTCTCAAGCAGACTCCCCACTGAGTGGGAAGCCTGACTCGGGGCTCGATCTCACAACCCTGATATTATGACCTGAGCCAAAATCAAGAGTCAGATGCTTAACCGACTGAACCACCCAGGCACCCCAAAGATTTCTTTTTGTAGAAATATAGCACAGTGACAATTTCTTATTGTAGAACTATGCAGTCCACCTGAATTATCATGTGGAAGCAAGTAGTAGTGACACTTCTGCAAATAGAGTGAATACTCAAAAATAGTTCTTCCTATGGATACCTAAAACCACAGGATGCTTGGTGTTTGTTTAGGAAAATAAAACTCCATGATTTTTATGAAGGTTATTCTCTGTGTTGACATTTTGTTTGAGCCAATAAAAGCTACTATTTATTGCACACATTCTATGTTAGGCATGGTTGAAAAGTATAATATATTTTATATTATTTAATCTTTACAACAATCCTGCAGCATCATTTGTTTTCATCTGACAGACAGAAATTAAAAATCTGATGTTCAGAGAAATTAAGTGGTTTGCCTAAAGCCACATAGGTAGCGAGTGGTACAGATTGGACAGGAACTCAGCTTTGTACAAGTCAGTATCCTCAACTCTACACTGTCTGCTTCCCTACATCTCCAAGGCCAACCTTTTCATGTCTGGTATAGATTTCTGACTGCTTATTTTGGAAGGTTACAGGTTGCTTCTACGTTCCTCCTTCAATGCTAAATTGAAATAAGAGATTACATCTGCTTTTTATTTTAATTTCACCACACAATGATAAAACCAGAAATTTAATGATGTTGAAAATGCTAAAATTTCATGATAAGAAATCTATATGGACAGTTTAGATGATAACTTAATTGATGCTTTTATCTACTGTGAATATAAAACAGCCAACTTCATTATGTAAACTACCTTCTTTGTATAACTACACAGGAACAATATTCTCTGAGAGTCTAAGTTTCAAAGAGAACTAAACAATGGGAAGTTGATAAGTGAAGTGCACTGTTATCATTGAGAAGTTCACATTTTTTTAAGTCCTTTTTCTTAAAAAATGTCGATGGGACTTTTTAAATTTTTTTATTGTTATGTTAATCACCATACATTACATCATTAGTTTTTGATATAGTGTTCCATGATTCATTGTTTGTGTATAACACCCAGTGCTCCATGCAGAGTGAGCCCTCTTTAATACCCATCACCAGGCCAACCCATCCTCCCACCCCCTCCCCTCTAGAACCCTCAGTTTGTTTTTCACAGTCCATTGTCTCTCATGGTTCGTCTCCCCCTCCGATTTCCCCCCATTCATTCTTCCTCTCCTGCTATCTTCTTTTTTTTTTTTTTAACATATACTGTATTATTTGTTTCAGAGATACAGATCTGCGATTCAACAGTCTTGCACAATTCACAGCGCTCACCATAGCACATACCCTCCCCAATGTCTATCACTCAGCCACCCCATCCCTCCCACCCCACCCCCCACTCCAGCAACCCTCAGTTGGTTTCCTGAGATTAAGAATTCCTCATATCAGTGAGGTCATATGATACATGTCTTTCTCTGACTTATTTCGCTCAGCATAACACCCTCTAGTTCCATCCACGTTGTTGCAAAAGGCAAGATCTCATTCCTTTTGATGGCTGCATAATATTCCATTGTATATATCTATCACATCTTCTTTATCCATTCATCAGTCGATGGACATATTGGCTCTTTCCACAGTTTGGCTATTGTGGACATTGCTGCTATAAACATCGGGGTGCACATACCCCTTAGGATCCCTACATTTGTATCTTTGGGGTAAATACCCAGTAGTGCAATTGCTGGATTGTATGGTAGCTCTATTTTCAACTTTCTGAGGAACCTCGATACTGTTTTCCAGAGTGGCTGCACCAGCTTGCATTCCCACCAACAGTGTAGGAGGGTTCCCCTTTCTTCGCATCCCCGCCAACATCTGTCATTTCCTGACTTGTTAATTTTAGCCATTCTGACTGGTGTGAGGTGATATCTCATTGAGGTTTTGATTTGGATTTTCCTCATGCCAAGCAATGTTGAGCACTTTTTCATGTGTCTGTTGGCCATTTGGATGTCTTCTTTGGAAAAATGTCTGTTCATGTCTTCTGCCCATTTCTTGATTGGATTCTTTGTTCTTTGGGTGTTGAGTTTGAGAAGTTCATTATAGAATTTGGATACTAGCCCTTTATCTGCTATGTCATTTGCAAATATCTTCTCCCATTCTGTCAGTAGTCTTTTGGTTTTGTTGACTGTTTCTTTTGCTGTGCAAAAGCTTTGTATCTTGATGAAGTCCCAATAGTTCATTTTGCCCTTGCTTCCCTTGCCTTTGGTGATGTTTCTATGAAGAAGTTGCTTCAGCTGAGGTTGAAGAGGTTGCTGCCTGTGTTCTCCTTTAGGATTTTGATGGACTCCTGTCTCATATTGAGGTCTTTCAACCATTTGGAGTCTATTTTTGTGTGTGGTGTAAGGAAAAGATCCAGTTTCATTCTTCTGCATGTGGCTGTCCAATTTTCCTAACACCATTTGTTGAAGAGACTGTCTTTTTTCCATTGGATATTCTTTCCTGCTTTGTCGAAGATGAGTTGACCATAGAGTTGAGGGTCCCTTTCTGGGCTCTCTATTCTATTCCATTGACCTATGTGTCTGTTTTTGTGCCAGTACCATACTGTCTTGATGATGACAGCTTTGTAATAGAGCTTGAAGTCCAGAATTGTGATGCCACCAGCTTTGCTTTTCTTTTTCAACATTCCTCTGGCTATGCGGGGTCTTTTCTGGTTCCATACAAATTTTAGGATGATTTGTTCCATTTCTTTGAAAAAAGTGGATGGTATTTTGATGGGGATTGCATTAAATGTGTAGATTGCTCTATGTAGCATTGGCATCTGCACAATATTTGTTCTTCCAATCCATGAGCATGGAACGTTTTTCCATTTCTTTGTGTCTTCCTCAATTTCTTTCATGAGTATTTTATAGTTTTCTGAGTACAGATCCTTTGCCTCTTTGGTTAGATTTATTCCTAGGTCTCATGGTTTGGGGTGCAATTGTAAATGGGATCGATTCCTTAATTTCTCTTTTTCTGTTTTGTTGTTGGTGTATATGAAGGCCACTGATTTCTGTGCACTGATTTTATATCCTGCCACTTTACTGAATTCCTGTATGAGTTCTAGCAGTTTTGGGGTGGAGTCTTTGGGGTTTTCCACATAAAGTATCATATCTGCAAAGAGTTTGACTCCTCCTTGCCGATTCGGATGCCTTTGATTTCTTTTTGTTGTCTGATTGCTGTGGCTAGGCTTCCAATACTATGTTGAATAGCAGTGGTGATAGTGGACATCCCTGCCGTGCTCCTGACCTTAGGGGAAAGCTCTCAGGTTTTCCCCATTGAGAATGACATTCACTGTGGGTTTTTCATAGATGGCTTTTATGATATTGAGGTATGTACCCTCTATCCCTATACTCTGAAGAGTTTTGATCAAGAAAGGATGCTGTACTTTGTCAGATGCTTTTCTGCAACTACTGAGAGGATCATATGATTCTTGTTCTTTCTTTTATTAATATATTGTATCACATTGATTGATTTGCGGAGGTTGAACCAACCTTACAGCCCAGGGATAAATTCCACTTGGTCGTGGTGAATAATCCTTTTAATGTACTGTTGGATCCTATTGGCTAGTATTTTGGTGAGAATTTTTGCATCCATGTTCATCAGGGATATTGGTCTGTAATTCTCCTTTTTGATGGGGTCTTTGTCTGGTTTTGGGATCAAGGTAATGGTGGCCTCATAAAACGAGTTTGGAAGTTTTCCTTCCATTTCTATTTTTTGGAACAGTTTCAGAATAGGTATTAATTCTTCTTTAAATGTTTGGTAGAATTCCCCTGGGAAGCCATCTGGCCCTGGGCTTTTGTTTGTTGGGAGATTTCTGATGACTGCTTCAATTTCCTTAGTGGTTATAGGTCTGTTTGGGTTTTCTATTTCTTCCTGGTTCAGTTTTGGTAGTTGATACATCTCTAGGAAGGCATCCATTTCTTCCAGGTTATCTAATTTGCTGGCATAGAGTTGCTCATACTATGTTCTTATAGTTGTTTGTATTTCTTTGGTGTTGGTTGTGATCTCTCCTCTTTCCTTCATGATTTTGTTGATTTGGGTCATTTCTCTTTTCTTTTTGGTAAGTCTGGCAGGGGTTTATCAATCTTGTTAATTCTTTCAAAGAACCAGCTCCTAGTTTCATTGATCTGTTCTACTGTTCTGATGGGTTTCTATTTCATTGATTTCTGCTCTGATCTTTATGATTACTCTTCTCCTGCTGGATTTAGGCTTTATTTGCTGTTTTTTTCTCCAGCTCCTTTAGGTGTAGGGTTAGGTTGTGTATTTGAGACCTTTCTTTTTTCTTGAGAAAGGCTTGTATTGCTATATACTTTCCTCTTAGGACTGCCTTTGCTGCATCCCAAAGATTTTGACAGTTGTGTTTTCATTTTCATTGGTTTCCATGAATTTTGAAAATTCTTCTTTAATTTCCTGGTTGACCCATTCATTCTTTAGTAGGATGCTCTTTAGCCTCCATGTATTTGAGTTCTTTCCAACGTTCCTCTTGTGGTTGAGTTCTAGTTTCAAAGCATTGTGGTCTGAAAATATGCAGGGAATGATCCCAATCTTTTGGTACAGGTTAAGACCTGATTTGTGACCTAGGATGTGATCTATTCTGGAGAATGTTCCATGGGCACTAGAGAAGAATGTGTATTCTGTTGCTTTGGGATGGAGTGTTCTGAATATCTGTGAAGTCCATCTGATCCAGTGTGTCATTTAAATACTTTATTTCCTTGATCTTTTGCTTAGACGATCTGTCCATTTCAGTGAGGGGGGTGTTAAAGTCCCCCACTATTATTGTATTGTTGTCAATGTGTTTCTTTCCTTTTGTTATTAATTGCCTTATATAATTGGCCGCTCCCATGTTAGGGGCATAGATATTTACAATTGTTTGAACTTCTTGTTGGATAGACCCTTTAAGTAGGATATAGTGTCCTTCCTCATCTCTTATTACAGTCTTTGGTTTAAAATCTAATTTGTCTGATAGAAGGATTGCCACCCAGCTTTCTTTTGGTGTCCATTAGCATGGTAAATGGTTTTCCACCCCCTCACTTTCAATCTGGGGGTGTCTTTGGTTCTAAAATGAGTCTCTTGCAGACAGCATATCGCTGGGTCTTGTTTTTTAATCCAATCTGATAGCCTGTGTCTTTTGATTGGGGCATTTAGCCCATTTACATTCAGGGTAACTATTGAAAGATATGAGTTTAGTGCCATTGTATTGCCTGTAAGGTGACTGTTACTGTGTATTGTCTGTGTTCCTTCCTGGTCTATATTGCTTTTAGGCTCTCTCTTTGCTTAGAGGACCCCTTTCAATATTTCTTGTAGGGCTGGTTTTGTGTTTGCAAATTCCTTTGGTTTTTGTTTGTCCTGGAAGCTTTTTATCTCTCCTTCTATTTTCAATGACAGCCAGCTGGATATAGTATTCTTGGCTGCATATTTTTTTTGTTTAGTGCTCTGAATATATCATTCCAGTCCTTTCTGGCCTGCAGGGTCTCTGTGGATAGGTCTGTTGCCAATCTAATTTTTGTACCATTGTAGGTTACATATCTCTTCTCCTGAGCTGCTTTCAGGATTTTCTCTTTGTCTCTGAGACTTGTAAGTTTTACTATTAGATGTCAAGGTGTTGACCTATTTTTATTGATTTTGAGAGGGGTTCTCTGTGCCTCCTGGATTTGATGTCTGTTTCCTTCCCCAAATTAGGGAAGTTCTCTGCTATAATTTGTTCCAATATACCTTCTGCCCCTCTCTCTCTTCTTCTTCTGGGATCCCAATTATTCTAATGTTGTTTCATCTTATGGTATCACTTATCTCTCAAATTCTGCCCTCGTGATCCAGTAGTTGTTTATCTCTCTTTTTCTCAGCTTCTTTATTTTCCGGCATTTGGTCTTCTATATCACTGATTCTCTCTTCTGCCTCTTTTATCCTAGCATTTAGCACCCCCATTTTTGATTGCACCTCATTAAAACCTTTTTGATTTTGACTTGGTTAGATTTTAGTTCTTTTATTTCTCCAGAAAGGTTTCTCTACTGACTTCCATGCTTTTTTCAAGCCCAGCTAGTATCTTTAAAGTGATGATTCTGAACTCTAGATCCGACATCGTACTAATGTCCATATGGAGTAGGTCCCTGGCAGTCGGTACTGCCTCTTGTTCTTTTTGTTGAGGTGATTTTTTCCGTCTCGTCATTTTGTCCAGAGGAGAATAGATGGATGAGAGAACAAAATGCTAACAGGGTAAAACGTCTCCAGAAAATATACTCTAAACAAATCAGAAAAGAGCTGAAACTGGGGGAAAAGAAAGGGAGAGAAAGAAAAAAGAAAAAGAAGAAAAAAGAAAAAGGAAAAGATAAAAACAAACAAAAACAAAACAAAACAAAACAGAATATGATCAAATATGATCAGGCTGGTGCATAGATCAGTGCCACACACTAGATTTTGGGTGTATTTTGGTCTGTTAGAAGAAAATGCCTCCCAAAATTTTAAAGGAAGAAAAACTTATATATATACAAAATAAGGGTTGATATGATGAAGGGATGGAATATGAGTGTAAAGATGGAAATTATAAAAAATTTTATAAAAGGAATTGATAAGAAGTTGTTTGAAAAAAGAGAAGAGGTTTTTTTTGTTTTGTTTTGTTTTTTTTTTTTAAAGGAGAGAATGTGACCAGGCAGGAGACTAGAACAAAGCCATAGACTAGAGATTTAGGGTATATTTTGATCTGTTATAAGAAACTGTATCTCAAAATTTTAAAGAGAGAACAACTTATATATATATGCCAAAAATAAGGGTAACTACTAGGAAGGGATAAAATATGACTCTAAAGAATAAAAAATAAAAATGTTTTTTAAAAAGGAGATTGATAAGATGTTGTTTGAAAAAGGGAAAAAGAAAAATTCAAAAAAAGAAAAAAGATAGTTAAAAAAAAATAACTTTGATAGGCTAAAGAATCATGGTAAAAAAGCCATGGATTCTATGTTCAGTATTCCCCTAGCTCTGGAGTTCTGCCGTTCTCATTGATTGGTAAACTTGGTCTTGGCTGGCTGTTCTTGCTGATCTTCTGGGGGAGGGGCCTATTTCCATGGTTCCCAAATGTCTTTGCCAGAGGTGGAATTGCCCCGCCTTTGCCAGTCTGGGCTAAGTAATCTGTTCGGGTTTGCTCTCCGGAGCTTTTGTTCCCTGCAAGCTTTCTGTACAGCTTTGGTCGATGGGGCATTTTTAAAGGAGTAACACAAGGTGCCTTAGGATCAGTCAGTAAATGAAAAACAGACCTACGTGGAGTGGTATCAACCCCACACTCCCATTAGTACTTTTGCTTCCTCTCCTAGGAATCCTGGAGACATTTTTTTTCAAGTAATTATGTTAGCGTTCTTACAAAATACTTTTACTTGCAATTTATTTTAAAGCATCCCCTCCAAAAATATCATTGCCAGAATACCAAAGTCCTAGTCCCATGTTCTGTGCAAGGATGACAAGAGCCTTCCAGAAGTGTCACTCACTCTATCAACAATCGACAGAACATCATGTCATTGATGTTAGTACTAAGAGGGTTGGGTAAAGGACATAAATATTTAATAATTCCACCTCTCTTTACAGAATTCCTGGGTACAAGGAGAATAATACTTAAGGAGTCTTCCAAATGCCATTAAAGAACAAACTATATCATCCATTCCAACTGTATTTGTTGAAAATACCCCTTATAAAGGGCTTACATTTTTAAATCATATGTTGTGTATCATGCACTGTATTCTGCAATTTAATTTTGATAGTAATGCTGTAAGCTAGCTATGATTAGCTCCATTTTATAGTTGAGAAAACTAATGATTTTAAAGACATCAGTGTCTGAAATCACCCTTCTGTCAAAAAATAGAGCCAGAAGTTGAAGTAGGAGTTTGTAACTTCAAACTCTGAATTACTTCCTAGGAGTGCCTATCATGTGCAGAATCTCTTACCAGGCATGCAAGTGATTGCTCCCAAATCAAATGGTAACCAGAATTCCTGAGGTGATTGTAGATACACAGATTCCTACAAGACATCTTGTGAGTTTCTGATATAATAGTTTTGGATAAGGCCTGGAACAAAGTATCTTAGTAAACATTCTAGGAGTTTCTGATCAGCCAATTCAGGGTAACTTCCAGGATGCAAGGAGAAGTGTAATGGAATTCTACCCTCTAGGTAATTTGACTGTTGCAAAAATTAGCCACTGACAATGGGAATATATATTTTGAATATATGTTGCCTCTATAATTCCACCTTTAGTGGACTTTAATAAATTCTTGTTCAATCAGAATAAATTTTTTTCTTGATAATTATTGCTTGTGTTTTTCAAGATGAGAGGAAAGCAGAACTGTTTCAAATGAGCATTCAAACACTCTCAGTGCACATTATAAATTCCAAAATATCACAGTAGTCCAAGATGGCAAAGGAGTAGGAGACCTTAGTTTTGTCTGGTCCCAGGAATTCAGCTAGATAGCTATCAAATCATTCTGAACACCTGTGAACTCAACCAGAGTCGAGAATAACTACAACTTTACATAGAGAAAAGTGACCACTTTTGCAAGTTTTTCTTTCTTTACAACTTTGGGATGCAATTTCTGCTAACAAACAGACCAAAATACACCCAGAATCTAGTGTATTGCTTTGTTCTCTTTACCTGTCTGATCATATTCTTTCTTTTTTTTTTCTTCTTCTTTTTTATTTTTGTTAAAGTCTTTTTTTAATTTTCATCTTTACAGTTACATTTTATCTTTTCAGTGTATTTAATTTTAATTCTGTATATATTTAAGTTTTTCTTTCTTTACAATTTTGGGATGTAGTTTCTTCTAACATATAAACCAAAATACACTCAGGCGATGGTGTATTGCTCTGTTCTCTTCGCCTGTCTGATTATATTCCTTTCTTTTTAATTTTCATTTTTAGAGTTATATTCTATCCTTTCAATGTATTTAATTTTGTTTTTGTACATATAGAAGTTTTTCTTTCTTTACAATTTTGGGATCTAGTTTTCTAAGAAACAGACCAAAATACACACAGGATCCAGTGTATTGCTCTGTTCTGTTCACCTGTTGGTTATATTCCCTTAAAAAAAATTATTTATTTACTTATTTTTGGTTTTGGGTCTCATCTGATTTGTTTAGTGTATATTTCTCTGGGGTGATTGTTTCCATTTTAGTATTTTGTTCTCTTGTTCATCTATTCTTCTCTGGACAGAATAACAAGATAGAAAAACTCGCCTCAACAAAGAGAACAAGAAGCAGTACTGACTGACAGGGACCTAATCAGTATGGATATAAGTAAGATGTTGGAACTAGAGTTCAGAATAATGACTATAAAGATACTAGCTGGGCTTGAAAAAAGCATAGAAGACACTAGAGAATCCCATTCTGGAGAAATAAAAGAACTAAAATCTAAAGGAGTCAAAATCAAAAAGGCTATTAATGAGATGCAATAAAAAATGGAGACTCTAGCTGCTAGAGTAAATGAGGCAGAAGAGGGAATTAGCAATATGGAAGACAAAATGATGAAGAATAAATAGCTGAGAAAAAGAGATATAAACAACTACTGGATCATGAGGGGCGAATTGGAGAGTTTAGTGATACAATAAAGCGAAACAATATTAGAATAATTGGGATCTCAGAAGAAGAGGAAAGAGAGAGGGGCAGATGGTACATTGGAGCAAATTATAGTGGAGAACTTGCCTAATCTGGGGGTGGAAACAGGCATTCAAGTCCAGGAGGCACAGAGAACCCCCCTCAAAATCAATAAGAATAGGTCAACACCCTGATATATAATAGTGAAACTCGCAGCTCTGAGAGCCAAAGAGAAAATCCTGAAAGAAGCTCGGGACAAGAGGTCTCTAACCTACAAGGGTAGAAACATTAGACTGGCAGAAGACCTACCTGGAGAGACCTGGCAGGCCAGAAAGGACTGGCATGATATATTCAGAGCACTAAATGAGAAAAATATGCAGCCAAGAATACTTTACCCAGCAAGGATATTATTCAAAATAGAAGGAGTGATACTATGCTTCTAAGACAAACAGAAACTAAAAGGATTTGTGATCACTAAACTAGTCCTGCAAGAAATATTAAAGGGAATCCTGTAAGTGGAGAGAGAGACCAAAAGTAACAAAGCTCAGGAAAGAACAGATAATATACAGAAACAGTGACTTTACAGGTAATAGAATGGCACTAAATTCATTTCTTTCAAAAGTTACTTTGAATATCAATGACCTAAATCCTTCAATCAAAACACACAGGGTAACAGATTGGATAAAAAAGCAAGACCCATTGATATGTTGTCTGCAAGGGACTCATTTTAGACCCCAAAACACCTCCAGATTGGAAGTGAGGGGGTGGAAATCTATCATGCCAGTGGACATCAAAAGAAAGCTGGGATGGCAATCCTTATACCAGACAAATTAGATTTTAAACCAAAGACTGTAATAAAAGATAAAGAAGGACACTATATCATAATTAAAGGGTCTATCCAATAGGAAGGTCTAACAACTGTAAATATTTATGCCCCTAACTTGGGAGCAGCCAAATATATAAACCACTTAATAACAAAATTAAAGAAACACATCAATAATAATACAATAATAGTAGGGGACTTAAACACCCCACTCACTGCAATAGACAGATCATCTAAGCAGGTGATCAACAAGGAGACAAGGACTTTGAATGACACACTGGACCAGTTGGACTTCACAGATACATGCAGAGCATTCCATCCTAAAGCAATAGAATACACATTCTTCTCAAGTGCACATAGAACATTCTCCAGAAGAGATCACATACTGGGTCACAAATCAGGTCTCAACTGGTACCAAAAGATTGGGATCATTCCCTGCATATTTTTTACCACAATGCTTTGAAACTTGAACTCAATCACAAGAGGAAAGTTGGAAAGAACTCAAATACATGGAAGCTAAAGAGCATCCTACTAAAGAATGAATGGGTCAACCAGGAAAGGAAAGAATTAAAAAAACTCATGGAAACAAATGAAAATGAAAACAATACTGTTTAAAACCTTTGGGAGCAGCAAAGGTGGTCCTTATACGGACGTATATAGCACTACAAGCCTTTCTCAAGAAATAAGAAAGGTATCAAATACACAACCTAACCTTACACCTAAAGGAGCTGGAGAAAGAACAGCAAATAAAGCCTAAACCAAGCAGGAGAAGAGATATAATAAAGATTAGAGCAGAAATCAATGAAATAGAAATAAATAGAACAGCAGATCAACCAAAATAGGAGCTGGTTCTTTGAAAGAAATAAAAGATTGATAAACCCCTGGTCAGACTTACCAAAAAGAAAAGAGAAAGGACCCAAATTAATAAAGTCATGAATGAAAGAGGAGAGATCACAACCAACACCGAAGAAACAAACAACTATAAGAACATATTATGAGCAACTATATGCCAACTAATTAGGCCATCTGGAAGAAATAGACACATTCCTAGAGAATTACGTACACCAAAACTGAACCAGGATGAAATAGAAAACCTGAACAGACCCATAACCAGCAAGGAAATTGAAGTAGTAAACAAAAATCTCCCAACAAGGGCCAGATGCCATCCCAGGGGAATTCTACCAAACATTTAAAGAAAGATTAATACCTATTCTTCTGAAGCTGTTTCAGAAAATAAAAATGGAAGGAAAACTTCCAAACTCTTTCTATGAGGCCAGCATTACCTTGATCCCAAAACCAGACAAAGACCCCACCAAAAAGGAGAATTACAGACCCATATCCCTGATGAACATGGATGCCAAAAATCTTGCCAAGATACTAGTCAGCAGAATCCAGTAGTACATTAAAAAGATTATTCACCACAACCAAGTGGGACTTAATCCTGGGCTTCAAGGGTGGTTAAATATTCACAAATCAATCAAGATGATACACTACATTAATAAAGACAAGAACCATATAATCCTCTCAATAGCTGCAGAAAAAGCATTTGACAAAGTACAGCATCCTTTCTTGATTAAAACTCTTCACAATGTAGGGATAGAGAGAACATACCTCAGTATCATAAAAGCCATGTACAAAAAGGCCATAGTGAATATCATTCTCAAGGGGGAAAAATGAAAGCTTTTCATCTAAGGTCAGGAACATGGCAGGGATGCTCACTCTCACCACTTTTGTTCAACATAGTACTAGAAGTCCTAGCCTCAGCAATCAGACAACAAAAAGAAATAAAAGTCATCCGAATTGGCAAAGAAGTCAAACTCTCACTCTTTGCAGATGACATGATACTCTATGTGGAAAACCCAAAAGACTTCACCCCAAAATTTCTAGAACTCATAAAGGAATTCAGTAAAGTGGGAGGATATAAAATCAATGCACAGAAATCAGTTGCATTTCTATACACTGACAAGGAGACAGAAGAAAGAGAAATTAAGGAGTGGATGCCATTTACAATTGCACCCCAAACCATAAGATACCTAGGAATAAACCTAACCAAAGAGGTAAAGGATCTGTACTCAGAAAACTATAGAACACTCATGAAAGAAATTGAGGAAGACACAAAGAAATGGAAAAACATTCCATGCTCATGGATTGGAAGAACAAATATTGTTAAAATGTTATGCTACTTAGAGCAATTGATACATTCAATGCAATCCCTATCAAAATACCATCAACTTTTTCCACAGAGCTGGAACAAACAATCCTAAAATTTGCATGGAACCAGAAAAAACCTTGAATAGCCAAAGGAATGTTGAAAAAGAAAACCAAAACTGGCGGCATCACAATGCCAGACTTCAAGCTCTATTACAAAGCTGTAAGCATCAAGACAGTATGGTACTGGCACAAAAAGACACATAGATCAATGGAACAGAATAGAGAGCCCAGAAATGGACCCTCAACTCTATGGTCAACTCATCTTTGGCAAAGCAGGAAAGAATATCCAATGGAGAAAAGTCTCATCAACAAATGGTATTGGGAAAATTGGACAGCCACATGCAGAAGAATGAAACTGGACCATTTCCTTACACCATACACAAATAGGCTCAAAACGGATGAAAGACCCAAATGTGAGACAGGAATCCATCAAAATCTTAGAGGAGAACACAGACAGCAACCTCTGTGACCCTGGCCATAGCATACAACTTCTTGCTAGACATGTCTCCAAAGGCAAGGGAAAAAAGGCAAAAATGAACTATTGGGATTTCATCAAGATAAAAAGCTTTTGCACAGCAGAGGAAACAGTCGACAAAACCAAAAGACAACTGATGGAATGGGAGAAGACATTCCAAATGACATATCAGATAAAGGGCTAGTATCCAAGATCTATAAAGAACTTATCAAACTCAACATGCAAAGAACAAATAATCCAATCAAGAAATGGGCAGAATGCATGAGCAGACATTTCTCCAAAGTAGACATCCAAATGGCTAACAGCCACATGCAAAAATGCTCAACATTACTCATCATCAGGGAAATAGAAATCAAAACCACAATACCACCTCACACCAGTCAGAATGGCTAAAATTAACCATTCAGGAAATGACAGATATTTGTGAGGATGTGGAGAAAGGGGAACCCTCTTACACTCTTGGTGGAAATGCAAGCTCATGCAGCCATTTTGGAAAACAGTATTGATGTTCCTCAAAAAGTTGAAAATAGAGCTATCATATGACCTATCAATTGCACTACTAGGGACTTACCCCAAAGATACTATGGAATACTACTCAGCCATAAAAAAATGAAATCTTGTGATTTGCCAGAACGTGAATGGAGCTAGAGGATATTATGCTAAGTGAAATAAGCCATTCAGAGAAAGACAATTATCATATGATCTCACTCATATGTGGAATTGAAGAAACAAAACAGGATCATAGGGGAAGAGAGGGAAAAATAAAACAAGTTGAAATCAGAGAGGCAGAGAAAGCATAAGAGGTTCTTAATCATAGGAAACAAACTGAGGGTTGCTGGAGGGGAAGGAGAGGACAGGGGGATAAGTGGGTGATGGACACTGGGGAGGATATGTGTTGTAATGAGCACTGGATATTTTATAAGGCTGATTATAATCACTGACCTCTACCTCTATAATTATTGACCTCTACCTCTGAAACTAATAATAAATTATATGTTAATTAATTGAATTTAAAAAAAATTAAATTCCATAATATCCAAGTTCTTTGTGTAAATTTTAACCTATTTAAACATATGTTAAGTAGTTGTATGGAATGCCACCATAACCATTGCATAATTCCAATAGCAGATGCTCTCATAAGGTTAGGAGGGAAAAGTTCTGGTTTTATGGGCTCTTTTAAATGTCTTTATTTATTTGTTTTTTTATTTTACTTGACATCTGTATATTCATCTGCTCTGGATTCCTGAGGTAGTCTTGTTATCCATATGTATTATGAAATTAATAGTTAATACCTATTTAAGCTTCCTGTGGAGCAGTCATCGTTTTAAGCACTTTACTTCAGCACTTTGAATGTATCAGGCCACTCTCTTCTGGCCTACAAAATTTCTGCTGAAAAATCAGCTGATACCCTATGGGGTTTCACTTGTATGTAACCGTTCTATTTTCTCTTGCTGCTTTTAAGATTCTTTATCATCAATTTTTGCCATTTTATTACTATGTGTTTTGGTGTGGATCTCCTTGGGTTGATTTTGTTGGGGGCTCTTTGTGCATCTTGGATTTGGATTTCTGTTTCCTTTCCCAGATTTGGGAAGTTTTCAGCTATTATTTCTTCAAATAAATTTTCCACCCCCTTTCCTCTCTCTTCTCCTTCTGGGGTCCCTATAATACAAATGTTATTATGTTTGATGGTGTCACAGAGTTCCCCTAGTCTATTTTCATTTTGTTTTATTTTTTTCTCTCACTTTCCTTTACTCTGTTGTCCATGTCACTGATCTGTTCTTCTGTTTCTTCTAGTCTACCGTTTATTCCTGCACTGTATTTTTAATTCCAGTTATTGAATTCTTCATCTCTGATTGGTTCTTTTTTGTTTTCTATCTCTTTGTTAAGGATCTCACTGAGGTCCTCCCCTCTTTTCTCAGGCCCAGTGAATATCTTTATGGCTGTTACTTTAAATTCACAATCTTTAAATTCCCAATAAGGCATATTATTCATCTCCATTTCTGTTTCGTTTAGGCTTCTTGCTGTGACTTTGTCCTGTTCCTTACTCTGTTTCTTCATTTTGTCTAACCCTCTGTGTCTGTTTCTATGTGTTAGGAAAGTCAGCTATATCTCCTGCTCTTGAAAGTAATGGCTTTATGAAGAAGAGGTCCTTTCTGTTCACCAGAACCTGGTGTTTCAGGGGTCTCTCTTATGTCTGTTGCATGTGCCCTGCTGTTGTGGCTGAGCCATGTTTACTTTCAGTCCAATCATCTGCAATGTATCTCTTTGCCTCTTTAATCCCTGTGTTGTTAGTATGCCAATCTGGGGACACCTTGGACTTACGTTGAGTCAGACCTGGTGATGTCAGCGATGCAGTAGCACTGAATTTCAGGGAGGTACTTTCCCTGTGTTGTCCCCTGAGAAGCTTTAGTTGGCGGGTGGGACCTGCTGTCAGACCAGGTGTGCGCTCCCAACCCACTGCTAGGGCTGCAGTCTGATTGTTATGTGTGGTTATCTTTCCCTTTCCCTGGGGGCAGGAGTCACTTTGGAGTGGTGTTGGACCCTGTTGGGGCTGCTTGCACACTGCCAAGCTTGTTGTACCACTTTGGATGGGCTCCAGCCATGGGTGGATTGGAGGGGGAAGGTCCACAGGGGAACTCAGGGCAGGGCACGTGGTATTGCAAGGTTTGCATGGGTCTCCTGTGGGAGGGGACGTGGAGTTGAGGTCTGGCTGGAGCGGGCATGTCTGCAGGAGAACATGGGGGTGGGGCACACTGTTAGCCGGTTACATAGCGAGTGTTGGTGTAGACTTGGTTCCCACAAGTGTCCCTGTGTCTAGGTTGGGAGGCACAGGAGGGAAATGGTGCCTGCCAGCTCCCTTGTTCCTGAAGTCCCCCAGTGATCCCTGCCCCTCCAGCATGCTCTCCGAGATTAGTAAACAAATCCCCTCCTATATACCCTAGGCATTTTCAAACTGCTGCTTCTGTGCTGTGTTGCTGAAGGTCTGTTTGCTGTACTGGCTTTCTAAGGGTGAAGACTCAGTTTTCTATTGACCTCCTGACTCTGAGCCTGCTGATTTGTGAAGTTCTAGTTGTTAAGCCCCACTAATGTTAAGAACTCACAAAATTCTGTCCTTCTGGCTTTCAAAGCCAAATGTTATAGGGATTTGTCTTTCCCATGTGGGTCCAGTGTGCCTGGAATGCCTGGTGTGAGGGTTTGTTTTCTCTTCTTTCCAAGCCTACAGCATCCTTCCCTCCCATAGACAGCCCTGTGGGTTTGTTTAGATCCCCAACCCGTCCTTGCCCTTCCCACCCTCCTGGGTGTGGACTACATTTAGCTGTGGAAAGGCTGTTCTGCCAGTCTTCAAGTTATTCTCAGGGTTATTGACATGGATGTGGGTGTTATATAGTTGTATCCGTGGGATGAGGTGGGCGTAGGGTCCTCCTACTCTGCCATCTTCCCCAGAAATCTGTTTTAAGCACTTTAAATACATTAATTCATTTAATTCTCCAAACATCTCTTTGTGGTAGTTCCTGTTACTACGATTCCCATTTTACATGTAAGGACACTGAGGCACACAGTTACCAAGCACATACCAGTGATCTCCTGCAATTTTAAAAATTGCAGTCTCCACATATGTAAGAAGAATAATGACATCTCCTATTTCAACCTGGAGACATTAATTTTCTAGGTTCTTCAGCACTGGATTCCAGCCGAGGAAATTATTTGTTTATTGAGCTGCATTACAACTCCTGGAACTTAGCTCCCATAAAGCAGTGGTTCAGTGTTCTACATTATTTACTTATTAATGTGGACATTGTGTAAGTTTCGTTTTTACAGGGAGAATGCAGCATTTAGTATTTACAGTGAATTAAGCTAAATTAGCAACATTCATAAAATCAAGAAAGTCTCAGTTGAATTTTATTCTCGTCAAGGTATTTACACACTGTGATACTGTTTTGTGGAATTTTACGTACAATAAATATGCATATAGACACCAATGTATGTATGATAATTATTGCTACAGCTAACGTTTACAGAGCAGTTTCTATGTGCTAGGCACTGTGTAAATATTTCTCATGGATTATTCCAATTAATTCTTGCAACTATCTTGATGGGTAATTTCTTTATTCCAATTTTACAGATTAAAAAAAGTACAGTTCTAGAGGTGTAACATACATAAGGTCTAATAAAAGGCATAGTTGGTGTTTGAGTGTAGACATTTAACTTCAGAGATTGCCTTTTCAACCACCATGCTCAGACTAAAACCAAGGTATGCAGATGAACCCAACCACTGAATATTGGCAGTTGTTGGATGACCAACTTCTCCCTCCCCCAAAGAAATCACCTATATAACTGCAGGAAAGAGAGATTTCACTTTATACTAGTTTAGGTGAAAACATAATAGGTGGTATTTTTGGTCAACCACAAGGATAACTACAATGTTTTTAAAAGCTTATATAACTTTAAACTGTGCTGATATTTGGATTTAAATCACAAATCATTTTTAAAAAGGATTTTATTTATTAATTTGACAGAGAGAGCACAAGCAGGGGGAGCAGCAGGCAGAGGAAGAGGGAGAAGCAGGCTCCCCTTAGAGCAGGGAGCCTGAGGTGGGACTCAATCCCAGGACCCCGGAATCATGACCTGAACTGAAGGCAGCTGCTTGACTGGCTGAGCCACCCACGAGCCCCACAAAACATTTTTAAGCACCCACCACAAATCTGGCACTGCGCTTAGTGTTAGATTTACAAAGTTTTATAAGGTGGACTCATAGCTTCAGGGAACTTAGAGTCCTACAAGGCTGAGAGAATTTGTCTGAAGCTTGGACACAAAATAATATGTCCTATAACAGAGTCAACAAATGCTATATGAATCTCAAGATGAGAATCATTACTTCTGCTGCATTGGAGAAGAACCTGGGACATTTTGAGAGTGGAGATATTATTTAGAGGGGAGTTTTAGAGCTGGGTAGATAGAATTTCTCTGGGCGGAAGGGCAAACATGGAAGAAGAATCACGTGTGGTATAATTGGAGAATGGCTCATCTGATGGTTCAGTGAGGAAGGCAGTGAGTCTGGAGAGTAGAATAGGTCCTCTAGATTACTCAGGGCCCAGAGTGCTCTGCCAAAGAGCTTGGCTTTTATTCTGTCAACAGTAAAAACTTATTTTAAGCAGGGGGTTATCACTATTAGGTATGCATATCAGATATAATTAGGGCAGTAAATGATGGAGCCAAAGGGAACAGTTATAGAGCTGACACAACAGACCTTTATCCAAAGCACTGAATACAGAAGGAGGAGAACAAGTTTTGGGGGAAATAGTTTGATTTTATATTATGGAGTCTGAGGTGCACACAGACCACCCAGGTGACAGATGTTTGGTGAGCAGTATGAAATGCAAGTGAGAGGCTGGAGCAAGAGATCTGGAGAGCAGAGGAGAGCTCCTCAGCTGTCCCTTTGTGGGAGTTGCAAGTCTGGATGCCTAGGAAGCAGCATCCCAGGGCTGCTTTGCATTGTATAGATTAGATTACAGCTGGGTTAAATACTCACCTTTTAGAAGAACACTGGAAGATCCCCCGAAGGCAGCTGGAGCTACCTTTCCTGAGATGTAACCTTAGTCTGGAAAAGAAAATGCGAGAAAGAAATGGTAAATGTCTTCAGCTGTTGGCAGGGCTTCCAGAGACAAACATCTCAGTAGAAAAATGCAGCTCGAAGTCAATGGTTCCCTCTCAGTAGGAGTTTGCACAGGAAGATGCAGCCTAGGAAGCAGTAAGTGAACTGGTCAGCTGTCTGGGCTCTCTGGCAGTGGGACAGAAGTAAAATGGAAAACACAAACAAAAAAATCATTACATTTGGGTGTGGGGAAGACAGCCACCACCAGAGGGCAGCCATACCTTGAGATGCCCAGCAGGCCAGACAAAGCAGCTAGACCTGAGGTTTTGACGTGGAGTCCATGGCTGTGAAGGAAATGCTGCACAACATGGTCACCAGTCATCAACACATGGTGGGGCAGGAGGCTGAGGCAGAATTTGGAGCCTACACATTCCCAGGCTGGCAGGTAATTTGATCCACTTTACCTGGCCATTCAGAATTCGCTGGTTAATTTCTCTACCTGAAAAACTGGCTTTTAAAATTTCCTTTCTCTAATAAGGGAAGCCTCCTACTCCTTCCAGAACAGGGAGCACTTGATGAACTAGATTTAGGTAGTAACAGCCTTTGTATCTTAAGAAACGGTTGTGATCTCAGGCACTGACCACTTACGAGTTTAAGAAAATAGTAGAGAATAAAGGTGGAACCAGAAAGGATGATGTAACGTCACCTAGCACAGGGATATTTGTGGGTTTTAGTGATAGCTAGCCTTTCTGCAGTGTGAAGAAAGCTAATAGGGGTTTTCTCTTTCAATCACCCTACAACGATCCTGCAAACTATGCCGCGTTGCTTTATTGAACAGATGCGTAAACCTCAGAGCGAGTGTCTACCAGACTCAGGGTGTCACAACCAGAAAATAGCTGGACTGAGATTTGAGCCCAGGTATGTTTTGATCCAAAGCCCCTCTTCTTTATTCTCCTCAAATTTTCTACTCTGCATTCAAGACCTTTCCCAAGAAAGCAGGGAGAAGGGAGGAAGAAGGTATGAAGATGCATCCAGGAAAGTATTAGGGATGTCCTGATGTCCTCCAGCTCTGACCCCAGAGCAGTGAACCCCCCCCCCCCTTTCCGCGGCAGGGAGACAATGGCACCGCACTTGACCTTTTAACAGATGAAATTTGTGCCATGGCTGATATTTAGGCACTGTCATTGTTCATCTTAATCTGTTTGGCAATTAAACCACATACTTTATCAGCCATTTGGCATGTGATCTTTAATGAACCTAGTCATCTCCAGGGAGGGGAAGAAGGAAGAGTCTGGAAAGCATGCTATGGAGGAGAAAATAGATTAAATCCTGCTCTCAGGGGCACCTGGTGGCTCAGTCGTTAAGCGTCTGCCTTCGGTTCAGGTCATGATCCTGGGGTCCTGGGATCAAGCCCCACATCGGGCTCCCTGCTCAGTGGGAAGCCTGCTTCTCCCTCTCCCACTCCCCCGCTTGTGTTCCCTCTCTCGCCGTGTCTCTCTCTGTCAAATAAATAAAAAATAAAATCTTTAAAAAAAAAAAAGACTAGGGCCTCTTTAAAAAGAAAATAAAAATAAATCCTGCTCTCGGTTTGCCAGAGAAGGAAGATGGAGCAGAAGCTATGCTCTGCCCTAAACTGGTTTGAAGACCCACGCCCCACACCATTCAGGGGAATTCGAGAGGGAGACAGAAAGTGTGTGTCCCTTTTGGTGACTTGAGAGGCTGAATTGCACTGGAGTCAGAAGATGACACTGGAGCCCTTTAATTTTCAATTTGAAAGCTACTCTCTAGTAATAATATGTACATTATAATAAGTATAATAATATTATAATATAATAATAATAATGATTCCAATGTTAACAGGCACCATCTCAAAGTTAAACACAAAGAACATATGCTTTCTTTCCACAATATTGAACTAATGTTAAAGGCGTGATGCTCTCGACTGAAAACAACAATTTTGAACAGCAGTAATAACAGGCAAATAAGCGTGTTTTGAGATTCTCCTTTTCCACCCTGTTGGGTGCCCCTGCTTGGTGCTGTTTCAGTACATCGAGCACACCAGCATATGCAGCTCTTCACTTGGTATAAATGTTTTGGAAGCTGGCGTTGCTAAGCTATGGCTAATTTCAAATGCAAAAATATACTTGTCCTGAAAAATATGCTTGCTACAACCTTCATGCCACCTTCATCTATTTGTGTAGCTCCTAAGTGGAATATGTGTGGTTTATGCAAAGCTGAAGGAAAGGAAATGGAACAAATAACCAAAAACACATTGCTTTTTCTTCTCTCTGTGCCTTTAAACAATCCCACATTTACCCGTAAGAGATGCTGAACAAGGTCATCACATTTAGAGGACACTAGGTTTTTTGAGTTGGTGATATATTGATCATAATTTCCTTCACAGAATCTGAATTTTTTGCAAAGCAAGAATTTGTGTATTCCTCATTTAAACTCCATGTGTATGGCTATAATTTACTTGTATTTCTATTATTTCTTCCATAATTTTGTTAATTAGTTTACATATCACAATTATGTATCGAGTGTCTTTTCTATGTCAGGCCCAGGGGTGGCTGATAGATAATCAAGTTTGCACTTGGACTCTCATGCCCGAACAACAGTGCAGTTTTATTGTTCACACTTAGAAGTTTATGATACTTTTCTTGGACCCTTTCTTTTGACTCATTATTAGTTTCTATTCCTGCTGTAACAAATTTCAACAAACTTAATGGCTTAAAACAACACAAACTTGTTATTTTACAATCCTGCAGAGTCTTAAAATCAAGGTGTCAGCAAAAGTGGGTTTCCATCTGGAGGTTCCAGGGGAGAATTCATTATCTTGCATTTTCTTAGCTTATGGTCCCTCCTCCATCTTCAAAGCCAACAGCCACTCTCCTTCTCTCTCACCTCTTCTGTCTTCACATCTTCTCTGACTGTCCTGCCTCTGCCTTATAATTATGATTACAATGGGCCCACCCAGATAATACAGGGTAATCTTGCCATCTCAAGTTCCTTAACAGAATCACATCTGCAGAGTCCTTTTGAGCATATGTGGGAACATATATACACAGGTTCTGGGGATTAGGATGTGGACTTCTATGTGTGCATGGGGGCATTAATCCACCTACCATGCTCACATAATTACACTCTTTATCTCCTATTAAAAACTTATCTACATACACTGTTTTATGGAGTCCTGAAGCATCTTTTAAAAAATGAAGTGTTTTTAAAGCGTTTTCCCCAAAATAACATAAACAAGTTTACATCTTTTGGGTCTGTGCATAGAATTCAGCATCAATCCTCTGGACACAGGGGCAAATCTTCTAAGAAGTAAATTTATTTCTGGCTGTTGCAGGAGGAGACTATTCAGTGAGTCCAAATTTTCTCAGCACAGACTCCAGAAAGTTCAGTTTCTCTAGCTAAGGGTAAAGGCTCTTTGAATTCTACTGGATGGTACTCCAGGGAATATTTTTTTGTGTTGAACACAATTAAAACTGTAATTCTGTTATTGCATATATGCATATTAAAATAGAAAATTCATATTTTGAATCTTAATAAGTTTTCCCGAAGAGGAAATCATTACTCATAGTTCACGCAGTGTGAAAACCATGAATGTATGCCTTTGGCAGACTGGGACTTAACTGTGACTCTATTTCCATGCTGAATACAAGTTCATTTAAAAATGTATTCATTAGCTCAGGTGCCTGGCTGGCTCAGTCAGTAGAGCATGCGACTCTTGATTTTGGGGTTGTGAGTTCGAACCCATATTGGGTATAGAGATTGCTTAAAAATAAAATCTATGAAAAAATGTATTCAATCTCCCATTCTCCCTGCACTCAGTTTTATGAATGAATAAAGGGAGGCTTAATAATTCTAAGGATATTGGGTCAAGGTCATATGGACTTATGCCTGCCAGAAGGATCCTTACGTGCAAGAGAGGTGGATTAGTTCATTTCATGTTGTCTAAGCAGAGGGCCACATTCTGACCTCAGAGTTTTTAAAACTTTGCTTTCCCCAGACTTACAAAGTATTTTCTTTCTGATATTGCTCTCTCTTAAGCTACCTACTGAGGAGGAAGAGAGAAGTAGTGCCTAGTCTTTAGTGAAAAGGAAGAGCGGATAAGAAGGCATGGCTGGGGGATTCAGGTCCATGTTTCCTAGACCCAACTCTAACCAGGTTTCCTATGAAGATGGAGACACTGTAGCATGGACAGTTGAAGTAGGATCTTGTTCTTAGAAGGTATGTTCTGCAAAGTTTTAGATGAGTTGTGAGCTAGTTGGAAGAAACCACATATATATGCCTCAATACACACACACACATACACACATACATTGGTTTAAGTTCATGTTTTAATTAACCAATGATACAGTGTCTTGTTATGAATACAGTGGCCACTGAGGATGAAGGGATGGAGTGAGGGAGAGATTTCCTGAGCCCCAGAGTCTCTGATGGGGACCCTTAGCTGTTGATACTATTGTCTATGCAAGGAATGGTTTCATGTGCCCAAGAAAACTCAATTCCTGCTACAATTAAACGTATATCATCATTCAGAGAGAATATACCTTCCATTTGACTGAAGATTTTCAAATATCGAACTTCCATGTTCTTAATCCGAATTCAGTGTCAGCAAAGAGTAGGAGGCTTTGCCTCTTCATCAGTTGTTGCTTTATTTATAACACCTTTTATATTAGGTTATCCTTTTGGGCAACATCATGAACTTAAGTTCTTGAACTGATTCAATGTTGCTAATTGGCACAATCTTTGTTTTGATGCTCCACTGGTCGTAGTTTGACCAGTAGGAACCACAGCAAGCCAGTCTTTTTTTTTTAAGTTTTTATTTATTTGACAGAAAGAGACACAGTGAGAGAGGGGACACCAGCAGGGCGAGTGGGAGAGGGAGAAGCAAGCTTCCTGCTGAGCAGGGAGCCCGATGTGGGACTCGATCCCAGGACCCTGGGATCATGACCTGAGCCAAAGGCAGACACTTAACAACAGAGCCACCCAGGCGCCCTGCAAGCTAGTTCTTGTAGCCATTTTCATACATCTTTAAACCTCACTGATATGTGGAATTTAAGAAACAAGGCAGAGGATCATAGGGGAAGAGAGGAAAAATTATTATTATTACTTATATATTATTTATATATATTATTATAATAATAAATATTATAAAAATTATTATACGTAATATAATATGTTATAATATAGTATGTTACAATAGTAATATATAATATATAATATATAATAAAAATATAATTAATAACTAATAATTATATTCATATTAATATAACATATATTAATATTAATTATATATATTAACCTTGCTTTCCAGTAACAGCAAACCATTCTAAGATAATCTTGAATTTTCCTGCATTAACTAACCTTGGCCTCAGTGGCTCTCTAATATGCTCTGATTCTCTTTAGTGGACACTAATTTTAAAGACCAGACTCTGTTTACTAGTGTTGCAAATTATAGTGTTTCACAGGAAAATTGGGAATAGATCAGGGTGACAACAGTGAAATAAGAGTTTCCTATTCCACAAAAATTTTTATTTATCTTAATTTGCTCTTTATGAAGTTTATTACCTTTCTCTAGCACAAGAGCTTCATCTAAAATTACCCCCTCTCTTTTTACACCAACTTTAATTATAGTTTATAATTATCATTTGATAGCTATAGTTTGATAAACTATTACGTATTATCATACCGAACTATGTGCATTCAGAATACAGGTTTGCCCTCCCCCAATTTAAAACTTTCAATTTTCTTTTATACCCCTGGCTCAAGCATCTTGACATTGACCTGAAAGGATGCAAGCCAAAATCATCCAACATTAATCTTACTTGGGCACCAAATCTCTGCAAAAAGAAAAGTAAATAAGAACTGATTTCTTTCTATGGTAACATTGCAATCAATCAATCAATATACAGATATAGCATCCACATAAAATTATGTATAATTATTGAAGTAGAAGAATAAGGGGTATAATGTACACAAATATAATCTTTTGTAGTTCTATTGAAATTTTGCTTTTAGTACTCTATATTAGGTACACTATTATTATCTCTTATCATGTTTGTATAATGTTGATTTCTGCTTTTTCAAGAGACATTTAGATAAATATGGTCATTATTTCAATATTCTACTAGCTTAACTTTCCCATATCTAGCTACAACACCGAAATAAACAAAATAATAACAAAAATTATCAGGCATTTTAAACACCTTAACCAAAAATTTTATGTGAAACCACTACTGCAGGGCTATTTAATTGCTTAGACACACAGGTAACACATGGGCACACATGGGCACACAGACACTATATATCTCACATCTGCACATTTGGATTGCAACACTTTCCACAGGCTTTTTTTTAAATTTTATTTTATTATGTTATGTGAATCACCATACATTACATCATTAGTTTTGGATGTAGTGTTCCATGATTCATTGCGTATAACACCCAGTGCTCCACTCAATACGTTTCACAGGCATTTTCACACTTACGTATTTCTTGATTTCAAGTTAGGCAGTGGGCTACTTGAGATCTGATATTTCTCCTAATGTAGACAGTATTTTCACCAAAGTGTAAATGGACCATCCAGAATTTCCATTTGCTGTGTATGATTATATTGATGTCTGTTGTAATGTTTACATATTTCCACTGTTGTATGTTATTCTATTGTTTGAATATGTTGCAGTTTATATGTTCTACTAATGAACATTAAGACAGTTTCATGTTTTGCTATTATAGACAATGCTGCAAGGAACATGCTAATATTTGACTCCTGATGCAAAATACAAAAAATACAAAAGTTCTTAGAGGTTGTAATCTTACAGCTTATGATACATTTATTTTCAAGTGTCCTGGAAAAATCTCAAGTTGCTTTCTGAAGTGGTTGTACTAGTTTACACTCCTGTTGGTGATACAGAAACCTACTTCACATCATTGTTGATACCAGGCATCATCAGACTTTTAAGTTTTATTTAAACATTGTTTCATTGTGGTTTTAATTTTCATTTCCCTGATCACCAGTGAGCTTGAATAGCTTTTCAAATGAACTTTTTTTTTTTGCCACTTGTGCTTCCTACTTTTTGAAATGCCCATTGGCATCTTTTGCCAGTTTGCCTATTGGGTAATCTGTCTTTCTCTCTCTCTCTTTTTAAGATTTTATTAGGGACAGAGAGAGCACAAGTGGGCAGCAGAGGGAGAAGCAGGCTCCCCACTGAGCAGGGAGCCCAATGTGGGGCTTGATCCCAGGACCCTGAGATCATGACCTGAGCCGAAGGCGTGATGCTTAACTGACTGAGCCAACGAGACACCCCTGACTTTTTCTTATTAATTTATTCTTAACTTCCTGTGGATGTCTCTAGTGGAGACTTCCAATACTATCCAAAATATCTAAACTTCTTCAAGTGCTCTAGAATTGCCACCCCACTACCTGGCCCTGCTACTGTCTTATCTCCAAAGGCTTCCTACCTCCTTAGGTGAGAAGTCTGGGGGGTCCTGGTCTTCCTTTCCACCCATCTTGGGGAAGAACTCAGCAGATATCTTCTACCAGGTATTGAATATTCTCACAGATCCATAATTTCAGCCTAGAATCTCTCTTTCCTGACTCTCTGGATCCTCTTTCATTTCCAGCAAAGTGGGGAAAGCCTTATTTTTGACAAGGACTTGTTTTATTCTCATCCACATATCTCTCTTGTTGCCTCTTTTGGATTAGCAAAGTTTGTCCCAGGCACTGTGACTCTTTCCAGTGCAGACTATGGGCACATGTCTCCAGCTATTGGTCACTCATGCCTCTAGCTCTGAGTGTAAAGCTGCTTTTAACTCTGCTCTTCTCCCATATGCCTGGTACTATCCATTTCCTGTGAAGTTGTTCAAAATGATGGGCAGTCACCCATCCTTCTCAACCTCCCCATCCCCCACTAATACTAACATTTTACTAAATTTGCTGATTTCACATATTCTTACCAATTGACCTAATAGTTGTACTCTTCTAATAGAGTGTATTTTCCCTCTATAAAACTCTAAAATGACCCAAATGTGAGAGGGGAAAGGACTTCCTCAGATTCGTAGCCTTGTCGTCAGCCATTCACTTTATGTCACTGACTTCAATCCAATAAGGTTTTCTTCTCCCCTAAATAAAATCCTTTTCAAAACACAATAGTTATTTAACACTTTGGGATCACTCTTGAAATTATAAAGTTCTCTATGTTCATCCACTCAGCCAAATACTTTTGGCCAAATTCCTATTCATTAATTTGTTTCAAGCAGAAGTTTAAAAGAGATAGGCATACACCATTATCAATGAAAATACTTAAGGAAACTCTGAAATTTCTGGCCACTATCTGTATTTTGTACAAACCACAATATGGCAAGGCCAAACTTTTCTTTTAGCAGAAAGCTTAGGTCCCTCATTTATTGTAGAGGGTAATTTACAGTTAAAATTTTTATATTGGAAAGTCTGCTGGGCCACTCTTTAAGGAAAGATAAATAGAAACAGATTTTTCCTTAAATTATAACTACCCATGTGACATCAAAACCTTGGCATATATTTAGCTTTCCTTGTTTTGTGGTCCCCCCTCCCCCTTTCTCTAACTTAGCCTTTTCCAGCAAATTCAGTTAGTACTCTGCTCCTACTTTTCTACATCCATCCAATTTTTGCCTGGAAAGTTGCCTACTGACCGTCTAAGAGAGTCTTGAGAGAGTCCTCAGAGCTTCCCTTAATTCCCTTGCATTTCCAACTCCCTTTCAAGATCCTCAAGTGTCCTCTCTGTCTTAGCTAACAAGGGTAGGAAAAACCAGGGCATAGGAATTTGGGTTGACCTGCCTCCAACTGTCCACTGGGCCAAAATATCAGAGGTGCAGAAAGAAGGATGAAGCCCTTTGGCATGGCTCTTTCTTTGGAAACAACTACACAATATTTTCCTTCTCAGGCCTATTGAATGTCCACTTGAACATCTTTTTTTTTAAGATTGTATTTATTTGCGAGAGAGAGAATGAGAGACAGAGAGCATGAGAGGGAGGAGGGTCGGAGGGAGAAGCAGGCTTCCCGCCGAGCAGGGAGCCCGACGCGGGACTCGATCCCGGGACTCCAGGATCACGACCTGAGCCGAAGGCAGTCGCTTAACCAACTGAGCCACCCAGGCGCCCCTACTTGAACATCTTTAACTCATGGTTCTCTTCTTCATTTTCCCTATGCTCAGACCCCTCACCACTGCCCCCAACGTCTGAAAATGTCTTCACTTATTCTCACATCTGACAAATATCAAGGACCTTTCAGTGGTTTAGTTAAAAACAGGAGCAGATCTAGAGTATCTCAGAAAGACTTCCCTTGGCCCTTGATTCCAAAAAAGATTGAAAGGGTGCAAAGCATCTGGTGACAGTGACCCAAGAGTCTTAGTTTTGGAAAAGCAGTTCTTCCTTGTCCCTGTTATACTTGAAGCTTATATAAAGTATCTCAAAAGAAGACAAACATTCTGTGATATTTAGTTCAAAGACATATTTACAAACATCGGTCTTTCCAGTGTCCTGCACCAAATAAACAGAACTGTAATCTCACCCGGACAGAAAAAGCAGAGACGGTGCCGTGAATGCCACGATAATTTCTTTGTCCTGTTCTCCAGCTTTTTGGACAGTCCATTTTCCTATGGTCAGTTTCCTAATTCTTATTAGATATCTTGTCACCTGATTGATTCTGAGACTGAGTTTAGTCTTATAACCATGGCCAACAGGCACTTAACGTACATTTCCCTATGTTCCCTTGGAGATCTCAATAGGCATCTTATCTCTTAATTGGATATAATAGCTCACATTTATTGAATCCTATCTATGTGCCAGGCTGGGAAGTGAGTGCTCCAGAAGTGCTATCTCAGGAAGTAACTTAACCGCCTCTAACCAGGTATGAAATGGTAGAGCCAAGATTAAGCCCAGGTGAGCTTGATGCTTGAACCCTAGCTCTTTACCACTATTCTCCACTGGATATATTTGACCAGAGACGATCTACTGTAACTTCCTTGAGAGGAAGGGCTTTGCTTCATGCAAAATCCTTGTTTGGAATGCTTCACATCTTGACCTTCTGCTTACAGTAGCACTTGGTAAGTCGTGTGCCACCTCCACTGTGGCTGCCTTTACATCTTCAGTGGACAGCCTTTCTATGTATCAGAGGGGGTGCCAGCAGTCACATTGGCCAGGTCATGATTTATATTTATCACTGTTTTAAGATGTGGCCTCATAAGACTGTTCAATTTTTCACACATAATAGAAGCTTCTGAAGTATTTGCTGGATGAAAGAGAGTTCAGCTTAATCCAAAAGGCAAATAATTTCTGGAAATAGAATCACAGTATTTTTTTAGCCACTCATTATTGTTCAGTTCACCTGTCTGCTTCGCTTCACTGATTACTAAAAGAAGAAGACAGGAAAGGCAGCTTTTTTTTTTTCTTTGAAATGGAAAGAAATGCAGAAAAACAAAACAAGATAAATGGAGGCTTAGTGAATAGTTGCATGGACCCATATCCATAGAGGGCAGAAGATGTGATTGACGACAGAAAAATTAGTGAGCTGTAGAAACAGGAAACTCACATGCATTCTAGAAAGAAAAAAAAATGAAATGAGAGAGAGAAACTAGGAAATAGAATAGCAGCAACACAGGGAAGAAAAATGATCATGTCAGAAATAGAGAGAGCCAAAATGAACAGTTAATGAAAGAATTTCTAAGGGAAGGACTGAAGCATCACACAAAGAAAGATAAATAGCATCAGGGCTCCTACCCATGGCTGATCAGACTGAGATGCCTGGGTCCTTTGGTTTGGATGCAATGTTGGAGCATAAGACTGGGTATTAGCCCTCATTTTAGACCCCACTAAAGTATATAAGGGTTGGCTTATAGCATCAGGGATGCTTTAAAGCAGTACTGTCGGATCTTTCCATTTTGCCCTAAAACCCCATTTTAGGGCCTAAAGAATGTTTTTAGACAATATATATTATACCAAAGACTGACCCAGAGAGAAATATAAATAGCCACGGTGTAAAATGCAATTTAATTACTTTTCTCCACAAAACTATGGAATTTTCTACAAATATAACCTTCAAATAAGTAGCTACCATAACCATGTTTTCATTTCCAGAAAAAAATACATGTCACGTATATGCAGATAGAAGCGTGTGCTCACATCCACACACACACACACACACACACACACACACACACTTCATTGCTATTATTGACCCTAGAGAAGAAAAACGGGGCAGAAAGAGATGGAAACAGAAACAGAAAAATGTAAGGCAGATGGGAGTGGAACAGATGCAAGTGGTCTGAAAGACCCATTGTCTTTCTACTGAAAAATTTCGATATTCTGGCTCATTTCCATGCCTCTAGTTGTACACCCTCCAAGCCACCATCTACACTGAAGTTAGAATCATCTTTGTACACAAATCTGATTCTACAATTTTCCTGCTTCATTACTTTCAATGACTCCTTATAGTCTCTTGAATAAAGCCGAAATTCCTTAGCTTGACCTTTCTGAAAACCTACTTTACTCTTTTTTCCCCGTTTTTCTTTTTCCCATTTTTTTTTTAACCATCACTACATTCTATCGTCTAGATACAGTGGGAATAGTACATAGCTACTTGCCATTTCTTTCAAGCATGCTGTTACTTCTGTGTGTACTATTCTTATTTTTTTTTCTTTGAGTTGTGAATGAACGTAAAGAGCAAAATGCTCCTGTATCACTTATTGGGGCCAAACAAAGTTTTCTGCCTCTCTCCCTGCTCCCACTCAGAGACAACCCACTTTTCACATCTATTTATTAATTGCTTTGGTGTTGATTAGTTTCTCAATAAAATGCTTATATTGTAACATCTTGATTTTTTCCAGCCTTAATCGTTATTAGCTGATCTCTCCCTTTACCTAAGAATTTTGATGTCTTTAGTTTTCCTTTGCTATCTCCACCACACATGAATGCTCTTCCTATCCCCTTGCCAAAAATATATATATATATATACTATTCAGTATTTGCATTATTATGATGGTGTAAACAGGATTCACAGGTGAACCAGGACATAAACTGTAACTGGTTTTCCCTTTGGAACTCCTTTTTATTTTCCTGGGAGTTAATAATGGTCATGATTTTTATGTACTCATCAGTGATAAACTCTTCACTGATTTTCTGAATTTCCTCTGAGAATATTTAGTTATTTCACATATGCTATCCATTTCATCTTCTTGCAGAGGTGCCTCTTCTAATCTGATCCAGTTGCCTGGTATATTTGAAGCTCAGCTGTCATGCTGGACTCTCCCATCACACATATTCAAGGATTCCCTCTACTTCTATGTTTGATTTCCTGTTTCCTGTCATCTCATGTCTTCCTTTTTCTTAGTTTATATCTTCATCTTGGTGGAGCACGTCCTTCCGTAACTTCCTGTGAATATGTGCTTGGGAAGTAATTTTTTGAGACCTTGTATGTTTGAAATTATTTTTTAAAAATCTCATCCTGTTTCATAATGCAAGTTTAGAAATTTATAGAACTCTAGGTTGGAAAGAATTTCTCTTCATAATTTTGGATGCACTTGTGCAGTTAATTATGCCTGGGAGAAGACATAAAATCAAACTGACTGGTCTCACTTAAAATTCTTGGCCATGAACCTCAAATGACCAGAGAATCACACTGTATTTCCAAAATCCATTTATTCTCCCACTCTCCTGAATGCTTATTTCACACCTCTTCCTTCACCTCACACCCTCAGTATTGCCTCCCTCCTTTCTTCAGCTGATGGCCTTACTGACAGCTTCCCTGAGAAAACTGAAACAATCAGCAGAAATGCCAGTTTCCCACAACTATGCCTACGCACCTACTGACCCAACTATGGGGCCTTCCTGCCTCGCCCCACAGATGGATTGATAAACCATCTGTGTTCTGGTCTAAAGCCTTTCCCTCCACTTACGCACTAGATCCAACTTTCTCTACCCTAGTCCAGAATATCTTTAAAAAATATTTTTCCCCCTCTTCCCTACATAATCAAATTCCCTCTCAACAATTTAGTCTTGTCAGCATAGAAACATGCTGTTTCTCTTATTTTGGGAAAAGAGAAAGAAACTTTCTCTTGATTCCATTGCTGATTTGAGCTCCATTCTTGTTGCTGCCCTTTAGAGCTAAACTCCTAGGAGAGATTTCCTACTTACACTGTCTTCTATTTCTCTCCTCACATCATTATATGATTCCCTTTCCAATTAGGCTTTATCCTTTACCCACATCTTAAAGTTCTTGTTTTCAATATAAATTATAACCTCCATGTTGTTAAATCCACTTGTCAGTTCTCAGGTCTCATCTTTCTCATCTTACTTGATGTACCACCCCTCCTTGATGGTATTTTTTCTCTTGGCTTAAAGACACCACATGCTCTTGGTTTTCTTCATTCAATCAAATGCAGTGGTTTCAATCTCCTTTGTGATTTTTACTCGTCTGCTCAACCTCTTAATGTCAAGGTCCATTGAACCCTACATCAAAAACTAATGATGTACTGTATAGGGGCTAACTGAACATATTTTTTTAAAAAAAGCCTGCTCTATATCTCTTTTGTTGTTCTTGTTATAACACTCATCCCTTCTAAGATACAAATATTGTTTTATTATGGCTGTTGTGTGTCTTCTCCCTGTTAAAATATAAGCTCTATGAGCATAGGATTCTTCATATGTTTGTCACAAATGCGTTCCAAACTCACATGCAACATTTGGTACATATTGAGGGTCAATATGTATTTTTTGTTTCTTAAATGAAGGTATTGTTCCACTGCCTTCCATTTCAGTATTGATGCTAAGTCAAAAGCCTGATTCTCAATGGTATAAAAAGATGGAGACTAGGGATAGGATGATGGTTGACCTCAGGTTCAAGTAATAAGGGGTACATTGATTGTAGAGTATTTAAAAACAGAAATATGAAAAGCTACAAGTCAGCCTTTTAAAAAAAAAAATTGTCACTGTAGAAAGACAATTCTAAACAACATCGTTTATAATAATTTCCTTCCTTCCAGGGTGGGTCATTTTCTTTGCTGCTCCTCCTCACCCTTGGTATACCCTTGATGGTTCTTGATTAGTTTTATATCTTGCTTTTTGTTTTGGGGGGTTTTGTTTGTTTGTCTTTAGCTTTGTGTACTTTTAAGGACTTTTTAAAAAAGATTTTTATTCATTTATTTTAGAGCGGGGGGAAGGACAGAGGAAGAATCTTCAAGCAGACTCCCTGCTGAGCATGGAGCCTGATGCTGGGCTCAATCTCACCACCCATGAGATCATGACTGAGCCGAAACCTAGAGTTGGACACTTAACCCACTGAGCCACCGGGCTCCCCCTTTTAAGGACTTCTAAAACTTCATCATGATGTGTTTGATCTGAATCTATTTTCAACAGTTAGGCTAGGTTGGCACTTTAGATTTTCAATTTCTTGGCCTTCAAGTTCTGGAGATTTTTTTAAATTATCTCCTTGATAGTTTCCCTTCCTTGATATTTTCCTATTCTCTCTTTCTTGAACTCTTATTTTTCAAGTAGTGGATCTCTTGGTTGGTCCCTCTAATATTTTTGTCATATCTCTTCTATTTTCTTTCACTTTTCCTTTTGTTCTACTTTCTGTGAAATTTCTTAAAGTTTACCTGCCAGTCCTGCTATTATGTTATTATGCCATCATATTTAAAATGATATTTTCAAGAGCTTTTTTCCCACCTCTGTATTAGCCTGTTCTAAGTTTGTAGTTGCAATGAATTCTCTCTTCCCTTTGATGATATTAATGATAGGGTTCAATTTTTAGTTTTTAAAAATTAATTTCTTTTCTGCCAAGTGTTCTTTCTGAAGAGGTTCTGTTTTTTTTTTTTTTTTAAGATATTATTTATTTATTTGAGAGAGAGAGGATGAGAGAGAGAGAGCACATGAGAGGGGGGGAGGGTCAGAGGGAGAAGCAGACTCTCTGCCGAGCAGGGAGCCCGATGCGGGACTCGATCCAGGGACTCCAGGATCATGACCTGAGCCGAAGGCAGTCGCTTAACCAACTGAGCCACCCAGGTGCCCGAGGTTCTGTTTTGACAAGGTTGCCTTTATATTCTTTTCTCTATTTCATTTTTTGATCTTGATCTTGATCTTTTTTGATTTCCTCAGAAATCTGCTAATCCTTGGTTGGCTGCATGTGTTTTAGATTTGTGGGGTAAACACTGTGGTTAGTAGTTCTGTGCATGTTTATCACTCAAGAAGAATATTCCTTTTCGATTTAGTTGGGAAACCTTAACACCTCCATCATGAGTCTTTCCACTTGAGCCATGTTCTCTAAGACTCAATCTTCATTTTGGTTAGTTGCCAATATTCTTGTAACAAAGTGAAAAAACAAGGCTGAGAACCTCAGCATCCATTATGCACATGTTTTTTTAAATTCCTCTGTTTTAAGTACACTACACCCACTCTCAATTTGGTCTGTTCATCTCCCAGCCCAGAAATTCTCTCTCTTATCTACTTCAGCAAATAAAACATCCTTCTTGCAACATTTGGGCAATAGCTTGTAGAGGAGTGAAGAAGATCCAAGAATTTGTTCATTAAATAGACTTTCAACAAATCCTCGTTATATCAGCCTCTTTGTTTTTATCTTCGGTCCTTCAGGTAGCCCAGATAGGGCAAAATATAACAAATGAGGTCTGCTTTGCTCTCTCAGGTTTGAGAGAGGAAACTGGGATCTGGGTTGCCACTTCCACCAGACCAAGACCTTGGCACACTAGCAAGAGTGTGCAGCAAGGGCAAGAAAATAGACTGCATATTCTTACCTTTCTGAAGGTGTCTTTTCCCTGATTTGCCATTTGCTTTATTGCTGTAAGCCTTTGATTGTTTCCCAGAACTTCTGTGTAGTTAATTCAGCCAATTTCTTGTTGTTTCTGTGGTGCAGTAAGAACTTGGAGCTTTCTGGTTCACCATTTTGCTGATGTTCTGCAAAGCCAACTCTTTGTGCATTATACTAGCTTTCAAATCTCTAACCAAAATATTTTCTTTTAATTTCTTGTATCTATTTACCCTAATTATTTTAATGTCTGAGTCTAATGAATCATTTCTTAAAAGACTTATTTACCCATTTTAGAGAGGAAGAGAGAGAGAGAAATGGGGGGGGGGCAGAGGGAGAGAGAGAATCTCAAGCAGACTCCCTACTGAGCACAGAGCCTAACACAGCGCTTGATTTCACAACCCTGGGATCATGACTTCGGCAGAAATCAAGAGTTGGATGCTTAAGTGACTGTGCCACCCAGGTGCCCCTGAGTCTGATGGATCATTATGTATAGCTCCTGTAGTCTTTCTTTACTATCTTTTTTCCCCCTCTTTATTTCTATCAAAATTTGTCTCCCTAAAAACCTGTTATTTTAAAAAAATGAATCATAGATTGTATATAAATATAATGTGTCAATATAATTTGAATCTTAGAGTGCTATCTTTATTCACTGAGGATTTACTTTGCTTGCTTTGCTTATGACAGGCACCTAAACTAGGGACAAATCCAATCAAGGATCAAGACAATAATTGGGTTTTATGAGGTTTATTTTATTTCCTTGCATGTAGGGAGAAGGCCTTCAGGGTCCCAGCTAAAAAACTAGAATGTTTGTCAGTATTCTATTTTTGTTTTTAGCAGCCCTGGAACTGCAATTTTTGTCTCTCTAACCCCAAGAGGCCCCAAGAGGCCTAAAAGTGCTTAATTTCCCACCACTTCAGCAGCGATTGTGATAATTTGTGAAACAAAAAAACCAAAAACACACAGGGCCCATTTCTCCAGGTTTCCTGTCTCTGGGATCATGTCCTTGCAAATTATATTTGATATCTTCAGAAACACATTTTGTTTTACTTTATTTTATTTGTAAAAAATTGTCCCTTCTAGTTTTCTTCAGTGGGAAGATTGGACCTCCATAGCAGATTAGAAGCTAATCTGCAACTGTCTGAAGCAGGACCCTTGATTTTTTAAAGCTTTGGAAAATTGCATTAGGAAGGTCATTTAGCTAGTCACAAGAATCTCCAGAATATATAGAATTTCTAAAGTCCTAGATTGTTTTGAAAATTTAAAAAAAAGTCACTTATATTTTTATAATGAAATCATATCCATAGGGATTCTGAAATCTGACTAATGGACAAATCTCTGTAACAGAGCCAGTTGAGTCAGAGAATAATTATTAATATTGAGCTTGTTCATTCTAAAAAGTATCCCAGTCTGGATAAAAAAGTATGTGGTCACCTTATAAATATATATATAAATAAACAGATTTCACTTAGCTTTATGCTGCCAGAAATGGAAATATTTGATTATGAGTATACAGATATATTTTGAAATAAGTGTTTTTAATTTATGGATAGCCACTACATCACTTTTTCTAGCTTATGATGGAGTGTGTATCTATTCATCTTTCAATGTTTTTGCTAGCTACCTTCAATCATGAGGAAAACTAATAAGTTTAAGTTTTCACAGCCCTTTTAAATGAAATATAAATATTAGATACTTATATATAATAAGGAAGTGATATTTTTAGTTGTGTTGTGTCCTGTGTGTGTGTGTACAACCAAGATGTTGGGATAAAGTGTCATAAATGAATTATGTTATAATATGATTTTACTGAATTAAGTTTTATTTGGGGGACATAGATTTATCCTGAATTACATTTCATTAGAATTCAGCCATTTCTTAAAATAGAACAAAAAGCATATGCAGACAAAGTCTATAAAGAGCTGTATAAATAAAGATGCATCCAATTCCCAAAGATCATAAATACTTCATAAGCCAAATGGGTCAAGTTATTGGTATTTCTTGCAGGGTAAAATGGTTCAGTTCAAGCTTTTTTAATGCACTTGAAAAAAATTGCATTCCAAGTCAGTGTCTCTCAACGCTGGTTTTACATCAGGAATCTGCAAATTTGTGTGTGTGTGTATCAGGCTCTCGTAGGTGTGCTACTGAGGCATGTGTAGTTTTTAAAGTTTACAGTTTTTGACTGATGTGCATCCAGAAATGGAAGTGTCTGTTGCACGAGTCCATCAGGTTCAACTCCTCTATTGAGGAAAGTGGATACAGATGAGAAACCATGTTTGGGTCACATGTACCTACTTCTCTGAACACAGAGATTGTTCCAGTAGCTAAGGGGATCTTCTAACATCTGTATCACAAAAACCAGGTGCCCAAGGAGGTAGCCTGATTTGAGAACTCCCCAGAAGAGAAATCTCTCTTTAGGAAATCTGAAGGTAAACTTACAAGAACACATAGGTATATACAAATACACAGAGGTAGAAAGTTGAATCTAACTCAATGACCAGAAAAGCAGAATACAACAGGAGAAGCAAAACTTCAAAGAGAGGAATGGGAAAGAAAGATATATGAGAGGGCTTAGCCATAATTCAGAAAGCATCAAATACCCACATCTCATTGGATGACATGATAACCATGTCTCCAGATCTGCACTTGGGTCAGGAGAGTTGCAGTTTTAATAAGGAAAGAAGTAGTTGTTATTCTAGGTCTTTATAAAACCTGTGTGAAGCTCCTGGACTAGCTTGGGGCATATATATTTTTTTATCCTTGTATATTTTTATGTGACCTTAAGTAACCTGGGTATATCTCTATTTTTGCAACTTGCATGACACTAATTAACAGAGTTATGAATGAATATGTCTTTAAAATTCGAAAAAGAGTGTTATGTGGGAAGAGCAAGAGGCAGCAGATGTGAAAATACCAAAAGGAAGCAATATTTAAATGAGATATTTTACATTTTGCAGAGAATCTGTCTTAATTTAGCATAGAAAAATTTCATATTGCTTTGTAATAAATCACTGGGTCATAATTTTAATAGATAAAATATGACAGTTCTGCCTCAAAAATATGTCCTCAATGTCATTGCTATTTTCCACTTACACTTTGCTGTCCTGGTACAGATTACATGGTTAATTGTAGTCAACTTCTAGCTAGTCTTACGCCTCCTCTCATGCCCCCAGAGTCTACTATCCCTATGGGAATGAGAGTGATGCTTTGAATTTACTTATCAGATTATATTACTCCTAGATATAACACCTTTTCGGTTGCTTGCTGTTCACCTTGGAACAACCTACAGACTTCTGGCCATAGTCTGACATGGCTAATCCAGCACCTATCCTCCTTTATGACCTAAACTCATACAATTTTCCCCTTCTTTACATTCCAGCCTTACTGATTGTTCTATTTTTTTAAGTAATCTCTACACCCAGTGTGGGGCTTGAACTCACAACCCTGAGATCAAGAGTCTCATGCTCTACCAACTGAGCCAGCCAGGTGCCTCTGTTCTATTTTTAACATATGCCAACCTGACTACTGCCTTAAAGCCTTTGCTTCAGCTTTTCTATCCTCCTGCATTACTCTTTCTCTACATCATAGCATGGCTGGTTTCTTCTCATCATTCTATCTCCCTGGAGAAGCCTTCCTGACCACCACAACTAAGGTGCCATCCATCCATTCTGTGCCATTACCCTTTCTGTGTATTCATAGTGTTTATTACATTTGAATTTACTGCACTTATTTTTTAATGTGTTTATGTATTTTTTCCTTCTCTAGAATATATACTCCAGTTGGGTAGGAACCTTGTCTATCTCCTTCATTGATATAATCACTTATCTAGAATTATAACTACATAATTGAAGTTTAACGAAGGTTTCTAAAATGAAAAACACATCAGATATTAGTTTGCTTATAGTCGTGTCTGGAATTCCTATTATAGCTTCGTTTTCTCCCCTGTATTTCTAATTACACTATTTTTTTGTTGTTGTTCTTTATAGAAGACACATTTGCCTTCTTTGTGACTCTAAGATATTCTAGTATATTAAAAAATGTAATTTATTGTGGGCAAGCTCTTCCTAAAGTTTCTTTCCCACAGAACACTGTTTTAAATTGGATATATTGCTTTCTAAGTTGATGTACAGATGTTGACTTGGAACATCTTTTCATTATTGTCCTGGGTTAAAGTCACTGCTTCTCATTTTCCAAACCTTTTTATTTCTTAGATTACTATCCTTCTTTTAAAAACAGAGTCTCAAACAAATATTATAAAATTTTATTTACTTATTCACATGATTGGAAAGTGTAATTGAAATTGGAAATCAGGTAAACAAGCTATTTATAATAATACTGCCTGTCGGAAAAGTTCAGTCCCATCTTTGGAAATGCATTTGTATTAGGGAGAACTTTTTCATGATAGCTTTAACAATCTGCCCAATACTTTCCCCTCTATTTTCATAAAATTCTTCATTCACTAAATGCTATGCCAGTGTTCTTTATAATTAATAACCTCTTCTCTGGGAAAGCACATGTTCTTTGTCAGGGCCCCCAAAGAATCCTACAGATACTGATTTTTTTCCTGACTTCTTCAAATTTGGCAAATGTGAACTAAACTCTGAAACTCTAAAATTGCAGTTCTACCTGGTTTTTAATCTGTAGTAAATCTCCATGCTCTATGCTTCTCTTCATCTCTATACTTCTTCACTACTGTCAGAATATTGTGCTTTTATTGTAATTATTTGTTCAGGATCACCATCTAAACATCGCCTTCAAAATTTAAGTTCTGTGAGGGCAGGTGCCAGGCAAGCTGTACTATCTTCAGCACTGAACACAGGCTTCTGGAACATAGTAAATGTACACCCCAAATATCTACTAAATGATCGAAAGTGCAATGGATCAATAGGTAAACTCTTGCTGTTTTTCTGTTTGGGTATTTATGACTTTAGCCAGTATCTCAGAGACATCTTCCTGGTGAGATATTTAACAGTTTAAAGAAAATGTTAGCTATGGACAAAGTGTAAATCCCAAGTGCAGGAATTCAGTAATTATTAAAAGCAGTATTAAGCCCATTAGTGCTAAAGCTGAAAATAATTCTCTTCTGATGCCTGCGATATCACTAATCTGAAAATGTAGGGAGTGCTAAAGCATACAGAGACATTCAGAGAAATAAAACTTACTAGTACTTCTGTTACTATTTTACATGAGGACTTGTATTATAACCTCTTTAGCTCCAAGAAGATGTATTCAGGGCATGTTCTTCTGAATCAAAGTTCACCTAGCAGGGAGTCCAAACCTCCTGTATAACACATTTCTGCAGACGGTGTTAATGGGGATGCTCTTCTCTTCCACTTCCCATTCTTCCATATGGAAGGCAGTTCATAGATAGTTTTTTGTAAGCTAGTTTCTGGTCTCCAGCGAGCACTCAACATAAGAGACATTTTCAAGAGGATCATTTCATCTTTAGCTGCTTATAGGAGGCCCCTAATGAGTTAGCTGACTCAAAGAATTGGGAAAACAAACTTACCCTGCCAGCGAATAGGATCAGATTTGTCAACAATACCAAATTGCCCCACATGCTGCTGCACCTGCTATAGTAAAAGAAGATACAATATAACTGCAGTTGGGAGGAGATGCCCAACCAGGGACTGCAGTCAGAGCTTCAATAGCTGTTGGTAATGGAAATCTGTCATCTTCTATCTGTGCTCAGTGCTTGGAGACAGTTACACAAATGACATTCTCTTAGGCTGTCTCATAGAATTAGCAGTGCTTTCCTTTGCAAACTTTATCAACGTGTCCCTATAAGGAGACATATTGAGGAAGTTCAGTAAAACTGCTATAATGCTAGTAAACCTCTAAAAAGGAATTGATAGTTTGGTTGTTCAGTAACCAGTCAAGAACTGTCTGCAATATGGAGTCTACTAAGTCGTAATTCAGCTTTTCATATGCTTACATCAAATTTCCATCATTAGACCATAAGCAGCTTCAAGGTAGGATGTGTCTAATCCATCTATGTGTCCACCTGTATCGTCTGGCCTTTCACGTAGTGTATGCTCAATAGATACATGTTAATTAGATTTTTGGCATAAATAGAATGTACTATATGACATTCATTTATGTAATTATAACACCCGTTTTTTTTAAGGCATGCAATCTGATCGTCAGTATATCTGATACCAAGCTTTATGTAAAATTGATCCCTTCCCATAGTTGGAGTGCAATAGTATATTTGTAAAGAAGAACCACATGATTTGCTAAGCTTGACTTTTAAGCTAATATCTAAAATCAGGAGATGTCATTTTAAGGGATATTTTAAATAAATGCTATGGCCCCGATCCAGCAGACTGAGAACATAGTTATAATACACTGATGAAAGAATTTAATTATGACAAATCTATAACATGTTTCATTTTCCATTTCCCATATAAGCAGGTGAACTTTTTTTTTTTTCAGGTGAGTTTTAAGATAAAATACAAAGTCATTAAAGTCAGATGGTGGAAATAGATCTCAGTCATCCCCTCCACCACTGCTGGATAGGCCTCTGATAGATTTCTTTGCTGTACTCTCCTCACTAGCTTATGCAGGTCTGTCACTATACACCTAGGTTTCTTACCTAATGCTGGTAGCAAATGATTTTTTCTCTAGCAAGAAAATAAATCAAGCATTTAGCTGAGATGTGATGGGAGACATTTGTATCTGAGCTGTCCAGCTGTAGCAGAAAAATCACATACAACAAGTACATCCAAATTCTTCTGTTAACAGAAAAATAATATAATAAATACCAGACTTTGAAAAGGTAGGAAACCTGTTCACTCTGAATAAATTAAAGACACCCAAAGTGTAGAAAAGGTTAGTTGGAGAAATGCCTAGGTTAGATTTCTCTTTTTCTTTCCTTGATTTAAAATGAATCATCATCCACAGGGCTTTTTATTTGTTCTGAGATCAAGCATCAACTTGATGCCAACCTGTTCAAAAGATCACCACTCCTCAGTTCTCTCATGTATAGGAAGATTTTAGGGATTCAGAACAGCAACTGCAATGAAAGCTCAAAAAGAACTCAGTCTTCAAAACAAATGAATCTTCTTTGTTCTTCAGTTCTTCTTGCAAAGTGCTTTTGGTCCCCTGCCCACTATTTGTCTCTGGTACTGTGGTACCATGGATGTCTGCTTGTCACTGGTCACCACAGTAGGTAACTGTTCTTATGCACCTAAACTTTTATCTTAGTGTTGAACATGGCCATTAATATTTAATTTAAAATATTCAAAGAGCCTTTCCTCCTATAGAATGTAAATTCTTTAAGGTTGGGACTTGTTTTATTTATCACTATGTCTCCAGCTTTTCAAATAGTTCCTGGTATATAATAGGTGCTAAAAAATAACTATTGAATTAATCAATTTATACATGTGTGAATGAATGAATAAATGGATGGATAGATGATTTCTGTTAAGTTGGAGTGAAGATAGCTGTGATATTGTGGGTGTTCGAAAAAAGGATGTGGCTTAGGAATACAAGTATCTGTTCAGGCAATTAAACTTTTGTTTATCTAGAATCAGCATGTCTAGGAGTACTTAAATTGCCTTTACCGTCTCAAAAAGATATCAAAAGCAGAAGAAAAAAAACTTTGTCCTTAGAATAAAAAGCCTGATTGTGTGTGTGTGTGTGTGTGTTCAGCCATTTTAAGCTTCTGAAAGACAAAGCCTTTTGTATGTGTGTGGGATGCAATGGGCAAACTGGGTAAAATATTCAGCCTTGAGTGGTAGAAAGAAATTTTATGATTTTATTATTTAAATGTGTGAGTTTCACAGATGACTTTGGAAGTATATTCCAAATTAATTTATTTTGAATTATAGTGGTGGAACTTAAAGTTTAAAAAAAAGAACCAATAAACGATGGGGGTAAAATTCTAGAAAATATCTAAATTGTTCAGGTTCTCATTTCATTTATACACAAAATATAACCTGCCAGCAATGAAAAGATTTCAGTGATTGATATCAAACCACCAGACTGACTGTTTAGATCCCATTTATACAATGGCTCTTTTGTGACTTGGTTCACCCAGTCTTAACTTCCTACAAGACTTTGTCCTAAACCCTACCTTTCTGATTAGGTGACATTGAGTAGTACTTACTGGGAGAGGTTGCTGAGGTTTTGATAAATTTCCTACAACACTAGATATAAAGCAGCAGTTAAAACTTCACATTTAGAGACATTTTAAGTAAATTGAACATGCAGTTGATTAGATCTATGATCTAAGTGCACTTACCATCCCTTGCTTTTCTATTTCTTTTTAATCCTTAACAGATGGTACAGAATTCATTATGGCTCAGCTAGAATTACAGCAAATTTTTCCTTGTCACCAGAACAACATGCTTAATTCCTTAGAGAGTGAGTTAACTTCTGAAGCCTCTTAGAAAAGACTTAACTTTTAAGAAGGCAGTCATCAAAAGATGCACCTAAGCTTATTCAACATTTTCTTCTCATTATGCCAATCTAGAGGCAAGGAATAAATAAATTAAAACTTCTATTAGCCAACAGCTATTTATTGAGCATCTATAACGTGCTTGCACTGTGCTAAGGCATAGATATTGAAAAAGAAAGAACAAGTTTTACCGTGAGATGCAAATATACTAACATATACTTAAAATATATGGGGTGCCTGGGTGACTCAGTCAGTTAAACGACCATCTCTTGATTTCAGCTCAGGTCATGATCTCACGGTCCTGGGATTGAGCCTCGAATGGAGCCTGCATGGGGCTCTGCGTTTAGCCGGGAGTCAGCTTGAGATTCTCTCTCTCCCCATCTCCCTCCATCCCTCCCCATTTCTCTCCCTCTCAAATAAATAAATCTTAAAAAAAAAAGAAGAAAATATATTGTACTAAAAGCTATGTTAGAAATAAAAACAAGGACTTTGGAAGAGCGACTAATTCCCCATGGGGCAGGGTGAAGCCAAAGGAATCCCATCTGACTATTAACTTTTTTCAGTATTATTTGCCAAAAATGAAAGTGTTGTGTTCCAAAATTGCTTAGTTGATCTCTGTCTCTATTGCAAAAGAGGATAGGATTACTCTCCATAAAAAGTTACTTAATTACTTTAAAATACCATGGTTTATTTTCCCCCTTAAAGAAAAATGTATTTGATCTATCCATTCGTTAACTCATTAAGAAAATAAGATGTCTGAAGACATTCCTGCAATGTGAAGAAAGAAGAGCACAGGAATAAAAATATCAATGTTAAAAGGGCATTTGATAAAATTCAGCAACACATTTCTTATTTAAGAAAATAACAATGAATCATGGAACACTACATCAAAAACTAATGATGTACTGTATGGTGACTAACATAATTAAAAAAAAAGGTAAGAAGAAAATAACTGCAACAGAGAAGTGGAACCTACTTATCTGTAAGAAAGACTTTTCACCAACAATAGGAGCAAATACTATCCCAAATATAAGACTCTAGATTCACTTCAGTTAAAATCAGAAATTGGGTCAAGATGTCAGAATCACAATTATTTGACATATATTGGAATAAATATAAAAAATAAGATAATTTTCCTATCTGGAACACTTATTTTAAAATTTATAAGAAAGAATAAATACCTAATATTTGATGGGAAGGAAAAAAGTAACAATGTATTTAAAAAACTAGATATTAGAATATAATATAAAGCTACATTAAAAAAGTAATGTGGTGTTGGTGTACATTAGCAATAGATATGTTGTTCAGTGGAGTCCAGCAGTGTTCAAAAATAGGTCCCAGTATATATATGTGAGAATTTAATACAGGACAATTTTTATTTCTTTTTTCAGTGAAGAATGTGTGATTTATTTAATAAACAGTATTAACATGGTGGGGGCCTTTTCTTGGAATGAAAACATATTCAAAAACAAATTCCATTTTCATTAAATAATATCTGATACCAAAAGCATTTTATAAATTATGAAGACAGGAAGAAATAACCCAGTAGAAAGATGGAAGGGGGAGGGAGTTGAGACAGTTTGGAAAAGAGCAAATGACCAACATCCAAATGAAAAGATCCTCTCTCTAGCCAATTGTCTGGAAAATGCAAATGAATGTATCAGTGCATGCCGCTTTATAACCATCAACAAACATATTGATGAAAATAAAGAAAAAAGAGTACTCTTGGTAGCATCCTCATTGGAGGATGTGGAGAAATGTATGTTCTTACATTTGAGTGATGGAATTGCAAATTGTACATTTTTAGGGTGTTATCAGGAGAGACTTATTCAAATTCAAACATATATATTATACCTTTAATCTATTAATATCCCTTTTGAGAGACCAGCCCATGGAACGAAAACTACTAATATTTAAGGTCATAGGCATAGTGATGATTATTTCAACATTTCCAATGATATTTTCCAATGACAATAATGTGGAAACAAAGTGTTCATCAAATACAGAAATTCTTGAATACATTAGGGTATATCTACATGATAGAATATTAAATCAATGATAAAAAGAATGAATTACAGCTATGGTCATTTACTAGAGGAATTTTCTAAAAATATTTATGAGAGTGAAAATCAAGATGCAGAAAAATACATCTAGTGTGATACCATTTCTTGTAAACAGTGACAATAAAACTTGTATATGCATATGCATGTGTGTATATGGTTGACTATATTGATTATATATTTTGTGTGTATGTGTGAGAGAGATAGTTTTAGAGTATATTTGTGTGTATCTATAAATAGATATTATATGTACATATATTTTCAGGGAAAAAAGGAAATATGGGCTTAGAGGTATCTGGGGTTGAAGTGGGGTGGCAAGCTGATACAGTATGAGGGAAGAAGAGAAAAAGTGTAAACAAGTAGAAAATTTTAAAAAATGATAATATAAAATATCCAAGATATATATTATTTTTATGCATTTATAAAAATTACATATGTATATAAGCATAAATACTTTAAAATAAATTCCTAAAATGATTACAGATTAGAAAACAACTAAATTACATTGATTTGCAATTAAATTCTCTTTTGAATAGAGTTTAACAAAACAAATATTGGTAGGCAATAACGACCATGATTTGTATAATAACTAGGGATATTTCAGTTTGCAAATTGTCATGGAATATAGACCCCCCCCCCCCCATTAAATGAAGCTCATGTATGAATGAAATAGTCTGTTGAATTGCTATCCCAATGTTTGGCAGTTTATAGGCATGTAGTAAATGATAACATTTTTTTCAGGAACTTAATCTCTGAGCATGGATTTTGGCATCTGATAAAGTTCAATTCACATCCTAGTTTAGCTCCTTACAACCTCTATCAACTAGAGTAAGCTGTTAGAGCTCTTTAAAACTGCCATTTCTGTAAAATGAACATCATGATGCTTAGCTCTTCCATCTATTTGTGAGGATTAAATAAGATAACACATATAAAGTTCCTAGCAGAGGGCTTGGTATAGAGGAAGTGCTTAATAAATACTCCTATAAACAGAGCTTCACAGTACAGAGTGGTGGTACAGTCATATAGTGGTGGAAAGCACTTTCCAATATCTGATGAAATATATCAAGCCAAACAAGACTGACAGGTAGTATATATGAATGAATTTTAGGGTATGGCTTTTGTTGCATCGAAACTAGTTAAAGATACAGTGAACCTCTCTTTCAAATGCTCAATAAAAATTCACTTACCACTAAAGAACACCTCATTTTAGTTAAGTCTTCAATAGAATGAAGTCTGAAAGGTATTTACTTTAATAGGTATTACAGTTATTACTGGGATGTCAGAACACTCTGAATTAGAAAAACTCTAGATCCGTAAGTGAATGCAAGAAAAAAAAAAACTCTTGGATTCCCCTCCACACTTTTTTTTGGCTTTTATTCAGTTTCTTTTCGTCCAATCCGACATGTTGAAATATGACACACTGTGATAACATATCTTATTATGAGAGAGAGACAGAGACAGAGACAGAGGGAAAAGGAGAGACAGAGAAAGAAATCTGAATATGCTCACTTACAGTCTTTTTCAGACACCAAGAATGTCTATGTTGTTGGCATTGGTGTCTCAGCTCATTTTCACATGCATTGGCAAATCTCTGTTTAATCTCTTATTCTGTACAGTCTGTGTAAATGATGATTTAAAAAGTCTACATATGACTCCTATATTACCAGTAAACTGTACATTCCTTGAACAGGGTGAGCATAAACAATATGGCAAAAGGTAACTGGACTGGAAGTAAGTAACTTCTGATTTCTCATATCTGAAACTAACTAGTTCTCTGACCTTAAGGAGTATAGACTATAGTCAAGACTCTTTGAATATGTTTTCTCATTTAATTCCCACAAATTACACCTCAAGTGAGATGTTATAATTCCCATTTTACAAATAAGGAAACGGGCTTGGATGAGCTGTTGTTACAAGTCATGGAGTCTCCAAGTGGCATAGATAATATTTCTACCTATGACTGTCTTAAGACCACAACTCTAAGTCTTTTCTTGATAAACTTGTCCTCCTCTCCCTCAACTCAATTCCATCTTAACCAAAAAAAAGTAGCCTATATGTGAACTCTTAACTCCCTTTTTTGACTGTAATTCTAGTCATATCCATATACTTTGGTTATACCAAGTGCCGAGTGCCTCAGAATAAAAGATTTTGTAAAACAAGAGAGGAACAAAAGAGAAAATCTTGAACATTTAAAATTTACTACTACATCCTAAAGCAAACTATTCTTCAGAGTGGATGTTTCTCTTTTATTTTTGGACAGTTGGGCATTGCAACATAATTAAAATCTCTATAGAAGTTTCCTTTTCCTTTTGGCATAAAGCAGTTATTCTTAGGGGAAGAAGGATATTAAAATAACCCTACTTTGGTACATGTTTATCCTAAAATTCACATCTTAAGTACTCTTCTATACAGTGGTCTTACAAAAGTTAAAATAAATATAAAAACCAGGGAAAATTAGTGACCAAAAATAGGACTTCTCTAATGAAAAGAACAGGAAAATGGCTATTTTAAGATTGAAGCTAGAGCACACAATTCAGTTTCTAAACTTGATTAGATTTCTTTACCCAGCCTGAGAAAAATGAGCCTCAAATCGAGGCAACTACAGAATACAGAATAAAACTATTCCTTTAAAAAAACAGTGTCTTTTATGTAAGGAAAGCTCTGAAAGGACACCATCAGACTCTAAGATACTTGGCTGCCCAAAGTAATCCCATGAGAAATAGAGCTTGAATTGGGATAAAGAAAAAATAATGAAAAATAGCATTATCTTACTAAAAATACCCTGTACAGGGGCGCCTGGGTGGCTCAGTTGGTTAAGCGACTGCCTTTGGCTCAGGTCATGATCCTGGAGTCCCGGGATCGAGTCCCGCATCGGGCTCCCTGCTCAGCGGGGGTCTGCTTCTCCCTCTGACCCTCCCCACTCTCATGCTCTCTCTATCTCATTCTCTCTCTCAAATAAATAAATAAAACCTTTAAAAAATAAAAATAAATAAATAAAAATAAAAATACCCTGTACAATAAGGGAACATTTTGTAAAAGGAATCATAGCTGTAATCATAAGTTACCTAAGATGTTTCATTTCTTTATTCTGTCATATACCTACAAAATAGTTGCTATACGTAGTGACATTTATCTTAACGTTTCAAAGAAAAAATATTGCCTTATCATTCTTTGTCATTTCTCCTAGTTGCCTATTTCAGCTAAAAATCCACTGATGATTACATGTAAACTCTCACACGATAGAGTGGTATATGTTGTCTCATATTTCTTTGTCAAATCGACATTTAGCATCCCTACCTCTACACGGGAAAATGAAGAACAAACTGAGCAGATTTGGTAAATTGAATTATTCTTCATGCTTCTTATATCCATGCCCCAATGTTTTATCCTTCCTGTATCCAAGTCCTTTGCCATGTACTTTGCAGCGCTTACCCTAAAATGGGTGAAGCTTAGTTCCCTGCCCGTTAACATTGAGTTTGGCCCTGAGACTCTCTTTCCAATATGGTGAGGCAGAAATAACAGTGTGCCACTGCAGAGCTTAGGCCTCTAGAGTTCATGTGGGCTTCTGTTTGTGTGATCTCACTTCTGGCCTTTTCATGAGAAGAACCTTCATTAGACTGTTGGATCCGGGAGGAGAAAGAGAAACATGAGGTACAGAGCTACCCCAGCCAAGCCCAGCCTAGATCAGCCAAGCCTGGGGAACCCAAGATAAGTGAGAATTAATGACTGCTCTTTTAAGTCATTAGCTTTTGACTAGTTTGTTATACAGTCATTTTTGCCAGTAGGTTAAATGATACAGCAGATATATGTGAGATCTGATACAGGAGATAGCCCCACGCACATCTACATACACTCAGCAACTACTGTGTTCTCATGCCGGCAGGGTTTTTACTTGAGGCTTTAGAGCTTTTTTTAACTCAACTACTTAACATGTATTGATGCTATGAACCCAGATGTGGAATAAAATCAAGTTTTCCTTTACTTTCCTCTAAGTAGCAGGAGTGCTTGTTATATAATAATAAGCGTGTCAGTCTATGGTATACTCTCAAATATCCCATAAATCCCCTTCTTGACACGTATCCCATTTGTAATACACTATTAATTTTATTTAAATTTCTGCTTTGCCCACTAGGATGAATAATAGCCACAAAGCATGGTGGCCTTTGGTAGTCACACAATGTTATAAGGAGCTCTTAATATCACCGTTTGAAATGAAAATGAGATCCAGAGATGCTAAGTAAATTTCCCAACATCACACAGCTGGGAAGTAGGAACACTCAAGTTCAAATCCAAGCAGCTTTGTTCCAGAACCCTTGCTCTAAAGCATTGAGAGAGAGCACACAATCTGGGAGGTCATTATTCTATCCCTAACACCTTGCCCGGCACATGACACATGGACATGGAACAGTTGTTGAACGGTGTGATTGAGCATGCCTGAGCTAAGGTAGCATACATACTATGGAAAGAGGAAAGCTAATATCATGTTGAAGCCAACTGTTTTATTTCGTTAACACTTTTGAGTATAACCGAAGCAGCTGCTGTGACATATGCTGATGATTTACAAGCTGGCAAAAATTGACAGATATGGTCCCTGCTCTGCTGGTGCATGCATTCTAATTGTTGGAGATAGAAATAAACAAGAAGTGATAATTACAAAATATGAAAGTGCTGAGAAAGAAACAAATAAGATGATAGAAAATAATGGGTATGAGCAAGAGACATTTTATTTTCTTAGTGGTCAGGAAAGGCCTCCATTTATGAGGACACATTTAATCTGGGAGCCAACAAGTGGACCTGGGACCTTTAATCCAGGAGCAGGGAAGGTGATCATTCCAGGAAGAATGTGTAAGGGCCCTGAAGCAGGAAATCCCTACCATCCTACTTTTTCTACATCACTGCTAAAATCTTCCAATGCTCTGTCCACATTTACTCTGTCCATTTCTCAATATATTCTCTACATTGTAGCCACAGTGATCTTGCTCAGCTTGTTCTGTTATTTTAAAGAAAAGAAAAATACTTCTGAGGCCTGCAAGTTTGGCTCAGGCCTTTTCTCCAAAATTCATCTTGTTCTGTTTTGCTTTCTGTTCTCGTCATCTGTCCTTCCATCTCTGTGCCCTGTCATGCCTTGTCATACGTTAAATCTGCACACTTACATGCCTCATTTTCTGCCTGGGTCCCTCTTTTTTAGATAATTTGTGCTAAGGAATTAGTATCTCAACAGCTTTCTGTTCTTGTCATCTGTCCTTCCATCTCTGTGCCCTGTCATGCCTTGTCATACGTTAAATCTGCTCACTTACATGCCTCATTTTCTGCCTGGGTCCCTCTTTTTTAGATAATTTGTGCTAAGGAATTAGTATCTCAACAATCCTTGTTTTGTTTCCTAACTATATAAAATTCCTATTTGAAGACATTCATAGCACCGTTCATTACTCCTCTGTATATTTGCCACAGTTAACATTTTATAGGGGTGTGTGTGTGTGTGTGTGTGTGTGTGTGAATATTGGATAAGTGTAAATTTAATGAAGTTAGGAACCATGTCTTTTTGTAATTACCATTATATCCCCAGTGCTGTGAACAATGCTTGACAAAATAGACGGTTAATAGATATTTATTTAGCGCATTGAGTAAAAGTTGTTGAAGAATTTTAGGCAGGGGATTTACATAGTACAATGTATCTCAAAATGATCACTTTTGCAGCCTTGAGAAGAATGAATTGGGGAGAGGGGGGCAAAAGTGAAGGAGAAAACAGTTCACAGGCTGCTGCAGTGGGCTGGGTGAGAAAGAATTGTGGGTGGGTATAGAAGTGATGGCAGAGCAGATCTCAAAAAGTTGTTGGATTTCAGATGATTTTAGGGAAAGAGTTTACAAGTTTTACCAATGTTGGCTGAGAAGGATAAAGGAAAAAAATGAATTAAGCATAATTCCTAGGTTTCTGAAAGCATAGTGATATTTCTGGAGATAAGGAAAATTCATACGGATGGAGTTCTGTCATTGGGGACATTAGGACTGATTTTAGCTATGTTAAATTTAAGATGTCTTTATTTATTTTTAAGGATTTTATTTAGTTATTTGTCAGAGAGAGAGAGAAAGAGCACAGGCAGTGGGAGTGGCAGGCGGAGGGAGAAGCAGGCTCATCAGGGGCTCAATCCCAGGACCCTGGGATCCTGACCTGAGCTGAAGGTAGACACTTAACCAACTGAGTCCCCCAGGCATCCCTAAGATATCTTTTAAATGCTCAATGGGCAATGTCAAATAGACAGTTGAAGTGAATTATCTGGAGGCCAAGAGGAGAGTGTTCAAATGCCAATATACGTGTATACGTAGGCATCACAGTATTTCGATTTCATTGAAAGTCATGGGAAAGGCAAAACCATGTGAGAAGGGAGTATAGTAAAAGAGGGCTTAAGGCTAATACCTGAAGAATATCTATATTTAGAAATAAGAAATAAGAATTTTAAGAAGGACAGAGTAGGAAATATTTTAAGCAAAGAATGCGGAAACATCTGGATAACCATATTGCAAAAAATAAAAAAAGGAACTTTGACCTCTACCTCTCTTTATATAAAAATTAATTCAAGCTGGATCATGGACCAAAAGAAAAAGCTAAAGCTCTAGATGATACAGAATAAAACACAAGAGTGTATTTTTACAACTTTGGGTTAGGTAATTTTTTTATTTTTTTGGCCAGGATCCAAACTATGCTACACTTAAAAGGAAAAGAAACTGATAAATTAGACTTAAGACTAAGAGCATTTGTTCTTCAAAAGACATTAACAAACTGAATAAACAAACAACAGACTGGAAGAAAACTTTAACAATTTATATACTTGACAAAGAATTTGCAGAATATAAAAGGAACTTCTACAATTCAATAATAAAGAGGCGAACAACCCAACTTAAAGTATTAGCAAAACACTTCACAAAAAAGTACAAAATGCTTACTTGTAAAAGCTCTACCTAGTGTGACATTTGCCTGTCTCTCTGACCTCATTCTCTAGCACACTGTGTTCCAGCCACCCTGCACCTTTTCCCGTTCCTTGAACACACTCTTTCCTGCTTCCACAACTTCGTCCTTGCTGATCCCTCTGCCTGGAACATTTCCCCCTTTATTCACCACATCTAGTTCCTTTTTATCTCTCAAGCCTCAGTTTTAAAGTAGTTGCTTCTGAGAAGACATGCTGGCCCAGCCCAGGGAAAGCTGTTCACCCTCGGAACCCTATCTATTGCCTAATCCCACTTCATTTGCTTAGAGCACATATCATGTACCAAAATTCTCTTATCCCATTGTTCCTATCTTACCTCTTTCCTCTGTTGGACTCTTGAGTTTCAAGAGCAGAGATTATCTGACTTGTATTATTCCGGTGTCCTCAATTCAGAATATGTGTACAATAAGTATTTGTTGAATAACTGAATGACCGAAAAAATAGGAAGAAATGAAATGAAATGAAGTGAAATGAAATAATACAATGGTGTGCATTGGATTCCCAGTTCCTCCAGTTGGACAACTTAGAGCAGATTTCTTTCCCTCCCCACCTCCCAAAATGGGTGAAAATACCAACCCAGCATGTCTGTAGTGAAGATTTCTTGAAAAGCCTCATGAAATGAGCCCAGAACAGTGACTAGCCATTAAGAGTATCTCAAACACAAAAAAGCTTAGAACTGGAATGAAGGGCCAAGAAGCTGGGGCCAGACCCCTTGCGTTTGATTTCTGACTCTACTACTTCCTGGCTTTATGAGTTAGGCAAGTTCCTTTACCTCTCTGTACCTCGGCCTGCCCGCCTGTTAATATTTGTACTTACCATATAGAGTTACCGTGGGGATTAGATGCGTTAGCACATGTGTGGGTCTTAGGAAAATGATTGGCAACGGTAAATGGTCTAAAAGTGTTTGTTAAATCTGTGTTGGTCTTCCTCGAAGCATCTTTTACCTGGAGGGTATCAACCTGAACTAGTTATTAACAGCTCCTGGCATTGGTTCTGATGTTAGCCCACCTATCCCATGCCCCACATTGCTTAATTAAGTAGATCTGCAGGGTGAATGCAGCCTTGGGATGGTTTTCTCTGAACCCAAACTCCTGAATTTCTGTCCCTTCTGCCTCTGGGTCAGCCACTTCCCGTGTTCCCCGTCCCTGTGCGCATGCACCCTTATAATAGAGCCACTGAGAAGTTCTGCAAAGCTGCCTGTAACCAAATTGGACCCAGCAGACCTATTCGGCACTACGCATGTAATGTAAGTGAAAGTATCAGACTTACGTAAAAGTTAAAAGCATTTTTGCCTTGAAAACTCATGCATCCACTAGCTAGATTCTTCTATTAACATTTCTATACATACCACATACTCAGTTCATCTAGCTGTTCATCCATCGTTCATCTTGTTTTACATATATTTAAAAGCAAGCTGCAGACACCAGCACTCTTCACTCCTAAACTTCAGCATGAATATCATTAACTTCATGTCAGCATCTGATTAGCATTTTTAATTTTTTTTCTTTTGATGTAAAATTTTCCTACAAAGAAATACAAAAATTATAAATATGCTGTTAAATGAGTTTTGACAGTTGCATACAACTATGTAACCTAAACCCCTATCAATATATAAAATATTACCACCACTACAGAAAGTTCCCTAAAGCTTTTCCCAGTCAACCTTTAACTCCACTCCCTAATAACAATCATTGTTTGATATCCCACCACTGCCCCCCCATAGATTATTTTTCTTGTTCTGGAACTTCAAATAAATGGAGTAATTTGGACAAGGCTTCTTGTCCTCAGCACGAATTCTGAGTTTCATTCATGTTTTTGCATGTGTCAGCAGTTGCTCATTTTTATTGCTGTGTAGTATTTCATTATATGAATATACCACAGATTATTTTTATCTATGCACCAGTGGATGGACATATGTATTTTTTCCAGTTTTACACCACTACAAATAAAGTAACTTTGAACCTTCTTACACAACTTACTTTCTTTTGTGGATATATATTTTTGTTTCTCTTCATCTACATCTAGGATTCGAATTGCTGGGTTACAGAGCAGGTATATATTGAACTTTATAAGGAAATATAAGACTTTCACCAAAGTGATTATAACACTGATAACCACAATGTACCAGAATTCCAGTTTTTTACCTCCTCTCCAACATTGGATGCACAGCATCTCACAGATTTTGCCCATTCTATGTTATCTGTCCTGTACGTTCTTTCCTCAGATATCTATGTGGATTGTGCCCCCCACATACTACCAGTCTTTGCATGGTGACAGATGGTAACTAAACTTGTCTTGGTGATCACTTCATAATCTATATAAATGTTGAGTCACTGTGTTGTACACCCAAAACTAATATAATATTATATGTCAACTATACTTTGATTAAAAAAAGTCATTTTGTCAGTGCAGCCTTTGTTTTCTATCATATTTTAAATTTAAATTGCTCTCAGCATCCACCTTGCCAACCACCAACAAGATTATCTCCCTTACTTCCTTAATTTTCCCGGAGTTTACGTACTTGTCAGTTTATCTGTTCCCCCTAGTGGAATGTGAGCTCCATGAATAGCAGGGAGTGTTTGCTGTTTCTTCCATATGTGTTTAAAAAAAAGGTGTATTCTGATACTGTACGGTGGATTGTTTTATAATGTAAAATGTAAATACCTGGCTCACAGTAGCACTTAATATATATTTATTTGAATGAGTGAATGCCTAGAAACAACTTGTGGAGTGGATAAAGCACAGCATTAGTCTCCTTGCAAAAGTGTACTTGTAGTAAAAATTCATCTAGCGACAAATTTGAGATACTTGAGTTAAACCTGATTGCCAATTAGAATGTGTCATTCTTTTCCTTTGCTTGAACCTAAAAAGGGACAACAGATGTGATAGTAATTCATCATGACTAGTAGTAGATGCTTTGATGCCTAGCAATGAAGGAATATCTTTGTCAAAGCCAACAACTAAAACTTTTAAGAGAAGAAGTAGATAGTTTTCCAAACTAATTTTAACATCTCTTAAAATGTCTGGAAGACTTACATGGTAAAAATAAAAAGTCTGTGAAATGTTTGCAGCCCTTACCTCATTATGTATTGTGTATCACTCATACAGAAGAAACACATATGGAAGCTTAATTGTATATTGTTTCTCGAAATTGTTTTAAGATCTTCTTATCTTCCCAGCATTCTCTGCCTTGTTAATGAGGTTCTCATTTGAATATATTGAGAAAAGTTTCAGAATTGGTATAGCTGTTCAGTGAAACACTGTTAAACTTTTACTTCTATCTTTTTGCTCTCTGAGTGTTTTATTTTCTTTCGGGTATATTATAACTGTGACTCTTTTTCATCAGAATAAGGCCATAAATTCTCAAGGTAGTAGCCTTAATAGGGATATATATCATATATTGTGTTTGCTTTAAAAATTGTTTACATTATTGAATACAGAAGTCCTACTTCCAAGCGGTTAAGTTCTAAAAGGCGGTTTGAGAATATATTTATTTCTAAGTCCACAGAGTGTTCAAGGCAGGGAACATGGATACACAACTGACAGTTAGGAAGTCTGTTGTCGAACTGGAGGGTATTATGTTGAGTGAAATAAGTCAAACAGAGAAAGACATGTATCATATGATCTCACTGATATGAGGAATTCTTAATTGTAGGAAACAAACTGAGGGTTGCTGGAGTGGGGGGTGGGATAGGAGGGATGGGGTGACTGGGTGATAGACACTGGCGAGGGTATGTGCTCTGGTAAGCACTGTGAATTGTGCAAGACTGTTGAATCTCAGATCTGTACCTCTGAAACAAATAATGCAATATATGTTAAGAAAAAAAAAAGAAGAAGAAGGTAGTGGGAGGGGAAGAATGAAGGGGGGAAATCGGAGGGGTAGACGAACCATGAGAGACGATGGACTCTGAAAAACAAACAGGGTTCTGGAGGGGAGGGGGTTGGGAGGATGGGTTAGCCTGGTGGTGGGTATTGAGGAGGGCATATTCTGCATGGAGCACTGGGTGTTATGCACAAACAATGAATCATGGAACACTTCATCTAAAACTAATGATGTAATGTATGGGGATTAACATAAGAATAAAAAAAAGAGAAAGGAAGTCTGTTGTCTCCTTAAAGCTTTTAAAATAGCTTTTTAAATATTTAAAAAAAAATTTTCTTCCTTGATGATATAACAGCAGTGACACTTTAAAATCATTATTGTGATTTTCTTACTTGCCTTTGTGAACTTATAACCTTGGCCCTTTTCTGCCTGAGACATCCATTACTTCTGGAGAGAGTGAAGATTTATAAAAGAAAGAAATAGGGCTTATTAAGGAAAGAATGTATAGAAAAATATTTAAAAATATAAATAGTGGCATTATTGTCCTTGGGTAGATTTTCCAAATTCTTTTCCTTTTTCCCTCTCCTTTTTAGGATATCTAGGATCGATTAGTGAAAGCCCATGTCATAGTTTGATCTACAATGTAGACAAGATACCCATTGTCTATGACATCAAGACTATTTCTCCCATAGAAGGAAATCATAGCTTAGGAGAATTAAAAGGGAAAGCCAATTTCCATTCCTGAGAATTATGGGAAGATGGAAGGAGAGAGAAGCAGGAGATGACATAGGTATCCTTTGCTTATTCTTAGGAAACATCTTAATTAAAAAAAAAAAAAAAGTCTAAGTCCTGTGAGAAGACTAGCATTTCATGTGATGTGGACAAGAACTGGATAAAATTTCAAGCACAATTTATTATAAGTGGGTCTTCAAGGAGAAAGTTAGACCAAAGATTTAAATGCATCTTAAAGAACAAAAGGAACTATACTGGGTGTGTGGGAAAGCAGGTGCTGGTGAGTTCATGTATGGAGTAGTCTTTTGATTACTGCAAGGCTAGTGAGCCCATTTCAAGTTTGCATGAGCAAATTCAGTTTTCTGAAATAGATATGATTTGCAGGTTTTGTGGCTATCACATGTCCTGCAGTTAAGATTACATTTTAGAAGATTAAAAAATATCTTGATATTAAACTGCTAAATGACTCGAAGAGACTTTTGCCCCTTTCTTTTAGAATGAAAGAATGTAGGGGCGCTTGGGTGGCTCAGTCGTTAAGCGTCTACCTTCGGCTCAGGTCATGATCCCAGGATCCTGGGATCGAGCCCCGCATTGGGCTCCCTGCTCGGTGGGAAGCCTGCTTCTCCCTCTCCCACTCCCCCTGCTTGTGTTCCTGCTCTCACTCTCTCTCTGTCAAATAAATAAATAAAATCTTAAAAAAAAAAAAAGAATGAAAGAATGTATAAGGAACTATAATCACAATAAAATGAAATGGCACATGCTTCACTTTAATTTTAAATAAAGTATTTTCTTTAGCAGTAACCTTTGTTCTCCATGCTTCTGGGATCACCAGATTGCTTATGCTGTAAAACCGTGCTATAACTTTCATAGCAGGAACTTAGATTAAGCTATATTGTCATTGTTTCCAGTCCCCTGCCAGCTCTGAGAACGAGGGTTGGAAACAGGCTAATGTTCTTATTTTGGGGGGTAGGATGTGAGAAGGGGAATAAGGCAGGCAAATCTGTCTTGTCAAAGAGAGATCTCCAGAATTCTCCAGGCTCAATTTCCTTGACAGAGCTAATGAATTCAGTACAGGTTGCCAGATTTAACACTAAAAAACACAGGATCACCTGTTAAATTTAAATTTCAGATACATAGCAAAGAACTATTTAGTATAAATATGTCCGTGAAATATTTGGAATATATAAAACAAAATGTATCCATTATTTATTTGAAATTCAAATTTGACGGGGCATCCTATATTTTATCTGGCAGTCCAACTTAGATGCTAACCGACCGGAAGATTCTTGGGACTATTGGCCCTGTTCTGCAAATTACAGATAGCCACAAGGCTCATAAATATTCCCATCAATATTCTTATTCCACCTCCAGCCGCCACAGCCAGAAAAGCTCTGGCCACTTCTGCACATCTATAATGGATGGTCGCACAGAACTGCTCCGGTTTCCTGATCAAGAGGAGCAAGCAAATGTACACCACCACCCCAGTTATCTGAAGGCCCACAATTTCTTCTGCAGCGGGCTGGTTCACCCTAAGACTGTGGGTGGGGAGCTGGCAGAGGACCACAAAAGTGCCATGTCGGTCATGAAACAAATAGGGCCAGCAAGCCTGCCGCCTTCTATGCATGGCCATCAACAAGAACACGGAGGCCACCCTCAGCAGCATCGGGCACATGATCTGCAAGAACAAATACCACGGGATCTACACATGGCCACATAGGCAGACCCAGTGCCATCCTGCGTGGCCAGAAGCCTATAATGGTGAAAAGGAAGTGAACTATCCACCAAGAGATCTTGAGCAACCCCTACCCCTACCCCCAAGCAAGCAATAAAGATGTCAGCCAATTTTCTTAAAAAAAAAAAAAATTGCCATCTAGTCGTGCTAAACTGCAGCTAGAACAAAGATGGATTTGGATTATGAAGGACCTTCAGAATACCAGGTCAACTAACTGTACAGGTTTGCCATAGTGATTTCATTAATTTCACAATAATGTAATTCTATATCTTCATATTTTTGGACTCTGCTTATTGTAGTACAGCAACCTTCTCTTTCCTATCTCACAGAAAAGGACGATAATTAGCTCAGTATTTGAATTAAGAACATTTATATTAAGGACAAGATTATTTCCACTTAAATGTCTTTTCAACAAACAGCACTGTGATCTATAATTTAATTAAAAAAAAGAATATTCACATTTTAGAGCTTATGATATAGACTGTAAAAACTGGAGTGGGAGAGGCATAGCTGATAAAATGAGGGTTTTCCTGCCTTCCCATTTGGAAGTCTGGGAAGTGGCTTCCTTGAAAAGCTGCCCAGGGGCTCTGTTTCATTAAATCAAATGTGTTAGTGCTAAGGAGGAGCTGTGAGGTTCAGCTTTCTCAGCTACCCTTGGTTTCTAAGTGGCAATGATCCAGAAGTAACTGGTATCTTAATGGAGAACTTGCTAAGGGGGCCTATTAAATAGTAAGATGACTCTGAGTTGAAGGTTACAGAAGAATCCACCTGAGCAAAGCCAAGAGGAGCCATAATAGGAACACAGAGGAGTCTGGACTACCAAATGAAGTGGTTGAGGTCCTGTGGTGGTAAATTTGAAGTATTGGTAAGAAAAAGGCAATGTCTTTGAGTTATACCTGCTGGTCACTTCTAGGAATGTAGTCTCATATCTGTACAAACTACATCATCCAGTGATCAGAAGACCTACTTTTCTCCCTGAAAAAGTCACATAAGCTCCACCCTTCCCCCTGAAAATGCAGTCATCAGTGGGGGAAAAGAAGCAGAGAAAGGGGGAAGTTACTGAGGAATTGAGAACTGTTCTCCATAGAGATTTCTTTCTCCCACTGCCTCTATATCATGTATCTTAGATTTATTATATGCATCAAAATTCCTTTATAAACCCTTGTTTTTAATATGGTTGTGAGATCCTTGGGGTGTCTGGGTGGCTCAGTTGGTTGAGTGTCTGACTTCAGCTCAGATCATGATCTTGGGGTGCTGGGATTGAGCCCTATGTTGAGCTCTGAGCTCAGAGGGGAGTCTGTCTGCTTCTCCCTCCCCCTCTGCCCCTCCCCCCAATCGTGTTGTCTCTCTCTCTCCCAAATAAAAATAAAATCTTTAAAAAAATATGGTTGTCGGGTGCCTGGGTGGCTCAGTTGGTTAAGCGACTGCCTTCAGCTCAGGTCGTGATCCTGGAGTCCCGGGATCGAGTCCCGCATCGGGCTCCCTGCTCGGCAGGGAGTCTGCTTCTCCCTCTGACCCTCCTCCCTCTCGTGCTCTCTGTCTCTCATTCTCTCTGTCGCAAATAAATAAGTAAAATCTTAAAAAAAAAAAAAAAATATGGTTGTGAGATCCTTGAGGGTAAACACCATGCCTCAGTATGCTTGTTAAAATGCCTGGTGAGAAAAGACACATCTAAAGAGGTTGAATTGCACAGAAAAACATGGGAGCAAAAAAAGAGAGAGATGTGCCAAAGGCATCCATAGCTAGAATCAATCTCCTTCTCTCTCTTTCTTTTATCCAAAATTCATAGAAAATTCTAGAAAATGTAAGCAAGCAAAAATCAATTAAAAATGAAAAATCACCTGTAATTCCATTGTTCAAACGTGTTTTCTGTTAAATTTTTGTTACCCCTGCCTCCACCCCTTGCCTTGGAATTATATGAGGTATAAAGGTTATACTCTTGATTTTCAGTTATAGGTATAACCTAAACAACCCTCTTTGGTAATAAACCTAAATCTACATCTATTCTTAATGGCACAGCATGATTCTTTGCCTTAAATATTTTACAGATTATATTAGCCATTTAAGTAAATTTTTATTTTTATTATTTTAAACAATGATGTAATGGGAAGCCATATATATACATAATTGGTTGCATGGTGTTTATTGTTTTCTTTTGAGATCATGCTTCATTATTTTTTAACTCTATTTCATGTTTTTTCCATATGAATGCATATTATTTGTAAAGATTTTCTCCAGACCCTCATTTGTATTAATTTGGAAATATTCAAACTCTTCAGAGCATTGTATCTTCTTATTTATTTATTCATTTAATAAACAGTTTGGAACCTCCTATTTGGTTGGCACAAATGAAGGTAACAAATATGGCTTTATAGTCTAGTGGAAAGAGTCATAGAAAAACTCAGGTAATCAGAAGAATAAATAAGTGATTTATATTTGCAATGAGAGTTATGAGATAGTTAATCTAGTGGATAGTCAGGAAAGGTGTCTTCATGAATGGAAATTTAAGCTGAGACATGATATGGGCAAACTGTAGGAGGAAGAGCATTAGAAGAACCAGTTTGTACAAAGGTCCTAAGGCTACACATTTTTGAAGACCTGAAATATTGGCATGATTAAAGCATAATGAGCAAGGGAAACAATCATACAAGAGGAGCTAGGAGAGTCTTGTAGACTTTGGTAAGGACTTTAAATGCTGTGGGTTGCATTGTGCAGCTATTAAAATTGTAGTCATCTACGAAACATATTTGTAATTTGCCTTAGGAATATTTTAAATCATTTCATGTTTATTAAGAAACAGGTAGCCATGTCATTTTCCACTGTGAAACAGTTCTAATTAATTATTTAAGATTTAAGACAATAGGGATCATTAGAGGTACACCATTTAAAGAGGCAATGATTCGGTCAGATTTATGTTCTAAACACATATTTGGGTTTGTCTGTTTTTTTTTTTTTTTTTACCTGTATATAATGGAAGCATACATCTTATATGTGCTGTAATTTAAATTCATCTTTAATTTTAACCCTGAGTTTTATCAGTTCTGATGACTGTTGCATTTGTAGCAGGATGTGGCTCTATAAGAGGTGGGGTAGAGCCAGGACCTAACTGGATCCTTCCAGCAGGTGAAGGCTCTTGCCTACAGGAAGATATCACAGGATGTGATTTTACAAAGACAATTCTTTCTGTGCCAGGCTAGATTTTGAGAACTACATAGAAAATTAGGAAACTAATTTTGAAAATGTGAAAATTTTGAAAACCGAAACGGACCAATTCTTACACAAATGCTTAGGAGTATTTCGTTTAGGAGTGTTTTTCCTGAATTGAATTATACTGCTTTCCTTTATTCTTCCTTCAGTGGCTTTAACCAGTGAGTTATATAACTACATACCCAAAATAGAATTGCAGAGCCCTGTATCTATCAAAAAACCAACACAGAACCAAGGATTAAAAGTTTATGGCAACACTCTTCTTAGAATACATTATGGATACTATTTAATTAATTCCTACTCTATTAGACACTGTGTTTCATGCTTCTCATGGATTATTAGCTCCATTTGTCATATCAACTCTGCAAGATAGGAATGGATATTTCCATTTTCTATGTGAGGAAACTGAAGGTGCATCACTTTCTCAAAGTCACAGTACCTTAAGTGGCAGAGCTAAGATTCAAACTACATCTGTTTGTTATACCAAGATAGTAGTAACTTTTCTATTACACAATTTTCTTTGAAGGAATTTCCTGTAACATCATGTCTCATCATCAGGGACTCTACTAGCCATATGGCATCATTTTTGTGCCAATTTCAGAGAGCGCCTCCCAAATGTATGCTGTACAGCCTGGTGCCAAAGTATATGACTTGGCAAACAGAGCACACACTGAACTTCAGTCTCCACTCACTTTCCTAACCAGGATCCTAGGGATGTGAACATGTACAAGACTGCAAGTGAAGACTTCAAACATGATGGAAAGTATATTATATCCATAAGTGATCTAAACCGAAATAAGTCTACTTATATTTGAAAACCAATTAAGTTGAACTGCAATAAAACAAAAATAAGTCCTTAGCTTTTCCCAGTGAATTTGGTTATTCTGAATATTAAATTTTATTCCCAGGCATAATTCAGAGTACAGCTTTCTGTTATATCCTGACAAATTCTATACAACATTGTTAATTATGTGTCTGGTATCTGCTTCATAATGGGATTTAAGCTTGCTTTTTCCAACTTCCTTTTCTAAATTATTAAATCTAGGTGAAGTAAAATACCCAATTAAGTTTCATTTTATAATATATATTTATTAATTAAAAAGTTAACTATGGAAAATTACAGACATTGAAGGAGTAATATAAGCCTTAGGCAACTATAATTAACAGGAATCAAAACACTGGCTTCATTTGTCTATTAAATTTTAAAAAATCTTTTTTGCCTAGCCCTTTTTGATAGTGGAACATGGAGTGGGTATGAGAAGTCTAGTGCAGCCAGATGAGGTTAGAATGTCATTTTAAAATGAGATCTCAGTGTGTGACTTCTGAGACTAGTTCAGAAACATAACACAGTTTCCATCTGCCTTTCTCTCTCATGAGACATCCACCCTTCGAATCCAGCTGTCATGCTATGTCAAAGTCCCAGCCACATGAAGAACCCATGTGTAGGAGTTCTGGCTGAGAACTCCCAGTAAGATCCTAGTTCATAGCAAGCATCAACCACCAGACACTTGACTGAGGTGGCCTTTGAGATGACTTCAGTGCCCAGGGGCTGTCAGCTTGCAACTGCATAACAGACCCCATGGGTCAACTGCCTAGCTAAGGCCAGTCACCCCAGAATGATGAGACATAAGAATAATGAATAATTGCTATTGTTTTTGCCAGTAAGTTGGGAATAAGATAATCAAAGCCTTTCTACTTCATAGAGAGAATAACATATATGCTCATAAGCATCAGAGAACAGTAACAGCATTTACAAAAACAAAAGATGTCGTTGGCAGGTGAGATCAATGTAGGTCATTGTATCTGGAAAAAGCTTCAGGAAGAAAGTGGCATATTAGCTGGATATTGAAGGTGGAATAAGTATAAAATCCATTCAACGAGACTGTATCAATTAATAAAATCAAGTAGCATGGTATAGAAAGTGGATTCACATTTTACCAAATAGAAAATGATATTTTAATGATTTTTTGGAGGAGATTAAAATTTAAAGAATTACAAATATAGAAGTTAGTAAATAACTTTAACATTGTTTTTCTATATTTGGAATCACCATTTTACCTTGAATCATATTAAACCACATTGTCCTAATGCCGGGAAAAAGAGGATTGTACCTGGACCATGCAGAAGGGCCAAACATTTGATCTATAATGAGAAATAAAAATATGTTACATTACTGCATTTATAAGCTAGAGAAGTTATGCAGTTAAGTACATTTGAATTAACAAATATCATAATGTAGATGACATTTTTAGGAAAATAATTTGATGAAAAAGTTTTAGATTGATAGCCTCTGCGGTTTTATTCATTTGCATTTTGACAATGAAAAGTTTGCCAAACCATCTCTTAATTAAGAACATTGTGCATTGTTTTTACTCTGATTCTGCTATCATAAATTTCACTTTAAATTTCTAAGACCTTTTGGCAAACCAAGAGATTACTATATTGTATGATGCTGTTTTCTGTACCCAAATGTAGTGTTAAGTCCTTGAGTAGACAAAGTATCCAAAGGTTACATTTCCTCTCAGATTTATTGAATGTTGGTCACTAATGCAGAATCTATAATTTTATCTTCCTCTAGTAGAGAATTTGAACTAGCTCATCCACATTGTGGTAGCTTAGATTACGGTTCATCAAATATTCACTGCCTTGGGCGCCTGGGTGGCTCAGTTGGTTAAGCAACTGCCTTCGGCTCAGGTCATGATCCTGGAGTCCCTGGATCGAGTCCCGCATCGGGCTCCCTGCTCGGCAGGGAGTCTGCTTCTCCCTCTGACCCTCCCCCATCTCATGTGCTCTCTCTCATTTTCTCTCTCTCAAATAAATAAATAAAATCTTTAAAAAAAATATTCACTGCCTTCTTTCCATGGAAGTTGTCCTCATGGGCTTAGAATTTGGCCATGTGACTGGCTGTGGCCAGTGGGTATGAACAGCAGTGACAGTGTGCCAGTTCTGAGCTGAGACAGTAGAGAAGCACACCCCATGTATCCATTACTCTTTTAGATTGGATCCTGAAATGACCGTATGTGAAGTAGACCTGAACTGAATCCAAAGCTCATAATGTCGTTCAGCCTATTTAAGCTCAGACAAAATAAATGGAACGGTAGCCAACCAGTAGACATATGAATGTGAAATCCATGTCTAATATTGTAAACCACCATAGCAGGATTTTTGCTATACAGTATTATCACAGCAAAACCTTAGTACATATGTTTACAAAAATTAAAGAGTTTTATTCCCTTAGGTTTTCAACTTTTCCTGAGACTATAAGAATAAAATTTGCCAAAGAAAAGAGTTATCAATTTATTCTAACATATTTGTTATTTTCCAAATACAAAAGGATTCACAGATCATTTTCTAAAATTAATATTTTCCCCAAATTTTATTTTGCTGATGAAATTTCAATCACCCCTATGATCTACAAGTGAAATTTCTTTGTATGTATTCTACCTCCACCTGGATAAATTTTAAATATACTGATGTCTTCTTAAAGAATAAAACACAATCAGCATAGTGGCAGCTTCTATGAAACCATCTTTTGGAATATGAGGGATTTGGGGTCTGAATACATTCTGCTGGAAAAAAATGTATTCTTTAGTGAATAAGTGAGATTCTACAGATAAATAAGTTTTCTTATAGTGCTACACTTTCTACCAAAAAAGAAGACAAAAGTCAAAACCAAAAAACAGTCAACGAATAGAGAAAAGAAGTTATTATGTTGTGTAGACCTATCACTGACATGTACTCCAGACAATTTTCTTATTTCTCAATCCATACTTTGCTACTCACGTAATTTTAGTTTTAGTAATTCCTAACATTTACTCAACCACCCTCTGGATTGGTTGCCAGGTTTTGATTGCCTCACACATACTTCTTTGCATAGAGAAATTGTGTTGAGAAGTTCAGCCATCACCTCCCTAGACTTTTTCTTACTGTACAGAGCAAGATCTTGTTGATGAATGTATGATAAAACTATCATTTGGAATGTAAGCAAATATTTCAGTTTCCATTCTATATCCCACTCTACTTTATAATTTTGCTTCTGATTTATATTCTAACTGAAGCTTAATTTTGAACCAACCTAATCTGCAGACTATGTATTTTCTTCAATCCTTCAATGAACATGTGCTACTTATATTTATCTTTTTAGGTCATAAAACAGTATTCGATTTTTCTAGAGATCATAAATCTCGTATGCAAAATGAAAACCCAAGTGGTCCACCCTTGTGAAATTTGAACAAAATTGCTAAGTTAAATAAATAGTTATTTGAGTTGGATCGTTTAGATATTCACTTGCTTCAAAAAGGGAAATAGATCATATTTGGGGGGCCAATCTCCTATCTAATTAATGAGTTAAACATTTTTGAGTAATATTTTTTATTTCTTTAAGATTTCTTAAATCTTGATTGCGTACTTGATTCTTCCAATAACCCCATGAAAAAACAAGGAATACATCCCAAAACATAATAATTTGATAAATGGTAACTGCTGAAATATTTGATAAGTAACTGGATCCATTTGGAAGATAAAAGAAAGAAAATCAGTTTTCTGCCTTACTATTTATACTTTATATAGTTTTTTTCAATTGGATGAAATATTTATTGTGAAATAAAACTATAACTGTACTAAAAAGAATACAGATGAATATTTATTTATTTATTAAAGATTTTATTTATTTATTTGAGAGAGAGAGAGACAGAGAAAGAACATGAGTAGGGTGTGGGGCAGAGGGAGAGGGAGAAGCAGGCTCCTCGCTGAACAGGAAGCCCAACATGGGGCTAGATCCCAGGACTCTGGGATCAAGACCTGAGCCGAAGGCAGACGTTTAACCGTCTGAGCTACCCAGGTGCCCCACAGATGAGTATTTAACCAACATTAAGTGGGGACAGCTGGGTGTCACAATTGGTTAAGCAACCCACTCTTGATTTTGTCTCAGGTCGTAATCTCATGGTTTTGAGATCAGGCCCCATGTGGGGCTCTGTGCTCAGAATAGAGTCTGCTTGAGATTCTCTTGCCCTCTCTCTCTTTCTGCCCCTCCTGCCTGTTCTCGCTCTCTCTCCCTCTCATAATGAATAAATAAATCTTTCAAAAAAATGACATCAGGATAAAATGGCTTTCTAAGCATTAAAACAAAAGTTGAAATTACAAGGAAAATGATGTTTGATGCAAGTACATTAAGAATATTTTAACACAATTGCATCAAATACCAGTAAAAATACTAAGAAATTACCCGATTAAAGATATATTGTAACATACATTACAGAATCAGTTGGGTTTCTCTTTAAGAAAACAGATGACATCCATAGATGAGTGACTGAGGAGATTTTAATAAAATAACTTGTTATAAATATGTGGGTGGAATTAGGAAGAATCCTGAGTCAAGAAACAGTTGATTGAAAGCCATTACCTTCACTAGACCCAAAGATGCAAATAGAGCTAGAAATTATCAGAAACTGATTAGGCCAGTAGCTGCAGGAAACAGCTAACAGGAGCTGTGGTTTATGGTATTGATTATTGACTGCCCAGTAAAGATAGAGTTGATTTTGATTCCTTCTGATTCCATCTGATCTTCTGCCTCTTAGTGCCCCAAACCAATCAGAAGTCAGAGGACAAGGTATGTGGCCCATAGGGATTAGCCCAGTTTATGTGGCCCATAGGGATTAGCATCCTGGGGGCAGAGAGCAGGATGGAGAGTAAATTTATAAGGACAAATGGAGAGTATTCCAACATAGTCTATCATACCTTTGGCATACCCACTTTTTCCTTCTAACCAAATGGAAAGCTTTGTCTGAACTCAGAGGTCATACAAGTCCTATCAGTTATTATATAACCATAATGTGTCTCAGTTTCATAATACTGTCACCTAAAACTTAAACTATTAACCCTTATCAGTGTTCTTAATATCGAGTAATTGATAAAGAAAAAGCAATATAAAGCCTAGCTGATACAGGCCTACTTCTGTGGATTAGAACCCATTAGGCTTGGGTTGATAATTATGTCTTTCTTCTTTCACAACCTATTCCAATTTTTATTCAATTGCTTTCAGCATCTTGCTGAATGAGTTTCATTATTTGAAAGGATGACCCAAATGTTTATTTCCACATAATCTGAGTATTTGGTGATCTTTTGGGTAAAGAACTATTAAGAATCTTCATGAATTCCTTTGGTTCCAGCTACACACCTTATTGCTTCAATTGGCTTGGTGTAATCTAATCACCTTGTCCAATATAGCACCATTACCTGTCATTTTTCTTCAGCAGCACAGCATCAGAGACTATAATGGATGAGAAGTAGCTTTAGCTGCCAACTTACTGAATTTGATTGTCCCTCTTAGTGGAACATTCTTTCTTGGGCATTAAAACCTAAAATCTACTGAGTTAACAGCTGCAAGGGTAGGAAGTAGAAATTCCTCAAGTGGGTTATTAGGTGAAAAAGTTAGGGGAGCCATTCTCACCCTGTGCCCCTCTTTTCTTGAACACATGCATTCTAATGTTGAAAAAGATGGCACCACATATTGGTTGCTGTTTTAGGGCATGTAGTCTATCTCAAAAGACAACATTCTAGTTTCAGTGTATTATCTCCCCATTGGTACTATAACAAGAGTCTTCAGCAGCCGTTATACTGTTCTATCAAGCTATCTGTGTCTGGATGATGGGATACACCGTAAAACTTAGGGATTTTGCCAGAGGCAGTCTATTGCCATACTATCTTCATTACAATATGAGGGTTTTTGTTTGTTTGTTTGTTTTGGTTTTGTTTTGTTTTAATCAGAAGAAATGCTGAGTGTGTATGGTGATGAGTAAGTCGTTCTGAAAGCCTGTGGTGGCGTAGGCAGGGAAGACAATCCTTATCTAGAATCTATTTCTATTCCATAGAGGAAAAATTGCTGCCTCCACCATGATGAAAATCAGCTTGTCACCACATGGTGGTGGTGTCCTCGTCTCATCAGGGAGATGGCTTATTGGGGGCAGGACATTGGCTTCTGCTACTGGCAGGTGAGCACTCTCCAGTGCTGGTGGCAAATCAGCCTTGGAATAGGAAGTTCATGATACTGGCCTATTGTGCGCATTGTGAGAGCAGGAGAATGGTTAGGAAAGTGAAATCCAAAGAATGGGAAATTTCTTCTACTTAATTATTAGGAGACTCTCCCACAGTAGATTGATTGGGATCATGACCTGATGGAGTAATACAAATGTTTATTTCCATGTGATCTGAGTAGGCATATATTTGGATACAAACATCTTCACAGTCTGTGATAATTCTGATAGTTTATCCATCTACCTCTCCCTTTAAATTCCTAGCTCTAAGTCTGCTGGTGTCGTTTTCCTATTCTGAGCTGCCAATTATTAGGCACTGTCCATAAATTGATGTAGGTTTGTGCTTCAGAATTTCTCTTCTATGTGAAGTAGATAAGCAGATGTATCAACTGACATTATTCTAAATCCTGGGAAGATTTCATCAAGATTAGCCCTGGGAGTGACTGTAATTCTGTAAATCCGCTTTTAACTGGCACCATTGCACCAACAGATTCATCTAAGAACAGGTCCATAGTACTTCATCTGTTAACTGATTATAGAGAACTTCCCACAAGGCTATAAATGTTGGTGGAGGTAGAGGCAGCGAAGCAGTAAGAACAGGTACCATGGGAGTCTGAGCCATCTCCTCATCCAGCTTTCTAGTGCCTTCTAGACTTGTTCAGGCTTCTATATACTATTTTCATTTTTCAATATAAGGCTGCTCTGCATACCTAATTTTATAATTTGATGGATCATACAAAGCTCAAGTCATAGTAGGCACTGTGGGTCACATAAACATTTGCTGTTTCATGGCCAGTGTTAAGTCTCTACCAGGGCCCAGTAGCTTTTCAAATAGAGGAAATGTTTTTAAGCATGGGAAGGCACGACCTCATGCCAAAACTTGTGCTGTGATTTTCATATTGTAGTTTTCCGTAGATTCGATATAACACCTGAGTTTGTCGCAGACACTTTGAATACCATTTTGTCATTTAATCATAATGCCTGAAAATATAATATATATTATATTATATTATATTATATTATATTATATTATATTATATTATATTATATATATTATATTATATATCAACATAATCAACATAATAATATATATAATACCTTGCATCTGAGCTTGGAACTGCTGCAGAGTAGTTTATACTCTGAATCTTATTCAAAATGGGTACCCAGGTAAATGGCCCAAAGCATGACACGCAAATATGGCAAGTATTACCTTCAAAATCCAAAAAGGCCCAATAAGCGCCATGTCTCTTCTTACTTGTGAGTTGTACTAAACTAAATAATTATTAAATTGAATAAAAGATGGCAATGGATTGTAAAAGACTACTTATCTTTAAAGAATACCTCTTTATTTTTCATTGCTTTTGCATGAAAAGAGAACAGAAATATCCCTGATATCTCTATTTGTATCATCTAATCTGTGTTTATATTATCTATGTATTCATATGTATATACTTATACACTTGATCCTTGAACAACATGGGTTTGAACTGTGTAGGTGCATTTACACGTGGATTTTTTTTTTTAAAGATTTTTTATTTTATTTTATTGAGAGAGACAGAGAGAGAGAGCATGAGAGAGAGGAGGGTCAGAGAGAGAAGGAGACCCCCTGCTGAGCAGGGAGCTCGATGCGGGACTCGATCCCGGGACTCCAGGACCATGACCTGAGCTGAAGGCAGTCGCTTAACCAACCGAGCCACCCAGGCGCCCTGTTTTTTTAAGATTTTATTTATTTGAGAGAGAGAGTGAGAGAGAGAGAGCAGGGGGAGGGCAGAGGGAGAGCAACAAGCAGACTCCACGCTGAGCGGGGAACCTGATACGGGGCTTGAGCTCACGACCCCGAGATCATGACCCAAGCCAAAACCAAGAGTCAGACACTCAACTGACTGAGCCATCCAGGTGCCCCTACACATGGATTTTTTTATAGTATTGCACCATACATGTATTTTCTCTTCTTCATGATTGTCTTAGTAACATTGTCTTTTCTGTAGCTTACTTTGTTGCAAGAAAATAGTATAAAATACTGATAAACATACAAAGTATGTGTTCATCGACTGTTTACTGGGGAAGCTTCCAGTCAACCGTAGGCTATTAGTAGTTAAGCTTTGGGGAAGTCAAAAGTTATACATGGATTTTCAACTGCATTGGTTGTCGGGTAGCCTAGTCTCCACATTGTTCAAGGGTCAACTACATGGCATTTTACAAACAGAGCATAAGAATGTATTAATACATTTTCCGATTTTGTTTTCTCTTTTAAGGGGTTCTCCTCATATTACTTAAGCTTGGAAGGATTATCTCAATTGATTTACTATCTTAAGGCATCTTTTGATATCTTGTCTCAACTCTAGAAGTATGGGAGGGAACCTGCATAAGCAGACCTTTGTCTTTTTGACATTTTATTTTGAAATAATTATAGACCTACAGAAAAACTGCAAACACAGTAAAGAAACTTCCCGTATATTCTTTTTTAAAATTTAATTTAATTTTATTATGTTATGTTAGTCACCATACAATACATCATTAGTTTTTGATGTAGTGATCCACGATTCACTTGTAGTGATTCACGATTGTTTTCATATAACACCCAGTGCTCCATGCAATACTTCCCATATATTCTTCACCTAGCTTTCCCTAATATTAACATCTTAAAAACCTTTGTAACACTATCAAGAAGAGAAAACTAACTTTGATACAATACTATTAAGTAATTTACTGATCTTATTTGAATTTTGAAAGTTTTCCCACCATTGCCCTTTTTCTGATTCAGAATCCAATCCTGAATCTCATGCTCTGTTTGGTTGTCATACTTCCTTACCTTCCTTCTAGGATAGTTCCTCATTTCTGCAGTCTTCCTATGTCTTTCAAAACCTTGACACTTTTGAAGACTCCAGGCCAGTTATATGTAGAATGACATTCAATTTGGGTTTTTGCTATGTTTCCACATGATTGCATTGATGTTATACATTTTGGACAAGAATATTACAGGAATTATTTGCCTTTCTTTTTGCACGATATCATGAAGTACATGAGGTTAATATATCTTCTTGCTGGTAGTGTTAACTTTGATCATATGGCTAATGTGGTGTCAGCCAGTTTCTTTCACTTGAAAGTTATAATTCTTCTTTTTGTAATTAACAAGTTTCTTGTGAGGATACTTTAAGGCTATCCAAATATCCTGTTCCTCATCATACTCTTACCCACTAATTTTAGCATCCATGGATGATGATTCGTGTCTGCCATAACTATTTTTGTGGTATATGTTTAATGATGAATTTCTATTTTGTTTATCCCTGCTACATTTTTAATTGGAATTTTCCTGTAAATGAGGAGCCAATTCTTCTCCTGCATTTATGTGACTTTTTATTCACTCATTCATATATTGATATGGATTCACATATATTTATTTTATTCTCTTTCTTATAATCCAATATTATTATTATTATTATTATTATTATTATTATTATTATTATTATTATTATTTTGTTGCTAAATTTATGTCAACTTTAGCATTTGGCAGCTTTGAGTTAGCTCCTGTGTTCTTTCAATATGCCCCCATTTCCTTTTATGTATGTTCTTACTTACTGGCAACTCAAGATGTTTCAGGGTCACATTGTATATCTCTGTGCCCCAGCTCTGACAGCAACCACTTCCCAGGGACCTAGTTCCTTTTATTGAAGAATAGTATTGAGAAGACTAGTGTGGGCTAAGCAGCTTCCTCCTTTTCTTTTTTCGTTCTTTTTTTTTTTTTTTAAGCAGCCCCTTTTTTAAAGCAATTTTATTGCTGAGAGTTCAAATCAGACATGAGATAATTGATGTGAGTCAACTTCAGAGTAATACTTCCCAGAACAAAAATCTCAGAAACTGTATGGAAACATTAAATGAGTGTGTGAATGTGGCTAAGGGTGAGGAATTTGCAACAGCAAATTAAACATCACACTCGAGAAAGTGGTAGAAATCCATTGTGGGAACTATTTAACTTCATTTGTAAAAGGAAAAAAAAAATTCACTGAACTTCTGATTATCAGCGGTTAGGAGATGAGGTATGACCTAAAACAGGGCACATTCTTATATTAGAAATTAATTATAGGGGCATGTGCGTGGCTCAGTCATTAAGCGTCTGCCTTCAGCTCAGATCATGATCCCAGGGTCCTGGGATCGAGCCTCACATCGGGCTCCCTCCTCGGTGGGGAGTCTGCTTCTCCCTCTCCCACTGCCCCCTGCTTGTGTTCCCTCTCTTGCTGTCTCTCTGTCAAATAAATAAATAAAATCTTTAAAAAAAAAAGAAATTAATTATAGGTTGCTGTGTTAATATAAGAGACTCCATTAGTTATTAAAAGTTTAGAGTTCCCATTCTTTTGGTGAGAAAATAGAGAATATGATATTATTCCAAATATAATGCTAGTACCAAAGGGTTTTAACATCTGAATTCCTAACACTAAAATCCTAGTCAATAAACTTAAAATGATGAATGTGATATTTCTTTACAACAATAAAAGGAGAAAAAAAATGCATCCCACTGTCAAGACTGTATTCATGGATTATGACTCTCTGAATTAATAATCTCATTATGAGTAACAAGCAAACTATGGATATTTTAGACATTATTTAAGAAATTGTGATAATTCAAAAAAGTAAAATCATTAGTTTTTTTTAGCTTTACAAAGGATTTTCCCCCTCTCTGAACCAAAAATGTAACATTAGAAAGTGAGACATTTTACTTATTTAAAATCTATTTCAGAAAAAGTCAGATTACCTAATCTCAAAGAAAAAAAGAATGATTGTGGTGGAAATATTCTCTTATTTGCACTTACGTTTAACTCCTTCTAATGTTCTCCCGTATAACACAGTCCTCACACTGAGGTGTCTCATCTTTTGTAGGAGTGTATTTATCATCATTCTTATTAGTAATATCATGACATTTTACTATCAGAAGATCTTTCTATAATCATGGCTAGTTTTGTGTACCAACTGAGGGCACTATAAAATGCCACTATTGGATCAATTGGATGAGTACTCCCTAATGGAGTACTCCCAATTTTTTATGGGAGTAAATTTTTTTTTTACTTTTTTTTTTTACCTTTTTTTTACCTTTTTTTACATTTTTTACAAATGTTTCCCCCCCAAACCAAAAAGATAACATTAGAAAGTGAGACATTTTACTTATTTCAAATTTTATTTCAGAAAAAGATTACCTAATCTCAAATAAAACAAGAATAATTGTGGGGCTTGTAATTTCAGTGGAAATATTCTCTTATTTGCACGTGTGTTCAACTCCTTCTAATGTTCTCCCATACAACACAATCCTCACAGTTGAGGTATAAAAAATGCCAGGGCTTGGGTTTAACACAACCCTATAACTTTAACCAGCATCTCAGGTTCACTTGAATTTAACCAAATAACAAGTTATAGAAAGATATCTCAATTCGGTATTAATCAGAATATAATCTATGTGGGAGATTCCAAATTCTGAGCCAAGGTACATGTGCAATTCTACCAAAATGGCAATGAGACTTACCGATCTCCAGCTATAAATCAAGATCATGTATTTCTCTTTATATTACTTCCACATTAATTGTGGATATTAATATGTACAATTCAAATAAAGACTGGACAGTACACAAAATATTTTTCTAAAATAAGAGGTTGAAATGAGATTACTTGAGGCATATTTTGCTAAAAATTACTATAACACATGCATCATTTTCTTAGAAAATTTTTTTATCAAACTCAACAACTTCATTTTAATATCTTTTTAGATTGCTAAACCTGAGGAATTCTAACTTTCAGAATTTAGTATTTTGTGTAACTACAAAAAATTACATTAGCTTAAATCATTATGATTTCCATTTCACATACTAGAATTTGAGAATTAAAACTATGGTCAGAAGAAAAAAACAGAATGTTCATGATTTCAGGGTCTGATTTAAATGACTTTGACCTTTGACAAATAGGAAGATTGAGTATGATCCCATAACCTGTTTCTCCAGCTCCTTGTATACATCTATCCCCCTTTCTTTATCTCTCCCCAGGGAGTGGCTTTGTCAGTCAGGTGTGATACAGGCAACTGGGCCTCTACTACTGATGTTCCCAATTCATGACTTAGGAATGAATCATAAATGGGGATGCATTCTTTTAAATAATCGATTCCAGGGTTTCATCCTTTGCGTCTATGAAAATAGTAAGGGGAACTATTTGCAATTTTTTTTAAACTTAATTAAAATTATGCACTTCTCAACACTAAATGAGATAACTGATTGTTAATTTTTTCCTTTATTTTGGTCAAAAGTTAAATCAACTCAGAATAATGTTGGAATATCTTTTTGTAATTTTCTATGACTTTAATTAGTACAGAAAATAGACAGGGAAACTTGCCACTTAATAAGTACAATTTCTTGGGCGCCTGAGTGGCTCAGTCGGTTAAGCGACTGCCTTTCGGCTCAGGTCATGATCCCAGGGTCCTGGGATCGAGTCCCACATCGGGCTCCCTGCTCTGCGGGGAGCCTGCTTCTCCCTCTCCCACTCCCCCTGCTTGTGTTCCCTCTCTCGCTGTGTCTCTCTCTGTCAAATAAATAAAATCTTTAAAATAAATAAATAAATAAATAAATACGATTTCTTATTAGTTAACAATTGAAAATAAACAGAGTCATTCGCAAGAATAATAAAAAATAAAGAAAAAGAAATAATAAAAAATGATCCTGTTACTATTCATATGTGCCCAAAATAAACAAACATTTAAAACTAATCAGGATGTGGTAAGAACCAAAAATGGAATATAAATACTAACAAATGAACCTAGCTGTATTACAAATGAAGTTAACTGTATTACAAATGAGTAACACATCTAAACTAAATGGAGTAGGGAAATCAAGAACCGATATAAGTAACTGTGGAAAACAGTGTCATGATTGGATACTGTCAGGCTAAAGATAAAAATGAACTCTAGTCCTTAAAATGTTTTTCATAGCAGTATGATTTAGCAATTCTGAAACTATTTTATGTGTATGCTAAAATTGAACAAATCAGAAAATACAGTGTGAATACAATGAGAGCCAGCTTTCTCACTTTTGGGAAAAGAAATTACAAATAAGGAAAAGAAGAAGGCTAGAATGAGCCAGGTAGTGTCAGATTTGAATTGGAGGCATCAGTATAAACTCATGGGTTTTGATTGATAAATAGAAAAATAGATGTGGGATGTACACACACTTGAACTCATATGGGGTTAGTACATAAACATCTATTTCCTAGTTTTGTCTGTGGACATGGCCTAGAAGCCATGACATCCTGGTAACAATGAGCACACCTAGCTCCCAGATCTTTGTTTATAAACACCATTCTCCAATAAAAAAGAACTAGAGCTCCTTAAAGAAATGCTTGATTCCAGAACTGTGGTGGGAAAATATGAGTAGTCTGAAACTTCTGGTCCCAGAGTGTAAGAAAATTAAAAAGGAAGGAAGGAAGGAAGGAAGGAAGGAAGGAAGGAGGAAGGAAGGAAGGAAGGAAGGAAGGAAGGAAGGAAGGAAGGAAGGAAGGAAGGAAGGAAGGAAAGGAAGAAAGGAAGAAAGGAGGAAAGGAGGAAAGGAGGAAAGGAGGAAAGGAGGAAAGGAGGAAGGAAGGAAGGAAGGAAGGAAGGAAGAAGGAAAGGAGGGAGGGAGGGAGGGAAGAAGAACACAAGAAACAGCCTGAAAGAGCCCCTAATGTTCAAAGCTGGAACAACTTTTCAATAGAGTAAATAAAGAGTGTTGGAATAGAACTCATAGAATAAAATAAATGTTCAAAGAAACTTATTGATATAAATAAGTAATCAGATTAATGAATAAATGGAGGAGACATGACAGGTCTTCCTTTTGTAAAATTCTAACCAATATGTATGGGGAGGGATAAGAGAAATAAAGGATATTCATTAGTCAGTCACTACAGCAATAATTGTCGCAGAGAAGATCCATTGATGAATACTAAAATTAGGGAAAATTAGGGGAAAAGTTTGATGAGGAAAAGATTTGCATAGTCTCAAGCATGTCCCCCAAGATACTTATGAAGTACAAAAGGAAAGAATAACTTTACTGTGGGGAAACCCAACAGACACCATCTTAACCAAGTGATCAAGGTAAACATCACCAGGAATAACACATATCAACATCATGAACCCTTGATATGATGCCCTGAGAAGGGTACAATATTATTGTGGTACTTTTGAAAAGAATGCATAATCTCAATCTAAACATGACGAAACATCCAATCCCAAATTCAGGGTCATCCTCCTACAAAATTACTGATCAATACTCTTCAAATGTGCCATCTTCATGAAAGGCAAGGAAAGACAGAACTGCCATAGATGGTATAACAAGTACAAATAACAACCAAATGTAATGTGGGACACTGTGTAGAATCCTAGAAAAGAAAAATAACATGGGAAATTGGTAAAATTTGAAAAAGGTCTGTGGTTTCATTAATATGTACCAGTGTTACTTTTTTTTTTAAAGATTTTATTTATTTATTTGACAGAGAGAGCGATAGCGAGAGCAGGAACACAAGCAGGGGGAGTGGGAGAGGGAGAAGCAGGCTTCCTGCCGAGCAGGGAGCCCGATGTGGGACTCGATCCCAGGACCCTGGGATCATGACCTGAGCCGAAGGCAGACGCTTAACGACTGAGCCACCCAGGCGCCCCCAGTGTTACTTTTCTGTTCTTGATAATTTTACTATGGTAATGCAAGATATTAACATTAGAGGAAGCAGCATGAGAGATATAAGAAACTCTTTGTACTATTCTTGAACACTTCTGTAAGTCTAAAATTAGATTAAATAGTTTTTGAATAAATTTTTAAAAGGGACTTTGAAGTAGAAACTTGGGGGCCCATGATGTCTTCAACTTCCTCATTTTGTACATTATAGGCCCCAAAATATTGAAGGACTTACCTACAGCACACAGTTTGGGAAAAGCCAAGATGAGAACTTCGAGCATTGCCAAGTTTTTGGTATTACTTTCCTGTGGTCCAGTGTATAAAAATAAGAGCTTCATTCGTCAGAAATTGGTAACTGTTGGGCATCCTGTCTGAATTAGACCTTTGCTAGGAAGTTTCAGCTTCCGGGGTTTACACAATGTGGAGATGAATGTCAAAATTCTTTTACATATCTTTTGTCATACTGTCAGTATGCATTACATTGACTAAATTACATTGAATAAATACAGCAGTGACAAAAATGCTCTATCGCAGATAGTCTTGCTTGTCTATACTGAAGATTAGTAAAGCTGCCAGATGTTACTAATTTAAGGGGAAAAAAATCAAAATTTATAAACAAGATATATTTAATTATATTTATTCACATTTTAAAAAATCCTCAACTTTTGAAATGTGAATATCAAGATGCCTTAATTTGGGAAGAAATGTTTGATTCACAAAATAGTAAGTTATACAGGCTAGAAGCACATTTATTTAAAAAAATATTTTTCTTTAATTTCAAGCCATCAGTTATAACTTAAAGAAGTTTTATTTGTTTTTAAAACAGAGACAAGAACTATTTAACCTGCAATGCTGTCTCATTTCCTTATTCATTAACTGTCCAGTTTAGCATTCAGTCAATGAATGTTATCTTTAGGCCTGACAATAATTTTCCTAAATTTCTTTATTGAAAGGTATTCTTTTCATGTCCATCAAAGTAGAAATTAACAACAAAAAAAATATATTAAAAAATGTTAATGGTGGAAGCAAAAAAAAGGGGGGGGATCAGCTCTTACTTGGATTCATGTTATTTATAGATACAAGTCGTCAGGCATATATTTCCAAGCTGAGAGCCTTGGAAGTTTGGTAAGCCCCAGAACTACTCTTGAGAGTTACCTACGTGGTATGAAGTGAGTTAGGCCGGTCAGAGCTGCCTGTTTCCACATATCTCCACTGCTGAATTGCCCATTACCTGGGACTCTGGCATTAGTGTTTTAGAGATAATACCTGTCTATGATGAGAGGAGAGAAAGCTTATCAGAGAGCCTTGGATTTGGGGTTGTAGAATGTTTTACCAATAATTTTTTTTGTTGCCTTAGACATACCACTTTATATCTCTTGTTCTACATTTCCCTTCTGAAAAAGTTTCTTCAATTTTATCATTCTATCTCTAGTATTAAAGAAGATGCCACTGAAGTTCACAGAACCACTGTGCCTGGACCTTGTCTGACTCTATCACGGTGTTACCTTTCTATCTTCCTTGCCAGGAATATAATTCATATGCCAAATTTTAAACCAGTTTTAAATATTTGTATATAATCTTTTTTGTTCCTTTTCTTTTTTTAAATTTAAATTCAATTAATTTACATATAATGTATTATTAGTTTCAGAGGTAGAGTTCAGTGATTCATCAGTTGTATATAACACCCAGTGCTCATTCCATCACATGCCCTCCTTAAGGCCCACCACCGTGTTACACCATCTCCCCACCCCCCTTCTCTCCAGCAACCCTCAGTTTATTTCCTATGGTTAAGAGTCCCTTATGGTTTGTCTCCCTCTCTGATTACATCCTATTTTATTTGTCCCTCCCTTCCATTATGATCATCTGTTTTGTTTCTTAAATTCTACATGAATGAGATCATATGGCACTTGTCTTTCTCTGATTGACTTATTTCACTTAGCATAATACCCTTTAGTTCCATCCATGTCATTGCAAATGGCAAGATTTCATTTTTTAATGGCTGCGTAATATTCCATTGTATATATATATACACCACATCTTCTTTATCCATTCATCTGTGGAAGGACATTTGGGCTCTTTCCATAGTTTGGCTATTGTGGACATTGCTGCTATAAACATTGGGGTGCAGTTGCCCCTTCGGATCACTACATTTTTATCTTTGGGGTATATACCTAATAGTGCAATTGCTAGGTTGTAGGGTAGCTCTATTTTTAACTTTCTGAAGAACCTCATACTGTTTCCAGAGCGGCTGCACCAGTTTGCATTTCCACCAACAGTGTAAGAGGGTTCCCTCTTTCTCTGCATCCTTGCCAACATTTGTTGTTTCCTGATGTTAATTTTAGCCATTCTGACTGGTGTGAGGTGGTATCTCATTGTGGTTTCGAGTTGTATTTCCCTGATGCCGAGTGATGTGGAGCATTTTTTCATGTGTCTGTGGGCCATTTGGATGTCTTCTTTGGAGAACGTCTGTTCATGTCTTCTGCCTATTTCTTTTTTTTTTTTAATTTTATTTTATTATGTTAATCACCATACATTACATGATTAGTTTTTGATGTAGTGTTCCATGATTCATTGTTTGCATATAACACCCAGTGCTCCATTCAATACATGATATTTCCTTTGCTGTGCAGAAGCTTTTTATCTTGATGAAGTCTCAATGGCTCATTTTTGCCTTTGTTTTCCTTGCCTTTGGAGACGTGTCTAGCAAGAAGTTGCTGTGGCCGAGGTCAAAGAGATGACTGTCTGTGTTGTCCTCTAGGATTTTGATGGATTCCTGTCTCACATTTAGGTCTCTCATCCATTTTGAGTCTATTTTTGTGTGTGGTGTAAGGAAATGGTCCAGTTTCATTCTTCTGCATGTGGCTGTCCAATTTTCCCAACACCATTTGTTGAAGAGACTGTCTTTTTGCCATTGAACATTATTTCCTGCTTTGTCGAAGATTTGTTGAGGTCCATTTCTGGGTTCTCTATTCTGTTCCATTGATCTATGTGTCTGTTTTTGTGCCAGTACCATACTGTCTTGATGATGACAGCTTTGTAATAGAGCTGGAAGTCTGGCATTGTGATGCCACCAGCTTTGGGTTTTTTTTTCAATATTCCCCTGGCTAGTCAAGGTCTTTTCTGGTTCCATACAAGTTTTATGATTATTTGTTCCAGCTCTGGGAAAAATGTTGATGGTATTTTGATAGGGATTGCATTGAATGTATAGATTGCTCTAGATAGCATAGACATTTTAATTACAATATTTGTTCTTCTAATCCATGAGCATGGAATGTTTTTCTATTTCTTTGTGTCTTCCTCAATTTTTTTCATGAGTGTTTTATGGTTTTCAGAGTACAGATCCTTTACCTCTTTGGTTTATTCCTAAGTGTAGTGAACAGGGAATGAGGTTCTGGGGCAAAACTCTCTTATCAAAAAACATACATTTGTCAGAGATAGTAAATATAACTTTCATTTAATGGCTTAAGGTTCAAATAACATTTTACACATATCACTTAATCTTCTAAATAGCCCTAAAATAGATATTATGTGATTTTATGGAAGTTGAATCTGGAGCTAAGAGAATGGATGCCTAGGATCATCCATTAGTTAGTAAAAGTTGGAGCACATCCAGCTACCCCACTTTCCACTCTATCATACTGTCTTGTGGACACACCAATTAGCATAAGTTGTTTGATAAATGGAGAGTTCTGGAACCACATATGGACTCTTAAGTCTTTTTCAGTATCTGTGCTTAATAATAAGTGGGTGAAAGGAAAAGAGGAAGACAAGTATTATTTGACATTTTATTTTGTTTTAGCCTGTGCAGATGGTGCCTCCTTTGGGCATTTCTCCCTACAATCTCCTCACAGCATTCACATGGAATAAGCAGTGGTAGCTTGGGAAATTCTTTTATAGGAATACCTCTCTTGACTTTGAGGTATAGAAAGAGAAAGACTTTGAATGAATACACTTGAAAGTGAACACTGCATTATATGAGACTTGAAATACATCAAACCTAAAGAGCCTTACTTCTGAGCCTGTTCTTGAAAGGGCTTGAGAAGGCAGAATGAGTCATGTATATGATCGAAATTAAAGAAAAACTGTCCAAAATTCTCATTGACTGTCACATTTCTAAAGTTAAAAAAAGTGAAAAATGTGATTGTATAGCAAGTCTCATCCTGAAATCCTAGAAAATGACAGTTCTTAGGACTGTAGGGAGGGGGCAAGGGAGGAAGACTGGTTATACAGAACAAAGAAAATTAAAGTAAAAATTCTTAGAGCTTAGAAAATATTAATTTTAGGTAAGAGAATAAATGAAATCTTTACTCAGGGAATCAGCAATAATAAGGCTGATTAGTCAAATTAAAAACCTTTGACTTCAGAATCATGATTACATAGATATGAGAAAAATCCTAGCTTGTGGTCCTGGGCAGCTCCTTAATTACTATATGTATGTACCTTATAGTACATTAAGTATGATATCTGCAATACAAAAAAATTTTGTTCAGGAAAAGCTGTGAAATGGATACCATACACCTTTATTACCTCTCAACATATACCACTTCCCTTTTTGCTGTCCCTTTAACCAATACACACCTAGTGCAGAGTTTGGGCAATGACTGCTTAGTTTCTATCCTGACATCACTCACTTACCAACCTACTGACCTTGGGCCAGTATCATAACCAGGAGATTCCAGGACCCTTCGCACAGTCTAAGGCCAAATCTATTCTGACTGGTTAGTGTCTGTACAATATTGATTTTTTTTAATATGACTAATAATACTCCCAGAATCAAGCACTCTCATTCATTGTTTGTAGATGCATAAAACATTTCATAAACATACACAAAACTGGTAACAGTAATTACTACTAGCGATGGAACTTAGATGAAGGAGGGAGAAGGAGGAATTTCTTTTCACCATATATGATTTAGTTAAGTTTGTACCATGAGTATATATTGTCTCATCAAAGCAGTGATTATTTTTTTCTTAAATTGAGCAAACTTACAAACATAAATCTAGGGAATCTATAAAATAATTAATTGAAATAAGCATTTCTATGATTCCCCTTAGAGAAGCAGCATATAGGAATTAATGGTGTCCTATCTGCAGTATTTGTTTTTCATTTGTGTCTGAGCTGAAAACCTCTCATTCAATTTAGTACAAGTCAGTATTTGAAAGTATTTTGTAAAATCTTTCTTTTTTTCATTTTTAATTATCTGCAATAATTCTGAGAGGCAGTTGCCTTTATTACTGCATTTTATAGATAAGTATACTGGACTACAAAGATTTTTTTTTTAATTTTTATTTATTTATTTGAGATAGAGAAAGAGCAAGAGAGAGAGCATGAACAGAGGGGGAGGGGTAGAAGGAGAAGGAGAAGCAAGGAGACTGACTCAGGGCTTGTAGGGATCGATCCCAGGATCCCAAAATCATGACCTGAGCTGAAGGCAGATGCTTAACCAACTGAGCTACCCAGGCACCCCTGGACAAAGATATTAATTAGCTTGCTTAAAATCACACAGTATATGAAAGATAAGATTCAAATCATTTTTTACTTTTTAAAAATTTTATTCCTGTTATTTTTAAAACAGATTTTATTTTTCAGAACAGTTTTAGGTTCATAGCAAAATTGAGCAGAAGGTATGAGATTTCCCATATAGCCTGTCCCCACACAAGCTTAGCTTACCCCATTATCAACATCCTTCAGTAGCATGGTACATTTCTTATAACTGATGAATCCACATTAACATATTATAATTACCCTAAATCCATAGTTTAAATTAAGATTAATTCTTGGTGTTTTATATTCTATGGGTTTTGACAAGTATATAATGACATGTATCCATTATTATGGTATCATACACAGTATTTTCAATGCCTTAAGAATTCTCTACACTTTGCCTATTCACCCCTCTCTTTCCCCTAAGCTATGGCAACTACTGATATTTTTACTGTTTCATAGTTCTGTCTTTCCTGAGTGTCATATAGTTGGAATCATACAGTAATTAACCTTTTCTGATTGGCCTCTTTCACTGAGGAATATGCATTTAAGTTACCTTTATGTCTTTTAATAGCTTGATAGCTCATTTCTTACTATCACTAAATAATACTCCATTACCTGGATGCACCACAGTTTATCCATTTGCCTACTGATGGACATCTTAATTGCTTCCATGTTTTGGCAATTATAAACAAAGCTGCTGTAGACACCCATGTGCAGGTTTTGGTGTGGATATACATTTTCAGTTCTTTGGGTAAATAACCAAGGAGCGCGATTGCTGGATCATATGGTAACAGGCTATGTTTAATTTTGTAGGAAACCTCCAAACGGTCTTTCAAAATGATTCGATCATTTTGCATTCCCACAAGAAATGAATGAGAATTCCTGATGCTTCACACTTCATCCGCATTTGTGTTGCCTGCTTTAGAGTTTAGCCACTCTGACATGTGTGTAGCGGTATCTCATTGTTGTTTTAATTTGCATTTCTCTAATGACATGTCATGTGAAGCATCTTTTCATATGTGTATTTGCCATCTGTAACTTTTAAATTTTGGGGCCACAAATCTGTACACATTTTAAAACATTTGCCAGCAGATGTGGGGGGTCAACCTCTAGAATTAGAAATGAACGGTAGCTGATGTCTGAGGGCTGAGGGGTTGTGTTTGGAACAGGCTGAGATAGATATCAGAGGACTTGGATCCCAGCTACAGGACAGTATTCCAGTTACTAAACTTTCAACAAGTGGACCTTTTGAAAGTCATGATTTTCTTTGGAAAGACTTTTCTTATGTGAAAAATTAATTTTCCCTAGTCATTCTCTTGAATTATCAGGAAAAAAAAAACAAACACTTTCCAGCTTGTTAGGTACTGAATTGTACCCCCCAAATTCATAAATGGAAGCCCTAACTCCCAATGTGACAGCATTTGGAGATAGGGCCTTTAATGAGGTAATTAAGGTGAAATGAGGTCATAAGGGTGAGCCATAATTTCATCAATGTCCCCATAAGAAGCAGAAGAAACAGCAGAGACTTGCATGTGCAAAGGGCATGTGAGGACACAGAGAGAAGGCAGCTGTCTGTGAGCCAAGGACAGAGACCTTGGGAGAAACCCACCCTGCCAGTATTTTGATTTTGGACTTCCTGCTTTCACAGTGTGGAAAAATAAATTTCTGTTTTTTAAGCCACCTGGTCTGTGGTGGCTGTTTTGTTATGGCAGCCCTAGCTGACAAAAATACAGCTCAACAAAAATGAAATGAATTTATCCACATTAAGACACACCCAGGGTCTATGTGCTCTACGAAAATTACAAGTTACAAATGGAATTTAAGGCACTGCAGTGTATTCAGTATCTTCCATTTTGTCCTGGCTCAAATCTTTCACTGGATATTTTGAGTAGTAATGATGAAACTACTGGTTTTTTTTAAAGATATTTTTAATGATCCATAACAAAATAAAGGAATGGGAGAACCCCTTGTGATGGCAGAATATAAACTTGGTTTACTATAATGCAGTTGCACCATTCATGAAAATAGAAGGATTGCATCTTGTTCATATTTGTCTTTTTACTATAATTTGATGTACACAACATTAAAAGTACTGACACATAGCAGTTTTTGCCCCCCAAAAGTAAAATTCTGCTCCTGCAAAAACAGACCAACAAAATATATGCTAAAAGCATGAATCCTCCAGTATAACATTTTGTCTGATTTAAAATGATTCAAAACATTTAGCAAATGACATGACAACTAAAGGAACACAGTTGGATTTTGTTGTCTCAAAAACTTTACTTAAATATTTTATATCATGTTGATGTATTTTTATATTTATTTTTAATTTATTGTAGAAAAACTCAACTATATCTAGAAATAGAAAGAAAAGCATAATAAAGTCCTTCACCATTACCCATCATCAACAGTTATCAACACCTGGTCCATCTTGTGTTATTTATACTCCTACCTATTTCCTCTTTTTAAGTCATTTCTGAGCAAACCTAAGATGTTGTATTGTTTCATCTGTAAACACTTCAGTATGTTTCTCTGAAATAGCCCTTTTTTAAAGATACCCATGTTTTCATTATTATTCTAAAAATTTAACAATAAATCCCTAATATTGGAAAAGATTAATCATTTTTCAAATTTTTCCAATTTTCTCACAAATGCCACAATTGTTTTTACAGTTTTTTTTAATTAGGAATCAACTAAGTACTAGTTGCAATTAGTTCAGATATCTCTTAATTCCCTTTTAGTATGTAAGTATTCTCTCATCTCTCTTTTTAAATTACTTGCAACTTATTTATTGATTTAGAAATAAGATCCTTTGTCCAGTAGTTTCCTACAGTTTAGTTTTTGCTGATTGAATCCCTCATGTGTCTTTTAACATGTTCTTCTCTCTTTTTCAGAAGAGGTCATGGAGAGAACATGACTGCCAGTTGACCTTCGAGCTGGACCTGGGCAATCAGAGGTTCCCTGCCCTTTCCTCTATCCTTGGAAAGTAGCTCCACCCTCCATTTCAACAGTGGCAATCATTTTCAAGGGCTTAGCCCTGAGAGAAAGTAATGTGTTATTGAGACCATCTGGAGGGTATACATGACTGAGTCCAGTAAGGCCTCTGCACAACTTTTAAGATTTTGGTGGACAGGTGAGGAGATCTACTCATCCGGTGGCCACCCAAGACAAACCTCGTAAGTAAGTTTTCTTGCTTATTAAACCTGCCAACTACCAAACTGAAATGGTTCGCTTCTTTCTTTGGTCTCTCCTTGGCCTCTCACATTTCACCTGGGAAATTACAGAGTTTGTGAGCCAATGTTCTTGTGTATTTTTCTATAGATTAAAACTCGAGGCATGATAAGATGCACATTTATTAATTTTTCTTTTTTTTTTTTTAGCAATACTGTTTCATAGATAGTGTTGTTTGTCTCAAATGAGGTGCATAATGTGTGTTTATCTTGTGTTCTGGTGTTAGCAGTTGTTGATCAGTATCTAGATTAACTAATTCATTTGAGTATATAAAATAATATTATAATTCTATATATTGCATTATTTTATTATCTGCAGTTCTCCCTTAAAAGTAAAATTCTCTCTACTGTGTGATTATCCAAAAGAACAGTTATTGTAGAAAACAATTGGGTACATGCCTAATTTTTTACATTTATTTCACAATATAATGAGTCCATTTACCAGCATTTGAAGACAATAATGAGTAATTATTATTTTTTTAGTACCATGATGAACTCATATACTTAAATATATTTTAGGTGTTCAAATGCTCTTACTTTCAATGCTTAAATTTTCTTCTCTTCACTGAGTGTAAGACTCTTCAATTACTACTGAGTCCTTTACCATGACCCTCAGTATATTTGAGTTATTTTTTGCTATCTAAGCTAAAATGTTTCCATGCAGACTTTGTATGGTTCCTTCCATTATTTTCAAGGAGTCTTGGTTTGTTTTATATGAAAATTATATATCAAGACCACAATGTGGGCAATGAGAATGTTTTTTGCTACCAGATTGTCATTGTTTTAAGAATTTTCCAATGAACATGGATAGGAAAATCACTTTCTTAATTTTATATTTAGTGATTGCATTTCAATTTAATTGTATTTTATAATTACAATATATTGTACAATTACAAACTCAAACTTATTAAACTATATATATAAATTATGTGTGTGTATATATATATAAATATATATATATTTAGAATCTACATTTATCCCTATCAACTGCAACTTAATTCCCAACTCTCTTGAGTGACCAACTAGAAATAGTTTTTTTATTTGTTTTATTTTATATTCTCTCTCTCTCTCCCCTCCCCCTTTCCTGCTTCTGAAGCAGGAAAGTTAGAAAATTTATTATGTCAGTATAGCTGAAAAACGGTGGACCAGTGTTGTAGCAGGTGTTGAAAAGATTTGGAAGGTAAAGCCAACAGCATTTGATGATAGATTGTATGGGAAGAGTGAGGGAATGAGGGAAAACAAGAATAACTCTCACATTTTTGGCATACGCAAGAGGGTAAATGGAGATGACACTTGATGAGCTAGGAAAGACTGGGGGAGAAGTATATTTGAACGGGAAGAAGATTGAGAATTATTTGGATTTGTCAAGTTTGATATGCCTAGCAAACATCCAAGATTGGATTCAAGTACAGTTGGATATAGTCCCCAACCAGAATGTAAGCTCCAAGAGGACAGCTACTTTTGTGTGTTTGATTCACTGCTGTAGCTTCAGAACTTAAAAGAGACATATAACAGGTGTTCAATATTCATTGAGTGAATAAGCAAATAAATAAGCATTAAAATATATCTTAGAATGTAGCAAATATGTCTCTTCTTATTCCAAATGTCCACCTCTCCAGTCCATATAATTTTAATCTTCTACTTAAATCTGTATATAGTTTCAGTTTACAGAAATCATGATATAGGGACCATTTAATTCCTAATAGAAGAAATAAAAAAGTAACAGGCAGATGAGCCTTATCAGTCAATCAACTACTTAGATTTTAGTCTTTTGTTATCTTTATATCTGGTAGCTTATCATCAATTTTTTTTTCTTTCTGAGGTAAAATTTGAAACACAAAGAGAAACGAATGAAGGCTTTGTAATAGGTTCTCAGTGTGGTCTTGAATACAGTTGAATCTCAGTCCCAGTGTTTCACAGTATGTCACTAGGGCATAGTAACACAAAGTAGCTTTTCTACCTGCTCAGAGATCTCTAGTCTTGGTCTGTTGGTATAAGATGGTTTTCCATGTACTATACCCTATTTTAAGCTTTCATGAGGCTTTTATACTTGCTTAGCCAATATTTTCTGAGGTGACTACTAAAATGATATATTTATTGTTGATTAACCTTGGTCTTCTTTTTGGCCTCAGAATTTCAGAGAGAGATGTCTTATTTTCTCTACTTTCTTGACAAAGCAAATGCTGGAAAAAATGAGATTGACATTTATTCTAGATCATTCATTACATCATCACTTAAAACTGGATTAGCCCTTGTAGACCTAGCAGTGACACCAAGTCATTATTTTAAATTGCGGCATGGGTGATCAGAGATGGTGACACTCAGGTATGCATGAACAAGGGTTCTCATTTAGGAGGAGAATGTGAATTACTTGTTTTTATTCAACACATGTTTTCTAGTGCTTTTCTATGGTATGCTGAGTCTGAGATCCTAGGCTTCATTTGAACTGTTATCAACATAAGCTGCTGTGATATTGACTGATTTGTAACTAGTTTCATCAAAGTTTGTATAGGATCCTGCAAGATTTTGTCTCAGTACTTCTGAATGTAAACTTTACAATCATGAATGAAGTGCTAAAATAATATTATACCACTATGATTGTATTTGTTATTTAAGGGCTTACTATAATCAATACATTTGAGCTTGAGTTATATACAAAGGTTTGGTTTTGTTTTTTTGTTTTTTTGTTTTTTTTTTTTAAGATTTTATTTATTTATTTGAGAGAGAGAGAGAGAGAATGAGAGAGAGAGAGCACATGAGAGGGGGGAGGGTCAGAGGGAGAAGCAGACTCCCCACCGAGCAGGGAGCCCGATGCGGGACTCGATCCCGGGACTCCAGGATCATGACCTGAGCTGAAGGCAGTCGCTTAACCAACTGAGCCACCCAGGCGCCCCTGGTTTTGTTTTTTAACTGTCTATTCTGTAGTACAGTACAGTTTGAATCTCAAACATGCAAGTTAATTCAGTAGTAATTAACTCACTGTAAGGAAGTTTAAATAGCTGGCAAATAAAAATTTCAGGAATCCTTTCTATATTTATGCTACTACCCCACATTTCAGAGTATGCTCAATTAATATACAAGGTTATAGTTGATTTTTTCAGTCCTATAAAGGTGTTGGGAATATAAATTTTTGTGCACTTTTCTCATTCTGTAAAGGTATAATGTGCAATTATTTGTTAAGTATAAGCCAAATAAATAGTCTATCCTTCTAGAGGTAGTTTTTCAAGCTTTTTGTAGACCTGAGGGCAGATGTCTCTCATAAGTCTTGAATTCCTAAGATCATTATACTACATTCTAAAATTAACTTAATAATATACTCATTAATTTTACAGCCTCTTATTTTAAAGACTTTTCATGTGAGCTCATACCCTTTTATAATGAAGAAAAGTGCAACATGGAGTAACTTTAGGTAAATGTATTAGCTTATGATGAGAATGCCCATGGGGTGAGAGGAAAAATAAACAAGTGAACATTGAGACCTAGAGAAATCTGCCTGACTTGGCAGAATGACTCCCACTTGATTCAGTAGGAGTTAGAAGAAAGGGAATAGTAAAGAAAGAGAAAAACTCAAAAGGAGACATAAGAAGACAAGTATGCTTAGGTTGATCTTTGAAGGTGAAGGCAAGAATCATATCTATTGTGGTTCTCAGTAGAACATGGATTCTGGTTTTTATAGTACAGAATATTCTTGCTTTTTTTCCTAGTAATGAAGATCAGCCTCTGTACATTAAGGGAAACTGGGAATATACAAACATAAATTTGCTTGTTTATCCTATCTCTTTTCCCATCCTATTTTACAAAGAACTAAACATGGTATGTATAACATCCCATTTTATTTATTTTATCTACCTTCAGAGTAATTTCTAATGAGTACTAAAGTGGTTCAAATAACTAAATTTTGCTTGAATAATGTAAATATAATTATAGAGAATTATTTGTATTTGTAGTTTGCAAATACATACTATTTTCTAAATTTTTACTCTCCTGCAATGTGTTAGGTGCTTTTGTGTGTCGTATTATTGTTTTGGATTTTAGGCCGTAAGCCAAAGAAACAAAAACAAAAAAAATTATAGTCATGGATGAAGTTATGAACTTGGTAGTATCATGGTTGTGATATAAAGAAGCATGACTTATTCTTTTTCAAATGTTTATTAGACTTAGGAGATATAAAAAAGAAATATAAAACACAGAGACCAAGGTGAGGAAGCTGGATATTCTTAGTTGACTCTTCAGTGAAGGCTAACTACACTGTTAAAATTTAAGCAAATGCACATTTTTACACAGAAGTATTTATGAAACATTTTGAAGTTTTACACAGAAGTATGTATGAAACATCTTCTTTAGAAAATAGAATTGACCATAAAGAAAGGATAAAAAATGGGTAACAGTTAAGTAAATTAAGTGACTGCTTTAAAAATGGTTTTGAATATGGTTACTGACCTTCTTCCTACCATGAACAATGATTAAATTGGAGATGTTAAAAATATCACCTTTGAAATTATTTTATTGCCTTGATATGTCCTTAGAAGTGAGCAGAATGATTAAAAACAGGAATTTCAACTACATGATTTTAGAATCACATAATTATTTACAGAGACACTGAAGGTGACCTTTCACTATTGGGATGAACTACTCTCTGATATTAATGAGAATAAGTAATTTAACCTGCCAAACAAACTTGATGAAAGAACTTCAGAATCTGTAGCTTTTTAAATCTTTCAAGGTTTATTAGTTTCTGTACCTTGACAGAGCAAGAAGCTAATAGCTATAATGGATTAGCTTCCAGTGAAGAAAGTATTTAAAGTCCAGGCAGCCACAAAAATAGCTTACAATATATTAGGAGGATGAGAATTTTTATAGTACAATATCTCAAAAATGTAACCCGAAAGTTGCTCATTAGTTCTAATCCTATAGCTAAAATTGAAACTGAATAAGTCAGATTATGAAGTTAGTGCTGATTTCAGTAGAATGCTAGACCAAAGAACTCTCAATATTTGGAAATGATATTCATCCTGATGCAGTAGCAATGTGAAGGAAGACCTTTGGGAAAACAATTAGAATATGATATTTTAAATGTTTTGCTGACTTAAAATATTTCATTAGACATCTATAAATCAAGACATATCAATAGAAGTGTGAGTCACTGTTCAGTTGAGGGAGGGACCTAGTTGCAAACACAGCAGTAGGGAAATTAACCTCCTAGACTTAGTAGAGGGTCTGTATGTTTCAGATGGTTTCAGAGCTATCCCTGAACTCTGAAGGAAGAGGCAGAGAGCAATTTGCACCTTGCTCCAATTTTCAGCATAGTTCTACAGAAGTAAGGGACATTTTGGAGAGAATTTAACCTGTCTCCTCACTGGGGGTAAGAGTGCTAAGGGACCAAAGCGTATGACTTGCCTATGAACCCCCACCTTCTTTGATACCCTTCCCCAGTCGAACAATTGATTTTCTTTTTCATTTCTGACCCCAAGCTTCTCATATCATCAAAAACTAAATGTGTTTACAATAAACAGAAGAAAGAGTGAGGCTAGATCGGAGGGGGAGACGAACCATGAGAGACTATGGACTCTGAGAAACAAACTGAGGGTTCTAGAGGGGAGGGGGGTGGGGGAATGGGTTAGCCTGGTGATGGGTATTAAAGAGGGCATGTACTGAATGGAGCACTGGGTGCTATATGCAAACAATGAATCATGGAACACTACATCAAAAACTAATGATGTAATGTATGGTGATTAACATAACATAATAAAATTAAAAAAAAAAGTGAGGGTAGAATAATCCTTGGTTTCCCGCTCAAATTTCTCAGAAAATGATAATTAATAACTATGCTGATGATAATGAAAATTATGAGCTAGGTAACATTCTTAGCATTTTACTTATACTAACGTATTTAATCCTCCCAATAACTCAGTAGAAGAGCAAACTAAGGAATGGAGTGAGTAAGAATTTGCCTCAAGTCACAAAGCAGCAAATCCAGCATTTCAAACCTAGCAGGCTGGTTCCATGTCTGCAGCCTTTAGTCACTGTTTTTACATTGTGATGCAAGAACCATCCTCATTTCACCTACCTTAGTTCAAAAATTCAAAAGTACAACTCCTTAGAGCTTTCTCAGAGTTGGCATTCTGTATATCTTCATTGCAATGGAATATAGAAATGCATTAAGGCTTTAAGATGGCTGCCAAGGAAGAACATATCAGCTCAGTTATGTTCCTTTGAACTCGTCCCATGAAATGAACTGTGAAAATATTCAGAAACATCTTCAGGTCACATCCTCCTGTATATTAAAAGCTTGCACAATGTTGTGTTAAACCCAGCTGCTCACATTTCATTTGAAAAGAGACTACCCCCGACGTTTTGGAGGACACTTGATAAGCTCTGGAGAAACTGATTTTCCCAGAAACATCTGTTGAGAAATAAACACTGGCCCCTGGAAATAGATCAAATGCTGAGTGGCCTACAGTTGCCTACTCTGAAGCCAAAGTACTGGGAAAGGGTGGAGATAGACTCTCTCCCACTCTGCCAGAGTCATACCTCATGCATTGATACTATTTTAAACATTTTCCCTAAACTTATATGTATTTGCCCATACACCTTGTTTTTATTAGAAATATTTAGGTGCTTGCTTTTAGTCCCTGCTGTGTTTCATTCCATTGACAGAGGGAGAGCCATTAGAGAGCCAGAAAACACTTTGCTTTAACATACTATCTGCAGCTAAATCTGGGCACTGCTGGTTCATTTAATACGTAACAATACCAGCTGTAGAATGGAACCAAGAAATACAATATAAAAGGCCATTTGGCTCTGGATCTTTTCATCCAACTATAAATACAGCACACAAGTCAATTTAAGGATTAGAGCAATGATTTGCAGTTTTATTTTACCACAATTTGCCACCCCAAGTTATCTAAGGTGGTGGAACTCTTCTAAATGTTTTCCTTTTTTCTTTCTGCCTAGAAAACTTTGCCTTCCAAAATCTAGTTTTAAGAAAACTAGCAATTAATTACTGCATTGGAATTCTAAACCTTCCTGTATAGTGGCTGCAATGACAGCATTTGGTATACGGAAATAAATAAAACCCATATGAGAACAAACAGAGGATATTTATTCATCTCTTGCTATAGCAAAGGATTCAGCTCCCATCACTTGTATTTGGCAGAGACTCAAAGTCAGGCAGGGAAGTGGGGAAGCTTTATAGTAAAAAAGGGAAGGTTTCGGGAATGCTCTGATTGGAGGCTGTTGGCAAAGGGAAGCTGAAGGTGGACTAAGTGAAAGTGGGATGGCCTATGTGATTGGCTTGGGAGCATATCTGGCTTTCTCTGGTTGGTCAAAGTTGGACACAAATGGGAGTGGGGAGAATAGGGAAGCTGGCAGTCATTGACCAGATTCTGATCATGCTGGGACTACTGCTACAGGTGTGTGTCGGCACCATGTTGGCATATATGGTCTAGCCATTTTCCATTTGTGTATTCAGTCTCTCAGGAACCACACAAACCTAGATTTGCATGTTGACTCTGTTACTTATAAACTGTGTCATCTTGGGCAAGGCATAGTTCTCAGAGCTTTAGTTTCATCACATATAAAATTAAAACCAGAGTACTTACTTTTTTTTTTTTTAAAGATTGTATTTATTTATTTGAGACAGAGAGAATGAGAGACAGAGAGCATGAGAGGGAGGAGGGTCGGAGGGAGAAGCAGGCTTCCCGCGGAGCAGGGAGCCCGATGCGGGACTCGATCCCGGGACTCGAGGATCATGACCTGAGCTGAAGGCAGTCGCCTAACCAACTGAGCCACCCAGGCGCCCCAGAGTACTTACTTTTTAAGGCCATTGTCAGGGCAAAATGAAATTTAAAAAGAAATCACTGTATGCTTCAAACTTAGCAATCAATCCACTGGTAAAAGCTTTTGTTGCTGTTATCATAATAAGATGTCTTTCCAAAAGTTCATTTTGAGTAGCTTTAATAAGAAGATTCTCCTTTTCAAGTTGCTGCACTCAAAAGCAGGAGGTTATTGTCCCTAAAGTACTGACAAAGTTTATAGATACTGATGAAGTAGCCTTAAACACATCCCCCCATATCGCTTCTCTGAACCACTCAGATGTGAGGAATGAAACAACCTTTTGTTTCTTTGAGAAATTTGAGTGAAACTCCTATGTCTTCCTAATTCTATTTTAGTTTTTTTTGTTTCTAGTCATCTGGTCTATATTCAACTCATTTCATTAATCCCTCCATAGAGAGGCTTATAATATAAAGAACTCTATTTATTTGTTTTATAGCTATAATTCATTCTTCTATGATTTACTAATGGGTGATTATGAAAGTTACAAAAGAAATAAAGAGTATCAAGTATATGGATACTATATTTTCCCTTGCCATGGAAGCAGTGTGCTGGAATTACATTGATTTATCTACATCTTAAATACTCTTACTCAAAGTAAAATGAGCCAAGAGCCAAGTTGAAATAAATTCTTCTTTTATATTCCCTTATTATATTCTAGCATAGTCTCATTTTTTCCCCAATCTCTCAACTGCACTAATTTTTCTATAGAATATTATTTTTCCTATGCAGAGATCTCTCTTTTTGAATCCTCAATCCTCTACCAATTCTAGGCTCATAGAGCCTAAGCCTGTGGCAGAATTATGATCTCTGGATAACTCCTGCCATACTGTTCTCCTAAGTTGTAAACTCTGCTTCTTTTCTATTATGCCTTCTTTGGTTTGCATCCCTAAGGAATTTATTAATACAAAAGAGGTGTCCTTGCGTGTCTGAAAATATTACCATTTTGTCATTGTACTTGGTTGTGATTTTTAATGAATATGAAGATGAGTCGAAACTTTAGGATGACAATAATTTAATTCAGCAACTGGCAAGCATTCAAGCTTATAGCTTTCAAATCAGATGTTGCTAATAAAAATTCTGATGGCAGTTAATTCTTGTTTTTCCCCTTCCATTTTCCCTTACTTAGGAACCACATAGGCTTTTCTCCTTATAATGTGGATTTCCCCCCCCGCTCATTTTTCTATACAGTTGGAGAGTCCTTTCAAACTGAAGATGTGTTCCCTTTTTCAGTTTTGAGATTTTCTTCTATTATTTCTATGATTATTCCATCTTTTTCTGCTTTCTCATTCTTCATGAAACTATTTTCAGTCACATTTTTTACTCTCTTGCTTGATCAATAAATCAGGGGTTGGCAAACATTTTAGGTAAAGTGCCAGATTGTGAATTTTATTAGGGAGTGGCAAGATCAAGGATATTGTGTAGTGCTTACAGAATAAGAGAGAAAATCCTGCACCGCCCACTCCCATTTTCCTGTGATAGACCCCATGAAGTAATAGGCATGCTTTGCAGCCAGTTGCTATATGCTAGAGACACTTTGGGGATGAAGAACAAAGAACCACCATCCAGAAGGAGAGGAATGTGGTGGATGAGGCAGGTGAGGGGTGGGGCAGGAAGGCACCCTCATCAGTTTCATTCACTGCCTCAGTCACACCTGATCAAGGTGTGCCATTCTCTCTCTCAGGAGAGCCCAGTGGTCTCAGTTTGGACACTTGGCTGGAAATGAGGAAATTTTCTGAGTCTCTGTATACCTGACTGGTATTCCACCTTGTGTGCCTGGTAATTGCCAACTACAGAAATGCCCACATGCAGGGGGTGACCGGTCCAAAGCTTGAGCATTGCTGTGCCTGCCAGTGAGGAAGCAGGCAGGAGCTGGCAGTGAAGCAGGAATGGGACAGAAGGAGATGCCCCGACTTGGTTTCTGGGACTTACAGTGCTAACATTCTTGAGCAGGGTGCACAGGCAAACAGGAAATAACGGTAAACCAGATTTGACTCATGCACCATAGTTTGCCAACCCCTGCACTAGACCTTCATTTTCTTCCTCGCATTTATAATTTCTTTGTCATGTTCTGGAAGAGTTTCTTTTTTATATTCATTTGCCTTTTATTCAATTTATTTCCAATTCCAATTACATTTTCAAAATGACTTTGTTATTCTGTGATTATTTATTTACTTTTTCAGTGCATCTTGTTGGGATTTATGAATTGTCTATCTTTACAAATTTCTCTAAGAACAGTAGCTTTCTTGTGGCTAGGATTGTCAGATTGACAAAAAAGTAAAAATAAATAAATGAAGAAAATTTTTAAAAATACAGAATATCCAGTATTGCATGGGACATATTTATACTAATAAAACTTGTTTTTTATCTGCAATTAAACTTATCTAGACATTCTGTATTTTACCTGGCAACCCTTCTTCTCAACCTGGAGATAATTTCGGTTTCTTTCTTTTGTTTCCTTTCTACCTTCAAGAAATGTATTGAAGTATCCACTGAAAGCTCTCTTCAGATTGCCTCTATTTTTGTAGGTTATGTTTTATTTTTGTCCTTATTTATTTATTTATTTTGAGAGAGAGAGAGAGCATGAGCAGGGAGAGGCAGAGGGAGAAGGAGAGAGAGAATCTTTAAGCAGCCTCCACACTCAGCACACCTGAGGTGGGGTTCAATCTCAGGACCTGAGCCAAAATCAAGAGTTGGACGCTCAACCGCTTGAGCCACCCGGGTGCCCCCGTTATTATCCTTTAAATGAAATTTCAGGGAAAGAGAAGAATAAATGTGAGTGTACAGACTTTAATGTTGAAATAGAAATACTGTCAAAAAGTCTTATAAAATTGGGGAGCCTGGGTGGCTCAGTTGGTTAAGCGTCTGCCATTGGCTCAGGTCATGATCCCAGGGTCCTGGGATTGAGCCCTGCATCGGGCTCCCTGCTCAGTGGGGAGCCTGCTTCTCCCTCTCTCTCTGCCACTCCCCTGCTTATACTCTCTGTCTCTCAAATAAATAAATAAAATCTTTAAAAAAAAAGTCCTAAAAATAGAGTGCGACTATTCACACTACAAATATTTTTTAAATGTTTAAAACTTACATAATTTCTTTTTTTTTTTAAGATTTTATTTATTTGACAGAGAGAGACACAGAGAGAAAGGGAACACAAGCAGGGGGAGTGGGAGAGGGAGAAGCAGGCCTCCCGTGGAGCAGGGAGCCCGACGCGGGGGCTCCATCCCAGGACCCTGGGATCATGACCTGAGTCGAAGGCAGATGCTTAACAACAGCCACCCAGGTGCCCCAAAACTTACATAATTTCTAATAATCATTTTGTAATTTTGACACTGGTATGTCCCTAAATTTTGGATATTTTTATATTCTCTTCCAATACTGTTTGATAACTGACCATTTGTTATCTGAATTTACATGTATCTGTTATCATTTTGTCAAACTATAATCACTAATTTATAAAATTAGCATGCTGTTTTCCAGGAATACCGAAAGCTATAAGCTCATTGGAACATTATCTGTCTCTCAAGTTATTATAGGTGAGAATTGTATCAAGTCTTTTGTAACTGCTTATCAGTGATTACTGTCCTCCCACTCTCTAAAAACTGTTGTTTTGCCAACCACCTTTTGTCATAATGGCAACATCCCACCTCTTGAACCAGTTACATATCAATCAAGATAGGTTCAGTTACACTTCTGGTAATGAGTAGACCTCAAATCTCAGGGGCTTAAAACAATAAAGTTTATTTTTCACTTGTTATCTTTACATATCAGCAAAAGGGACTCTGATCCTCATGGTCATGTGGGGTGCCCCCAAAAGTGGGAAAAAATTAAGTTGGAAATTCTGTGCTTTTGCCCAGAAAAAAACATTTATCTTATTTCTATTCATATTTTCTTGGACAACTTAAGTTACATTACTATACTTTATTTCAAGTCAGTGAAGAAGTAGAATCCTACTATGTGCCCAGAAGGGAAAGAATCAGAGTATTTGGTGAATAGCTCAAATGACTACTACAATGGGGAAACTAATTATTAATCAGATTTCAAACATCTATCAGTCAAAATCCCACTAAGTTTTTAAAAGGGCAATTTAACATCAAGAAGCACATAATTAGATTAAGAAAGAAGTGAAAGGAACCATGAAAGGAAACAAGATTAAGAAGGAAATTCAGAAACTATTTTTTTTCTTCCTGTATTCTTTTAAATTATACTGTCAATCTTGATGTACTAGAGCAGGCATCATCAAACTTTTTCTGTAAAGGACCAAATAGTAAGTATTTTAGGTTTGTGTGCTATATGGCTTCTTTCTTAACTCTCAACTCTGCATTAACATGCAAAAGCAGCCATAGGTAGTGTTAATGAATGGGCGTGCCTGTGTTCCTATAAAACTTTATTTACAAAAACAGACGATACATCAGATTTGGTCCACAGGCAGTGTTTTGCTGACCTTTGTAATAAGAATCCATATGTATGCACATATTTTGACAAATGAGATATCTGCTAATGGCCAAACATAGACTAATAGGATCTTTAGACTGTATGTGAGCAAGGCCTACACTGGAGCTTTCATTGCATTACTGAAGAAAAACATTAATATGTAATTTTGTGGATAAAAAATGAAATTTTGAGGTAGTGAATATGTGTGCACATCATTTTTTGCACTCCCTCTTGAAGATATTATTAATCTGACAGTAAACTTTCAAATTAAATGAGTTTTATGATGAAGTTAGCATACTGTTAATATATACAAATAATACTTAGAGAAACATAATTTGGGCATGTCATATAAGAAGAGACAAAAAGCCAAATTCACAGATCTCTGAAAGAATCTGTGAAGATAAGTTCTTCTCTTCCATCATCTATCCCTGCAAATGATAGATGTCAATGTGAAAAATCTCTTTGCTGGTGGAGATCTTCCTTCAGTGTGAAAACCCATAAACAAAATTATAGTCTTTTATAAATGTAAAAAATTCATTCTGTTCTGCTTTGTAGAGACCAGATGTCTACACGTCCATGGAAAAGAAATATGACTGAAGCATTGAGACATATTTGGGAATCTAATTTAGCTGTCTATCAATTGCTATATTTGGATAAATTGGGCAGTGAGGCATAGTTGTAAAAGAATACCAAAATGATCAAATTAACCATGCATTGATTTTTTGAATCATGTCTAATTATGCAGTACTCCTCCCTAATAGAATTTTGATTTGGGGATAGCATAAGTGATAAAGAATGATAAGGAATGAGTTCTGTTTAATGATTTATTTGGGCCCTCTAGACTAAGAATAAGGACAGAGGAGTTGGCTTGGGAAATTAGGAGGTGATACAGCAAATTACAAAATAATTGTTTCTGTGTTGGCACTTTCTAGTAAATTGTAGCATGCAGATAACTTACAACCTAGGAGTTCTCCCTAGAAAAATTCTTGTGTTTGTATAGAAGACACATAGAGGAGTGATTGTAGTAGTATTGTACATATTAGCCTAAGTCCAATAACTAAATGTCCATAAATAGCAGAGTAGATAAGTAAATAATATATTCATGTAAGAAAATAATCTATTTCAATAAAATGAAAAAAAAACTACAACTATTGTATTAATATGAATTAGAAAAATATGTTAGTCAAGCCCCACGTTGGGTATAGAGATTACTTTTAAAAATATGTTAAGCTAAAGATGTTACTCATACAAGAATATCTACAATATGATTTCATTAACTTAATTTTTTTAAACATTAATATTGCTTAGGGTACATATACAGGTGGAAAACTATAAAATAAAGTAAGGAAATAATAGACATTGAAGTTAAGATACTGCTTAACCCACAGTGGGTAGGTAAGGGGATGAGATCTGGATGAATAATATAGGGAGTATCTAAAGAACATAATTTTGTATGTCTTTATGTGGGTTATAGTGCTTATGGTCTTTTTATGGATATTTCACAATTAAGAAATTAAAATAGTTTCTGACCCTCTAAACTGAATACATTAAAGACAACTTTCTTTTCACAAGTTAATTTCAAGGAACATCGACATGTGAGTCTTGTCTTCCTCAACTGCCTCCTCCACATACACATATGCGCAAGCACACAAAACCTGCATTTATTCCCTGGTACTAAATGCAATTTTCAACAATTAACAATAAATGTCAATTTTACTCTCTTGTGGGACTCAGCATAAGCAATCAACTGACCTAATTGATTAAAATCATATTTTCTCTAGCTAAAATAGTCTGTTCTATATAAACCCAAGGGAAAACCATAGTAAATCTTGTGTTATAAAATCATTGAGGCAGGTATAATATGTGTAAAATTTATGGAACCTAGCTTAGAAACTATGTGTTAAAATTGAGGGTGGCTTGGATTGACTTAGGGAGAGTAGAACAGTCAGAAAAAAGAAAACCCTCAAGAAGTCAAATCCCCTGAGATGCAAGGTGAAAAGAGTATATGACTGGACTTACCAAAAGCACTTACATATCTATTATATTCCAGGAAATGTGCTAGTTGTAAGGTAAAGATGTGAGAAGATGGTGATCTGATACTTGACCAGGAATAAAAATTAGAATAAATGGCTATTTTCCCCCCAAAATCAACCCTAGAGAAATTATAAAAGGTAACAGAACCCAGAAAACAACATCACCACCAACAGAAGTTTTTCTAGGGAGAGAAATCTCTTTCAAAGTAGGAGTTGACGGCAATTGCACTACTGGGTATTTATACCAATGATACAGATGTAGTGAAAAGAAGGGCCATATGCACCCCAATGTTCATAGCAGCAATATCCACAATAGCCAAACTGTGGAAAGAGCTGAGATGCCCTTCAATAGACGAATGGATAAAGAAGATGTATATACAATGGAATATTACTCAGCCATCAAAAAGGATGAATACCCAACTTTTGCATCAACATGGATGGGACTGGAGGAGATTATGCTAAGTGAAATAAGTCAAGCAGAGAAAGTCAATTATCATATGGTTTCACTTATTTGTGGAACATCAGGAATAGCATGGAGGACATTAGTGGAAGGAAGGGAAAAATGAAGGGGGGAAATCAGAGGGGGAGATGAACCATGAAAGACTATGAACTCCAAGAAACAAACTGAGGGTTTTAGAGGGGAGAGGGGTGGGGGGATGGGTTAGCCCAGTGATGGGTATTAAAGAGGGCACGTATTGCATGGAGCACTGGGTGTTATATACAAACAATGAATCATGGAACACTTCAGCAAAAACTAATGATGTACTCTATGGTGACTAGCATAACATAATAAAACAACAACAACAACAACAATAAAAACTAGGGGTTGAATGCTCCAGTCATGTGTAGAAGGTTGATCAGAAGATAAGCAGAACATAAACTGCAGGAAAGCTGCTTATGTTCAGTTATCTTTTTTCTCCAATATGCCATAAGACATTCTTCCTCTTCCACTTGATTGCAGAAATTTGCTCAATAGCCAATATTGTTGGAAAAATCTTGCTGGGGTACAGAGTTTGGGTAAACATTTAGGACTGAGCATCCCTCACTCTGCCCCAACAGCTAGGGTTGGTAAAATTCAATCTAAGAAGACTTTCTTTTCTCAGATCCTGAATCTCTCTAATAGTTGGAAGCAGAAACATCAGAATATATAGATCAAGAATTAAAAATAAGTATAATAAAAAGGCAAAACAATTATGTTACAGGAGATAGAAAAAGATTGACAATATGAAACAAAAATGGGATCAGGTGGAACTATTGGAATGAAAATTGAATAGTGGGAATGATAACAGAGTAGATTTGGGAATAGAGAGGTACATACACTTGTATTTGTAACAATAAGACTAGATTGAGGAATTGTTCCAGAAGGAAACAAGGAAGTAAAGGAATATTGAAAAATCTAAGTGAAAAGATAAAAATATTCCCAGAACATGAAAAAAATTTTTTAAATTCATAGGAAGAAATATTTTGAGAAATGCAAAATAAACTTCCTGGAGTTAAAGAAGAAAGACCTCAACATAAAAGGGCCCATAGAATGTCAAAGGAGAGAGATAAGAACATTATAAAAGAGAGCCCCATAGAGATGGCAAAATTGAAAAGTCCAGTACATTAAATAAAATTAATAAAATGGACAAAAAGAAAGGGTCAGTGAACTTAAAAACAGATGAAAAAATTGTGCAATGTGCAAAAATAAAAAGGAAGGAAAAAATAAACAGAGCCTCTGTAGCTCCTGGGATGATATTAGGAAACATACCTATACTTGGAATCCATAAAAAAGGAGAGAAAAAAAATGAGCCCAAAGAAATATTTGAATAAATAAAAGAATCTCTAAAACGTTCTCAAATTTGGTAAAAAATATAAATATAAGAATCCAAGGTACCCCACAAACCCTAAGCAGTGTAAATAAGAACATAACACTTCAACATATCATAGGCAAATTGCTGAAAGCCAGAGGGGGTGGGGGGGAGAGAAATTGAACCCTACCACAGTAAAAAGATACATCACTCAACAGGGTAAAATGATGACTGGCTTCTCATTAGTAACAATAGGGGCTGGAAGACAATGGAATGGTTATCTTTAAAAGGGATGAAAGGGATAAAAACCTGTCAACAAAGAATTTATACCCAGTGAAAATACCTTACAAAATTGAAAGCCCAAATAAAGACACTTTCAGATAAATGAAAGGTAAAAACTACTACAGCAGATCTGCTCTATAAGAAATGATATACAAGATTTTCAATATCTTCTAAAAATGTTTAAAAGACAACTAGCTTACTGCTGCAAAGTATGTACCAAAACAGCACAAAAACTGAGGAGTAAATGGAGTTATATTGATTTAAGATTTTTAGATTTTATATATTGTGGTACAATATTAACTATAAAAAGGTTGTGACAAGTTAAGAATTAATATTGTAATGTCTACACCAACCACTAAAAAATACAGCAATGAATGAGTGTAGCTAAAAAATAAATTGATGAAATAACGTGAAATACTAAATGAATGCAAATACTCAATCATCCCAAAAGAAGTCAGGGAAAGAGGAAAATAGGAACAAAAATCAGAGAAACAAAGAGAAATAAATAGCAAAATGATAGGCCAATAGACTACATATATCAGTAAGTAACTAAAGTGTAAATATGCCAAACATTCCAATTAAAAAGCAGAGATTATCAGACTAGATAAGAGACACCCAACTCCATCCTGTCTGAAAAGCACATATTTTAATATAAAACCAAAGACAGACTGAATAATAAAGGGATAGAAAAAGATATACCACATGCACTGCACATAAAAGACAACTGCTATGTCTATGTTAATAACAGGAAAATGGGCCTCCAAATGTGTCTTTCCAGAGATAAAAAGGAACACATTTTCAATTCTTTAGGAAACAATAACCAGGGGCGCCTGGGTGGCTCAGTCGTTAAGCGTCTGCCTTCGGCTCAGGTCATGATCCCAGAGTCCTTGGCGGGAAGAAGCCTGCTTCTCCCTCTCCCACTCGCCCTGCTTGTGTTCCCTCTCTCACTGTCTCTCTGTCAAATAAATAAAATCTTTAAAAAAAAAAAGGAAACAATAACCACATATGTGTATGGCCTTACTGAGATTCAAAATGCATTAAGAAAAACAGACATAGATAAACAGAAAATTACACAAATACACAAAGATACTGGGAGATTTGAACAACTGTATCTGTTAATTTTCCAAGATACCGACACTGAGATGGAGTTAGAAGAGCAAAAGGTATATTAATATACCTAGAAAATGAAAACAGGAGAGCCAATATCTGGCAAGAGGAGGTCTCAAATTGTGATGCAAACTTGTCTTTCCAGGAAAACAAGAACTCCAGAACAAAGGTGATGTATTAGAAGAATTTCTCCATGGAAAACTACACAAATTATTACTAGAGAAATTAAAGAAGCCTTAACTAAATAGAGAGAGATGCTGTGTTTGTGAATTGGAGATGGTAGTCTCCAGAAGTTGATTTATAGATTCAACACAATCTTAATAAAAATCCAAACAGGCTTTTTAAAAATAGAAATTGATAAGTTGTTTCTGGAATTTATATGAAAGAGAAAAGAGAAAAGAAAGGAAAATCAGAAAGTTTTGTAAAAGAATTTGAAAACAATATTAACGTTGGAGAGTTTTGTCTTCTTTTGCCTAATGTAACTTAGCTAATTCATAGAACTGCTAATGAAGATGAAGATAATGCTATGGTTGCTACTACTTCTATTCCTACTAATAGTTATTTAACCATAGGCCAAGGACTTTATGTACATTATTTCAATTTTCCTCAATTTGTTTGTCTATAAACAAAAACTCCAATTTGTTTGTCTATAAAACCTTCTATCTGAAGACATTTTGTTAAGGATATGAAAATGCAAGTTTTAGAGAAAATGCAAGACTAGAGAAATATTTGCAATGTTTATACTTGACAAAGTACTACATATACATATATATATTTCTCCCTTTTAATAAATAATGAAAACACAAAAACTCAATTATAACTAACATAAGACTTGTGGTCCCAAAGCATGCAAAAAGGTGCTTAACATGTCTAGTCTTCATAGACTACTACTACAAATTAAATTTTAAAATGAGAAATAATTTCACATCAAGTAGAATAGTTAAAATGTAAAAACTTGCAACACAAAATGTTGGCAAGGACATGGATTAATTACAACTCCATCTTTGCTGGTAGGAATATAAATTAGTCCAACTACTTTGCCAAACTTTCTGGCTATTTTTTAAAGTGTTAAATATATACCTACCCTATGACCCAATTCTAAAATAAACTGAAGCATGTCCAAAAAGAAATATGTAAGAAAATTCAAAGAAGCTTTAAAGGAAAAAAAAAAAAAAGAGCTCCCAACTGGAAACAGAGTGTCCATCAATTAGAGAATGGATAAACAAATTGTAATAGGAAATACTGATAAACCCAACAGTATGCATGAATCTTAGAAGCCTTATGCTCAGTGAAAGTGGCCAAATACTAAATGCAAACTGTATGATTCCATATATATGAAATTCTGGAACATTCCATATAAATCTATGGAGAGAGAAATAAGAACTGTGGTTGCCTATAGGGAAAGGGAGATTGCTTTTAAGGGGAATCAAGAACACTTTTTAGGTTGATGGAACGATGTATGTGGTGATTGAGGTACTAGTTACATGGGTGTAAACATATATCAGAATTTATTAAATTGTACATTAAACTCCAAACACACACACAGACACACACACACACACATTCCAGTCTATTAGATAAATCTCTGACAGTAAATCCTGATATCTTATTTCATTTCCTCTTTTTTTTTATGAAAGTTAAAATAAATTGAAATGCAAATCTCTTCCCAAGTGTGCCGTATTAGTGAGTTTTATCCCTTTTTCTGGTCTAATTGAAGCTTCACACAGTTCATACCCTTTTGGAGTGACTGATCCATAATTATGCCCCAAACTTCATGCATTTCAACTGAATGGCATTACTTATTTCTTAATCGTTTTGCCCCGATGTACGGGGCTCTTCACAAGGTTCTCTATTATATTCCATTTACCACATACCCACTTAGCTATGGGGCATATTGAACCCTGCCTGTGTTTGGTTGTAGCTTCCTCTACTTCTCTCCTCCCCTACAATTTTGGCTGATTAGTAATTCCAGCTAGTTCACAGTCATTTCCTTCCTCTAGATCATTTATAAAGATTAAAATCAGCAGAAGTTCAAGGACTAATTTCAGCAGGATGCCAGATAAGTATGTTCTCAGTATATAAGTGTTTGTCTATTAATAAGGAAATAGGTGAAGGAAAATAATCTACTTGAATAACTGTTGGTAGGATGGAGAGAGTTAGGTTCAAAAGTTGACAAAATGTTATATGTCCAGAATCCATAGCAACAAAGAAACTGCTGTTGGAAGCCTAGGTTAAAAAGGGAGCTATTTGGAGAAGATAGTTATTAGGCTAGAACATTCAGGCACCTACAACAAGCAGAGACAGTGTGATCACCCTGCAGGCAAGCATTTTATTATAGATGTGGGGAGTCAGGCTGCCAGGGAGAAAAAGGTGTTAATGGAGTTATTAAGAAGATTTTAAGATGCTACTGAAGATCTTCCAGAGCAGGTGCAATGGACAGCAGGGCATATCTGATACTGGATCAGTTTTTCTTGCAAGCTCAGTGCAGAGATACTTACTGTCTTTAATACTGTAAGAAAGGGGGAAAGGGCTGTGCATGTGAAACAGCCTCTCATATGGCTCTCAGCCTGAGCCACACAGGAACTCCTGTATCCGAGCATGGCATGATTTATTAAACCATATTTTTGTTTGTGAAATATGTTCAATCATCCAAACAGAAGTCTTCCTTCTGCATTTCACATCCATTTCCAAAAAGTCTGACTCTTCCCTTAGATACTTCTCGGATCATCCTCTCCTCACCAACCCTACCACCACTACCTTTGTTGAGAACCTACTTCTGTCTAGTATGATTTTTGAAGTAATTCAGAATTTGTCTTCTTTTGCCTAATGTAACTTAGCTAATTCATAGAACTTCCAATGCAGATGAAGATGAAGATAATGCTATGGTTGCTACTACTTCTATTCCTACTAATAGTTATTTAACCATAGGCCAAGCACTTTATGTACATTATTTCAATTTTCCTCAAAGACAAATGGGATAATATTATCTCTTATTACAATTGGGTAGATAGAAAGTTGAGTGACTTACCAAAGGTTACATGTATCTAGTACATGGGATCATATATTGTATTAATTTCCTATTGCTAATGTAACAAATTACCGCAAACTTAGTGACTTAAAACAACACCGTATGTGTTATCTTAAAGTTTTGGAGGTTATAAGTCCAAAATAGGTCTCATTGGGCTCCATGGCTGAGGTTTTCTGAAGGCTTGAGGTAGAATCCATTTTATTGCTTTTTCAAGCCTTTAGAGACTGGCCTCATCCCTTGACTCAGGGCCCCTTTGTATTTTCAAAGACAGCAGTGGCCAGTCAAGTCTTTCTGACACTGCATTCATTCTGACACTAACTCTTCCGCTTCTCTCTTCCATATTTAAAGGACCCTTGTAATTACATCAGACCCATCTAGTAATTCAGAATAATCTCCTTATTTTCAGATTAGCTAATTAGCAATCTTAATTACCTCTTGCCCTGCAACCTAACATATTCACAGGTTCCAGGGGTTAGAACATACACATGTTTGGGGGACCATTGATCTGCCTACTGCAGATATAAACTGAAGTCTCTGAGATTCTGTATTACTAATCAGGACCCAATTTTAGCAGTACCATTCTAACATAGAAATGGGATTGTGTTGTACTCCCACTTCAAAAACATTAATGATTCAATATTTCCTTTAAGATGAAGAATTAACTCCATATGTGAGGTGCTTTATAAGTTGGACTCAACGTATTTTCCTATAGTGGGTTTTCCCTACCTCCCGCCATGTTATTTGTATGGCCACAGTGACATGGGAGCTTCTCACTGGAAGCACTGCTGTTTCTCCTACCCCCGTAAGTGTACACAATCTAATCTGTGCATCTGTCATATTCTCTGTTCTTTTTCCACCTAGAAACTCTTATTAAGGATAGAATTCAAGTACCAATCTTTTTTATTTTAATTCCAATATATTTAACATACCATGTTATATTAGTTTCACATATACAATATAGTGATTCAGCAATTCCATGCGTCACCTGGTGCTCATCACAAGTGCCCTCCTTAATCCCCATCACCTATTTCACCATCCCCCACACCCCTACCCTCTGCTAACCATCAGTTTGTTCTCTAGGGTTAAGAGTCTGTTTCTTAGTTTTTCTCTCTCTCTCTTTTCTGCCTTTGCTTACTTGTTTTGTTTCTTAAATTCCACATATGAGTGAAATCATTGGTATTTGCCTTTCTCTAACTGACTTATTTCACTTAGCATAATACTCTCAAACTCTATCCATGTCACTGCAAATGGCAAGATTTCATTCCTTTTTATGGCTGAATAATATTCCATTGTAAATATATACCACATCTTCTTTATCCATCAATCGATGGACACTTGGACTGCTTCCATATTTTGGTTGCTATAATAAACATTGGGGTGCATGTATCCCTTTGAATTAGTGTTTTTGTATTCTTTGTGGAAATACCATAGAGCGATTGCTGAATCATTTTTAACTTTTGAGGAACCTCCATACTGTTTTCCAGAGTGGCTGCACCAGTTTGCATTCCCACCAACAGTGCAAGAGGGTTCCTTTTTCTCCACATCCTTGTCAAGATTTGTTGTTTCTTGTTTTTTATTTTAGCCATTCTGACTGGTCTGAGGTTATATCTCATTGTGGTTTTGGTTTGCAATTCCCCAATGATGAGTGATGTTGAGCATTTTTTCATGTGCCTGTTGGCCATCTGCATGTCTTCTTTGGAGAAACGTCTGTTCATGTCTTCTGCCCATTGTTTAATTGGATTATTTGTTTTGGAGGTATTGAGTTATACAAGTTGTTTATATATTTTGGATACTAACTCGTTATCAGATATGTCATTTGCAGATATCTTCTTCCATTCCACAGGTTGCCTTTTACTTTTGTTGATTGTTTCCTTTACTGTGAAGGACATTTAAATTCCCAATAATTTATTTTTGCTTTTGTTTTAATTGCTTTGGGGGACATATCTAGAGATACTGTCCTATGGCCAATGTCAGAGACATCATTGCCTTTGCTCTCTTCTAGGATTTTTATGGTGTCCAGTCTCATATTTAAGTCTTACATCCATTTTGAATTTGTTTTTGTGTATGGTATAAGAAAGTGGTCCAGTTTCATTCTTCTGCATGTAGCTGTCCAGTTTCCCCAGCACCATTTGTTAGAGACTGTCTTTTTTTCTATTGGATATTCTTTCCTGCTTTGTTGGAGATTAATTACCTATATAATTGTGAGTTTAATTTCTGGGTTTTCTATTCTTTTCCATTGATCTTTGTGTCTGTTTTTGTGCCAGTACCATACTGTTTTGATCACTACAGCTTTGTAATATAACGTGATGTTTGGAATTGTGAAACCTGCCTTTGGCTCAGGTCATGATCCCAGGATCCTGGGATCGAGTCCCTCGTCAGACTCTTCACTCATCCAGGAGCCTGCTTCTCCCTCTGCCTGTTGCTCCCCTGCTCATGCTTGCTCTCTCTCTGACAAATAAAATCTTAAAAAAAAAAAAAAAAAAAGAAAACTATACAATTCTAACAGATAAAATACTGTAAGTTTTATGCAATAAATTTCCCTAAGAAGTCCATTCGAAGGTTTAACTCTTGCTTTTTGTATCTTTTTCCAGACACAGGTTTGCAATGCCAAAAACAATTTTCATCCAGTTTAAACTTTGAAATTTGGGATAAAGGCATTATGCAAATAAATGAAGTCCACTTAAGTGAGGACAAGCTGAGGCTATTTGTTCAGAGCTTAGCTATAGCAAGGGAGTCAGCCATTATCACTTGTGTCTCCAGAGGCTCAAAGGTTGGGAAGGAGAATTGGAAAACTTACTAGAGTGAAAAAAGGGAAGGATTCAGGTGTGCTCTGAAGATTGCTACCTTGAGGAAGCTGGAAGTATTCTATATAGAAACAAGAAAGCCATCTGATATGATTGGTTTGAATCAGCTTTTCTGCTTGGTCCCGAAGTAGAGGCAGGGCCAAAAACGAGGGTAGCTGGCAGTTTTTGACCAAACCCTGACCAATATGAGCCAATTGCTGTAGATGTATGCTTTGGCTTCCTACACTGTTTGCACAGAAATTGTGGGTCAGAGCTCTATTTTCATATATGATCTGGAAATTCTCCATTTGTATATTCAGTCTCTCAATACCTCTTTTGGTCATCCTTTAGTTTGGGACAAGTTGAGCAATTTAGGCAAGGCCAGTGATAGAGATCTTCACTGCTCAGAGGTTGTTCAGTAATCTCCACAGTCAGCTCTGTTGTACGATCTTGACCTTTTTGTTGTTGTCTTATCCTAATGATCATCTGAGGAGAAGGCAGCTGTGAAGACACATGTAAGTCTCTATAGAATCCACTGGACTGGCATCATCAACAATATGAAAAAAGAAACAAATTAATAGTCCTTATAAGATGCCTCAGAATCAGAAACCTCAACTGCTCAAACTGAGGGAAGAAAACAAATCCCATAGGCCCAGAAGACAGACCCTAGAGAACTAAGTAGATTTTCCTTAAGATGATTCATAGCCTCTTCTACCTTGTCTTTTCTGTTGATCTAAGTACAACAAGAAATATTACAATGACACAGAAGCCACCATGACTGGCCAACAAAAAAATCTAGAGCAATGTGATTGTCCATCACTACTTGTGCCAATGAGTTGAGACTGATCATTTTTCCAGGTAGGGCAGAGGTGGTTTCATTAATAACTTCTCCCTGAGTTAGTGATACATTTCTTACACTTTTCAGTTTGAAAGCATGCTTCTGATGGGAAGACTGTTCTGATTCCTCACATAAAAAATAGGTCAGTAATTCCCCCAGGTAGACTGCCTGTATAATCAAGGTGGCCTCATTGTGGAGCTTGCTTCTGAGTTGGTATTTCTAGACTTTGTGATTTATAAAACTAGGGTCTTATTGTATGGACAAGTCTTAGAATATTATTGCTAATGTGCATGAGGTATTATTATGAGGTAAATAGGACAGATGACATGGCCTCAAAGGAAACAGTATCTAATAGGAGCACATGGAGATTTAGGGGAAAAAGAATTGTTTACAATGTAAGATCAGAGACAAGGCTTTACATAAACTAGGTTACATATATAGACCTCTATTAGTCTTTTTTTAGGTTGGAAATATTTGCCCATTGTTCTATGAAGATCGTTGAATTCAAATTTAAAATTCCTTATGGTCTGATCAATAGATTTTAATAGTTGGTTCTTTTTCTGGGACACAGAGCCACTAGCAAAGCAATAGGTTGATTTGTTTACCATCATTTGTCCATGTAAATAAAAGTAGAAATGCTATTGGCTGTAATTCTTTATGGTCCCATTTGATGAGTCCAGCATTGCCCAGAGGTTTTTTTATATCACTGAGGTCTTGTGATGGATGAGGATGTTCTAGATTAACAATTACAGTAAGAATGGAAGAAAAGAGCAAAAGGGTTACTATGGGTGGATGACAACCAGGGCTCTATAGAAAATGAGAATGATTATAAGAAAGCATATCAAAGGCAAAACGGGAGTTAGCTATGAATGTTGGTCCTACATCTTGGGCAGAAGCTGTTTATTATTTGAAGTTATTCAGTTATTCAAAAGGTCTTAGATCAACTGTCTGCTTTCAAAGATCAGCTGCTTCTAGGGGATCTCTGAGAATTTTCAGTTTGAGTTTCCGTATTGGTGTAGTCTTACATTTGTGTAGAATTCTAAATTTCTTCTTCGTTTTGAAATGCAAACCCAAGGTTCGACTCCCTAGAGTTTGTTTGGAATTTGTTCTTCACAATACCTGATAAAGTCTCTCCTGACAGAGTTCAAGAGCATCTTTTCTCTAATCTCTCCTCCAACAGATGAAATGTCTCGGTTGACAATTATGAAGAGTCTCTTTAGGAAGATATTGTGGGAAGGCCGCCTTAATGGTGTATAGTACATGGATATAGTACACGAGTGTCTTTCAGTATTTTGCCATGTCTGCATGCAGTATAGCAAAGGCTTGTATCAGAGATAAATTCCCTAATGGCATGGGCTTTCGGTTCCCAATTCATAGGTAGATAATTTATATGTCCCTGTGGCAGTGGCCCAAATGACCACCACAGGTAATAGGAGAGTACCCTTGGCCAATGGAGCTCGAGGATTTCTGAAAGTTTTGTTAATTTTAATTTTAGGGTGTCATTGGTCATTTCAACCTTTCCATGAGATTGGGGGGGGGGTAAGAAAGTACATTTTTTGAGTTAAGGCTAACACTTCGTGTGTGTGTGTGTGTGTCTGTGTATGCTCCAAGAGAGAGTGCTTTTCCTTCCTTAGATATGTCATTCCCTGAACAGTGGACTGTGTTTTGGCAAAATTGTTATTTATGTTTTGAAACTTTATGTCCCTTTTCTGCTAAGGCTGAGGGGAAAAAATGTCAAATGTTTTTGTAGGCTTGTTTTCCGAACAAAGTAGAATATCTACATCTCATATCAGAACGGAATAACAAAGGAAAATTTATGTCTTCTAAGCCTGGATTGAGGACTTGGGGAAAATAGAAGGGTCAACTATATTCTATTCTGTGACTCTAGGGAGGGATGAGTGGGTTCCTTTTATTTAGCGTTAGGATGAATATTCCAAAAGGTGAACTTCATCATAGCAGGCAAAGGCAGGCATAAGGCTGTGCAGGTATACTTAGAAAACATGCTCAGTGGCGCCTGGGTAACTCAGTCAATTGAGTGTCCCACTCTTGATTTCGGCTCAGGTCAAGATCTCAGGACCCCGAGATCAAGCCCCAGGTCGTTCAGCATGGACCCTTTAACATTATAATGAAGACATGTAACTCAGAAGGGGAGAAGGGGCCATGGGCATGCTCCAAGATTCAGTGTAAACTGGATGGGGTCTTGGGCTCCTTATCTCAGGTCAGGAATGCAGAGCCTTGCTTACTTTTCAAATAGCACTGGGAGTGGGTAGGCTATTTCCAGGCCTTATAAAGATGGAGTTTTTGCATTCCCTTAAAATCCTTAGCTACTGATCTGATGTTTTGCATTTCTTTGTAATTCTGACACCTCCTAGGAAGTTCTGCAAGAAGTGTATTAGGGCGAGTAGAGCCAATAGCTGGGTGCCTAAAATGACCTCTCTTTCTTTTACTGGGGACCTCCTAACTCTTTCTGCTAACAATTTGAGAGGTTTTTTCGGGAGTGAGGAAATGTTCTAAAACTGATGAGGTAACAGTTGCACAACTCTGTGGATAAGCTAAAAGCCATTTATTGTACACTTTAAATGGGTGGATTGTATGATATGTAAATTATATCTCAATAGAACTATTAACAAAAAACCCCACAGATTTATAGTCCTATAATCTCTGAATAACAAAAGAGAATCAACTACATTAATAGAAATTGAACTTGAAATTGCATCAATAGAAATCATCCAGTTTAAAGAAGGGAAAAAGTGATTTTTAAAAAAATGGACAGAGACTCCGTGACTTATGGGAGAATTTTAACATATAAGTAATTGTTATTCCAGAAGCAGAGGAAAGAAAAAGAAATATTTGAAGAACTAATAACTTAAAACTTACCAAATTAGGTAAAATATATAAATTTTAAAAATTTACAAATTCAGAGGCACCTGGGTGGTTCAGTTTGTTAAGCATCTGCCTTTGGCTCAGGTCGTGATCCCGGGGTCCTGGGATCGAGCCCCACATGGGGCTCCCTGCTCGGTGGGGACCCTGCTTCTCCCTTTCCTTTTGCTGCTCCCCCTGCTTGTGCGCTCTCACTCTCTTTCTCTCAAATAAATAAAGCCTTTAAAAAAAAATTTACAGATTCAAGAAATTCAGTGATGGTGCCCTCAAACAGGATAAATTCTAAGGAAACAATGCTCACATACATCATTGTCAAATTATAACTTTAAAATAAATATAGGAAAAAATTATGAAAGCATCTAGATAAAAATGATATCTGAAGTATAGGGTACAAAAATTCAAATGAGCAGAAACATCACATCAGAAATTATGGAAGCAAAAGAACATGGATTTTAAAGCACCAGGAGACTCTGAAAGCATGAGAAAAAAAAGTCAACTAAATTTCAATATCCATCAAAATATCTTCCAATTATTAGGCAAAACATAAATAATTTCAGATAAAATTAACCTATGAGAATATATTATCAGCAGACCTACATGCCAAGACATAGATTTTTTTTTTCTGTTGAAGGAAAAATGATACTGACGTGGGAAACAAAGGCAAAAGAAAAAATTAAATTTCCTTACTGCCTACAGCCCATTGACAAGTCCTTGAAACAAGTAGAGTGACCTTCCTCTAGGAACTCTGCTGCCTTGATGTTGACACTTTGGAAAAGGCAATCTTAGCTTAACACTATCCTGACTCCCACTGCCCCCCCCCATCCTGTGAGTCTACTTTAATATACAAAAATTCCTTTGGAAACTTCCTTTATCTCTACCCTCCAAGATACATGTTAGCAATCATCCACTAAGCATTTGGCCCACTGATAAACATCTGAAGGGTCTCACGGACTGAGTTTTTACTAAACAGTGATAAATGACCTTTTCCTAACAATAACTAGCCCCCTCAGGGTCCTGGAAACCTTGTTTCCAAAATACCCTGGAGGCTTGTGCTGTTCCTAACCCCCTCCCACTTGGAAGTATATAATCGGTTACCCATCAAAACCTCAGTGCAGCTTTCTGTCCACGGGTCCTGTCCCGGTGCTTTAATAAAACCACCTTTTTGCACTAAAGACACATCTCAAGAATTTTTTTTTTTGGCCACTTGCTCCAAACCCCAACATTTCTACATCAATACTACAGGAAAACTTAGATTTTCAAGCATGAATAAAAAACACCAGATAATTAAATAAATATATTATGGTAAATATGAAGTAATTTCTCTCTTAATTTCTTTAAAGTACATATGACTGTTTAAAGCAAAAATTATGACACCGAAGGAGAGCAGACGCTTACATTTATAAGGGGAATTCCATTTGTAAGGGTGTCTCTTTCAGGAAGAGAAGGACTAAAATGCTAGAAATCCATATCAAGGGATAGGCAATGAGTTAAATCTGCGTAACAGCCTTAGCCTTGTTTGTTAGCTTTTCCTGATAGCCTACCACAACTGCCCTGCCAACATCTTCTTTGGTCTCTAGCTGGAGATGTTACTTAAGGTGATGGTTTGAGCCCTTTTGGGGACTACTGAGTTTTCCAGTACACAGGAGGTATACATGTTATTGAAATTGTTTGTTTTTCTCCTGTTAATCTACCTTTCTTATTACAAGGTGCTGGGGGGGGGGGGTCTCAGCCACCTTTAACCTAGAAGGGTAAGGGAAAATTATTTTTCCTCCCTCACCATAGTTCTTGTGAGGTTTATAATATATGCTAATGTAATGCATTTGAAATGTATGGCATAAAGGACAGCAGAGAATGGTTAATGGACCTATAAATTTGCAGTGTTTTTATGTATTAAATAAAGTGATTGAATATTAACTCTAATTAGACTGAAAAGTTAAGGATGTACATGTACTCCCTAAAGCAACTGTAGAAAATGCAATACAAAAAGGTTTAGCTAAAAACTTTAAAGACTAATTAAAATGGAATTTTAAAACATTTGAATATCATGAATAGAGGCACAAAAGGGGAAACAGAGGAACAGAGAAACATAGAATATAAAACAAATAATAAAATAGTAGATTTAAATCCAACCACATAAATAATTGGACTATACACTTCAGTTAAGAGGCAGAGATTATTAGAATTGGTAAAAGCATGAAACAGCTATTTGCTGCCTAAAAGAGATGAATGGCAAATAAAAAGAATGAGACAAATTGAAAGTCAATGAATGGAAAAAAATATACCATGCCAACAATAAGCCTAAGAAAGTCAGGTTGGGGGGCGCCTGGGTGGCTCAGTTGGTTAAGCGGCTGCCGTAGGCTCAGGTCATGACCCTGAGGTCCTGGGATCAAGCCCTGCATTGGGCTCCCTGCTCAGTGGGGAGTCTTCTCCCTCTCACTCTGCTCCTCCCCGCCCCACTTGCTCTTACTCTCTCTCTCTCTCAAATAAATAAACAAATAAAATCTTAAAAAAAGAAAAAAAGAAAGGTTGGCTATATTAATATCTGATAAAACAGGCTTTTGGACAAAGATAGCTATTGAATAAAGAAGGAAATATTATAATGATAACATAGACATTTCATCAGGAAAACCTAATAATCATATCTGTGTATGTGCTTCATTACAGAATTCAAAATACATGACATAGAAACTGATGGGACTAAAGGGAGAAAGACAAATTCTTCCATCTTGGTTAGTATTTTCACTTCCCTCTCAAGAATTGATGGAGAAAGAGGGCAAACAATACAAGTCTTAGCTTGGTAAGATTTTGAAAGAAAAATCTAGGTAATGGAACTAAACAGACATTCATCAAAAAGGTCACATGTAAAACAGGAAATAAGATATATGGCCAATAGAAAGGCAGGAATGGTGGGTCAGAGAGTCTTAGAAAGGAAAAAATGAACTAAGAAAACAGAGTTTCACTGGGGCACCTGGGTGGCTCAGTCGGTTAAGCATCTGCCTCTGGCTCAGGTCATGATCTTGGGGTCCTGGGATCCAGCCCCATGTCAGGCTCTCTGCTCAGCAGGGAGCGTGCTTCTCCCTCTCCCTCTACCATTACCCCTGCTTGTGCTCTCTCTCTCTCTCAGATAAACAAATAAAATCTTAAAAAAAAAAAAAAAAAAGAAAAGAAAATAGAGTGTCACTTAATAAAACAAGGGAGAAAGTGGTGGAATTTGTACCTTCCAGACACAAGTGCAGCTGCTCGATGGGTTTGTAAGGAGTCCCAGCATATGTAGCATGGAATTAATGGTTAAATTAAACCCCTTTAAAGAGGTTATAAGGAACACCATACCTTTGCTCCAGACTGAAGGTAATGTTTCTGTGTGAGGTACTGAATGAGGTAACTGCTTTATAAGTCTGGTGGCTCTGGGGATGTCCTCAGCAGCACCCTAGGGGGTGCAGCCCTTGACCCAGGTCTCTTCTGCAGAGGACGCCGAGTGCTGGCACCCTTGACACCGTTCCTTGTCCTCTTCTTGTGAGGGTAATGCCACACTGGAAGCTTACCTAGAAGGGTAGCATTTTCTTTTTTTTTTTTTTTTTTTTAAGATTTTATGTATTTATTTGACAGAGAGACACAGCGAGAGAGGGAACACAAGCAGGGGGAGTGAGAGAGGGAGAAGCAGGCTTCCCGCGGAGCGGGGAGCCCGATGTGGTGCTCGATCCCAGGACCCTGGGATCATGACCTGAGCCAAAGGCAGACGCTTAACGACTGAGCCACCCAGGCGCCCTAGAAGGGTAGCATTTTCAAAAACTTCATTTCATTCCCCAGAAATCTCTTACTTCTGTGTCTAGACGATTTAGTTTAGGATTATCAGCTGTCCAGTTTCCCAGGTGCACCTAGGAGTTGAGAGCTCTTTTCTCATGTACCTGTCTGCATTTTCTGACTCTTTTCCATATGCTTCTTTGTCTGAATTTTTATTTTTTCCTTAAAGAAGGGGATGGAGAGAGCATAACAGACCAAAACCAAATCAAACAACAGTGACAACAACAAAAAACCCCCCAAAACAAAAAATATCAAAAATCACTTAGCTACTTGATCCTAACTAAACTTTTGTTTATGGAATAAAAAATGAACTACAAGGAATCTTCCACTCAGTCCCCAACATTGGGGGGTCCAGAGGGATCAGCAGGGTGGCCAGGGGTGTGTGGAGAATAACTTGGTAAGAGATGAGAGAAGTGTGCTACAGAAATAGTCTCCAACTGTTTACATTTGTAATAAGCCTAAGAAAGTCAGGTTGGGGGGCGCCTGGGTGGCTCAGTTGGTTAAGCGGCTGCCGTAGGCTCAGGTCATGACCCTGAGGTCCTGGGATCAAGCCCTGCATTGGGCTCCCTGCTCAGTGGGGAGTCTTCTCCCTCTCACTCTGCTCCTCCCCGCCCACAAAATTGTGATTGTTGGTTTCTTTTTTTTTTTTTTCTCTTCCGCTCACTGATTTGTCCTAGATGTGGACGTTGACTAGAAACCAAGATCTCCTGAGTGGGTTAAATGAGATTTTACAGAACTCCTGTTCTGGATTTCATTATCTTCCATTCTGGCTGTGAGGGTTTATTGTCTTTGGACTGTCTTGGGCAGAGGGAAATCAAGGGGTCACATGCAGGCTCTTCAACAGGATTTCAAAGATGTCCTAAAACTGATTTCTTCCAGAATTACGCTTCCATGTGGGGAGCTCCTCCCGCTGAGGTCAGAGTCTTGTTCATGGTTTCTTTAGTGCTACTGTCCTCCCGCCTCTGCCATCCTTCCACACAGCTGAGTCGAGACAGTTTACCTCAGTTTAGAACTTCACCAAATCAGCAGAAGTAGGTTTCCAAAGAGAGTGCATACGCTGTGATCCCTTTCACACATTACTTCCCATTGCTCCCTCCGTCCAGGGCACGAAAAATCTAATTCTGGAGGCTCTGGGGACTTACGGCATAGATGCCATGGTTTTCTCTGTTGTCATTATTGTTAAAATCTGCAGGCACGTTTGGCACTACCTGAGGAAAAGAAAAACAAAAGTACTGAAAAGACTGACAGCAATTATCAAATAGTATCCAAGGACAGGATTTTTAAAATAATATATCACTCAAAATCTGCTCTTCAAATAACAATACATTTATGGAGTAAATCCATTCTTGGTTTTCGAGTAGTATCTTTCTTAATAAATTGAAAATAATAATGCAAGACAAAAGCTATTTCAAAAGATGCCTTCATTTGGGCAGTAGATTTAGTTTTACTACTTACTTTTTACAGTCTAAATGCCAATTACCCACTTCTGATAAACTACGCATTTTATTATTTCTGAGAGGGTTGGATGCAAATCTGGACAATTTATAGATTTGTGTAAAATTGATGCATATTTATATGATGTGAAAGACATAAAATATAAAAATATAATTTAAAAGAGCAGTAGAATGAAATATATACCCCCCTTCAGGTTATTAAAGGCAATCACATTTAATTTAATATTCTATTCATTTAAACCTAAGGAAAATGCTGTTATAAATTCATAATAAATTAGACTATCTTAAAAGCAATTGTCTAATGCTTTTGTGGTTTTTCAAGACCTAGTGAGCACACAAAATCAAAATATTTTAAATTGACTATGTGTGTATTGTTGGGGAAGAAAATATTCCCCTACCCTCAAAGAATTAAACCGACATGAGACAGATTAATAGAAGAAAATCTAATTTAATTTCATATGCACAGGAACCCTGCACATATGAGAGGTTCAAAGACAGAAAGGTAAATATATGCCATCCTGAGCTAAGGAATGAGATGTGGGCCTGGGGCATCAAGGGAGAGGAGGGCCCTTCACAGGGCAATAAGAGCACATTTTTGGTAATTAGATGTTTGCCCTGCCATACAGATGTTCTACTCAGATGAAATTTATTTCCGGTAGTAACTCTTATTCTGGGAAAGATCCCCAATTTAGATTCTTCTAGGTTGTTAAGGGAGGGGTAAAAGTTTCTCTTTAGCCAAAAGGGTCTCAATTGCCTTTAGCTCAAAACAGCCCACGTGCCAGTTCATTTGCACACCTGTCTGACTCCAAAATTCCTGCTCGAAGTCTAAAGTCATTTTCTACACCTAACTGCCTTACGTTTCTTAATTAACTAACAATTGTGGATAGGGTGTAAGAGATTTTTCTCTTCCTTGCCATACCCTGACTTAAGCTAAATTGTTTATTTCAGCAACGTTCCAATGTACTTGAAAAATTATTATCTTGGACATGGATACGTTCTGTTTGAAGCAGTTTTGATTTTGAAGTTTTAATGGTCGCAACAGTGGGAGGGTCGAAACCTATTGTTGACTCTGCTGCCATATCACACCTCGCCAAGGTCAATAAGTGAGACGATTTCCTTTTGAAGTACTGGAGCTCTCTGGATTTGTAAGGGGATCAGGAAGGAAGAGACGAAAGTAGAATTGGCAGCTGCAGATAAGGCTACCACAGTCCCCTTGAGACTGAGAGCTAGCCCCAAAATGCCTTGCTAAAAAAAGTGTTATTTTTTAAAAGTCTTATGGCTTTGTTTTTCTGTTCTCCTTCACTTGAAATGCCTCAAGTAGTTGCTCAGTTCAGTTGTGCGAGAATCATGTGCATCTTTATTCTCTGGAGTTTGCGTCAGGTTTTTGGAGACTGCTCCTCTGTTATTGACAAAAACAGCCATGATACCAAATGTGGGGCACTTTGTAAGCACAGGGCTGCGGGACTCCATCTGTCTCAATAAAGAGGTGTGTTCAATGCAGGCAAAGTGTTCTAAGAAAAGGCGCATAGGAGAGAGGAGTTAGGGCTCCATGCACCAGTTTTGATGAGGACTATTTTAATTCCCAGAATGGAGGTTTAAAAGACTGTGCTGATTTCATCCTTATGTAACTCTTTGTTTCCTTGGATTTTCAAAGAATGGTTGAAATTGGTTTTATAAATAAAATTTCCATGGAAAAAAGGAAGTTCACCTTCCTGTAGACTACCCTGCTGTGGTGTGGTAGGTGGCACAGTTTATGACTAGCTAATAATTACCACATTTAGAAAGTTATATCTCCCTATTCCCCAAAAGAAAAGGCTAGAACATACACTGTTTACGTTTGTGTGTCTGCAAAATTTTAATCATAATGGTCTGTATTACAGAGGGTTGTGGTAAGGTTAAGCGAGTTAGTAAATGTAAATGGTGGTATTATTATCTGATACGAATATGTAAATCATGAAATAACATCAGAAAATCAATAATTCAATTAAAATACTTAATGACAATTATCAGGGCATAAGGCTCTATAAATAAAATTCAGAAAACCAAATCGCATATTTTACAAAAAGTAATCGGATTAAACATAAATCATTTCAAGCAAGTGTTTTAAATTTCTCTAGACATCGCCTTAATATCTTCATTTGGAATAAAGTTCAATATATATTTAAAATACATTTTGTGGGGCGCCTGGGTGGCTCAGTCGTTAAGCATCTGCCTTCCGCTCAGGTCATGGTCCCAGGGTCCTGGGATCGAGCCCTGCGTCGGGCTCCCTGCTCAGCGGGAAGCCTGCTTCTCCCTCTCCCACTCCCCCTGCTTGTGTTCCCTCTCTCGCTGTGTCTGTCTCTGTCAAATAAATAAAATCTTTAAAAAAAATACATTTTGTATTTCACGATGTTAAAAGATAAAGTGACGCATATTAAAAATTTTAAGGGTTTTTTTGAGTAAAAATTGACATGAATTAGGCAGTATTAGACCAGAAGTGGTTAGGAGTGTTCCAAGGACAGGAACCAGGTGAAAGACTTAAATAGAGAAAGTGCAGAAGAAAAAAAAAGGGGGGGGGGGAAGCTATTTGATGGGCTATAGCTTACAGCCTCATTGGCTGTTTGTAATTGTTTGAACTTAGCATTTTGATTCCGTAACCTTGAAGGATCTCCAGGTTTAGATTTGGGCTTGCTTACACAGACCTCGGCAGCATTATAGCCACTTCAATCTAATGGCCTCCTTGTTTAATTAACTTCACAATTCTTGTCAAACAATAAATTAATCTAAGTTGAATACTTGAAGATTTCTAAAACAGCAGACTTCTTTCTCTTCCTATTTGGTACAATGCCTATAGCAATTTATTCTTTAGAGAAGCGTAAGGACTTCTAGCAAATTAATGTCAAATATGGGTGCTACTCAGGGCTTTACTAAACAATTTGTCTTGCAGTTTTGGGGAATAGTTTTCATGAAAAATTCCTCAATAGCTGATACTCAGGACCTAGAAGCTTCCATGTACGCAAGTGCCTAAATTTCCCTAAGTCAACTTTCTAAGCTTTGTATGTGGATTTTAAGTTTCTTTGTCAATTTCTGAGGGCCAGCATTATTCTTACAATCCTGTTTTTGGTGCTTCATCACATTTTTCCTGCCTATCACTCTTCCATCCTCTTGTGTCCTGTGCCAGCCGTAGCCACCTGGAAAATCTGCATTCCACCAGGGGTCCCTTTTTCAACTATATCCCATTGCACTTTGTGCATTGTCTTCTTAGTTGCAAAAATAGTTTCTATATTTGTTTTTACACACATTTTTCTATTGACTATTAGTTGCTTGGTGAAAGGAAGGGACTACATTTAAATATTTTTTATCTTTACAAACTAGCCAAACTCTTCCATATATTAGAAGCTTGAGGGGCACCAGGCAGGCTCAATCAGTAGAGCATGTGACTCTTAATCTCAGGCTCACGAGTTCAAGCCCTATGGTGGGCGTGGAGCCTACTTAAAATAAAATTAAAAAAAAAAAAGAAGAAAAAGAAGAAGCTTGAAGGAACGACAGCTAGTAATGTGCCAAGTATCCATTTTCTTTACCAGACTCCAAATTTTACCTTGATCCATTGCTGCTAGAAATAAAGGCTACATTTCCAATCTCCAATGAAGCAAGATGTGATCAAGTAAACAAAAGTGTTGTGAAAGAATTCTAGGAAGGTTCTTTCAAAGAATCTGGCTCAATTGAGAGAAGCATCATTTTTATCCTTCTGTTCATTCTTTTTCATTAGATTGGCAACTCAGATGTGTTAACCAGAACTTTAGGAGCCATCTTGACCTTGAGAATGAAGCCACATGATCAGTCGGTGAAATAGGCTGTTAGAAGAAAGAGCCAGATGCAAGATGCCATAAAGCTAATGTAGCAGATTGGAGAGGGCTACACTCATTTTTTTTTTAACGTGAGAAATTAAATCCTTGAATGTTTATGTCACAATGTCTTGGTGTTCTATTACTCTCGGTCAAATGCAATCTATAACTGACACAGAGCTAAATTAAAAACAAAAACAAAAACAAAATGTTGTTAAATGCAACATTCATTTTTGTGTATGTACAAGATAAAAAGGAGATGATGACAGTAAGGGGATTTTTATTTAGTACATGATCCTCACCTGGTTGTTTGACAAAATAACAAAAAATTAACAAAGCATCCATAAAAGCACCATTGTGACAACATTGTGATACATTTGCTGTCATTTGACAGAGTTGACTAAACTTTTAGCAATGATCTCTTTTGGCTTTTAGAACACTATCATCAGCAGTGACAACTTCTAATTGTATGACTTTTTCTTAGTGTTCCTCTTCACCTCCTTCTCCTCCACATGCTTTCAAATGCTGTAGCTCCTTAGAGTTTTATTCTTGACCTTATCTTTTCTCATTTGTCAATACTGTTTCTGGGTGAGCTCCTCAGCTGAAAGAATATCAGCTACTGAATTTACAGGTTTATGGGTCAAGACCTAGACCTGTATGTCTAACTCTCTAGTGAGCACCCTTTAGGAATTCAGAATCACCAGGGGTACAATGATCTCATGTATTTCTACTTTCATTCTCTGTCCCAGCCAGAGATCTCAATCTGCTCCTCCTATAATATCCCCCATTTGGATTAATTTGTACCACTATCCTTACCTAAGCTAAAATCTTAATCTCCAACTTTTTCTCTCAGATTCATGACTAGTCATCCATTAATTGCTACCTCAGTAATGGAGGCTGGATTCTTCGCTTCCTATCTAGAGGCTTTTGATTAGATTATTCATCACTAAAGCAGCCTCAATACCAACTTCCTGCCCCTGATTTCTTCTTCTCATAGCTCATCCTGCACTCATAGCTCATGGCACCACTGTGAATTATCTTTAAAAAAAAGAAAAAAACAATGAATTCAAAATGTGGTCATGTGTATTGGCTGCTCATTGCCTACAAGCCAATGTTCAGATTCTTTGTCATGTGACGAAAAGTTCCTCACGCTCTATCTTCAATGATCGTTTTCATGCCTCAGCCAAGCTGAACTTTTTCAAATCCTTTCATGCTTTTTGGACCATTCTTTTACCTCTGCCTAGTGGTTCTTTTTCCCATTTTCTTTGTCTATTATGTTCTTTTTCATAGTTCCAAATTCGTATTAAAAGTTGCTTTCCCTGCAATGCCTTATAGTTCTCCTAGAGACTTGGTTGTTTTCTTATCTGCAGTGTCATAAATTTCAGGATAGCACTTAAAACACTGTTGTATATAGTTTATTAACTGTGAATTTATGAGTTTGTCATCCATACTGAACTTGAGATTCTTGAGGACCTGGGCATTTTTTAAAGTATTACTCATCATATTTTTCTGAGATTTAAAAGAAGATGCTCAACATAATAATTAAAAAGATCTCTCTCTCTCTTTCTCTTTCTTTTCTTTTTTTCTACATGAGGGACAAAACAGAAATGTGATCAATTTACAAGGCAGGCACTCAGCAATGGTGCACAGTGTTGTAAATTTTCCTTTAAAACAGATTTTAGAAGATTTTAACTGGGCAACTATGACACAGAAAAGACACATATTCGTGGAGATGTTTTGCATGTTCTTAATGGACCTGTACAAACTATCTACAGCCTTTATTAAAGTAAAACTCATTTAATTTATTTCATTTTAAAGATTGCATGATTAAGCCCACTGCTCTTAAAATAAACTTGTCAAAGAAAATCATACCTATAGGTCAATTTTGTGATTAGTATGACATTTCATCGTCCATGGGATTTAAAATGGGTCTTTTCATCTTAGTTTCAAAGTTTGAAGAGGCTGATCTGTGAGTTTTACTTTTATCTGCACTGATTGTATTGCTCCTGAAAAAAGACTACATTTTAAACTTTGAAGTCTAGAATCCTGATTTAGTCAAAGAAGAGGATAAGAGAAGCAGTTCAGTTGGGTTTTCATTTACAGAACAACCTGACCTGATTTTGAAGCTGAGAGGGGGAAGGAGCTAATTTTCAATCTCTGTTAATACCATTTGGGTGACCAGGGCACTATCTCCCCCAAAAATGGGACCAACACAAATTTCACAAAAGCTAATAACAATCATCCACAGTTACCTTTTTAATCATTCCAAACCTCTAACATATATTCTAAGAAAAAAAAAAGCCAGCTCATTAGTAAATCCTTATGACCCCCTCCTCAAATCAGTCAGTTCCTCTATAAACTGCTGATTTCCTTGATAACAACTCCTGCCATTTCTGCTGTAAGAAAAGTTTGAAATATCAAAATGAAATCAAGAAAGAAATCAAAATCGGCTATAATACTTTATCAGATTTGAAGTCATACTTGTTTTTCAGCTTGATAATAATAGGACTTATTTCAAGGAACATCCTGTTTTACAAATAGACAGCTTTGGCCCCTAAAAAATAGCATTTAGTACACCAGAATTTTCTGTTTCTCTTCAACAAGTTACTACTATATATCAACACCTATACAATAGTAGCTGAGGGATAAATGATCATTTGTCAAACAGCGATTCATATCTACTATCATAGATTTTTGCCCCATAAAATGAAATATTGAAGGTAAAAGGAAAAAAGAAAACAATGTTTGAGAAATATAATACATTACTTGCATTTTCCCATCTGAATTACAATGCTCAATGATGAAAATATATATTAATAAAACTTTATGTTCAGTCATATAGCAGTGTGCATTATGAGTGTCAAAAATACCTTGAGCTGTATGTTTTAAGAATCAGAATTTTGGAAACACATGTATACTTTTAGCTTAGAAGTCGTGCTTATATATACATGCAGATAAGTGATAACCTTTAGCAAATGCCAAAAAGTACCAAAATGCCTATGGTTATATCTTAATTTAGATTTTATTCTATTCATATAAAGTCATGCTTCTCGTCACTCGAAGTATCTATTGAATTACATGTTGTCTTAAGTGAATAGTGTGAGTATTCCTTAATGAATAAACTTTGCAGATTGGTAGACTGAATAGACAAATGGGCAGTGGTCAGACCATATATGAAAACAGAGCTCTGACCCACAACCTTCAATAGCTAGCCCACAAAGCCAAACTACTATGTGTAATGTCAGTTCAGGAAGCCAAACAATAACCTTATAACTAGTGACCCCAAGTGGCCAAGACTTGATGAGTAACTGACGTTTCCCTAAGTTTTGCCCCCATATTAGATTTAGGACCACCTGGAAAAAGCCAAATATGCTCCCCTAACCAATGACATGGATGCTGACTTTAGTTAGCCTGCCTCCAGCTTCCCCGCGCCAACAGTTTCCAATCAGAGCATTCCTGAAACTTTCTTCCTCTGTCTCTCTCTCTCTCTCTTCCTGTTTTTATAACTGTAAATCTTTCCACTCCTGTCTTCCTTTGAGTCTTTGCTAAAGGCAACTGATGGCAACTGACTTCCTTTCTATATAGCAAGGTCATTGATTGTCTTATTTACGTAGGATCATTAAAATCTCTTATTTCCTGCTCTGCTTCATCATTGTTAAATAACTATTGTAATAAGTTTATTGTTTGTAATTTTCAGGAATGCTTTTTAGTGTTTTACATTATATGTGTATATTTATGAATATATTGTTTGGCAGGTTTTAAAAATTCATATATTAATCATTGTACGACAATCCTTAATTTTTTTCAATTCTAACGATTTACAAACTCTTCATATTAGTAAATGTAGTTGATTTTAACTACAGTATAATATTCGAACAGTATAATATTCATATGAATATATGAATATATGAAGTCCATTATTCCTTTAATGGGAATTTAGGTTTTTTTTTTTTTTTCTACTTTTGGCTATTATCAAGAATACCTCAACAAATTTCCTTGTACATTTCTTGTCCACATTTCACTTGTGGGAAATTTCTGTAGTGTCTATACCTATGGTGGAATTGCCGGGCCTCTGAATGCGGGCTTTTTCACCTCAATTTAATGTTGTAAAATTACTCTTAAAGTAATTATATCTGTTTACCCTAAAATCAACTGTGTGTTATTTATACCCTTTGGCTTTTCAAATTTTGCTAATCTGATGGTTGTTAAATTCTATGCCACTGATATTTTAATTTGCATTTCTCTAGTGAAACTGAGCATCATTTCATATGCTTATTAGCAATTCACACTCTCTCTGGAAGAAGTCATTTGACAATTTCCTAGTGCACATTTACTCTTTTTTATATTGGTTTATAAAAGAGAAATTTCACTTGACAAATTAAGCTAGCAAGGAAGACTTTTGTTCATGAGTATTGCATTAGGGGAAAGAGATTAAACTTAACCCCAATGAAACAAAATAGAGAAATTTTTAAGCCCTGGGATGAGCTAGTGGAAAAATACTAGAGGACATTATGGGTGGGGTTGGTCAATGTACTTAGGCCATCAGTGTTTACTAACTGGTGCTTAGGGAAGTTAGGTTCCTACCTTCCCATTGGGACTGGGAAATAGAGAAGGTGCTCTTTCCTTGGATGATTACATTTCAAAAGGATGCCTCTCTGTCTTTGAGAAAGACATCCCTTGGTTCTAGAACTGGAAGAGGGTGGGGAAGATTTATATCTCAAAGAGGCTGAGAAAGAATTTACAATGGCAAATTTTCTAAAGTAATATTCTAAGAAAAGGGCCTACAGTCAGGAAGAAACCTGTCATAAGTTTATGAACTGAGGGGAATATTAGGCCCTCTTGGTCATGGTTTAGAAGAGTTAAAAATCTGTATACATTTCAATGGGCAGAAGACATGAATAGATATTCTTCCAAAGAAGACATACAGATGGCCAACAGACACATGAAAAAGTGCTCAACATCACTGATCATCAGGGAAATGCATATCAAAACCACAATGAGATACCACCTCACAGTGTCAGAATGGCTAAAATTAACAACACAGGAAGCAACAGCTATTGGCAAGGATGCAGAGAAAGGGGAACCCTCTGGCACTGTTGGTGGGAATGCGAACTAGTGCAAACACTCTGGGAAACAGTATGGAGGTTCCCCAAAAAGTTAGAAATAGAACTAGAATAGAATAGAAATTGCACTACTAGGTATGTACCCAAAGGATACAAAAATACAGATTTGAAGGGACACATGCAGCATTTTATATATATGCTGTCTTGTATTTGTATATATATATATATATATATATATATACACACAAGAGAATATTACTCAGCCATCAAGAAGAATGAAATCTTGCCATTTGCAATGATGTGGATAGAGCTAGAGTGTATTATGCTAAGCAAAAAAAGTCAGAGAAAGATAAATACTGTATGAGTTCAGTCATATGTGGAATTTAAGAATCAAAACAGATGAACATATGGGAAGAAGAAAAAAAAAAGAGAGGGAAGCAAACCATAAGAGACTTAACTATAGAGAACAAATTGAGGGTTGATGGAGGGAGGTGGGTGGGGGATGGGCTAAATAGGTGATGGGTATTAAGGAGGGCACTTGTGATGAGCACTGGGTGTTATATGTAAGGGATGAATCACTAAATTCTACTACTGAGACCAATATTACACTCTCTGTTAACTAACTGGAATTTGAATAAAATCTTAAAAGGAATGGGAGAATTGTTACAAAATGGATTATCATGGTAATTAATTCCCTGTTTTATTTATAACTTTAATTATAAAAAATTAAAAAATAAAAAATTCTATATACAAATCCTTCTCTGATTTTCTTTTAATCTTTTTTATGAAATCTTTTTTATTACTGGAGTTTCAAGTTTTAATGGATTAGATTTGTCAACATTTTCCTGCATGGTTTGTGTTTCTTGTTAGTTCAGCAGTAGAGATGCTTTTAAGTAGCTTTACCTTGGAAAGGATTTCAGGTTTACACAGACAGAATAGTCATGGGAGGTAAATTAAAACCTGAAAGAATATACAGCATTGTTATTCTTGGACTTCACGCTAATGCGTACTTCTGTATTTCCAGGTAGCTTGTTGAGTCAGTGTAAATACACTAAATGTTACATGCATCAGGTTTACTCTACTTTTTCACCTAGGAGGTCTGGTTACCTGGGAGGAAATTCCAGTACTGTGACAAAAGTAGAGCTCTCTTTCAGGGTTATGCTTTTTTAATATGATAGGAATGATGACATCATATTCCCTTAATTGCTTGTCTTGCTTCTTTTTGCTGCCAAAAAAATGGGGCTTGTCATGTGCATAAAAATGGGTTATAAGACAGGACTCAGTATCAAAACCAGGCTGTGCTTGTACAAGCAGGAAGTAGTTCTGTGGTCCAGCACTTCTTGGGCCTCCTTTAAGTTGCTAAGCATTGTGTCTGCGAAGAATGACACTAACCAGCCCCAGGGAAACTCAACCCCAAAGCTACCACTCCATAAAATGGCACTGCAAAGGGCTTACTGCTCTGTGGGACTTCCTATTGCATCAGAGACTACAAGAACCTGCTCATTTTGAAATGATATCCTCATCACCAACCTGCAATATTTACAGTTTTCTGAGCTCCTATGACCGATCACTACTCCCTTTTAATTCTGCCAAATTACGGCAAGTTATCTGCTGCTTTCTCAACCCTTCTCCATCTTTAGCACTCATCCCACCAATCCTCAGTGTCTGTCTTGTGTAAAATACGCTTCAACTTTTTTTTCAAAAGGCTGGGTCACTCCTTGACAAAATCTTTTTGACAAATATTTTTTTATAAATTATTTAATCTCATTGAATCTGCGCTGCATGTAGCAAAAAATTCCCCGAAGTTTTGATGTTTCTGTTCAGTGGCATCTAGCACTGATTCAAGATTCTGCCTGTCTTTAAAATTCCATACATGTTTTTAAAACAGAATAGGAGGTGAATGAATTTAGATGGGTTTAAAAATGTCCACATTTTGGGGCGCCTGGGTGGCTCAGTTGGTTAAGCAATTGCCTTCGGCTCAGGTCATGATCCTGGAGTCCCGGGATCGAGTCCCGCATCGGGCTCCCTGCTCGGCAGGGAGTCTGCTTCTCCCTCTGACCCTCCCCCATCTCATGTGCTCTCTCTCTCTCTCTCTCAAATAAATAAATAAATAAAATCTTTAAAAAAAAATAAAAAATGTCCACATTTTCCCAGAAGCAAGGCCAGCCTAATTTTTGTTCTTTGAGGCAACTATGCTTATTTGTTTGGTTGCTTATTTTTTTTCTCAGATAGGTGTTAACATCTGAATTTATATTCATGATATAAATCACCCATAGGGGCACCTGGATGGCTCAGGTGGTTAAGCGTCAGACTCTTAATTTCGTCTCAGGTCATGATCTCAGGGTCCTGGAATTGAGCCCCGCCCCAGGCTCTGTGCTCAGCGTGGAGTCTGCTTGTCCCTCTGCCTCTGCTCCTTCCCCTGCTCATGCTCTCTTTCTCTCTCTCTAAAATAAATAAATAAAATCTTTTAAAAATAATCACCCATAAACCCAGTGCCCCCAAACAGTCCTGACTTCCCTTTATTGCTCTCTAGTCACTAAATCTATGATGTATTTATTACAATGTAAGAATACTTTCTAAAAGCAAAACTAGCATTGAACAAATACGTCCTAGTGCCTGTACAAGCATGATGTCTACAGCAAGTTGAAATCTTATAAAAACCTATCGCAGATACTCTCTGACAAGTAAATGCCCAACTGCCATCACCCTATCCCATTGCCATTCCCTTTTATCTCTCTGCTGTTCAGTTGTCAGGAAGCACTGACTGTCATTATCCAGTTTCAGTAGGCCTTCTACTCAATACGGTAAAGGTGGAGAAAGAACATATCAATGAAAACAGCTTAAAAGAGCTCAGTGTCTACTGCTCAAAACAAGGTTATCCAACAGGATTTCCTGGGTACTTTAGAGGTCTTTGTGGCTGGATTTTTTTAAAGACAATAGTATTCACACATGGAAAACTCTCCATATTCCATTTCATCCAGTGAATATGAAATTTTTTTATGACAGGACTTGTTTGTGGTATTTCATCTAGTGAAAGGTTCAAAGACTCAAACTCAGTCACACTTTGATGGGGGGTAGCTATTCACTGGAACCACCGCAGTAGGTACTTTGATTAAACATCCTCCAGAGTTCCCTTTGCCAGAGAAGCAGAGAGAAAGAAAAAATTAGTAGGTAAGACATGAAGTTGTTCAAAGTTTCCATTAAGGAAATACTGAAAATTAAATGAACAACCTTAGAAGTGAATGTTCAATGTTATCGAGTGTAAAGAATTAAATATCATTTCCTGTGATAGCAAGGTGTTTTATATACCTCAGTAATATTGGTTAAAGTATCATTTTGGTTTTCTGCATCTTTTGTATATTTATACAGATATTTTATCTAAACATATAAAGCATGCAAAAAAACCCACCAAAGTGCTATTTTAATCATTATTATTAAGATACATAATATGCATACAATATTTGTTGTTTAATGAGTTTTGACAGAAGTGACACCCCTATAATTACCACCCCAATAAGGACATAGAATATTTTTATCACCTCAGAAAGTTTTCCTGTGCCCTTTTGCTGCCACTGGCCCCCAAGCTCCACTTCCTACCCTGCTCCTCTACCACTGGCCTCCTACCAATCTCCAACCTGCTTTGTATCACTACAAATTAGTTTTTTCCATTTCATACAAATGAAATGTTACTTTATGGACTCTTTTGCTTCTGGCTTCTCTTAGAATAATATTTTAGTGGGTATGCATATGTAAGTTATATACTGCTATTTTTAATTGCTGACTTGTATACCATTGTATGGATATACTACAATTTGTTTACCCATTCACTAACCCATAGAAATATATATTATTTATGTAGAGGAGTTTCCATAAATGTAGGTTTTCATTTCTTTTGAGTAAATACCTATGAGCTGAACTACTGTGTTGTGTGGTAAGTGTATATGTAATTCTGTGTTAAACCACCTGTTTTCTAAAGGTGGTTGTACCATTTTATATTTTGAACATCAGAGAATGAAAATTCTAGTTGTGCCACACCATTCTTGACAACACTAGATGTTTTAGTCTTTTAAATTTTAGCCATTATAGTGGGTGTATAGTAGTTTTAATTAGCATTTTCCTAATTGTAATGATGTTGAACATCTTTTTGTTACTGGCTTACATAGCTCTTTTTTGGAAGTAACTATTCAAATGTTTTGACCAATTTAAATACAGTAAAGTTTACTTGGTCCATTATAAGTTCAATGAATTTTCTTGAAGATTTTATTTATTTATTTGATAGAGAGAGTGCACGAGGAGGGGGGAGGGGTAGAGGAGAGAGAGGAAGAGAGAGAGAGAGAGAAGCAGACTCCCCGCTGAGCTGAGCAGGGAGCCTGACATGCTCAGATCCCAGGACCCCTGAGATCATGACCTGAGGTGAAGGCAGCAGCTTAACCACCTGAGCCAGCCAGGTGCCCCAAGTTCAAAGAATTTTGACAAAGGCATGGGATTATATAACTAATTCCAGAATCAATATCTAAAACAGTTGTATCACTATAAAAATATATTCACACATGAAAATATTTTACACATGTAAAAATAGCCCTCATAATATCCCTTGGTTGTCTTTTGAACATTTTTAATTGGGTTGTTTCCTTCCTTATTTTTGAGCTATGGAAGATTTTGAGTTACGGAAGATTATATATATATATGTTACTAATTTTTCAGCCGAAATAAGTATTGTAAATGGTAGCCTTTCAGTTTCTTTAATAGTGACTTTTAAAGAGCAGAAGTTTAAATTTTGATATTTAATTTAATGAGGTTTTCATCTTTTATGATTTACATACTATTTAAGAATATTTGCCTAACCAGATTTTGCAAAATAATATCCTATGTTTTCCAATAAAGTTTTTTATAGTTTTAACTTAGTGTTTTAAAATATGGCTTAGAGGGTTTTTTGCTTTTGTTTTTGTTTTGGGGGAGCATAGGGTCTGACATGAGATAAAGATAATTTTTTTTTCAAATGGATAACCAATAGAATTGCCATGTTCTCAGTCACCGAGGGAAAGCTTTCACTATTTTATCATTAAGTAAATGTTGGCTATTTTTTCTTGGTAGATGTCTTTTGTTTTTCTTAGTTTTCTAAGACTTTATCATAAATGGGTTTATAATTTTGATAAATGTTTTCTCTACATCAATGGAAATTATAGTGATTCTTCTCCTTTTTTCTGTTAATGTGGTAAATTAAATTGATTTGGTTTTCTAATGTCAAAATGACCTTTCATTTCATGGATCAATTCCACTTGGGTGGATTCAATTTACTATTATTTTGCTAAGGATATTTGAGTCAATATTCATAGGGTAGTTTATAATTTTCTCTTCTTATACTGTTTTTGTCTGTTTTTGGTGTTAGGATAATGTTGACCTAAAAAAGTAAGTTAGAGAATGTTCTTTTTTCTGAAAGATTTTTTGGTAGGATTGGTTTATCTCTTCCTTAGATGTTTGATAGAGTGTTATAGTAAAGATATCTGAGTTTGGGGTTAATTTTTTTTTTTTTTAAGATTTCACCTATTTATTTGAGAGAGAGAAAAAGAGAACAGGAGCAGTGAGCAGGGCAGAGGGGAAAGCAGACTCCCCGCTGAGCAGGGAGCCAGTCACGGGCTTGATCCCAGACCCTGGGATCCTGACCTGAGCCAAAGGCAGATGCTTAACCAACTGAGCCACCCAGGCACTCTGAGTCTGGGGTTAACTTTATGTCTAGGTTTATTCATTGTGACTGTCGTTAACATATTTACAGGCAGTTGAGATTTGCATTTATTTTTGAATGAGTTTTAGTAATATAATCTTTCAAAAAATGTTTATATTTCATATAGATTTTTAAATCTCAATTAATTAGGCCATATTTATTTAATGAAATTTCTGATATGTTTGCTTTAAGCATGTCATCTTGCTATTGTTTTCCTTGTTTCACAATGTTATTTATTACTTATATTTTACTTTTATTCTTTTGATTTTTTTAAATACCTCATTTTACTGTGAAATTGTCTCAATATTCTCTAATTACTCTTTTGTCATCTTTATAATTTATAGTGATGTTTCCTCTTTAATTTTTATATGGTCATTTAAATCTTCTCTATTTTATTTTGTTTATATATATATAAATATTATGTATATAAATATTTTTGAACTTTTCAAAAAAGAGGTTATAGTTTCATTGGTTTTCTCTTTTGTCTGCTTTCTATTTTAATGATTTCTACTTTTAACTATATGACTTCACTTTTAACTATATTCTACTAGCTAAAGTTTTATTTGTTCCTCATTGATTTAGTCATTTATGATTCTCAATATAAATATTTTGAGTAATAAATATCCCTTTAAGCACTGTGTTCATTGTATCTCACACATTTTAGTATTTTGTGTTTGAGTATCATTCTATTTCAACATACTTTCTAATATCCCTAGCAATTTCTTCTTTCTTATAAGTGCTTGTCCTACCTCCAAATATTTGGGGGTTTTCTAGCTGCCTTTTTATTATAAATTATAATTATAATGTAATGCCATTTTTGTCCAACTTTATTTTTTTTTATTTTTTTATTTTTTTAGATTTTATTTATTTATTTGACAGTGAGAATGAGAGAGCATGAGAGGGGGAGGGTCAGAGGGAGAAGCAGACTCCCCGCCGAGCAGGGAGCCCGATGCGGGACTCGATCCCGGGACTCCAGGATCATGACCTGAGCCGAAGGCAGTCGCTTAACCAACTGAGCCACCCAGGCGCCCCTTTGTCCTACTTTATTGAGATTTGTTTCACGAACTGGTATATGATATAGCCTAGTGAATGTTACATGTTCACCGGAAAGAATGTATATTCTCCTGTAGTTGAGTGCTGTGATCTACAAATATTAACTAGGTCATTTTTGTTGATAGTGATATTTAGATCTGGTATTCTCTGACTAAATTTGTATGTAAGTGCTTTTAAAATTCTTGGGAGAAGAGTTTTGTGATTTTCAGTAACAGTTGCAGCTTTATTTATTCTTCAGTTCTGTTAGTTTTGCTCATGTACTTTGATACATAATTATTGAGGGCATACACATTTACAGTTATAAATTTATGAATAATGAATGTTTAAACGTCGTAGTACATTTCTTTCTCCTTAGTAATATGCCTTTCTCTGAGATCTGGTTAGCGAGCTATGTTTGAAGCCATCCCAGCTTTCTCACGATCACGGTTTGTATCATATATTGTTTCATACTCTTTTAATTTTTTTTTTTTAAAGATTTTATTTATTTGCGAGAGAGAGAATGAGAGACAGAGAGCATGAGAGGGAGGAGGGCCAGAGGGAGAAGCAGACTCCCTGCCGAGCAGGGAGCCCGATGCGGGACTCGATCCCGGGACTCCAGGATCATGACCTGAGCCGAAGGCAGTCGCTTAACCAACGGAGCCACCCAGGCACCCCATACTCTTTTAATTTTAACTCATATTTTTTTTTAATTCAAAGGATGTTTCCTATAGTAGCAGACAGTGGTCTTGCTTTTTAAAAAATGCAGTCTGATAGACATTTTTATTTGCAGTGTTTAGACCATTTTTATTTAATGTTATTATCAAGATATTGGGGTTGAAGTCTACTGTCTTGCTATTTATTTTCTATATATTCCATCTAGTCCTTGTTCTTTTCCTTTTCTTGTCCTCTTTTGAGTATTATTTTTAATATTCAATATTGCCTTCAGTATGGGACTATTAGTACTATAATTTGTTTTCATTTTAGTGACTTTTTTAATTGAAAAATATTTGACATAACAATGTGTGAATTTAAGGTATACATTTAGTGATTTAGCAATTCTTGTGCTTACGATAAATACTTTTGAATTATCCAGTATCCTCTAAATAATATTATTCTGCAATATTCCATGTATTATTTAAAGGATAATATTATTTGGAGGATACTGTGACAAAATTTTAGCAATATTCTTTCAGTACCCTCTTCCATCTTTTGTATGATCATCATACTTTCTACCTTTATATATGTTACAAAACATATGTTATATTGTTATTTTTCCTTTAAACAGTTAACTGTCTTTTAAGGAAATTGAACAATTGTCTTCTGTTTTTCATGCATTTATCAGAACTCTTCATTCCTTGTATAGAACCAGTTTGCATTTACTATCCTTTGCTTCCCACTTGAACTTCTTTTAACGTTTCTTATTGTACGGGTCTGCTAAAGACACATTTTCTTTATTTTGCCATCGAAAAATTTTCGGAAGATTAATGGACCCTTTAGAGGAGGTTTGTTGAGTTTGTGCTGGCATAGTTTCTTATCACTTTAAAAATGTTTTTTCATTGACTTCTGCTTGCTTTGTTCCCAACAAGAAGTTTGCAGTCATTCTGTGTTTTTCCCTGTTTGTAATGTGTCTTTTTTTCCTCTTCCTGTTTTCTAAATGTTCTCCTTGTCATGGACTTTTATCTATTTGATCTTTTTTTTTTCTTTTCATATTTTGTCATTTTTCTTGGCATAATGTGTTGATATTATAATAACAGAATAAAAGTGCTCCCTCTATTTTTAAAAAAACTCCAATATTATAGCATGATCTTGAGTTCATCAAAGAAGATTGATCTCATTTTACCCTTTCTCAGGGGAATTATCTGCTACAATGGCCATTTCAATAAGAGTGAGAGAGCCAAGCCAGAAAATAGCTTTTCATGTTTTGGAAATATATTCCTTTAACTACTTTGACTCTGACTAATGACAATCACCAGCTGGATAACCAGTATTTTTCATTGATTCCAAATTCATTGAACTTTCTAAAATGCATGGAATTTTTAGGTTGGAAAATGGAATGAATACTATTATTTCAATGAATATATTTCCAATGGCTCAGAATTATTTTAAATCTTCTGTTTGTACAACATGTAATATAAGTAGTATTATTTGAAAGGCCTCACGAAACCACTTCACCTAAATGACAGTTTTAGTAGTAGTAGCTTGTCACTATATATTGAGTATATCAGTGACACCCATATCTCTTATTCATGGTGCTCCTGGTAATTCATGACATAAACAGTGTGTGTCTACTCTCATTACTTTGGGTTAAATAGGTGGAAAACAGCCTCCTTCACAGTACAGCAGAGAGGAAAAGCTGCACTCTTTATTAATGAATCATTCATTTTTAAGCAGTCCATTGGGTTAGAAAGAATTGGAGTCAACTGGCTAAAGGTTGCCTATATTGCCCTAGACTGAGAAGGAATTATATAGTTTGGGAAAGGGATCCTTATTTCAGAGAGAAGAGTGTGAAAAATGCTATATGTAACACTTTCCTCTTGCTGTTGTCACTTTTAGTGGCTTAAAACAACAGAAATTTATTCTTTTGCAGTTTGGGAAATCAGAAATCTGAAGTCATTTCCACTGGGATGAAGTCAAGGTGTCAGTAGGGCAGGTTTCTTCTGGAGGCTCTGAAGAATCTGTTTCCTTTCTTTCTCTAGCTTCTGGAGGACCTGTGCATGCTGGGGCTCACGACCTCTTCCTCACTCCATACCCATCTCCTGTCTAGTCATCTCCTACACCTCACAATCAAACTCCCTCTTCATTCTTTTATAGACACTTATGGTTACATTTCAGGCCCAATCAGATAATCCATGATAATCTTCACAAGATCCTTAATTTAATCATATCTTCAAAGTCCCTATTTCCAGGTAAGATAACATTCACAAGTTCCAAGGTATAGAACCTGGATATTTTTGGAAGCCGTGATTCAGCCCACCACAGTAGAGATCTATCTTTGTCTAAATATGCTAGGCTATTTCTCCCATCAAAAAACTTCTTTACATACTATGACTTGTGATTATTTAGTAGTTAAAATAAGCATGATCCCCAAAACACTTTTTAATTTGTACTAAAAAGTAGTTAAGTCATGCTTTTAGTAAAATATGATCTTAATTTATCAAAGTAAAATTTGGCATTTTACTGACATGCCTCTTCTCACCTCCTTATTAAGTAGTGTTCCCGCTTTTCTGTGTCATTCCAAATTTAAACCAGTTATATTGGATCAAGGGACCCACCTTACTCCAGTAATGGTCTCATCCTAATAAACTAATTGTATCTGCAAGGGACTTATTTCCAAATAAGATCACATTCTGAGGTAATGTGGATTAGGACTTCAATATATGAATTTGGGGGGATACAATCAACCCATAACAAACTGTGAGGTGGAAAACCATTGACTTAAACCAATTCCTCTCTTTCATAGATGACATAGTGGAGCCCAGACAGGTTTGGGGTCCTGGCAAAGATCACACAGTGAGTGAAAAAGACCTAGCTGAGATAACACTCAAACTCCTAATTCCCATTCCAGGGTTCTTCTCATATTATTTGAATTGATTCTGTTTTGGATAATTAGGGATAGAAATGTGACATTTCTTGGCTGATTTCAGTTGAATGTGTAATCTAGATATGCGTGTTTTAAATAAGTAGCAAAGACTGAGTTTAACATTTTCTGACAAGATTTTCTGCCCAAGAGAACATTTGTGAGATTGCTTCTTAAAAGGCATCTTGGCAGCTCATCCCATCTCAATTGTAACTCTAAAGAAATTGCCCATCAACTTCATATCTGCCCTCATTTGTGCCAAACAACTTTATCATGTCAGAGGCAACAACAATGATTAATTTACATACGCTGTACTCAATAAGTCATCAGGGGAGTCTCTTACCCTTTCCTGCATTTACAGTATGTCTGGAAAGTGCCTACCTCACTAACACTTTTCCAGGTTCAATAGCATTTCTATAATATAACAAAAATTTAGCAACTTACATGCATAATCCTGAGAACTATCTTCAGAAATCATCAGGAACCTTGGCACAGAATGTAGACAGTAAAGATTTAAAATAATTTTTGTGTGACTAGATATTATTTTGAAATGCCAAGGAAGTGGCATCAACATGTTTTAGATTCCTTTCAATGTCACTTTTCTTTCAATGACAGCCAGAAAACTAGGAGATTTATTTACACAGCTCAAAGTTTGTGTTGGTTTGTAATTTACAACGCTCAATGTGAAACTAGTTGATTCTCTACAGAATAACTGCGACTGTGTTGCCTGGAGCTATTAAGTACTTTCCATAGAAACTACATAGGCCTCAGCAAAGTGAGGAAATTTCAGTTGCTGATGAGACCATAAAATTATCTCCTGACCCTCAGAGTAGTTCCTTCCCCACCTCATATTCATTACAAATGAAACCAGGAGCATGGATAATACCTTGCATTGCTTGGTACCATTGAGAACCAAGGATACAATGGGATTCAGGCTAATTAAAGTGTTTACTTTTTTCTCTAGGGTAGCCAAATTTTTCTTTCCGAACTGTGAAATTAGATTTGATTCCTTATCATAAGTTAGATACTGGGGAATGTTAAGAAACCTGGTACAACTGCAGAACTCTCCATCAATACAGGTTTAAATTTATGATAACCCCTTCTGAATCCATTTACATCAGTCACTGCAGAAACTGTATCAAATATATTTACTTTCAGTTTTTAAGAGATGATAAAATTATAAACACAGGATAGACTGCTCATTAAAAATAAAATACAGATATTACTTTTCAAGTCAGAAAAATAAGATTTTTTTAAAAAGTTAAGTACAAATCCTCCCTTAATATCTTGAACCTTTAAGTACTAAAAAGAATTATATATTTAAAACCAAATTTTGATGAATTTAATTTTGTTAATATAGAAAATTGACATTTTCGGGCACCTGGGTGGCTCAGTCGTTAAGCGTCTGCCTTCGGCTCAGGTCATGATCCCAGGGTCCTGGGATCGAGTCCCACATCGGGCTCCCTGCTCGGCAGGAAGCCTGCTTCTCCCTCTCCCACTCCCCCTGCTTGTGTTCCTGCTCTCGCTATCTCTCTCTCTGTCAAATAAATAAATAAAAATCTTAAAAAAAAAGAAAAGAAAAGAAAAGAAAATTGACATTTTCCACAGAAATATGTAAGTAGTATTTGCTTCTTAGGAATAATAATATGACAAACTAAAATATTTTTTTTTTAAGATTTTATTTATTTATTTGAGAGAGAGAACATGAGAGGGGGGAGGGTCAGAGGGAGATGCAGACTCCCTGCCGAGCAGGGAGCCCGATGCAGGACTCGACCCCGGGACTCCAGGATCATGACCTGAGCCGAAGGCAGTCGCTTAACCAACTGAGGCACCCAGGCGCCCCAGACAAATTAAAATATTTTAATCAGAGAAGATAGAAATGCTTACACTCAAACACTCTCAAGTCAATTAAATGTCATAAAAAAAAACATTTAAAAAAATTTTACATTTTTAGAATATCTGAGATTAAATTATGAAAATGTAGAAAGACAAATCTTTTTACACCTAAAGCTTCATTCTTTTCTCATTCATTTTTTTGTCCACAATGAGAATTTTACTTTTTCTTTTTTCTTCTTGTTTTAAACTTTCATAGAACACCAAACAGGTGTGAATTCTAAAATGGTAACTATGCTTGCCAATAATTCACATTTGCAAAATATGTTGGAGGTGTTCATTTTCCACTGAAAGTCCTTTGACTGTCTTGCATTCTTTAGGAAACGTTTTTTTCTACTATTGCTCCCAAAATGGGAAAGAGCCAAGAAACCTGCCAAACTATTTCCTAAGGAAATTTCTTTGTATATATAGTTTGTATAAACAGAAGTGTGAATGATGTAAAAGAAGTAAAATGTTACCAAGTAGTATTCTCTAGATATTTTCTAAAAGATCTAAAACTCTAAGAGGACATAAAGTTCAATCAAAATCAGATTCTTAGGAATACATGGAAGCTAAGTTTCTTTCCAAAATTCATGAATTTAAAATTTCCCCTGATGATTTTTGAGAAATGCAAATACTATACTGGAGAAACAGACTAGATTTGTGGAGCGGGAAAACAGGGAATTTACTAAAAGTGTGCTGAGTGTAACCTTGACTAAGTGTAGTCACATAAAAGGAGTTAATTTCCTTAACAACTCTATAGTTGTTTTCTCTCTACCAACTTAGGAAGTGATATAACCCAAATTGTTTTTAACCTAGAGATTTGAACTGCCTCATTAATGTCTCATTAGACATTATAGGGTCAGGATCCTATAATCACCTCTCCCATCTCACCCTTGCTTTTGGCCTGGAGGTGGTAGACCCAAAGTCAATGTAAACCATCATTGCCATAATCATTTTGAGATAGGTAGCATTATAATTCTTCAAAAATATTCAGTTTTCCATCAGCAAAATATGGTCCATTTTTTTTAAATAATCACAGGACATATTTTATTTTTTTTTTCTTTTCCAATGTAATTTCAGGAAGACTTACATTTTAGAAAATTCTTGTTTGTTTCTTAGTAAGTCTTAGCTACTTCTTCCAATATTAATATACAGAGAGGCTTGCTGAAGAACGTAACGTTTTATTTACCTTGCTCCCGTCACTTGAAACTCAGACATTAATGTAAATGTTGGTACTTGGCAAGGTGGACAGAGAGTGCACAAGGGAAGTGATAAGGAAAATAAGAGAAAATGAGATTAAAAAAGAAGAAAATTGCTTCCTTCAACACTGAATGCCTTTGAGGATGTTGGAACTGTTATCAGATTGAGTAGGTGATTTCTTAAAGTTCTATTTTTGATTTCACCTTACCTTGAAGAATGAGAAATGTGAATGGGTATGTCATTCTATACACTGAGAATTTTCTTCATATGTTAATTGACATTCTTTTGATTTGAAGTACCAAAGCTCATGTGAAATAATTTAAACTTAGTAGGGAAATTTATTTAAAGATATAGGGGATGTCTCACTGAACCAAAATACAGAGATATAATTGGGCTTTCTCTTACATTTAAGTAATTTTTATTAATTTAACAATGTACTCTGGAAATCACTCCCTATCAGATTATATGGCTCTTTCCAGTTATTTTCACAGCTGCATATTTCTTCATTGTGTGATACCAGTCATAGTTCTTGTACCCAGGCTTCTGTGGATGAGCATTAATACTTTTCCAAAATTTACTTTTACGTATAACATCATTGCAGTAACCTTGTGCATATGTGATTTCATAGTGTGGAGTATATACTTAGGATGAGCTTTTAGGAGTGGGAAAGGGTAATTTTGTATTGATTGCCAAATTAATTTTGGTGTAGTCCAATTCTGCACTCTAACAGGATGAATTAGACTACTGCTTTGCTCACAGCCTTGCTGAAAGTGTGTTGTGTAGCTTTAAATTTTTTGAAAATTTCAAGAAAAATTGCACCTGAGTCTAATTTTATTCTGCGCATTTTACTATGAACAAAGTTGAATGTGTTTTTACATGATAATGACTATAAATCTTACTTTGTGAACTGTATCTTCACTATTTTGAATGTCTGGAGATTGGGTTTTTGCACAGAATTGTTGATTTGGGGCTAGGTTTCATTTTTTTTTTTCTTTTTAAAAATCTCACTATACATTAGGTGAAATAACCTTTTCATCTACTTTTTATGTTATATTGGCTGGAATACTTTTCTCTCAGTTTTCTTTTGACTTTGCTTATGTCTTTTTTTTCCTTATGAAAAAAACTTTGTTTTAACTGTTTAAATTAGCCATCTGTTCTTTTATTGCTTCTGGATTTTAACAAAATATTAAAATGCCTTCACCTACCCAGGTTATAAATTATTTTATTTTGCTTTACATTTTTAAAAAATTATATTTTACTATGGCAAGAACACAAACTGAGGTCTGAGAAACAAACTGAGGGTTCTAGAGAGGAGGGTGGTGGGGGGATGGGTTAGCCTGGCGATGGGTATTAAAGAGGGCACGTACTGAATGGAGCACTGGGTGTTATATGAAAACAATGAATCATGGAACACTACATCAAAAACTAATGATGTAATGTATGGTGATTAACATAATAAAAAATAAAAAAATTTGAAATGTACAATACAGTATTTTTAACTATAGCTTAAAATTATTGTATAGCACACACATCTCTAGAGCTTATTCATCTTGCTTAACTGAAACTTATGCCATCTTTGATTATAACTTTCCATTTACCCCTCCCTCTAGTCCCAGACAACCACTCTTCCACTTCTTTGATTCTATGAATTTGGCTATTTTAAATATCTCATATAAATAGAATCGTGCTTTGCTTTTATATCCCAGATATATTTGGAAATTACTCTAGGGAATGGTGTCAGATGTGGATTCATTCTTATCTTTGTCCAAGTGCTCCCTAATTTTCCAAACTTTACATATTTTAAAAACTACTGTATTCTTAACTTATGTGAGATGCCTCCTTTATCATGTATTAAAATGCCATATAAACATTGATCTGCATTTGAATGTCTAGTCTATTCCATTTGCCCATCTGTCTATGTATGTGCTACTATTATGTTCTTTTAATTATAGAGGATTTACATTATATTAGTTATCTTGTAATATCCCTTTATTGCTCTTCTTTCTTTGAATTTTTGTAGATATACTTGGAGGTTGATTTTTCCATGTAAACTTATTTTCCTTATAAACTTCAGAAGCAACTTGTCTAGACTCAGATATTGGCATTTTTATTGAGATGGTATTAAATCAATGAATTACTTAGGAGGAGCTGACATCTTTAGTGAGTCATCCTTTTCAAAAACAATAGTTGGCTTTCCATTTGTTCAAGTTATTACTTGAATTTTTTAAAAGTTTTTCACCTAGTAGACTTTCATATTTCTTATTAAATTTATCTAAGTATTTTAGCCATTTATAACTAATATATAGAGAAAATATATTCTCCTCATCTATAATCTTTAAGTTTTGTTTTCTGTATGATGTTGGAATTGGGTCCAGGAACCCTAAAAGAGTAACTTAGTGGCATCTCACAATAACCACTTATCACAATCACAGGTCTATGAGTCAGTTATTTAGGCTGGACTCTGCTGGGCAATTCTGGTCATGTCTGGGATCACTGATCACTGATATATCTGCAGTCGGCTTGTCAGATAAGTAGCTCTGCTTCTGGGGACTGGCCAGAAGTTAGCTACGCTAAAATAGGGGTTTGTGAATAATGTGTCACTCATGCAACACACTCAACTAGGGTTGTTCGCATGGTAACTCAGCAGAGGTCCAAAAGTGTACACAAATCATGCAAAGTATCTTGAGGCCTGGCTTCAGAACTGACACAATGTTGCTTTCCCTACATTCTATTTTACTTGCCAGAGGAGATAAAAAGGCCAGTCCAGTTTAAGGGATGAAGAAATAGTTAACCATCTTTTGACAGAAATAGCTAAAAAATGGCATTGCAAATTGCAAAGAGGCATGATTTAGGGAAGGGAATGATTTATGGCCATTTTTTACAATCTCTTACAGTCTGCGCACCTGCCATGGTTCTTTACATTCCTCTCACATGTGAAATGTACTTCTCTGTACTCAATGACTCCAAAAAGACTCATCTCATTATGAAGTCAGGTACAGAGTCCAGAATTGTATGACCTATATTATGTCCAGATAAAGCTCTGTATGTTTTGGAGATCTATCAACTAAACAGACAAGTTATCTGCCCCTTCCACACCCTATCCTACATGCAGTGGGGAGACTGTCATTGTCAAAGGGCCACATGAGAGGCATACACAGTCAGTGCTCTGTTGCAATACTGAAATTCTACTAGACAAACATTGCTGCCCTGATCATGGAGAAGAAATGCTCCTTGATTAGTGCCCAGTTCTGCTCTGTGGAAATGGTTCCTCAGTCCCATTGTTTTCCACTACTCCCTGCAGCTGACTCGCTATGCCTTTGTTCCCTACGGCTCTTGACTTCACCATCTAGAGTCTTGATTTCAGTTTATGTAATGTCTTTCCTTTTCCATAAGAGATGGCCTCTTTTCGCAGCTAAGCAGCTTTCTACCTATAGAAATTTGGGAGCTTAATTTGAAAAATCTCAACTAATTTTGGTATAAACTGCAACATATTCTGTAGTACAACGTATCTTTGGAAAACTTTGCAGTTTCCTAGGACTCTAAGCGCATTCAACAAAAGCCAGACTCAAAGCTAATTTTAAAATATGCCTGTTTTTCTAGACTTGCTCAGAGCTGGATTTGTCAAAGGCTATGTGACAATATTTTTATGATTCTTACAACATTTTCATCAAGCTGAGAGTGTCTACTAGGTACTGTTCTAAATCACTCTGCAGTCTTAAAAATAAATCACATGCATTTTTTGACCTATGTCATAGACCCTTGATTCACCCTTTTAATTTTTTTTTTTTTTAATTGGATGTTAGTTGGAGAACCAGACATTAGACTATGGGGATGCATCAAATCGACGCCACACTTTGGGATCTTTCTAGGTGATCAGTTGGCCTTTGGAAGATGATTCATCAGCATTATCCTGTGAAGTAGGGTTTTTATTTTTTATTTATTTATTTATTATTTTTTTTTGAGAGAGAGAGAGCAGGAGAGGGGGGAGGGTCAGAGGGAGAAGCAGACTCCCTGGCGAGCAGGGAGCCCGATGTGGGACTCGATCCAGGGACTCCAGGATCATGACCTGAGCCGAAGGCAGTCGCTTAACCAACTGAGCCACCCAGGCGCCCTGAAGTAGGGTTTTTAAAAACTATCTCTACTTCTGTATATCCATAAGCTAGAGTTGTGGGAATGGGACTTGGTTGTCTAAAGGAAAAAGGTCGAACATATAGGGAAAGAAGTACTTAAATGTAACAAGCAAAAAATAAAGTAGGGACTGGCAGGAACAAAATGTTCTGATTTGTCTAATAAATAATTCTGTGCAACTTGAAATTGACTGAAGGTGAGGAATCGGGTATAAATAGGAATAGGATATAAATAAGTAAGAAAAAAAATGTACAGGATAAAGAAGAAAAGGCATTGGTAATTTTATACAAATGGGATTAGCATTTATTTACTTTTTTTTTTTTAACTTTTCCATTTAGCTCCTATCTTTGAAACATTTCCCATTTTCTTTATTACATAAATCATGTTGTGAAGGGGCAGGAACAAATTTAGTAAGAAAATTATGTTAGGGTGAAATTTGGATTGCCATTCTGCAAAACAGAAGTGAGCCTTACTTTTAAATGTAAAGTACATTTTCTTAAAGGGGTGGAAACGTTGACAATACAAGGCATAAAGAGGCCGGGATAATTCAGTGGAGAGTCCACTATGATGATAAATGCATAGCCAAATATTTAAGGAAAGACAGAAATCTTACTGTATTAAGAGAGTTAGGTGAAAAAGAATAACTTGTTATTTGTCAAAAGTGGTAAGAGAAATAAGACAACTAACCACAAAACAAATAACTTCAGAGAATAAAGATAAACCAAATACTGATTAATTCAAGAAGAGCTTAAGACTTAGAAGCGAGAATTACAACTCCAATAATGTAAGAAGAAGCAAAAACTTTGATTTATAGACCAAGTACCCAGTACCGAGTTTTTATGGAATTCCCAGAGGAAGTCTTATATTATACGACACAACAAAAATTCTATTATTCAAAAAAGTTCAGAACCATTACAGAATGCATTCTCTGAATACCAAATTATAAATTAAGAGGAAAAAAAGGTTCAAAATTTCATCATGTGGATGACTGGATATAGTTCAACAAACATTTTGTAAGTATTTATCATATGCTAGAGACGTGATAAGTGCTGGAGATTCAAAGAAAATTGACAAATAAATATTTAAAGATGAAGTAAAGGCTAATTTGTTATACATAAAAACAATGAACTAATATGAAGTACTTTGAAGGGTTCAGAGTAATTCTGTAAGAGGAAATTGAGTGCAATTAGGATGGAGAATTACATACTAGGTAGCTAAAAAACAAATACCAACATGTCTTTCCTTTTAACAACTTAACATCCACAGGTTATCTTCCCATGTAACTACTTCTAAACATGTCTCCTGTATACAGTATAGCCATTGTGCATGCCGCTTACAAGGGTGGTTCTCCACTCTGCAAAGGGAGGAAATCCCATGTGTACCACCTGTGAGCAGTAGCCATCCTGCCTCTATTTCTACCACAACCCTGACAGTATTTTTAAATTTGTGGACTAAAATGAATTTTCTTCACCCTTACTTTATCTTTAAATACGTACTTAGAAGTAGGTAGCTATTATCTATTAGATTCAGGTAAAATGGATAAGGAAATAAAAGAACTAGTTAAAACAACGAGATGTTTGCAAATTCCAGCAAGGAAATAAATACAAGGATAGGCTACAGTGCTTGCTTCTAAAAATGTTTATGACAGTGGTGTTCTGTAAGTGGCCTTCTTTGGGAATTTATGATTACCCTCCTGGAATATTTATTTGGTATTTGGTTAGCATTTGTCCAGCACCCCAGTTTCTTGAGGGTTCTTTGCTCATAATGGTGAGTCAAATCTTTATTAGTCAGAGATCTGAACCTTTATTTACCTTCAATACTGAACATAGACTTTCAAGGTAAGGTTACAAAGAGTACTCCCCTATTCCTTTATTCTCCCACTTTCTGAAACTCTGTTTCATCTTCATAGCAGGATAATTACTGCAAGCCAACACAAAAACTCCCTTTCTTTTCTTTTCTTTCTTTCCTTTTTTTTTTTTTTTTTAAGATTTTATTTATTTGAGAGAGAGCGAGAGAGCACAAGCTGCGGCAGGGAGGGTGGAGCGGCAGAGGGAGAGGGAGAAGCAGGCTCCCCGCCGAGCAGGGAGTCCAACGTGGGGCTGGATCCCAGGACTCTGAGATCATGATCTGAGCCTAAGGCAGATGCTTAACCGACTGAGCCACCCAGGCGCCCTTAGAAACTCCCTTTCTAACTGTTTCACCCAGTGTCATGAAGTCATAAAGCACAAAAAATGTTAGATGAGAATCTCAACTTTAATTCAGTGCAGCTACTTTGTTCTCTGGTAGAATTCTTAAAAAAAAAAATAAAAAAAAATACTAACTCTTATAAATGAGTACAGCCTAAAGTAAAAGATGACAAGGAAGAATTTTGTGAATAAATAATTATGTGATTAATGATAGCTGCTCCTCATGCCTTCATCCCTGAAGTCCAGAGCCTTTGTGATTTGACTTTGGAAGGAAAAGCTGCTAGATAACACATACAGCATCCTGAATCAATGCCCCATCCTTGAAAACTCTTGTGTCCACACCTAGCACCATAATGGAATGTTCAATATCTGCGTCTGGATGATTGGGTAAGTGGTAGGAAGAAAGCGTACTATGTGGATCCCTGATTTATTCTTTCTTTGAAAAGTGATTCCCTTGGTTGGAAGAAATGTTTTATGAAATACAATGATGATATATATATTTAGTAATTTTGCAATCCTCTTGAGGCACGATAGCATAGCTCAAAGTTAGTATCTACTATTGCTAACACTGGGTTGTCAGCAGAAGCATTAGACATTTCATCTGGGTGTTGGCAAAGGCCAGTGTTGCAGAGCCCATGCAAAGCTGGCCTGACTTGCCAACTGGCCATTGTATTTATAATTGAGCAGAGACGTTAACGAGTAAAGAAGAACGTCTGATACATATAGTAAAGACTATCTATCTTGTTTTCTTGATTAGAGGAAACATCCTCTGAAATGAGGCTCTTCTAAGACCACTCACAAGGGGTACAAATTTTCTTATTCTCTGGGTTCATTTCTAGTGCTCTGTACTTATCCTTTATGCATTCTGTCCCCAAATCTTTTAGTCACACTGCTCCCAAGTCCCTATTCTGGTCCCCATTAAATGACCAGTAATTTAGCCATTGTCCATTAGTAAGTATAGGTGCTTACCACGGGCTATCTTGCTTTCCCTTAAAATGACACATACTGCCTAGTTATTCCCACAGGCAGGATTTCTCTTCTTCAAATTTCTTCAGGGCATTTGTGTTTAGAAAATAATGCTAAAAAGATCCACTCTAGGTTGGTGCTTGCATATTGTGCAATATTGTCTGTAAACCAGAGTTAAAGTATTTTCCTTATCAGTTAACACTGCTTAGGGAATTCTCAGTGAGGGGATAAAGAGGGCCAGTTGTAGGATAGCTCTTATCATGCTAAAAATATGGACAACTTCCTTGTGCCATTTAGGGCCTGCTCAAATTTTTCAGGGACAAGCACAAGAAAGGCCTCTGGGCATCTTCAGTGATATGGCAGATGGATCTGCTAATGCCCAATTTACAGTAAGGACTTGGATAGCCTAGTCAATTGGTACCCCATGGTCAGACATTTAGAATTCACTACTTCCCGATGTAAAGATATTTGTTGATTTTCGGAGGGTGATGACTTATTTATGAAGAGAGCATAGCTTTTCTACAAAATGTTAGATGACTTCAAACCAGGTGTCTTTTCAGGGATTACCATAGATATAAATCATTTCAGTCTGATACTTTAAATATCATTGGGCTAAAATATCATTGGGACAAGAGTCTGAGACACATGCAATGTGGCCATGTAACCCTTTTCATGCATGAGTCCTGACACAACCTAGAAATTTTCAAAGATTATTTTTAAAAATATTTTTTTTTTGCAAAAGACATATCTGTAAAGGAGTGTTATCCAAAATACGCCAGAAACTCTTTGGGCAAAGACTTTAAAACAGACACCTCACCAAAGAAGATATACAGGTGGCAAATAACCATAATAAGAGATACTCCTTTTAGTTTTGATGATTGTTTTCCTTTGCTGTCCAGAAGCTTGTTATTTTGATGAAGTCCCAATAGTTTATTTTTGCTTTTGTTTCTCTTGCCTCAGGGAACATATCTAGAAGGAAGTTGCTACAGCCAATTTCAAAGACGTTATTGCCAACATTCTCCTCTAGGATTTTTATGGTTTCAGGTCTCATATTTAGGTCTTTAATCCATTTTGAATTTATTTTTGTGTATGGTGTAAGAAAATAGTTCAGTTTCATTCTTTTGCATGTAGCTTTTTTTTCCAACACCATTTGTTGAAGAGAGTGTCTTTTCCATTGCATATTCTTGCCTCCTTTGTCGAAGATTAAATTGACCATATAATTGTGGGTTCATTTCTTGGTTTTCTATTCTGTTCCATTGATCTATGTGTCTGTTTTTGTGACAGTACCATACTGTCTTGATCACTTCAGCTTGTAATATAACTTTAAATCTGGAATTGTGATGCCTCCAGCTCTGTTTTTCTTTTTCAAAATTCCTTTGGTTATTCATGGTCTTTTGTGGTTCCATACATATTTTAGGATTGTTTGTTCTAGCTACTAAGTGGAATTTAAATAAAAACTTAAAAAAAAAGATACTCCTGACTATATGGCGTCAGCAAATTAAAACAATGAGATACCACTACACACCCATCTAAATGGCCAAAATCCAGAACATTGATAACACCAAATGCTGATGAGGATATGGAACAACCGGAACTCTAATTCCTTGCTGGTGGGAATGCAAAATGGTACAGCCATATTGGAAGACAGTATGTAGGTTTCTTACAAAACTACACATGCTCTTACCAAATGATCCAGCAATCACAATCCTTGTGAAGACTTATGCCTATAGAAAAACCTGCATATGAATGTTTATAGCAGCTTTATTCATAAATTGCCAAAACTTGGAAGTAATAAAGATGTCTTTCAGTAGGTGAATGGATAAAAACATGTGGTACATCCAGACAATGGAATATTATTGTGCACTACAAAGAAATGGGCTATTAGGCATTGAAAAGACATGAAGAAAACTTAAATGCACATTACTAGGTGAAGCAGGCTACATATGTGTGATTCCAACTATATGACATTCTTGCAAAGGCAAACTATGGAGACAGCCAAAGGATTTTGTGGTTGCCAGGGGTTGGATGGAGGGGGAGGATTGAATAGGTTAAGTACAAAGGATTTTTTTTTTAATTTTTTAAAAAAGATTTTATTTATTTGACGAGAGAGACACAGCGAGAGAGGGAACACAAGCACGGGGAGTGGGAGAGGGAGAAGCAGGCTTCCCGCTGAGCAGGGAGCCCGATGCGGGGCTCGATCCCAGGACCCCGGGATCATGACCTGAGCCGAAAGCAGATGCTTAACGACTGAGCCACCCAGGTGCCCAAGTACAGAGGATTTTTAAGACAGCAAATATACGATGTGTGATATTTTAATGATGGATACATGTCGTTATATATTTCTCCAAACCCATAGAATGTACAACACCAGGAGTAAACTCTAATGTAAACTATAGGCTTTAGGTGATTATGATGTGTCAGTGTTGGTACTAAATGTACTACTCTGATGTGAGGGGGAAGGCTGATAACAAGAGAACTTATGCATATATGGGGCCCGGGGATATATGGGAAATCTCTGTAACTTCCTTTTAATTTTACTGTGAACTAAAACTTCTTTGAAAAAATAAAGTCTTAAACAATAAAACATAAAAGTTATATTTTTGAGTTATAATAAAGTACACAGATGTATATACCTGTGTAGCCATCACTCAGAGCAAGATCTAAAACATTTTTATCTCTTCAGAAGATTTCCTGATACCCTTTCACAGTTTATTCTCTCCCACTCCCACACCCAGAAATAATCACTTGTCTTGACATAATTTAAACATAGTTTTACCTATTTTTGAACCTTATCTGAATGGAATCATATAATATGTAGTCTTTTGTCTGACTTATTTTGCTCATCACAATACCAATGAGATTCATCCATATTGTTGCATGTAGCAAACATTTGGTCATTTTTATTGCTAAGTAGTATTTCCTTACATGAATATGCGTTTTTATATTTATCCATTCGACTGTTGATAGGCATTTGAGCAAGGTGCAGTTTTTGGCTTCTGTAATTAATACTTCCATGAACATTCTTGCATAGGTGTTTTGCTAGACACTGTTCTCACTTACCTTGAGTATACACTTAAAGTGGAACTGGCGAGTCATATATTTAGTTTTATATTTGGAATGTACTGAGTGTTTTCTAAACAGGTTTTACCAATTTACACTCTCACCAGCAATACACCAGCAATAAGTAGTTTCTACATATTTTCCTCCAGTTTCTACATATTTTCTCCATACACATTAGAGAGTGTATGGTAGTACCTAAATGCAGTTTTATTTTGAATTTAGCAAAGGCTTGATATCGTTTTGATACTTACCTGCTATTTCAATACATTCCTTTGTGAAATGTCTGCCCAAGTCTTTTGTCCATTTTTTGTTGTTTTCTTTCTTTTTATTCTTGATTGAGAGGTGGTTATTTTTTTATTCTGAATATGAACCTTTTGTTGTGTATATATTATATATATGTCTTTCACCTGTTTAATGATGTAAAGCTTTGAAAATGACAGCAAATGTTCTGATCATAGGTTTCTTTTGGATTTACAGAACAAAATAACTATATATATCACTTCCTTGAAAATTACTATATAGCACATTTTAAAGTGGTTACTGCTAGCCATGGGGGACATGAAATAGCCAAGTCATCCCTGCCATGAGGGATGAGCTGCAGGTCTCATTGTATTTTTATGTCCCAGTTCTTTGCCTCCTATTTTTGGACTTGCAGCCCAAGATTAGGCTTGAGATCCAAGGACATTTTCTTGAAATTTATTTGAATAATTGAAACTTCATGTAACTTTTAGTTCTGTAGTTCAATTTTCTCCCTCACTTAAGGGTTAAACATGTTAAACTTTTATGTGGATTCAATATTCCTAAGATATTCTCTGCTAAAAGCTTAATATAACTAAATAGATCAAGAATTATAAATTTTTAAAATATCATATTACCTACTAATTTTCAGTTGTAAAGGATAAAAACACATTTCAGTATAATAAAAAATCGTAACTCACTGTGATTTGGGGAAGGGGATTCCTTTTTTGTTCGTATGTACAATGGCTCCTTCGGTTAGTCTTACTAGTGGAAGAGGCATGAAAGGGGCCAGGAGCAGTAAAGAGCAATAACAGCAGATTGAGTTATTTTGAATAATATTTCAGAGTTTCATAAAAATTTCTGATGGGGGGACGCCTGGCTGGCTCAGTCAGTTAAGCGTCTGCTTTCAGCTCAGGTCACGGTCCCTGGGTCCTAAGATCGAGTTCCACATTGGGCTCCTTGCTCAGCAGGGAGCCTGTTTTGGCTTCTCCCTCTGCCTGCCGCTCCCCCTGCTTGTTCTCTCTCTCTCTCTCTCTGACAAATAAGTAAATAAAATCTTTAAAAAAATTCTGATAGGAAACATCAATTGGCCCTCAATATTTCCTAGCAATTCTATGATAATTCTGCAGTTGACTCTCTCAAGTGATAATGTAAAACTTTTATCCATTCTCCTTAATCCATCAACTTCCCACCACTTTAAAGAACCCCCCACAGGGCCAATTTCAATACCTATCAGTTTAGGGAGAGTAAAGTCAATGTAAAAAGTGCCCAGAGGGCGACTGGGTGGCTCAGTTGATTAAGCAACTGCCTTCGGCTCAGGTCATGATCCTGGAGTCCCAGGATCGAGTCCTGCATTGGGCTCCCTGCTCGGCAGGGAGTCTGCCTCTCTCTGACCCTCCCCCCTCTCATGCTCTCTATCTCATTCTCTCTCTCTCAAATAAATAAATAAAATCTTTAAAAAAAAAAAAAAGTGCCCAGAGTGGCCTTTTCTGTGCTTGACTCTTCTCTCTTCTCTACCCTGACCCTAGAGAGATCTGAAGGGAAGTGGGCAGGGATTTGGAAAGGGTGAAGATACACAAGACAGAGAGCCCCAACGGAAGTCAACTTTGAATTATTATTCCTTGTAGTCATAAGACAGAGAGAAGATCTCACAGTAAATCAAGTTTGAAAATTGATTACTACATTACTACAAAGAACTGGGCATTCTCGTAAACTAACTGAGACTTTTTGTGCCTCTATTTTGTGAATTGAGAGAACCCCAAGTGTGTTAGTCAACCTGGGCTGCGCTAACAGATTCCTGTGGACTGGGTGGCTAATAAACAACAGAAATTTATTTCTTGCAGTTTCTGGAGGCTGGGAAGAGATTAGGGTGCCAGCATGGTTGGGTTCTGGTGATAGCTTTTGTCAAGTTTGCAGACTTCCAACTTCTTGTTGAATCCTCACAGGGCAGAAAGAGAGTGAGCTGGCTCTCTGGCCTCTCCTTATAAAGGCATTGATCCCAGTCATGAGGGTGCAGCACTCTCCAAATACTGCAACAATATGGATTATATTTCAACATATGAATTTGTGTGTGCATGTGGGTGGGGGGGAGACACAAACATTCAGTCCATGATGATAATCTTAATATAGGAATCAAAGAGAAAACTGATGGGATAATCTCTTTAAGTTTTTACCTAAATGAAGATGTAATTGTTCTTCTACTGAATAAATTTTAATGAGTCAGCAGGAGATAAAAGTTGCATTTTGATTTTGTCATGAGATGAGCTTGTTCAACCAAGTAATTAAAAGTGATACACTATTCTTCCCCTTCTTTTTTGTTTCTCTCCTCTCCCTTACTAAATGTTATGCAGTCCTCAAGCTATTAGGCAGGAGAAACTGCACTGGGGGATGAGGGGCCATGGTGGTTTTTAAAAAGCATAATTTAAGCAAGGTGTAAGAGTCAGAGCTGGTGTCAGAGCCTGAGAAGAATAAGAAAGATAGCCACACAAAAAAGGTAGCGTTGCCTGGAGTATTGAGCCCAAGCGGATAAAGAGGGATTCATGAGGTGGGGAGGTGGGGAAAGGGGGAGGCAGTCAGCCTGGGTATAGGGGGGCAGAGCCCAAGCAGAGTGAAGAGAGCATCCATCCAAAGCTTTGTCTACCCAGGGGCTTCACTATCAGGTGATTGGATGGGTACCTGACAGTTGAGACTGTGAAGTCGATTGCTAGAAGTCTGATGGTGGGCTGTTATGCAGAGACTTCTGGGAGCTGTTATTGAAAGAGGATTTGGGGAACTGAGGGGTGGAAAATAGAGCAGAGTCTCTCCATTCATTTTGTTGATGTCCCTGTATTCAGCTCCAAGCATTTATCCTCATCCTCCCCTGGGTTTTGTTGCTGCCAAATCAAGGCCAACCTCTTGCTGTAATTCACAGGTCTGAGGAAAAAACAATAAACACTGAGAAGGGATATGTTTGATGGTTTGGCTATTGGTATTGCTTTGGATTAAGATCACCCTGTCTTTAAATCCTAGATGTGCACATGCAAACACACACACACACACACACACAGTGGCGATGGATGGGAAAGCAGAACCTGCAGAAGCCAAGTTTGCAAGTTTGCACTTTGACCCAAAACAGTCCTAAAGCACACTTAGGCGTAAGTCTCAGAATATGAAAACGCACAAGAGAATATGAACTTAAAATTCAGGTTTTAAATTCATTCAGATAGAAATATCTGGCATTTTTTGAGGACCAGGTATTTTATACATTTAAACATAAAACTTTTAATCTGCATCTGGCATACTCATCAGTATAGAGTATCAGTTTAATGGTTTAATTGTATTAAACCAAAACAAACAAACAAGACCTATCCCCGATATGTTAGACATTGTACTAATTTGGTCATTGTACCCTGTCTTAAAATACAACCCAGGATCTCTCCTGTCATCCCATTCCTCTGAGCTAAACTAAGATTTCTGCTTTTGATTCAAGAGCTCTAAAATTTATTAAGAAATAATAAAAAGCTCTTCAAAATTATAAAGAAATAATTAACATCCTATACTTATTTGTGACAGGAGTAATTGGCTAAATAATGCAGGGCTCATCCGAACGTTGTATTTCATACACGATGGAAATTGTCAGGCATTGAGCTTCTGAAATAAAACAACAAAACTTAAGAATATTCTAGAGGGATGAAAAGCAGAAAGTAACTCACTTTTCAGAAATAAATAACTCAGTTTTATCTATTTCTCCCCTCCCCACTCCTAAAAGCCCCTCAACTTCCACCACCATTGAATGATGGTAATAGGGAAGATGAACTGCTAGCAGGTGAATTCCTGAGGTAAACTGTATAGTTTAAAATCATTGCTGAAATTGCACCTTACCAGGCTTCATATTTGCATTTTTGTTAAATATATATTGTTCTTCCTTCTTTTTAAAAAGCATAATTTAAGGTGCATAATTTGTATATATTCCCATTTTATTCTAGATTACACATATAAAGTCTTTTCCCCGGAAATAGATGCACTCAATCATGAGAGAATCTTAATCTTCAAAATTCCTGAAGAATATTTTTTGAGATTTCATGTCTTTAAATATATTTAATTTATTTCCATATTTATGATGAGGAGACAGGGTAGATATATGCACAAGTCCATGATGGGAACAAATCATATAGTTTCTGAATTCTGCCTTTAATTTGGCAAAAGCCTATAAATATGGAAAAGGCTTTTTATATGTAAGTGCTAAACAACTAAACAGAAGTTCTTTTATTTCCACACTGCAAAGATTTAGGAAGAAATAACAGTTTAGTAAAATGGTACTTAAGACTGATGGTCTTTAACCAATGTTTTAAGGTAGATTAAACCAATGTTTTAGATAGAATTGATCTGTCCAATACATATGATACTTATCTTTTTGAGAGTGACCCACTCTCACAGAAGTAATTCGTTCATTGGAGATACACTTTAGGTTGCGGAGATAATTTTCCATTTGGATTTAAAATACTTCACAAAAAGTTGGTTTAGGCCACTGAAGTGATGTTTCCGTCTTGTGACTAAGTCTCATGATGATTTTCAAGGCTTTTTCAAGAATGAGATTATAAGGATCTGGGGAATACACCTGGGGAACAATGAGTCATATATATTTCACATTTTTTCACTACTTAGTAGATCTTTTTTCCCATGAATGGTATATTTTTAAACTATGAAGATTTTTATCATGAATGAAAACAAATCATGAAATACGCTACATCCATATACTTTTTGGAAATTTTCATTACTTTAGTGTATTATACAAAGGGAAAAGATTAGAAGTACTCTTGAAAAGCACTTTATGAAAAAAAAAAAAGAAGAAGAAGAAGAAGAAGGTAGCAGGAGGGGAAGAATGAAGCGGGGGAAATCGGAGGGGTAGACGAACCATGAGAGACGATGGACTCTGAAAAACAAACAGGGTTCTAGAGGGGAGGGGGGTGGGAGGATGGGTTAGCCTGGTGGTGGGTATTTAGGAGGGCACATTCTGCATGGAGCACTGGGTGTTGTGCACAAACAATGAATCATGGAACACTTCATCTAAAACTAATGTTGTAATGTAAGGGGATTAACATAAGAATAAAAAAATTAAAAAAAAAAAAAAAGAAAAGCACTTTATGAATACTTGACATGAGGGGAGAAGGAATTAATGCCCAGAAATAAACTCCTTAGCATGGACCACAAAATACTCCTTTGACTGCTTTTAGATTGCTTTTTTAAGCTATTTTGAGCAGATTTTTTATGAAACATTTTTGAGGACTAAATTAGAACAATTTGCTCATTAGAACAGTATTCCTTTTGATACATGGATTCCAATTCCTTGATTTGTAAGGTAATGCTATCACACTCTATAGGGTAAGGAGAGTTAGGGAGACAAAAATCTTTGCCTACTTGGCTGTATGTGCACATGCACAAGCCCAGGCTTGCACGAACACACCACACACGCACACACACACATAAACAATGGTAGTGTATTTGCATTGTAAAACAAATGAAATTATATAAAACCAAAAAAATCAAAGCTTCACATTTTCCTTACTCAGAGATCACCACAGTTAACACTTTAGTGCATAACCAGAGCGACACTAGAACTGGTTCCTACTGTCTCCTCGATCTAATTGTGGCACATCTTTTCCTAGTTGTGTATTCAGTGACATTGTATTGGTATTCTGTTGATTGCCATTTGGCTGATTGCCATAGTGGGAGTATTGACACCATGATAATCAGCAAGTGCTATATATTAAACCTTCCTTGTCCAACCAGGTTTACCAGGATACTACTATAAATACCCTTCTAGAGCTTTCTCTGTAAATACTTGTGCATATATATTTATTTTTACCAAAATCAGATCATAAGTATATGTTCTATCTTGCAACCTGCTGGTTCTGGTTAATAATTTCCACTATGCCATTTAAATAAAATATCATATCAACCAAATTAAAAAATTTAAATCAATATGTATACTGATGTATATATAAATATATAAAATATCTTTTTACAGCTGATTTGACCTAAAAACCATATGCAATGTGATAATTTTTTACTAATCTTCCAAAGGATTTTGTTTCTGATTTTAAAATGTCAATACTAGAACAACTTCTATCAGAGCACAACCAGATTTGACTTCATTGTTCTCTTCCAGAAATTTTGGATTCTGATACAGGTTTAAATTATATCCTTTTTGAACCAGAGACAGTTTAAGGTCGTGGTTAATGTCTGAGGACCCTGAAGCTAGACCTCAGCTCTGCTACTCCCTAGGTCTGTGAATATCAGGCAACTTATATAACCCTGATGTTCCTCATACAGTTACTTTATATGTAAAATGGGAATGATAAATACCATCACTAATTGTAAAAGACACATTTTTTACTTTCCAGTGTCTTTGTTGTATCTTAAAATCAATGTAATAATTTATTGGTCAGCTTTGTTTTCTTTCTTAGTGGCAACTAGAAATGGTACATCTTACTTCTTGCAATCAATGGTGCAGTGGTGTGTTAGATCAAATAAGTTAAAATAAAGTTATGTACTTTATAGAACATTGTTATGTTTATGTATATAATATATAAATTTAAATATATGAGCCTAGGATACAGTAAATAATTGACTAGCTTTGACTATTTTTATTATTGATAATACTGATGTGGAGGAAAATGAGAGTTCTTTTTCACAAAAATTTTCTCAATAAATTGATCATTAAAATCTTATGGTCTGTTAAAACTCAATTAAAATTTTAACAGAGCTATTAAATCTAAATTAAAAGAATTTTGGAGAAATATCTACTATTCTCTTTTGATTCATTGAATGAATCGTTTTAAAGAAATAAAGAATTTCTCTGCAGATTTTTAAAAGTTAGAGAAAATGGTCAGCAGAGACAAAGCCCTTACCAAGAGAACACTGCAGGCATTCTTACAGTATCTCTAAAGAATTCAGGCTCTAATTAGAACCACTAATGAAGATTTAAAATTGTAAACTAGGCACTGTTAATGAAGGTGCTTACTAAATATAGCTCTAGTCTGTTTAGAATAAGTATTTTAAAATGAAATATGATTTTTAAATTTTAATACTGACTTAATAATAAAATATCCATTTTGCCATAAATTTAAGGGTGCTTTATTAACCTTGACACCATGATTAATAATACAATTATTTAATCTTCTCATTTTTAAATTGTAAAGTGTTTTGAGAGTAGCAAGTTTGACGAACCTTTACCAAAATATTAACTGATTTCAAGAAACTCATGACAGTGTAAACAGGAAGTTAAGTTAGATCATTTTCAAGATCTTTTTTTAATTTAATTTATTTATTTGAAGAGAGAGAGAGAGCAAATACAAGCAGATGGAGAAGCAGGCTCCCCGCTGAGCAGGGAGCCCCACCTGGGGCTCTATTCCAGGACCCTGAGATCATGACCTGAGCTGAAGGCAGGCACTTAACCGACTGAGCCACCCGGGCGCCCCCATTTTCAAGATCTTAAAATAAATGTGAATTTACTTTAGAAGCCAGAAAATGTTGATCCTGATATGTTTTATACATTTAGAGCATTATATATTTATCTTTAAAATTGTAGATAACCCTATCAAGCAGTTGACTTAAGTAAAAAAAAAAACCAAAAAAAACCCAACGAAGTACAGTCAAATTATACCTTGGGATCATGATCATATTAGGTAAAACAGAAAAAGGATTAGATCCACCTAGAGTATAGTTGACTTGTTTAAAGTTTTTCTCATCCTCTGGATATGTGTCCCCTTGCTGGAATTATTATCCTTGTGAAATATAATTTTCCCAAATGATCTGAACAGTAAAAGAACTTCTTTTTTTTTTTAAAGACTTTATTTTTAAGTAATCTCTATACGCAATGTGGGGCTCAAATTCACAACCCCAAGATCAAGAGTCCCACACTCAAGGGAGTGAGTCAGCCAGGTGTCCCAACAGTAAAAGAATTTCAATAACAATGGTAAATAATTGGATCTAAAGATCCAAGGTACACAAGTGAATCTATTGACTAGCCATCTACACACAACAATGAGTTTTACGGAGCAGATTCAAAGTAAGAAAAAAAGCTGTCAAATGAATAGTAATAAAATCTATGACCTTTCAGAAATTCCTGGATTCACGAAGTCTCCTGAGCAGCTCTGGGGTGTCACAGACAATGTACTTTAATGCACTCATCAGGAAAAGGTCACCAAAAATGGAAAAGCACATTCAATTGCACATGTCCTCATGTTAACTTATCAATTCCATGACTTTTTTTTAGACAAATTAAAAAGAAAAAGAAACATACCAAAGGTCAAATATATGAAAGAAAAATAAAAATATAGACAATTACATTCTTACATCAGTATCTGAATGGATGCAACAAAAAAAGCGATCATAAAGAAAATTTGCTTTCCTTTGATTAGCCAGGAATGCTACTCGAACAAAGGCTCATCACACTATAGTTTGTGTTTATATTTCCATCACTATGTTATTTCTCTCTCATTGATCTTTTATTAATTTGGAATGGCATCTTAAGAACACTTTAAAAGCATATAGTTGGAAAGCATTGCTGGTGCAGTGCTTTTATTTTTACACATGAAGTAATAAAGATATAGGAGATGAAATTACTTTCATAGGATCACAATAATTCTCAGCTGTAAAGGCAGAACAGGTACATGACTTTCCTGAATTCAAGTTCACTGACATTTTTGGTATGTGATATTTTGCTACCTATGGATACAAATTATACTTCTTAGCTTGAGGATATTTCCATTCAGCTAAGAAACTTAAAAAAATCTTAGAAGAGTGATATTGAGAAATATTTTGTAAACCAACTCCAGAAAGAATTGTTTGAGTAAATTTGATGCTGGTCTTTTTATCATATAATTTAACCATGTTGAGTGCCAGACTTCTCACCCAAACTAAAAGATTATTTTGAAGGCCCATTGAAGTATAAAATTTTAGGATTCATATCATTTTCTCAAGTCTACTGAAAGAGGTCAGGGATTCTTGTGAACATAACCTTATTGTTCAGGTTCGTCTCTATGCCCTTTGGCAAACCAACTGTAATCCTTCCTGACAGTACTCTCAAAGAATAAATATTCCCTATGATGGTCTGTGAAGCAATACTATTATTATATAATTTGTTCACTCAATAAATTGTAGTTTCAAAAGAAAAAAAACCTTCAGATTTAGATGATTAAATTAAAATATGTTACATTAAATAATCCATAGCTAGAAATATAAGCAAATTATTATCTTTGGTTTAATATTCAATAAAGAATATTGCCATGAAGTTCCAAAATTCCACAGTTCCATTGACTAAATGTATATATTTAATTCTGCTTCAAGACATTTAGCCATCCTGGGGTGCCTGGGTGGCTCAGTCGTTAAGCGTCTGCCTTCGGCTCAGGTCATGATCCTGGGGTCCTGGGATCGAGCCCCACATCAGGCTCCCTGATCAGCGGGAAGTCTGCTTCTCCCTCTGCCTCTGCCCCTCCCCCTGCTTGTGCACATACTCTCTCTCTCTCTGTATCAAAATAAATAAATAAAACCTTAAAAAAAAAGATATTTAACCATCCTGAAACTTAATTTCTTTTTTCTTATAAAATCAAGAGAATAATCATGTAGTTAACATATTTTATGAGGCACCAATCTTTCTCTGGAAATCTGAGTTGGAACTGCAAGGTTTACAGAAATGGCAGCTTGTCTCTGGACCTGATAATGTAAATTCCAGCTCTGTGGGATAAGCTTAGTCTACCAGTTTGTCAGGATTACAAGGAGCTGGGATGGATAGTGTTGGGGAAATATAATTAAAAGCAGAATCTCTGGTCAAACCAGAAAACGGCTCCAAAAAGCAGCACAGGAAAAAAACAATTTTATTATTGACTAAGCATTAACCAGGATGTTATGCTCATTGCAGGCAATCCACTAAAGAGATGGCAAAGACAAAAAGAAATGTTTAATATAGTCAAACAGATACAACTCATTGCATATGTTTTTCAAAATAAACAATTAGTCCTCAAATAAGAGGTTTTAACAACATTATTTGTCACATAATTTATCCTAAATTCACCTGGTAATTGGAGGAGCCACCTGTGTTTGCTAATTGCTTTTATCCAAAGGAAAATAAATTTCTTACATGTGTGAAAGGAGGTGGGTTTGGAGCCAGGTGCCAGCTGCAGTTAGACTCCTCCCTTCCCATAGAAACCGGGAGATAGGGGTACCATCTTCCTTGATGATTACATTTTAAAGACATTTTTTTCCAAATTCTTGAGAAAAATATTCCTAGGTTTTAAAGCTGATGAGAGGCTTATTTAGCTTTATTTTATTAAGCTGCAGTGTAGGAACAAGCACTCTTCGTCCCTTATCTTGCTTTCTTTTTCTTTTTTTTTTTAAAGATTATATATTTATTTGAGGGAGAGGGAGGGACAAAGTGAGAGGGAGAAGCAGGCTCCTCGCTGAGCAGGGAGCCGGATGTGGGATTCGATCCCAGGACTCTGGGATCATGACCTGAGCCGAAGGCAGATGCTTAACCGAGCCACCCAGGTGCCCTGCTTATTTAGCTTTAAAAATATATACAGATGGGGCACCTGAGTGGCTCAGTTGGTTAAGCGTCTGCCTTTGGCTCAGGTCATGATCTCAGGGTCCTAGGATCGAGCCCCACGTCGAGCTCCCTGCTTGGTGGGAAGTCTGCTTCTTGCTCTCTCTCTCTGCCACTCTCCCTGCTTGTGCGTGCTCTCTCAAATAAATAAATAAAATCTTAAAAAAAAAAGATATACAGATACCTCAAAGGGGCAGAGAAAGAATACATGATTACAAGTTTTCTAAAGTAAGTGCTCTAAGAAATAGGAGGGAGGGAGAGTCTCTCCTCCCCTTTTTTTTAATTAGGAAAAATTACCATTTATTTTTCTTATTTTTAATTTGTATTTGTCCTTAAAGAGGGAGAGGTTATTGTAGATTCATGCTTTTTAATATAAAACTTTATATAATATTTTGTTGAGTGCACCTTTTTGAACCTAATCTGAAAGATACTTGACTTAAATTTATAAATACAGTAGATTTATAATAAATTCAGTTATCATGTTTTTATATTTCTAATTTTAAGGCTTCATTCATTGTCAACATTTAGGTTTATAAATTATGCTTTTTTTTTCAGTGTCCATATGTCTGTGTATGAACAAAAGAATTATAATCTGTATCTCTTTCTCCATGACACAGCAGGGGTTCAACTCCTGGCCTCCTGGTACAGTTGTTTGGACATGATTGGTACAGAGAATCATCCCACTTTTAGAGTAATATGATTGATGGACATTTTATTTAAAAAAAAGAAAAAAAAAGAAATCATTTACAACTACTAGTGAATAATATGGAACTCTAATACCATATAGTATTTCTATTAAAACCAACAAATTGCCATTAACTTAGGAGATCAATTTTCTCATGTGAGTTCTAAACATAATCCAAAGAGAATATCAAAGGGCCTTTATTTTTAAAGCACTATTTTTAAAAACACTTGGGTGGCTCAGTCAGTTAAGTGTCCGACTCGGGATTTTGGCTCAGTTCATGATCTCAGGGTATGAGATCAAGCCCCAAGTTGAGCCTGATGCTCCGTGCAGAATCTCCTTGTCCCTCTCCCTCTGCTCCTCTCCCACCCCTACCCCCACTCACACCTGCTCTCTCTCTCAAATAAATAAATAAATAAAATACTTAAAATTAAATAAATAAAACACTTTGAACAATAACATTAAAACTGGAATAAGAGAGAAACATTCTAATTAAAGTCAAAGAAACATACCCATTGTGTTAATTCTTATATTTCTTAAAATAAAATATGATGCAAGGAGACAAAATTACATAAATAACCATTCTAAATCCATCATCATATTTCTGGGAAAAAGAGGGATGATTAATCCTTTAAAAGCCACCATACTCTAGGTCATATTTGAAAAAGCACAAAAATAAAATAGTATCCTTGGGAAGGGAACATTTGGAGGGAGGAAACCAAGAAATTGAAGAGGAAAGGGAAGAGAGGAGGAAAGATAGCCATTTATTATTATTATTATTATTGTCATCATCATCATCATCATTGTATAATATTCATATAGGGAAGTACACAGAGTTTAGGTATACAGTTTGATAAGCCTTGAGAAATCCAAATACTTGTGTCACTCAGGAAGCTATCAAGATATAGAATATTTCTAAAACTCAAAAAAGTAACCTCCTACCCCTTCAATTTATATCCTACACTCTTGGAAGCAACCAATGTTCACATTTCTACTACCATAGATTAGTTTTATCTATTCTAGAACTTTATATAAATGTTATCATACAGTATGTACTCTTTTGCATCAGGCTTATTTTATTTTTTTTGGAATTTCTTAAAATTTAAATTCAATTAATTAACATACAGTGTATTATTAGTTTCAGAGGTAAAGTTCAGTGATTCATCAGTCTTATATAATAATACCCATTACATATAATAATACTTATATAATAATACTCATTACATCACATGCTCTCCTTAATGTCCATCTGCATCTGGCTTTTTAGATTCAGCATAATATCTATGATATTATATATTTTATTACTTACTAATATTCCATTAGTTTATTCTTCTTTATTCCATATGTTAAGTAGTATGTCATCACTTGAGTATATGACAATGTGTTTATACATTTTCCAGTTGATGGACTGTTTCCAGTTTAAATCTACGAGGAATAGAACTGCTATGATGATTTTTGTAAAAGTCTTTTTATGGAATATATTTTCACTTAATTTCTTAGCTTAATATCTGGTAATGAAATTGCTGCATCGTAGCTATAGGGTAGGCATACATTTGAATCTATGAGAAACTGTCAAGCTGTTTTCCCAAATGATGACAATGTTTTACACTCCCACAAGAAACATCCTAGAGTTCACTTTGTTACATATTGCTGTTAGCATTTAGTCATGTCCCTCTCTACATTTTAGGCATTCTGGTGCAAATGGACATATATCTTTTTTTCCTCTTTCTTTCTTTTCCTTTTTTTTTTTTTTTTGGTCTAATATGTATATATATATGAAAGCCTTTTTTTTTTTTTTACCCCCAGTCTATGTTTTTTATTTTCATTTTCTTAGTGGTGTCTTCGGTAAGAAGAAGCTTTGAATTTTAAGGAAGTCAAATTTATCAATAGTTTCTCTTATTGGTATTTCTTTGTCCTGTAAAAAAAAATGTCTACCTACCCAAGTTATTTTTCCCTAGAAGTTTTACAGTCTTAGCCCTTACATTTACGTCTGTGAGCTATATGAAATTAATTTTTTCCCATAGTGTAAGATAGGCAGGGGTAGGTCTTTTGACTCATGGGTTATTTACAAGTGTGTTACTTAATTCCAAGGGTCAGGGGATTTTTCAGGTATCTTATATTTTATTGGTTTCAAACTCAATTCCATTTTTTTCTTGAAGGGCATTCACTGTATATTTTCCTTCCTTCAAAATGTATTCAAAATTGATTTACAGACCAGCATATGACCTATCTTGGTGAACAGTGTATGTGCACTGCAGAATGTGCATTCTATCATTTAGGTCTGTAAATTCCAACATCTCTGTTATCTTTGGGTCTTCTTCAACTTCAAATCAACTTATATATTCAAAATCAACTCCACTCACTCTTGTCAAAACTCCAAAGACTCTTGGCTTTTTGCAATCCCTCCAGTTTCTGCTTAGCTCTAGTCTTTCTGGTGTGTTCTCTATCCTAGACTCTTGCTCTCTTAGTTTAGTATTTGGCCAAAGAGTCCAGGAGAACTATGTATGTGTGTGTGCTCACACACACATCTGGAACTCTTCTTTGTGAATATCCCTCCATTTTAAAACCTTGGGCTCCAAATTCCAGCCATCTCAGCAATCATGAAAAATGATTTCTTTTCCTCCAACTAGTGAAACCACTGCTCTTTATTTAGGTTCCTCTTCTCTGGACTGAAGTTTGGAAAATTCCCCAGGTGGAAAATTGGGATAAATATATAACTGTCCTAATGTATTTCACTTCTGTGAATTACCAAAGTACTACATGATGTGTTGTCCAATGCTTGAAAAACATTGTTTTCATATATTTCATTTTTTTTGGAATTTCTTAAAATTTAAATTGAATTAATTAACATACAGTGTATTATTAGTTTCAGAGGTAAAGTTCAGTGATTCATCAGTCTTATATAATAATACCCATTACATATAATAATACTTATATAATAATACTCATTACATCACATGCTCTCCATATCTTGTCCAATTTTATAAATTTGTATAGAATAAAGCTAAATTTGATACTCATTACCCCATTATGACCAAAATTAGAATTCCAAGTAATCATATTTCAAGTATTTATTACATGAAAGTGGTTTTTTCTAATGGTTTGGTAACATAAATTCATTCCCTATCCCCTCAAAATATGAATTACATATTGCTTTCCCCATTTGACAGTTGAAGATCTTGAGTGTTTATGGGCTTATGCCATCCAACATAATATAGTTAACAAGTATTGAGCTGAAGTTTTTTTTCTTAAATTTTTATTTAAATTTCAGTGAGTTAACATACAGTGTAATATTAGTTTCAGGTGTATAATATAGTGATTCCAAACTTCCGTACAATATCAGGTGCTCATCACAAGTGCACTCCTAATCCCCATCACCTATTTAACCCGACCCACCATCCACCTACCCCTGGGTAACCATCACTTTTTCTCTATAGCTAAGAGTGTGTTTCCTGGTTTGCCTCTCTCTTTTTTCCCTTTTATTCATTTGTTTTGTTTCTTGCATTCCACATATAAGTGAAATCATATGGTACAGCTTTCTCTGACTGACTTACTTTGCTTAGCATAATACTCTCTAGCTCCATCCACAAACTTGCAAATGGCAAAATGTCATTCTTTTATATGGCTGAATAATATCCCATTGTGTGTGTGTGTGTGTATACATATATATACAACATCTTCCTTATCCACTCATTAGTTGAAGGACACTTGGGCTGTTTCCATAATTGGCTATTGCAGATAATGTTGCTATAAACATCGGGGTACGTATATCCCTTTGAATTAGTATTTTGTATTCTTTGGGTAAATACCTACTAGTGTAATTGCTGGATCATAGGGTAGTTCTATTTTTAACTTTTTGAGCAACCTCCATAGAGCTTATATAGATGGAAAGCCATCTTGAAGAATTGTATAGATTTTTTGTATTGTAGAGAAATTTTGTATTGAATGACAAATCAGATTAACTTCTGTAAGATTCTTAGATATATATTTTATAATATTTGAGATTCATATTGAGCTCTTTCTTAAGATATTACTTATCTTACTAATATCCTGGGGAAATTGGAAATTTTCGAATATGAAGTTAAATTTAAAAGGCTTGTGTTCTGCTAAGGTGCTATCAATCAGGCATATTTTAGGCAAAGACCAAGGAATGCATAGTCTTAATTACCACCTGTAAGATGTTTCAATGCTAGGCCTGATTATCTTGTAAACTTCTGAGTCCCCATAAAATTCAGAACACTTTTGCTTTCCTAATGTGGCTCTGTGATTACTTTGCAAAAACTTTTAATCCCATGTAGGAATCTAAAAAATAGTTTTGGTCTTGGAAGAAAGCAGAAAGTTCAGTATTAGCCATTTGGGCTATAAGCAAATGGGCAAAACAATTAAAGATTTCTAGTCATATACTATGACAAATGAGTAGATGAAGAGAGGAGCTTGTCTGTCAGCTTTCTCTATGCTGTAGGAAGAGAAACTAACAAGAGTTGGAAGAGTAGGCTATTAATGTTTATTATTTGTTTACACACACACATAGCAGCTAAGATATAAATTCCAGGAACTGCAGGAGTTCAGAAAATCATAATTTCTGTAAATTCTGTAAGGTTTTGCTTAACTTAGATCTTGGTAAATCAGATACATTTGCATCTCTCAAAATACCATTAAACTAGTTTCATTAAGATCTAGAAATATTTTACAGCTCGAGTTGAAAAGAGATTAAACCTATGTTTAATTAATGAGCAGAATCTTACTTTGTTGGGTTTTCTTTTTATGAAGTAACATAAATCAGTTCTTTCTCCCAGTGTTAAGTTTGAAGTTTCATCCTTAGTATTTCAATCAACTACCAGCCCTGAAATGAACCTACAGCTGCACCTGATGTCTCTTCTTCAAAAACTCTGGTTGTTAGATATGTCGACTTCATTAGGCATTGGGAAGGGACCTGTGTGCTTTTATTTCTATCCATCCATTATTATAGGGCATGTAGGAACCTAAGAAAGTTCAGTAGCTGTGGGATCAGAGTTGTATTTCAAAAGACCCTCAAGGTAATAAGGTTTTGGTTAGAGTTTGGAGTATATCAAATTCATAGAAAGAATTTTAAAATTATACCTTCTTGTGCACAAATGTGTGTGAGACAGAGACAGAGGGAAACAGAGAGGCAGAGGTTGAGAGAGAGAAACCGTTAGTTAAAACATGGTTTCCTAATTATATAAATGCAAACTTGCAAATATAAGAAGTCATGTCTTGTTTACTGTTATATTTTCAAAAATTTACAAAATAACAGAGACACAAGAGATAATAAATAACACTCAAATAGACCTATAGTAAACATATTATCCAAGAGCTGTGGAATATAATTAAAATTATATTTATTTTTCCATTTCTACAAGGAAATTATTTTTAAAAATTAATATTATTCTACTCCATCTGTTTCTATTTCTTTTAACTATGGGTAGGATTTGAATAATCCAGATCTAGTCTTGGGTTAGACACTGCTAATTTTTCCAGTTAGAGCAGGATATTGGCACCATGACTCACTGGTTATGTTTTGTTTCACTGCATTCTATCCCCAGATATCATTGCTTTGTCAGTAGCCCTGGTAATGATAGAGTGATGATGGCATCAAACTTCCTTCATCTCCAATTCTTTTCAATCACCTGTCAGTTGTCCATTTTTAAGTTTCTGAGTAGTGTTCCATTGTACAGATGTTCCACAATTTGTTTAACCATTCACTTGTTAATGGACATTTGCCCCACTTTCAGTCTGTCCATTGTGCATAAAATTGCTATGATCAGACACATATTAGTCTTTTGGGGTATACATGTATTTATTTATCTTCTGTACATAGCCAGGATTGAAATTACTCCCTTATATGCTATATATAAGTTCAACGCTATGAGGAAAGAAAAACTAGACTCCAATGGTTGTAATATTTACTTTTGCTTTTCCACCAGCAACTTAAGAAAGTTCCAACTGCTGCACAACCTTGCCAACATTTGGTATAATCTGTCTTGATAGTGTCAGGTTTTTTTTAATTGGAGTATAATTAACATACAGTGTTATATTAGTTTCAAGTGTACTATATAGTGATTCTAAGATTCTAACATTACTCAGTGCTCACCACAATAAGTGTAGTCACCATCTGTCACCAAACGTTATTACAATGTTATTGACTATATTCCCTATGCCATACTTTTCATCTACATGACCTATTTTATAACTGGAAGTTTGTAACTCTTCATCCCCTTTATCTATTTCACCCATCCCTCCCACCCCCTGCAAACCTCCTCTCTGGCAAAGATGTTTGTTCTCTATTTAAGAATCTGTTTGTTTGGTTTTTTAGATTCCATATATAAGTGAATCATATGGTATTTTTCTTTCTCTGTTGGACTTATTTCACTTAGCATAATACACTCTAGGTCCATCCATGTGGTTGTAAATGGTAAGATCTTTCTTTTTCGCACGCATGCACACACACACACACACACACACACCACAGAGTCTATCCATTCTTCTATACGTAGACATTTGGGTTGCTTCCATATTTTGGCTATTGTAAATAACACTGCAGTGAACATAGTGGTGCATATATCTTTCAAATTGGTATTTTGTTTTCTTTAGGTAAATATTGAGTAGTATATTTTTTAAGACTTACGTATTTTCGAGAGAGAGAGAGCACACATGTGAACAGGGGTAGGGGCAAAGGGAGAGGGAGAGAGTCTTAAGCAGACTCCCCACTGAGCATGAAGCCTGATGTGGGGCTGGATTTCATGACCCTGAGATTATAACCTGAGCCGAAATCAAGAGTCAGATGCTTGACTCGGCCACCCAGGTGACCCACTGAGTAGTGTATTTGCTGGGCCATATAGTAATTCTATTTTGAACTTTTTGAGGAACTTCCATACTGTTTTCCACAGTGGCTGCATCAGTTTACATTCCCATAAACAGTGCACTAGGGTTCCTTTTTCTCCACATTCTTGCCAACACTTGTTATTTCCTGCCTTATTGATTCTAGCTATTCTGACAGGTGTAAGGTGACATCTCATTGTGGTTTTGATTTGCATTTCCGTGATGATTAGTGATGTTGAGCATCTTTTCATGTGTCTGCTATCTCTATGTCTTATTTGGAAAAATGTTTATTCAGGTCCTTTGCCCATTTTTTTTTTTTTGAAGCAAAAACTTTACTGACCAAAGTTATTACTTTAAACATCCATTACTGAAAAGCAGCAGGGGAACAGGGATGCTCCTGAGATGCCATTTTTCCGCCTTCATTAATGATGGTGTGACTATCACTTCATGGAGCACTGGGTGTTACATGAAAACAATGAATCGTGGATCACCACATCAAACACTAATGATGTATTGTATGGTGATAAACATAACATAATAAAATTAAATTAAAATATGATTCACGTCTATTTGTTTTTTTATGAATTTATTTTTATTAGCATGAGCTCATTTATATTTTATTTTCTAGATCACAAAACAATGCTAGCGGTATTTATTTTTTGCTCAAAATTTTCTAGTTTTACCTATTGGGAACTTTTTCAGGTTGTTTTCTGTGCCATTTCAACATGCCCCCATACTTTTTTGAACATTTCCTTATTTTCAGGCACTGCAAAGTGCTCCAGACACATCTTGGAATCACTTCTCTAAGAATCCTTGATTCCTTCTGTTAGATAATGAATGACTTGTCTTTTCATTCACTTAACATGGTGACAGCCACTTATTTATGCAATAAAAATTTCTAATTTTGATGAAGTCCCACTTACCAGTATTTTTCTTTTATGGATTGTGCCTGTAGTATGGCATAAAACAAACCCTTTGTGTAACCCAAGACAACAAATTTTTTCCTATATATATTCCTTTTGATGGGTTAAAAGTTTTAAATTTTAGATTTCAGTTTGTGCTTCATATTGATTTAGTAATTTGCATAAGTTTTGAGGTATGTATTGAAGTCCAGTTGGCCTACCACCATTTATTGAATAAATTTTTCTCTGCTTAACTGCCTTTGCATTTTTACAAATAAACAGCTGATTACATTTTGTGTGTTTATTTCTCTGCTTTCTAATTGGTAGTACTCATGCATATGTTTTTTATCTTTTGCTTATAACATAATATCTTGATTAGAGCAACTTTTTTAGTGAATCTTGAAATCAGGAAGTATGAATTTTCCAAGTTTGTTTTTCTTTTTCCCACTAGTTTTGGTAATTCCAGTTACTGTTTCTTTCTACATAAATTCAGCACAAGCTTATTAATATTACAAAAATGTTTTACAAAAAATTAGACTGGATTTGCATTCACTCCATAGATCAATTTGTAGAGTACTGGCATCATTAAAGGTTAATTATCCTAATCCACTCAATATATTTACTTATTAGCACATTATTAATTTTTTATTCAGTGTTTATAGTTATTAACATGCAGATCCTATGTGTATTTTGTTAACTTTATACCTAAATATTTCATTTTTTTAATATTTCATTTTCTTTTTTTTATTCTTATGTTAATCCCCATACATTACAACATTAGTTTTAGATGAAGTGTTCCATGATTCATTGTTTGTGCACAACACCCAGTGCTCCATGCAGAGTGTGCCCTCCTCAATACCCACCACCAGGCTAACCCATCCTCCCACCATTTTCTTGATGCTATTGCAAGTGTTACTTTAAAAATTCAATTTGCAGTTCACAGCCATTATTCATAAATGCAATTGAATTTTTCATATTGACTTAGTATCCTGGGGCATATCTATATTTATTCATCAGATCTAAGGGCTTTTTATAGATTCTTTGGGAATGTAATACATGTAAATATAGGTCCTATGTACATAGAGATTTATTTAATCATTTTCATTCTGTATGCTTTCTTTTTCTTGTCTTATTTCTCTGACTAGGACTTTCAAAATCAGTGAGAAAGATCATTCTTGCCTTTTTTCCTGTTATTAGGGGAAAAGTTTACTGATTCTTTACTAAGAAATGTTGAATCCCCTGATGAGCTTGTTGAATACATACTTCATTGCTTTTAACTGTGTTTTTCATTCTACTATTTCATTAGGATTTTACTAATAGTTTGCATCAACCCACTGAAAATTATACATCTGATTTTGCATGTTGTCCACTTTTTTCCATAGTGGTTTTTAATATAATAATCATAGGTATTTAAAAGTCCCAGTGAAATATGTGTGTTACTTTTTTGTGTGCCTTGTAATTTTTGTTGAAAAGTGAACATCTTTTGTAAGATCATAGAGGCTGAGGTAAATTATTTTTATTACCAGAAATGTGGGCATCTTTCCTCTGGACCAGGGCCATACTATATTCAGATAGAAATTTATATACATTATAATAATAGAAGAAAATAATGGATGAGAATTTCTGCAAAATATTAGTTACCTCCTGGATGCCATGAGCAATTATATAAACTTGTCTTCCTTTTACTATTTCAATTAGAGCCTAGAGGAAGCTCACAAATGAAAACAATAAAATGTAATGTTAAGCACTACATTGTTTACTATTTTAACTCTGGAAACTAGCTTAGGACTATTGTAATTGGTGAATAAGCATAGCTAAATTAACAAATGAGTGAGTGAATGCATAAATACATGAGCACACAAAAGGAGTAGATTGTTGCAAGTTTTGAAGGCATATGAATGACAGATTAATGAATCAGAAATATTTGACACCTTTAACATAAAATTAAACCACATAGAACAACATGCAGTTCTCACTTGATAAACTATTTTATACTATTAGGGAAACATATTAATTACATTTGTTTAAATATTGTTAGTCAAAGAATATCACTGAGAAACCATTCCCTTGTACATTTCTTGGAAAAGACTGAGAATAATTTCACAATTTCATAATATGGAATATTTAGGAGACTGTTTGTAATGCATCTAACTGGGTAGTTTCTTTATTTTAACCAAAGGAAATGTTTTAATATTAAAGTGCTCCATGTATGAAGATGTTAGTACCAAGAATATAATTTTATTTCTCATGGAAAGACCCATTGGGGAATTTGGCAATTGGAAAAAAACAAAAAAACTAAACAACTAAACTAAACTGAACAAACAAAACTAAAAGGCAGAGGTCAACCCAAGGGTAAAGATAATAAAGATAAGCATGAATTATAAGCAGGATCTTGTGATGCCTCTAACTTTATTAACAAGAAATAGACAGAATTTTATGTTCCTGAAGGCCTGTAAAATAAAGGGGCAAAGGGTTGTTTATCAATTGAGGGACAGAATGTGGGAAAAGACCTCAGACATGTGAACTGAATTTCATATTTTTGCCAAGTTAAAAATATTTGAAAGCTTCTACATTATCATACACGAATACTGGACTTAGTTCAGAAGTAGAATGTCAATTTCTGAAAGACAAAGCATTTCTTCAAATGCAAATAAAATGATGCACTAAATTAAATGAAAAGTAAATAATAATATTCATCTTCTGTGTGCTTCTACTTTTTTACTTAAAATAATCGCATAGTTTCTTTATTAACATTTACTCAATCATTCAGCAAATTCTTATTGGTCCCCTTCAATGTGTCAGGTACTGATACAGGAATATTTGATAATTCTGTACATTACATTCAGTAATGACTGTTATTACTAAATTAAGTTTTATATTGAAAGATAATAAAGCAAATGATTAAAAAAATAAAGCAAATGATTAATTTAAAAAGGAGATTCTAATTAGATTCATGGACCAAATTTTGGAGAGATGTCAGGTAGCCACCAGTCATTTAGCTTATTAACAATCTTGTATATATTTTTCTGGAAAACAAAAACTGTGACAAAAAAATGTCTCATGGGAAATGATTTTGATTGATACACATGGAGAACTTTTGTCTCCAAATTTGTATTAAATGTATAGGAATGATGGAAAAATGCTTGCATTACCACAACACATTTTTATACTTAATACTTGAGTAAATTTATCTATTAAAATTTATTAGAGTCTAATTTCCTTATGTGCAGGCATCTTCTCTTATTCTCACTTTATAGCAAATAGTGTCAGTTCAATTCATTTTTGAATGCAAATAGATACGAAGGAATTGAAAAAACAATTGGCTCAAAATCATCATTTCTAGCATACTAGATTGTCTTTGATAGTGCTTGTTAAAAAATAACAATAAAACGGTTTTCTTTTTTGTTGTTATTCTCTACATGTGCTTGCATTTCTTAGAAAAGAGAGTAAGTCAATGATAATATAGGTATCTCTGAACTTCCTAGAAAATTGCATATTTGTTAATTGGTGGTTTCAATCTAGAAAATGATTTCCCTATGGGTAAGTCAATGATAATATAGGTATCTCTGAACTTCCTAGAAAATTGCATATTTGTTAATTGGTGGTTTCAAACTAGAAAATGACTTCCCTATGAATATATATATATATATATATGCTGGGTATATTGTTGGGTAGATTTCCAGAGATGAAATTGTTGAGTCATAAAATAACCTATATTCAACTTTATTATACATTGCTAAATAGATTTCCAAAGTGGTTTTGTCTATTTACATATCTCCAAATAGTCCATGAGAGTATTAGTTTTACCATTTAAATACCATTTGATTTTGCTGTTTTTTTGCATTTTTGGTATTCTAGTGGTTGTGTATCTCACTGTAGTTGTAATTCACATTTTAATGGTGAATTTGAAAGTTGAGCAACTTTTTCTAACTTTATTGGTCATTTAAGTTTTTTGAAGTACCCATTAAACATTTTTGCCAATTCTCAAAATTGGGCTTATTGTTTTAGATGGATTTGTAAGACTTTTTATGCGTTCTTTGAGTTCTTTGTGAGATAAATATATTTCAAAAACATTTCTCCCACCTTATAGCTGACCTCTTTTATTGATAAAAAAAAACTTTTAAAGAAAAAAAGATTTAAATTTTAATGAAGTTCATTGTTCTTTTACTTTATGATTTTGTTTGCTGTTCAAGAAACATACCTACTCTGAGATGATAAATATAGTTTCCTTTATTTTCTTCTAGAAATCGTTTCCCCTTTTTGACATGTAGGTTCACAATCCACTTGTAATTAATTTTTCTGTGCAGTGTGAGGTATTATTTTTTTTCCATATTCGTATCCAGTTGTCATAGCACAATTTCTGGAAAAAAAAAAAACACTCATCATTTCCCTATTCTAACTCAGTGTCACTCATGTCAAAGCCTTTATATGTTGGTTTCTTTCTAGTCTATGCTATCCAATTTTCTATTCATTTGTCCTTACACCAATGCTATATCATGTTAACAACTGTAGTCTCACGATGATCCTTGATATTTGGTTGTATAAACCCTTCAACTTTTTTGTTCTTCTTCAAGATTGTCTCAGCTATTAGTGGCCTTTTATATTTCCAAATAAGTTTTAGAATCAGCTTAGCAATTTATACACACACGCAGGGCTCGATCTCATGACCCTGAGATCATGACCTGAGCTGAAATTAAGAGTCAGATCCAACAAAGTGCCCCTAGTCCATTCCTTTTTTAAGGGAAATTTTACATTTACTAGTATAAACCACAATCCTAACAAGATACAGAATATTTTTATCACCCCAGAAATTTACTCCCTGCCTCTTTCCAGTTAATCATCCCCCTGAGGCAAACACTTTTGATTTTTTTAACTATAGATTAATAGATATAAGAATATGTTGGTCATATTTATTCATGTCATCATGTATACCAATAGCTCCTTTTTATTGCTTAGTAATATTCCATTATTATCATTAATATACCATACACTGTTTATCCATTTTCTGATTATGCACATTTTGAGTCATTTCCAGCTTTGTGCTATTATGAATTAAGTTACTATGAACACTCTAGTCCAAGTCTTTGTGTGGGACATATATTTTTATTTTTGTTGGGTAAATAGAAGTGAGCTTGTAAGGGAATAGGAATAGGGTACCTGGGTGGCTCAGTTAAGCATCTGACTCTTGATTTTGACTTAGGTCATGAGCTCAGGGTCATGATCTCAGGGTGGTGAGATCGAGCCCCGCATTGGGCTCTGCACTCACCAGGGAGTCTGCTTGAGATTCTCCCTCTCCCTCTCCTTCTGCCATTCCAACCCTCTCCCGCCCCATGCATGCTCTCTAAGTAAATAAATCTTTTTTAAAAATAAGGGAATAGGAAAGATTACTATTTAGTTTATAAGACATTGCCAAAACTATTTCCAGATTAGTTCTAACACTTTACTTTCTGATTACCAGCAACATGTAAGAGTTCTGCTTGTTCCATATCCTCACCAACATCTGATATTTGTTTTAAATTCTAATGAGTGCAAAACATTATTTTGTTGTGGTTTTGTATTTAATAATTTTATGGGGTGCCTGGATGGCTCAGTTGGGTAAGTGTCCAACTCTTGATCTCAGGTCTAGATCTCAGGGTCATAAGTTTGGGCCCTGAGTTGGGCTCCACTCTGGGTGTGGAGCCTACTTAAAAATAATAATAATTTTTGAAGCTATTATAAGTGGTAGCATTTATAGCCCATTTTCAAATTTTTTGTTCCTAGTTTATAGTCAATAGAGTTTATATATTTTGGTACATTGGCACTGTATCCCACAACTTTGCTAAATTATCTTCTTAATTATAATAACGTATCTGTAGATACTCTGGGGTTTTTAATATATAATATCACATCATCTGCAAATAATGATGGATTTATATTTCATTTCAAATTCATATATTATCAAACAAGATTTCTTCATTGAAGGATTGCAGCATTTGACACACCATCTAGAAAAAATACAGTGCTTTACAATTTTTTTTCTCCTTTCATTATTTCTGTATCAACACGGTAGCATTTCTTAAAGCAAAACACATTTAAAATGGAAAGAAAAAGAGTAGTTGGTAATGAAGAAATATATCTTATAAAGGCCTGAGGGAAGCATTCAATGCACAGTTCTTTGTGTCCTTAGTAAAAAGGAGACTGATGACACAAGAACCTGAGGTCTTCATCTTGAGCTCTGGGCTTTAGGGGAATCCCAGGGTTTCCCCTTAAAGAAGATCTGATGAGGACTGATACTGACCAAGAGGGCACAGGGTTAAAAGAGCAACAGTCCAAATACCTGAGAGCTGTACTCAGAGACTATGAGCTGTCTATGCTTCTTGAAAGAAACCCACTTCATTTATTCCCCTGAATCAGAGACTGTCAGAGAAACCTTGCACAGTTATTGTAAGGAAAGACTGAACCATTGGGAATACTTATGGGTAAGGGATTTAGCTCAGAGATTCTGTAAATGCAGAGAAAAATACTGGCCAAAGCATGCACATTTGACTGTACCTGTTTTTGTTGTTTGTACAGTCAAGAGGCCGTATCTTTAAGCAACGAGTCTGAATATTCCATTCAATTACCATGAACTTTATAGTAAGAGGTTTGCACTGAATAAAGGAGAGGAGCTATCAATGCAAGTAGACAATATCCAAACAGATGCTATTTCCAGTTCAGAGATGAGCTCTTTCTTCCTACAGCTATTGATTAGAAGACATCTACAAGAAGTCATCCATTGCTTAGAGATACTGTTCACCTTCACTGTTCAGAAGTAGAGGACAGAAAATCTCCACACATACAGGACATCTACGAGGCCCTGACCATTATTCTGACCTTAGTTATGATGTTAGATTACAACCAGTGCATACCCATTTTTTAAAAAAGTATTGTTTACCACATTCACTTTATTCAACATAAAGGACACATCATATTATGCACATAGTTGAGTAGTCACATAGTTGAGTAGTTGCCAGAATAAATAATATGTGTATCTATAGCTTAAGACTAACACAGGTTATTTGTTTATAAGTTGGCAGCTAGGCTAGAATCAGCTGGGTGATACTTTTGCTGGTCTTGTCTGGGGTCTCCTCTAAAGCTACTGTCATCTGGTAGCTTGACTGGGGCTGGGTTGTTCAAAAGAGTCTCATTCACGTGCCTGGTGGTTAGCTATGCCTGTTGTCTGGGGTTCCTCATCCTGCTCCATTTGGACACTTCAGCAGAATAACCTGCTGGAGCAAATGGCAGTCATGGGATCCTAGGAGGATAAATACCAATGGTCAAGCACTCATCAAGCCTCTGCTTACCCCATGTTTTCTTGTCTTCATATACCTTAAATTTTTTTTTTGATAATTTTAGATTTACAACAGAAGCAAAAACAAAACAACCAAAAAAAAAAAAAAAACAGTACAGAGAATTTTCATTTACTTTTCACCCATTTCCCCTAATGTTGACATCTTACATAACCATAGTACAACTAAGAAAACTAAGAATTAGTCATTAGGGCAACATTATTAACTAACATACAGGCTTTATTCAGGATTCATTGATTTTTCTACTAATATTATTTTTCTCTTTCAGGATCCAATCCAGGATCCTTATTACTACATCTCCTTAGTTTTCTCCATTCTGTGACAGTTCTATAATCTTTCCTTGTCTATCATGACCTTGACACTTTGAAGAGTGCTGGGCAGTTATTTTGTGAAATGTCTCCAGATCTGGATTTATCTGATGCTGTTTCATGATTGGATTAAGCATATGCCTTTTTGGCAAGTATACCACATAAGTAATGCTGTGCCCTTCTCAATGCCTCTATTAAGAAGTACATGATGTCAATAAGTAGTGACGTGCTAGTGAGATTTAACTTGATCACCTGGTTAAGATAGTGTCTGCCAGTTTCTCCACTGAAAATATGTATCTTTTCCTAAACACAGCTCTGGAATCAATTAATTTTCCAGGAGAAAGGAAGAATGAGTTAAAAATATTTGCCGTTAATCTTTTTCTTCTGAATTTCTTAGTATAGTCTCACAAAACACACGATAATATAGCTCATTTTCTCCAATTATCCTTATAGTTCCAGCCAGGAGAATTGTTTTATGATATTTTTGTTATATTTGACTATTTCTACTAGGAATGGTTTGTCCCTTATCTTAAATTTCAATGAACTTTTCTCCCACCCATCTCTAAGATTTTCCATAAATCTTAGCTCCCTTCTCTGTGTATTTTTAAACAACTGTTAAGATACTATCAAAGCTCACCCAATTAAAAAGTGCAAGGTATTTACTTATGATAAACATGACTCTACAGTTCAGTGACATGACAGACTCTTGCAGAGCTCTCATCAAAGGGATGAGAAAGTGACTCATCAAAATGACATTAGTATGTTTTTTGATGTTTTGTATTTCAGCATGTCTCTCTTGCAGCACAGGCACTGATTTTCTTCTGGTTCTGGGCTACTTTTCAAGCATGTTTTCATAATAAACAATCTTGGTTGATAGAAATATTGTCAAGCATGCTAACTGATCATTCATAGTAGATTTATATTGTAAGTGCAGGGTTCCTTCCTGTAATGTAGCCCACTATATGTGCAGGTGTCATTTGGCCCTCTTTGCATTTCCCAGTAGGAAGATGGGTCAAGGGAAATGATACAAGAAAATACTAATACACTTGCTATTGCTATTGTTAGTAATAAGTCCTTTGTCTCTGACCAGGAATATCATGGCTTCAAGTAGGGAAAAATCTCAGACTCTACACAGGTCTTGATACCTGCCTGTCACTTTCCTTCCTGACTTCCTGTACTCTCTTAAGCTGAAGAAGAACATACACAGAGGAAATTAGTGCCAGATGGAAGTGCCAAACTGTGGAGAAAACAGGTTAAAATAAATGGGTGGTATACTAAAAAGTTGGAGATGAAGCATTTGGATTTGGGGGAAAAAGATACTTAAAAGTATGAATTTGCACCGAGAAAGCAATAAAAACTCAGCGACCTCCCAATTAATCTGTGATTTTATTCTCTATGAGATTATACTGCAACTTCACCGGCATTTTTTTTTTTTTGCTTGTGAAATTTTTTTAAGTTTTTATTTAAATTCCAGTTATTTAACATACAGTGTAATATTAGTTTCAGGTATACAATATAGTGATTCAACACTTCCATACAGCACCCAGTGGTCATCACAACAAGTGCACTCCTTAATCCCCATCGCCTATTTTACCCATCACCTGTATTATTTTTAATTCATCAAATAATATAAGAATAAATGCTAGTGAATAAAAGTAAACAATACAAGAGTTGGTACTGGAAAGAGGTATAGAATGACTCCATTCTCTCTCAACCCAACCTAACCCTTCAGCAGTAAATACTGCTAATGATAGTGTTTCCCCATGCATAAAAATCAATAGCAGCATGTGTGAGTATATACAATTTTAGTTAACATTTGCAATGCAACTGGGGTTATGCTTTATATGCTTGTTATTTTTTATTTCTAACTCAACAAGTATTTGGAGAATCTTTTATGTTTGTGTATTTGGCGTTACCTCATACTTAAAATTGCTGCTAAATATTGTTCAGTGTATTTATCCCCCACTTTATAAGCATTTTGTTGTTCACTCTTAGCAATGGTGATACTGTGAGTATCATCACATTCATTAGTTTTGAGTGGCTCATACCATGTGTCAGTACTGTTCTGGGTCATTTGAATAGGTCATCCAAGGCTTCTATTGAGCATGTGAGAAACTTGTTGCCAACATAGCATGTTGTAGTTCAGAGATCTGCATTTCAAAAGTTAAGAGATAACTGGATCAGAGTTTATTGCTTATACTTCAGACTAGTTCCTCATATTCCAACTTTACAGTTTTAGGAGCTTACATGGACAAGATTATGAACTTTCATATTCTATGTGAAGATCACAATCAACTCCTCTAAAGGCATTCTTTGACAGAACCAATTTTGGCATCCATATTGGCTCAAAACAAGGCCCCAGGCAATGAGAATACATTAGTACAGGTCACTAATATAAATAGAACAGGTTCTTATATCAGTTCTGTGCATTGCACAGAAGGAAGAGACATCTCGAAATAAAATCATCAGGACCAAAGAAAGAAATATTTCAGAATATCTTCATGTGAGTGCAAATGTCACCAATCCTATTTAAGTGGATGTTTGCAGGATCTGTTTCTGTTTTCAAATTCAAGTATGAAGAATGTGGATTGTTGGAAATAAAGGGCCACCTTAAGAGAACGTGCCATGTGAAACTCAGTCCTATTATTATCTAGTTTATTCATTCTTTAGCAGTATTTTAATAAGCATTCAGTTTTATTTTTTATTAAATATTATTGTCATATATTATATATCTATGTATTTTATTTGAGAGGTTCTATTTGATTCTTTATCAAAATTTTCTTACCATTTTTAATGGTTTCTTATTTGTTGGTCATCATTTCTTTCCTCTGTGTTTCTTCAAGCATACTAAAGGTAATTTTTCTCCTTTACAAATGGAAGTTATTATATCTGAAATACTCTTATAGTTGCAGGTTAGTGCCTCAATTTCGTGATTCTTTTTCAGTTCACATTTTATAGAATTCATTTGTGGGAGCACTAAGGAATCTGAGTTCAAGGATAATTTCCTGCAAAGAGGTTTTGTATTTGTTTTTGCCAGAAGTTATGGGACATATTTGCCCATAGCTGGGATCATATTTTTATATAATTTTTGTCAGTTATTATTAATTTCACTGTTATAACTACTTCTGCATAAACATAATTTTCAAAGGTTGCTTAACATTCATATGTGAGTGTAACAATTTAAGTAAGCATTCTCTTCTTGGACATTTTGATTGTTTTCATTCCTATAAATAACTTCACAAAAGATGCCTTTATACATGAGGTTGTATTTAGAGTTACTTCCTCATGCTGGATGTAAGATTACTGGGGCAAAGGTAATGAAGCGTTCTCAGGTCCTTGATTGTCAAATTGCTATTCAGAAGGGTTACAGCAATTTACACTCCTTTAGGCAGTGTATCAAAGTGCCCATCTCAGTCCACCTTTACTCTGTTTGCTCATTTGTGGGTTAAAGAGGGCATCTGAATGTGTTTTAATTTTTTTTTTCAGTTTCTAGTGATGTTGAGCATTTATCACATATGGTATCCATTATGTTTTTCTTTTGCTGAAGAATCCTTGTTAAATTATCTTATCTTAGCTTTATTTTTTGTTTCTTTGTTTATTATTAACCTCTTCTTAGGTCCTGATGACAAGTTCTGGGAAAACCAGTTTAAGAATTTAGGCAACCCTGGGACTTTTCTTTATTCCATCTGTGCACACGATCTACTTACAATTTTAGGATTTGGGGCTTCTGGTTTGTATTATATTTAGTTTTATATAGGTCAGAGACTATACACCTAAATCAAATATACCCAATGGTTAAATGGTAGGCTAAATGTCTTCCAATAAAAAAAATTATTGCTATCAAAGTAATCATCCCAATTTTATCCCAAATCCAACTTTGTTAAATTTGGTACCTTCTTCGTCTGTCAATATTGATGATCTAAAATTAACATGATACTTAAAAAATGACTCTGCATTTGCATATTTTCAAATTTTAGACTCTATTCTCCCGAAGTCAGGGGGCAAAAAGAATCACAAGATAATCAGTTTCCATCTCTATAATGGTAATAGTTGTCTAATATTTAATAAACTGATTCAATAACTTGTGAGATACATTGATATATTACACACAAACACCAAATGTTATGCTGGTTTATTAGCTGTGTGTGTGTGTGGTGTACATGTATGTGTGTTTGTATGTATGTATGTAGCAACACATAAAACTGGTGCCTATGTATATGTAATGGCATTAACATTTATATGTAATAGCACATACACATATGTGCACATATCCATATTTTTAGCTGGAAGTTAACTGTTATTTTCCTGTTGTCTCAGAATTTTAGATTTCTTAATGCTTGAATTTCAGGTACTAAATTATCTACTTATTGCATGATAACATATTGTAAAACAAGCTTTGTAGCATGTGGCTTATTTTATCCTTCTGCGTGCTTCCAGGGTCGTGATGCTGGGTCAGGGGGGTGAGAAAGGATTTATGTAATAAGAGTTATCAGAAAGCTGGGACATTTACTCTCTTTTCAACCAAGCCAAGTTAAGGAGAATTCAGAGAACCATCTGAAAAGTTTAACAAGTATCACCAGAGTTTAGGAGCCATAGGGAATATATGTGATTCATATTTTAAAAAGTGTAAAGGTAAGGTGTCTCCTGTGCAGCCTCTGATGGCAGAACAGACAGGATGAATGTAAATTTCATTTTATGTCCACTAACAGGAGAGGTCAGGGGCCTGTCTCTCGTGGTCTAATGTGGCTCCCATCTGGGGAGCCACTGTTAGTTATCTTGGGAGAGACCCCAAAAGGCACTTACTAGGAGAAAACAGAATGTCTGGGAATGACAGGCTGTGGAAATCTAGGGACTGAGAGAAATCATGTTGTTTGCTGGAAGGCACTGAAGCACATAAAAGACCTACAGACTGAGGTCCCAATTTGAAAAATCTCAGAGAAGAGAAAAAGTCTTCATTTGATATCTGCCACATGAGTGGGCATCAGTGCCCATGAAAAACCTACCAGTCAAGTAAGAGGACACCTCTCATAACGACAGCCTGCCTTAATGTAGATAGTCGCTAGGTCCTCCTTGAGTCACTTAGTCTGAGCTGCTTGTTTTCGGGGAAGACTTTGCCTGCACAGATTTTAAAAATCATGGAAGCCAAAGGTGGAAAAGTTAAAGAAATAAAATAACAAAATCAGAAATAGAAAAAAATGTATTTGGTGAGTAGCATTTACTCTTCCTTTTAAATTATATTTCTCACCATGTTGTGACCACTTTGAGAAATGCATGCCTTGTTCTCTTTCTCCCCTCGCCCCCTCCTGCATCCTCTCATTTACACAGAATCAAGTTAAAAATACAGTCTGTTCAAGGTACATCATGACTTTCAATTCCTGGAAGGCTCATCTCTGCTAATTTTCAAACACCGAGGTCTTTCGGATTTTAGTCATTCTTAATTAATTCTAGCTTAATTTCCAAGGGGTCAGAAAACACGTTCGGCATGAATTCAGAACTTTGAAATGCCCTGGCCCTGCTTTATGGTGCAGCAGTATATGATTAGTTTTCATAAATTCTCCACATGAATGTGAAATAAAGATGTTCTGTCCAAGATTTATAGATGCAGCATTCTAGATAAGTCTCCTTTATTAAAAATGTTCTATCCTTATTTTTGTCTGACTTTTCTATCACTTACTGAGAAGTGTGTATTAATATTTCCCAGTATAATTATTAATTTTATATCTTTTCCAGTAATATTTTTTTCATATTGAGATCATATAATTAGAGACATAAAAATTCAAAATAGTTTGTTTTCCTGATGAAACAAACTTTTTATCATTATAGGATGACCTTACGTATCTGTACAAATGCTTTTTGTCCAAAGGTTATTTTGCAATTATTAATGTGGATATATGCATGTCATATCTTTATTATGTCTTTTAATTGTATTAGATGGATTTATTATAAAAAGTTAGATTTTAAAAATCCAGTCTGATGATCTTTGTCTTTTGATCAGATCATTTAGAACACTTACATAAATGAAATTATCAAAATATTTGCTCATAACTTTATAATACCATCTGTAATTTTCAAGTGCCCTTACCAGTTTTATACTTCCTTTTTTCATTTCTTGACTTTTTTAGAGTGTTTCAGTAATTACATTTTTAAGTTTTCATTTGCATTACACATTACATTTTTATTATCTCATGGCTATATATAGAATTTTAACAGGCATAATTATCAAATCTGAGTTTCTTGAAAATATTGCGTTCCTTTATATATCGAACCAAGTTTTCCTTCAAAAAGGAAGGCTCTGAAAAATCAGGTTTGGACATCCAATACTAAGTAATTTTGTACTAATGAGCCCCTCTTTAATAATTTTGTTAACGTCAAACTTCATTCACCCCGGAGGCAAATGAGGAAACTTTAGCAAAGCAGCTGCTCTAAAGCATTGGATAAATTTAATTAAAAATCTAAAATACAACAACGGTAGGTATAAAAGAGTAAGAACAATACACACATAGTACATGCTCTGACAAAGTGGAAATAACACAACTTAAAAGGGGGAGGAGAGTGGTGCCTGGGTGGCCCAGTCAGTTAAATGTCCCACTCTTGATTTCAGCTCAGGTCATGATCTTGGGGTCCTGGGATTGAGCCCCCAGTCAGCCTCTGTGTTCATCGGGGAGTCTGCTGGAGATTCTCTCTCCCTCTCCCTCTGCCCCTTCCCCCATTTGCATGCACATGCTCTCTCTCTCTCTAAAATAAATATTTTTTTAAAAGTGGGAGGAGAGAGAAAAGTGAAGGGAAATATAAAATTGCACTGTTGGATTATCACACAAATGAGAAACAAGAGCAATGCATAATATTTTAAGTGGACACAACATCGGTAAGATTCTAGGTTGGGTAGCTTAGGACTGAAGAAATTATATAAAGATAATAGCGTAAGTGTGCCCAGTGGAACAACAACAAAGTCATAAATACCAAAAGAAATACAAAACAATAGAAAATTTCAATTCAAAGAAAGCAGATCACATGGTGGAAGACAAATAGAAAATATAACTTAACACAAAGCATAAAGTAATCTGACAGGACAGAAACTAAACAAACCCATTTTATCAAAATATTTAACTATACTTATCTCACCTTTTAAAAGAGAAAAATGTAGGGGCACCTGGGCAGCTCAGTCAGTTAAGCATCCAAATCTTGGTTCTCAGGGTCGTGATCTCATGGGTCATGAAATTGAGCTCCGCACCAGACTCTGCACTCAGCAGGGAGTCTGCTTGAAGATTCTCTCCCTCTTCCCCTCCCCCTGTCCTCTCGCTGACTAAAATAAATAAATAAATCTTTAAAAGAGAAAAGATATTCTGATGGCATAGAAAGCAAGATCCAGCCCTCTGCTATATAAAAGGGAAACACCTAAAACAAAGGCATTAACAAAAGCTAAAATTACAAGATGATAAAGAGATACTAGGCAAATGCAACAACCACAACAAAAGAACAGGGTGACAAACATAATTATCTGACAAGTCTGAATTTAAGCAAAGCAAAGCACCATGGAACAAGACAAAGAAGTAATTTATAAATGTAAAGACTAAAACTTACAATGAAGATATAAGAGTTATGATAAGGAGAGATTTTAGAATACACATTTATGCAAAATAAAGAAATAAATAAAAAGCCAAGGAGTCCTAAATGACTTAATAATAAGGAAGATATTAAAGATACATAATAGATATTCCACTTTGTGCACCAATGCTAGAAAATAAAGCTTCTTTTTAAAGTATAAGGAACATTCATGAAAATAGACTATGTATTTATGCAAAAAAGTAATATATTTCCAAAAGCAGTTGGAACCTCTAAGTGTGTGAGGAGTTAACTCCCTAGAAGTAAATGTTTGATCAATAGGAGATAGAGAAGAGCCAGTACATAAATCCTCACTCTGGAAGACAGTTTTGTCTGATGTTTCTAGTGTTCTGTCAAAAAAAAAAAAAAAAAGAAATACATTGGTATATATGAGCTGTGAAATACAAATTGCATAATATTAGTGATTTCACATAGGAGTTAAATAGACTGGTCTTACATTTGCGTTTAAAATGGTGATTGCATGATATAAAGATGAATGGAAAAATTTACCCCAAAATTTAAAGTTTTAATTTTTCTTTATTTTGAATGACATTAAATAGCAAATAAACACCATCACAAATACAGAGCTAAACTTCAGGCAATAGGAAAAAGCCATATATTTTAGTATCTTTGGTGGTACTCTTTCCCTGCTTTTTGAATAAGGTGCCCCACATGTTCATTTGGCACAGGGCATTGCAAATTATGCAGCTGGCCCTAAGTGCAGTATATCTGTTCTTTATCTTATTTTTTTCAGATTTATTATTTGAGAGAGAGAGAGCAGGGGGGAGGGGCAGAGAGAGAGACAGGGAGAGAGAATCTCAAGCAGACTCCCCGCTGGGTATGGAGTCCAATGGGAGGATCGATCCCTGACCCTGAGATCATGACCTAAGCCACAATCAAGTGTCAGCCATTTAAGCAATTGAGCCACCCAGGCCCCCCATATCTGTTCTTTATACATATGCATCTTACTTAAGTATAAGAATTTTTTAGAACCCCTTCCCCCACCACCAAGAACCAATTTTTGGCCCCATAAGGGTGCTATCACACCTATTGAAAATGCATGTTTTATTTATTTATTTTAAGATTTTATTTATTTATTTGAGAGAGAGATAGAGAGAGCATGAGCTGAGGGAGGGGCAGAAGCAGATTCCCCACTGAGCAGGGAGCCTGACATGGGGCTTGATCCCAGGTCCTGGGATCATGACCTGAGCCAAAGGCAGGTGCTCAAGCGACTGAGCCACCCAGGTGCCCCTGAAAATGCATGTTTTAATACTTCCATCAATATCTGCAGCCATTTGACAAATACTGAAAACATTTTGAGGACTGTTCGATATGGGGTCTGAGCTGACACTGGTATCAGAGACACGGAAAGTCACTTTTGTCCTCTGAGTAGAGCAGTTGCTTATGGAGGGGAAGTTCTACACCAGCATGGCCAGCGTGGGGATGCATCACACTGTATTGGCTTCCTATACTTCACTGCCTCAATTCCCCTGACCCCCCCACTCACACTACACTGGGATTACACATTATAGTAGTTTTAGAACGTAAGTTTTGCCCCAAACTCTGTTTTCTAGGGGACTGTTATATGTTACTTAGTCTCTTGTTTGTCTTCCATAAAGCTTGAAATTTCACTGGTGACACATTAGTTTCCAACTCCACCTCATACTTGTCATGATTTTCAGGTTTTGTGACCAATAGTGTTACCACCAGGAAGGTGTTGAACCCTGTGACCTAGCTTCTGTTTTTCGTGTTTAGGAAATGAGGTGACTGAAAAGCTCCAGCACAGATTACTGTTTGTTTCAAACCATGGAGGATGGAGAAGAGCAAATTCTCAGGCATGGACCAGTTCACCTGCACTTGTCATGGTGATGCTAGGATCCAGGGATGCCCTGATGTTTCCCTGCCAAACTGGCCATGCGGTCTGACTTGTGATTTTCTTAACCTGTGATTAGGCAATGATATAGGCAAGGTTAACAAAACAATGGAGAGGAAAGGAAAGTGTTTTTATCCCCTTTCCCATCAGTGGCATCTTTCTTTCTAAGCTACTACTTATTTTCCACACATTCTGCTTCCTAAGGGGATTCCCCCCATCTTTTTTTTTTTAATTGTTAGAGATGGGGGAACAAGAGATTTCCTCTTCTGTAACATCACCAGGATTGGGCTACAGAGGAGAGCCCACACTAGTTTTTCAAAATGAAAAGACATTGAATTTTAAATTTGTAAATATTAAAGGGGCAAGGCAAGATAATTTGTAAGGCTATGTCATTTTCATGTTTTGCTTTAAAAAGGGATTCATATTAAAATGAGCTTACTTTTTACTTAGTTTTTGAATTAGATGCTTCATGGTTAATCATTAACATATTCTGTTATCATGACATTATAAGTGAATAGCAACTAAAGGAAGGAGGGTTGCTTGATGAATGCTTAGAAAGTGAATACTTCCTATTTCAGTATAGTACTGTCTCAGGAAAGTGAAATGCCAGAGGTTAAGTTCAATTCCATTTCAGTGTAAAATAACTTATTAAGAAGTAATATTAATTGTATAATAGCAATGATTGAGAGCAGAAAACCAAAACACATGTATCTCTTTTAAAAATGCCTCAAATCCTAGCATTAATATCTGTTATGAACTAATTGTATAGAGAGAAGCTATAATAAATCAAAACAATCTTCATTTATAATGACAGTAGTTAAACTTTAAAAATGATATTGTGAAAAAGCTGATATAATAAATAGGGAAACATGAAATATTAACTATGGAATGTTCGAGACACTCTGCTTAAAAATGTCCTCATTATGAATCATTTTCTTCCCAAGGATAAAGCATATGCAGGAATGATGACATTCTGTCTAAGATTAACATCCTTACAGAATCTCAGAGCCATTCCTATCAGTCAAAATCTTATATTAGAGGTTATTTTAAATCTATAAATATAAACTTACCTTGATAATAAAATTTTCATTTATTATGATAAAGTTTCTGTTCTAAATTAACTTTTCTTTCCTGTTTAGTCAGACATTCTTAACATATTTCTAGTAAGCACCCAACTTTCATGTAGTACTGCTTTACAGAGCAAATGGGGAAGGCAAGTCAGAGTTGAAAAATCACTTACTGATATTTCAATGATGAGTACAAAGGGATTTTGGATTATTTTTGATTTTGTGTTACGTGTTCACTGTCCTCCACAATTAACATGCGTAGTTGATACTGGCTTTATGAAGTTCTGAGTCATCACATTATGTAGCTAAAACAGCATCCGTTCCGTTTAACCAATGACTGATTAAATTATTTTTAACAACTAGTACTGTCCTTAAACCAGTGATTTTCTTAAATGACCATCACCATTAAGGTCATTTGTGAAAATTATTCAGTCTGTTAGAAGAGAATACAGATACAAAAATAAGATCAGTCCAAAAATTATTAGCTACTATGGTTTGATCTATAGTTGTGCCTTTTTCATGTTATCGTGATTCAAGTGCCTCAAAAGAATGAACAAATAGAAGTGTGATGCTACCTACCTAGAGTATATGTTCATGAAAGATTAATGGGCGGTTAATAGTTTCAGGGGACTTGGCATTCCTGACTTACCCGCACCGTCCTTAAGGTTTTCAATCTTCTCCTTATACATTGTCTGTGCTGCTTCTTCATTAATTTCACATCAACGAATTATACATTCAGTTGATACAATCCTAAATGATGTCTAATTGCTGTCCACATCAACTTAAAAATTTCAGATAAGGGAGTATTCGGGGTATTAGAATAGATGGTTCAAACATTAAAAGCATGAAAGAAGATACTCTTTTTTTTTTTTTTTACTTCTAATGAATATAAATTGTTTAATGTAAATTAAATACAAGGAAAACCAACAATGTTGTACAACTTTAGTTTATGTCTAGAAAGTTCTTAGAGTTCTGGAGCAGGTCTATTATTTTTGGAAATTACATACTTAAATAACTTCACTGAGTGCCTTCCATATGAGGTTTTTCCTGACTTTCTGGCCCCTTTTGAATATCTACATTATTTGATGTCTGTCCAAGAGTGTTTCCTAAATATTGACGTGCATACAAATAACCTGATGATCTTATAAAAATACAGATTCTATTTCTGTAGGTCTGTGAAAGGCCTGAGATTCTGCATTTCTAACAACCTCCTAGGGGGTGTTAATGTGCTGGTCCATGGACCATAGTTTAAATACCAAGGTCATTCAGCATTTATAATCTGAATGACATCATTTTTCCTTTTATGTTTTTTACCTTTTGTTTCATATCTATTAAAGTATCTTCCAATTGAGCTAGCAAATCGTTTCTCTTAAGCTTATAAAAATTGCTTTAAGAATTTCCTGTATCCGCTAAGTCCTGAGCATATAATATTTGCTTAATAAAATTTTTGAACATTTTCAAAGATGCCTACAAAGTTCATTTATTTCTTCATTTAACCAATCATATGTCAAGCATTGCGGTACTAGAGATAGGGTAGTAAAGAGAGATAGGGCCTTTGTCCTCAAGATAACGGTCTGCAGCATAGACTCAAGGAATTAAACAGGTTAGTAAATGCTTTTTGATTGCACCAGTAACTAAAAAATCACCCCAGTGCTGAGAATGCAGTAAAACAGATGTGTGCTTCTAACTTTCTTTTTTTTTTAAGTAGGCTCCACACCTAGCATGGAGCCCAATGTGGGGAGTGAACTCAGGAACCTGATCTCAAGACCTGAGCTGAGATCAAGAGTCAGACACTTAACCAACTGAGTCACCCAGACATCCCCTTTCATGTTTAGCTTTTGTATTAACACCCGACCAGAAGAAGCAGCAGAGTGATTTCAGGATTAAACAGGAAAATAATTTAATCTTGGTCAAAATAAAAAGCATAAGAATAGAAGAGTAAAATACTTGGCACAGATTATAAAATGATGAAAAATTTATATAAGGTCATTTAAAGGGATACGTACAACAGAAAAAGATAACCAGCAAAAACAAGTAAAAACAAACTTTCTGGGGCTAAAAAGAGAACCAATTCAACTGAAAAAATTATTTTTAAAAAGTAAATTTCTTGTTTGAAATGAATTGTAAGCTATGTTACCATTAAACACTGATATCCAAAAGAACATGCAAATAAAATAAGCAAAATCACCTTAAAAGGCTTTTATTATTATATGGGATTATATCTTACATATTATTCTCAAGCTTGCTTTTTCCATTAACAAGAACCCCTTTCCATATATTCCATTTTTTTCTATTTATAGCAGCAACTTAATGTATCTATTTAATATCCAAATAAAGCATTTTTGGAGTATTTTCTACTTTTAAAATATTATACTTGGTACTCAATTGGCAATCATTAATGCATTCATCTTCTCCTGTTCTTGTAAGTATCTCTACACAATAAAAGTCCTTTACAGAGAATATTAGTATTAGTTTGCTAGGGCTTCTAGAATAAGGAATCACAGACTGGATAGCAGAAACAAATGTATTTTGCACAAATCTGGAGGCCAGAAATTGAAGATCAAGATGTTGCTAGGGTTGGTTTCTTCTATGGCCTCTCTTCTGGGCTTGTCGATAGATAGCCATCTTTTCCGTGTATGCCTGTATCCTAATCTCCTTTTGTAGGATACTGGTCATACTTGATTAGGGTCCACCCTAAAGACTTCATTTTAACTTACTTATCTCTTTAAAGACCCTGTCTAGAAATAGTCTGAGGTAGTGGAAGTTAGAACTTCAACACGTGAATTTGGGGGAGGCGGACACAATTCAGCCTATAACAATTTTGATCAAATGCTTTGCACATTTGATTACTTGCTAAATTTGCCTATTATGTTTCAAAACTATGGCAAATTTTTATTCTGAGGAGTTTTTTCTACCCCTCCTCTCTGGTTTCTTAGAGTCATTTACTTTCTCTTTTATGTTAATTGAACATTTGAATCTTTATCTGCTATCAAGTGAAGGGGATTAGACTTTATGCTGGAGGTAATACAGATCCATAGAACATCACTGACCACTTCAAGTTACTGCATTAGGAAGACTATGGCAGTGTGGGGCAGTGTGTTCAGAGTGGATTGCATTGAGAACCTGGAAATATATAGAATCCAGTTGCATAGCAATTGTCACCATCCACTTTTTAGGTGATGACGGCCTAAAAGAGATAGTAGCAGTAGGAATGTTAAGGGGCTAACGTGAAAGGTACTGGAAGGAAGAACAATAATGCTGGGATAGACTATATGGAAATGATAATTTTGTCTTTTAAAACAATTTTGGAACACATGCTCAACATGAGTTTTAAGAGAGCCAAGGGCTGCTGATTACTAATTATAAATCACTTAACTTGATGTTTTGACATGTCCTCACAAACTCTCTAGTTAGAAGTCCTAAGAAAAAGGCATCACTGGTATTCAGTGGAAAATAAATTTGGGGAAACATGTGAAATGTGAAAGAATCATATCAAGCAAAAGTGAAAAATCTATTGGGGATGGGAAAAGATTGGGAAGATGTTTTATAGTGTTCATCTCAGAGTGAAATTATATTTTTCAAAAAAATCAGGAATATTACCAGGAATAGTAAGGGAACTATGAAACAAAAAGTGGAGAAACCAGAAGACTCAGCTCTTTCTGACAGTGTATATAAAGAGGAATTTGAGTCCAGGTTCTGCAGTTTATTAACTGTGAATTTAGGTAGCTTATTTTCATCTGTTGAGCTTTGGTTTTCTCAGTTATAAAACAGGAACTATAACATATAATTAAATGTGTTACTGAATTATATTAAATATTCTTTGGGAAATATTTAAAATATACTACATGAATGATAACTTGTATTATTAATATTATTATAGGCACTGTCCTTTTTCTCAATAATCATGATATATATAGCTTGTTCTCTAGCTTTCATAAAAACTCCTTCAGAGCAGATTACTCACTTTAAATCGGTGTGCACTCTAGCCCCAATCACAGAGCTTTGTGCATGCTTGCTTTGGAAATGATTATCTTGGAAGTACCACATGTAGGCTCAATGTAGACACATGGTATGTTTAGAATGCAGGGAATACAGGAGAAAACCCTGTAACTAAGAACCCAGTACAACTGGAGAAATTATTTTTAAAAAGTAACTTTCTATTTTTGAAATGAATTGTAAGTTACGGTTGTGTTAACAACTATAATGACTGCTCACACACTCCAGCAATCCCTACTTGCTGCTACTGAAACATTTTTCCTCAAGATTCGTCATTTTGAATGCTGGATCTCATCTGAATTATATCACTCCCTAAATGACTGACAGTCATTATAGTTCTATCAGGTGTAACTGAAGATAGCAAATATTTTAATACCTGGATATTAATATTAATATAAATTTCGAGGGGTGTTCATACATCAAAGAAAGTAATCCCAAAAGCTCATATATTTAATTCTAGGGCACTCTGAAAATGGTATGGTACATTTTTTTCAATTCTATGGCTTTGGAACATTTCCATAAATGTGATGAGATGTGACATGTGTGCATTAGCATATGTACCGTGAAGATACAGATATATAGCAACTAAATTAGGGTCATTTATTTCAAGAAATGATAAGGACTTAATTAAATAGAATAGTAATAAGAATTTTATTAATTGTAAATAATTTCCCACATTAATTCTTGATTAATGCTGATATTAATTAAGACTGAGGAACAACTACATCCTCAGGAGGCAAGCTTGTCTTTTTGTAAACAAGTACGAATCATCTGGAACCACACTGGAAAGTGATTTTAAATGATGAGAGGCCACTGGAGAAAAGAGTAATAAACAATAATCTTTCCTATTAAAAGTAATTATAAACAATTTAATATCATGATATAGATGAAAATGAAAATGTAAAAAATATTTTCTTATGTAAAAAAGAGAAAATAAATACACTAAACATATCACTTAAAATAGATTAGGAGAACACAGTTTCAAAAATTGGCACATCTGAATTCCTAGGAGCACAGAGCTGTTAAATATCTTTTTCTTCAGATTATTTTAAAGCAAAAAATCATCTGATTTCAATTCTCCTTTGAACACCATAATACATCAGTTAATCATTTCAGATCCTCTCTATCATATTCTCCCTTAGAATACTAATATAATTCCCACTAAAATATAAAATCATCAAGAAAAAGAATGCAATCATCTCCAGAAGCACCTGCCAACCTCTTTCTTCATACTGTCTTCTTTGAAAAGAAATGCAAATGGTGCTAGAAATTTTACTTTAGAGTGGTTATATTAAAAACAAACAAAAAAAATCACGTTTTTCTCTTGATTACTTAGGACCAAATTTCTCAATAAATATGTTACATTAAAAAAATACAAGATATTTTGCAAAATTGTCAGGCAAAAGAGGAACTAAAAAAAAACTGCAGTTTTTATTGCATAGATATATATTTTTCAATAATAGGAGAAAACAATAGGAAAAAAAGGATAACATACCAGACAAATATTTCTTTCCCTAACATTTCATACCACACATGATGAATTCTGGAAAGTTGAGTAATATTCTTTTTTTTTTTTTTTATCATTTTTACTTAAAAATTATTTTTATTGTTGTTTTTTTAATTTCAAGTTTTATTTAAATTTCAGTTAGTTAACATATAGTGTAATATTATTTTCAGGAGTAGAATTTAGTGATTCATCACTTACAACATCCAGTGCTCATCACAACAAGTGCCCTCCATTCATCACCCATTTATCCCATCCCCTCTGCCCACCTCCCCTCCAGCAACCCTCAGTTTGTTCTCTAAAGTTGAGTCTATTTTCCGATTTGTGTCTCTTTTTTCCCCCATGTTCATCTGCTTTGTTTCTTAAATTCCACATCTGAGTGAAATCATATGGTACTTGTCTTGCTTAGCATAATAGATTCTAGCTTCACCCACGTCATTGCAAATGGCAAGATTTCATTCTTTTTTATGGCTGAGTAATATTCCATCATATATCACTTCTTTATCCTTTCATCAGTCGGCAAACATTTGGGCTCCTTCCATAGTTTGGCTATCATTGATAATGCTGCTATATACATCAGGGTGCATGTGTCCCCTCAAATCAGTATTTTTGTATCCTTTGGACAAATACCTACTAGTGCAATTGTTGGGTCATAGGGTACTTCTATTTTAAACTTTCTGAGGAAATTCCATACTGTTTTGAATAGTATTCTCAATAGCTAAGTAGACCTTCTTTCAGTATTTGAGAACTTATGTGTGTAAGCTTGTTTTTTTTAAAAGATTTTATTTATTTGAAAGAGAGAGAATGAGAGAGAGAGAGAGAGAGAGCACATGAGAGGGGGGAGGGTCAGAGGAGAAGCAGACTCCCTGCTGAGCAGGGAGCCTGATGTGAGACTCGATCCTGGGATTCCAGGAACATGACCTGAGCCAAAGGCAGTCGCTTAACCAACTGAGGCACCCAGGCGCCCAATGTGTGTAAGCCTATTTAAAATAATTTCATCCCACAGCAAAGACACTTGGTGCTGTTATTAGGTAGCTAAATTGATTTTGAAACATTAGAAATTGTTCAGTGACCATAACATGATTTCAGTCTGAGAAATGCTGAACTAGATGGATTATTTTTTTTTAAAAATATTTTAAAAAGGAGGAAGAGAACAGAAATGTATTTTATTTTAAATATACAGGTAATTTTCAATATTTTTATGAAGAACATTAATACAGATTTTGAAATTGAGTAGTAGTATACTCAAAATTTAATAGCAACTATTTCATGCTGTTTCTTAAATAATATATAATTAACATAGCAGAACATCTTTTGGGTCATATTCAATTATGATATTAAAGTTAAATTAACAATAAAGGGAAATTAACAACTATTTTAAGATTTTCTGATAGAAAACAAACTTATCTAATTTACTTTTTCTTTACAGTATTAATCAGGATAACACTTCAACAATACTTTCAATGTATTTCTTATAGATTTTCTATTAGTACAAAACTCTAAACTTAAAAGGATCTCTAGCTTTGTGGACATGCTCTCCTGAAGAACTGAAATTTACTAAAAATAAAATCGCAACCATTAAAGTCCCTGGAAATGCTTCTAAGGGCATACAGCAAATGAAGAAACATTTGTTCAAGGAAATATACTAATATTTAGTAAGAATAATAAGAGTCTGTGATTTCTGAACCAATACCCACTCCACTTCTCCCTTCTCAGGTCAGTGAGATGGAAACTCCATCTCCAGACTGGCACAGCCAAGAACACAAGGCTCCCTCACCACCTACAGCTCCTAGTCAGAAGGCTATATTCCCAGGAGAGCCTAGACATCACAATTTCTTATGTTGTCCTCAGCTACTTGATACTGAAAGGTTGAGTTCTGGGAATGTGGATTAGTGAGATTGAGAGATGCCTTCTTCCACCTAGCCCCCACTCATGAGATGAAGGTTCTACATTGGGCACGATAGCAGAGGATATAAGGGCCTTGTTCCCTCTTGCCTTAACTTGTAGAGGAGGGATTCTGAGCCAGGAGTGGGAAGCAAGGAGACCTGGGGCTGTTGCCCTTCCAGGCCAATGAAATATTCAATTCCTAATTGGGGTTGTCACTCAGAGAGAAGTACATAATTGTTCCATCCCTAGCACCAGAGACATGGCTCAGATATTTTACCCAGGTAAGAAGCGGGCTGTAGTACAGAGGGCTATATCTCTTTTCAAAGTAAGTGACTTAATTTGCAACAAAATTTGGAGAAGTTTAAATCAAAGGGCACTTGAAAAAAAGTGGAGACTGTCATGAACGACAATTGGAATGAGACAGATTTACTGAAAATATAGGCTAAACTGTAGGCAGGTTCACTTGCAAGAGAGAAATGAGGAAAGAGACAGCAGGAAGGAGCCTTCTTGGGTGTAGACAAATATCAAACACTAACCACAGGAATTATCTCTTCAAAGGAGTCTGGGTTTGATATTGATCAGTCTGTGAGCAAATCAGGTCTCAGAGCATCATTGTAAACAATAGAAAACTAGCTAGTAATCAGTGGAGCTTAACAGATGGGTGTGGCTGGTGAAAGAGAGCCCCACAGAAGGCAATATGCTATCTCAAGGTATCTATGAGCATCTCCAAGGCCATGTTCCCTGAGAAACAATATCAAAGTCTTCTTACTGCAGGGAGAAATAGACTTCAAAGTAATCCAACCAGTTGGCTGGATCCTTCATGGAAATTCTTTATGGAAATCATCTGGTTTTAAATTCATATGTAATTACAAGAGACCCAGAATAGCTGAAATAATCTTGATATAAAATAAAATAACCCACACTTTCCAATTTCAAAATTTACTACAAAGGAATATTAATCAAGATAGTGATACTTGCCATTGTGGTACTGGCCTAAGAATAGACAAAAAGATCAATGAAATTGAACTGAGGGCTCAGAAATAAACATATGTATTTTGGGGTCCTAAGGCAATCAAATGGGAAAAGAATAATCTTCTCAAAAAACGGTAATGGGACAACTGGATAACCACAGGCCAAAGAATGAAATTGGACCTTTACCTCACATCACATACAAAAAGTACTCAATATAGATCAAAGGTCCAAATGTGAGAGCTAAAACTATACAACTCTTAAAATAAAACATAAGGGTAAATCTTTCTGAGCTTATACATAGCAATTAGTTCTTAAACCACAACAAAAAAAGTAAACTGGACTTCATCAAAATTAAAAACTTTTCTGCTTCAATGGACACTATTATGAAAATTAAATGATCACCCAGAGAATGGGAAAAGTATTTGAAATCATGTAATTTATACTTAGAATATAAAAGAACCCTCTTATAAGTAAATCTAAAAAAGACAATTTAATATTAAAATGAACAAAGGGGAGGAAGCTTAAATAGCAGAAGAGTAGGGGACCTTGTTTCATCTGGTCCCTTAAATTTAACTAGATATCTATTAAATCATTCTGAACACCTATGAATTCAGCCTGAGATGTAAGAAAAGAATTGCTAGAATTCTACAAATAGAATAGCGACCAGTTTTTGCAAGGTAGGAAGTGCGGAGAAGTGAATCTCAGGGGATATATCAGAAGATAAACGGCAGGGGTAGGGAGCCTCCGTAAGCTGGCACCAGAAAGTGATCTATCTCCAGAGTGCAAAATCAGAACTTTTAGAAATCTTCTCCAGTGATAGATGTCCCTGCCTGAAAGGTGCTTGTGTGGCAAAGCAGGGCACAATCCCAGGTGGGATAGTTTGGTCTCAGGATCCCCGGGGTCCAGGAAGAACGGGGGTGCCTGAGCCGACAGAGTTCCCAAGCACTGGAATGGGGAAACCAGCTATGGTTAGTGAGCCTGGGAGTAGGTTCTCAGCTCCTTTACTGCAAACCCTGCACAATGGGGTGACCTCTCTCTGTGCAGGTCCCCTGTAAGCAACAGGCCTGTGGTGACCCTTCCTCCCTGGGGAGAATTGGTGGGGGTGCCCACCAAAGGAATCTTTAGAGTTTTGATGCACACAAAAGTGAAGACTGCTTTTTCCCTAAGGATTTACTGAAGAGAGAGGGCTGCGATTTCAGCTCTGGGGGCAGGAGATTGGGACACTGACATTTTTTTTTTTCATCCTCTAAAGCAGTGTGGAAAAACCTTCAGGGAACAAAAGCCACATAGAGCAACGTGAAGCAGCAGCTTACACTGAGCCTGGCCCCCTGGCAAGGGGTGGTACAACTCCACCTAGGCAAAGACACCTGACAATCAATGCAGCAGGCCCCTCCCCCAGAAAACCAACTGGAACAATAGGAGAATACCAAGTTTACAGAGCACACAGAACTGCAAAACTCCAGTGCTAGGGGAAAATAGTATATAGAACTCAAGGTTTTTTTTCCTCATGATTATTTTATCTTTCATTTAAAATTTTTTTTTCTTTTTTCCTTTTCAACTAGTTACTTATTTTATCGACTCTGTTTTTAAGTCTTTTTTTAACTTTCAGTTTTACATTTACATTTTATAGATATATTCTTCATTTTTGGCTTCCTGTCACTCTATTCAATTTTATTTTTGTATATATATAAGTTTTGCTCTCTTTACAATTTTGGGATTTAGTGTCTTCTAACAAACGGACCTAAGTACACCTAGGACCAAGTGGATCACCCCGTTTTGTTCACCTGGGAGATTATATTCTCTCCCCCGCTCCTTTTTTTTTTTCTCTTTTTCTTTTCTTTTTTGGTTTCTGACCTCTTGGGATTTGTCTAGTGTGTATTTTGCTTGGGTCGTGGTTGGTATTTTTGATTTTGTTCTCTTGTTCATCCATTCTTCTATGGGCAAAATGACTAAAAGGAGGAATTCACAACAAAAGAAAGAACCAGAGGTAATACTCTCTGCCACAGATCTAATCAGTGCAAATATAAGTAGAATGTCAGAGCTGGAATTTAGGATAATGATTATAAAGTTACTAGCTGGGCTTGAAAAAAAGCATTAAAGGCACTAGAGAATTTCTTAGTGCAGAAATAAAATCTAATGAGGACAAAATTAAAAATGCTTTAACTGAGATGCAATCTAAAATGGATGCTCTAACAGCTAGGGTAAATGAGGCAGAAGAGAGAGTTAGTGACATAGAAAACAAGATGATGGAAAGGAAGGAAGCTGAGGAAAAGAGAGAAAACCAGTTAATGGACCATAAGGGAGAGCTTTGAGAAATCAGAGATAACATAAAGTGAAACAATATTAGAATTACTGGTATCTCAGATGAAGAAGAAAGAGAGAGGGAGAGAAGGTATATTTCAGCAAATTGTAACTGAGAACTTCACTAATCTGGGGAAGGCATCAGGCATTCAAGTCCAGGAGGTAGAGAACTCCCCTCAAAATCAATAAATATAGATCATCACCCCAACATGTAGTGGTGAAGCTTATCAGAGATAAAGAGAAAATCCTGAAGGCAGCTCGAGGCAAGAGCTCCTTAACATACAATGGTAGAAACATTAGACTGGCAGCAGACCTATCCACAGAGACCTGGCAGGCCAGAAAGGACTGGCATGATATATTCAGGGTACTAAATGTGAAAAACATGCAGCCAAGAATACTTTATCCAGGAAGGATGTCATTCAGAATGGAAGGAAAGATACAGAGCTTCCAGGACAAACAGAAACTAAAAGAATTTGTGATCACTAAACCCTGCAGGAAATATATATATATTTTTTAAAGATTTTATTTATTTATTCATGAGAGACAGAGAGAGAGAGAGAGGCAGAGGGAGAAGCAGGGTCCCAAGGAGCAGGGAGCCCGATGCGGGACTCGATCCCAGGACCCTGGGATCAGGACCTGAGCCAAAGGCAGACGCTTAACCATCTGAGCCACCCAGGCGCCCCCTGCAGGAAATATTAAAGGGGATCCTGTAAGTGAAGAGAGAGCCCAAAAGTAACATAGACCAGAAAGAAACAGAGAGAGTTTACAGAAACAGGGACTTTACAGGTAATGCGGTGGCACTAAATTCATATCTTGCAATAGTTACTCTCTGAATGTAAATGGGCTAAAAGCTCCAATCAAAAGACAAAGGGTATCAGATTGGATAAAAAAGCAAGACCCATCCATATGCTGTCTACAAGAGACTCATTTTATTTCTAAAGATACCTCCAGATTGAATGTGAGGGGGTGGAAAACAATTTATCATGCTAATGGACCTCAAAAGAAAGCTGGGGTAGCAATCCTCATATTAGAAAAATTAGATTTTAAACCAAAGACTGTAATAAGAGATGAGGAAGGACACTATATCCTACTTAAAGGGTCTATCCAACAAGAAGATCTAACAATTATAAATATTTATGCTAACACGGGAGAAGCCAATTATATAAACCAATTAATAACAAAATTAAAGAAACACATTGATAATAATACAATAATAGTAGGGGACTTTAACACCCCACTCACAGAAATGGACAGATCATCTAAGCAGAAGATCAACAAGGAAACAAGAGCTTTGAATGGCACACTGAACCAGATGGACTACACAGATATATTAAGAGCATTCCATCCTAAAGCAACAGAATACACATTCTTCTCAAGTGCACATGGAACATTCTCTAGAGTAGATCACATACTGGGTCACAAATCAGGTCTCAACTGGTAACAAAAGATTGGGATTATTCTCTGCATATTTTCATACCACAATGCTTTGAAACTTGAACTCAATCTCGAGAGGAAATTTGGAAGGAACTCAAACACTTGGTGGTTAAGAGCATCCTACTAAAGAATGAATGGGTCAACCAGGAAATTAAAGAAGAATTTTAAAAAATCATGAAAACAAATGAAAATGAAAACACAACTATTCAAAACCTTTGGATTACAACAAGGTGGTCCTAAGAGGGAAGTACATAGCAATACAAGCCTTTCTCAAAATTTTAGAAAAGTCTCAAATACACAACCTAACCTTACACCAAAAGGAGCTGGAAAAAGAACAGCAAATAAAGCCTAAATCAAGTAGGGGAAGAGAAATAATAAAGTTTGGAGCAGAAATCAATGAAACAGAAACCAAAAGAACAGTAGAACAGATCAATAAAACTAGAAGCTGGTTCTTTGTAAGAATTAGTAAGATCGATAAACCCCTAGCCAGACTTCTCAAAAAGAAAAGAGAAAGGACCCAAATTAATAAAATCAAGAATGAAAGAGGAGAGGTCACGACAAACACCAAGGAAATACAAACAACTTTACGAACATAGTATGAGAAATTATATGAAAACAAATAAGGCAATCTGGAAGAAATGGACACATTCCTGGAAACTTATAAACTACCAAAACTGAAACAGGAATAAATAGAAAACCTGAACAGACCCAAAACCAGCAAGGAAATTGAAGCAGTAATCAAAAATCTCCCAACAAACAAGAGTCCAGGGCTGGATGGCTTCCCAGGGGAATTCTACCAAACATTTAAGGAAGAACTAATGCCTATTCTTCTGAAGCTGTTTCAAAAAATAGAAATGGAAGGAAAACTTCCAAACTCATTCTATTAGGCATTACCTTGGTCCCCAAACCAGATAAAGACTCCATCGAAAAGGAGAATCACAGACCAATATTCCTGATGAACATGGATGCCAAAATTCTCACCAAGATACTAGCCAATAGGACCCAACAGTACATTAAAGAGGATTATTCACCACAACCAAGTGGGATTTATTCCTGGCCTGCAAGGTTTGGCTCAACATTTGCAAATCATTATCAGTGTGATACATCACATTAATAAAAGAAAGGACAAGAATCATATGATCCTCTCAATTGATGCAGAAAAAACATTTGACAAAATACAGCATCCTTTCTTGATTAAAACTTTCCACAGTGTAGGGATAGAGGGAACATACCTCAATATCATAAAAGCCATGTACAAAAAGCTCACAGCGAATATCATTCTCAATGGGGAAAAACTGAGAGCTTTTCTTGTAAGGCCAGGAACACGACAGGGATGCCCACTCTCACCACTGTTGTTCAACATACTAATAGAACTACTAGCTTCAGCAATCAGACAACAGAAATAAATAAAAGGTATTCAAATTGGCAAAGAAGAAATCAAACTCTCACTCTTCACAGATGACCTGATACTTTATGTGGAAAACCCAGAAGACTCCACCTTAAAATTGTTAGAACTTATACAAGAATTCAGCAATGTGGCAGGATATAAAACCAATGCCCCTAAATTAGTTTCATTTCTATACACTAACAATGAGGCAGAATAAAGAGAAATTAAGGAACTGATTCTATTTATAATCGTACCTAAAACCATAAAATACCTAGCAATAAACCTAACCAAAGAGGTAAAGGATCTGTACTCTAAAAACTACAGATACTTAATGAAAGAAATTGAGGAAGACACACACAAATGGAAAAACATTCCATACTCATGGATTGGAAGAATAAATATTGCTAAAATGTCTATGCTACCCAGAGCAACCTACACATTCAGTGCAATCTCCATCAAAATACCATTGATATTTTTCACAAAGCTGGAATAAATAATACTAAAATTTGTATGGAACCAGAAAAGACCCTGAAGAACCAGAGGAATGTTAAAAAGGACAACCAAAGCTGGTGCATCACAATGCTGGACTTCAAGCTATATTTCAAAAGCTTTAAGCATCAAGACAGTATGGTACTGAAACAAAAGCAGACACATAGATCAATGGAGCAGAACAGAGAACCCAGAAATGGACCGTCAACTCTATGGTCAACTAATCTTCGACAAAGCAGGAAAGAATATCCAATGGAAAAAGGATAGTCTCTTCAATAAATGGTGCTGGAAAAATTGGACAGCCACATGTAGAAGAATGAAACTGGACCATTTTCTTACACCATACACAAAAATAAACTCAAAATGGATGAACGACCTAAATATGAGACAGGAATCCATCAAAATCCTAGAGGAGAACATAGGCAGTAACCTCTTCCACCTCAGCCACAGCAACTTCTTGCTAGATATGTCTCCAAAGGCAAGAGAAATACAAGCAAAAATGAAGTATTGATACTTGATCAAGGTAAAAAGCTTCTGCACAGCAAAGGAAACAGTCAACAAAACTAAAATGCAACCTATGGGATGGGAGAAGATATTTACAAATGACACATCAAATAAAGAGCTAGTATCCAAGATCTATAAAGAACTTATCAAACTCAACACCCAAAAAACAAATAATCCAGTCAAGACATGGGCAGAAGACATGATCAGACATTTCTCCAAAGAAGACATACTAATGGCTAACAGACACATTAAAAAGATGCTCTACATCACTCAGCATCAGAGAAATACAAATCAAAACCACAATGAGATACCACCTCACACCAGTCAGAATGACTAAAATTAACAAGTCAGGGAACAACAAATGTTGGAGAGGATATGGAGAAAGGGGAACCTTCTTACACTGTTGGTGGGAATGCAAGCTGGTGCAGCTACTCTGGAAAACAGTATGGAGGTTCCTCAAAAAGTTAAAAATAGAGGTACCCTATGACCCAGCAATTGCACTACTAGGTATTTACCCCACAGAAACAAATGTATTGATCTGAAGGGGGCCCTGCCTCCCAATGTTTATAGCGGCAATGTCCACAATAGTCAAACTGTGGAAAGAGCTGAGATGTCCATCTACAAATGAATGGATAAAGAAGATGTTGTATATATATACACTAGAATATTACTCAGCCATCAGAAAGGATGAATACTTACTATTTATGTCGATGTTGAACTGGAGGGTATTATGCTGAGCAAAATAAGTCAATCTGAGAAAGACAATTATATGGTTTCATTCATATGTGGAATATAAGAAACAATGCCGAGGATCATAGGGGAAGGGAGAGAAAACTGAATGGGAAGTCATCAGAGAGGGAGAAAAACCATGAGAGACTCTTAACTATAGGAAACAAACTAAGGGTCGCTGGATGGGAGGTGGGTTGGGGGATGTGGTAATTGGGTGATGGGCATTAAGGAGGGCACATGTTATATGTAACTGATGTTATATGTAACTGATGAATTATTGAACACTACATCTGAAACTAATGATGTATTATGTTGGCTAACTGAATCTAAATAAAAAATAAATGATTAAAGGGTCTAAATAGACACTCTCAAAGAAGACATTGAGCATTTAGAGAAGTGCTTGACATTATTGTCATCAAAGAAGTGCAAATCAAATCCATAATAAGATACCACTGCACACCCAACAGGATGACTAAAATAAAAAAAGTTAGATAATAACAAATGTTGGTGAGAATGTAGAAAAATTAGAACCTTTAGGCACTGACGATTGGAATATAAAATAGTGCAGCCACTTTGGAAAACAGTCTGGCAATTCCTCAAATGGTTAAACATAAAATTTTCACACAACCCAAGAGTTCCACTCCTTTATATATACCCAAGAGAAATAAAAACTTATGTCCACTCAAAAATGCACAAATTTTTATAGCAGCATTATTCCTAATAGCCAAATGCTATAAAGAACTCAAATACCCACTAACTGATAGATATAAGAAATACAGATCCATGCAATGGAATACTATTTGGCCATGAACAAGCCATGGATCACTATTACATGGTATAACCTGGATGAATTTTGAAAACATTATGCTCAGTGAAAGAAGCCAGTCATGGAAGTGCACATATCACACGATTCTATTTATATGAAATGCCAGAAGAGGCAAATCTGTAGAGAGAGACTGTTAGATCAATGGTTGCTTAGGGGTAGGTGGTATGATAGAATAAGTGGGGGAGGGGTCAGCTATATGGTATGAATTTTATTTTATTTTTTAGGTGATTGAGATGTTCTAAAATTAACTGTAGTAATATTTGTGTATATATTTGAATATACTAACAATCACTAAATTATACTATTTAAATGGGTAAATTATATGGCATGTGAATTATCTCAATAAACCTATTACAATAGATTCAAAATCTAGTCAACTGGAAATCCAGTTCAATATATGATATAATCTACTTTACTGGAATGTTAATGGAAATATTCATGGCTGCACACATGCATAGAAAACATTATTTTAAAATTAAACAGGCATAAATGAGTAGAGAATATACTATTAATATACATCTAATCATTTATAATTTCACTTGCAGAGAAAATCAGTTACACTCATTTTGATAAGTAACATCTATATTTGGCAATGCTTCATTGGATCAAATCCACCTGACTTAATATAAAGCATTTTGCCTACAGCATAATCTCAATGAATTTCGGCTCCGAATTCATACACAATAAAGAAAGAAAGAGAGAAAAAATAATTCTGTCACTAATATTTGACGCTAGATTCACAGATACATTTAACTTTTTAATCAGTCAACTTCCATAGTATTTTGAATGGAAATCTATTTAGAGTGGTGGTATTCTTAAGAGCAAAGTTTTTTAGCATAAGGCTTTAATAATAACAAGTTATCATTATTGAGTGACTAGTGGTTACTATTAAAAGATAAACCTCGGGGGCGGAGCAAGATGGCACAGGAGTAGGAGACCTGGATTTCGTCTCCTCTCAGGAATTCAACCATTCTGAACACCTACAAACTCAACAGGAGATCGAAGAAAAGAAGAGCAACAACTCTCTCATCAGAAAAGCGACCACTTTCTGGAAGGTAGGATGTGTAGAGAAGTGAATCCGCGGCGATATTTGGGAGGATAGACGGCGGGGGAGGGGCCTCCGTCGGCGCTTCTGGCAAGTGATAGAACCACGGAGCACAAAATCGGAACTTTTAAAAGTCTGCTCCGCCGAGGGACGTCACTCTAGTGGCTAAGCAGGGGGTGAAACCCCCCGGGACAGTGTGGTCTCAGGACCCTCGGGGTCACAGAAAGACTGGGGGTGCCTGAGTGTGGCAGAGCTCCCAGGTAACGGAGCAGGGAAGCCGGCTGCAGAGGCGGAGCCCAGGCGCGGGCTCCCAGCTCGGGGTGGCCATAAACCGTGATCCGCGGCCCAGTCGGGCCCCTGCTCCTCCAGCAGGGACCCAACAAGCGGCAGATCCGGGGAGACTCACCTTCCTCCCCCGGGAGGAGCCGCGCGGGAGTGCACCGCAGGGATCTGCTGGGTTTGGAGTCTCCACCCGGGGTCGGGTGCCAGAGACAGAGGCGCGCGGTCACAGGACGGGTGAGCACGGAGTGCGGCCGGAGACCGGGGAGACGGGAGTGACTGACGGCTTTTCTCTGGGGGCTCACTGAGAAGCGGGGCCCCGAGTTCTCGGCTCCTCCGGGGCAGAGATTGGGAGGCCACCATTTTCACTCTCCGCCTCCAAAGCTGTACGGAAAGCTCGCAGGGAACAAAAGCCCCGGAGAGCAAACCCGAGCAGATCACTTAGGCAGGAGGGGGCAAGGGCGGGGCAATTCTGCCTCCGGCAGAGACATTTGGAAACCACGGCAACAGGCCCCTCCCCAGAAGATCAGCGAGAACAGCCAGCCAAGACCAAGTTTACCGATCAATGAGAACGGCAAAACTCCAGCACTAGGGGAATACTGCACATAGAATTCACGGCTTTTTTACCATGATTCTTTAGTCTTTCATAGTTAATTTATTTTTAACTGTCTTTTTTTCTTTTTCTTTTTTTTTTGAATTTTTCTTTTTCCCTTTTTCAACCAACATCTTATCAATCCTTTTTTTTTAAAAACATTTTTATTTTTCATTTTTAGAATCATATTCTATCCCTTCATAGTAGTTACCCATATTTTTGGCATATATATATAAGTTGTTCTCCCTTTAAAATTTTGAGATAGTTTCTTCTAACAGATTAAAATATACCCTAAATCTCTAGTCTATGGTTTTTTCTACTCCCGTGCCTGATCACATTCTCTCCCTTTTTTTTTCTTTTTTCTTTTTTAAATCCTCTTCTTTCTTTTTTCAAACAATTTCTTATCAATTCCTTTTATAAAATTTTTTATAATTTCCATCTTTACAGTCATATTCCATCCCTTCATCATATCAACCCTTATTTTTGTACATATATAAGTTTTTCTTTCTTTAAAATTTTGGGAGGCACTTTCTTCTAAAAGACCAAAATACACCCCAAATCTAGTGTGGCACTGATCTATATACCAGCCTGATCATATTTGATCACATTCTGGTTTTTTGTTGTTGTTGTTGTTTTGTTTTGTTTGTTTTTGTTTGTTTTTATCTTTTTCTTTTTCTTTTTTTTCTTTTTCTTTTTTCTCTCTTTCCGTTTCTTGTTCCACTGCTTCAGGTCTTTTCTGATTTGTTTAGAGTATATTTTCTGGGGACGTTTTTACTCTGCTAGCATTTTGTTCTCTCATTAATCTATTCTCCTCTGCACAAAATGACAAGACGGAAAAAATCACCTCAACAAAAAGAACAAGAGGTAGTACCGACTGCCAGGGACCTACTCAATACGGACATTAGTACGATGTCAGATCTAGAGTTCAGAATCATCACTTTAAAGATACTAGCTGGGCTTGAAAAAAATATGGAAGTTATTAGAGAAACCCTTTCTGGAGAAGTAAAAGAACTAAAATCTAACCAAGTAGAAATCAAAAAGGCTATTAATGAGGTGCAATAAAAACTGGGGGTGCTAACTGCTAGGATAAATGAGGCAGAAGAGAGAATCAGTAATATAGAAGACCAAATGATGGGAAATAAAGAAGCTGAGAAAAAGAGAGATAAACAACTACTGGATCACGAGGGCAGAATTCGAGAGATAAGCGATACCATAAGACGAAACAACATCAGAATAATTGGGATCCCAGAAGAAGAAGAAAGAGAGAGAGGGGCAGAAGGTATACTGGAGCAAATTATAGCAGAGAACTTCCCTAATTTGGGGAAGGAAACAGGCATCAAAATCCAGGAGGCACAGAGAACCCCTCTCAAAATCAATAAAAATAGGTCAACACCCCAACATCTAATAGTAAAACTTACGAGTCTCATAGACAAAGAGAAAATCCTGAGCAGCTCGGGAGAAGAGATCTGTAACCTACAATGGTAGAAACATTAGATTGGCAACAGACCTATCCACAGAGACCTGGCAGGCCAGAAAGGACTGGCAGGATATATCCAGAGCACTAAATGAGAAAAATATGCAGCCAAGAATACTATATCCAGCTAGGCTGTCATGGAAAATTGAAGGAGAGATAAAAAGCTTCCAGGACAAACAAAAACTAAAGGAATTTGCAAACACAAAACCAGCCCTACAAGAAATCTTGAAAGGGGTCCTCTAGGCAAAGAGAGACCCTAAAAGTAACATAGACCAGAAAGGAACACAGACAATATACGGTAACAGTCACCTTACAGGCAATACAATGGCACTAAATTCCTATCTTTCAATAGTTACCCTGAATGTAAATGGGCTAAATGCCCCAATCAAAAGACACAGGCTATCAGACTGGATTAAAAAACAAGACCCATCTATATGCTGTCTGCAAGAGACTCATTTTAGACCCAAAGACAGCCCCAGATTGAAAGTGAGGGGGTGGAAAACCATTTACCATGCTAATGGACACCAAGAGAAAGCTGGGGTGGCAATCCTTATATCAGACAAAGTAGATTTTAAACCAAAGACTGTAATAAGAGATGAGGAAGGACATTATATCCTACTTAAAGGGTCTATCCAACAAGAAGATCTAACAATTGTAAATATCTATGCCCCTAACATGGGAGCAGCCAATTATATGAGGCAATTAATAACAAAAGCAAAGAAACACATCGACAACAATACAATAATAGTGGGGGACTTTAACACCCCCCTCACTGAAATGGACAGATCGTCTAAGCAAAAGATCAACAAGGAAATAAAGACTTTAAATGACACACTGGACCAAATGGACTTCACAGACATATTCAGAACATTCCATCCCAAAGCAACGGAATACACATTCTTCTCTAGTCCCCATGGAACATTCTCCAGAATCGATCACATCCTACGTCATAAATCAGGTCTCAACCGGTATCAGAAGATTGGGATCATTCCCTGCCTATTTTCAGACCACAATGCTTTGAAACTAGAACTCAATCACAAGAGGAAAGTCAGAACGAACTCAAATACAGGGAGGCTAAAGAGCATCCTACTAAAGAATGAATGGGTCAACCAGGAAATTAAAGAAGAATTTTCAAAATTCATGGAAACCAATGAAAATGAAAACACAACTGTTCAAAATCTTTGGGATGCAGCAAAGGCAGTCCTAAGAGGAAAGTATATAGCAATACAAGCCTTTCTCAAGAAACAAGAAAGGTCTCAAATACACAACCTAACCCTACACCTAAAGGAGCTGGAGAAAGAACAGCAAAGAAAGCCTAAACCCAGCAGGAGAAGAGAAATCATAAAGATCAGAGCAGAAATCAATGAAATAGAAACTAAAAGAACAGTAGAACAGATCCACAAAACTAGGAGCTGGTTCTTTGAAAGAATTAACAAGATTGATAAACCCCTGGCCAGACTTATCAAAAAGAAAAGAGAAATGACCCAAATCACCAAAATCAAGAAGGAAAAAGGAGAAATCACAACCAACACCAAAGAAATACAAACAATTATAAGAACTTATTATGAGCAACTCTATGCCGGCAAATTAGATAATAACCTGGAAGACATGGATGCCTTCCTAGAGATGTATCAACTACCAAAACTGAACCAGGAAGAAATAGAAAACCTGAACAGACCTATAACCACTAAGGAAATTGAAGCAGTCCTCAAAAATCTCCCAACAAACAAAAGCCCAGGGCCAGATGGCTTCCCAGGGGAATTCTACCAAACATTTCAAGAAGAATTAATACCTATTCTTCTGCAACTGTTCCAAAAAATAGAAATGGAAGGAAAACTTCCAAACTCATTTTATGAGGCCACCATTACCTTTATCCCAAAACCAGACAAAGACCCCATTAAAAAGGAGAATTACAGACCAATATCCCTGATGAACATGGATGCAAAAATTCTCACCAAAATACTAGCCACTAGGATCCAAAAGTACATTAAAAGGATTATTCACCACGACCAAGTGGGATTTATCCCTGGGCTGCAAGGTTGGTTCAACATCTGCAAATCAATCAATGTGATACAATACATTAACAAAAGAAAGAACAAGAACCATATGATCCTCTCAATAGATACAGAAAAAGCTTTTGACAAAGTACAGCATCCTTTCTTGATCAAAATTCTTCAGAGCATAGGCATAGAGGGTACATACCTCAATATCATAAAAGCCATCTATGAAAAACCTACAGCAAATATCATTCTCAATGGGGAAAAACTGAGAGCTTTCCCCCCAAGTCAGGAACACGGCAGGGATGTCCACTATCACCACTGCTATTCAACGTAGTATTGGAAGTCCTAGCCACAGCAATCAGACAACAAAAAGAAATCAAAGGCATCCAAATTGGCAAAGAAGAAGTCCAACTCTCACTCTTTGCAGATGATATGATACTTTATGTGGAAAACCCCAAAGACTCCACCCCAAAACTGCTAGAACTCATACAGGAATTCAGTAAAGTGGCAGGATATAAAATCACTGCACAGAAATCAGTGGCATTCCTATACACCAACAACAAGACAGAAGAAAGAGAAATTAAGGAGTCGATCCCATTTACAATTGCACCCAAAACCATAAGATACCTAGGAATAAATCTAACCAAAGAGACAAAGGATCTGTACTCAGAAAATTGTAAAATACTCATGAAAGAAATTGAGGAAGACACAAAGAAATGGAAAAACATTCCATGCTCATGGATTGGAAGAACAAATATTGTGCAGATGCCAATGCTACCTAGAGCAATCTACACATTCAATGCAATCCCCATCAAAATACCATCCACTTTTTTCAAAGAAATGGAACAAATCATCCTAAAATTTGTATGGAACCAGAAAAGACCCCGCATAGTCAGAGGAATGTTGAAAAAGCAAAGCAAAGCTGGCGGCATCACAGTTTCGGACTTCCAGCTCTATTACAAAGCTGTCATCATCAAGACAGTATGGTACTGGCACAAAAACAGACACATAGATCAATGGAACAGAATAGAGAGCCCAGAAATGGACCCTCAACTCTTTGGTCATCTCATCTTCGGCAAAGCAGGAAAGAATGTCCAATGGAAAAAAGACAGTCTCTTCAACAAATGGTGTTGGGAAAATTGGACAGCCACATGCAGAAGAATGAAACTGGACCATTTCTTTACACCACACACAAAAATAGACTCCAAATGGTTGAAAGACCTCAATGTGAGACAGGAGTCCATCAAAATCCTAAAGGAGAACACAGGCAGCAACCTCTTCGACCTCAGCCGCAGCAACTTCTTCCTAGAAATATCGCCAAAGGCAAGGGAAGCAAGGGCAAAAATGAACTATTGGGACTTCATCTAGATAAAAAGCTTTTGCACAGCAAAGGAAACAGTCAACAAAACCAAAAGACAACTGACAGAATGGGAGAAGATATTTGCAAATGACATATCAGATAAAGGGCTAGTATCCAAAATCTATAAAGAACTTATCAAACTCAACACCCAAAGAACAAAGAATCCAATCAAGAAATGGGCAGAAGTCATGAACAGACATTTCTCCAAAGAAGACATCCAAATGGCCAACAGACACATGAAAAAGTGCTCAACATCGCTTGGCATCAGGGAAATCCAAATCAAAACCTCAATGAGATACCACCTCACACCAGTCAGAATGGCTAAAATTAACAAGTCAAGAAACGACAGATGTCGGCGGGGATGCGGAGAAAGGGGAACCCTCCTCCACTGTTGGTGGGAATGCAAGCTGGTGCAGCCACTCTGGAAAACAGTATGGAGGTTCCTCAAAAAGTTGAAAATAGAGCTACCATACGACCCAGCAATTGCACTACTGGGTGTTTACCCCAATGATACAAAAGTAGGGATCTGAAGGGGTACGTGCACCCCAATGTTTATAGCAGCAATGTCCACAATAACCAAACTGTGGAAAGATCCAAGATGTCCATCGACAGATGAATGGATAAAGAATTGGTATATATATACAATGTAATATTATGCAGCTATCAAAAGGAATGAGATCTTGCCACTTGCAACGACGTGGATGGAACTGGAAGGTATTATGTTGAGCAAAATAAGTCAAACAGAGAAAGACATGTATCATATGATCTCACTGATATGAGGAATTCTTAATCGCAGGAAACAAACTGAGGGTTGCTGGAGCAGGGGGTGGGGTGGGAGGGATGGGGTGACTGGGTGATAGACACTTGGGAGGGTATGTGCTCTGGTAAGCGCTGTGAATTGTGCAAGACTGTTGACTCTCAGATCTGTACCTCTGAAACAATGCAATATATGTTAAGAAAAAAAAAAAAGAAGAAGGTAGCAGGAGGGGAAGAATGAAGCAGGGGAAATCGGAGGGGTAGACGAACCATGAGAGACGATGGACTCTGAAAAACAAACTGAGGGTTCTAGAGGGGAGGGGGTTAGGAGGATGGGTTAGCCTGGTGGTGGGTATTGAGGAGGGCACATTCTGCATGGAGCACTGGGTGTTATGCACAAATAATGAATCATGGAACACTACATCTAAAACTAATGATGTAATGTATGGGGATTAACATAAGAATAAAAAATTAAAAAAAAAAGATAAACCTCAAAAAAAGAAAGAGATAAACTTCAGCACATTAAGATTCCGAGCCAACATTGATTCCAACTAGACAAGTCCAAACCAGAAGTGGTTAGGGGCACACCATTGTTAGGAGCTAGGTGTAAAGTTTTTTAGAGAAGATTCAGAAGCAAAGCAAAGCAATTATTTGATTGGCTATAGCTTAAGTGGTTGTCTTATTTGAGGAAACCTAGGTGGCTGTGGAAGGCTGCTCTTAAGTTTCGTTTTCTCTGATTCCAGTCCAGTGACTGTAGCTTAGGCTGGGTTTGGGTTTGGTTACACAGCCTACCAAGTCATTAGAGCCATTTCAGTCTAATGGCCTCCTTGTTTTGTTACTTCAACATTACCAAGCATTGTGAAATCCCTTTTGCACGGACCTTCTGTTTTTTGCTAGGACCGTTGTAGGTTTTATGGTTTAATTTCAGGGAGTTTCCAGTTATATGCTTTGTCATATAGGAGATAGTCATTTTAATTTATTAAGGCTTAATGCAATAAAGAAGTTAATTTAGCAAAGATTTAAGGAATAAGATGTGTAGACTCAAATGACACCACTGAGTCATATTACAGCTGATACACAAATTCATTCCATCAGCTGCCTTACATTGCCTGCTCTGTATTTCATTTCTAGCTTTAAATACTGATGCCACAATTTGCAGTACATGATCTCCTTTTCTAACCCTTCATGTTACCATCCGTACCTAACACTATGAACTGAGTTTCAAGTTTTCTGTGGTATTACAGACAACCCATTCACAGATGACTTGTAATATTACTATTCCTGGATTGATCTGTGGGTAATTATGCCAACTCCCTTCTCTGCACCTCTAACTTTTTTGTCTGTACATAGATAAGAATAAAGAAACAAAGCTTGTCCTTAAGAAAATAAAGATGAAGAATAGAATCATTGCTCACAATTTACATATGCTGGAAAGAAGCATTTAGAACCAAACCATCTGATTTAACGTTCCTTCTTAGATGGGGCAAATGAGAAATTATGGAAGCTGGAATATGTCTATGACTTACATTTTTTCTTTATATAGAATTTTTCACTTAAGGTTGCCTAACATTTATTGAGCACTTATGTGTCCTGCACTATTCTAAGCACTTTACATAATATTAACACATATTAAGCCTTACAAAGACTATGCAATAGATACTCGTATCTTAATTTTATATTGAGAAGTTAAGCAACTTGCCTAATGCCACCCAGCTGGTAAATATCAAAACTAGCTGGCTGACTGAATGAAGAGTCTTTAAATGGTGGTCATAGGCTGTACCATTTCTGGACATGAATATAGCATCATTTGCTACTCTAGAAGGCAAAAGAACATCCAGGGCAACATTAAGTTTCCTGTTTGAAGCTCAGAAATTATATTTGAAGGAAAGCATCCATCATGGAAAGAAAACAGGCTATTTGTAGTAGATTGAAAAATGTTGCACAAATCAGTGTTAGGTTGTTTTAATGAAAGACAACTCAAGAACTAAAAGGGACCACAATCATGTATCCTAAGCATGTGTCTAACATATATATAGAAATTAACAAATATTACTGCTTTCAACTTTATTGCCCATGATCTAGCATAAAATTTAAGCTATTCTTAAATGATAGCTATGTACCTTTTCATTAGAAATAAACTAGTTGAAAAATGATTTAGGGTGGCACAATTTTTTCATAAAACTTGTAAAGTCACAGAAGGTAAGGAAAATTAAAAAGCAAAAATTAAAAGTGCTTGAAAAATTAAATTGTTTCCTATATCTCTATTAACAGAATAAGAATTAAAGGTTTTCCCAAGTTTGTTATGGCAGGAGTTAATAGTTATATTTGGTATATACATTAGTGTTATGATTTTTTCCTTTAAAGATAAAGTCTGATTCCTTTTAAACAGAAATTTTGTTTTCACTTATGAGGCTATTAATCAAGATATGAAGTAAACTAAAATTAAAAAAATGATTACTTTAGGAAGGAATATTAGTCTCCCTATCATCTAGTCTTTCATCTAGAAGACTAATCTTAAGCAAGGGAAATGAGATTTGGGAGATGTATTTTGGTATGCTTGAAAAATATTTATTATTTGTTAGTTAAAATTCTGAACATGTCTCAGACTGGTTTGTCAGAACTAATATATGCTATTTATAGATAATGAATGTTTTTCAGTGTAAAGCCTCTTATCCAAAATTGTGTTAGGAAAGAAAAAAATGTAAATAATATCTGTGATAAATGTTTTGTAAAATCAAGTAGATGTTATTTGGGAGACTCCTTAATATAACTGACTTTCTTATTTAAATGCAATTCTTTATTCTTATTTCTAAGACATACATAATATTAAATTGCTCTAAAGTTATTGCTATTATTCATTGGAAATATATGATGACATCCATTTCAGAATATTTGTATTGTAAGAGCCCAAACGGAAGATATAAATGGAATAAACTACACATAAAATAATAAACAGAGACTTTAAAATGCCATTTCCTTAATAAGGGCTTACTATGATAGGCGGTAATTTGTGGTCACTTAAACTGAGGATGGCTCTTTCTATTAACCAAAGGTGGAAATATATGAGGAGGAGGTGTGGAGGCAAAAAGTTTTGAATATGTTAATTTTGAAATGTCTATGAAACATAAAGATGGGAATGTTCGTGAAAATATAGGTCTGGAACTCATGGGTATGCTTTGACCAATGGCTAGATTTCAGACTTGTCGAAGTGTAGATATTAAAATGTAGGCTGGTTGTCTATTTCAGGTTTGGTAATTTACAAAATGAGTCCTATATAAAATCCAAGAGAGCAAGAGCAGAGCATAGGGGGTTGAATGTTTACCAATGGAAACTAGATGGATAGGTCAATATGTGAAGCCAGCAGGAAGGAAATGGACTGATAAAAAGGGATGGGCCCAAAGTCCAACAACCCTGTTTGTTTCCTGAGATTAAGAATTCCTCGTATAAGTGAGCTCATATGATAAATGTCTTTCTCTGAGTTATTTCGCTTAGCATAATACCCTCTAGTTCCATCCATGTCATTGCAAATGGCAAGATTTCTTTTTTTGATGGCTGCATAATATTCCATTGTGTGTGTGTGTGTGTATATATATATATATATATATATATATATATATATATATATATACCATGTCTTCTTTATCCATTCATCTGTTCATGGATATCTTGGCTCTTTCCATAGTTTGGCTATTGTGGATATTGCTGCTATAAACATTGGGGTGCACGTACCCCTTCGGATCACTACATTTATATCTTTGGGGTAAATACCCAGTAGTGCAATTGCTGGGTCGTATGGTAGCTCTATTTTCAACTTTTTGAGGAACCTCCATACTGTTTTCCAGAGTGGCTGCACCAGCTTGCGTTCCCACCAACAGTGGAGGAGGGTTGCCCTTCCCCCACATCCCCGCCAACATTTGTCCTTTCCTGACTTGTTAATTTTAGCCATTCTGACTGGTGTGAGGTGGTATCTCATTGAGGTTTTGATTTGGATTTCCCTGATGCCAAGCGATGTTGAGCACTTTTTCATGTGTCTGTTGGCCATTTGGATGTCTTCTTTGGAGAAATGTCTGTTCATGACTTCTGCCCATTTCTTGATTGGATTCTTTGTTCTTTGGGTGTTGAGTTTGATAAGTTCTTTATAGATTTTGGATACTAGCCCTTTATCTGATATGTCATTTGCAAATATCTTCTCCCATTCTGTCAGTTGTCTTTTGGTTTTGTTGACTGTTTCTTTTGCTGTGCAAAAGCTTTGTATCTTGATGAAGTCCCAATAGTTCATTTTTGCCCTTGCTTCCCTTGCCTTTGGCGATGTTTCTAGGAAGAAGTTGCTGCGGCTGAGGTCAAAGAGGTTGCTGCCTGTGTTCTCCTCTAGGATTTTGATGGACTCCTGTCTCCCATTGAGGTCTTTCAACCATTTGGAGTCTATTTTTGTGTGTGGTGTAAAGAAATGGTCCAGTTTCATTCTTCTGCATGTGGCTGTCCAATTTTCCCAACACCATTTGTTGAAGAGACTGTCTTTTTTCCATTGGACATTCTTTCCTGCTTTGTCGAAGATGAGTTGACCATAGAGCTGAGGGTCGATTTCTGGGCTCTCTATTCTGTTCCTTGACCTATGTGTCTGTTTTTGTGCCAGTACCATACTGTCTTGATGATGACAGCTTTGTAATAGAGCTGGAAGTCCGGAATTGTGATGCCACCAGCTTTACTTTTCTTTTTCAACATTCCTCTGGCTATGCGGGGTCTTTTCTGGTTCCATACAAATTTTAGGATTATTTGTTCCATTTCTTTGAAAAAAGTGGATGGTATTTTGATGGGGATTGCATTGAATGTGTAGATTGCTCTAGGTAGCATTGGCATCTGCACAATATTTGTTCTTCCAATCCATGAGCATGGAACGTTTTTCCATTTCTTTGTGTCTTCCTTAATTTCTTTCATAAGTATTTTATAGTTTTCTGAGTACAGATTCTGTGTGTCTTTGATTAGATTTATTCCTAGGTACCTTGTGGTTTTGGGTGCCATTGTAAATGGGATCAACTCCTTAACTTCTCTTTCTTCTGTCTTCTTGTTGGTGTATAGGAATGCCACTGGTTTCTCTGCATTGATTTTATATCTTACCACCTTACTGAATTCTTGTCTGAGTTCTAGCAGTTTTGGGGTGGAGTCTTTTGGGTTTTCCACATAAAGTATCATATCATCTGCAAAGAGTGAGAGTTTGACTTCTTCTTTGCTAATTCGGATGCCTTTTATTTCTTCTTGTTGTCTGATTGCCATGGCTAGGACTTCTAGTACTATGTTGAATAGCAGTGGTAATAGTGGACATCCCTGCCATGTTCCTGACCTTAGGGTTTGAAAAGCTCTCAGTTTTTCCCCATTGAGAATGATATTTGCTGTGGGTTTTTCATAGATGGCTTTTATGATATTGAGGTATATTCCTTCTATGCCTACACTCTGAAGAGTTTTAATCAAGAAAGGATGCTGTATTTTGTCAAATGCTTTTTCTGCATCTATTGAGAGGATCATATGGTTCTTGTTCTTTCTTTTATTAATGTATTGTATCACATTGATTGATTTGTGGATGTTGAATCACCCTTGCAGCCCAGGAATAAATCCCACTTGGTCATGGTGAATAATCCTTTTAATGTACTGTTGGATCCTAGTGGCTAGTATTTTGGTGAGAATTTTTGCATTCCTCGGGGATATTGGTCTGTAATTCTCCTTTTTGATGGGGTCTTTGCCTGATTTTGGGATCAAGGTAATGCTGGCCTCATAGGATGAGTTTGGAAGTTTTCCTTCCATTTCTATTTTTTGAAACAGCTTCAGAAGAATAGGCATTAGTTCTTCCTTAAATGTTTGGTAGAATTCCCCTGGGAAGCCATCTGGCCCTGGGCTTTTGTTTGTTGGGAGATTTTTGAGGACTGCTTCAATTTCCTTAGTGGTTATAGGTCTGTTCAGGTTTTGTATTTCTTCCTGGTTCAGTTTTGGTAGGGTATGTGCTATGGTGAGTGCTGTGAATTGTGTAAGGCTGATGAATCACAGACCTGTACCTCAGAAACAAATAATACATTATATGTTAAAAAAAAAAAAAGAAGATAGTAGGAAGGGAAAAATGAAGGGGGGGAAATCGGAGGGGGAGACGAAACATAATAGACTATGGACTCTGAGAAACAAACTTAGGGTTCTTGAGCAGGGGTATGGGGGGATGGATTAGCCCCGTGATGGGTATTAAAGAGGGCATGTATTGAATGGAGCACTGGGTGTTATATGAAAACAATGAATCATGGAACACTACATCAAAAACTAATGATGTAATGTATGGTGATTAACATAATATAATAAAATTAAATTTAAAAAAAGGGATGGGCATTAGCTTGAGGAAAAGAGATTACAGATAAAGGGGCTCCATGACATGGAAGAATAACTACATAAATGTACAGAAAGGAGAGTTTGGAGTGCATCCCAAGGTTCAGGTTGTGCCATGCTGTCTCAAATATATTGATGAAATACAGTCAAGGATCTTAGAGTCTAAGATGTTGGAAATACCATCTGATTGGAACCTATATGACAATAAGGAGGCATATATTAGGGTGAACAGGAACACTTTGTGGTTTGTTTGGTTGTTTTTTTAAAGTTTTACTTATTTAAGTAATCTCTACACCCCATGTGGGGCTCGAACTCATGACCCTGAGATCAAGAGTCACATGCTCTTCCGGCTGAGCCAGCCAGGCACCCCTAAACACTTTGAATTAGTAATCACAGTCCAGGTGAATTGGAGTCAGTATATGAAAATTTGGGAATTCCTTATTTGCAAATTCTGCAATCATTGTTCCAGTCTTACTAGCCACTCAGCGAATGAACTAGTGAGTATTATTTTTCTGTTCAGCCATATAAATGCAGAGATTTGGAATGTTCAGTTCAACTGTAGTCAAAATACTTTTGAGTAGCTTTCTCTAAAATGCCTTTGTAATCTAAACCTGTAATAGCAAGAGTAGGATTTGCTATGCAAAACTGCTAAATTTAAATAGTGAAATGGGGCACCTGGGTGGCTCAGTTGCTTAATCAGCTGACTTCGGCTCAAATCATGATCTCAGGGTCCTGGGATAGAGTCCTGCATTGGGCTCTGCACTCAGGGGGAGTCTGCTTCTCCCTTTCCTTCTCCCTCAGTTTGTGCTCCTCCCCCTGTTTGTGCTTTCTCTCTCTCTCAAAAAAAAAAAAAAAAGCATAAAATCTTTTAAAAAATAATAAATAGTGAAATGGTATGTGAAAAAAACTTCCCTACTACATAAAAGACCTATCTTCAGTATTGCCTCCTACTTCTACTGAGTAAACACATCTTGATTGAAGTGAAAGTTCAATACATTTGCTGTGCTTCTTGAGTTTACTGATAAACAATTCCATGCCTTATAAAAAATATTCTGAAAAATTATAAAAAAATTAGAAAATCTCTTATTAACACCACCTGCAGCAAACTGACTCAAAGTGAAAGGACCTGAGTCTTAATTTCAAAAGCATGTTGAACAGAAAGAAAAGTAGAGCCAAATAAGGAAAAATATTACTTAAATAACATATATTTGAGTCATTGTATATTTCTTACCATGAGTTAAACATAAAAAAATTAATGAGAATAGAACTCACCAGAAGTAAGTGCCAGTTTATTTCCAACAAAGAGGTATACCACCTTATATTCTTCAGAGAATTGCTCACAACTCACCTATTCAGTTCATCCTATGGATGTTGACACAACCTTGACTTCACAGATACATTGAGAATTGCTACAGTTTCCAAACATTAGATGTGTGAGTAAGGTTGATAGATGAGAAAAGGAGGAAAAAGAGATGTTCTATATGTTTTGCAACAGCTCAATAAGGAAGAAGGAAGATTTGAGTCACCCAAAAGATGAAATGGGTTGCCATTTATCTTTATTCTATCTACCAATGTTTATTTACTTCAACTGCCCAAGTATAGAAGCTGTCAGTCCTAGTGGACTACCACCGACATTGTTATATCATTTTGTTACCTTGTATCAATGAGAAAAATTCTTCATCTTAAGTATCTTAGTCTAATTTCTGCTTTAGGAAATACTGGTACTGTACCGTTTTGGGGGAAAAATATATATTACATATATATATATTTCCCTATTTAAGTGAATTTTTATTTTTATTTTTTAAAGATTTTATTAGAGAGAGACAGAGCATGCACAAGCAGGGGGGACAGGCAAAGGCAGAGGGAGAAGCAGACTTCCTGCTGAGCAGAGAGCCCCGACTCAGGGCTAGATCCCAGGACACTGAGATTATGACCTGAGCTGAAGGCAGATGCTTAACTGACTGAGGCACCCAGTCACCCCTTAAGTGAATTTTTAATGGAACAAAACATTTCAGTGCCATCTCAAGTCTGGTCTCATAAAATTTGTTGTACTGAAATAAAGTCTGAAAAAGATTATATAAAACAATCACTGGATAATGGTATCAGCTCTAGAGTTTCTAAGAAACTAAATTCCTGAACTTAGGTTGAAAAGTTTATCAGCAAAATTTAAATTCTTAGTTGTAAGATAGGATCCAGAGTCCTGTTTATGGATGTGTGGAGAGAACACTATGCTTTTTTCCTGTTTTACCAGATACTGAGTACAAATAGGAGAAATATAAGTTGTTTGGAACGCTTTTTCCTCAGGCATGAGCTGTGGACAAAATAGAACAGCTGTACTTACCATGACCTATAAGGTCCTTCCAGGTCTGTAATTCACTCTCAAGTGACCCCAAGGCTTAGAGTATGTATACTAATATTATGCTATCAATAGTGTCAACATGACAAGGGCAGAGAAGGTTGATAAACATGTATGATTTATATGAAAAGAGACAGCTATCCAGATCAATTACACTGTTTGAGACAAACTGCTCTTTAAACAGTTTTAGCCAGATTTCCTGGACATGAACATTCTACTTGTCACACTACATTCAATAATACTTTAAAACCATAATTCCAATGACTGAGGTATTATATGTACCTCATGATTTTCAAATTGCTATGTCAGTAAACATAAGATGAGGAAAACAAACATTTCTATCATTTAAGCAAATAACTAATTTTTAAAATGAATTATTTTAGAACATACATGATCTCATGGCTATATCGAAGCTCTGCTGTTCTCTTTGCAAGATATTTTCTCTTGGTATGATTTCTTAGCTAGGTTTGGCTTTTTGCACTGCTTTTTTTTTTTTTTTCCCACATACCAAATGTCAGAAGTGACCCATGTTTCTAGTGAATCACTATTTTCAAGGCAGACTGAGCATTTATTCTAGTGAAGAGGAAATAAAAATTTGATAGTATACCTTCAGGCTTGATACTTTCTGAGTTTCCTTTCTCCCTCAAGTGAGCTAAATTGGCAGTTGGGAAAAGATCTATTTGAAACATTTTGTAAAATAAAAGCATTTCTGAGATTTATTTACTTAGAAATATTTAGTGCTAAAGGGAATCCTCTTTTAGTCTTGTTTACTGAGTACTTAGCTCACATATTATTGCATAAGCACTGTAAAATAAAAGGCAGTTTCTGAAGAAACCCTTCAAGAGTTTACCATCTAACAGAAGAGATAATTAACATGGATAAAGTACTTATTGTATGGCAGGCATTGATTTAGGCACTTATAAACATTAATTTATTTAATCCTTGTAACAAGCCTAGGGGGCAAGTATTATGATTAGTCACATTTTAGAGATAAGGACAAAGAGATACAGATATACTGAGTGACCTGCCCAAAGTCACCCACTATGTGAACAGCTAACCTATGAGGCTAATGCAGGAATTTGAAAGAGCTAATATACAGCACCAATTTTTTACCTTTCTGAACTGGAAAAAAAAGTGATAAATAGATACTGGCATCAAATTCATGTACATAAAAAATTCAAGTCGTTACTTGCAGTGCTTATGTTGAACATGGCATTAAATTTGTTAGACAAATAGGGTTGTTAATATTTTAACACTAAATTGGATACACTTAGCCAATCACTGTCCTTGGCAGGGTTTAAAAATCAATTATTTCCACAGGGATGTGCCTGAAAAATATATGTCACGAAAGATCAGAACAGAATGTATGTCCTCTTCAAGCAGGCAGATCATAAAGGAGGAAGGAGGGGGCAAAATCGATATAATCTTCCATATTAGTTTCTTATTTCTGCAGAAATTACCACAAACTTATTAGTTTAAAATACCACGTATTTATTATCTCACAGTTCTGGAATACAGAGGTCCTAAAATCAAGGTGTTGGCAAGGCTATTCCTCATGGGGGCTCTAGGGAGAATACATGTCCTTGCCTTTTCTAGCTTCTATAAGCCACCTGCATTCCTTGGCTCATGGCCCCTTTCCTCCATCTTCAAAAGTTCATCACTCCAATCTCTACTTCTCTTACCACATTGTCTTCTCCTTCTCTGACCCTCTTGTTTCCCTTTTATAAGGACCTTTGTGAATACATTGGACTCACCCAGGTAATCTCCCCACCTCAAGATCCTTAATCACATTTGAGAAGTGCCTTTTGACATGTAAGACAACATATTCATGGATTGCAGGGATTATGAGAATGTGGACATATTTGGAGGCAAATTTACTACTGGGAGGGAATGAATAAAAGAGCAAAAGGCTAAAAATGTTACTCTACTGAGTCTCTCTTCAAATGGTATCATAACATTAGAGGAAAGAGACCCCCTCCCTAGTCACATTTTATAGTGTGTGGTTCCTTTCTCAGTAGGCTTAGCCATTAAACTCATTCCTAATCAAAGCTAGTCTTGGTGTCTCTCAGAACAGGAAATCACCAGTAGCTTGCAATCTATCAACCTACTTTCCTATTACCAGCTACAGTTGTTTTATGTATCTTTTTTGGAACCTCTAGCATGTAGTAGAGATTTTAGAGTTTCCCAGATATCACTTACATCTATTAGAAGAGTGAATTAAGGGATGCCTGGGTGGCTCAGCCATTTAAGCGACTGATTTTTGATGTTGGCTCAGGTCCTGATCTCAGGGTTGTGGGATCGAGCTCTGTGCTGGGCTCCGTGCTCAGTGGAGAGTCTGCTTGAGATTCTTTCTCTCCCTCTGCCCCTCCCCTGCTCTCCCTCAAATAAATAAATCTTAAAAAACAAAACAAAACAGTGAATTGATTAAATTATGTCTGAGGGCTCTCTATAAACAAGACTGAAAATTCAATTCCATATTCTTTTTCTCATGCCAAGTAATGTTCAAAGGTATAGTCCATTACAGCTCAACTAAAGTTATACAATATATTGAATAAAGATACTTCAAAAAATTACATAAAATTAGGTACATCCATAACAATGGCAACAATAAAGATATATGTTAAATAGGAATATAAATTCTTTCCATTACTTGGCTAAAATTAACAAGTCAGGAAACCACAGATGTTGGCGAGGATGCCGAGAAAGGGGAACCCTCCTATACTGTTGGTGGGAATGCAAGCTGGTGCAGCCACTCTGGAAAACAGTATTGAGGTTCTTCAAAAAGTTGAAAATAAAGTTACCCTACAACCCAGCAATTGTACTACTGGGTATTTACCCCAAAGATATAAATATAGTGAACCAAAGGGGCACATGCACCCCAATGTTTATAGCAGCAATGTCCACAATAGCCAAACTATGGAAAGAGCCTAGATGTCTATCAATAGATGAATGGATAAAGAAGATGTGGTATATGTATGTGTATATATAATGGAATATTATGCAGCCATCAAAAAATTGAAATCTTGCCATTTGCAACGACGTGGATGGAACTAGAGGGTATTATGCTGAGCGAAATAAGTCAATCAGAGAAAGACATTTATCATATGATCTCACTGATAATGAGGAATTTGAGAAACAAAACAGAGGATCATAGGGGAAGGGAGGGAAAAATGAAACAAGACGAAACCAGAGAAGGAGACAAACCATAAGAGACTCTTAATCTCAGGGAACAAACTGCGATTACTGGAGTGGAGAGGGGTGGGAGGGATGGGGTGGCTGGGTGATGGACATTGGGGAGGGTGTGTGTTGTAGTGAGTGCTGTGTATTGTGTAAGACTGATGAATCACAGACTTGTACCCCTGAAACAAATAATACATTATATGTTAATTAAAAAAAAGCAGAAAAAAAAAAAGTGGGAGTAGACATATACAGTCCACTTCGGAATGAAGAGGTCACGTGTTTAGGATGGCACTGAAGGCAATGGATAGGATTTTGGTCTCTGCAGAACATGGTTATGTTCTATGTTGGGTACACAAGTGACTCCTGACATTTTTTAATCTCTTTGTATCAAACATACCATCAGTTTAACAGGAGCTCTGTTTGATATCTTTAGATGTGTATGTATTTCCGAGACCATCTGCCTGAATCCTCAGTCACTCATAATATTCTTCTGAGAGAGTCCAGTGTCATATTTAAAAAAATATATAAAACAGTGACAAGTGATAAACCAAATTATTTTGGATTGAATTTGGACCTATAAAGAATAACATGATTAAACTGTATAATTTATGTTTTAAAGAAATATCTGAATACCAGTGTGAAGTTTGAAAATAAAGGTTATAAACTCAAAAAAATATAAATTCTTTCCATTATGAAGTTCTTAGTATATATTAAAGTCCAAAAATTAAATTCTCTTAAAAATTAATGTTGAAAAATATTAATATTTGATCCAAATTATGAAACCACATTATCTTCCTTTTATAAGTTAAACTTAACTAATTAAAGCCCAAAATAAATCAACCCCCAAAAATAATATAGCCTACTTACCCTCAGATGAATTCTTGATGTTTGGGTAGACTGAGTTCTTTTATCATCTGCAGCCTGGGGTTTATCTAACTAGAATGGTACAGGCTTTACAGGAACTCAGAGTCATTCTGCATATTACTCCACAGTTGGAAATTGTATGCATAAACATCAGAATGGACCTATCTATCTATCTATCTATCTCTATCCATCCATCTATCTCCATATATGTATATATATCCATCTACCTACCTATATATATATATATATACATGTGTGTATATATATATATATATAGTGTTTAATCATACAATGAAAATTAACCATAATTACATTAAAATATAATAGTAATATAAAGATATTTTGAAACAATGAATACTAAAGTGAGTTCTTAAGCATAAATATTGGGAAACATAGAATCACAGAAATGGTAAATATACAAGTGTAACGAAATGAATATTAAATGAAGAAAATAGTACATTTTGTGATTTAAAATGTAAGGATTAAAATGATAAAAATAAAACATCATTCAAGAAAAGGGCAAATAGAATGAAATGTTCTAAGATTTTAGCATTACTGAGTAAGTGGAAAAACTAATAAATAGTAGTCAACTTTTCCCCAGCATTACTGAGATAATTGACATATAATATTGTATAAGTTTATGGTATACAATATGATGATTTGACATATATATATATACACATAGTGAAATGATTACCACAATAAGGTCAGTTAACACATCCATCACCTCATGTAGTTACTTCTTTTGTGTGTGTGTGTGGTAAGTTTAAGATCTATTCTCCTAGCAAATTTTAAGGATATAATACAGTATTGTTAACTATAGTTACTGTACTGTTCATTAGATCTCCAGAAATTGTTCATCTTGTAACTGTTACTGTTTGAAATCTTTGGCCAACATCTAATCATTTCCCCAAAACTTCAGCCCCTGGCAACCACTAATCTACATTTGTCTTTCTCTGTTTGAATTATTCCCCTTAGCATAATGCCCTCAAGGTTCATCCATGTTGTCCTACATGGCAGAATCAAAGATCATTTAACTGTGTGTATATATATGCATTCACTGCTGGGATCTTGATTCTGTTCCGTTGGACTATATGTCTGTTTTTAGGCCAGTACCATCTTTGTTCATCTTTCTCAAGATTACTATGGCTATGTGGGGTCTTTTGTGCTTCCAAATGAATTTTAGGATTGTTTTTTCTATTTCTATTAAAAATGCCATTTTTTTTTCTTTTTTTAGGGATTGCAGTGAATCTATACATAGATTTGGGTAGTATGGAAATTTTAATACTATTAATTTAATAATATTAATTCTTTTGATCCATGAACACAGATATCTTTTAAATTATTTGTATCTTCTTCAATTTCTTTTATCAATGCCTTATAGTTTTCAGTGTACAGATCTTTTACCTCCTTAATTACATTTATTCCTAAGCATTTTATTTGTTTTGATGCTGTTGTAAATAGGATGGTTTTCTTTATTTTTTAGATAGTTTATTAGTACAGAGAAATTCAACTGATTTTTGTATGTTGATTTTGTATCATGCAACTTTACTGAATTGTTTTATCAGTTCTAACAGTATTTTTGGTGGGTATCATATTATATTTTCTGTAAATAGAGACCATTTTATACCTTCCTTTCTGATTTAGATATCTTTTATTTCTTTTTCTTGTCTAATTCCTCTGGCTAGGACTTCCAGTACTAGGTTGAATACAAGTGGTGAAAGTGGGCATCCTTGTCTAAGGATGCCTAAGAGGAAATGATTTCAACTTTTCAGTATTGAGTATGATGTTTGCTGTGGGTTGTGGTATGTGGCCTTTGTCATGTTGAGGTATGTTCCTTCTTTACCCAATTTTTTGAAAGTTTTTATCATGAAAAGATGTTGAATTTTGTCAGATGCATTGTCTAAATCTATTCAGATGATCATGTAATTTTATCCTTCATTCTATTAATGTGGTATGTCACATTTATTGATTTGTGGATTTTAAAACATCCTTGTATCCCAGGGATAAATCCCACTTAATCATGGTGCATAATTCTTTAATGTGCTGTTGAATTCACTTCCCTAATACTTTGTTGAGAAAGTTTACATCTACGTTCATCAGGGATATTGACCTGTAGATTTCTTTTCTTGTAGTGTCCTTACCTGGCTTTGGTATTAGGGTAATGCTGGCCTCATAAAATGAGTTTTGAGTATTCTCTCCTCTTCAATTTTTTTTAATATATTTTTTTAATTTATTTAATTGACAGAAAGAGACACAGCGAGAGAGGGAACCCAAGCAGGGGGAATGGGAGAGGGAGAAGCAGGCTTCCCACCGAGCAGGGAGCCTGATGCAGGGCTTGATCCCAGGACCCTGGGATCATGACCTGAGCTGAAGGCAGACGCTTAATGACTGAGCCACCCAGGCGCCCCTCTCCTCTTCAGTTTTTTGGAAGAGGCTAAGAAGGGTGGCATTCCTTCTTTAAAGTTTGGTAAAATTCATCAGTGAAACCATCTGGTCCTAGGCATTTCTTTTTTGGGAGATTCTTAATTACTGATTCAGTACCTTTACTTGTTATTGGTCTGTTCATTTTTCTATTTCTTCATGACTCAGTATTGGTAGGCTGTATATTTCTAGGAATTTATCCATGTCTTCTAGGATGTCCACTTATTTGGTATATAGTGTTCATAGTAATCTCTTATGATCTTTTATATTTCTGTGGTATCATTTGTAAAGTCTCCTCTTTAATTTAAGATTTTATTTATTTGGTCCTCTCTCTTTTTTTTTTTTCTCTATGCATATGCCTAGGAGTAAACTTATTGGATCATATGGTAAATCTGTGTTGAACTCTTTGAGGAACTGTCAAACTGTTTTCAAGAGCAGAATTTTCAACAGCAGAAGCAATGCATGAAGGTTCCAATATCTTCACATCCTCAACAATTGTTATTGTTGGGTGTTTTTTTTTATAGCTGCCAATGGGTGTGAAGATGTATCTCATTGTGGCATTGACTTGCAATTCCCTAATGACTAATGGTTTTAAGCATCATGTTGTGTACTTATTGGCTAATTTATATATTCTTTGGGGAAATATCCATTCAAATATTTCCCCAATTTTTGAGTTATTTGTTCTTTTGTCATTGAGTTACAGGGCCAGGGCCTCATAAGATATGATTTACAAGTGTTTTCTCCCTTTTTATGGGTCATCTATCAAAGAAACTTTTGTCTAACCCAAGTTCCTGAAGATTTAGACATAAGCTATGTCTTAACAGTTGCATAGGTTTAGCTTTCACATTTAGTTAATTCTGAGTTAATTTTTTTTTTACATGGTGTGCGGTAGGGATTAAATTCATTATTTTGTGGGTGGTTATCCAGTTGTCCCAGTGTCATTTGTTGAGAAGACTGTTTCCCCATAGAAAGGTCTTGGGACCACTGACAAAAATTAAGTGACCATAAATGTAACGGTTTATTTCTAAATTATATTCTATTGATCTATATTTCTATCCTTATGTCAGTACCACATTATCATGATTACAGTTACTTTTTTTAAGATTTTATTTATTTCAGACAGAGAGAGAGTATAAGAGAGGGAGTGAGAGAGACAGAGAGCACGAGTGGGGGGAGGAGCAGAGGGAGAAACAATTTGTTGAATTGTGCATTTATCCTTTCAGTTTTGTTAGTTTTTGCTCCATGTAGTTTTTGGTTTGTGTTAGGTGCATATATGCTCATGATAGTTATACTTTCATGATGGATTGCCCCTTTTAACATTATCTAATGGCCTCTTTGTCTCTAGTAACAATAGTTACAATTTGTTGAATGCTTACTATGTTCTAGGCCCAGTTCTCAGCAAGTGTTATTTGCAGTTCATGAGATTTCACTGTATTGAGAATATCCAGTGGATTCTAATATTTCTTTGGGTTTTTACTGAAAAATAATTTTCAATAGTATTTTTATTCACTGAGGTATTGAGGATGACATTAAATGTTTCATTGTGCTGAAGTATTTTTCATATATCTCATTCTAGGTTATTTTGGTTATTGTATACTGATTGTTAAAAATCTGAGGTCTATCCCAGACCCATGTTTTTCATCAAGTAAAGATTTAAGCCTTGATCACTGTTAACATGTATATTGGCATTGTTCTCAAATCACCTTAAAATATACACAAAGTTATTGATATGATACACTACAAACCAGTGTGTACTATTAAACAGACTTCAACTATATGCTAATTTCAGAAAAGTTCTTTTCTGATAGATTTGGTCCCTGAAAAACTACAGATTGCACAAAGGAACTATATTTTCCATCATGTACTACTCTCAGTTATATTCTATGTTCTTCTTAAACCACAAAACTTTAAAAAATTGGCATTTCTTGTTCCCTACTCCACAAAATAAAAGTAAGACAAGTCTACACTTAATTTCTCGTGTGTGTGTGTGTGTGTGTGTATGTGTGTTGCAATCTACAGATGGATACAGATGGAGAGATATTGATGTGGAGGTAGAGGGAAAATATTGTTTTCATTGAATGAAAATGAAAGAGAGGGTTGGTTATTCAGTTATCCTGCCATTGATAATTCTAAGACTGTAAGTTGAGAGACAGAAGGTCAATTTTGTCAATTATGAGTCCTCTGGGAAAAACAAGTATTTCTTACTGGTCGTGATTTTAAATTCGGTTCTATACATCCCCTACCCAGTGAATTATTTACTAATGGGTTTACTTTCGGGTTGATTTCCCCCAACTCTTTTGTAATTTTGACTTTTTCTGTCCTCTGTAGGTATTCCAATGGACAGGATTTGCGAAGCATTTGGAATTTGTTCCCATTTTTGAGATTTCCTAAATTATTAATTTAGCATGTTCAATTTTACATTTAATTTTAATTACATGCTTTCTGTGATAATATATGTTATATATAATTTATATAAAGTTAATATAAATTAATTTTATCTTAAACATTTAACAGAGAAAAACTGCACAAATACAGCTTAAATTCAAACTTCAGCTCTTTTGGCAACCAAATAAAATAAATAATTTTAAATACAGCAGATCAAGTTCATTAGTGAATTATTATCTGTCTGACTCAGACTAAGAAGCCCTAAGTCAATTTCTTTTTATTTCCCAATATTCTTTACTTTAAAAAAAGCAAAAATGATTCTTTTCATAGTATCACAATATGCAATTCCTCCATGGATTATTTTTGTGTGTGTGTTCCAGAACAATAAAGCAGCATTTGTCAGCAAACATTCATATGCTTGCTGCTACCTCTGCCTTCTTTTCAGGACTAAAATCATCCAGAGATAATGGACTCTAGGGAGAAAGTAAACAAATTAAACAGGAACAACACAATTCCTCAGAGCAGGTTGGCAGCATGGATTCTACATCCCAGGTTTGTTACACTCTGGTGAGAAATCTTAGAGGGGCCATTATTCCTTGTCAGGGGCAGCATGAGCAGCATGTAAAGGGTTCATATTCAGCCTTGACAAACTGAACTTACTATTTTGTTTAAAAATAGCATCCATCAGAGTGGGAGGGGATTTTTGGAAGGATAATATACAGTTTTGTCACTTTGTTTTGCTGAATTTGGATGCCTACCATTTACCCTATGTAGGTTGCAGTAATGAAAGAATCAAAGAGTCTGAATTTCAATTCATAAACTCTGGATTTGAGCCCAGATCTTATCTTACTAAGTAGGTGGGCAACTTTATAATTTTTGATATTCAAATCCCTTTGTTTAATAAAGAAAATACCAATACCACAACATTTTAAAGACCAAAAATGAGGGGATATACATAAAAATACTTGGAAACTACAAAGTAGTGTAAGATGTGAAATTAGTATTAGTATTAACATTGAATTAGACTAGTTCTTGGTTGCATTCAAGATATATTAGGGTAAAACTGCATATATATGTAGGTAACAAAGATGGCAAACCTGATGCATGGCAGATGAAAAGCTTAGTCCCTCCATGTTAATTACCCTACCTGACTTTTTCTATTTGTTTCACTCCATCAGTGGTGACATTTACATTGTGATTTCTTGAGTTCATTTTTACTTGTTTTTATTTCTCCTACCCTGATCTTCTTTTGGTGCTTTGCTTTTCCAATTTTCTGTCCATTTATAAGGCACATGCTAAATAAATAATTATTATCTGATAGCTCACTCATTCATTGACCCATTCATTATTTATTTATTTAAATCCTTCTTTCTTTAAAAATGCTGTCCACTTACATTTCCAATGGAACAGCTATTTGGAGTATACAAATATGAAATGAAATTGTTCCTTCCTGAGGTAGCTTGCAGTTAACTAAGGAAGATGAGTTAGGTATACAAGTGACATTAATGAAAGGGAGAAAGGAGATGAGTACTGTAAGTAAAGGACAGATTAATTATGGGACATTAGAGGAAAGCAAAAACTCCCCAAGGATGAGGGATATGAAGACCAAAGTAGCATTTGAGCTCCTTCATTGATATGGGGATATTGGCAGGGAAAACATGCAAAAGAAGTATTAAGAGTATGGGCAAATTACACAGTATGGTTGGAAGAAAGTAACCATTTAACACTGTTTGGTTTAAGTTACAGGTAATGAAACTGTAGCAAATAAATTTAAGAAATAAAATAAATAAATTAGCAAATAAGAAAAGTACGCTGGGTCTAAATCATGAGTTTTTTTGAATGCTAGACTAAAGAACTTTGATTTCATTCAACAGGAAATCAGAAATTGGAAGCTATTCTGTAGGAAAGGGGAAGCCAAAGACTGATATGCTAAACAGGAGTTAAAATGACAGAAAAAAGAAAAGAAAAGAAAAAAAAGAGAGAGACAAGTGAAAAGATTATGTGTGAAACAAAGAAAGCTCATGTTATCTTAGTGCAAGTGGGAATAGCGACTTCAGAAAATTACTGAGGAGTCTGGAACTCAATTAGGATCATGATTATCACTTATTAGGTGATTTTTCTGTGCCAAGAGTTCCACATACATTATTTAATCTTATCCTCAACAGGCCTAAGAGAAAAGCAATTGGCTCCATTTTGGAGAGTGATAACTGAGGCCCAAGACAATACAGTTGGGGAGCAGGGGAGCTGAGATTTGAACCTAGGCTGTCTTAGTCCAGAGTTGTACTCTTAGCAACTGTGCTATTCTAGAACCCCCACAACTGACAAGGAGGCATGAGAAAGGCAGGATTCTGACATGATAGCAGTTTTCCAGCCTCTGTGACAGAGAAATGCAGATGATAACCACAGAAAAATGACACAGAATGGAGACAAAGTCAGTCTGTTTTTGACATGTTGAGTGTCATACCTTATGAATCATAAAAGTGGAAATGTCTAGCAAGCAGATGGAAATGCAGGATGAACTCATGAAAGGGGTCTGGAGAGACACAGTTCAAAGTTTTCTAAAAGGAGGTGACAGAGGATGTGAGGAAAGGGCATGACAAGAGAGTGACTAGAGGGAAAGTGGGCCAGGGGCAGGTCTTTGGGAAAGTCAGAAAGGCAACTGTGATTTCTGCATGAAACAAAAGCATAATTTCATATCAGAGAATTGAAAGATCTTCCAGACTAGCAATTCTCTCCTACTTGGAGAAGCCACTGTACTGCAGGGCACCGTAAGCCTGTAAATCAATTAAACTCAAATTACAAAGTCAGATGGCATCTTTTCCCATCGTGACATAAAACCTGCTAAGATGAAGAATTTCTGCCTGGGATAAGTTAAATTTTTCGTAAGTTGCTATCTCACTGAGCTGTTTTTCTTCATATAGTTTCAATAACATAGAGGCAGATTTGGAGCTTGGAAGGGTCCTTAGAGATCACCTGGTCTGATATCCTCATTTTATAAATGAGGAATCTGAGGCCCAGAGAGGTGACCCTAGGTGACAAAGCTAGCTTTTCCATAAATGGGTTCATATATATTTATATACACTCACCAAATGATTGGGGACCAAGCAGTTTGTATTTTATAATGATACTTACCTGAGAGTATTACTGAGAAGTGATTTATAATATGTGGCCACAAAGTTTATTGAGACTTTAATTTGTGTACATTCTTCTCTTCCTTTACCAAGAATGTAGGCATCATTTTGTTTTGTTTTTCCCCAAGGAAACTGTGGTTGCAGGCATGAAAGCAGAGATTGCCTACAAACAAATGATATTCATGGCTTTTAACCCATTCCATGAGAGGATGGGGGAAAGGGAGAATTATCTTCAGTTGAGAAAAGGGAGAAGTGAAGTAGGACAGAAGGGAAAAAAGAAAAGGAAGTGATGGGGAGAGAAGCAGGCAGATATGCCTAAGGGTTGAAAGCACCTGTCCTCCACTCTCCTGAAGACCCCACTGAGTCTCAGCCCAATAAGAACTGATTAATATTTTACAATTCTTTGTTTTACACAAGGCCCTTTTGGCTATTCTACATGGTCTCTTTAAACGTCCTGCCCTCTACACCCATTATCCCATAATCTAGCAATAGAAGTTACCTTTCCAAACCTCACTTATTCTTTGAAAGTATTCTATGTATTGACCCAATAGCATTAATCAGGATCACCATAGAGTCTGAAAAATAATGCATTCATATCACTATGCCTTTTGTTTTTGATGCAATGCTAATTTTATTTTAAATAATTTTAATTTTAGTAATATTTTGAGAAATGTATTATTGCCATTAATATTCCTCCAATATTCAGGTAAACTTATATTTTAGCAAAGTGAGCCATGTTCTGTGGCAACAAAGACTTACACCCAGGATTATAGGTACTAAGCAGAAATGATAGGTATAAATAATAAGTAGGAATTCGGAAAAGGAAGAGAATACTTTTGAAAGATTCTACAAAGAAAGTTTTGTAGTGAGGATACAGGCAAAACTAGGCTTGAAAGTTAATATTTATAACCGAGGACATAGAGGAATGCTGAGTTTATTTTGGCACATTGAATAAAGAAGAACTTTTGTGAGAATGGTTAGAATATATAAGTAATTGGGAAAAACTGAATTATATTTGAATATTCTTTCTTCTTGGGAATGAGAGCTGGGCCTGAGACTTTGAGAATAATTCCATGGCATGTAATGGAAATGGTTCTTAATTGAGGGTACAACTGGAAATCTTTAAAAAATACAGACGCCTGGACCTCAATTCTAAACCATTTAAACAAGAACCTCTGGAGATGGGATCCAGAATGGGTATTTTTTTTTAAACTCCTCAGATCTTCCTCAGGTGCAGCAAGGTCAAAGACTACTCAACTGGAGATACTGAATGGGGGGTCGGGGGTGAGACGGTAGGCAGAATAATCACCTCCAAAGATGTTCACAGACTAATCTCCACAACCTATGATGGTTAACCTTACATGGCAAAAGGGACTTTGCAGATGTAATTAAGGCCTTTAAGATGGGAGATTATCCTGGATGACCTAGGTGGTTCCAACATAATCACAAGTATCTTTTTAAAAGGGAGGAGTGTCAGAATCAGGTAAGTGACCATGGAAGAAGCTGGAGTGATGCAGGGTTATGAGCCAATGGATATGGGTGGTTTCTAGCATATGTAAAAGGCAAGGAAATGAATTCTCCACTACAGCCTCCAGAAGGACTGCAGTTTTGCTGACTCATTTTCGACTTCTGAACTCCAAAACTGTAAGATTATAAATTTGTGTTGTTTGTAGCATTTGTAATAAGCAGTGAAGGGAGACTTACATTAGTGGCTGCTAAAAGAGCTAGTACCTAAATGATCATGCTTCACGGTAAAAGAAGGATCAAGATGTACAGGCTCCCATTGGGCCCCTTTGTGTCACGTGCCCTACCACCCTGTGAACCAAATGCAGATATTATGGAGACATTACCTCTGCCTCCTTTATATCTTTAAAGTAGTACCAATCTCTTGTCATTTCACCTGAAATATTGTCACTATCTTGCCTGTGTTGGGGTGTCTGTATGTGGGGAGGGGGCAAGTTGTCTGAGGCTTCCATTTCTTGCCTTTTCCACCATGATAGATTATACCTTATAGGCCAAAGATTTTACCTTATAGGTAGGAGTTATGCCAATTGCCAAGAATGTTCATGAAAATTATACATTTGCCAATTAGAGAAGGGACCATTTAACACTTGTGTGCAACAATCCTCAGAACGTTTGGGTGTTCCCTTTTCCCTAGTATATAGTCATTCAAGTAAATGGCTGTAGGTCTTTTTGGGAAAAGACAAGGTAATCATTACAACTGGAGTACTGCAGGATACTTCTTTGGGATCTACTCTGTCCTTTATTCAGTGAGTTCAAAGCTGGAAAACTGGCTCACATTTGGATATTGGACAAAAGGTTGAGATATTTTAAGACAGCTGCCTTAAGTCTCCTTCCTTCATTAACCTTCCTTGATTTGCTGTTGCTGTTAGAGAGATGGAGCGATACCCTCATTAAGTGTGCATGTACCTTGATCCCAACAAAACTTTTATTTTAGCCACATCTGTGGCTCTCTGCTTACCGTGCTTCTCTGATTGTCATTCCAACCTGGCTGCTCATGAGAATCATTGAGCTTACCTTGGTTTAAGCTGTTAAGAGCCACTATCTGGACTCCATTATTTGGAGGGAACTTACCATCCCCATTCTTATCAATTAGACCAGTTTTCAATATCTTCCTCCCATAAATCCTAGCTTAGTAGGCTCTAACACTGGTGGGCTCCCATACCAGTATATTCCTTATTACTTTGCTAAATGATGTATCTTCTTAATTCTCCTAAAAAACATAATCATTTGGTGTTTTTCCAGTCTTACATCATATATCCACACTAGCATCAGGGAGAGAAGTGAAGCAAACACTTCCTTTCAAACTAATTGATACATTCTTAGTCCCTGCTTCAAGACTTCAACCTATATATATGTATACACACACACATACACACACATACATATATACATGTATACCCATATATACAGATATATATATATATCTGTGTGTATCTCAGCCATTCCCTTTTTTACAATTTAAAATGCTTTTGCTTCCTATATATTTTAAATTATACTAGAGACATTAGATTCTACAGTGACCCATTTACAAATAATCTTTGTATTCCATACCTGACTTTAGATAATACCTTTAAGTTATTCAAAACCAGTAAAACTATTATATGTTACTTAGTTTAAGTAGGATATACAATCTACAGTCTTAATAGACAAAGTACCTATTTTCTCTAGTAGCCTCTCAAGAACATAGGATAAGTCATTAGGCTATAAACAAAGATAATAACTCAGCTTATTGCCATCGAAAATGCTTCAGTATGAAATTTGCTGAAGTGTTTTAACACCTGAGCATTATAAGAAAAGTAAATAAGGATATTTTACTTAATGACCATCACTTCAAATAAAACATAACAATCCTTTTTCATATCCTGAACTCCAAGATATTTATATAATGAATGGAGCCACCCAAGCTGAACGTTATATTCTATTTTTCTTAGAAGGATGTTTATAAGACTATATCTTCCCTGTATAAAGTTTTAAAGGCAATAAAACCTCAATGAACTAATAAGAGTGAGAAACAATGACATTTGTGATCTCCCCAAGAAAGAAATGTGCCCAGATATTTCATCAGGATGCATTTTTCACATATTAAGCCAGTATCTCACTCAGCTGGAGGTTTTATGATCAGTCTTATAACATCTACCATTTTCAAACTCAGACATTATGGGTAATAATTAGGTACAATTTTTCAATAAGGAAAATTGTAGTTGAATTGCATTTTATATACATCAAATACTAAGTCCATTAATGTCTTGTAACAGACGGAAATAGATCTCAACCCTAACTGCAATTAGAATCACTTGGAGAGTTTTTGTTTTTAATACTAATGCATAGGCCACATATCTCAAATGATTCTGATTCAGTTGGGCTGGTGTGGGCACTGCATTTCACCCAGGGTTGAGAAGCATTGCTCCTGATCATCATGTAATAGTGTTTGGATTGCCCTAATGTAAACATTCAACTTCAAGTCTCAAATATTTCTTGCACCTCCAAAGTCTGATTATCTAATGTTTAAAATCTCAATAGGCAGGATAACACAACAGCAGATTAATTACTACAACTTATTAATAATCATGCTTTTTTTTTTTTGTATCATCCACTTTGGCTTTCTTTGTTTTTCTCAACTTGTTTTTTTTTTTTTACTTTGAGATGGAATTAATCCACAGAAGATATATCAAGGCAAGAAAAATGGGTTATTATCTAAAAAATGTTCAACTCATCTGCACAGTAGTAGAGAACATAATTTGGTTCTAGAAATTGGTATGGTAATGGGAAACCCATGTTTTGCTATGTTTAAAGGCCTTGTCCTCAGGGGAGAAATATCCATTAAATATTACTTCAGGCATATTGCTATGAAGATTTCATGAAGAAAATTTCATTCATATTCAATTGTGAAATTTTAGTTTTATCGAAAACTTTCAAAAGAAAGAGATGATTTACTATTTGAAAAGGTATCAGAGATGATTAGTGCAACTTCAAACTCAATTATCTTTCTTAAATCTTGTTCTGAAAACCAAATTCATTATTTCCTCTTCTCTCCTAAACGTTAAGATTATATAAGCCAGTGAAACAAATAAAACAAGGAATACTTAATTCATAACTAAACAGATTTGTTTGGGCTTCGTTGTCCCATCCCTCCTTGTTCTCTTAAATCTACTTAGCCTGACAACTTGCCACAACAACTGTCTTTATTGATAAAGCACATATCACCCAGGACAAATTTGTGGGTTTAAAAAATGTTCTTGTCATAGGAAAATTTATCCCTGGTCTTCAAACTGTATGTTCAGTCATATTTTATGATTTTGTTTTCAAAAGCTGTGGTTGCTAAAATTGATGAGCTGTACTGGTACCCACAGCATGAGCATCCTATTTCTTCAACCAAAAATCCATCACTTTATGAGGAGAATCAAGGTCAGGGGTGTGTGTGAATACAGAGTCTCTTTCACTCAGATGTGGGAAAGGAGAGGAGATGTGGAGGCTGGTAGCGGCGAAGCACTTTCCTGACTTGTTCTCAAATTTCCCAGATCTGTTTTAACAGTTTTTCTAGTTAGTCAGAAACCAAAGGAATGGAAAACAGCAGAATGCTGAGAAATCAGCCTTCATTCTTCCAGAGCATAAGAACTTCTTCGAACTTTAACCTGCGTGTGGATTCTCAGGCATCTTGCCAAAATTCAGGACTGTTTTGAGAGGTCTAAAGTGGGGACTGAGATTTTACATTTCCAACAGGTGATGCTGAGATTGCTGACCCAGTTACTTAGAGCACAACTGCCCAAGATAGTCTCTGTGTAAGTTCACCCCCTCAACCCTCCTTAAACTAATGCATTTTCCCAAGACTAGTGGTCAAATGAAACAGAGGGGAACTTGGGCATTTAGGAATTATTTATTCTTTTGCCCTATGAATGGATGTAGCAGGATGTGCCAAGCATCCTTAATTAAGCACCTCCTTACCTCTGATTACAGAACAAAGAGCATTCTCTTCAAATTTCACTACCCTGCTCTACCTAGCATATGAGGACTTTTTGCCATTAAAATATATTTCAGCCAGAAATTTCAAAGAGTGAATTTCTGATGAGCTGGTGATAAAACTACTCTCAGCCATTGGAACAGCTATATTCAGAGCTGAATTAAGATTTTGCCCATGTGTAAAGAAATGGAGTAAGCGGCAATAAGTTAATAGGTTCTGTCACTAGTAGAGCAAACTAACTGCTTTTATAAAAATTAACCCTGAACCTTATCCTCATTCAGTAGTTAATGAAGTTGAGAGATGGAATACTACATACATTATTTAAAGCAGTAATAGAAAAATCAAATAATTATTTCTTGGCTTCGTTCCTTGCACATTTTTAACTTTCTGCTTTCAGCATTTGGAGGTTGCATTGAATTTGAAGAAGCAACTGCTATAGAGTCTAATTAGTACCAACATTTATAGAATGCTTAATGTGACCAGGCAGGCACTGTTCTAGGTACTGGCTTAATGAATCTTCATGAGGTTTGTACAATTGCTTTTGTTTCCATTTTAAAGGTACGGAAACTGAACAATTTAGAAACGGGCCCTACATTACATAGCTGGGAAGTGTCAAAGGCAGGGCTTGAAATCAAGGGTGGATTGCAAATACCCATGCAGGTAACCACTCTGCGACTCTGGCTTGTTGGTTATACAGGTATAAAGTGTGGCTTCAGAGAGGCTAAGGAAGCTCCTCCAACACAGTCCTGGACCCAAATTCCTTCAACGAAAACCAGAGCTGCAGTACTTTGAATTTGCATTTTTCTTTCATTTTCCTTATCAAATTTAGCACAAATTACCTACAAACACTTACCCACTTGTATCCAGAAAAGTAATAACCCCCTTGTATAAATCCAACTGTTCATCTCTCCAGTCCCTATACCCATGTTGCCAAGTCCTGCAGGAAAAGATCCATGATTGTCCTGAAGTCATCACACATTCCTTATCTCCAGCCTTAGTTGTATGCTCGGATTTTCTTAGAAACCTTTCCCTTCAAGGGGTAATTTATATCAGTGCCACTCCTTGCAGTCCTGCCACCCCACTTTCTTCTCATTCTCAGCCTGCGTCTTTGGCTCTTATTTCCTAATAACCATTGACTCCATTAGGTGTGAAGTCCGATAAGCCCACCCCCTCTCACAAATATCGCAGTACATTTCCACCCAACCAGCCTTTCTCTGCTTCATTTTGGTTTCCATGGAAAGAATGCCCCACTTCCCATCCAAGTCTCACCTTGTACCTCTGCTATGGATCACAACCCCATTACCCTCCTTCATCCGTCTTCATCAGTCTCTGCTCTGCAACTTCTATGCCTTCTACGCTCAAGTTTCTCCCAATATTAAAAAAACAAAAACAAAAACAAAACAAAACCAAAAAAAGCAAACAAATAGAAAGAAATTACACTCAGTCTTATCATTCTAATTTTTAGCTAGGACTCTATATCATCCCTCATTTGCATCAAAATTATTTTAAAGAATACACACTTGTCTATCTTTACATCGTTATCTCTTGTTTTCTCCTTAGTCTTTGTTTTTATTGATTTTACATTTTTCACAATCACCAATGACATCATACTAAAATTTAATGGGCATTTGTCAGTTTCGATTTCCTTTAATTTCTTCAGCTTGGGGCATTACTATTACTTCCTTTCATTTTAAATTATTTCTTCCATTTTTTTTCTAGGATAACATTCTACCTGTTTTCCTCTGGTAAGACTGCACAGTGGTGAAATTGGGAAGTTAAAGAAAAAATGTGAAGACGTGACAATGTCATATATTGCTCTGATATAGCGCTATAGAATATGAACACACGTAGGCCCAGTGGAATAGACCATTCATTTCTGTTTTGGTTGTAGACTATTGCTCTGACATTTTCCTCTAAATAACAGAGAAAGATGTGAAACACCCTATTCTAAATCCCTTCGTTCCTACAGCTATCATAAAAACTCCTCCCCTGAGAGATGGGCCAGGTGAAAAATAACCAAAGAAAAAATGTTCATCTTAGGCAAAGTAATGCCTTTTGAATACCATCTAATCTGTTTGTGTGTGTGTCTAGCATTCACTCTCATAAGCAAAGTCAGAGAATTCCATAGTGGTGGTTATAGGGTGGTGCATCGCGCACCACATTTAGCTAGCTGAAGGCAAAGGCCTTAGTGTGGAAATCAGGAGTGCCTTTTCAGGAGACAGTCTCCCAATTCTGGGAAAAATTGATAAAGATGCTTTCCAGAATTTTACATGTTCCCGAAGTTATAGGTAACTTGAACAAGCCAGTTTGATAGGTTAAAGATTCTGAAAGATTTAAGTTGTTCATCAACTTTTTTCAAATCTCCCTATTTTTGCTTGATTTCTAGGCTTATTAACTCCCTGCCTCAGCTTTCTTATCTGTGAAATGAGGATTACCACAGTATGTACCTCAAAGGGTTGTTTGAATATTAACTATGTAAATCTGTTTTATGTGTTAATTGCTATTACTATTTTGCAACTTTCTAATTTCTGTCAACTTCAGTTTTGAGTCTTACATCCTGAAGAAATCACTGAGGAGCTTACACTTTCTCCTACCGACTAAATCAGTTAACTGAATGCACAACCACAAACAGGCAAATAAACAAACACCTTTAATCTTTTATATATGATCAGAGACAAGGAATCTCATAACCCCTGGATTTCTCATGACTTGAAACAAATAAGGCTGCCTAATAGAGTCACTGTGCTGATTAAATGATAAATTATGTGATGCGCTCTATATAGAGAATTGCTTCCTTGTTTCAATTACAGTAATTCTGATTTGCAGAATCCTCATTTAGTGCTGTGACTCTGTGTTTATTCTGTTCGCATTAACTGCAGTTAGCAGTGCTAGTGATGGCAGTAATAATAACTGTAAGGGTGATTTCTGTATTGCTCTACTCTATCAGATTAAAAAAAAAAAAATCAATCCAGTCTCATCTATGCCCTTCTCATGTGCTTGTACGTTTTTTTCTTATTGATCAACGCTGCTGCTCTTTTTCAGAAACTATCTTAGCTTCTTCATCTTCACTGCTAGACTATTATGTGCACATATTTTTCACAAAATTTTAAGAAAACAATCAACTCCATTCATTGGTTTCATTCACATACTAGTCAAAATAGTTTTCTGTGGATATAAACCTTTTAGCTTTTTGATATTTTTAATTCTCCACAAAAAAATATTACCTTGTGGAGATTCTAGATTTTCTCTTATTATCTTGGTACATATGTATTTCCTTTCTCTCATGGTGGAAAGGGTGCAGGGGTGTGTGTGTGTGTGTGTGTGTAGTGTTTGGAGTAGAGTAACAGATTCTAAGGGTATAATACTCAACATTAACAGAGAAATAACAGATTAACACCAATTAGTAATACCAATGAATCTAAGGACTTGGTAGGAAAAGTCCTTCCTTCCACTTTTTCATGATGCTTATGTAATACTCTGATTTCTTGCAGTTATAGATACTTGTGTTACTTCTTTGAAATTAGATTGGACTTTTCTTTAAATAGTTACCACTTTAATTCAAGTTTAGTAATATTCATAGAGTGAGGACTAGAAGCAAGAGAAAGCCACCATAAATAATGTACCTTGGGATAAATCAGATAGCTTACTGCTATAAACTTAAAATAAAAAAGCTCAAAGAAAGGAGTATTAGATGGAGAAATTAATTTTCTTTAGAGCAACATAGCTTTCCCCCCAAAGTGAGGTGTTTACCTGCTCTGAAGCCAATATCCAGGCAAGTATGCAAAATACTCACCATGAGGAAAGTGATTGTGTTCTTCACATCAACAGGAATAAGTAAAGTTCAGGCATTCCTAATCCCTTCCAATCAGGTAACGTGGAATTATCTTGGTAGAACAGATGATACCTTGCCTGGTTGTATCCCCTAAATTTCCTTTCCAAAGTTATTTAAACATGAATATTCATTACATGAAACATTCATGAAAACAACATAGAAATCCTGCAAATGTCTTAAAAACTAACTATACATTTCTTAGGGTAAATATCATGTAGTGAGTTTTTTTCTAGGTAGTTCTCTGGTTATTTTAAAGTTATTCTCCTTGTAATTTAAAGATAATTTAATTTAATAATTAATGATTTAATAATAATAAATTAATTTAAAGATAATAATAGATATCATTCCTAATATTTCATAACCACCCCCTATATTTGCCTGATGTATAATTTTACAGAACACTTTTACTCTATTATCTCCTTATCCTCTCACCGTTTCCACACTATACTGTGCAGAATCTATATCAAGGTAATATTAATCCTTTTAAATTATGTTTCAAGTTTTTATTTAAATTCTAGTTAGTTAACACACAGTGTAATATTGGTTTCAGGAGAATTTAGTGATTCATCACTTACACACAACATCCAGTGCTCATCACAACCAGTGCCCTCCTTAATGCTCATCACCCATCTAGCCCATTCCCCTGCCCACCTCCCTCCAGCAGCCCTGTTTGTTCTCTATACTTAAGGGTAATATTTTTTTTAAAGGTTTTTATTTATTTGACAGAGAGATAGAGAGCACCAGTAGGCAGAGTGGCAGTCAGAGGGAGAGAGAGAAGCAGGCTTCCCGCCGAGCAGGGAACCCGACGTGGGGCTCGATCCCAGGACCCTGGGATCATGACCCGAGCCGAAGGCAGCTGCTCAACCAACTGAGCCACCCAGGCACCCCAAGGGTAATATTTTTTTATATAAAGATTTATTTATTCATTTGAGAGAGTGAGAGCACAAGCGGGGGGAGGAGCAGAGGGAGAGGGAGAAGCAGACTCCCCACTGAGCAGGGAGCGCAATATGGGACTCGATTCTGGAAGTCTGGGATCATGACCTGAGCTGAAGGCAGATGCTTAACCAACTGAGCCACCCAAGGGTAATATTGTTCTGATTTGGCCTTCCAACTCAGTTTTAGAGAATTTGGAGGGCATGGAGATATGTCCTGTAATTTTGTTAGTTTTTTTTTCCACCAAGTATCTTCAGTAGGAAGAATACTTTTCTTTCCTTTACCCTTCTATTTTCCCCAATAAAAAGTTGGCAACCAAGGTAATTACCACGTTACATTACAGTTTATGCTGAAGCATTAGTACACGTTTCAAAGGATGTAAGTGCAACATGTGCAGCATAGGTCTTGATACTCCTTCCTAATCAATACTGGTTCTGTGTTGTTTTCTTTTCTTCCTGTTTTTCCCTCTTCCTTTGCTTATGTTTCATATCTTCCTCTCAGCACATTAAAATTAGTAAATAGCACACTGACCAACATTTGTTTGTCACAGTATTTCCAAAACTTACATGTCTACAGAACCTTTTGATTTCTCGTAATTCTATTAACATACCATAGAATTAGTATTCCCAAAACACTGGGCTAAATCCCAAAGTGAATGCCCCAGACAAACGTATAGAATATGGATAAATGAGCAATTAAAAGAAAACCACTAAAAGGATATATTTAAAAATGTCTAATGAAAAACAAGTAACTAGTCTTAACCAGGAGGTACATTCCATTTTTTTTGCATGGAGCCACATTGGTGAGCATTGAGAATTGAAGAATCAGAGCATCTGAGGTCCTCTCCACTATATTCAGCTTCCATGAGCCACCTGGGGTCCCTATGCCATTGTCTACCCAGCTGAGAGCTATGAACCATATATCTTCTCCTTTAGAAAAACAAGAAATCACTGGATCCACTGCAACAGTCCTCTGATTCTTTCAGTACCTCTTTTCTTTAAACCCTGAGGATATAAAGATAATTTGATTCTAACAAGTTATATTACATAATCATATTTTCAAAGTCTGATTCTCCTGTTAAAAACAAAATTATTTACTGACAATAAAACCAGTCAGTGGAAATGGGGGAAGGGAAGTAATGAATGTTCAGCACTCATTTGTACCAAAGGATTACTTGATAAGCATGAAGAGTTAGCTAATACCAAAGATTTGAAAGTAAATGATTTTATTAAGAAATAAAAATCCTAAATACTTCATTATGCAATTTCTATAATACATGAGAATGACTATCGTTCAATTATTATTATATTTCAGACTATGGTTTAAAAAGATATTTTCAATTATAGCCAACTTTCAATTATAGCCAATTTTTAAATTAAGCTACCATTAACTTTTTTATAATATTATAAAATATTTTCTTTAGTAATTTTAACTTGAATCATTAGGGATTCTACATTGAATAGCCCTGAACGTGCTGTAGACTGGCTATAGGAAATCAATAACTTGAAGCACTGCAGCCTTACATAGGTTTAACTGGGAACTATATGATATGGATGAACAGTTAATTAATATAATAACATCAAATTTATATATTTATAATATATTTCATAGAGTATCTTTTATTATGTAAAATAAACTGATATGCCACTTTCCAAATAAGTTGATGGGAGCTCAATTCTCCTGGGGAATACTAGGACACATACCTCAGAATTTTCCCAACTGAGGTATAAAAAGGGTCTTTACCATGTAATTCCCATCAGTCACTGGTCAGTAGAATGTTCTCAAGGAGCCTTAGTTCCCTGGTATTACTAATCTGTCATCCATGTATGCAGACCTAGTTCCTGAGTCAGAGAAAGTCTTCTTGCAACAAAATGCAGGTGCTAGGTGTTAGATGTGCTGGAAGACAGGCTGGGATGCAAGGAATAAGGAAAAGCTCAGAGGATATGGTAAGGCATTGATAGGGTCTGTTATGTTTTCTAGAGGAAACATCCTTTTAAAAATAAGAAATAAATGAAAGGCACTATTATGTAGTGAATAATCACAAGGTCACTGAAGGCTATAGGCCAGATGTCAAATCTAGACTCTGAATATCCTGGCAGGCTAATCTTGGGAAAATTATTTTATATCACTAAGACTGGGCCTTCTTATCTATAAACTGGAGAATATGGCACCCACCTTAAAATTTGTAAAGCCTAAAAGAGTTAATACCTAAGAAGTGTTTACCATGGAATCTAGTATTCAGTAAACTAAATATTAATGTCTTCAGAAGGTAGTTTGGTGTTTAAAAATATCATATGACTCACTGATATGAGGAATTCTTAATCTCAGGAAATAAACTGAGGGTTGCTGGAGTGGTGGCGGGTGGGAGGGATAGGGTGCCTGGGTGATAGACATTGGGGAGGGTATGTGCTATGGTGAGCACTGTGAATTGTGTAAGACTGTTGAATCACAGACCTGTACCTCTGAAACAAATAATACATTATATGTTTAAAAAAAAAAGAAGAAGAAGATAGCAGGAGGGGAAGAATGAAGGCAGGGAAATCGGAGGGGGAGACTAACCATGAGAGACTATGGACTCTGAAAAACAAACTGAGGGTTCTAGAGGGGAGGGGGGTGGGGGGATGGGTTGGCCTGGTGGTGGGTATTAAGGAGGGCACGTTCTGCATGGAGCACTGGGTGTTATGCACAAACAATGAGTCATGGAACACTACATCAAAAACTAATGATGTAATGTATGGTGATTAACATAACATAATAATAATAAAAAATACCCCTGCTATGTCATTTATCAACCTTATATAAGAGTAAGAAATCTGCTCTAAAGCATCTTACTCTGGCAACTGTTCAACCTGACCTTGAACCATTCTAGTTATAGGGCATACACTGGAGTGTATATGAGGAGTTTGTCCATTCCAGTTTGGGGCATCATTAATGGCTAACATGTTCTTTTTTATTGGAACTGAAATTATTTTTCTAATAAATAGCTTAATAGATTAAGGGGGCCTCAGACCCACCTCTAATATTTGTAGGACCTGTGGCATGAAAAAACATATGAAGGATCACACACTGATTGTATAAAAGTTATAATCAAACTAACACAATTGATACATAAAATATTTTTTGTTTTCCTGTTCTAAAAATATAGCTACATAATGGAAAAATGGAAATTTATGTTAAGATACCATATTTAGTGGACTATAAAGGTGGCAAAATGTAGTGTAAATAAACAATCTCATTGTGTTTTTCTGAATATTCAGTTATTGATGGGTCAGTAGTATATTGATGGTTAATAAATTAAAACTGACATAATTCATAAATTGTTATATTTATTCTTTGTAATCTTAGCTTTCACTTTATCAACATCTTTAATTATTATTATCACAATTTTAATATCATTTTGCTTTCTTGACAGTAATACTAAATTAGAAAACTTTTAAAAACAATCAAATGATTTTGGATCATTCATTGAAATAATGGTGTATCATTATCTATCAGAGCTCAAAGAACGGAAGTTGTAATTTTTTTAAAGTCAATTTTATTGAGGTATACTTTGCAAATAGTGATATTCAACCTTTTTAAGTGTATAGTTGATGAGTTTGACAAATGTTTAAAGTCATGTAACTACCAAAATAATGAAGTTATTTGATATCTCCATCACTCTAAGCAGTTCCCTAAGTCCCTGTTTATATAATTCCCTCTAACCACCTGCAGCCTCTGTCAGCTCTTCTTGAGTTATTGCAGTTCTTAGTTATTCTATAATTTCAATATGGAAAATTGTAGCCTACTGAGACAGTAGCCACTGGAATTGTCAATAAAATTCCTAAATTTAAAGTTATGTTAAAAAAGGAATTATAGGTTTATTTATTCTTTTTTTAAAGATTTTATTTATTTATTTGAGAGAGAGAATGAGAAAGAGAGAGCACGAGAGGGGGGAGGGTCAGAGGGACAAACAGACTCCCCGCTGAGCAGGGAGCCTGATGCGGGACTCGATCCTGGGACTCCAGGATCATGACCTGAGCCAAAGGCAGTTGCTTAACCAACTGAGCCACCCAGGCACCCAGGAACTATAGGTTTAAAACAATATGATCAAACACTGTAATGGGCTAGCAAATAGTAAAGTATCATTATAAAACATTGCGAAATATTTTAATTTCATTTTATAAATTGCTATCTTAAATTATCATTTTCACCATCTCTTGAGGCAATACATAGTTCCATAGATTATTGTTTACATTCTTCTTTCAAATTTTTCAATGTTAGAATATTACACAGAAAATAAAAGTAGCAGTATGGTGCCCAATTTATTCCAACTTCTGTTCATATACTTTGATCTATATTGCCAGAAAAAAATTATTCTCTTTAGAAATCAGTGTTGAGATTATTTGTACATGAATCTTATTCTTCATAGTCATGGTTATGGTGTTCTTTCCTTGTTCTAATTATCTTGTTTTTCTTTTTTGGAATGTTACTTATGTTGCATTTTTTCCACTCAGATATGTTAACCCTTTTTTTGCTAAGCTTTTACTGATATTATTAAAGATAAATAAGTTTATAACAAATAATGTGAATAGAGCATATTCAAACTTAAGCTTAGTTTCTGCCAAAAGACCGTAATTCACTTCATTTGAAGGTCACTCTTGTTTCATCTGTTTCTTCTATTGTATCACATCCTAACTAAAATAAATCTAATTGTTTTATTTTGGTGGTTATCTCTGGAACTACAGATTGGAAAAAGAGAAGCAAGCAAAAAAAAAAAAAATTGCTTAGCACCACTAGCCAAAGACACTCCATTCTCCAAGACTTTATTGCATTTTTGCTATTGGAGAGGAAGGATGCACAAATTAAATCGTTTCCAAGTTAAGTGTTTCCATAGCTGAAATCCTTCTTTTAGTTCAAAGCAGTGACCTAAAAAGGGGTTAGGGGCGCCTGGGTGGCTCAGTTGGTTAAGCGACTGCCTTCGGCTCAGGTCATGATCCTGGAGTCCCGGGATCGAGTCCCGCGTCGGGCTCCCTGCTCGGCGGGGAGTCTGCTTCTCCCTCTGGCCCTCCTCCCTCTCATGCTCTCTGTCTCTCATTCTCTCTCTCTCAAATAAATAAATAAAATCTTTAAAAAGGGGTTAGTAACACAATCTAAACCTTTAAACCCTTTGGCCATGGTTGCCTTTTGTTCCAAAAACGTAGGGCAAGATCTTTAATCCATTTTGAGTTTATTTGTATGTATGATGTTAGAAAGTGGTCCATTTTCATTCTTTTACATGTAGCTGTCCAGTTTTCCTAGCACCATTTATTGAAGAGACTGTCTTTTCCCCATTGTATACTCTTGTCTCCTTTCTCATAGATTAATTGACCATATAATCATGGGTTTATTTCTGGGGTGACTATTCTGCTCCATTGATCTATGTTTCTATTTTTGTGCTGCTACCGTATTGTTTTAATTACTACAGGTTTGTGGGATATCTTGAAATCTGGTTTGTGATACCTCTAGCTTTGTTTTTCTTTCACAAGATTGCTTTGGCTATTCAGAGTCTTCTGTGGTTCCACACAAATGTTAGTTTTATTTGTTCTAGTTTTGTGAAAAGTGCTGTTGGTATTTTGATAGGGATTGTACTGAATCTGTAGATTGCTTTGGGTAATACAGACACCTAAATGTGAGAACTGAAACCACAAACATCGTAGAAGAGAGCACAGGCAGTAATTTCTCTGACATTGGCCATAGCAACATTTTCCTAGATATCTCCTCAGGAAGGAAAACAAAAGCAAAAACAAATTATTGGGACTATATAAAAATAAAAAGATTTCATTTTATTATTATTATTTTTAAGATTTTATTTATTTGACAGAGAGAGATACAGCGAGAGAGGGAACACCAGCAGGCGCAGTGGGAGAGGGAGAAGCAGGCTTCCCACCAAGCAGGGAGCCTGATGTGGGGCTCTATCCCAGAACCCTGGGATCATGACCTGAGCCGAAGGCAGATGCGTAATGACTGAGCCACCCAGGCACCCCAACAAAAAGATTTTAAACAGCAGAGGAAACCATGAACAAAACAAACGTCAACCTACTAAATGGGAGAAGATATTTGCAAATTATATATCCGATAAGGGGTTGATATCCAAAATATAGAAATTTACACAACTCAATACTAAAAAAGAACAAACAGTCTAACTAAAAGGTGGACAGGAGACCTGAATAGGCATTTTTCCAAAGAATAAATGCAGGTGGCCAACAGACATATGGAAAGATGTTCAACATCACTTATCATCAGGGAAATGCAAATCAAAACCACAAAGAGATTATCTCCTCACATCTGTCAGAATGGCTAAAGTCAAAAACTCAAGAAACAAGGGCTGGTGAGAATGTGGAGAAAAAGGAACCTCCATGCAGTGTTGTTGGGAATGCAAACTTGGGTAGCCTCTGTGGAAAACACTATGGAGGTTCCTCAAAAAATTAAAAATAGAATTGCCAAATGATCCAGTAATTCCACGTAGGGTATTTACCAAAAGAAAACAAAAACACTATTTTGAAAAGATATATGCACTCCTATGTTCATTGCAGAGTTATTTCCAATAGACAAGATATGAAAACAACCCATGTGTCCATCAATAGATGCATGAATAAAGAAGATGTATATGTATACACACACACACACACACACACACACAAGAATATTATGCAGCCGTAAAAAAGGATGATTGTGCCATTTGAAACAACATAAATGGACCTACAGGGTATTATGCTAAATGAAATAAGTTAGAGAAAGACAAATACCATATGATTCCACTCATAAGTGGAATATAAGAACAACAACAACAACAACAAATGAATAAACAATCAAAAAGAAGAATCAGACCTTTAAATACAAACTGACGGTTGCCAGAGGAGAAGGGGTGGGAAAAATGGGTGAATGGGTGTGGGAGATACTGGCTTCCAGTTATCAAATGAGTTAGTCACAGGAATAAAAGGCATAGCATAAAGAATACAGTCAATGATATTTTAATTGCCATGTAATGGGACAGATGGCAGCTACACTTGTGAATGTATCACAATGTATAAATTTGTCGAATTACTAAGTTGTGTACCTGAAACCAATGTAACATTGTGTTTCGACTATACTGAAATAGAAAATAATGTAAAGCAAGAAATGTGGTAGAAGAATTTCCTAGAGGCCCGGAAGACAGTCACAAGAACAAGTGTTTGGGTTATAGGTCCCGCTGTGCCAGCACTGCATGCCAGATTCTGAGTGACAGGTACCTGACTATTCGCTAATACATTAATGTGTGTGTGTGTGTGTGTGTGTGCAAGAGAGAGAGTGAGATAGATAGAGAGAGAGAGAGAGAAAAAGAGATTCAGAGCTTCCTAAATCACATAGGTCAGAGCAGGGGGATATCTTGAATGGGTCTAAGGATGGTACTGTTTGGTCTAATCCCACTTCTTTATGACAGTCCTTAAGTTTTGGTGATGGCTATTAATGTTTTCTATTTTTATAGCTAAACATTGCTATTTTCTTCAACTCTTCTGTTGAAAACTTGGTTTACACCATGACCTGGAATTTGAAGTAAGTGATGGGCAACCACAAGCCTCCAGTCATTAGCACAGAATTTAGGAGGTCTTTCCTTTTGTTCACTTTTCTCCTCACATACAACTTCTTTCTTAGCATCTCCCCCCAAATCCATTAGCCTTGTCCAAAGAATGTCATCCCTTCGTCAGTGTGGCTTAGTAGCAATGCATCGTTGCCTGCAGTTATGCGGAGACTTTACCTCCCAAGTTTCTACTTTTTTCCTATTCATATTTCTCTTTCCTACTTATACACAGAGAAATACATATCTAGACTATAGACAGAAATATAAATAGAAAAAGCATAATGCTTGAATACAACATCTTTCATATTTGACATACTTTCTAGACATATCCACCACTCTGGCTCTCCTCCTCTGTACCTGAGGTTTTGACATCTGTCTTTAAAATGTGGTTGTCAAAGATTAAGTAATTTCAGACATTGAAATTCAAAGTAAACTGGGAGCTAAAATCTCCCTATTTCTCTACACCGTATGTCTATTTTTGCAATCTCCAAACCAATTAGTTTTATGGAGGTAGCAATTCTATACTGTTGCTACTATTAAATTTGTAATAAAAACTGGTAGAGTTTTTTCCCTTTGCATATAAACTGTTAAGATGGATTTATTCATTGAAGTTTGTGCATGATTCAAACAAGAATGTGGAAAGCATGGTGTAAATGAACTAATATCAAACCCAGAAATTCAGATGGGTAACAATACAATTCTGTATTAGTTCTGAGAAGTGAATGGGATTCCTTCCACTAGAGTCCCAATGGGAAATGTCCTAACGGAAGCAAGCCACGGGTCTGTTAATGCACAGTGACAGCCATTTAAGGAGGAGACAGAAGAAATGGGGGGAGTTTGGACACGATGAAGGAAAGAATCCATAGGTTGAATGGAATTTGGAGTGTGGTAGCATGTCTTTAAAGGAGGAAGGGAAACAAGACAGAGATGGGAGTTTGGGAAAAGGTAACTATCAAATGTGGTTCTAATGTGAGGCTGGCCAGGATGGGTGACTGGATGCAGGAGAATATGAGGAAGCTCAAAGATAATAGATATATTACTAAGAAGTGAGAAATTTGTGAATCAACCATTTCTAATGATTTCTACAGTGCCTATGGTGGTATGCAATAATATTTCACATGCAAATTTGTATCAGTACATGAAAGGAGACAGGGATTGAAACATTTTCAGATGATATTCTACATTATACCATCTCACCTTTTATGAAAAGACTTCATTTAAACCAGACACATCCAGAAATCCTTTTATAATATTGAGATTTATCATGACATCACTTTAAACAGTGGAGAAATTCATAATGTCAGTTTTGTATATTATATTAACTTCTATACCATACTTTGTTATCTCATCAAAATGATATTATGTGTAAATGGGAAAATCCAGGATATTAAAGGACAGACACCAATCCAAAAGTTACTCTTATATTGTCCTTTGATAAATAACACTGCATAAGCCCTAGGAGCACAACAAACTAGACCGAGTACATTGGCCTAAATGCTTCTGGACAAGAGTCTCATCCTAGTTTTCCTACCTGTGTGCCGAGGAAGAGTATATGCTATTGCTAACATTTCCTGCTGCACATGGAGTAATACCAGAGAGACAGCTGGATAATCTATATGCATAATAAAGGGAAGAACAACTTGGTTATTAAAAATAGACACTGGAAGTCTCTGGAACCTGTTCTCCTTGTCAAGAATAGGGAATCTTCAGTGCTGGTTCTGAAGTACCTTCCAGTCCCATCTCATAGGACTGCGGTTATTCTTATTCAACTCACGTCCTCAGATGTCTGGTCTCCAGAGTCTTAAATGATGCTGCATAACTGCTTTCTTATCAGATTGCACAAAAACTCATTCTTCAACAAAAGGAAAATAAACTGCTTCTGCTCTGCTCAGACTGAATACCAGAACATTCATCTAAATCCTCTTCATAGAACATCTGCTCGTAATAATGTATATAGTGGTGAAGACCTGGAAGCTATTAACATGTAACCCAATGTTGGCTTCTTCTGTATTTTCAGGGACAACAGGGGTCCATAAAGTGGGCCGTTAAATAAAAATTGTTCAAGTCTGTATCATGCACATCCAAATGCCTTGTTTTATGTAGTCTTATTCATCTATCTCATCCTGGACCTCTTTGAAAGCTGCACCTTCCTTTTGAGATTTAATCATATAAAGACCATTTGTAAAAAAAAAAAAAAAAAAAAAAAAAGTTTAAAATCTATTTCATAGGTCTACCAAAGCCTTAAAGTCAGCATACTGCATAAATTGCTATTCTTTTTCCCTTTATCTTGCCCAGTGATTGTCAACCATGGGTGACTTTACCCACAAAGGGACATTTGCACAAGTCTGGAGACAGTTTTGATCATCCTACCCTAGGGATGTGGGGTAACATGCATGTAGTGGGTAGAGGCCAGAGATACTGCTCAGCATCCCACAATATATAGGACACCCACACACATTCATTCACCATGAAAAATTATCCAGTCCAAATGTCAATAGTTCCACTATTAAGAAACCCTAAGCTAGCCCTTTACATTTCTGCTTAGGGAGACCTAAGCTTATTTCTTAAGTGATCTAGCTCTCTTTGCCCAATAATCAGCCAATTCAGCTTTGTTTACCCAGTTATGGGGGTCTCTGTATTTTGATTTGGCATGACGTATAAACCAAAAGATGTTTGGTAAGACATTAGTTTTTGCATCCGGATCAATGAGACTATTTGAATGAAGTGAGAAGCTGTTTAACTGGGATACTCTATTAGGGGCTCAGAATGGTGAAGCCAGTAACCCCATTTACTTATCACACATGGCAGGACATAGTATGAAGTGAGTTACAGGCTTCTCTTGCTACTAACTGTAGAATTTCTGTCAACATCAAGGAAGTTTAGGATTGTTCTAATCACGTCCAGGAAAAAGAAGTCCTAGGCCCAGTATAATATTTGTGATGTCTGAGAATCAAAGCTCCAACATCACCATCTAGGCCTTCACAGGATTTACTTTTGAGACAAAAACTCCTTACCTTTGCATTTCAAAGATGCTATAAATCCATTTGTTCCAGACTGCTTTCATCATTTTTATTTCACTTACCCTTGCCCATTTATTCTAGGTCATAATGATTCCCAAAGGTTTGTTCTTGTTTTTCTGTTGTTTTGATTTTCATTCTCCTTTTTCCTGCAGCTGGAAAGCCCTGCCCTTTACTTTTCCATCTGCCCAGTTGCTAGTCATAAAACTTCAGCTCAAGTACAACAAAATTTTCTAATTCGATACATGGCCATTTCAATATATATGAGGTTTCCCTCTTATTAAATTTTTTTTACAATTGCTCTCTACTTTCGAATAAGGGACAGGAGTGGAGTCACTTGGAGGGGAGGAGGGCTTACATACTGTTGGCCTCCATTTCTTTTTTTTCTTTTTTTTTTTTTAAAGATTTTTTTTTTTTTTATTCATGAGAGACAGAGCGAGAGAGAAAGGCAGAGGGAGAAACAGGCTCCCAAGGAGCAGGGAGCCCGATGCGGGACTCGATCCCAGGACCCTGAGATCATGACCTGAGCCGAAGGCAGATGCTTAACCATCTGAGCCACCCAGGCGCCCGGCCTCCATTTCTTACCCTGCTCTCCAACCCTGAGTATTCTGACACTACTCTAACCCCTCAGTGAAAATCAATCCTCTTTAGAAATGACGACCTGCAGCACTCTTTTGAGAACCCATTGTTTTATATTCTTACTCTTTGTATGTATTATTTTCTCCCAAGTCATACAGTAAATGTCACTTTATCCTATACCTCTTAGTAATCGACATTTTGCCTAGTAAAACTGCACTAAGACATAAAAATGTGTCAACAATAAATACTTTGTTGGGGCGCCTGGGTGGCTCAGTTGGTTAAGCGACTGCCTTCGGCTCAGGTCATGATCCTGGAGTCCTGAGATCGAGTCCCGCATCGGGCTCCCTGCTCGGCGGGGAGTCTGCTTCTGCCTCTGACCCTCCCCCTTCTCATGTGCTCTCTCTCATTCTCTCTCTCTCAAATAAATAAATAAAATCTTTAAAAAAAATAAAAAATAAATACTTTGTTGAAAATCACGTAGTTATAGATGATGAAGTCCCAATTCAAAAAAAAAAAAAAAATCTCATGAATGCTTCAGGATGAGATTTCCAAACTTACATATGTGCAGTTAAACAGCCTGGCTCGTTTTAATAAAAGAGCTTTATAGTCCGCCCCAGGATGAGAAGATAAATGTTAAAGAAAACAGTTTAGGTTTGATTGCATTAATATTTTATTGGAAGCAGCTAGGCAAATTGTAGATTGATTGTAAACAGCACACAATCAGTGGCTATGGAGAATTTCAGCATTCAGCCAGACTTCAGCTTCCTCAAGAAGCAACAGTACATTTGCAGAAAAATAATTCAAACTTTTAATTTCCTAATTTAAACAGAATCACTCACTTAAGCAATCTAACAGATTATAATTATGAAAACATGCCATGTATTTAGCAGCAACTTTCAGGCTCTCCTGCGGTCCACGTTACTAGTAGATTCAATGATGCTCTTTTTTTTAAATATTAATGTCAAGACTTTTTAATACATGAAACCATTGACATTGAGATCAAGCATTTAACCTCTTTAAAAAATGCTTTCTCCTTTTCTATCAATACGACAGGAAGCAAAACAATTATTCATGGCTATTAATACTGCTTTCAAATATATTTGCTACTTTAATTAGGCTATCTTGAATTAATAGATGCAAATGCAGAAACTGCAGCCTCTTTGTGGAATGATAGCGCATTTCTTGAGGGTCTAAAATACCACAGCCTGTGCTTTCAGAGGGAAAAAAATCATTATGCGTAATTTTACTCTGCTTGAGAAACCAGGAGACCAAGGTGGAGATGGGGTGTGTTCAGTTAATGTCAGTATTTATTAGAATCCTTCTATATGTCAGGACTGTGAAAGAACAGGAAAATGGAAGATGAGTGAGATGCCACTGCTCTCAAGGACTTTACAGTTTGGAGTTGGGATACAGTATCATCGGAATAGACATTAGGATAAGAATTGATAAGCAGGCAAAGAGGGGCTAGAGTTGATTAAAAGAGAGGAAGAGTAATTTTTGAATTAAGGGGAAGTTTAATTTTTTTCTAACCCCCAATTCAACTATTCCTGAAAAGTACCAAACTCTTCCCTCTCAGCCTCTTTTCCTCTCTTTGTCTCTCCCTCCCTCATCATGAAGTTCTTACTCACTATTAAAGGCATTAATGGATAATGGATATTACAACCATACCATTGTTAGATAGTTTTTTACATTCTTTCTCCCCCTCCTTTAATACATAAAACAGGAAGTTATTCTTTCCTTTCCTTCAGTCCGACACATGCCCCAGCTCTTATCCTGAGATTTGGTTGCTCAGCTCCAGGAGTTCTTACCTATCTCCTAGACATGTGCCCCATCCCCACCTGCCCTGCTCCTTATTGTCAGGTAACATCCAGTAGTACTCTGTGAAGTTTCTACCTCATAAACTGGACCTTTCTTATATCCAAACTCCCAATCAAAATATCTCCCTACTATGTCCAAATCCTTTACATCCCAGTGTTCTGCTAGGTGAAAGCTAGATAATCTGATGTAACAATTAGTACTGACATGCTAGTCAATGTTCCCACATGACATATATTTGCTCTTTGGGCTTTTCTTGAAAAAAAAAAAAAAAGTATTTTCCATAGTAGAAATTCTTAGATTTTAGGGAAGTTTTTCTTAAGACAGGAAAGGTATCTAGGCCCAAGAAGGGCTCAAACACATAATATTGTTATTCATCAAACTCATCATCTAGTCAGCCACATGTCCTGTATGTATTTACATCTGTTATTTAAGGATATCATGTATGTGCAATACACAGCAACAGAACTGAATGTATTTTAGCACATGAATGAAAACTAATGTAAAAAGTATTCAATCTAAATTTGCTCACAAATATCCTCAGCTCTTGATCATGTCCAAAAAACATACCAGCAAAAAGTATTACTATTACCTATTATTAACAAATATATATGTGTTATACCACATCCATAGTTTGAAAAAAAGCTATTTCAAATATTCAGTAGCACATGAAATAACTTTCCCTTGTACAGTGTTTCTCTCTCTAAGGATTTCAAAAGTCTCAGTAGGCCAAAATAGAATATACTTGTTTGTCTTGTATATAGCAGTTATAATCAATTACTGGTATTACAATAAAATCAGAAGGTGAACAGTTTCTATGATATGGAATATTCTACCTTAATTCACAGGAAAAACAGTAAGCATCTTTTAATAATTTCCTGTGCTTGAAAACTGGGACTTTTAATGCAAATATTTTTAAAAAGGAATTAGTTTCTTTAAGGAACAGTAACATAATGTCTCAGACCTTCTAGAATCTTCTAGATTAGTGGTTCTCAATTTTTATATGCACATTAGAATGTCCTGGGAAGCTTTACAAAATTGACATGTCTCAGCCACACTCTAAACCAATGAAATCAGAATCTGGGAGTGGGGTGTCATCACTTTTGGAAGCTCCATTGAGATCAAGAACTACTTTTCTAAAATGAAAACAAGATCAATCATCCTGATGAACATTCTGGCATTGGACATTTGAGAAACATTGTTACTGAGGAATGTGCAAACAAAAAAATCCCATCAATAGATAGAAATTTAAGAGTTGCTGTCCCACTTGGTTTCTTAGCCCCAAGTATCTTACAATATTGTTGGGATAAGAGAACTATGAGAGCCTGGTGCCAAATACACAAGGGTCTAGCAGCAGCATGGTAAGTAGCTAATCAGCTAATGAGCAGAAAAATGAATGCAGTTGAAGGCAGTGATAACAAGAAGGGCAACCACTGCTGCTCATAGTTCAAAGCCACATCCTTAGCTACCCACAAAATGATGCAATTGAGGTGATTTTTAGGATAAATGCACAGAATAATAATAGGTTGGGATCAAACACAAAAGTTTTTGACTTTCTTTTCAAAAGACCTGAAAATCAGAATCAGTCTATGGAGTAAACAGAAGAGGGGATATTACTTCCTTGGCCAATGTGCTTAACAGTGAAGTTCTAAGAGAAGATATGCAACTCATCCAAGATTACACAAACAGTATAATAAGCAGCACTCGAAACAGATTTACTTAATCCTAGTCCTACTGTATGTCTGCTGTGCTATTACAACAGTAAAGGAATTGATAGAATTAATTTCACTATGTTGAAAGAGAAAATTTAATGTACCTCCCTTTAAATGTCTGTAATAAATGCCTAGATGAATATGTTTGTTTGGGTAAAATCTGAATTGTCCATCTACATTTGATATTAATATTTCTGTGCAAGTAGTGCTATAAAATCATAAAGCAGGAAAGTAAATGATAAAGCTTCTAGGCCTGGTGTAGCAGGTAAATAAATGTATCTCTTATAGAGGTGAAGTGGGGACACTGAATTTATAAAATAGTAAATTTAGATCTAGATTTTACACTAAAGAAAACCTAAAACCACCAGTTTGTTTTCCTGAATTATGCATGGGAGATTGGGATTTCCAGAACACTCACACTGATTATTGCTAAGGGAATGCTGTAGACTTAACTGCACTATTAGGTGAAATAAATTGTGCTCAGAAGGGCAATTACATACACCCCATCCTGCAAACTCAATTCTCTCTTTAAATAGATTTGGTCAAAGTGTATAAAGATCATCCATTTCACTTGGAGTTATCTACAAGTTTCTTATGCCCTGCTAGCACTTTTAACAATAAATCTGAGCAATAGATTGCCAGCATAAAGCATGATCTTTTATTACTGACTTTTATCTTACAGATTTTTTTAACAGATGAACCTTCTTGATAAAGAAACAGATGTTAGAGCCAAAATGGCACAGGAAGCACTGGTTAGATGCCTTTGCTCTATCCTTCAAGGAATAGAAGTGTATTTAGGAAGTAACTCCAAATTTAACATTTCCTATGATGTTTATTCTCATTATTTGTTTACCAATTAGAATTTTCATGTAATATATATATTTGTATCTGAATATAAAATACAAATATTCTTCTTTTATCTGTAATTAGACACAGAATTTTTTTCTTCTTAAAAGTAAAAAGAGGGGGTGCCTGGGTGGCTTAGTTGGTTAAGTGTCTGACTCTTGGTTTCAGCTCAGGTCATGATCTTGGGGTTGTGAGATCGAGCCCTGCATCAAGGCTCCACAATTTGTGGGGAGTCTGCTTGAGATTCTCTCTGCCCCTCTTCCCACCCCATGCTTGCTTGCTTGCGCTTACTTGCTCTCTTTCTCTCAAATAAATCTTTAAAAAAAAGTGAACAAAGAATTAAAAGAACTTCCATTCACTGGTCCAGCATGTTAGAAGCTTGGTAGTCAACTACTCTATCCTAAGAACAAGTAAGAAGATGGACAAATAGAAAATTAATAACTCTTCTTAGATATGTAAGAGAGGTCATAGGGCCAACCATCCCCTCCAAAATTTAAGAGACAAACAGGCAAATACAGAGAATCATAACTTACCAGAGCAGAAACCCACAAGCAAAAATCTCCGTGGGAACCAGTGCTGGGATAGTGTAACCTGAACTCTAACGAACTGTGGGAGGCTCAGGAGGTACATGTCTGAGATAAAAACTCTAGAGGATCCCAGTGACGGTGGGGGCTGTGGAGGTATGCAAACTTTTGTGAGTTGTACTTATTGGAGCTCTAGCAGATTCTCACAGTGAATATCAGAGAAAAACCCCCTTAAGCTTCCAGAAGAGTGGGGGTAAAAAAAAAAAAAAAAACTACTTTGAAGTACACCAGGGTATGTTTTATTCTTAACAAGTTCTGCCCTCAGGAGAAACTATTTAACCAGAGCCTAACTTGCTGAGATTTTTTTCAGAGCCTAACTGACCTCAGGGAAGGGAAACACCTAACTCCAACTGGTTTTAGCCTTCCATGTAGGGGAAAGTAAATAACTCAAGCCTACTCTAGTCACTCTGTCCCATCGAAGTGGGAAACGGGAAAACTGAGAAGCACCTGTGAAGTTTATGGTGCCACAGGCTCATTCTCACTAAAAGACTGACCTAGTAACAGGATTACAGAATGCTTCCCCTCCCTGTTAACCTGAGCACCACATCACTAAAGACCTATTTACAGCAGTGCCATTTACCCAGTTCATCATGTCTAGCTAGCAAGAAAAAAATTACAAGGCATACTGAAAAGCAAAATAAAACAAAAGAAATGAAAAACATAGTTTGAAGATACAGAACAACCATCAGAACCAGACACATATACCAGGGATGTTGGAATTATCCAATGAGGATTTTAAAAGAACTCTGATGAATATGCTAAGGGCTCTAATGGATAAGGTGACAGCATACAAGAGTGGACATTGTAAGGAGATAAATGGAAATTCCAAGAAACAACAAAGAAATACTAGAAATCAAAAACACAGTACAGAAATGGAGAATGCCCTTGATGAGCTTATTAAATGACATGGCTGAGGAAAGATCTCTGAGGTTGAGAGTATCTCAATAGAAAACTCCAAAGATGAAAAGCAAAGAGAAGAAAGATGGAAAAAAAATCCCAACAGAATATCCAAGTGGGACAACTACAAAAGGTGTAACATTGCATGTAATGGGGATACCATAAGGAGAAGAAAGAAAAAAAAAAACAGTAGAAATGTTTGAAAGTATAATGACTGAGAATGTACCCAAATCAATGTCAGAAACCAAACCATAGATTCAGGAAGCTCAAAGCATAACAAGCAGAATAAAAACTTAAAAAAAAATACACATAGGCATATCATATTCACACTACAGAAAATCAAGGATAAAGAAAAAAAGTCCTAAAAGAAGCCAAAAGGGAAAAATACCTTACCTATAAAGGAGCAAAGATAGAATTAAATCTGACTTCTTAGAAACTATACAAGCAAGAAGAGAGTGGAATGAAGTATTTAAAGTGTTGAGATTAAAAAAAAAAAAACTAAAATATTTCACCCTGCAAAATCATCCTTTAAAAGTTAAGAATAAGTCTTCTTCAGACAAAAATTGAATGTTAAAAAAATAGAATTTGTTGCCTTTTGACCTGCTTTTTAAGAAATCTTAAAAGACATATTTTATTTTTTTATTATGTTATGTTAATCACCGTACATTACATCATTAGTTTTTGATGTAATGTTCCATGATTCATTGTTTGCATATAACACCCAGTGCTCCATGCAGTACGTGCCCTCTTTAATACCCATCACCAGGCTAACCCATCCCCCTCCCCCAGAACCCTCAGTTTGTTTCTCAGAGTCCATAGAAAAGACATATGTTAGAGAGAAGGAAATGGCATAAGTAAGAAATTTGGATCTACATAAAGTAAAGAACATCACTGGAGAAGGAATAAGTAAAGATAAAATAAAATCTTTTATTTTTCTTATTCTTAATTTATCTAGCAGATAATAGTTTGTTCAAAATAATAATAGCAACAATATATTTAATTATGAATGCTTATATATGTTCTAGAGAAAAAACAAAACTGTTTCCCTCCTGTGTGTCTCCTTTATTATTCACAAACACTCTGTTCACCAAATGTGTGGGGTTTGTTCCCCAACCAAGCAATTTTCTGTTACACTAGCTGAGTGTCCTCCTATTTAGCTCAATTCTGACACTATCTACCTAAAGATGGTGTCAAATCCCACAGGTTAAGGTTTCAGTCCCACAAGACTACCCCACCTCACTTCAGAGGCCAATCACAAGTCTAGGTTGTCACCTGTGCTTCTGATTGCCTATATATTCAGAGGTTCCCACAACTTCCTCCTCCAGTTTGATTAATTTGCTTGAAGAGCTCACAGAACTCAATAAAACCCTTAGTTTCACCAGTTCATTAAAGGATATGATAAAGAAGTTAGATGAACAGCCAGATAAAGAGATACATAGGGCAAGGTCTAGGAGGATTTCTTTTTCTTTTCTTCCTTCCTTCCTTCCTTCCTTCCTTCCTTCCTTCCTTCCTTCCTTCCTTCCTCCCTCCCTCCCTTCCTCCCTCCCTTCCTTCTTTCCTTCCTTCCTTCCTTCCTCCCTTCCTCCCTCCCTTCCTCCCTTCCTTCTTTTCCCTTCCTTCCTTCCTTTCTTCCTTCCTTCCTGTTTCTTTCTTTCTTTCTTTCTTTCTTTCTTTCTTTCTTTCTTTCTTTCTTTCTTTCTTTCTTTCTTTCTTTCTTTCTCTTTCTTTCTTTCTTTCTTTCTTTCTTTCTTTCTTTCTTTCTTTCTTTCTTTCTTCTCTTTCTTTCTTTCTTCTCTTTCTTTCTTTCTTTCTTTCTTCTCTTTCTTTCTTTCTTTCTTCTTTTTTTTTCAAGAGTGGAAGGTCCAGGAGTATTTTGAACGCAGTAGTTTCTGTCTCCTCCTGCTGGTGGAGGAGATCTTCCAGGTTGATGGGTTCATCAACCTGGAAGCTCTCTGAACACCATACTTATGGGGTTTTTATGAAAGCTTCATCACATAGGCAAGGTCAATCATTAACTCTATTTCCGGCCTCTCTCCCCTATCCGGAGAATGGGGAATGGGGATGAAAATTCCAAGTTTCTAACAATGGCTTGGTTTTTCTGGTGACATGCCCCAATCCAGGAGCCATCCAGGAACCCACCCAGAGTTGCTTCATTAGAACAGAAGACACTCCTATCACCCAGGAAATTCCAAGGGATTTATGAGGCCTGTGCCAGGATCAAAGACCAAATATTAGAACAAAAGATGCTCTTAGTGTTCTTATCACTTAGGAATTTATAAGAGTTTCAGGAACTCTGTACCAGGAACTAGGGGGAGAGATTAATACATATATTTTCTATCATCTCACAATATATTATATCTATATCTTTATAGTATGCTCATGTACAAAAGCAATAACACAAGGAATGGGGGAAGGAATTAATATTATTTTGAATAAGATTATTTTGTTATTATAAGGCACTTGTACTACTCATGATGTAGTTAAATGACATTTGAAAGAGTACTTGGATTAGTTGTAAATGTGTATTACAAACTCTGGGGCAACCACTGAAAAAAAGAAAAAAAAAGAGGAGAAACTGATATGCTAAGAAAAGAGAGAAAATGGAATCATATAACATGCTTCATTACAACCACAAAAGACAGAACAAGAGTGGAAGACAATAATAGGAACAAAGAAGAGCAAAAATGGAAAACAGTAACAAACATGGTAGATACTAATCCAACTACATCAATAATCACTTTGAATGCACCAACTAAAAGACAGAGATTGTCAGAGTGGATCAAAAAACAAGACCTGAATGTTGTTTATAAGAAACTCACTTTAAGTATAAAATAACTTATACATATAAAGTAAATGGGTGGAGAAAGATATACCATGCTAACATTAATCAAAAGGAAGCAGGTGTAGCTATATTAATTTCAGAAATACCAGTCTTAAGAGGAAGAAAAGTTATCAGGGATAAAGGGGGTATTAAATGATGATAAAGGAATTAATTCTCCAAGAAGAAACATCAATCTTTAACAGGTATGTGCATAAAAACAGAGTGTTATGTGAGGCAAAACCTGATAGGACTTCTAGGAGAAAAAAACTGAATCCACTATTACATTGGAGACTTCAGTATGATTTTATCAAAAACTGGCACTCCAATAGGCAGAAAATTAGTAAGGATATAGTTGAACTCACCAGCACCATAAATCATTAGATATAATTGAAACCTATGGACTATACACTCTTCTGAAGCTCACATAGACCATTCACAGAGATACCCTACATTCTGGACCATAAAATATGCCTTATCAAATTAAAAAAATAAAAATCATACAATGTCTGCTCTCAGACATTAGAAAATAGAGTTACCTATAAAAGAATAACAAAAATGTAGCTGGAAGATTGCATATACTTAGAGATTAAATAACATACTTCTAAATAACACACAGATCAAAGAAAAAATCTCAAGAAAAATAAAAGAATATTTTGAACTAAATAAAATAAAAACAACTTATCAGTTTTGAGGATGTAGTTAAAGTAGTACTTAGAGGGAAATTTATAGTAGCTAATGCATATAGTAGAAAAAAACTAAAAATCAGTAATCTAAGATTCCCCCTTAGAAAACTAGAAAATGAATAGCAAATTAAATCTAAAGTAAAAAAAGAAAAAGAAAATAAAAAGCAGAGCAGAAGTCAATGAAATTGAATACATGATATCAATAGGGAAAATCAATGAAACCAAAAGCTGGTTCTTCAAAAAGATCAATAAAATCAATAAGCTCTAGCTAAGTTAATTAATAAAAAATGGGAAAGGACACAAATTACTAATATCAAAAATGAAAACAAAGACATTACTATGGATCCCACTGACATTAAAAGGATAATTAAAGGGCTACAATGAATACCTCTATATACACAAATTTGATAACTTAGATGAATCAATTCCTTGAAAGACACAACCTGCCAACACTCACACAAAAGGAAACAGACAATATGAATAAGCCCATATATATTAAAGAAATTGAATCACTAAGAAAACATCTTTCAAAACAAAAAGCACCACACTTAGGTGAGTTCACAAGTGAATTGTACCAAATATTTAAGGAAAAGAAATTCTCTACACTCTCAGAGAACAGAAGCAGAGAAAACACTTCCTAATTCATTCTATGACACCCGCATTGCCCTAATACCAAAACCAGAAGAAGCCATTACAAGAAAAGAAAACTATATACCTATATCTCTCATGAAAAAAGATGCAAATATCCTCAGCAAAATATTAGCAAACAGAATCCAGTAACATATAAAAATAATTACCATGATCGAGTGGGATTTCTCCCAGGCATGCAAAGCTGGTTCAACTTTGAAAATCAATTACCATTATCCACCACATTAAGAGGTCAATGAAGGAAAATCACATGATCATACCAATAGAAAGAGAAAAAGCACTTGACAAAATTCAGTACTCATTTATGATAAGAACTCTCAGTAAACTAGGAATATGGGAGGGTTTTTTCCTTAAATATTTGGTACAATTCACTGCTGAATTTCCTCAGCTTTAAAAATATCTACAAAAAGCCCACAGCTAACATCATTATGAATGGTGGGAAATGCAAAGCTTTCTCACTAAGATCAGGAACAAGGCAAAGATGTCCCATCTCACATCTGCTTCTTAATATGATACTAGAACTCCTAGCTAAGTGTAGTAAGACAAAAAAGGAAATAAAAAGTATACAATTTGGAAATAAAAAAAATCAAATAGCCTTTGTTTGCAGAAGACATTATTTGTCCATTTAGAAAATCTCAAAGAATCAACAAAAAAATTCCTGGAACTAGTAAGTGATTATAGCAAGGCTCCAGGATACAAGGTTAATATACAAGAGTATTGCTTATTTATCTACCTGCAATGAACAAGTGACATTCGAAGTTAAAAATACAATAGCATTTACTTTAGCACCCTCAAAAATAATATATGTATGTATAAAACTAACAAAATATGTACAAGATGGACAACTATACAACTCTGATGAAAGACATCAAAGAAAAAGTAAATAAATGGATAAATAATCCATGTTCTTAGATAAGAAAACTCAATATTGGCAAGATTTTGGTTCTTCCTAACTTGATCAATAGATTCAATGTAATCACAATGAAAATCCCAGCAAGGTATTTTGTGATACTGACAAACTGATTCTAAAGTTTATATGGAGTGGCAAAAGACCCAGAATAGCCAACACAATATTAAAGGAAAAGAACAACAAAGTTGGAGGACAGACACTACCCAACTTCAAGACTTAAGATGAAGGTACAGTATTCTAGCTAGTATAGGACTGGCTAAAGAATGGACAAATAGATCAGTGGACTGAAACAGAGTCCAGAAATAGAACCACATAAGTATAGTCAACTGACCTTTGACAAGACAGCAAAGGTGGTACAATGGAGCAAAAGTAGTTTTTCAGTAAATGGTGCTAGAACAACTGGGCATCCACATGCAAAATAAATAAGTAAATCTAGACTCAGACCTTATGTCTTAATAAAAATTAGCTCAAAATGGATCACAGGCCTAATGTAAAATGAAAAACTATACAACCCTAGAAGACAATGTAGGAGAATACCTGGATGACTTTGGGTATGGTGATGACTTTAAATACAACACCAAAGGCATGATCTATGAACTAAATAATTGATAAACTTGACTTCATTAAAATTAAAAATTTCTTCTATGCAAAAGAAATTGTTAAGAGAATGAACAGACAAGCACAAACTGAGAGAAAATACTTGCAAAAGGCATTTCTGGTAAAGGACTACTATTGTATACAAAGAATTCTTAACACTTAACAAAAGTAAAACAAACAACTTGATTTAAAAATGGGCCAAAGACCCTTTACTTCACCAAAGAAGATATACAGATGGCAAATAAGCATATGAAAAGATGCCCCACATCATATGTCTTCAGGGAAATGCAAGTTAAAACAATGAGATACCACCACATATTTATTAGAATGGCTCAAATCCAGAATACTGACAACACCAAACACTGGCAAGAATGTAGAGCATGTGGCTCTCTCATTCATTGTTAGTTGGAATGCAAAATGATTATAGCAAGTTGGAAAACAGTTTGGCAGTTTCTTGCAAAACTAAACAAATTCTTACCATATGATCCAGCACTGGCACTCCTTGGTGTTTACCCAAAGGAGTTGAAAAATTAATGTCCACACAAAAACCTGCACATGGATGTTTATAGCAGCTTTATTCATAATTGCCCAAACTTGGAAGCAACCAAGATGTCCTTCAGTAGGTGAATGAATAAATAAACTGTGGTACATCTAGACAACGGAATATTATTCAGTGCTAAAAAGAAATCAGCTGTCAAGCCATGAAAAGACATGGAGGAACCTTATATCCATGATATTAAGTGAAAGAAGCCAATCTGAAAAGGCTACATACTATATGATTCCAACTATATGACATTCTGGAATGTAGAACTATGGAAACGGTAAAAAGATCAACAGTTGTCAGGGTTTGGGAGGAAGGAAGGATGCAGAGGAACAGTACAAAAGATTTTTAGGTCAGTGAAACAACTCTTTATGATACTATTATGGAGGATACTTGTCCTTATATATTTGTCCAAACCCATAGAACATACAAAACCAAGAGTCTACCCTAATGTAAACTGTGGATTTTGAGTGATATTAAGATATCATTGTAGGTTCAATGATTGTAACTGCTTTACCACAGGGATGGGAAATATTGATAATATGGGAGGCTAATGCATGTGTGAGGAGGGCAGGGGTATGGAAAATGCTCTGCACATTCTGCTTAATTTTACTGTGAATGTAAAAGTGCTCTAAAAAATAAAGTCTATTAAAAATTGAATAAACACTCATGAACTTCTCTATGAAATAGTGTCAGCATTTGAGGCCAAAATTACACTGGCTAAAAGAAAACAATACTCTCTTTCTCCTCTTTTAATTTTCAACTCTTTGCTCCCACTTCCTCTTCTAAGGCAATGGAAACTCAAATGTGTAATTTAGTACCACTGAGCTTAACTACATACATAAGGACAGTTATGTAGTATGTTGGTTGATCTATATATCATATGCAAAAGATTGAGCTGGGTTCTTGGACGTGCACCATCATGAATCATGTTCCCTGGGCCCAAGGAACATATAAGGCATCAGTTTTTCAGAGAAGGGTACATAGCTGAAGCTTAAACAGAAGTTTGCCAGTGCTTGTGGCTCGGGGGAATTTTCCAGCCTCACTTAATTCGGAGTTTATAAGCCAGAAATCAAGAAAATCTTTCAAGCCAGTTCTCTACTGCAGTGGTTTGAAATGTGGTTGCAGGCACCCAGTGGGGTATGTGAAGACTTTCCTAGAGGTTCCTGGGCATGAAGAGCTTTAAGGAACTTAAATCTAAAAATTTCAACTCCCACAAGTCTCTTTCCTCAAACTGTTCTGCCTAAGAATGTGCCTATTGTTAAGTCACAGTATGGAGTCTCCTTTCTGACAGCCTCTGTTTCAACTGCCAAAAAAATATATATTATTGTTGGTGTTGAAAAAGTGAATAACTCTAATGATTAACAAATGATTTTGCAAGGCAGGTTGTTTCAATGCTTTATTTTCAATAAAATTGATGCAGAACTTAACTGAATTCTCAGCACATAGATCATTAAAAATATTTTTTGATAATTGATCAATATGTAATATTTGGCATAGAACTCCATTTCCATTCTTTTTTTTTTTTTTTTTATTCATGAGAGACAGAGAGAGAGAGAGAGGCAGAGGGAGAAGCAGGCTCCCAAGGAGCAGGGAGCCCGATGTGGGACTCGATCCCAGGACCCTGGGATCATGACCTGAGCCAAAGGCAGACGCTTAACCATTTGAGCCACCCAGGTGCCCCCATTTCCATTCTTATCTATTAATTTATGTTGACAAGATTTTCAAAGTTTATAAAAATAAAAGAAATATAAAGAAATATAAAAACTTATATTTAGCCATGTAGTATTCAATTAAAAATTAACATCTGTTCCCTGATGCACACTATCAATTTTTATAATTCTTCATCCACCTCATAAGGAGATGCATTTTCAGTAAAATTTTCCTTTCATGTTACTTATTTTTAAAAAAAATTTACGTATTTCTATTATTTGATGACGTGTTCTAATAATCAGTGATAAAATAATTCAAAGAAAATCATAACATTTAAAACTTTTGAGTCACACAATTTATTAAATTTAAGCTTATATAAATATTTTTGATGCAAAGGAATAGGACAGGATGATGAAAGATGACTTTCAAGCTTAAAATATATTAGATTGGAAAAACACCTGTGGATTAAGTGCAAAGGAAATATGTGTTCAAGAAGAAAAATGTAAAATATCTGACTATTAAAATATTTTGTTCATATATATTTAAATCAATAATAGTAGGCTTCAAAAACTATAGTAGTTTCATAACCAGGTTATTTAAAAAATATTGATGCAATATTCTGTTTCAAATTATATATCCCTTCCAACTATACAAATTTTTAATAAAACATTTTGAGTCATTTAAAATATATAAGTGGGTACATACATTTTCAAAATTATTTTAAAAGCTATGCAAACAAAAAGGTTTCAGATGTGTAAAGCCTTGAGTAACATGGCCTCCCCAAAAATCTGTTCACAGGCCAACCAAGTCATTTGTCCAAGGAACTTCCAGAGGAAGAGGCATAATTTGATGATTGGTTGAGTTGGCTTGCACTGAGTGGAAACAAATCTCAATCCCATTTTCCTTATTTAGACAGCTCTTTAGTTCCAGAGGTACACATATATGCAGATTTCTCCAAACCCCTAGTATGATTTGAGAGTAATAACAGAGGAGAATTCTGCAGGATCCTCTACTGTCCATGAGTTTGATGGTTTCTAAAAGTCAGATGTCAAAAGAATCAAATCAGGACACTGGTTGGAATGGATTTCAGTCTTGACAGCCAATAGATTTTTTTTTTTCTCAGTGGGTTATGTTTAGTAAGGATAGAGTCATTTGGGGCCCAAGCTCAATTTTTCCAGACCTCACTGAAACTCTATGTATAGAACTTAGTGTAAGAATGAAAAAAGGCTTGCATGCTCTCATTTGGAGGAGATGCTGTGGCTTAATCACCATTTTATTAGATTATGTATTAGAGTACTCTTAATCCAAAGTGATAATAAAGAGAGTTTTATATAATTGCCATATAAATTAATTTATTGGGTCACAGTCAAGAATAAAGTTGAAAAAATGTATAGAAATTTTCTTATTAACTTATATTAAGGAATGTGAATATGTAAAATTAATCTGTATTATCACTGCCATGACTTATTTTTATACCAATAATCCTTTAATAAAAATAATTCTTAACATAAAGATTAAGAAATCAAATAAGAAAGCTTAAGATTTAGCAAAAAATGTGTATGTTAAATAAGAAAAATGTATTTCAGACTCTAAATGGATTAAACGCTACTCTTCTTTACTGGTGTTAGGTTTAAGTACTTTCGGAAGCTCATTAAAAAAAGAAAAAAAATCAGGGTGCCTGGGTGGCTCAGTCAGTTAAGCATCCAACTCTTGATTTTGACTCAGGTCATGATCTCAGGGTCATGAGATTGAGCCCAGCATCAGTCTCCCACGCTCAGTGTGGAGTCTGCTTGTCCTTCTCCCTCTGCTCCTCCCCCCACTTGCTCTCTCTTTCAAATAAATAAAGAAAATCTTTAAAAATAAACAGAAAAAATGTTTTAAAGGGAGAGCCCAAACTTAAAAAAAAAAAAAAAAAGAACTTTAACAGAATTTGTGTTAAATCCAAGTCTCCAATGCAGCTCAGATTACTCCAGGCCAGTGGTGACACAAAGCTAATAAAGGCAAATCTTTGTAAGGAAGAAGTAGATATAGGTGATAATAGATTAGATAGATGCATAAATACATAGAAATAAGTATGTATGCATATAATTAATAGCTAAATTATATAGTACTGCACAATGAATGGGATTGCAGGGGACCCAAATAAGTCAGAACTGAGATTTCATTACAAAATTTGACATCTGTCAGTATTATTCCCAACCTTCCCCACCCCTCCACCCCCCCATGGGAACTATTGATACTCTTATGACAAGAATCTCAGTCATGTCTGAAGATACAGGGATTTTCAATGGAACATTTATTTTGATAAGAGGCAGAAGGGATTCCCTGGGAGAGGATTTGTCCCAATGCTACAAGGAAAGTGCAACAAAGTAAAACACTGACAACATGTTTAATGGTAACTCTTTCTTGATGTGTTCCAACTTTGATATCCTGGTGGTAAACACATGCACTTGGGAGTGAATGAAATACAACATAATTTAGTGCAGTGGGAACTGCATCTATAGTCAGTTCTTCCAAAAAGTGGGGAGCACCAGAACTCTGGCCTGAGAAAGACTGGAGGAGCCATGAGAGAATGAGATATGGGTTGAATGTATGATTGACAGTGCCACAAAATATGACAATGGGGGCACCCGGGTGGCTCAGTTGGTTAAGCATCTGACTCTTGATTTCAGCTCAGGTCATGATGTCAGGGTCATGAGATCGAGCCCTGTGTTGGGCTCCACAGTGGGCATGGAGCCTGCTTGGGATTCTCTCTTTCTCCCTCGGCCCCTCTCTGCACCCCCATCTGCTCACTCTCTCTTTCTTTCTCTCAAATAAATAATTAACAAAAATGACAATGTCTTTTAATAGTGGAAGGCAGTGCATGACATAGGGCCCAGAAAAAATTCCAGAGATGAATCAAAGAAGCTGAAGATATTCCCAGGCATAGACAGTGGAAGAACCTCCCAAAGAGAGTATCTGAAGTTTTCTCATCTTTGAGGTGGTCATTAACGGAACTAACAAAAATCTGCTCTAAGTGTTTATGTGACCTTATTTGCTAACTGATTAGCCTTGTAATTTTTACACTTTACCATCATAGTAACAAGGAAAAATCAGACAAAATCATTACTATGAATAAACACAGTGAATTACAAAATTATAATGTATTACTCACATTATTCCGAGTAACCCAGGTGGTTTGCAAATATAGAACCAACACTGGATAGGGAGAATGAAAGTTACCTCATTTTGGTGGCTATAGAGGAAAATAAAGACAACCTTCTGAATATATCTAATAGTTTTAAAAGATATTAAAAAATATTTAAAAATTGTGAAAGAAAAAGGTAACAATAATAACAAATACTGGGCAGCCATGTGCATGACTGCTATGGTTCCGAAAGATTGTCTTTCAGACAACATAATTCAGTAATGCCACAGAGCTACTTTGTATCTGTGATGTGTCAGGCAAGCTGCTGCACTGGCCATCCGGCAACAAACAGAATTCACAGTCTCTGCCTCTGCGAAGTTTCCATCTTAGTACGTTTGAGAATACCTTGGAGGAACAATACCAATGCATCTTCAATGAAATAAACTGCAACACTGTGAAATCCAGTAAAATAAATTAAACATGTATCAAAATCTCTTATCCACAACTGTCTATATATTTTATCAGTTGTGAAAAACTGAAATTCCTTTTGGATTTTAGTGGTTACCACGAGAACAATAGAATCAAAGTAAGGCTTTGTTTTTTGTTGTTCATGAACCCCACAACTCCCAAGTGAGGGCTCTTTTTTAAAACTAGGTACATGGTTTATGCTTCAGGCTTAAGCAGATCACTATCTCCTCACAACTCAAATTCAAATTGTAGGAACCCTATTTTTAAGGATTGAAGGGGCCTGGGAGAGACTGTATCCCAGAGGTAAAAGGGAATAGATATAAAAACTCAGAACTATTAGCATATTTAGTGATGACTCTTTTTTATTATTGGGCATTCTGAGATATAAAGAAAAAGGTAGAGAGAGAACAGAACGTAGGCCCAGTCCAAATTATCCAATCAATTAAGCTCAAATAGGAAAATGCAAAACCTGACTGGTTGTGTTCCAAGCAGTAGGCAGACAATGCCATGATGGGGTGTCTCCTGTAAGGAATAGTAATCTCATTGAACCTGAAAATATGAACCAGTGAATGTCCTGAGCTTTAATAAAACAAGCTGCTATCTCTCCTTTGGGACTACAGTTTTTCCAAAGTGGTGGGATGAGAATCCAGAAGCTTGAAGAAGGAGCAAGAGAGTCCCCAGCCCCATAAGCCAATATGTGACAAGTACAATAGTTGTTCCCATCTGAAGAGCCAAATCATCTGGAGGGTTATTAAACAAATACAGATGCCCAAAGCACACCCTAGTAGTAGAGAATCAAAATATCAAGAGGTGAGAACTAAACATCTATATTTTCATATAGCTCATGGTGGGAGGGATTCTGCTGCTACACTCAGGTTTGTAAATCACTACTCTAGAGAGTTTGTGAAAAATTAGTCCTTGCTTTCAAATCTCCTTATTAACTTGACCCACAGGAGGGAGTGTGACAATCAGAACTGAATAAGGTTACCCCCTCTCCTATAAACCCCTGAAATAGGCAAAGGAGGGACATGTCAGCAGACGCCTAAGGCTTAAGTAATCTGAATGGTCCAGGCCCTGTAACAGAAGTTGATGATTCCACCACTCCTCTGTTTTACACACTGACCCATGTTTTGAGGGACTTAAGAACCAAGCCACACAAAGCAGAGACCAGAAAAGAAATCTTTAGTTTTACTAGCAGTACTCTACCCAACTGTAAGATTTAGTATCCTTAGAGATAACCAAGCTTCTAAAAATAATTGTCTCCATATGCTGACTTCACTCCCTCAGCTCTTATTCATCTTTATTCTTAAAATATTTTATTAATGCACATCTACCTAAGTATTGATTTTAAATCAAATCTACTCTGCATAGTGTGGTTTTATTAAATTAAAACCAAAACCATATAATTATGCTCTAAGTCCTTTATTTTATAAATCAATTTAACCTAACCAACTTTATAAAATGATACTATACATGCACCTTGTTTTAACAGGAGAACCAAACTTGAATTTAGGGAATCTAGGACTTGCCCCAATTTATTTTCCCCTCCTAAGACTATTATAAACACAGGAGAGCCATTTCACTCCTCCTGTTCATAGCTTTCTCATGTGTAACGTGGACATCATATGCACACCAACATGGTCATTATCATTTAAAATAATAAGGCTCAAGTGTGACATGAGCTTGAAACAAGTTTGGGACTCATAACTTGGTGAAGGAATGAGTGAAAAGATAATGTCATGATGAAGACACAGAAGACTTGTGTACTTCTAAGTGTGGTAATAGTTTTGACAACACCCTCTTTCATGACGTGTGTTCTTTGTGTTCCTACTGTACCTGCACAAGTATCTAGTTTGCAAATGTATCTACCAAGGTTATAATTTCCTCTCTTATGCTGGGGCTGAAGGTGGGAGCAGTAGAGAAGAAGTATTTCTTGTTCAGAAGTTGCCAAGTCTCTCTTTCTCTCAAGATCTTTGTCTTCCCTCTTAAAGGCTAAGAAAGCAAACATCTCTCTTTTCTTTCATCCTGCAGGTACAGTTTTCCTTTCACTTGTAATGGGAATGCCTTTCTAAGAACAAAATCCCAACCTGTACACTGTTTTTTTATTTCCATTCCATTAAAAGCCAGTGGTCAGAAATTAGTAGATCTTACATATGTTAAAACATAATAGCTTAATGTTTTTCAATTAATTGATTGCACTTTTTAAAGGAACTATTTAATAATTCAAATTGGTATTTATTGCCCTTGGCAACATAGCAAATTGTGCTTTTAAATCTTCTGACCTTGTTTCATCTTCCTGTGTACCATTTTCCTGTTTATGCAAAATTGTCTTCCCATTTAGCCTTGAAAGCTTCTAAGTCACTTGAATCTTAGCTGTTGTCTCTTTTCATTTTCCTCTTTTTTTTTAACTTTATCTTTTGGTTTGGATATTATAGGTTTTATTTTTAGTATAATTAAAATTTCAACATACATATTTAACTATATACATTTCTAGCATAATCCAAAGATTTCACCAAGAACCTTATGCTTAACTACCCTTAAAATACTTCCACTGCCATCTTGCAAATCATTTTTGTCTGGAAATTTAGTTCCAGCATTTAAAAGACATTGACAAAATGAGTCACGTGTTACAGTCAATAATAAGCAAATACTTTACTGGTTAATTTGTTCTCCATTGCTTCTTACATTTCACTTCTTTTCTGTTGATTTAATTTTTTTTATTATGATGTTATGTTAATCACCATACATTACATCATTAGTTTTTGATGTAGTGTTCTGTGATTCACTGTTTGCATATAACACCCAGTGCTCTGTGCAGAACGTGCCCTCTTTAATACCCATCACCAGGCTAACCCATCCCCCCACCATCTCCCTTCTAGAACCCCCAGTTTGTTTCTCAGAGTCCATAGTCTTTTATGATTCGTCTCCCCTTCCGATTTCTGTTCATTTAATTTTAATCCTGGGTGCATCCTGGAGCAGTCCTTTCAAGCTCAGAGAACTACCTCACATTCAAATTTTAATGGATTCCCATCTGGTTTCCCTACCTGTCACTGGGGATGCCAACGTCTCCCTTGTTCCCTGTCAGCAAGTCCCCATGATTCTATGTATAAGTCTTATCTTCAATCTGCTCACTTATTTCCTTTTCCACTGTCACCTTCCTCACCTATCAGCTGGCTTTCATGGAGTGTTTCTTAAGGGCGTGTCCCGCTTCCTCTTGCCCTCAGAAAATCCATTGTCACTTAACAGCCAGTATGAATTTTTCAAAAATATAAACTGGATCCTGCTGTACCTTTGTTAAATGGGCTAATTATTATCATCACTCTCGAGATAAATGTAAAATGCTTAACACTGACAGCAGGCTCTTGTTTACTCCTTTCCTGGGGTTTTTACATGCCTTCTCTGTCCGAAATGCTTCCCCTCCCTTCTTGGCCTTACTAACTGCTATACTTCAGGGATCAGGTTAAACGACTAAATGACTTTTTCTCATTCAGTTATTTATTCATCATTCAACAAATATTTCCTACTTTTCTACTATTTATAAGGCCTTGTTCTAGGCGCTGGGATAGAGCAGTGGCCAAACAAGAAGAGAAAGGAAAGAAAAGAAGGCATGTATATATATATATATCTTTATCAATATACATTAAGTACTGTGAAGTAATTTTTAAGAGAAGCCTTATCTGATACCAATCAAAATTGGATTTTCCCCAATCTCCTTTCTAACAACCTGATAGATAGATAGATAGATAGATAGATAGATAGATAGATAGATGATAGATAGATATTTGAAGCCCTTGTAAGAATATATAATAATGTATTTATTGTGTAATTTTGCTCAATGGATGTCTTTTGACTAAGCTATAAACCCCATGTGTTAGGGAATATGCTCCTTTTTGCTCTACTTTGTCTTTGGCCTTAAAAGTGGGCCTAGCACATAATAGATGTTCAATGGATATTTGCTAAAAACTGGCTAATGTTGGTTTTTAATATTCATTTTTATTAATTTTATCCTGAATGCTCATAGGAGATATTCTGGGTTAGAGACAGATTTCCTATTGCCTTACAGTAAATAGTAAATGCACTGCCTCCTCTTTCCCTATCTTCCGGCAACATGATGAAAGCTGATAGGATTTTTTTCCCACTTGACTAGTCCAAAACTCCTTAGGTGAGAGACAAACTAAAAGGCTTTTTCTTGGCTTATAAAAGAGAAGCGGACCGTTCTCTCTCCCTTCCTGACAGGGTCTTCTTTGAAAAGGCCTCCAATCTTTCAGTATGTAAATAAAAATCTGTCTAAGAGCCAGACAGTTCTGTGTGTCAGGGGCTTTATTACTTCTAAAATGTTAGTACCTGGGGAGATAATGCTCCAGTCTTCTTGGCACCCTGCAGCTTAACCTAGGCACCTATTCCAGGCTGTAATCACTGGCCTTCTTGAGGGAAATAGGAGAAGTTTATTATCCTTTTGAAATCAGAACCATTTACGAGACAAATAGCCCCAGATCTAATTCTCATGGTATGTGAAGAGGAAAATACGTCCATGTCTCAAGATGATGATTTTTTTTTACATAGACACTGAGAATCCAAAGAAGTTTTATTTCCCCCAAACTGAATAAATGAATGAAAGTAGGAGAGTCTTATAGGGGGTGACTTTGTAGATGGAGATTTACTTCAACAATTTCATCTATGTTTTTGTTAAGAGACAGTCCTCCACGATCTTTCATGCTCCTGTAAGTCTTAATAGGTATACCGAGAATGCAAGGCCTTGACAGCATTTTACCTGGGCCATTTTTCAGGGTTCTGTTTATAGCAAGCAACCTTGAGGTATGAGGTAATGTCATCCTTTAGGACAAATAGCAGTCTTGTTTACTGCTTCCTTTAAGTTGGTAAATTCTTTGTGCTCAGTATTTTTCTCCTATAATGCACCTCACTGCATGTGTAGCATCTATCAGGGCTCTCTGCATTGGCTCCATTGGACTGGTGGAAAAGGAGAACCAATGCAACCATGGTGCTCATGCTGCTGTGAGTAATAAAGTCCTTTACCTCCTACCTGGGAGTCTCATGTCTTCTACTAGCATCCATGAAACAGTAACAATAGGCTAACCTATTAGGTCATAAGGATGGTGAACTCAAATATAGGGCCTGATAATTTTCTTTAGTATCCAGTTCAAATGTAAAAGGAGGTTGGAGAAGACTGTTTAATTTAAAAATATCTTGGATGTTCATTATTCTGTTGTTGGTCTTACCTACAGATCATTCAAATTAGCCCCAGAAAGGGCAGCAGGTGCAGTTGATACCCTGTGTTGTGTGATACCCACTTTAGGAGAGATTTGCCTTCATAGTTAGTTCCTGCAGTAGCTGTCAAACTCATTTACTGATCATTTAGAAGGGTCACTGAGTCATCAAATAGCATTTTAGTAGAGACGTATCATAAAGCTTTATTGAAATTCTCAAAATTTCCCAAATGTATCATGCTTTTTTATTCCCCTGGGATTTTGTACATTTGTTTATTTTGGCTTTATTCTCATTGTTTTCAACCAATTTGAATATTATACTCATTGTTTATAACTCCCTTACAAAGGCCAAATTGGTCCCTCCTCTCTAGTTCACCTATATGCAGTTAGTACATATCTCTACTATGTACTGGTTAAGCCTAAAAGATGTATTTCATGACTGAGAAAGAGGACAGATTACTAAATTATACCAAAATAAACACTTAGAAAACTTTGAAAAATCTATTTATACTCATTGAAATATTATCTACTACATACACAATTTACACATTGAAATAGTAGTTACCACTGAACGTCAGAAAATAACCATTTGATTTCTCTTTCCCTCACCTTCTTTTGCAAGTTAGCTTTCTATTAGTTTGGAACATTCTCTGTTAGGTCATAGAGTTGGATGACACAAACTCATTGTTACAAGGGTAGGGAAAGAAAAAAAAAAAAAAACAAGGGTAGAGAAAGGTGAAATGCATCTGGAGCATTACCCACTTCTCGATTAGTCTTAAACTAAGCATATTCTAATATGAATTTATATTAAAACATATCATAATATTGGTTCTGAAATTAAACTGCTGCTTGGCCCACAAAAAATTTAAAAAAAGGAAAGTGAGGACAAAAAAAATTGGAGTTGGAAAAGATAAAAATAATTTTCAAGGAACAAATTACTTAAAATGTATTTTCCTTTCAATGCTTTATTTTATGATCAGTTTCTAGCTTCTTTAACAACAAAATGAAATGAGAATGAGAACATTTTGTTACTATAGAGAAAGACATGAATATCTGATGCCTTAGTTGAAAAGACAAAGTAGACACTAAGTGAAATTTGTATCTATTCCCAGGTTTATTAATCTAAAAATTTGAAGCTAGTTAGGTGATTTCTTTTCAACTCATTAACTAGGAAAATATTTCATTTGATCATTTTTCATATCCTGCATTTGAAGACTTAATTCCAGTAAACTAATTACATATGTGTTAAGTAGAAGTAATCAATGTGATTATGTATGCACCTCTGTGAATATAAAATTAAATTCTCTAATGTTGTCATGGTATTACCATTTAGTTTAAAAGAACAGCAGTAGTTTTAAAGTAATTGCAAAGAAAGTATGTGGCCACGAAGTAGGTGAGTAGTTCAGTTATTTTTTGTTTTTTTTTTTAGAGAGGAGAGAGCACACACACACACACAGAGATGTGAGCAGGGAGGAGGGGCAGAGGGAGAAGGAGAGAGAGTATACTAAGCAGGCTCCAAGTCCAGCAAGGAGACTGATGCAGGCTCAATCTCACAACCCTGAGATCATGACCTGAGCTAAAATCAAGAGTTGGACGCTTAACCAACTGAGCCATCCAGGCGCCCCAGTGAGTAGTTCAGTTTTTAAGAGAGTGTTATCAGTCTAAAAAGGTAAAGAAAAATTTCTTCTAAAGCATGACAATTATTCTGGTAACAGTCAACAACTTTATTCAGCTATCCATTTAGATGATAAGTTTAAACTATTCAGTGGCAGAACTCATAGAAAAGAACTAAATCTTAGGGGCACCTGGGTGGCTCAGATGGTTAAGCATCTGCCTTCGGCTCAGATCATGATCCCAGGGTCCTGGGATCGAGTCCTGCATCAGGCTCCCTGCTCAGAAGGGGGCTGCTTCTTCCTTTCCCTCTGCTGCTCCCCCTGCTTGTGCTCTTTCGCTCTCTATCAAATAAATAAATAAAATCTTAAAAAAAACAACAACAACTAAATTTTAGTTGGCATGTTTGGAGGTGCTTATTACAGTATTTTAACTAACTAGACAAAAATGTATCATGCATAGACAAAGGTAAAAGTGTGTCATTATAAATAATTACGGTAATTCATCATATATGAGGTCTAAGGAAGAATCAGAAGGGACCAAAGCAAATCATTTATCTGTTATCATGGAGGAAAGTAACTATTCTTATAATATGTATTTTAGATAGCTTTTTCATTTAAATACCTAAGTTAGTATTTAAACATTTATAATGACAATATCTCAAAAATGTATTATATACTTCTAAGTGGAAGATAATGGCTATAATTGAATATTCTCTTGACAAAGGATTTATATTATGATGATCAAATATTTTATTGTCTACAAACTGGCCATTGTTACTAGCCTGTTAGTCTCCATCAACCTTCCCAATTCTAATTTCCTGTCTCTAATATGGTGTAGACTGAGAAACCAGAGAATTCAAAATTCAAAATTTTCTAAAAACAATTAAATAATTTGACAATATTACTTACATGTAATTTGATATCTATATCTACAAACATGTGGATGTAAACATAAGTAGTTATATTCTCAAAACTTACAAATAAGCATTCATGAAAAACAAGTTTGAAGGCCACTGGCCTACAAGATAAAAAGTAATTCCTGAGTATGTCATAAACATACCAGTGATCTGTTCTCAATACCTTGCTTCAAGTCCTCCTAAGTTGTTCAACCACCCCTACCTTCCATGCCCAAGCCTTATCAAAGAGCTACTCTATAGTCCCTCTGTATTCCCAGTGCTCCAATGAATTGTGGGTAGTAAATAATTTCCTCCTCTGTTTCCTCTACAAAGTCTGCACAGTGCCTCTTCCATAGACTAAGATAATTTCTAAATTCCTTTGTGTCTTTGAGATGCTGAATCTGATTCATTCATTAAAGACTCCTTGACCCTCTGTCTTCCATACATATTAATACAATGTAAAATGTAATAATACATAGTGTCAGACTAGACAATTGAGATAATAATAGGGATGTTAGTCCAGTCACATAATTTTATCTTAATTAACAGGTTATGTTCACTTTGTGTGCATGATTATGTCATTATGGCTGGTTGAAATTTCAGAATTAGTGTTTCATAATTAGTGAAAGAAGTGTAGGAGCTGAAGAAATCATGATTAAAAACAAAGGAAATAATTTAATGGTCTAAATAGGGATATTGACTACTTTCCATATGTTTACTTTTAAGGCAACATTATTTTTCCCTATTCCTACTGGGAATGCAAACTGGTACAGCCACTCTGGAAAACAGTATGGAGGTTGCTCAAAAAATTAAAAATAGAACTACCCTATGATAATCCCAGGAAGGACTGCTCCTACAGCCGTTCATGGCCTCCCTGTTCCTTTCCCCAGTTTGTCTTTGGGGAGATGAACTGATTTGTAAATTTAAGAAGAACAAACTGGAAATGATATGGACATATCCATATCCACCTTTCACTTGAAAGTTGCCCTAGTTGTATTACTCCAGCAGAGGTGGCTCTTCCCACTGTGCACTGCCCTCATTCAGTGCCCAACTAGCAAGCCACATGGTTACATGCTCTATGTTGGCTTCTCCCAAAAATGAAGGTGATATTTTGGTCTCCAATCTGGCTCACTCTTTGTTTTCTTTATTTGTTTATTTCTATTTCTAGTCATCAAAAAATTCCTCAGAGACTCCAACCTTTACTAATCAGTATTTTTCAAGTTTTTATTAAATTCTAGTTAACATACAATGTAATATTGTTTTCAGAAGTAGAATTTAGTGATTCATCACTTACATACAAAGTGCTCATCACAACCAGTGCCCTCCTTAATACCCATCACCCATTTAGCACATCCCCCACCCACCTCCTCTCCAACAACCCTGTTTGTTCTCTATAGTTAAAAGTCTGTTTTCTGGCTTGCCTTTCTTTTTTTCCCCCTATGTTCATGTGTTTTGTTTCTTAAATTCCACATATGAATGAAATCATATAGTATTTCTCTGACTGACTTATTTTGCTTAGCATAATACCCTCTAGCTCCATCCACATAGTTGCAAATGGCAAGATTTCATTCTTTTTTATGGCTGAATAATATTCTGCTGTATACCACACCTTCCTTATCCATTCATCAGTCAATGGACATTTGGATTCTTTCCATAATTTGGCTGTTGTTGATAATGTTGCTATAAATATCAGGTGCATGTATCCCTTTGAATCAGTATTTTTTGTATCTTTTGGGTAAATACCTAGTAGTACAATTGCTGGATCACAGGGTAGTTCTATTTTTAACTTTTTGAGCAACCTCCATACTGTTTTCCAGAGTGGCTGTACAAGTTTGCATTCCCACCAACAGTGTAATAGGGTTTCCCTTTCTCCACATCCTCACCAACACCTGTTGTTTCCTGTGTTGTTAATTTTAGCCACTCTGACAGGTGTGAGGTGATACCACACTGTAATTTTGACTTGTATTTCCCTGATGAAGAGTGATGTTGAACATCTTTTCATGTGTCTGTTGGCCATCTGTATGTCTTCTTTGGAAAAATGTCTATTCATATCTTCTGCCCATTTTTTAACCGGATTATTCATTTTTTGGGTGTTGAGTTTTCTAAGTTCTTTATATATTTTAGATACTAAGCTTTTATTAGCTATGTTATCTGCAGATATCTTCACCCATTCCATAAGTGTCTTTTAGTTTTGTTGATTGTTTCCTTCGATGTGGAGAAATTTTTATTTTGATGAAGTCCCAATAGTTGATTTTTGTTTTTGTTGACCTTGCCTCAGGAGACATACCTAGTAAGAAGTTGCTATAGCCTATGTCAAAGAGGTTACTGCTTGGGTTCTTCTCTAGGATTTTGATGGTTTCCTGTCTCACATTTAGGTCTTTCATCCATTTTGAATTTATTTTTGTGTATGGTGTAAGAAAGTGGTCTAGTTTCATTCTTTTGCATGTAGCTCTCCAGTTTTCCCAGCACCATTTGTCTTTTTCCCATTAGATATTCTTTCCTGCTTTGTTGAATGTTAGTTGACCATATAGTTGTGGGTTCATTTCTGGGTTTTCTATTCTGTTCCATTGATCTGTGTGTCTGTTTTTGTGCCAGTACCATACTGTCTTGATCACTACACCTCTGTAATAAAACTTGAAGTCCGAAATTGTGATGCCTCCAGCTTTGCTTTTCTTTTTCAACATTGCTTTGGTTATCTGGGGTCTTTTGTGGTTCCATAAAATTTTAGGATTCTTTCTTCTAGCTCTGTGAAAAATGCTCCTGGTATTTTGATAGAGATTGCATAAAATGTGTAGATTGCTTTGGGTAGTATAGACATTTTAGCATTTGTTCTTCCAACCCACAAACATGGAATCAGTTTTTTTTTTTTTTAAGATTTCAGAGACCATGACATTTTTTAATTAATTAATTAATTAATTAATTAAGATTTTATTTATTTATTTGTCAGAGAGAGAGCATGCGAGAGCACAAGCAGGGGGAGCGGCAGGCAGAGAGAGAGGGAGAAGCAGGCTTCCCGCCGAGCAGGGAGCCCAATGCGGGGTTCGATCCCAGGACCCTGGGATCATGACCTGAGCCAAAGGCAGATGCTTAATGACTGAGCCACCCAGGCACCCCGACCATGACATTTTTAAAATGGTCTTTTGCTTTAAATTCAAAATTCAGGAAAACATAAAATTTTAGGAAATTATTTCAACTTTTACTTATTTGTAATATTTCCTGGATTTTTAGGATTTAGCCAAAAGATGCATGCATTTTTCTATTATTCTATTATTCTTCCTTCTGATCATTTTCCTAAGTGTTGCTTAAAATTTCTAATTATAAATATTATCTAGTGTATAAATTCTGGGTATCCACATAAATTTTCAGAATCAGGCTATCTGGACAAAAGGCCTTGGAATTATTACATAATAACTACTCCAAGTGATTCTTAACCTTTTGCCTCATGTGGACATCCCTGATTCAACAACTGCACTGGTAACTGAAGACACCATAAACCTAAGGCTGGCAAAAGCCATTGTTGCTCGAAATACAGTTTGAATATACTGGCTTAACAAAATTAGATAGATTAGTAAGATTGATGGATCTTTCTTGCACCTGCCATTTAGGCCAACTAGAAATTATCTTTCTGTTAACTGTGTAGCAGCATAAAAAACCTGAGCAGGAGAACATAGAGGAATTAATATAGATGTTTATAACTTTAATCAAGAGACTGCATACCTTTGTGTCCCCCAGAGTCTGGGTTTTCTGGTGTCTCACTACTCCAGTGTATGGATATCGGCCTTCTTTGCCTTTGCTAACCACAATTAACAAACATGGAAACCATCTTTCAGTGTCTGAAAATACAGCATGGTGCTTTACACTAATCACAAGATGAGTTTATGTGCATGTCTTTCAGACAAGACAGTGAAAAGGAATATAGAGGACCCACTCACAAACAGTTCTGGGTTCCTCCTCAAACTTTCAAGATTTCTGGAGTAAAATATCCCTAACATTTTCATAACTACTACAGCAGTTGTGAAACACACACATACACACACACATACACTTGGGACATCCTGTTTAATAACATTTAATTTCAAATAAACTAACTGCCTACCATTTATAATAACCCAAATACTGATTTTATGGCTATATTATAAAATATTGTAAAATCCATACATATAGAATAAACTAATATATTCACAACAAAATGTTCTCTTCCTCCCCTCCCCTCCATCTCCACTTCCCCTTTCCCTCTCTTCTTATTTCTTAAAAATCTTTGACTTTCACTAGCAATTGATTTTCTTTCTTTCAGTCCCATTTCATTATTTCATTCCAATAATGCTTACCTTTTTTTTTTTTTTTTTAGATTTTGTTTATTTGAGAGAGAGAGAAAGAGAGAGAGTGAGCGAGCAGGGGGAGGAGCAGAGGGAGAGGGACAAGACTTCCTGCTGAGCAGACACGGGGCTAGATCCCAAGACCCTGAGATCATGACCTGATCAAAATCAAGAGTCCGCTTAACCGACTGAGCCACACAGGCACCCCAAAGCATACCTTCTTTTAACTCTTCCTAGTTTTATTTCCAGCTGGTCCTTGCAATTCAAAGAACGTGCTAAGTTTGAAATAAGTCAGTCAGAGAAAGAGAAATACCATATGATATCACTCATATGTGGAATTTAAGGAACAAAACAGATGAACATAGCGGAAGGGGGAAAAAAAGAGAGGGAAGCAAAGCATAAGAGACTTTTAACTATAGAGAACAAACTAAGGGTCGATGAAGGGAGATGGGTAAGCTATGGGCTAAATAGGGGACAAGCATTAAGGAGGGCACTTCTTGTGATGAGAACTGGGTGTTTATATGTAAGTGATTAATTGCTAAATTCTACACCTGAAACCAATTTTATCATATATGTAAACTAACTAGAATTTAAACAAAAACTTGGAAAAAAAAGAATGTGTAAAGTTTAACTGAACAGCAACTAATATGATTTTCCCCCTTTAAGATTTAGCTCATTTGCTGTCTTCAGGAAGCTTTCTTAAATCATATGTCACAATAATTCCTTTTATATTTAACTAATAGTACATACTGTATTACTGATTTACTGCTGCATAACAAATTACTCCCAATCTCAGTGACTTAAACAACACACATTTCTTGTTTAATAGTTTCTGTGGGTCAGGAATCCAAGCCTGGCTTACCTGGGTCCTCTGCTTCAGGGTCTCTCACTAGCCTATAATCAACTTCTCAGCCAGGTCCACACTCATCTTAGGTTCAGCTGGATCAAATTCCTCTTCCAAGCCAACTCAGGATTGGTTGTTGTCTGGGTTGCATTCCTTGTGGATGGAATGACTGAGAGAATTCAGTTCTTTGCCAGTTGTTGGCTGTAAACTGCCATAAATTTGCCCCGTGGACTGCTTCAGAATGATAGCTTTCTTCATCAAAGTGAGCAAGCTGAGAAGGCAGGAAAGAGAGAGAGAGAGGGAGAGGGAGGAAGGGGTTGCATAAGAGTGTGACTACCATGTGGCAGGGATCATTAAAACTTTCTACTACTCAAGGGGCACCTGGGTGGTTCAGTCCATTGGGCGTCAGACTCTTGGTTTCTGCTCAGGTCATGATATTGCGGTTGTGGGGTCAGCACCACATCTAGCCCCCTTAGCTCCAGCTCAGCACAGTCTGCTGGGGATTCACTCCCTCCCCCTACATACCCCCCACCCCACTTGTGCCCAATGTGTATGCTCTCTCTAAATAAATGGATAAAATCTTAAAACAAAAACAAAACAAAAAAACCAACTTTCTACCACGCATCCAGCACCCATTCATTTACAATCTTGAGGATTTCTTTAGACTTGTATGCATCATCATATAGCCCTCACTTAATCTTTTTCCTATTTTTATTTCGCTTTTCCAGTAGATGGCAAGTTCCTTGATCCTTACTGTCCTCATTCCTTTAAGATATATTGAAATTGCTATATTTTATTTTACTTAAGTCAGTTAATTCAACTTCCCTGTGTCTCCCTGGTGACAGAGAAGGGACTTAGATAAGACTCTTAGTTGCACTGCACTCAATTTTGTGCTCACTAAAGTTTCACAGAACATAAAACACTTTCTGTCTATCATCTTTAGACAGTGTGCATACAAGCTTACTAGAGCATTATACTGTATATTTCAAAACATACTGTATGCTAGGTTTTGTTATTGTTTTTGCTGATTATTTATATTGGAAAAATGTGGGTTTCCATCACAGCTAAAGCTAAACCCATTACCCTTTCAACCTTATACCATTAAAATTAAACACAATTTTTAGAGTTATAATTCTGGATTAAACGATATTATCAGTCTTCAACAAAGTTTTAGGTAATGAATTTCCAGACTATAGACAGTTCTATAAACTGTCAAGATCCATTTTGTATATCATGTCTTGCAGAGATGGTTTGGCAAGCCCTTACTCTTATTAAAATTCCTTGGATTGAGCCTCTTATTTTAGCCATCTTCTTGGCTAAAGATTATAGGGATGTCTTGGTCTGACTGAAACCACAAAGATCAAATAAGTGACAGGATAATTTGATTTAGAAATTAGCAGTGTCTTTTCTTCTACTGTATCATCATAAAACATATAAAAGTATTTTTTTCCCGTCTTTTCCAAAAAATAACAATCTTTGCTTGGGACAGAAATGTATATGTACAGAAATGTAACTTTTTTAACATCTCTGCTAACACTCAGAATTAATGCAGTTCACAATCTAGTGATTTTCCAAATGTAATTATAGATTTAATTTGCATTTCCCTGACTCATATAGTTGAGCATCTTCTCATATGTATATTTACTTTTCTAATAATTATCTTTTCATATATTTTGCCCCTTTTTCATTGTATTTTGTATCAATTTTTAAGATTTCATATATGTGGCAAATATTTTGTCAGTTTCAGTTTTCTGTTTATTGAAGCATCTGTTCTGCACACTTTTGTGAGGGGGTTGGTAATGCAATATGTCTATCACTGACTTCATAGTCTCAAGTGTTTCTAGTTTAAGAAAGAAGTTATGTTTGTTTTTTTATTTTAAATTTTTAGTGGTCCAACTTTTTATTCTATCAATTGGATAGCTGATTGTTACAATACCATTTATTAAATGAATATTTTACAAGTTTAAATACCACTTGTGTTCATATTAGATTCCCATAGATGAATTATAGCTTGCCTATTTTTTTCCCCAGGCAATGAGCAAAGACTAGATCAGTTACTGAGCCACACTTTTGATTACACTGGTCTTAATTTAAGCTTTAATATCCTCTATGACCAGTCTTCATTATTCTTCATTTTTATCATTTTATTTTTATTTATACTCCTTTTGATATATGCAATTTTAACCATTTCATATTGTTAAATACATATACTTGTTTGGATTTTATTTTTTATTTTTTTTAAAGCTTTATTTATTTATTTGAGAGAGAGCATGCCTGGAGGCATGGGGGGAGAGGCAGAGGAGAGGGAGAGAAGCAGACTCTCCGCTGAGCACTGAGCCCAAGGAGGGTCTGGATCCCATGACCCTGAAACCACCACCAGAGCTGAAATGAAGAGATGGAGGCCCAACTGACTGAGCCACCCAGGTGCCCCACTTGTTTGGATTTTAATTGTAATTGTATTAATTATATGTATTAATATAGAAATTAATGGTATTTTGAGTATATTGAGTCTTCCCATGCAGGAATAAATTGTATTCTTCTACTTGTTTAAGTCCTCATTTCCTTTAATAAAATTGCATAGGTTTTAATATTTAGTACTTTTAGATCTAGTTTATTTTACTTATTCATTTTTATTGTTATTATAAATAAACTAATTTGTCCATTTCAAGTTGGTTATTTTAAGTAGAGGCAAGAAAAAAAGAGAATAAAACTATTGACTTTGTGTATTTATCTTATTTCCACCTGACGTCAATTTCTCTGTTAAATTTTACCAACTTTTGCTAACTTCTAAAAAGGATTATATAATTATATAGTCAATTTCTACTAAGAGAGGTAATTTTTTTTATAATGGAATAATTTCTTTATATTAATAACTTTTATAATGATGACCTTATTTTACTTTCATATTGTTTTAGTTAGAATTTCAAAATGTTGGTTAGTCATTATACTAGTAAGTATTTCTGTCATGCTTATTTAAATGGTTTGGTTTTGGGGCGCCTGGGTGGCTCAGTTGGTTAAGCGACTGCCTTCGGCTCAGGTCATGATCCTGGAGTCCCGGGATTGAGTCCCGCATCGGGCTCCCTGCTCAGCAGGGAGTCTGCTTTTCCCTCTGACCCTCCCCCCTCTCATGTGCTCTCTCTCTCTCTCTCATTCTTTCTCTCAAATAAATAAATAAAATCTTTAAAAAAAATGGTTTGGTTTTAGCATTTTGTGTTTATGATGTAATTTGCTCCTGGTTTGGCGTGTATACTTTTGCATGGGAGAATTGAATGAGGGAATTCCCCTTCTTTTTTTAAAAAAAATAACATATTTATTTATGAGAGAGAGAGAGAGAATGATCAGGGGGAGGGGCAGATGGAGAGGGAGAGGGAGAAGGAGACTCCCTTGCTGAGTGTAGAGCCCAACTTGGGACTAGTTCCCAGGACCCTGAGATCATGACTTGAACCAAAGTCAGACATTTGACCGACTGAGCCACCTAGGCACCCCAGGAATTCTGCTTCTTTTTCATCTGTAGAAAATTCATGGCCAGCCAGGATGAATATACTTTCTAATTTCCACTATTCACTTTAAGTTTGAAAACGTGAGCAATCTGAGGAGTTTAATTGAAGCTGATAAATACATACAGAGCTACAAATATACTTAGGGGAATGCAAGAACCAAGAAGATGAAAAACAAGATTAATATGTGAAGTACACATTTCCACTAATATTGAGTTGTTGTAAGAGCAAGATAACAATTTTACCTAATTAAAATACTGAGTATTCAGAGAGATCCAATGAAATAATAAAATACATTTTATGGGGGCCGGGGGAACAGCAGAGACATCTAGTTTTAATTCCACTATGTAAGGACCTTAGAAGTCATATTCCCACCTTTAAAACAAGAAAACAGTTAACAAACTAAAAGTCAATGACTTTTCTGGGACCCATTAGAGAAAGGAGGTTGTGGGGAAAACTGCCCAAAACCATATCTTGGAAAGACAGATAAATTGGGAGTCACAGCTGAGATGTGCTCGTTTGAAGCCAAAATAGCTGGAGCTGTAAACTAATAGGAACTTTAAATTGTAATTTTAATGAATTTCTGGAGACTAAGAGTAGACTAGGTCAACAGTAACTTTCCAAACTCAAATACAAAGAGAATGGGAAAAAAAAGAACAAAACAGACAAGAGTTTTTAGAAAATTTAAAAGCATACACATAATTGGAAAATAGAAGGAAAATAATGAGAATAGAGCAGAAGAAATGTTTGAAGAAATAATGGCCAAGAGCTTACCAAAGGTAGACACTAACCCATAATTCCAGAAGGCTTAGAAAATACCAAGTAAGATAAAAAAAAAATCAAAAAGAACAAAAATTGATACCTGGTCATATCATATTCATAGAGCAAAACTAAAGACAAAAAGAACATTTTGAATAAAGCCAAAAGGGGAAAATTTTACCTATTATAAGTTGAACTGTGTCCTCAAGAAGATATTTTGAAGTCTTAACTCCTGGTACCTATTAATGTGACCTTATTTGGAATTAGGGTTTTTGCAGATGTAATCAAGTTAAAATGAGGTCATACTGGATTAGAATGAGACCTAATCCAATGACTGGTATCTTTATAAGAAGAGAAAAATTTGGGCACAAACACAGAAGAAAGAACCCCATGGATGGAGGCAGAGATTGGAGTGGTATGTCTACAAGCCAAGGAATTTCAAAGATTGCTGGCAATCACCAGAGGTTAGAAGAGAGGCATGGGACTGTTTCTACCTTCGAGTTTTCAGAAAGAACCAAGCCTGCTGATGCCTTGATTTCAGACTTTTTAGCCTCCACAGTATGAGAGAAAAAATTTCTGTTGTTTTAAGCAACTTGGAAGTATGGTAATTTGTTATGGCAGCCCTAGGAAACACAGATACATCAAGGAACAAGGAGGAAAGCTACCACAGGCTGCTCATCAGAAACTACATAAGTAAGAAGACAGTGACATAAAATATTTAAAGTGTTGAAAAAAGAAAGACATCAGTGTAGAATCTATATCCGGTGAAATTATCCTTCAAAGGTGATACAGAAATAGACTTTCTTAGAAAATCAAAAATTGGGAGAATTTATCACCAACAGACCTACTTTGCAAGAAATGTTAAAAAGGAAAATGATATCGATCAAAAACAGATGTGTACAAAGGACAAGTGATGTACAAAGAAAAAATGAAGATAAAATGAAATATTTCATTTTCTTATTCTTAACTGATCTAAATGTTAGCTGTTTGCTTAAAGTAATAATAGTAAAAATGTTCTTAAAGTGAAATGAATTACACCTATGTCAGGAAGGATAGGAGGAAAGAATCTGCAAATAATACAAGGTACCTGCAGTATACACTTGAAGCAGTATAGTGCTATTATAGGCAGATAGACTTAAGATAGCATAAATGTATATTAGAAACTCTAGGGCTACCACTACATTTTTTATGAGAAATATAATTTAAATGCTAATTGAGATATAATGAAAACATAGAAAAAGCTCAATTTAAACCAGAGAAGGAAGAAAAAGAGGGGAGAGGGTAAAACTAAAGAATAAATGCAAAAAATAAAAAACAAGGTAGATATTAATCCAAATATATCAATAATCACTTTCAGTATGAAATCTAAATACATTAACTAAAAGACAATATTGTCAGAATGGATTATAAAAAATAACTTTGAACTACACTGTCTATAAGAAACCCACTTTAGGTATATGCAGATAGGGTAAAAGTGAAAAGATAGAGAAATATATGCCATGTTAACACTAATCAAATTTTTAAAAAGCATTTAGAATAGCTAATTTCAGATTAAAACAGACTTCAGAACAAGGGCAATTTTGAAGTATAAATGGAATCATTACATAAACATACAGGATCAATTATCTTAGAAGATACAACAATCCTAAACCTGTATGTACCTAACAACAGATCATCAATATACATGAGGCAAAAACTAGTAGAACTGCAAGGAAAAACAGACAAATCCAGTTTTATAATAAGAGACTTCAACACAAACTCTGACAGTAATTGATAGACTGAGCAGCCAGAAACCCAGTTAATAAAGAGGCGAACAGAACAATCAGTGATCTAATTTATATTTATTGAATATTCCATCCAACAACAGCAGGATATACATTCTTCTCAAGGTCACCTAGGACACTTACCAAGATATACCACATTCTGGGCCATAAAATACACCTGAACAAATTTGAAATTATAGAAATCACACAAAGCATTTTGCAGGCTACATTAGAATTAAACTAGAAATCAGTAACAAAAAAAAGATAGCTGGATAATCCCCAAATACTTAAAATTTGAAAAATGCTTTTAAATAATACATGGATCAAAAAAGTCTCAGGAGAAATTTTCAAAGTACTTTGAACTAAATGAAAATAAAAAGGCAACATAACAAACTTAGGGGATTCAGTGAAAGCAGTACTTAGAAGGAAATTTATGGTATTAAGTGCATGTATTCGAAAAGAAGAAAGGAGTAAAATCAATAACCTGAGCTTCTACTTAAGGAAATTAAAGAAACAAGTAATTTAAGCCTAAAGCAAGCAGAAAAAAGAAATAAGAACAATTAAAGGAGAAATGAATAAAATTGAAAACAGGAAAATAGAGAAATTGATCTGAAAAGATCAATTAAGAGTGACAAACATCTAACAAGGATAAACAAGAAAGAAAAAAGAAAGTATACACAAATTAACAGTATCAGAGATGAAGAAGACACCACCATCACTACTGCTCTCATATGCATTAAAAAGATAATAATGATATGCCATGAACAACTCTATGCCCACAAATTTGATAACTTAGATGAAAAGTACTAATTCCTTGAAAGACACAGGTGATCAAAACTCACACAAAGAGAAATGGATAATCTGTATAAGCCTTTATCTATTAAATAAACTAAATCAAAAAATTAGTAACCTTCTAGAAATAATCAGGGTCAGATGATTTCATTGGTGAATTCTATCAAAGATTTAACAAAGAAATGATACCAATTCTCTGCAAGACCTTCCAGAAAATAAAAGCAGGAAGAACAATGTTTAATTCATTTCATGAGGCAAGAAGTATCCTAATACCAAAACCAGATAGAAATTACAATAAAGGAATATTACAGACCAACATAAACACAGAAGCAAATATTCTTAACACAATATTAGCAAATCCTATTCAACAAATTAAATAAATAAAATTAAATAAATTAAAAAACACCCCTTCAATTAAGTGATATTTATTCTAGTTATGTAAGTCTGATCCAACACTTAAAAACCACTCAAAATAATCGACTACATCAACAGACTAATGTAGGAAAATCATATGATCATATCAGTAGGTGCAGAAAAATTATTTGACAGGCTCCAACACCTATTCATGATGAAACCTCCCAGCAAACTAGGAATAGAGGGAATTTCCTTAAATTAGTAAATATCATCTACAAAAATCCTAAAACCATAGGAAAAAATATAGATGATATTAGGTTTTGTGATGACTTTCTTAGTACAACATCAAAGGCATGACCATGAAATAATTGCTAAGTTGAACTTTTAATTTTACTAAAATTCTACAATGTCAAAAGAATGAAAATAGAAGCCACAGACTGGGAGTAAATGTTTGCAAAAAATACATCTGATAAAGGATTGTTATCCAAAATTGTAAAGAAGTCTTAAAACTTAACAATAAGAAAACAACTCAGTTAAAAAATGAGCCAAGTCCCAAACAGACACATTCAAAGATGATATAGATGGCACAGAATCATAAGAAAATACATTCAAGGGATACCTGGGTGGCTCAGTCAGTTAAGCACCTGCCTTTGGCTCAGGTCATGATTCCAGGGTCCTGGGATCAGATCCCATGTTGGGCTCCTTGCTCAGCAGGGAACCTGCTTCTCCCTCTGCCTGCTCTGCCTGCCACTCTCCCTACCTGTGCTCTTTCTCTCTCTCTGACAAATAAATAAAATCTTTAAAAAAAGACATTCAATATCATATGTCAATAAGGAATTGCAAAATAAAACAATGAGGTACCCCTACATACCTATTAGAATGGCCAAAATCCAGAACACTGACAACACAGAATGCTAATCAGGGTGTGGACCAACAGGAACTCTGGTTCTTTATTGGTTGGGAATGCAAAATAATATGGTCATTTTGGAAGACAGTTGACAGGGTTTTTTTTTTTTTAAGATTTTATTTATTTGTCAGAGGGAGAGAGAGACAGATTGAGAGCACAAGCAGGGGGAGTAGCAGGCAGAGGGAGAAGCAGGCCCCCGCTAAGCAAGGAGCCTGATGCAGGACTCGATCCCAGGACCGTGGGATCATGACCATCTAGGCCAGTTTGACAGTTTCTTACAAAACTAAACATACTCTTAACCATAAGTTCTGGCACTCACACTCCTTGGCATTTACCCAAATGAGTTGAAAACTTATGCCCATACAAAAACTACACATAGATGTTTATGACAGTTTTATTCATAATTGCCAAAACTTGGAAGCAACCACAATGTCCATCAGTAGGTGAATGGACAAATTGGTACATCCAGACAATGGAATATTATTTAGTACTAAAAACATATGTGTTATAAACCCATGAAAAGAAATGGAGAAAACTTGAAGGAACATTACTAAGTAAAAGAAGCCAATCTGAAAAGGATACATACTGCACGATTCTAACTATATGACATTCTGGAAAAGACAAAATTATGGAGACAGTAAAGATATTAGTGATTTCCAGGGGTTAGTGGAAAGGAATGGATGAATGAGTAGAGCACAGAGAATTTCTAGGGAAGTCAAACTATTCTGCGTGGTAATACAATAGTGGATACATGTCATTATACATTTGTCAAAACCCATAGGATGTACAACACCAAGAGTGAACCCAAATCTAAACTATGGACTTTAGGTGATGATATGTTGATATAGTCCATTATAACAAATGTTAGTATCATGATGTGTGGGGACTGTTGGTAGTGGAGGAGGTTATGCATGTGTGGGGGCAAGATGTACCTGTGAAACAAGTAATACATTATCTGTTAAAAAAAAAAAAAGATGATAGTAGGAAGGGAAAAATGAAGGGAGGAAATCGGAGGGGGAGACAAACCATGAGAGACTATGGATTCTGCGAAACAAACTGAGGGTTCTAGAGGGGAGGGGGGAGGGGGATGGGTTAGCCTGGTGATGGGTATTAAAGAGGGCATGTATTGAATGGAGCACTGGGTGTTATAGGCAAACAGTGAATCATGGAACACTACATCAAAAACTAATGTATGGTGATTAACATAACATAATAAAATAAAATTTTAAAAAATGTTAAAAAAAAGATGTATATGGGAAATCTCCATATCTTCTGTTCAATTTTGCTGTGTACCTAAAACTGCTCTAAAAAATAAAAGGTATAAAAAAAAAGAAAAACATTTACAGCTAACATCATATTAATGGTGAGAAACTGGGCACTTTTCTTCTAAGATCATGAATATATCAACATTTCCTGAGGTGTGTAAGATTATGAGTCATCTTGAACACACTGGACTCTAGTTGATAATCAATAATAAAGATTCTTTCTCTGGGTATTTGGCCAACTGATCATAGCTAAATGCAAAATCGCCTAGGAGGTAGGAGGGTTGTTTTAAGAAAATTTAAAAATGAGGGCACTTGAGTGACTCAGTCCGTTACGTCTGCCTTCAGCTCAGTCATGATCCCGGAGTCCCAGGATCAGGCTTCCTGCTCATCGGGAGTCTCCTCCCTCTGCTCCTCCCCCCACTCATGCTCTCGCTCTCTCTCAAATAAATAATTAAAATCTTAAAAAAAGAGAGAAAAATTTAAAGAACACATTAACACTACATCAAAAACTAATGATGTACTGTACAGTGGCTAACTGAACATGAAAGAAAAGAGAAAGAAAGAAAGAAAGAAAGAAAGAAAGAAAGAAAGAAAGAAAGAAAGAAAGAAAGAAAGTTGAGATATTGCACATATTATAGAGCCCTAATGAAATTGTCCCAAAATTCCAAAGGCAAATGAATGATAGAGAATAAATATTTGAATGACCAGAGAATTTTCCATAAAGATATATTTTATTCATTTTGGAAAGTATATTATTAACACCAAGCAGGATAAATAAATATAAATTTATAGTAAAAAAAAAGAACACATTAACAATTACTTTACTAATGTCTTATATAATTCAGTATTAATGATATAAAATTGCTTTAAATGAAGCAAAGATGTATATTGCTTATTAGCAAAACATTTTTACACTTTGTTCCAGTTTGAATGAACACATAACAAATACTCTATAATAAATGACATAAATAAAAAATAAACAGAGATATTTGAGTGAGAGATTCCTTTGCAGACTTACATTTTCTGAATCGGTTGGAAGCACCTTTCCCTTCATGACCCACATATATTTATAGACTTAGCTGTTAAGTTACCTAGACTTTTCCAACAGCAACTTAGGTGCAATAATAATAACAAAAAAAGTAATACTACATAACTGCTACCAATTTGATGTCATCTCTGCTTAGAAGATACTGAGGCTAACAGTATATATCTCTATCTAACAAGTATTAGATAACCAGCGATCCCAGGCATTATAAATCATCCAGAAAAATAGACTGGCATCATTAAATTTGGCTATAAACAGCAGTATTATAGATGATAAGAAAAACTAGTGCAGCCAATTTTAAGCTGTAGAAAATTTTTAATAGGGCAGAATTAACAATTTGAAAAACAGGTTGCCCTAAGAGTTTTCTAATTTCCCAAGTACATTAATATCTTTTAAAAAATGGAATACAAATAAGTGAAGCCAAGAGAGATCTAGTTATAAAATTCTATACTTTTCACAAAATAAAGGGCCTGGTTAAAAAAGCTCATGATTAATTTAATACTGATTATAATCCATAAAACCTAGTCTAATAAATTGAATTTTATTAGGCTCTGGTTTTTGTTCTTTATTAACATTTTACTGAAATGGCTTATATTACAAAATACAACTTCTCTACCTACAAATAAAGATGTATTTAATTAGTTTACTTTCCAAAACTATAAAACAACTTAATTATGTAATAATCAAAAATGTCATAGAAGGAGTAAAAGAGGAACTCTTATGCACAAAATTTACAAAGAGAATGTTTATTGCAACATGATTTATAATAAGAGAAACCTGAAGTAAAGAAAAGCTAATGCCAAAAATATGGCATAATTAAATAAATACTGGCACAGCTACATACTGGAATTATTCTAAAAATCACACTAAACTGTCTAGAATCCTTATTGATCTCATAAAATGCTTACATATAGTGTTATATAAACAATTATATATATAAATTATAAATATATATGTTTATATACATGGTTTTAAGCAAGCTTTTAAAAATATTTTAAATTAATTTTTAAAAATATTATTACATGATTTTTAGAGTAATTCCATACAAATATATGTATGTTATATATATATATTATATATATATAAATATAAAATAAAAGAGGGATAAATAATTTTAAATATCTGTGTGTGTGTGTGTGTGTGTGCGTGTTCCACAATAAGATTCTCTTCTCCTCTCTTCTCCCTAAGCTCTCTGATATCTATATTGCAAGTTGGATGATTCTCCAGGGAAGCAGAATCTCAGGTAGAGTTAAGTATGTAGGATGATTATTAGGGCCAGGGAGAAAGTTTGTTACAGCCCAGGCCCTATGGTTTCAGTCAACTCCACAGGGACCTGTAGAGCTAAATGGTCCATCAGAAATGTCCTGCATGGGCCAAAATCACCAAGCCTTTATGCTTCTGACTTAGAAGAGCTTAGAAGAGCTCTTAGAAGAGCATGAACCTGAACAAGATAGTTCTCTGTAGCTGAGGCAGTTTTCATACCTACTAGGACAATAGTCTTTCCTTAAAGGAGCATCTGGGTATCACATCTCCTTCTCCACTACACTCTGTAATTTGAACATAGATAGGTGTACGGTTATTAAACATTACTATTATATTATTACACAGATTAAACAGCATGGATAAAATTAAACCCACACTATTATATCCAAACATACAATCCCTTACCCATACAGGATTTAAAAAGATGAATTTTTCTACAAGAAAAACACCAATAAACAATGCGTTACTTGCAAGAAACTCTATACCATAGCAGATATGTTCCATTATTCATTTAGGGAAAATATCTTGTGAACTTCAAGATATGGAAAGCTCTCTGCTATGGGTGGAATATGTTACTAGGAAGACATTTCCCCAAAGCAAAGTAAAACTGCTGTCCCACTATATCCTTATTTGCTATAGAACAACCATCCTTGTCTACAAACAGTGTCATCAAGAAAAAAAAGAGAAAGGACCCAAATAAATAAAATCAGAAATGAGAAAGAAGTAACAACTGATACCACAGAAATACAAAGGATTATAAGAGAATTCTATGAAAAACTATATGTCCATATTGGACAAACTAGAAGAAATGGATAAATTCCCCAAAACATATAATCTTCCAAAACAGAACCATGAAGAAATAGAAAATCTGAATAGATCAATTACAAGTAATGAAATTGAATTGGTAAGGAAAAAAAAAAAAAAACCTACCCAAAAGAAAAGTGTTCAACCAGATGGATTCATTACTGAATTCTACTAGACATTTGAAGAAAAGTTAATGCCTACTCTCCTCAAACTATTCCAAAAAATAGAAGAGGAAGGAAAGCTTCCAAATATATTCTACAAAGCCAGCATTACCCTGATACCCCCCCCCCGCCAAAAACGAAGACACAACAAAAAAGAAAACCATAAACCAATATCCCTGATGAACACAGATGCAAAAATCCTCAACAAAATATTAGCAATCTGCATCCAACCACACACTGAAAAGTTCATTCACCATGATCAGTTGGGATTTATTTCTGGGATGTCAGGATGGCTTAGTATTCACAAATCAGTCAACATCATACACTACATCAACAAAACAAAGGACAAAAATTATAGGATCATCTCAACAGATGCAGAAAAAGCATTTGACAAGATTCAACATCCATTCATAATAAAAAATTTCAACAAAAAGAGTTAGTGGGAACATACCTCAACATAATAAAGGCCATATATGGAAAACCCACAGTTAATATTATCCCTCTTAAAGGTCAACAACAAGACAAGGATGTCCACTCTCACCACTTTTATTCAACATAGTACTAGAAGTCCTAGCCATAGCAATCAGACAAGAAAAAAAAATAAGAGGCATCCATATTGGTAAAGAAGAAATAAAAGTCTTGAGATTTTATTGACAGAAGCTTAAAACTGTTATTTTTAAAGTTGCCACTAATGTATACACATGTTTTAAAATCTTATATTGAAAAAACCTCAATGATATCACCTATAACAAATTATTGAGCCACTGGTTATACAAACATCAGTTTGGTTATCTAGGTCATTTGGGAGTAAAGAGTGAGCAACTAAATAATCATGTAGGTGCACTGTCCATTTTATCACAGTACTTCAGTTTGAAGTAAGAAATAAGAGTAATATTTGTTTTTATTAGTAAATGACTTTTCCAGATGGGTTACACACATACACACACAATAAGGGCATAATATTGATGAGTTCCATAAAAGTATATGAGTAGAACAATACTGGAGATTTACTAACTCCAAAAAATTAAGAAACCTCTAATATGGAATATATATTTCAAAGCTATAAATACCGAGTATTAGTTTAATAGCAGATTTAACAAAATAAAAGTGTTCATCTCTTAGTCTCAGGGCTAGTATCATGCCATAAAAGGAAGGTCACTAATTAAAAAATAGTGAAAATCTAAGAAAAATAAGATAGTCTTCCATGGGCTATACCAACAATTCTTTCATTTCTGTTTTGCTTAATCATTTCATTTTTTTTAGTTAAATTGTAAAATAGCAAACACTGAAGCACAAATCTTGTGGATTCATGAGCATTCATCAAGCAAATTTCCTCTCTTCTACTAAGAAAATTAGTTCTAGTTATCTATGAAAAAAATTTTTAAGTGTGAGTATCCACTTCCTAAAATGAATGGGCAAATAACAGAATATTCAATTTTACATAATTAATTTAACTAATAAACTAAGGAGATTTTTATATATTTTGTGTGTGATCATTGAATAGCATCAAAGAGAGAAATACAATTTCTCAGAATCTTGGACTCCTTAAAAACCTGAAAAAAAGAATAACAGATTTTGTAGGTGCACTGTATATTTTTCAGCAGGTAAAACACTCAAGGTGGTAATATTTTTTTTTAATTTCAGTCTTAGAAAAGAAGCAATATTTTAAAACATGAGACAATGAAAACTTTATTGCAAAACGTAAAGTTTTTACAGTAGTGCTGAGGAAATACAGAATAAATCTGTCTCTAATAAAATGCTCCATCCATCATCCAAAGTACACAATATTTTACTTTCTTTCATGCCAGTACATTTCCTGGGCAGTGTTGTAACACAGTGATAAAAGCATGGGCATTGAGGTAAGACAGTCTTACCACATACTAGCTGAGTTACACTGAGCAATGCATTTGGGTTCTCAACCCCAAATCCCTCATCAGTCAAATAGGAATAATAAGACATAAAAATAACCCATACAGACTTGTTCCCTACATGTACCATCTCACATGATCTTTTCCACTTACTGTTATTTGCATTTATTTCAAATAGAAATACTAGTCATTTTTGAGGGAATATGTTGTTAATGTAAAAAAAACAGGCACTTAGTAGTCATCAATCTTGATGTATCATTTCCCTAACTTATGAGGATAGGTTATAACCAATCATATCACAGCATTTCATTATTCTATATTTACATCTGTCTTACCCCTGGACTAAGAACTACAGATGTTTTACATTTTTTTCCCCACTATGATTTATTTAAAAAGAAAATTACCATTATGCAAGACAGTACAAATATTTAAAGAATACAGAATCTGTACACAGTTCCTGATGATTAATACTAGGATTCGAGAAAGCTCTAAACGATTTTGGCATACTTCAAGTAGTTGTGCAACTACATTTCTCAAAGGAAATAGACGTTATACAGATGAGAAAAGTGAGCCCAGATAAGTAAAGGATTTGGCCAAGGTCAAAGAGATTTAAAGTGGACTAATCAGACACACAAAAAAGTCTATCTCTTATAATCTCCTGCAGAAAATGTGATGTTCACAAAATGATGCATCCAAAAGTATTATAAATAAGATAAAATTCCCAGCTGACTTACAATAATTCAATAGTTTAAATTTGTCAGAATGTTGAACAATGTGTGTGAGTATGTGATTTACTGTTTGGGAGCCTCCTCATACTAGAGAAGTAAGCACTCACTTAGAGTGCTGTCAGACCTCAACACTCCACTTGTAACTTCCCACTATAAGGGCCTGGGAATTTCCCATGCTATTTTGTGTACTTAAAAACAAATTAATATATCAAATTGTTTCTCCTTTTCCTACACTGGCTTTCTTTTAGTTCTTTTGCTAACAACCATTTCTGGGAAACAAAAGATAAGGCAAATATCAACACAGACCCTAAACTGATCTGGATTCCAAATTATCTGTTATGACCTGAAGCAATGAAAGTTTACTTTAAAAGATATCAGGATAATTATTTTATTATTATGAACTTGTTTCACTATTATTCATCAGATATACTTTTGGAACCAGCTGACAGAAAACTATCCTTTACTTATAAGATGACAGGATCAAATTTGATTATGTTTAAAAAAATCCTTCTATCTATAAAGTCGTATTTTTCCATAAGATGGTCTGTTAAGAAATCAATATTTATATTATTTAAAAAAAATTTTAGTTTCTTTTTTAAAGTACTTATTTAAATTCTAGTTAGTTAACATACAGTGTAATATTAGTTTCAGATGTACAATATGTGACTCAACACTTCCATACAATACCTGGTACTCATCACAAGTATACTCCTTAATCCCCAACACCTATTTAACCCATCCCCCCACCAACCTGCCCTCTTATAAGCATAGAGTATTCTTAAAAATGTCTATCAAAGTAATTTAAGGGAAAAAGAACGAACTGCTTGGTGCTAAATTTGTGTAGCATTCGATTTTCTTAGTGAATAAACAGAATGTAAACAATATATTTGATATAAGCTGAATATGACTTTATAAATTTCAAAAATAAAAAATAACATCCAGAGTTTCCTGAAGTCCATATATCTAAAGCATTTCAGTGTCTTGAGTTTCAACCAATAACACTAAGATTCCCACTTTGGACTATATATTTCTTTTTCAAAATTTCAATTCAATTTGCCATGGTCTGAAGGGTACAGAAATCTCTTTATTTGTATAAAGACTATCTAATATTAAGACCTCAGGTTATTATTTTGGAAAAATAATAAATTTTTATTTATTTGGCTAAATCCAAAATTTCCAAAATACTTGAAGTTCATTTTGATAAGATAGTAGGATGAAATGAAGACCACATTTCAGTAAATGTTGAGTCTAAGCTTAAAAAAAATTAAGTTTTCAATTATTCCCATAATTACTTCGTCTGTCATAACCCACCCTCCAACAAACAAAGGATGGGAAAATAATTTAGAAGCTGAGAAATCGGCAGAATTTAGATTTTTGAAATAAATGGATGTGCCCATGATGGAACAATTGTTTTTTAATCTAGAACCATACTGTTTTAAGTACTTAGAAGATAAGATGAACAAGATACGGTTCCCCATCTTTTTTGTGTTTGTTTTAAATTTTATTTTATTATGTTATGTTAGTCACCATACAATACATTATTAGTTTTTGATATGGTGATCCATGATTCACTGTTTTCGTGTAACACCCAGTGCTCCATGCAGTACGTGCCCTCCTTAATACCCATCACTGGGCTAACCCATCCCCCTACCCCCATCCCCCTCCCCTCCCCTCTAAAACCTTCAGTCCATAGTCTCTCATGGTTCATCTCTCCCTCTGATTTTCCCCCACCTTCATTTTTCCTTTCCTTCTCCTAATGTCCTCCATGCTATTCCTGATGTTCCACAAATAAGTGAAACCATGTGATAATTGACTTTCTCTGCTTGGCTTATTTCACTTAGCATAATCTCCTCCAGTCCCATCCATGTTGAGGTAAAAGTTGGGTATTCATCCTTTCTGATGGCTGAGTAATATTCCATTGTATATATGGACCACATCTTCTTTATCCATTCATCTGTTGAAGCGCATCTCGGCTCTTTACACAGTTTGGCTATTGCGGATATTTGTTGCTATGAACATTGGGGTGCATATGGCCCTTCTTTTCACTACATCTGTGTCTTTGGGGTAAATACCCAGGAGTGCAATTGCTGGGTCATAGGGTAGCTCTATTTTTAATTTTTTGAGGCACCTCCACACTGTTTTCCAAAGTGGCTGTACCAACTTGCATTCCCACCAACAGTGTAAGAGGGTTCCCCTTTCTCCACAACCTCTCCAACATTTGTTGCTTCTTGCCCTGTCCATTTTTGCCATTCTAACTGGTATAAGGTGGTATCTCAATGTGGTTTTGATTTGGATTTCACTGATGGCTAATGATGATGAACATTTTTTTCATGTGTCTGTTAGCCATTTGTATGTCTTCTTCAGAGAAGTGTCTGTTCATGTCTTATGCCCATTATGGTTCCCCATCTTAAGGAGCTTACTATCTCATGAGGATAAGGCAATATGGAGAAATGACACACAAATAACTATAGTTAATAAAAGTTCTTTGAGAGTTCAAAGAAAAGAAAGATGTATTTTGAGGGGGGAAAAGATGTCTTTTGAGGGAGATAAAAAAGATAGTTTAAAGGAAATACTTGAAGGTTGGCTAGGATTTTAACAGGTGGAGGTGGTAGTGATAGGAAAGAACATTTCAACTAGATGAAATGGAGAGGTGGGGAAGTTCAGGGTAAGAAAGGAGTAGTTGGAAAAGAATATAGGTAGGGTGACAGTGACTTTAGGTTAGAAAAATACAGTGAATGTAGAGTCAGAGGGCCTTAGATGGCAGGGTAAGAAATTTATGATTAATGGGTAAGTCATTAGGTTTCCAGGTTACTGTGCAGGGAAGTGATATTCTGAGCTCTGTTTTAGGATGATTAATCTGGAAGCAGGATAGAGTAGAGGGGAAAGAAATTGAGGGGACTAATTATTATGGAACTCTATTACTTAAGATATAAGGTCATTAGAGGTAACCAAGAATGAAAACTTGGTACAGACAAAAGAGTTAAATAAAAATTAAGATATAATAAAGGATTCATTCATTCATTCATCCATTCTATTCCAGTTAGTAACTCTTTATTGAGTGCCTACCATTGGCAGACACTATTAGAAGCTGGAATAACAGTAAAAATCAGAAAAGCAGAGCCCTTCCCCTCAGGAAGCTTACATTATAGCAAGGATTGAACATTTTTGATAATCTGGCAAAAGAACCAGATTCATTATTTAAAAATAATTGTTATGAATGTACTTTTCCAGGAAACCTACCCATAATCCACTATTAAAGACTCACTCATATCTTCCTTCATCCAATTGTGTAATAATGATTCCAAGTGGAATCAAAGTCTGTAATAGCTTCCTATTGCTGCTCTAACAAATTATAACAAAATGAGTAACTTATGCACACACACAATCATACAGTTCTGAAGGTCAAAAGTACCAAATCAGTCTCACTGGGTTAAAGTCAAGGTGTTGGCAAGGTTGACTCTTTCTGGAGGCTCTAGGGGAGAATGTGTCCCTTACCTGTAGTAGCTTCTAGAAGCTGCCTGCATTCCTTGGCATGTAGTTGCATCATTCTCACCTCTGATTTTGTAGTCAAATCTCTTTCTGTCTCTTTCAGTCCAAGCAGGTAGCATTTCTGCTGGTATCCCTTCAAGAACCTTGGTAGTCTCCCCCATATGCCATAGGAATTCACCTTATTAGACAAGAGGCTACTCCAGAGAGCTTTCTAGACAATCCTGTCACTACTCCTAACTTTTGCTGAGTTACTGAGAAATCCGTGATTATATGCTTAATCTATTCAAAAAGCTCTCTGTGTGATTAAATATTCTGTTCTTTTAATCTCTCACAGGCACTAAAAAGGTTATCTAGTTATCCCTTGGCTTTCTCCCTAGAGCATGCTTTCCTAACAATGAATCCCCTAATGGTAACATCTTTTGAAATGTGAGTAATCTAAGAATTTTCCTAATCAAGCCTTGGTTCTTTTTTGCTTAACAATTTGTCCCTCAATTTATATCTTTCCTATCACATTTTAGTACAAGTAGCAAGAAGAAACCAAGCAACATCTTCAATACTTTACTTGGAAATTTCCTTAGCCAAATACTCAAGTTCATCACTTACAACTTCTGCTTTCCCCACTACTGTAAGATACAATTCAACTAAGTTTTCTGCCATTTTATAACAAGGATACCCTTTTCCTCCAGTTTCCAGTAATACTTTGTTCATTCCTTCTGAACTCTCACCAGCAGTGGCTTCAATGTCCATATTTCTGCCAACAGTCCATTTGTAATGATTTAAATATTCTCTAAGACAATATAGGTTTTTTCCACTGTGCATTCGTACTTGCTCTGAGCCTTCACTACCAGCCCCTTTAATTTCTATTATAGTCTGTTCAAGGAAATCTGGCTTTTCCCTATAATGCTCCTCAAACTTCTCCTAGCTTCTACCCATTAATGTTTTAAAGCTACTTCCACATTTTTTGGTATTTGCTATAGCAGCATCCCACTTCCAGGTATCAACATCTGGTACATGTATTAGTTTCTTATTGCTGACATAACAAACTACCACAGAGAAAGTGGAGAAGGGTGCTGAGAGAGAGAAAACCAGATTGCCTGATATTTAACCATAAGACAGATCTCAGTGCCACTGCAGAACTTTAGGAGTCAGTAGTAATGACACTAAATACAGAATACACAATGAGTCATATGCATAATTTAAAAATGCATAAGTAGAGGCATGTGAGATTGGGTTTTACAAAGGAATCCCTCAGCCAGTCTCATGTACCCTTCAATTGGTCTCAATATAAACATTAGGGAAACTTTAACACTCCAACTGAATGTGATTCCATAAACAAAAGTTTCTTTTACATGTATTTCTTATATTTTAAAAACATTTAAAACATCAAATGTATAATGAATCATTGGTTAATAACTTGTGAAACATTCAGCAATGATATATAATAAAAAACTTACTTTTGATACAATGCAGGGAAAGTCAGTAGAATTTCACAGTGAACATTAAAGCAAATTAATTAAAACATAGTAATGAAATTCTAACTTTATTAAATAAAGGAGCTAACTGGAAAAGACAGCAAACAGAGAGGAATGTAACTGCATACTTATTACCTAAGTTAATTCTCTTACAAAGGACAAAGTCATACAATTCAATATAGATAAAAATCTAGAAATACAACTTAGGACTAACATGAAAAACTCATGCTACAAGAAGATCTAAGGAAATGAGGAGATTAAGAGATCATTACTGAAAATCTCAATTTTCACTGAATTGTTGAGGAGTAGAGTGAGAGGTATATTTAGCAGTTATCAATGCTAATTGACAACAAGTCATAGATTTTAGAGGTTAGGAGGTTACATTGTCCTGAAATTAACTATAATTTATCACTTCTAAAGAATTCTTAAATGATGGTGTAAGCATTTGTCTAAAGTTGACTGACTCATTTTTAGGATCAAAAAATTTATATAGCAACTAGAAGACATTTAAAAAATTATTTTAAGTTTACCTTTCAACAAATCCTATTTTGGAGAGGGGAGGCCAGCAAAATACCTTATTTGCTTTACCTTACCTCTTAGAGTCCTACTCCACCCTGAGCATTCCTCCCAGCTCCTACCACTGCAGCCTAAAATCTTTGGCCAGTGCTTTTGTGAATACTGTGCTAAAGGTGAGTTAGAATGTGAAAATGGAGATTGGGCAAACCTTATGACATTATCACAGTATCAGATCCTGTCATAAAATGCTTTATAGAGAGAAGGGGCCTGATGCTTACTGAGTGACAAATTTATCTTCTTTGTCTATATTTTTTGGGTTCTTATCTACTACCTAAGTTTTAAATAGGCATTCTACAGTTCATATGAAATTAAAGAGATCTCTCCCATTTATCCCATTCTCTGCATTCTCACACCTACTCCATTTCAGACCCCCATCTTCTCTTGACTGACCATAGCAATAACTTCCCAATAATTTTCCCTGACACCAGCCACTGATGTCCTCAATATATCCTCTACATGTCAAAACAGCTACATTTCAAGAAACATACAGCTGATAAAAATAGTTTCCTTGCTAAAAATATATGATGCTCATAGAACCATGCTGAAATTTCTAATGATAACCTGACAAGGCCCCAACCCATTTTTTTTCAGACAGACAGACAGACACACACACACACACACACACACACACACACACGTTTTCTCTGCAGAACCCTAATACAATTGATATGAGAAGTTAAAAAAGAGGTATTGTGAATTGAATTGTGTCCCCAAAAAGATATGTTCAAGCCCTAACCCCTGGTACCTATGAATGCGACCTGTTTTAAAGACGGGGTCTTTGCAGATGTAAATCAAGTTAAGATTAGGTCATATTGGATTAGGGTGGTCCCTAAATCCAATGACTGGAGTCCTTATAACAAAAGGGAAAATTAGACACAGGTACACACAGGAAGAAAGCCACTGTGATGACAGAGGCAGAGAGATTGGAGACATTTAGAAGCCAACAAACCCCACGGATTTCATGGCAAACACTAGCAGCTAGGTGGGAGGCACAGAACAGACTCTTCCTCAGAAGGAACCAACCTTTCTGACACCTTGATTCAGATTTTAGCCACAGAACTGCAAAAGAACAAATTTTAGGTTTTGTTTGTCTAAAGTCACTCAGTTTGTGACAGTTTGTTATGGCCGCCTAGGAATCTAATACAAAGGGCAATGACTTTAAGAAAATATTTATGTTAACCTGAGTTTTCTTGAAAACAGTAATTTTATTTTTTTTAGGTTCTGTGAGATTAGTCTACCACACATTTAAGCATTGTGTTTTCACCAGAATTAGGGTCAACAAAGAATCTAAGAGTCAACTGAAATCTTTTGAACACATACATTTATGTATTAAACTGAGTATTTATTCTAAAGATTTATTACCCTTTGTATTTACCAGAAAAGTAAAGGGGTAAAATATACAATAAAGCATAATTCTACTTTTTGCTTCCTATTTTTGATGCAGTTAATGAATCATTTTTGATTAATCACTGAAAAAACTCACTTGGAGTAGTTGGCAAAAATCCATCATATGTAATATCAAAATGCATTAATCAGGTTCCTCCTTTTGAGATCATCTCTTCTCAAACAGATTTTATTTATATTTTTGGCATTTTGATCAAAGCCTCTAGGTTGACTAGAGAGATGACTGTTTTGCTACCTGAGTGTAGCTTAGCAAAAGACAACAAATTTTCCCTTACATATATTGACTATGATCCTCCTTAATGGTTTAGTCTCTCTCTGTCTCTCTGTCTGCTCAATGAGAAATCAGATTTATTTTCTGTGGCATATTTCCACATTCCTTCAAAAGGTACACCAAATTTGGAATAGAAATCAATATAGTGATTCAGGTAAAGGTGCTCAAGTTGGCCTATGTGTGGAAAAATCTGGCATGAGTTAGGGAATGTAAATGCATTAAATAAATTAGTTCTGTTTCTGTACTGCCAACTTCCTTCCACATTAGGACCTTGGCAGTAGTTTTGCCTGAAATGCTCTTTGCCCAGATGTCTGTATACCTGATTGATTTTTGTCAACAGTCTTACTTCAAATTTCCCCTTTACTGATACAACTTTTCAACAGTTCTGCAGATTAATAATTATACCTAAGATGAAGTGAAATTTATACCTGAGAAATAATAATAATAAAGTTTTATCTCAATCTTTGCAGTATCCAGTTACAATTTTCTCCAAATATAATCCATGGACTTATAAATGCTTTCCTTATTAAAGGGAAAAGGAATTAAGAAATATTAGTCATATATTCAAATCATTCAAATTATAAAATGAACTATAAAACCAGACCAAAGAAACTGTAAATAGTTAATATTATTCAGAAGACATAGTTAGTAGGATATAGAAGTAGATTCTTCTGACCAGAATAATTAAAATCAAAAAGTAAGAAAGAAACAAAAGAATGAAATAACACAGAATCTGTAACAAGAGATATCTATAAAGAATATGAATGAGGCTTTAAAAATAATAGCAAATATTATCTATATTTTACATATCTATCATATTATAAGTACAAATGCATTATATTTTACTAGTTGCCAAGATAATGGAGCTATTCACGACTGTGCTGGTACAAACCTGAATTTTAGACAGAACCAAAAGGGCTAACTCAGAGGAAGTGCCAAAATATTACTCTGCATCTACTGTAGTGCCTGAAAAAAATATCCATTAAACATTTATTTTTACTGAGGCACTGCAGGTCTCTGTTAAAACATAACCAAATTTTTCTTCCCTGGCTTCTAGATGGTTTTGCTACTGCGTTCTTTCTATAATTGTTTCTAGGATGTTTTTCTTTTCTCTGTCAATTTCCCCAAACTTCTCTTTCTTTGGGCCTCTCACTTCTTATCCAGATTTATGTATGTCACTTTTGATGTTTTAAATTCTTACATGATCTATTTTCTCTCTTTACTCAGGAACCGCCCATAGAAAAAGCTGCTGCTTCTAGTTTATTATAGCTCCCTACCATTTAACAGCTCTAAAGCTAACTTCCACTTCCAGGAATTTTTCAGGATACTATGATTCTCCAAATCCAAATTATTTATCCATATTCATGTGAGGATTCGGATAAAATTTGGCCTCGGGGAAAGCTTTCTTTGCGCCCCATCTCTTCCCACACTAAGCTTCCCACATGTGACATATCCTAATTATCTGCAAGCAACCAGCACTCTAAACCAGTCTAAACTCATCTCTTTGAACATGTAAGAGATTTTCATCCAGCAAATTTTACTAATTGTATTAGTTGTCTACTGCTGCATAACAAACTACCACAAACATAGCAGCTTAGAACAACACGTAATATTTGTTATCTCATAGCTTCAGTAGGTCAGAATTCCAAGGTGTGTATGACCGGGTTCTTTACTCAGGGTATCACAAATTGATATCCAGGCATCAGCAGTCTGAGTTCTCATCTTGAGGCCCTGGGAAATGTCTGCTTGCTGGTTCATTCTTCAGGTGGTTAGCTGGATTCATTACTTTATGGCTGTAAGAGGTCTTTATTTTCTTGTTGGTTGTCAGAGAGGGACTGCCCTTGCCTCTGAGGCTCCATCACAGCAATAGAGAACCTTCCTTGAATGTCTCGCATCCTTTGAGACTGTCTGATTTCTATAAACAGCCAAAGACAACCTGCTTTTAAAGGGCTCAGGTGATTAAGTTAGGCTCGCCTGGATAATCTGCCTTTTGATTAACTCAAAGTCAACTGATTAAAAACCTTAATTACATCTGATAGATCCCTCTGCCATGTAATATAACATAATCAGGGGCTTAACTTGAGAGAACTAAAATCATAGGATCTTCTTAGTATTCTGCCTACCATACTAATTAATTTAATTATTGTAGTTTTAATTAAATGGAAATCATAGAAATTTTGTTGTTGACATAAATATGCACAGAAAATAGACTTCACTAACCGAAAACCAAAGGATCTAAAAGAAAGAATCAAGTTAAAGCATAATGTTTACAGACTATGATTATGAATTTAAAAAATTTCCATAGCAGTAATAAGTATGTAATAGATATTTATACTTTATAACCTCACAGATTTTAGAAAATATTATGATTCATATATTTTTAATTATTTACATAGCATAATCAGGCCTCAACTTAAGGCCTGAAATATAACTTCATTATTCTAAATTCTATCGTAGCTGCTTTTCTAAAGCATAGTTATTTACTTCTAATTCAATAACATGCTTGGTGACTTTAATACTATCTGCTTGTCCATTTCAGTTTCCTCTATAAATTGCACCAATTGTTATAAGATGTAAAACCACATGTTATCTTAACATGAAGGGAGTTATTTTAATATATTTGTTGTGTGGAGCTAAAGATACTGCATTAAGTTCTTGATTATGTAAAAATTCTCACCTGAGCTTATTTCATGCCAGAAATAAGTCACGTATACTACCTTACCAGAATGCATAGTCCTTTTATGAATGCATAGTTATTTTGTAAAAGATGATATATTCTGTACCTGGAGTTGTAAGGAAAAACACAATTGATGTTAAGCTTGCTATTAATAAGTTAATTATTCTGTTTGTACTTACATGCAATCTCAAACTTAAAATTACAACTCAAATTTGAATTAAACATGCCTAATAAAATTGCCCATTGTGGAAACAGGTATTAACTTCTGTGATCATAAAAAAGTAATTTTGAAGCCAATGAAATTTAATATAGGGAAAATGAAATTTAAGTGTCATGATATTACAGTAAAAAACAAAAGAAAGAAGTAATGAAGAACAATATAGATATACTGGTTTCTATGGTCTCAGAACAATGCATTTTCTTCAATACATCCTTATCTCAGTTCATATTCTAATTTCTTTCATTTAGTATTTACTCTCTCTTTATATACTATACATTTTTTCTGTATCTGTTTCTGTCAGTAGCTAGAGTAGAATCTTTCAGTCTTCACTTTGTCTTTGTACCACGCTTGAGTTTCTTCATCTACAAAAGGATGGAAATTTACTAAATGATTTCAACTCCAAACCTTTACTGAGGAGATAATATCATCCTGAGTCTTAGGCTGTCTATACAACTTTTTATACACAATGGTTAGCTTAAAACAAAACAAAACAATCATTGTTAATGAGTGTACCCATTAGCAATGGTTTCTTTTTTGGAATGATGAAATTGTTCTAGAATTAGATGGGGTGATAGTTACATAACTCTGTGAATATAATAAAAGCCACTTAATTATGTACTTTAAATGGATGAATTGTATGGTATGCAAACTACATCTCAATAAAGCTTCAAAAAAATAAGGCAGTCATACATAAAGACAAAAGTTGACTGAAAAGAGGAGACAAAAATAAACCACGGGAGATCCAGATTTTATTTGATGTTATTAGCACAATCTATAATGACAGGATGGGAAACTTAGCAGAAAATGGAAAGCTATAACAAGAATTAAATGGACGGTCTGTAACTTAATTAGATTGGTTTAAATCCAGATTAGACACAGCGCAAGAGAGAATAAACAAATATTTGTAAAAAGAAATATTTAGATTGAAATTTTCAGAGAAAAAAGAACGGGAAATGTAGAAAACTGAGTAAGAGACATGAGATACCAGGAGAAAGTGTCTCAGAGGAGAGGAAGTAGAGAAAGGACCAAAAGCCATATTCAAACAGATAATGGCTGACAGTTTTTCAAATCCAACAAAAAATAACAAGCATATATTTAAGAAGTACTATGAATACAAAGTCAGATAAAAACAAATAAATCATACCAAATCATGGCATGGAAAATGATATAAAGCAAAGACAGAAAATCAAAAGTCACTAGGGAAATAAAGATAAATTGCCTTTAAAATAGCAACAATAAGTCTAAGCATTGATATATTAATGGAAGACAAAAAAAATGAAAGAACATCATAAAGTGCAAAAAGAAATTAACAACAAAAATGCTTTATTTATGGGAAATATTATCAAAGAGGAAAAATAAAACACTTCCAGAACAACAAAAAGGAGCAAAATAATAACTATCAGACTCTCATTAAGAAATATGAAATGAAATAGTTTAGAAAAACAAAAATGATATCAGAAGAAAAAAAAACAGAGATGCAAAGAGGTATGAACAGTAATACAGCTCAAATATGTGGGTTTATTTAAATGTAGTGTGACTGTATAAAATAATAATAATAACCCTTTATGCTGCCTAAAATACAGAGGAGATGAAATCATGATAATAACAGGATATTAAATGGTGTTCCCATTTTTATTTATTTTTATTTTTATTTTTTAAGATATTATTTATTTGACAGAGAGATAGCAAGAGCAGGAACACAAGCAGGGGAGTGGGAGAAGGAGAAGCAGGCTTCCCGCCAAGCAGGGAGCCCACTGCGGGGCTCGATCCCAGGACCCTGAGATCATGACCTGAGCCGAAGGCAGACACTTAACGACTGAGCCACTCAGGCACCCCGATGTTCCCATTTTTAAACATCTTTACATTGTTTAGAATGTGATAAAATACTAGTTTATATTATACTTGAATAAAGCAAAGATAAACACTGTAATCTCTAGGACAATCTCTAAAAGAATATTGGTAGAATGTCTGACTAATAAATTAATTGGGGTGGAGATGCAATAATAAATAGTCATTAATATTTCAAAAGACAGAAAACAGTTGGAGAAAGAAACATAAAAGAAATAAAACAAAGATGAAAGCCAATATTAAAAATTTTGGATTTAAGTAAAAATATGTTCATATAAATGAACTAAAATTAAGCCAATTAAAAGTAAAGACTGTCAAAAAAGACATCCAATAGAAAGCCAGCTATGCTGCTTAAAAATGATGCAGCTTAAATATATGGGTACAGAAAAGTTGACAGTAAGAGACATGAAGCACTAATCAAAAGAAGGATAGCTCCACTAATAGGAGATAAGCAGATAAAAGAGTGACATGTCCTGATGATAAATGTCAATACAGCAGGATGTTATAACATCTTAACTTTACATGTACTTATTACACATAGACAAAAAAAGCAACAAAGGAATATATTTGAAAAACATAAAAAACAAGTTTTACCTATTTAACATATATGTAACTCTGTAACTATAAGTACAAAATACATATTCTTTACAACTATAAGAAAAAGATTAATCAAAATTGATTATATCCTGAAATATAGCACAAATTTAAATAGATTTTTAAGGATTAGATTATACATGTTCTCAAACCACAGCTGAACTGGTCTAGAAATCAGTAAAACAGAGATAACTTACCTTCGTCTCAAAATTAAATAATGCATTTCTAAATAACTCATGCTTTAAAAAGTAATTATAATAAAATTTTAAAATATTTTAACTGATAATAAAAAAAAGAATATATGTGTGTCATTCAGCCACAAACATGCTTAGAGGGAAAATGCTAGCACTAAGTACACATATTGGACAAGAAGAAAATCTGAAAATCTGATTTTAATATCCATCTCAAGAAGTTAGTAAAAAAAAAAAGCAATTAAATCCAGAGGAAGTTGAAGAAAATAGTACATAAAAAAGGGTACATGAAAGAACCAATAAAATCAGAATCGTTCTATAAAAGGACTAATAAAATTGATAAACCTCAGACAAAGTAGATCAAGGATAAAATTGAGAATGTATATATTACTAAGATCTTATACTCATTACTAATCCTTCAGAGACTGAAAAGAAAATGAAACAATATTTTGCATCACTTAATGAAAACAAATTTTAAAATTTAAATAAAATGGACACATTCTTATAAAAACACAATCAACCTAATGCAAAAACATAGAAAAAATTCAGAATATATGCACATTTATACACGTATATGTACATACGTATATGTACATATATATATATATAATTCATAATTGAAAACCTTTCTACACACATGCAAACACATATCTTTAGGCCAGGATAGCTTTGCAAAATGCATTCTATGTATTTAAAGAAGAAATAATAATGATCTTTCCAGGGAATATAAAATGGCATTATACTTCCTATCTTATTTTGTGAAGACAATATAATTTAAATAACAAAATATGACAATAGTTGCATGTATTTCTGGAATGTAATTCAGCATATGAACAGAATAAAATATCTCAATAAAAAAATAGAAGTAACTATCTCAATCAAAAAAGAAAAATAATTTGATAAAATACTCCATAAAAATTGATAAAAGCTCTTACTAAAACAGACATAAACAAGATATATGCGCAACATCAACATTAATAGTAAAAGATCTAATCTATAGACACTATAAATCAATGTATATACATTTTCGTGGACTGGAAGAATTAATAGTATAAGGCTCTACAGACAAAGTAAATATTTTCATTCTCTAATATCTCCTTTCCCAATACCCATTTGCTCCTCACCGTCCAAAAGTGTTAGACAGGTGGTCTCCTTTATGGTGGAGCCATCTGTTTCCATTCAAAGAATAGGAAAACTTATTATCCCCTGGGTGAAATCCTTGTATCCTGACATGAGACTCTCTACCTTTCTCTACCTAGGTAGAATTTATTTGCACTAAAAATATAAGGTTTCTCTCCCTCTCTCAGGAGGTGAAGTAAACTGTGTTACTGTCAAGCTTCTATATAAGATCCTAGAGTCATAATTTTGGAATTCCTCTTCTGTAGTAAAGACCATGGTATACACAGCTGACATCTGCTCTTACACATCTCTTGAGCAGAATTAGAGGAAGGAAAATTGCTGTTATTGCTCTAAATAATAAGTTGGATCTCTTATTCAGAAATCTTGTGTTTGCTTTCCCAGCAAAAATAAATGTCTTTCTGAAAAGATGGTAATTTTTAAAAATGGCGTACTTTTTTTTGTTTGAGATGCCCTGATTTTTAATGTCTTATGGGGTACTTTCTATTTTATTTATTTTTTTATTGTTTTTTAACATTCTAATTCCAGTATAGTTAACATAAAGTGTGTTTCAGTTGTACAATAATAGTGATTCAGCAATTCTTTATATTACTCTGCTCATTGTGATAAGTGTGCTCTTAAACCCCTTCACCTATTTCATCCACCAGCCCCACCCACATGCCTTCTGGTAGCCATCAGTTTGCCCTCTGTAATCAAAAGTCTGTTTTTTGGTTTGTCTCTTTTTTCTTTTGTTTTGTTTCTTAAATACCACATATGAGTGAAATCATGTGGTATTTGCCTTTCTCTGATTGATTTATTTTACTTAGCATTATATTGTCTAGATCCATCCCTGTTGCAAATGACAGAATTGTATTCCCTTTTAAAATGGCATAATTTTAAAAATAAATAGCACTGGTCATAAGATTTAATGTACCTTAAGGGTTTTTCATTCAAAGCCTTCTATTTTTTAAGGAGACAGATTTTATAGTTCTCTAAGTTATTCTTTTATCTTAAGTAGCAATGTCAGGATTACTATAAAAATTTTTAAAAAGGCTTTACATTTTAATATTACAGAACCTCAGAGATACTCATTTAAAAGAAAAAAAAATGCTGTATTTGACTCAGTTTTCCACTGAGAATGTTAGAGACTAAGTTGCAATGTGCCTTAATACCACAAGTGGTTCTGGAGTATTCATTCCTATTAGTGTAAGCTTCCAAATCATAGAAGCTTAAGTTTGGAAAATACCTTAGAGTTTTTACAAATATCTGTGACTTACCCTTACCAAAAAAAAAAACAAAAAACAAAACAAAATCTTCACTAAATGAGGGAAACATGAACTCACTATTTATTTTATTTTAGCATTCACTATTAAAAGCAAATTAAAATTTCATGGTCTTGAATATTTTCAATATGTCTGGGTTTAGGGAAAGAGAGTGGACCAAATTCTTTTTTACTTATAAAACCAAAAGGTAATTTTAAACTTTCTCTTTAAGGACAGGAGAAATACGGCCATATATACCCATTTACTCATTCAATACTCACACTTTTACTGTGAAGACATGATTCTGAATCATTCCTTCTGAAGACATGATTATGTATTTTTCAAAAGACATATAGAGATATTGCATATAGGATCTGAATAAACATTTCTCCAAAGAAGACATACCAATGGTCACCTGGTATATGAAAAGTTGCTCAACACCACTAATTAACAGGAAATACAAATCAAATCTACAATGAGGTATCACCTCACACCTTTTAGGATGGCAGTTATCAAAAAGACAAGAGATAAGAAGTGTTGGCAAGGATGTGAGGAGAAAGAACCCTTGTACATTACTGGTGGGAATGTAAATTGGTGTAGCCACTATGGAAAGCAGTATGGATGGTCCTCAAAAAAGTATAAATTGAACTAACATATGATCCAGCAATTCCACTTTTGGGTATTTATCCAAGGAAAACAAAAAGAAAACTAATTTGAAAAGATATATATATCCCTATGTTCACTGCAGCATTATATACAATAGCCAAAATGTGGAAACTAATTGTCCATAATAAATGAATGGATTAAGATGTGGTATGTGTACACACACACACACACACAATGGAAGACCACTCGACCATAAAAAAAGAATGAAATCTTGCTATTCTCAACAATATGGAAAACCCAGAGAGTATTATGCTAAGTGAAATGAGTCAGACAGAGAAAGACAAATACTGTATGATCTCTCTTATACATGGAATCAAAAAATAAAGCTGGGATGCCTGGGTGGCTCAGTCGGTTAAGCGGCTGCCTTCGGCCTGGGTCATGATCCCAGGGTCCTGGGATCGAGTCCCACATCAGGCTCCTTGCTCAGCAGGGAGCCTGCTTCTCCCTCTCTCTCCTTCTGCTTGTGTTCTCTCTGTCAAATAAATAAAATCTTAAAAAATAATAATAATAAAATAAAAAAATAAAAAATAAATAAACAAAGCAAAACAAAACTCATGGATAGGGAGAAGAGAGTAGTGGCTGCTAGGTGGAGGGGAGCTGGAGGATGGGTAAAATGAGTAAACGGGGTCCGGAGGTATAAACTTCCAGCTGTGAAATGAATAGGTTATGGGGATGTGGTGTATAGCATGGTGATTATAGTCAATGGTATTGTAGTACATATCTGTAGGTTGCCAGGAGAGTGGATCTTGAAAATTCTCATTCTCAGACAAAAAACCTTTTTTGTAACCTTAATGGTAATGGATAGTGACTAGAGTTATGGTGGTGATCACTTATTTCACAGTGTATAAGTGTTGAATCACTACATTGTACACCTGAGACTAATACAATATTGTATGTCAAATATATATATATATATTTTTTTAATCTGTAACTAAAGGACTGGGAAAGGGGCAACCTAGTGAGACAGAAAAACTTAACGACTTTTCTCCAGTCAAATAGCAGAGAAAAGTTGGGGGCCCAACCCCAGCCACACCAAAATAGCTGAATGGGAAACCTGGACTTCCACCCTCCCTACACTATGACACAGCACCCAAGCTTCTCCATCCTTACTCACCTCCAAGGTAGTGTCAGAAAAGGCTGAATGTGTCAACAGTGGCCAAGGGGGAAAACTAGACCTCTATTCCTATTTGGCAGCAATAAGAGCACCTTCCCTTTCCTGTCAGAGAAAATAAGGGCACTGTCAGAGAAAATAAGGTAAAACGGAAACTTAGTAAGATCCAGAGTCTCAAACAATACTCAAAATGTCCAGGTTTCAATAAAAAATCACCAAACATAGCAAAAGCCAGGAATATTTCACTGATTGAAAAAAAGGAGAATCAATAGATGCCAATACTGAAAATACAGAGATGTTACAATTACCCCAAAAAATTGTGAAGCAATCATAAAAATATGTTAGCGAGCATTTAAAAACAAATGAAATAAAATTAGAGATCACCAAAGAAATAGAAAATATAAAGAAAAAATAACTGAAAATTTATAAGTAAAAATGTAATGATGAAAATAAAACTCCATATATAGGCTACATAGCATAATGAAAACTAAACAGCACAATGGAATTAAAAAAAAAATGGGCAAAGGACCTAAACATACATTTTTCCAAAGAAGACATACAAATGGCCAACATGTACATGAAAAGGTGCTCAACATGACTAATTATTAGGGAAATGCAAATCAAAACCACAATGAGATATCACCTCACATCTGTCAGTATGGCTGGTATCAAAAAGACAAAAGATACCAAATGCTGGCAAGGATTACAGAAAAGAGAACCCTTGTGCACTGCTGGTGGGAATGTAAATTGATATAGTCAAAACAATATGGACCTTCCTCAAGAAATTAAACACAGAACTACCATATGATCTCGCAGTTCCACTTATGGGTATATATTCAAAGGAAACAAAATCATCTCAAAGAGATATTTGTATTCCCATGTTCATTGCACCATTATTCACAATAGCCAAGGTATGGAAACAACTTACATGTATGTGAAAGAATGAATGGGTAATGAAAATGTGGTATAAAATGTGACATTAAATTAGGTTCTGTTGGGAGGAAGTAATGGATACAGCAGCTAAAGGCAGAGTGACTAATAGTGTCTACTACATTCAGCTTAAATGTCCCTATTGAAGATATTATACAATCCCTAATAATTTAGAGATATTCCAGCCAAAATATCTAAATAGATGGAAATAGCCATTCTTTCTTCCCTTCTTTCCTTCCTTCCTTTTTGAGTAGGTACTGGATTACACACAGATCAGTCCTTCAGTCACAACCTGAACCAAGTTTGCATGTGGTTGTCTGGTACCCACCTTCCAGTACACTGCTTACTTCTCAGCTCTGTTTCTTACCAGATGCTACAACAATTACATTTGACTTTAGAATTCACTCACACTAGGATGAAGTAAATAGATATTTCTGCTTCATTTGCCAGTACAGCTGTATTTAAATTGTGTTAATAACAGATACAAGAAATCACACATATAAGAATTGTTAGATATCTGGTTATAATACAGGCTAAGAGAAACCTAAGATAACTCTAATCTCAAATGGGAAGTTTTTAATATGCCTTTGGACTTTACACCTTTTACTGTAACTGTAATTAGAAAAACTGAATAATTAGAGTTTCATACCTCACTTTCTTCTTCCTTACCTACAGTAATGACCAAGAGGCAAGAGTTAAAAAACCTAGAGCTTATCTCTTCTCCAAATAGTCTATCCTCTGAACCTATGAGTTTACACTACATCAAAGTAAGCACTTATTTTTTACTTTTCTTGAGTATGCTGACACATAAAAATTAATTCCATTATTTATCTATGCAGACAATACATGAATACTAATTGAATACTTTGTATTTTCTGAAAATTAAAAAATGTTTTAATCGATATGGGAATACCAACATTTTCTCAAAGCTACAGTTATTTACCTACTTGGAAACCAGTAATTTTTTCCACTTTGAATATTTTCTGATGTGGCAACAAATTCTACACAACTCACAAGTGATAAATCTGAAATAATACAAGAATACAGCAGATGTGCAAAAAATGTTCTTAGGACTTTTTTTTGTTAAGAAAAATGTAGGAAATGATCAGATGTGTACAGATGGATGGTTAATTATATAAAGAAATCATGCCAGAAACAATACAAAATCTTGGATTCAAAAGACTTCCCTTATTTATAAAACATTTTCCCTTTACTATCACAAATATACGCTGTAGTAAAATCTTCTTTGTTCACTTTACTTACACAAAAAACACAGCCTGGGGAAAATACAGTAGAGTTTACATGCCAATGAGTTCAAATTGTGCAGGAAATTTAATTTTACTTAATTGCTCTGGCTTTTTATTACATAGTTTACTAGTTCCAGGATCACTACATTTGCTGATATACATATACGTATGTGTCTGTATATTGCATATGTTTGTATGTATATATATGTGTGTGTGTGTATATATATATACATACATATATATATGTATATATGTATGTGTATATATATATATATATATATATATATATATATATATATTCCAGATTTACTAAACACTTTCCTCCAAAGAAGGTATTCTCTGATTGGTCAAAAAATCATATTCCTGGATGTAATTAAATCTACAGAAATATTTATCTAGAAATATCTGATCAGTTCACATCTTTAAGGTTCCTAAGTCTCCGCTCATATTGTATCAAGGATGGCCCCATTCTTTAAACCAAACTTATATTTTCCTGGGTTACAAGCTCTGAATGAAATCTAATCTTTTTTTTTTAAGATTTTATTTATTTATTTGACAGAGAGAGACACGGCGAGAGAGGGAACACAAGCAGGGAGAGTGGGAGAGGGAGAAGCAGGCTTCCCGCCAAGCAGGGAGCCCGATGCAGGGTTCGATCCCAGGACCCTGGGACCATGACCTGAGCCGAAGGCAGACCCTTAACGACTAAGCCACCCAGGCGCCCCTGAATGAAATCTAATCTTGTTGGCTTCAACTGCAAGGTCTGCTATGAGGTGACTTCTGCCTACCATTGTGTCTTCTTTCCTTGCTACAATCCCATCACAACCTTCTCCCTCCCATTCCTTAAACATAAGTTCTTAATTGCCAGTGAGGGCCCCCTTGATCTTCCATCTACAGTATCTACCCCTTACCCAAACACTTATGAGCTGTGAATTTTCTTCTTTATTTGTGACTCCTCTTTTGCCCTAACCCAAATGTATACTCCGTATGACCAGGGTGTTAGACTGCTTGTTTACTGATTTATTCCTTGTGTCTTAAATAGTCTCAGGTAATAGTAGGTGTTAAATAGCAGTATTTCAATCCCATACTTTACTTTGAGCTTGTCATAGTCCAGTAATAAAAATGTGGTACTTCAAACCTATGTATTTTGTCTTGACAGCAATTATTTACCAATCCAAGTTCTTAGACTTAGCTTTACCCCATTATCACCTGGAGCTTCTACAGAACACAGATGGTAGACCTCAACCCCAAGCTCTACTTTTAATTTGGATTGTGGACCAATATTTTGTAACAACATCCATAGGTGACTCTACTGTTCAACTATAGATGAGAATATGATCTAAACACAGTTATCATTTATAAAGAGTTTAGGTTAAATGCCTAAAGTATATGGGTTTTAAAAAATCATGTAACCTAACTCCAATTTGTCTCTACATAAATGCCTTCCTTCTATATAGTTATTCTAGGTCTGTACATACTGTTTCTTTTTGCTTACACATATCTTTATATACTAAAAAATACTGACTTAAGATAATATTTCCTAGTTGGCACTAAGAATGGTGTCTTATAATTTAATTGGTCGTACTGGCTAGATGAAACTGATTCACAATGGAATATTTTCTTGACAAAAAATCAATTTAATTAATCTTACTGTTAATGCTTTTTTTTATATATATCAGTCCAACAGAAGTACAGTTTGAATATTCAACAAAAGTAGGAAACTTAAATTCTCTTATAACCATTAAGGAAATTAAATCTTTAATCCAAACAAAAAACCAATCGATAAGACAAACAATATTATCCTCATAGAAAACTCCAGAGCAGGTGGCTTCACAAGAAAATTTTACCAAACATTTATGAATAAATTAATACCAATCTTATATAAACTCTACCAGAGAATGGCAAGGGAAAAGTCACCAGCTTCTCTTATAACTTATTTATCTTGCTTATAGAATTGGACAAGGAGATCATAGAAAAGGATAATTACAGGTCATTTTTACTCAAAATCATAGATGAAAAATCCCATATAAAGTATTGATCAAATTTGGCAAAGGCCTAGAGCTCTACTTTTGCACCCCAAATTTGAAATACCAACATGAATATTTTTCTTCTGCTTACTCTCAATATATTAGCTTTACATGGGTAAACTAGACACGGGTTCAGTGAGAAGGTTCAGAAGTCTGTTTGGATCAGGTACTGTACTGACAGTGTTAACATTAAATCTGTGGAGCCAAAGGGAAAAAAGAATGAAAAGGAGAAAGAAAGCGAAGAGATGCTTCACTGACTCAAAGTTCAGGGGCAGCAATTGTATCCAGTGCTCCAAGGCAATGATCAAGTAGCAGAGATTATCCAAGTCAAATTAAATACATTGCAAGCCGCGTGTAAGACCAGGAAACAGAAATTCAGATCTAGGGTAATGATACAGGAAGAGCAGGAAAGCAGGGGCCGCCAAAATGTGGATCCAAAACGACCCAGGTCTAACCTAAGTGTTAGAATTTGGCCGCGCTACCCTTTCTTCCATTCCTCCCATACAGGCTTTCAACCCAACTTTAAAAGGTATTGCTATTGGTGTCCACAGGGATTACGGTAGCAAATTCAGGGTTTAGAAACCAAACTGATGAGACTGGGTCTTATGTTAGTCCTTGAATTCTTCTACGTTCCACAGTCAGTGATTATGATCTTAACCCAACCTACTAGATACAGATGATACTGGATGGGAAACAGTAGCACAGTTAAACTGCCCCCAGTTGATGGATTCAAAACCATTCAAACAGTTCAAAACAGTTCCCCTGCTAAGGCTGGGTCTAGAAGAGATGAAATGATACATCGTAGGCAACCTCGTGATGAAAAGGAACTTGTATTATAATTTACATATTGTACTCTTGTAATTTGTAATTTGCATAATTATTCCATCTAAATTGAAAGTTCCAATACATAGGTAGAGTTGGACAGATATAAATCTGTAAATATACTAATATGTTTCATATTAGTATTTAATAATATATAATTATATATAGCATTGTCTGGTGAATTATTGTCCTGAAATTGGTACTGAATTACATAGTTTCAGTAACATTAAATATTAAATTGACTTAAAAAATAAAATAAAATAAAATAAATATTAAATTGACTTTAAATAATCTTCAGAAAAAAACCCTGAAAAATGTGTGTAAGTGTGCATTTTGCATTTCTCTTAGGTTTTTCACCAACTTTATGTGTTCAAAGATATTTTAACAGAAAAATTATCTACCTGATTTACTGACAAAGGCTACATAGGGAATTGCTAATCTTAAAAGTAGGTAAATAAATAAATGCTTACAAGGAGACACTATGAGTTATTTTTCATCTACATTTGTGTTCAACTGTTCATTTCCTGCCTATTCAACAATTTTTAATCTCTCTCCCTTAAACAATAACATTGTGTATCCAACTAACAGTCTGAAAAAAACACTGTATTTTAGAAAAGAAATTAATTTCCTAGTTAAAGAAATGCAAAAGTGACCTGCTGCATTCTCACATTTATTTTATTTTTACTACCCTCCTGTCACTTAGATATAGGTGAACCAATTTAAACTAAATTTGAATTAAAAAATATACCACATCTTCTTTATTGAATCACAGATCTGTACGTCTGAAACAAATAATGCAATATATGTTAAGAAAAAAAAAAAAAGAAGAAGATAGCAGGAGGGGAAGAATGATGGGGGGGAATCGGAGGGGGAGACGAACCATGAGACTATGGACTCTGAAAAACAAACAGGGTTCTAGAGGGGAGGGGGGTGGGAGGATGGGTTAGCCTGGTGATGGGTCTTAAAGAGGGCATGTTCTGCATGGAGCACTGGGTGTTATGCACAAACAATGAATCATGGAACACTACATCAAAAACTAATGATGTAATGTATGGTGATTTAACATAACAATAAAAAATTAAAAAAAAAATAAAGCACTCCTGGGCTTAATCCCCATGTGTTGAGCTTCTGTCTCAGAGTCTGTTTTATAGTTGAGTTACAAATACTGAAGGAAATTTATAATGGAACCTGGGACAGCCTCACTTTGTAATGGGAAGTAGTGGTCACCAGAAATGAGGGAATATACTGTGCTTAGATGTCAACTGCTTTACCTTTCTAAAATAGTGAGTCTGGAGTTTAAAAATCAATATCCATATGTTTTGTTTCACATATCACTTTGTCATAACACAATATCTTTCCCTGCTGAGGTGGAAAAGGGTCTAGTTTAGTAATAAAAAAGAGGTGGGCAGGAATTGTTAGATAATTTATAGCTTTTCCTAAAAATAAATCAAATGCTATTACCTATAAAATACATAGAAATAAGTAAGAGGAAAGAGAAAAGAGACCAAGAGATTTGAGTATTTGCAAACTCAAAAGGTAAGAAATGAAAAATTCGAAGTTTTGAATCTTTATATAGGCCAAGTATATCATAGGCAAAGTATAATTTAAATACCTTTAAATCATCAGGATATCCCAGGTATATGTATTTTGGCCAGATTTTTAAATATGTTATCACAAATTATTTTGACACATATCTATAAGAAATCAGTTTTCTTGATAAAACACAAAAATGCTATGATATAGGCTAGGCAGGATTAATGTAGTTTCAATATAAAAAGACACAAATATAACATCTGTAATGTTCATTTCATTCATCTGTTATTAAACACCTGCCAAAACAAAGCATCATCCTAAATCTATTAATCCAAGATGTATATCTGAATCTAGATGTTTTCTCTTATGTTATACTATCACCAAGTAACTCTTCACCTTTGGTATAACATTCAACTTCTTCATGGTCATTTTACATCTTTTTAGGTTTAAATTGTTGGCACAGTTTTGCCTTGGCTTTTAAATTGTCTATAATCCAGTAAATTACCATACTTTTCTCCTCTTTCTAATGCTAATTATGGGAAATAAATGAAAAACTCTTCTCAGTATTCCACAAAATAATATTTCATAAAAATGAATTTCTAAGTCCCCAATCAATACTAATGTTGTTTGATGTTGGTGATTGAATTTATGTGTAATACAATAATAGTTGTTGCATGTTCTCATTAAGACTTGCCATCTCATGTAATCAGGTTTAAAATATGTCTTTAACTTAACCAGGTCACCGATTTTGCATTGGACAATGGCTTTCTCTGACATTAAATTTTATCTCAAAATCCATTCAAGCATTTGGTTATGCAGTAGAATAAGCTTCAATTGTATTGTGAAAAGAATCCTGCTTAATATAAAAGAGAAACACATGGGAAAACATGCTATTTGTCAAAATCTCTTTTGACTTCAGTGATCATAAAAATTAAATTGTCCAGATGGATTAGTTTTTCATAGTCTTATGTATATTTACTTATTTTTTTACTCATTGGAGAGAAAGAGAAATAATGTTCAAAACTGTCCTTCATAAGGACACAGTTTTTTGTTTTTTCATACTGATGCATAAACTGGGCTATTTCTAGGAAGTAGTATGAGTCCCTCTAACATGAATGCGTGAATCTTTTAAAACAATTTTCCTTATCTGACCAGAGTCTTCTATTAATTCCCTTGAAATGGCAGAAATGCCTTCACTTGCTTCAGTCCTTGGTGAAACTGTGAAATGGAGACTTAGTGATATCCACACACATTTTTTAAATTCATTCATTCATTCATGAGAGAGAGTGTGTGCTCATGGAGGGGGAGGATCAGAGAGAGAGGCAGAGAGAGAATCTTAAGCAGGGTCCACGCCCAGCACAGAGCCTGACATGGGCCTTGATCTCACAACCCTGAGATTATGACCTGAGCCAAAATCAAGAATCAGACACTTAACTGACTGAGCCATGGAGGCACCCCAGATATCACATACATTTTAAAAACAGTTGATTTTGTTTCATTTTTATAATGTATTCCATTTCATTCCAGACATGAAAATAACTAAGAGTAACTCTACAGATTAAAATTAATATTAGGGTACACATTTATTTATTTGCACAATTCTGATAATTCCCATTTTCTCTTATATTCTAATATTCTCTTATAATCTAATAACTAATATTAGAATATTAGTTTATTAGTTATTTTAAATTTCTGTATACTTGACACACAATGTTATATTAGCTTCAGTTGTACAACATAGTGACTCAACTTCCCTATACATCATGCTATGCTCACTAACAACATGGATGGAGCTGGAGTGTATTATGCTAAGTGAAACAAGTCAGTCAGAGAAGGACAAATATGATTTCACTGATATGTGGAATTTAAGAAACAAAACAGATGAATATGGGGAAGGGAAAAAAAAAGAGAGGGAGGTAAACCTAAGAGACTCTTTTTATTTATTTATTTATTTCTCTATGAGAGAGAGCACAAGCTGGGGGGAGGCACAGAAGGAGAAGCAGACTCCCTGCTGAGCAGGGAGCCCGATGCAGGACTCAATCCCAGGACCCTGGAATCATGACCTGAGCCAAAGGCAGACACTTAACTGATTGAGCTACCCAGGCACCCATGAGAGACTCTTAACTATAGAGAACAAACTGAGGATTGCTGGAAGGGAGGTGGGCAGGGGGATGGGCTAAATGGGTGATGGGTATTAGGGAGGGCACTTGTGATGAGCACTGGGTTTTATATGTAAGTGATGATTCACTAAATTCTACTCCTGACACAATTTTACACTCTGTTAACTAACTAGAATTTAAATAAAAACTTTTTTAAAAGACTTTGAAAGGGTTTTATTTTTAAAAGATTATATAACAAGGGCATTTATTTTTCCATTATGACTAATACTCATAATGAAGATGAGAATCAACAAGCTGAGAATATCCAGTAAAAATTGCTTGAACTTCAGCTATAGCAAATTAATCTTTTATACAAAGAAACACTGTGTCTCATCTATGGATAACCTTGTCCCATTAGGAATATACACACTGGTCTCTCCTGATACCACTGAAATCAGCTTATGGCAATGTTATCTCTCTCTTGACTGGAAGATGGTCTTGGGGGACCATCAGGCTATGAGACTAGATCTTATTTTCCTTATCCTTCCTAAGACATCTCCCTCTGACAGAAGAAAGAGACTGAGGCCTGCCCTCATCCAAGAGGAAGGTCCTTCCCACCCATTACTGACTCTCCTTTATGAGCTGAAGGATGAAGAAAGAAATAGAACAAAAAGTAAGCTTGCTTTTCTGAACTTGCATCTATGTATTTTTTTTATGTTCAGGCACTAATCAAAAGTAAAAGAGCATAAGATTGATTAAGAAACAGCTCTAAAACTTGAGTGACAGTTTTCAGAACCAATTGCAAATCATATCTCTATCTTTAAAAGATGGCTCAGACAGCAGGAAGTGGAAAAATTGGAAGAGAGCACAAGTGTAGGCAGCAAGAATACTTCAGAGGCCATAGTAGTTGTCTGACAGCTTTGATTAGAGAAAGAGAGAAGCAGGCAGGAAAAGCACCTGTTTTATTTTGGATATTCTGAATCTGAAATGGCTTTAAGCATAGTGGAAATGCCAAATAGGTAGTTGCTTATATGAAGTTCAGAGAATCATTTGGAACAAATGTGAATTTGCAGGTCATTAACATCTGGATGACCCCATTTTTTCCATACCACAGATTCATTCTCAATGCAGTACAAGTGTAAGAATGCAGAAATTTCCCACTTTTATATGACAAACCGTAAGCATAAAAACATACACACCGACACACACAAACACAAAAACTGTCTTAGACACTACAACTGATCTCAAAAACACACTGAAACAGACCTCCACTTGCCTTAATCTATAGGCATTGGTTGATAAACTGGAAAAGAAGTATTTATTTTCATAGTACTCATAATATTAATAATAAAGAATGCTGAGAAGTAACTGAGCTATTTAGAGAGTAAATGTGACTTTTAATTTAGAAGTACTAAATACATTTCATTCACTATGCAAAACAAGGAGAGTCTGGAAAATGCAGGCTTATTTGGATTTTTCTTTAAAAAGGCCAAATGTTTATCCATGTCATATTCAGTTAATTGATTGGAGAGAAAATTTTATACATATCAAGCCAGTAAGTCTAAAATACTTTGAAAATAATTTCTATGTAATTTTCTGTCTTCTATTATTCTTTCAGAATGAGTGACCTACTTGCAACACTGATTTTAGATATCATGTAAAATAAAGAAAAATAAAACCTGATACTTGTTATTACTACTTTGGCCTTAGATGAGCTAATTTAGGATAATTGTAGTATATGGTATGCAGACCATCATCATTCATAGCCTTTTAAAACTAAAGACTAGAGGAATCTGTGATTAGTTTTCTCTTCTCTTTAATGAATCTTCAGATTCTCTAAAAATTACTATCTGCAAAAATCACCAAAGTCTTGTGCTTCCCTGGATCAATCTTTGATTGTCATGATACATGGGCTTATTTGCAAATATGGCTAGAGGCTTCCAGTATTAACTTCTCCCAGAAGTCATTATTGCAACATTAGCTGCCTGTGACTGAAGGTTATTGCAGCTGAAATGATTACTGAATTAATGAAATAAAAAACTGGTGGAATTTTTGCATTCAACACACAAGCCAACCATTAACTGGAACACAAACTTTATTTCCTTAGTTTAAGTTAAGAAACCTGCAATTACTTGGGAGAAGATATTAGATTATAAATCCAAGTATTTAATCAATTAGAGCAAATAGATACTAAGACCCAGCGCTGTAAATAGTATGACCCAATCTGAAATACATGGATAAATAACCCTTTAATCTACTTAAGACAAAGTAACTTATAAAAACTATGGCATGGAGTTTATCAGATCTTATTTTTTTCTATCATTTTAAATAAAATAAGTTTTCAATTTATTTTGAACTTTCCATCTACTTATCTGCCTTTTCATTAGAATGTCAAGCAAAATGATTTGTCTGGTCCCATGTTTGGCAAATGTGGAGGATAACTGGGATGGCTAAATATGCCATATACCAACGTGCCTGGCAAGAGATGTATATTTGGTGTTCCAGGGCAAGAAGCAAAAAGCGTTCATTAGTGGTTCACACCAATATACCAGATAACTCAGCTAGGGATTATATATAGTGCTGCTTCTAATGCATTTCCTTTTAAAATGTGGTCTGGCTAAGGAAGTTCATTAAATACATTCTTGAATCACATGTTTAGAGCTAAGGAAATGTATCAAGAAAAGAAGAGTGGCAGGGAGATAGAAACAGGAAATAGATAAGTTTTGTCAGCATGCATTGGGGACTGTCTCCAGCAGGGAGACATGGAACCTAGGGTTGTGACTGTTAACAGACACTGAGTCAGGAAAATATTCTTCACAGATGTTCAATTTCGTTTGCTCTAAATTGTGCTTATGATGACACTTCCTTTTTTTCTTTCTTTCTTTCCTGTTTTTTTTTTTTTTTTTTTTTTTAAAGAGAGAGAGGGAAAGAGCACGCATGTGTGCCCAGGAGTGGGAAAGGGGCAGAGGGAGAGGGAGAATCTTAAGCAGCCTCCATGCTCAGCACAGAGCCTGACACAGGGCTCAATCTCACGACCCTGAGATCAACCTCAGCCAAAATCAGGAGTCTAATGCTTAAACAACTGAGCCACCCAGGTGGCTTATTTTAATATTTTATTTCTTGTTTGGATCTCATGATATCTGCAATGTGGTAATTTAGATACATATCTGGCTGATGTATATTAAGTAACTACTATATACTAGGAATTGCAAGGACTGCTGATAACCAGAAATAAAAAAGAAAATCCCTACCCTCAAGAAATCAGTCTAGAAATGAAGATAAAGAATAAATGGAATAGGGGAGCCTGGGTAGCTCAGTCACTTAAGTGGCCAACTCTTGATTTTGGCTCAGGTCATGATCTCAGGGTCCTGGGATGGAGCCCCATGTCAGGCTCTACGCTCAGCAGGGAGTCTGCTTAAGGATTCTCCCTCTCCCTCTGCTCCTCCCCTTGCTTACACATTCTCTTTCTTTCACTCTAAATAAATAAATAAATCTTTAAAAAAAGAATAACTGGAGTAGAATTGAGATAACTATGTACAGAGTGGGACCAGGGAGCACAGGAGACTCTGGGAGCCCCTCAGCGAGGCCTTCCCAGAAAGGCGTTACATGAGATTAATAATGTAGTCCTGCTACTTTTATATGCATATGAAAAACATTTCCTTTAGAGCAAAATGATTTGCTCATGGTCCTGAAGCCATTTAATGATCCATGGCCAATTCACTGATCCTGATTTGCTATGAAGGGTGTGAAATTTGGAGCCTTCTTCTTTTTTGTGTGTGTGAGTTGTATTATTTACCTAATGTTATACAACAAATTACTCTAAAACATAGCCACTTAAAGCAACAAACATTTTCTGAAGGTCAGGAAGCTGGGAATGGCTCAAGTAGTTGGTTCTGGCTTAGAATCTCTCATGAGGTTGTGGTCGAGCAAACAGCTAGGGCTATGTTTAGAGCAGAGAACCTCTTCTAAATGCACTTATGTGGCTGCTGTCAGGGAAATTTGGTTACAAGGCCCTCTTCATAGGATTGCTCATGGTCTGGTGTCTCACTTCCTCCAGACCTGAGTGATCCAAAAGAGACAATGAGAGAGCATATCCAAGATGGAAGCCACCATGTTTTAATAACCTAATCTCAGAAGTGACATAGCATCACTTCTGCCTTATTCTGTTGGTCACACAGACCAAATCTAGGTTTGGTGGAATGGGATGACACAATGTGGGACAGGATGACACAAACATGGGACTACTGAGAAATGTAAATCATTGGGAGCCATCTTGAAGTGGCTAACAAGCCAGTCAAATTAGGTCTTTAATACCACAAAGTCTCAAAGTCTAATTCAAACAGTCTGTGATGCAAGTATATCCTGAAACCTTTTTTATTTTAAAACTAGGGACTTTGAATATGATCTAGTTATCATCAGATTCTTAGAGGCAGTAAGAGCAAGTAAATAAAGCCTCATACTTAGTTCTGAAATAGTACTGGTGTGTTTTTATCATTTACCTTCACCTACGCTTTAGTTATTTACACTTGGCCTGCTCCGAAAAGAATTCTAGATACAAATTTATCTCAAAAAGCAACCTTTGTACTCTCATACTTGATGACCTCTTATTCCTCCAAATAACTTAATATTCTAGCTCTGAAGATAAGAAATTTGTTTTATAAAATGATATGTTCAGGAAAAAAAATTTAACAGAATGACTTTACTATTAAAACTCAAAATAAATTCTTGCAATAAATGCAAGCCCAATTGCAAACATGGAAAACCATCATCTGAAAGATTCAGAATTCAATTCAGTTTAGTTTGTTGCACTTTATGGAATTTTTAGAGATCTCTCAGGATTTTATTTGTGTGACCCATAATAATATTTCTGGAGACTAACAAAAGATATTGTTAAGAAAGTACTTAAGAGGGATAGAGAGTATAGATACATAATATGGTCTCATGATTATACTAAGTAAATCAATAATGCAATTCATTACATTTCTGAATATTTAATAGAAGTAAATATCAGGAAAATTAAATTGAAACATTTTCATCATAAGCTCCATTAGAATGAGATATAATTATATTTCAAAGGACTTTACCTAAAATAACAGTATTCTGAATTATTTCAAAATTGGCTATTAATCATAAATATCTAGTTCTACTTGTTATTGTAAATGCTGGACAATTTTAGTGGCAGTTTTCTAGCAAAAGAAATTTACTGAAATCCCTGCCTCACTAACTCATTTTAAAACATTACATTTTAGAACCTATTTCCTCCTACAGCTTTTTGAGGTTTGTGGTAAATGTTCAATCTTGCATTCTATTTTATAGCTGCAATCTATGAAACCAATGATAATATGGGATTTCAAATATGGAGAGCAAATGTCAGTAGGACACTATATAAAAATCATGAAATAAAATGTAAAAAGTTACTTAAGTTGCATATAAAACATCACTTTAGTGTCATATTGCAAATGTTACTTACACACCATGTAGTCTTCAAGAAGAGAAAAAAAAAAGTAGTGTTTTTTAAAAGACTAAATATTTTATATAAATATTAACATGTAAGGAAACTTTTACTGTTGTGTTAAATTTATTTCTAGGATGCCAGGCATTTTAAACAAATATTATTTCTTAAGGAAGAAAAGTCACTCCACGCAACTGTATAAAGACACAAAGAGATAATGTTTCTTTCCTCAGAACTATGAAAAGGGGGCAGTAGTGGTTGTTATAACAACTACGGCAGGGGAGCACATGGTGAGGAGAGGACTAGTTGCCTTCTTTTGCAAATGCAGACCCTGACTGTCCTGTCCAAGGTCATGGACACCTTGAGGTATAGCATTTTTTAAAGGCTAGATGCAACCATCTTTCATTTTCTCCTAATATGAAGTTGTAGATTACTATGTTGGTCTTAAAAATAAACAGTGGTGAAAGCAGAATTAACCTTTCAATACACCAATCTGTTCTGGTTAAATTTTTTTTTAAAAAATTATGTAAATCAATACACATATTGTTAAAAAAGGGGGGTAAAAAAAGTTATTAACTAACTCATTCTTTTATTCAATTTTAAAACAATTTATCCTAGTAATGAATAGCTGTATTAGCAGCTTATGAAACATATCCATGTATATATTATTTGATTTTTTCAATAGTAATTTAACATATACTGAGTAATTACTATGTGTTAGGTAGACATTGCTCTCAGTGCTTTGTATGAGTTGGCCCTCGTAATCCTCACATCAACCAACCCTCCATTAGAGAGGAGGAAGCATAAACACTGAGAGTGGATAACTCAGTGAGGTCACACTGCTACTGATGGTGGAACTGGGAGCTGGGAGTTCAAACACAGGAAGACTGACTCTTTCCCATGCTCTTACCATTTCACCATACAACAATGTAAGACTAACCAACAGAAATTTTAGTTATATTGTTATTCCCACTTGAAAAATAAGGAATATGGTACTTTAATAGGGTAAAATGCAATAGCTATTAAGTGGAGGAATGCAGAATTTAATCCCGATTTCCTGCCATATTTTCCCTTCGATCATAAGGAGCTCATCTTTAGGGGAAACACACACAGAAGCAACTATAATGCAATGGAATCAGTGATATAAGAGAAGTATATACAAGGTGCTACTAGATTTTAAAGAAATGAGATTACCTCTTCTGGGAGTCAGGGACATGTTTTACCTATATGGCTACTTTCAAGTTCAAGGAAAGTAGGTATGTAATAAAACATGAGACAATTTGAGGGACTTTTTAAAAACATCTTTCACTCTGTCCCATTGTGGTGCTTCAAAATGCTTTTATTTTTTAAATTTATTAAATTTATTTTTTTAAGATTTTATTTATTTATTTGAGAGAGAGAGAGAGAGACAGAGAGAGAGAGAGAGAGAAAGAGAGCACACACGCATAAGCAGGGGGAGCGGCAGGCAGAGTGACAGGGAGGAGCCTCCCCGCCACCATGAAGGGCTTGATCCCAGGACCCTGGGATCATGACCTGAGACGAAGGCAGAGGCTTAACTGACTGAGCCACACAGGTGTTCCTCAGAATGCTTTTAAATAATCATTCTTTTAAATAGCTAACAGTAAAGACTCCATAAAATACGTACATGACACATTTCTTGGGGAGAAGAGGGGTTATAAAAACATGTATTTAATAATAATGATAACCAACATCATTAAGCTCTTATTATGAACCAGGTACTATTTTACATACTTCATAGATATTATATTTTCCTTAATCCTCAAAACAATTTGTATTATAGCTACATAATTACCTCATTCTGCAGATGAAGAAACTAAGGCACACGCTTCCCAGGGCCTAGTTGCCTAGGTAAATGGCTCCAGTCTCCATTGAGGAACACTAGGAAGAAATTCACTGTCTGTATCATAGTGTTCTAGTGAGTTCTGTCTTCCGAAATAGATAGCCCTGTCTTTATTCAAGGTTCATGGGTTGATAAATTGCCTCAAATCTAAAAAATGACTGAAGGCCCATAACTCTTAGGTTTGCAATCTCAGATCTGTTCTTTAATTTGCCATGTGTGGAGTGTTAGGACTGTGTGAATTAGATAAGACCTTAGAAATATACTGATTTTATTCTTAAGAGTCCCACGAACAAGGGGACCTGGGTGGCTCAGTTGGTTAAGTGTATGACTCTTAATTTTGGCTCAGGTCATGATCTCAAGGTCGGAAGACTGAGCCAGCGTTGGGCTCCATGCTTAGCGTGGAGTTTGCTTGAGATTCTCTCTCTCTCCCTCTGCCCTCACCCCCACTCATGTGCTCTAAATAAATAAATACATACATAAATACATAAATAATAAAAAAACAGAAGAATCCAGGAACAATTAACCCTACATAGGGGTCTTTATTGGTCCAACAGTTTTAATTACCTCACACCCTGTGACCTATTATGGTAGTCATTTCCATTTTTGTCGCCTCCTGATTTTAGCCCCATATGAACCTATCCCCTTATCTCAGACCAGTAATCAATTCAACATTTTCTTGAAGATCTCTTGCCCACCCCAGTACCAATCTTGTTTGCAAGACACAAGCAATGGCACTTGAGCTAAAATAAGCCAGAGCATGGGGCAATTAACAGATCCAAAGGGGGAAAAAAAATGACATCAAAAACATACATCAAAAAGGAGTAGCTCCTGGGTCCAAGTGGTAGGATCCAATCCATAGTATAGTTTGTCTTTATCACTTCTTTAGAGAATAAGGTTGATTGATCAAACTCAGGTCACAAGCTTACTCCTTGATCAAGGGAGTACAGAGCTCCTTAAGTGACTAAGATATCAGTCAATGAGGGTTGGGGTAAGAGGGTCAATGAGATAATTGCTGCAACAAAAACTGAGAATCTACAACTAAAAGAAGGAGAGATGGAAGAAGTGCAAGCAAGCTAAGAATGACTTCTACTTTGATTCAGTAAGATTGCACTGGACCTTAAATAGTAAGAAGCAATTGCTATCTAATCTCAGGTATATTCCTGACCAAAAGACTCAGGAACCCAAACTATTAATATTTTTTTTTTAAGAAAAGAAGGGAAAAGGTCCTTAATATATCAGATGTTAACTGCTGTTCTCTAAGTGTTGTTTCTAGAGATATTTTGAATCATATACTTATATTTTTTTGGTATTTTCTAATGATTCTACAATAAATATGTACTACTTTTAAAATAAGTAAAACATTTTTTAAAGATCAGGGGACTTCCATTTCTATGCAGAATAGATAAACTGCTACTGATTTACCTTTCTGCCATTAACAACCATAAAATACAAGAGGCAAGTATTTTCCGGAATTGGTCAACAGGTAGTGCAGGACTGTTACTCTTTTTCTTTTTATTGAAGCACCACTGGCACACAATGTTACATTAGTGTCAGGTGTAAAACAGTGCTTAACAGCTCTACACATTATGCTATGTTCAGGGGAACACATAAACAATTCCGTATTTCCTAAGGCATTCTGTGTGTTTTTTAAAATATTTTATTTCTTTATTTAACAGAGAGAGAGAGAGCACAAGCAGGGAGAGCAGCAGGCAGAGGGAGAAGCAGACTTCCCGCTGAGCAGGGGGCCCAATGTCGGCCTCGATCCAAGGACCCTGGGATCATGACCTGAGCCAAAGGCAGATGCTTAACCAACTGAGCCACCCACGTGCCCTGTGGCATTCTGTTTTGGATAATTTATAAACTGCAGTGCAGGAATATTCACCCCAAGTAGAGCATGATGCTCTCACTGTGCCAAGGAAGCAGGTATTGTATTTGGGGGCTGCTGATGTGACTGGAATGTACAGATCAGGGTACTGGTGATAAAGGAATTTGTATTGGGGATCCACATGGTCTTGTTGGAAGGCTGGACTGTGCAACAAGGCTTTGTAGGGAGTAAGTACTGTGGTGTGAGAGCTAAAGAAAATTCCAGAAATCATTCTGTGCTTGGAGAGCTTAGAGTTCTAGCCCAGCAAGACTGGAGGAATGTTACTAAACACCCTGACAATTGGTTGAAATCTCAGAAAAATCACAACGTAGAAGTTTTTTTTATTTTATTCTTATGTTAATCCCCATGCATTACATCATTAGTTTTAGATGAAGTGTTCCATGATTCATTGTTTGTGCATAACACCCAGTGCTCCATGCAGAATGTGCCCTCCTCAATACCCACCACCAGGCTAACCCATCCTCCCACCCCACTCTCCTCTAGAACCCTACAATGTAGGAGTAAAGTTTAATGCTCTAGATTAAGAATCAAGCCCTAAAACTGGCAGAACTAAAATATATCATCTAAAACCAACCCTGACAGGACCAATCAGATCCATTAGAAATATAACTTCTTGCCAGAACAAATTTCAACACCATTTAGGGAAAGACAGTATAGCCCAGATTACTACAAGGTAGTATCAACAACTTCACAGCATACAACAAAAATTACTAGGCATACAACAGACACATGAAAAAGTGCTCAACATCACTCGGCATCAGGGAAATCCAAATCAAAACCTCAATGAGATACCACCTCACACCAGTCAGAATGGCTAAAATTAACAAGTCAGGAAATGACAGATGTTGGCGAGGATGCGGAGAAAGGGGAACCCTCCTACACTGTTGGTGGGAATGCAAGCTGGTGCAGCCACTCTGGAAAGTGGAGGTTCCTCAAAAAGTTGAAAATAGAGCTGCCCTATGACCCAGCGGTTGCACTACTGGGTATTTACCCCAAAGATACAAATGTAGGGATCCGAAGGGGCACATGCACCCCAATGTTTATAGCAGCAATGTCCACAATAGCCAAACTATGGAAAGAGCCTGGATGTCCTTCGACAGATGAATGGATAAAGAAGATGTGGTATATATCTTCAATGGAATATTATGCAGCCATCAAAAATGAAATCTTGCCATTTGCGAGGCCATGGATGGAACCAGAGGGTATTATGCTAAGCAAAATAAGTCAATCAGAGAAAGACAAGTATCATACAATCTCACTGATAAGAGGAATTCTTAATCTCAGGAAACAAACTGAGGGTTGCTGGAGTGGTAGGGGGTAGGAGGGATGGGGTGGCTGGGTGATGGACATTGGGGAGGGTAAGTGCTATGGTGAGCACTGTGAATTGTGTAAGACTGATGAATCATGGACCTGTACCTCTGAAACAAATAATATATGTCAAAGAAAAAAAAAGATAGTAGGAAGGGAAAAATGAAGGGAAGGGGAATCGGAGAGGGAGAAGAACCATGAGAGACTATGGACTCTGAGAAACAAACAGGGTTTTAGAGGGGAGGGGGGTGGGGGGATGGGTTAGCCCAGTGATGGGTATTAAGGAGGGCACATATTGAATGGAGCACTGTGTTTTATATGCAAACAATGAATCATGGAACACTACTTCAAAAACTAATGATGTAATGTATGATGATAACATAACATAATAAAATTAAATTTAAAAAAATTACTAGGCATGCAAAGAAACAGCAAAAATGTAACCCATATTTAAGAAAAAATAGTCAATAGAAATAGGAAAAGACCTCAAATGACTGAAGTGTTGGAATATGGGAGAAGGTCTTTAAAACATATATAAATACATTCAAGGATGTGAAGGAAAAGATGAACATAATGGTGAGATGGGAAACTCAGCAGAGTACTAAAAATGATAAAAAGAAGAAAACCAAAGGAAATTCTAGAAACAGAAAAGTGAAATATTTGAGATAAGAAAATTACTAAATGGGGTTAATAGCACCTAGGAGTTGAATGGAGAATCCAAAAACAGACGGACATTGAGAGTTAATTTATTTTCTACGAAGACATCAAATTCAATGGAGGATATGAATGTCTTTCAACAAATGTTGCTGAAACAACTTGACACATATAAGGGGAAAAGTGAACCTCCACCTTTACCTCACAAAACACCAAGACTAATTTGTAATGAATTACAGATCAAAACATTAGAACTAAAATTATAAAGCTTCCAGAGAAAATTTAGGGGGATATATTGGGGACTTAGGTAGGCAAAATTTCTTAGTGAGAACACCAAAAATACTGATCGTAAAAGAAAAAATTAAATTAACTTCAAACTTAGAATGGCCTTCACATCAAATGACACCTAAGAAAATGACAATGGTAGACACATATTGGGAGAAAACAGTTGAACATATATATAATTCCAATTATATGATGCTTAAGAAGCAGCAAAAATAATTTCTGGCAATAGAAATTAGAAAAATGATTATCTGTAGAAAGTAGAAATGGACTAGAATGGAAATGAGGGTACTCTTTGTGGCACTGAAAATGTTTTATGTCTTAACTGAGATTTTAGCTATACTGTTGTAAAATTTGTCAAAAACTTATTAAATTATATTCTGAAGATATACATGTCACTGTTTATTTCTGAGTTGTTTGCTATGTGCTATACTCTACAACAGGAGTTCTTAACTGGGGACAATTTTTTCCCCCAGGAATCATTTAACAATCTGGAGACAGGTTTCATTGCCATTACCAGGTGGGGTGCTACTGGTAACTAGTGGATGAAAACCAGAGATGCTGCTAAACACAGGACAGTGTTCCACAACAAAGGACTGTGTGGCCCAAAATGTCTGTAGTGCTGAGGTTGAGAAATCCTGCTCTCCACCAAAGCAATTTAAATGCATTACATCGGGCGCCTGGGTGGCTCAGTCGTTAAGCGTCTGCCTTCGGCTCAGGTCATGATCCCAGGGTCCTGGGATCGAGCCCCACATCGGGCTCCCTGCTCGGCAGGAAACCTGCTTCTCCCTCTCCCACTCCCCTTGCTTGTGTTCCTGCTCTCGCTGTCTCTCTCTCTGTCAAATAAATAATTAAAATCTTTAAATAAATAAATAAATGCATTACATCATTCATAAAGTGTTCTTAAAAAAATGATAGGTTAAGGTTAATTGATTATTTTGGTCAATCACATGTAGATATTCTAAGAACATATCAATCAGCACAACAATGTTTCACAGAATAGGCAAGAGACATCTAGAATTCAGGAGAATGAATCATTTTTGGTTGATTCCAATCTATGTCTCAGCACAGAACAAATCTGCCAAACTCAATGTTATTCGTAAATGATCCAATAAGTAGATTTCAAAGAAAGAAGTATTCAGGTGTAGGACTAATATTTTCTTAAATTTATTTGAGTATAGTTGACATACAACATTACATTAATTTCAGGTGTACAACATAGTGACTCAACCCAGTTTATACATTATGCTATGTTCACAAGTGAAGTGAGCATCTGTCCCCATACATCACCATTAAAATGCCATTGACTATATTCCTTATGCTTATTCTGGTGACTTATTCATTCCATAAATGGAAGCCTGTTTCTCTCACTCCCCTTCACCCATTTTGCCCACCCACCATTCCTCTGGCAACCATTAGCTTGTTCTCTGTATTTATAGGTCTGATTCTGTTTTTTTCTTGCTTATTCATTTGTTTTGTTTTGTTTTGTTTTTAGATTCTACTTTTGAGTGAAATCAAAATTTGTCTTTCTCAGTCTCACTTATTTTCTCTAGGTCCATCCATGTTTGTCTCAAATGGCACAAGTTCATCCTTCTTTCATGACTGTGTAATATTCCTGTGTGTGTGTGTGTACCTCATCTTCTTTATCCACTCATCTATTAATGAGTATTTAGGTTGTTTCCATATCTTGGGTATTGTAAATAATGCTGAAATTAAACATAGGGGTACATATATCTTTTTGAATTAGTGTTTTTGTTTTCTTTGGGTAAATATCCAATAGTGGAATTATTATTATGGTATTTCTATTTTTAGTTTTCTGAGGAACCTCCATACTGTCTTCCACAGTGGTCGTACCAATTACATTCCCACCCTTAGTGCACAAGGGTTACTTTTTCTCCACATCCTCGCCAACACTTGCTATTCCTTGTTTTTGATTTTAGCCATTCTAACAGGTGTATAAAGTGATATCTCACTGTTGTTTTGATTTTCATTTCCCTGATGAATAGTGATGTTGAGCATTTATTCATGTATCTGTTGGCCATCTGTATGTTTTCTTTGGAAAAATGTCTATTCAAGTCCTCTGCCCAATTTTTAATTGGATTGTCTGGATTTTTTTGGTGTTGAGTTTCATAAGTTCTTTTTGTATTTTGGATATTAACCCCTCATTAGATATATCATTTGCAAATATATTCTCCAATTCAGTAAATTAGCTTTTTGTTTTGTTGATAGTTTCCTTTACTATGCAAAAGCTTTTTATTTTGATGTAGTCCCAAGAGTTTATTTTTGCTTTTTTTTCCCTTGTCTCAGGAGACATATCTAGAAAAATGTTGGCATGGCTGATTGATGTAAAAGTAGTTACTGACTGTGTGTTCTCTTCTAGCATTTTTATGGTTTAGGTCTCACATTTAGGTCTTTAATCCATTTGAGTTTATTTTTGTGCATGGTGTTAAAAGATGGGCATGGGACCAATTTTATATAAAAAGTTCTGGATTCCATTTATGAGTGAAATCATATAGTATTTGTCTCTCTCAGTCCTACTTATTTCATCTAGTCCATATGAAGGGTCAGCTGAGAAGCACCAAGAACATAGAGTTCCCATATTCCAAATGATGCCAACAAAACTAGGTAGCAGCAGGTTCAGACAGGAAAGGAAAAATCATGGTACAAAGCTAGAGACAGAGAGGTAATGAGTGAGACCAGTGAAATAAGGCAGGCAGGAGTGGGCCTGGATGTAGGGAAATTTCCAACCCAAAAAGCCAGCAACAACTGTTAACTTTTTCTCCATAACCTATAAAAATGGCAGTCAAATTTGAAATGTGAACCTACAGAAAAATCCCTTGAGTAATTGGGACAGGGAGATCATATCTTCCAGCAAAAATAATATTGCAGTTGGATATGGGAAGCTGTGACATGAAGCAGTTTATTCTGACTTGGTAGTCCTTAGTCTCTTCATCTGTAAAATGAGAGAAGCAGCTGGATTTATGAGGTCATGCCACTAATTCACCTATGACTTCTCCTTTCCTAACTTGACAGTAACATGGAGTACAGAAGAGACACCAAAAATAAAAAGAGCAATGCCTAGAAAAATGATTTTATGTAAGCCCCCTGCAGCCCTTTTTATTCTCTTGCTTTATATTCCTGGCATTTGTTATGTATGCATGTATGCATGTATGCATATTTGAATGTATGTATGTATGTATGTATGTATGTATGAATGTCACAATCACTCCTCTTTGTGCAAGTATAACTATTTGCATAGAAGGCTTCCATTCACACCATATTCTTTCTATAATTACAAACAGCCTTTGTCCTTCAGAATCCAGTGTTTTCTTTTCTTGCCTCAGAACACCACAAAGACAAACTCCTTCTGACTATACACCTCTCTTATTAATCCTTCTGAATCCTTAACCAGTCAGGGCACTTGCCCATTGGATTCAAAATCTGTGATTTTAGCCAGGCAAGTAAGTGAAAAATTTAATTTTTAGGTTCAGCAACTCAGAAAATCTGAATTAAAAATATATATACTTTATTCCAGTGCATTGAATCCAGCTATCATCCATGTCTCTTGTTTTCATTGATGCTTTCCTTTTCATAATGTATAATCCTCTTTCCCTGCCTTTTCCATGATCTGTTCAATGGTGGAGCCATGGAACCATCATAGGGTCACTATGCACAGTCCTGGCACAAATCCTGAACAAGTATTTCCAAGAACTCAGACTCACCAGCCACAGCAGCCCAAAATTAGTCTTGCTATCCCAAGGCAGCTATCCAAACCAGCTGCTGTGTGCCTTGAGTATGTGTGTGCCAAAGGATTTGTTGTATTGTTTCTAAATCTTCAACACATTTTCCCAGGTCATACAATGATTTTTTGTGCTGCTTTTCTTATTTAATTTTAGTTTCCAGAATCTTTTATCTATTTTGAACTCCAGCTCCTTTATCACCCCACTACATAGCTCTAAGCTTATTATTCTACCCCGTAAATCTTGATTGTTCCAGGTATGAGCTAAAATACAATTCCAAATCCTTAAGACCATCTAAAATCATGGATCTATATTTGTATCACTGCGGTGGTTCTGAACTCAGCAGTGTAAAATGTTTCTACTGTGTCTCAAGCCCCTTCCATGCCACTGAATCTACTTAGGATATTATGAGCTTTCTAGCAATACTTTGGGTGATGATTTGGATTCCTGGTCATCACAACAAAAAAACCAGTTCCTTCATCAAGTATATAAGGTTCCTTTCAGGATATCTGTTCAATGTTTTACTCTGAGAACCTACCCTACTCCACAGAGTGGACCAGTTGCTTGGTTTATTCCATGAAATCCTAAACTAGGAATTAACATACTTTTTCTATAAATAAAGTCCAGTTACTAAATATTTTAGGCTTTGTGGGTATATAATCTCTGTTGCAACTACTCAACTCTGCCACAGCAGCATGTAGTGGCCATATATTATGTGAAAATAAGTAGGTTTGGTTGTTTTCCAATAAAACTTTATTTGTAAAAGTCAGCAGCAAACTGGGTTTGGCCTATTTGCACTAGTTTTCGGTCCCCTCTCCTAAGCCTTCAATTAGCTGTAGTTTGGATTCTCTTCCAGGGATTTTCAAATGGAATGAGATAAAAATTACATAACAGGTCTTTCTTTGTCTTTTGAATTCAAAAGACAAGTCAATGTGATACTTACCAAAGAACTGCACAGAAAGATCTGGTCTGCTGGAGGGATAGCTGTAGAAGTACATTTTTACTAAAGTCCTGACCCACTGCTCTCCAACTACTTCTCACTCACCTCTCAGTTGCCACAGAAATCCTAGCACACCTCACAACTCAGTTCACATGGAAAATGAAAATGTAGGAGTCAAGAAGTTTCAGGTTAAAGTGACAAACACCTCAAACTGACTCACTCACTCAACCACACAAGCAAACAAACAATGGAAATATATTGACCTATAAAACTGACTGGCTGAATCCATATGACAAATAATGTCATTGGACTCTCCATATTTTGCTCAGTTTTTCTTGCTTGGTTTCATTCTCAAACTTTCTAAATGCAGTGGGTAAAGTGCTCACTCCAGCTCTAGGTTCACATTTAATAATTCCACTGAGGCAGACCCACAAGGCCATATCTTTCCTGGTCATTCAGAAAAGGATCAGAGGAAGGTTCTGGTTGAATAAATTTGGAATGTATACCTATTTCTAGTAGTAGGATATTTTGCTTTGCCACTGTATGTGCCAACACTGTTTGTCTCCAGCCAAACTTCACATACTGGATTCCCCACTAGAAAGAAGGGTTCTGATAACAAAAAAAAAAAAAAAAAAAAAAAAGACGAAGAAGAAGAAGAAAAAGAAAGAAAGAAAGAAAGAGAAAGCATGCCAGATCAGCAAAAACTATAACTAATATATCACTACAAAACAGCAATATTTCTTCCATAGTATCACCTAATCTTTTACATTAAATTACTTTTCAATTCCTAACAAACAGCTCAAAAGCAGCTTCTCTATATTGTTATCAATCAGATGAAAAGTCACTGTGAAGCTAATTAAGCTTATGCATTAGGGCCTCTTTCAAGGCCCTGGGAGAGGCCTGAACAATGCTTTCATGTGGACCTCTGCCAAAATTTGCAAAATAAGGTACTTTAGTGCTATTGGTTAAGAACACAGTCTCTATTTACTCTAATTTTCCTTTCATTATTCTTCATCTCATATGGGATGGTATTGGAGCAGCAAAGTGCATTTTTGGCATTCAGCTCAGGGAAGCTTGAATTTGGATATATTTAATTTGAATTTAACAGGATATAATATGTGGTATGAGGTCACTTCCATGTATTGTTAATCTAGTACTTGCTACTCTAGAAGTTCTTACCGCGCCGGAGCACCTTACCTTGTTATGTAGTTACATATCCAAATGTCACTGTTAAAGACAGAATTGTAAGATGGTCCCCCAAGATTCCTGGCCCCAGGAGCATATACTTTCTTCCACCTACTTAATCAAACACTAATCTAGGTACTGTTTTATAGGGATTTTCCAGATGTAATGAAGATCCCAAATCAGGTGACCTTAAAACAAGGAGATTGGTTTGGCCTTAACTAGTCACGTAAGTCCTTTAAAAAAAAAAAAAAAAAAAGCAAAGGTTTTTTTCCTCTGGTCCAGAAAAATAAGTCAAAAAAGGCCACATTCTGGCTGGCCTAGAAGAAATCTAACGTCCATGTTATGAAGTGCCTGTGGGGATCATGAGGCAAGGACCTCCAAGCAGCCTCTAAGAACATTACCCTGACAACAGCCAGCAGGAAAACTGGAACCTCAGTTCTCACAAGAAACTGAATTCTGCCAAGATCCACTGAGCTGGAAGAGCACTGTGCGCCCAGATGAGAACTGCAGTCCTGGCTGACAATTGGATTTTAACTCAGGGAGACCCTGAGCAGACATGTCAGCTGTGTCATTCCTGACTGTTTTATCTACAGAAAATATGTGATTTAAGCCACAAAGTTTGCAGTAAATTATTATGTAGCAACAAAAAAACAAATACAGTCATCTATCTAAGAATGTGCTTTGGAGTTCAGCACTAGAAGTATGTGGTTGTGGAGGAGAAACAATGTTTGCAATGTTTGGTATGGAAAGGTTCTCTATGGAGAATACTTCTGTCATCAAACAATTAAATTGTAAAGGCTTCAGCAACACCTATTCAAAATGCAAGTTCTCTTGTCATACTATACCTGACCACACAGCATATACAATTATAAATGCACCATGATTTTCTTTTTTGATAAGAATCATGAGAAATAGAATTTATCATATTCCTGTGTTTATAGAACCTTATGCCATAAGTATATTTGTTTGTAAAGTTGTATGTTTGATGCATTCTAATATGTAACATCACATTATTAGTGTAATATTACAAATAATGAGTTGTAAAATGGAAACAAAATATTCCAAACTCTCAATATTTTAAAAAAAAATTGTTCAACTTTGGTAGAGAAAAGACTGACCATTTCCATTCTCTCTACATAAGAGATTTCAAGAAATCATTGGGATGAGAAGAAGCAATTAAAAATGTAGGGAGAAAAAGTATGATTAATTTTTGTCAAGTAGTTAATAAAAACATTTTTTTCTTGATGTGATGTTTATGGTATTTAACTATTTTGGATTTATAATATTTGTTTATTCTTTTGTTCAAAACAGTCAGTTACTTTTCAACTTTTTTTTTTTTTAATTTAAAGACAGTGTTCATAATCCTATAAACTTTAGGCTCCACAAAGCCTGGCTCTGACCTGCTGTCAATGGTAGTGGCCTGCTTAGTGAGGTGGGTTCCTGACACTATACTATAGTATAGCAGAGCTGTAGAAGGGCTATGCATTACTAAACCCTGTGCTTGACAATCACAATGTAGATTTAAAAAAGTGAATCCTACTTCACAGGATCAAAACCACAATGAGGTATCACCTCACACCTGTTAGAATGGCTATTATCAAAAAGACAAGAAATAACAAATGTTGGCAAGGATGTGGGGAATAGGGAATCTTTGTGTACTGTTGGTGGGAATGCAAATTGGTGTAGCCACTATGGAAAGTAGTATGGGGATTCCTCAAAAAATTTAAAAAAGGAACTAACATATGATCCAGCAATTCCACTTCTAGGTATTTGTCCAGAAAAAAGAAAATACTAATTCAAAAAGGTATATGTATCCCTATATTTACTGCAGCATTATTTACGATAGCTAAAATATGGAAACAATCTAAGTATCCCTCAATAGTTGAACAGATGAAGAAGATGTGGTACACATACACACACACACACACACACACACACACACACTAATGGAATATTATTCAGCCAAAGATGCTGTTTTCAGACTTATAAAGTGAATCACATGTGATCCAATATTTTGCTTCTTACAAGATCTACCTAATAGAAAAGCCTTTAAAATGTTTTCTTTTTAAAAACATATGTTTAGGACTTTTAAAAGGTTTGCCAATATAATAAACTACTAACAAGGTTGCTTTTCTATGATTCTTTAACATTCTGATAGGATGACAATTAATTCTACTAAGAACAGCACATTAGAAATAAAAAGCACTCTTTGGGGCGCTTGAGTTTGATTTCGGCTCAGGTCATGATCTCAGAGTTATGAGATTGAGCCCCACATCAGGTTCTGAACTGGGGGTGGAGCCTGCTTAAGATTCTCTCTCTACCTCTCCTCTCCCATACCCCCACTCATGCTCTCTCTCTTTCTTTCACAAAAAAAAAAAAGAAAAGAAAAGCACTCCTTATAGTTGCCACATAAACCATTTTATTTAGTATATGAGAGTCCAACTAATACTAGAGGAATCATAACTTAGTTCTTATCTATGCATACATAAGTCTTTATATTTTCCCTTGTGGATATTAAAAACATAATTATGTTGGGAGCCTGGGTGGCTCAGTTGGTTAAGCGACTGCTTTCAGCTCAGGTCATGATCCTGGAGTCCCTGGATCGAGTCCCGCATCGGGCTCCCTGCTCGGCAGGGAGCCTGCTTCTCCCTCTGACCCTCACCCCTCTCATGTGCTCTCTCTCTCTCTCATTCTCTCTGTCTCAAATAAATAAATAAAATCTTTAAAATAAAAAAAAACATAATTATGCTGAATAATGTGCTTTTAGATATTGACAAAAGGATAATGGTATTTTCATCCTCACTATGAAAAGTATCACTAGGTTTGGTTTCAGTTTTAGAGAGTACACACTCATCATAAGGAAACTTCCCTGGAGTTAATACAGATGCAAAGATACTCCACCTGCTCATCTAGCAGAGACCAGTTAAACTTTTATTGACACTTTAAAAAAAGATGCATTTCACATTTTCACCAATGCACTTTCAGATGTGTCTCTCCTAACAGTACTACTCTATTAGAAGTAAACACTCAGGAAGAAGATAGTGTTTTACTCTGGGACCATGGTGCTTTTGCTTTCTACCTAACAGGTGAATTTTGCTTGGGTGCTTGGGTTTGTTTTGTCTGAAACTCTGTGTGTCTCCAATCCTGTTCAGAAAAAGTGAAATAAAACTGCCATAAAAATGACAACATCCAGGACTTTACATGTACAACTTTCTCATGAAATGTCAGGACCTAAGCTAAATGCTTTGTATACATGAATTCACTTATTATTTGTAATTCCTTCGGGTATTAAAGGGAATAATAATAGTATTTACATCACAGGGTTATGAGGATTCAGTAAGATTATTAAGTAACTTACGTTTGGGGTTAAGGAGCCCTAACTGCATTTTAGTAAAAAGTGACAGATAAACTGTTTTGTTTATTTGCTAGACACCAATATAATATAAAATGCAAACATACACAAATGCTATCAGCAGAAGTAAGCAGGCACGCTCCTATTGTTTCATCATAACCCTGTCCCTAAGTGGCAGTATTCTTGCACCTATTTTATCTGTGTTATCCTTCTGAGCATTTGAGTAGGCAGATTTTAGTTTAGTCATGACTTCTGGGAATTTCAAACTAAGCAAGGTATTTTGTACGTCAATCAGATCTTCGGGTCAGAGCCCTGAAATGGGGTTAGCAAACAACATATCAGTGGACAATGATGGAGGCTAATAACCACCAATTCACCTTAGGCATAAGAAAATACTGAGCCTAAATATGTCTTCAAGGGCAGTGATGAGTAACTAGAAAAGCATGGGTAATATAAAACAGATTAAAGATATGGCACACACACACACAATTTGACCCCCAAATTAAAAGATAATAATTCTGAAAAAAAAAAAAAGAATAACTTCAAGAACCAAAGAAAAACTTTTTGCTTCATTTGCTTAGTGTTCTCAGAAGACAAAAGAGAATATGATCATCATGAAACAGAATAAAACACTGATATAAAAACTAGGAGAAACTTCTATTTCAAGTTATGGCAGATTAGCTTTTACAAGACAAACTCTCTGGCCAAGAGCAATTAGAAATATTGTGTACATTAAAAAAACTACTTGAAGGCATTGAAAAACCACCAATACAATGAGAATTTGAGGGGGGGTGCATATTGCAGAAAAAAAGAAAAGCCTAGTGTAAAAAATGATATTGTAGATCAGTTACGTCTTAAAAGTATTTGCCAAATCTAGAATAACAGCCTCAGCCAAATTGCTGATAAGCTGATAAAAGGTCCTGAAAATGTCCCAGAAGATGAGAAACAAAAATAGGTGTTCAGAGTCCACCAAGATACAACAGTCCTGGCACCTGCCCCAGCTTTCAACTGAGGTGCTCAAAGGGCTATTATTTGGAACCAGAGTTGACCTGAAGTTGATCAACCCTTATAGACTGAAAGTAAGTTTCAAATGAACCTATGTCCCATTTGGATTTATGGTCATTTGTTCTTTCCCTAATGCCACCAAAAGACGAAAGAGGGGTTGAAGGAAGAAAATGCCCTCCAGAGCCTGGAATCATAACTGTAATTTTTCACAAATAATCAAAAATGACCAGATGTGCACAAGCCTTTAGAAACAGCAAACAATAGGTACAGGCCCAAGGGAGAAGTCTGACATCAAAGTGAAGAATTTCACACAGATCACGAAACTATAAAATAGAAACAAATGAAAATTTTAGAACTAGGGGGAAAATCCAACAAAACAACTTGAGATTAAGAACTCAATGGATGCTTTTAACAACAGAACAGACATAGCTAAAGAATGGATCAATGAAGCAGCTAAGAACAAAATAACCAGATGGATACATGGAAAAACCAAATGGGCATAGGGAGGGACAGAAGGAGCATTTCAAAATTAATGAAAATAGACGGTACAAACTTCCAGTTATTAGATGGATAAGTTCTGAGCATCTAATACACAGCATGGTAATGACCGTTAACAATAATGTATTACATACTTGGAAGTAGCTAAGAGAGTGAATCATCACCACACACACACACACACAATTGTGATTGTGAGATGATGAATGTGTTAGCTAAACTTATTGTGGTAATCACTTCACAGTATATAAATGTATCAAATCATCATGTTGTACATCTTAAACTTACACAATGTTATATGTCATCAATAAAGCTAGACTTTTTTTAAAAAAAGGTGAAGAACTAGATCTGTGTTCTTAGGAACCTTTGTGACCTTTAGAGTCCTTAGTGGAAAATATGTCCTATGCTTCAAAGACATACCAGATCATCTACTTGTTAAGTACTGGATACTGTTTTTAAAATACCATAAGGGCAGACATTTAGATGCAGTGGTAAATAAATAGGTAGTGGTAAAGTCAGTAAGTCTGGGAAAATATTAATTCAAAATTGTAACACGAAATAACACATAAAATTTTAAAATCCATCAGGCACTTTTGTTGCTGTTGTTTGTTTGTTTCATTTTAAAGGGTACGTAAAATAAATCAGGAAAACAGAAACCAAAAATAACGTCCATAGTTTGATCAAAATGATCTTAATTGTTGCTTTATCAAGCCTTTAAACACAACTATCAACAGTACCACAACTGATATCATGAAAAATGACTTTCCTTGAAAAAGAAAAAAGAATGTCCCTATTGTCCACAATCTACATTACCCAAAAATGTGCAGTGCCCTCAGTATGAGGTTTTAAGGACAGGTGCCGAATCCATACTTCTGTCTAATCATGCCTCCTTCTCCTCAGGTTCTTCTCTTATCTAGAACAAACCCTGTCTTAGTAAATGAAAATAGGTTCATCATTTCAAGACTCTGCTTAAGTCCATTTTTTCTATAAAGTCTTACATGATCATTCCATGTAATATGGTCTGTTTTCTCTCTGAATTTCTAAACCATGTGAATTCTTAAGCATGTATTTAATGATGTGGTTGTCATCATTTAATGTGCTTCTTTCTTTTTGCTATTATTTTTCCTTAAATTTGGAGGCTAGCATGTAGAACACAGTAAAAAGATGTGATTGTATCTCAGACTGATGAAGGTTCTAATGATAAAGGACAGAAATTAGGACAAAGAATTGAATGGAAATAAATAATCTTCTAAAATATTTTTTGACAATATTATAAGGGCTTCATTAAAACTGTCTAGGAAATAATCTTTTCCTGACTTTGACATATCAACCTACATAAAATTTTTCCAAATGGAACATGTTCTTCAAAATCTTTTTTCCAAATGGAACACTTTTTCAAAATCTCTCTCAGAATTTGTGCTCATAACAAGGTACATATCCGCTACCACTACCTATTACTGAAATGATCATTATTTTTGAAAGCCACCAGAAATTATAACTGCCTTGTGTTTCACAAAAATACATCTTTGTGAAGAAAATACATGTAATTCTCTCCATTCCATGAAATTATGGAAAATGAGATCTAAGAGAAATCATTATTCCCCCTTTAATACAGAAACACCAACCAAATCCTACTAAATCCTCCAATTTCCAGTCAGAAATTTTCTATGCTGTTTCTCCTGAATCAAGAGATGTCTTTCTCATTTTCTTCCTCATTTTACATCAATTTCTTCATTTTCCTCAAAATTTCTGTCCTTTTATTGGACTCTGCTAAAGTCCAAGTCTCTTGGAGAGAAGTAGCCAAGGCTAAATTTCCAGGAATTCTGATGTCATTCAAAATCTCTTAGTGACAAAAGCTGTCTGTTCCATATTAAATGAACACACGAGCAGTCAATAGGCAAGCAACTCAAAGGCCTGACCTCACATGTCTCTTGATAGAAGACAGCTAACTAGCAGTTCGTTTACTCATAGAGTAAAACTGTAGGGACAGAATCATATTGGGGCAGCTGGGTAGCTTATTTGGTTAAGTGTCTAACTCCTGGTTTTGGCTCAGGTCATGATCTCAGGGTCTTGAAATTAAGTCTCACATAAGGCTCTGTGCTGGCATGAAGCCTAAGATTCTCTCTCCCTCTGACCCTCCCTGCCCCCACTCATATTTGCTCTCTCTCTCTCTCCCCCCACAAAAAAAAGAAGAAAGAAAACTATAAAAAGAAAACAAGAAAATGAATTTTTTTTTCTTTGAAAGGCACTCTAATTAAAAAGTCATTTTGGGGAAAGAATAAAGAAAAGAATGGAAAAGAAAAGAAAAAGGAAAAGAAAAGAAAAAGAGGGAAGGAAGGGAGGGAGGGAGGGAGGATGGGAAAAAGACAAAGGTAGATGGAAGGATGGAGGGAGGCAAACATACAACATATATGACTTCAGATTCAGAGAGGAAATGTAAGAGGTAATTGAGTTTCATAATCCAGCTGGGAATGTGAAGCAGGTCATGGTAGTCAGCTTGGGCTGCCATAACAAAATACATAGATTGGGTGTTTTAAACAACAAAAAATTCATTTTCTTCCAGTTCTGGAGGCCACAAAGTCCAAGATCAGGTCCCAGTAGGGTTCAGTTTCTGATGAGGATGCTCATCCTGGCTTGCAGATGACCATTTCGTCATCACATAGTCCTTCCTCTCTAAGTGTGTGTTCAGAGAGAAAGGGCTCTGGTGTGTCCTCTTATAAAGGCATCAGCCCTATCAGATTAGGGCCCTACCCTTGTGACCTCATTTATCCTTTATTATCTCCTCACAGGCCCTATTTCCAAATACAGTTACACTGGAGGGCCTCAACATATGAATTTGGGGAGGACACAAACATTAGTCTATAACAGGTCATGACAAATGAGTTAGTACCAAAACTTTAAGGCCACTTTTTTCTACTCCCAGTTGGAACCAGATAAAGAATGTGTGTGAAAGTTTCACATAGAAAACCATGATTACTGATTGAGGCTGGTCCTGGGCCAACAGAGGTTATGGGTAACTAGTATTTACCACAGTAAAAATGGTTTTAACTCAAAGACTTTGATTTCTCTTTTATTCAAAATGTAAGGTGAACACAAGAAGATGAAGAATGCTGGTACATTAAACAACAAAAAAGCCAGATATTACCACATAAGAGATATATTCTTAACCCCTCTTATTGAGCCTGCATATATCAGCAGCAAGTGGCCTTCCAACTGTTTCAAAAGAGATTTTTGTTGCAGGAGACCTAGCAGTATAACAAAAACATGAAAGTTAGGCCCAATTTGATTATTCCCCAGTTCATCTGTCTTGTATACAAGTTAGCAATATCCTCATTTGTTTTTCTGAAAACAAGAACTGAGGATTGAAAGTGATGTGCTATTGACAGACACTGCAACTGTCCCTAAAAGGTCCAGGTGATCTATGGCAGACAGTTAAATTTTAATACAATTAGCCTTGGTTTCATGTCAATTAATGCCACACACCACGATCTACCCAGAGATTCTCTCTCCTAATTCCCAGTGTTGAAAATTACCTATAGCATTTTGTTAAGATTAATTTTTAAAAAAATAAGTAAAAGAAAATTCCCATTATGCTCTATATGATATATTCTCTATAGAAGAGCAGAGTACTTCTTCAAAATCAAGATGTTCCAGGACAGTATTTTTAAAAGCAGTTTGGGGACGCCTGGGTGGCTCAGTCATTAAGCAACAGCCTTCGGCTCAGGTCATGGTCCCAGGGTCCCGAGACTGAGCCCCGCATCAGGCTCCCTGCTCAGTGGGAAGCCTGTTTCTTCCTCTCCCACTCCCCCTGCCCGTGTTCCTGCTCTTATTATCTCTCTGTCAAATAAATAAATAAAATCTTCAAAAAAATTAAAAAAAAAAAAAACAAGAACTACTTTAAAAAAAAAGTCTGAAAAGATTCTGAGTGATGATCTCTGCACATAAGTTCATCTTCACTGGCTAAAATACCTCTGATTTTGTGTAGACTAATTTCCTTAGACTATGTTTTAACATCAAAAGATAAGTTATGACAAGGCTGAAATTAAACTTGAAATTTTTAATTAAGTGGCATTTTAATACTATGGTAAATATATAAATTTTTAAAAAACAGTAATTGAGGGCAGGTTTTATGGATCACATTTGAGACAGGATATTAAAGAGTTTAAACAAATTTATGAAAGAACAGGTGTAGTGAGAATTTTTTAAACAGTGAATCCATTGAGAAAAGAAGTAACAGTTAGATTAGAGCACTTTAGCTGTTCTATATGTAAACAAAATCACAATATAATTTAATTAAATCAATCAAATATCAGGTAATGTATAGTAATAATAATACCACCTAATGTTTGATTCTCACATTACTTAGACCAAATACCTGAGTTAGACACACTATTCTAGAATGCAGAAGTAGCTGATTATTACACATCCACATAAAAGTAAGTATAGTCTATCCTTATAATTAATGGATTCTGTATTTAGGGTCTCTTTACTTGTGAATTCTCCTTTTCAGTAAAATGTACTTATAACCTGAAAATCAATACTACTATTGTATTTTTACAATCATTCATGGGCATGCCTGCACAGAACGGACCTGTAAAAAATCTGAGTTCCTGATGCATATTCCCAACTGAGGTCAAAGAGGGCGATGCTAGACCGTCCTGTTTCAGCTCTCACACAGAGATTAAGAGAGGATGAAGAGGGTAAGGAGCAGAACAGCGTACTGTAAGAAGCTCTGATTCTGGGGCGAGGTGCACAGGGTTTATTTTTTTACTATGTTATGTTAATCACCATACATTACATCATTAGTTTTTGATGTAGTGTTCCACGATTCATTGTTTGCATATAACACCCAGTGCTCCATGCAATACGTGCCCTCTTTAATACCCATCACCAGACTAAACCATCTCCCTACCCCCCTCTCCTCTAGAACCCTCAATTTGTTTCCAGAGTCCACAGTCTCTCACGGTTTGTCTCCCCCTCTGATTTCCCCCCTTCATTTTTCCCTTATTGCCATCTTCTTTTCTTCTTCTTTTTTTTTTTTTAACATATAATGTATTATGTGTTTCAGAGGTACAGATCTATGATTCAACAGTCATGCACAATTCACAGCGCTCACCACAGCACACACACTCCCCAATGTCTTTCAACCAGCCACCCCATCCCTCCAAACCCCAACCACTCCAGTAACCCTCAGTTTGTTTCCTGAGATTAAGAATTCCTCATATCAGTAAGGTCATATGATACATGTCTTTCTCTGATTGACTTATTTTGCTCAGCATAACACCCTCCAGTTCCAACCATGTCGTTGCAAATGGCAAGATCTCATTCCTTTTGATGGGTGCATAATATTCCATTGTATATATATACCACTTCTTCTTTATCCATTCATCTGTCGATGGACATCTTGACTCTTTCCATAGTTTGGCTACTGTGGACATTGCTGCTATAAACATTGGGGTGCATGTACCGCTTAGGATCACTCCATTTCTACCTTTGGGTAAATACTCAGTAGTGCAATTGCTGGGTCGTATGGTAGCTCTATTTTCAACTTTTTGAGGAACCTCCATACTGTTTTCCAGAGTGGCTGCACCAGCTTGCATTCCCACCAACAGTGGAGGAGGGTTCCCCTTTCTCCGCATCCCTACCAACGTCTGTCATTTCCTGACTTGTTAATTTTAGCCATTCTGACTGGTGTGAGGTGGTATCTCATTGAGGTTTTGATTTGGATTTCCCTGAGGCCGAGCAATGTTGAGCACTTTTTCATGTGTCTGTTGGCCATTTGGATGTCTTCTTTGGAAAAATGTCTGTTCATGTCTTCTGCCCATTTCTTGATTGGATCATTTGTTCTTTGGGTGTTGAGTTTAAGAAGTTCTTTACAGATTTTGGATACTACCCTTTATCTGATATGTCATTTGCAAATATCTTCTCCCATTCTATCAGTTGTCTTTTGGTTTTGTTGACTGTTTCTTTTGCTGTGCAAAAGCTTTGTATCTTGATGAAGTCCCAATAGCTCATTTTTGCCCTTGTTTCCCTTGCCTTTGGCGATGTTTCTATGAAGAAGTTGCTGCGGCTGAGGTCAAAGAGGTTGCTGCCTGTGTTCTCCTTTAGGATTTTGATGGACTCCTGTCTCACATTGAGGTCTTTCAACCATTTGGAATCTATTTTTGTGTGTGGTGTAAGGAAAAGGCCCAGTTTCATTCTTCTGCATGTGGCTGTCCAATTTTCCTAACACCATTTGTTGAAGAGACTGTCTTTTTGCCATTGGACATTCTTTCCTGCTTTGTCGAAGATGAGTTGACTATAGAGTTGAGGGTCCCTTTCTGGGCTCTCTATTCTGTTCCATTGACCTATGTGTCTGTTTTTGTGCCAGTACTATACTGTCTTGATGATGACAGCTTTGTAATAGAGCTGGAAGTCCGGAATTGTGATGCCGCCAGCTTTGCTTTTCTTTTTCAACATTCCTCTGGCTATTCAGGGTCTTTTCGGGTTCCATACAAATTTTAGGATTATTTGTTCCATTTCTTTGAAAAAAGTTGATGATATTTTGATAGGGATTGCATTAAATGTGTAGATTGCTCTAGGTAGCATTGACATCTGCACAATATTTGTTCTTCCAATCCATGAGCATGGAACGTTTTTCCATTTTTTTGTGTCTTCTTCAATTTCTTTCATAAGTATTTTATAGTTTTCTGAGTACAGGTTCTTCTCTTTGCCTCTTTCGTTAGATTTATTCCTAGGTATCTTATGGTTTTGGGTGCAACTGGAAATGGGATCAACTCCTTAATTTCTCTTTCTTCTTTCCTGTTATTGGTGTATAGGAATGCCACTGATTTCTGTGCATTGATTCTATATCCTGCCACTTTACTGAATTCCTATCTGAGTTCTAGCAGTTTTGAGGTGGAGTCTTTTGGGTTTTCCACATAAAGTATCATATCATCTGCAAAGAGAGAGAGTTTTACTTCTTCTTTGCCTATTTGGATGCCTTTGATTTCTTTTTGTTGTCTGATTGCTGTGGCTAGGACTTCTAATACTATGTTGAATAGCAGTGGTGAAAGTGGACATCCCTGCCGTGTTCCTGACCTTAGGGGGAAAGCTCTCAGTTTTTCCCCATTGAGAATGATATTTGCTGTAGGTTTTTCATAGATGGCTTTTATGATATTGAGGTATATTCCCTCTAATCCTATACTCTGAAGAGTTTTAATCAAGAAAGGATGCTGTACTTTGTCAAAGGCTTTTTCTGCATCTATTGAGAGGATCATATGGTTCTTGTTCTTTCTTTTATTAATGTTTGTATCACATTGATTGATTTGCGGATGTTGAACCAACCTTGCAGCCCAGGGATAAATCCCACTTGGTCGTGGTGAATAATCCTTTTAATGTACTGTTCTGGATCAGTACAGTACTGATCTGTACAGTACTGTACTGTACTGGATCCTATTGGCTAGTATTTTGGTGAGAATTTTTACATCCATGTTCATCAAGGATATTGGTCTGCAATTCTTTTTGATGGGGTCTTTGTCTGGTTTTGGGATCAAGGTAATGGTGGCCTCATAAAACAAGTTTGGAAGTTTTCCTTCCATTTCTATTTTTGGAACCGTTTCAGAAGAATAGGTATTAATTCTTCTTTAAATGTTTGGTAGAATTCCCCTGGGAAGCCATCTGGCCCTGGGCCCTTGTTTATTGGGAGATTTTTGATTACTGCTTCAATTTCCTCAGTGGTTATAAGTCTGTTCAGGTTTTCTATTTCTTCCTGGTTCAGTTTTGGTAGTTGATACATCCATTTCTTCCAGATTAGCTAATTTGCTGCCATATAGTTGCTCATACTATGTTGTATTTCTTTGGTGTTGGTTGTTATCTCTCCTCTTTCATTCATGATTTTATTTATTTGGTTGATTTCTCTTTTCTTTTTGATAAGTCTGGCCAGGGGTTTATCAATCTTGTTAATTCTTTCAAAGAACCAGCTCCTAGTTTCATTGATCTGTTCTACTGTTCTGGTGGTTTCTATTTCATTGATTTCTGCTCTGATCTTTATGATTTCTCTTCTCCTGCTGGGTTTAGGCTTTATTTGCTGTTCTTTCTCCAGCTCCTTTAGATGTAGGGTTAGGTTGTGTATTTGAGACCTTTCTTGTTTCTTGAGAAAGGCCTGTATTGCTATATACTTTCCTCTTAGGACTGCTTTTGCTGCATCCCAAAGATCTTGAACAGTTGTGTTTTCATTTTCATTGGTTTCCATGAATTTTTTAAATTCTTCTTTAATTTCCTGGTTGACCCATTCATTCTTTAGTAGGACGCTCTTTAGCCTCCATGTATTTGAGTTCTTTCCAACCTTCCTCTTGTTGAGTTCTAGTTTCAAAGCATTGTGGTTTGAAAATAGGCAGGGAATGATCCCAATCTTTTGGTACCGGTTGAGACCTCATTTGTGACCTAGGATGTGATCGATTCTGGAGAATGTTCCATGGGCACTAGAGAAGAATGTGTATTCCGTTGCTTTGGGATGGAATGTTCTGAATATGTCTGTGAAGTCCATTTGGTCCAGTGTGTCATTTCAAGTCTTTATTTCCTTGTTGATCTTTGGCTTAGATGATCTGTCCATTTCAGTGAGGGGGGTGTTAAAGTCCCCCACTATTATTGTATTGTTGTCCATGTGTTTCTTTGCTTTTGTTACTAATTGGCTTATATAACTGGCTGCTCCCATGTTAGGGGCATAGATATTTACAATTGTTAGATCGTCTTGTTGGATAGACCCTTTAAGTATGCTATAGTATCCTTCTTCATCTCTTATTATAGTCTTTGGTTTAAAATCTAATTTGTCTGATAGAAGGATTGCCACCCCAGCTTTCTTTTGGTGTCCATTAGCATGGTAAATGGTTTTCCACCCCCTCACTTTCAATCTGGCGGTGTCTTTGGTTCTAAAATGAGTCTCTTGCAGACAGCATATCGATGGGTCTTATTTTTTTATCCAATCTGATAGCCTGTGTCTTTTGATTGGGACATTTAGCCCATTTACATTCAGGGTAACTATGGAAAGATAGGAATTTAGTGCCATTGTATTGCCTGTAAGGTAACTATTACTGTAAAGTGACTGTTACTGTATGTTGTCTGTGTTCCTTTCTGGTCTATGTTACTTTTAGGCTCTCTCTTTGCTTAGAGGACCCCTTTCAAGATTTCTTGTAGGGCTGGTTTCGTGTGTGCAAATTCCTTTAGTTTTTGTTTGTCCTGGAAGCTTTTTATCTCTCCTTCTATTTTCAATGACAGCCTAGCTGCATATAGTATTCTTGGCTGCATATTTTTCTCATTTAGTGCTCTGAATATATCCTGCCAGTTCTTTCTGGCCTGCCAGGTCTCTGTGGATAGGTCTGTTGCTAATCTAATGTTTCTACCATTGTAGGTTACATATCTCTTCCCCCAAGCTGCTTTCAGGATTTTCTCTTTGTCTCTGAGACTCGTGAGTTTTACTATTAGATGTCAGGGTGTTGACCTATTTGTTTTCATTTTGAAGGGGGTTCTCTGTGCCTCCTGGATTTTGATGCCTGTTTTCTTCCCCAAATTAGGGGAGTTCTCTGCCATAATTTGCTCCAATATACCTTCTGCCCCTCTCTCTCTTTCTTATTCTGGATCCCAATTATTCTAATATTGTTTCGTCTTATGGTATCACTTATCTCTCGAATTCTGCCCTCGTGATCCAGTAGTTGTTTATCTCTCTTTTTCTCAGCTTCTTTATTTTCCATCATTTGGTCTCCTATATCACTAATTCTCTTCTGCCTCATTTATCTTAGCAGTTAGAGCCTCCATTTTTGATTGCACCCCATTAATAGCCTTTTTGATTTCGACTTGGTTAGATTTTAGTTATTTTATTTCTCCAGAGAGGGTTTCTCTAATATCTTCCATGCTTTTTTCAAACCCAGCTAGTATCTTTAAAATCATCATTCTGAACTCTAGTTCCAACATCTTACTGATGTCCATATTGATTAGGTCCTTAGCAGTCAATACTGCCTCTTGTTCTTTTTTTTGAGGTGATTTTTTCCATCTTGTCATTTTGTCCAGAGGAGAATAGATGAATGAGAGGACAAAATGCTAATAGGGTAACAACAATCCCATAAAAATATACACTAAGCATATCAGAAGAGGCTTTCCAGAAAGTGGTTGCTTTTCTGTTCAGAGATTTGCTGCTATTCTCTTTTTCGATCTCCTGTTGAGTTTGTAGGTGTTCAGAACGGTTTGATCCCTATCTAGCTGAATTCCTGGGACCAGACGAAATTTAGGTCTTCTACTCCTCTGCCATCTTGCCTATTATTGGTGCACAGGGTTTAAATCCCAACTCTGGCAACTATCAGTGGAGTGGTCAATTAATTAACAGTTCCAACTTTTCTCTTTTATGAAAGAAAGAAAATAGAATCTACCAGATGAGGTGATTTTAGGATTTAAGATTTTAATTTATGTTAGCTATGGATACATATTTCCCATAGGAACAACAGATCAATATTCTATAATTCAGTATTCACAGGGACTTTATAGCACATACTACAAGTAAAGATAATCAACTGCATTTTAAAAAATAATATTTAAAAGTTACCATATTTCAAACTACAAAAATATCGCCATAGGAATTAGACTAGCAACCATGAGAGTTGTTTCCTAATTTTTAGAGTTTGGGGGCTATGCTATATAGGTGATAGAATTCAAAGCTCTTTAGTTCTCTGTAACTTGATACTTTTTTTTCCCATTCAATCAACAAATTTGCATTAGGTACTGTTCTTGGGATAAAATACTGAGCAAAAAGAGACAAATGATTCATAGAGTTAATATCCGAGCTCTAGAGAGAAACAATAAGTAAAATAAATTAATCCATATAGTATAAAAGGTAGTCATAAGTGAAAAAAACTCTAAATGAGGAAGAAAGACAGTCTCTGTTTGCACTGAATATCTGAGTCATTCTCTCTTCTATATAACTACTGACTTTACTCAAATTCAGCCACATTTTCTTTGATTCAACTTAATTGTAAATGACTCCAAATCAGTTTCCCATCTCCACTCTTACTACCTTTCCAATCAATCCTACATTGATTTTCCAGAGATATTTCTCTAAATATCAAACAGTTATTAATACCCTCTATCCTCCACTCCAAAGTCTTCAATGATTCCTCCACACCATATAAAAAATAAACCCATGTCCCACAAATTTTTGTTTAACCTACCTAGATCAGGTTGGCTATTCCATAAATGTTTGCTGCCCCTAACATAATACATTTTAAACAAGAGATACTGTATGCATATCTGTTAATGAATTGACTGGAAACAGAAGTTCCAGGGAGAGAGAACATATTATGAAGTTAGGTGTGGTACAGTCACTGAAACAGAAGAAGGAATTCTCGAGTGAAGGGAATGTAAAGATCAGTTATTGTTGGTCTTTCTGGAAACAAAAAAAAAATGCTGGAGAGGATCTGGAGATGCATATACTAGAAGTCTGGCTAGCAGGGGACATACAACATGAAGCCATATTTATGAGCCTCCCTCCATTCTATTCCTTTTTTGATCTGCCCTGAGCTGGCCCAGTTGTTATTAGGCTACCATCATAGTGAACATATTCTTGTTTATGCTCATGTGATTCATTTCTTATCTCTGTTGTACAAACCTCTGTGTGTGTGTTTCTATGTGTGTGTGTGTGTATGTGTATTGGTTCTTAATGATTGGAAAAAAGTGATAGGCTTATAATATAACTTCCAAGCTGCCTCTAACAGTGCCTTGTTAGAAGCATTAATTAAAAATTGAATCTTTATGCCAAAAAGTGGCTTCCTTCTCGACAGAGGGATATTCCTACAAGAATAACTGGAAATCAGTACTGCTAAATAGCTCTGATCATTTACCACCATATTCTACAACTTTTCATACAGTTTCTTAGGTAATTTGGTACAATTCTGCTCTCTGTAATTTCACTTCTCTTATTTTCCCCCATTCTCATCTCATCATTAGGTAGGCATTTAATTGAATTAATATAACATTGATATAACATCATTCAGTTTGTTTAGATGTGAAGTCATGCTTAATTCTTTGAGCTTTGATAATCCTTCTTAAACTCAGTTAAACATTAACTAAGTATTTGAAATAACAAAAATATTGTGTAGATTCATTAATACATACACTTATCTAAAAATAGTTTATAGGGTAATAGTATAAATAAGGAGCTTATGACTTAATTAGAAGTAAAATACTCTGTTGGATGAATATGTGGAACTCCAAAGCATATCATACTGATTTGTAGGGCTGTCTACATTCACGAAGAAACCATGAGATTGCTGCATGTTGTTATATAAAGTATGAAGTTAAAATGGTTTATTTTCATTATTTAGAATAGCAATAATTAATATTATTTTATAGTTAAAATAAATGTATATATATGTGTGTATAAATATACATGTATTTATATCTATTTCAGTTTCTAACATTGACATAAATATGAACACTAGGAAAAGTAACACACATTACTAAAATAAAATACTTTAATTCCTCCCCCAAATCCTTAATTAAGTCTTTAAAGCCTGTGTGACTGAACATGGAATTCAGGTTTATTTTTGTGGCCAACACATGCCAACAACAACAAAAAAAGGAAGCTGATAGTCAATAATATATTAGCGTTTGTTTCATGGTAATCCTGAAAAAGATGGTTGCAAGGTAAAGAAAACAGAGGGGCTTCTCTATGAGAGAAAAAGAATCTAAAAAATTTTTAAGGCAAAGCAAACAAACAAAATTCCTCACTTATTCATTCATTTTTGTTTGATTGTTATTACCCAACAATTAGCTCAATACATCAGCCTCTGTTTGGCAAAGAAATATTTTAGGTAGTAAATGAACTGTGTTTGAGCATGAATCACTGCCTTTGCAATAGCCAAGTCTTTGAAAACAGCTGTTGAGACGGTCTCAAGTAATGATAATTTTAAAATCATAAATAGCAATTTAAAATGTGACTCAAATAAAGAATTGATATACTTATTATATTCAGTAACATCCCTTTAGGGTGAGGAAGAAGCCATAATTGTTTCTTGTGAAAGTTATGGTGATTTTTTATAAAACATTAGAATACTAAGTGCTGTTCTTGGCTTTATTTTTTTTAAGTAGGGGGCTTGAACTCATAACCCTGGGATCAAGAGTTGGAAACTTAACTGACTGAGCCACCCAGGCACCCCAGTTCTTGACTTTAAATGGTAGGTATAAAGCTCTGTTAGGACCACTCCTCTCAAAGGGTATAAACGATGATTCACAAGATTTTGGCAAAGAACTCAAATTCCATTTAGTATTTCTTCACTCAGTCATCTATAACTTTTATTATACAGATTGTAAGCTAAAATAGGAATTGTGTATTAGAAGCTGTTCTCCGCTCATCATCAGGGAAGGTGAAAAGATAGTTGGGAATTTACAATCCTCTTGATTTTGATGGTCATGAACCTATGTAAATTTTTGTTTCCTAGATGGATGGATGATTTACAGTAAGGAGGAACTGGATGGGCTAAAAGAAACATGAAGATTAGTGGGACATGATATTCCCACATCTCTTTCAATGGAAAAAAAATGCCCATACATATATTCCACAGGAATTATGCACCAGGCATCATTTTTATGCCATGATATGCTCTTATGGATATAGTCAGTGCAGATCTTCCTTCATTATTCTGTATATCTAAGCTAATTGAAGTTATCAAATGATGCCTGCTACTCAACACTATATAAATATACAAAACATAAGCATACAAAAACTCTGTAACTATTATTTTTCTGTTCAAGAGTGATTCTTTAGTGGGCTAATTTTGTTCTTTCAGTAAAAACATATGTTGGAATCAACATATACAGCCAAACAAATATTTACATTTAGAGCAGACAGATAAAAATTTTTACAAATATAGCCCAGGCATCAATTGTTGGGAATTTAGAGAAAAGGGCCTTATATCCAGAAATAGCACAAAATCCAAGATAATATTTTAAGCTGGAATATCCAGTATAAATAAGCTTCACAGTAACTCAAATATCAATCAAAACAAAAAAATTATCAACATTAAAACCAAATTTATGACTTTCAGTTTCCAATCCATATATAAGGAGCTTAAAGTTCCCACTCATTTTAACAAGAAGTAAAAAGCTGAACAGACCTTCCAAAACAGAAAATACCAAGCCCAGATAGGTTCACTGGTAAATTCTACCAAACATTTAAGGAAGATTTTATACCAACTGCCTACAATCTCTTCTGAGGACAGAAGCAGAGGAAATACTTACTAATTCATCAAGGCCAGCAATACCCTAATATCAAAAACAGATGAAGACATTACCACAAAGTAAAATAGCAATATCTCTCATAAACACAGGTGCAAAAATCCTCAATAAAATATCAACAAATCAAATAAAAAGAAATATAAAATAATTATACACCATGATCAAGTGGTATTTATCCCAGATATGCAAAGCTGGTTCAATATTTGAAAATAAATTAATACAATCCATCACAGCAACAGACCAAAAAAGAAAGAAAAAATCACATGATTCTATCAATAGCCAGATAAAGATTTTGAAAAAAATCCAACACTGATTTGTGTTAAAACCTCTCAGTAAACTAGGACTAGAGGGGCAACTGTCTCAACTTGATAAAGACTGTCCACAACTAACATCATATTTAATGAGAAATGTGAAGTGTTTCCACGAAGATCAAGTATAAGACAAGGATGTCTCCTCTCACCACTCCTTTTCAACACTGTCCTGGAAATTCTTACTAATGCAATAAGGCAAGAAAAGAAAATAAAAGTTTTATAGACTGGGAATAAAGACATAAAACTGCCTTTGTTTGCAGTAGATTTGATTTTATATCTGAAATATCAACAAAAGAACTCCTGGAACTAATCAGCGATTATAACAAGGTTGTAGAATATAAGGTTAATATACAAAAGTCTATTGCTTTCCTATACACTAACAATGAGCAAGTAGAATTTGAAATTAAAAAAAAAATCACATTAGTATATCCCCCAAAACAAAATAATTAGACAGAAATCTAACAAATATGTACAAAATCAATATGAGAAAAACTATAAAACTCTAATGAACAAAATGGAAAAAAAAACTAAATAAAGATATTCCATGTTCATAGACAGGAAGACCTGATATTGTCAAGATGTCAGTTCTTCCTAATTTAATCTACAGATTCACTGCATTTGCAATCAAAATCCCAGCAACTTATTTTGTGGATATTGAAAAACTGATTCTAAAGTATACAGAGAGAGGCAAGACACCCAGAAGAGCCAACACAATATAGAACAAAAAGAACAAAGTTGGAAGGCTGATGCTATGCAACTTCAAGACTTACTATAAAACTACAGTAAAAGACTCCGTGGTATTGAAAGAATACCATAAAATGAAAGAATAGACAAATAGATCAATGGAACAGAAAAGAGAGCCTAGAAATTAATCTCCATAAATATAGTGAACTCATCTTTGACAAAGGAACAAAAGCAATACAATGGAGCAAAAATAGTCTTTTTAACAAAAAATGCTGGAACAACTAGACATCCACATGCAAAAATAAATCTAGAAACATATTTTATACCCTTCACAAAAATTAACTCAAAATGGATCATAGGCCTAAATGTAAAATATTATAAAACTGCTAAAGATAACATAGGAGAACACCTAGATGATCTTGGGTATAGCGATGACTTTTTAGATACAACATCAAAGACACAAGCCATTAAATAAATGATAAATTGGACTTCATTAAAATTAAAAACTTGGGGCGCCTGGGTGGCTCAGTTGGTTGGGCGACTGCCTTCGGCTCAGGTCATGATCCTGGAGTCCCGGGATCGAGTCCCACATCGGGCTCCCTGCTCGGCGGGGAGTCTGCTTCTCCCTCTGACCCTCCTCCCTCTCATGCTCTCTGTCTCTCATTCTCTCTCTCTCAAATAAATAAAAAAAAAATCTTTAAAAAAAAAATTAAAAACTTGTGCTCTGCAAAAGACAATATCAAGAGAACGAGAAGGCAAACCACAAAGTGGAAAAAATATTTGTAAAAGACACATCTGATAAGATATGACTTACCCAAAATATACAGAGAAATCTTAAACACAATAAGAAAACAACCAACCTAAGTAAAAGTTGGCCAAAGACCTTAACATACACATGGACAAATATATATATACATATATATATATATATGTCAAACAAGCATATATAAAAAGATGCAACACATCATATCATCAAGAAAATGTAAATTAAAATAACAATAAGCTACCACTACACACCTATTGGAATCTCCAAATTCTGGAACACAGACAACACCAAATGCTGGCAAGGATATAGAGCAACAGGAACTCTGATACATTGCTGATGGGAATTCAAAATTGTTACAGCCACACGTGTAAGACAATTTGGAAGTTTCTTACAAAACCAAAGTTACTCTTACCAACAACCCAACAATCACACTTCTTGATAGTTACCAAAGGAGTTTAAAACTTAGGTCTATATCAAAACCTGTCCTCCACAGACTTTATGACAGCTTTATCCATAATTGCCGAAACTTAGAAGTCCTCACAATATCTTTCAGTAAGTGAATGGATTAATAAATTCTGGTACATCCAGACAATGTAATATTACTCAGTGCTGGAAAGAATTGAGCTATCAAGCCATGAAAAGACATGGAGGAACCTTAAATGTATACTACTAAGTGAAAGAAGCCAATCTGAAAAGACTACATACTATGTGATTTCAATTATATGACATTTTGGAAAAGGCAAAACCCTGAAGACAATAAAAAATATTAGTGGGTTCCAGGGGTTGAATTTGGGGGACAGGGTTGCATAGAAAGAGCACAGAGGATTCTTAGGGCAATGAAAATATTCTCTATGATATTATAATGATGGACAAATGTCATTATACATTTGTTCATACCCACAGAATGTACAAAACTAAAGGTAAACCATAATTTAAGCAGTGGACTCAAGGTAATTATACTGTGTCAGATTAATCAATTATAACAAATGTACCACTCTAGCAGAGGATTTTGATAATGAAGGAAGTTATACAAATGTAGAGGCAGGGGATATATGTGAAATCTCTGTGCTTTTCCCTCAATTTTTCTGTGAACCTAAAACTGGTGTAGTTCAAACTTAGAAAAACAAAGTTATTACCTACAATTAGTAATTTTGCTAAAGAAAAATTCAAATCATAAAGGCACCAAATATTCAGAGAAATTATAAGTTACAAACACACACATACACATCGATTAGAATAATGATGGCTGTTAAGTAATAACCTAACAATGACTTAAACTCAAAGGAAGAAGTCCAGAGGCAGGTAGGTACTAGCATTTATTCATCTGCTTAACACCAGGTCCTGGCTTCCTTCTGTGCCACTGTTACTAGCATACTGATTTTTCTCACCCTATGCTTTTCTCTTCATTTTAACAGGATGGCTGGTGCAGCCTTGAGTATAACACACTCATTAAGATTAATGAGTAAAAGGAAGAAGAATAGTGTAAGATCCATCTATTCTTTTTATCAAAAAAAGCCAAAGCTTTTCCAGTTACTCCTTGGAAAACTGTCCTATGTCACGTGAGTTAGAACTGAATCTCAGGGTCACCAATAGCTGGGAAAGAAAATATCTCACTCAGCATCTTTAGTGAAATGTGGGAAATGAAGAAAGGAATAAGGAGCTGTCAGAGAATTATTCATTAACAGGATGGATGGATAGATAGGTAGATAGACAGACAGACATATATGGATTATATCTCAGCTCATGTGAGGCAAAAATGTTGTTTATTCCCAAATATTTTGAATTATCATTTTACCACCGACCATTACAGCAGCGCTGCTGTTTTTATAAATTGGACACTTACCCTCTATTACTTTTCTATTAAATAGATTTCAAATTGGGTAGGCTCAGCATTCAAATTTGTTTATTAAATTTAAAAAATCACATAGGCATTTAAAAAATGATATAATGATAAAAATATTAAATAAGGCTATTGAAATTTAGCATTTTTGAATATAAATTATGTACAATTATATAAGGATATAATTTGTAATTCTATAAAATGTAAAAGTAACTATATATCTAAAATTTTAAGTATGACAGAATTGTCCCTAAGATTTTTTTTTCTTAAGAGAGAGAGAGTGAGAGCATGTGCGGAGTGGGGAAGGGTAAAGGGAGAAGGAGAGAGAGAATCTTAACCACATTCTATACCAGCATGGAGCCCAACATAGGCTACAACCCTGAGATCATGACCTGAACCAAAATCAAGAGTCAGACACTTAACCGATGGAGCCACCCAGGTGGCCTTTTATTAATGTTTTATGTGTGATTTTCTGTGTGTATATACATTCCTTGTAGAAACAAGATGGTGCAAAATAAATGCTTTCATCTAGGAATTTTAAATGCATCTGTTAAGTTGGTCATTTTGAAAATATACATACAGACATGAGTACAGACACACCGACAAGTAGTAGATCCTCACTACTAAAAGGTTATCTTCAAAAATTAAGGAAACTGGAATTTGGGGACAGGGTAACTTGAAATATCCAGAGGTATAAAGTAGAAAAAAAATTTGCAGCACATTAGGAAACTAGAGAAAGCTACCATATGTATTCCATAAATTAAGAAATTTCTATAATATATAACTTAAAGGGAGACCCAAAATTTTTTCCTATTTTTTTAAAATATACTTCTTCCCAGAGTGTTTTATGTTATCTGTAATTTATTTTAAGCATAGACATTATAGGATGTGTATATGCGTGTGTCTTTATGCATGAATCTACTTTAATGAATGCCCTAGTGGTGGTTAGTTCACATTTGAGGTAACCTACTAAAAGATACACTCAAGGGTAAAGAGTAGCTTAATGAACACAATTAAGAGTCTATGGACAGTCAAAACAAACATGAATCATAAACAACTGAATAACAGAATTGTTAGTTAACTAGCGTAACGATGTTAAAAACAATTTTATTGGGGAAATTATTAGTATTTAATATAGGAGGATTCTCCAGAAATATTATAGAGACACAAAAATGCATACAAATATGGCAATTCCAATAGCCTAAAACTCTTTAAAGTAGAATTGTAAATTTAACAAATGTATAAGAAATTATGTTGTGCCTTTTTGCTAGTAAATGTTTATATGTGTGGTAGAATTCAGCCTGGGAAATAATTTCATTTTTACATTGTGGACAAGGTATTCTATCTCAAGTAATGAGAGGCCACCAATATCTACAAAGAACCAGGTAAGCATGACTGCCCAAATTAGCCTAGGTCAATTCTCAACAAGACTTCTGCAAGAACCATTCACCGAAGTGCATTAACATGCATCGGTTCATGAGAATAAAAACTGGAAAATGTTAATACCACTAAAGCCCTCGAGAAGAGTTTTGTAAACTGCAATTCATCCATAGTAGCAATATAATCATTATATGTTATTTTCTTTGATATGTTAACAATTGACAGTAAATAGTATCACCATTAATGGGAATGTATATTATACATTCATATGCCTTAAAGGAAAAGTCTTTGGAAATAGTTCAATGGCTCATCATCAATTTTACATATTTAATGAACAAAATTTGTTATTTTTCAAATTTGTGCCAATTGGATGACATTATGAGCAAATCAGAATGGAAACTCATGAAAACCTAACATTATTTTATTAAAGGATGAATGCTATAAAATAATTTTATTCAATTGTCTTAGATTTAGGCTTTCTCCTGAGTTGCAGGGGGATTTCAAAGAATTCACAATCCTCTAAAACCATTACCTTCATCTATTATTCACAATCTTACATTACCCTCAGTAACAGCATTGTTTTTCTTTGTAGAAGTGTCCTTCTCTTCAGTCAGTATGTTTCTGAAATCTGATCGCATAACAAAATTGCATAATGAATGCCATAAACTAAAATTTGACCAGATTATAAAACATTTTCAAGGTCACAATGAAGTTTTTCTGGGTATGCTGTTGTATAAGGAATATCTGTTTCTTAACAATGATAAATACAATTTAAGTTCATGTTTCCCTATTTTGTAATTTTGAGCAAATTCTTTAAATTCCCCCTCTCTTGGGTTTCTCATTTGCATAGCTAGTACTAACCATTTTTACCCTTCCTATATTATACTTTAAAGATTTACACATTCATTGTTGTTTCTCCTTCAAAGATGTTCCTAGCTTAGGGATGAGTTCATAAATACTGAATAAATAAAGCTGAAATTGGAAAAAGGAAGCAGTAAAGACCAAGTGACACAACATTTAGGCTAGTGGCATATGGAACTAGTGAGTACTAGTGAGTACTAGTTCCCAGAGCTCTAGGGAAGATATTGATACAGAGTCTACAGTGGAATGTAATTGTATGAAAAGTTACATGCCTGGTAGGTAATGATTCCCAGTAAGGTCATTAAGGATCTTGTGTACTTTTCTGTTTTGACTTAAAAATCCAAATGGTCTTTGTTGAGTACTTCTTGCCATTAGTAAAGAAATAGGTTGGGTTTGTGACCATTTGTGTCCTTTATCCACTCTGATGTGCCTTCATTCTTTCAAAAGAACCAAAAACTGTTACCTTATACCCTATTCAACATACTGTCCTGTTTGAACAGGAGAGACTACCACCAGCATCTGCCTGTTTGAAAGCTAAAATATTAATTCAGTTTTCTTCACAGAAAAGTTAAGAGTGAGGTTCAAGCACCAATTTATTAAAATGTTTAGTCCTCTTCAACAAACATAATCTGTGTTGTAAAGAGGCAAATCCAGCCATTATATCTAAAATGTATAGTTCTCAGTTCTGGCTCTTTAATCTATGTACATTTATCAAAATAAATGATAATCAGCCTGCTTTGTAGCACTATTTTTTGGAAATCCTAACATATCATGGAGATAAATATGATGGTTGTCACAACTTACAACTAAAACCTGTCTATCTCATAATGAGATGCAAAATACATGTAAAATGTAAAAAGATCGGCACTTCTGGCTAAATAATGTTATGTCTCAGATGGTTTATGATATTGATGTGGTTATCCATCTATGTGAAAGAAAAATGCAAATTCATATTACCAAACATTCAAGAGAGTCCTCTTAAGTCTAATTTATACTCTAGAATGCTAACATCACACAGCACAGCAACACTATTTACAGAATTATTCTGTGAAAATGTCTTTACCCAAATTCTTAAAGTGAGTTTTGAATATTCCAGAATAAGGTTGAAATTCAGTTGAAAGGCCTTACTATGATCCCAAAATAAAAATGGCAAACTGACCAGCTTTAATTTTGAAGGAGGCACAGGCTGACTCAGTAGTAGAGGAGGCCTTATTTAAAAACTAAAGAATGAGATGTTGAAGACATAAGTTAAAAACTAGTCAAGAGACAGAAAATTAGAAAAAACTATCAAGAGTTGCCTCTAGAAAAGAATCCTGGAATAATCTTACTTTTGCTGACGTATCTTACTATATCTAGTCATCACTGGAAAAAGAAAACTGCATCTGTATTCTATAGGGAATCTTCAATTCTGCTCTTAAAATCTGTAGATTATGAATTATTTTTCTAAATAGATACACATCTGTGTACTTTCTTCTCCAGCATAAAAAATGACAAAAAATAATGTGCACGTGGGAAAATATATCATAAACTCCCAAACTGACCCAGAAGTCACATATGGTAGTGGTGGGTGACTATAATAAAGCCAATATATCTTGTGTGTCATATTTTTCTAAAAGCCTAAGATCGGGTAATTACTTTAGATTAAAGTGAATACACTATAATTAGGAAGCTTAAGGAAAATGTGAATAAAAAATACATGACAGTGTCATGTCAATATAAAGGAATATATTAAGTTGTACAAATTTAAAGATGGAGCTAAGATAAATGTACCATATAAAAATCACCTATAGTAAATACAAGTCATTTTACATAAAATAACAGTGGACTGACTGTTGAAAACTAGATTTTATAATTGTTTTACATCCTTCACAAGCAGGACAGTTTTGGATACACATCAAAAGATCTTTTCTTCCAGATTATTTCTTCATTTTTGTATCACTGGGCATATGCCAGAGAAATGTGATTTTTATGACTTTTTAAAAGGCTAGGGTTTCTAAATTTCTAAAGGTGTACTCATTTGTCATATAATGAGATCTTAGGACTTAGAATTATCTCCCTTATAATAAAGACTCCATACTCCTGAAACTAAAATTACACTGTATGTTAACTAACTGGAATTTAAACAAAAACTTGAAACTACCAAAAACCTTTTATAACAAAGGGCTGAAATAAGTTTACTTAACTATAATTCTTGTAGGAACTGATACATTTTCAATACTTTAGCTTGTCATCTTTTTTTAAAGCTACTTTCAAAATCATGGACTAATTGGACAACTGTTTTTTTAAAGTAATGTTAATAACCTAGACTCTCTACTACTTAAATTTTTTGCTGGAGACCAATGGGAGAACTGACTAAGAAAGTAAGCCCAATCTAGTGTTGGCACCACAGTAGGCATAGCTGAAACAAAGGGCATTTAGGACAAGCGGTCTAGATTTATGTGGTAATATTAGTGATGGGGAATATGGCAGAGAGGGCCAGAGTAGCTCCTTGCTCGTTAATTACATCATTTTTGATGCAGGAGGTGTCATTTCCAGTGAATTAATGTCACCGCACCAACCAATCAGTTAAGAAGAACCACAGCTACTGTTCTTATACCCTTGAAGGACAAATAACAAAAAAGAAAGATATTCTTGTTATTTTTAACAGATGACAGAGATATGAAGAAAAACTCAATATATCCCAGCAAAACGTTAAGGAAGTAGAAGATAATACTGTTTCTTTTTAGATGGGAGGATGAGGAGGCCAGCAGAAAGAAATCAATATAAAAAGTCTCAAAAGAAATGGTTTTTAAACTTGATGAAATTTAACACTGTTTTACAGTGAATAAACATTATAAAATATGTTTATACTCATGCTAAATAAAGGGTACACTTTCTCCCTTATTAGTTTTAAAAAGGCACAGAATTATAAATGATCCATAAAATAAAACAGATATATAAGTTCAACAACAACCAAATGTAAAGCCTGTGACATTTTCCTTGAGTTTCAATGACCTCACTAGTCCTCACCCCTTTGTACCCTCAAGGGATTCCCTTCCTGTTCCTAAGCAGTAACCTGAGTCCTGCCTGAGGGTTCCAACAATAGCTGTCAGAAGAGGTTTAGACTGAAGCATTTCTATTCTAAATATGGATGTTTTCTCCCTCTGAGGTGATTTACATTTTCAACTTTCTCTGTCCTTACAGGCTTTGCTTTTTCTGGGAGAAATTTCAAAGGTGGAAGACCTTAGCAGAGTCCAGATACCACAGCAGCAGCCATATTAACCCACTGCCTAAAGACTGCCCCTTCTCACAGAGACATACATAAGTCATAAGATAGCCAATTTATAACTTTTCTTCACATATGTTGTACCGATTCTAGTTTCATTTTATTGAAATACTTGCTAGACTCTCAATTCTTCAAGTGTGTCATAAAATGAGCCAAATGAATCTGTGATTTGTCTCGCTGTAGTAGAGTCTTGTACTCATGTTTATAAGCATGAGTTAACCAAACATAGGCCCAAACTTGCTTCCATTGGGCAATTACTATCTATGTTATCTTTGAAAAGTAATTTGACTCTGTTTCCTAATCTATAAAGTGAGAAAAGTAACATCATCTACTTCATAAGAGTATCATGAGGCTTCAATTACATATATAAAATATTCAAAACATTCCCTACACATATTAGTGAGTGATATTACCATTATGATCATCATCCTTATCATCATCATTATCAATTCATGGAAGTTGTAAGGATTAAATGAAAATGAATAGAAACCATTTAATTCAGTGTCTGGCATATCAAATGTACTTAATAAATTATTTGGTGTATTAGGGGAATTGTTTGTTTGGCTGACTTGATAAGAAGGTTGGTTCTATCATTATTCTGTACGTATTTGAATCTCATCTCCACCACTGTGCAATATAAATGTTTAGCACATTTTGGTGCATATATATATATATGAATCTTGCTATAATATTTATTTTATGATTGTATATGTTATCTCTTAAGTAAATTTTAAGCATCATATCTTACATATCTTTTATAGCCAGCAGAGAGGAGTGGGGAAGCAAAGTAACATTTGTGTTTTCTATATGTTCAATCTTGCCCTGGGTCATGTACTTATATTAGGCCACTCAATCCTCCCAGGAACTCTTATCATCTCCATTTGACAGATAAGAATGCTAAGAGTCAAAACGTTTCTAAAGCCAAAACTAGAGCTAGGTATATAAATATTCACATTCATTGCCATAAATACACAATGAGGAAAGGATAGTCTCTTCAACAAATGCTGTTGAGAAAATGGAATGAAATTGAGCCCTAATGTCATACCATACACAAAAATCCAGTCAAAATAAATTAAAAACTTAAATAAAAGACCTGAAACATAAAACTCCTAGAAAACATAGGGGAAATGCTTCATGACATTGGACTTGGCAATGATTTCACAGATATGGCACTAAAAGCATAGGCAACAAAACCAAAATAAACAAATGGGACTACATCAAACCAAAAAGCTTGTGCAGAACAAAGGAAAAATTCAACAGAGTGAAAAAGAAACCTTGGAATGGGAGAAAATATCTGTTAACTATATATCTGATAAGGGTTAATCTCCAAAATATATACAAAACTTCAACAATGTAATATAAAAAAAAAACACCTCCCTAATCTCCCAATTAAAACCTAGACATGGGACTTGAATAGACATTTCTCCAAAGAAGACATACAAATGGCCAATAGGTATATGAAAATGTGTCTAATATCACTGACCATCAAGGAAATGCAAATCAAAACCACAATGAGACTAACACTTCACACCTGTTAGAATGGATATTATCAAAAGACTAAAGACAAGTGTTGGCAAGGAGCAAGGATATGGAGAAAATGAAATCCTACATACTGTTAGTGGGAATGCAAAGTGGTCACTATTGAAAACAGTAAGAAATTCCCTCAAATAATTAAAAATGGAACTACCGTATGTTCCAGCAATACTACTTTTGGGCATTTATCAAAAAGAATTGAAATCAAGATCTCAAAGCTATATTAAGCACCTCCGTATTAAGCAATATTAAGCACTATTCATAACAGCCACGAAGTGGAAACAACCTAAATGCCCAGTGACAGAAGAGTAGATCAAAAAATGTGGCATAAACATACAATAAAAATGAATCAGCTTTTAAAAAGAAGGAAATTCTGCAATATGCAAATATGAATGAAGCTCAGAGACATTGTGCTATGTGAAATAAGCCAATAACATTAAGACCACACTGCAATTCCACTCACGTTAAGTTGTCTAAAACAGTAAAAGTTACAGAATCAGAGTGGAATGGTCGTTGACAGAGGCTGGGGGCAGAGAGAGAAATGGGGAGTTACTAATGCATGGGCATAAAGTTTCAGTTAAGCAAGATAAATGAGCTCTAGAATTCTCCTGTAAAACACTGTATCTGTGGCCAACAATACTGTATTATATACTCAAAAATATGTGAAGATGGTAGATCTCATGTTAAATGTTATTACCATAATAAAATAAAAAATTTTAAATATTCATGCTCAGAGCTGTATAATTGCAAACCACATATAACATCTCCCCTTCCATTAAAACATGAATTAAATAATTAATTTTATATTTGACCAAAATTATATGCTCTAGAATAAGAAAAAAGAATCTTTTACCATTTAGCAATAATTTACCACAAACCTAGCACAGGGCACACAGGGATCTGATAATAATGATGGATTAATTGTTTTGTGTCACCTTGAAGAAACAGAATAGACCCTTATCCAAAATTTGGTTCAGATATCAAGACTGATGATGCCACACACATATCAAGAATGTATGAAAAAGGTGTATTACTCACAAACGATGTTTTCTGGGGCAAGCACTGCAGATTTCCCAAGCTATTTCATGGCAGTTAAGGGATGAGACCTGGGTGAAGGTTAACACAAGTTGTTTGAACTTACTGCTAATACCAAAGGAGATTACTCTGGCTTTCTAATCTGCTTGCTCATGTGGGGATCAGAAGGGGAATAGGGAATAAGATAATGTTTAAAAGCTGTCATCAGTCAAGAAAAAATGGAGTCAGACTGTTTATTACTGTTTAGTTAAAGGCAAAATTGTTCCAAAAAGATAGAATGACTGAGAATATAAAAATGTAATATGAAAAGCTAAGGTAAATTTTAAGTAAGTATAAAATTCAAATTAGAGAACAGCAAAGTCAGTTTGTTATTGGGAGTATAATCTGAATAGTCATTAAATATTTAATTGTTGAAGTCTATTGCTTTGCTTTTAGAAATGGAAATTTATAAAAGTGATTTAAAAATACTACTTTTGAAATTGAGTCTCAAACTTTGCTTTAATTGCAAAATTATCTTTTAATTTTAGAAAATATAATCATGATGGGGGAAGATTTGGCTTTCAATTTCCCAAGTGAATATTTCACTTAGAGAATTCATTCTACCTCACAGATACCTCTACATTTCATTATCATTTACTTTGACTTAATTAAGAAATAATCCACCCATGACAAATTGAGTTAAATATAAAAAAAACTGATATATCTTGGATTTACTCAATTCTGTCCTCTAAAAGCTCAATGTTGCTCTAAATTCTTGGAAATGGGAGAAACCAATTGTATGGTCTGCTAACCTATGGGTAGAAAGAGGAGAAGCCCATCCATTAAGGTACTATGCTCTCTTCTCCACGGCCTAGGTGAGATGAACTTAAGAAGGAAGGATTTGACGGACTTCTCCAGCAACACAGAAACTAGAAATAAAATAACTTTGTCGTGATAATCTTTCTATGCACTTTTCTGGACAGAAAAGTCAGGCTGTCCCATTTCATCAAGCTATATTAAGCTTGATGATTAATTTCCTGAGTACAGATTCTTTAGTTTGGGGAAAATCAAGTGAACATTTAGTTGAACTGCTTTCTACCCAGATTTATTTTTTTTTCCAGTTAAAGATTTAAAAACTAATTAATTAAAATTAAAAACCAATAATTAAAGTTCACATGAAGCACACATAAAAGTGTGCACACAGACATACACATACACACATGTTACTGAAGCCAGCCATATGATATTCATCTGAAGAAGTGGAAAGAAAATTTGACTATAGATGAGTATACATTCTGGCTGATAAGACAAATATGCATCTCACAAATAATATGAGAATATAATCACATAGCTAGAAATACTGCATACCAGCACAATTTAAGCCTAAATACATAAAAGATAAGTTGACATTGCAATAAAAGGTGAAAATCCCAAACATTCATGTGTAAATTTGTAACTTAGCACCACTTTATTGCTTGACACTAATTAAGCAAGAAAAAAATCAAATGGCTAGAGAATTTAACTTTGAAAATGAGAATTCTGTTCATAAACATGAAATTATAAAGCTATTCATTAATTTTGATGATTTATTTAGTTAAAAAGCACAGTATGAGATGAATAAAATTAAGAGATCTATAGCTCAGGGTTAGACTCTAGAAATATTACCTTTTTAGTTCATTTTAAAAAATAATGATAAAGGTGAATATCATGTAGACATTTACATCCTATTACAGAGCTAATTACACAGGTTAGGAATAGAGCAGGGTATGTTTATCTTTTTATTATGATATTGAAATTTATCATTTCCCAACTTTGCTTGTTGACCTCAAGGTCTTTTCTAACACAAAGGAGAAAAACTAAATATAGTTGAGCACATTACTTTAAATATACAGAACATTAACCTCTTAATTTATTGGGCAATTTCATTCATGAATTCTTTAGAGACATAGCAAGCTTAAGAGGTGGAGGGATGACAACAATTACCTTTTAATGTCTTCTTTGTAACCTTGTCCAACTGAGTGGCATTAATTTACCATGGGTTGCCTTAGATATAAAATACTTAATCATGCTCCCTGACTTCAAATTATAATACAAAGCTATAGTAATTAAAACAATATGATAGTGACATAAAAATAGACACGTACATAAATGGAACAGAATAGGGAGCCTGAAAATAAACCCATGCATATATGATCAATTAATTTGCAATAGGAGCCAAGAATATATATACAGTGGAGAAAGGACAGTTTCTTCACTAAATGGCTCTTGAAAAACTAAACAGCCACATGCAAGAGAATGAAACTGGACGACTATATTTCAGAAAACACAAAAATCTAGTAAAAATCTTAACTCAAAATCTAGTAAAGCCTTGAACATCAGACCTGAAACCATAAAACCACTAGAAAAAAACGTAGGCTGTAAACTCTCTGACATGTCTTGGCAATGATTTTTTTTTTTTAATATGACACCCAAAGCAAAAGCAACAAAGCAAAAACAAACATAGTGGAACTATATAAAACTAAAAGGCTTCTATACAGCAAAGGAAATCATCAACAAAATGAGAAGGCAACCTACTGAATGGGAGAAAATACTTGCAAATCATATATCTGATAAGGGCTTATATCCAAATTATATAAAGAACTCATACAATCCAATAGGAAAAGAATAAACAATTTGACTAAAAGACGAGCAGAAGATATGAATAGATGTTTTTCCGAAGACATACAGATGGCTAACAGGTACATGAGAAGATGCTCAACATCATTAATGATTAGGCAAACACAAATCAAAACCACAATAAGCTATCACCTCACACCTGTTAGACTGGCTACTGTCAGAAAGACAAGAAATTATAAGTGCTGGCAAGGATGTGGAGAAAAAAGAACACTTGTGCACTGTTGGTGGGAATGTAAATTGGTGCAGCCACCATGGAAAAGAGTATGGAGGCTCCTCAAAAACTTAAAAATAGAACTACCATATGATCCAGCAATTCCACTTCTAGGTATTTATCTGAAAAAAAAAAAAAAAAAGAACTCAAAAAGATTTATGCACCCCCATGTTCACTGCAGCATTATTTACAATAGACAAGCCATGGAAACAACCTAAGTGTCCATAAATGGATAAATGGATAAAGAAATTGTGGTATACATATGCAGTGAAATATTATAGAGCCATAAAAAAGAGTGAATTCTTTCCGTTTGTGACAACACGGATGGACCTCAAAAGCATTATGCTAAGTGAAATAAATCAGAGAAAGACAAATACCATATGATCCCTCTTATATGTAGAATCTAAAAAAGATACAAGTTCATAGATAGAGATATATTGGTGGTTGCCAGAGGTGGGGAATAGGGATGAAAGAAATAAAAGGGAAAAAAGATGACATGCTCCCCGTGTAATTCTTATAGTTTCTTATTGATCAGTGAAATTATTGCTACTGGCTAAATGCATGAAACAGTACCGTGTGGTTTGCTGAGATAACTATAACAAGCATGGAGGAGTGAAGAGAACTTCTTAACATATAGATCAATGTAACAGAGATGTTCACAAGTACTTACTCAGTAGGATAAAAGCTACAGTAGCTAAACATTCTTATTCACAACAAAGAAGTATATTATTTTGTTCTAGGTAAGAGTGCTTGATTATATTTAAAAACCTTTTCACAGCTGGATGTTCCCATGATAATGACAAGGGACATATAATAATTTTCACTCAAAGGTCAAAAAGTATGTTAGAAGCCTTTTAAAAGAGATAAATGTGTCACACACCAGTAAATACAGCCACCTATCAAGTAGAAACCAGGAGGCAACTTACAGAGGGTCTTCAGAATGTAAGTATGTAGGAAGGAAATTAAATTCTACACTTAAGACAATAAATTGATAATGTGAGTTAGATAAAAAAAATCACCTTTTGTTGCAAAAAAACATTCAAACTTCCTTAGTTTATATAACTACAAATGTACGAGCCTGATTCAGGGAAAGTCACTAAGAAATTTTGTTGCTTAACATTCATTAAATATAAGAAATTTTTTAAAGAATAATATATGTTTACATTAAAAGCAATCACAAATATTCTAAAATTGTTTTCCCTTAAACATTTAACAATCAACTGAACTGTCATCCCACTCAACATTCAAATTCTACCGCTACAAAAACTCTACTCCATCTTTGCTTTATTTCCTAGATTTAGTCATTATTTTTTCATTTAAATATATATTAATATCTGTAATTTACCAGAGACTGTGCTAGAATCCTGAGGATGGTGGAAACAAAGGGAGGATAAAAGTTTGAAAAAGACTCTTCTTAAATAGCTCCCAATCTAGTGGGGGAGCAAAAGAAAATTAAACATATAACTAAAACCCAGCATAATTAGTATTATAATAGAGGTATGTAAAAAATGGTAGCCGCTAAGTGATTTTAATCTTTAGTCTATTGAGATGGTAAGAACAGATGGTTCTTTAAGACTCTTCTTAAATAGCTCCCAATCTAGTGGGGGAGCAAAAGAAAATTAAACATATAACTAAAACCCAGCATAATTAGTATTATAATAGAGGTATGTAAAAAATGGTAGCCGCTAAGTGATTTTAATTTTAGTCTATTGAGATGGTAAGAACAGATTGTCTACACAAGAAGAGGAAAGATGACATCGACATATATGAAATACTATGGCATATTCAGGAAATTACATACTACTTTGGTATGGCGTAACAGACAGAGCTGCCGAGGAATGTAGGAAATGTGGTTGAAAGAGGCATCTCAGGTCTAACTGTGAAAGATCATGCATGTGCTGAGAAGAGGTGTATTTTGTAGGCATGGAGAAGCCACTGAAGGTTTACATGATAAATTGTGGGTTTTAGAAACATTTTTGATGACAATGTGGATGATGGATAGAAAAAGGAGAGGCTGAAACAGGAAGGCCCATTAGGAGGCTAAGATGCTTACCTGCCTGAAAAGATTTGGTTCTGATCTGAGAGAGCAATAGTGAGAGTGGAGGGGAAAGAAAGAACTTGAGAGCTCTGTCAAGACAAGAATGGACAGGAGGAAGTGGTTTATGGAGGAGATAAAAGAAAGGGAAACATCTCACAATACTCTGATGTTTCACCTAGAGAATGGTACATGATAATTCCATTAGAAATGGAAAACACAGGAAAAAAGTATATTTGAAACAAAAGAAAATTTGATTTTGAATGTGTTGTATCTGAATTGCTTGTGTGTCTATATGCATACATCTGACTACATGAAGATGTTCACTTTCTTTTTCCTTCTATTATACTCTGTTCTTTGTGTTTGAGTCTATTAGAATACTTTAATGTCATATTATCACATGCTAAAAAAAAATCATATCCAAAACCTACATGAAATTCTCCAGTCCTAGAAACTTTCTAATTTCCACAGCTGCTACCACTGTATAATTGTATTTATCTTTCAAATTGATTAGTGGCAAACACTGTTTTAAGCACTAGACTCAGGTAGAACATGGAGACTAAACCCTATGTATCTGAGGTTGGTTGCTAACCAACAAAATTCTCTCTCTAAACATAAATCTGTAAGTCCTTCAAATGGTTTCTAGTAAGAAGTTTGAGTGTAAAATAAGCTTCTGTATTAGAAGTATAATGTAAATAATAACAGAAAATGCTAGCAGATTAGGGAAATCTTACTGTGATTCTCATTCATTACAAATCCTCTAATAATGAAAATACTGCTAATGTGGGCATGAAAGGTGTGGGTGAGCATTCATTTCAAAGCAACTGAGCCAAACAAATAAACTATAATAACTTAGGACCCACCCTGACTTCAGCTCCAATCTAGTAAGCAATCACATGCTTTATGCTCAACTTCTCGAAGAAGTCAGCTTCAGAATGACCTGCTGAGTCAGAAAGGCCCTAGAGCTGGCTGGCACATTGCCTACAACATTTCAGTTCTGGTCTTTATTTTTTATTTATTCTTTTTTTTTTTTTTTGAGAGAGGGAAAGAGGGGGGATGGGCCTGAGGGGGGGCGAGAAAGAGGGAGAGAGAGAATCTTAAGCAGGCTCCACTCCCAGCAGAGAGCCTGTCGTGGGGCTTGATCTTACAACCCTGAGATCACGACCTGAGCTGAAACCAAGAATTGAACGCTTTACTGACTGAGCCACCCAGGTGCTTCATGATCGTTTAATAATAAGAGAATCAATTCCTCTGGGCCAAGATAACATTTCAGAGCCTCATATATTTTGTGAATTCATAAAGGGAGCTTCCCTATATTTATAATTATTTATAGTTACAGAGATGGGAAAATTGATGAGGTTTACCTGAGAGGTGGTCAAACAGCTGTTCAACTTAGCTGTTTGGTATTTAAACTCTTGGCTCTATAATGCAAGAATGTATTGTGCCCTAAGTGCATTTTTTTAGCTCTTCTGATAATTATTTCCTGCTCACTAAAGTAACATGGTGTTATTTACTTGTTTTATCCTCTTCATCCTCTTTACCAAAAAAGCACGAAGGAATCATTTATGTTTTAATTTTACTTGATTAAAAAATCTATTTTGGGTTAATGATTCTTTCATAAAATGCCCCTATGCCTAGAAAACAATGTCATTAACTTAGACCAAAATCAGTTAGCAACTGAAATACAAATTTAAGCAACCACATGCACTTGCATAAAGTTATGAAACAATCATTTTTGTAAGATCAAAACCACCAATCTTATTGGTGAGTCACAGTGCTGAAACATAATGGGAGGACCTGGGTTTGGACTGGAGACCTAAAGATCTGGGGAAGTTAAGGGCCCCCTGCAAACATTCCATTCTTAGGAAAAGAAAGAGTTAGAAACCTAGAAAACTTTTCTCTCAAAATAATCCTGAAACACAAACTTCCCAAACACATGAAGAAATCCAATGCTAGATATGTTAACCAAATTAATAACAGAATTACGTACTCCTATCTGATAAAATGAATTTTATGGAACAGTTTGACAGAAATTTTAAAATAAATATATTTAAGTGCTAAAAGAGATAAATGAGGGACTATTATAAGTTAAAAGTGATCAATACTATAAGCAATGGCATGAATTAATCTTATAGACACAAAGCTGAGCAAAAGAAAACACATGAATACATAATGTATGATTCTAATGATATAAAGTGCAAAAAAATGCAAAACTAATCTATGGTTTAAGATGTCAGTAAAATGATTACCTTTTAAAAGGGATATGGAGACCAGGAAGGGTTCAAAGAGACTTTTGGGAATGTTGGGAATGTTCTATTTCATCATTTGGATGCTATTTACATGGGTGCGCTCACTTTGTGAAGAGTACTTGTACTATAAAATGATGCAGAGTGCACTTCAATTAAAATATATGTACTTAAAATACAAACACTAAATATATTTTTAGACATTAAAAACATGTTCTGCTAAGCACTGCCAGTAAGAAAATCCAGGTGTGTCGAACTGATGCATTATCTTTTGGGTTTATTTCATAACTAACTGTTAAAATAAGAATTGCTAAATTTAAAGTAAAAACTAAACTAAAACTAAAAGAAAAATAATTAAATAGAATATTGAAATGTTATGAATGCAATGGGAATACAAATGCATGGGAAAATTTTAAAATATGTCCTACCTTTTTTTTTTAAAGATTTTATTTATTTATTTGACAGAGAGAGACACAGCAAGAGAGGGAACACAAGCAGGGGGAGTGGGAGTGTTCGGAGAAGCAGGCTCCCACTGAGGGGGCAGCCCGATGCAGGGCTCAATCCCAGGACCCTGAGATCATGACCTGAGCCGAAGGCAGACACTTAACGACTGAGCCACCCAGGTGCCCCAATATGTCCTACCTTTTATTGGCATTCAAAATCAGTGCATATTGGTCTCATTAGCAGGCTTAAATCTTCCTCCTCATTTTCTTCTTATTCAAAATATATGAGTTTTTGCTCACTTTTTTCTTTTTCCACTTATTTGTGCTTTTGCATTTGACATTTCCTCCAAAATACTATCATTCAAGTTTTTAATCTTGATAAATCCCTTCCTTGAAGACTAAGTTGGAATGGTTTCACAGGTATATGCATATGTTAAACTCATCAAATTGTATACATTAAATATGTAGTTTTTATCAATTGTACCTGAATAAAGCTGTTTTAAAAAAGGACTGAATTGGAATGCTACATGCTCTGGGAATTCTTATCTCGCTCACAGCCAGAGTTAGCTGGGCATTCCAGTATCCCTTATCAGATACGTGAGATCATTAAAGCAGTTATACTCTCAGGCTGGGAGAAATACTGCCTGGGTTCATTTTATCCACAACTTCCCAATTTTGTTATAGGAAGATTCACTTAACCTCTCAATGTCTTAGTTTTCTTTTCAGTAAAAGGGGAATAAAATATCACTTTAAATAGGTGATGGAGGGGCGCCTGGGTGGCTCAGTCGTTGAGCGTCTGCCTTCGGCTCGGGTCATGATCCCAGGGTCCTGGGATCGAGCCCCGCATCGGGCTCCCTGCTCTGCGGGAGGCCTGCTTCTCCCTCTCCCACTCCCCCTGCTTGTGTTCCCTCTCTCGCTGTGTCTCTCTCTGTCAAATAAATAAAATCTTAAAAAATAAATAAATAAATAAATAAATAAATAAATAAATAAATAAATAGGTGATGGAGATAAAGAGTATATTTATCATGGTGAGCACCAAGTACTACAGAATTACTGAGTCACTATACTGTACACCTGAAACTAACATAACACCACGTGTTAACTATACTAGAATTAAAATTAAAAACTTAAATAAATCATTTTCTTCTTAGGATTCTCTTAGTGATTAAATACATTACAACATAAATTCATAGAATAGTATCAGACAAATACTAATTGTTCATAAAATCCTAATCATTATTTTTGAGTCACAGATTTTTTTGTGTTCCATAATTTGTCTACTGCCAAGTTCCCTAAGATTTCCAATTTTGTCTTTGCCATATCCTGTAGGCTTTACACCTTGCAGAGCAGCTGGCATATATGTGATGCTTAATAACAGTTTTATGATTTGAACTGAATCTCTGAGTTAGCTAATTGTTAAATTATGGACTTATAATAATGATTATTAGATAGTATGAATTTTAGGGGGCTTAAAATATTAAATATTCAAATTATGTTCAACATAATTTTCATCTTTTTTTAGTATTTCTAAGTTCTTTAAATATTATATAAAACAATAAGTATTAATTTCTCCAGAGCTCTGCTAGCCATCTATGGACATACATATAGGTGTAGGTTTCGAAGAATGAACTCCCATTTTACAAAAAATGACAAAAGGATAGAACCTCCCAAACACCAAGCAAAGAAGAATCCTAGAATAAGATGCCATGTGTTTGAGTGAACCAGACTCTGTTCTCAATTTGCACCTTCCTTTAAGTTACTCTCATTTTGATTTTCTCCTTACCTGGCCATAGTATAGCTTCCACTACGTGATGTTTGCCCATGTCTATGCAAGAATGCTGTAAAAGTTCAGACTTACTCAAGATCATAAAGAAAACCCCATTTGAGCTCTCTGTAACAAAAGATGGTGGGATTTGGTGGCTATTATAAATTTTTTTGAAAAAGGGAGGAGATACTATTAGGCTTGGGGAAAGAATTAGAATAATAGACTATACAAAATAGTAATCCTTCTTCCCTCTCTTGATTTTGCCCTCTTCTGATTCTTGGCTTCATTCTTCTATGTGTGTGTGCCAACTTTCCTTTATTTTAGTCCACATGGAAGATAGTGATTATTCATAGTTTTTACTTTCAACTCCTTCATTCACAATAGAGTGGAAGTCCTTGATTCAACTTGAAATCCCTACAAGAGGGCCACTTATTGATAGATACTAGTTGGGCTCTCAAAATGAGCCAATCAGTTATGGCCAAGGAGGCAGTTACCTAAAACAGTGTGGCTAGATAAACACACATGCATACACAATATTGTTGGATTTTGATGGTAACAGCAATGAAAGAATCTCAAGTATACTGGGTTTTATAGTGTCACCCCTGAAATCCATGCCAACCGAGAACCTCAGAACATGACCCTATTTGGAAATACGTTTTTTGTAGATACAATCATAGTAAGGATTGAGATAAGAAATTATACTGCCCCAAACCAGACTATAATGTCCTTCCTTATAAGACAGAAAAGACAAAGGGAGACACAGAGAAGAAAGCGATATTCAGACGGAGGCAGAGATTAGAGTGATGAGCTTACAAACCAAGGAGCACCAAGGATTCTGTGTAACCACCAGAAGCAAGGAGAGAGGCACGAGAAACTTTCTCCCTCAGAGGCTGCAAAGCAAGTTTTTTCCACTTGGAGATTCCCCTTCCATATATCTTCTCTGTTAAACAATACATTCTGTATATTATTTTAACCAGGTAAGCTATTCACTTCCAGAGCCCAACTTCTATCATATTAATTTATAATTGTAAAAGGATCCTAAGCAACTTAACATAGAGTAATGCAATAATAGTTGACTACTATTGCTCACAAATGGCAAAAATGTAGAAGATAGTTACTCTTTATTTCTATTCCTTCACTGATTTAAATGCATGCCACTAAGTGGTAATGCTTCCTTGCTTTAAAGACCAAATGTACTCAACTGTTCTCACTTAAGCATTCATCACCAGGCCTCAAGGTCCTTGCACCATTTGAGGTCGATTCAGTAAAAAGGTGACTAAAATGAAGTGCTTGAGCTGGTCCTTAAATATTCCTGTAGTCATTGAATACCTTTGCAAAGAGCTTTATAATGGCAAAACTGCCACATTATGATTGAATTTGTACTGAACAAATGAGGACACATTATCATCTCAGCCAATATTTGAGTTAGCTCAGGAGAATTACAGCCAACTTTTATTTTACATGAGCTTAGCTGCAATTTAGTGCTGGAAATAAGATAAATTTAATTGTTTTTATATTTATATACACAATATGTATATATATAATATACCTATTATATATATACACATGACTTGAAAACAAACTTCATTTTGTACAACTGGAATAAAAACTAAAATGGAAAGACGCCAGCATTTTTTTTCTACAGTAGAAAATGCATGAAAATGAACTGACCTTTCATTCATGGCAATCATGTCTCAAGCGTCCTGTGAAGAGAAAATAAAGCAGTAACATGTCATTTATCTGAAGGTCACTTATCTTGCAAATTCAGCAATTTGGAGCATCACTGAGAACTTGGCAATAGTCAAGAAAAGCCCATAAAAACAGAAAGAGATGGTTATACATCTTTTGATTTGACTTGATTTAACAAAATACTTGATTTGGCTATTCACCAAAGAAGTGCTTGATATTTAATTCAATATTTTTTACTGTTACAGTCATAATTTTATAAAGCCCACTTAGCTTTCTAATTATGAATACATTAAAATTAATCATAATTAGGAAGCTCTTTTAGCCACAGTGATCACAGAAGGAAGTTATAAGAACAACCTGAGAGCAATGGAGGAAATAGGTAAAACTTTAAAATACAGAAAAACAAGCTCTCTAAAATTATAGCGAAAAGACTTCCTGATCAATTTGCAAACTTCATAACTGCTCAAACCTCCCATGATGTCATTCCAAATACATAAAAATGAAAGAACAAGTATTACCAAACCAAAATTACCATAATCAAAAAAAAGAGAAAGAGCATCTTCCAGACTAGAAATGAAGTAATACATGCACTAAATATTCTGGGCTAGGTCAGGCAATCAAAGAGCTGGTGGGCTGAGGGTTGACAATGTAATAGAATCTGTAATTTATTTTAAGGATACTTATAAAGCATATAAAAAGACAATCTATAACATTATAATATGATATTATAATATAATTTGAGGAGAAAAATGAGTTTTGTTGCCTAGGAACTCAAGCAGAATCTCTTATACATGAAGCAGATCTAGAATTGTATAACATATTTGATGAAATAAATCCAGAAATTAACCACATAGAATCAGAATCTAATAGATTATGAATCATGTAAAGCCTATCTTGGGAGTCTTGTATAATCAAAGCCATGGCTCAGTATCTTTAAGACAATTATGTATTCCCTGGATGTGTAGTAAAGGAATATCTGCCTGAAGATGACCTTGCAACTAAGAATTACAAAGTACTAAGGAAACCAAAATGATGAAAGAGTAACACAAACTGAGCAAAATAAAGAGTTATAACTCAGGACCTAGAAAAAAAGTAGAACCTGAAAAGTAGAACCTGAAAAGAACTTTAAAATGATCAATTTAATGTCTTCTACAGAGAAACAAAGTGAAAGCAACCAAAAAAGAATAAAAAGTTATGACACAGAAGTTGATGGCTATTAAGCAAGAAATAGGTTAGTAGATTTACTACCGAGGTGACTGGAGAGACCTGAGAAGTGAAATAGTGAGCTATAAAATCAGTGGAAACTTCCTGGAATACAGAGCAAAGAGATTAAAAAAATACAAAATATAAAACAAAGTTAAAGTACATTAGGAATAGTAGGGTAAAAATATAAAGTTGAAAAAATAACAACAGTTGGGAGATGGAATGTTACAGAGGAAAGTATAAGTATGGTAAAATTTTTGACTCCTCCCAAAGAAAGATAGGCCTACTCAATACATTTGTTAGGGGAAAAAATAACTTGATGCCTTTATGAATAAAAACATAAAGAAATCCCCAAAGAAGAAGAAGATGAGGAGGAAGGAGGAAAGACGGAGGAAGAAAATGAGCAAGAGGAAGATATGTTAAGAATTAGACTAAACTTATAAACTTACAGAGAAAAAAAATGGAACAAAGAACAAAAACATTGAAGACATTATTTTTTAAAAAAGAGGACCAAAAAAACAACAAAGAAAAACCCTAATATTAAAAAGAAAACAAAAACCCATACTAAGATGGCAGAAATAATTTAAAGTATACTATTATTCAAAATAAGTATATTTGAGTTGAAACTATTATTAAAAAGCATAAATTATAAATAGATTTTTTAAATGTAGCTCGTATCTGTTTACACAGGGCAAGCTTAAAAGACAAAAAAAAATTGAAACAAAAGAATGCAAACACACAATGTTTTAAAAATGATTCAGTAAGTAAGTTAAATGAAGTCAGGGTTCCTTTCCAGCAACCCTCAGTTTGTTTCCTGAGATTAAGAATTCCTCATATCAGTGAGATCATATGATACATGTCTTTCTCTGACTGACTTATTTTGCTCAGCATAATACTGGAATGGTGGGGGGTGGGATGGATGGGGTGTCTGGGTGATAGACATTGGGGAGGGTATATGCTATGGTGAGCGCCGTGAATTGTGTAAGACTGTTGAATCACAGACCTGTACCTCTGAAACAAATAATACATTATATGTTAAAAAAAAAAAAAAAAGAAGAAGATAGCAGGAAGGGAAAAATGAAGGGAGGGAAATCAGAGGGGGAGACGAATCATGAGAGACTGTGGACTCTGAGAAACAAACTGAAGGTTCTAGAGGAGAGGGGGGGTGGGAGGATGGGTTAGCCTGGTGATGGGTATTAAAGAGGGCACATACTGAATGGAGCACTGGGTGTTATAGGCAAACAATGAATCATAGGACACTACATCAAAAACTAACGATGTATGGTGATTAACATAACCTAATAAAAAAAAAAAGAAGTCAGGGTTCCTAATACTTGTGAAGATCCTCCCAGCCATAGATGGCCTAGGTTTTGGAGACAGAAAAGTAAACTTGTATCTTGCTTAAGACACAGTTATTTTTGTTATCTGTCATTTGATGCTAAATCTTCTTATAACCAATACATATTATGAGATATAAACATAATTAATCTGGGAATAACATTTCAAAAGTGCCATGAAGATTAACCAAAACTCTTCCACAATCTACTATCCATTTGATTTTCTTGTGTGTGTATGTATACATATAATTTCTCCTCCTAAAGGTAGTATCAAAATCCATTAAGACTGAATGCATCTATTATTATTATCATCCACTGCATACTTTGAGGCATTTAATTATTAGCACTCTTGTCCTAGAGAAGAGAATTTCACTTTGGGTATGTAGAATAATGGCTCACCCAAAGATGTCCACACCTTAATCCCTGGCACCTGTGAATATGTTGTTACATGACAGAAGGAATTAGGTTTGCAGATAGAATTAAGGGTGTAATCAGCTAACCTTAAGATAAAAATGTTACCCTAGAATATCTGGTTGTGACCAGGTAATCACAATAGTCCCTAGAGGTGGAAGAGGGAGGCAGAAAAAGAGAATTGGTAAAAGAGATCTGATGGCAGAAACAGGGAGGACTGCCATTTAAGATAAAGTCTATTGTTCTAGTTCTTTCCTCAGAACTGACAGGATCTCCCCTTTTTTAGTTTGTAGTATATGGTTATATTCTTACAATGAATCCCCCAAACCGACTTCTTCTGTTTCAGAGTGCTCAAGTTCTGTTATACAGTTGTGAATAATTTTGCACTTTTATATGATCTAAAGAAAAAAATAAGAACATAAATGTGTAAATAACCAACGGGGAGAAAACATTTAGGAAAAATATATCTGACAAACAACTTGAATCAAGAATATATAAAGTACACTTACAATTTAACAATAAAAAACACATAAAAATGGACGAAGAATTAAATAGACAATTCAAAAGAAGCTATATAAATAGCCAAGAAGCACATGAAGATTCATGATATCTTTAGTTATCAGGGAAATGCAAATTAAACCACAGTGTGATACCATCACACACCAAAAAGAAGAGCTAAATTTAAAATGACTGTCAATTCCATATGCTGGCAAAAATGTGCAGTAATTGAAACTCTGATACAATGATGGCAAGAATGTAAAAATAATAAAACACTCAGGCAAGAAGTTTGGCAGTTTCTTGTCATCTTAAACATATACTTAAAATATAACCTCAAAATTCCACCCTCAAAAATGATGAAAATTAAGTCTCAACAAAAGCAAACAAACTAACTTATATAGGAATGTCAAGGAGACATTATTCATACTAGCCCTGAACTGGATATAACTCAAATATCCATCAACCAGAGAGTGGATATAAAAAATTAAGGTATATTCTTAAAACAGAATACCATCAGAAAAGAAAAAGGGAAGACCTAGTGATAATTGCCACAGTATAGACAAATATCAAATTTATGTTGGACAAAAGCAAACAGACACAAAAGAGTGCATATTGTATGATTCCATTTTTTATGAAGTTCTGGAACTGGAAAATATAATCTGTGGTGAACAATGGCAGCCTCAGGGGTATGGAAATGTTTTTTGTGGTAATAAAATGCTCTCTCCATCTTCATAAGGGTGTGAGTTACATGGGTGCTACTTGTCAAAACTCAGTGTACTGTACACTACAAATTTGCAGATCACTAAATATATATCTTATCTCAAGAACAAAAAGAAGGAAGTGAACTCTGTTCTTATTTACACCCCCAAAGGGCTCCTTCTCAGAAAATGGGAATTTGAGTAATCATAAAAACAAATTTTTCTACGTATGTACTAACTTTTGTAATACATACAGGTGTGTGTGTGTGTGTGTGCACATATGTGTGTCTAAGAAACACAACTGTTTAGAACATGTGTACAACCAGGTAAAATTTGCTGTGTAACTGATGAATGTTTGAACACACAGGATTTATCATATGATCAAAGCACTACCTGGCGCCTAGGTGGCTCAGTTGCTTGGGCGACTGCCTTCAGCTCGGGTCATGGTCTTGGAGTCCTGGGATCGAGTCCCGCATTGGGCTCCCGGCTTGGCGGAGAGCCTGCTTCTCCCTCTGACCCTCTCCCTTCTCATGCTGTTTCTCTCTCTCTCAAATAAATAAATGGATAAAATCTTTTTTTAAAAAAGCACTACCTGATTTTTCATATGATTTGGAGAGAAAATATTGGGTGTTAGATAGCTCTACACCTGCTTGTCTTCAGTTAACAAAGAAGTCCCCCAAGTCAGTATTTTTAAAATCTCCCTAGATGATACTAATTGACAGCCAAGTTGGAAACCACTGATTTTATTCACTACCTCTAAAATAAACTGAAGGAGATAAGCCCTTGAAGTGTATCATTTTGACAACAACATTTGACAGAAGTAGAGAAGCAACACAGCTAGTCTCAGAGAATTCCAAAGGAAATGAAGGAGGACTTGGGTGCAAATACCTAAGGGACATTATAGAGTCATTTTTTATTTTAATTGCTTGGAATTGCTTGGTATAGATTCACACACATATTATAAACTAGAAAAGCAAGTCTCTCCCTTTAGAGGTCTTACCCCATATACTTGTGAGCAAGGTAAGATAGTAGTAGAATAATTTGGCCATGGAACTAAGTCATATTCTCTGAGAGTGATATCAGAAAACTAGCTGATATTTTGATCATGCTCTATTTACTGTGTAATTATGCCATATTTTTAAAATTTTAATTCAGATGAAGATTTGCAGTTGTATGACAAAGGGTCAAATATAAATCATGCATAAAAGTTAGGTAAAACAACATGTCCCCACTCTGCTCTCTGCTTCCATGAATTTGATTATTTTAGATTTCTCATAAAACAGGAATCATGCAGTATTTGTCCTCCTGTGTCTGACTTACTTCACTTACTTCACTTAGCATAAGGTTCCAGGTCCATCTGTGTTGTCACAGATGGCAAGATATCCTTCTTTTTTCAAGTCTGAATAAAATTCCATTGTATGCGTATACCACATTTTCCTCCATTCATCTGTCAATGGATAGATTTAATTTGTTTTCATATCTTGGCTACTGAGAATAATGCTGCAATAAACATGCAAAGGCAGATATCTCTTTGAGATCCTGATTTCAATTCTTTTGGATATATACCCAAAAGCGAGATTGTGAGATCATATCGTAGTTCTGCTTTTCATTTTTTGAGGAATCTCCATACTGTTTTCCATAGTGGCTGCCTCAATTTACATTCTCACCAACAGTGTGCAAGGATTCCCTTTATTCACATCCTCACCAACACTTCTTTTTTTTTTTTTCTTTTTTAAAGGTTATTTTATTTTAACAACTGAGCCACCCAGGTGCCCAGGTTATTTTATTTTAGAAAGAGAGAAAGAGCATGGGCACCTGAGGTGGGGGGAGCAGAGGGAGAGGGAGTTTCAAAGTATATCCCTCAAATATTTATCAGTTACAAAGAGAATAATAGTACCCTTATAGTGGAGAAAACTGGCAGACATCTTAATTAAGTGCTTATGATTAACATCACAATAATAACACATAGCAACATTATATACTCCCTAAAATCACTTACTGAGGAAGATATTACATCATTTCTATGGTATTCTCTCCAAAAATGTATAACCTCAACTTAACCATGAGAAAACATCAGATAATGCCAAATTGAATGATAACCCCAAATTATTCTACAAAATAATTAAGTAGTACTCAAAAAAATGTCGTAAAAAATAAGAGAAGACTGAAGAACCATCACAGATCAGGGGAGACCAGAACACAACTATATGCAATGCAGATTTTAGATCAGATTCTAGCACAGAAAAATGACATTAGGGACTAAAACTACTGGTGAGTAGCTAATAAGGTCTTTAGTTAATATTATATCAACATTAATCTCCTGATTGTAATATTTGTACTCGGTTATGTAAGCTGTTAACATTTGGAGAAGCTGGATGAAGGATATATATGAATGCCATGTACAGTGTTTGCAAATTTTCTGTAAATCTACAATAATTTCAAAGTAATTTTTTAAAACTAATCACAGAACCATACAGGATCCAACAGTCTCTCTGCTGGGTCCTCACAGCATTTATGCTACAGCTTTTCTTCACAGTTTATGTTTCAACTCAGCATTTCCCTACTTTCCACTTTAAAGCTATGTAGTATAGTAAAATAGAAGAATGGCCGATCTTATTTTTCTTGGAAGCAGAAAGCTTTTACCTGTTGCTCTGTAGATGATTCTACTTTGGAGGGGCAGACTGCTGCTCAGGTTAGTAAACAGCTGAGAGTTCCACCTCCAAAACTTGACATGTTTGCATAGTTCTCTAATTCCTCACCCCCTACATACTTGAACCCCCTGCTCATCCCTACACACAAAAAAATGAAGTGGTTGTGGAGTTGGTGGAATTTGTTATTTTCTGCAGAACAAAAACATCATATATTACTGATCTAAAACTAAAATTCTCAAAATGAAGCCTAAGTCTGACTAGAGAGCCCCTGCAATCAGATGTGTCCAATAGGTCAACAAACAAAAGACTCCGTAGATTCTGTTGAAGTCAATGAAGATCAGCCTGAGGAAATTACTACCTTCAATAGGAGCAGCTGTGGTCCTTGAAAATGCATCCTGTCTCTAAATATCTCTAAAGCAAAACCTACCCTACTTGACGTTTTCCATCACTTCTCCAAGCCCTACCAACAATGAGCCAAAAGTGACCACAACCTTCTCTAAATTTTAATACAATTTGTCCCTGTGACAGCAGGTTTCAAATACTGCTATGAAATATCATTACTTATGAAATTATCTCCTCTGAATATCTAGAATGTAAGATTCTTGAGAACAGCCCCATATCTTAATCATTTCTGTTTCTTCATAATAAAGAATACCAGTCATACCGGAGAATACATAAGTATTTGAGAGATCATTTATTTTGGTTCAGTTGAAGTTATAATAATCAGAATCCAAGTATTAGCTTAAAAATTCCATTCTAATTATAGGGCATGAAAGACAATTTTGGGTCTGTTTTGAAAATATCTTTGAGTTTTTCTCAGTTTGAAGGGTTACGAAAGCAGTCCTCCACACACTTGAGTAAGAACAGAAACTCTCCTCTAACATAGTTCATTGAATAGAACTGGAACATCAGTCAGTTAACTCATTCTGTTCCATGAAGACAGAATGAAAGGCCAAATAGACTTTCCCAACTGGAACAACCAAAAGTAAACCGTGGATGACACATCATACAAAGCTAAAGGACCACCTATCTTCAGCACAGATTTGTTCCTCAGATTTGTTAATTCTGAAGGCCTTGTGGTGATTTATAGGGCAGATTACATTTCCATGAAAGGAAAATGATGTATATAAATCTTGAAACCAAAGAAAGATAGAGAGTAGTATCACCTTTGGGATTAATATGTGGGAGGGAGGGAAACAGGAGAAAGGGGCAATAAGTGACTTCTCTGATGTCACCTCTTAACATCAAAAGCCTTGCAGTAAACATGTATTTTCATATCAGTAACAGACACATTAAACATTAAATACACATAGAATTTTTATAGATTTCTGTGGTGCTTTATACACATTATCTAAATACTACTGGTGTTAATGGCCAATTAGCCAGAAGAAAAAAGAATTCCAACACTAAAATGAGCACAGTTAAGACTTCTTGAGATAAACTACTGAGGCTCTCTTGAGTCCAGAAGAAATTTAAGAAAAAGCAAATTTGTTTTTAAAAATTAATTAAAAATCCACTGAAATGCTCTGAAAATTCTGGCAACTTTGCAAAACAAATACTTGCACAGCACCAAGCCTGGACGCTATGAGAATGATGTTCAAGAGAAAATGATACCCAGGGTTTTAAAAAGGAATTTCTCTGGTATAGGAATTCTAATTGTACTGTTAAATGGTTTTTAAACTGTTAACTAATTGGCATGTCCTTGGTGCTAGAAAGTTCCTACAACTGTTTTGATTCCTTTTATTTTCTTTCTAATTTACACAAGGAATAAACCAAGTTTTACTAAGCTGGATTTGGAAGATATCCAACTCCAAGCAGAGGGGAGAGTCCATTTTTTACTTACAGGCTGTGCTTCTTACATTTATTCAAATAAATTGCTTTCAATTTTGGGACATTCTAAATGAAACCCATAGTAGGGTAAGCTTAGAGTAAAAATTAAATAAATGAATATAAGAAAAGATTTATCTTACTTTTTCCAAATTTGTTCTTTTGTCATTATTATATATAAAAACTTTACAACAATAAATTTTAAATTATGAATTTTTTTAAAGATATTATTTATTTGACAGAGAGAGACACAGCGAGAGAGGAAACACAACCAGGTGGGTGGGTAGGAGAGAGGGAGAAGCAGGCTTCCCACAGAGCAGGGAGCCTGATGTGGGGCTCCATCTCAGGACCCTGAGATCATGACCTGAGCCGAAGGCTGATGCTTAACGACTGAGCCACCCAGGAGCCCCTTAAATTATGAATTTGTAATTAATTATATCATTGTCAATGTCATTGTCAGGTGCAAAATGAAAACTTTAAAACCAAGGGGAACCTGGGAAGAAAAGGAAGATAAAATATGGCCAGTAGGATCAGGCTGGTAAATACATTGTTTCTTGATCATTATTTTACACTATTAAGACCAAAGGTTTTAAGGAAAAGAGTGTGGTGGGTAATAGGTCCAAATGAAAATGTATTGACTAATAATGTAAGAGGTTATAAGCCAAAAAGTTAAATTTCCTTAGTCTATGGCTGTCCTTCCAAATTTGAAGAATATAGCTTAAATGGCTTCTCACATTCTTTCTAAACATTTTTATACAGCTTTTGCTCCTTGTTGGCTTTGTTTTGTCTATCCTGACTATTACCTGTATTTTATATTTGAAAAGTCCTGAAATTAATTTTAAAGTTAGCATTTTCTGGATAGTGACTTGAGGTATTCAGAGGAAAGATAGTTTAAAAACTAGCAACTGAAAGTATTGGGAAGATATTGCTTTTCCCTGCATATCATGCCTCAAAGACAGTAACTGGCCAGTTTCTCCTTGAAAAATTAGGGGAGCTTAGTATAATTGGCCTACCACAGAAAGCTGCTTATTCTGTGATTTCTGACTCATTGTGGTGCCTGAAATTACCATCATTACTTATACTTAGAGTACAGGAAGCTGAGGGTTACTTTAAAAATACTGTTGGGGTACCTGGCTGGCTCAGTCAGTAAAGCATGTGGCTCTTAATCTCAGGGTCATGAGTTCGAGCCCTACGTTGGGTATAGAGATTACTTAAATAAATAAAGTGAAAAAAATACTGTCAAAATAAAAAGGGTGCCATCTGATAATGTTAAATAGGCAAAGAAGACTTTCTTTTCAGGTTATTGCAATAGGGAAAAGAGTCTAAACTCAACTTCACTGAAATAAAAGGCAGAAGGGTTTTTAAGTGGTGTATGAACTAGTGGAAAAGTACTTGGAGGACCTTAGTGGAAGGGCTGATCAATAGGATATGTTCAGCACATTGAGTTACCATTAAGTTTGCAAATGTTTTTCTCTGTGATTAAGTTATCTAAGTTTGATAATTGGTACCTCACTCATAAAGACTGAGAAATAGGGGCAGTATCTTCCCTGATGATTACGTTTCAAAGGGATAACTCTCAAGCTTTTGATAAAGACATTTTCTGGGTTGTGAAACTGTCCAGAGGTTGGGAGAATATTTACATACATTTGAAAATCGCAGAGAAAAACTTATAATTGCAATTTTCTGAAGTAAATGCTCTATGAGAAGGGAGGTCAGGGGCCAACAGTCAGGAAAATACCTATTTAAAGTTTAGCCAAGCTGAAGGAAATAGTAACACCATCTTAGTCAATACAAATAAAACCTCTGTGAGGGAATAAAATGAAGAAAAATGAAATAAAAATTACCTAGGAGGGTGCAAGCAAAAGATGATCTTTACTGCCACCAACCATAAACATCTCCCACCCAAATCACTGCTCAGTAGAGGAAGTTCACTGGATGTCAGGGCAAGACTGAAAAGAATATTTGGGGTTACCTGCAGGCTGAGGTGGACCTTTTGGCCTAGATGGGACTCACTAGCAGAGGCTGGCCTTATTATCTTCCCTAACATGAGAATGAAGGCAGATCAGTCATAAAGCAAAGTGAAACATGGATTCAGGCACCAACTGAACTAAAGCAAAACTACTATAATTGCTTTCCAAGTTGAAGAAAACTTGGCAAAGTAGAATCTTTGTAGAGGCTTCCAACATACTTCATGTAACTGGCCTCTTCTATGAATGTCTATGTGAGCATAAGATGCGATACAATGCATTTAAAAGAGAAGCACTGTGATGATTAAATTTTTGTGTCAACTTGGCTGGGCCACATTGCCCAAATATTTGTTCAAACATTATTCTGAATATTTCTGTGATGGTATTTGAATAAGGTTTACATCAAAATTGGTAGATACCTCATAAATCAGATTGCCTTCCATAATGTGGATTTTACATTGAAGGCATGAATAAAACAAAAGCCCAACCTCCCCATCAGCAAGAAGGAATTCTACAGCTTGATGGTCTTTGGACTTGAACTGCAGCATAAGCTCTTTCCTGGGTCTCCAGCCTGCCTCACCCTATAAATTTTAGACTTGCCAGACTCCATAATTGTGTGAGCTAATTCCCTAAAATAAATATATAAATTCCCTAAAATATATATTTAGTATATATTCTGTTTCTCTGAATAACCCTGACTAATACCAGCACTATCTGAAACACAACCTCAATGTTAGGGGCTGTGTTATTTGAGGTTGATATAGGAGATGACTGACCTTCTTCATAGGATTACAGAGAAGATTCTTTTGAGATCAGAATAAAAATTTTGATTAGAGATCATCACAAATTGCTACAGACTAGGTGAAAAGAGAAAAGACATCTAGCTTCCTTTATTTTAAACAGACCATTCCTCTATAACAGTATCTCATATTGTGCATTTAGCAGATGAATAGTAAATGATGATGAATAACAAACATTTCATTGAGGTACCCCTATTGGTAGCCAAGTCCAGTTTTTCAATCCCAGTACAATAGACATTTTGGGCCAGATAATTCTTTGTTGTGGGTACCTCTCCTGGGCATTACAGAATGCTTAGTGGCATCTCTGGCCCCTCCCCAATAGATGCTAGTAGCATTCTTCAAATCATGATAATCAAAATGTCTTCAGATGTTGCCAAATCACCCTTGTCTGACAGCACCTGGCCAACACCAAGCTGTCACCTTAGTCTGCTCAGGCTTCCATAAAAAAAGTATCATAGAGTGGGTGGCTTAAACAACAGAAATCATATTCTCAGTTTGGAAGCTTGATGTCTGAGACAAGGGTGCCAGCATGGTCAGTTTCTAGTTGTTCTCAAGAGACAGAGAGAGAGAGAGAGAGAAGGAGAGAGAGAGAAATGTAGAGGGAGGTACATAGGTAGGTAGGTAGAACTGGGAGAGGAGGGATGGGGAAAGGGAAAGAGGGGGAGAAAGAATTTTTTGGTATCTCTTCTAATAAGGGCAATACTCATACCATGAGGGCCATCCTAATGGCATCATCTCAACCAACTTATCTCCCAAAGTCCCATCTCCAAATACTGTCACATTGAGTGTGGAAGCTTCAACATATAAATTTGGGGGGACACAATGCAGTCCATAGCAGCTGCCCTTTGAAAATTTGAAAGCATTTGGAGTCTCATATTTCATGCCAACTTTTTATTCAAATTTTTATTATGTCAATATTTCATTCTAATATAAAAATAATGAGGCTTCTTTAATAAAATAATATAAAACAAAAAGAGAAAAGAACCATCAGATTTATCCTGGGGCTCCCTTCATATAACTCCAGGAAAATGAGTCCTCAGTTCAAGAATCACAGTCATAAGTAGACTGAACTAAAGATCAGGTTTTTTACTATTGCTGTGCAGGTTTTTTACTATTATCACCTCCAGAATTAGTACTTTGTAGAAACGCCACTGCCAAAAAAAATAGACGAGATGGCTTCTAAAATTCCTTCCATTTCTTAAAAACCTGTGAATTTCTAAAAAAAAAAAATGGGTGCAGAAACTTGGAGTGATTTGTTATTTTAAAAGGCCCTTGTGAGTATAGATGGTTTAAAATACATGAAAGGTTATTAAGTAAATGAGAGCTTATTTTTTTTCTGCGTATTTCTAGACAGCAAAGTTAGGACTAATGGGTTCAGGTTACAGAGGGGTGAGGAATACAGATTTAAACTCAACATAAAAACTTTCTTACACACAAAGCTGCTAAAGTGGAAAGGGATGTTTGATGAGATAGTAAGTTCTAAGACATTTAAAGTGCTTGAGCTGATAAATCATTTTAGTGGGTGATGTAAAGGGATTTATGCATCAGGAAAAGATGAGATTGCTTTTGAGGTCTCATTCAGCTTTAAAATTACGTTTCTCAGTAGAACCTTCTAAAAAATAATAATGTGAAATTAAAATAGTGATTTGTTTTCTAATTTGCTATACAAAAACAAACAAACAAAAAGAAAATAGTAGTGCCAAAAATGGTAATTGTTCACAACTAAACTAATGCCCTTGGCAAAAAGGAAGAGTCTCTCTGTGGTGTACTTGTAGGGCCACATGTTGGAATCTTTCTTAGATGACCTTAGACCGAAAGTCACAATGGGAGCTTTTGCATCCTCCCGCTCTCCTCTGGCACTGAACACTTGCTTTTTCTATGCCTACAGAGAAGGGAGCTGCAATCAAAGTTAAAGCACATAAGGTGACTCCGGAGACATCAAGTTCGACCTTACTATTTCACAAAGGAACAATCAGGGGAATTTTATCAGGTTCATCAGATCTCCAAATCAGCAGCTCACATGCAAACTCCTTCACTTTCTCAGCCATCCGCCAGTTCATGACACACCAAGTGCACCATTTCTAAAGGTCTACAAATTCTGCAGTAACCTCTGGAGAAGTTTTTGAATGTGAGTGTTTTAGGAATAACTAATGATACACAAAAATTCTTCGGTTGTTCTCACATCAAGATCTATATGATAATGGTCTGAAAACCCTGGAAAGTTATCATTATCAAATGCCAAGGGAAGCATCCTCTTTCCCTATTAAAAGATTCAGTCTTGTAACTCAAATGAAGTAGGACTTTGTTTGAATTTGAAAGTCAAAGGCAAAGTCAGAATGCCTAGAAAAAAGACTGGCTCAGGGCATTATCTTAAAATGGGGCAGATTCATCCTAGTCTTCTTCTATTTACCCTTTCACCTTCATTCAACAAATATCTACTTACTTAAACTATATATAAAGGATTGTCCTCCCAGTATTCAGATCCTAATTCACCTGCCTCTCACTCTCCAAGGATGAGAACCTTATAATTGCCCTGAAACCCATTTGTTTAGGAAATTAATCACACAAAAAGAATTAAGATGGCTACCTGCAGGTTTGGAGGGTTTTTAAAAAGATACTTCCAAAAGAAATGGGAGGACCAAATATCCAAGAACAAAATTTTAGTTTGTACCACATGGCCTGGGAGACTGTATTAGGTACAGGGAGTATAAGTGTCCTTTCAGTGTCCTGCAAATGATGCAACAGACATTATGACTTATTTTATGTAAACAGAGTTAGTACAATTCTTTCCAAAACTGTTTCAAGAAAAAAATACTTCAATAAGTTTTTGCTAAAAGAATGAATAAATGAATAAAACAAAACCAAACATATAGCTACTTCAGCAATAACATTTTTTTAAAGCCATCATTAAAACACAATTACCTTTGTCCATCTCAGTCATGCCCAAAGCATTATGGGAGTGACTGTCTGGATGCTCTCCCATGTTTTCTCTAAATTGAAGTACAAAATTACAAGAGCGCCCCAAATATAGGGCATTTGTATGCAGGTAAAACTATGCATCCTACAAAGAAATCTGTAGAGAGGAAGAATAACTTACTTTCAAGGGAATTCAAAATGCAATATTGTATTTTCTGGAGTACTTGAAGAGCAGATGGTGAAGGATAAATTTAAGTCTATAGAAAAAGCAAGTGCATCTATCAAGGGAAACTAGCTACCAGCATGCAAAATGTGTTGCCCTTTTATTTTTAGTGTGAACTATAATGTAGTTCCCTGAAATAGCAGTGATGCTATCATAAATATCCTTGTAATTATGGGGTTTTCTCAGTGTGCAACCAGAGAAATTCTGCATGGATAGCTAGAAATAATCAAGGAATGCTTGCTGCTTTGAAGGTCCTTTGCCATTAAAAAGAAAAAGAAGAAAAAGAGAGAAAAGGAAATAAGAAAAAGAAAAAAAACCCCACTAAACTGAAAGGGTACTAAAGCCATGTATCACAGAAGAGGTGGTTTATACTCACCTAAAACTTGAAAAAATGAATGCATGAAGGTTGCAAGGCCTAAAAGAATAAGAGACACATTAGCTAAAAGATTCCATGTTGAAATAATAAAAGGCAGGCAGACATTTCCTTTATGCATCACTGACTAGGGATAAGAAGCATTTTCAGGCTCTTCAGTAATAATTTTTAGAATATGATTTCACTGAATCTCTCATTATTTTAAATGTCCTTGGTGGTTATTACATACAAGCTTACTGAGAATTGAAGTGTAAATTATTACCATACTAAAATGAACTATGTCACTTATATTCACTTTTACTAGTAGTATAGATTGCAACAATGATACCTACTTTAATCAAGAATATATATTCTATTTAAGTAACATTTATTAGATTTTTAAGCAATCAATACCTTGAAATATATATCCTTACATAAATAAATTAGGGAATAGATCTACTAAGTTCTATGTAGATGCCACAAGTGGCAGATATAATCTTGACCTCAAACAGAATACAGTCTGGACTAAATTAGTTTTAACAAGTTCTGGCATACCAAGAATGTCAATATTCACAGTAGTAGGACAGTAGAGAGAAACTTTTTTCTATACGTTGTTTTCCAACAAATAGTGCAGTCCATCAAGAGCTAGAATTCTTGGTATTCTAATACTGAAAAGAAGCCTTTTCCAATATACTAAGTAAATAGTCTATATTTCTTAAATATGTGCCTTAAAACCTATATAAAAATGAATTAAAAATAAATCATCATGAGTTATTCCATCAGAACATTCATAATGTTCTTGTGCTTTTACTGTTTAATATCTACAACATGGTATATTGAAAAAGATACTTTACCATGTTAAATAAAAATCTTTCATATTAAACTGAAATGTCACAAATGACTTCAACACTTAATGCTCTATTCTGAAATAATTGCACAGATTTTTCTAAAATTGAGAGAATGTCCATTTTTATTCTAACCCTGGGTATTTTAAATGGGCCTCAAAATAAAAGAGGTTAATTAGGACTTTCCTCTGAGAGAGGGGATGGGTGGCTACTGAGAAAATAAACACATAAATAAAGCTAAGGAGGGAATAAACACAGGGTACCTAGTCCATAACTTTTAATCTAATAAGCCATCTTAAATAAACTCAGTGTTCATTATGTTTCCCTAATGTCTCTCAGAAACTCCTATCACTACATTAAAACCTATACAATAGTTTCATTGTAGGGAAGGGGGAAGCTCTTCCTGAGTCTTCTTTTTCTCCAAATGGTTAAATTACAAATAGCCATGCCTTCAACAAATATTTATTTTGTTCCATATAATGCCAATCACATTCCCAATGACAGGAAAAGAGAACAAGAGAGAAAAGTTCCTGGTGTTTATGGGGCTTGGATTCTATTGGAAAATTCAAGCAGTAAACAACTACATAAACAACTTAATGTAATGTTAGAGACTGATCCATGTAATAAAGAAAAGAGGGTAATACACAGGGGGTGGGATGGAGCAGAAGTGAGGGTTGTTAACATGTGGCTAGGAAAGGTCTTCTAAGAAGGTAACATTCAAGCACAGACCTGAATGAAGAGAAGCAGCAAAAATCTAGATAAAGAGCTTCTCAAGTAGAGGAAGCATCAAGGGAAAAAGCCTTAAGGTGAAAAGATCTTGTTTTATAAACAGCCAAATGGCTGGTGAGACAGGAGCTCTTTAAGCAAAGAAGGTGAAGGTGTTTATCAGAGAGGCTGGCAGGGCCAGATCTTTCAGGGCTTGGTAGGGCATGCTGTGGCACAAGGTTTTACTTTAAGTTCCATAGACATTTATTAGAGGGTTTCAATACTGTGAGGAGAAGAATATTTAAGGCTATTTAATATGGCAGGTCAAATGGGCTTCTGCACCCTCTTTAATTATCTTGGCAAGTAAGGCTCTAGGATTGTGATGGAATCAACTTTTGTTCTATTTCCATAGAAACTGTTCCTGCTATACCAGGTCATAGGAATTATTTTTCATTTTGTATCTGTCTACTTTTTCTTAGGCAAATAGTTACATTCTCCTGTGCTTTTTCTGTTGAAACAACTTCTTTATAGACTTCTACCAACGTAAATTAAATTCCTTTCCTTTTTCCTCTAGGACTTAATTGAGGCTTCTCCACCTGGTGTTATCAATATATTTAATATGTGTGTCTCTACTGAATTATCAAAGCCTCTAAAAAATCATAACTCATTTCAAAATAACATTTAGATAACACTACTCAATACTAGCCTTACCCCATATGCTACACTCCCTTCCTCCACAAAAACCTGTCTAGAAAAGCATTCAGTCCATAACAACAAACTTCCAACAAGATTTTTTCCACGTTGAAGAGATGGTGAGTTTTTTTACCTTTTTCACAAAATGGAAACAAATCAGTCTGACATTATGCATTTGAAACATAGTGATCTTCTAGGCAGTGTTGAAAACTGGTTTTATTATTTTCCTCTATTTTTGGAGGCTTTTAAAAATAGGTTTGATAACTCCAAGCTTATTCTGCATACCTCAAAAATAGCCAAAGGCACCTCAGTTTACTTATATCAAACAGACAATTATGGTACTATGACGGAGGAATGATTAAGCCATTTTCCTACCTCTAGTGTCTCACACCTAACAATGCGGTCTGAAATTCTGAAAATTAATTCAAGGATTACAATAGAGTATGATGCCTATTCAGACATGGTGCTCAATGAACACATACAAGAATTATACTTGAATCAAATTCTAATGCTAGGATCAGCAGCCTCTGACCCATTAGTACCTATTTGTATAAACAAAGTTTTATTGGAACATAGCCATGCCCATTCATTTGTGTTGTGTGTAGCTAGTTCACTGCCAAAAAGGCAGAACAGTTGGAACAGAAACTCTATGGACCTAAAATAATTACTATCTGGCCCTTTAAGAAAAAGGTCACCCAAGGATGAGTAGACTTTGATTTATAAGGGAATAGAAATAGGGGTAAAGAACCAAGAGGGAATTCACATTTGCAAGGGCTCAAAGAGACAGCTGGAACATTTATGGACTATACATTATTCCATAATGTAGGAATGAGGGTGAAGGTCAGAGGGTAGGGTGAAACAATGAAACTGGAGAGATGAGTAAACAACAAAGGATAAAAATATATCCTGTGTACCATGCAAAGATTCAAAACGTGACAGGTATTTAAGTTCCCTTGCAGTCTTAGGTATGCTAATTTGATACTTCACAAATGCTTAAATTAACTTTGACTTTTTAGTTATAATTTCTATTATCCCACAACAAATATTAATCCATTTTGATGATGTGGTTGCATCTACTAATTTGTAAGAAGTAGAGAAAACATTATTAATACATTTCTACTTCTTAGAAAAAAATGTGTTTGGGATTCTTATTTCAAAATTATCATTTAATTGGAAATATTTGTGTAGATAAGGAATGGCATATCCTGAAAATCAAATTAAACTATAAGAACTGTTTTATTTCACCTTAATAAATTATGCCAAAGAAACAAGACATAAAATGAAAAATTCATAGCAAATAACATGTTTAGAGTATTGTAAGTTATAGCTATTTATGAGATGTTTAACATAGTATATAACATAGTTGCCAGCATTACATAAGGAAACTTTAATACAAATACTATATATTTCATTTTTAATACATATGATACTTCAGGCCACAGCAGAACCAGGTAAAAACATCCATGGCTTGCCTTCTCACCTCACACGGTCCACTGAAGCAATTGCTCTTCTACTCCTTTCCTCCCAGACCACTAAGGGGAGTAGAGTAGAGGTGAGTCAAGTCTCCCTGGAAGAAGCTCTTCCAGGGCCATCAGTTATGACAATTAATGCCACACTGCCTGAGCTCTCATCAGGATGTAGTTTATGGAGATTGTTTGTTCTCCTTTTTCCAAAGAAGTAGTTGTTCCTCTGCTGTCAATTTCTCAATATAATTTTTATTCTTGGGCTGCCATGTCTAGGTCAAGCACTCTCTGTGATTAAGATGGGTTCCAACTACTCCTTCCATAGTCCAGATCTAACTGATTTTTTGTTCCATGTGATTTGTTCTCTGTATCAAGGCTCTGAAACTTACATGACTCCAGAGATCAGGCAAGTGGACAAATGAGGAAAGTAGGCTGGGCAATAGTGGAAACAGTGAGGACTAAGGAAAACTACAGAGTCGAGAGCTCACCAAAAGGCATTTCGTTTCAATTAAAAACAACTAGGATGCTGGCCAAACAAAACACTCCTCTGGCCTGAGTTCAACCAGCTGACTACTGACTGGCTACTTTTATGCCTGCACCATAAAAGAAAGCTCCTTAAGGTGCTACAGTGGTTTTGAAAAGAGTAAAACACTGGGGATAATTTAGAGCTATTTTCATTTTGATTCGAGAAATATGGAGATAAAGTCAATATTCACTTCTTATCTCCCTTTTGAAGTGGTGGGACACCAAAAAAAGTAGTCACAGTTCCTCCTCTTTCTGCTTCTAATGACTTTCTCTTGCACAGATTCAGCACATACCCCTTCATTCTCATGTTCACTCTGACTCATATTTTCCCTTTCTTTTTTCCTTTATTCCACATGCATCTCGCCTGATTTCACAAAACATTTGTTTCTTTCCTATATGAACTCAGATACACTTTAAAAATGAAAACACCTAGATGGTTATCTAATGTATATTGCTAGAAATAACAGTTCTGATAGTGAATCTTAGAAATTATTAACCTTCTATTCAAAAGTGAGAAGAAAAAGGAATTCTATCATGAACTCTTTTGAGAAATGTATGTATGAATATAACTGAAACATTTGTACGTGTTTAAAGGTAAAGCATGATTAACATGGCACATGGAAGGTAACTTTTAAAAAAATTCTAGCAGTCATTTTGCTTTAACTTTTTTTTTAAGTAAGGGGAATACTAATTATATAGTTGAAAGTGGGTATTTAAGAAAAACGCTGAATTCCTAACAGGAAGTTAGTGATATAATTTAGTTTTTTCTAATCCTCTTGTTTTATTAATGCAAACTATTTCAAACTACAGAATAGCAACAAGACAAATGGATACACATTTTTCTCCTTCAGAATTCACATATATCTTTCACGAGACATCTAAACCATTTTCAACCAAAATACAACAAAGGAATATAATGCTTATTTATAGTTCTAAGAGTCATGTTTGGGAATATAACATACCAATGACACCGAAGAAGGAACGGCAATTTCTGGATGCGCTTATGTTTCTTATAATATCTATTTTCTTCCAAGATACCTGGAGCGCTAACCCATATTGATTCTATAATGTCAAGTTATATTATTTTTCCTTTCATCCATCTTCATTATTCCTATTTAATTTTTTATCTAAAATCTTTAAGAAATGTAGGGCTTCAGAAAGCATCACATTCTATTTTTTACCGTATATGTACATGTACATAATTTTTGTTCCTATCATATAATTTGCCTCATAAAACTTCCAGTTGTTAGTCTTAGCTCTGCCCTCTGGCTAACAAGTTCAATTATCTTATTGACTTCTAAATTGACTGAAAAGAGTTAAAATTTCTACCTCTACCTTCCAAGACTTCTCTTGACCATACTTTTCACAGAAGCCCTTCGAATGCCCATCAGGTGACATAGTATTCCACTCTACTCAGACCTTTCTTGACCCCTGGAATCTCTGATCATGTGCCAGTTTGTCAATGCTTTTCTTAAAGTATGTTATTAAGAACAAAACACAGCATTTCAGTAGCGTTTTAACTAGCCTGAAGTACAATGGGATTATTATCCTTTTATTCTATAAACAGTGCTTCTCCTTTGGCATAATGAAAATATTCAGAAATCAATAGAACACACTGTTTTCTCATGATCTACCCAAATTTTAGAGCTCCTTTTACACGATGCAAAAGTCACAATCTTGGTGAACATCCCTGATACAGACAATTTTCCCTGATGGGGTACTCACATTCATATATAAGATTAAGAAGGCTTGCACAGTTTTAAATATACCTAAAACACTATTAATTATTATTGTTATACTACTACCAATAGAACAACTATTTCAGTATAGACCTTGATTGTAATTTGAGGGGTGATGTGTCATGTAGAATCTAGTGTGTTATTTTTCTAGTCTTCCACTAATTGAATGAAAACTGAGAAGCAATAAGAAGTATGAATTCTACATTAAGCTTTGGACCTAATATTTACTTTTACCAACTTACTTTTGAAATAATTTTTTCTTCACATTTTAAAATGTGGATTTTCATCTTATTCTATGGATTCCAGCAAGATGTATTATAGATGGATATCATTTTTTTTTTTTTACAGCAAAGCATGTTGATACAGTTTTTCTAATGTTACAACCAGGGATCTAGGGATGTGCCAACATATTTGTACTCAAACTATATTTTTTGCTAAAAAAAAATCATGCCTAGAAGCATAAACAAATAAAACTGATAGAAGTAAACTTGCTCTGGTAAAATGGTATGATGATAACCATATCTCTCTCATTTACTGCGGGTGCTCATCATTGAGGGACCTGTACAGAATTCCTACAGCTCTTCAAGGCACAGTTTTAAGACCATTGTCTTAAAGCAGTAGAGAGAGAGAGACAAATGATGCTGCAGCAACCTTTTAGAGACTGAAAACTGAGGATGAGAGGCAAAGAATGGGAAATTTAAAGACTCCTGAGAGACTTTCTACCTAAACTCAGAATATTCTTAAACCATGAAGTGCACATCCACCTTACATACATACAAATTCTTTTGATTGTCTTCTCTTAACACACATCCCAGGAATTTTTCAAATTATACTTCAAACACAGGTTTTTTCTGTTAGAGGTAAAAGATTTTATGTAAGTTTTAGCAATTCTGATTTTCACTTAGCTCCTATAGAAAACATCCCATTCAGCTTCACTATAATTTTCCAAAAAACAAGTCTGTCTTCCTTGTCACATTTCATCTGTGGTTTCCACTGAGGGAAGAAATGGTCTCCAAACTGGGAGATTTTCAGTAGACCATTACTTAAATAGTACTAACATGGAGCCGTATCTTCCTTTCCCTTTCATTCTCCAGCATGAGATACCTTGATAGTCTTGAGATGTGCACTTGTAAATCTACCAAAGGAGGCCACCCAGTAAAGCCCAAAATTTCTGGTGACCCTCACATTTTTTCCTAAGTGACAAATAAGGGTTTAAGTGATATTCTTAATGACCAGATAGCTAGTAAGTCAGAACCCACTGGAGAAATTCAGTGCTCAAGGTGTTATATTCTATTTCAAAGATAACTAGAACTCACAAGGCTGAGTTGGAGTCAATCACACTGGAAGCCTCTGTTTTCCCATCTCCCCGGGAAATGCACCATGATTTAACAGTATATGAGGTACTCTGCTACTGAAGGGAGAGGAAAGGGAAGGGGCTGGAACTGGAAGATCCCCATGAAAATCTGCAAGAACTGACTATGTAGAATCATCAAATACCTGTCTGGATTCCTTCAGCCTACTGAGGTCACCCTGCTCCATAATATTTAAATTGAAATTCCTAACCAACTACACACAGTCTATATACTCAGATATATAAGCAAACCAAAATATGTGGAGACACCCTGGTAGATTTTGTCCTACCGAACTGTGTGTGTGTGTGTGTGTGTGTGTGTGTGTGTGTGGTCTGACCTCTTTGTTCTACACTCTGAATGTACCTATTTATAGACCCTATTACTTTTTTTGATCCTGTCCCTCCTCCAAACACTAGTTACTCAGTGAAGAGATAAGGCAAGAGGAACTGGCAGAGAAGGCAGGGGAGGGGCAGGAAACAACTTGAAATTATGTTAAGGGACTATATCCACATACTTACCCTCAGGTACTTTTCACTTAGCCTAGTGCCTCATTTTTGAGTCTCCAAAAGCATTGCTGACTCATGGTTTCGCTCTCTTAATGTCTTATATATTCTCCTAACAACCAGTTTCCTTTTCCTTTTTTTTTTATTATGTTATGTTAATCACCATACATCATTAGTTTTTGATGTAGTGCTCCATGATTCAGTGTTTGCATATAACACCCAGTGCTCCATGCTGTACATGCCTTCTTTAATACCCATCACCAGGCTAACCCATCCCCCCACCCCCTCTCCTCTAGAACCCTCAGTTTGTTTCTCAGAGTCCATAGTCTCTCATGGTTCGTCTGCCCCTCCAATTTTCCCCCCTTCATTCTTCCTTTCCTGCTATCTTCTTCTTCTTTTTTTTTTTTTAACATATAATGTATTATTTGTTTCAGAGGTACAGGTCTGTGATTCAACAGTCTTACACAATTCACAGCACTCACCATAGCACATACCCTCCCCAGTGTCTATCACCCAGCCACCCCATCCCTCCCACCCCCCACCACTCCAGCAACCCTCAGTTTGTTTCCTGAGATTAAGAATTCCTCATATCAGTGAGGTCATATGACATGTCTTTCTCTGATTGACTTATTTTGCTCAGCATAATACCCTCCAGTTCCATCCACATCATTGCAAATGGCAAGATTTGGGGGGTTTTTTGACGGCTGCATAATATTCCGTGTGTGTGTGTGTGTGTGTGTGTGTGTGTACACACATACCACATTTTCTTTATCCATTCACCTGTCGATGGACATCTTGGCTCTTTTCATAGTTTGGCTATTGTGGACACTGCTGCTATAAACATCAGGGTGTGCCTACCCCTTTGGATCCCTCCATTTCTATCTTTGGGGTAAATACCCAGTAGTGCAATTACTGGGTCGTATGGTAGCTCTATTTTCAACTTTTTGAGGAACCTCCATACTGTTTTCCAGAGTGGATGCACCAGCTTGCATTCCCACCAACAGTGTAGGAGGGTTCCCCTTTCTCCGCATCCCTGCCAACATCTGTCGTTTCCTGACTTGTTAATTTTAGCCATTCTGACTGGTGTGAGGTGGTATCTCATTGAGGTTCTGATTTGGATTTCCCTGATGCCAAGCAATGTTGAGCACTTTTTCATGTGTCTGTTGGCCATTTGGATGTCTTCTTTGGAAAAATGTCTGTTCATGTCTTCTGCCCATTTCTTGATTGTATTATTTGTTCTTTGGGTGTTGAGTTTGATAAGTTCTTTATAGATTTTGGATACTAGCCTTTTATCTGATAGGTCATTTGCAAATATCTTCTCCCATTCTGTCAGTAGTTTCCAGTTTTCTTTACTATGATAGTGTCTCATATTCTTTCTCTTCATCCATCCATGAATTCTTAAATTTTCTCTTACTTCATTTCACAGAATAATAAATTATTTTTGTCCTCTTATTGACCATTTATAGCTGATACCTGAAGTATATATATCAGGAAACTGTCTCACTGTGAGTAATTTTACTTATTAGCAGCATGTGATATTCTATTTAAGGATTTTTGTTCATAGGTTTTAGATTAACATATATTCTACTTTCCTAGATATACTCTAAATCTTGGTTTATATGCATATATTTAGTTCTATGCAATTTTAGCACATGTGCAGATTTGGGTGAACACCAACACAGTCAAGATAAAAATAGTTCTAACACACAGATTCTTTCCTGCCACCATTTTATAGTCATAGCTCCCACTTTGGCAACCACTGATCTGTTCTCTGTATCTATAATTACTTTTATTTCAATAATATTATATAATATCATACAGTATTTTAAGACAGGCTTTTTTCACTTAGCATAATTCCTGGAAATATATTGAAATTGTTGCAGGTATAAAAAAATTAGTTCCTTTTCATTGATGCATAGTACTTCATGATATGGATGTACCACAACATGTTTAACCATTTGCCTGTTGAACATTTGGGTAGTTTCTAATTCTTTGCTATTATGGATGAAAATGGGAATTATAAAACAGAATAATACCCCAATCAAAATTAAAACTCAATGTATGGACTCAATAGTAGATTAGAGATGACAGAAGATAGAATCAGTGAACTGGAGAAGAGTTCAATAAAATTTACTCAATTTGAACAAGAAATGAAAAAAGAAAAAAAAGAACAGAGTCTCAGGGACCAATGGGACCTTAACAAAAGAGCTAATATTTATATTGTGATTTCTTTTTAACATTAGGACGAATGAAGAGATTCTACTTTCACCACTCATATTCAGCATAGTACTGGAAATTCTAGCCACTCCAATAAGGCAAAAAGAAGAAATAAAATTTACAATAGCCAAATGATGGAAGCAGCCCAAGTGTCTACGCCCAAGTGTCCATTGATTAATGAATGGATAAAGAAAATGTGGTGTATACATACAATGGAATATATACAACCACAAAAAGGAATGAAATGTTGCCATTTGCAACAACATGGATAGAGCTAGAGATTATAATACTAAGTAAAAAAGTCAGTCAGAGAAAGATAATTACCATATGGTTTCACTCATATATAGAATTTAAGAAACAAGACAAGCAAAAGAAAAGAGAGAGAAAGAGACAAACCAAGAAACAGACTCTTAACTATAGAGAACAAACTGATGGTTACCAGAGGGGAAGTGGGTGGGGGGATGGGTGAAATAGGAGATGGGAATTAAAGAGTACACTTGTTGTGATGAGCACTGGGTGATGTATAGAATTGTGGAATCACTATATTGTACACCTGTAACTAATATACACACATATATTTGTGTGTGTATATATATGTATATATATATATATATATACATATATATATAAATATATAAAAACTGGCTGTAGGCAGGGGAACACTGGGGGCTGAAAGTAGGCAATTATGATAAGTGATGAGAGGAAGGCAGGGAAGAAAGAGAAGAGACAAGAGGACAATAAAACCTTACTATTCAAAATTAAACAGACACCAAGATTCCAAAATAAATTCCAAAGTCAAGGATAAATAAATAGTTAAATTTCAAAAGAAAAGAAAGCCAACAAAATCAATAATCTGAATTTAAATTTCCCCAGATTAGATTAGTTTTGGGAGACAGTATGTTTATATATGAAGAAATAATTTCCAATTTAAACATAAAAGGTAATACAGGGTACGTGAGTGGCGCAGAAAGTTAAGCAAGTGACTCTTGCTTTTGGGTCAGGTCATGATCTGAGGGTTGAGAGATGGAGCCCCCATGTTCAGCTCCACACTCAGCAAGGAGTTTGCTTAAGACTCTCTCTCCCTCTCCTTCTGCTCCTCCCCACTGCATGTTCTCTCTCTCTCTCTAAAATAATAAATAAACCAACATTTTTTAAAAAAAGGAAGTTAATAAAAATAAGATAATCATTAGATTAGTCACAGCCGGAGAATGAATAAATTAGAAGATAAATATTTAGTGCATCACTCAGAATTAAGACAATAAATAAAGGCAGGAATATGGAAGAGTAGTTATGAGACATGCTAATGAGAGTGATGGGAGGTCAAAATGGATACACAGAAAAAAAGAACAGTATTTGAGCAATAGTATGGAGCTCAAATTAGATTAATATAAATACTAAAATCAAACAGTGCCAATTCAAGAAAGTAAATTGTATATGAACTCCATTTATAAGCATGAATTTAAGCATTTTAAGTAAACTACTTGTAAACTGAATTCGGCAATATAAAAAAATTCACATCAGAAATGCAGGGAGTAGCCAACATCAGAAAATTTACTTATGAAGCTGACAATTATTATTGAGTAATTCACAGAAATGGAAACCTGAATGAACAATAAACACTGGAATGGTGCTCAACCTCACTAGTAATCAGGGAAATGCAAATTTAAAAAAATAATAACATTTTTTTTCCAGTTATTGCACTGTTCATTATTTGACTTGGCCAAAGGCCTAGATTTGGGTACTAATGCTATTTTATTATTTATTTATTATTTATTTATTATTTTAGTCATCATACAATACATCATTCATTTTTGATGTACTGTTCCATGATTCATAATTTGCATAAAACACCCAGCGCTCATTACAACACATGCCCTCCTTACCCATCACCGGGCTAGCCCATCCCCCCCACTCCTGTCCCCTCTGAAACCCTCAGATTGTTTCCCAGAGCCCATAGCCTCTCATGGTTCATCTCCCCCTCTGACATCCCCCCCTTCAGTTCCCGTCCTTCCCCTAATGTCCTTCATGCTATTTCTTATGTTCCATATATGAGTGAAACCATATGATAATTGTCTTTCTCTGCTTGACTTATTTCACTTAGCATAATCCCCTCCACTTCCATCCATATCAATGCAAATGGTGGGTATTCATCCCTTCTGATGGCTGAGTAATATTCCATTGTATATATGGACCACATCTTCTTTATCCATTCATCTGTTGAAGGGCATTCAGCTCCTTCCACAGTTTAGCTATGGTGGACATTGCTGCTATGAAGACTGGGGTGCATGTGGCCCTTCTTTTCACTAGATCTGTATCTTTGGGATAAATACCCAAGTGCAATTGCTGGGTCATAGGATAGCTCTATTTTTAACTTTTTGAGGAACCTCCACACTGTTTTCCAAAGTGGCTGTACCAACTTGTATTCCCACCAACAGTGTAAAAGGGTTACCCTTTCTCCACATCCTCTCCAACATTTGTTGTTTCCTGCCTTGTTAATTTTTGCCATTCTAACTGATGTAAGGTGGTATCTCAATGTGGTTTTGATTTGAATTTCCCTGATGGCTAATGATGTTGAATGTTTTTTCCTGTGGCTGTCAGCCATTTGTATGTCTTCTTTGGAGAAGTGTCCATGTCTTCGGCCCATTTCTTGACTGGATTATTTATTTTTTGGGTGTTGAGTTTGAGAAGTTTTTATAGATCTTGGATACCAGCCCTTTATCTGTAGTGTCATTTGCAAATATCTTCTCCCACTCTGTGGGTTGCCTCTTTGTTTTGTTGACTGTTTCCTTTGCTGTGCAGAAGGTTTTTATCTTGATGAAGTCCCAAAAGTTCAATTTTGCTTTTGTTTCCCTTACCTTTGTCATGAAAGAAGTTGCTGTGGCCGATGTCAAAGAGGTTACTGCCTTTGTTCTCCTCTAGGATTTTGATGGATCCTGTCTCACATTGAGGTCTTTCATCCATTTAGAGTTTATCTTTGTGTATGGTATAAGAGAATGGTCGAGTTTCATTCTTCTGTATATAGCTGTCCAATTTTCCCAGCACCACATTGGTGGTTCAGTGGTAGAAATCTCACCTGCCAATTTTCCCAGCACCATTTATTGAAGAGACTGTCTTTTTTTCCACTGGATATTTTTTCCTGATTTATCAAAGATTAGTTGACCATAGAGTTGAGGGTCCACTTCTGGGCTCTCTATTCTGTTCCATTCATCTATGTGTCTGTTTTTGTGCCCACAGTGAATATCATTCTCAATGGGGAAAAGCTGAGAGCTTTTCCCTTAAGATCAGGAACACAACAAGGATGCCCACTCTCGTCACTATGGTTCAACATAGTACTAGAAGTCCTAGCATCAGCAATCAGACAACAAAAAGAAATAAAAGGTATTCAAATTGGCAAAGAAGAAGTCAAATTCTCTCTCTTCGCAGATGACATGATACTTTATGTGGAAAACCCGAAAGACTTCACGCCCAAATTGCTAGAACTCAATTCAGTAATGTGGCAGGATACAAAATCAATGCATAGAAATCAGCTGCTTTCCTATACAGTAACAATGTAACTGTAGAACAAGAAATTAGGGAGTCGATCTTATTTACAATAGCACCAAAAACTTTAAGATACCTAGGAATAAACCTAGCCAAAGAGGGAAAGGATCTGTACTCTAGAAACTACAGAACACTTATGAAAGAAATTGAAGAAGACACAAAAAGATGGAAAAACATTCCATGCTCATGGATTGGAAGAATAAACATTGTTAAAATGTCAGTGCTACCCAGAGCAATCTACACTTTCAATGCCACCCCTATCAAAATACCATGGGCGTTTTTCAAAGAGATGGAACAAACAATCCTAAAATTTGTATGGAACCAGAAAATACCCTGAATTGCCAAGGAAATGTTGAAAAAGAAAAACAAAGCTGGGGGCATTATGTTACCTGATTTCATGCTATATTACAAAGCTGTGATCACCAAAAAAATAACAATATAAACCATTAGATTGGACAAAATTAAATTGCACTTAAGTGTTTTAACAATGGAGAGAAATGGGGATTCACATATATTTTTAGTGGGAAATGAAGAAACTTTTGAATGTTTAAAGGTAAAAGAAGTTAGGGGAGAAAACATTGCCTGATACAATGTTCAAAGTTTGTAAACTTCAGATATAGTATAATATATTGCGTGTAGATGCCTTATAATGTAATAGTATAAAAACCTACATGGGAAGGAAGAAGAGGAATGTGACTAAAGACATACAGACAGGGCTTCAACTGTATTTATAATGATTTATTTATTTAAAAATTATGAAAAGCACATGTGGCAAATATCAAGATTTGATTATGTTCAGTGCTCCTTACATTGTCTTCTGTACTTCTCTGTAGGGCTGGATTTTTTTCATTTATTTTTATGGTCAGGTATAGGAGTTGGGACAAAAATCAGATTTTAATGAAAACTGAATAAAATAAAATGTAAAAATAAATGAAGACAGGAGTATCAGTTACTGCCATTTAGGGTACTCCCATTCTCACTTCCACCCTCTTACAGCTACATTTCTTTCTTCCTTTTAATCAAGTATTTTTATTTTAATTACAATATAATTAACATACAGTGTTGTATTAGTTTCAGGTGTACAATACAGTGATTCCACAACTATATACATTACTCAGTGCTCATCATAAGTTTATTCTTTAATCCCTATCACTTATTTTACCCATTGCCCCACCCAACTCCCTTCTGGTAACTGTCATTTTATTCTCTATAATTAAGAGTCCATTTCTTGCCCGGGGGCAGAGGAAGATGGCGGCGGAGTAGGAGAACTGGATTTCATCTCCTCTCAGGAATTCAGCTGGATAGGGATCAAACCATTCTGAACAACTACGAACTCAACAGGAGATCGAAGAAAAGAATAGCAGCAACTCTCTGAACAGAAAAGCGACCACTTTCTGGAAGGTAGGACGTGCAGAGAAGTGAATCCGAGGCGATATACAGGAGGATAGACGGCGGGGGAGGGGTCTCCGTCCACCGCTTCTAGCAAGTGATAGAGCCGCGGAGCACAAAATCGGAACTTTTAAAAGTCTGCTCCGCTGCGGGACGTCACTCTGGTGGCTAAGCGGGGGGTGGGACCCTCCGGGACAGTGTGGTCTCAGGACCCTCGGGGTCACAGAAAGACTGGGGGTGCCTGAGTGCGGCAGAGCTCCCAGATAACGGAGCGGGGAAGCCAGCTGCAGAGGCGGAGCCCAGACGCGGGCTCTCAGCTCAGGGTTGCCATAAACCGTGATCTGCGGCACAGTCGGGCCACTGCTCCTCCAGCAGGGACCCAACAAGCGGCAGATCCGGGGAGACTCACCTTCCTCCCCCGGGAAGAGCCCCGCGGGAGTGCGCCACACGGATCTGCTGGGTTTGGAGACTCCACCCGGGGTCGGGTGCCAGAGATAGAAAAACGCGGTCACAGGCCGGGTGAGCACGGAGTGCGGCCGGAGACCGGGGAAACGGGAGTGACTGGCGGGTTTTCTCTGGGGGCTCACTGAGGAGCGGGGCCCCGAGTTCTCAGCTCCTCCGGGGCGGAGATTGGGAGGCCGCCATTTTCACTCTCATCCTCCAAAGCTGTATGGAAAGCTTGCAGGGAACAAAAGTTCCTGAGAGCAAACCCGAGCAGATCACTTAGCCAGGAGGGGGCAAGGGCGGGGCAATTCTGCCTCCGGCAGAGACATTTGGAAACCACGGCAACAGGCCCCTTCCCAGAAGATCAGTGAGAACAGCCAGCCAAGACCAAGTTTACCGATCAATGAGAACGGCAGAACTCCAGCGCTAGGGGACTACTGCACATAGAATTCACGGCTTTTTTACCATGATTCTTTAGTCTTTCAAAGTTAATTTTTTTTAACTTTTTTTCTTTTTTTTTCTTTTTGAATTTTTCTTTTTCCCTTTTTCAACCAACATCTTATCAATCCCTTTTTTAAAAAACACTTTTATTTTTCATTTTTAGAGTCATATTCTATCCCTTCATAGTAGTTACCTGTATTTTTGGCTTATATATATAAGTTGTTCTCTCTTTAAAATTTTGAGATTGTTTCTTCTAACAGATTAAAATATACCCTAAATCTCTAGTATATGGTGTTTTCTATTCCCCTGCCTGATCGCATTCTTTCCCCTTTTTTTTCTTTTTTCTTTTTTTAAATCCTCTTCTTTCTTTTTTCAAACAACTTCTTATCAATTCCTTTTATAAAATTTTTTATAATTTCCATCTTTACAGTCATATTCCATCCCTTCATCATATCAACCCTTATTTTTGTACATATATAAGTTTTTCTTTCTTTAAAATTTTGGGAGGCACTTTCTTCTAAAAGACCAAAATACACCCCAAATCTAGTGTGTGGCACTGATCTATATGCCATATAGATCATATTTGATCACATTCTGGTTTTTCTCTTGTTGTTGTTGTTTTGTTTTGTTTGTTTTTGTTTTTATCTTTATCTTTTTCTTTTTCTTTTTTTTCTCTTTCTTTTTTCTCTCTTTCCCTTTCTTTTCCCACTGCTTCAGGTCTTTTCTGATTTGTTTAGAGTATATTTTCTGGGGATGTTGTTACTCTGCTAGCATTTTGTTCTCTCATTAATCTATTCTCCTCTGCACAAAATGACAAGATGGAAAAAATCACCTCAACAAAAAGAACAAGAGGTAGTACCAACTGCCAGGGACTACTCAATACGGACATTAGTACAATGTCAGATCTAGAGTTCAGAATCATCACTTTAAAGATACTAGCTGGGCTTGAAAAAAATATGGAAGTTATTAGAGAAACCCTTTCTGGAGAAGTAAAAGAACTAAAATCCAACCAAGTAGAAATCAAAAAGGCTATTAATGAGGTGCAATAAAAAATGGGGTCGCTAACTGCTAGATTAAATGAGGCAGAAGAGAGACTCAGTAATAGAGAAGATGAAATGATGGAAAATAAAGAAGCTGAGAAAAAGAGAGATAAACAACTACTGGATCACGAGGGCAGAATTCGAGAGATAAGCGATACCATAAGACGAAACAATATTAGAATAATTGGGGTCCAGAAGAAGAAAGAGAGAGAGAGAGGCAGAAGGTATAATGGAGCAAATTATAGCAGAGAACTTCCCTAATTTGGGGAAGGAAACAGGCATGAAAATCCAGGAAGAACAGAGAACCCCTCTCAAAATCAATAAAAATAGGTCAACACCCCGACATCTAATAGTAAAACTTACGAGTCTCATAGACAAAGAGAAAATCCTGAAAGCAGCTGGGGAGAAGAGATATGTAACCTACAAGGGTAGAAACATTAGATTGGCAACAGACCTATCCACAGAGACCCGGCAGGCCAGAAAGGACTGGCAGGATATATTCAGAGCACTAAATGAGAAAAATATGCAGCCAAGAATACTATATCCAGCTAGGCTGTCATGGAAAATAGAAGGAGAGATAAAAAGTTTCCAGGACAAAAAAAACTAAAGGAATTTGCAAACACAAAACCAGCCCTACAGGAAATCTTGAAAGGGGTCCTCTAAGCAAAGAGAGAGCCTAAAAGCAACATAGACCAGAAAGGAACACAGACAATATACAGTAACAGTCACCTTACAGGCAATACAATGGCACTAAATTCATACCTTTCAATAGTTACCCTGAATGTAAATGGGCTAAATGCCCCAATCAAAAGACACAGGCTATCAGACTGGATTAAAAAACAAGACCCATCGATATGCTGTCTGCAAGAGACTCATTTTAGACCCAAAGACACCGCCAGATTGAAAGTGAGGGGGTGGAAAACCATTTACCATGCTAATGGACACCAAAAGAAAGCTGGGGTGGCAATCCTTCTATCAGACAAATTAGATTTTAAACCAAAGACTGTAATAAGAGATGAGGAAGGACATTATATCCTACTTACAGGATCTATCCAACAAGAAGATCTAACAATTGTAAATATCTATGCCCCTAACATGGGAGCAGCCAATTATATAAGGCAATTAATAACAAAAGCAAAGAAACACATCGACAACAATTCAATAATAGTGGGGGACTTTAACACCCCCTCACTGAAATGGACAGATCGTCTAAGCAAAAGATCAACAAGGAAATAAAGACTTTAAATGACACACTGGACCAAATGGACTTCACAGACATATTCAGAACATTCCACCCCAAAGCAACAGAATACACATTCTTCTCTAGTGCCCATGGAACATTCTCCAGAAGAGATCACATCCTAAGTCATAAATCAGGTCTCAACCAGTACCAAAAGATTGGGATCATTCCCTGCCTATTTTGAGACCACAATGCTTTGAAACTAGAACTCAATCACAAGAGGAAAGTCGGAAAGAACTCAAATACATGGAGGCTAAAGAGCATCAACTGAAGAATGAATGGGTCAACCAGGAAATTAAAGAAGAATTAAAAAAATACATGGAAACCAATGAAAATGAATACACAACTATTCAAAATCTTTGGGATGCAGCAAAGGCAGTCCTAAGAGGAAAGTATATAGCAATACAAGCCTTTCTCAAGAAACAAGAAAGGTCTCAAGTACACAACCTAACCCTACACCTAAAGGAGCTGGAGAAAGAACAGCAAATAAAGCCTAAACTCAGCAGGAGAAGAGAAATAATAAAGATCAGAGCAGAAATCAATGGAATAGAAACCACCAGAACAGTAGAACAGATCAACGAAACTAGGAGCTGGTTCTTTGAAAGAATTAACAAGATTGATAAACCCCTGGCCAGACTTATCAAAAAGAGAAGAGAAATGACCCAAATCAACAAAATCATGAATGAAAGAGGAGAGATCACAACCAACACCAAAGAAATACAAACAATTATAAGAACATATTATGAGCAACTCTATGCCAGCAAATTAGATAACCTGGATGAAATGGATGCATTCCTAGAGATGTATCAACTACCAAAACTGAACCAGGAAGAAATAGAAAACCTGAACAGACCTACAACCACTAAGGAAATCGAAGCAGTCATCAAAAATCTCCCAACAAACAAAAGCCCAGGGCCAGATGGCTTCCCAGGGGAATTCTACCAAACATTTCAAGAAGAATTAATACCTATTCTTCTGAAACTGTTCCAAAAAATAGAAATGGAAGGAAAACTTCCAAACTCATTTTATGAGGCCAGCATTACCTTGATCCCAAAACCAGACAAAGACCCCTTCAAAAAGGAGAATTACAGACTAAATCCCTGATGAACATGGATGCAAAAATTCTCACCAAAATACTAGCCAATAGGATCCAACAGTACATTAAAAGGATTATTCACCACGACCAAGTGGGATTTATCCCTGGGCTGCAAGGTTGGTTCAACATCTGCAAACCAATCAATGTGATACAATACATTAACAAAAGAAAGAACAAGAATCATATGATCCTCTCAATAGATGCAGAAAAAGCCTTTGACAAAGTACAGCATCCTTTCTTGATTAAAACTCTTCAGAGCATAGGCATAGAGGGTACATACCTCAATATCATAAAAGCCATCCATGAAAAACCTACAGCGAATATCATTCTCAATGGGGAAAAACTGAGAGCTTTCCCCCTAAAGTCAGGAACGCAGCAGGGATGTCCACTATCACCACTGCTATTCAACATAGTATTGGAAGTCCTAGCCACAGCAATTAGACAACAAAAAGAAATCAGAGGCATCCAAATTGGCAAAGAAGAAGTCAAACTCTCACTCTTTGCAGATGATATGATACTTTATATGGAAAACCCCAAAGACTCCACCCCAAAACTGCTAGAACTCATACAGGAATTCAGTAAAGTGGCAGGATATAAAATCAATGCACAGAAGTCAGTGGCATGCCTATACACCAACAACAAGACAGAAGAAAGAGAAATTAAGGAGTCGATCCCATTTACAATAGCACCCAAAACCATAAGATACCTAGGAATAAATCTAACCAAAGAGACAAAGGATCTGTACTCAGAAAACTATAAAATACTCATGAAAGAAATTGAGGAAGACACAAAGAAATGGAAAAACGTTCCATGCTCATGGATTCAAGACCAAATATTGTGAAGATGTCAGTGCTACCTAGAGCCATCTACACATTCAATGCAATCCCCATCAAAATACCATCCACTTTTTTCAAAGAAATGGAACAAATCATCCTAAAATTTGTATGGAACCAGAAAAGACCCCGCATAGCCAGAGGAATGTTGAAAAAGAAAAGCAAAGCCGGTGGCATCACAATTCCCGACTTCCAGCTCTATTACAAAGCTGTCATCATCAAGACAGCATGGTACTGGCACAAAAACAGACACATAGATCAATGGAACAGAATAGAGAGCCCAGAAATGGACCCTCAACTCTTTGGTCAACTCATCTTTGACAAAGCAGGAAAGAATGTCCAATGGAACAAAGACAGTCTCTTCAAAAAATGATGTTGGGAAAATTGGATAGCCACATGCAGAAGAATGAAACTGGACCATTTCCTTACACCACACACAAAAACAGACTCCAAATGGTTGAAAGACCTCAATGTGAGACAGGAGTCCATCCAAATCCTAAAGGAGAACACAGGCAGCAACCTCTTTGACGTCAGCCGAAGCAACTTCTTCCTAGAAACATCGCCAAAGGCAAGGGAAGCAAGGGCAAAAATGAACTATTGGGACTTCATCTAGATAAAAAGCTTTTGCAAAGCAAAGGAAACAGTCAACAAAACCAAAAGACAACCGACAGAATGGGAGAAGATATTTGCAAATGACATATCAGATAAAGGGCTAGTATCCAAAATCTATAAAGAACTCATCAAACTCAACACCCAAAGAACAAAGAATCCAATCAAGAAATGGGCAGAAGACATGAACAGACATTTTTCCAAAGAAGACATCCAAATGGCCAACAGACATATGAAAAAGTGCTCAACATCGCTTGGCATCAGGGAAATCCAAATCAAAACCTCAATGAGATACCACCTCACACCCGTCAGAATGGCTAAAATTAACAAGTCAGAAAACGACAGATGTTGGCAGGGATGCGGAGAAAGGGGAACCCTCCTACACTGTTGGTGGGAATGCAAGCCTGTGCAGCCACTCTGAAAAACTGTATGGAGGTTCCTCAAAAAGTTGAAAATAGAGCTACCATATCATTCAGCAATTGCACTACTGGGTATTTACCCCAAAGATACAAATGGAGGGATCCTAAGGGGTACGTGCACCCCGATGTTTATAGCAGCAATGTCCACAATAGCCAAACTGTGGAAAGAGCCAAGATGTCCATCGACAGATGAATGGATAAAGAAGAAGTGGTATATATATACAATGGAATATTATGCTGCCATCAAAAGGAATGAAGTCTTGCCATTTCCAATGACGTGGATGGAACTGGAGGGTATTTTGTTGAGTGAAATAAGCAAAACAGAGAAAGACATGTATCATATGATCTCACTGATATGAGGAATTCTTAATTGCAGGAAACAAACTGAGGGTTGCTGGAGTGGGGGGTGGGGTGGGAGGGATGGGGTGACTGGGTGATAGACACTGGGGAGGTTATGTGCTCTGGTAAGCGCTGTGAATTGTGCAAGACTGTTGAATCTCAGATCTGTACCTCTGAAACAAATAATGCAATATATGTTAAGAAAAAAAGAAGAAGAAGAAGGTAGTGGGAGGGGAAGAATGAAGCAGGGGAAATCGGAGGGGTAGACGAATCATGAGAGATGATGGACTCTGAAAAACAAACTGAGGGTTCTAGAGGGGAGGGGTGTGGGAGGATGGGTTAGCCTGGTGGTGGGTATTGAAGAGGGCATGTTCTGCATGGAGCACTGGGTGTTATGCACAATGAATCATGGAACACTTCATCTAAAACTAATGATGTAATGTATGGGGATTAACATAAGAATATAAAAAAAAAGAAAAAAAAAGAGTCCATTTCTTGCTTTCTATCTCTTTTTTATCCTTTGCTCATTTGTTTTGTTTCTTAAATTCCAAATATGAGTGACATCATATGGTATTTGTCTTTTTCTGACTGACTTATTTCACTAGTATTATACTCTCTAACTCCATCTATGTTGTTGCAAATGACAAGATTCCATCTCTGTTTTTGGCTGAGTAATATTCCACTGTGTATACATACCACTTCTTTACCCATTCATCTATCAATGCACACTTGGGCTACTTCCATAATTTGCTACTGTAAAAAATGCTGCAATAAACATAGGAGTGCATTATCTTTTCAAATTAGTGTTCTCATATTTTGGAGGTAAATACCTAGTAGCAGAATTACTGGATCATACGATAATTCTATTTTTAGTTCTTTGAGGAACCTCCACACTGTTTTCCACCAATTTGGTGGCTGTGCCAATTTGCATTCCCACCAACAGTGCACAATGGTTCCTTTTTATACAAATCCTTGCCAATACTGTTGTTTCTTGTGTTTTTTATTTTAGAATCCTCCTACTCTTCCATCTTCCCCAGAAGTCTATAACCAGTTCTTATGATGGTATTCCAAAGCCTCTCCCCTATTGTTTCATGGGAGAAATCATAGGTCAGTTTGCTGAGTCAAAGAGTGACTTGATTTTGTTCCTGATCACCAGAAGTGTGCTTTTACTCTTCTCTTTCCTAGACTCACTGCTTACTTTAAAGCTGTAGATTCAGGATATTAGGTGAATAATAACACTTTATCATTTTTAAGGTTCATGCATTTGGGGAATCTGTCTCAGCTCTGGATACAAGCAAGGAGCATGGTCCTGTGTCACACCTGACATGGAGGACTTTCAGTCTCATTACCTGCTGGGAAAAAGCTCCTGCCCCCTAGTTGAGTACAGATTCAGCATCATCCACTGCTTTGTTTCTCTTTGTACTTCTGAACTCTAGAGAAGTTTATTCTTATTTTGAGCTCAACTATGTCTTCTTAATTTTCCCTAAAATTCTAATCCAGATTGCTTTGTATTTTTATAAGAGAGCATCAAACATGAACTTACTGTGCCATCCTAAACACCCTCCATTATCAACACCCTATATTTGTTCTTCATAACTGAATTTAATTGCACATGGTATTTAAAATTAAACCAGTATAGGAGCAATTAAAGACTTTTGCCCCATTCTGGCTCTGCAGTGCTTTTAAGGACACCTGCACCATGTATGTCATATAAAGTTTAATAACTGTATGTTGCATTTTTTAAAAAAATCATTTTTTTTAAAGATTTTATTTATTTATTTGAGAGAGAGAATGAGATAGAGAGAGCATGAGAGGGAGGAGGGTCAGAGGGAGAAGCAGACTCCCTGCCAAGCAGGGAGCCGGACATGGGACTCGATCCCAGGACTCCAGGACCATGACCTGAGCCGAAGGCAGTCGCTTAACCAACTGAGCCACCCAGGTGCCCTAAAAAAATCATTTTTAAATCATATTTTGTGTTTCACATACACACATATAAATTCTGGAAGTTCTACTTCTATATGGGACATGTGTAAATAAGAATCATAAGTTTTGATCAGAAATAATGTGCTTTCTTTTAAAGCCATCATTAAAAAGTTGTCCGTGTTTTCCTCTGAGACTTGTGCCTTTTAATCTACTGCTCCATGAGACTTCCTTTCAAGCTCAGTCTAATTCATCTTTTGAGATAAAATTCAAATACCAATGCTCAAGTCACCAAGTTTTGAATGTTTAAAATAATTTTCTCCTATTTTCTGTAGTAAGTTGTGTTAATTTCTAGAGGTTTTGTTTTAAACAAATTCTAATGATCTTTCATTATGCTAATTAAGTAGGGGGAAAATCCTACAATATAGCTACTTGAGCTTTTCTGAAGGAACAGTTGGATGATGGAGTGGAGCTATAACAGTTTACATATAAATGTTACCCAAAGATGAAAACCAGTGGTGCACATGTAAGAAGCCCAAAATGTGTCTCCTTATATGCTGGAAGAGAAAAGATTATGGGGAAGTCATGAGTGTGTAGCTCACAGCTCATGACCTCTGGAACCTGGGTCAGTGATGATGCCATTATTTAGGGATTCAGTATTTTGAAAGGCACAGATAGACCCTTCCTCCTCAGAGGAGTGATTGAGCAGAGGATGTGGAATGGTATCAGTCCTATGTCTGTGCTGCTGAGAGGACTTCTACCCTCCCCTTTGGTGGCTGGACTATGCAATATCCAGAGGAAGACTGAATGGTTTCCATGACATGGAAGCCATGGGTGTACTTAGCAAAAATAATTTTGGCAGACACCTTGGGTCACAGTCAGGTTGGGGTATAGGTAGGTAATAAATATTTTTAGGAATCCCTGAAGTAAAGCATACCATTAATCCTTAATTTTAAGAAGATAACCTACATGGTTTAAGGCAGACTAATGGCAAGCATTATTATTTATATTTTAAAGGAAGAAGAAAAGTTGACACAAGAAATCAAATAACTGGTCTCAGAGATTACTTCCTCAAAGTAGAAAAGACCCCTGGTTAAATATCAATAACAAAAGTATGACTTTGGACAATAAAGAACAAGAACATCATACAGGCTATGAGCAATGTAAGGATTTTAAGTTATATTTTCAGTGAGAAATGTTTTAATGATTTGAGATTTCTATCCAGTTGTATACATGCTATATCTGTTAGTGGAATCAGTGGTAACTCCTTTCATTTATTCTGTAGGTGTCCAATGAGATAAAACATGATAATGGAATGGGGCAGTACACATGTGGAAAAAAATTAATGTGCACTTATATTTAATAAAATGCTATACAAGAAAGGTAAGCTTTGTAGTCCATACAATAATCATTTTTTAAAAAATGAAACTAAATAGAATTTTATTCTTGCTCCAAATCAAAATGCAATTGGTATAAGCAATGTATTATTTCTCATCAAATAGCTCTATTATACAGTACTTTATCTATTTCTTAACACACTGTTATAGAAAATAAGTTAGCAAATATATTACCCTGATAATAAATACACCAGCACTCACAAATTCACAAACACATACACAGCTAACACCAACTTACTCTATACACAACTCACTTAATGTTGAATTGCCTGACATAGACATTCAACAATTCTAACTGATTGAATGAATTAAAACATATTTTTGAAGGAGTACAGGAAGAGGAAGTGTGAAAATTAAGTCATTAAATGAAAATTTCATTCAGCTCAGGAAGAAAGAGCTTCCATAGTTATAGCATCACAGATGTCTGCCTGCCAACTTTTCTTCTATCCCAAATCTGGAAAAAAGGATGTTAATATTTGTTTTTTATCTTCCCCTAGAGGAACTCAAAACTTTTCATGTGTTGAATACCTGTTCTGTACAATGTGCTAGAAAGAAGTACTTTTGAACACAGAAACTGTTGCTGAGTGCACATAAGTACAGCAAGATGGACTGGACTGCTGGAGGTGGCAAAAGGAGTGTTGTCCACAGTGGGGAACAGGGATCAAAGTTCATGACCCTTAGCCTTTCATTCTATTAACTGGCACAAAAGCTTTTAGAAGAGTTTATTTCCTCATGTTCTTGGCTGTGGTTCATTCTGTGGGGGTGGAGGGTTTTTTTTTATTATGAGAACTGTGAAGTTGAAAATAAAGCTTATATTCCTCTCTCTTATAGGAATACTCCAGCAGGCTAATGCAAGTAATTTCTGATGCTGAACTCTTGTACTGTTATCTGATAGAGTTCTTCACATAATGCTTGCTCCCTTCCCGTCACTATTATACTTTCCCCTTTCTCTACCTCTTATCACTTTGTAATTTTTTTTTCTTACAAAGATTATTTGTATAGGACTTGAGTCAGTCTGGATCTCTAGTGAGACTTCCAGGACAAGTAATTAATAAATCTGCAATATTTAAGCAGTGTACAAGCAACAACTAAACTCTATTGTCATGGTCTTCTACTTTTAGTACACTTTTGGAAATAAAAAAAAGTATCAACAAAAATATATCAGATTTTTAACATACTTTTGTGTCAGAGTATTATATGTATTCAAAAAAATAATACAACCAAAACCCATGATAAAATGCTCATTATATTAAGGATAATGGGAAATTAGTATGTTCTAAAATGCAGCAATTACATAGAATAAAAGCTTGATAAAAAACATGGTTCACTTATTTTAGTCCCATTTTTTAATTAAAAAATACAAACCAGAGCATGTAACACTTGTGTTTTCACTGCGACACTTGCTCTTATAATAAAATACAAACTCAACATAGCTACAGAACCCTATAGGTTCTGGCTTGTCTTTCCAAATTCATCTTTCAAAACTCTCTTAACTCTCCCTTGTTCCTTTATGATATAGCCATACTGACCTTCTGTATTACTGAACATGTCATATTCTTTTCTGCCAGGAAATTTGCATTAAGATGTTTGTACATGCTGCTTTCTCTGCCTATAATGTTCCAGCCCTAGGTAGCTGGAAACTTTTTCTTCCAGTTCCCAAATAAATGCATTGCTTTAGATAGGTATTCAGAAGCATGCCGTGCCCATACCTAGCTATCTATTCTTTCATATTGCATTGTTTTATTTTATTCACAGATTTTACTTGTGGGTGAAATCATCATTCTTTTTTCATTTAATTGATTTAACCATTTATTGATGGCTCTTGTCACTAGAAATAAAAGTTTCATAAGAGCAGGGGGATATTTTTATCTTATTCACCACTCTATTCTCAGAGTCTAGAATAAAAAATGACTTAAAGGTGGTACATGTTCAATAATTAACAAATCCTTCAACAGGAGTCATGCTACAGATGTGATAAAAAGAAAAAAAATGCAAAGTATCTTAGCTTTTTATCAGACCACACTCAGATTATTTTTCCCTTGAAGAAGTTAATAAAGCTATCAGTAGAAGATTAAATGTTTAAGTATTCATTACCACTATTTCACACACCAGAAAAAAGTTAGTAAAACATGAAGACAAGTTAGAAAAATAAAGTCTTCTTGCCTTCAAACTGATAAAGAAGCAGGTAGACGTTCTGCTCTCTCTAAACCCATCTACTACTCCATCTTAGCACAACAGTCACTTGCAGAGGATATGGAAGCTAGAAAAGAGAGGATATGAAAGTCTGAAAGAGAAACATCCAGGTAATAAAAGGAGTGAAGCAGAACCCTATAGAATGATAGTATTTTAAGGACTTTCAATGTCTGACCCTGGGTCTAGTTTAAAGAATAAAATCTACAATTAAAAATGGCACAGAAGAAATAGAATGGATTCAGTAAAATGGCTAGCCAAGAAAATTTAGTTTTTAGCAACACTTCTTTCTTGAATTGTTTCTATCAGTGCTAGACATGTATAGGTCCTCAACACCAATCCCTGTGTTCTATGGTCTCCCCTACATGACAGGAAATAGACCCCCTTTTCCAGGCTCCTTTGCCTGACAGGTTCTAGCTAAGAAATTTGCAAGGGGGAAAGAAGGCATTATTCTCTTCCAAAAGGTAGATGTGGGGGTAGATACAGGATGATAGAGTTTCAATGACTTCCCTGTGAGCTCTTGCAAATGCTATATTTTGCTCATACAGAAAGCTGAAATCTCCAGCATTGTTTGTTTGCATTTCTTGTGTTTCTGTCTGTGCATGTTGACTGAATAACAGATGTGCAGTAAACAAACACCAAGACACTGTGAAGGAAGTGCCATGATCGGTCCCTGATCATGATGTGCATAAATAATAGCCATGAAATGTGTACTTCATGCAGCAACTCATAGTTAATATAACATGGTAACTAAAATTTGGATCATGCTGTTGGAAGGCTAGTATTATTTGACTAAACTAAAACAAAAGAAACTGAAATCCACGCATATCAGAACCATGTAAAGTGAAGATTGCCTGCATTAGGAATAGTGATGCTTTCCGGGAGTAATGAAATTATTTTACTGCATATACCAGTGCTGTCCCAAAGAAATACAATAAAAGCCACAGCTGCAAGCCATATATGTAATTTTAAATATCTTAGTAGCCAGTCTAAGAAAAGTGAAAAGGAACAGGTAAAGTTAATTTTAATAATCTATTTTACTTAACCCAATATATCCAAAATATTTCCTTAAATATGTAAGCTCTATAAAAATTGAGACATTTACATTCTTTTTTTCATTCTGAGTCTTTGAAATTCAGAGTGTATTTTAATTTGAACTAGCCAGATTTCAAGTGTCTAAATCTCATGTGATAAATGGCTGTGCTATTGAACAACGTGGATATAAATGCTGAATATTTAAAAATGGATTACTTTTCCCTCCTTGTGTCGGATTTCCAAATATGTATGGCTAAACATATGCGCTGCTCCTTGTAATTACGTACACTGGAGTTGATGGCATGGATGCTGGGAACTAGTCACACTCTGGTTCCAGGGCACTTGTTTAATCTAATTTATTCTTCATTTGTTTTCTTACTTATTTAAACTTACTTTGTGTTTCTACATTTTATACATATTTATATGTCATTCATATCCCTTTTATAATAAAGTGGGGGCACAAGGAAGAAAGTATGTAAACAAAACTATCTAAAATAAATATAATTTGGTTGACACTCAAAAAATTATCAAACCTCAGAATGTTCCCTTCTGTTGGATAGATACACATACCAAAACAACACTTAGATTAATGCATCATAAAAGGATGCATTTTAGCCAGTTTACTGGTTAAAAATAAAAACGGGAAAGAAAATACACACTAGGGGAGAGAGATAACAACTCAATTTTCACTCTCCTACTTCTGCAGCACAAAATTCTGATAAATGGGATCTAATAATTAACACTTCTGAGGAATTACTCACATAAACAATGAGGACATTCTTTTCCAGTCCTTAAATACACAGAGAGTCTAGAAGAACAGAGATTATGTTCTGAAGTTTTAAGAGTAATCAATATGTCATTCAAACAAATCTCTGAGTTTCAGAAAGAACCCTGAAATCAGGATTTCTTGAAGATAAAATATTTAAATCCTAGTAATCATGAACTTTCTTTTCCTTTCTGATAAAATGTACTGATGTGTTCTCACCTGGTGCATCATTCTATGTACATTATAGATTTTTTGACATCATACATGATTCTAATATTTTTTTCATTTAAATAAGTCTGTCTTTTTTATAATAATCTAAAACAAGGTATAATTTTTTTGAAATTCTGAAATGCTTGATACGAACGTCCCTTATTCATATTTTGAGTATATGTAGGTCTCAAGTTAGTTGTACAAGTCAGTAAAGGCTGTCTACAAAAGGTTATTGGAACAGAGACACGAGAAGCATACATGTTTTGGCTGCCCAGTGTCAAATACCACAAGACCAGTTGAATTATTTCAACAAAGATACATATGTCAGCTTGTAGATCAGAACTTTTATTTACAAAATGTTTGAAATTAAATTGAAACAAAGTTAGTATAATGGGAGGATCACTGACTCATATAACTAAACGATAATAAGGGCTTCTGGGACAATTGGTCTTCAAAACCCAAAAGCTACTGGACTTTGTTGAGTTACTCTATCTGCTGTATACCATTCACTGTCTTACACCAATTTTTGTTTAAACATTGGTCACAGCTATTACCAACTCTTAGTTTACATTCTGCAATCTTCAATACCAAAAAGCAGTGTTCCCTTTCTCTTAGTACTGCTAAAAATAAACTTTATTAAAAAAATTCTCACTTCTGTTTGTGGCTTTGTGCTAACTGAACAAATCAGGAGGGACAGTTGCAATTATTGCCCCAGTTTGGGTGAGGGGATAAATAGCAGAGAATGATGAGGAGGTGGTCACTGAACATGATGACACCTCCTGAGGTGGTTCATTGAGATGGAAACAGATCCCCAAAAGCAGGTGGGAGAGGAGGGCAAGGGTGCTACTTCTAGAATAAAGATAGAGTTGTGCCAATGTTTTTCACTGCAATCAAATGCAAGATTTTTTTCACATTTTTATCCAATTGTTCTGTGCTATTTAGAGACAGCTATAATGCAACTAAATGACTTATGAATGCCTAAATAGCACATCCTTTACATATTAGCTCCAGCCATAATGGGAAACTGGAGCATACATAACATAACTGGGCATGTTAGAAATTAATAAAGAGAAATGGATCTAGTAATAATGGGAGAATATAGAACATACAGACCAGGTATGTTAGAAATTTCACTCAAGTACTAGTAACAGAGGTCCCTAAAACAATGGCTTAAATAAGGTAGTTTTTCACATAAAAAATAGCCAGGCACAGACAAAATAGGATCAGCATGGCACCCTCATCTTTCTCAGGAAACTAGGTTCCTTTAATCTTTCCTGCTCTATCATTCTAGCTTTTCTGAAGTCCCACGCAAAAACTTCTGCTTAAGTTATTTGCTAGAATTTGGTTGCATAATTACACCTAGCTGCAAAAGAACCTGGGAAATGATTTTTTTTTTTTTATAACTGGACACAGTGCTGTACTAAAACAGATAATCAAACTTACTAAGAAAGAATAGTGGATGGAATTTGGGCAATCTCCGACTCAGTGAGTATGTTGTTTCAAAGCACTTAAAATATGCAATAGACCTGGAATGTAATAAAATATCATTGTTATAAAGCTGGTTTCTCTTTTAAAGGAAAATCAAATATATCTATATCTATCCCTTTCTATATGTATATAGATATAGATACAGATATAGATATAGAGTAGGCCCTTGGAGTTAGAAGCGGATTTTTTCTAACACCGATACTCATTTGCTAAGTAATGAGTGTGTGTGAAACAGTTGGAATGATCTATTTTGCTTTTCTATTTTAGAAAGAAATTAGTAACTACCTATCTATCTCATTAAGCTGTTAGAAATATGGATAGAATCTTGAATAACACTTAAAACAAGTTCCTAAGTAATTTTAATGATATAATTTCAAAGTTAAAAGGAAAAAGCCATGCACTGAATTAGTCTTTTAATGTGTCATCCTTTCCAGATAGTAAAATAAATTAATGACAATATCATCTAAAGAGGGGTAACTGAAAACTACCAAATGCTGTACAATTATTCAAGATCACATGTATTTATAATGCTTCATTCAAATTCACTCTTATAGCTCTTCAATGTATTTAGAGATTTTCCTGGAGATAGTGATAATATTATATTTACTGTTCAATTTAGTTAATGAAAATAAATAACAGAGTTATTTGAAAGTAATACAAACCAGTGCTAAGATAAATAAATTGAATTACTAGGCAGAAGCTTATTTCTTTATCATGTCCCAATGGGCAAATTAATTAGATTTTATTCTTAATTTTCAAAGTATTCTTAGAATAAATTATTGATGTTTTTATAAACATTGCTAAGGATATCTTGAAATGCATTATGCTCCTCAGCCAAATTGATAGACGCATTAGGGGAAAGGAAAAATTAATTCAATATAAATTTTACCTTGGTTAATTCCCCTTGCTAATATATTGCAAGTTGTACTACTTTCACCCCATGGAAACCCATCAGGCAGCTTAATCAAGCTATATTAATTGAATATAACAATATCTCTTTGTGTTATTAGAGTAATTCTATGTTTTTACCCTTCATAAAAATTTATATTCTCTTACCTCATTAGGGCTTTTGTTCTTTCTCCATTCTAACATAGAAGCAAATTTCCTTCCAGTCTGCTTTTTCCTCCTAGAAATTATACTTAAAGTTATGATCAATTTATTTTCACTGACTATATTCACACATTGCATGAATGCAGCATTATTCATTTAAAAATGTCCCTATTGTTGGACATTTACATTACTTCTGACATTTCACTATTAAAAATAATGTGAGTTGAATGTTGGTTACACATGGATTATTTCCTTATGTTAGATTTGCCAAAATGCCATTAATAAATCAAAGAACAGGGGGCATCTTTAAGGCTTTTAACCCCTATTGCCAAAAAATTCAATCAGTACTAAATGAAAATATCTAACTCACTGGCCCAAAGAATGTTGATTCAAAAATATTTATCATGTTCAATGTGCAGTATACTATGCTATAAATTGAGAATATATTTTACTGTAGACTCATGACTACCAAGGAGAGGAGAGAGGAGAGACACAATAGGAGCTGAGAGAGACATGAGTTTTTGCTAGTATTTTTGTTTTCAGTTTTTAGGTTGTGAGAGACCAACACTTTAAATATGTTAATTGGAATAAAATTTAACGGAGAGGTAGAAGATAAGGAGTGATGTGCTGACAAATGTCTAACATAATCTCGGAAAGTTTTTTAAGCACATATTTATTTAGTATTTGGTGATTTACATGGGGTAAATATTCCCACCATGGCCAATTTCCACCTACCGAATTGACACCATCTAATTTTCAAAATTCCTTAAAATTCACTCATCAGTTTTTGCAAGCCACTACAAGCTGGCTTCAGCAAACTAAGTAGATAACACCACAGAGTCAGAGCTGCTGAGAAGATATAAAGAAGAAAGGATGGAGATATAGAGAATTTAGCCTTCGATTAGAAGAGGGAAACCTCTTTAATTTCACTAGTGGGAAGTACATGATGGGCACAGATGTAATTTGATTTATGGATTTAGTGTCCAAAAGTCAAGAACTTGTCGTCTGGCAATATCTTTTTCCTTTGTGATGTCAAAAAGAAGAAATCTGATTAGAACAAGGTGGAAAAAGAGAGATGTTAAGAAAAATGTGAAAGGTAGATATGAGGATGCAAACTGATGGGACACACAGAAAGATAGCAGAGTAGGATTAGGAACCCAGCTGAGTTTAACGACTGAGAATTAATAGCAATTCCAAACAGATAAGTGCTATTCTTGTCAGAATGAGAAGCCCGCATTTGGAAAGGAGAAAGCAATGACCTGGTTTCATCCATAGTTGGGCATTTGTCAAAGAAATACAGTATGTAAAGATATAGAAAAATACAGAAAGAGAATTAAGGACATTGGGGAAACATGGTTAAAATGATGCAATATGGAACTGAATCTGGATAATGAGAGAAGTAAACAGGAAACTAGTAGATACGAATAAAATACAGGGATCAATAAGAAGAAGTCCCAGGGAAATTTTTCTCAATGAGATGTCGGTGGAAATAATAATAATACACATCAGCAAAATGAAAGAGTAGGAAGCTCTCAACACAGGAAAAAAAAGAAAAAAGGAAACCATCTGAACCAACTTCGCCAAAACTGGAGTCAAAAGTTTACAGCAATCAAACAGATGCTAAATCAAGAAAAATCTAACTTAAAGAAGGTAGGAAATCTTTGGGATATTTTGTCTGTGCTTTCCCTAACCCCTTCCCAGCTTTGTGGCAGTCCTGAAGATGGCAGCCCATGTTCCCAGTCTCAGACTCTGGTCCTTGGATCTGGAGGGAGCAGAGCAAATCTTATTTGCAGATTGTTGTATTTGTTTTAAACTGCCTGGGGACCTGAAGGACTGATGCAAGTCGATTGTCTGTTTTGTCTATCTCAGAACCTGCTTAGGGATGAAATGATGTGGGTATCACTTGAAAACATTGCAAGGCATCAAAAAATCTATATTTGTTTGGGCAAAAGATTATACTTGAGACATACAAGAGGCTTCTTAAGGCCTGGGGGGGGGGGGGAGAACCTAAAACAAAGTTTCTTTGGCTAATTAGCAAGGACATTCAAAGCACTTGAGTGTACTGGGAAATGAGAGCAACAAAGCATACTCAGGACAGGGCTTATGTTTAGAAAAGAACTGAAAAGACTCTAAGCTTTCACCACTGGCTCATCTATGGTCTCATTGAAGGCTGAGACAGAACTGTAAACAGCCTGGCTAAGTGTTAAAAGAGTGTCTTAGCCCAGAGCCAATTCACAAAGCATAAAAGAAGTGGCTTAGTTGTTGCTGTTCTTGTTAAGACTTCTGGCATTCAAAGAAATCTCGGTCAAAACACTGGCAAACCCAAGCTAAACATTCAGCAATCAAGAACAGCAAGCCCTGAGGAAGGGGAGAATATGATTTCCAGAATTACCACACTATATTATCTGAATGCCTGATTTTCAACAAAAAATTACACAGCATACAAAAAAGCAAAGTATGGTCAATTGATGGAAAGGAATAAACCAACTGACAGAAACCGTCCCTATGGAAGCAGACATTGGACTTACTTTACAAAGACTTTAAATCAGTGGTCTTAAATATGCAATATGCCAAAGAGCTGAAGGAAACCATGGACAAATAACTAAAAGAAACCAGGAAACCAATATATGAATAAAATGAAACTATTAATAAATAAAATTATAAAAAGAAACTAAGAAAAATTCTCCAGTTGAATAGTACAATAATTGAAATGAGATATTCACTGGAGGGGTTCAATAGCATATTTGATCAGGCAATTATATAACTGTATGCCAACAAATCAGATAACCTAGATGGATTAAACAGAATCCTCAAAACATTCAGGTCATCTGCTGACTCAAGAAGAAATAAAAACTCTCAACAGACCTAGAACAAGGAAAGAGTTTGAATGAGTAATCAAAAACCTCCCAACAAAGAAATACCCAGGACTGCCTAGCTTAACTGGTGAATTCTACCAAACGTTTAAAGAGTAATTAACACCAATGTTTCTCAAACTCTTTCAAAAAAGAAGAGGAGGGAACACCATAATCCATTCTATTAGGCTAGCATTATGCTCATACCAATGCCAGTCAAAGACTTTACAGCACCAGAAAACCCCAAACCAATATCCTTTATGAATATAGATGCAAAATCCTCAGCAAAATACTAGCAAGGCAAATCCAACAGCATATTAAAAGACAAACACCAAAATAACAGGGTCACTGTATATAGTCCTTGCCCCTGAATAATGAAAATGCAAACATTTCCTGGAAGCCCAAACCACTCTGTTCACACTGATTGATTCCCAACTTTTTCAATACAGTTGAGACAAAGCACAACCTTTTTGGATACAATATACATGTAAAAAAAAAAAAAAAAGCTGCAATGCTTTCATTGTGAAGACACTGATATAAAGCTGACATCCTCTGTATTAGCATTTTTTCCTCCTTTATACAATGATGTTTGTATTTAATGATCTAGTCCTAAGTCTGACTTCCTTGTACTCTTCAAGTAAACTTTTCTTTTTCTTTTTTCTTTTTTTTTTTGGTCAAAAGTATAGGAATCAGTTGTAAGGAAGCATATCGGATACATACAAACATTATCTTAATTCTGGAGTCTCATTTGATTTTTCTCAGAATCTATAGAAAACAGCTATATGATATAATTTGCATTTTATAGATGGACAAGAGGTTGAAGAACTCTAGGTATCTTAGTGCTGGATAAATGACTCTTGCTCCTAGTTTGGTGATTAAACTATAATGTCATATGTCAGGTTGATGGGTGCCTGCACCTATCTCTGTACTCTATACACATACTTTCCTTTTTACTTTATACTTTATACTTTTTACTTTATACTTCAAGGCTCTGGGTCATACCAAATGAAGACTGCAATTCTTACCACCTATACAGTCTCTTTCGGTATTTTTACCCAGTATCTAAAAGAATATGACCACACCACACATGTGGTCAGGATTTACCTGTGCCTACATGCTTTAAATGCGGCCAACAGAATGCACTTCACATAAGTAAATAAGCTCTACTGAAAATAAATGCCTTATTATAGTGATTATGAGCATCCTTTACAATAACTGCCTTCCACTCTCCTGAATGATACTTTGAATTTTTTATAATGAGGAGGAAGAAGCTAGCATCCTCTCTGAAAAAAATGCTCCCCTCTTGTGTGGCAGTTCAAGTAAAAAAAGTTGCTCTACATGAGCTTTCAGGCTCACTTCATAGCTGGGATATATGAGTGAAGCAGCAGAGCACAATAAGCTACAAGCTGGACTGAAGTCAGCACAACTTAGATTCACATTCCAGCTCTGCTACTTAGCAGTCTCTTCAGTATAAATAAATTACTTAAAATCATCTGTAAAATTATATTTTTTGAAAAGATTTTATTTATTTATTGGAGAGAGCGCACGCACATGGGAGAGAGAGAGAGAGCATGTGCACAGAGGGAGAGGGAGAGGGAGAAGCAGACTCCCCACCAAGCAGGGAGCCCAATGCGGGGCTCGATCCCAGGAACCCCAGCTCATGAGCTGAGCCAACAGCAGACGCTTAACTGGCTGAGCCACCCAGGTGCCCCAAGGTCATCTGTAAAATTTTATTACCTTTCTCATGACATTATATTAAAGATTACATGAGTTAACAATAGCAAATTACATAGGCATGTGCCCTAAATGTAATAGCTAAAAAAACTGAAATTAGTTATGCAATTTTCTATCTCTCTCAGTTATGACAGTTTGAGGTTCCATCTCAGAGTTGGGCACATATTATCATGCTCACCTGGTGTTTTTATGGGAATTAATTGAATGAGATGGTCCAGAGTCATATACCTTTCAACACAGACCTTAATACTTTAAGCTTAGTCTTAACTTTGGAAAATAATATCTGGTCTTACGTTTAGACTTTTTTTTAAAGCCATCCACCTCTGATGTGTGGGGCACTATATTGTTCTGTAATTTCATAATGTCAATGGGATGATGTTAAACTCAATGTGGCAATTGAGATAGTGACAGAAACACACATATACCGTTGTTTGAAGAAGATCATACATCATGGGGGCATGATTTTTTTAAAAGAAATCACAAATAGGAATTTTCTTAATCTGCTTCATTTTGATGTTATGTATACATATATATTGCATAAAGCACCAGGACTCATTATATATCTTACCCTTATGATTACAGAGAAAAGAATTAATGCAATTATTGCTTTGGGGAATGACACACATTTTCTATGTATGCCTGCCATATATGAAAAGAAGGATTTATACTATTTGTTAGATTTAGACAAACTATAGAGCAAAATATACAAATATTGATCTGTGTAATAGGTAACTTACCACAGCATGAGGGGTAGATTATCACCTGATAAGAATAAAGAAGGTTACTATCCAGATAATTCAGGTCAATATAGTACCTTGGCCTCAAGTATCCAAATAAAAATGCTCTAAATATTTTTAATCACATGAATAATTTTATAAGCTCTCCACTGTTCTCAGAATAAGTATTTTTTACAAATCATTGGGGAGAATCATGTTTTAGTGAGTATTTTGTTAAAGGTATATTGGGAAAATCATTTTAAACCCTAAATAAAGTATTTAGGGTGCCCCAGTGGTTCAGTTGGTTAAGCCTCTGCCTTCAGGTCAGGTCATGATCCCAGGGTCCTGGGATCGAGCCCCACATCGAGAAGTCTGCTTCTCCTTCTCCCTCTGCCTGCTGCTACCCCTGCTTGTGCTCTCTCTGTCAAATAAAATAAACAAAATCTTAGGAAAAAAAAAATCTAAAGTATTTAAAATAATTAAAGGTTATTATTTCTAATGTGTTGAAAAGGAAATATAACTTAATCATATATCTCACATCTAAAATAGGAAACTTTAAAAACAAAAAATGCTTTCTTAACTGGATGACTAATGCATAAAAAATGTACATTTTTCTTCAACTGGGAAGTAATTGATGAAATCAATTGTTCAGTAGTTGACATGCAGTTAAGATTTGCTAAGAGAGAAATACCTTGATCAATGAATAATGGTATTTCCCAGCTATCTGAGGAGAACTGACTGTCTCAACTGTAAATGAATTTAAAAGATCACCAGATTTATAATCACTAGATTTATGAAAAAAAAACAAAAAACAAAAAACCCACAACTCCACATTATCAAAGCTACCACCTGAGTCTTCAGTAATACCCAAGATTTATTTAGCATCTGATTTTTTTAAGGTACCAAATTAACAGAATGATAGTGCTGCTAATTTTTAGATTATCTCTAAATTTATCTTTTATTTCCCCTACCAAGGAGCATGGCACAATCAATTTATATTCACTCTACAACTCTTTTGTGGAGACAAAATGATTAGTAGGTAACTATTAGCAAGTTAATTTTATTTGCATGGATGAAAATTATTAAGTATTTTATGTTCTTGGGGTCTTTAGTGCAAATAACTAGCTTACCGTATATCAAGGACTCATGGATCTTTTTAAGAGCCTGGGAATATGCTGCTTTAGGAAATAATAATGTCTATATCTGGTTTCTGTCTCATCAAAATGTACTTACTGGAAGAATAATTTTCCTTGCATTAGCAAAATATGTGGAATGTTCAAAAGCAGTTTGAAGAAGGATGTTTCTTGTTTGAAAACAATTTTTGGCAGGAAGAATGTTTTATTACCTTCAAAATTTTACAAAGGTAACTTACAGAACTTTTACATGAGCGTGCTTTATTAGTAACAAAATCAATTATCAATTTTTCAAACTTTTCAATAAAACCTGTGAAGATTAAAAAATATCATTGATTGAAATATGTATATTTAAATTAATTCTAAGTTATATTTAATACTGTTTAGACTTATAGATTCTGATATTTTACTCTTAAATAATAACCTCTGACCAGAAACTTTTTGGCTAAATTTGTGCTTTTCTATCTTCCTGAATTTTTGGGCCAAGATAGCCATGAAATTTAAAATCAAAGAAAGCCCTTCACCAGCTATTTTTTTCTTAATTTATAATTTTTTACTTAGGTGAAGTCCTTTAAAGAGTACATGCCTTCATTTTTAAAGATATGTCTTAAAATATAAATGTCGGGGCACCTGGGTGGCTCAGTCAATTAAGCATCCTGGGATTGAGCCCTGAGTTGGGCTCCCTACTTGGCAGGGAGTCTGTTTCTCCCTTTCCCTCTGCCCCTCCCCCCTACTCATTCTCTCTCTCTCTTTCTCTCTCAAATAAATAAGTTCTTTAAAATGAAAAAATAAAATATAAATGCAAATGGTAAAACCACTATGTTTTCTTAAACTCAACTAAGGAATGCATGACTAATAGTGTGTCCTTATCTCAAAGATGGTTTGGCTAGAAAAGGCCTCCTTGGTAGTAGGGTCTTAATTGTTGGAAGAGTTAAAGAAAGGAATTACACAAAAAAACAACCCTGACATTTTCATTTTGTGGAGGGCTAGGTCTGAAGTGACATAACTGAGGAAGCCTTAGACTGCATAAACAATTAAGGGCCAATTTCTGTAGAGAAATAAAATTCAAATACCAATATCTTTAGAAAGCAATAGAAGGCTTTATCTGGTTTCAATTTTATTTTACTAAATTTATTTCTGCCTCTCAAGTGGAATGTATCTGGGAGAAAATAAGTCATTATCCTACTTATCATAAAACTCCTTGTCTAATCCAACTCATAATAAGTTTGGCAAATGATGCTGACAAGGCTTTTGAACATACTATGTTTTGTTCCCTTAATAGACACTCAATAAATATCTGTTAAATTGAATTGAATTGTTTGGGTGAATGAAGTTCGCTTATTCTTTTTACAGTTCTCATAAAGATTATTTACAAAAATCTTCTGAGACAAACACTGATCACTAGTCTTTTCAAAGTTGATTCAGAAAAGTTTTCTATATTTGTCATTAAAAGTTAGATGACATGGAAAGTAACCGAATTCACAAATGTCACTGCAAATAGCAGTCTTATCTCTGGCTGCTTACTGTCTTGCCTTCAAATATCTAGTCACTCCAGGATATTCTTCCCATTTACTATATATTTTATTATGTTTATTTACATCACATATTAAAAGTATAATATGTGTTGTCATATAATGCTTAATTTTATAGCTCCCTAGATGAATTTGATAAGCTCCTTTTACATTGGATCCCCATTAAAACCAAGGATCTATGAGGCGCTAAATCAACCATTCTCCAAAAGTCAAAGAGGAGAAGCTGAACAGTGGTGCCATAGTAGAGAGAAGATGAAGAAAGTTGGAAATACATTATTTGGAATTACAGTCAAGGGATACAGTAATACCATGTGACAATTTGTGTTGTTTATAGTGCTTCTGATGCATGCAAAAGTAAACTATATTAGTGCTTCCCAATTTTTGTTCATGTCATGGCTCACAAAAGGTGATAATATTCTCATGGCATGCTGATGCAAACTGAAGGGAATTTGGGGGCATCTAAATGGACCCCAGTGGGAAAAAATAGTATTTTCTTATACACACACATACACACACACATACACAATTTAATATGTATGAAGGGAGATTAAATTTGGCTGCTGCTGCAATCTGTACCCACCAGGAGCTCCATCCACTCTGCCTCACTGCCACCTTCCCTGTGAGCCTTCCCTTAGCCTAAACACAGTGCTTCCTGGATTCCCTGACTGCTCTTCCCAGATCTCGTCAGGCCCATTGGACACGATGGGCAGTTGAGCCTATGTAGCTGCAGCTATGGCGGGTGTTTAGATGGGAGAGCCTCTCTTTGGCCTTGCTAACTGTAAAGGAGCGTAGCAAATCCTTTCATATTGTTTGCCTCTGTTGACCAAGGATTTTGCTTTTAGACTTCCTTGATCATGCTGTCTTTGGAAGAGGCTTCAGTGAAGTTATTACAGGTAGAGATAGAAGGCCAGGCGTTGGGCTCTAACTTGTCTCTAGGGGAATGAAGGGATCTCAAGGTCTTACAGCACACCTTAATCCCTCCATGGCACTACCATAAGAAAACTCTGAATCACTTAATGCCAACAATTAGATTACATCCTAAATAAACTATTTTTCTAGGGTCCATGGATTATAACAATGAGGAAGGTTTTGGAAATAATTAAAATATATGATACCTGTAAGATGTCACCAAACCCAAACAAACCAAATGAAATACACTAATAAGCAATGTCAAATTTACTAATGACCAAGTATATATCCTATACTCTGATTTAGTGTGACATCCCTTTTGGTCAGTGGTCTCAAAGCTTGTTTTAGCTTTCACTGCACATTGCAATCATTTGGGTAGACATTTTAAAAGACTAATTTCAGGGAATCAACCCAGAAATTGTAACTTAATTGGTCTTAGGTGGGACTCGATAATAGATATTATTTTAAAGATTTTATTTTTATTTATTTGAGAGAGAGTGAGAGCAAGAGATATCACAGAGGGAGAGGGAGAAGCAGACTCCCCACTGAGCAGAAAGCTGGACGTGGGGCTCAGTCCCAGGACCCTGAGATCATGACCTGAGCGGACAGCAGATGCTTAACCAGTTGAGTCACTCAGGCACCCCCAAAATAGATATTATTGTAAAGCTTACCAGGTGATGCTAATAGGAAACCATTATTTGGGAACCACTGCTTTAAACTTTTCTGTTTTCTCCTTTCCCCTCTACCAGGAAGTAACGGGATATTCTTAAATCTCTTTTTTCTGCAATGTCCACCCACTCTCTCTCCAGGATCCCTTCCTCTCTGTATTCTAATGATAAGCTTCTGCACTGTACATTAGGGTGGAATTTCTTTTTCTCAATATCCTAGGTACTAGCAGACACATAATCCCTGGAGACCAAGTAGCTTATCAGGGTACTGCAGTGTGCTATATCCTACAAAAGGAAGCTCCCTGTCCACTCCACACATCTTGTCCTAGATAATTTTTCAAGTTTGAATTCTTGACAAATCTAACAAAATAAAGTTGCATCATTGAGCTTCTATTCTTGCTCTTTCCTTAACTTGACCTACAGCTGAACTGGTTGCTTAGCTTCTGAGGCGCTGGTAATAGTAAGACACCATTGATTCTGTACTAATTTTAGGTGCTCTTTTCTTTTCCTTCAAACATATACACATAAATCTTTGATGATACATCAGTGGAGCTTTTTCATACACAACTGCTAAGTGGTTCTGTAATAAACAGACCAGATCTAGAATAGAAACATTGTTGACACTCATTGAAGACATCAGTTGCTGGAACCAAGCATTTAATGTCTGGCTTCACAGACATTTCACAATTAAAGTCCTACATGGAAGGACAGAAGAAAGGAAGGGAAGAAGATAGGAGAAAAGGACCGAAAGAAAGAAGGGAGAACGGGAGGACTGAAGTACAGAGGAAGGCAGGAAGGAAAGAAGAGGAAAATAAAGAAAGAGAAAAAAGATTTTATAGATTTTAAATTATCGAAAAGGATATGGTACAACAACTTGTTAAACCAAGTCCTGTTAAACATTAAGAGTATAGTTCTTGGTAATTCAAGTCAAATAAATATTGTGCATAACAATAAAAAAAAGAAATTGCACTTTTCTAGATTATGGTAAATCTACACTGGTAGTTTTATGTAGCCATGGAAACCATGCGTAAGCTCATAAAATTATTTTCACATAAATTTGTTTTACAGTTTATAAAAACACTTTCATAGTTATAAAGGGGAAATGAATCTGTCATTCAGAGTGGAAGAAATAAAAGCTAATGTAGTGCTCTGTACATTTATATGTGTGCTACATATTATAGCTGCGAAATGCATTCCAATGATGAAATCATGAAAAAAAAATGGGGACACTAATGATCTACTTATAAGGTTTATGTGATCTTACTTTTTTCAATTAGGACAATAGTTTCTGAGAAAAGCAACTAATTTAAGGAAACTAAATTATTGTGCTTGAAAGAACTATGTGTTCTGAATAAAATTTGATGACACTATTTTTTTGTGTTTTATGACTTGGGAGAAATACCAAGATACAAAATACCATCTGTATGTAGACATTAAAAAGACTGACCAGTTATTTGTTCTACTTTGTAGAGTGTAAAATCATCTTTGCTTTAAAAAGCAAATTAGCGAATAGCAATTTTTCATAAGGTAAACAGCACGATTACCAAACTTACAGTTGAAGAGGGCTTCTTTACCTACCTTAGCATATGTTCATTTTTATTGCCAATACTTTTTGAACCTTTGATTTATTGAAAATGTTACCTTTGTAGCAATATTAATTCTTGTGATCTATCCCATAAATTAAGTTGAAAAGTAGAAGAAAAAATGTGATTATAATGAATTATCTCTTGGGGCACAAGGGTGGCTCAGTCGGTTAAGTGGCGGGCTCTTGATTTCGGCTCAGGTCATGACCTCAGGGTTCTGGGATGGAACCCAGAGTCAGGCTCCGTGTGGAGCCTGCTTGAGATTCTCTCTCCCTCTCCCTCTGCCCTTCCCCTTGCTCATGTGCTCTCTCTCTCAAATAAATAAATAAATCTTAAAAAAAAAATAATGAATTATTTCTAGTACAGGTTTCCCCTGCTGTCCAAAAGTAGAGTGTTCCTATGAAAGTTTTCCTAAGCTGAAATGATATAAAGCAAAGAAACAATTACCACTAATTTATATGTAAAATTTTCTGAGCATTCCCAGCCCCGCAAAATTACCTCTCTTAGGCTTTTCTGATACCTTAGAACACATCTTACTAATGGATGCACAAAATAAATTGAGATAAAGCATTGATGCTCATAGACATAGTGCAAGGCTATGGCAGCTTGATGCTGAGATACCGAGTGTGGTTCCCGGGGAAGGAGCTCCAAGGTGCCATTCTCTGCTCTGGGCATGTGCTGCCTATATAACAGCCTGCTGTAAAACAAATGCTGAATGCTATTTTTGTCTTTTTTGTCTTTTTTTCATAAAAGCAAAATTCCTCTCCGAATTTCTTTTGGTTAGTGAAAACAGGTACTAGTGTGGGTCTTTGTAAAAGCAAAGGGGTGGAACATGAACTTTGGAAAAGCAGGGGATTTACCTGTATTTGTCATTGTTGTCTGGCAAGTATTACTCTTCCTAACCTTAGAATTTATATAGTCCCAGATGTTTGCTTTGAATAAAATGTCTGATTCTTCTGATGCAGTAATATATCTGCAATAAAACTTATAATTATAGGGTATTACTTTTCGCTGGATGAAAAATAAATTCTTCAGTAATAACAATCCCACTATGGCATAAGTCTTTCTGTAGCCATTCAGAATTGTATTGCCATTTTTTAAGGAAGAAGAGACAAAAATGCCACTTTGAAAAGTAATTCTTTGAAATGCACTGTAGGGAAAACAAAATCATGTTCAATGTATTCTGTGCCATTGCTTCTGTATATGCAGTACTTCTGTCATTGTTAACTTTTGTCATTCACTGCTATATATTATGAGGACATTCCTTTATTTTTCTGATACTGGCAGCCTGCCTGAGAAATGTTACAGTATTAAATTAAGTTTGATCTGAAGAGGTAGCTAATTAAAGATCACTGGAAATACCCCAATTTCCCTGAGACTGTCCATATCTATGTGGACTAGGAAGACAGTTAGGGAATCTGTCTCTACCATGGCAAGGTACTTACTAAATGCTTTGAGAACACTGAGCAGCAGTTTCAGAAAGATTCTAGAGAACTGTTGCCATTGTCCAACCTGTGAAATCTTCTTGAATTTCTATTTCCTTCTTGGCATGATTAGAGTTTTGATTAGATTATCTTCAAGGTCCTTTGCATCCATGATACTCTTTGTTGATGCAAAAAAAAAAGTTTCAATCCTAACAAGCTTCAAATGATACTGTCCTAGATCTACATTCTTTCTAGAAGCCTGAGGCACTGATAGTCCTCTTTTATCACAATGTTGAATTTCAAAGAGAATCACAGGGCACCTGGGTAGCTTAGTAGGTTAAGGATCAGACTGTTGATTTCACCTCAGGTCATGATCTCAGGGTCATGAGCTCGAGTCCCACGTCAGGCTCAGGCACTGGGCATGGAGCCTGCTTAAGATTCTCTCTCCCTCTACCTCTTCCCACCTGCTCTCGCACATTATCTCTCTCAAAAATAAATTAATTAATTAATTTAAAAAAAGAGAATCATATAGGCATTTCTACAATCAACATTTGAGGTCATTTTATTTTATTTTATTTGAGAGAGAGAGAGCATGAGCGAGAGCATGAGCAGGGTGAGGGGCAGAGGGAGAGGGAGAAGCGGACTCCCTGCTGAGCAAGGAGCCTGATGTGGGGCTTGATCCTGGGACTCGCAGATAAAGACCTGAGCCGAAGGCAGGCACTTAACCGACTGAGCCACCAAGGTGCCCCATTTGAGGCCATTTGAACGTGCTAATTATAGAAATTCAGAAAGGCAAATGTCTAAATAGAAAAAATTCTCAGAAAGCAGAAGTTAATTATCACCTGGTCCAAAAGACCAAAATACTTTGCTGAATCTTCCTTGAAAAGAACAAAGTAGAAAACAGAATAGGGTTCCATGATTTACCAATTAGAAAGAATGAAGACATTTAAAGAGTTGATAAAGGATAATTTGCAGATACAAAAAAACAGTCACAGTGATAATTCCATAGATGACCAGACAGGAAGAATTTTGGGAAAGAAGATGCCTTGAATGGTAATAAAGAAGATAAGAGAGTAAATGGCAAATTCTAACAGTATTTCATTAACCCAGTTTCTTTAGACCTGGTAGTATTTTTCCAACAATATAATAGGCAGAGGAATGAGAAAGTCTAGAATAGTAGAAAAAGGGAACAAATTCCTGATTGGAGGCTGTTGGCATGGGCAAAGCATAAATGGGCTAAGTAGAAGTGGGGCATCCTATATGATTGGTTAGAGGTACGTACTTAGCTCTCTCTGGTTCGTCCTAAGTTGAAAGCTGGTATAAAAATTAGATAAGCTGTCAGTTTTGAATTAGGTCCGGATCTTGAGGCCAATCATTACAGGATTATTGTTTGGCTTTCTGGATTGTTGCTAGAAATGGTGGTCTTACTTCCTACAAGTCTGACTTACAGATACTAAGTTGGCTTCCTGGGTGGTTACTGTACAAAGGTTGGTTTCCTGGGCTGCTTGCTGCAGACTGTGGACCAGAGTTATGTTTCTTTTCTTTTTTTTTTTTTTTTTAAAGATTTATTTATTTATTTTAGAGAGAAAAAGAGAGAAAGAGCTGGTGGAGGGGGAGAGAGGGAGAGAAATCCTCAAGCAGACTCCCCACTGAGCACAGAGCCCAATGCGAGGCTCAATCCCAGGACTCTTAGATCATGACCAGAGCCAAAATGAAGAGTCAAGACGCTTAACTGACTGAGCCACTCAGGTGCCCCCAGAGTTGTATTTCTGCATATGTTTGGCCATTGTCCATTTATATATTAAGTCTGTCAACATTTTCATATAAATTACTTTGTTACCTTTCTATGATACAAATTCATTACACAATTTCTTTTTTTTTTTTAAGATTTTATTTATTTATTTATTAGAGAGCGAGCAAGAGAGAAACAGCATGAGAGAGGAGAGGGTCAGAGGGAGAAGCAGGCTCCCCGCTGAGCCGGGAGCCCGATGTGGGACTCGATCCCAGGACCCTGGGATCATGACCTGAGCCGAAGGCAGTCGCTTAACCAACTGAGCCACCCAGGCGCACTCACTACACAATTTCTTAATGCTAAACTAGACAGAGATGAAGCAATTGCCTACTTACTACTTCTAAAAACCACAATACTAAAACAAAAATAAATTCTTTATTTTCCAATTTTATGTTACTGAAAATCTGAACAGACTTCATTATAGCTTTTGTTAACTCTGATAATTTAAAATATTTTCTGTGATTTTTTTTTTCATGTATGTGGAATTTTTCTGAGTACAATAGTATGGCCACTCTTCCACAATTCATAAAATACTCCAGATACAAGGTTATTTGGCAGAGTAGTATAATGTAAACTTGTTTGTTAGACTTATGGAGTAACATATAGGTTTGAATTATTTTTAAATATTGCATGTATACATGAATTCATAGCATATTGCTTTCTTTATTATTATTGTCCATGTGGGTACTAGAAATGAATAGTGGAGTAGGATAGCTATCATTATAGTATAATTCTGCTTGCTTATATTTTTATTATTTTTTGAATTGCATGAATTGCACTGAATATTTTTTTTAAACAATTGCAATGCACACACTTCAACAAGATTTCACTGGAGGTATTTTCACTTGATGTATTTAATTAGATGCCCCCGTTAATGGTGAGTATGGGATATAGTACAGAGTCAGTGATAAATTTTTAAATACATTTTACATATATAAACATTAAAATAGTATTTTATTTTGAGGGTAAACAAACCTATTGATCAAATGGTGAAGATACACCACTGATAATTTTATGGCCACATACACATTTTAAGAAACCATGGACAATCTTTTAAGAGACTGAATTCTAAGATGGCATTCTTTAAAAAAAAATATGTGCACAACATATTATTTTGTGATCCTCATGAAAGATTACCACAGCTAGCTGCAAATTCTGCCCTTTGTTATTTGGTGGAAAGATAACTGACATTGTGCATTTACAAAGGACAGTGGCAATTTGTCTAATCAAAATTTTAATTAACCTCATTGTAGGTTTTGAAATGTTTAAATATTTCCATTTTTTAAAAAAAATATTTCTTCATTTATTTTTCCATTCATTGCTTCTTTAGTCTCTATTCTGCATCTGTGCACTAAAGGAACTAGAAAGAAAAGAACAAAGCCCAAAGTTAGTAGAAGGAAATAAATAACAAAGATCAGAGCAGAAATAAATGCAATAGACACTAAAAAGACAATAAGATAGATGAAACTACATGCTATTTTTTTAAAGATAATCAAAATAGAAAAACTTTTTTATATTCACCAAGAAAAAAAGGGGACTTAAATAACTAAAATTAGAAATGAAAATGGAAACATTACAACTGATACCACAGAAATAAAAATGATCATAAGAGACTACTCTGATCAATCATACACCCCAAAATTGGACAACTGAGACTAAATGGATTAATTCCTAGGAACATACAAACTACCAAAACTCAATCATAAAAAAATAGAAAATTTGAAGAGACCAATTATTGGTAAGGAGACTGAATCAGAAATTAAAACTTCCCAGCAAAGAAAAGTGACCAGATGGCTTCACAGGAAAATTCTACTAAACATTTAAAGAAGAAGTAATACTAGTCCTTCTCTAATTCTTCCAAAAAATAGAAAATACACTTCCATATTCATTTTATAAGGCCAGCATTACCTTGGTACCAAAGCCAGACAGGAATACTACAAGAAAAGAAGATTACAGGCCAATATCCCTAATAAAATAGAAATAAAAATCCTCAACAAAACAGCAAACTGGATTCAACAGTACATTGAAAGAATCAGGGGTGCCCGGGTGGCTCAGCTGGTTGGGCATCCAACTCTTGATTTTGGCTCAGGTCATGATTCTCAGGTCCTGGAATCAAGCACCACATCGGGCTCTGTGCTCAACAGGGAGTCCACTGGAGGATCTCTCCCTCTCCTTCTGCCCCTCCCCCCACTTGTACATGCTCTTTCTCTAAAATAAATAAATCTTAAAAAAAGAAAAGGAATCATACTCCATGCTCACGTGGAATCTATTCCAGGGATGAAAGGATTGTTCAACATCTGCAAATCAATTAATGTAATACACCACATTAACAAAATGAAGGATGAAATTAAATGATAATCTCAATACATGCAGAAGAAGCATTTAACAAAATTCAACATCCATTTATGATAAAAACTCTCAACAAAGTGGGTATAGAGGGACAAGCCCACAGCTAACATACTAAATGGTGAAAAGCTGAAAGATTTCCTCTAAGATCAGGAACAAGAAAAGTATGGAAATTCTCATCACTTTCATTCCATAGTACTAGAAGTCCTCACCAGAACAATTAGGCAAGAAAAAGACAAAAGGCATGATGCTATATATACAAAACCTTAAAATCTCCACCAAAACCTGTTAAACTAATAAACAAATTTGGTAAATTTTCAAAATATAAAATATAAAATCACTATATAAAATTCAGTTGCATTTCTATACTTATGCCTAGCAGGAGCTGTCAGAAAGAGAAATTACAAGATTAATCTCATTTACATTAATATAAAAAAATGCTTAGGAATAAATTTAACCAAGAGGATGAAAGATCTATATATGGAACACTAACTATAAAACATTAATGAAAGAAATTTAAGACACAAAGAGATGGAAAACATTCTGTGCTCCTGGATTGGAAAAATCAATATTGTTAAAACATCCATATTACCCAAAGCAATCTACAGATTCAGTGCAATCACTATCAAAATCCCCATGCAATTTTTCACAGAAATAGTAAAAACAATCCTAAAATTTGTATGGAACCACAAAAGATGTAGAATTACCAAAGCAATTTTGAGAAAGAAGCACAAAGCTGGAGGCATCACACTTCTTGATTTCAAAGTATATTGCAAAACTGTAATAATCAAAACAGTATAGTATTATCATAGACTAATACATACAATGGAAAAAAAAATAGCCCAGAAAGAAACTTTTGCATATATGTTCAATCAACTTAAGAAAAGGAGCCAAGAATATACAATAGGGGAAGGATAGTCTCATTTATAATTATGTTGGGAAAACTGGATAGGCATGGGCAAATAATGAAACTGGACCCCTATCTTATATTATACACAAAAATCAACTCAAAATAGATTAAAGACTTACGTGGAAGAACTAAAACAATAAAACTCCTAGAAGAAAACAGGGGTAATCTCCTTGACATTAGTCTTGTCAATGATTTTTTGGATTTGAGACCAAAAGCAAAGACAACAAAAGCAAAATCAACAAGTGGAACTATTCAAACTAAAAAAAAGCTTCTGCACAGCAAAGGAAACCCACAGAATGAGACAAATATTTGCAAATCATAAATGTGATAAGAGATTAATATCCAAAATATATAAAGAACTCATACAACTCAATAGCAAAATAACAATCTGATAAAAAAACTGACAGAGAAACTGAATTGATATTTTTCTAAATAAGACAACAAATGGCCAACAGGTACATGAAAAGGTGCTCAACATCACTAATCACCAGGAAAATGCAAATCAAAAACCACAATGATATATCACTTTACATCTTTTAGAATGGCTATCATCAAAAAAAGACAACAGATAACAAGTGTTAGCAAGGATATGGAGAAAAAAGACCCCTCGTGCACTACTGGTGGGAATGTAAAATGGTGCATCCACTATGAAATATAGTATGGAGGTTTCACACACACACACACACAAATAGAAATAGAAATACCATATGATCCCATTTCTGGGTGTACATACAAAGGAAATGAAATCAGGATATTGAAGATATATCTGTACTCTCATGTTCATTGCAGCATCATTTACAATAATGAAGATATATAAGCAACTGGAGTGTCCATAAACCAATAAATAAATAAGGAGATGTAATATATTTACACAATGGAATATTATTCAGCCATGAGAAAGAGGGAAATCCTGCCATTTGTGATAACATGGATGAAGCTTGGGAGCATTATGCTGAGATAAGTCAGAGAGAGAAAAATAAATGCTGTATGATATCATTTATATGTGAATTCTAAGAAAGCTGAACTAATGGAAACAGAGGAAAATGGTGGTTATCCTATTCTGGAAGCTGGGGAGTTGGGAAGATATTATCAAAGGGTACAAAGTTGTAATCAGAAGATTAGTAATGTACAACATAGTGATTACAGTCAACAATACTGTATTATATGCTTCAAATTGCTAAGAGAGTAGATCTTAAATGTTCTCACCAAAATAAACAAACAAAAGCTATGGTAATGGATATGTCAATTAACTGAATGAGAGGAATCTTTTCACAATGTATATGTATATCAAATCACCATGATGTATACTTTACTCATCTGACAATTTTATATGTCAATTATACCTCAATAAAGCTGAAATTTAAAAAAAGACATGATTAAGTGTATTATATAAACTATGATTAGATCCTGATTATAAAAATGTTATAAAAGATTTTTGGAATAACTGGGGCAATCTAAACATGTGCAGATCATTAAATAATAATAAGAAATCATTTAAATTCTTAGGCTCTGATAATGGTATTGCAATTCTATAAGAAAGTGTCATTTTTAAAAGATTTTATTTATTTATTTATTTATTTATTTATTTATTTATTTATTTATTTATTTGAGAGAGAGAGAGAGCACCACCGGGGGGGGGGGGAGAGGCAGAGGGACAAGCAGACTCCCTGCTGAGCAAGGAGCCTTACTCGGGGCTGAATGCAGGGCTGGACGTGGGGCTGGATGCCAGTCTGGACACCAGGCACCATCCAAGGATCCTGAGATCATGACCTGAGCTAAATTCAGATGCTTAACCGACTGAGCCACCCAGGCACCCCAGAAAAAAAAAAATTTTTTTAAGAGAAGCGTATCGCACTGCATTGTGAAGGATCGTGATGCCTGCAACTATCTTTAAAATAATTTGGGAATAATAAAAATGTAATATCCATTTGCAATCACCTATGAAGCAAATATGATGAGATATTAATTCTTACACTTAAGTAGAGGATATGTGGGTGTTCACTATATTATGTTATGTAATGGAAAATTTTTGAAACATAACAAAAACTAGAAAGACAAAGACAAAAGAATGGGAAAAAAATAAGCTCCATTTCTGATATGATGGCACTAGGCTGAGGCATCCTTGAGCAACTGATCCTGTCCTGGGAGTGTGGATGGGAGCTGAAGATGGTGGAGTGCACTAGAAAGTCTGAATTCTATTCCCAGACCATCCATCCTTCTCAAATGAGCCTGGACTTTGTCTGTGAAATGTCCTGTCCAAAGACCAGGATGAGAATGTAAGGAGGATAGAAGGTTGCTCCACTTCTTCTGCTGAATACAATTTAAAAATAGAGAACTTACAATAGTCAAATATAATTTATAGAGCATGGAAATCAGATGTAAAGTATTCAAAGCAGCCTAAAGTGCCTTTCTAAAAGACACAATCATCCTGCTCATTCCATAAAATCTGTTTTTTTTTTCCATTATATCTATGTCACTGTTTCCTAGCTTCCTATACAGATCTAAGAGAAATGTTAGAAAAATCTGGTATCTTTTATAGTCAGATTTGGAGATCATTTTAGAAAAGGTGGAGGGGGATTATTATTCATGGAAATGCATCCGTTATAACCAAATGATTCTTATTGCCCTACAACTTAATATTCTACTTGTATTTTGTATCTTAGTCTCTTCTTACCCGAATCATGAATGTCTCTAAACTTTCAAGACAATTAAGCATATGATAATATTAAAAGGTAAAGAAGTAAAATATAGTCCCTGACACTGAAACACAGTACTAGAAAATCTCTGGATATCTTTTCACTTAATAACAAAGTATCAAAATAGTTAAGAACATTTTCATTGGGTAATTCTATGTGATCAAATTAAGAGCTAAGAAAGCAAATCAAGTGCCCTGTGAATGAATGCCATTGCAAACAATTCATATCTTTAAAATTAATCTTATTACTTGGGAAAATTTTTCCATGCTAGAATTAAAAAGGAAAAAATAGTCATAGCAACCTACTTTTATAATCCCCTTCTTCATGAAGATTAGCCAAAATGTTATTTTCTACCCAACTTGTTCTAATGCTTTCCTCTCAGCTTCAATCCTTCATGCCACTGCCCATCTCTCACGACAACTCCTCTGAATATATAATCGCACTAAGTCCTTGCTTGCTGCCCATCCTGTAAGGGACTTTTCATGCATAATTATTGGCCTCAAAATATTGGATTCTTCTTTAGAAAACCCAATATATCAGAGACATATCATATCTTTTCTGAGAATTCTTAATCTACTTTAAAGAAGTCCCTTTTCTGATCAGATGAGTGAAAGTTTAGAAAAAAATAGTGGAAGAATAAATGATACACATTTTTTTCAATTCATTAAAACACATTCCTGACTATGACATAATTGGAGCTTTTGCTACAAAGTTTATTCCTCTACAACAGAGTAAGCAGTTTCAAGTACCCTTAACACCTGCTAAGAAGCAGTATTTCTCTGGTATTTCTCAGCCAACTACAGCATACTTCAGGGGGAAAAAAAAGTTTTTTCAAATTTTCCTAGTTAGAGGTTTAAAACTTTCCTTTAACTAGAACCTGAACTAAGTACTATGAAATAAGAAAAAGGCAAAAAGGGTATGGAAAATTTATGCTTTGGAGTTTTTATAAAGGTTCAAATGTCTGTTTTTCTCTCTTTTCCAGAAACCAGGGTGCTTGTAAGTTCCCATGATTTTTCTGGTCTAGTAAGTTCCTTCACTGTCGTAAAATGGAGGTCTCACAAAATGTTATCTGTGACAATAAACTGACTCAGAGATAATCCAAGGCAAAGCAGTCCAAATAATTTCTATTTCATACTCACATATACAGATATCTGATATTCTTCTGCTATTTCTGGGACTGTATTAATTACTGCAGACCAATCTATCCATAAATCAGGATTTTGCCACATTTCATGATCCTGTTATGTGTCTAGTAGAATTTAATTTGAAATTTATTTCCTTTTTGACTAATGCATACAGGCACTGTTCTTGCTTTTATTTTAAATTATATTTTCATAAGTAATTAGAAATCTAGGAATCTAGAAAATTTTAAATTTTAAGATCAATTTTATATCTCAAAATTCAGCAAGGATTCCAGTGCACAAATTCCTGGTATTAGTCATTGCTGATATTATCAATGTCTGTTTCTTTTGCATCAGCTAACTTAGTAAGCTCTCTTCAAAACCATCTTATTTTTTCAGTTGATCTTATAGATTTTCTAGGTAGATGATGATATAATGTGCTTGCCTACAGAGATGACCTATTCTTTTACCTAGTGATATGCTTACTTTGTTCCTGATATTATTGTGAGTGCCTCTAATATGTTCTATTTAACATTATGGCTGGTTGTTTTTATTCTAGATAAATATGATTAATCATTTTAATAAACTTACTTTTACTGAGAATAAATGCTGAATTTTATAAATGCTTTTAAGCATCTAAATAGATGAAAAACCTTTATTTTGTGTTTTTATAAAATCTTAGGGCCACTTGATATAGATGCAATTACTATACTGCACCATTTTTATTTTTTACTATCATGCAGAATTTGGGTAACATTTTATTTAAGATTTTGTATCTCTCTTTGTGAGACTGATTTCTACTGCTGTTTTGTTTTTATTCTTGTTATTAACTCTTTTGGTTTTCACTATGAATGCTATAAAACAATTTTTAAAAGAATTGGGGAGTTTTCCATCATTTTTTAAAAAGATTTTATTCATTTATTTATTTGAGAGAGAGAGAGAGAGAGAGCACATGAGAGGGGGGAGGGTCAGAGGGAGAAGCAGACTCCCCGCCGAGCAGGGAGCCCGATGCGGGACTCGATAATGGGACTCCAGGATCATGACCTGAGCCGAAGGCAGTCACCTAAGCAACTGAGCCACCCGGGCGCCCCAGTTTTCCATCATTTTATATTGGTAACAGAGCATATAAAATGTAAATCATCTGATCCTTAAAAATAGAAATATACGATGTGTGTTTGGTGGTGGAGGGTAGTACCAGTTTCTTCCCTGACATTTAAAATTACTATGTCTCACATCTAGTTGTATATTACTGAATACATTAAAATATAGCACTAATGGGAATGTTCTGCAAATGTAAATTTTCATTAAGATATAAAAATATTTGAGATAAATAATGGGAAAGAATTCACCATTATCACTGTTAGATCCATTTGTCTTTTCTTGGGGCTAAGTGATAATGTCTTTTACATTATTATGCAATAGCTACAACTCTGCTAGGTTTCATACTTTCAGTATTTATATAAAATTGGTTTAATTATATATGTTTGATTTGATCCAATATTGGCCATTACTTTTTTTTTTTTTTTTTTTGGAGAGAGAGTGAGTGTGTGTGTGAGGGAGAATCTTGAGCAGGCTCTGCACTGGATGTGGTAGGGGAGGAGTGGGGGCGCTCAATCTCACAACCCTCATGACCTGAGCCGAAATCAAGAGTCAGACACTTAACCAACTGAGCCACCCAGGCACCCCTTGGTATTTTAATTTTAATTCAACTGAACTTCAACTAAACTTTTTCTTGAAGTTATGAGCCATGTATTTTCAAAAGTTATGTTACAGATTTTCAGAACCTTGTTATATCTGAGAATTATTTCCTAGCCTATGTTTCCAATAATGTGCTATCATGTGGTTGAAAATACAAGACTTGGGTCAAACATCAACCTCCACAAGTCTGTGCTGCTTCACTGTCACCTGGTACTAAGTTAAGTGGAACGGCAGATTGAGGAGAACTCTTACGTATGTAAGATTTTACTTTGCTTTTGAAATTCGAAAGTGTAACCAAGATTTGTCTAAACATTAGTTCTCTTCGTATTGATTATGCCTGGAAACAGTGAAAATTTTGAATCTAAGGATTTTGATTTTCACTTCAGAAAGTTTTTTCCTTCTCTTTTATTTTTAAGCCATATATTATCACTACATTCAATTTGTTCCAGCTTCTTCTTTGAAAATACCTCTAATACAATGAATCTCTAAAGTGTTCTTTTTATCAGTCATCTCTCTCCCATGACTTCCCCAAATCTTCTCCCTTGAATTCTACCATTGATTTTCATGTTTATTATCTACATCATGGATTTCATTCTTAGTACTGTCTTAGTCAGTTCAGAGTGCTATAACAAATATGCCATGACTGAGTGCCTTAAATGACAAATATTTATTTCTCAAAGTTCTGAAGGCTGGGAAATCCAAGGTCAGGGTGCAGGCAGATACCATGTCTGGTAAGAGCCTGCTTCCTGGCTTGCAGGTGTCTGTATTCTTACTGTATCCTCACATGGCAAAGAGCGGAGAAAGAGGAAGCAAGCTCTTTGTGTTTCTTTTTTTAAAAAAAATTGAAGTATACTTGAAAATGTGCTTCTTATAAAGGCATTAATCCTTTTCATAAGGGCTCCACCCTCATGACCTAATTAACTCCCAAAGGCCCCAAGTCCAAATACCTTCACATTGGGTATTTCAACATATGAATTTGGGGGGGACACAAGTATTTAGTCCACAGCAAGTAGTAATTATATTGCTGTTTTTTTCCTTTTAGTCTAGTTCTAAATTCTTCTATTTTCTACTTGTTTGGGTTTTTTTGTAGTCTTTTCTTCTTTTACTGAGTTTCCATTACATATCAGGCTGAATTCTCATATTTTTGTCTCCTTAACTCATTTAAAATTTTTTTTTCCTTATTTTCAAAATGAGGCAGGGGCACCTGGGTGGCTTAGTCAGTTGGGTGACTGACTCTTGAATTCAGCTCAGGTCATGATCTCAGGGTTGTGAGATGGAGCCCCCTGTCAGCCTCTGCACTCAGCGGGGAGTCTACTTGAGATTCTCTCTCCTTCTCTCCCTCTGCCCTTCCCCTTCCTCAGGTGCTCTCTTTCTCTCTCAAATAAATAAATCTTTAAAATAAAATAAAATGAAGCATACTTTGTATACAATAAAGTGCATAAGTGTTAGCATACAGCAAGATAAACTTTTACATTTTTATCCACTTATATAAACATGGCTTGTTTCATGGAGACAAGAATTTGTTTATACCATGACATGATAGCTCTAAAATTTTCTTTCAGGCTTATTGACAAATCCCATCCTTTGTTTGCATAATAAGCCCCCATCATTTGTTATGAACATTTTTCTTCTTTTTAGATCTAGTCATTTATAAATGCCAATCCAATTCCTATGATTTCAGTCATCATTCACTTTAATAAAGATGGATCTTCCTCAGATCTATACCAATGTAAAAGTTGATATGCATATACTTTTGCTCAATTTCTCAATTTTTGTACTAGCAATCACTTACATACTGATAATCTGCCATTTATTTAAGATTTTCCAACTTCTCCAATTCCTCATACTGTGTAGGAATTTGAAAAACCCACTAATAAAGTGTTCTCAAAATTAATCTCAGACCAAGGAGACAGCAACAAATTCTAGGCTCATCTGTGTATCTCTTAAGTACAAAAGCTGGTACAAAAGACTCAGATCTTCAAATATTTCCTCAGTCACTTTTGACCATTTCACTCCACTATTATGCACTATTCACTCCTTTTTTTAGGCACATAGCATGTGTCTCTACTATTCTGTATGCATTCTTGCCTGCATTATCTGCAGACTTCCTGGGTACTCACCACATTTAGCAAAGCTTAAAACATCCATCTCAATGGCTCCCCAGAAGCCCAAATGTCATTGTCACCTGATAATTTCAACAGGACCCATTCTACACTGGAGCTACTTGATTTCAGGGACTGTCATCCATTGCCTATTTTAGGAATCATGATCAGTCTTTTGACCTGGTCATCATCTGAGATAGTCATGTCTAAAAATCCCAAGCACAAGAGCTGCACATCCTACTATAATCTCCTGTTCCTTCAGCCCTTTCATTCTCTTGGTTCCCCTATACCCACTCTCCTAATTGATTGTGATATGGAGTTCATGACCCTTCCCTCTTCTTTGACTCTATCATCTCTCTCTTGGGTTTGCTTCTGTATCTAAACCCTAGACTTTCGTGATTCTTCTCAAAAGCTATTCCAAATATTTCAGTCTTTTCAACCCTTCTACCTCCTGTTATACAATTTACTCTTAGAACAGCTTTTATTTCACAAAGGAAATGAGGGCCATTAAAAAAAAAAAAAAAACCTATTTTTTTCCCCTTTCTATTTAGGGATTTAGCTAAATTTGCAGCTCACCCAACCTCTCTTCCCATCATTGCAGAGGAGTAGGTGTCTTTCTTTCCACCAAAGATGAACACTTCTGACTGTTCTTAGTATCCCAGCCAGTGCCATTATCTCTGTAACCTGAGTCTATCCATTATCCTTTATTATTCCAGAGTCATATAATATTCCATTTCTGGAGTTTCCTTTCTTTCTGCATACAGTCACCATAAGTTGAATCACAATTAGGAAAAAACAAAGTCTTTTAGCTACCACTTTCTCTTTGTCTCTTCACAGATAAAATTTTGAAATCAGCCAACATGCCCCATATTCAATTCCTCACTTGAATTCCTTACTTAAACCACTTAAAGTCAGATTCTAACACTAATTCTCAATTACTGTTGTCATCCATTCTTGAAGTTTGCAAATCAAATAACTGTTTTTTATTAGTTAAATTACAGTGCCTCTGCTTCATTTGAAAATATTGACTGTTCAGGGGCGCCCATGTGGCTTAGTCGGTTGAGCATCTGACTCTTGATTTTGGCTCAGGTCATGATCTCAGGGTCCTGGGATCAAGCCTCACATCAGGCTCCATGCTCAGCAGGCAGTCTGCTTGAGGATTCTCTCCCCCTCCCTCTGACTCTCCTCCTGCTCTCTTTCTTTCTCTCTCAAATAAATAAATCTTCAAAAAAAGAGAAAGTATTGACTGTTCAAATAGGTGGACTGGGATTGGGGCTAGAAACTAGGATAAAGTGTAGATCCAAGGTGATCTGAAGAGGAAAAGCCAGAAAATACAATTCCCAGATGAATCCACAAGGAGCCAAGATTGCATGCCAGAGAGACCAATTTCAAACACCACATGCCAGAGAGACCAATTTCAAACACCACATGCCAGAGAAACCAAGTTCAAACACCAAGCTTAAAGGGTAAAATAAAGGATTACAAGTCAATTTATAGAACCAAAAGTTCAGCATCATATCAACATCAGATTAGAAATGATCAAGTATCTGTCCCAAAAATTACCTTAGAAAAACTGCCACATGATTATAGGATCTCACCCATTCATGGCCACTCACCAATAATCTCCCCTCCTACTCTGGTGTTTTTTTTCTTTTGATCTCTCTCTCTCTGTCTCTCATCCCTCTCTTGTCTAATTCTCCTCTCAATGATGATAGATAGATGATAGATAGATAGATAGATAGATAGATAGATAGATAGATAGATAGATAGATAACAGTAAGAAAAAAGAGAGAAGAGAAGAAAAAAGGGGAAGGGGGGATTGGAAGGGGAGGAAGGGGAAGGATGGGAAGGGTATTGGTTGGGGTTCTCCAGAGAAAGGAACAAATAGGATATATCTCTAGTTCTAGCTCTACCTCTGTATCTACAGTTATATACTTTAGCATGAGGCTACAGAATTGTATAGCATCTCTCTCCTGCTTAACTATTTGTTATTCTCCCCTAAGAATCCTGTACTTATCCATAGCAAAATCAGAACATACCATGTTCTCTCATGCTTCTATACCCCAGGGACAATTTGTGTTCTTTGTCCTCCCCTACTGTATCTAATTAAGAAATACCAAGTCTACCAAGTCTTATTTCAATCAATACTTCCTCTGTGAAGCCTTTCTGGAATTCCCCAGGAAGATTTAGGTATCCCTTACCCTAGTTCTCCATTAGATTTTGCATGTTTTCAACTATCATATGAGTTTGTATTTTTGATTACTTGTATACTTTCCTATTAGCCACACAAATGACAGGGTTAATACAGGCTTTAATTAGGTCTTACGTAGGGTCAGGGTTGCAGCCCTGATATCCAGTACAGTGCTTGGTTGAGCATGTGCCATATTTGTTGATTAAAGACTAACTAATAGAAAATGAAAGACGGTACTTTCTGTTTAGAACAAACTTACATTACAAACAACACAGAATCAAATGTTTGCCTATAAAATTATTCAAAACACTGAAGTTTTGTTCATGTGTGAAATTAAAATTTCTACTACCTGGTATTAAGATAGTTAACAATTGTAAGTCCATAACATTTTTATCTTTAACATTTCCAAGCCACAATATGTACAGCAATGAATAATAAGACCTTTTAAATTTGCTTACCACCCCAATGTTTCTGCTTGTTATGCATATTAAACATAAACTTTGGTCTTTGTAAGCTTAATTACCATACAAATAACAATGATACTTAAACTGAATGATTTTTCTTTACTAACCACTGCTGCAAACTGCTACATTAAAATATAAGAATCTATAGTACCTAATTTTCATAGCAGCAATGACAATACTACTGATTTTTATCAATGCTTTAAATTTATACCTAAGCTAATTATAAAAATAACTTTATTAATTTCTCCAACCTGAGAAAAGCAACAAACATTACTCCACTTCTCCTTTCTATATTCTAAAATTAGAATACCATTATTACCGAATGGTCAAAAACAGAATGCTTGTGTATATAGAAGGCATAGCTCACTTGAAATGGGACCATAAAATTATCCATTGCTTTATTAAATATGTTATAATATAGGTTTAACTCTTGTAACATTAAAACTATGGAATTAGAACAGAAATATTCATGTTAGAAAGACTAACGGTGATCGAGTCTTTAATACATGTGAGCACTTTTCCTGGGTGCTTTCTAGTTTTATTCAAAACCTTTCAAAACTGGGGGGCCTGAGTGGCTCAATCAAATAAGTGTCTGCCTCCTGCTCAGGTCATGATCCCATGGTCCTGGGATCAAGCCCCACATCTGGCTCCCTGCTCAGCAGAGTCTGCTTCTCCCTCGCCCACTGCTCCTCCCCCACACTGGCTCATGCTCTCTCTCTCTCTCTCTCTCCCTCAAATAAATAAAATCTTCTAAACACACACAAAAACATCTTGCAAAACAAATTTTGAGAAAAGAATAACTACCTTCCTTTTAGAGGTGAATAAATGGGAGTACCTCATGACACTAACCAACTCGTTCCAAGTACATGGAATAAAAATTCAAGTCCTTACTGAAAACAAAACCTAAGTCCTTTCCTCCTTATCATTAGGCAAGAAAAAGAAAGGAGCTACAAATTCTGGCAGCCAAACTACTGTGTGATTAGAGCCTATTTTTAATGATGATTGGGACACACCATAGGTGTTCAATGCCACCATCACAGAAAACAAACAATGGTTTCACATATAAGGTTCAAATCATTTATACTCAGAAGTCTAATCTTATTCAAGTCAATATCTGAAACTTGCCACTCACCACTCTTGTTGAGCCCTAAAATGGAAAGGTAAAAAAGTAGATATTTTCTGTTCCCATGAAGGTCACTTCGGAGACAATTATTGGGTTTCCAGGGCCATTGGCATTCCCTCTAATTGAGCAACATTCAGAAACCATACTTTTAAAAAATGCCCTAAAACATGATTTTTCCAAGCCATCTCACAATCTTCCTGTTCTCAAGATACAATTCTCTTAACTATACACATTTAAGTTGTGAAGTAAAGATGGAAGTTACCAGACATGTTCATTTTTATAGTCCACGATGCACCTTTTAACAGAATCTCTGAATGCCTGATGTTTACATACCAAGGTGAGATTGTAGTCTACAGACAAGAAAAGCATGGGCTTACCTGCTATATCATTATATGCTGCAGATAAGAGAGAACAATACTACCGAGACCAAACCCTCACATCCCTGAGCTAAGATTTTGGGACTATGATGCACTAAATTTCCATTGCCCTTTCAAAGGCTGTCAAAATACTTTCAATTAAGCCTAATGTCTTTATTCTCAGTTAATCTACAGAATATTAAGCTATCTTGCTGATATTTTTGCATTCTCCTTCCTTCACTTTCTTGCTTTATCCCTAATTTTCCTTTCTTCTCTTTCTCAAAACTTTCACTCTGGTTTCTAGAACTTTTATCCTGTAAACTGTATATGTCTTCATACTCGATTCTCAAAACTCTCTTTTATTCTTGCCCCAAATGAATAAGGTTCACGGTTTTATACCTGACAGCCCTCTCAAAGACAAGATTATTTTTCTCTCCCATCATAAAATATCTCAGGTTCAGGAGGTACTGTGGTATTCTCCTTGCTCCCTTTTGCTTATTCCAGATGTTTTCTTCACCGCCCTCTGGAAAAAATGTCCTTCTCTTTTTTTTTTTTCAAATTTTATTTTATTATGTTATGTTGATCACCATACATTACATCATTAGTTTTTGATGTAGTGTTCCATGATTCATTGTTTGCATATAACACCTAGCGCTCCATTCAATACGTGCCCTCTTTAATACCCATCACCAGGCTAACCCACTACCCCACCCCCCTCCCCCCTCCCCTGTAGAACCTTCTTTTTCATGTTCAAATTATTTGGCTATCTCAATTGCTCTTCTTGCTATTACCAGTGTACTTTGGGTAAATTCTCATTTATTAAAGACTTAGCTTCTGGTTTGCAGATTCCCTTCTTACTATTTTGTTATTTTTCTTGTTGACCTCAGCATCTAAAATGGATAATTCATCTAATACTCTAGCCACTAAATTTCTTGACCTTCTCATCTTTAACAAAATATTTTCTCTTCTCCACCTCAGACAACCAATTCCATTGCCACATATTGGAATTTTTAATGGCCTTTGAAATCATTTATTCAGTCATCCTCCTCAGTGAACACAATCCATCTTTCTGATCCTACTTCACCTACTAGGAGTATGCTTTAATCTTCTTAAAACTTTAATCAGTTAGGGCGCCTGGGTGGCTCAGTTGGTTAAGCAACTGCCTTCAGCTCAGGTCGTGATCCTGGAGTCCCTGGGTCAAGTCCCACATCGGGCTCCCCACTCAGTGGAGAGTCTGCTTCTCCCTCTGACCCTCTCCCCTCTCATGTTCTCTCTCACTCTCTCTCTCTCAAATAAATAAATAAAATCTTTAAAAAAAAAAACAAAACTTTAATCAGTTAGATTTTGGATACTAACTCTTTATCAGATATGTCACTTGCAAATACCTTCTCCCATTCCACAGGCTACTTTTTGATTTGGTTGATTGATTCCTTTGCTGTGCAGAAGCTTTGTATCCAAAATCTACAAAGAATTTATCAAACTCAACAGACAAAAAACAAATAACACAGTTAAGAAACGGACAGAAGACATGAATGGACATTTTCCAAAAAAAACATCCAGATGGCTAAGAGACACATGAAAAGATGGTCAACATCACTTTCAACAGGGAAATATAAATCAAAACCGGGATGAAATACCACCTCATATCCTGTCAGGATGGCCAAAATTAACAACATAAGAAACAAAGGTGTTGACGAGGATGTGGAGAAAAGGGAACCTTCTTGCACTGTTGGTGGGAATGCAAACTGGTACAGCAACTCTAGAAAACAGTATGGACGTTCCTCAAAATGTTAAAAATAGAACTATCCTATGATCCAGCAATCGCACTACTACACATTTATCCAAAGAATACAAAAATGAAGATTTGAAGGGGTACACACACCCTGATGTTTATAGCAGCATTATCAACAATAACCAAACTATGGAGAGAGCCCGAAGGTCCATCGCCTGATGAATGTATAAGATGGATAAGATGTGGGGTATGTGTGTGTGTGTGTGTGTGTAATGGAGTATTACTCAGGCATCAAAAAGAATGAATCTTGCCATTTGCAATGATGAGGGTGGGACTAGAGTGTATTATACTAAGTTAAATAAGTCAGCCAGAGAAAGACAAATACCATATGATCTCATTCATATGCGGAATTAAAGAAAGAAAACAGATGAACATATGAGAAGGGGGAAAAGAAGAAACTGAGAAAGGGAAACAAGCCATAAGAGACTCTTAATGATAGAGAACAAACTAAAGGTTGATGGACGGAAGTGGTTGGGGAATGGGCTACATGGATGATGGGTATTACGGAAGGCATTTGTTATGATGAGCACTGGGTGATATATGTAAGTGATGAATCACTGAATTCTACTCCAGAAACCAACATTGCACTGTATGTTAACTACCTAAAATTTAGATTTAAAAAAATAAAATTTTTAAAAAGATATCTAGTCAATTAACATCTCTACTTTTTCCCAATGAACCAGCCTCCAATTTTTCACATTTTTCCCTAAAATACATGGTCCATTAATTAAGAAATTAGTTTGTCAATAATATACAATCCCCAGCCCTTCTGGCTTTTTTTCCTATTCTACATGGAAAAACTCAAACACTAGATGAACAAAACTGTTTGAATATTCTATACCTGTATACCTATATATACAACAAATTAAAGTTCTGAAAACTGCCACCCAAGAGGCCAAAATAGTTTCCAATAATTTTAAGTCCCAAATGCATACAAAAAGTATTATCAAAATTATACAAAATATATGACTATCAACTATTGGGTACCATTTTCACTTTCAGCAGATGATCTAATCTTTTGTTTAACCCTCTGACTGTATCTTCATTTTTCTGCTACCAAATTACAAAATTAGTCACATCTGTACTCATTCTAATTTCTTCCACTCTCATGAATAGAAAAGCATCCCATCTTTAATCTAAGGCTAATCTTTTTACCTTTATTTTAGGTCCTGTTTTTGCCTATTTTTTTTAGAAATTCTATACTAATTCTCTTGGATCAACTACCTCTAACACACAAAAGGAGCTCTCTCATAACTTTTAAATGCATTTAATTTCAATTTCCTACCTTCTCAAAAACAGTAACAGACTAAAGTAAACAAACCAATAACAATTTGATGCCACATTCTCCTAGCTATGATGTAACTTCTTGACTTTCATAAGAAAGTATCTTGCAAGAGTAAATCTACATCTTGTTTCTTTACCTCCCTGGTTCCTAAGCTTAGACTCACTCAAAAGCCTACTTCAAAGTGGCTTCAGCCCCTCTCATTCCTCCAATATATTTCTTGCTGACGTCCCCAATTATTTCTACAGAAATAATTGCAGTGGATATTTTTATCCTAATTTTTCTTGAACTCTCAAGAGCATTTGACTCCATTGACACTTCTGCCCTGAAATACTCTTCTCCTAAGATTTCCTGGGAATGCAAGGCGGCTATGCTTCCTCCAACTTTGCTTTATGGCTCATCATTCCTTTCTTCTACAGACTCAGCTGCCTTTGCACCTGTTTTCCTCTGCTTGGAATTTCTTGGCCAATATACTCCCCACCCCCAATTCTTTTTCTGGTTAGCAGTCATTCTTCTTTAAAGTCTCATATTTTTTCAAGAACATTTTTGCTGACATTTGATCAGGTAACTTTAATATTCCCCTCAGCCTAACTAAACTTCACACAGGTTTCCTCATGACTATCAGCGTCTGACTTACCTTTTCTTAAAGCATTTTCTTTAGAAAGCTTACAGTTGTGAATTCTTTCTTTGCCCCTTTGAAATGTAAATCATCTCCCAGACACTTGTCAATTTTCCACCCAGGCATGTCTGTCTCAGGGACCTTGGAGCCATTCTTCTTAAACGTAATCATCAAGAAATAGTGCCCCTATGTCCCAGTCTCTGTGAAAGGGCAGGAGCCTTACTTTTGATAAGTGCCAAATAGCAAATAATTGATAGCCTAATTACATTGATGGAAGTTCCCCTAACATCCTCCAGTACATTTCCACTAGTTCACATCAATGGTTTTTTTTTTTTTCAATGCTTTTTAAAAACTCTTCCTGCTTTGGTTTCAAAAGAGTGGAGTTCTCCCCTATTGCAATAGCCTTGAATAAAGTCTTCCTTGCCTATTTCATTCTATCCACTCCAATTTTTTTCTTTGATACTCCCTATGTGGATCAAATTCCCCTGCTATAATCTTTTCAGTGTACTACAAAATCCTTCTTCAAAAGGTTTAACTTAGTTGTTTTTTTTTATTAGTGTGTTTATATGTTTCTCAGATTGCTCTCTGCTTAGACCTTAAGTTCCAAAGTAAATCCTCTTTTTTTTCCCTTACCCTATTTTCTGGAGGAGTATCTGACCCATAATAAAAAAGTAAATATTAGTTGAATCATTGATTGAAGGATATGCATATTTCTCAGTATCCGTCCACCTTATGTTGTCTTCCTTTATACCCATCTTAAATTTAATGGTCTGCCATAATTTTCTCCTTACAAATACCCTTAACTATTTTGCTCTTCTCACCTTCCATCACACTTACCTAGCCAAACACTGAGCCCAGTTGATCCCAACCATTTTTCTACCTGTATAAAAATTTCAGAACATGAACAGTAATGATGTAAGTCATGGAACTATAACTTTATTTTAAAAAGTAATCACAACATTTAATATTGTTTAGTGGTTAATGGCTTATAATTACCTGTAAATACTAGGATTTTCAGGACTTATTTTTGATATATTTTTTAAATGTCATATATATTCTTAGGCTCCCAAATGAAGATCAAACAATTATTCACTTAGTTATCATACTTCCTGCATACTTCTTTGATTTTTAGTTGTTTTTGGTTTTTGCTTTTAATGATTTAATTCCTACAGTACATATTTTATTGCAACTTTGATACATAATTTATTTTACCCCAACAACTCAAACTACTGCCCCATCATGAATTACTAAATATTGGTTACTATCCACTATGTTGAGATTAAAATTTACTTGCATACAGAAAACAGTTTTTCACTATAACTCACTTTATTGCTTCCTTTACTGTAATGTCTACATTTTTAATTTTATGTCATAGATATTTTTTCTTGTTTCTTCAACAGGATTGGTCATATATTGTCAAAATTGCTATGATCATGAAAAATTCAGTTCTTGAATTTACTTATCAACTCCATTTTTTAAATACTTTTTTAAAAAGATTTTAGTTATTTGAGAGAGAGAGAGAGCAAGAAAGAGCACTAGTGGGTGCAGAACACAAGTGGGGGGAGGGGCAGACTCCCCACTGAGCAGGGAGCCCCACAGGGAGCTTGATCCCAGGACCCAGAGATAATGACCTGAGCTGAAGGCAGATGCTTAACTGACTGAGCCACCCAGGCACCCCATATTTTTTATACTTTAATATTTTCATCTTATTTGTTAATCATAATTCCCATGTAACTTAGAGAATTTTTTTTTGTTTTCTGTTTTAGAATATCTTGCATTATAAAATTCATTTGGCAATTATTATTCTTTATTTTTCTATAAGAATTTCAAAGTATTAAATTTCCTTACACTATCTACTAATTTAAAAATTAGAAAAGTTTTAATGAAAGCCATTAAGATTTGATAACTTGTATCTCCTTTTGAAAAATGTAAGAACTCAGAATTTCAAAATGAATTAGTGTGACTAAATACAAATAAAAATAATACAGTGAAATCATCATTTTCATACTGCCAAGTTATTTTCCTTAAGTATCCATTACATGATAATAATATGACCCTTGATATTGCTGTGGCCCAAGTCTTCTCACATGGTTGCTTATTAAATGGGGTCAATTTCTGTGTTACTTTGTAGGTCTGCTTTGTTTTCAAAGTGAAAAATCCATAAAAAGCAGTTTTGTTATTTCTTGTTAACATAAAAGAGGTATAAGGGGGAATAGTAGGCAAAATAAACAAACAAAAAACCATGTACATTTATTGGGGGTAAATAAGAATATATTTTATGGTGTGAAGTAATATATTTTGCAAGTTATGTTTGGCAAATAAGCCACACTTGAGTTCCTAAGTTTCTCTTGATGATCTTTTGACAAATGCCATCCAAAACAGAAAAATTTATTCCAAGCTTCCAAGAATATTTTCAAACATGAGGTCAAGAAAATAAAGCTTGAGGGCACTTGGGTGGCTCAGATGGTTAAGCGTCTGCCTTCGGCTCAGGTCATGATCCCGGGGTCCTGGGATCGAGTCCCACATCGGGCTCTCTGCTCCTTGGGAGCCTGCTTCTCCCTATGCCTCTCTCTCTCCTGTCTCTCACGAATAAATAAATAAAATCTTTAAAAAAAAAAAAGAAAGCTTGAATTCATATTCTACACAAGAAAATGATAATTGATTTGCCCTTTGAAATCTTTTAAAAAGAAAATACTTTAAGAGCTTCATCAAATAAAAACTAGATAACTTATTTTTAACACAAATTCACACTATCTATTGCAAAATTTTTGTTCAAATTAATTAGAATATAAGAAATATTAGAATTTGTCCTTTGAAACCTTGAGCTTACTTTTACTTAGATATTGAAATTTATCCACTGTGGGTTCTGCATAAAGTTAAGATTCCTTCATTTTTGGCAATCCTTATATCAGAAAAATTAGATTTTAAACCAAAGACTGTATTAAGAGATGAGGAAGGACACTATATCATACATAAAGGGTCTGTCCAACAAGAAGATCTAACAATTGCAAATATTTATGCCCCTAACATGGGAGCAATTATATAAGCCAATTAATAAAATCAAAGAAACATATCAAAAATAATACAATAATAGTAGAGGACATTAACACCCCCCTCACTGAAATGGACACATCATCTAAGCAAAAGATCAACAAGAAAATAAGGGCTTTGAATGACACAGTGGACCAGATGGACTTCACAGATATATTCAGAACATTCCATCCCAAAGCAACAGAATACACATTCTTCTCTAGTGCACAAGGAACATTCTCCAGAATAGATCACATCCTGGGTCACAGATCAGGTCTCAACCAGTACCAAAAGACTGGGATCATTCCCTGCATATTTTCATGCAACAATGCTTTGAAACTGGAACTCAATCACAAGAGGAAAGTTAGAAAAAACTCAAATACATGGAGGCTAAAGAGCATCCTACTAAAGAATGAATGGGTCAACCAGGAAATTAAATTAGAATTTAAAAAAAATTCATGAAAAACATGTGAAAATGAAAACACAACTGTGCAAAATCTTTGGGATGGAACAAAGGTGGTCTTAAGAGGGAAGTATATAGCACTACAAGCCTTTCTCAAGAAACAAGAAAGATCTCAAATACACAATCTAACTTTACACCTAAAGAAGCTGGAGAAAAAATAGCAAATAGAGCCTAAACCCAGAAAGAGAAGAGAAATAATAAAGATCAGAGCAGAAATCAATGAAATAGAAACCAAAAGAATAGTAGAACAGATCAACAAAACTAGGAGCTAATTCTTTGAAAGAATTAATAAGATTGATAAACCCCTGGCCAGACTTATCAAAAAGAAATGAGAAAGGACCCAAATTAATAAAATCATGAATGAAAGACGAGAGATCACAACCACACCAAAGAAATACAAACAATTATAAGAACATATTATGAGCAACTATATGCCAACAAATTAGACAATCTGGAAGAAATGGATGCATTCCTAGACATGTATAAACTACCAAAACTGAACCAAGAAGAAATAGAAAACCTGAACAGACCCATAACCAGCAAGGAAATTGAAACAGTAATCAAAAATCTCCCAACAAAAAAGAGCCCAGGCCCAGATGGCTTCGCAGGGGAACTCTACCAAATATTTAAAGAAGAATTAATACCTATCCTCTGGAGAAGAGCAAGATGGTGGAGGAGTAAGAGACCTAAATTTCATCTGGTTCCAGGAATTCAGCTAGATAGGGATCAAACCATTCTGAACACCTACGAGCTCAACAGGAGATCGAAGAAAAGAATAGCAGCAACTCTCTGAACAGAAAAGCGACCACTTTCTGGAAGGTAGTACATGTGGAGAAGTGAATCCGAGGTGATATTCAGGAAGATAGACAGCGGGCGAGGGGGCCTCCATCAGCTGCTACTGGCAAGTGATAGAGCAGTGGAGCACAAAATCGGAAATTTTAGAAGTCGTCTCCACTGAGGGACGTCGCTCCAGTGGCTAAGCGGGGGTTGAAGCCCTCACTGGGACAGTGTTCTCAAGACCCTCGGGTTCACAGAAAGACCGGGGGTGCCTGAGTGTGGCAGAGCTCCCAGGTATCAGAGCAGAGAAGCTGGCTGCAGAGACGGACCCGAGGAGTAGGCTCTCAACTCGGGGTTGCTATAAACCATGATCTGCCGCACAGTCGGGCCACTGCTCTTCCAGCAGGGACCCAACAAGCAGCAGATCCGGGGAGACTCTCCTTCCTCCCCCAGAGAAGAGAGGGTTTGGAGACCCAAAGAACAAACAGTCCAATCAAGAAATAGGCAGAAGACATGAACAGACATTTCTGCAAAGAAGACATCCAAATGGCCAAAAGACACATGAAAAAGTGCTCAACATCACTCAGCATCAGAGAAATACAAATCAAAACCACAATGAGATACCACCTCATACCAGTCAGAATGGCTAAAATTAACAAGTCAGGAAACAACAGTTGTTGGCAGGGATGCAGAGAAAGGGGAACCCTCCTACACTGTTGGTGGGAATGCAAGCTGGTGCAGCCACTCTGGAAAACAGTATGGAGCTTCCTCAAAAAGTTGAAAATAGAGTTACCCCATGACCCAGCAATTGCACTACTGGGTATTTACCCCAAAGATACAAATGTAGTGACCCAAGGGGGCACATGCACCCCAATGTTTATAGCAGCAATGTCCACAATAGCCAAACTATGGAAAGAGCCCAGATGTCCATCGACAGATGAATGGATAAAGAAGATGTGGTACACACACACACACACACACACACACAATGGAATATTACACAGCCATCAAAAAATGAAATCTTGCCATTTGCAACAATATGGATGGAACTAGAGGGTATTATGCATAGCAAAATATGTCAGTCAGAATTTATGAAACAAGCAGAGGATCATAGGGGAAGAGAGGAAAAAATGAAACAAGATAAAACCAGAGAAGGAGACAAAACATAAGAGACTCTTAATCTCAGGAAACAAACAGGGTTGCTGGAGGGGTGGGGGTTGGGGGAATGCACTGGCTGGGTGATGGACTTTGGGGAGGGTATGTGTTGTGGTGAGCACTGTGTGTTGTGTAAGACTGATGAATAACAGACCTGTACTCCTGAAACAAACAATAATTATATGTTAATAATAATCTTTTTTGTAGCATTTTCTATTTCTATAGAGCAACAGTAGCTTTCAGCTTCTAAATTTGATGAGGCATATTTTTCTTAGTAAAACCATCAAATTTCGGCAAATAAGGGCCATTGTCTCACGTCAAAAACCACTTTTCTGTATAACTACTTGGGCAACATCATCCTAGTCTTCAAAATAGCAGAAAACATTTTTGGGCATACTACCTGTACTCCACTGAAACACCAATGGAAAGATTACATGTGCATGCGCATGTGCGCACGTGCACACGCGCGCACACACACGCACACATACACACACACACACTGCCATAGTTCATGGTTTCATTAGGTCCAATCAGAGAGTCAACTGCTGGGTGGTGTCTAGCAGGACCAAGCATGAAGCTAATCTTTTAGGAAATAATAAAGTACTTAAAATAATTCAATGATGAGAATATGTCATTGGCACACAGAAGACAATTGACAAAGCTTCTAATGTACAAAGCTAGAAAAATCTGAGCAACAAATATAGTAGTACCATAGATGGAATTCTGGAACAGAATAATGAAATGAGATAGACTAAAAAATTCTAAATGAGTTCTGGAATTTAGTTAATAATAATGTATCAATATTGGTCTATTAATTTTTCAAAATGTACCATATTAACTTATGATATTAATAAAAGGGGAAAGTAAATATGGGACATATGGGATCTCTCAGTGCTATTTTCACAAGTTTTCTATAAATCTAAATCTATTCTAAAATGTAAAGTCATTAAAAAGAACCAAAAAGTCTTTAAAAAGAACCAAATTGGAATTACAGAACTGAAAAATACAGTAACTTTAATAAAAAACTCACTGAATTGGTTCAATGGTAGAGTAGAAATGAAAGAGGATAAACTCAGTAAACTTGAGGACAGATAAGTATACAATTTGCCCAATTTCATTTGAAAAACAGACAAATAACAGATTAGGAAAAAAATGAACAGAAGTCCATGGACAAGTTTAATCCTCTATTAAACACAGTGGATAGGAAAGTGGTAAACTGAGAAATAGATCAGAAACTATTCACAATGAATATGAAGAGATTAAAAGTTAAAACTTAGAAAAGAAAGAATAGGAGACAGAATAAAATAGGACTATCACACATCTTTTTAATTGAAGATGAGAGAAGAAATGAAGCAAATGGAATGCTTGAAGAGATTATATGTAAGGAATTTGCAAAATAAAATTAATCACTTCAAAGATTCAACATTCAAGTAAGTTTAATTTAAAAAGAATTCATCTCTACAAACATCATAGGAAAGCTATTTAAAAAGAGAAAGAAAAAAAAAGAGAATCTAAAAAGAGTGAAAGATGACAGCAGGCTTCTTAACTCTAGTACTGGAATCATACAGATAATGGAATGACATTGTAAATGGCTTGAAAGAGAGTAACTGTCAAATCATAATTCTGTAGACCTCAAAATACTTTTAAAGAATGAAGATAATTAATGCCACAAAAAGTGGAAGAATTTCAGACAGCAGACACATACTAAAGAAAATTCTAAAACATGTACTTTAGGCTGAAGGTAATATGATATCAGATAAAAGCTTAAAGAAGGAAGAAGGAAAGATGAGAAAATCAATGGTAAATATGTAGATAAACATTAATAAACACTTATTTATAAAACAATGTTTGGGGGGTAAATATGCATACCCATACATACATTTAGATGAATGAATGTACAAAAACCAAAGCACATGTCAGCAGGAGGTTAAAAATAATTAAATCTTCTAAGTTACTTGCATTTTCCATAAAAAGAATTAAGGTACCAATAATCATATGGCATTAGATTCTGATAAATTAAAGATGTGTGTTGTAAAATTTCTCCATTGTAAACATTAGAAGTAAAGAAACTGTCCATGGCTTCCAAACTAGTAAAGGGGGGAAAAACAAATGAAAAAGAAATCACAACCAGTTCAAATAAAGGCAAAAATGAAGAAAAATAAATATATAAGTAGGGCAAAAAGAAGCACAATAAATGGTAGGTTTAAATTTACATATATCAATAAATATTAAAAAATAAAATGGAGTAAATGTCATATTTAAAATTTTAGATCATTATCACATAAAGATACAGAATGTTAGAATGTAGAGAGATGGAAAAAAGATATACCAAGAAACAGTAACTGAAAATTGGCTTGATGGAAAGATAGAAGTATGACTATACTAATACCAGACAAAATAGATACAAGGGAAAAAAATCATTACTAGAGATAAAAGAAGGTAATTTAGAATGATCAACATTTTAATTCACCAGAAATAGAGAAGTACAATTGTAATGTATTTAAAGATATGGTCTCAAAATACACAAAGCAAAATTGACAGCAAGGCAAGGAAAATTAAGAATTGAAAAATAATACAAATATTATATAATAAAATGGTGGGTTACAACTATAGTAATAATTCAAATTAAACTTACTTCATATTAAAGATAAAATCCTGAAGTCAATCATCTGAGCATCTAAATAACCCAATTAAAAAGTGGGCTAAGGACTTGAATAGACATTTCTCCAAGGAAGATATACAAATGATCACAGAAAGACAAATACTGCATAATTCCACTTATATGGGGTATCTAAAACAGTCAAATTCATAGACTCAAAAAAGTGGAATGCTGGTTGTCAGGGGCTGGCGGGAAGAGTAAATGGAGAATTACTAATTAATGGGCATGAAGTTTCAGTTCAGCAAAATGAGTAAGTGTTAGAGATGTGCTGTACTACATTGTATCTACATGCAACATTACTGTATTATACACTTAAAAATTTATTAAGAGAGCAGATTTCATATTGTCTTCTTACAATAAAATAAAAAATTTTAGAAATGTAATAGAAAACCTGAGTAGTTCTACATTCACTAGAATTATCGAAAATGTAGTTAAAACATCTTATCCTAAATAAAAACTCCAGTCCCAAACAGTGAATTTTAACAAACATGCATAAAGGCAGTAATTCTAATCTTAAACATTTGATACAACTATTATAACTGGATAGCAAAATCCACTGAAGGACAATACAGAAAAGGAAAATTAAAGAACAATCTCACTCCAATCTCCAAAAAATTATAAAACTAAATCCACTTTTCTGTTTTTTTTCTAAAATAGATAATACAATATGACCAATTGATTTTATAGCAGGTATGCAATTTTGACTTACATTAGAATATTGATTATTATAAATCACCACATTAAACCATTAAAAGTATAATTAATATATGACCATGTCAATATATATGCAGAAAGGCATTGGTCAAAATTCAATATTCATTCAGAATAAAACCCCCTAGCAAATTAGAAATAAAAGGGAATTTAGGCTGATTTAAGCAGTTATAGTATGTTATATTTGGTGGCAAAATGGTGAAAGCAATTCTATATACTGCAGGAACAAGACAAGGTTACCCAATATGAATATTTTTATTCAATATCATAATAGAAACACTACCATTTTATTAAGAATAATAATTAAAAGCTGTAAGGATTATAAAGAAAAAACAAAATTTTGTGGGTATTTTTTGGGGGGAAGGTGGATATGATTGTCTACATCAGAGGTTAGCAAACATGTTAAGTAAAGAACAAGATAGTAAATATTTTGCTGTCTGTGTGACCTCTGCTATAGCTATTCAAATCTATATCATTGAAGGAGCCATACATAATGCATAAACAAATGAGCATGGTTGTGTATCAATAAAACTTTATTTACAAAAAAAGAGAGGCCAGATTTGGTCCACAGACTGGATTTTGCAATCCCTGCTCATCATAGTTGCCCCCTAAAATTTTACAGATATATTGTTAGTATTAGTAAGAGAGATTAGCAAATTTTGAATACAAAAACAAAATACAAACATAATTATATTTCTCTACACTAGGAACAGATAAATATAGCTTTAGCAGCTAAAATATAAATAAAACATGTAATACATAAATAATATATAAATAATAAAATACAAATATATTTCCAGAAAAAATCTGAAAGAAAACCCACAAGGACTGTATAGACCAAATGATTACATTTTATTGAAAACTATTAAAGAACACCTAAATCAATACCTGCATGTATTTTGTTTGAGGATTAGAAGATTTAAAATCACAAAGGTACCAATTCATCAAAAATTGATCTACAAATTCATGATAATTCTAAACTTTACAAAAAATCACTTTTTAGGAGGAATTTAAGAAGCTGGTTGTATAACTTATGTGGGAAATCCAAGTCCCTAAAAGAACCAGTGTATTTAAGAGAAAGAAAAGCTAGTGGGGTCCCTGTCTTATGAGATAATAAGAATTACATATCATGCTATATTAACTTACTAGAGTACAGATGCAAGGACTGATCTGTGGAACAGAAAAAAAAAAGTCCAAAAGCAAGCCCACAGATATGCAGAAAACATAACTTATAACTTAACACTGTATGCAATAGATTTAATGAAGCACTATTATGATATAGCAGTATTTAGATTTAATATTAACAAAGGATAGTAGTAAAACAGCTTTCTCCTCTATTTCTTTCAAGATCAATATTTATGGGAAGCTCCATAAAACTGGGTCTGAACTAAACACAAATGATGAATTATGGGGAAAATTAGCCTTTTCATAGAAAAACATGTCTGTTGTGATAGGCATCATCAGTGACATTTGCTGAATATATTGATAATATATCCAAAATTAAGATGGATCATTTGTGAAAAACACCAAATGTGCTCTAAAATCAATCAACTATACATCGTATCTCATTAATCAAATGGTGTCTCTCCTGTCAATCACTCTTGGCCACATACTCTGAGCTTTATCATCCTCTTCAAAATGCTTAGAGAGAAAAGTTGTGCATCAGAATAACAGACACTTCCACATTTGACTAACAGTCTCACGTCCCTGCAAGATCTCATCCCATCTCAATGACAGGGTCTTTTGTTTTACTCTATATACTTCTCTGTCCAAAGAAATTAATCACAATACATTAAAACACCTAGTAGATAACCAGGGCCATACTATTAGAAAGGTGACCGATTAGTAGTCACCCAAGGGTGACAAACAACATTAGGTAGAACCACCCTTTCTCTAATCTACCACTAAAATCATTCACAAATCATTTGCAACTGGTAGATAAATAATTCCTGGAGACCTAATACACACTACAGTGATTATAGACAACAAAACTGTATTATAAACATTAAACGTGATAAGGTACCAGAATCTTAATTGTTCCCAACACTAGAAGAAATAATTATGTGACTTGATAGATGTGTTAGCTAATGCTATAATGACACAGTACAATATAAGTGCATTAAATCAATATGCTGTATGCCTTAAACTTACACAATGTTGAATGTCAAATATATCTCAACAAAATTTTTAAATGTAAAATCATTCACAAATCAAACATTGCCAATATACTTTTGCAACTCTGCATTGTTGCATTTCAGTGACATAAATATTTAAATGTTATTACTCAATTGTGAATACTTTGCTTAAAAATTTTAATGTTAGAATTACTGTTCCTATTTTTATTATTATTACTATAATAAAGTGCTATAGACCTTTCTATTTCTATTTTATCTCTTCAGTCTCACCTCCACATGCAAATACTTTTGCTATTGTTTTAATCATTGATGAATGTATATAGATTTTTTAAATTTAACTATAAAATTTGAGAGCCTCTGTTAGATCAGAAGAGAATCTGTAAGAATGCTAATTAGATTTACAACCTAAAACTTGTCTGTCATGGTTACTTTATGTACATGCATGATCACTTCTATCAGTGAGGATTTAGTATGGCTATATATGAAAGAAAATTTGAATAACACCATATTAACAAATAGAAATATATTTCTCTCTTAAATAAAAGTCCAAAGATGAGTATTCTGGAATTAGAGTTAGCTAGACAAAGTTTTCAGGGTCCCAGACATCTTCCAGGTCATTACTCTCCTAATATTTCATGTGCCCTGGAATTCAAGCAAGGAAAAAGGAGAAAAGGACTGAGTTCAACACTGGACACACAATAAATGTTCAGTGTGTGCAGAGATACTGACAATAACCCATGAAATTAGAGAGATGCTGTTAGTACAATGCTCCTCTCCCTCTTATTCTTCCCCTCCCTCTTGGTTTTTTCTGGAAAAGTGAAAATCCACAGCTGCCCACACTTGTCATCAAAACTGCACTTCCAACAATGAACCAATAACTCAACCGGTGGCTTTATCTTCATGACACAAATGATGAAGCTGACTCGTCTTCCCATTGACTCTTGACTCAGTAAGTTGTTTTGGCATTATGATTTATATTCAAGGAGATATTTATGCTCCCTTTGCTCACTGACTTTGAAGTCACATTTGCTGCTAGTAGTCAGCATCATTTCTAAACATAAAGAATCATGCCAGACAATTCTTGGGGGAGTAATTCCAACTAGTATTTTCACAGGAATTATTTATATTCCAACAGAGATATAGATATAAATTTTGTACTTTTTTTTCCATTGGCTGACTAAATAAGTTAGAGCAATGTCTCATTTTCAAGCTGGAATTGACCATATTGATGATCAAACTAAGTGGTTCCCAATTAGAGAGATATACCACAACCACCTAAGGTGTGTTTAAAGCACATATACCACCCACACATTCTGCTCCTATAAATATAGACCCAAAAGAATGGTGTGAATCCAGTAGATTGCAGTAATAAGATATAAGTCTGCCATGTGTACTTTGATAAAAATACCAAACTGTGCTTAAATACACTTGATTCCCCCAATTTAAGAACCATGATCAGGTCAAATTCTTATTTTGAGAAAAATAAATATAACAGAAAAAATAGCCTCCTACATTAAGGTCTATAAGCACCATAAGGTAAGACATTTTTCATTTAATATCATATCCCTAGCATCTAGCACAATGCCTTTCATAAAGTAGATAGTCAATGAATAATATGTTAGAAGAGTATGTGCAAATGGCTAGGAGAATCATAGATTTATCTCAAAACTTTGGGTCAAGGCAGAATGGAACTCCTCTGAGCAGGAAGCAAACTGGGTTATTTCTTTAATGTTTAAAGGTATTAACCACTGTTTGAAATTATATTACTTATTTTTTATTCATTATCTAGCTCCTTTACTAGAATATTAGCCTCTTACACTGGATGCAGTTGCAACATTCAGAATACTTCCTGATACAGAGTGGTCAAAGCACTCAAAATTTGTTAAATGATAGTTAAGGCAATATATTCAAAGGTATCCATATGTAGATTCAGATTAGAAAGATGTGATTTAGAAAAATAAAAGTAGCTTTTCACGAGAAAGATACTACATGCTCCTTAAAAATAAAATAAAAACAAAATGATATATGGAAATAATTGTAAATATCACCTGATATTCCATTAAAACTACTTTTAATAATTTGGTGCCCAACTTTCCAGTCTTTTCTATGTGCGTGTGTCTTTATGTGTATAATTCTATGGAAAAAGGATGATACTTAAATGGTGTTTTGTTCACTCACTGCTTTACTAAGAAATATGCTATGTACATTTTGCTTCTCAGGGTCGTTCTAAATAATACACTGTAAAATATCAACAGTATAAGCAGGTTTATAATAAAAAGGAAACTGTTTCCAACTTCAGACATCTTGTATTATTCAAATTAAAATTATTTTTAAAAACAACAAAAATCCTACAAAAGACAGCATATAGATTTACTTCTATACTTCTGTAGTATAGAAGTATACTTCTATACTTCTTTACTCTGGATGTTTGCAAGGTATACTAGTAAATGAATGCATCATAATTTATGTAAGCATAAAGTATGAGAAAGCATACTTATTTTGATGATATTTGAGTTGTATTGAGTGTTTTATAATCACAATTAATATTCTTCATATATTTATTCACATATATATTCATATACATACATATATTCTTAGAAGTAAAACTGTTGTTTAAATAAACACATGTATTTCATATTATAATGGATATTACCAAATTATCTTCCAGTGAGGTCTTAATAACTAGGTTTCTACCAAGAGGGAATGGGAATGTTTGTGTACCTTCACACCCTGGCCAACATAATCTACTACCAAAATTTTAAACTTTGACAGTCTCTTGGATATAAGAGGAAGTATCTCATTATCTTAATAAGCATTATTTTAATTATAAATGAGGTTGAAGTTTATTAATGACATTGTTTATAAGACTACTGTGTTCCTGTTTGAATGAATTGCATTTTATTTTTTGCACATTTTTTTCTTTTGAATTATTAATCTTTGTTTGATGTGTAAGAACCCTTTACACATTACAAAAGTATGTAATTTGTTACATGGGTGTTTTCATAGATTGTATTCATGCCCCCAGTTCTTCACCCTTTATCCATGCCCTTCTCCCCAATAATTCTGTCGTTCCTATATTACCTCCTCATTCTTCAAATCTGAACAGATTTATGACTTGTTTTGGCTAATAGTAGTACAAGTTATGATATAGCAATTCGGAGTCTTGGCTTCAAGAGGAATACTGTGTTTCTGTTGTTTTATTGTACTTTGACGGGTACATACATTTTAAGACCTTTATATGTATTAAAATTATTCCCAGGAAATGCTGCATAAAGTTATAGTCACACTAACAATTTATAATACTGCATGTTTTCAACATCCCCAGAACACTCTGAATATTAACAATATTTTATATATTTGTCCATAATATGATAAGGAAGTAACGATAGAGGTGGGTAGTTTAAATTCTCTGTGTATACATGCACTTGGAGTCTACCAAGGAAAAGTCATGTCATATGTGACTAACTACTCCAGGGAATGTCTGCTTTTCTGGACTTCCATGTAATCCTTGTAAAATGTTATTACTTTAGGAAATGTCTGTGATCTTTATGGTAAGAGCACATTAATGCTCATAAATGTTTTGTTCCCGAACCCCCCACCACATCCCATTTTGTTTGCCAGAAGACACATTTTCCTTTCACATCTTATCTCTTGTTCTTCATGTGTGGCAGAATCTTAAACAGGATTAAACTCTATAATTTTAGTAGTTTTCATAAACTTTAATAAGCTTTTAAATGCCACTGAAGATTTGTTTCCAGCACACCTACAATATGAAAGTTTAAAAGTGCATAAAAATTTTAAAAATCTTCTGTTTTTTTTTTTTACAAGGCAAGAAAAAAACGTAATTCTAAAAATATGATGAGAATCTTATGCCACTTTAAAACTAGGACATTTGCTTTCCAATGATCAAATTCTCTTTGTTCCTCCCTTTCCTATCCCCTGAGGAACAAGAACATATGATTTAAAAAATTTCCAAAGTTTCATTTAAGGCCTGAATTCCATTAAAATTTCTCTTACCTTATTAAGTGGAAAGATGTACATTTGTGGTATTATGTAATTTTTCAATCTGAAAAACTATGCAAACTGTGTACCTTGCAAATTAGTAAAGTTAGTAAAGGTTAGTGAATACCAGATTCATTCTGGGGCTCTATCCAGTTTAGGATTTATAGTAAAATGGCTTTCAACATTATGGGCAGAAATCTAGCAATGATATTATAAGAAAAGAATGCATCAGATTCAGGACTAGTTGGAAAAAGAAGCACTTGTTAGATAATATGTGTGCATTCTTGACCTTCCATCATCTCCTCTTTTACTATGTAAGAACCAATTACCCAGAACTCAAGGTGACCCAATTACTCCTCATAAGAGTTTACTACTTTATGGACGAATAATAAATCCAAGTCTAAATTCACGGCAGTTTCTTAATTTGGTCCACATAGCACTTATTATGTTTGAGTGAAAGAAACCCCCTTTTCTTCCAGTGAATGTAAACACAAAATCATGTTGCCCTCAAACTAGGAGTAGTCATCTTGCTACTTTGAGAGAAACCCCACACAGAACAAAGCCAGCACTCCTGGGGAAGAAAGAACACAGAGAAATGGGGCCTCTGCCTTGTAAACAGGTTGGCTAATTGAACTTAAATTAAAAAAAAAAATTTTTTTAAAGAAGTTAAATCTGATGTTTTATCCCTGGATGGTTCAGTAATGTGAGCCAATAAAATAACTATTGTTTATGCCACCATGAATAGAGTGTTTTGTTATTTACAACATAAAGAGTCATATTTATGTAGAATACTCCTCAGAAGGACAGTGAATCAAATTCTTGATATTTGGTACAACCAAGGAAGTTCATCTGGTGTCACGGATGCAGGTAAGATTCTAATATATTGTGATACAAAATGACAGTCACTCACTCTAGGGGAAAATATGTTTCCTAAAGCTCTTGGTTGATGGGTTATTCATGCTCTACCCCAAAACATAGTGGGTGAAGTGAATTTTCTAATCCCTGGGCTTGATACTATATTTGCTGAATGGAACACCTTTTTATCTTTTACTCTGAAGGTTTTAAAAACATTGCTTGGTATTCGAGTTGCAGTTTTCCTGTCAAATAAAATATTTCAATGAGTTATGAGTGATTTTAAAGGAAAGATCCCTTCATAACAAAAAAAAATTAGAAACATTTTCACCATACTAATGGCCAGGAAAAAGACAAAATGTCAGCTAGTATCTAAGTAGGGAACAAATAAAATTCATGAATTACATTCTGTTTACACTTCAAACACGAATTAAAATTGTTCATTTAGCTAACAGGCTCAGCCTTGATTACATGTCATTAGTGTCCATTATAATTTCAACTGTGCTTGAATTTTATAAGCCTGCTAGAAAATTACATTCTTATAGCTCAGAGCTGGAAATAAAATCAATGTGGTATTTTGGCTATTAATACCTGTAATCAGGTTAATCATTGCTTGAAGGATATAAATTTTTAATTTTCTACAAATAAAACAAAAATTAAAAGCAATTCTTCAAATCACTAATCAATTCTTAACTTCTAGTTGGCATCAGTATTAGCCAGCTCCACACCAACTGGCTACAGCTTTCCTGAAACATAATTACAATTTTCCTTTCCTATCTGTAAAGTGTTGGCCTTGATTACTGTAGGATCGATGCACTTACTCCAGAACTTACTTCCTTCTTCATTGTTTGAAGCATTTTATGACACCTCAATGAACACCTACACCCATTTATTTCTAGAATCATTTCCTAGTTAAACATTAATAGAACTATATTGATGTCTTACTCATATCATTTCTTGTAAAATGTGCAAAAAGGTTTATTTAGGAGTGAATAGAAAAGGGGTACTAGAAGATTTACATGGTCAGAATGTCCACAGGGAAGCCCAATCTAACAGGATTTAACTTTCAGATCAAGAGAGTAAATGTGTTACACTCATAGGAGAAAAAAGATTCCTATTCATCAACAGTGATTAGTTTTTTCTCTTCTCGGAGACTCCAGAGAAGGTTCACATGATTTTCTCTATCCTGTGACACTGGTAGATAATCTACATCATTGCTGCTGCAGAGTCTGTGGTCTCAAAGAAAGTGGTAAGTGGAGGCACACAAGTCATTTGTATTGGGAATGGGAGTGGGGAGAGTATGTCCTCTGCTCAGGACCCCTTTCCTACTTTCCTAGTTAAGTCTCACTTATTCTTCGGCTCTCCAAAATCATCCAAGATTTGGATAAACCCTCTTGTAATATACTGCAGAGACCTCAATAATTTCCTTCATAATATGTATCAGCTTTTAGAAGTATTCTCCTTTCATGTCAGCTTTAATATAGCCACTCTCTGTTCCCCATTAACTAAGCTATAAGTTCCAAGAGGGCATGGGCCATGTCCATTTTGACCACTGTTTGTGTGTACACACACACACACACACACACACACATCCCTTCAGTCTTAATGCTTAGTACACAGTAGACATCAAACATATTTTTTTAAAACTCAGTGAGTAAATGAAAAAGAGACAACATCAATGGATACATCTATCACTTTCCCTAAGACAGATGAAAGAGGATCCCTGAATACTTCCAAACCTCAATCTTGAAATGCATTCCAGGGAACTGTGGGAGGCCAAACATAAATGCAAATTCTCTCCACCTCTGCTCAGATCCTGTAAGAAATGAAGTATCAGTCGAAGGGGGATATGAGAGAAGAAAATTGAGTATATGGATTTTTTACAGATGAAAAGCCCAAGATTGCTCCATGCCCACATACACCCTAGAAAACTAATTTTTGATCTGCATTTTAGGTTTACTTTCTGTTAATCAAACTTCTTAAATTAACAAGGGGGCAAAAGTACTTGTGGCAAAGACAATTTTTTGTATTCATAGAATCATTCTATTTTCCTACTGGGAACACAGCTAATACACATTTTCCAACCCCTGTGCCTTTAGGTCAGGGCCATGCAATTACAGTCCAACAAATGGTACACGGATGAAAATTAGCCCCAGAAAAAATCTTTTTTGCATCATCATTTCTCCTCAGTTTTATAGATCATGTATAGACCATAATACCACAAATAGAGAGACACTGAGATCCTGAGTGATTGAAGCAGAGCGTCTCCCACGAGCCTCTCTCCCCACAATCCCCTCCAATTTGCTTTGCACACTGCCATAAGTAAGAAATGAATTTGTATTATGTTGTGTTAAGCCACAAGAGTTGGGAGTCATTATACAGTTAGCCACTGACTAATTACATACTGTACTTTGTCACTGCACCAAAACTGCAAAAGAGAGGTGGGATGGATTTCTTAACATTTTGGGAAACAATCAATAGGAAATTATCAAAGGCAGTTGGGCATTGCTGGTAGAATAGGTACCTATTTGACCTACAGAAATAGGTCGTCATTGTCTTCATTTGCGATTCCCCAAAATTACCCAAAATAATGCTAAACTTTTGGGGAATAATTAATGCTTGATGAATAAATAAATGATTTGTCTTTTTACTCCAACTACATTACAGTATAATTGAAAAGTGTGCTATAGAGAAAAAAGCAGGGATTCTGGAAGCAAAAAAAAAATGCTAGCCATGAGGATTCATCTACCACAGCTGTCCAAAAAAAGTGGTATTTTACATAGTTATATAACAAGGGAAATTTATTGAATATCTCTTGTCTTTAGTTTTGTAGTCTTCATTTTATTTTTTTTTAAGATTTTATTTATTTATTTGAGAGACACAGCGAGAGAGGGAACACAAGCAAAGGGAGTGGGAGAGGGAGAAGCAGGCTCCCCGCAGAGCAGGGAGCCCGATGTGGGACTCGATCCCAGGACCCTGGGATCATGACCTGAGCCGAAAGGCAGTCGCTTAACCGACTGAGCCACCCAGGCGCCCAAGTTTGCTAGTCTTTAAAAGGAATATTATAACTACTCAACATAGGGTTAAATGGGATAACATACATATATTTCAAAGCCTAATAACTCGTACAAGCAGGTGGTTCAATTGTGTTTAATTGATATTTAAGTGGAAGATATACTATTCTTCTCAAGTCATTTGCCCAGAGTGGTTTTTTCATTCAGTTTCATTCTTATTTTGTAATGTTTCTATAAAACATAAGTAGAAAGAGACTATCTTTATGCATGAATACAAATGTACAGTTACAGAACTCTTTCCTTCAGATTACTTTTATTTCACTTTCCTTCTCTCAAACATATTCTAGCACTATGTACTCATTCCATTGGCAAAGTCTGGAACTATGAATATCATTCATTAAGGTGACAGATTAGAGCAAAATATATATATTAATTAGGTGTTTAAGTGCTCCAATGTTTATTCTGTATCAAGTTGTGATAAGAGACAAGTATAACATAAAACATTTAGTGGGTAGTTAGGATATTTAACCCATTTTTTAAGAAGAGGTAAAATTTTATCTTGGAATTTTTATAATATATCAACAAAAACAAAATATTCACTTAAAATATTCTCTCTTAAGGTAGTGATTAAATTCCTGTTTTCCTTCCATCTAAAACCTTTAAGGGTTAAAATTTGACTTAAATTCTTTGTTGTAGATAGATATCAAGCTCTCCAAATGTTCATTATATTTCACAGTGAAATAATCTCAGTATAGTGAATGAGTAAAAAACTAAGACTTAGAGTTGCCCAGAGACAAGAGCCAAAAGATGATACCTTCATTTCAAAGTTTAGTTGATGAATTTGCAAAAACAGTATGTTTTATGAGTGTGAGACTCCCAGGAATTTTGCTGGCCAATTTTGCCATGTTTTCTCCTTTTTTTTTCATTATGTTTGACATTGTTAAGGCAGAGTTTCATTACAGATAAGCAATCTATGGCAACAGACTGGGGAAATAAGACAGTGTAGATATGGAGAAAGAGGAAGAGGGGAACAAAAATGAGCACCAAATTAGAATAAAGGCTTTGGAGGTCCATCATCACTGTGTAACATGTCCATGTGAAATATTAGAGACTTCCAGAGAATGCTCTTAAGACTCAAGAGCAAACTAATTTGCTTTGATTTGTTACTCAAGATCAATAATCTGGCCCTGTGGCTAATACAAAAAGGAAATGACAAAATGATAAAATATGCCACTTTTTTACTGTATTCTACAGTCCTCTGGTGCTTATGTAACACAAAAAAAAGCAAAAAGATCAAATTTTGCTTAGCCAACAACTAGAAAAATCCAAATAATAATAACAATAACTGCCCAAGTTATAGAAATAACTTTTCTAATTATTGTTAGTTTTTCTTCCAATTTCTTTGTCTCATTCTGCTTTTGTAGGGAATCCAAGCTGTGAGGGGATATCTAGTACAGGACTGCAGCCATGGGATTAGGATAGGGTGAGGGAGCGGAAATCTCTTTTCCCCTTCAGGACTCAGCAGGAGAAAATCCAATGTCTAACTCCAGAGTGGCCCCCAAAGTGTCATTTTCTGGATGAATCTGTTATCACCCAGGGTTAGGGTCTCCGGTTTTGCAGGGTCCATTGTTGATGGGCCTAAGGTTGATGAATCAGGTTAGTTAAGTTTATTAATTTGTAATGGATAAGATCACTTTCACTTAACTGCAGTACTCATGTGACAACCAGGATAAAGCTTTTCTTTTTATCTGACAATTTAGTATAGGATATTGAATTAGTAAACTAAAGGCTTGGATAAAGAGGTGAGTACTATGGCAATTCAACTGATTATTCCCGATCCACACAGATTATAATTTTCTTGTTGACTATATCCATATTCACTAGATTCATGGTCTCTCCTCTAGTTACTGATAGATAAATGCTGCTTACTTCTAGCCCTTTGGCTTTCATAGCTTTACATCACTGACTTTAAATGCAGGTTCACAAAAAAAGGCACTGGATGGCTGCATACAGAGCTGTTGAGAATCTGGTTAAAATTACCAATTTTGGGACCTCATCACAGACCTACTAAAACAGAACCACCAAATGTGGAGCACTAGCATTTTTATATTTTCATCATTTCCCCAGGAAACTCTGGTAAGTGGTTCACTTTGCCACTGTCCAGGCTAAAAAACTTAATTGCAAACATACAGTTTTTCACTAGAGAGTACAATTTAATTGGATAGCTTTCTACATAATAAATTTAAATCATATACCAGTGTGTCCTCACTGAGATTAGAATTAGGATCACTTCACTTTGGTATTGGTGGTAATAAAAGGTACTGATGGTTTCTAAGCACTCTGATCACTTACTTAAATTTTCTTACTTCCCTCTCGCATATGATATCTGATCACATCACTTGTGGGGTAGATTTTAATAGCTTAACTTCAGAATCCCTTTTCTGAAGTTTATAGTGGGAAACATTAGAGTTTCCCATATTATTATTAATAACACAACTGCAGGGCGCCTGGGTGGCTGAGCTGGTTGAACATGCGACTCTTGATTTCTGCTGGGGTCATGATCTCAGGGTTGTGGGATGGAGCTCTGCTGTGGGCTCTGCGTTCAGTGGGTAGTCTGCTTGGGAGTTTCTCCCTCTCCCTTTGCCCCTAGCCCTGCTCACACTCTTCCTCTCTCTCTCTAAAAATAAATAAATATTAAAAAAACAATGCATCTGCTATTCTTCCAGGTAAAAATTATGGTATGCATTTTTCAAGCTTTTAGGGTATTGTTGAAGATGTTAAAATTCTCCTTTTATAGAACAGGGCAAACCAATTATGGTAAATTGGACATCATTTCTGAAACTAATAGCTTCTTATTGAGAGAATACTAATAACCTTCCACCTTTTGTGAGTTTATTTTTTGTCAGTTAAGAATGCCAACTCTTGTGCAAATTTCTGGAAATTTTAAGGTATAACATATGTTATGTTTCATAAGCCAGGTTTCTACTATGATTCATGATTTACAGAGGTTCAGAAAAAATCAGTAAGAAAGTGACTTGGGAACTTTTCTACCTGTATTAAGAATTAGAAGAAGAAAATTTCCCTGAGACTTTGCTATTCAGAATTACAGATGGAAAATTGTCAGAGATAATCCATTATAATTTAGAAATGGTGAAACATTTAAGTGGCATCTGAATTAATTGTCTGAATGCTCAGATCAACAGTTTCCAAAATGCATCCCATGGTACACTCATCCTGCAGGATATTCTTTCAAAAAGAATAATGACCCTATGGTAAAATACACCACACTACTTTGGCTTAGAGATTCATTTTGCACATTAGCAAAGTAAAGGATCTCAAAATCCTGCAAAAAAAGAAACTTGCTTACTCAGCATTTCTTAGATATATCTGATAACAAACTATTTTCATATAATATCTATTAACATCTGAGGCCCACAGAATACACAAGAGAAGACACTAATGTTTAGGAGATAAAACCTAATCCTTAATTATTAATCATCTTGGATGGATTTGGGGTAGGTGTGTAGAGGAGAAATTTCTAATTGAATGATATGAATGAGACATTATGTTTTTTCCAAAGTGGACTTTGTATACCACCACATTAAAATATTTATAATGTCCTTACTGATAGCTTAATGAGAACTTGGTAGCCAATTAAGTCTAAGAATGCATCCATAGATCAAAGATAACAAAGTATTTAAATATTGTATTCATTATCATGAAAATCCATCTCACTGATAATGAAAAATATGATTTTGCTTTAACTACCAAATACAAATATGAAAATTTAAAGTCTTTATTTAATTAACTAAAAGAGCTGGGATGAATCCCCAGAAAGGACATGGCCATTGAGACTGTAGAGTCTCTCTAGGAAATCCAACTAAAGTAGAAATATAAATTGAAGAAAATAAGCACAAATAATTTTGGACAGGTTGAATTCTTCAGATAACAATAAGACAATCTGCCAATATTTATAGCATATGAATTATAAAATAATAATGTAAATTTTGTGTTAACTGATATTTTATGAAAAGATTTTATGAAATAGTACTCATTTCTATATAAATGGCTTATTAGGTTGGGAATAATGTAACCTAATGTTTATTCTTTGCCCATAAATGAGTTCACAAATGAGGAAAGAACCCTTTGATAAGCTATAGGTCTAGATAATCATTTCTAAAAGTATGATCACTGTAACTAGTGTTCCTAGGTATAGCAATATGAACTGGTTATATTTTATTATTTCTTTTAAATAGGCTTCATTTTTTAGAGCAATTTTAGATTGCCAGAAAAACTTAGCAAAAAGTACAGTGAGTTCCCATATGCCTCCTAACTGCAAACATGCATAGCCTCCCTCATATATACCATATATCAGTATACCCCATAAGAACAGTACATCTGTTACAATTGATAAGCCTACACTGATACATCATTATCACTCAAAATCCATAGTTTACATTAAGGTTCACTCTGAATCCACCATTAAAGTATCATACAAAATAGCTGCCCTGCTCTAAAAATCCTCAGTGTTCCTCTTACTTACCTCTTCCTCTTCAGCTACCTCTGGCAGGCCTTGATCTTTTTACTGTCTCCTTAGTTTTGCCTTTTTCAAACTGTCCTATAATTGGAATCCTACAGTATGTAGCCTCTTAAGATTGGCTGCTTTCACTTAGTAATATACACTGAAGATTCTTACATGTCTTTTCATTATGCTGGCCTCAACCATTTTCTCTTTTGATTAGCTTTGATGTTCATTCTTATTTTTACTCTCATTCTAAATTCATGGAATCATTTCCTTTTTCATTTTATTGATAAACTATTCACAATATGAGGTGATGAAAATGATGTTAACTATAACGTTTTGTTTCTTCTGGGAGATATGTATAGTGGCTACCAGTTCTTTGATTAGAACTTTAGGTAACTGGGAGAGAGGAGCATGGCTACTGAAATCCACTTGATGAAGAGTATAGCCTGAGTTTGGAAGGGAAAGGATATTGAGTTGCAGCAAGTGAAAAAGAGAAACTAGACCAAGAGATAGCAAAACTGAAATAAAGAGCCAGGCAGACAGCCAAATCTACGTCATCAATCTGAACCGGAAAGGAATGGCAAAGTTTTCATTTTACATGCCAATGCCTATCAGTTGCTGGAAGCTGCTTGGACTTCGGTGAAGAATGTGAGATTATAGCCAAGTTCAGGGGGATACAGTGCTATGATTGATTAGCTCTCATTCTTTTGGATATAAGAAGAGAGAGCCGTGACAAATGTGCCAAGTGTTTGTTATCTCTTGCCTAAATAAGGAGATGATATGTGGATGGAGACAAAGGTACCTACAGCTTTCTATGTGGATAGGCCTAAATTAAAATCAGAGAGAGACTCGACTTGGTTGCAGAGCATCTTGCTGAGAATCCATGGACATGAGTAATTTTACCTATTAGCTTACCCTGTAAACTACCTCTTTTCATATTGGATGTAACTTCTGAAAAGGCAATAGTTCCCAATGTCCCTCAGGAACATTAGGAATACCTGAGCTTATTTGCATAAGTTTTCTAAATGGAGGCACAGTGAGAAATAACAAGTAAATCTTGCTCTAGAAACTCCATGCTGTTACCCAAGGCCCTCTCAACACCAAGTGTCCAATTGGTATATACTTCCAGTCATTGATCACTGATAATGAACTCAGAATGTTAAAACCAGGATGACTGGGGATTGATATCAGATTTCTCATATGGTAATAGAAGGTTTTATGATAAAGAGAATGGCAGAGCTGGGTCTCAGAAGATAAAATGTGCCATATTCAGTAGGGTGCCAACCATCACTAGTACAATCTTGCCAATATTTGAGCAGGGTAGCTTGGAAACCAGATCTGGATGAATGATATTCCAGGAACATGTTTAGGGTAGAAAGATAGACAGCAGTCTCTCAAGTTACCTGATACTATGACCAAGGAGCAACTATTATAGGTGATCGTGTATTGTCACCAGTAATCTCTGCAGGTGGTCTTCAATGTTTTGAAAATGTTGTAATGGACAACTGAAATATTTTGATGCAAGCTTTTCAAAGTGGGCTCTTTCTTGATATGTCATCTGAGAAAAGGCCTCCTTAGCTCTTCATGGTGCACAGAATCGTACAGTGGGCTAAGAACTTGAGCTCTGAAGTCAGACAACCCTTGGGTCAAATAGTAGGTTCCATCAGGTAGAACCTAGATGAACTTTTAACTCCTTACATAACCCTTCTAAGCTTGAATCTCCTCATATGCAAAGAAGATAAGGTAAACAAAGCAACTCAGCTGTGAAGACTAAACATGATAATATATGCAAAATGAGTAAGATAGGACTTCGCACAGTAAGTGCTCTGTTAAATATTAGATTTAAAACAAACAAACAAAAAAGAGGCCCTCAAGGGCTCCAAATTTTTAGATCCTTTAATTATGAGCACAGATGTACCTGCTACTATATGAAGTTGCTTCTATTGGCTTTAGCCTAGGCAGCAGGACCTGATGTGAGCTGAGCTTTTAGCTCATCATAAACTCTAGGCCAGATCACAGCCTCATGAGGGATTTAACTTTTCTGGAGGTAGCATCTCCAAAATTAAAGGCAGATGTGATGGTAAGAGTTCCGTTTCCTACTGTGGCTTCCAAAGCCAGCTTCCAAGAAGTAGCCATGAGTTTGAGGGCCACTAGGTCTCCACTTGAATAGGAATACCCCAAATCCTTTCCCCTAACTCTAGGGCCATACTGGGATAGGGTGAGATAGGGTAAGTAAATAAGGACTTTGGCAGCTAGAAAAGTTACCTACAAAAATAAAAACATTTATCTCCTTTAAAGTGAGTGTTTATTGGGAGAGTCAAGTGTGGGAATTTATAATGATTTGCCATTAAATCATGATGAAGCTTAAAATCCCCAGAGGTCATGTTCACCTTTTCATCTCACACCTTGGTCATCACTTTCAGGAGGCCTAAAAAGACTCTGAAAAGTGGTTCATCTCACTGTGTTGCACATCAGTATGGCCAGGAATGCGACCTAAAGCTCCTGGTAGAGCTCTACCTAAAGAAGAAACATACCAAGATCAAATGTTACTCCTTCATTTACTGAGCTTTAGCCATTAACTCAAGACAAGCAGAAGATCCAAAATCTGTAGGGGTGAGATTGTGTCCAATTCCTCCTTCAAGACCAATAGGAATCTGAGGTCAAGGAGTTCTAGCTTGTGGATTCTAGGAGCTACAGTGCCAGAACCTCATTTAGAGTAAAATTAAAAAGTCAAGATCCAATACCTAAATAAATCACCAGTCCAAAGAAGCCCAACAGAGGGCAAGAATTCATGTGTTATTTATTTATTTATTTTAAAAAATATTTTATTTATTTGACAGAGAGAGACACAGCGAGAGAGGGAACACAAGCAGGGGGAGTGGGAGAGGGAGAAGCAGGCTTCCCACCGAGCAGGGAGCCCAATGTGGGGCTCAATCCCAGGACCCTGAGATCATGACCTGAGCCAAAGGCAGACGCTTAACGACTGAGCCACCCAGGCGCCCCTCATGTGTTATTTAATAGGTGCAAATCAGAAGAGTGACTATTCCAAGGTACAATAAAAGAAGAAAGTTGTTAAAAGACTGGGCAGCATGAACACCATGGTTCACAAAATCATGAAACTGAATGAGAGTTTCATTCCCAGTGTGACAAAACATAGCCAGGAAATATGCCTTTAATGTAAATGGTCAGAGACTTAGGTATAGGGTATTATTTTATACAATTACATGAAAAATCCCTTCTAATGAGGGAGTTCAACCTTTCCTCATGTTCATGCTGACTTTATTTCACACTAATAAAGGTTAGTGTGAAAGTCAAAACAAGTCCCCACTTATGCCAAATGTTTCCCTTTTCCAAAAAGCCCGTGTCTCTTTATCATGCATGACAAATTTGAATTGCAGAAAATAATTTCCACTAGCATTACATTATAAAAAATACAACTAGCAATGAACCAACTGTTGCAAAATGTCACAAGATGTGTGAGAAAACCACATGGTTGGGAATTTGACACCACATCATCATACCTGATGATGAACCAATTCATTTTTGTCATTGTAGTATAGCAGGCAAGCTCATTCCATGTTATTCCTATCAATTTACAATATGGAGTATGGTCACAGCACTCCATCAAGGGAAGAGAGCGGAGGAGATAAAATGCCAACTTAGATGGGGATCAGTACTAATGGCAAGTACTGATTCAGCACAAAAGAAACTGCTCTACAATTAATTCAATAACAAAAACAAGTACTCACAATGTATTATTACTAGTCCATTAAACTATAATTTGTAATGCTGGATAAAGCTGCATCAGAATGGTTCTACTACTGGATTGACTTAAATAACAAAATCATCCACTCAAACAGATGCAAATTTCCCTATTCCTGTAAGTGAAGGGTAACTGAAAGCTCCAAACCATTCTTCACAGCTAACACTGAGTACTTAGGGAATGTTCTTCGTTGAAGGTTCAAAACAAGATAAAATATTAGAAGCATTCAAAAGCATTCTATCTTTGAAACATCAGTCTACAAGACAAAAAGTCAATGAATTCCTGAAATACCGTGCAGCAGGAAAATGGGCCAGAATTTGAAATACATATTAAAATCCTTTAAATAAATAATCTAACACTCACCATCAGGGGAACTATGCCTAATAAAAAAAGCCACTAGATATTTTTTGGATATTATATATGAAGGGATATTTATTTCAGAACTAGAAATACATTTCTATTGCCAAAGAAACTCAGAATGTGCAACGGTGGACAGGCAATTTCTGACTTAGATGTTTCTAATTTAGGGGACTTAACATAAATGATGAGCTATTTTTAGAAAAGAGATTGGCCATCCATTCCAGTGATATCTGATGTCCATTTAATAGAAGACAAGCAGGTTGAGAAAACACTGGAAGGAGCAAAGCAGTACAGAAATAAATGTGCTAAAAACATTTCTCAAATGTTGATGTTCATTTGAAACATTTGAAGATCATGTTAAAACGCAGATTCCAACTTGGTAAGTCCGAGATTCTACATTTCTAGCATGTTCCTAGGTGATGTCAATGCTGCTAGTCTAGGGAACACTCTGTGAATAGCAGTTACAAAGAAATAAGGTAAATCACCATCTTACAGAGGAGCTTGCTTTTTTTAGATTTCTCTAAAGTCCCACTTAGTCTGAATTGCCCTACATCAATGGTTTTTAACTTGGCTGCACATTAGAATCACCTGGGGAGTTTTCAAAACTCCTACTGCCCAGGTCACATCCCAAATCAATGAGATCAGAATCTTGAGGGAGTAGTTCCTGGCATCAATAATTGTTGAAGGTCCCCAGGTGATCCCAAAGTGTAGCCAAGAGTGAGAACCACTGGCCTAGACTGACTTTTAATGGTTTAAAAAACAAAATTTAAGCTAGCTCTTCTTAACTTTAGTTCAGTATCCAAGTACTTGAAAAGATGTCATGATCGCTAAAAACATCAGCACAGGAAAACCAAGCAAAACCCTTCAGTGTTTTGATTATCTTACACTGGGGTTCTTAAGTAACTTTGAGGTGACTTTACGAACATGGGTCATAAATGCCCTCTCATGTTTTCTATCAATTGGATGCACATTTTGCTGGCCCTATTTCACTATAACCCTCAGGAAAGAAAAACATCTTTCTGAACATTAACTGACACATGCACATAATGATAGATAATCCATAATGAATCCCAACTTCAGTTTCATATTGAATATGGAAACAGCTTCAATCTTCCATTACAGAAAAGCAATACTTTATGTAATATCCATATCTGCAAAGAAACCAATGCTAATAGCAGGCCCAGAAAAGTAAAAAAAAAAAAAAAAAAAAAAAAGATTAAGTTATAATACTGATTGTCAATATCTTGATCTGCAAATAATGCAGTACTATAAAAATAACTTCAGTTAGGCTGATATCCTCCACACCAATGATCATTATCACTATAAAAACTAAAAAAAAAAAAAAAGAACTCATTTGGATCTGAAACATTTTACATACTAATGCATGCTTCTCTATTAGTGTTCACGATAATTAAAAAGCAAAGCTAATCTTGTCCACTGGTGTCTCCCACACAAATTTTTAAATGTTTACATGGCAAGGGCAAGTCAAAATTCAGTCTTTCAAAATTCCTTCTAATACTGATTGTACCAAAATAAATTTTCCTATATCCTAAGTATCTTTTTTTATTATTATGTTATGTTAGTCACCATAGAGTACATCATTAGTTTTTGATGTAGTGTTCCATGATTTATTGTTTGCGTATAACACCCAGTGCTCCATGCAGTACGTGCCCTCCTTAATACCCATCACTGGGCTAACCCATCCCCCCACATCCCTCCCCTATAAAACCCTCAGTTTGTTTCTCAGAGTCCATAGTCTCTCATCGTTCATCTCCCCCTCTGATTTCCCCCTTCATTTTTCCCTTCCTTCTCCTAATGTCCTCCATGCTATCCCTTATGTTCCACAAATAAGTGAAACCATATGATAATTGACTTTCTCTGCTTGACTTATTTCACTTAGCATAATCTCCACTCCCATCCATATTGATGCAAAAGTTGGGTATTCATCCTTTCTGATGGCTGAGTAATATTCCATCGTACATCTTCTTTATCCATTCGTCTTTTGAAGGGCATCTCGGTTCATTCCACAGTTTGGCTATTGTGGACATTGCTGCTATGAACATTGGGGTGCATATGGCCTAAGTATCTTGTCTCTTATCTCCTTCAAATTAAATGTTAATTCATTTCTTTATTCTTTCATTCAAAATCCCTTTATTCAAATGACTGATTAAATGCTCACTATATCAGGTACTATGCTATACTCTGGGAATAGAGTGGTGAGAAAACCAGATATAGTCCCTGCCTTGTTACAGTTTACAACACAGAGTGATAGACAAATATATGTGAAATAACTACAGTATCAAACATAAAATTATAAAACTGTAGCTGTGACAAATGCTTAAAAAAAAACAAAACAAGAAACAATATGATAGAAGACTCTAAAATGGGGAGTTTGACCTAGTCAGGGAACTCAGAAAAGACTGTCCTGCAGAAGCAACACTAGAACTACAATCTTAAGGATGGTCAGGTTTTTCTCTTTTTTTAACAGCTTTACTGAGGTATAATTGATATATAAAGAACTGTATAAATTTAACATGTATAGGGGCGCCTGGGTGGCTCAGATGGTTAAGCGTCTGCCTTCGGCTCAGGTCATGATCTCAGGATCCTGGGATCGAGTCCCGCATCGGGTTCCCTGCTCAGTGCAGAGCCTGCTTCTCCCTCTCCCTCTGCCACTCCCTGTTTGTGCTCTTCTGTCTATCTCTCTGTCAAATAAATAAATAAAATCTTTAAAAAAAAAATTTAACATGTATAATTTGATGAGTTCAGACATAGGCAAACATTTATGATACCATCATCATGATCAAGGTAACAGATATCTCTAACACCTTGCAGAATTTCCTTATGTCCCTTTGTTTTGTTTCATTTTGTTTTGTGGTAAGAGTACTTAACATAAGATCTATTCTCAATAATTTCTGAAGTGCACAATAAGTATTATTAACTATAGTATTATTAACTATAGGCACTATATCATACAGGACATTTCTAGAACTTATTCAACTAACATAATTAAAACTTTATTCCCTTTGAATAAAAACTCCCCAATTCCCCGGCCTCAAATCTCTGGCAACCACTATTATATTCTGATTCCATAAGTTTGACTATTTTAAATAACTCATATATGTGAAATCATACTGTATTTGTCTTTCTGTGACTGACTTATTTCACTTAGCATAATATCCTCAAGGTTCATCTATGTTGTCACAGAGACAGTATTTCCTTTTTTAAGGCTGGATACTATTCCATTGTATGTATATACCATTTTTTCTTTATTCATCCATTTGTAGATAGACACTTGACATAAAGGAAATAGAAGAAACTTACAAGAATAGGAAAGATCAAGGAAATAAAAGATATATAGCAGAAGGAAGCACAGCAGGTAGGAGGAAAAGGATGGGGTCATTGAGGCCCTGGCTGGAGCAGAGAAGGAAAGGAGTACAATGTGCAACTAAGCTGTTGTTCTACAAGGTGCCACTGCCTGCATCTTGGATTGGGGAAATACTTCTCAAGATGAATATGTGTACTTTGACTAGGCAGATCAAATTTACAGAGTACAATTAAAATAGTCAAACACCACGGGCTATATGGAAGTATATAGTAAATATAGCCTCCTCCAATTCATAGATCCTCCTTCCTTCTCAGACTTTTATATTAATAAATACATTAGAATACTATAAGAGCTACAAATTATCCTAGAGATTAGACCAATATAATCATTTTTAATGGTAACCCTATGTTTTACATTTTCCTATATTTTCTTTGCCATATTTTAAGTTCTATGACACATCTATAAATAGGTAACAATGGCAGTGATATTGATAAGCCTTGTAAACTAAAGGGTAACACATGTTTGCATTTACCTAAATATATTTAAACATAAATGGAGAATACAGAAAACAATTTTAAAATAAGAAGAGTTTGGCTCTAGAGTAAGCAAATTATAGTCAGTGGGCCAAATCCAGCCCAAGGCCTATTTTTGTAAATAAAGTTTTCTCAAGAACACAGCCATGTGCATTAATTTACGTATTGGCTGCTTTCACACCATAATGGTAGAACCGAGTAGTTGCAATGGAAACCATATGGCCCCTCAAAGCCCTTTACAGAAAAAGTTGATATCGCATGTTATTATAGCTGGACAGAGTTAGTTTGACTCTATGATAACACATCTTTATATTGTATTTTCCCAAAGATTTTAGCATCTCCTTTTGGGGAAAGTTTTTAAGAAAGTAAACAAATCTCTCCGGTGGGATGATCAACTGTTTGTGTTAACCTGGGACTCCTGGTTTTACCACTGAAAGTCCATGTCCTGAAAATCCCTTAGTCCTGGGGAAATCAGCTGGTCACTCACCACAACCCTCCTAGAATTCAGACTAGGAAGACACACAGAGAGTAGTTTGTGAGCAAGAGAATGTGGTTTATGCATGCTTTTACTTGCATCCCCACACCCACCTCTAGTACAGGTTGCTAATCATCAGGAGAGCTCAAGCAGTGCAGTCATATTAATAACAGAATGAGATATTATTTATAGATCATGTCTAAAATCTAAGTCCACACTGAACAGGGCTCTTCAGCCTATGAGGATCATATCCCTAAAGGTAAAAGTGGTTTATCTAACAGCATATTTCTCCTTCTAAACCACCTGCCTAGAAGAACACTCATTTACAAAGAACACTTCACACCTTTGTTAGAGGTGAGGTGATATGAGATGAAGATTAAAGCAGCAATGCCTGCTTTCCCAACTCCCTTAAAAAACAAACAAACAAAAACACTATTTGGGTTTAGAGAGAAACTGTAGGTCTATTTGGGGTACAGACCAGTGAGCCATCTTAGGTCCCTGTGCCCAAGTGTAAGGGCAGCCAACAATTCCTGGAAGCAACATCCCTGGGAAGCACCCCATATAAAATAGATTAATCCAGGACTCCCCGTACAAAGGCAGGATGATGGAAAGTTAGGAGGGATTGAGAACAGCTTCTTAATAAACAGTGCATGTGTCTAAGTGTAGGGGTTGGAAAAGGCAGAGTGCCTGGAGCATTTCTGAGTGCAAGGATCATTGAAGATTCATGACCCAATTTCCATGGACTTAAGTTTGGGAGAACCAAGAGTTGCTTAAGGGAGACAGCCTCAAAGTGAATAGTTATCATTTTAAGTATACCCAAGTATTTGTTTCTTTGTTTGTCAGGGTAATTTCAGTTTTCATTTTTCAGTGGTAAAAGCTGGAAAACTATCTCAGTTTAAACTGTGGACACAGTTGCCAAATAAATATTTTTTTCATCGGTGTGTTTGATTCTAAGTAACTAATTTACACACAAACACAGTGATGCTTGTTAAAAACTGTTTTGAGTACTATACCCTAAAATAGGTATCTGCCTAGAATTTTTTCTGTAAAGTTGTCCAGACATAGGTTCTCACATAAAGCAAGAAGCAATGCATCACAAAAGATGGAGTGTTGATTCCTAAATCTGTTTAAGCACTCCACTGACAATTTTCCAACAGATCTGGGAGCTTCTCATTATGGGCAAACTGGTATTTTAAAGCTATCAAAGTGTACATTAACCAACTGCTGTTCAGGGCATGGAGAAATCATCATAAAGGTCGATAACTTTTTTGTATTTTTCTTTGCTGTATAGGGGAGCACTTTTATAGGCATTCATGGTAAAGTAAAATTTTTTTCACAATGGACATTCAAGACAACCAAATAATGATCCTGTGTAATAATGTGAGAGCCTGACATCATTGTGATCACCAGCACATTACTGTAGTGATTATTATGAGGTTTGGAGGGGGAAGTGTTTCCTCCTCTCTTCGGGAAAAGTAGGAAGTGAAGAGTCTGGATTTGGGTAAAGGAAGGACCTATGGGAACTTCTGTACAACTGAGAGGGACTCCCAACTCTGAGCTAAGGAGAATGAGAAAGAAGAACATCCCAAACAGAGAAGCATGGCTTGTGCCTAAGGAAAGTATTATATGGCAAAAGTATACTTCAGTTTATATATATATTTAATATATCAAGTTTAAAAAGTTGCCTCCCAGGGGCATCCCAAACAGAGAAGCATGGCCCATGACTAGGTGGAATAAAACCCTGGTTAAAATTTGTTTCTCTGCCAGTTCTGTAATTCTTTATGCACAAGTTCTCAATAGACAGTTTTTGCTTTTTATTGAATTGTTATATGTGTATATCTTATAAGTGTGCAACTCAATGAATTTTCAGAAAACAAACAAACCTATGTAGCCAACACTCAGATAAGGAAACAGAATATTACCTTGCTGTCACTGCTTCTCATAAACCACCATCCTAACTTCTTGGTACACCTTTGTTAAATATCACTATTTGGTCTTAGCCATATTTTTGAATCTTAGGTCTGGGGCTCATGCCTCCAAGGTGTGAAATCAGGGACAACTGCATAGTTCTGGAGAAGGTGGTGAGGGAACAACACCGGAGGCATAGCAGGGGGACCTGGATCCATAGGATAGAGCACAGATCAGCAAACGTATCTATCTCAAGGGCAAGAAAGTAAATATTCTTGACTTGGTGGGCCATAACGTCTTTGTCAAAACTATAAATGAGTGTCAGTGGCTATATTCTAATAAAATATTATTTATTAAACAGGCATTGGGTTGTACTTTGTTGACCCCTGGTAGAGCAAGCAGTATCTGCAAAGTGAGATATTACATGAAAAACATCAGAAGGGGAACTTTGTAAAATCCTGGACCTCACCCTAAATAACTCAGACATTGGTTATCTGGACTCCTCAAGGCAGAACTTGAACCTTATAGTTTATATTTGCTTACTTCTATCCTTGGTCTAGTTTCTAACTTTCAAAATAATGCAGTAGTCAGCAGCAAGAGACTGGAAATGTCTAGAAGCAAGACTATTTGTTATATTTAGCAACATTGCTAAAGGAAAGCACTCTGGATTTCACACCATTTTCTAAATCTCAAATTCATTAAAAGCAAAGTTTTGTTTCAATAAAATATTCCACGAACAATGGAATTTGTATAAATCTTGAGAGTTTCTAAATATTTGACAATTTAACCACTAGTTTAAAAGTCCATTATATTATGAATTTTAAGGAGAGACACAGTTACACATAATGACACATTTCTTTCACTGTTTAAAACTACTGGTCATTTTAACATGCTTTGATTCAATTCTGTTTCCAGAAAGTTAATTTGTTTCAGGACATGATCAAATGGTTTGCATCATCTTGCATTCAATGTGTTAGAGCCTTTATGTTCTTGGCAAAGGATGTACTAATGTCTACTACAGAAATACCAATTGTAAGAGAGAAAAGTGGAATTTCTATAAAGTTCCTACTTAATCAAAGAATGCTTAATCTGCTTTCAATTATTCCTTCAGAAAACTATGAAAAGATATAGGGAAATATGAAAATTAATGTGATTTGACAAAAATCAAACAACCATTGGACATCACCTGACATTTATCAAGTATCCATGGAATTAATTTTTATGATTATCTTTTATAAGTGTGGAATTACCCATATTATTTTCTTTGTCCACAGAATAGATTAACATCAGTGTTTTGTTTTTTACCATAGCATTAAAAATTATAAGGCATCCCACCAACATATAGGCCATCTTTGACCTCCTCATTTTCTCTTTTCCTATATGCAAGATATACTATTCTATGTATTCCTCTCACTAACCCCACTACCTACATGCTAGTCCAAAAAAATCATTCTCTCTCAACTGATTTATTGCAATAGCCTCCTACCAGTCATCTTGCTTCCATAATTATACCTCCTGCAGTCTAGATTTCACATGGCAGCTAGAGTGTTACCTTTAAAACACAGACTAGATGTTATTAATCAGTTCAAAACCCTCCCACAGCCTTCATCCCCTCCCTTATTTCATCTACATGTTCATATTTATTTGTTATATATTTTGTCTTTTCTACCAACTAGAAGAAGTTTAATAGGAGTAATGGGAGTTGGGATGAAAGGAAGGAAAGGGAAGGTAGAGTAGAGAAACTGCCTTGAATTTATGAAATACATATACAAAAGACCACTAAGCAGAATTTCTCTTTTTTGCAAAAGTAAATTGCATGAAAATATTCTAATATGCCTCAAGTACAACCCAAATACTGTGGATAAAAATATTAAGGTGATTTTATAGAGAAAGTAAAAATAAATGATGTATACAGTTTTTCTGTGATCTTTTGAGGTTAATTGTTACCAATCAATATTGAACCTTAGTGGAAAGCACATTTTTCTTACTGCAGGAGCTGTATCACACTTACTTAAGTAGATTATGATCATTATCAGAAAGGAGAAAAAAGAGAATACACATTTCCTGTGTATGCTACAGAAAACTGGAAGGCAATTCACTGTTTGTATTATAAAATATCACTAGCATTTGAAATTTATGCCATCCTTTTGATAAACATGAAATATAAAAGAAAAAAGTACCAATTTATTGCCTCCTTAGAAACTGTCATTCTTTTTATTATCAGTCTTCACTGGAATTGTTCACTAAAATTTCTTTTTTATTATCATAATAGAGTTGGGCCTGGGATTGTATTTATCCATAGGTTGTTGAAATCCCTCTTTTAAACATGTGCCTCCTCTTATTTGACAGTTTGTATCGTTAAAATGCAATCTGTACCCCTTATCACCTTGTAAAAGAAACTAGTCTCCTTATACCTTAAAAGGGCATGTTCTTGAAAGGGTAAAAATAGGGTTCTAAGTAGAATGTCCTAAAATTGATACATTTATTTCTTTTGGGGGATAATTCCTAACAACAAGAAAATACTCACCCTCCCCACCACACAGACACACATACACACAAGTTGTTCCCCAGGAAAACTTCTGCCCCTGTCTTTAAGTTCACTGTTACTTTCAGATTATAAAGAGACTATAAAATTTCTGTTTCCCATTGCCAAATTGAGATCCATTGTCACATTATATAGAGCACTTAGAGTAACACCATTCTACAACAACCATTATTCTAGAAAAAGAAATTCATTGTAGTTGTCTTAGTTCAGGCTGCTATAAAAAAATACCAATGACTGGGTAGCTTAAACATAGTAATTTCTCATAGTTCTGGAGGCTGAGAAGTCCAAGATCAAGGTGTCAGCTGATTTGGTTCTTGGTGAGCTCTTTTTGGGCTATGTACTCACATGGTGGAGAGAGAAAGAGAAAGAGGAAGCAAGCTCTCCAGTGTCTCTTCTTATAAGGGCACTAATCCAATTGTGAGGGCTCCACCTTTATGACCCAAATACCTCCCAAAGGTCCCATCTTCAAATATGATCACATTGGGGATTAGGGTTTCAACATATGAATTCGAAGGGACATAAATATGTACTCCATAATAGTAGTCCACCATAGATCCCTGGTAATGGGATAAAGCAAAAAGTATTTGCTCAAACATTTCCAAAAAATTATTAGTCCCTAAATTCAATGCATTCATTAAAAAACAAATAAAAACAAACAAAAAACAAGCAAAATAATATAGGATTGTATTTAAGACTTTAACTTTGACTCAAATTAAAATAAACAGAGTTGTATACACAATCTAAAGTAGTGGTTGCCTTCACATCTACTAGAATGGCTCTAATCAAAATGATGGATAATGGAACGTGTTGCCTCGGGAAGAAATAGAGAAATCAGAACCCTTATACCCTAGTGGTAGGCATGTAAAATGGTGCAGACACTTGGTGGTTCCTCAAAAAATTAAACACAGAGCTACCAAATGACCCATCAGTGCCACTCTTAGGTATATATTCAAGAGAAATGAAAATATATGCCCATGTATAAATATATGTGAATGTTCATAGCAGTATTTTTCATAATAGCCAATAAATGGGAAAAACCTAAATGTCCATCATCTGCTGAATAACTAAAATATGATATATCCATACAATAGAATATTATTCATATAAAGGAATGAAATACTAGTAAATGCTACAACATGAATAACTTTGAAAACATTATGCCAACTGTAATAAGTCAGTCATAAAAGACCAAGACCACGTATTCTATGAATCCATTTATATGAAATATCTAGAACAGGAAAATCTATTGGATATATACAAGATTAGGGTTTAGGGGTCTGAGAAGAATAATAGCTAAGGAGTACATGATTTCTTTTTGAAGTAATGAAATGTTTTAAAGTTGATTGTGGTAATGGATGCACAATTCTGTGCTTTAAACTGCATACTTTATTTTTTAAGTTTTTATTTAAATTTCAGTTAGTCAACATACAGTGTAATATTAGTTTAAGGTGTACAATATAGTGATTAAACACTTCTACCCAACACCTGGTGCTCATCTCAGCAAGTGCACTCCTTAATCCCCACCACCTATTTCACTCATCCCCTCACCCACCTCCCTTCTGGTAACCATCAGTTTGTTCTCTATAGTTAAGAGTCGTTTCTTGGTTTGCCTCCCTCTCTTTTTCCCCCTTGGTTCACTTGTTTTGTTTCTTATATTCCACATATGAGTGAAATCATATGGTATTTATCTTTTCCTGACAGAATTTGACTGACTTATTTCATTTAACATAATATTCTCTACCTCCATCCATATCATTGCAAATGGCAAGATTTCATTCTTTTCAATAGCTGAGTATTATTCCATTGTTTGTGTATATTCATTTACCACTTTCTTTATCCATTCATCAGTCAATGAACACTTGGTTATTTCCATGATTTGGCTATTGTGTTTTATTTTTCTCAATTAAAGATTTGATTTATTCAAGTATCTGAAATCATCTACAATGGAAACTGTTATTAGATGCTGCTCATACTGTGCTACGGACCACCCACATACTGCCACACTGCTTTCAGAAGACTTGAAATGCCACTGATAATTTAAAAAATGTAAACCTGGTAGAGAGGTAAGAAGACAATTTAATGTTTCAACTGGATCCAGAGGTGCCTCTAATTTGGCTATTGTTGATAATGCTGCTATAAATGTCAAGGTGCAGGTATCCCTTTGAATTAGTATTTTTGTATTCTTTGGATAAATATTCAGTACTGTAATTGCTTGATAATAGGGTTAGTTCTATTTTTAACTTTTTGAGCAACTTCCATACTGTTTTCCATAGTGGCTGCACCAGTTTGCATTCCTACCAACAGTGCAATAAGTTTCCTCTTTCTCCACATCCTTGCCAGCACTTGTTGTTTCTTGTGTTGTTGATTTTAGCCACTCTGACAGGTGTGAGGTGATAATTCATTGTAGTTTTGATTTGTATTTCCCTGATTATTGGTGATGTTGAGCACCTTTTCATGTGTCTGTTGGCCATTTGTATGTCTCCTTGGAAAAATGTCTATTCATGTCTTTTGCTCATTTTTTAATTGGATTATTCATTTTTTGGGTGTTGAATTTGATAAGTTCTTTATAGATTCTGGATACTAACCCTTTATCAGATATGTCATTTGCAAATATCTTCTCCCATTCCATAGGTTGCCTTTTAGTTGAACATTTCCTTCACTGTAAGAAGCTTTTTATTTTGATGAAGTCCCAATAGTTTATTTTTGCTTTTGTTTCCCTTGCCTCAGGAGACGTATCTAGAAAAAGTTGCTACAGCCAATGTTGAAGAGGGTACTGCCTGTATTCTCCTCTAGGATTTTTATGGTTTCAAGTCTCACATTTAGGTCTTTAATCAATTTTGAATTTATTTTTGTGTTTGGTGTAAGAAAATGGCCCAGTTTCATTCTTTTGCATATTGCTGTCCATTTTTCCCAACACCATTTGTTGAAGAGACTGTCTTTTTCCCATTGGGAAATGCTGACATTTTTTTTCACTTCAAATGGAACATTCAACTTAGAACAAACTATATATATTATATACATACATATATATATATAATATATATACATGAACTATATCAATAAATCTGCTAAAAATATTGTTTACCAGGGACTATTCCACCTCTGAAGAAAGTGTCATCTTTGTTCCTATGGAGCTTATGTTGGGGGAAGGTGAAGACCAATAATAAATAAATATAAATATAACATAACAAAATATATTTTTAGATAGTGAATATGCTGGAAAGCAAATGAATCAGGGTCAAGATACCGAGTATAATGGGTGGTGAATGGATATTTTAGACAGAACAGAGGAGGCCCTGTAAAGGTGAGATTTGAGTTAAGACCTGAGTAATATGAGGGATTAAAATGCAGGAAGATGCAGAAGATGTATAAAGTATACCTATACAAGTATAAAGGCCCTGAACAGAAAATGAGCTTGGCATGTTCAAACAACCACAGAAAACTACTGTGGGTAAAAGGAAGGAAGCCATGGACATCACAAGCTGAGACAAGCAGAGTAACCATACCTTGTTAATCTCAAATATTTTTATTATATATATCCAAGAGTGAAAAGCCATATTAAATGTTTAATAGCATTGGGTCATAATATGGTAGTTCAACTGAATAACATGTATTGTTTGCTTCTTCAATATGAAATTGTCAAAGAGCTTTGATTTTAGATGCCATTAGGGAATTGGTTTTTATAAAAACATCACTATTTGGAACAAAAATTCCAATTCCATAAGTAATATTAAAATAGTTAATTTAATCAACATGATTTGGCAATGTCCAGAACATTTTCTATTATCAGAATTTATTTCATTGAGATTAGTGTATCAGATAAGATACCAGCAGGAAAGAGAAGGCACATTAGAGTGGATAATTTAAGAAACACTTAATAAAGAACCTGTTTATAAAAGTGTGGACATGGTTAAGGGAGACCTCAAGAGACTGTAGGATCTCAACCTAGTAACATCAGCCTAGTTGGGCACCATTACCATTTTTCGGTCCAATGAGATGGGGGTAGAAATGAGTTGATGGAACCTGGGAGCGGGGGTGGGGGGGTGTGGGAACAGCAGGGGGTAGGGGTGGAGAAGGAGCGAGGGAGGGAGGGAAAGAGAGAGAGAGAAAAAGAGAGAAAGCACTTTGTGTAGATGGCCACCTGACAGAGCTATGATCTTCACTTAAGGATTCAGCCAGCCAATGACAGAGCTACCAAAGTGAGTTGGGGTAATAAATGTCCTGACCTCACCCTCCTCCCTTCCTCTCTCAGATCTCCTGTCAGAATTCCTCATAGACCAAAGCTGATGTAGTCCATATAGATCAACTTCCGAGAGCATAGCACAGAGGAGAGAAAGGCAGAAACTGAATTTGGAAGAACAAATGGAATAGTTACATCATATGCAGCCAATCAAATAGAATTTGTATTATCTATGATATTAAGCAAATAAATAACTGAATATCAAAACATTGTTCACTTACTCAAATGGGATTGCAAAATGCATCCATTCCAGAAGTCACTGAAAACTCAAGGCATAGCCCTTTCTGTTTACTTACAGTAACAAAATCTTTAACAGAAGATTTATATACAGTGTGATTAGTAATGAAAAGTGCTATGATCAAATGAAATGTTGATTTCTCTATTTTATCTGTGACACATACATATACACATATTTATAAAAATCTATTTCATCTGTGTCTATATATATCTATGTGTGTGTATGTGTGTGTGTGTGCGTGTGTATATATATATATATATAAATTTTAGAACCACCATTCCATACCTTGTATCAGTAGTACTACAATTTTTACACACACATATGATGTTAACATATGCACCATAATTTCTCATGTACCTACCCAGAATTATGACCAGTCCCTTGTGTTTCTCCTGCTATTCCAAGATTATATTTCCCACTCAAAAACTAATATCTGAATGTAAGGGGAAATGGCATAATTAGAATGATGATCTGATAGGTTATTCCAATTTGATTTGATTGTGCAACTTTTAGTAATATGAATAAGTAACTGATTTCTTGCAATATAGCTGTGACACACTGAGTCTCAATTCTATTACTAAAAACAGCTAACTTACACTACACTATGACCTACACTATACTAAGTCATAACCAGCAGAGTAGACACAAACAGACTGTCAATCTTCCAGACATGCAAATAACAAAAGGCCCCTGTTACTCTTTTGCTTTCCAAATCTCTGCCTAGATGCCAAAATTAAAGCCCATGTTAACATGATTATTACAAATAAGAAACAGAAAGCTTCCTGTAAAGTGTTGGATCCAGGAAGAGGAAAAGTCAAGCAAAACATTAAAATAATGGTTTGCCAGCCATTTCAAAATATCTCCATGATTGAAAATCTATCGATGGAGAATATGTGCACAAAAAGTATTTGATGGGAGAGGAGAGTAACCCTCTAATCCACCCTGTCAAGAACCTTACTTTAATGTTCCATAATGTAAATAGAATTATTAAAATTAATATCATTAGGGGCGCCTGGGTGGCTCAGTTGGTTAAGCGACTGCCTTCGGCTCAGGTCGTGATCCTGGAGTTCCTGGATCGAGTCCCACATCGGGCTCCCTGCTCAGCAGGGAGTCTGCTTCTCCCTCTGACCCTCCTCCCTCTCATGCTCTCTGTCTCTCATTCTCTCTCTCGCAAATAAATAAAATCTTAAAAAAAAAATTTAAAAAAAAAAAAAATTAATATCATTACACTGCTTTGGGGATCAGAGCATATAAATTTCATTAAGCCATAATTCAGTGATTCATCATATGAATATCTCTCATCCTGCTTTGGTTAATTATAAACCACGAAATACATAAAGAAAACATACAAGATGTACAGGATTCTCCCTTCTCTCTTCAATTTTGATTGTTAGTTCCAGGGGTTCTAATATTTGTTTATCTGTACACAAAAAGGTGTAGCAAAAACACCTTGTGTTAATGTGTCCAATGTGGTGGTAGAATAAAGCTAAAAGAATTTATGGCAAATGTATACAGTGTGTGTGTGTGTGTGTGTGTGTGTGTGTAAGGGGGGGAGAAATTGAGAGATATTTTACAACCAAAAACTTTCACCCCATCATTATTGTCATTACAAGAAAGTTTTCGTATGTGTGTTAATAGCGTAATTTGAAACAGTGAAAAATCATGAAATGGGAGAGTGGCCATCTTCACAGTCTTTCAGAAATATAAAACTCTCTCCCTTGTAGGATTTTCAAAATATTACCATCTTTCATGAATCAACTGTTTAGTTCTCCCTGCAACTTAGAGCATTGTTGTCCCAAGTGGAATTCATTAGCTTAAAATAGAACTTTTATGCCACATTGCTCACTTCTGTGAGCAAGCAATCATGCTTTGTTTTGTCATAAATGCTTGAGGAGAAGTTAAACATCTGCAAGTTCAGATCATGCCCAGAACAAATGATCCACAATAATCAGTAGCTCAGGGCACAGATAAATCCGAACTTGTATTATCTTTCCTGGAAATCGACATAAGGTAATCAAATCAAACCCTCAACTGTAGTAAATATTTAATGAATAATTAGGCTTTAATCCTTTTTCAGTTTTGTGATGCATTAATGGCTTGTGATTTCTAAAGGTTGCAAGGTCAGCCTATATTTTTCTTGAGACCTAATATTAAATTGCGTCATTTGATGTTGACATTTTTATTTTCACTTCAAATGGAACATTCAACTTAGAAGGAACTGTGAAAGATCTCAAGATGGCAGTTTTCAAAACTATAAATTAACAAAGTTGAGACCCTTACAATTAGTTTGTCTCTAGAAATCAAAACCAAATCAATTTAAAATTTGGTCAAAATTATTGGCACGTGAATAGTGACAGCAAACTATCTGCCACTGCATGGTGCAGAGAGCAGTGTACACAACTAAACAGACCTGTGCCAGGTTTCAGTGCCGTCTTATAGGTTTGCATGAATAATTTGCATGAAGATGCTTAACCAACTGAGCCACTCAGGCATCCTTCAAAATACTTTTAAGGTCACTTTAGGAAAACCATCTCCATTTTGTCAGTCAAAATACTACACTGTGATTCTTTTCTTCAGTGTTGAGTAGTATGTGTGAAGATTAAAATCAATGTGCTACTACCTTTCATAAATGAAAAGTTCACTATGTTTATGTTTTCAGTTTAATGATTCGTCAATTATGTCTATTGTCTACAGTAAGAAAAATAAATGTATGAGAGTGTGCTGAGCTTCAAAAAGTCATATACTTTACTTCTGACTGTTATTTGATTTTTTTTTAAGATTTTATTTATTTATTTGAAAGAGAGAGAATGAGAGAGAGAGAGAGAGCACATGAGAGGGGGGAGGGTCAGAGGGAGAAGCAGACTCCCTGCTGAGCAGGGAGCCCGATGTGCGACTCGATCCTGTGAGTCCAGGATCATGACCTGAGCTGAAGGCAGTCGCTTAACCGACTGAGCCACCCAGGCGCCCCTGTTATTTGATTTTTAAAGCTATTTAATCTAGCCCTTTGTATCCTCCACCAGGACATAACAGGGTTTTATAATTAAAACTCATTAAATTATTCTATTCAAAACTTAATTCCAATTTATATAGAGAAAATTATTCCCCCCTTAGATTCAGTTTTAATATATATATATATATTTTCCTTACTTGCAAAAGAACTTTTAAAAGCTTTGAACTGAAACAATGACAAGAAGTTTGACCAAATTTTAATAGGCTCCCAAACAAAAATGCAGGCTTCCTAATATGAAAAATAAGAGTAGTAAGACAAATGGCTGTAATTGTACTGACCTGTTCACCTGGCAGAACCATTTACACTTGGTTGCCATGGAAAACCCTGCTGAGAAGGAAACAGCAGGAGAAATCTAATTTAGTGCTGGTGCCAGTCAGTACCTCCAAGGCTAGTTTCTCGTCTCTTTTCCTTGGAATTGTTTCCCAGGGTCATCAGTTGTACCCTTACATTTGCTCCAGAAAAATAATAACACTCTAAATGTTCTGCACACAAATATTCATTTCCTCTCTTCAGCATTAAACAACTGTGAAATAAAGCGCCCTAACTCTCTGACATGAATAACATCATTTTGGCTGCCTGCTTAACTGAACATAGATAATAGCAGAAATTGCCATTTTGCAGTCTTTGTTTTTCTTGACTTCTCAGTAGGATTCAGTACTGTTTAACCACTGTCATTTACAAAATTCTCTTTCTTTGATGTAGGTGATACTATGCACTCCTTTATCATTTTTATAGACTTGTCCCCTGTCCTCTCTTGGTAACTCAAAACTCAGAAGTAGCCCTCCTATTTCACCATTCAAAACTTTTTTCTCCATGGAATCTCTTCCCCACTGAAGGCTTTGATTCCCACTGATATGCTAATGATTCACAAAATTTTATCTCCAGGTTAGACCATTCTTCAGAATTCCAGGACCATATTCCAATTTCTATATAACCCTCATTCTGGGATAACATAAAGACCCCTATCCAAAACAAGTCTTCTCTTTCCCAGTGTTCTCCACCTCAATGAATACTAACAACTTCCCTCTAATTATACAAGCCAGAAATCCAGGAGGAATTCTAGAGTCCTTCTTTCCCCTCAAGTCAAATCCAATAGTCCAAAGCCACCACAATCCCTCTCTTAAAATTCCGTCTCCTACACTACTACAAAAGCCTCTTAACAGGCCTCCTTATATCCACTCTTATTCCCTTCCAGTAAGTATTCAATCCATAGACAGAGTTATCTAAAAATTATGAACCTAACTTTATGAGACCATTCTCCATCTTCCTTATTAAAATAATCTATTAGCTTCCTCCTGAGTTTATGCTCAAGACCAAAATTCTTGCCATGGTCTTCCAATTCCTGTATGGTTTTGCTCCTACCATGCCTCACCCTGAACATTATGGTCCTCTCAGTTCTCTGCATTATAGCCACATGGCTTCTTTAAGTTCTTGAAGAATTTATGTCTCTAATACCACAGATTCTTTACAAAGGCTCTTGCCTTTATTTTTCCTGGAATTCACCCCCACTCCATGTTTTTCCTTCATGTACCTTTATCTATCAGCTCATTAATAATCTTATCAGAGAAAAAATTTCTTTTCATAAAAGACAAACACCATCAAATTCTTTGCTGAAACAAAGGTGAAAAATAAAGATTACCATACTTATATTCAACACGTTGCCATTAGGAGTTTAGTTTTTCCAGTCTCAAAAATTAAGTTTAGGAAGTGTCTATTCTTGCACATGACTGCACATCTTATTAGATACAAATACTGTGCTTTGACTCTAGCAGTTGGTTAATAAGTATTTTAATATAGATGAGAAGATTACATTTGTAATAAGTATTAACTGGATAAGGATGAGTCATGTATTTTTTTTTCTAAGCAGGACTTGGTACCAAAATAATAGATAGAATAGATCTTTATAAATCTTGGTTTTTCACTTAAAATAAAAGGGATATAAATTGAATAAGATGGCATGTATAAAAACACCTATGAAATACTGAACAGACTTCAACAGCAATTCTTTTCCCCTTACTTACCCATGTAGAAACTTAAAGACTTGTGGCAGGCAGGCATGACTGGTTCAAAAGGACACAGCAGTGTGAAGCAATATTATTTTAATCAAAGTTATTCCTATTCTCTGTACCATATCCATGCCTAACTGTAATTCTCTGCTTTCCTTTTAGGTCTCCCATCTTCAGTTTTTAAATCTTGGTTTACATGTATTTTCAGCTAAAAAACTTGATTCATTTCTTATTTCATGACCACTTTTCTGACTTACATTAGTATATCCTATCTGCTGACAACTTAGATTCTGGTCTAATGCTTGAGTTGTCTTGTCCTCATAGGATCCTTCATGGTCATGCTGTACACTTTCACAGAATCTAACCTCCTTCTCATCTTTGGCTCTAGGGTGTCAAGGTTGGAGAATGGAAAATCTTTTCACCTCTTATCATGATTTTAAGCAGTGCCTTTAAAAAACTTTGCTCTTTCTCCCACCTAATTTTTTATAAACAATACACCTTCAGTGTCAACACAGCCTGATAGGAAAGATTTATCTTCTTCTTATTTATCCAGTACTGTGCTGAACAAAACCAAAGTTATACATTTGCATAATTCTTTTCTCATGCTAGAAATTGTTAATTTAATGAAAAGCAAGTCAGTGGCCAAATTTAAGATGCTTATAATAGATATGAGCTTAGATTCCAGGAGTCTTGGAGGAATTGATAGTTTCCCGTTCACACTATGTATTCTCCAACTACTGGAATTTAATCTCTCAGAAATGAGGAACCTGGTCTCTTTTACTTACTACTATACCCTCCAGAAACAAGAACAGTGCCTGAGACATAGTAAGCATACAATAAATATTTGTCAAATGAATAAATACCATTGCAAGGTAAGGTATGTTTTTTTAAAGAACGCAAGAAAGTGCTGCCATTGTATGGATAATCTGATAGAGACTCAAGATACATTAACACAGTTATTTTATTAGTTTATAGAAGGAAATTGTAAACTGTTACATAATTAAATACTAAACACAGTATCATCAATCTCTCATGCAATAAGGGTACTGAGAAGCAAGAGAGAGATGATGTTATTCATCTTAACTTTTAATAAAATGACACCTAAGAAAGTAAAGAAACACTTGATGTATGACTTCTACTAAACTTCTTCTACTATGACTTCAACTAAAACTGGCATGCACAGATACATACATAAACCAGACACAAAGAGACACAGATAAGCACGCACACATACACACAACTCAAATAAAGTTCAAACACAGTCTGACAATATTCTTACTTAATACATTAGAAAAAATGATGCTCGAGATGTTAAATATTTTCCCAAAGCTGGAAAGTAGCTAAGATAATACCCAAATCCATTGCTTCTAACTTTAATTCCAGTGTTTCTATTTTTCACTTTAAACTTGAACTTAATATCATATAATAAAAATTCAGAAAGAAATCAAGAAAGACAGGATAAAATTAACACCCAATGGTCATATGAATCAGACAAAGTTTGTTAAATTCTCTTTATACATAAATGGTATTTGTCTTAGGATTTAGGTAGAGTAAATATATTCCATGTGTTTTCCTCAAAAGAAAATGTCCCTAACATTTCTTAAAAAATACGCTACTGATTTCTATAAAGTGAAGTTTATGCAAATAGTTTTCAAATCTTCATGATCACCAAAACCATCTAAGGCTTCAAGAAACACCTTCTCCCAGAGCCGATACAGAAATTCTGACTTATTGTACGTGGGTTTAAGACCAGAATTGGTGATTTTAATGATCAGCCAGGTTTGGAAAACACTGGTCAAGAGCAGTGCTTATTTTCTTTTACAAGATTAATAGGAAGGATGTTAATGTATGAACACTATTTATAAAAATGCAATGGATTATGGAAGGTACCAAGAAGCACCTATATTTCATGATGCAAAGCTGAATTTTTGAAATTAGCCTTACAATTTCCTTCTGCTCTAACTTTGCCAGTGATTTAGCTCTTTAATACTATATTTTAGCAAACTGCCCATTTTCCAACCTCTGCATCCATTGCTCACTTTTCCAAAGCTATGTATTTCTCAAAACATTCTAGCATATAGACTGGTAACAGTTCTATTTTAATCAATGTAAAAGGGCAGTATAAAAAGTAGAACTGGTCTTTAAAGATATTGTAATTGCCTAGGCTTACCTATTTCTAATAACCCATTAGACAACTGTTTATTTCTCCTTGTATACTGCCCCTTTCTCTGCCACTTTTTCTCTGTTAATTTTCTTTTCTTTTTTAATCAATTACTTCCCAACATGATATATTCTTTCTCCTCAATATCAGCAGGATGCTTACCTGCAAACGATACAAGTCATTCTAAATAATTTAAGTGGAAATTAAACATATTAATGATATTTGGTAATTATCAGAATCTCTGACTAGAGAATTAGGCTTGGAGGACCTAGAGAGCTAGGAGACAAATTTCATTAGGAATTCGCCTAAATTAATACCACAGTATAATGACACCACATAGCCACCAGAGTGGCTAACATGAAAAAGACTGACAACACTACATAGTTGCTAAAGATTTAGAGCTACCAGAAATTTCATACATTGCAGATGGAATAGGTTTAATGACTGGGAAGAAATATGTTATGGGCTCCCTGAGCACTTGCAATGTTCACCTTATTGCCCACAGTGATGATGACAGGGGTATTTTCACATGATAATATATTGAGCTGCATACTCACTGTGTACTTTAATGTATGATAGCCAATTTTAAAAAAGAGATTTTGGGTGGTCAAAGAGCATGACAAATGCTAGAACACCATCTCTCCATCTTTAATTTAGATGGTTTTGGTGGGAGTGTGGGATAGGGCGACCCCTATAGACTTAACTGCATTCTACAGGTAGGACGGGAAGATAAAGGCACACTGCTGATCCATTGGTCAAGCAATTTAAGAAACCCGTTGCATATTTGCCATTGCCAAACTTACATCAACATAATGAGGCTATTACTGTGTACTATTTAGTTATAATATTTCACTTCTCTATATGATCAATATGACTTAAAATGACCTCTCAATGGACAAGAAGAATAAACTATTACTCAAAAGCTGGCCAAGAAGAAAAATGGAGAAGAAAATAAACAACCTTAATTCAGAGTCACATTCAAGAACATGCATTAATCACATTACAAAAATAGAATCTGCAGATATGAGTCTCTAGAAAAGAGTACTGCAGATTGACTATTCCCCAAAGATAACTTTTCTAATATCTATATTCCCTTTAAATGTTTAAAAATAAAATGACTTTTGAACTTCAATCCTGAAATTGTATTTTAATTTCTATTATTCAAATAGATATTAAGTATGCTATATTATTATTGATATAATTAGCCATGATATGCCGTATCATTGGCACATAAACTCAGAAGAACTGAAGACCCTATGCCCTGTGACCCAGATTTAAGGTCATCTTTGTTTCTTAAATTACATTGCAAATTGTACCTTTGCAACTCCCTGTTGGCTGAATGAGAACTTTTAATTCCAAATCTTATAGTTTCACCTTCCAAAAGACTCCAAAATATTGTTGGGGCATTGTTTTTGTTTCATTTTGTTTTGTTTTTTTGCATGCCCCCCAGGGTAAAGGATGGTTGGGAAAAATCACCTTGAATTGAACTCCTTGATCTCGGCACTTTCTAACAATGTTAAACTGAGGTTGAAAGCATCACTAGCATTTCTAGGTTCAGAACCTGGCAATAGCATAGGAGCTCAGCACTATGAATTTTCCCCAAGATACATAACAAACTAAAAAAAGTTGCATCTGTAGTTACAATACATATATCCATCATCACTTATACCTTAAATCATCAGCTATAAAGACTCTTTGTAGAGTATACAGTCCAGTGACCCAAGACTGAGTCACTCTGGCAGTTAGCTCATATGGTTTGAATACTCTGCTACCAAAGAGAAGTGGTAGGTGGAGGCAGCTGGATTTTCTCTATTTCATAACTTTAGGGTTCATTGGAACCACAGCCAGCCCCTTTTCAAGTGTATGTCAAGTAGAAGCAGCAAGGTTTCAAGAACACATTAGCCTAAGTCCATATTTCAACACAAAGTCTGTGTCTCAATAAATGTGAACATCAATTTCAGATGGAAAGATGAACACAATGAATATTCTTCTCTTTTTATATGATTCCTATGGTTATCCTGGATTTACTCTCTGTCTCACACTCTGGCAGAAAGCAGTATTTTTCTTTCTTTCTTTCTTTCTTTCTTTCTTTCTTTCTTTCTTTCTTTCTTTCTCTCTCTCTCTCTCTCTCTCTCTCTCTCTTTCTTTCTTTTCTTTCTTTCTTTCTTTTCTTTCTTTATTTTCGTTCTTTCTTTCTTTCTTTCTTTCTTTCTTTCTTTCTTTTCTTTCTTTCCTTCTTTCCTTCTTTCTTCTCTTCTTTCCTTCTTTCCTTCTTTCTCCTTCCTTCCTTCCTTCCTTCCTTCCTTCCTTCCTTCCTTCCTTCCTTTCTTTCAAGATTTTATTTATTTATTTGTCAGAGAGAAAGAGAGCATAAGCAAGGGGAACAGCGGGCAGAGGGAGAAGTAGGCTCACTGCTGAGCAAGGAGCCTAATGTGGGTAGGACTCAATCCCAGGACCTAGGATCATGACCTGAGCCAAAGGCAGACACTTAACAGACCGAGCCACCCAGGCATCCCCAGAAAGAAGTATTTCATGGTCCCATCACTGTAGATTTGGTTTTCTCAGCGGCCATCAATCTAATCAAACATAGGTCTCCCAGTAGAACTTTCCTATCCGATGATTTTGACACACTGCCACAGTTTGCTCAAACTTGCTTTAAGAAAATCAAGATTTTTTTAAAATCTAGTAATACAGACACTGTAATATTGTTGAAAAGGTTTATAAATAGACAAATGGAACAGAATAGAAAGCCTATATATGTGAATAGTTAATTTATGAAAAGATACAGAAAACACATGATAAAGATGGTTCTGGGCAAATGAATATAGATATAGGGAAAAATGGAGCATGGCTACACATCATACCAAAAATTCTAATTCAAGACAAAGATATTAAATGTGAAATCAAAACAATAACATTTCTAGACAATAACACAGAATAATAACTTCATGAATCTTAATTAAAAAAAGAGTTCTTAAATATGCTAAAAATGCACTAACACATGGCCAAAATAGATATACAGGACTACATGAAAGTCCACAAAAATATACCATAAGAGAAGTGAAGAGGCAAGACACACATTGTTAGAGGATATTGGCAATTTGACAAAAACTTATGCCCAGAATACATATTATTTTAAGAGATTCTTAAAAATCAATAAGGAAAATACATAATACCTAATGGAAGAATGGGCTAAGGAACTGAACATACACTTCCCAAAAGACATATCCAAATGGTCAGTAAAAATATAGAAAACAAGCTCAAAGTCATTACTCATGGGAATGTAAGTTAAAACTATGTGAGGTATTACTATCACCCACAAGAATTATTAAAACTGGAAAAATGACCAACAAGTGTTTGAAATAATGTGGCTCAATATATACAATTAAACAGTCATGTTGGGAGTATAGATTAACACAATCACTTTGGAAAGAAAAATTGCATTTTTTTGTAAAATTGAACATTTACATTACTTCTGAAATAGCAATTCTACTCCTATACCCAACTTCTGAAATAGCAATTCTACTCCTATACCCTAGGGAAACTTTTTCATATGTGAACCATGATACATGTACAAGGATGCTCATAGCAACATAGTTCATAATAAAAAGAAAACATGTACAGACAGATTAGAGAACAGATCAATAATTGAGGGAATTTCAAATTTTACTTTCTGGGATATGGTAGAGTAGGAGGATCCTAGTTTACCTCATCCTACAGATACACCTAGATAATACCCACATCACTGTAAATAACCTAGAAAACGACTCTACAGCTAAAGGTAGAGAAGAGGCCACATTGAAAAGGGTATAAAAGACAGAGACATACTCAGGACCCAAAATGACCTGTGAGACAGTCTGAGGGAGGAAGGGACACCACAGCCATAGAGAAAGGAGAAGAGTAGACCCCAAACCAAGCACCCCAGGCAAGAGGGACCAGCACTGGGAATACAAATCCCCATAACATTTAGCATTGAAAACAGAGGGGCTTAAATTTACAAGTTATTTTTTTTAATTTTTTATTCTTATGTTAATCACCATACATTACACATCATTAGTTTTTGATGCAGTGTTCCATGATTCATTGTTTGTGTATAACACCCAGTGGTCCTTGCAGAACATGCCCTCTTTAATACCCATCACCAGGCTAACCCATCCTCGCACCCCCCACTCCTCTAGAATCCTCAGTTTGTTTTTCACAGTCCATGGTCTCTCATGGTTCATCTCGCCCTCCGATTACCGCCCCCCTTCATTCTTCCCATCCTGGTATCTTTTTTTTTTTTTAACATACAATGTATTATTTGCTTCAGAGGTAAAGATCTGTGATTCAACAGTCCTGCACAATTCACAGTGCTCACCATAGCACATGCCCTCCCCAATGTCTATCACCTAGCCACCCCATCCTTCCGAACCCCCATGACTCCAGTAACCCTCAGTTTATTTCCTGAGATTAAGAAATCCTCATATCAGTGAGGTCATATGATAAATGTCTTTCTCTGATTGACTTATTTCGCTCAGCATAACACCCTCCAGTTCCACCCACGTCATTGCAAATGGCAAGATTTCATTCCTTTTGATGGCTGCACAATATCCCATTGTGTGTGTGTGTGTGTGTATATATGTATATATATATATATATATATACATATATACACCACATCTTCTTTATCCATTCATCTGTCAATGGACATCTTGGCTCTTTCCACAGTTTGGTTATTGTGTACATTGCTGCTATAAACATCGGGGAGCACATACCCCTTCGGATCCCTACATTTATATCTTTGGGGTAAATACCCAGTAGTGCAATTGCTGGGTCGCATCGTAGGTCTATTATCAACTTTTTGAGGAACCTCCATACTGTTTTCCAGAGTGGCTGCACCAGCTTGCATTCCCACCAACAGTGTAGGAAGGTTCCCCTTTCTCCGCATCCCTGCCAACGTCTGTCGTTTCCTGACTTGTTAATTTTAGCCATTCTGACTGGTGTGAGGTAATATGTCATTGAGGTTCTGATTTGGATTTCCCTGATGCTGAGCGATGTTGAGCACTATTTCATGTGTCTGTTGGCCATTTGGATGTCTTCTTTGGAAAAATGTCTGTTCATGTCTTCTGCCCATTTCTTGATTGGATCATTTGTTCTTTGGGTGTTGAGTTTAATAAGTTCTTTATAGATTTTGGATACTAGTCCTTTATCTGATATGTCACTTGCAAATATCTTCTCCCATTCTGTCAGTTGCCTTTGGTTTTGTTGACTGTTTCTTTTGCTGTGCAAAAGCTTTCTATCTTGATGAAGTCCCAAGAGTTCATTTTTGCCCTTGCTTCCCTTCCCTTTGGTGATGTTTCTAAGAAGAAGTGCTGTGGACGAGGTTGAAGAGGTTGCCGCCTGAGTTCTCCTTTAGGATTTGGATGGACTCCTGTCTCACATTGAGGTCTTTCAACCATTTGGAGTCTATTTTTGTGTGTGGTGTAAGGAAATGGTCCAGTTTCATTCTGCTGCATGTGGCTGTCCAATTTTCCCAACACCATTTGTTGAAGAGACTGTATTTTTTCCATTGGACAATCTTTCCTGCTTTGTCTAGGATTAGTTGACAATAGAGTTGAGGGTCCATTTCTGTGCTCTCTATTCTGTTCCACTGATCTATGTGTCTGTTTTTGTGCCTGTGCCATACTGTCTTGATGATGACAGCTTTGTAATAGAGCTGGAAGTCCGGAATTGTGATGCTGACAGCTTTGCTTTTCTTTTTCAACATTCCTCTGGCTATTCGAGGTCTTTTCTGGTTCCATACAAATTTTAGGATTATTTGTTCCATTTCTTTGAAAAAAGTGGATGGTATTTTGATGAGGATTGCATTGGATGTGTACATTGCTCAAGGTAGCATTGACATCTTCACAATATTTATTCTTCCAATCCATAAGCATGGAATGTTTTTCCATTTCTTTGTGTCTTCCTCAATTTCTTTCATGAGTATATTATAGTTTTCTGAGTACAGATCCTTTGCCTCTTTGGTTAGAGTTATTCCTAGGTATCTTACAGTTTTGGGTGCAATTGTAAATGGGATTGACTCCTTAATTTCTCTTTCTTCTGTCTTGTTGTTGGTGTATAGGAATGCCACTGATTTCTGTGCATTGATTTTATATCCTGCCACTTTACTGAATTCCTATATGAGTTCTAGCAGTTTTGGGGTGGAGTCTTTTGGGTTTTCCACATAAAGTATCATATCATCTGCAAAGAGTGAGAGTTTGACTTCTTCTTGGCCAATTTGGATGCCTTTGATTTCTTTTTGTTGTCTGATTGCTGTGGCTAGGACTTCTAATACTGTGTTGAATAGCAGTGGTGATAGTGGACATCCCTGCTGCGTTCCTGACCTTAGAGGGAAAGTTCTCAGCTTTTCCCCACGAGAATGATATTCACTGTGGGTTTCTCATAGATGGCTTTTATGATATTGAGGTATGTACCTTCTATCCCTATACTATGAAAAGTTTTGTTCAAGAAAGGATGCTGTATTTTGTCAAATGCTTTTTCTGCATCTATTGAGAGGATCATATGATTCTTGTTCTTTCTTTTGTTAATGTATTGTATTAATGTTGATTGATTTGTGGATGTTGAACCAACCTTGCAGCCCAGGGATAAATCCCACTTGGTCGGGGTGAATAATCCTTCTAATGGACTGTTGGATCCTAGTGGCTAGTATTTTGGTGAGAATTTTTGCATCCATGTTCATCAAGAATATTGGTCTGTCATTCTCCTTTTTGATGGGGTCTTTGTCTGGTTTTGCAATCAAGGTAATGGTGGCCTCATAAAACGAGTTTGGAAGTTTTCCTTCCGTTTCTATTTTTGGAACAGTTTCAGAAGAATAGGTATTAATTCTTCTTTAAATGTTTGATAAAATTCCCCTGGGAAGCCATCTGGCCCTGGGCTTTTGTTTGTGGGGAGATTTAATGACTGCTTCGATTTCCTTAGTGGTTATGGGTCTGTTCAGGTTTTCTCTTTCTTCCTGGTTCAGTTTTGGTAGTTGATACATCTCTAGGAATGCATCCATTTCTTCCAGATTAGCTAATTTGCTGGCATAGAGTTGCTCATAATAAGTTCTTATAGTTGTTTGTATTTCTTGGTGTTGGTTGTGATCTCTCCTCTTTCATTCATGATTTTGTTGATTTGGGTTATTTCTCTTTTTGATAAGTCTGGCCAAGCATTTATCAATCTTGTTAATTCTTTCAAAGAACCACCTCCTAGTTTCGTTGATCTGTTCTACTGTTCTGGTGGTTTCTATTTCATTGATTTCTGCTCTGATCTTTATGATTTCTCTTCTCCTGCTGGGTTTAAGCTTTATTTGCTGTTCTTTCTCCAGCTCCTTTAGGTGTAGGGTTAGGTTGTGTATTTGAGACCTTTCTTGTTTCTTGAGAAAGGCTTGTATTGCTATATACTTTCCTCTTAGGACTGCTTTTGCTGCATCCCAAACACATCCCAGTTGTGTTTTCATTTTCATTGGTTTCCATGAATTTTTAAAATTCTTCTTTAATTTCCTGGTTGACCCATTCATTCTTTAGTAGGATGCTCTTTAGCCTCCATGTATTTGAGTTCTTTCCAACCTTCCTCTTGTTGTTGAGTTCTAGTTTCAAAGCATTGTGGTTTGAAAATAGGCAGGGAATGATCCCAATCTTTTGGTACCGGTTGAGACCTCATTTGTGACCTAGGATGTGATCGATTCTGGAGAATGTTCCATGGGCACTAGAGAAGAATGTGTATTCTGTTGATTTGGGAGGGAATGTTCTGAATATATCTGTTAAGTCCATTTGGTCCAGTGTGTCATTTAAAGTCTTTATTTCCTTGTTGATCTTTTGCTTAGATGATCTGTCCATTTCAGTGAAGGGGGTGTTAAAGTGCCCCCTATTATTGTATTGTTGTCGATGTGTTTCTTTGCTTTTGTTATTAATTGGCTTATATAATTGGCTGCTCCCATGTTAGGGGCATAGATATTTACAATTGTTATATTTTCTTGTTGGATAGACCCTCTAGGATATAGTGTCCTTTCCCATCTCTTATTACAGTCTTTGGTTTACAATCTAATTTGTCTGATAGAAGGATTGCCACCCAGCTTTCTTTTGGTGTCCATTAGCATAGTAAATGGTTTTCCACCTCCTCACTTTCAATCTGGGGGTGTCTCTGGGTCTAAAATGAGTCTCTTGCAGACAGCATATCGATGGGTCTTGTTTTTTAATCCAATTTGATAGCCTGTGTCTTTTGATTGGGGCATTTAGCCCATTTACATTCAGGGTAACTATTGAAAGATAGGAATTTAGTGCCATTGTATTGCCTGTAAGGTGACTGTTACTGTATATTGTCTGTGTTCCTTTCTGGTCTATGTTGCTTTTAGGCTCTCTCTTTGCTTAGAGGACCCCTTTCAATATTTCTAGTAGGGCTGGTTTCGTGTTTGCAAATTCCTTTAGTTTTTGTTTGTCCTAGAAGTTTTTTTATCTCTCCTTCTATTTTCAGTGATGGTCTAGCTGGATATAGTATTCTTGGCTGCATATTTTTCTCATTTAGTGCTCTGAATATATCCTGCCAGTCCTTTCTGGCCTGCCAGGTCTCTGTGGATAGGTCTGTTGCCAATCTAATGTTTCTACCCTTGTAGGTTACAGATCTCTTCTCCCAAGCTGCTTTCAGGAGTTTCTCTTTGTCTCTGAGACTCATAAGTTTTACTATTAGATGTCGGGGTGTTGACCTATTTTTATTGATTTTGAGAGGGGTTCTCTGTGCCTCCTGGATTTTGATGCCTGTTTCCTTCCCCAAATTAGGGAAGTTCTCTGCTATAATTTGCTCCAATATACCTTCTGCCCCCCTCTCTCTTTCTTCTTCTTCTGGGATCCCAATTTTTCTAATGTTGTTTCGTCTTATGGTATTGCTTATCTCTCGAATTCTGACCTCGTGATCCAGTAGTTGTTTCTCTCTTTTTCTCAGGTTCTTTATTTCCATCATTTGGTCTTCTATATCACTGATTCTCTCTTCTGCCTCATTTATCCTAGCAGTTAGCACCCCCATTTTTGATTGCACCTCATTAATAGCCTTTTTGATTTTGACTTGGTTAGATTTTAGTTCTTTTATTTCTCCAGAAAGGGTTTCTCTAATAACTTCCATGTTTATTTCAAGCCCAGCTAGTATCTTTAAAATCATCATTCTGAACTCTAGTTCGGACATCGTACCAATGTCCGTACTGAGCAGGTCCCTGACAGTCGGTACTGCCTCTTGTTCTTTTTGTTGAGGTGATTTTTTCCATCTTGTCATTTTGTCCAGAGGAGAATAGATGAATGAGAGAACAAAATGCTAACAGGGTAACAATGACCCCAGAAAAATATACGTTAAACAAATCAGAAAAGACCTGAAACAAGGGGAAAAGAAAGGGAAAGAAAGAAAAAAGAAAAAGAAAAAAAAGAAGAAAAAGATAAAAACAAACATAAACAGAACAAAACAAAAAAAAACAGAATATGATCAAATATGATCAGGCTGGTGCATAAAGCAGTGCCACACACTAGATTTTGGGTGTATTTTGGTCTGTTATAAGAAAGTGCCTCCTAAAACTTTAAAGAAAGAAAAACTTATATATGTACAAAAATAAGGGTTAATATGATGAGGGGATGGAATATGACTGTAAAGATGAAAATAAAAAATTTTATAAAAGGAATTGTTGAGATAAGAAGTTGTTTGAAGAAAGAAAGAAAAGGATTTAAAAAAAAAGGGAGAGACTGTGATCAGGCAGAAGACTAGAACTAAGTCATACACTAGAGATTTAGGGCATATTTTGATCTGTTAGAAGAAACTGTATCTCAAAATTTTAAAGAGAGAACTTATATATATATGCCAAAAATAAGGGTAACTACTATGAAGGGATAGAATATAAGTCTAAAAATGAAAAATAAAAATGTTTTTGAAAAAAAGGGATTGATAAGATGTTGGTTGAGAACAGGTAAAGAAAAATTCAAAAAAAAAAAAAGTAAAAAAAAAATTAACTTTGAAAGACTAAAGAATCATGGGAAAAAAGCCATGAATTCTATGTGCAGTATTCCCCTAGTGCTGGAGTTCTGCCATTCTCATTGATTGGTAAACTTGGTCTTGACTGGCTGTGCTTGCTGATCTTCTGGGGGAGGGGCCTGTTGCCATGGTTCCCAAATGTCTTTGCTGGAGGCGGAATTTCCCCGCCCTTGCCGGTTTGGGCTAAGTAATCTGCTCGGGTTTGCTCTCGGGAGCTTTTGTTCCCTGCAACCTTCCCATACAGCTTTGGAGGATGAGAGTAAAAATGGCGGCCTCCCAATCTCTGCCCCGGAGGAGCCGAGAACTCGGGGCCCCGCTCCTCAGTGTGCCCCCAGAGAAAAGCAGTCAGTCACTCCCATCTCCCCGGTCTCCGTCTGCACCCCGTGCTCACCCGGCCTGTGACCGAGCTTTTCTATCTCTGGCACCAGACTCGGTGTGGCGTCTCCAAACCCAGCAGATCCCTGCAGAGCGCTCCCACGCTGCTTCTCCTAGGGGAGGAAGGGGAGTCTCCCCGGATCTGCCGCTTGTTGGGTCCCTGCTGGAGGAGCAGTGGCCCGACTGTGCCGCGGATCACGGTTTATGGCAACCCCGAGCTGAGAGCCCGCGCCTGGGCTCCGTCTCTGCAGCCGGCTTCCCCGATCTGATACCTGGGAGCTCTGCCGCACTCAGGCACCCCCGGTCTTTCTGTGACCCCGAGGGTCCTGAGACCACACTGTCCTGCGAGGGTTCCAGCCCCCCACTTAGCCACTGGAGCGACGTCCCTCAGTGGAGCCGACTTCTAAAAGTTCCAATTGTGTGCTCTGCTGCTCTATCACTTGCCAGAAGTGGCGGACAGAGGCCCCCTCCCCTGCCGTCTATCCTCCCGAATATTGCCTCGGATTCACTTCTCCACACGTCCTTCCTTCCAGAAAGTGGTCACTTTTCTGTTCAGAGAGTTGTTGCTATTCTTTTCTTCGATCTCGTGTTGAGTTCGTAGGTGTTCAGAATGGTTTGATCCCTATCCAGCTGAATTCCTGAGAGGAGACGAAATCCAGGTCTCCTACTCCTCCGCCATCTTGCTCCGCCCCCAACTTTGTAAGTTTTTATAATCAGTGGGGCTTAACACCTGAAACTTTAAAAATCAGTGGACAGTTCTGGGAAAGCCAGAGGACTATAGGAAGCTAAGTCCCCACCCTTAAAGAGATAGTATAAAAACAGTCCCAATGATATGCAGCATAAAAGCAGCAGTTTGAAAAACACCTAGGATATATCGGTAGGAGATTTATTTACTAATCTCAGATAATATGTTGGTGGGGCAGGGATCTTTAGGAGACTTCTCAAAGAAGAAAAGAGCTGGCAAGCACCATTTAACTCCAGCCTAGATACAGGGACACTAGCTAGAACCAGCACAGCACAAATACTCTCCACCTAGCTTGATAGCAGCATGCCTCTCCCACATTCTCCTGCAGACCTGCCTCCTCCAACCAGTCCTCCCATGTTCTCTAAAGCAGCTCCAGATCCCCTCCCACAGACCAAAGCAAACCCTGCTAATACCATGCAACCTGCCTCCTTGCTCTTCTGCAGATCCCCCGAGGCAGGAGTTCTCCATAGGGACCCCAGGTCTACACCCACAAGTAGACCAGCACAAACCTTGCTAACACCCAATGCCTATACCCACACCCACATTCTCCCGTAGACTGACCGCCTTCAACACACCCTCAGCAGGAATCCATCCAAAGCTACACAGGGAATAAAGCCTGCCCACAACAGGCAAATAGAAACACTGCAGTCGACTACATTGAAGGCAAAAGCAGCTCAGCCACAATAGTGGGGTGCACACACCATACGTCTGTTCTGGTGAACAGAAGACCCTGCCCTGCAGGGCACTATAGGACCTCTTCTTCATAAGACCATTATTTTTAAGAGCGAGGGACATAGATAACTTTCCTAACACATAGAAACAGACACAGAGAGACAATGAGGAGGAAGAGGAATATGTCCCAAATAAAAGAATAGGAGAAAATCACAGCAAGAGAGCTAAACAAAATGGAGATGAGTAAAGTGCCTGATAGAGAACTGAAAGTAATGATCATAAGTATATTCACTGGACTTGAGAAAACAGTGGAAGATCTCAGTGAGACCCTTAAGAGATAGAAAGAAACAAACATGCAAACAAAAAACTGGAGATGAAGAACTCAATAATCAAAATTAAAAATACACAAAAGAAATAACTAGTAAACTAAAGGATGTAGAAGAACGGAGCAGCAACCTGGAGGACAGAGTAACAGAAACCAATCAAGCTGAATAGGAGAAATTAAAAAGAAAAATAAGAAGAAGAAAAAGAAAAAGGAGGAGGGGGGGGAGGGGGAGGAGGAGGAGGAGGAGAAGAAAGGAAGAAGAAGAAGAAAGAAGAAGAAGGAGGAGGAGGAGAAGAAGAAGGAGGAGGAGGAGGAGGAGGAGGAGGAGAAAGAAAATAGGGAACTCAGTGACACCATCAAGTGTAATAACATTCATATAATAGGGATACCAGAAAAAGAAATACATGGAAACAAATGAAAACACAATGGTCTAAAATCTTTGGGATACTACAAAAGCTGTTCTAAGAAGGAAGTTTATAGCAATTCAGGCCTTACTCAAGAAGCAAGAAAAACCTCAAATAAACAACCTAATCTTATATCTAAAGAAGCTAGAAAAAGAAGAACAAACAATCCAAAAGCAATGGAAGGATGGAAATAAGATTAGAACAGAAATAAACAAAATAGAAGGTAAAAAATAGGACAGATCAATGAAACCAGGAGGTGTTTCTTTGAAAAAGATCAACAAATTTGATAAGCCTTTAGCCAGACTCATCAAACAAAAAAAAAAAAAAAGAGAGAGAGAGAGAGAGAGGGAGAGGAGTCAAATAAAATCAGAAATGAAAGAGAGAAATAACAACCAACACCACAGAAATATAAAGGTTTATAAAAGGATGTTATGAAAAACTATAAGCCAACAATTGGACAACTTAGAGGAATAAATTTCTAGAACCATATAACCTCCCAAAACTGAATCAAGAAGAAATAAAAAATTTGAACAGACCAACTATCAGCAATGAAATAGAATCAGTAATTAAAACACTCCCAACAAATAGAAGTCCAGAACCAGATAGCTTAAAAGGTGAATTCTATCAAACATTTAAGAAGAGTTAATACCTGATCTTCTCAAGCTATTTCAAAAAACAGAAGATGAATGAAATCTTCCAAATTTATTCTATGAGACCAACATTCACCTGATATCAAAACCAGATAAAGACACTATTAAAAAAAGAGAGAGAACTAGAGGCCAGTGTACCTGATGAACATAAATGCAAACATCCTCTACAAAATATTAGCAAACCAAATTCAACAATACATTAAAAAACCATCACCATGATCAAGTAAGGATTTGTTTCTGGGACGCAAGCATGGTTCAACATTTGCAAATTAATCAACATGAGGGGAGGTTGGTAGGGGATGGGTCAAATTAGGTGAAGGGGATTAACAGTTACACTTATCTTGATGAGCACTGAGTAATGCATAGCATTCTTGAATCGCTACTATATTTGTATACTTGAAACTAATCTAACATTTTATGTTACTTATATTGAAATTAAAATTTAAAAGAAAAGGTGAAGAAAACACAAAAAAATAGTTGTAGTTATCAGAAATTTAAATTAAAAAACAAAATGAGAGACCATTTTCTTCCCAATAGATAGGCAAAAATTAAAAGGTGTAACAACTAAGTGTTAGTAATAATATGGAAAATGTTTACACTCTTGGCAGAGTAAGTAAATATATATATGGGTGGAACCAATTTGAAAACATGTGGGCAGTAGCTTGTAATACAAAGTATTAACATACATTGTAACACAGTAGTTCCACTCCATAGCATGTAGTGTTTCATTAACATAATCCACATTATCTTACCTTTTACATTGTGACCCCACTACCAACATGCATATATAATTGTATATATGTATAGGTACAGAGAAATAACTGAAACCATTTTTCATGAAACATTTCTATTCTGTTCTTTTTCAAAACATGAAAAACTGTTGAAAGTAACTATACTGATTGCATTAGGATGTGATCCACAGTATGAAAAGCCTCACCCTGCAGAAATTCTTGTGTATATACACCAGCAGGGATCAAAATTTTTCAAGGAAATTCACTGAAACAAGTATTACAAAAACAAAATTTTGGAAGCAACTCTTATGTTTATTGATGGCAGAATAGGTATCAAATTGTTGTATATCATAGTCAAATAAATTCATCATTAAAAATGAATGAACTAGGTGCACCTGGGTGGCTCAGTCAGTTGAGTGGCTGCCTTCAGCTCAGGTCGTGATCCCCGGGTCCTGGGATCGAGCCCCATATCGGGCTCCCTGCTCAGCGGGGATTGACACAGCGAAGGCAGACACTTAACGACTGAGCCACCCAGGTACCCCGAGTTCTCCACATTTTACAATTAAAACAATATTTATTGGTTTTTAGTAACTCGTGGGAGGAACTATTAGGCAGCTGGCAGATATTCTGTTAAGAGTGACCTTTACTTGCTTCTTAGCTATACATGAATTGAGAACATCTAGGTTATTAATTATTAGTAAAGATTTTGCATTTCATTAGTTTCATCCTGTTCTCAAAAACCTTTTTCTTCAGGAAATCAATTGTCCCTTTTGAACTCTAATGTTGGTATGATTAGGTAGGTTTTGTGAACATCTGTGATGTATTTCATCTTCATAACCAACTGTGGTATTTTGAGAGCTAATGCTGTTAAGTGTGACATTTAAGGCTAATTCTCTTCTACTTCAATAAGTGGTTTTTTGGTATGAATTAGTAATGTAGTTCCACCTAAACTGCAGTAACTGAAGATGAGATTTAGCAATTTTCTAACTAATTCAATCTATGTAGACAATCTGTACAATAAAATGAATCCTTACTTTCCTTGTAGAAATTCACTTTTATGTAACCTTGGGTGTTCTCCAAACAGTTGTTATTTAAAATCAATATGGATGATGTATAAAGCAGTAAGTGTAGGGATTATTTAGAACTTGAAACAGCAAAGTTATCTTAAATGTATATGCCATTTCAAACTTTCCAAAGTGCTTTTTTTCTTTATCTCATGTTACTTGAAGGTAAAAATAATGCTAAAATTGTACATTAGTTTCTAGTATTACCCTTAGAAAGACTACTTAACTTTTAATAGAAGTACTTTGTGAGAAAATTTTACCCCTATGAATAGTATACCATGATTTAAGACTATTATGTGGAATGATGTGAAACTCACCCATATTAAAAGGTAATTAGCTTTTGTTTTATAGTTTTAATGGGGAACTGCAGCATGAGTTTTGTTTCTGTCTTGGTAGGAATGTAACTGGCTACTGTGAAAAATGGAGATTTTCCCCCTGTGCCACAGTTTTACTCCTAGAGATGATGAAAGCTGGATACAGCTTTCATACATTGGGGGTATATACTTTTTACTCTTAAGATATTTCTAAAGAGACTTAAACCACAGTTTATAATGAGTTGGCTGTAGAATATTCTAAAATAGATAATACTTGTTTATTCTTTCATTTTCCCTCTTGAAACTATTCTTCAATTTTACTTTTTGGATAAGAAAACACGTTTGTTTAAGTAGAGTGTAGGTACTGCTTAGGATGTATGATGCAGGATAATAATGGAAGACATTAAACAAAAAGTCCAAGAAGCTCAGTGAGCTTTGTATAGGGTAAATACTAAAATAAACAAAACAAACACACACACACACAAAAACACAACCAGATACACCATAGCCAAACTCCTGAAGACCCAACACAGAGAAACTCTTGAAGGTATCCAGGGAAAAGTCACATTGCATAGAAAAGAACAAAGGCAGCAACAGAAATGATAAAAAATAAAAGAGATGGAAAGAGATGAGTAAGGGACAGGGGGGGCTAGGTAGGGAGAGATAGGTAGGGTACCATGGGATCAGGCTCACAAAATTAAAAAATGCTGGAGATGAAAGGAAACCAGAGATAAGGGAACAAACCAGACTATCCTGTCCTAGGTGTCAGAGGTGGGGTCTTGTTATAACAGCTACTGGTGAACAACAAAATTACCAGACCCCAAAAAGGAAGTAAACCATTAAAGATGTTATCACTAATCCTCGCTCAATGGTGCTATCAATAGAGATGTTAAAAGGATTTAAGGTCTCCAGATAGCTTTCTATAAAAGACCATCCTTAAAGCCCCCAGGAGCAACCCTGTCAGGACCCCTCTCACTCCTTAGAGCTTTTTCTGTATCCTCACTTAATAAAACTCTATTGCTTTACTCACTTTCCTTTGTCTGCGAGATTCATTCTTGGACTCCATGAGACAAGAACCTCACTCTCCTGCTTCAGAGATGACTAAGAAAAAGTAATGAAAGCATCAGTAAGATGTGGAAGAAATTAAAGGAACCTAAAAATATGTAACTGAAGCCCCAAAAGAAGTTGGGGAACAGGGAGAAGGATAGAAATTATTTAAAGAAATAATGACTAGATTTTTTTTCTAAATTTGATCAAAATTATAAACTCAGATTCAGGATGTTCAATGAGTGACAAACACCAGAAAGATGAAGAAAATCATTCATAATTAAATTGATTAAAACTAGTTATAAAGAGAAGATCTTAAAAGAAACCAGAGAGGGGGAAAAAAGAGAGAATAATATTTTCAAAGAAACAGAGATGTGAATGACTGCAGACTTCTCACTGGTAACAGTGCAAGGGAGAGGACAATGAAGCAACATCTTATGTACCAAAAGAAAAAAAAGTCCTGTCATGGTTGTATATTCAGTATTACTCTCAAAAGTGAGGTGACTGATGTCATTAGGAATGGCAGCGCATTTTTGGACTTTCAAAAATCCACCTCTCAGAAAAGTAATGAGAACAGTGGCAAAATTTGTTAAAATCTACTTTTTAGAATCTCTGGAAATCAACCTAAGCTTTCAACAATCTTAGGAGTGTCTGTTCAAGAAAAATAACTAAATCTTGATAAGAACAGTGCAATTTCTGGTATTTAAACCTATCTTATTACCATATCCTTCTCTTAGCTCCAAAGAAGTTTTGAAAGCCAACAGTCCCGGGGCACATGGTAGGGCATCTGCCTTCGGCTCAGGTCACAATCCCAGGTGCTGGGATCAAGCCCCACGTGGGGCTCCCTGCTCAGCGGGGAGCCTGCATCTCCCTCTCCCTCTGCCAGCCGCTCCCCCTGCTTGTGCCCTCTCTCTCTGTGTCAAATAAATAAATAAAATCTTTAAAAAAAAAAAAAAAAGAAAACCAACAGTCCCATACTTAGGGATAAAAGCAGAAGCCTAGTAGCCACTGGATAAGAGTAAGTTTGGAGCTCCCAGATCACTTTTCTTAGAGAATTGGCATTATTTGAACTGTTCGGCATTTCTCTGGAAATACACATGTAAAGGATATGTCTTTCTTTGACCTTATTTAGACTTACACAAAGTAAAGGCTCTTTTTCTGGGGGCATTTTTTAGTGGCAGTTGTTTAACATCACAGCTGCCTGAGGTGGTAATAACAGTTGTGGTAAACAATAGCTCAAAGGGGGGGAAAAACTTTAAAGGAAAAGCTAGGCAATGAGATATTCATAATGGGCTTTGAAAACCTCAGATATGTTCAAGGGTATCTAGAGGAACACAAACATACACAGGGTAGCACACATGGCCAGGATATATATGCATGCCTAGAGAAGAGTGGAGAAGACCCTAAGGTCTCATCTCTGGTAGACCTGGAGATTTCTTGCACAAGCAGAAAGTGAAATATAAAGTAGAATCACAAACTGCTTGCCTGAGCTCTAGAGTTGTACTCCTTGATACACAGAGCCCATCAGCAAAGGCTATGAGACTTACTGGTTTCAGTCATTTAAAAAATTTGCAATGATTAGCTGACTACGGAGTTAAGCTAGCAAAGACCTCACTAGCTACATACAACAACAAAAAAATACACACTACAGAACTGCTTCATGAAAGTCAGTAAAAAAATAATCAGCAGCAAAACCAATGAAACCCACAGCAACAACAAAAAACACTGGTGGTGGCAGAAGGCAATCTGATTTCAATAGTCACCACTTTGTATGCATGTGTCCAGTTTTCAGCAAGGATTAGGGGACATGCAGAGACACAGGAATTATACACTATTGACAGGAAAAAATGCAGTCAATGAAAACTGTCCTTGAGGAAGCCCAGAAGTTAAAATTACTAGAGAAATCTTTTAAATTAGCTATTCTAAAGGTGATCAAGGAAGTAAAGGAAGCCATATCTAAAAATTAAAGTATGAGAATGATGTCTTACCAAATAGAGACTATTAAAGAGATAAAATTTATAAAATATAACCAAATAAAAATTCTGGATTATTAAGGTATGATAACTGAAATGAAAAATTTACTAGAAGGACTCAACATTTGAGCTAGCAGAAAAAACAGAAAACTTTGAATTGGGCCAATGAGATTATCCAATCTGAGAAACAAAAAGAACAAAGAATGAAGAAAACATACAATGAAATGCAGGATACCATTAAATGTACCAGCATATACATAATGGAGAGTATGTTTATGAGAAGAAAAGGAAAGATATGGGTAGAAAGAATATCTCAAGAAATAATGCCTACAAAATTTTCAACTTCATTAAAAATACTAATATACATACTCAAGAAGTTTAACAAACTCTATATTGGAAAAATTCAAATAAATTTACACTAGAGATATCAAAATAAAACTTTTAAAGACAAAGAATCTTGAAAGCATGAAGAGAGGAGTGACTCAACATGTCTAAGAGATTTTCAATAAGATTAACAGATAATTTCTCATGAGTCCAGGGAAGACCAAAAGCAGTTGATGGTATGTTCAAAGTTCTGAAAGAAAAAGACTGTCAATCAAAGATGCTGTAGGCAGCAAACTGTCCTTCAAATATGAAGGAGAAATTAACACATTTCCAGATAAACAACAACTGGGGAGAATTTGATGCTAGAAGACCTGACTTACAAGAAATACTATTTTAAATTTTTTTGTGCTTCAAAGGACACCAACAAAAAGTAAAAAGATGGGGGTGCCTGGATGGCTCAGTTGGTTAAGCATCCGAGGCTTGATTTTGGCTCAGGTCATGATCTCAGGGTCATGAAATTGAGTGAACCCTGCCTTGGGCTCTGTGCTGGGTGTGGAGCCTGCTTAGGATTCTTTCTCTCCCTCTCCCTCTCCCCTCCCCTCCCCCCAACTTCATGTGAGCAAAAATGCGCACTCTCTCTCTCAAAAGAAAAAAAAAAGGAAAAAGATGACCCATAGAATGGGAGAAAACACTTAGAACATATTATAAGGGACTAGTCTCAAAAATATTTAACAGACTCTTAAAATACAGCAATAAAAATGTAAATAACCCAACTTAAAAATGGGCAAAGGATTTGAGAAGATATTTCTCCAAGTTTAGATATACAAATGTCTAGTAAGCACAAAAATAATGCTAAATATCATTTTTCATTAGGGAAATGCAAATAAAAAACCACAGTGAGCTACTACTTCACACCTACTAGGATGGCTACACAGAAGATAGAAAATAATACGTGTTGGTGAGGATGTAGAAAAATTGGACTTTTATACATTGCTGATAGAAATATAAAATGATACCATTGCTTTGAATAACAGTTAAGCAGTTCTCCAAAATGTGATATTTAGAGTTACCATACGACCCACTAATTCCATTCCTGGTTATATATTAAAAAGAACTGAAAACATATGTCCACACAAACTTTTACAGAAATGTCCATAATAGCATTATTCATAATAGCCAAAAAGTAGAAATTACTCAAATTCCCATTAACTGATGATTGGATAAACAATATGTGGTATATCCATACAGTGGAATAATATTTGTAAATAAAAGTTAATGATAAATGCTCCAGGATGGATGAAACCTGCAACTATTATGCTGAGTGAAAGAAGCGAAACACAAAATGCTACAAATGGTATGATTCTATTTGTATGAAATGTCCAAAATAGCTAAAACCCTGGTGATACAAAGTAAGTTAGTAGTTATCAGGGCTGGGAGTAAAGAATGAGGAATAACTACCAATGAATATGAGTGTCTTTTGGGGGCGATGAAAATATTCTGGAATTAGATAGTGGTGATGACTGTACTACTCTGTGGATATACTAAGAACCATTCAGTTTTACACCTTAAGAGATGAATTTTATGGTATGTGAGTTATATCTCAATAAAAAGATCAGTGCCAAAATACATTTTTAAAGATGTATAAAAACTGAAAGAATTTATTCTTAGTAGACATTCACTTTAGGAAATTTTAAAGGCAGTTCTTTAGGCAGAAAGAATATGATAACATATAGAAACCCATATTCAAACAATAGAAGAGCACCAAAAAATGGTTACTACATGGGTAAATACATTAGAATTTTTCTTCTTACCATTACATCTAGTTAAAAGATAGTTGAGAGGAGATTTCCATTGTCTGCCAAAATGGAGTAACAGCCTTCCTGCCCAAAACAACCAAAAAAACGGGGGAGGAGGGGAGCAAAATATAACAAATACTAGCTGTCCAGAGACTTGATTTTTGGTGAGAAAAGTGACAGGAAATGATGAAGTGATCCCTTTGGTTGCCCCAGCTTACTCCTTAAGAGAATATCCTGGCTGGGACACAGGTGGGACCCATGTGTACCTTGGCAAAAACCCTAAGTAGGTGAAGTTGAGAATTTGAGAACAGCCAAGGCTAGATTTCATAGGACAGAGTGCTGGAGAGGAGAGATCTTGACAAAGGGATAACTTTGTATATAGGCAGTAAATACTCCTGTTGAGTATTTAGCTGAGTACTGATTAGCACATGTGTGAATAAGTACCTAGGGGACACAGGTAAAAAAATGACCTTGTGCTAACGCAGGCATAATGTCTGTTTCCCCAAGCTACACTGGAAAAAACTCGTAATTCAAAAGGTATTTGGTACCTGGAAGGGTTTTGCCTTGTTACCTGCAACAAATTTGCCCTAAATTAAGAAGGGTTATGGGCCTGTGTGATAGTTAATTTTATGTGTCAACTTGACTGGATCACAGAGTGCCCAGGCGTCAGGGTAAACATTGTTTTGGGGTGTGTCTGTGAGGGTATTTACGATAAAATTGGCATTTAAATCAGTGACCCATTAAAGCAATCTGTCCTTCCCAGCATGGGTGAGATTATCATCTAATCCACTGAGGGCCCAAACAGAACAAAAAGGAAGAGGAAGGAAAAATTTGGCCTTTTCTGCCTGATTGCTTGAGCTATGACATTGATCTTCTATCCGTGGTGCTCCTGGTTCTCAGGCTTTCAGACTTCTACTGAATGATACTGCCAATTCTCCTCAGTCTCCAGGTTGCAGAAGGAAGATTGTGGAACTTTTCAGTTTCTATGATTGCATGAGCCTTTTCTGTCTAATCTCTCTCACTATATATATATATATACACTCTTTCTCTAGAGAACCCTGGCTAATATGGCCTGCTCAACAGAACTAAAAAGACCACAAATAATCAAACTCTTTCCAAATAACTTTACTGCATCTCAGATAAAAACACAAGAATATTTATGGGAATACAAATATATCCAGCAATTAACAAGATAAATTCCATAAAGTTGTCATGCAACAAAGAAGTTACCAGCATGAAAAGAAGCAGCAAATACGACCAGTAAATCAATGAAAAACAATCTGATACTGACGCTAATATTAGAATTAGGAGACAAAGGCACCAAAACAATTATTGTAAATATATTTAAAAAGTAAAGATATGAAACATAAAAAAGATCCAAATGAAATTTCTAAAGAAATAGAATATGAAATATATAATAAACTAAATGGGATTAATGACAGATAAGATAACTTAGAAAAAGATGTGTAATTGGATTCATCTGAAGGAAGGGGGGGCAAATAAAATATTTGAAGAAATACAGCTAATAATTTTCGAAATCTGATGACAACTCCAAACCCAGAGATCTAAGCTCAAGAAGTCTCAAAAAACAAGAAAGATGAAGGAAACTACCCCAAGGCAAATGCAGTGATAAGAGAATATCTTAGATGCAGCCAGAGGAAAAGGACATAATATATAGAGATAAAGAAAAAAAAGAACATGTATCTTTGAAAGGTGTAAGAGTGTAAAGGAGAATGGCTAACATCTTGAAATTACTGAAAGAAAAAAAAACTATCAACTTAGAATTTTATTCCTGTGAAAATATCTTTCATTAAGAAAGGTGAAATAATGACTTTTTTAGACATATAGAAGCTGAGAAAATTTATCAGCAGCAGAACTATACTAAAAGGAATACTATAAAAATACTATACTATGCCTATATATAGGCATAAGGAAAATGCTAACAAAATTGAAAAACAAACTATATGTTAGAAGAAAATATTTACATATCATATGTCTACTAAAGGCCTTGTATCCAGAGTATATAAACAACTGAAAACTCAACTTAAAAAAAAAAAAACAGTTAAAAAAATGGACAAAGAAGATGAACAAGACACTTAAGAAATTATATGGAAGGCAAATAGGTACATGAAATGATTCTCAACATCTGTAGTCATTAAGTAAATATAAATTAACATCACAATGAGACATCGATTCGAATGGCTTTAAAAAAACTGACAATGTGAAGTGTGGAGAAGAATGGAACTCATATACATTGCTGGTGAAAATGAAAAATACTTCAACTACTTTGAAAATCAGTTTTCATTTTCTTTTATAGTGGAACACAAACTCACCTTTCAACCCAGCCATCCTACACCTAAGTATTTGTCCAAGTGAATTGAAAACAGTATATAAAGTGTACTAAATATAAAAAATCAGTATATGAATGTATGACTTTATTTATAATAGCCCCAAACTTAAAACAACCCAAATTTCCTTTAACAGGTAAATGGCTAAACAAAATGCAGTACATCCAGATGACTGAATACTACTCAACAATTAAAAGGAATGAATTACTAATAAATGTAAAACATCAATGAAGCTACAGTACGTGTTTGATAAGTGAAAAAAGCCATACCCAAGGCCATATGTTTATACTTCATTTTTAAAACATTCTATGAAATAAAAGGCAAAACTAAAGGAAAGAAAATAAATCAGTGTATACCAGGAGTTGATGGTGGTGGAAGGTGCTATCTACAATGAAGAGCAAGGAGTTTTTAGGGGGTTGATGATGATATTCTATACTTTTTTGTTTCGTTTTGTTGGTGGTGTTATATGACTATATGTGTTTGCCAAACTCACAGAATTGTATACCAAAAATTGTGCTTTTTAATGTATATAAATGATGCTTGAATAAAATTCTGATTTAAAAAAAGAAAATTTTGGAGAACAGATGGAACACTGGGCTGGAGAGAATCCTTAAAATGCTCATATATTCAGGAAACAGATCATTTATAGGTGCTTGTGGTTTGAAGGGATGTTAAAATATAGTGAGCCAATACAGATAGAAAAGTAATAAGGCTATGGGCCAACTATTGGGGATTCCAAAATAAATACATTTCTATCCTTAAGAAGCTCATAGTTTACTGAGGGGAATAATCCCCTTAACGTTTACAACCAGGAAATAATATGGTAAGTGCCATAAAAGCTAATATAAGGTATTCTTGAATCCTACAAGTGGGATAAATAATCAGACATAGGAGATAGGGCAGAAGACAGCCTGGAAGGGACGTAAGTAAGGATATAGAAAGAAATAAGCTTTTTATGAAGGGAAGAGACTATTTTGTAAAATAAAATAAGTTCCATTTACCTAAAAAGTTTCTAAAAAGCTAACAAAGGCATACTGGAACGTATGCCTATCATACCAAATTCAAAATATGCAGATTTTTATCCATAAGGGTCATCTTTTATCAATATTTGTAGGTATTTATAGATCAATTCTTTACATATATAAGCATGTATATATGGATTTTTTAAAACAGCAGCATAGCAAATTATACACTTTAAATCTTACATTTTCAACTAAAATGCATCATGGAGATTATTGCTTATCAGTATAAAACTAACCATAATAAAATCATTACAGTTTCCATCTGCATTTTGTTTTCTTACTGATAATTTTAAGGTTTGTAATTATTATTCTGCTTACCTTTATCATTACTCCTTTGTAAAATGTATTAACATTTCTATTTCTTTTGATAGTGTTTTTGATATGAATAATTATATATATATCCACTTTTTCCCACCTGCATTCCCTTCCTTCAAAATCTAACTTTAATAATTTATATTTTTAATTTTCTTTTTTTTTAAAGATCTTATTTATTTATTTGAGAGAGAGAGAGAGCACGCACAAGCATAGGGAGAAGTAGGCTCCCCACTGAGCAAGGAGCCTGACGCAGGACTCGATCCCAGGACCCTGGGATCATGACCTGAGCCAAAGGCAGACACCTTACTGACTAAGCCACTCAGGCACCCATATATGCTTTAATTTTCTTGTTTGTCTTTTCTCCCTCTCCTATGTATTCAACATTCTAGTTGCTGGATACAACAGTGAACAAAGCAACAATAACAACAACAAAACGTCACGGAGTTTACATTCTAGTGTGAGGATACAGGCAATTAATAAATGTAATATATATTATGCCATAAGACCTACGAGGGGGGAAACCAATTTTGAATAGCAGAGTATGCCAGAAGGAAGAAGGTAAATTGCAAACTGCAATTTTAAGTAGATTCATCAAAGGACTCACAAATCAGATACCATTTCAGTAAAGGCATGAGAAAGTAAGAGATTGAGCTTTCTAATGTGCATTTCTCAGGGAAGAGTATCCCTATAGTCTACCTCTTTGACCTTTTCATTTACTTATGGGTTAACTTCTCACTCTAATTTCCAAATTTTCTTTAGACTTCTATCATAATGTCTTATTGTTTCTAAGAATTTTTTTTTATTTTCTTAGTGTTCCATTTATATAACATTCTGTTCTTACTTTATGTGCATGATCTCTTCTCTGGGGATATTACTTATATTTTTTAATGATTTCTTGTCTTTCTTGCATTTCATATATTTTACTCTCCTTTCCTTTTGTCTCTCATTTTGCAACGTCTTCTCAAAGTTATGTATTCATATTTTAGACTGAAGCATTAAAAACTTAATGGAAGTTTGTAAGCTGATGGATTATTTGTGTTGATTGATCAGATGAAAATCAAGGCTTTTCATTGGGGCAGTTCCAGATACTTGCACTTATAAGCAATTTTTTTGTGTGACTTTTTTGTTTAATCAGAGAGAAATCTTCTGCTCTCCTGCTGAATGACAACCCCCTTGGGTCAGACTTGCATAAAGGGGCAAGAAGCCTACATATTCAGTACACAGATTTGTACTTATTCCCACTGTTTTTAATAGAGCATATATTCCTCACTCTCCCCCTTTCCTGCTCTGCCTGAGTTTGGGGTCTTTAGATCAATTTCTCCACAGAATGCATCTACAGTCTGTGAAGGATGATCACCTTGCTTGGAGATGTGAAGGAAAGGGTCTGGCTGGCTGGCTTAACTCTCCATGAGTGGGCTTCTTGTTTAAGCTGAAAAGATCATCCTCAAGAGACTCTGCAGCCAGGTGCAGCTTGCTTCTGACTGGATTCCTTCTCCTGAGGACAGTCCTGTGAGTCAATTTGACTCCAGACCAAGTCTCTGCTCTTCTTACCTTTTTTGATGTGGCTTCTTCTCTACATTTAGCTGTGAAGAGTCTGTTCTGCCAGTCTTTGGGGAATTTATTTACACTGATGTGAATGTACTCTAGTTATAACAGTGGGAGGAGGTGAGCTTAAGGTCCTCCTATCCTGCCATCTTCCCTGGAAGTCTGCATATATCATACTATGTTTATTCATTCATTAGTTGATGGACATTTGGGTTGTTTCTACTTTTTGGCTATTATAAATGCTGTTATGAATATCTGTTTACATGTTTTTGCATGAACAAATGTTTTTATTTCTCTTAAGAAATGAAAGAGTGGAATTATCAGTCATACAGTAACTGTTTTACTTTTTGAGAAACCACTAAACTGTTTTCTACAGCAGCTGTGCCATTTTATATTCCCATCATCAATATATGTCTCCATCATATTTTAAACTCAATGAGGAAAACTCTTATCTGTTTTGTTCACCACTATATGCCCAGTACCTAGAGTATAAAGCCTGATACATAGAATATTCTTGACATAGATATATAGATTAAATAAATGAAAATAAATGAAATGGTTTAGATGTTTTTCAAAACTATATTCCTAGCACACATAGAAAGTGTTAGGTAAATGTTAAAATAATACTATTAGCTAGTTGCTATCACTTTCATTGTTTTCCTTATGTAGTTATTGGCCCCTGTTCACCTTTCCAATCTATTCAAATGCCACTGGCTTATCCCTTGCTATGCCCCAGGGACACCAGACTTCTCTTTGCTCCTTAAATATGCCATGGCTTCCTGTTTCCTTTGTCTGAGGCACATACTCCATCTTATAGGTGGTTAATATCTCACCTTCAGTCTCATCTTCCATGATTCTTACCCATGGAGATCTTCTATGTTCTTTTCCTTTATGCAAGTTTTCAAAATTATATTCAACTGCTTGAATTCTATTATGTATGATTATTTGATGCCTGTTTCTTCCCCACTTGACTGAAAACTCCCTTATGAATGGTACTGTATCCCCTCTGCTAAACAGATGAATAACTGATAGAAGTTATCACATGGATATATTTTGAATAAGTAAATAAGATAAGAGAGACAACTAGTAAAGATGACTACTTTAAAAGAGAAAAGCAGAGACTATATGAAGAGTGACAGAAGCTCTTAAAACAGCAAGCTTTGCCAATGGCACTTTCTGACTCATCTCAGAACAAGTCCTGGGCCCCCAAAGATCATTCTTGCCTTGACCCTCTCTGGCTCTCATCTTAGTCCCCTAGTCCTGGACTTCTCTAGCCCAGATCTTCTCATGTGCTTACCCCTTTGCTTTAGATTACCCACTCTGACTTCTATACCCTAGAGCTATTGTTCATCCTATTCCTTTAGTAAACCCTTTTGGGCAGCAGTTTTGTTCTAAAACAACCTGGCTGTTAACACCCTTGGTAAATCTCACACTGTGCTTTAGTTTTCATTTCCCATGTCCACATCTAAACTCCTTCCCTAGGGAAATCAGCTCCAGATGTACCACAATATATCCTGACAGCAAAAGGGACATGGGAACAAAATCAGAGTTAGCAATCCAACCCAGCTACCAGATCTAAGACAGATGACATAATCCTAAACCCCAGAGGGCCAGCTTTGATTGACATTAGTTCAGAAATCAGATCTGAACAAGGGCTCCCACTGGAACATATGAGCAGACTAAAAAAAATTTTGGAGGGGCTCACATAGGTCAGGCCATAACCCAGTAAATTTGACCTGATTCTACAAAAAAGTATATTGAACACAACCTTTTTGTCCTTTAAAAGTTGGTCTACAGCTGATCTAAAATATTCCAACTTCAAGCATAATAATAAGCAGAGAATCCATCTCTCTCATTGTGTGAAGCATTAATTCAAATTTAGTAGTATTTATAGCACATGCATACAATCTGTAACAAGAGGTTATTCTTTTTTAAAATTTTTTATTGTTATGTTAATCACCATACATTACATCATTAGTTTTTGATATAGTGTTCCATGATTCATCGTGCATAACACCCAGTGCTCCATGCAGAACGTGCCCAACAAGAGGTTATTCTTAAAATGTTTCAATTTCTGGATATTTCTCATACTCAAGTTGCCTGAGGCATGTTGAGAGGCTGCGGTCCATAAACCATCTTGACAAGCTTTGCACAAATGATTGTGCTTCTGTTTTTGTTTTTGTATTAAAATCTTTAGTGGACTTTAATCTTAAGCTTTAGTGGGATGAAATTCCTAAACAAAACATACATGTTCAAAACTCTGTCCCAAACACTTTGACTTTATGACCTAGGCAAATCAGTTCATTTTTTTCTTTAATCCTAGTTTGTTTCCTCTTTAAAAAAAAAAATAATAATAGTAAAGGTAGTTATCTTATAGTATCATTGTGAATATTAAATAAATTAATAAAAATACATATATATTACAATTTCTGATGCAGCATCTGCAACACTAATCATAAAGGTATGGTTAATGGTACTAGGTATCTTCAAGTAAATACATATTTGTTTTTGTTTTTGTTTTTAAGATTTTATTTATTTATTTGTCAGAGAGAGAGCACAGCAGGGGGAGAAGCAGGTTCCCCGCTGAGCAAAGAGACTGATGTGGGACTCGATTCCAGGACCCTGGGATCATGACCTGAGTCAAAGGCAGATGTTTAACCGACTGAGCCACCCAGGCATCAATAAATACATATTTGAACCCAGACTATGAATATTATCTTGTAAGGATGATGATGGTGGTTGATCTGTAAACTCTGCCCTATGGAGCTTTTAGTACAGTGAGAGATGTAAGAAACATATAAAAACAGCAGCAATACTAACAATAGTAGTTATACCTAAGGGTAGTACTGAACCTTCAAAAATATAGGCATCACTTCCCTCTAGGATGGTTGGAAAAGATGGGATTCGAACATGGCCTACAATTATGGAGATAAGCCAAAACAATGGACGTCATATTTACTTTAAGGAGAAAAATCTGTTTATTCTTCAGTAACTCCCTGACTTGTGTTCACTTAAAATCCAATGGAAAACTAGGTATTGCTGTGCTGTATTTGAGAAAAGTCTTATATGCGGTCTAAAGGAAATATTTGGAGATGAAAAGTATCCCTTCTAACTGACCCTATGTAGGAAGACAAATTCATTTCTAGAATTTTTTTTTCTTTCAAGTTTCCATATACACTAATTAGTCATGAACAGAAGTGATCATTTTTCTGTAACTTTAGAGATACACACCATCTTCTTGAAACCTAGAGACCCTGTAATTATCTCATCTCAGTGTTACTCAATGTATCTGTACCAAACATACCCAGGAAAAGGCAGTCAATATATTAATACAAAACATACTTGGAAAAGGTAATAAGGTTATGTAAGGCTAATATTAGATTTTTTAAAACTCCCTATGAGGGCAATAAATATGCTTTGATGTCTATAATGCTTTGTGTCTTCTTAAGAAATAGTAAAAAAAAAAAAAATCAAATTAGGGAATATGCCTACACTTCCTCTCTGAATTGCTAGCCCCACATCTTCCACTAGGCTGATGTGTTTCTTGGAATACTTGAGGCACACCCATGGCCCTGGCCAATATACATGCCCATATGTTTTTCTTGTTACTGTTTTCTCTGCCTGACCCTTGTAAGGTCCCACCATCTTCCCATTGATTTCATGTTTTTATCTAATGTCTGTCATCCCCAACCAACCCTCTTTGACACACAATAGAGAAAGGACAATAAAACTTATGAATTATGTATACGATATGGAAGATACAATGAAATTTGTGGGGCTCATAGCATTTCTGAAAGGATCAAACATTTTATCAAGTGCCAAAAAGCTGACTGTGGATGGGGACAATAGACACATATTTTTTTCTTCTATCGAAAAAGTAACCTTTACCAAACCTAAGGGAGTGCAGTGATACAAAATCTCTAGAGAAGAAACAGTAAGAATTAATAAATCCTTAGCATAAGCATGGAATTAATATGTCCTTTATGGCGAGCTTTGAGAACAGATGATAACCCCAGCAGTGCGGTATAATAAACAGAGCCTTAATCTTGTTTCAGAGACCTAGGACTTATTCCTAACCAAAGGCTTCAGTTTTCTCATCTGCAAAATCAGGATAAGAGAGGAGCACATATTTATTGGCACCTACTATACGGTCACCATCCCACAAGGAAGATTATATATCATTTCCTTTAACTCTCAAAGCATCACCAAAAGACATGTTATTAGCCTTGCTACATAAATGAGGTAACTAAGGCACAGAGATGCTTAAATCTTCAAGAGAAGAGGCAGACCAGAATTTAGAACCAGCTCTATTTGAAACCAAGATTCATGCTCTTTCACCACACACTTTAGTTTTCACAATATCCTAAGAGATCTTAAGAGATAACATGTGAGAATAGATTATACATTTCAAAGTGTTATACAAATATAGAGCTTAATAAAATTAGCCCTTTTAGTGTGGAGGCATGAAAATCCAGGACTGGGTGTGCCTTTTTATGAGTTTTATCACCCCAGTAGATAATTAGTTTGCAAGGAAGCCTGCATTTGACTTTCTGTTTCTTTTGTACTGTGTGCCTCACAGAGCAAGAGCTCAATTAATGTTAATAACTAATTCTGCTGTGCTATTACCACAGTTTCACATTTAACCTCAGGATGCATTCTATATCACTAAAAGCATCCAGTGTAAGTTCTATATAGAGTATAATCCTTGCAAAGTATGAACACTTGGAAGAACATGTATGGTATCCTAGCTAAAATAGCCAAGATTTTTATCTGTATCTCATTATCATTCTATTTCTCTTCTTTATTATTAGAGTTGAAATTTCCTATTTCAGAGGTTTTATGGCCCATGAGGCCAAGCCACTATTCAAAAGAAGAAAATTAAGGTAGTGAACTACTTTCCTGGTCTATTATACATTAAGTGGTATTCCACAGATCAAGGATTGTTAATTGTCATTATCCTACGTTTGACTCACTATGGAGCCAATATGGCCTCTCTCTTCCAAAATATATTGCTTAATTTAAAATAACATATGTACCATGTAGAGAGGAAGAATGAGGATCTAGGCATAGGGTCAAGAACTGAGTGTGAAGAAGGAATGAATTCTGGTACAGATATTCAAAATCTCAGATCTTATTTTCACACTGCCTCATTTCATAGCACTTATTTAATAAAGATACTTTTAGCTCTTTGGTTTGAAAAGCTTACAAATCTCTATAGATGCCATCTCACACACACACTGAAATGAACCAGATAAACAGCAGAATCCTGGTAATTTAATACTAAACCTGGAAGGAAACTGAACTGAATGTTTCATAATTATTGCAGCCCTCTGTTTTCAGAACACTCAACCTAGAGGTCATTCCTTTTCCCAAAACAACCAGAAAGCAAGATCTGTAACCTGAAATGTGTGTCTAAATGGCACAGAGAAATGATTACTTTCTAGGGCAGCCATAGCCTTTTGTCAAACATATACTGGAGGAGAGAAAACTCTTAACTTCTAGATTCTCACACCTGTAAAAAAGAAAATTAGACAAAATAGTAGGTAGAACCATGGGAATATACTTGAGAAACTTCAGAAAGAAAGCAATCTGTAATAGCTTTCTCAGCCTAACCTCTATCAGGGTGAAACTCAAAAAACTTGAGATGATACATCAGGCTATCAAAAAAGTGGAACAAACAGAATCATGAGAGAAACATTTCTCTGGACCTGATGCAGCTAAGAGTATCACCAATTCCTTAGTAATGAAGGATTGAAAATATTGTCCAAACAACTATGTTTACTATTAAAAAAAAATTTTATCGTTTCTATTTATCTATCCATCCACACACAGAGAAGTTGACTGTTTAGAAAACCACGTGTCAGCAAACATGTAAGTTCAGATCAACTAATTCATTTGTTAGTGTGATGATTCTAAATAAAAAGAATTCTTCCAGGGCTGCTCTCTGTACAAGTCCATATTCTTTGACTATACCAAGATCAAATTAAAATATTTTAGGTCTAAAAACTGTATTTAAACTTGATATAAGGAGTGAGAGTTGCATGCCTAACTGATGGATTAGTATATATCATTTTAAGTTGATAATTAAAGATTCACAAATCTTTCTTCCAAACAAACAAAAGAAAATCTTAACCAAAACCAAAGTAGTAAACATTTCTACAAAATCTTTACAACTTGATTTTGCTCATGTTACTAGCCTAATAAATTAAAGCACAACTAGAAATTTTGAATTCACCACTACAAAAATCTTTATGAGGATGGAAGGCATAAATCAAATGTTAAAAACAAAATGCCAAAGTATTTGCTATTGTTCTCACACACTTCTCACTCACAATATATCCCCATGCAACTCAATTACTCAGCAATCAAATGCAAGGAAAGAGAATATAAATTTATTTTTTAAATTACACACCTAATGAGAATATATGTATCTTTCTGAGGGACGTTTTTCCTTCTTTTGCTCTATGGACTATGTTGCTATCATAAAAACATATCTGTGAATAAACTAGAGATTGGAGGAAGCACCAACAGACATTGAGATGATAGATACATCTGTGGATCCTATTGCCTTTAGAAACTATACATTTGAGGGCACCTGGGTGGCTCAGTCGTTAAGCCTCTGCCTTCGGCTCAGGTTGTGATCCCGGGGTCCTGGGATCGAGCCCTGCATCGGGTTCCCTGCTCCACGGGAAGCCTGCTTCTCCCTCTCTCACTTCCCCTGCTTGTGTTCCCTCTCTCACTGTGTCTCTCTCTGTCAAATAAATAAATAAAATCTTTAAAAAAAAAAAATAGAAACTATACATTTGTTCCTAGATTGAACCTTCATAATAGCTTGGGAAAGCTATTCCTAAGTTTATGTTTGCCAGAACAGTTGGGATGCACTGACCAGTCTGAGCAAGTGAAACATGAACAAATAATGTTAGATTTATGCCATTAGACATTTAGTATTCTGTCATATTTGTTTGCTTGCTTATTTGTTTCTCTTGTTTTGGCTCTGGTTTCCTAGTTTGTTGGGGTTTTTTCAATTGTTTTTACTATGCTTAGAACTAATATCTAAGATAGAAGAACAACTAAAATACAGGGAGAGTAACTGCAGAAAAATGGTAGCACAGGAATTTCTTATAACTTGTCCTCTCCTCCAGAAATATCAATTTGAACAACTACCCACATGCAAAAATTACTTCACAAGAGACAAGGACTCCAGATGAGGGATTACAGCACCTGGGTGAAGCAAAGAAATTAGAAAAGAATCATCAATGAGGGTAGGAAACACTGATTTACACTAATCTCATCATAGTCCAGAGCAGCCCAGCACACAGAGACAACCTTCCCAAGGAAGGAGAGTAAATTGAGTACCCAGCTCACCACAGACCACAGAACCAGCCCACCCCAGCACAGGCTAATTCCATGGCCTTAGGTAGCTTCCGTCAGGCTTCTATAAATCTAGGCCCCCAGCTCACCATGGTACCTGCCAGCTCCAGCAGCCCCAGGGAGCTCCCACGGTGCTAAGATGCTCCTGTAGACTCAAGTTCCCATGAGCCTAGGCCCCCACGTGGGCCCAGCACCAGGCTGACTACCATACACCCAAACCTCCAGCCCACCCAACTACCAGTCCAAGCCCCACGGACCTAGACTCCAGACCAGACCCTGTGGACCCAGGCTCCCAGCCCACCCCAGTGACAGTCTAGTCTCTGTAGACTCAATCGCTAAGCCAGCCCCCTAAGTCAGGTTACAGGCCAACTCCCACGGCCCCAAGCTCTAAACTCATTCCAGGGCCAGGCCAGCCCCTTGACCCCAGCCTCCCAGCCCATCCTACTGCTGGACCAGTCTCTGCAGATCCAGATGCCAAGCCACCCCAGTCATGCCCAGGGCCTGATTGGCCCTGTGAACCATGATCCACACAGATCCAGGTCCCAGGCCCACTACAGCAGATTCCAGTGCCAGACCTACCCACACGGACCCAGGCACTAAGCTTGTCTCTTTGTAAACAAACAAAAGGACTGCCTACTTTCTGACGGCACCAGACCTGCCCACCCAAGGACATCAGCAACAGGCCCACCTGCAGACATGACCAGATGGCCTACCCAGAATCTCTGGTACCTACCTCCTCAAATATACAGGCACAAATGCAAGGCTTATAGGATCATGAATAATCAAGGAAACATGACTCCACCAAAAGAAACTAATAAAACTCTAATGAGTGACCCTAAGGAAATAGAAATCTATGAAGTGCCTGAAAATAATTCAAAGTAATCCTTTTAAAGAAATTCAATGAACAACAAGAAAACACAGATAGGACAACTAAATGAAATTAGGAAAATAATACATGAACAAAAGAGAAGCTCAACAAAGAAACAGAAACCATTAAAAAAAAGAAAAGAAATCCTACAGTTGAAAATACATTGATTGAACTGAAGAATTCAATAGATAGCTTTAGCAGAACACTCAATCGAGCAGAAGAATTAATGAAGTAGAAGACAGGTCATATGAAATCATCCAGTCAGAGGAGCAAAAATTAAAACAAAATTAAAAAGAGGTAAGAGAGGCTACTTGAACTATAGAATACTATTAAAAGAAACAATCTACACATAACTGGAGTCACAGTATGAGAAAAGAGGGAGAAAGGAGCAGAAAACTTATTTAAAGAAACAATGACTAAGAAATTCTGAAATTCCAGGACAGATTTGGACTTTTGATTTCAAGAAGCTAATAGATCGCCCCCAAATTTCAACTCAAAACAATTGTCTCCAAAAACATTATAATAAAACTGTCTAAAATCAAAGACAAAGTATGAATTTTAAAAGCAGCAAGAGAAAAAAGTTTTCATATATAAGGGAATCCCCATAAGCCTATCAGTAGATTTCTCAGCAGAAACCTAGAAGGCCAGGAGGAAGTTAGAGGATATATCCGAACTGCTAAAAGAAAAAACTGCCAAAGAATATTTTACCCAGCAAAGTTGGTCTTTCAGGAATGAAAGATACTTTTCTAAACAAAGAAAAGATGACCAAGTTCATCACCATAAGACCTGCCTTACAAGATGCTGGAAGGTGTTCTTCAAGCTAAAATGAAAGGATACTAATTATTAACATGCAAAAATAAAACTATAAGCATAATCATAAAGGTACATATATAGTCAAATTCAGAATGCTCTAATACTGTACTACAGTGGTATTTTAATGAATTTAGTAAAAAGGTTTAAAGAATTAAACTATTAGAAATAAATATAGCTGGAACAATTTGTTAATGGATGAACAATATAAAAAGAGGTAAACAGGACATCAAAATGTAAAATATGGAGAGAGACTAAAATGGTAAAATTTTCATGTAATTGAAGGTCAGTTGTTATCATCTTAAAATAGATTATTATATCTACAAGATGTTTTATATAAGTCTCATGGTAAGTACAAACCGAAAACCTAAAGTTGAAAGCCAAAGAAAAATAGAAGGGAATCAAAGCATATCAATAGAGAAATCATCAATTCACAAAGACAGACAGCAAAAAAAGGAAGAAAGGAACAAGGAAACTAGGAAACAGAAAATGAGATGGCATTATTAAGTCCTTCCCTATCAACAATTACTTTTATGTTAATATATTAATTAACCCAGCCAAAAGGCTTTGAGCAGCTGAATGAATTAAAAAATGAAAAGACAAGATACAATTATATGCTGCCTATACTTCACCATTAAGGACATACACACAGGCTCAAAATGAAACAAAAGAAAAAGATATTCCATGCAAATGGAAAACAAAAGTAAGCAGGGGAAGCTGAACTTATCTCACACAAAATAGACTTTAAGTCAAAAACCATCACAAAAAGCAAATAAGGTCATTATATAATGAAAAGGAGTCAATTCATCAAGAAGATACAACAAATGTAAACAGCATGCACCCAACATCAGAACATCTAAATATAAAAAGCAAATACTAGCAAATCTAAAGGGAGAGATAGACAGCAATACAATAATTGTAGGAGGCTTCAATATCCGACTTTCAACAATGGATGAATTGATCATGTAAACAGAAAATCAATAAGGCAACCCTGGACTCAAACATCATGTTAAACCAAATAAATCTAATAGACATGCACAGAACATTGCACCCAACAGCCACAGAAGAGTCTTTTCAAGAAAGCAGAACATTCTCCAGGGCAGATTGTATGTTAGGTCACAAAACAAGCCTCAGCAAAACTAAAAGACTGAAATCATATCAAGTATCTTTTCCAAACACAACAGTATAAAACTAAAAATCAGTAACAGGAGAAAACTGGAAAATTCACAAATGTGTGGAAATTAAACAGACTTCTACACAACCAATAGATCAAAGAAGAAATCAAAAGTGAAATCAAAACATATCTTGATACAGGTGAAAATGGAATCACAACATATGAAAACTTATGGCATAAAATAAAAGCAGTTTGAAGAGAGTTCAGAGTGAGAAATGCCTACATTTAAAAAAAAAAAAGAGATTTCAAATAAGTAACCTAACTTCACACCTCAAGGAACTAGAAAACTAAGAATAAACTAAGCACAAAATTAGTGCAATATAGGAAATAATAAAGATCAGAACAAAAGTAAACAAAATACAGACCTGAAAAATAGTAGAAAAGATCAACAAACCTAAGCTGTTCTTCTGAAAGATAAACTGACAAACTTTTAGCTACACTAATCAAGAAAAAAAGAGAGAATACTCAAATCAGGAATGAAAGTAGAGACATTACAACCAACACCAAAGAAATACAAATGATCATAATATACTACTATGAGCAATTACATGCTAATAAATTGAATATCCTACAAGAAACAGATGAATTCCTAGAAAAATACAATCTACCAAGACTGAATCATGAAAAATTAGATATCTGAGCTGACAAATAGAGTAAAGAGATTGAAACAGTAAACAAAAACCAGCCAACAAAAACAATCCCAAGAGCAGATGATTTCACTGGTGAATTCTAAACATTTGAAGATGAATTGACACCAATCCTTGTCAAACTTTTAACAAAAAACTGGAGAGAACACTCCCAAACTCATTTTACAAGGCTAGCATTATTACCCTGAATACCAATGCCAGAAAGGAACATACAAGAAGACTAAATGCCAATATTCCCTTTTTTATTATTATGTTATGTTAGTCACCACACAGTACATCATTAGTTTTTGATGTAGTGTTCCATGATTCATTATTTGCAGAAAACACCCAGTGTTCCGTGCAATATATGCCCTTGTTAATACACATCAGTGGGTTAACCCATCCTCTTACCCCCTCCCCTCTAAAACCCTCAGTTTGTTTCTCAGAGTCCATTGTCTCTCATGGTTCATCTCCCTCTCCGATCCCCACCCCACTTCATTTTTCCCTTCCTTCTCCTAATGTCCTCCATGCTATTCCTTATATTCCACAAATAAGTGAAACCATATGATAACTGACTTTCTCTGCTTGACTTATTTCACTTAGAATAATCTCCTCCACTCCCAGCCATGTGGATGCAAGTATTGGGTATTCATCCTTTCTGATGGCTAAGTAATATTCCATTGTATATATGGACCACATCTTCTTTATGCATTCATCTCTTCAAGGACATCTCGGCTCTTTCCACAGTTTGGCTATCGTAGACATTGCTGCTATGAACATTGGGGTGTATATGGCCCTTCTTTTCACTCCATCTGTATCATTGGGGTAAATACCCAGTAGTAAAATTACTGGGTCATAGGGTAGCTCTATTTTTAATTTTTTGAGGAACCGCCACACTGTTTTCCAAAGTGGCGGTAACAACTTGCATTTCTACCGAAAGTGTAAGAGTGTTCTCCTTTCTCCACAACCTCTCCAACATTTGTTGTTTCTTGCCTTGTCAATTTTTGCCATTTTATCTGGTGTAAGGTGGTATCTCAATTTGGTTTTGATTTGAATTTCCCTGATGGCTAATGATAATGAGTATTTTATCATGTCTCTGTTAGCCATTTGTATGTCTTCTTTGGAGAAGTGTCTGTTCATGTCTTCTACCCATTTTTGACTTGATTATTTGTTTTTGGGGTGTTGAGTTTTAGAAGTTCTTTATAGATCTTGAATATCAGCCCTTTGTCTGTAGTGTCATTTGCAAATATCTTCTCCCATTCCGTGGGTTGCCTCTTTGCTTTGTTGTCTGTTTCCTTTGCTGTGCAGAAGCTTTTTTTTTTTTTTTTTAAGATTTTATTTATTTATTTGAGAGAGAGCATATGAAAGGGATTAGGGTCAGAGGGAGAAGCAGACTCTCCGCCAAGCAGGGAGCCCGATGCGGGACTCGATCCAGGGACTCCAGGATCATGACCTGAGCTGAAGGCAGTCGCTTAACCAACTGAGCCACCCAGGCACCTGTGCAGAAGCTTTTTATCTTGATGAAGTCCCAAAAGTTCATTTTTGCTTTTGTTTCACTTGCCTTTGGAGATGTATCTTGAAAGAAGTTGCTGTGGGCAATGTCAAAGAGGTTACTGCCTATGTTCTCCTCTAGGATTTTGATGGATTCCTGTCTCACATTGAGGTCTTTCATCCATTTTTAGTTTATCTTTGTGTGTGGTGTAAGAAAATGGTCGAGTTTCATTCTTCTGTAAATAGCTGTCCAATTTTCCCAGCACCATTTATTGAAAAGACTGTCTTTTTTCCATTGCATGTTTTTTCCTGCTTTGTCAAAGATTATTTGACCACAGAGTTGAGGGTCCATATCTGGGCTCTCTACTCTGTTCAATTGGTCTATGTATCTGTTTTTGTGCCACTACCATGCTGTCTTGGTGATCACTGCTTTGTAATGTAGCTTGAAATCGGGCAATGTGATGCCCCCAGCTTTGTTTTTCTTCTTCAACATTTCCTTGGCAATTCGAGGTCTTTTCTGATTCCATACAAATTTTAGGATTGTTTGTTCCAGCACTTTGAAAAATGTCATTGGAATTTTGATCGGGATGGCACTGAAGGTATAGATTGCTCTGGGTAGCAGAGACATTTTAACAGTGTTTATTTTTCTGATCCATGAGCAAGGAATGTTTTTCCATATTTTTGTGTCTTCTTCAATTTCTTTCATGAGTGTTCTGTAGTTTCTAGAGTATAGATCCTTTACCTCTTTGGTCAGGTTTATTCCAAGGTATTTTATGTTTTTTGGTGCTATTGTAAATGGAATTGTTTCTCTACGTTCTCTTTCTGCAGTTGTGTTGTTAGTGTATAAGAAAGGAACTGATTTCTGTGCATTGATTTTGTATCCTGTCACATTACTGAATTGTTGTATGAGTTCTAGTAATTTAGGGGTGGAATCTTTTGGATTTTCCACATAAAGTATCATGTCATCTGTGAAGAGAGAGAGTTTGACTTCTTCTTTGCCAATTTGAATACCTTTTATTTCTTTTTGTTGTCTGATTGCCGTTGCTAGGACTTCTAGTAGTATGCTGAAACAATAGTGGCGAGAGTGGGCATCCTTGTCATGTTCCTGATCTTAAGGGAAAGGCTCTCAGCTTTTCCCAATTAAGAATGATATTTGCTGTAGGTTTTTCATAGATGGATTTTATGAACTTGAGGAATGTTCCCTCTATTCCTATACTCTTAAGAGTTTTAATCAGGAAAGGATGTTGTATTTTGTCAAATGCTTTTTTCTGCATCAATTGAGAGGACCATATGGTACTTCTCTCTCCTCTTATTAATGTGTTCTATCACACTGATTAATTTGCAAATGTTGAACCACCGTTGTATCCCGGAGATAAATCCCACTTGGTCGTGGTGGATGACCCTTTTAATGCACTGTTGGATCCCATTAACTAGGATCCTGTTGAGAATTTTGTCATCCATATTCATCAGGGATATCGATCTGAAATTCTCCTTTTTGATGGTGTCTTTGCCTGGTTTGGGGATCAAGGTAATGCTGGCCTCATAGAATGAGTCTGGAAGCTTTCCTTCTGTTTTTATTTTTTGAAACAACCTCAGGAGAATAGATATTATTTCTTCTTTGAATGTTTGGTAGAATTCCCCAGGGAATCCATCAGGTCCTGGACTCTTGGTTTTGGGGAGTTTTTTGATCGATGCTTCAGTCTCGTTACTGGTTATTGGTCTATTCAGGTTACCAATTTCTTCCTGTTTCAGTCTTAGTAGTTTATAGGTTTCCAGGAAGGCATCCATTTCTTCCAGGTTGCTTAATTTATTAGCATATAGTTGTTGATAATAATTTCTGATAATTTTTTCTATTTCTTGGTGTTAGTTGTGATCTCTCCACTTTCATTCATAATTTTATTAATTTGGGTCCTTTCTCTTTTCTTTTGGATAAGTCTGGCCAGTGGTTTATCGATCTTATTAATTCTTTCAAAGAACCAGCTTCTACTTTCATTGATGTGTTCTACTGTATTTCTGGTTTCTAATTCATGATCTCTGTTCTAATCTTAATTATTTCCCTTTTCATGCATGGGTTAGGCTTAATTTGTTGTTGTTTCTCCAGTTCTTTAAGGTGTAAAGATAGTTTGTGCATTTGGAATTTTTCTGGTTTTTCTGAGTGTGACTTGGATGGCTATGTATTTCCCCCTTAGGACCGCCTTTGCCATATCCTATAGGTTTTGGACCAATGTGTTTTCATTCTCATTGGTTTCCATGAATTGTGTAAGTTCTTCTTTGATTTCCTGGTTGACCCAAACATTCTTGAGCAGGATGGTCTTAGCTTCCAAGTGTTTGAATTTCTTCCAAACTTCTTGTGATTGAGTTCCAATTTCAAAACACTGTGGTCTGAGAATATGCAGGGAATAATTTCAGTCTTTTGGTATCGGTTGAGACCTGATTTGTGACCCAGTATGTGGTCTATTCTGGAGAAAGTTCCATGTGCGCTCGAGAAGAGTGCATATTCTGTTGGTTCAAGTTGGAATGTTCTGTATATATCCATCTGGTCCAATGTGTCATTCAAAGCTCTTGTTTCTTTGTTTATTTCCTGCTTAGATGATCTGTCTATTTCTGAGAGTGGGGTGTTGAGGTTTCCTACTATTATATTATCAATATGCCTCTTTATTTTGGTTAACAGTTGGCTTATGCAGTTGGCTGCTCCCATGTTGGGGGCATAGATATTTACAATTGTTAGATCTTCTTGTTGGATAGACCCTTTAGAAATGATATAGTGTCCTTCTGTATCTCTAACTACAGTCTTTAGCTTAAAATCTAATTTGTCTGATATGAGAATTGCTACCCCAGATTTCTTTTGAGGTCCGTTGGTATGAAAGATGGCTCTCCATCCCTTCACTTTCAGTCTGGATGTATCTTTAGGTTCATAATGAGTCTCTTGTAGACAGCATATGGATGGGTCCTATCTTTTTATCCAATCTGCAACCCTGTGCCATTTTATGGGAGCATTTAGGCTGTTCACATTGAGAGTGATTATTGAAAGATATGAATTGATTGTCATCATGTTGCCTGTGAAGTCCTTGTTTCTATAGATTGTCTCTGTAAATTTATGTTCTATATCACTCTTGGGGTCTTTCTCCTTTTATAGAACCCCCCTTAATATTTCTTGCAGGGCCGGCTTAGTGGGCACATATTTTTTCAGTTTCTTCTGGTCCTGGAAATTCCGTATCTCTCTATCTGTTCTAAATGACAGCCTTGTCGGATAAAGTATTCTTGTCTGCATGTTCTCCTCATTTAGTACCCTGAATGTCTTGCCAGGCCTTTCTGGCTTTCCAGGTCTCTGTGGATAGGTCTGACATTATTCTGATGTTCCTCCCTTATGTACACATAAGGAATTTCTTCCCCCTAACTGCCCTTAAGATGGTTTCCTTCATTCTAAGATCTGCAAGTTTTACTATTACATGCTGGGGCATTTGTCCATTTTCCTTGATCTTAGGAGGGGTCTTCTCTGCCTCTAGGACATGAATGCTTGTTTCATTCCCCAGATTAGGGAAGTTCTCAGCTACGATTTGCTCAAATAGATCTTCTAGTCCTCTCTCTCCCTCCACCCCCTCAGGGATCCCAATAATTCTGACACTGGAACGTTTCATGGCATCATTTATTTCTCTAATTCTGTTTTCATGGATTTTAAGCTGTTTGTTCCATGCCCCCTCCTATTCCTCCTTTTCTATCAGTTTCTCTTCTAGATCACTAATTCATTCTGCCTTGTTTATCCTAGCTGTTAGAGTATCTAGGTTAGATTGGATCTCATTGATAGCATTTTTTTAAAGATTTTATTTATTTATTTGAGACAGAGAGAATGAGAGAGAGAGAACACATGAGAGGGGGGAGGGTCAGAGGGAGAAGCAGGCTCCCTGATGAGCAGGGAGCCCGATGCGGGACTCAATCCCGGGACTCCAGGATCATGACCTGAGCCGAAGGCAGTCGCTCAACCAACTGAGCCACCCAGGCGCCCCTCATTGATAGCATTTTTAAGTTCTCCCAAATCAGCTCTCATTTCAGCCCTTAGAGAATCTATGTTGCCATTAATCGTTTTCCACATCCTAGCTATTGTCTTCATAACTGTTACCCTGAAGTCTATTTCCGACATCTTGCTTATATCCATATCCATTTGTCCTGTGGCAGAGGTCACAGTCTCTAAGTCTTTCCTATTTGGGGGGTTCCTCCTCTTAGTCATTCTGTTGAGGGGTGGTTGAGGGAATGTACAGAGTCCAAATTATTGACCACAAAACCCAAGCAAGATGCACCTGTTTTATAGGGACCTTAGGGTTGTTGTCGTCCTCTTGTTCTTCCGGCCTGTCTTCTGGGGGGGAGGGGCCTGCCGCACTGTTCCTCAGGCAACCCTGTTTGGGCAGAGTTGCCCTGCCCTTTGTGGGGGAGAGGGGGAATGGGCTCAGTAAAAACCGGTTTTGGGGGGCTTTTGTTCTCTGGTAGCTTTCTGCATCTCTTCGGAGAGTTAGAGCAGAAGTGACCAAACCTCTGCCTCAGAACAGAGAGATTGCAGTCTGTTCTTCAGTGAGCTCTCCAGGCCACACTGTCTCTGTTTCTGTCTATGCTGCCAAAAATCGCAGTGTCCTGGGTTGTGCACTCCACAGCAGCACTCCCAATCCTCACTTCCAGGTCGAGGCATGTCTCTGCCCTTTATACTTCTAAAACTGCCAGCCGCCCCCAGTTCGCACACACACCCCCGCAGCTCCAGGTTTCAGTCTGGGGGACTGCCCTAAGGTCCTTTCCCTGCTGCTACTGGTCTGCAAGTCTGTGCCCAGTCCCCAGAGCTGGAGGCTTTTGTGCTCCAGCGGCGCAGGATCCCGGAGGCTCCCTACCCCTTCCATTTAGCTTCCGATATCTGCCCGCAGAATCACTGCTCCCTGTTTCATAACTCGAAACCAACTGCTGGGGATATTCTATTTGTAGAGATCCAGATATATCTTCTTACACCTCAGGCTGATTTTGTGGGTGTTCAGAGTGGTCTGGTAGATTTCTAGCTCAATTAAGGGGACCAGTTGAAATAGGGTCCCCTACTCCTCCGCCATCTTTGCAACATCCTCCCATGCCAATATTCCTTATAAATGCAGATGCAAAAATTCTCAACAAAATACTAGCAAACTGAATTCAACAGTACCTTAAGTGGATCATACACCATGAATCAAGTATAATTCACCCCTGGGATGCAAGAATAATTCAATGTACACAAATCAATAAATGTGATAAATGAATGAGATTAAAATCACATGATCATCTCAACAGATGCAGAAAAAGTATTTGACAAAATTCAACATCCATTCATGATAAAATTCTCGAAAAATTGGGTATAGAAGGAAGTATATCAACACAATAGAGACCATATATGACAAGCCCACGCTAACATCATATTCAATGGTGAAAACTTGAAAGCTTTTCTTCTAAGATCAGGGACAATTACCCACTCCCACCATTTCAATTCAACTGGAAGTCCTAGCCAGAACAATTAGTCAAGGAAAAGGAGAGGAGAAGAGAGGAACAAAAAGAAAAGGTATTATAATCAGAAAAAATTAAAATGTTTGTTTGCAGATGATACGATCTTATATATAGAAAACCCTAAAGATAATATTGAAAAACAGAATTAACAACAACAACAAAAAAATTCAGTGAAGTTACAGGATACAAAACTAACATCTGAAAATCAGCTGCATTTCTATATACTAACAAGGAGCTATCTGAAAAAAAAAAATCCTGTTTACAATAATATCAAAAACTGCAAAATATCTAGTAACAAATTTAACCAAAGAGGTGAAAGATCTGTTCGTTTAAAACTCTGAAACAGGGCGCCTGGGTGGCTCAGTCGTTAAGCGTCTGCCTTCGGCTCAGGTCATGATCCCAGGGTCCTGGGATCGAGTCCCACATCGGGCTCCCTGCTCAGCGGGAAGCCTGCTTCTCCCTCTCCCACTCCCCCTGCTTGTGTTCCTGTTCTCACTGTCTCTCTCTGTCATATAAATAAATAAAATCTTTAAAAAAAAAAAAAAAAAAACAACTCTGAAACAACCTGCCTCCTTAGCGCAGTAGGCAGGCTGTCAGTCTCATAAAACTCTGAAACACTGTTGAAAGAAATTGAAGAAGACACAAATAAATGCAAAGATATCTCATGCTCATGAATCAGAAGAATTAATATTGTTAAAATGACCATACAACCAAAAGCATCTATAGATTCAACGCAATTCCTACCAAAATTCCAATGGCATCTTTTACAGAAATAGAAAAAATAATCTTAAAATTTGTATAGAAACACAAAAAACCCCAAATATAGCCATTGTAATCATGAAAAAGAACAAAATTGAAGGCATCACAACTCCTGATTTCAAAATTTTATTACAAAGCTATAGCATTCAAACAGTATTGTATTGGCAATCAAAACAAACACAGAGATCAATGGAACATAATGGACAGACTAGAAATAAACACATGCATATATGGTCAACTAATATTTGATAATGGAGTCAAGAATACTCAGGGGAGAAAAGATAATCTCTTCGGGGCGCCTGGGTGGCTCAGATGGTTGAGCGACTGCCTTCGGTTCAGGTCATGATCCTGGAGTCCCGGGATCGAGTCCCGCATCGGGCTCCCTGCTCGGCGGGGAGTCTACTTCTCCTCCCTCTGACCCTCCTCCCTTTCCTGTTCTCTGTCTCTCGTTCTCTCTCTCTCAAATAAATAAAATCTTTAAAAAAAAAAAAAAAGAAAAGATAATCTCTTCATATAAATGTTGTTGGGAAAACTGAATTGTTCAAAACAATGAAATTGGACCCCTATCTTAGACTAGTCACAAAAATTAACTCAATATTGATTAAAGGCTTAAATATAAGACCCAAACTATAAAACTCCTAGAAGAAATCGAGAAAAAGCTCCTTGATACTTTTGGATGTGACACCAAAAGTGCAAGCAAGAAAAGCAAAAATAAACAAGTGGGACTATACCAAACTAAAATTTCTTCACAGCAAAAAACAAAACAACAACAACAACAACAAAAATCAGCTAAATGAAAAGGCAATCTATGGAAAGGGAGAAAATATTTGCAATCTCAAAAGGGATTAATATCAAAAATATATAAGGAACTCCTACAACTCAACAGCAAAAAAACAAAGAATCCAATTTAAAAATGGCCAAAGGATTTAAATAGACATTTTTTCAAAGAAGACATACAAATGGCCGACAAGTACATGAAAAGATGCTCAACATCTCTAACCACCAGGGAAATGTAAATGAAACCCACAATGAGAAATCACTTAACACCCCTTCGAATAGTTTTTAATCAAAAAGACAAAAGATAACAAGAGGTTGGTAAGAATGTGAAAAGAGGAAACCATTGTGCACTATTGGTGGGAATGTAACTTGGTAATAAGGCCACTATGTAAAACAGTATAGACGTTCCTCAAAAAATTAAAAATGGAACTACCATATGATATAGCAATCCCACTTCCATGCATATATGCTGAAGTAATGAAATCACTACCTTCAAGAGATATCTGCACTCCCATGTCCACTGCAGCATTATTTACAATAGCCAAGACATGGAAACAACCCATGTCCATCAAAGGATGAATGGATAAAGAAAATGAGTATATACATATAATGGAATATTATTGAGCCATGAAAATAGAAAGGAAACCTGCTATTTGTGACAACATGGATGAACCTTGAGAGCATTATGCTAAGTGAAATAAATCAGACAAACACTGTATGTACTCATTTATATGTCAAATCTGAAAAATGGTACTCTCAGAAATAGAAAGTGGAATGGTGGTTGGCAGGAACTGGAGGGGTGGGGAAAATGAGGAGATGGTGGTGTAAGTGTACACACTTCCAGCTATAAGATGAGTAAGTTCTGGGGATCTAATGCATTGTGATTCTGATTAAGGTTATTTATTTAAAAGTTGTTAACACAGTAGATTCTAAACGTTATCCCTGGGGGAAAAAGGTAATTATGTGAAGGAGTGGATGTGTTAAATAACCTTATTGTGATAATTATTTCACAATATATATTTGTATGAAATCTTAACATTGTACTGCTTAAACTTACATATCTTATATGCCAATAATATCTCAATAAAGCTAGAAAAAAATAGAGCCAACATTTCATGGTAGTATACATTTTGCCATTAGTAAAACAGCAGAAAGTTGGTAACAGCATTAGATCCTCATTAACCAAAGTTAGTATGTTCATTGTGAAGCAATATGAAAATAAATTAAAATTACAGGAAAATTTTCATTATGAACCAATTTTTACACTGCCCTGTGGCAAACAGACATTAAGGTAGTCCCATGATCTCTGCCTTCTGGTAGTCATATGCTTGTAAAAATTCCCTCCCACTGAGTGTAAGCAGGACCCATGCTTTGCTTCTAACCAATAGCGATAGGCTTTCACTCCTGTGATTATAAGACTCAATCTTGCTAACCTACTTCTTCCCTTGCTGGCTTTGAAAAAAACAAGCTTCCATGAAACTTAAAATTATAAGGAAATGAATGGTGCCAACAACCATGGAAAAGGGGAAGTAGAAGGGCGCCTAGGTGGCTCAGTTGGTTGAGTGTCCAGCTCTTGGTTTTGGGTCAGGTCATGATCTCGGGGTTGTGAGATTGAGCCCCACATAGGGCTCCATGCTCAGTGCAGAGTCTGCTTGAGAATCTCTCCCTCTCTCTCCATCTCTCTCCTTCTCTCCCTCCCTCTACCCCTCCTCTTCTCATGCACTCTCTCTCTCTCTCTCTCTCAAATAAATAACATCTTTTAAAACAGTGGGGGGACTGGATATTTCCCCATCTGAGTCTCCAGCTAAGAACCCAGCCCTGCACAACACCTTGATTGTAGCCTACGATACTCTAAGCAGAGGACCCAGTTAATCTGTGCCCAGACTTCTCTGAGGTAATAGGTGTTGTTTTAAGCTGCTAAGTTTGTGATAATTTGCTATATACATTAATATAATTCCACAATCAAAAAGTTGATTTAAAATGTAAATGCCCATAAAAAAAGTATGCAAGTCTAAATTACCTTTGTGAGAGACTTTCCTTTAATAGATATTGATAGTAAAATGAAGACTAGAAATTGCATATAAAGTATGAGAGAACTAGGAGAAACTGGCATTAATTGCTTGAAAAGAGAAAGAATAAACATTTAAAGTTTAACAAAATAGACAAAACTATAGTATTATGAGACTCAAATATCCAAAGCTTCAATCAATCTGAGCATCCCTTCGAGAATTACCATTCTTCTGTACCATTACATCACTCTTTTCCTAACTGCTCTTAAACTTCCAGGTTCTACTGGAAACTTCCTTTTATCACCAAATTCAGGTCAGTTTATCTCTATGGACCTATAACATCTGACCTCTTCTCCTCATAATTCCACTCTCAATCCTCATTATTCCGGATCTATATAACAGCATATCAACTAGTCTTCACACCTTATTTATTAAACAAAAACTTAGGGAATACTTTCCTTGTAGTAGAACATTCAGTAAAGCACTGTATAAAATGTTGTCAGAGGGGCACCTGAGTGGCTCAGTCGTTGGGCGTTCACCTTCGGCTCAGGTCATGATCCCGGGGTCCTGAGATTGAGCCCCGCATCGGGCTCCCTGCTCAGCCAGAAGCCTGCTTCTCCCTCTCCAAATCCCCCTGCTTGTGTTCCCTCTCTTGCTGTCTCTCTGTCAAATAAATAAATAAAATCTTTAAAAAAAAAAATTAAATAAATAAATAAATAAATAAATAAATAAATAAATAAATAAAAGATCTATCAAAGGCATCCTATTATGAGAGGTTGCCTGACTTTGCATTTCAGTTAACTTTCAATCAACCAATCCATTAGAATTTGTCTAGAAGAGCCAAATATTTTACTTAACCAATTAAGAAAAATAAAAACTATTTCCATAAAAACAAAATATATTTTATCATAGAAAGTAAACCTTTAAATACTATATGTTAAACTTTATAGCACAGATCTAATAGTACTGAATTGATAGGGTTATTGTGAGAATAAAGGAAAAAGTATGCATCAAGCCCTGGAAACACCACATGAGACATCTTTAACCATTCAATAACTTGGAATAATTCTTTTTTCATATTCCTATTTAAGTTTTCACCATAATCAAGCATTATTTTTCAAATGAACAATTAAATAAGTTAGTTACAACAAGAACATACTTTCGAGAAATGACAGTTCATAATTTTATACTTATTTACAGATGCACAGAAATTATTTAGGAGATGACTGCTATAATTCAGGAAAGAAATTATGCCCTAATATGTGAGAATAAAAACTCAGTTCTAAGACATATTGAGGAAAGATTTGAAACAACTTGATGATTAATTAGATGAAAGGGTAAAGAAAGAGGCTTCCAGAAAACCTTTGTACTTCAGGCTTGGAAGATAAGGTTGGTTCACCACTAACACTAAACAAGGCGAGAATTAAACTTAGTCTGGGACATGTTGAAGTTAAGGTGATACAGAAATTTCAGATAGTGATCACCAGGAGGCAATAGAAGGATGCTTCTACCTCTACACTGAACAACTCAAGAGCAGACATCTTGTTTTACTCATTTTGTCATGTTTCTTCAAGTATAGGCCCTTGCACTAGGAAGTATTCAACAAAAGATTTAATTCAGTTGACAGTTCTATTTTGGAAAGGTCAGAAGGCCCAGGAGAAAGAACATAATCAGTATCAAAATGCTTATTCTTCTCTTTTCAATCAAAACTCAGCAGGGACCAGAAATATCCACAAATGTTTACAGCCTCACCAATCCAGAACAGAAATAATATGTCTGGAAAAGAATAGGATTATTTCAAAGCCCTATAGTTTTGCCAAAGTTTCTGAAAAAGTTTTTAAAAATAATGCAATATAATTTTATTTCAATTAAAAAAATCCTTAATATTAAATATTTAGCTTGCTCCCTTTCATCTGTCACTTAAACTAAAATACCCAGTATTTTCAAACCCTTCCAAATGAAATCTCTAAGTACTGTCAGGTCCTGCCCCTGTTGAATAGATCTCTTTGTGCAATTCACATTATATCTATGAAATCCAATTTCTGCATAAAGCCTGTGATCAGACTCTATAATCTATTTCCCACATTAGCCAGGCTCTTTAATATGGCTTTCAGTTAGAATTATTTGATCTCTTTAACTTTAAGCTTCTGAAGATAGGCACAGGGATCCAACCCATCTTTCTTAAGCTGTCAATTGTCATTTAAATTTGAGAACTTTTTTTTTAGTAGTCATTATCAAACCCTGAATACAAAAAATTCTCTGAGCTACTTTCCCACCAAAAAAAGCCTACTTGCATCTCTCAGACCATTTCTAAAAAGAACCTTCCTAAATAAAACAGTCAGGCTCCATACAGAAATTGGGCGGGGGGAGGGGGGAGAATGTGACAGATTATGTTCAGGGAAAACAACTAAACAAAAAAAATTGCCGCAAATCTCCCCTATACACATAAAGCCAGACAAATTTAGTCAATACGACCTATTTTTAACTGTATGTTTCCTTAAGAGAATAATCTAAACCATGTTCTATTCTACATTACAAAAAGAAATCATTAGTTTTCCTGGAATAAGCATACTCATGAGATCACAAAAGGAAATCAACCTAGTTGACTAAGTTAACCTAGTTACTACAATTCATTGGCATTCCTCATAGGGTGTTCATTTCCAAATATTGAAAAATAAAGGTCTAGAGCAATTTTAAGTGATATTCTGAATCAAATGCCTTGTTCTGCCTTAAACCATTCCCCCACTTTCTCTCTCTCTCTCTCAGGGCTTCAAAGTGGCAAAAATGGTACAGATTTGGACAAGACATTCTAAATACTTCTCCAGCTGGTCTAATTTCCAAATTGGGGGAAGGAGGCAGATTTATCATATTTGCTTACTCACTGACATATCTATAAAATCTGAGCATTCAACACTGATTAAATTCCATGCCAAGCAGTAAGAACAGATACAACAAAAGAAGGGAATTGTCATTGATTCTCAAGGCAGAGGGACTTCATCCAAACTAAGGGTGCTGAGACAGCCTTCTGAGATAGAGGACCCATCACAGAGTCTCTTTTACCAACAAAATCCTCATCTTAGCTAAGACTGGGAATCTCAGTATCTGTTCTTGGTCCTTGTTGTTCAGACCTTTGTTGGAAGAGCCTGAAGTTATTTTTTGTAAAATATCCTTAAAGAATTGCTTCTACTAAGTTTCTTTGTGGTTCCCTTTTCTCTTTTTATATATCCTCAATCAGCTTTGCCTCTCTTATCATTTAATACTAAAAAATATTCAAAGGTATTGACCAAACCATTCCTCAAAATGCCATACATTCCACATTAAAATCTTTGCATGAGCTAACAGTGCTGCCTGGAACAGTATCTTACTCCATCTATAATCTGCTGGTAGCTTTTAAATTTTTTTTTTTTAATTTTTTTTTTAAGATTTTATTTATTTATTTGACAGAGAGAGAGAGATAGCGAGAGCAGGAACACAAGCAGGGGGAGTGGGAGAAGGAGAGGCAGGCTTCCCGCCGAGCAGGGAGTCCGATGAGGGACTCGATCCCAGGACCCTGGGATCATGACCTGAGCCGAAGGCAGACGCTTAACGACTGAGCCACCCAGGCGCCCTCTGCTGGTAGCTTTTAAAAATTTACACTTCAGACTACTGCTGACTACCCAATATATTATAACCACCCAGTCTCCCATTCTGTTTTAATGTAATGAATAGTCCTCATAACTGATGTGTTCCTTATTTATTTGCTTATTTGGAAATCCTATTATGAGAATGTGACTGAGAGCAAAGAGCTTGTCTCTGCCTTACTTGCCCATCCCTATATTCACATACCTAGAACAGGACCTAACATGCACTGGAGGCTCAATAAGTATTTGGTGGACAAAAACAATAAAGTATATCATTGCAGAAACTGTCCACAATGCAGTCTTCTGCAATAATATATCCTTATAATTAAATGATGGGTCCTTGGGGTGCCTAGGTGGTACAGTCAGTTGAGTGTCTGACTCTTGGTTTCAGCTCGGGCCGTGATCTCGGGGCCCTGAGACTGAGCCTCGTGTCGGGCTCTGTGCTCAGCATGGAGTCAGCTTGGGATTCTCTTTCCCTCTCCCTGCCCCTCGCACCGTGCTCGCTCTCTCTCTCAAATAGATGAATCTTTGAAAAAAAAAATGATGGGTCCCTACTTTGACTTCAATCTGGTCACAATTCAGACTAGGTCTTGTGGTTGGCAAGGCTATTAGTAAACAGTGAAACAACAACACATATGCCACAAAATACCTGGCACTTTGCCACTGTGAGCATCAGCAATTGCTCAGCCTTCAGAAAGAGAACAATTTTCTTCCGGTCAGCATATAACTTTAAGAAAGACTGTCAACTCAATTACTGGAAAGTGTCCCCTGAATTGAAAATAACAACACAGCATAAAATTCTGCCCCTACAGCTGAAATGGCCTGGATGTTGCCTCACCAGCAGCTGATAACCCTTCACTCCACAGATAGGCAGCCAGCTGGGGAAGCAGGGATTGTTGTAAAAACTATATAAGGTGTAAAAGATAAGAGGATTCGGTGTTCTGTTTGAAAAGAGGGAGGGTATTCAACCATATTCCTGGAATATCTGGACTTTTGGAGACTGAACAGGGAAGAAATTAGTTGGAGATGCATAGATTTCAAAGCAGAAAAAAGAAGGAGGGTGGAGGGCAACTGAGCACACCATTATGAAAATCCTCTATCTATACCTCTCATGGTTTCCCAGGCGCCCTGCCAGTTCAGGGTGATCACATCAATATTTATAGTGCACCACACTAGGGTGCCCATGTTCCCCAGCAGGGGCGTTTAATATGTGATATCAACACCTATGACAAGACACATTTTATTTCTGTCAACAAACAAAGAGGTTTCTACTTTCTCTGTCAAGCCTTTTATTTTGCACAATAAACCATCTATAGCTGGAGCTGAAAGATAGATGTGGAACTGCAGTCAATTCTTTAAATAGGATTCTTCAACTGGCAGGTGGTCTGTTTGTGGCCTGTATCAAATACAAGGAATTCTACTTTAGCAAGCATGATCGGGAGAGGGGTCCGAGGGAAGATTTGCCTGCTATGGTTTTCATACCATGGATTTAGCCCTGAGCTGTATGCAGTAGGGAAAAAGGCAGGGTTTCTGTCCTCAAGTAACTTTCAAATAAATCTAATATAGGTGACACAGTAGAAATGCAAGACAATTTTTCTTTCAACAGTGCTTTCTTTTTAAGACTCTGAGGTACCATACCAGCGTTAATTTCTAGAGTTATGATGAAGTGATAAAATGGATTAAAAAAAAAAAAAAAGCTTTTGTAATGTCTTCCTCAAAAAATAGTAAATAAGGAGGTGCCTGGGTGGATCAGTCGCTTAAGCATCTGACTCTTGATTTTGGCTTAGGTCATGATCTCAGGGTCATGGGATCAAGCCCTGTGTCGGGCTCTACGCTCAACACGGAGTCTGCTTGAAATTCTTTCTCTTTCCCTCTGCTCCTCCCCCTTGTCACACACGTGTTCTCTCTCTCTCTCATATAAATAAAATAAAAAAATAAAAATATAGAAAATAAGGATTCAAATTTAGATAAGAGAAGAATATGGTTCTATTTTTTTGTACTATGAGAATGAGTTTACTAAGAACAAAAAGGGCATGACCCAGTTCTACAGTTCATGCCAGCTCAGCCCACTTCAGTCCCTTGCCCACCATATCCAGAAATGAATATGCTTGAGCTCTTCATGACTGCTGGAATCTATGCAACATATCCTCGATATCTACTAAGCTTTTATCACTGATGTTAGTGAAGAAATAATCCATTTACAGCTGTCAACATCATTAAAACAATCATGGAGTTAATAGTAGAGCTAGTTGCTAACACATACACCAGTCTTAAAATGAGTTCTTATTCCTGATTATTAGGCCAAATTGACTCCTTAGTACAATGGCAAAATATTATAAGCCATGTGATTTCTGAAATTTGATTAGAAAATGATGATGATGCTAGATAGCATATTTATTAAGAGAATGTTATATTCTCTGTGTTTTACCTATGTTAATCAGTGAGTTATCACAGTCGTTCAATTAGGTAATTTTTTTACTATGCCCATTTTACAGATGAAGAGACAAAGTCTTAGATTAAGCAATTTGCTCAAGATCTCACAAATAGTAAGCGGTGTTGCAGTGATTTGAATCAGGTTTTTATACTTCTGAAGACTTTTTGTCTTTGCTATATGAGATTGGTATCCCAAAGACCAAACTTACGTTAAGCATAATTTATTCTGAGTGTCTACTATTTTCTCAGCACTATTCCATGTGCCCTAGAAGATACAGTGCCCTGTCAATGTCTGACTTTGCCCTTAGATGTTTATACTCCTAAGAAAATGCAAATAAACATGAAAAAAACAATTAAGGAATAATTCAAAAGGAAGTAAATTCTGATAAAATGAAACCAAGTGCCAGGCTGGTATCACATACAGAGCCCTAGATTTGAAATCAGAAACAAGGACTTAAACATAGTTCTGTCACTTATTTCTATATGTCTTTAGGCAAGTGACTTAACCCCGATCTCCTCACAGGTTAATATTCTGTCATGGGAATTTGTCTCCTGTCTCTACTGGACTTGCCTGAATCCTGTGAAGTCTCTATATAAAAACAAGGAGGTATTTAACTCAATATCCCTTTCAAATATAAGTGCACGTGCAGTACTGCCTGGGTTCACCTCTGAGAGATGATAACACTGAAAACCAATCTGGAGCAAGTGGGCTTCCCAAAGAGCCTTCCTACCAGGAGAGTCTTAGCACCTCTTGAGAGGATCAGCAGCAAAGGCCCTGGTGCACGAGAAACAGTGACAGTCGCCCTGAGGAGCAGCACTGCAGAAGAGCTGCGGGAGGCAGAGGCACCCAGCACAGCCAGGGCAGAGCAGGGACAGCACATGGGAAGCAGCCATCTGGCCCATCCTAAACCTTTGCAGGCCTGGGGGCAAGAGAATAAATGGGTCAACATTATATATAGCTAAATATTTAAAAGTTGTAAATAGAACTATGAGACTGCCAAGTAAAATCTCTCCTAGCCTCCTACCTACATATGATCCTCAGTTTGAGAGCACTGGGAGTGTGATCACCCCTGCTGGTGTCCTGCAGTTCTTGCCTTTTACTTCCTAACCAGGCTCTGGCCAGCCTCTCAGTGGCTTCTCAGATGTAATGTGGACACCCTAGCCTAAGTGCTCACACACCCTCTACAACTTCCCCCAACAATTCCACTTGGCTATTGCCCAGATCTAGGAGTGTTCTTTGTGACAGTGTGGTGTACCTTCAGTAGGACAGAATTGGATACGTAAGAGCTAACAGGAGAGTAATGCTTCCACAGCAGGCAGAATCCTACAGGGAGAGTTAAGTTATGAATTACAAAAACTAAGAAAGCTAGCTCTTTGAAGAAATCTTTCCAGAACCAAAAGAAAGGTAAAAAGTCATCAGAAGTAAATATTAATTATGTCATGGGTACTACAGCTTTGGCACTTAGCATAAATATATTTGAAGAAACAACTCCTACAGAGTCCCTCTCACCTAGTCCAAAATTATGATTGCATCCCTATACCTAATTCCAGACATGATACATAACAACAAATAAGTATTTGTTAAATAAATGCACACACAATAAAGCTTGTGCTAAAGCCCAAAGCCATGTGAATCCAGACAGAATTCTTTTAATCAAACCAGAATAAATGAATGAAAGAAATAATGGATGAATAAATTAATGAATAAAATATTATTCAAAGGAAAATCAGGGTATCATCACTATCACTGCTTTATTGCAGAGTGGCTAAATAAACACTCTCAAGTCAAGAATCAAAACACTTATGATTCAGGGGTGCCTCAATGGCTCAGGTGATTGAACGACCAACTCTTGGTTTCTGCTTGGGTCAGGATCTTGGGGTCCTGGGATCAAGCCCTGCATTGGGTCCCACACTCAGTGGGGAGCCTGATTGTCCCGCTCCCTCCCCTTTTCCCCCTCCCTGTCTGTACCTCCCCCTCTGCCCCTCCCCATGCTTATACTCTCGCTCCTGCTCTCTCTCTAAAATAAATAAAATCAAAACACTTATGGTTCAAAACAGAAATTTAAAAATAAAAAAATATAAATTGTCCTAGTTGTCCATGGCATTTGGGATAAATTCTTTGAAGAATGGGTTTTTCAGGTCATTGTCCCTTATGCAGGCAAAGCCTAAGGAAGAGCATATACAAGGTCTTTGTTAGATTTTTCCAGCGCTGAGGCAACTAACAATAGATAGCATGAATTTTTATGTCAATGTGAATCTATAAATGTTATAGTCAATGAGACATTAGACTTACTAGTTTCTCTCACCCTTAGTAAGATGAAAGCCCTTTGATATTTGAAAAACCTAAGCAATCCTTTCTTTTATCACATTACAAAAAAGACAAAATGGACCAGTTTTTCTTGCTCTTATTAAATAATCTCAGGTTACTCTTCTCAGGACTAACACTGGAAAGAATTTATGTAAGAAGGGGTCCTGAGAAAATCTGGGACAAGGAACTTAATGCATTTTTAAGAAGTTGCCCTCTCAACTAAGCATTTCTCCTTGGTGGCTTGAGTCTGGTAACAGATATCCTTTGCTCCTATCAGTTTAAGGTAACATTTTATTGAGATTCCCTCTCACTGGGGTTTCAAATGAGACACTTAAGGAAACCAAGGGATTCTTTCATATCCCAAAATAACTTCTCTTGGAAACATTCTTTGTCATCAAGGAGACTGACTCTGGAGAGCCATGATGAAGGGCAGCCATTAGATGATGCAAAAGAGCAAATGGGGGTAACTCTTTGACCCTCTTTTTCGGGTTCGAAACAAACCACCCATCCTTTAGTCCTGTGATATTTCCTCTACATAAATACTGCTTGAAACCCTGGCTTATTCTATCCTGAAAAATTTCAGCCTACTCTACCATTCATGAGTTAGATTCCTTGCCTTTCCTTTGCCTACTCCATGTCTAGCTAGGCTTTGTATCTTCCATTCCTTATCAAAACGTAACTGAATTGATAATGAATGTTGGTTGGTCAAGAACTTTTCCATTTATCTTCTTCTCCCAGTGCCTACAAAATCAATTTAAAAACATGTTATTTTTGTCAGTTACCACTAGATGGAGGTACAAATTTTGAAGTGCTTAATAAATGTTCCCTGTTTGCATGCTCTGAAGGGTAATGGTACAAAATAACACATACTATTGTGTTCTTACAGGTCTAGAAATCCTACTGCCTTGGATAATATTGAATTAAGGAAAAATGTAACAACAAGTCTAAAATGCATGCATTTTTATATTCATTCTGTGATACATACATACATTATACATTGGAAGATTGTTAATAATGAAATAAATAGTTCTCTGGCTTGACCAAAGTCAGAGAAAATTCATTGTATATCATTTTATTTGGAATGCCTTCAGTACTTGACAAAATGTCCTAATTTTGGGTCAGATTGAGACTGAAATAAGGGATGTGTCTAGGCAAAAGTAGATAATGCTTATATTGAGAGCAAGAGTGTCCCCTTTCTGCTCCTCTCTGTGCTCGATACAGGGTCCTCATGTTTTCTTGTCCCCCAGTCCCTCAAGAAATCTGCTTTCAAAATGCATCTGGCAGTCTTATTCACAATGAAATGTGAATAATAACAACATGCTATATGTCACCTCACCCAGGGAAAAATGTTTTAAAACAGGGCTTATAACATTAAATTAAGTCTTTAACAAAGGAATTTCAAAAATTAGCCAACTGGCAGAGAGGACCTGAATAGTTTTCTCTTGATCCCTGAAATCTCTCACAAAGGAAGAAAGCCAGCCCATACCGAAATACAGGATTTTCATTGATTTTCTTTTTCTTCACAGTGGCATTTGGTGCAATGCAGGAAGACTGTCTCTGGGCTTGTAAGGACATGGAGAAGGTAGTTACCTGCATGATTTCTCAGCATGAGGTGGCAGCTGGCAAGAGAAACTGCACTGACTGCAGTCCTTCAAGAAGAGAAAGAGATGAGTCCTTGGGGCCAGGACATTTTGTTCCATGAAGGGAGAAACTGAAATGGGGTGAGGACTGTGAATGGATGAAATGAGGAATACAAATGGAAGAAAAACACATAGCCTTATGGATCCCTAGAGGCACCTTTCTCATTCACATCTATGTCCCCCAAAGTCTTAGACTATAAAGAAACTGAAATCCACATTATAAAGAGTTTGTGATGGAAAAAAATGAAGCATTATCAAGAGGAGTTCCCACTGGCTACTCAATCTCCAAATATTTGGAGTGATTAAGCAACTTTTTTCCTCTCCATCTAATCCAGACTACTCATTTAGGAAATGTTATTATGTTCCCCAAAAGAGAATCCCACAGCAAATAAAAACTTGCAGTTTTGTCAAATTTACCACCTAAAAATTTCTGGCACTCTGATTCTCTAAGGAGAAGTCTTTTACTATAGATACATGTCTGCTAATGTCTCTGCTTAGAAATTCTTTGGACAGAAGTAAAGGGGAAAGTGGGGATTCAGTAGATCTTTTTCCCAGGAAAATGTAAATGCCCACTCACTGAGTTTAACCCAGCACCAGTCCCACATTTACCATGCAGCTGTTCCCACTTTGTATAATGTATTATTTATCAATTACCGACAATCTGTTTGGTAGGTTTCTGCCTCCTTTCTTACACCAAATGTTTCCTAAAATAGACAAACTTCTAGGAAACAAGTAAAACCATTCACATGAGACCTAGAGGTCCATGTAGACAATGGCATAATTGGTCACATGAAAGGGTGTGGGTTTAGAGAAGCACAGAAAATAGCATGCAGTATATGTAGTTTAAATGTGTCATAGGCTTTCCCAGAGGGAAAGGGTAACAGTGAAATTTGCTGGGCTAACTATATTTTATTCACATATTCAACAAAAGCACTTGTGAAGGGTAAGTGTTAAGCACAAATTATTCAAAGCCTTCCTAGAAACTACAGTCCAGTGTGAGAGATAGCCAAAGACAATGTAAGATAAATTACTTATAACATGGGTGAACACAATTAAGGAAAAGTAAAGCATATTATGAGAAGGTATGGCAGGGGGAACTAATTTAGTTTTGGGGAGTCATTTAAGGCATCTCTTGGAAGTTGGCATTCAAGGTGAGACTTTTAAAAGGACCAAGAGATAGACAGATAGATGATACATAGATAGATAGATAGATAGATAGATAGATAGATAGATAGATAGATAGATAGACAGACAGATAGACAATGAGTTAGCCAAACAGATGGAGGGAAGAGTCTTAGACAGGGATAAGAGTATGTGTGAGGGCTCTGAAGCAAGAAGCTTGTCATATTTGATAAACTAAACCATTGCTCAGTTATGAGATGATGCCTCCTCTCTCCATTTGGACTTTGTCTACAGATAATTCACTGCTATTTCAGTAGAGTCCAAACAGGAAACAAATGTCATAGTCAAATTAGAGTAATTCAGAGGGGTTAAAATATACAAACATGTGGGCAGGTTGTAGGGAAATACAAAGGATTCTGCCGTTAACCTGGGGTCTGCAACCATGGACCTATTACTACCCTCAAACCAAAGGGGACAATGCAAAAGAATGTAACAGAAGACAGCAGTGGAGTATGATATAGAAAAGGCCACTTGAAGGGGTGCCTGGGTGATTCAGTTGGTCAAGCGTCCTAATTTTGATTTTGGTTCAGGTCATGATCTCAGGGTCATGAGATTAAGCCCCCCATTGGGCTCTGTACTCAGCATCGAGTCTGCTTAAGATTCTCGCTCTCCCTCTCCCTCTGCTCCTCCCCGACCCCACCCCACCCACCCCCTCTCCAAAAGGAAGGAAGGAAGGAAGGAAGGAAGGAAGGAAGGAAGGAAGGAAGGAAGGAAAGAAAGGCCACTTTGAGCAGAGCAGTGATTTTTAGCCAGAGCTGGTTCCACAGTGAAGGAGCTTCACCCTCCTACCTCCCTCTGATCTCCTGCCATCCCAACTAGAAACCACTGGTCACAGAAGCCTCTTGATGCAGCCTCGTGATGCAGTCCACCCAGAGAATAGGGTAGGTGGAAAGGGATGGAGAATGGTTCTGAAGGAGCAAACAGAAAATGCCAGCATACTTGGTCATTTCCAAGATGAAGAAGGGATGCCAGGAAGGCCCTTAATCAATGATATTCTGATAAAGCAGAAAAAAACTACCAGCAGTCCATGCCAGTTTCCATTCTTCTAATGAGTTTCCTCATTTCCATTTCTCTGCCCACCTGAATGAATCTGCTTCTTATTAGCAAGATGGTTTCCGTATTTGCTTTCATTTATACACTCTGGGATTACAGACACCTGATATTGCTCCATTTCTCTGCAGGAATCTCTACACCCTGCTTGTCTGCTCCCATAAACCTATGCTCCTAGTATAATCGTGAATATTTTCACCCATGACTTAACGTGGAATTCTCACTCTACAGGGTGCATGAAATTCACCTGGGGAGCTTGCTGAAAGACAGAATCCTGTCCTCACAGGTCCTGAATCAGTAGGTCTGGCCTGGGACTCCGGAATCCCTATTTAAAGCAAACATCCTAAGTAATTCTGATGCATGTATAACACACGTTGAGAGACTCTGGTATAGTTGCTGCAGCAAAGATAACATAAAACTGAATTGGTACATTTCTGAAAACACTGACATATATACCAATATTATAAAAAATAGATATTTTGGAAAAAGAAATATAGTGCAAAAGTAGAGACAGAACTACTACTTAATTTATAAGTAAAGCTAAAAAGGAATGCAGTCATTACAATTCATCCTGAATTGCTAGTGATGTCATGCGCAAAGGTTTTACCTTCTCCTATGATTACTCTTCTGTGAATAATGGTTTATTGTGCATTTGCTTTTCATTTATCGAAACACCAACTCCCAAGGCCACCTAATTATTTTTAAACCAACACTGAAATGCACCAGGGCACCTCATACCTTCAAAGAACCTGGCAAATTCTTTTATATTGTCATATGTATTTTTTAATGTGCACAAGCATTCTCCATACTATATGTCAGTTCTAGTAAATATTTTGGGCTATGCTGGCCATATGGTCTCTGTCACCACTCCTCAACCTTGCCATATAGTGTGAAGGCAACTACAGACCATACATAAACAAATGAGTGTACTTGTGTTCCAATAAAACTTCATTTGTGTTCACCAAACTTCGAATTTCATATCATTTTCATGGGTCATGAAATATCCTTCTTTAATTTTTCTTCAACCATTTAAAAATGTAAAAAACATTCTTACTTCACAGGCCACACAAAAACAGACAGTGGGTAAGAATTTGTTTACCACTAATCTTGAACAATCTTGCAGATTATGGTAATTAGAACATATAGATTTCTTTTCTTATCCCTACATATAAGGCAAGGACTCAGAAAATTAAGCAATCCATGATAACTACACTTTACAACTGCATCTGAAAGGAAAGGTAAGAAAAAAGAAAAAAGATGAATCACACAGACCTGGGATTGAGTGCCTGCTGCTAGCTTCACCTCCACAGTATTACCTTAGGCTAAAGACTTCTCCTCCGTAAGTCTCACTTTCTTCACCTTTTAAATGGGGTTGACTATCCTCACTTCATATGAAAATGAAAAAGATAATATTAAGTAACTCAGCACCTTGCCTGGCACCTGGAATGCTCCTTAATGATAAGCCTGCTTCCCTTTGGTAAAAATAAAAGTAAGAGCTGCACTTTCTATGTACTGATTATAATACTAATTTTCAAAGCCCTTGTATTCACTTACAACTCCAATTCTTAACATTAGCTGCATGTTGGAATTGCTTGGGAAGATTTTTAAACTTTTTATGATAGGACCACAACCCAGACCAATTGAATCAGTATCACTAGGGGGATGGAACCCAAGCCTCAATGTTTTTAAAGCTTCCCAGTGTGTGGCAAAGATTGAAAACCATCACCTTTTTTACCTTGCTACTTTAAAAAACTGAAACTTTGGTACTTTTGTTGTAGTCATGCAAATGTTTGAGACATAGGTCAGCAACTTAGTTGGGCATTTTTATCTCAGTCTCTTATAGCCTTCTCTTCCACTTCCTGCGCAACCCTTTTCCTGACATCCTCACTGTAAGCCATTCCTACTACTCTTTGTCACTGACCTCCTGCTATATTTGTTATCCTTCCCCCAATCCCACGGCAATCCCACACAAATAGCCTGGGATGGACCTAGCAGGAGAAACTCATTTTATAGGCAGATGCCTCAGCGGGGAACAAGGAGGAGATTAGGGACATGACCACTTCTCTGAAGATGGCAAGCAAAGAAATCAAAACTGCTGAAACCAGACCCTCTGGACATAGCAGGCAGGATACTGAGGGGCAACTACAGTGGTGATAACTCCATTCGGGGGAGCTAAATGACAGGAAGATACTGAAGGTCAATTGGACTGATCACACCAGAGGATACAGCTCCAAGTGATCTCACTGGTGCCAAGATGGACAGCAATTCAGTCCAAGCAAATAGCAGAGCCCAGAGATGTCACCTAGTGGCTAGTAATTTAAATACTTTTGTTTAACTTTTATATTTTTTCATAACTTTGCACTGGGTACATTTTGTTCAAATGTTAGCATTTGAAAAGCATTAATTATTTAGATTTGATAGTTTTGTTAAATAAATTATGCTCATCTTTTTTTCATAAAATGCCAATACCAATATTGCAATGTCATTCAAAAAAAAAAAATTCTGTCATCTTTCCCAGCATTGTCCTCACTACTTTTATCCCCCCTGATTCATGTGCTGCTTTACAGGACCTCTTTCTGACTACTTTTAACTGAAGCAAAGCACCAAGACCTAGAAGCTCCATGACCTAGAACTCTCAATTAGCACTAATGCTTCAAACAAACTGACCCTTCTAAACCCTTCCTCCCTCGTCATGCCTTCACACACATTCACCAATGTTAACAGTGTCTCTCTTCCAGGGCCTACAGTCAGTTAGGTGAGGCAAGCACTCAGAAAAATAAAGCATCTATGATTGACACTAGATCAATAAATCTTGATTTAGCAGCTCCGAAGCTGAGATGAAGAAATGGACTCTGCTCAATGTAAAATCGGTAGTGGCAGAGCACTGCCATGAAATGAAAGTTAATATTGCCTCAGAATCCTGACAGCCATCTGACACGTCATGATTTTTAATATTAGATAAAATCTGGGCACCTTTCACGTGCTTAAGGGAAACCACTTTTTTTCTTTTCTTTTTTTTTTTATTTCTTCTAAGACAAAAGGCATTGACTATAGAGAAGAATCTCTCATTTCTTTTTCCTTTCACTTCTCCCCATCCAATCTTTCAAGCTCAATACTTTCCCTATTTCCCAAGTTGTTTTTTCACATTTCTAAAAGAATTGGCAAAACTCTGTTTTTTAATAATCCATGGATTTAAAAATTCATAGTTTAGTATGTCTCTAGTCTCAGTAAGCCAAATAACAAATTTGAAATGAATATGCAACTTCCTTTGGCTTACATGGAAAGTAAGAATCATGGTGCAAAGGCAACATTTGGTTGAGTAGGAATTCTCTGTCTGTTCCTGAGAGCAAGGCTTGCTATAAACATGTAAACAACTTAACAAATGAAGATATATTTGCCCAAACCCAACCTCTACAGGGGTGCCACAATTCTGCTGTTTCTATTACAGTTTCTTGAGGATAAAAAATTACTTTAAAAGCTATAGATAAATCCTCATCTTAGGAAAACTGCTTGATTTCTGCTCTCCATTTTCCACAGAAACACCGCATTCCTAAAATGATTATGAAAATGTTAGTAACCAAGTTTTTAAATGCACTGGGTTATTAAGAGATGTCACTTAGAAAAAAGTTCAAGCATTTGTGGTCTTGCTATTTTTGAGTTTTAATCAAGCTTGATATATGCCTTCTGATGCTCTTATCTGCCAAGATAAGCAACCACCCCCCCACAGAACTTTAAAAAACAACAATTTGAAACAACTCAAATATATAGAAAACTCAAAAGCAAAACTCCTCTGAAATGAAGAAAAAGACTAAGATCTGCTCTCCTCTAAGCCTGGAGTGGTGCTACCCATGAAAAAGGAAAGAAAAGTGCTTCCTTACTTTGCCATTGTACCCTCACAACCACAGGACACTGAGAAACATAATATGCACCCAATTTTTCAATATGCATACTTCCACCCACCTCAATTTCTCTGGGAGAGCCTAAGGGAACACCATCTGATTAGTCACAGCTGTGGGCTCCTTGGCCTTGTACCAACACAGAATGTGCTGTCTCACAGGGACATGAGCAAATTGCGGAGGCCCTGCAAGTGAACTGATAGGTCTGCCAGGCTCCCCAGCTTATCACAGTACAAGCGGCATCTCAGAGACTCAAGAGCTCACAGGCCTGTGCCCCATCAGGGGTTAGGGAGAGCCACATAACCAAAATCAAAATCACCGTAGCTGCTGATGAAAACCAAAGCTGATGGACAATAAAGATATTGCCTTATACATGGGCAGAATATCACTAATTTCTTGGTTGCTCAGAGGGAAACTCAAATGACTGCAAATTCCAGTGTTGTAGATAACCAACACTAGAAAAAAAAAATCACCAAACTCATTTCCTACCATCTTATTAGAGAAAGAAAAGCTGAAGTCAGCACATTGCTCATTTGAATATCAACATGGAAAGAAAATTGTCTTCTTAGGTCTTCTCCTAGCAAATTTTATTAGAAAGTTTGTACCTGATCTAGGAAAGTAGCCATTTCAAATACTGATAGCACCATAACTTCACACAGAAAAGATTACAAAGCAGTGAACAGGCTCACCTCACCTAGTAAAATCACCCTCTCACACAGTTGTTCTTTCAGGCATGGACCAATGCATGTATCTCTATAGAGGTAGATGATGTTTAAAAATGTATAAACTCCATACAGGTAAATTAAAGAGAAAATATTGAGATTTGAAGTTACTTGCCCAATGTCACATTAAATAACAAAATTGGATTCACATCAACGCTGCCTGGTACTAAAGCTCATTCTCTTACTTTCTATAAAGTACTTCTCCACCTCACATCTATACATCCCCACCCTGCAGTGACAGCAAGTGAAATTTTTATAACTAGAAAAGTGAGATGTTTTATTCTGGATTAGACCAGAAACTAAATTATTTTAACCTTCGCAAGGAGGAATTGTCATAGCACTTACTATTTACACAGCTTTAAATCTGTCTCCTGGGCCATGGTATTCAGGAGCATCCAAATAACAAATGTTGAAGAATAAATGTCAGGCTACTTTCTGACTATTGTCAAAATATATTAGAAACTGGAAGTTCTTAAAGTGTTCATAAAATTTTTAGACACAATAAAAATAAACTAATACAAAGATAAATGAGGAAATTACAATGAAAATCGTAACATACTTAGAATTTGAAGACCTATGCAGAATTGAAAGTATTACATAACAAAATGGCTAAAGTCTTAATCAGAGGTAAGGTAAAATCTTAAATGCACTCATTATATATAAGAAAGAGTAAAACAAGTTAAGCATTCAACTCAGTGAGTTAAAACAATAATTAACAGAAGAGAGAGAAATGGAAATACTAAATATAAAAGTAGAAATTAATGAAAACACAGAAAAACACTAGAGAAAATTAATAAAGCTAAAAGTTGATTCTTCAAAGCTATTAATATTTATAAAATATAGGTATTTCTATTAAAATTAGAAAAGGTACAAATAACTGATAAATGGTTCAAAAACAAAAACTTATCAACAGGCAGAGTGAAGGAAAAACGAGAATAATGTGAACAATCTCTATCAATAAATTTGACAACCAAATGAGCAATTAAGAATACAAGAATTAAGAATACAAAAGCATTTGTAAAAAAAAAAATTTCTTCAGAAGAATTTTCAATAACAAAAATAAACCAACACTTATTAATTTAATAGTTAAAACCCCATTTCCTCAGTTCATTACTGATGATTCACCTACATCCACCACCCAACCCACTACACACATACATACATACACACACATATATAACCTTCCAAAAGGCTTAGGCCACATAACTTTAAGAAAACGTTTTTCAAACCTAAACCTCTAAGAAACAGATAAGCTTATGAGATACAAATTCTTTCAAAGACTACAAAACAAAGGAAAGGTATCCAACTCACTCTACAATAAATATATAATCAAGAATCAAAATTGTGCAAAGATATACAAAAACCACACTGAAATAGCAGCAAAATTCCTAAATAGGAGCAAATCAAATTTATTATAGTAAAAAACAAACAAAACAAACAAAACAAACAAAACCTCATGACCACAGAGTGCCAATCCATAAATAGAAAACTGGCCCATTCAGGATAAGTATTGTTTTTCCTTTGAATTTTATTTATTTTTTAAATTTTAATGTATTTTACTTAACCTAACATACATGTTATTTTACATTTTTTCATACCAAGTCTTTTTAAATTTTTTTTTAATTTAAATATAGTTGACATACAATGTTACATTAGTTTCAGGGTACAATACAGTGATTCAACTTCTTTATACATTATGTTATGCTCACCACAAGCGTACCTACCATCTGTCACTATACAGCACTATTACAATATTATTGACTACATTCCCTATGCTGCATCTTTTATTCCCATGACTTATTCATTCCATAACTGGAAGCCTTAGCTCCCACCCCCCTTCACCCTTTTTGCCCATATCCCACCCCCTTTTCTTCAGGCAACCAACAGTTTATTCTCTGTATTTATACGTCTGATTCTTCTTGTTTATTGTTGTCTCTGTTTTGCTTTTTAGATTCTACATATGAATGAAATCATATGATATTTGCCTTTCTCATTCTGACTTACTTCACTTTGCATAATTCCTCTAGGTCCACAGGAGAAGAACTGTTAGCAAACAAGAGAAAGTAAAGAACTTCCTTAACCCAATACCGGAAATCCACTCAAAATCCACATTTAATGGCAAATATGACAAACTATTATAATTTATTTAAGCTGAAAGGTGACTATTATGGGTATTTGTTATATTTTTTACATTTTTCTTTATGCTTAAATTTTTCTTCACAAAATTATAATTAAATAGAGTATCTGGAGAAAGAGACCGAAGAAAAGGAAAGGACAGAGGACTTTACCATTTACTTATTATAACCTGTCTGAAGAATCTGGTTAACACTGACAGAAGTTTGGATATTTGCAAGTATATTAGAAAAAGGTGAGTAAAAAGATTTACCAATGATTTATCCAACACTGATTAAGAAGGCAAGAGACTTTGAATTTGGCATACTCAAATGGCTATCACTTAAGATGTTTATTATAAAACAATGAGAATGGTTTTCATCAGATTTATTGTCACTGTTGTTGTTTTCACCAAATGAATATAATAGCTCTTAAAACAAATCACCTCTGGTGACATCCTCCACAACCAAACTCTATTGAGTTAGCCTCCCAAGTACCCCAATATGTGCAGATATTGTCCTAGAGAGTAAACATAAGTATGTATTCTATGGGAAGTAAAACTTACCACCTGTTGTAAATTCTTTGATTGGGCTAGTTTACATGTTAGTTTCCTCTAACTTTGCTTAGCTTCTATCAGTCTCCCTAATTGTAACCAAACTGTGTACCCTGGCGAAACTGAAATTCTGGGACAGTGAAACTGAGAATAAGATTCTCTTCTGTGTTCCAATTCTGAGGTTCTGCCAAGTGGTTGATTAGCCCCCAGCACCAATCTTTTCACTTTCTAATACCAATAGTGCCAATGTGAGAGAAAGTTATAAAGCTTTGTTTAATGTGATCCTTAACTTCTTGGGATATGCTTGGACACGGTGAAATGGGTTCCGTATCTTAATTCAGCAGCCCCTACACACTTTTTCCTCCATAGTCATGTTATAATTTTTCCTATTCTGAAGAACTTTTCCAATTCCCATGGTTTTTATTTTTGTTTTATTAAATTTTCTTCTAAAACTTGTGTGTGTTTGAAAAGAAAGGCATGAAGTTATAGTCCCTAAGTTTCTTGATCAATCTAGCAATTATAAGTATTATATCTCTAGTTTTATGTTTTTCTCTATTTTGAGTTCTCTTAGCAATTATCGATAAATATAAACTGCTACCCAGAAAATTGTTAGAAATGTCCTGGGAGCTGTTGGACTGAATTGGTAAGAACTCATTTTAAGGGTTAGAATTCCCATAAGAACAGGCAGTCTCTCTGTACTGAAGGACTCCATTCCGTGATTCTTCTTTTTTTCTATTTTTTGGAGGGTTATGGCAGAAGTTGTCTATAAAATTCCAAATGGCTTTCTGAATAAATACTAGTGATAAAGAAGGCTATTATCTTGCTTATTCCCTTGCCTGAAATCATCTAAAACTGATTCATCATCTCACTTCTCTCTAGAGTAATTTCTTTCTCGGATAGCAATAAGGTCCAAATGTTCAAATAAGGAAACCAGTCATGTGAGAGTAAGTGGTCCCCAGGATTTCTATCCTTTCTGTGTCCAGAAGAGGGAATGTACTAAAACCTGTTCAGCCACCTTGGAGGTGAGTTAATTCATATAGAGCTCTACCATCTTAAAGCATTCACATGCTTTAGGCTCAATCAAAGACTTTTTGCCAGGATATTATGCATGTGGATATTTATAACTATATATTTGCAGTTTAGTCATATGCCTTTAGCCACACAAGGATTTAACTTAAATACGGGCTATGGTACATTATGTAAACAAAGGTCCAGTGACTATTAAACATAATTATAATTCATTGTGTTTAAAAATATACTGTATTGAATTTACTTAACATAGAAGGTAAAATTAAGCCAAGTTTGAACAGAGATTAAATTAAAAAAGATCTCACAGAAATACAGACTCACCCACTATATCTTGTAGGAAAGATCTGAGGGAAAAGGAACAAACACTAAATGGTAATACGATAAAATCAAGTTTCTATTACCATTAAATTCCTGTCTATGAAAGTGTCATAAAGTTTCAATCTACAACAGGTATGGACCATAGTAGGAAAAAGGCCAAGTTTAAAGACTGGTGTAGATTGGAATGGCCACTTATCAAACTGAACAGCAGTTTCTGGGACAAAATATCACACCCAGTCCCAATATCCCACTATCACTGTCAAATGGTCAGTTCTGATTCATCAGTCCTTATTAGGTGTATGCTGGAAACCATGATAAAATATTAATCAGAATACTAGTGACAAAATTTAGAGGAACTTCAAATATGCAGGTTCCAGGAGAAGGTGCTTATTAAGTACATACCAGAAAAATCTGTCTTCTGTAATCATATGTAAGTATTTATATTATACAAAGATATCTAAAACCAAGAATATAGTTTATATCCATACCTCCCTTTGTAAAGGGTAGAAAAGCTATCTAACCTTTTAGATGTTTTATTTTGTCAGTCAAATATTTATTTCAAGTCTAATATGACAAACTGTATTGGATACTGGGTGGACACACGTATACAAAAGTATGCTTTTACTAACGTATACTACTAACAAAAGTATAAAATGTTATATGAATTGTAAAGTGGAAAAAATTATTTGTTCATAAGGAGTTCAGTAGATCAAAGAAACTAAAAATGGAAGGGCTAAGCATGAGTAAAGAATGCCACATAAACTAAGAAGCCCAGAATACGGTTGGCAGTCATGACTGGTCTAGATAGCAGGAGCCCAGGGTATTACAAGGAAATACCAAAGGGAATATTACAAGATAAGGCTGGAGAAGGAAGATGGGACTGTCTTATTTGTGAAACTTCTAATCCCTAAAGTGGAAATTGTATTCTTAACTCAGTGGACAATTAAGAGTCATTGATGGTTTTTAAATACAGAGAGTACCACATAGTAAAGATACTATAAGGATAGTACCAATAACAATAGGATAGTACCAAGAACAGTAGCAATAATAGATTCAGTGTTGTCTCACCTACTTGCAATAACTATACAGACATAAAAAGTATTGTTGGAATAAATCCTATAATAAAACATTAAATCTCTCAGAAGTTTATAACCTCCCTTGAGGTCTAAGCAAATCTCTACTCTTATCTGACTACATCCATTTGTTCTTCCTCCAAATTACAATAGAATAGCATGTGTTAGAGTTGAGCTGAAAAAATTCTCCAGTCCTCAAGCAAGTATTTAACTTGAACAGTACATATTGGAAAGGGCAGAAAAACTCAAAGAATAAGAGCAAGATGAGTAATTAGTATAAATTAGTGTCAATTGCTGTTTTTCCTGAAAAACAGCTCATGCTGGGGAAGCAACGGTATGGTGTAGACTGAATGTATGCCAACAGCTTTCTTGAATTTCACCAATCTTATATTTTTTTAAAAAACTGAACATCATTTTATTTTATTCAAGAAGATTGATCAGGAGGAAACAGCTTTGCTTAATGAGATAATATTGCATTTGATTGTTGGCTTTCATGTGGCTGTCTGGATTTGGAAGAGGCAGTTCTCACTTGGCTCTGTTTTCTGACATGAAATGAGCTTTGAAGATTAACCAGCCATGTGGTATGTGCACCCCCAATATCATATGTTGTCTTGTACTTACTGTCAACAGGAGTCTGTTTTTTATCTATTCTTATCATTTGCTTCATATCCATATTGGAACTTCCTATTATTACAGAAGCAGAAAATTGCAGCAATTGATTAGGAAACAAGGTCCACTATATCTGAAACATTTCCCATTGGCCAGTTTAAAACCTGTCTCTGCAATCCTGTCACAACTAATGCACTGGACAACCTTTCACATCCGAAATAATATATCTCTTTCCCTGGGGCAAAGTCCAAAAACAGCATGAAATTCAGGAATGTGCCACAGGCCAATAGCAAATTCTCAGATTTTTGTTTTTCTAATTTAACTTGATAAAATTACATGCACATCATTAACTCTTCTTGGAGTTACAGAAAAAAATGTATATGATATCAAAACCCTGTCAGGATGTTATTTTTCGTATTTTCATTGCTATTATTATATTATTATAATTACTATTATAAAGTCTTTGATTTTCACAAAAATCAAATAATCCCACCCACATTAGTCTGTTTTATAAATTATTCAATAAACATTTATTTTTAGAGCTGCTGCATGTAGCCATTCTCCCTACATCCCATCTTTAATGCACTTATAAAAAGCTTCATCTTAAGTAGGATGTGACTTTATTCTCAATCCCATAGTCTCTGATGACTTTCAGTTTCAGAAAGACCACTGACACATGTGAACTGAGGTATATAGCAGCTCAGAGTAGTAAGCATGACCTCTGTAGTTTCATGGTTGCTGCTTAGGATTGTGTCAGTTTAATTTTAATCCCTAATCCCATGCCTCTTCCTCCTGTCTTGTCAAACAGAACTTTAGCTAAGTCAACCATTTAAATATCTTTATGTTTTTCCAAGGACAATGCAGAAAGTTTGCAAAAACGTGTTGGAAGAAGAAGCTATGTTCCTATGATTTTTATGTGCTTATATAAAAATGTAAAGTGTGAAGAAATGTACAGTCTAGTCTCAACTATTGGTTTACGTGAATTTAGCAAGCTTGACTGTGCTCAACTTGCAAATCACCCTAAAAAGATCATTTTAAACTCAGTTATTTGGAATTCTACACTTGGTTCCTGCCACCAAACAACTCTATTTCAAGTACAGCTTAAATTCATGGTTGGAAAGAAAGGCAATGAAAAAGTGGGGTCTGGGGATGCCTGGGTGGCTCAGTTGGTCGGCTCAGGTAATGATCCCAGGGTCCTGGGATCGAGTCCCACATCCGGCTCCTTGCTCAGCAGGGAGCCTGCTTCTCCCTCTGTCCGCAGCTCCCCCTACTTGTGCTCTCTCTCTCCTTCTCTCTCTGATAAATAAATAAATAAAATCTTAAAAAAAAAAAAAAAGAAAAAAGAAAAAGTGGGGCCGGAGGTTACTACCAGAGCCCTCCCAGCTTCTGGGAGGTCATGTAGGAAGATGGAAACTTACAAGGGTGTATGGGTCTTGGGGGAATGATCCCACGGGTTTATATATACAGACTTATGGGACAATGGATTCAATGCACCAATGACACCAGGAGTGTGGCCCTGGCAGAAGGCCCTAGGGGGTCAGGTATTTAGGGGTGCAATGTAGGCACCATATTCAATAGTTGGAGTTCCTCATGAGAGTTGACCAACTTTGTGTGTTACCCAACAAAAAAACGTTAAGTTATGGATTTCTTATTTTATTTTTAACTAAGTTACCCACCAGAACACACTGCTTTTCTACCGTTAGAGGGACTTAACTTCAAATGTAATCATATTTTGATGTTAGCCTAAACAAGGCACATCTTAAAATTGAAACGAATATCAATTTTAAAACCATTTTATGTCATCTCTAATTTTGAATTTTCCTCATGCTTTCTTTCTCATGGTAGAATGATATTACTGTATACTTACACAGTATTTTGTTCATTTTAAAACACTTCATACCTACTGTCTAATATGTTCTTGGCCTTATAACACCTTTATAACATAACACTTCATATAGAGATGAACAGAATGCTGTGTTTGTCCTCAAAATCCTCATTAAATGTTACAGAGGTACTGGAGTGTAAAGAAATATTATAATCCAGTGTGAAGTATGATAATAATTGAATATAGAAGTTAATAATTAACAAAAATAATAACAGTAATTGCAGTTATATTTATTGAGCCCATACTGTATAACAAGTGTTCTTCTGTCTTATTTTTTATTGTATTCTGATAACTACCCAATGATAGAGATATTATTATTATTTTAAATAAGAGGCCTCAGGTGAGGCACAGGGAAAGGCAACAACTTACCCAAGGTAACACAGCTACTAAAAGATGGTATTAGGATTTGATCCCAGCTAGTCTGATTTCAGAACACCAAATAAGAGGGGGCCGCCGTTCAGAAGACAGAGTGATTAATCTCTTCTGTAGGAGGGTTTTGAAAGGTGAATAAATGTCAATGCGGGTATGAGACCAAATTGCTGGGGACGAGTGCTTCAGAAAGAGGGAGTATCCTGAGATAAAGCACAGATATAGGATAGAACCTTGAAACTATAAACAGTTCAAAAATGCGACATCTCAGTCTGAGAGAATAAACAGAGAAAGATGCAGCTGCAGAGGTAAGCTGGAGAATGAAGCTGTGGAACCTTGAATGGCATTCTGAGGAGTGTCAACTTAAGATCGAGGGCTGCAGGGAGAAGGGGAGGCCTGTATGGGCTAGAACAAAGTGCTCACATTTGTGTTTTAGAAAAATCACCATGGTCATAATATGGGAATAAATGGGAGTGTGGGAAAAGACAAGACAAGAAGAATGATAGGCCTCTTGCACCATCCAGCCAAAACAAGAGTGGGGCCTTGAGAGCATGGGTGCAGTGATGATAGAGGGAATGCAAGAGAAATCTGAGGAGATAAACAGATTTGGGTAGTGGTTTGAGAATGAGACAGCTGAGCAGACTAGACTAACTTGAGGAGTTCCCTTGGGGGACTCTTCAGCTTGTGGTACAATTGTAAATAATTAACTGCAGTGAAATCACTTCCATTGAAGACATGAAAATTGGAGGTTTCTTTTGAAAACAGAACAAAAATAATGAACTGTTTTAAGTTCTTTTGCAAGTCAAATCAAATGCAACTTTTCTGATACAGTTACCTACCAGCTAAGAAACTTAAAAAACTTCAAGGGAAAAACACATCATCATTGTGCCAAAATAACTCCTTTTACAAGGCATTAGTCATCATTATATAGGAGCTTTTTCCCTCCTTTTAAGAGCTTACATTAAATAACACCAAATCTTAGTTTCTATAGCCACAAAATAAAGACACAGTGTCTGTACTACCACAATCATCTACTGCAGAGTTTTGCAACCTTGGTGCTAGAAGTGATTCCTTTTTCTGTCTTTGGAAACACAATCTCTACTAAAGATGAGGGCCGTTTCAGATAAAACACCCAGCATGTTCATATCATCTTTCAAGAAGCCCTTCTATGGAGGTTTGTGGAGCACAATTTAAAAATCAGTACTCCATGAAACTCAGGAATTTTCCATGGGATTCTGTTAAATGCTTTTTGATTATAAGTTAATTTTAGTTCATTTCCTTCTGAAAAAAATCTGAGATGAACGCTTATTAAGTCCTGGGAAGAATCAATCATAAGAAAACTTACATCTTATACCTTATTCAGAGAAAGGATAAGGAATGACTCTTTATTTGCTTAATTGATTTTATGGATGTGGATCCTGAAGAGAGACAGAAGTTTAATTAGAATGATCTTGGGGCGCCTGGGTGGTTCAGTAGATTAAGCGTCAGACTCTTGATTTCTGCTCAGGTCATGATCTCAGGGTCCTAAGATGGAGCCCTGTGTCAGGCTCTACACTCAGCAGGGAGTAAGGCTTGAGGATTCTCTCTCTCCCTCTCCCTCTGCCTCTCCCCCACTCCCTCACTCTGCTTAAAATAAATAAATAAATCTTTTTTAAAAATGATCTTGCAATGACCCCAGAGAATAGTTAAAATGTGGATGGCAGAGGGGAAAGAGAAGGGGATAAATCATAAAAACATACACCAAAAAAGAACACCATTCACACTGTACTTAAAAGATGAGGAATATCTTACTCCTTCCTAATAAATTTCTAATCTGCATGCTTTCACAAGTTTCCAAAGCACTAATACTGATACTAGTCCTGTCCACCAACTCAAGAGTTAGAGAATTTCCAAAGGTAACAGACTTAAAAGACTGGTTTAAGTAAGCAAGCATCTCATTAATTCAAATCATGTCTCTCAGTACAGTGATTAGCACAGAATAGGTGTTCATAGCCATAAACCCAAAGTGATATAGCCCGAACTATTACTATATCAGATTGAAGCATAGTGATTTATGTGTATATTGTATATGTGTATAATGGATACTGTAAAGAAGGTAACCTCAACAGCACAGCTAAGAAGTCCAGGAGCCTCTTTCTAACTTGGGTTCAGAAAAGTAAATCCTTAGCAGTCACTATCAGCTGGGCTTGGTTTAAAAAAAGAAAAGGCATGTACATTTAATTTGTAAATTGAGAGCTGTTCTTCTGCTGTTACAGGGTAAAGAAAAGCAATATATAATCTACTTGATAATTCTAAAGGACTAGATACCACTAAAAGGCAATGGAGATGAAGACTAGATTCTAGATTTCTGTGGAAGTACAAAATATTTTGTTACATGCAAGAGAATAGGAGGGGATTGAGTTTTTTAAAAATTTTATAAGAAATGAAGAATTTTTAGACTGTGTTAAGTCCTGTGAGTATATTCATGATATTTACATATGGCACATATAATTTTGAGCAAACAGTAAGCACACAGGAATAAAAATCCTTTTATTTCCAAAATAATTTGTTGGATTAAAAGCTTTACATATCTTAAAATATTTCCATTCTAATTTCCTCAAGCGAAATTTCATTTACATACGTAATACAACATTTAGCAATATAAAAATAAACCCAACTCCCACAGAATCATTTGTGAGGAGGAAATCTTAAATGCGTTCAAAAGACAATGAACCAGTTGTACCACCCAGCAGTTATATATCTCGATATAAGATTAAAATTTCCCAAACTCTTAAATGAGCCAAAATGAGTCAATTATAGGAAAGAGAGGGTATTATCCATGGCAATGGCACAAAGGAGGATCAAATCTCTCTCCTCTAAGGAGGGGCCTCTAAAGAGTTCTTAGATTTTGGATCTTAAACATGGCCTTTGGTTATCTCTTTCCATGTTCAAGTCAGGTCCTCCTTTATCTAAATGTTTTTTAGCATTAACTGCCTGGACAATGATATTATTTTACCTCATTCCTCCACCTTCACCCCAACTGTTTATTAACACTGAGGGGAAAATAATCTAGGCATCTGGGAGATGTCAGCCTGTCACTGCCACAGTGACAGAGCAGCTATAAATGTTGGCAGGGATGTGACTTGCCTTGCAGTAAGGATCCGTCTCCAGCAAGGCACACAGCAATATACAAGTTCTACAGCTAGCCTGAGTTGTCAACAATGAATTGCAAAAGGCTAGTTTGTGTGCATCTAAGGATATTTACCTTTATCAAATGGCTTTGCTTGTTTTCCATGGGGACAGATTTCAAAAGATCTAGAACTGGTAACTTGTATTGATAACTTTGGGCGTTTTAGGAGTTTTTTCTGATAACTTTGTTTTTAATTTATCAGTTGTGCTTTCCAGAGACAATCCAAAAAGGTCAAGACTCTAGATTCCTGAGGAGCTGATACCCAAACATTTTTCCAGAAGAAGGACTGTGAATCAGCATAAGTAAGGAAGTGATTTCCATTCTCTGACATCAGCCTAGAAACAATCATTCTACACATTTATATTTTTCATATTAAAATTTACAATGAACTTTAATGTATTTTGTTTCCTATAGTCTTTGAAAATAGAAGACAGCATAGAGGGAAAAAAAAAGCATTGAACAGAGCAGCAAGATACCCAGATTCCAGGAATGGTCATGTCATCACAGGAAGAAATCTGGGCTCCTGGAAAAGTCACCTTGCTTTTTCAGGCCTGCTTCTCTTCTATAAGAAGAGGATTAGATAGAAAATATCTAAAGTGGGCGCCTGGGTGGCTCAGTTGGTTAAGCGACTGCCTTCGGCTCAGGTCATGATCCTGGAGTCCCAGGATCGAGTCCCACATCGGGCTTCCTGCTCGGCGGAGGGTCTGCTTCCCCCTCTGCCCTCTTCCCTCTCGTGCTCTCTGTCTCTCATTCTCTCTCTCTCAAATAAATAAATAAAATCTTAAAAAAAAAAAAAAAAGAAAATATCTAAAGTAGTTGTAGTTCCAACATTCTGCTATTCAAGGTAGAACAAACATAACTCTCAACGAGTGAATTTCTTTTCTCCACACTAACGAGAACAGAAGACTAAGAGAGTTTAGGTGATGTGGCCAAAAGCATATGTCTAATAAGTGTTGACTCCAGCCTGATTCCAGACATTTGCATGGAGCCTCCAGTAAGCTACCCCACCCTTTCATGGAACCAGTAAGAAGGTCAGCAGGCAGTATCAATGGCTCTTACCTCGTGTTGCCAAATTTAACAGATAAAAATATAGGATGCCTAGTTAAATTTGAATTTTAGATAAACAATACATCTTTAGTATAAGCATGTACCATATTTTAGATATACTTATTTTAGATATACTTAACTGGTTAGGCTGCATTTTGTCTGGAAATCCTACCCTTATTCCATAAAGGAATGGGACAGAGGTTTCAAGGTACCTGCTGCACTCACTGACCTCTAAAATCCATGTGGGTATCCTATACCAGAGTCTCTTAAGACACTGAAACTTCCCCATTCCATAGTACCTCCTCCGTCCAGAATACTGGGCTCTGGAAAGAAGGAACACTTCCCTATTCCTTAGCTGTCTTAAAAAGGTCTATTCATCCATTTTCTCTCTGTCAGTCTTACTTATGAAGATATAAAGCAAGTTTCTGGCCTTTTTCCATGACAAAGTCCTCTATTTGATTCATCCTGTCTGACATTACAATCACCTCCATGCTGCATTCTATACACTCACCTACTTTCCATTCCTCCAGAAAGGATCTCTAATTCTGGATTCTTACCATATGTTTTGGAAATAGATGGATTCTGGCAATCTCAGTGAGAATCTAATCTTATCCCTGGGATGGGAAATCTCCATAGGGTTGTCCTCCTGCTACCTCCTGCTGCCAAAACTTTTCAAGCTTCCAAATATCACCCCTTACTCTTGGTTGGATGCCCTGTCACTCTCAGCTTGCTTCAGAGATAACATCACAGAGAGCAGCAAACCTGAGGTATGGAATAAAAATTAGTCTAGAACTTTGGTTTTTTTGTTTGTTTGCTTTTTTATTGTTATGTTAATCACCGTACATTACATCATTAGTTTTAGATGTGTTCCATGATTCATTGTTTGTGCATAACACCCAGTGCTCCATGCAGAACATGCCCTCTTTAATACCCATCACCAGGCTAACCCATCCTCCCACCCCCCTCCACTCTAGAACCCTCAGTTTGGTTTTTAGAGTTCATCGTCTCTCATGGTTCGTCTACCCCTCCGATTTCCCCCACTTCATTCTTCCCCTCCTGCTATCTTCTTTTTTTTTCTTAACATATATTGCATTATTTGTTTCAGAGGTACAGATCTGTGATTCAACAGTCTTGCACAATTCACAGTGCTCACCATAGCACATACCCTCCCCAGTGTCTATCACCCAGCCACCCCATTGCTCCCACCCCACCCCCTACTCCAGCAACCCTCAGTTTGTTTCCTGAGGTTAAGAATTCCTCATATCAGTGAGGTCATATGATACATGTCTTTCTCTGATTGACTTATTTCACTCAGCATAACACTCTCCAGTTCCATCCACGTCGTTGCAAATGGCAAGATCTCATTCCTTTTGATGGCTGCATAATATTCCATCATATATATATATACACCACAGCTTCTTTATCCATTCATCTGTCGATGGACATCTTGGCTCTTTACAATTTGGCTATTGTGGACATTGCTGCTATAAACATCGGGGTGCACGTACCCCTTCGGATCCCTCCATTTGTATCTTTGGGGTAAATACCCAGTAGTGAAATTGCTGGATCATATGGTAGCTCTATTTTCAACTTTTTGAGGAACCTCCATACTGTCTTCCAGAGTGGTTGCAACAGCTTACATTCCCACCAACAGTGTAGAGGGTTCCCCTTTCTCCGCATCCCCGCCAACATCTGTCATTTCCTGACTTGTTAATTTTAGCCATTCTGACTGGTGTGAGGTGGTATCTCATTGAGGTTTTGATTTGGATTTCCCTGAGGCCAAGCAATGTTGAGCACTTTTTCATGTGTCTGTTGGCCATTTGGATGTCTTCTTTGGAAAAATGTCTGTTCGTGTCTTCTGCCCATTTCTTGATTGGATCATTTGTTCTTTGGGTGTTGAGTTTGATAAGTTCTTTATAGATTTTGGATACTAGCCCTTTATCTGATATGTCATTTGCAAATATCTTCTCCCATTCTGTCAGTTGTCTTTTGGTTTTGTTGACTGTTTCTTTTGCTGTGCAAAAGCTTTTTATCTTGATGAAGTCCCAATAGTTCATTTTTGCCCTTGCTTCCCTTGCCTTTGGCTATGTTTCTAGGAAGAAGTTGCTTGCGGCTGAGGTCGAAGAGGTTGCTGCCTGTGTTCTCCTTTAGGATTTGGATGGACTCCTGTCTCACATTTAGGTCTTTCAACCATTTGGAGTCTATTTTTGTGTGTGGTGTAAGGAAATGGTCCAGTTTCATTCTTCTGCATGTGGCTGTCCAATTTTCCCAACACCATTTGTTGAAGAGACTTTTTTCCATTGGACATTCTTTCCTGCTTTGTCGAAGATGAGATGACCAAAGAGTTGAGGGTCCATTTCTGGGCTCTCTATTCTGTTCCATTGATCTATGTGTCTGTTTTTGTGCCAGTACCATACTGTCTTGATGATGACAGCTTTGTAATAGAGCTGGAAGTCCAGAATTGTGATGCTGCCAGCTTTGCTTTTCTTTTTCAACATTCCTCTGGCTATTGAGGGTCTTTTCTGGTTCCATACAAATTTTAGGATTATTTGTTCCATTTCTTTGAAAAAAGTGGATGGTATTTTGATGGGGATTGCATTGAATGTGTACATTGCTTTAGGTAGCATTGATATCTGCACAATATTTGTTCTTCCAATCCATGAGCATGGAACGTTTTTCCATTTCTTTGTGTCTTCCTCAATTTCTTTCACGAGTATTTTATAGTTTTCTGAGCATAGATCCTTTGCCTCTTTGGTTAGATTTATTCCTAGGTATCTTATGGTTTTGGGTGCCATTGTAAATGGGATCGACTCCTTAATTTCTCTTTCTTCTGTCTTGTTGTTGGTGTATAGGCATGCCACTGACTTCTGTGCATTGATTTTATATCCTGCCACTTTACTGAATTCCTGTATGAGTTCTAGCAGTTTTGGGGTGGAGTCTTTTGGGTTTTCCACATAAAGTATCATATCATCTGCAAAGAGTGAGACTTTGACTTCTTCTTTGCTGATTTGGATGCCTTTTATTTCTTTTTGTTGTCTGATTGCTGTGGCTAGGACTTCTAATACTATGTTGAATAGCAGTGGTGATAGTGGACATCCCTGACACGTTCCTGACCTTAGGGGGAAAGCTCTCAGGTTTTCCCCATTGAGAATGATATTTGCTGTAGGTTTTTCATAGATGGCTTTTATGATATTGAGGTATGTACCCTCTATTCCTATATTCTGAAGAGTTTTGATCAAGAAAGGATGCTGTACTTTGTCAAATGATTTTTCTTCATCTACTGAGAGGATCATAGAACCTTTGTTTTTATATAAAATGGTCTGTATCTTCACAGTTGGCCAGAACTGTGCTGTACAATATGACAGCCACCAGCCACCTCGGGTATTTAACTTTAAATTAAAATTAAATAAAACTAAAAATTCAGTTCCTCAGTCACACTAGCCACATTTCAAGTGCTCAGTAGTCACATGTGGCTCCTGACCACAGCACTGATCAGTACAGGTATGGAATATTCCCACTGTCATACAATGTTTCAAGAGGACTACTCTAGATCAAGGGTCAACAACCTTGTTCTGTTAAGACCCAGATAATACATATTTGGGGCTCTGAGCCATACTGTCTCTATTTCATATTCCTCTTTGTATTTTACAATGCTTTAAAAATTAAAAACTATCCTGAACTATTATTATGTTATATAAACTAGTATTACACTAAATGAAATGTCAGACAGATGAAGACATACCATATGATTTCATTTATATGTGGAATCTAAAAAACGAAGCAAAAGACAGAAACAGACTCATAAATACAGAGAACAAAGTGATGGTCATCAGAGGGGAGGAAGATGGAGGGCAGGTGAAATAAGTAAAGAGGATTGAAAGGTACAAACTTCTAGTTATAAAATAAATGTCACAGAGGTGAAAAGTACAGCATAGAGAATATAGTCAAATATTGTAATCATGTTGTATAGTGACAGATGGTAACTACATTTACCATGATTGAACACTGAGTAAATGCATGGAATTGGTGAATCATTATGTTGTACATCTGAAACTAATATAACATTGTACGTCAACTCTATTTAAAAAACAAAAATTGTTTAAGTATATAAATACATATGTAAAAGTATCCTTAACTAGCAGTCAGACAAAAATTGTCCACATGCCAGATTTAGCCCGCAAGTCATAATTTGCCAACCCCTCCTCTAAATCATTCCCCTCACTGAAAAAAACAATTATGTCCACCTTCCAATTTTCCTTTTTATCAGCAACTCTGTCTCCTCCATGACCCCTCAGTTAACTCTCCTGGCTCTGATCACTTCCCCTTAAGTACTCAAGTTGCCTCAACTTTTATTATATTCTCCATTTAGAATCACACAGAATAATCTCTCATATAGTTTTCCCCCATGAAAAGATTGAAGGATTTACAATGATTTTTATCTTAGTAAGTTTTATCTCTCAAAAACCAGATAACAAGTTACATGAAGGCCCTCCCTGTGTCTTCTTTTCTACTTGTCTCACTTTCTGGATTACCTAACATTATCTTGAAGCAACAAGACAAAGTATGTGCTGAGTGATAGGTATTCACCTTACATTTCACAATATTATGGAGTATGAAAAAATCTCGTAAAATATTTTTTGTGAAGTCTGGTTAAATATGAATTATATATGATGTTTTTATATATTCTATAATCTATGAGCTATATAATACATACTCATTAGACTTCTTGCCATACTAAAATAGAAAACTGGGGAGGTAGGTATTCTATTCTTTCACACTCCTTAAGGGTTTTCTTATTTTTGGTTTTCCTACATAGAAAAGAAAATTGGAGAAAGAGGAGAGAACTAGGGGATCTGAGGTTAAAACCTACTTTTTAGGAGTGCAATAGGCAATGAAGATTTAATAGAAGAATACAGCATTCAGTATTTAAAAAGCTGTATGTGACTCCTGTCAACCCATCAACTATAGTCAAAGCTAGCTAATTAAAGTGTAATAATTGCTTTAGACATGACCTAGTCAAACTTCATTTTTCTCTCCTGGTTGAAGAAACGAATGAGAAACCTAACTGCATTGAACTCTAGACCAAGGCAGATGTTCTTTAAAAGCAAAGACAACTGACCAACTGCTAGATAAAAACATATTTTCAAAACCTGTATTCTTTTCTTCCATGTTTGAACTTGCACTAAATATATTATACTTTTTAAGGCACAGAGAAAGATAGGATTGTTGCATCCTAATATGACTGTTCCATAGACAATTCAGTTTATTTCCCCAAGATCTGCTTATATATGCAAGTCTCTTAACATTTCTTCCTTCATGTGGAAAGATACACCCACCTTCATTCAGGGATTTAATTTACTTTGAAAATCGATTTCATTTAACATGCAGCATGATCTCAATATTTAACAGCTGTGTTAACAGGAATTGATATACTGAACAGTTCTGCTAAAAGCTAGAAATCTGATACCCTGTCTCTACAAAATGTCAGAGAGTACAAAAATATGCTGAGTTATAAAGTGTAATGGAGCTGAAAAGTAAAAACTTAAAAATCAATTAGCTGGCATCTAATGTTAGAAAGAATGACTGCTTGAGATACATTTTGAATTTCTTTTTTACAAATCTTACTTCTGTCATTTGGTACAATAACTAAGTGGAATGATAGAAACATAGGATAATAATTCAGTACAACAGGGTACCATGTTTTTCACAGTACAAAAAAGATTAAAATGGATACATTACCAATACCTGGACTATTTTCATTAATTGGCCTTCACTGTGTAAATTATGATGCCAGAATTTGTACTAGTTACAGACAGGCTAAAATACCCAGGACTTGGCAACCTCATTTTCTGAAAGTCAATCAAGACAGGGAGAACACTGGGTAAATCATGAATTCCCCAAATGTGAGCAAAGTGGCCCACTTTTCCTCAGGCAGGGACCCAGCCCACTGTAGCAGCATGACATAGGACACTGCATTGACAGCCTGGGGCCGTGCTGCTAAAAGGGAGTGACAATGAGACGCTATTAGATTTCCACATGAGTAAGGCCAATTTTCAGTTCTTTTGCAAAGAGCTGACATATCTGATTATAGCAAAGACTGCCCATCTGCAAGGAGAAATTGATGTGCACAAGGAAACTGCTATCGTTTTTGGAGCCCCGCTGTAAACAGGGAATGCCATTTTCTGCACACAAGGGTAGAGACAAGATTGCCAAAGGTTGTCAGGGCAGGTGAGACTGATCTTTATTTAGAGAATTTGGTAAGTTTCTCCATCTGAAGATTGTTTAAAAAAAGAAAACCATTAAAATCCATTTCAGACAATCCCTGGGTAGAATGTAAAATAGAATTTCAAAAGTAAGAGCTGTGTATTTACGTTAGGTGACACTTTATGTTGTAGATGAACAATGTGGTCAGTTGCCAAAAGGTTTTACACCTCCCTACCCAATGCTATAAACCTCCAAACCTAAATACTGGTTTACAGAAGGCCTTGGAGATATAAGTTAGCAGAAACTCACCATCTTGGTAAGAATTAACTGTCACTATTCTACATTGTGATTTAGGCTGATTAGATTAAAGTAACTCCTTGAGTACACACAAGACAGTTAAACCAAGAAGAAAAGCAATGAGGAATAATTTGTCAACTTGAAAATTTTGTGGTTATAAAAGTATATTGGAATGGAAAAGAATGATATAATGTCATATACACACAGAAGGCTGATAGTTTGCATCAAACCTAAAATAGGAAACAGGAATGGGAGAATGGGGATTTGTAAATATTGTTCTATAATATCTAGGAGAAATGATGCTCTGACTCTAATCAACTGGTACTGATTCACTGGGCAGAAAAAAGCTTCTCATGTGGAAAAGAGCAATTCACTATGGTTCCCAATGTTCCCTAAACTGTATTCCTTGGAGCACAAGTCATTTCATTAAAACAAAAAACAACAAAACAATTCATCATCTAGTAACTTTAAAAAACACTGTATGCTATATAGTCTACTTATGGACTGATAATGGAAATCAGCATATTATGAGCTCTAGGAGAAGTTCTGGCTAAGAAAACTTGTTAACTTGGTTAATCAAAAATTTTTCAAACTTACTCAGCCATGTGGATGCCCTGACTCCCAACACCAAATAGCTACTAGTGTTCCATGAAACTATTATCTATGACACATGTTACATACAGATTAAAATATTATTTATAAACCAGTTCTTTTGCCCTAACTGCATGCTTAGCAAACACTCCTATGATCGTAATGTGGGATTTGGTATGAATCTGCCTACCTGGAAAGCAAGGCCTATACAGAAGGCCTGTTCCATATTTCATGTTACGTGTACATCCTACTCCTTTCCCAGGGCCTTCCTATCACCAGATAAATTGCTACTGTGTATTCTGAAAACAACACCTGAGATCCTGAAGCAGAGCTCTTGATTTATTTTTAGACTTACTCTGTCTCTCCACAACCCTTTCTCTGTTTCCCTAGAAAAAAACTAGGTACATTCAGAAAAGGGTAAAGACAGAGGGAGAAATTTTATCAATTAGAATTAATAATTTAAAAAATATACATACCCTATTAAGACTTTACTTCCCTGTTTATCCCAGGAGAGCTACTGAGCTTTGCAGCAGATTGAGAAGGAAACTCCTAGGAGAGAGATCATCCTTGATTGTGCTGGGGGCAAATCCTCAACCATGGATCTGCCTTCTGAACAGGCTGGAAAATCTCATTGGCATTCAGCCTGTTATCTTGGAATTTTTAATGGTCTGCATACTGAAATTAACCCAAATATCTGTATCTTCTCAAAATTAAAAATCTCTTTAAAATTAAAAAAAAGAAAAAACTATAAAAACAAAGGTCCTGTAACATCACAGGGAAACAAGAACCAATGTTATTCATATCTTTGAAATTTAAAAAATTCCTTAAGGATAGAATGCAAAAGAAACAAGACTGATAGAAAAAAGCAGAAGAAAAAAAAAAATAGACCTAAGATATCAGATGTCCAATGAAGTATTTCAGTTCATCGGGCTCACTCTTCATCACTCTGCAGAGCAGATGAGAGCACTGTCTACTGCCCCCACACTGATGCCCTGAGAATTGCTTCCTGAAAGCCGATGGATCATCTGTCCAGAGAGGGCTGACAGTATATAGGGGCGATGAAAGACAAGAGCAGTCTCTAAAAAACAGAAAAGCAAAAAGGACTTCTACCTGCCTATAAGACTGTTCTATGAAATACCAGTTCAGATCTGGGAGAAGGTCCAAGCACCAAAGAAGTAGCACAGTTCTGGAGGCACCAAGAGCTCTTACACTAATTCTAAGCACCCACTGAGCCCTGTACTACCTCCTTCCACATGATAAGCAGAGGCAGGCCCAGTGAAAAGATAAATAGGACAGAAAAGCTGAGAAACAAAGAGGTTAGATCCAGAAGTTTCGAGGCCCATCAATTATGAGTTTCAGAATGAAAATACAGAAAGAATAGAAAGGAAAGAATAGTAAAAAATAAAGTGAAAACCTATATATGAATAAAAATCCACGTCTAATGATTGCATATAGCATTAGTGCAAAAGAAACCCACACTGAGGTGAATTTTCAAGAATCTAAATAGAAGAGAAAAAGTCAGCAGCTTCCCGGGAGAAAGAATAAAAATTTATCTACTGGCATGGAAAAATCAAATTGGCATCAGAACTTTTATCAGTAACACTAGTCTTCAGAAAATTATGAATCACATATTCAATGTTCTGAGAAAACTTAAAACTAGTATTTGAGAATAAGAACAGAATGAAAATATACATAAGGATGCATAGGACTAAGAATATTTATAGACATTTTGTGAAAAAAATACCAAAGGGCACCCCTGCAGAGCATAAACAACAAAACTTCAGAGAGAAAACATGAGGATTCAAAAAAAATTTTTAATGGTATTTAGGCAATAAAAGGGAAAGGGGGTAGGAACCTCTAGCTAAGCCTAAAACTTATTGTTGCATGATACATGAGAAAAAATCAAAATACGGAATAAAATCACAAATGATTTTAGTATAGGAGCTGGTAATGATGGAAGGAGTACAACTACTTAAAATAGATTGCCGTTCTATTTCCATCTCAGTTGAAACAATCATCATTCAAATTTCTATATCCAGTGAGTATAAAACTCACCATCCTGAGCCACTGTTCATATGCTTCATGAAAGTATCTAAAGGTCAGTGAGATGTTAAGTTCAGAGCCCACATCATCATTTAAAGCATGAGATGGGATACACCCTCCCCAAATCCTACTGTAGTTGCAAGAGAGACATGCTTAATACTCCAACACTTATTGTGAGTTAGGTTGGAGCAAATGGAAATGAGATGACTTTTCTTGGTAGGCTACAGACAACAAAGAAACTTACACTTAAATTAGGAGTAACTAAGACCAGAGAGAAGGATCTCCTTGTATATTCTCTCAGAGATTGCCTTTATTTTTGTTTTAAAAACCTAACAATGGAATATGGATGAAAAAGACAGACAGCCCACCTAATAATAGTTATTATTAACTATAACATCACTCGCCTTTATTATTAGAGATTTAATGGCATACAGTACCATCATGTATAGGACAATCTGCTAAAAAAAAAATTACATTTACTCATCATTGTTAGCCTTTGCATTAACCAGAAGACATTTTGATTTTTTAAAATAATCCAGTTGCAGCAGTAAAATCAATAAGAATCATAACTTTCTGGAAATAAGAGGAGTCCAGCAATGAGTTTTTAATAATAATACCAAATGCTTCTCAAAAAGGTCTTTGAGAAATAAATACCACAAGAGGACAAAATAATTCTTTAAAGAATCAGAAATTACTAGAAAAGAGTTTTCTCATGAGGAAAGACTTATTCTGGTCTCCTTAAGGAGTAAGTCAAGGTCAGAGTTGTCTGGGATCAAAAGCTGAGGATGGCAGATATCTTCCCGCTTTAACTCCCATTTGCATAAAATAATTCCTTACCATGGGTTAGATCCCCATTTCACCCAATTGCAAAACAGTGAGGTACCTGCTCCTGTGTAGCCAGATGAGATCATCAACTACTTCATTCTTGTATTCTTCCCATTTCCATTGTTAGGCAGAATAGAGCTCTCTTCCTTTTACCCCCTGCCTCCCTCTCCATCCTCATCCCTATTCTGAAGAGGTTTCTAACATCTGGTGAGCACAAGTTATGCTATGAGATATTATCTCTTCAGTAGGAGAGACACTTCCTTTTTTCATGACCTCATTATGCTTTTTACTATATGTTGAAGAATGAGAACAATCAGGAGAAATTCAACTTGCTGATGCAGATTAAAAAGACACAGCATGAAATTCAGTTTGTCAAACAAAGCATACGTGTGAGATAAAGTAGTACTCATGGGAAGGAACAGGAAAAGAAATAAAAAGTCCAAGGGAGAAAAGATATCATTGCCTGTAGTACCAACCTCTGGATGCCAGAAATACTCCTCACTCTCTATGGGAAATATTTGGTTCTTGTTGGTGATGAACTGTGCCCTATTCTTTTCCCAGATTTTAATCAGAATGCTAGATTGCATGAGTATGGCTCATATGGATCAAAAAGTTCATACATTTTCCAGATATTTTATCATTGAAAAGTAGTTAGGGGCTAAATTGGTACACTAGTATTTGCCTTGTAAACATTTTATAATCTTTGTCCACTTCCTCATTTTCATTTCTATTTCTTCAAGACTCAGAACAAATGGTGTTCTGTATTATAAAGAATCCATGGGAAATCCCTAGGAGGCAATCCAAGATGGCAACATAGTAAGACCCTGAACTCACCTTCTCCCATGGATACACCAAATACATACAGCTATATAAGGAATAATTCCCACTGAAAAAGAACTGAAGTCTAGCTGAACAGCTCCTCCACAACAAGGATAAAAGGGTCACATTGAGATGGGTAGGTGAGGCAGAGACTCGGTCTCATCAAAAACCCCACTCTCAGTGCAGCAACCCACAATGAGAGGGATCTCAAAGGTCCAGAGCTTCGTGCTAAGGAATGAGAGTTTTGTACCTCACATCAGGCACCTCAACCTTGGTACCTGCACTGGAGAGACAAGGCCTCAAAAATGTCTGGCTTTGGAAACCAATAGGGCTTTATATCCATGCAATCCAAGGGCCTATGGAGATCTGAGATATTCCTTTTCAGAGACTCACACACAGCTACACTCATCCCAGAACCCAGTGCAAAGGCAGTAGTTTGAGAGGTGTCTGGATGAAGTCTAATTCACTTAAACCATCTACCAAAGGGACAAGGACCAGATGGGACTTTCTTTGGGGAGAGTGGCACCGGCAAATGTCATTTATACCCTCTCTCTATATACCTCACTAGCAAAGGCAGGCACATGTAAACACAGACTTGCTAAAGATGCAAGCATGCCCCACCCCAGTGCTCTTCCTTGGCCTAGCTAAAGCTGTGGATGTGTCCCACCCCAAGTGCTCTTTCACTAAAGCCAAGGATATGCCCTGCCCTCATCTCTCTGTCACCTCACTAAAGCCAGTAGTGAAGCACAGAACACACAGAGGACACCCCTTGATCATTTGGCCCTCATTGCTAGAGGTGTTTGTGTTTCTGGGCTCTATGGGACTATAACAACTGAAAGACAGTTCTGAACAGGTTACCACACCCAGGGTACTGCAAAGAGAGGAGACTAAAACACACCCCTAAGTCTGCCTGTGAAAAAAAGGCCCATCTACTTGTCCTGGAGCTTCAACCTAAGGAACAGGCTTCAGGTTTGCCACACATCTAGAGGCTACAGAGGAATTCTCAGGGAACACAGTAGGGAGACATCATCTTTGAGCCCTGGCCTCACCACAGCTCACTGGTACCTCTCAAAATGGAGCTTATAAATTCATCTCTTAGTCCTGATTTTTGCAACTATCACCCAGGGGACACCTCCAGATTCCTGGTCCGGAGATCAGAATTTACAATTGTGTTCCCATAGGAATGTATACATCTGTGTACTTTAAAAGCCGCTGCCTGAAGATCTGGCTCCCAATCATCCTGAAACTAGGTGTTGACTTAGACCACTCCTTTGAAACACGGCAGGTCTTGACAAACCTTCAACAACTGGGATCAATCAAGAATAAATCAGGCTACTCAGACAATCACAAAAGTTTGAGAGACAACAAAGACCTAACGCAAGGCTTAACAATAAGTTTCATCTCCTACACAAGGCCACTCCTTCAAGAATGGGAGAGAGCTGCTTTTCCTAACACAGAGAAACAAACACAGAAAATCAAACAAAATGAGGAGACAGAGGAATGTGTTCCAAATGAAAGGATAAGACAAAAACCTCAGAAAAAGAGGTTTTTGAAAGAAAGAAATGTATGAAATGAAAGAAAGATAAGTAATCTACCTGATAAAGAGTTCAAAGTAATAATCTTAAAGATGCTCACCGAACTCAGAAGAATAGATAAATACAGTGAGAACTTCAATAAAGAAATAGAAAATATATGAAAGTACCAAACAGAAGTCACAGAGCGGAAGAACACAACAACTGAAATGAAAACTACACTACAGGGGTTCATCAGCAGACTAGATGAAGCAGAAGAAAAGGCCAGTGACCTGGAAGACAGGGCAGTGTAAGAGCAGCAACAGAGCAACAAGAAGAAAAAAGAATTTTAAGAAGTAAAGATAGCTTAAGGGACCAACAGGACAACATCATGTGGAATGACATTCACATCACAGGGGTCCCAGAAGGAGAAGAGAGAGAGAAAAATGCAGAAAACTTATATGAAGAAATAATGGCTGAAAATTTCCCTAACCTGGGGAAGGAAATAGACATCAAGGTCCAGGAAACAAAAAGCATTCCAAATATGATGAACTCAAAGAGATCCATACCAAAACATGTTATAATTAAATATCAAAAGTCAAAGATAAAGGGAGAATCTTTAAAAATATTGTTATGTATAAGGGAACCCCCATAAGACTACGAGCCAATTTTTCAGCAGACACTTTGAGGCCAGAAGTGAACGGCATGATGTAGTCAAAGTGTTAAAAGGAAAAAACTTCCAACTAAGAATACTATACCCAGAAAGGTTGTCATTCAGAATAGAAAGAGAGATAAAAAAGTTTTTCAGACCACCAAAGGCTAAGATTTCATCACCACTAAACCGGCCTTACAAGAAATGTTAAAGAGATTTTTTTAAACTGAAAAGAAAAGGCAAGAAAACATATGAAAGTAAAAATCTCACTGATAAAGGCAAGTATATAGAAAATGTAGTGGATTAACCACTTATAAAGCTACTAGGAGGATAAAAGACAAAAGCAGTAAAATGAACTATAACTACACTTACTATTTAAGACATATAAAAAACAAAAAGATGTAAAATATGACATAAAAAACAAAACATGTGGGGTGGATGTAGAGTTTTTAGAATGTGTTCATATTTAAGTTGTTATCAACTTAAAATAAACTGTTATATACACAGGCTGTCATATTTGAACCTCATGGTAACCACAATGGGAAAGTCTATAATAGATATACAAAAGATAATGAAAAAGAAAGCTAAACATAACACTAAAAAAAGGCATTAAACCACAAGGAAAGAAAGCAAGAGAAAAAGAAAGCTATGAAGAGGAACTAAAAAAACAGCCAGAAAACAACTAATAAAATGGCAAGTACATGCCTACCAATAATTACTTTAAACGTAAATAGACTAAATTCTTCAATCAAAAGACAAGGAGTGGCTGAATAGATTTAAAACAAACAAAAAAACCAAGCCTCATCTATATGTTGCCCACAAGAGACTCACTTTGGACCAATGACACAGATAGACTGAAAGTGAAAGTACAAAAAGTGAAGTGCATAAAGATATTCCATACAAGGGGCACCTGGGTGGCTCCATCAGTTGGGCGTCTGCTTTTGGCTCAGGTCATGATCTCAGGTCCTAGGATTGAGCCCCACATTGGGCTCCCCAGACTCTCAGCGGGGATTCTACTTCTCCCCCTCCCTCTGCCCCAACCCCTGCTTGTGCTCTCTCTTTCTCTCTTACTCACTCTGTCTCTCAAATAAATAAACTCTTTAAAAAAAAAAAAAGATATTTCATACAAATAGAACTGAAAAGAAAGCTGGTGTAGCTATACCTATATGAGACAAAATGTACTTTAAAACAAAGATTGTAGCAAGAGACAAAGAAGGTTATTACACAATCCTGTAATCCAACAAAGGGATGTAACACCTGTAAATATTTATGCATCTAACAGAGGAGCACCTAAATATATAAAACATATGTTAACAGATCTAAAGAGAAAAATTGACAGCAATACAATAATAGTAGAAGACTTTGATACCTCACTTACACCAATGGATAGATCATCCTAAGAGAAAATCAGTAAGGAAATATCAGCCTTAAATGACACATTAGATCAGATGGACTTAATACATATATACAGAGCATCCCACCCAAAAGCAGCAGAAAATATATTCTTCTCAAGTGCACATGGAACATTTTCCAGGATAGATTATATGTAAGGCCACAAAAGAAGTCTCAATACATTTAAACAGATTGAAACCACATCAAGAATCTTCTCTGACCACAATGGTATGAAACTAGAAATCAATTACAAAACAAACAAACAAACAAAAGACTGGAAAAATCACAAATACATAGAGATTAAATAACATGCTACTGAACAACCAATGGGTCAGTGAAAAAATCAAATATACCTTGAGATAAATGAAAATGTCAATACAACAATACAAAATCTATCAGATGCAGGAAAAGCCATTCTAAGAGCAAAGTTCATAGCAATACAGGTCTACCTCAAGAAACAAACATATAAAGACTGAAATAAATAATCTAACTTTACATCCAAAGGAATAAGAAAAAGAACAATAAAGCTCAAAGTTAGCAGAAGGAAGGAAATGAAGATCAAAGCAAAAAGAAATTAAATGAGGCTTAAAAAACAATAGAAAAGATCAATGAAATTAAGATTTGGTTCTCTGAAAAGAAACAAAACTGACAAACTTTTAATTATACTTACCAATAAATAAAAGGCTCAAATAAATAAAATGAGAAATGAAAGAAAAGTTAACAACTGATACCAACCACAGAAATACAAAGGATCATAAAGAACTACTATGAACAATTATATGTCAACAAACTGGACAACTATCTATATCTTCTAAAGATATAGATTCATTTCTAGAAACATACAATCTTCTAATATTGAATTATGAAGAAATAAAAAATCTGAATAGGTTGAATCACTAATCAAAAACCTCCCAATAATAAAATTCCAGGACCACACAGCTTCACTGGTGAATTACACCAAACATTCAAAGATTTAATACCGATCCTTCTCAAACTATTCAAAAAAACTGAAGAAGAGGTAATGCTTCTAAACTCATTTTACGAGACTGGCATTACCCTAATACCAAAACCAGACAAAAACACCACACAAAAAAAGAAAATTACTGGCCAATATCCCTGATGAATATACATACAAAATCCTCAACAAAAGAGTAGCACCAAATTCAATAATACATTAAAAGGGTCACACACCATGATCAAGGGAAACTTACTCCAGGGATGCTTGGATGGTTCAACATTCACAAATCAGTCAACATGATACAGCACATTCATAAAATGTAGGATAAAAATCATATGATCATCTCAAAATATGCAGAAAAAACATCTGACAAAATTCAACATCCATTTATAATAAAAACTCTCAACAAAGTAAATATAGAGGGAAAATATCTCAATATAATAAAGGCTATATATGACAAATCCACTGCTAACATCATACACACTAGGGAAAAACTAATAGCTTTTCCTTTAAGATCAGGAAAAAGACAAAGATGCCCACTCTCACCACTTTCATTCAACACAGTATTGGAAATCCTAGCCACAGCAATTAGGCAAAAAAAAAAAGGAAATAAAATGCATCAAAATTGCAAGGAAGAAGGAAAACTGTCACTGTCTGCAGATAACATGTGCCTATATAGAAAACCCTAAAGACCTCACCAAAATACTAATAAATGAATTTAGTACAGTTACAGGATACAAAATCGATATACAGAAATCTGTTTCATTTCTATACATTAATAACAAGCTATCAGAAAGAGAAATTAAGAAAGTAATATCATTTACAACTGCATCAAAAAGAATAAAATACCTAGAAAAAAATTCAACCAAGGAAGTAAAAGACCTATATACTGAAAACTATACAACACTGATTAAAAAAATGGAAGAAGACACAAATAATATGAAAAAATATTCCATTCTCATGGATTGGAAGAATATTCTTAAAATGTCCATACTATCCAAAACAATCTACAGATTCAATGCAGTCCCTACCAAAATTCCAATGTCATTTTTCACAGAAATAGAATAATTCTAAAAATGTACAGAGCCATAAAAGACCCTGAATAGGGAAAACAAGCTTAAGAAAGAAGAACAAAGCTAAAGGTATTTCAAAATATACACAAAGCTATAGTAATCAAAACAGTATGGTATTGTCTATAAAAATAGACACTTATATCACTAAAACAGTAAAGAGAGCCCAGAATAAATCTACACACATATGGCCAATTAATTTACATAAAGGAGCCAAGAATACACAATGGGTAAAGAACAGTGTCTTCAATAAATGGTATTGGGAAAACTGGACAGGCACATGCAAAAGAATGAAACTAGACCACTAGCTTGCATCATACACAAAAAGTAACTCAAAATGAGTTAAAGACTTGAATATAAGATCTGAAACTATAAAACTCCTAGAAGAAAACATTAGTAATTTCCTTGACATCAGTCCTGACATTGAATTTTTGAATCTGACTCCAAAAGCAAAGGCAACAAAAGCAAAAGTAAATAAGTAGGACTACATCAAACTAAAAAGCTTCTGTATAGGGGCACCTAAATGGCTCAGTAGGTGAAGCATTGGACTCTTGATTTTTGGCTCAGGTCATGATCTCCAGGTCCTTGGATCAAGCCCCATGTTGGGCTCCACACAACAGGGAGTCTGCTTGGGGATTCTCTCTCTCCTTCTGCCTTTGCCCCTCCCCCTGCTTGTGTGCACACTCTCTCATTCTCTCTCTCTCCAAAATAAATAAATAAATCTTTAAAAAATAAAATAAAAAGCTTCTGCACAACAAAGGAAACCATCAGCAAAATGAAAAAGCGACCTACTGAATGGGAGAAAATATTTGCAAATTATGAAAGGTTAATATCCAAAATATATAAAGAACTCAAACAATTCAATAGCAAAAAAATATATATTTTAAAAATATGCAAAGAATCTAAATAGACATTTTTTCAAGTAAGACAAACAGATAGGCTCATGAAAAGATGTTCAATGTCACTAATTATCAGGGAAACACAAATCAAAGCCACAATGTGGTATTACCTCACATCTGTTAGAAAGGCTATTGCCAAAATGACAGAAATAACAAGTGTTGTAGAAGATACAGAGAAAAGGCAACCCTTGTACACTGTTGGTGGGAATGTAAATTGGTACAGTCATTACAGAAAACAGTATGGAGAATCCTCTAAAAATTAAAAATAGAACTACCATATGATCAGTTATTCCACTTTTGGATATTTATCCAAAGAAAACAAAAACACTAATCTGAAAACATATGTGGACCCCTATGTTCACTGCAGCATTATTTACAATAGCAAAAAATATTGGAATAACCTAAGTGTCTGTTGATGGATAAATGGCTAAAGAAGATGTGGGGTGTGTGCGTGTGTGTGTATACAAATTTTACTGGGAAAGTGCCCATGGGCCCATCAACTGTGATGGATAACTGAAGAGCAGCACAGTCAATTCTGAATAATGTGTATATATATATATATATATATATATATATATATGTAATGTATATATAATCTATATATAATGGAATATTATTCAGCCATAAAAAAGAAATACTGCCATTTGTGACAACTTGCATGGACCTTGAGGGTATTATGCTAAGTGAAATAAGTCAGAGAAAGACAAATACACATCACTTCATTTATATGTGGAATCTAAAAAACAAAACAAATGAATAGAGAAAATAAAACTCATAGACACAGAAAACAGATTGGTGGTTATCAGAGCAGAAGGAGCTGGGGATGGGCAAAATGGGTGAAAGGGGTCAATTGTATGGTGACAGATGGTAACTAGACGTACTGTGGTTATCACTTTGTAGTGTATACAAATATCAAATTATTGGGGCACCTGGGTGGCACAGTTGGTTAAGTGTGCAACTTCTGGTTTTGGCTCAGGTCATGATCTCAGGGACATGAGATCGAGTCCTAAGTCAGCCTCCACACTTAGCATGGGGTCTGCTTAAGATTCTCTTCTCCCTCTGAGCCTCCCCCCTGCTTGCTCTCACTCTCTCTCTCTCTCTCCCCCCTTCTCTTTCTCTCTCAAATAAATCTTTTTTTAAAAAAAGAAAATTATTACATTGTACACCTGAAATACTATGTTAAATACAAATTTTACCTCAATAAGGAAAAAAATTCATGGTTCTATGAAAGCACATAAAGTAATCTGAGTAGTTCAAGCAGACTTCCTCTTATTTCAGTAAATGAAGTGATGGGAGATGAGGGAAAGGAATTAAGTTGTTTTTACTTGGGTTCAGAAATCTTTTATTGTAATAATGATGTTTGAAATTCTAACTATATAAACAGATATGACCATTACAGATATCTGAAAACTACAGAGAAGACTGAAGAAAAAAATTAAACTACCCATAATCTTACTTACTCTGTTTATTCATAAGTAATACACATACACACATAATTATAATATTAGGATTAGTGTGTCCATATAATTTTAACTCCATCATTTTTCACTAAGTATAAGTTTTTTCTTAAATTTTATTTAAATTTATTTTATGATTCATAGTGTTTCATTTGTATGCCCTGATGTTTATTGAATTGGGCATTTAGTACAGAACATTTTAATTTTCATTATAAACAACCCTGCAGAAAGCACCCTTCACTTTATTCACCTTAAGCAAACACCACTCACACTTCTTCGACTGCTCTTACCAAGTCACCAAGGAGCTAGACTGCTGCCATCACCACCTCCTAGCAAAAACATACTATGAGAAAAATTGTGTAGGGAGAACATCAGATGGTTCCTACTGAAATTGGAGATCCTATTATCCATAATGGGAAGAAGGACAAATACTTAGGCTTTGCATTTCAAAGTAATAGTTGATAATCAGATATTGGGAAAATGCCCATCAACTGTGATAGATAGCTGAATAGCAGCACAGTCAATTCTGAATAGTCTTTACAATGGAGGCAAACTTTGAGTGAGTGAGAAAAGGAAGATGGAGGATAAGTATCCAAACAGCAATCCAATCAAAATGAAAAATCACTGATATTTGAGGATAAATAGTATTTCTTCAGGTAATAGGAATAATTCTCTAAATTCAGGCTTTAAGTTATACCAGTATAAATTAACATTGTCTGAACTCACACAATCCTGGACACCGTTACAGATAATTGATCAGAGGCAAGAAAGTTGGCCCAGGATTACATTTGTGCCTCCAGGTAGTATGCATCATGGATCATCAGCATGCAGATAGCCTAGAGCTGCTGTGTAATGCAATGTTGATAAATGGCCATACCGCATTTTAATTGAAGCTCTGGAAAGAAATAGATGCTCTAACAAGTGGAGTTCTAAAAAAGTAATATTGAAGACAATAACGACAAAAGAAAATAAAAGAGCAATCTCCAATGAATGATATGCATGAGAGGAGTGCTTTAATCATTTAAAATCCAGATTATTTTATGACATATATGCCTCCCCAAAATATAGAAAGTGTCTGTTAGGTGCTCAGAGTATTTTAACTATTGAAACTCAGTTGAAAACTCTGGTATAGTACACGTACTGAATTTCAACTTCTACTCAACATACATGTTACCTCAGGACCAAGTGTTGCATTAGATGATTTCATTGTCTGTAACATACTTAAAGTAATCATTTCACTTTGGCCTGCTTCAAGCACCATAATCCTATCCACCACCTCAATCCAGAGGAATCCTAAATCTGTGTCCAAAAAAACAGCCAACTCATGTTATCCCAAGCACCCTCTTCCTTTCTTTCTGAAAGCTTCAGAGATTAGCCTGCTTTTTACCTTTTCCATGGCTACTTCCCAGTGCTCCCACATGATTTCGTTTTCCCTCAATGATGAACTGATAAATGTTTAAAAAGAGATCTTTCAGGAAAAAAAATGCATACGTACATCTGTGTACATAAAATCCTTTACCAATATAAAGGTAGTGTAGTACACAATTTACAAATAATACCACATACAGTTCCACATTACCACTTGATTCTCACAAAATGTTTTTGTTGATTTTTGCCAAATTCTGGTGTCCATAACCAATCTATTATTGCAGTTGATAAACAAGTGTAGTTCTGACTTAAATTTTGGAAAGTAATTTCATTTACATTAATGAGTAACATGAAAGTGAAAGAAACATGTCAGAACAGCACTGATTCATGAAAGATGTTAGTGACTTTTTTGCCAAATGGGGTAAGTTTTTAAATACTGGAATATTTTCTGAATTTTTTGTGCTATTCACACTGTAAGGGATACATATATAACACACTTTTAATTTTGAAATGCATATATAAACACGTCAACATCTTCTTAAATTTATACTAGAGATCAACAAACCTTGGCTCATGGGCCAAATCTGAATGGCCTCCTATTTTGGTAAATAGTTTTATTGATACAAAGGTACAGAAAAAGGTTGCCAACTTCTGGTCTAGACTATCAATAAAACAAATCAAGCAATTTGTGGTGTGACTATTTTCCCATGGCCAGTTTTAAGCTACTAACCTTACCATGGAATTTGGAGGACATGCACAAATATTCTATAGTATTTCCACCAGGCAAATACAACAGACATAAATAACCTTGATTATATATAATAGTAACATTGAGTAAAATAATTAGGAAGTGGTGAGTTTTGAGTATTTATTATCTTTGTTTTTAATATGATTTATTTAATTATGCTTATATGATTTGATTTTCATTTTTTTATTTTTTTTAAGATTTTATTTATTTATTTGCCAGACAGAGATACAGCAAGAGAGGGAACACAAGCAGGGGGAGTGGGAGAGGGAGAAGCAGGATCCCTGCTGAGCAGGGAGCCCGGTGCGGGGCTCGATCCCAGAACCCTGGGATCATGACCTAAGCCGAAGGCAGACCCTTAACAATTGAGCCACCCAGGCGCCCTACGATTTGATTTTTAATAATGGCTATGGTTAACGGCCAGCTTTCATAATTCATGGAAATCTAAATACTGGCCCTGGTGAGCCAGTAGGAGCCAGCTACAACATACCTCTGATTTGACGCCCACTGTCCTCACAAGTTCTCCACTGCATTCCTTGTCCCTCAATTAAACCCATCATTTTGGAAGTTTGCTAAGGAAGGATAGGTTTTTGACAAGCTAACCAGGAAAATACAGACAGTGACCTAAAGGGCTTTTTCTAAAAACACACCTCTTCTATCTTTTATTCTTTGCAGTTAAATTCAACAGGGAAATTACAAGTAAATATGAAGGGGGTAAAGGAGAATTTTTAAATACTAACAATAGAAGATCCCTCTAAATTGTAAAGAAAAATAACTCACCTTAAAATTGGGGGCATTTGATCTGAAGGAGCTGGGATTAAGGTAAGTGGATTAAATTGAGAGAATTAAAGATAAAGAACCCAACAGCCAGATGCCAAAATTTGGGAAGAAGGAATGAGAGGGAATGCACAGGAGCATTCAAAATGCATGACTAAGACAGGGGGCGTGTCTACAAGGGCAAACCCTCCCCATCCTGCCAGACCTGAAGCCAAGTGAGAACTGGGCAAAACAGGGGAAATGGATCAGAGGCTCAAATTTAAAACCACAGTGACATGGAAGTAAAGGAAGTCATGGCAGTAGCTGGCCTTGCATCCATAAGCAACATGGTGAACATGAACAAAACTCAAATACTTAAAAATGGCTATGCTGCTATTTACCATCATTTTACCTAAGCAATTATGGTGGTTGAAGTGATTTACTTTCACTTTCACATTCAATGAAATATAATATTTAGGCAAAACTAAGAACTTCACCAAAAGCTCTATTACACTTCATCTTTACCTTCTTCCCTCCTAATTTTTTTTTTTTTTTTTATTCATGAAAGTCAGAGAGAGAGAGAGAGGCAGAGGCAGAGGGAGAGAAGCAGGCTCCCCGCCCAGCAGGGAGCCCGATGCGGGACTAGATCCCAGGACCCCGGGATCATGGCCCGAGCCGAAGGCAGACGCTTAACCATCTGAGCCACCCAGGCGCCCCCCCTCCTAATTTAATAGGGTTTTTCTCCAAGTACTAAAATAGTCAGATTAGTCAGGTTCTAAAATAGTTTCCTGGAGTGCACTGCATAAAGTCTTAGTGCCTTGAGTTATTTTGTGTCTTTGTGAAAAAAGATATTCTGCTATTAAATAAATTTGGGCAATGTTAAAAATTATGTCCTTTTTTCTCCCCTGTAGATTCACAAATGTGTATTAGCAATAATAAATGTTCTGAGAAGTGTAGCAGTAAAAACAAAACTAGTTTTATTCTCCAAAAGACACACTGGAAACACTTAGACAAAGGTGGTCTGTGAAGTCAACCTCAGCTGAACAGATATGCTGCACTCTAGGACATTGCAGGGGTATAGGCAAGGACTTCCCCACCACAAAACATCTCCCTCTTACTCAGTTATATATATACACATTACAATGGGTTTTTACAAATTAATGTCTGAGGAAAGAGTCATATTTGAGACTAAGTGAGATAACAGGACACTAGATATGTGACATGGTGAATAGTGTATGAGTCATAATACAACGTGGACCCTAATTCTTGGCTCAAAGATAAAATGAGGATTGAATGAGATATGAATCTGAGTCACCAATATCATCTTCAAATATGAAAGAAGACACTGTCAACCAAAACAGTTACTTAAGTTATCTTTACTAGAAATGCCTTTATTATTTATTTATTTTTTACTAGAAATGCCTCTAAAATTGAGATACAGTCCCAGAAGAAGTTTCCTGATTCAAAATTTAATATTGGTGTGCTTCTTACTTAATATACATTCCTGACATTGGACCTTTGATATGTAAATTACTCATACTCCCTATGAGAATCATTATGAATGATCATGCCAGAACAACCCATATGTAGACACACCACCTGTCAGGTCCTGCAAGGCCTCTCTTGGACAGGTATGAGTATTCTGGACATATGGTGTTTGTCACAAACAAATGTTTCATCATTTTACTATGGGACTTAAACACTCCTGAGTCAAGAACAGCAGGAAGTCAGTTACAAACTGATAGGTGTAGAGGGAAGGTCTAACTCTGAAAATCTATAGATAATAATCATGATTAGAATAGCCACAGGGAATATATTTATAAATCCTAGCCAATTCACATGTTTATATTGAGGGCCTTCCCCAGTGATCCTGAACTAAAATTAGTGGAGGCAATGCCTGCTTTGAAAATATGCAAGAGTCACCTTAGTGATTCAAGAGGATTCTATGAGAATTAAATGAGATAGATAGTTATATCACCTCACTACGGTATGTCAAATATCAGGGACCTAAAAACTGATAGTTATCATATCATGGGTACCAAGAAAGATAGCTCTCTCTAAAAAACTCTCACTTCTGACTTCCTAATACTTAAAGAACTATCAAATGATTTAATTAGTAGAGGTAAGAGTTAACACCCGTATGTTCCACAGAAATTTAATAAAAGTTAATATCATAGTAATTTATAAAAGATGACTATAATAATAGTAATAGCTAACATTCATCAAATACTTATTATATGACAGGCCCATAGAAAGATTAACTTGTTCAATCATTACAAAGTCCATGAGTCAATCAGTTTACTAAACTTAAGAGTAAACTAAGGTCTGAGAGCTTAATGAACTTGTCCAGGGTACACTGCAGGTAAGTGGCAGAGTCAGGATGTGATAACAAACTGTCTCTTTCTCCAAATCCCACACACTTAACACTACTCCATATAACTTCTATGCTTATTTTCTGAGAACAAAGTTTGATATACTAGTTTCAACCAAAAGGGAAGGTTTCTGAGCACAACATGAAGATAAAGAATTAGGGAAGCGTACCTGGCTGGCTCAGCTGGCAGAGCATATATGACTCCTGATCTCAGGGTTGTGAGTTAAAACCCCAAACTGGGTATAGAGATTACTTAAAAAAAATAAAATCTTAAAAAAAAATAGGGGAAGCCAAGAAGTGAGGGTAAAAGCAGGCATAGAATGCTCTGGGCCACCAGGACAGCTTCTCTTCATACAATTATTTTCACTACATGGTTGGGTCTTCCTAGGTTCTTAGTTTCCTTTGACCCTTTCAGAATTAGCCACATTGAGCCATGTCTATGATGGCTTCTTTAATGGAGCTAAGATGAGTGAATTATTGCTTACTACTAATAAATTCTTTTGATGAGACCAGATCTGCCAGAGCCACTCAACAATGATTTCTGGTTTTTTGTTTGTTTGTTTGTTTTAGAGAGGGAGAGAGAGAGAGAGAGAGAGAGGCAGGGTGCAGAGGGAGAGGGAGAGAGGAGCGTGGAGCCCAAGACGGGGCTCAATTCTACAATCCTGAGATTACGACCTGAGCCAAAATCAGGAGTCGGACACTTAACTGACTGAGCCACTCAGGTGCCCCAACAATGATTTCTCTTTTTTAAATGTAGGTGACCATGTGAAAACTATGCTTTTGTTCAGAGTTATTTACAAAGCGACTGAATTTAACCTAATAAATAAGATTTCAAGTAGCCAGGAAAGACAGTCAAAGTATTCATTGAATATTGGAAGTCTTGAGTATCAGTATCACTTATATGTAAATCTAAAAAAAAGAAAAAGTCAGACTCATAAAACAGAGACTAGAAAAGTGGTTGCTAGGGGCTGGGAGCTGCAGGAAATAGGGAAAGATTAGTAAAAGGGTATAAACTTTCAGCAGTAAGATGAATAAGATCTGAGGATCTAATGTGTAACATGGTGACTATAGTTGATAACAATGTATTGTATAATTGAAAATTGCTAAGAGTAGAATTCAAATGTTTTCCAAAAAAAAAAGATAAATGCTAAATGTGTGAAGTGATGGATGTGTTTTAACTAGATGGGGGGAATCCTTCCACAATCTATATGTATACCAAATCACCACAATGTACACTTTAAATACCTTACACCTCTATTTGTCAATTATGCAAGAGGCCCATGGTTTTATTTTTTTTTAAGATTTTACTTATTTATTTGACAGAGAGACACAGCGAGAGAGGGAACACAAGCAGGGGGAGTGGGAGAGGGAGAAGCAGGCTTCCCACCACTGAGTGGGAGCCCGATGTGGGGCTCGAACCCAGGACCCTGGGGTCATGACCTGAGCCGAAGGCAGATGCTTAACGACTGAGCCACCCAGGCGCCCCAAGAGGCCCATTGTTTTAAAGAGACAGTAACCTATCTGCTGATTGCAGTGGCCAACAGTGCAAAGTCTACCCTCAATAAGTAATTTGCTTGATGGCCCAGCAATCCTGAATCTTCAGGAAATCTTAGGGGATCTTAAACTATGACCTTATACTACTGGAGAAAAATTAACAGGTGCTTTATTTATTTATTCAAAAACATGACCCACTCTGATAAAATATGCTTCAGAATAAATGATCACGATGAAAGTTAGCTACTGTGATTTTCCAAAGCATTGAGGAATGAAATTACTAAATCTGGGGAAAATGCCTTATGAGATTCTGATGCAAACTCTCTGATTTGAAAAATGTATGTGGAAAATGGAGAATACTATTAATATGTGCTTTCTCTGACAGAAAGCAAAAACAATGCCACCTGTCTGAAAGAGAACACTTTAAATTGATATTTCATGACCTCATTTTGAACAGCTTCTATTATCATCTTTCCATGTTGGATCCATGACTTCTAACAAAGCATCTGTTATATTTATTTATATCAATGTGACCCTATAGCTGGAAGATGATTTTATATGGCACAGCAACTTAACATCCACATACCCAGACACCATATTAGTAGTGAGTTCAACAAAGAATCATAATCAAGATTTGATTAAAAAAAAAGAAATGTAACTCATTCTAAGTATACTGAAGAAGTGAATTACATTCATTCAAATTCTCCAGGTTTATATAGAGCAAAATTGGGAAAAAGAAGAGTTCAAGGTTTTATTTCTCAGATCATAAAGAGAAATGAATTAAAAATCAAATAGAAATAGACATTTCAATGACCAATTGGCCATTTAGAGGCCACATGACATTGTCACCTGAGCCCTTGCGGCCAGGACTGTGCTGTGGAATAGAAGATATACAATATGGAACAGAAAATAAGACATAAACCCATAAAAGGCTAGAAAACAATACAGATCTTATGTCCAAATCCAAAATGCTTGGATAAACAAACATGAAAACAAGAGTACCATAAACTCAGATTTAAATTGTGAAATAAACATACAAGTAAGGTTATTATATATAAATATGTATATGTATATTACATTACATATTATATACATTGTATGTGTGTATATATACATATATATGAAATATTGAATGTTTCCTGTTAGTTGCAAGAAATGCAAGAATCTATATATCAGCTTACCGAAATACTGACCTCAGAGAATCAGAAACAGGTTTGTTAGTTTGGAGGAGTTCATAGACACACTTTGTTTAGCACCACAGGAGAGAAGGTAATTATATACATCCAAATTGCTTTGAGAACAAATGATATTTTTCCAATTTTTAATAGGGTTGTGGTGTTGATTTTGTATTTACTTCATAGAGACATACATACATTTGATAAATGCTGAATGAATGAATGAATGAATGAATGAATGAATGAATGAATGAGAAAGATACAGAGAAGGAAAGAAATAGAGAAAGGAAGAAAGAAATTCAACCAATGGTACAGGTAATAAATGTCAGGGAGTTTCAGGGTAGGAGGAGTCAACAAAGTGATCACTCTATTCAACAATACTACTGCAGGGACTGGAAAAGATAGCAGGTACCTTAAATCATACTTTGTTTTGTTGACCTCACTTTAAAAACACACAATCAAAGCCTACATAACATGTTGTGATGTCTGTCTAGTTTTGTTTGTATAATAGTAACAAGAGATGAAATTTCGAGATCATCAGGTCTATCCTTTAATCTCAGAGGCTAACTATAGCTGTGATTTCAGTTCTACCCCTCAGCCACACATCATCTCAATAAGATATATTGATCTAACAAAAAACACATTGAATTGGTTTTATAAATTCTAATCATTTTTTTCAATTTCATACAAATTTTTTACACTAAAATTTGTGTTTGAATTACAAATACAACATGTGATTTTGAAGAAATCTCTTTTTTGTATGAAATGTTTTGAACTCCTAGAAAAAGATGTTGAATCAACAGAAATTATAATGAGCTTTTACAGAAAGACTGATTTATATTTCTAAATCCATATATTCCCAGAGGTATTTTATTTTTTCTTTCCTTTTTTCCTTGGTGTGGCTGGGGTATTATTCTCATATGGGTCTAAATCAGGATGTTTAGGGGGAAGAAGTAGGGTCCCATTAATGTTAATGTAAATAAAGTGGGCTTATAATTGATTGAAGGTTAGTGTAGAAAGAGAATGGGGTTGGACTTATGGACTGCTTTCCAGCAGCTGGGTTCCTGGGAGCCTATTATCTAGGAAGTACCATCTCTGTCTCCATTTTGCTCACAAGCTCTGTGATCTTAGAGGCTTTACATCTGCTTTATCTTCTTTCTCAACACAGTGTTCTGCAAGTTTCTGTTTCTGTTTCAAATCATCAGCCACATGACTGGGTTGCCAGAAACCCAAGTCTAGCACTAACTACAGAGTTAGCACTCAGTCTATCTAATCACAGTTTCCATGTTTTAGGTCCTTGCAATCCAAAGTATGGTCCATGGATCAACAATATTAACATCACCCAAGAGCTTGTTAGAAAAGCAGAATCTCTGGCCCCACCCTAATTTACTGAATCTGCATTTTAACAAGACCCCCAGGTATTTCATATGCACATTAAAGTCTGAGAATCACTGGGCGCCTGGGTGGCTCAGCTGGTTGAGTGACTGCCTTCGGCTCAGGTCACGATCCTGTAGTCCTGGGATCGAGTCCCGCATCAGACTCCCTGCTCAGTGGGGAGTCTGCTTCTCCCTCTGACCCTACCCCCTCTCGTGCACTCTCTCTCTCTCTCAAATAAAAAAAAAATCTTTAAAAAAAAAAGAAAAAAAGAGAATCACTGCCTTACCATAAATTATAAAGAGGGAAATATAAATTAGTACAAAGCAGGTGTTTATTTCTTATACAATTAACTGCACCCAAAGGTCACCTGCTAAATAAATAATAGTAAATGACTACTAAATGCCATATGGTATCTTGGATTGTTCCTGGAACAGAAAAAGAACATTACTAGAAAAATTGGTGAAATCAGAATAAAGTCTTGTGCCCATGTTTGTTATATAGTATACTCTGCATGATTTGAAAACTTTTTAAATTGAGACATGCATCATGACCATAATATAATCTATCTTGGTTAAAGTTCTATGTGCATTTGAAAGGAATGTGTATTTTGATATTACTGAGTAGAAGGTTCTAAAAATATTTACTAGGTAAAGTTTATTTACAGTTTTCTTCAAAGGTTGCTATATCCTTATTTTTGTCTTCTATCAAGTATGAAGTCTTTCACTTTAATTGGAGATTTGCCCATTTCTCCTTTCAATTTTACTAGTTCTCTTTTCATTCATCTATAAACTTTTGTACTACATACACAAACATTTAGGGTTGTTATATCCTCTTTATCATTAAAAAACTGGCCCACCTTATCACTGGCAATATTCATTACTTTAAATTGATTTCATCTCATATTAATATAGCTTCTACATATATTTTCCCATCATTTAAGTTTTAAATAATTGTGTCTTTATATTTGAAGGAGGTTTATTGTAAAACACATACATTTGCATCTTGCTTATTTATCCAATCTGGCACATCTGCCATTTAATTGGGTATTACGACCATTTATATTTAATATGATTTATTAATATTTTTAGGTTTAGTTCTCCCATATTGCTTAACATTTTTTATTTGTCCATTCTGATCTTTGTACCCTTTTTTCCTCTTTACCTCCTTCTTTTGGAATAAATGATTATTATTTTAGTCTATTATATCTCTTTTATTGGCTTAGTAACTATTCATTATTCTTAGTGTTGCTTTATCATTAATTATCATTCTTATATAATTAACTTTTTACAATCTAACTCTAAGTAATGTTATAGCACTTAAAGGATAATAGAAAAATCTTGTGACATTATTATTCCATTTCCCCTCTCCTAGACTTTGTCCTGTCGTTTGCTTTTCCATGTGGTATAAATGTTACCATTAGTATTTTTGCTTTAAACCAGTGATTTTCTTCTGTAAAGGGCCAGACAGTAAATATTTTAGACACTACAGGTCACATGAATTCTGTTACATATTTCTTTTGTTTTTGTTTATGATTTTGTTTAGGTCTTATTACCCCTAAAAATGCAAAAATTATTCTAAGCTTACAGGCCATAAAAAGCAGGTTGTAGGGGCGCCTGGGTGGCTCAGTCGTTAAGCGTCTGGCTTCGGCTCAGGTCATGATCCCAGGGTCCTGGGATCGAGCCCTGCATCGGGCTCCCTGCTCGGCGGGAAGCCTGCTTCTCCCTCTCCCACTCCCCCTGCTTGTGTTCCCTCTCTCGCTGTATCTCTCTCTGTCAAATAAATAAAATCTTTAAAAAAAAAAAAAAAAAAGCAGGTTGTAGGGACAGATTAGGTCCACAGACCTTATTTTGCTAACGCCTGCCTTATATAGTCCATTACCTTTCAAAGAGAATTTAAAGTAAGAAAAAAGCCTTTTATATTTACTCACATATTTGTCTTTTTCGAGGTTATTTATTCTACTGTGCCAATACTGGTTTCCCCCTTTATATTTTCCTTCTGATGAAACGATTTTCTTTAAGGTTACTTGTAGTACTAGTCTGCTGGTGGTAAATTATTTCAGCTTTTTTTTTAATTTTTTAAAAATTTTTTCAGCTTTTATACACCTAAGAAGTCCTTGATTTGCCTTCGATACTGAAAAATATTTCTGCCAATTATCCAACTCTAAGTGAGCAGATTTTTTCTTTTAATATGTTAAAACTGTCCTAAAAGTGTCTTTTCCTTTGCACTTTTCCTTTGCACTGTTTCTCACAAGAAGTCAGTCTTATCTTTTTTCTTCTGTATATAAAATTATTTTCTTCTGGCTAGTTTTTGGTTTTGTTTTTGGTCTAGCTGACACACAACATTACATTAGCTTCAGTGTACAACACAGTAATTCAGCTTGTCTATATATTACACTATTGCTGGCTAGTTTTAAGATTTTCTCTTTATCACTGGGTAAGCAATTTGACTATTCTGTGCCTTGTTGTAATTCATCATCTTTTGTTTTTCTGCTTCGGATTTATTGAGATTCTTGGCATCTGGAAACAAATAAGCAAAACCAGAATGTAGGACATTCTAGAAAATCAATGACCAACAATCTCTTCACCAGATTATAACATTAAAAAAATTCCGTGTTTGTGTATGTGTGTGTGAGCATGCACAAGCATGCGTGCTCGTGAGCTTTAAGGGACATCACAGCAAAATGCAATGCGTAGATTCTGAATACTGATTCAAGAAACACAACAAACTAAAGACATCTGAGGTACAATCCAGGACATTTCAATATGGACTAAATGTTAGATAACAGATATTAGTTGGAATTATTTTTAATGTTGATATTATAATGACTGTGCATATATGAGAAATTTTCTCACTAGTTAAAAGTATATGCTAAAGCATTTAGTATGAATTTTGTATATAATAGAAAGTTATAAAGAAAAGCATCAGAAGGAAAAAATAAGAGTAATGAGAACGAACAAGCTTTACCAGATATTAAAACACACGATTAGCCCTCAATAACCGAAATTCGCACTATCATTTAAATTTTTCAGGTTGCTTAAGCACTAAAACAGAATGAGGGTCATTTTGAGATTAATAACATATAGTGTTAGTGTAAAGTTGAACCAAGTTATCTTGGATATCAGAAAAATGAAATTTATTCCTCATTCCATCACTGAAGAGAAAACAATATTGAAGATTATAGCTCAGATCTTACTGTGGAGGGGTGCCAAGTCCTGGCCTGCTGATGGCTATTCAGAAGTTTAGCTTTGCCTCTAATTTATAGGTGTATATTAGTGCCTCTTGCCAAGATCTAGGCAAAACTCAATCTCCCTTACCTCATAAAGCAAGTCAGATGACAGTGAGGCTTGGGCTCTGAAGTTTGACAAGGGGTATCACACTCTGGTTCCACATAATAGCAATATTAAAATCCCAAGGCAAGGTCAAACAGTCAATAGGTAGTCCAATGTTTGGGATTCCAGCCAGAAATATTTCCAGCACAAAATAATTGATACTATATACAAAGTCATATATCATCGGATTATTCAACAATTTTGGAGGCACTTAAATTTCTTTCTGCTATTTAGACCCACAGACAAAAAAACTGAATTAAAACCCAGTTCCCTTCAAATATACAAATGGACCGTAGGGAGCACAAAAGACACAAAACCTTTCATATCTTTAGTCTTCAAATTCAAATAAATTGGTTTTCTAGAGGGCGCCTGGGTGGCTCAGTCGTTAAGCGTCTGCCTTCGGCTCGGGTCATGATCCCAGGGTCCTGGGATCGAGCCCTGCATCGGCTCCCTGCTCGGTGGGAAGCCTGCTTCTCCCTCTCTCCCTCCCGCTGCTTGTGTTCCTGCTCTCGCTATCTCTGTCTCTGTCAAATAAATAAATAAAAATCTTTAAAAAAAAAATTGGTTTTCTAGAAGATAACTCACAAAATCATACAGTTCTGGCTAAGGTAAAAATATGACAGCAGGGACATCATGGCTCACAGATTCTAGCAGGCATAAATAATAAATTTATTTCCAATGTTCTGATCATCCAAGGTCATTAGTTAATGGAATTCATAATGAAGAAATTTCAAAAGATATACCCATTGCACTGATGCTCTGGATTATCATGTAATCTATATATTTTAAATTTACTGTTTATAATGTTTATAGTGTTTCCTCTTACTTGATTTCAACATCTGCAAAATCAATTATTGCAACCTAGACCATTTTTTATGGCCCTCTAGACATTTGTCAAAAATTAGATTCACCATATTCATTCACAGAGCTGTTCCTCTTTCTCCTTTCTTCTAAGATCTATACAGAAATGGCATTATTTTCCTGTCACTCAAATAGAAATCCAAAAAACTAATGCAAATTTCCCTCTCTTTCACTCTTTACTCCTAATAGCGCCAAACTGGATTGCTTTTAGTTCATTTATATCTCAGTAATCTGTCCTCTCCTGTTACTCCTTTTTCCTAAGGTCAGGTTTTCATAATCCCAGAAGAACGCAGTAGTCTCCTTGCTGGTTACCTGTCTCCCTTCACAGTCCATCCTCCATACTACTGCCTTCACACTCACTCTTGTGCAATATCACCCTTGCAATATCACCCTATCATCCCACTGACTATAAGGGAAAGCTATTTAAATTTTCTCCTTGCTGTCTCATTACCCATACACCTTATATGTGATCCTAAACTCCAGGGAACAAATCCATGAGCTCCTTGAATGTCCATCACCTCCCTAATCCATCTGGCTCACAGTTATTTGTATTTATTACTCAATTCCAGTATCATCTTCCTCTTGAAGGTATTCCTAAACATTCCTTCTCTCTACTTTCTCTAGCTGGGAACTGGGAAGGGGGCCCCCTTATTGTGAGCCTATGGCATCCTGATGCTATTTCAATGCTGATGCTAAATTTTTATTGTTTCAAACATTTTTCTTCCTTCAAATGTGACCTATTCTCTAGGCAGTGTTGGTTTTATGTTTGTTTTTAAATCCATATTGCCTAACACAGGATTTGCTTTATAATAAGATTCAAAATTGTTATTGAATAAATTGAACTGGGTATGAAACTGAGAGTAAAAAGTAATTGTGATTAAAAAAGTAATTGAGATTAAAATTTACCAAAAACTGAAATGTATTCCCTGGTGTATACATTGCTTTTGTACAAGTCATATGCCAGTTACTTTGGAAAGGAAATTTTTTTATAGAAATAAACATCAAACAGGGGTGCCTGGGTGGCTGTCAGTTAAGCATCTGACTCTTGATTTTGGCTCAGATCATGATCTCAGGGTCATGGGATTGAGCCCCATATAGGGATCCCTGCTCAGCCCACAGAGTCTGCTTGTCCCTCTTCCTCCCCCTCTGCCCCTCTCCCCACTCCTGTGCACGTTCTCTGTCTCTAATAAATAAATAAATCTTTTTTAAAAAGGAAAGAAATATACATCAAGTAGTGCCATCAAAACTTGCATATGAAAAGTAAAAATTTCAATTCATGAGCCAGATACTTAATCTATTCAATGCCAAACATGTGGATGTTTATATAATCAGCAATGATTGGTTAATTTTAATTTTTCATTTGTGTGTTCAGTATCACATAGAAACAACTTATATTTCTAACATAATCTAACATGTTTCATATACATGTTATATGAATTTTGGCCTTATGACTGCAGCCCATCTCAGACCACTTTTTAACACAGAATTTACCAACAAAGTATGCACTGAAAGTCTCTTGACATCATCTCATAATGATCTCCATGATCTCCCTCTATATTTTTTAAATGCTTTATTCATACATTTCCAAATAAAATCTCCATTGAGACATTGTGACAGATCTGAAAAGCTATCAGGATGGCCCTTTAGGATAAAAGCCAAGTCAGCAAAAAGAAAAGTACACTCTTAGGAAAAAAACATCATTATTATATTAAAACACAGAATGTTTCACATCAGTTATTTCTTGGATATTAATTCCAAGTGACAATAAGAAATATGGTCAGAAAGAGTTTTACATCAAATAAGTTTCAGAAATCCAGGATTTGGCAAAGCTAAAGTTAAATTAGCAAAGGATTTCTTCAAGCTTTTAATATGCTGAAGTATGTGTTGTAAATTTGCACGGGGCAAAGTATCGTATGTAGCATTTCCCAAATGTTTGTGATCATGAAACCCCCTTTCAAGACATATCCTGTGTGACCCATGCCAAAAGGATGCACTTTTTCAAAGAACATTCAGAACATTAACAACTGCCAACTAAATTCTACAACCACCTTCCCTGGCACCCAAATAGATTGAGGGTTTTGGCTACTAAAGCCCTGGAGCAACATGAAGGACTTATAACAGTTCTATAATGAACATTTATGGATGATGTCATATATATTATAAAAGAGCAAAAGGTCCTTGCACAGAGGGCAGATCCATAGAGAAAACTAAATCAAAACTATGTTCATATTAACCTATGACTCCTCTGAACCACACTGTGCTAGGTCTCCTATACACTGATGGTCTCAGGGCAGCAAGATTATTTTATAGGCTAATGTAAAGGTTTTTAGAAAACTAACCTAGTGACGTAGTAACATACTAGATACTTTCAGCAAAATGAGCATAATCTTAAAATATATATATAAAGAATCTTTTGAAAATGAGAAGAATTTTTAGTTTGACACTAAAGGTATTTTACTTAATCACCCATAAGACCCTTCACTATTCTTTGTCTGACATTTGCCTATGCAAATTCCAAGTTCCCTAAAAAATTTGTAGAGCATATATACTTGTCTTATTCCATGTTCCACATTCCCATGTTTCTTTCTTCCAATTTGCGGCTAACTCTAATATTTTTGTTAATACAACAGACTAGATGAGATTAAACTGTCTTTCAAGTATTTTAATTAATTGTACTTTCCCTAAAGCATTTCCTATTCATTCACACTATTTTTGAGTCTCTACAGAAAACATTATATTAATTTTTTGTAAATTATTCTTTACAAAATATTCAAGAGTAAAGCCTCTACAATCAGACAGAAGAGGGACTGGATTCTGTCCCTACCAGTAGTAATTGTTGTGACTTTGGGAAAGTTCCTCAGCTCTCTAGGCCTGTTTCCTTTTACCTATAAAAGTTTATATAATCCTAATTTATAGGACTGTTGTGAAGATTAAAGAAGATAAAGCATGGAAAGCACAGTGCCCTGCAGAGTAAATTCTCAATAAATCCTAGCTTTATAATGTTGATGATAGTGATGATGATGTACCCAAGTTAATTCAATTTTCCTAGAAGGAATATTTGACTAGACTCAGTGATTTACAAACCTTAGTGTGTATTAAAAAGTCACCTGGTGTGCTTGTACCGTGGACCCACAACCCCATGGCGCCTGACTCATGGGGACAAGTGGTGACTCTGCCAGGCGGTCCTGAGACAATAATTTGAGAAACACTGGACTATAAATTCTAATTCCATCACATATCTGCCCCATTGTGATTCTGAATGCTCCTTTTACCCTCCCATGTGTTTACATAACCCCTGTCCCTTACTCAACTTGCTTTTGCTCTCAAGGCCTGGCAGACAGGGGACCTGCAGCTTCAGAGGGGAAAGTGGAAGAGCCAGTGTCTCTAATGTCTGCCCTGGGAGCTGTAGGTTCTCTAAGCAGCACTCCTTGTCTCCCTCATTTTTTTGCATGGATTTATCTTATCTGTAATCAGAGTGGCTCTGGCTGCTTGCTAGAGAATATATTCCTTTGTGCCTGCCTTACAAAGGGAGTACAAGAAAGAAATGAACAAAAACTACTTTCCAACTGGTAACAGAACACTTGCAAATAACGTGACAGGAGAAACGCAAACCAGAAATGAGTTAAAATAGCAGCTTTCACCTTAATTATTCAAAAGGCCAAAATTAAATTATTGATATAAATGGAAATAAAGTAGGTATAGATAAATAATTATAGTTACATATATACATTTTATAGGAATACATTTTAGAAATACATTTTAGAAAAACAGTTTATGTATGTGTTACAAAACTCCAATTGATATCACTGCCCATAATATTTAAAGAATTGTTGGAATTCTCCCCTTTTGGTTTAGGTATGCTGTACCAGTTAAAAAAAAAAAAAAAACAGCACTTCACAAATGTTCCTGGAATGAGAAAGCCAGAGTACTTTTTTCACTTTGCAAATAAACTCTTATCCTCGTTTTTCCTTTTCCTTTTTTTTTTTTTGAACAAACTACTTTTCCTGAAAACTACCTTTGAATTTTGATGAACTCATAGAGGATCAACTGTATTTTTCCCTCCTATGTATTCAGAAGAGGTAAAATGTAGAGTTTGACAAAATGGCTGCTCAAGCAAAGACCAGTATGTGGAGTGCAAGACCTGGTTGTTGTTACCTCCTGCAATTTGTTCTGTGAATCTCAAGTTGGGGTCCAACTGTGAAAAGAATGGCAGAAAATGCGGCCTCATTTTTAATAGTTATAAGTCAAAAGAATGCAAGGCCACCAGAGCTCACAGTCCCCATCAGTCCCCATCTCTTCATATTAGTTCTCCAGCCTGGAGGAGGCTAGATCCTAGACTGGGAAGAGACTCTAACTTTGCCAAGGGGAAAACCAAAGCATATGGGGAAAAAAGCATCTTTAAAATATACCCCCCATGAAGAATGAAGAATGATATCTTAATATTAGCATTTGTTATTATGAGTTATGATTTTTTAATGCTTTGTCTTGGAATCTGCTGTAAGTAGTTCCAGGGGATTAAATGCCTTGTACAAGAAAACACTAATTGAGCACATCTTGAAGGCCCAGTTATTTCACTGATAATTCCAAGGGTATGAGCTATCATGGCTGTACAAACATGGAACATAGGAGGCTTATCAAATAAATTTTTGGGTGGCAGAAATTATTTTTGATCAAAGCCATCTTCCAGAATGAAGTCAAATTATACAGCTGCTCCTATGGATTATGTAAAACAGTCTGGCAATGAGAGCTGGAGGGTCTTTGGACTAATATTAGCTCAAATTGGGCCCATGTTTGATTCTAAAAGCTAGTTGCAGCTAAAGTTTAAGAATTTCAGTACTAATGGTGTTTTTTTTCCTAAATGAAACAGCTGTCAAGCTCTGCCCCCAGTGAATACATACATCAAAGAAAGTAAGTCTTTCTGGTACAGTGGTTACTTTCTTCAATAGATCATCATTGTGTGGCAAAACAATGTTTCCCTATGCACTTACAAAAATCATATTTTTCACATTCACATGCTAACTTTAAATCTGTCAGATCTCAATGTTCACTGCTGAGGTGTCAAAAATGATTTCTTGGCAGAAACCCTTTCTAAGTTTATTAAATTTCAGGCACATATTCTCAGAGATTGCTCAGTATACTCACAACATCCCAGATTGTCCCTATGACTCAAATCAAAAGGTCTATATCTAGGATCAAGCAAGAAAGTGGATTTTATGATCACAGCAGAACTCATTTTAATTAATACTTTTAAAAAGGGCTTTACTTTTATTTTACTCTGCATCTTTGCTAAATATCTTCAGACTAATCCACACTTTCAACAATAAGCAAAGCCTATTTTTACTTGTAAAAAAAAAATCTATTTCTCTAATTGACCATGTGGTTTGAGGCTTGGTCAAGGCATCTTTCAAAATGCTATCCAGGGCCCAGGCAGACTGTTGATGTGCTTAAAGAAATATTTGTAAACAAGGAAGACTACTGTACATCGTTTCTTGCAGACTTTTAAATGAATTCAGAAAACCCTGCTATATCTACTGGGCACATTTTATATAGAATATTTGAAAATCAAAGCCTTATAAACTAAGAAAAGAGCTTAATCAGGGAGGCCAGGACATTTTTCAGTCTTTTTCTTTGACTACAAGTGTTAATTCAAAATGACAGCATTCTTTCAGGAATAGACCTAAAAAGGTAGTATGCTTTCTACTCCATGTGCCAAATTTTCCTCTCAGGATATTCTTTACACTTCCATCCACCATTTTCTTGGGACAAAGTTATAAGTGAAAGCAACAGCTTATCTGATATTCCTCAGTGACCAATAGAGGTACAAATGACAGTGGGAGGCATGGGGGTTCAAGAACTAACAGCACCAAGCACATGGAGAATGCTGAAATGATGACCTCCTCAAGTGGAGTTCATATGCAGAAACTCCAGTAAGAAACAAGTGGAGATTGCCTGAATGGTTTTGGCAGCCTCTACTTGAGGGAACAGAAAGAAATTACATTTTTTTACACTTTTCCAAATTCAAATACAATAAACTTTTCTTAGATAAATCTTGACCTTCATTGGGAAGAACATCCGAGGGAGCATACAGCAATCTCAGAGACAATCCTGAATTGTGAATGCATTTCCCATACAGACATATCTGAGGTAAGGAGAAGTCAATAAATATTTATCCATCTCTAATGAAAACTTGAGGATCCACTTTACTAAGGCCATTTTTTTCTCTTCATGATGTTGGCAATTTGGATGTCATTTTGTGAGTGAGAATAAAAGAACATAAAGTCACAGAATTTTTTGAAAAAAGATAATCCCAACTCAAACCATTAGAAAATCTTTTGGAAAACTTCATAGACAACAGTTTATTTTTTAAAAATTCATCTAGAGATAAAGTTAATGCAACCATATTTTACAATGATGTCGGGTACTCTTTTTTTACCTAAAGGAAATGAATGGGTCTACACATATGTGGTTAATAATTTAGCCTGTGCAATGTCAATAGCTGCTACCCAGTTTCTCATTGTTTTTAACACTTCATTTTGTTTTTCTTTTGTTACTGTGGAAGTCACTGACATACATAAAAGAGCTTATGTCATTGACAGCCTTAATCATTTTCCGAAGGTGCGTTATTATAATGAATTCATACTGATAATTCAACAACATATTTTTGACCAACACCCAGAATTGTATTTGATGTTTGAAGGAAAAAATAAATATTTTATAGCTGATGAAACTGAGTGAGAGATAAACTGACTTACTCAAGAAACGTGAGTAATAGAAATAGAATTAAAATGCATGTGTCTTGATTATCAGGCCCAGACAGTGATAGTCATCCAATTCAAGATGAACAAGAAATTTTTTAAGTATAAAAGAATTTGATATCTGCCAAGCAATTATTCTGTTGCAGAAGTATGTCATAAATTTCTATCTGTACTTCAAGATTCTGTCTGCTAAAATGGCTCTAAAAGACTGTATGAGCTATATTATAAATTATTTGAAATATCACAAACAAAATGTTTAAAAAATAGAAATATGTACATAAAAATATAAACATTTATTAAGTAATGGTAAATGGTGGGTTTATTTCTTGATGAATGCATCTGCAAAAATAATGAACTTTGTTTTAACTGTCTTGATCATTCCAAGTTTTCTCCCAGATCGATCCTGCATCTTATATGCTACCTATCTAGGTTATTAAGCAGCACTCACTGGGTGATCTAAGCAAATTCATTTTATCTTACATGTCCTAGCACCCCAAACCATAAAAATAAAGGGCTACACTATAGAATTTCTGAAAGCCCTTTAGTTTCATATAAATGCAAATATATCAATCAGTGGACTAAGTACTTTATAAGCATTATCTCATGTAATCCACACAAGAATTCCATGATGTAGGACCAGACCTTATCTACTTTTTATCTAATGGAAAACTAAGGCCTAGAGAGGCGTAACAATTAAGTCACAGCTAAATAAAAGTGAAAGCTGGACATCAAATTCAGATCACCTGACCCCAGAGCCCATGCTCTTATTCATTACACTTCACCATTACTATTGTAAAGATTAGGGTCCTAAAATAGGAAGAACACATATCTTAGTATAATAGCCATATAAATAATAGCTATGACATAATAGACTAATGCCTTAGTACTAGAAGTACAGTCTTCAGACCAGCAACATCAGCATTACATGGGTGCTTGCTAGAAATGCAGTATCCAGGCTCTACCCCAGATCTACTATTAGATTCTGCATTTTAACAAGATGTATACATGATTCACATGCACATTAAAGTTTGGAAAGTGCTGTCCCAAAGAACATTCAAGAAAGAACACAGACATGCAGGAAGAAAATGGCCATATTTTACCTGATTTTAAGAAATGAACAAGGTTATTCTTTAAAAAAATTTTTTTCTTAGGCCTTCAACCTAATTATATACTAAGTAAACAATAAAACTGCCAAATGTGTGTACAAATAAAATGAAAGCAGTCTTCAAAACTCAAAGCATACAATCAGGACTACTGTCAAATTAGACTATTCATCTTAGTTCCTGGGACTTATTGTTATCTTTAAGCTGTATGTGCTATTCAAATCACTGAAAATGCAGCCAATTTTTTATAAATTTCTATCCCTGTTCATACAGTGTCCAGTATAGAAAAAGTTGAAAGTAAAAGCAATAACTGTCAATAAATATATTTTTTGTTACTACCACTTAGGTAGTATTCTTCCCTTCCCATATTCAAATATTACAGTTCCTAAGAACATAAAAATGAATATGTCTTTAAGTATAGAAAGTCTGGAATATTTATTAGTTTCTTTTTCATATGCCATGAAAAATCTAGCCAGAGAAACTATATAGATGTTTCTAAATGTTGTAATGTTTAGAAACAGACTCATAAATACAGAGGAAAAAAACTGGTGGTTGCCTAACTGGTAGGGAAATGGGCAAAATAAGTGAAGGGGACTAATAGGTACAAACTTCCAGTTATAAAATAAATGAGTCATGGAGATGTAAAGTAGATCATATACAGGATTATAGTTAATAATATTGTCATAACTTTGCATAGTGACAAATGGTAACTAGACTTACCATTTATTTCATTTATTTCATTCACTATGTTGTACACTTTAAACTAATATGATATTGTATGTCAACTATACTTCAATAAAAAAACTTTGCAATGTTTAGTAGTAGTACTATAGTATTAGTCTAATGAAACACCGATTAAAATAGCCATATTTATTTTATATTAATTCAAACATCTAGAAGCCAAGTACATTTTTATATCATTATCTGGAAAAAGGTCAACCAGATGCAATAAAAATAAAGTGTCTCAGGTAAGTCATTCACCTGCCAGTTCATCCATTTCTCCTTCCTTTGAGAGTAACTGACTTAACTTAAACTGATTCTTAAGAAATTTAGAGCTCGTTGCATCTTAGACATGTTTTGGTTTGTATTTTTAAGGAAATCTCCCTAGTTCTCATGCTGCTGGATTTCAACTGACTAGCAAAAGTACATTTTTCAGTCAGCTTCAATGCTGCAATTCTCCCTGATCAATACTCCTCAAGATGGTTTATTTGTGCCCTTGGCTGTTAAAACTCACTCTTTTAATAGGAATCAACCCTGCAAAATACAGTTCTTCTTAGTTCAGGTAACATAATTTTTTGTTCTTGGCATAAATAATACACTTCACATTCTTAAAGGTCAGTGAAGAAAATAATCAGACCAAAATGCCAAAAACAGACCCCTTATCCTTTCTTTCCTTATTATCAGAGTAGGGTATTTACATGACAATGGAATCATGTGAGATAATATAATGAATAGAGAAGTAGCTCATATGATTTCATCACCTGTTATAAATATATGAGTCTGCTGTGATTCTTGGCCAAGATAAGAAACCTGAACAATCAGAAGAAGCATTAATTTATGACTAAATCATTGTTCTCATAATATATCAAACTATTACTAAGATTTATCTGTGTCCCAAATACAGGTTCTTCTCAATTAGTTTAAAATGTCACAAACCATAAAAATTAGTTTGATTTGCACTACAGTTATTGATTCCGTATGAAGGTACTTCTCTAATCATTGGCTATATGCACAATGTACGTATTTTCCATCCAGTCTGAAAGCAGAATGTAGGTCTGGGGCATATCTGGGGAACATAAAGATCAGACTAGGGATTAATTTAGGCAGCAGGTTAACTCATTAATTCATGAAGGTTAATGAAAGTTAGGATGGAAAATTGTTCAAGGTAAAAATGATTTTACATATCAATTTTGCTCTAGAAAACAGTAATGTCAAGGTAGTTACAATCAGGAGGACAATACTTAAGACCAATATTGGTTCAAGAATAGGGATATTGGCCCTTTGGCGCAGAAAGGTCAGTAGTAGAATATCAGAACCATGGATAGCTCCCTTGAGAGCATTGTAACAAAGACTACTAATGAGGCATCCAATTTTCAAAGATCAAGGCCTAATTTGTTGGGTATTCCCTGTGAGAGAAGGTTCTGGCTTACAAAAGTTCATCCTCCTTATAGTTCAACTATTGGCACTGAAGCCTTTATAGTCCCTACATCAGAGAGGAGATTCCTTTTATATAGCCTGACTGGACTCTCCATGAACATGTCCAAATGCTCAAGGGGCTCACAAGATTACCATGCAGTCTCTCAGCCTTTTTGTTTCCAGGTAATTCAGAATCCTTATATCTACTGGACAGTGTACCAATATCTGGTTCAGTCACCGGTATCACACTGTGACTCATAATAAGTAGTGCAATGTAAACATAATACCTTGGAGTTAGCTAGAATGAAGAATTTTTCAAATCAAGTTATAAACATAATTCTCATTTCAATCCCCTGTAAGGAAGTTAAGAGAAATGGTTTTATGCTTATTTTACACATGCAAAACAAGCATGCTGGGAAGTTCAATGACTTACCCAAATCACAAGCCAGTGAAAACAGAGTCAAAATCAAAAACCGGACTTTTCCTCTTCTAAACCCACTATATTGTATAAATTTGGTTTAAATGAATATAACATGGTGAATATTTAAATTTCTCAAAAAATATATTTATCATTAGTGTCATTGTGGAACTATAAAGTTTATAGGTTTCTAAGATTTTTTCCTTCTCTTCAGGGTAAATACCTTAAAATATCTTCTGTCCAATGGCACCTCAGTTTAGTTCCTTTCCCAAACCTCTCCAGCAGCCCAAATTCAAAGGGTACTTGGAGCAGAAAAAATTATTCCAAATGTATGCATCAAATAAAAGAAAGTGACACCCCCATTTCTACCCCCAGAGACACATTTTGATCTTTTTCTTTAGGTGGAATCATTGCTTGAAAATGCCTGCCTTTATCTTAAGACCAGGTTTCCTAGTCTGCCAAATGGATACTTTTCTCAATGAAATGTAAACAGACGCAATGTGATATCGATTCCTATCCAAAGTAGTTAAGAATTGGGCAGATTTTTTACCATTCTCTTTTTCCATCTGCTGGATGGGGAGGACTCAAAGCTCCTTGAAGAGGGTAGATCTATGAAACATAGGGGTTTATGTTCCTTAATTACATTACAGAAGGCCATCTGACCAGGAATATCTGCACACAACTATAAAGTAAGCAAAAACTATGTCAAGCAACCAAGATTTAAGAAGAGTAGCTAGCATACGATATTTAATGCAGATTCTACAATTCTTCTTTTAGTACAGTGGTTCTCAACAAGGGAAATTTTGTCCCCTAAGAGACATTTGGTAAGGTTGAGAGACATTTTTTGGTTGTCGTAACAGGTGGAGGGCAGTTGTGTTACTGTAATCTGGTAAATAAAAATCAGAGATATTGCTAAACAGTTTATAATGCAAAAGACAGTTCAGCTCAGTCTCTACTCCCCCAGAAAGAATAAATCCACCCCAAATGTCAACAGTGCCACTTTTGAGAAGTCCATTTTTGTATAAAGAAGAAATGGCAGAACAGGGAGTGTGGGAGGATATACTAGAGAGAAGGATAAGAAAATGTCCATAAACAAGCACATTAAATATTGATGTTTTTGAATTGGTTTCATCTTATCTGTGAAATGGTGAGGTGGCCAATATTAAACCTAAGATCAGAAGTAGCATGTTCTCCTTAGGGATGTGTGTTCCTTCTCTTTTTGCCAATGAATTTTACCAACTCAACCCCCATGTCATCATCCTCTCCTTTCACCATGAGGATCAGATTTGAGCCTAAGAGCACTGATGCTTACAAGCAAGCCAGCCAATTCCAAAGCTCTTTTTACTGTTTGTCATGCACTTCCCTTCTGAGGACTAATCTGTCTTAGAAGCCCAAAGAAACCTTGTATCTACAAAACAGTGTAAAAATAGGACAATATTAGGTCGTATTTGGTAAGTAGATTACTTTAACAAACATTTTTTGTTCACTGACATCAAGTGTGTTATGGTTTCGGCATTTGAGAGCATGGGAAACGCAGACAAAAATCTGCAGGACTTCATATGTAACTGTGAGGTTTGTTTTCCTAAACTCATACGGCCCCTTTTAAAACACTTTTAATGAAAAAGTGATCATATTCATTACTTTTCTGTATCCATCTATTTATATTTCCTTTGCTTAAAGTATCATGATTGAATAGAAACTTCAAAGTGACAAATGGGCTTAAAAGCCTGAAGTAAATAGCTAAAATTTTATCAAAAATGAAGATCACTTCTCTTTGACAATATGGAGACTGCCCACACTGTCCTAGAGTTATTTTGTGACATTATACATCAAACTGAGAGAAAGAAATATTAAGTACCTTGACAGGAAGGTCTCTTAAAGGCATGATAGAGAAATAATATAATAGAGACTTCAAGATCTTTAATTCATTCCAAATAAATGTTCTAGACAAACAGAGATAGGTTTTTTCCAGGATGCATTATCTTCAAAGTGTAGCCCTTTAAAAAGTACTAAATTAAGCAATCTGGATAAATCACAGAGGTAAATTGAACAAACAAACAAGAAATGATTTTCTCCCTTTATTCTCACCCATAAATAATACACTCAGGTCAGAAATAATTTCAATAGGGAATAATTACATGCTAATAGTGTATTTTCAATTGGATACAAAATGATCATTGTATACTTTCTGAACACTTATAGTAATATAACAAGTAGTAACTGTTTTCTGGAACACAGAAACCTAACTTCTTGTACTTTTGAAGCATCCAGGACTTGATGCCTTTTTTTGGTGATTTTGGAGGCAAAAGCCTGAGGGCTAAATTTGAAAGTAATGAGTGATGAGAAGCATAATATGCCAATAATTGAGAAAGCTCTGGATGTGGGCAGACATTTTTCTCACTCTATGGGAATTATGTAATCACTGGTTTGGGACTAGCAAGTAGCCTGTGGCATAAAAATGAGAGGTGACACCTACAAATCAGAACAATAACAATTATACTAGGTTGTTAGGGAGGCTGGAGGAGACAAGCATGTTAGAGAGGGATCTGCAAATAAATTAATACATTGCTCAGGAATCCAGTATTAACTTGAAGCTACAAGTCTTTCAGCTGCAAATGGAATTTCATCTCAGTTACTGGGGAAAATGATGCCATTTCTCACACTTGCTATTTCTAGTTTAAGTACTGCAGTGAGACCATTATAACAACAAAATCTCTGTCAGAACCAAAACACAATGGATCCAAACAAAGGAGCAATATAGGCTTACTTCCTAGCTAAAGGAATAAAAGTTATCTCTCCAAAGAATATAGTGCTTTGACTATGAACAAGTAGCCTCATGTTCTATTGCTTTATCAATGGCACTGCCTGTTCTCTTTCTCATCCTCAAACGGATATTACACATTGACAACAGAGAGACAGTTGGTAGGAGACAGACAGCTAGACAGATAAAATGGATAGGTAAATAAAATATTTTTGGATGCTCAATATATGTATATAATTACATAATAAGTGCTTATGTAGTATAAATCTTCAAATCTTAAGACATTTCCTTGCAGTCACAAAAACCAATAAACTAAAATATGGTCCTAATATTAAATTTCAGTTAACTCATTAATTTATTATATACTATGTTCAAGAGACCATTCATGATATTGGGAATCCAAAGAAGCATAAGACATGGTCTCAAGGAGTTCATGGTTTAATCGGTAATACAAACCACTGTAGAACAATATGATAAATACAATATGATAAATACACAATACATATGTGCTAGGAAATTAACAGTAACACAGTAGAGAAAATGATTAATTCTGCTTGAGTAGATCAAACTTTAGAGAACACACTTAACTAGGATTTGAAGAATGATCAGGAGTTCCCCACCCAGATAAGAAAAAAAATAAGAAGTAGATATATATGTCTGGGGTATGTAGTGTATTGGCTTAGTATTTCTAGGAACAAAGCTTAAGGCAAAAATTTATATGTTAATACTTTAACGGTGAGAGAAATCCCAGGGAAGCAGGAGGGAAGAAAATGGAGAATGAGGTATTAAAGGAAAGAGAATAAATAGGAAAGAAGTATTACGGAACTGGTCACTGCTTGAAATCCAGCACAACTGATTTTGCTTGACCTAGGAGATCTATCTACCAAGAGGGCATATTTAGCACTGCATTTTAATAGAGTCTGTCTACATTAAAACAGATTAAGAATATATGCACCATCTCCTAATTCTCATCAGTCAAAAGTTTAACTTCAGGGTTGCACATGCAGAGGTGCTACAGCATCTCATATATCAATGGAAACCAGGACACCCCAGGAAAGAGGCAAGAGATTCAGAGTACAGGCATGAGACAAGGTGCTACTATGTGAAGCTAGTCATCACAGTATGTGAGGTAAAAAGAAGCGATGGACTAGGGGCAAGTGAGGTCAAAAGCAGTTGAAATGACACTTAGAAGGTGTTTTAAAGGACTCATTCTTTGCATCATTCACATCCACTCATGCCTTTCCATTTTACCCAGTTCCCATGCAGCAAAATGACCCTCCATTTTTGTGAGAATAAGATGCCCTCACTATTCCAAAGGAGGAAGTAAAAGTCTCAAAAACACAGTATCTGAAAACACTTTAGGCAAGGGAGTTAATGAAACAAACTATGGTAATCATTGTTGCAACAGGTCCACCATAAGCCTCTATAACTGGAAGACCATGGTGCTGTTTCAGATATATTGTGTCAATGTCAGTTCAGACTCCACATTTAAAAGTTTCTCAGGGCACCATCACCCTGGCAAAAACACAGATCTTCTTTGGAACAAAACAATGGACTATTTACCATATATATTTGTGGTGATGTTGAGGACTTAGGTTCCCCTTCAATCAATGGACCCTGGGTCTGTAAGAGAATTTAGATCTGGAAATTGGCAGGACATAATTTTCCATTTCAGGGACTGATATCATTTTCTTTATTCCTACAAAACAAGATATGCTATAATCTACTGTCAATCTTTCTCACACCTATGACTATCATGATCTCTTAGCCTTTATAATGGATCTCTATGGTCTGGGCATCCTGACTGCCATTCTGGCCTTCAATGCCAATCATGTCTATTACATTCACCTGATAAGTGTGTGCTGTCACCTAGCCTTGCATTTCTGGAATTCATCAGCCCCATTTCTTTAAGGAATCTAGTCTCAAAAACAAAATAAATAAATAAATAAATAAAGGAAATCTAGTTTCACGAGAGCATTTCCCACCATTCTGGCCTACAGATTATAACCACACCCAACCTTCTCAAAAACTGTCTCCCTTCCCCACCACCGACCAGTGTATTTCCTAATATCTTAGAGGGGGGAAGTGTGTCCTGTAGGAAGTTCTGGAAAGCCTATGAGATGGTGGCTACTCCGGTCTTTCCAAGTAACTCCACTCTGACTTTCTCTGTTCACTTCTCTGAATCATCTGAATCTCCCTCAGCAACATACCTAATTTATTTTAGATAATCATCAGGCTTAAGCCTCAAAGAGTCATCACAGCAAAACACTAAGGCCACCTTCTTGCCAGGACATTTAAATATGAATCAGAGGGAAGAACCACCATGTAAATAAATTGTATTTTCCAGTCTAACATCCTCAAGAATTACTTCTACACCTATTCTCTATGGTTCTGGCCAACAGACATGGCTTGAACGTGCAGTTCCTTTGATTGATATGATAGTTTCTCAAAGAGCAGCGAGCGAACTTATTTCTCTTCTGAGCCCCTACAGAGAAACTTGTCCCACATCAGGCTCCATGCTCACTCTCTCTCTGCCCCTGCCCCCTGCTCATGTGCTCGCTCACTCTCTCTCTCAAATAAATAAATAAAATCTTAAAAAAAAAAAGAAAAAAGAAAAAGAAATCAAACTAATAAACAGTTACAGTAAAATATATTCCATTCTCTTGCCCTGATAAATATATGTCCAATACCCATCTAATCCATGTATAAATTTAAAATTATTGAACTTCTCACTCTGCCAGAAATGGTAGCAGGAGAGACCTAGCCTCTAAAACCTTGCCTGCTTCATTCTCTTCACAGTCATAGCTCTGTTCCACAGAGTAAGAGCCCTAGCATGCATGCATGCATACAGAAATCTCAGCTTGTTAGCCAAGTTCCATCCACAACACCCATAAACAGCTGCTCCTTAATCACTGGAGTTGTTCATACCATCTATCCTAAAGGGGACATACTCAGTAAAGAGACCCATCCAGACCCTGAACTGGGGAAGCAAATTCCAGGGTTCCAGTTAATAAAAGAATGGCCAAGAAAGGGAAATATAAGCCATGGAGAGGAGCATGGCTAGAGGAAATCCAGAACAGTGGCCTCAAGAGCATAGAGACCAAGGCAGAAAGCCTCTCTTGCTTGGACCTAAGGACATTATTGTTTGAAAGCAAAATCATTATTTATATAATTTTGTACCCATGGATGCAGAACAAGGTGATTTAGCACTCCAATATGTATTTTTTAAAAAGCATAATGATAAGATAATAACCATAAGAATATTAGAATACAGGAAAAAATAGAGACTGAGTACAGATTTGAACTCTAACACAGGTGTTTATGTTATTCTGATTCTTTTGTTAAATTAATTTGGGCCACAGCAAGCCTTCCCAATTTCTAAGGCCCTTTTGGTTCTAAAATTCCACAGCTTATTTCTACTTATCTCCACCACTAAAAAAGCAACTCAAAAGTAATATTGTATATATCCTTATCTTTTCATATAAAAGGTGATAATAACATAAAGCCCACAAAAATAGATACCAAATTCATAACCATATGTGTTTATTGGGTTTGGATAGTTATGTTTCCTAAAGAAGTGTCAGGTTCAACCTGAAATTATACATTGAAAGATCTTCAATAAAGTCATGCCAGATGAGAATGAACAAAAGGTAACTAAATAAATATCACTTGTTAAAAGAAAAAACAACTATAAATTTTATCCTAGCCAGAAACTAAAGCATCAAATTTATTAAGAATTTAGAGGCCCCCAGTAAAACTAGCATAGGGAACAAAAAGGCTAGAAACCATGATGATGAATCTGCACAGTGTGGACCACAAAAGCACTCTAGGACATGTCCTATTAATAAAATGGTTATCCTTCCATGTGCTAGTCTTGTGAAAGGCCATTCCCACTAATCACAGAGATCCCAGAACTGTAGGACAAGGCAGACATTCCTAGCATATATTCAGTATGCTAAACAGAGCTAAAGTCATACAGTCAGTATGCTAATAGCTGAAGTCTCAATTTAAATTTTTGTTTTGGACAGACTAGAATTGCTGATTTTGTATTTTGCTGTGTAAAAACACCTTTAAAAGCTCTTTCTTTTAACTTTATCATCATCTCATAAGGGATAGGTCATTCAGCATCCAATATTTAAGAAGGATACAACTGCAGAATAAAGTTCAGTCCTTTAATAAATTTGGCTTGAGGAAATTTCCTTCATTTAAACATTAGTATTTGGAAACATTTTTTAGCACCCTACAAGGGAATTATGTTTAAAAAGCATTTCCAGGGGCGCCTGGCTGGCTCAGTTGGTTAAGCGACTGCCTTCGGCTCAGGTCATGATCCTGGAGTCCCGGGATCAAGTCCCACATCGGGCTCCCTGCTTGGCGGGGAGTCTGCTTCTCCCTCTGACCCTCCTCCCTCTCATGCTCTCTGTCTCTCATTCTCTCTCTCTCAAATAAATAAAATCTTTAAAAAAAAAAAAAGCATTTCCATAGATGTTATTATTTTTTTTAGAGACTGATATACTCTCCAGTCTAGTCTTTTCAAATATTTTCATGAGGGCTTAAGATGCCTACCAATTTAAACTGCAAACTAAAATTCCTATATTTCCATGACTGACCTCATAGCTGGGAGAAAGCAGGACAAACAATGTGTTCAACAGCCTTGCCAATGACATAAGTGACTTAAAGCTTCTAAATCTTTTAAAACGTATTTCTTTTTTTTAAAGATTTTATTTATTTATGAGAGAGAGACAGCACGCACACAGAGGGAAAGGGAGAGGGAGAAGCAGACTCCCCACCAAGCAGGGAGCCTGATGTGGGGCTCATTCCAGGACCACAGGATTGACCTGAGGCAAAGGCAGACCCTCAACCAAATGAGCCACCTGGGTGCCCCTAAAATGTATTTCTAAATATTAAAATAATGATTTCTAAATGATACCTTAAACCAAAGACTGACTCAGGAACAAACCTAATGTCTTATCAAAAATAACAGAAACTTTTATCCTACCAGCAGTATACAAGGAAGGGTTCCAATTTTTCCACATACTCTCCAACATTTGTCATCCTTATTTGTTTCTTTATTGGATAGTAGCCATCCTAATAGTTTTCTTTATTTTTAAGATTTATTTATTTGAGAGAGAAAGAGAGAGAGAACATGAGCGGGGGGTTGGAGGGGAGCAGAGGGAGAGGGAAAGCAGACTCCCCACTAAGCAGGAAGCCCAACACGGGGCTCGGGCTTGATCTCAGGACCCCAAGATCAAGACCTGAGGCAAAGGCAGACACTTAACTGACTGAGCAATCCAGGGGCCTCCATCCTAATAGTTGTAAGGTGATATTACATTGTAGTTTTGATTTATATTTTCCTGATAATTAGTGATTTTGAACATATTCATATACTTGTTGGTCAAGAGAAATGTCTGTTTATATCTGTTGCCCACTTTTTAATCAGGTTTTTTTTTTTTTTTGGTAAGGATTTTTGTTTTGGTTTAGTTTTGGGTATTTTTTTTTTCCGGTTTAGAAAATAAAGTTTGTTGGGATCTTGAACACTGGGTATTTTTTTTTATTGTTTTCTTTTGTTTTGTTTGCTATTAACTTTTATAAGTTCCTTCTATGTTTTGGAAATTAACTCCTTATCAGAGATATGGTTTGTAAGTATTTCTCCCATTCCATATGGTACCTTTGAAGTCTAATGATTGTTTAATTTGCTGTACAGAAACTTGTTTTTTGTTTGATGTAGTTCCACTTGCCTATTTTTGCTTTTAGTGTTATCCCCAAGAAAATCATTACCAAGACCATCATCAAGAAGCTTTTCCCCTAGACAAGCTGGTGCAGCCACTCTGGAAAACAGTATGGAGGTTCCTCAAAAAGTTGAAAATAGAGCTACCATACGACCCAGCAATTGCACTACTGGGTATTTACCCCAAAGATACAAATGGAGGGATCCGAAGGGGTATGTGCACCCCGATGTTTATAGCAGCAATGTCCACAATAGCCAAATATGGAAAGAGCCAAGATGTCCAGCAACAGATGAAAGGATAAAGAAGATGTGATACACACACACACACACACACACACACACACACACACACACACACATGTGATGGAATATTATGCAGCCATCAAAAAGAATGAAATCTTGCCATTTATAACAACATGGATGGCACTGGAGGGTATTATGCTGAGCAAAATAGGTCAATCAAAGAAAGACATGTATCATATGACCTCACTGATATGAGGAATTCTTAATCTCAGGAAACAAACTGAGGGTTGCTGGAGTGGGGGGTGGGAGGGATGGGGTGGCTGGGTGATAGACACTGGGAAGGGTATGTGCTAGGGTAAGCACTGTGAATTGTGTAAGACTGTTGAATCACAGACCTGTACCTCTGAAACAAATAATACATTATATGTTAAAAAAAAAAAAAGAAGAAGAAGAAGATAGCAGGAAGGGAAAAATGAAGGGGGGGAAACGGAGGGGGAGACGAACCATGAGAGACTATGGACTCTGAGAAACAAACTGAGGGTTCTAGAGGGGAGGGGTGTGGGGGGATGGGTTAGTCTGGTGATGGGTATTAAAGAGGGCACATACTGAATGGAGCACTGGGTGTTACATGCAAACAATGAATCATGGAACACTACATCAAAAACTAATGATGTAATGTATGGTGATTAACATAACATAATAAAAAAAATAATAAAAAAATAAGACACCCCCCCCAAAAAAAAGCAGCAGCAGCAGCTTTTCCCCTATTTTATCTTGTAGGAGTTTTATAGTTTTAGGTCTTACATTTATCTCTAGTCCATTTTGAGGTATTTTTTGTGTATGGTATAAGACTTTGTTTTGTTTTGATTTTTGGGTTTCGGGGTGGGTTTTTTGTTTTTTTGTTTTGTTTTGCTTTTGGGTTTTTTTGCATATAGATATGCAGTATTCCCAACACTGTTTCTTAAATTTCCCCATTGTGGGGGTGCCTAGGTGGCTCAGTCAGTTAAGCGTCTGTCTTTGGCTCAGGTCATGATCTTGGGATCGAGTCCTGCATCAGGCTCCCTGCTCAGCGGGGAGCCTGCTTCTCCCTCTGCCTCTGCCTCGCCCTCGTGCACACTCTCTCTCTCACTCTCTCTCAAATATATAAATAAAATCTTTAAAAAAAAATTTCCCCACTGTGTATTGCACTCTTGACAAAAATCAACTGACCATGTGGGTTTATTTCTGGGCTATCTAGTTTACTCCATTGTACTACATGACTGTATTTATGTGTGTACTACACTGTTTTAATTACAGCAGCTTTGTAATATATTTCGAAATCAGGAAGTATGAAGCCTCCAAGTTTGTTCTTTTTCAAGATCATTTGGGCTATTCTGTATCTTCTGTGGTTGGTCCCTATGAATTTTAGGATTGTTTTTTTCTATTTCTACAAAAAATGCCATTGGGATTTTGATGGGGATAACAATGAATCTGTAGATTGCTTTGGGTAGTCTGGACATTTTAACAGATGAAGTCCTCCAATCCATGAACATAGGATGTCTTTCTATTTATTTGTGTCTCTTTTCATCTCTTTCATCAAAGATGAAAGTTTTCAGTGTACACATCTTTTACCTTCCTGGTTAAGTTTATTCTTAAATATTTTATTCTGTTTGATGCTACTGTAAATGGAATTTTTTTTCTCAATTTTCTTTTCAGATGTTAGTGTATAGAAACACAACTGATTTGTATATTGATTTTATATCCTGCAACTTAATTTGCAGATTAGTCCTAAAAGGAATGTAAAATGGTGTAGCAGCTATGGAAAATAGTATGGGGGTCCATAAATACTGAAAATAGTACTACCATATGATCCAGCAATCCCACTCCCGGGTATAAATCCAAAATAGTTGAAATCAGGATCTCGAAGAGATATCTGCACTGCCATGTTCACTGCAGCATGATTCACAACAGCCAAGAAGTGGAAACAACCCAACTGTCCATTGACAGATGAATGAATTTTAAAATGTGGTACATACACACAGTGGAATAACATTCGGCTTTAAAAAAAGAAGGAAATTCTGCCATTTGCAACAATGTGGATAAACCTTGAGGGCATTATGCTAAGTTAAATAAGCCAGTCACAGAAGGACAGACACTGCATAATTCATTTATATGAAGTATCTAATAGAACAGTGGTTGCCAGGGATGGCAGGCAAGGGAAATGGGGAGGTATTTTTCAATGGAAAAGTTTCAGTTATCCTAGATAAATGAGTTCTAGATATCTGCTGACAAAATCATGTCTATAGCTACTAATATAGTATTATGTACTTTAAAATTTGTTAAAAGGGAAGGTTTCATATAAAATGTTCTTTTTTTAAAAGATGTATTTATTTATTTGAGACAGAGCAAGAGAGACAGAGAGAGAACATGCAGAAAGGGAGAAGCAGACTCCCCACCGAGCAGAGAGCCCTACCCAGGGCTCAATCCCAGGACCCTGAGATCATCACCTGAGCGGAAGGCAGATGCTTAACCAACTGAGCCACCCAGGTGCCCTTCATATTAAATGTTCGTAACATCAAAAACATGGGGGAGGGGAAATGAAGGGACACAAGGAAACTTTAGAAAGTGTTGGATATGTCTATTCCCTGACTGTCATGATAATATTATGGGTGTTTGCAAATATGCAGTCATTAAACTATACACATTAAACGTGCCGTTTTTGTATATCAATTATACCTCAATAAAGCTATTTAAAAAAAAAAAAGACACCAGAGACTAAGATCTATGGAGGATCTTATTTTCTAGGTTCTTACTTTTTACTCTCCTCTAAGTCTCACTTTCTAAGTATCCTCTTCTTTCTTGAAATCCACCCCAGATACTACATGTCAAATTTGATGTCCTTGGTTGACCATATGATTCACACTCTCCACCAAGTGCTACATTGAGGCTACTTTGTTTACCAGCCAACCCTCCCCCAAGTATCACTTCTACTTCATTTGAACCAAAAAGATAGAAAGAGCTTCAACAACTACTTGGATTGATATCTGAATTTCCAATTTTTGCTTTACATGATTTCCTTTAATGATTATCCATACAAAGTTTTCACTGCCCATTTGTATTTTCAGTTAATTACAAAACACTGCCCAATTTTACTATTTCTTTCCAGATGATGTTTTCAAATTAAGGTTCCACTAATTTAGCAAGGACTATTGCTAAATATACTCTCATCCTCTGTTTAATTTTTTAAAAATTTTTCAAGGCATTTTTAATTAATTTAAGATTGTTTTCTGTTTGATATGATCAGTTCTAAACATGAATGGAAAGGTGAAGGTTCTGGTGGGGTGAGACAAAGTGAAAATGAGTTAGGTTAGGAGAAGCAGCAAACAAGGAATTGCCCGAATGACAGGAACAAACAGTTAAAGCCGTTGCAAAATTTCTAGAAAGAACTGATGCAAACACAATAACTACCAATTCCAACCTGGTAATAAACATATTGTCTACTGATATTTTCCTTTAATATTTATAAAAAAAATATATACTCCTTACATATCACCATATTTTGCATATGTTAAGTTTACTGAAACTTTTCCTTCTTCCCAAGATGACCATGATTTTTAAATATTTTATAGGAGATATGAAATATTAAGCTGCATCTTCTGACATTAGTCTTTGCCAAGGGAGATAACTTCTATAGAATTTAATTTTAAATGCATATTTGCAACGTTTCAATTTATAATTTGATTTTCTTTCTGCAGGTCCAGCACTATGGAGCAATGGACTGTTGATGATGAGGATATCCGAAAACAATACAAATTTAATTAAGCATCATGCTCAAGAAGTATGGCAAAAATGACTTTGGAACTTCAAAGTCTCTATGAGAAAATAAAAGGAGAGTTCAACTTACATCTACAGAAACAGGTTTAATTAGCTAGTTTGTGAAAGTATAGATCACACATTTAATTACACATGTTCACTGACAGCAGAGATTTTAGCAATCAAACAACCAGAACTCAAAAGCAATAACTGAAATAACTGAAACTACCTCAATCACCACATAATTACCCAACACTGGAAGGAATGCCACAAGACTGAAGGTCCCAGTTTTAAAATTAATTTAGTTTTCTTACTGTTAAGAAGTTTTTTTTTTCTTTTTTAGGGAATATTTATTGAATGTATGTGAAGAATGTTAACTTATAAGAATGCAAAGAGGATACTTCATTCATTTATCCAATTGACAAATACCGATTGATTACTGAGTAGATGCAAGGCATTTGCATTTTTTATTGTTGCATAACAAATTATCATAAATTTGGCAGGCTTAATACACACACACTTATTATCTCACAATTTCTTTAGATCAGGAATCCCAGCATGGGTCCTCTGCTTCACACGGTTGCAATCAAGATATAGTGCTGGGGTCTCATCTGAAGCTTGACTGGGGAAGGATCTGTTTGCAAGCTCATGTGGTTATCAACAGGAGTAAAATCCTTAAACTGTCCGATGAAGGCCTTAGCAATGTGTTGGCTATCAGTCAGAGATCACCCTTATTTCCTTGTCACATGGGTCTATCCATATGGCAACGTGCTTCATCAAAACCAGCAAGGGAGTCAATAGTCAAAGCCTGCCAGCAAGATGGAAGTTATAACCTTCTATAATATAGTCATAGAAACAACATCATATCACCTTTACAATATTCTATTGGTTAGAAGCAAGTCACAGGTCCTATTTACAATCATGGTGAGTGGATCAAAATACTATGAAGCAGGACAGCCCTCTTAGGGTCTGTCTATGACAGCACTGTTTCAGGTGCTGGAAAAGAGTATTGAATAAGAAAGCCAAGATACCTATTCTTATGGCAAATAAAAAATATGACAAAAAATGCAAGTAACACATTAGTAGCCTTTTTCTTATCCTTATCACTTTGGGTTGATAATAATTTTATGTACATAGTGACTTTGCTGTCTGTGTTTATATGATGAACTGAAAGCTATGAGAAAATTAACTATGAGATTATTAAAGTTATGCAAACATGAAGTAATGAGTTTCCATTTTGGCCTGGGATCAGTGGAATGAAAAGGAACCTGCAAATGTAGAAGATACTGGTGAGTGGCTGCCCTTAGAAAAGGGGAGTAAAAGAGAAGAAGGCAATAAGGGTGGATTCAAAGCTTTCAGCCTTAGCAATTGGGAGAATAATGATGTTTCTATAAACATACCCTAAAAGGAAACTTATTCGGAAAGAAAAATAATGAATTCATTTTAGACATAATAGATTGAAGGTAAAATAAAAACTTCAGGTGCAAATGTTCTGCAAAAAGTGAGAGAGGCAGAACTAAGTTTCAGAGAGATCAGAAATAGAAAACTGCCCTCCAAAAATAGTTACGCTTTGTCTGAATGGAAAAATCCATCCCATCAAACTTTAAGAGTACGTAATGGGAATGATATTTCTTTAAAAAGGAATAATATATTTTGGTGTTAGAAGAATCTTCAAGAATTATCTTGGTTTTATCTGCTTCAAATCTGAAACATGAAAAACCTGAGATCTTGAGACCTCTTTTTATACCCTGTATCTTTCCAGCTCTGTGCCTTTATCACTGACAGCCCTCCTGGCACACATTCTTCTCCCTTTACCCTGCCTAAATACTGAGCAGGGGTTCAACACTTTAGTACTAGCTCTGGTACTAATTAGTCGTCACAAAACATAGGCAAGTTGCTTTACTCCTCTGAGTCACACATCCTTTCTACAAATGGGAATCATAACATGCGTGCTACCAAATTTACTGAGTTTTCATTAATATAAATTGCCTACTGATATGAACAGTTGTGATAAATTAAAATGGAACTATTATTATTAATAATATTATTATTAAAGATTCTGGCGATTATACTATTTTTGCCTCTAATGTTTGTTATAAATGTTTCAAAGTACTGAATTTCAAACTGTTTCATATTTAGCTCTTTTAAGAGAGACTTCAAGTTTTAAGGGAAAAGATAATAGAAATAACAACTTTTAAGTATAACACTTTTAAATATTGTGATTCTCTCTCTCCCTCTCCCCATACCCCTCTCCCTTACTCTCTCTCTCTAAAATAAATAATCTTTAAAATATAAAAATAAATAAATAATAAAATAAATAATATTTAGATAACCAAGGCAACCATGCCCTTAATTATTTTGATGATTCAGGAAAATTTTTATTTTTTGTGGGGTTTTTTTGTTGTTGTTGCTGTTATCTAGAATATTTCATACATATGGACTCAGCCTAAGATGAGTTAGGAGGATGTGGAAACCAACACTAAGAGTGTTAGCAGGAAGTCTTTGGGCTCACAAGTGGTAACATTTTTCCTTTTATTTTCCTAACTTTGCTATACAATTTGCTTTATTTTTTCCTTTGGCATATTTTGAAGCTGCAGGATATTGTAACTTTCTATAGGGCCCCAGTTCAGTGGGCATGAACTGCAGCTTAAACTCCTAGCACCTGGCTGAAGGACAGTTATAGCCAGATCTAAGAGGAGTATACAGACTGAAGTGGAGCTCAAGAAAGGCTGAACCACCCACGGAGAGAGGGAAAACTAGAAGGGAGAACTGTGAGTTCTATCAGCTGTACCCTCCAGCTACAGCTTATCAGCCTACCAGCCAAGCAAACTGAAACCAGGGAGGAAAGAAGACCCTGTGCCAGAGAGCAAAGGAACCAGATCACATTATCCCCAAATTCTCTAAGTCTTTCTGTTCTCCACAACATCATGTAAGTCATATTTCTACCCCCCAAAACTCAGCCACCATCTTGGGAGAGAAGCTGCAGTTGTACAGAAGAACTAAAATCTGAAAGCCTGAGCATTCTTTCCTAGGAGTGCTGAACAAAATCTGTAGGGACTGTATGTCTAACTTGTAGGAAGAGATGATATGTGAAACAGAAAATGATTACAAGACCCGCCTCAGCCCCCACCACCTTCCAACTAAACAATGTGTTGAAAGAGAAAGTAAATTAATTACTGATACAGAAAAGAAGCTACGGTTTTTCCAAACATCTTAGCTATGGTATGAGCCAAATTTGGAGATCTAAGTACATGGGTTTTAGCCACCAAAATAAAGCATGTCTAGAGGTTGCCTATTTCTTCCCAGCCCAGATACATTTTAAGATAGTAAAGGAAATAAAAATTGGCTTTCTGAAATCTTCCACTAGCAGAACAGAGCTTAACCCAAGTGAAATTTAAGGTCACAGCTGGTTTGGTTTGAAGAGCCCCTTTTCCCAGTTACAGGGACAGAAATTCCACACCTAGCTTCATGTCTTGGATTAAAGGGAAGAAAAATGAAATAAGAATTACAGTGATTTTAATGTATTCTAAGCTCGGTTCTGGGTGATTAAAATAGAAGAGCACAGCAGCTAAGGTTATTTATGGAGCCCCTACTTAGTGCTGTACATCGTGTGCAATATATACATTATCTCATTTAATCTTCATATTTCACACCAACCCAGAAGGTATTTATCTCCATTTTACAGATGAAGACACTTGGGATTAGAGAAGATCAAAAACTTATCAAAAACCACAAGTATATTAAGTGGTAAAGCAGAAATAAAAATCCATGTCCTCTCATATCAAAACTAATGTCCTTTTCATCAACCCAATTAATCTTGTAGAAGCACTTAAATTGTAAATACCTCTTTAAAGGTATTTCTCCATAATTTCCTACCAATAATAACTTAGAAAATTCTGGATGAACACAACAGAATCAGAATTCCTGAAGCAAGCCATCTGAGGAAAGGTACCAGTGAAGGGAGAACTGGGCACTAAAGAAAACCCATTGTTACTACAAAATTTCCTATAGCACAAGCTCAATCTATACTGCCTACAACAGTGCCAGGAATATAGTGAATGCTGAATAAACTCTTGCTAATTAAATAGTTATCACTTCTCTGATGTTCTTGTTCTCACTTGCTCAACGCCACATCTTCCATGCAATTAACCTAACTAGACTACAAACATGGTGCTGCTCTCTTACCAGGAATGATTAAAGAGAACTGACACCAATGCCAACACCAATTTATATAAATGAAAATGGGTTCTGGAAATTACATTCCAATTGCGACTCTTGGACCCTTGCCCATTTGGTTCTGTATTTTACTAGGTGTGTATCTCCTGCGGGATAGAACTCTCATCTACCCTCCATCACTATGATAAATTAGGATAATTAGATGCATGTTCACCTTGAATAGACTGTGAAAATGCTTCCCCTGGAAGAGCTTAACTTCAAATAATTTTATTCTATTGAAAACTGCACGTGTAAACATTTGTGCAGGATACCTACAAGACTACAAGGCAAGTTCAAATTCTAGCCTCAGGCAACTAAACTGATGAAAAGAGGCATAGAAACTGGAAACAGTTAAAAGAATAAAGCAACAGTAAAGGAAGAAATTATAATAAACCTGTAACAAGGGCCTGTAAGTTTTCTTGGTGGAACAACTCTGATTGGACATAGGCAGGAGAGGAACTGTTCTATAAGTAATGAAGCACTAGGGGCTTGTGTTGGATTTTTCCAGTTTCCTTTACGATGACTCCATCACTGAGCCAAATGCATACTCATAATGACAGACCCATAGTTACTTTGCCGTATCTCACTGTCCCAGGGCATGGCTCAAACCTCATCCTCCTATACTTTTAGTCAAGAAAGGCATAAGGAGTTAGCCTCTCAGGAACATCTGCATACTGAAGAGTTCACTTAAAAAGAGTCTAGTGTTTTAGTGATCCAAATGGGTGGATCATTTTAGTAGAATTCTTAAATTCTAGCAGAAATTCTAAATTGAGTAAAATTCTTAAATTCAGGAAAAGATATCATGAAGAAAATGGTACAAATAGGTGGAAGATCAGGTATGTCTTAATAGAGCCAGGCTGTGCAGCTAAACAAAATGGTGATCAAACCTTGTCTCAAGCACTTACTGACTGCATAGCTTTGGGCAACATCAATAAATGAGCAAAAATCATCAGGCACAAAGTTGGCAATTATACACTGTAGTTACAAACAATATCATTAAGATACACAGCAGTGTCTGGCAGGCTGTCTTTGCTCAGTAAATGTTAGTTTAGTCAGAATCTACATTCCACAGAACCAACTCATAAGAGCATCCCTGGTGCCTGATTATTTAGAATAAGAAAATATACTATTCATGCAACATAACAGAGTTAGACATTGTTCTTTTTTGTCTATGAAAGAAATCTGATTAAATTTTTCATAAGTTGCTCCTTTTAGTGTTGCAGTGATGGAATTTCTTGTAACAGTCAAGTCTGGGAAAAGATGAATATCAAAACTCAACCACTGAACCCTCTTCTACTATTTAAGAAAAGTGTCAACATAAGAAACTAAAAACATTAATTTTGCATAACCATATATGCAGGCCAGGTAGAATGGAGGAAAATAGAGCATTTTTTCCCCAGTTCTGATTTCACTAAATCCAGTGACTTTTTATCTTTTAAAGATAGAGTAGTGCCCTGGGAGTCTTATCACTTACTCTGCCAATTTGTGAAGAGAAAGCTTGTATTTTTGGTAGTGGGAACAGCTGATAAATTTGCTAAAGATCTTGATATCTCTACCAATTCTGAAGATACAAAGATGTGAAAAGAGAAAAGGAAACACACTTAACAAAAAGGACTTCTTTATCACATTACAGTAGCTTAGAGGTAAAGATAATAATATCCCCACGGTATAACATTGGGGTAGATAACTATGTTTCAGGTAAATTTAGATTGATGCTATCAGAGCTGTTATTTTTAGACTGGGCGGTGGGGGGGGGGGTGGAGAGAAGACTGTTGTATTTGAAAGAATGACTGTAAATAATACCTGGAGTCCAAGAGAGGAGAGGGATGACCCTGAGAGAGAAAAGGAGGCAGCACAGTTCCTGTAGATGCAATGGAGGCCAACAAGACTGAAGCCAAGAACAAATGACTTCATAATTCAACCTTTGACTGGCTGTCTTTGTGCTGGGATAAAGAGACATACACAAGATTGTTGCAGGGCCTCCATACCCCCAGAGACGTGGCCTGAATGTTTCTATATATGTATTTGTGAGGTAGGGGTGTGTGTGTGTGTGTGTGTGTGTGTGTGTGTGTGTGTGAAAAAGAGAGAGAAAGAGAGGTGGTGAGCATCAATCTATCAGGTTGGAGATAATCCTCCATGTACCTTTAGTGACCTCCTACTTGTATTCAAATCATAGTATATATTCCAATTTGACAATGATCACCTGACTTCTTTGTCTTCAGAACTCTCAGTCTTCACACCTGACAGGGCTGCTATTGTTCTTGGAGCTCTTGGGGCTTCCTAGTCTTTCTCATCCACATAAGTAAGATTTGCCATTTTGAGTACCTTTTTTTAAATTAATGCGTTGGTGACATTCTTTAAAAATATATTTTCTGGGCGCCTGGGTGGCTCAGTTGGTTAAGCGACTGCCTTCGGCTCAGGTCATGATCCCGGAGTCCCGGGATCGAGTCCCGCATCGGGCTCCCTGCTCGGCAGGGAGTCTGCTTCTCCCTCTGACCCTCCCCCCTCTCATGTGCTCTCTCTCTCTCAAATAAATAAAATCTTAAAATATACATATATATATATATTTTCTACCTCTCTAGTCTCTTAAATATAATATACTGAATATAACCTATGTCCTTTCTGATGACTGAGTCATTATAATGAGCACTCATTATAATACTGTAGAGATTGCTAAGGGACATAGAGCTATTAGCCCCTGCACTAAATGGCTCCTGTCTGTTGCACACTGCTTTTTTTTTGGTATCTATTTTATAACTGCCTTTTCTGTCAATATTAGGCTATAATTTGTCATTGTGTCACCCATATGAGTCATTGCTAGTTACTTAAATGCCTTGTAACCTGAGAAAAAAGACAAACTTTCTAAAAGTGTATGTTGAAAAGAGGCAATAAAATATAATGAGAATCTGAAGATCTCTTCTTACAGTAAGTGCCAGAAATTTAATGTATAAATTTTGTGGTATGATGGATAAAGTGTGACATAACTTAAATCTGAGATAATTCTTAAGGTTGAAGAAAGCCTAAGAAAATAAATATGACATTAGTTCAACAATACATTGATCTAAGCAATCTGTTTAAATATAGCAGGAAAAAAGCCCCAAGTATTCACAAAGATGTGATTATTACGCTGTGATCCACGGACGCTTTTTACTCTTACTCCTTTCAGAATATTTTGATTTGATAGAGGGGTGGCAGAATCTAGAGACCACTTGGGATTGGGGTAGGAGTGACCAAATCAATTCCATGGTTTTGCTCCTCCTAGGTTAGTGGTAGTCAGCAGTACTGAACTTGACTCACTCAGGAAGAATGGTGACCTTGAACATTACCAAGATTAGCACTAACACTGAAAGTAGATGTGGCAGGAGAAAGTGAAGTTTAGCAATGTCCAGGGGAAGGACCCAGGAGCAAGAATACTAATTAATTAATTAAACTAAATATTTATGTAAAACTTAATGTGTACTGGGCACTCTTCTAGATGCTGGAAATAGAGTGGAAAACAAACTAGACAAATATCCCTTCCCTCATGAAAATTACAGTTGAACGGACAATATTCAAGATAAGATGGATAAATCCCATCTATGTTGTAGGGGGACCCTACTTAACAGTTGGAGGTAGAATGAAAAGGGTCTAGCACCCTTGAAATCTAGGTTGGATATCCAAGTGACAACCCAGAAGGCTAGGTTTAAGGCAGGGTTTTGATATTAGAGCAGGATTAAACAACTATAGATATACATACACAAAGTTTCCCAGGGCTGTCATAACAAATTAGCACAAACTTGATGGCATAAACAACCTAAATATATTTTCTCACAATTCTGGAAGCCAGAAGTCTGAAAACAAAATGTGGGCAGGGCCATGCCCCTTCCAAAGGTTCTAAGCAAGAATCCATCCTTGCCTCTTCCAGCTTCTGGTGGCTCCAGACATTTCTTGACTCCCGGCTACATAACACTAATCCCTTTGCCCATCTTCAAATTACTTCCTCTTTTCTTCCTATGTCTCTCCTCTGGGTATCTTTTATAAGGACACTTGTCATTGGATTTAGGGCCCACCCCACATCCAGGATAATCCCACCTCAAAATCCTTAATTTAATTACATGTAAATAACCTATTTCCACAAAAGGTCATATTCACACATTCCAGGTGTACTTATCTTTTTGGGGGACTACTATTCAACACACTATATTATATTAATGAAAATTCCTGAGACCATAAAATTCTTTGTAAATACCTGATTTTCTCATTGCATTATTACTATTTCTATTTTTATCATCTTCACTAGTCTCAGCTCCTGAAAGGCAAATATGATATTCATTTACACCTTTTCATCCCCAAATCCTACCTCGGTCCTTCACACATATAGATACTTAATTTATTATAAATATGCCAATAAATTAGTGAGTTTTCCACATAAACTCTTTATTAGAGTTAGAGGTTTTTGGATGTAAGCAAACAAAATTGATTTTAGCTAATCGAAAACGGAGGAAATAACAAATTGGATTGGGGTAGTTCCCAGAATCAAAGAAATAGCTAAAGAACCAGGTTTAAAAAAGAGAAAGACCCAAGGCAGCACTGGGAATCCGGATAGTATGTGCCAGTGCACAATTTCCTCAGGGAGCTGTGCTGGCACTATGCTGTCCAAAACAGGAAATACTACAAAAAGTTAGCTATTTAAATTTTCATTAATTAAAATTAACTAAAACTAAAACTTAGTTATTTGGTTATAGTAGCCACACTTCAAGTGCTCAGTCAGGTCTCATGTGACTAGCAGCTATCATATTCAATAGCACAGATGTATAATATTTCCATGATAGCAGAAATATCTTTTGGAAAGCACTGTGCTAGAAAGAATCAGCCTCTTACATGAATCAACTCCATCCATTTTTCCATCCCGTGTCATGCAACTGAAAATTAAAATTCTGGAGAGAACTTCTTTGGCTGAGCCTGAGTTATGCATCGACCATTTTATGAGGATTGTACAGAACACATCAATGGAGAGCAATATCCAGACTACACATAATATAGAAGACATAATTTCTCCAAAGGGAATTGCAGCTCTAATATTAGAAGAAGCAGGAGTGGAATCTGGGTGACAAAGAAAGAAAAATGTGTACTATATATACCTAGTCTTTCATGTTCATATACTCACTGTAATTTTAATATGAGAATAAAGATGGCATTGCCAGATATTCTTCATTTGTCAGTTAGCTAATTACAACAGAAGGCAACCTCTTTAAAACACCCGTTCCCTAGACAGGCATCTGGGCTGGGGTATGCAGAGCTATTTGATGACATGCCAAAAATCCTGTCAGGTCGGGCAGAAACAGAAAGAGCCTTGCAACCCTTTGCCTGGTCTCTTTATGTGTGAATTATACTTTCCTTTAAGCCCAGTCTGGTGATAAAGGAATTGAAAATTCTTATCAAGTTTGGCAAGGCTAGCATTGAGGGCTTCAAAGGGTCACTTTTTATTATGCAGTAGCCTTCAGCTTAAGCAGGGAAGGAGGAGGGAAAAAGGTTTTTTTATCAGGACATAGCACCACCAATACATTCATTTTCACTACACAAACTGCCTTTGTTCAATATTTCTAGCTTGATTTATGATTGCAGATCATATCTCATAGTTCCTTGTGGTCTGATGGTACCATGCATGCAGGAAACAATATCTAAACCGTAAACTGGCTGCAGCATGAATTTCACAGTCAATCTACCAAAAATTCAGCACATCTCTCTCTACCAAGGTTTGGACGAGAAAAAAGCAGTCATCCAAGGCATGAAAATACTAATCAGAAATGGAGATTGGGCTGGGAACCAAGAGCCTGCACTTTGGGAATAAATGAAACAATAAATGAATGGTAATTATTCACTGTCATGAAGGTCACCAAGTTAGATGTTAACTCTCAGTTTTTGCTTTCTATGCTAATTTTGGAGCCTTTCATGTTGAGGAGAGGTTCATATTTGCTAGCTGTTTGCAGCTATTATGATGTGCTCTTCATCAATGTTACAGAGTGGAAATAATGTCTATTCTATATTTGGCTCTATGGGACAGGCCTAAAATTAGCACTGGAAAATCACCCCTGGACTCAGTAGAACTGATGAAGATGTCTATTTTCAGGGAATACCATAGCTAGAGGAAAGCTTTCTTGTGTAAAGAAATAAATAGCAGTGTACTGCTGAAGACAGCTTAAGGACAAAATCAAAAAGTCAAAGAAAAAAGGACCCACATCCACTGGGCCACAGAAAACCAGAGTAGGATGCTTCTGAAAAAAAAAAATCATTACTCTTCCCAGTCCCCCACACACCATAATCTCACATTATCCCACTTAGGGGTGAAGGGGTTTTACAGAAAATTATTTAGCATACATTTACCGCACAAGGGACTATAAGGTCCAAAATCCCTGGTCAGGTTTGCAGAGGAGTGATTTGTAACTCAGTCCTTAAATGGGTTTCACTACCAGTCTCCTTCTTCATGGTCTCTAAGACCCAGGTATGGCATAAAGAGAACATAGGCATCATTTCTTACATCTCAGAATGAACCGCCTGTGAGCCAGATGTGGAAATACAGAGTTGATTCCAGAACAAGATAGTTTTTCAGCCCTAGCACCCCTGGGAAGTTGTACAGTAGAAAAGCTTTTACTTTCTAACATTTTCAGTATCTTATATTTATTTTTATTATTTTGATTTTGCTTCATTACACCAATTGTGGTGGCTACCTTTGTCTATTATGACTGTTATCTAGCTCAGCTTTCCCAAAGACCCATGAAGAGCCTCTTCTTCATTATATATGCCCCAAAGGTAAATCCACTTAAAAATGAGTTTTAACAAGCAATTCTTACCCTGACAAATAGTTCTCTCCTCTTGTTACTGGGAAAGATAAACCAGAGTAGAGCAAATCTAAATAGGATGTTAAAATGGGATGTTTCTGATTGCCTGCTCTGGGTACATTTTGGAAATGTGCCTTCATTACGGAAAGTGTCAGCACTACTGACGAAAGTAGCTTTCACTCTCTGACACATGCTAATTCCTGGGATCATGACTTCCAGACTGTTGGCTCAGTGCTCTCTGCTTCTAACACTCCCCACAAGAAGTTACTAGCACAATTACAGGGTGTGGTAGTTTATTCTATCAGAATTTTGCTGGCTATCTTTAAGAAATATCCAAATAAAATATTTTAGTTTAAAAAGTAAGAACCAATGGCAAATCATTTCCATTCATTTATTTTCCCAATACCTAAGGAGAAAGAGAAAGGAAGAGCAGAAAGGAAAATCAAAAGTAACTGACAACTGGGTCAGGAATGTGACATACGTTGTCTTTTTCATCCTCCCAGCAACTATTAAACCCATTTTACAAATGAGGAACCTGAAGTTTTGCAAGGTTAACTCACTTGCTATGAAACATAACTAATATGATTACTACAACAGGCTTTTCACAATTTTTGCTGCCTAAAATTCTGGAAAGTAGAACTCTGGACTTTCTGGCAGGTTGAATGTGGGGACTGAGAAGGAGGACATGAAGGAAGAACTCAGGGAAGCATTTCCAAAGGGCCTCATGTTGTCAGGATGTGAGTAGATGTCATGCACACATACAAGAAGAGTTGTCTTCAAATGAGTTTGGACTTTATCAAGATTTCTTGGGCTTGAAATGCTAATGTAACTATGACTTTCCAAGAAAGTGATGGTGTATGTAGGGTTTCAAAACGTATACTACCTTAGATCACAGAGGATCTCAAAGGCTCAGTGTTATATAGTTCTACTCTGAAAACCCCTGTACTAAGTTGCCCAGAAATTGTGCTCATTAAAACATACACAAAGAAAACAATTCAAATGTTAGCTTGGGGTAAAAGGCAAACTTACTGTCTTCTTTAAAGCAAAAAAAAAAAAAAAAAAGGTTTTCCTAAATTTTTATTAAGTTTTCAACTGCGACTTTTAACAACTATGATAGTAATTAGGAAGTTTCTAAATATCCCAGCTCTCCATTTTTCTGGATGTATGGAGGGAAATACAACCCTGCTCACTTGAAGCTAGGTATAATTGTGTAATTTGACTAATGGCATGGAGGAATTAGCAGTGTGTCCCACTCGAGTCAGAAGCTTTCAAAATCTGTATGGGCTTTGTCATGTTCTCTTTTCCTGTGATGATGACTGGCCATGAGTCATAACAAAACTTCCTTCTTGGCTTGATGTTCCAGATTGAAGAAAAGAGCCCCCGGCCAACACTTGATGGACAAGTATTAGATAGATAGACAGACAGACAGACAGACAGACAGATAGATAGATAGATAGATAGATAGTTCTGAGTCACTGAAATTTAGACTATCCGATGAATATAACTTAGGTAGCATGCCATAGTATGAAAACGTCACACAGCAAATAAGAAATGACAGTATCAAGCTTTCATTGTTATTTGCCAACTTGGTGAATAGTTGCAAAATTCATTCAACCCTCTTCAGAGTCTCTGTTTGGGAAATTAATAAATGCCTTACTCATAGAATTGTTCTGAGAATCAAATGAGAATATCTAAGGTGTAATTTGTAAGCTATAAAGCACATTACTTGTAAAAGGTCTTATTATTTTTTAAGATTATTTATTTATTTATTTGACAGAGAGAGAGACAGTGAGAGAGGGAACACAAGCAGAGGGAGTGGGAGAGAGAGAAGCAGACTCCCCGCTGAGCATGGAGCCAGAAGCAGGGCTCAATCCCAGGACTCTGGGATCAGGACCCGAGCCGAAGGCAGACGCCTAACGACTGAGCCACCCACGTGCCCCATAAAAGGTCTTATTCTTTTTTAAGTTTTAGATGTGATGAAAAATCTATAAACAATTAATATCATATTCTATTTATATTTTTGTGGTTCTTATCAATTTTAATATTAGCGGCCAGAGGACATAATTTACACCCTTATTTTAGTTTACCTATGTTCTATTTGTCTCAGACCTTAATAGGAATCAATCATATTATTTAGTTACCTTCAACTACAGCAAATATAAATGCCATTTATACTTATTTAACCTTATCTGGCTACTAATTATTAAATTATAAAGGCACAAAATGATCATAAAAAGAACTTGTATGTTCCAAATATATCTTTATCTTTATTCTAAGTTCAACTCATTTTCCTAATTCCCACTATACACTGATTGTAAGTAAATTTCCCTTAATAGCTGCATTCACTAAGAAACAAAGCTAAAGAAGAGGATTGATAGGAAGTAGGAAATGCATGGCTCTGACTGTCCAGAGTAGCCACAAGGCTATCTAATCAACACTTTACTAAAGTGGAAGGAACAAACTAATAATGAAATAAGTATTTCTACAGGGAGTGCTTTACTGTCAGGAAGAACTCAGTCATGTTCCCTTCAGAACTACCTCCTTCATAGTCTCTCCAACGCTTCTCTATTCTGGGTCTTCTGTATCACTTGGCCTGGAACACTGTAATGTACCCTAATGGGACTTCTTATCTTCAATCACTTCCTTCCAAATATGTCCACATTTGTTCCAGTTATCTTTTTGTTCCATTAAAATATGATAGCCATGTTACTTTCTTCCTCAAAAGAATTTAATGGCCCCAAAACATTTAATTGCAGAGGGACTAGAACCTACCTAATCAGCCTAGCACTTCAGATCTTGCCTGTCTGGGTAAATAGGGTGAAAAGTAATTCAACTCCATCTTACCGATGTATGGACAGCTCCTTACTCCATCCTTGAATTCAGTAGCACTGTTAAAAATTTAACTTTAATGCACACCTCTAATCCATGAGGATTGAGGCTATCATGTGCATAGCTGGACCACTTCTCTCTGCCAGGGAGGTTGACAGGAATTGGCTGATGGACAGTGTTTGCTGCCCTGCCCTCCCACTAATATTCCTCTGACCCCCTCTGAGAACTTGAATAAAGGCATCAGAATCCATTATATCATGAACAGAATGTCAATTTCAGAAGCCCAATCCTTTCTTGGATCTAAACTTACCCACAGACAACCAAAAAAAAAAAGAGGAAGTATTTCTTCCAGGTCTGGGAAATATGAATTCCTAAGGAAGAAAATAGTATTGCAAGTCCCATAATCCTATGTATATTGCTTTTAAAATTTGATAGAGGCCTTAAAATGATACACGACAGTCTGATCAAACTTGCAAAAAATGCAGAATCCTTAATAGAGTCAATTATGCAAATTGCCTGCTAATGAAGTTTAATGTTTGAACATGTCCAAAGAAAGAAGTTGCTTGCTACTCAGTTCCATCCCTGCTATCTGGCTCCCAAGTAGTTCCACCCAATGCAAAGCACTGAAGGAAGATCAGATGGTGAGAGGAAGGGAGAATACACTGTATTTCTTCTGCTCTCTCTTTTTGCCTCCTGTAGTATGTTTCTACAGTGACTATATCATTTCCATGGGTCCTTGATAGTCCCAGCTTCTATGACTCAGGTCCCATCAGCTAAACCTCATCCCAATTGAGTTTTCTGGCTCTCACCAGATGAACCTCACTTCTAAATTCTGAAAAAGTATCCTCCTAGCCCTAGAAATGGTAGCTACTTCCTCAGTAACACTTCATTTGGGTTCTCCATTTTTGTGATCACTTATGTAATCTATTAACTGTTTTAAATTCCCTTTTATTAAAATACATAGAATGGTTTTAATGCCTTGGGCGTACCCTGACTGATACAAAGAACATCCATTAAAAAAAAAAAAAAATCAGCCTCAAAAACAAACAAGATTGGCATAGAAGAAATCAGTATCAGAGTCAGAGTGACCATTCAGGCAAATATTCAGGGATGTGGCCTCTCTTATCCTAATGGCAGCCCTTCTATAAAGAAATGGGTGAAGCAGGCATTCACACTCTCCTTGTCTAGATTCAGTAATGCTTTTAAGCTATCCTCACATTATAATTTTGAAGCTCATGTAGTTTTGTCTACACAAAGTATACTAACCAGTGGACACAAATGTCCTATCCTGGTAATGCTTTATTTTCATTTTATGTATTTTTTAAAGATTTTATTTATTTATTTGACAGAGAGAGCTACAGAGGGAACCCAAGCAGGGGGAGTGGGAAAGGGAGAAGCAGGCTCCCCGCTGAGCAGGGAGCCTGATGTGGGGCTCGATCCCAGGACTCCGGGATCATGACCTGAGCTGAAGGCAGACGCCTAACGACTGAGCCACCCAGATGACCCTATTTTCATTTTAAATTTTTTAAAAATCCTTCAAGTTTCAACCATTAGAATCTGAAAGACTGGTAAATGTGAGACTGCCCATGAAAGTTTGATATTCCTCTTCATATACCAGAACATCAGAATTCTGAACCCAAAGCCTAAAAACCCAAAGCCTAAAACACAGACAATTCCCCTAGCCAACAAATGCTTATCTAACTGACCAGCCAGCCTTCCACAGGCTCCAACCAGCTAGGATGCTGCAATGTGTTCCTTAACTAGAAATTCTCTAAGTGAAATGTGCCCTACTTCACTCACAGAGACGTTTTGAAAATAAAATGAGGGGCACCTGGGTGGCTCAGTCGTTAAGCGTCTGCCTTCGGCTCAGGTCATGATCCCAGGGTCCTGGGATCGAGCCCTGCATCAGACTCCCTGCTCTGTGGGAAGCCTGCTTCTCCCTTTCCCACTCCCCCTGCTTCTGTTCCCTCTCCTACTGTGTCTTTCTCTGTCAAATAAATAAATAAAATCTTTAAAAAAACAAAATAAAATGAGATTATACATGTAAAAACACTCTTTGAATATTACATAGTCATAAAAAAGGATGAGATCATGCCATTTGTGACAATATGGATGAAACTAGAGGGTATTATGCTAAGTGAAATAAGTCAGAATGAGAAAAAAAATACCATACGATTTCACTCATATGTGGAATCTAAAACAAAACAAAACAAAAATAAAAAACAAAAACCCACTGAGTAGAAAACAACAAAAAAAGCAGCAGCAGACCTATAAATACAGAGAACTGATGGTTGCCAGAGGGGAGGGGAGTGAGGGGATGGACAAAATGGGGAAGGAGAGTTAGAGATACAACCTTCCAGTTATGGAATGAGTAAGTCACAGGAATAAAACACACAGCATGAGGAATATAGTTAATGATACTGTAACAATGTTCTATAGTAACAGATAGTAGCTATACTTGAGCACAGCTTAACATATAGAGAAGTTGAATCACTATGCTGTATACCAGAAACTAAGTAACACTGTGTGTCAACTATACTCCAATAAAAATTTTTTTTAAAAATGCACTCTGAGTTACCAAAGATAATAACAGAAATCATAAAGAAGTGTGTTGACATTGACTTTTTCTTTGTTAACTTAAATCTCTTAACTAGATACATAATATAGAATAGCTAAAAGAGGGGTGCCTGGGTGGCACAGTTGGTCAAGCGACTGACTCTTGGTTTCAGCTCAGGTCCCAATCTCAGGGTTGTGAGACAGAGCCCCACATCAGGCTCTGCACTTGGTAGAGAGTCTGCTTGAGATTCTTTTTCCCTCTCCCTCTACCCCTCCCACTCATGCTCTCTCTCAAATAAATAATGCTTAAAAAAAAAAAAATATTTAAGGGGCGCCTGGGTGGCTCAGTCGTTAAGCGTCTGCCTTCGGCTCAGGTCATGATCCCAGGGTCCTGGGATCGAGCCCCGCATCGGGCTCCCTGCTCGGCGGGAAGCCTGCTTCTCCCTCTCCCACTCCCCCTGCTTGTGTTCCCTCTCTCGCTGTGTCTCTCTCTGTCAAATAAATAAAATCTTAAAAAAAAAAAAAATATTTGAAAGATATGGATATTCCAAGAAGAGTAGACGATAAGCTCACTGACCTAATTAGATTTCATTCCAACTTCACTTACTATAAGTCACAACATTGTTTTTTTTATTTTTGTATTTTATTTTTTAATTTAAATTTTTATTTTATTTAAATTCAATTAATTAACATGTAGTGTATTATTAGTTTCAGAGATACAGTTCAGTGACTCATCAGTTGTATATAACACCAGTGCCCATTACATCACGTGTTCTCCTTAATGCCCATCATGCAGTTACCGCATCCCCCTCCCCCACTCCCCTAAAGCAACCCTCGGTTTGTTCGCTATAGTTAAGAGTCTCTTTATGGTTTGTCTCCCTCTCTGATTTCATCTTATTTTATTTTTCCCTCCCTTCCCCTCTGATCCTCTGTTTTATTTCTTAAATACCACATATTAGTGAAATCATGTGATAACTATCTTTGATTGACTTATTTTGCTTAGCATAATATCCTCTAATTCCATCCACATTGTTGCAAATGGTAAGATTTCATTTTTTGATGGCTGAGTAGTATTCCATTGCACGTGTGTGTGTGTGTATATATATATATATATATATACCACATCTTCTTTATCCATTCATCTGTCGATGGACATCTGGGCTCTTTCTATAGTTTTGCTATTGTGGACATTGCTGCTATAAACAATGGAAGTAAAGGTACCCCTCCAGATCACTACATTTGTCTCTTCTGGATAAATACCTAGTAGTGCAGTTTCTGGGTTGTAAGGTAGCTCTATTTTTAACTTTTTGAGGAAGTTCCATACTGTTTTCCAGAGTGGCTGTACCAGCTTGCACTCCCACCAACAGTGTAAGAGGGTTCCCCTTTCTCTGCATCCTTGCCAACATCTGTCGTTTCCTGACTTATTAATTCTAGCCATTCTGACTGGTGTGAGGTGGTATCTCATTGTGGTTTTGATTTGTATTTCCCTGATGCCGAGTGATGTTGAGCATTTTTTCATGTGTCTGTTGGCCATTTGTATGTCTTCTTTGGAGAAATGTCTGTTCATGTCTTCTGCACAATTTCTTGACTGGATTATTTGTTCTTTGGGTGCTGAGTCAAAGCCAGAACATTAATTGTAACATTAGGGTAGGAGTATATTTAAAAAAAAAAAAGGAAGAGCATATTAAATATAAGAAGAACTATATTAAAGTCCAATTTGGCATCCTACAGAATACAAGTGACTTAGGATAGTATGTGGACATATAAAACTTGTTATTAAGTTTCCGTAGAGAATAAAGAGTTTTATGGAGAAAAAAAATGTAAATAGAAAAAATATATAAATCCATATCAATTAATTACAAAGCTATAAATATTTATTGGTTACTTCAAATACATGATAAGCAAACAGAAACAGAAACACAAAGTGTACTTTCAAGGAATTCAGTGTAATAAGGAAGATAAATATAAATACAAGTGATTATATGGCAATATGAGAAGGACAATAATAAAAAAATAAGTACAAGATATAGAAGAAGGACAGAAAAGTGAATGATTACATTTACTTTGGGATTTCAAGGAACATCTTCAGAGGATATAATGCCAGGCCATGATTTTGATGAATTGGTTGGCTTTCTCAGGTAGATGGATAGTAGAGAAGGGAGAATTCCACATAGAGAAAAAAGGTATACAAAGGCATAAAAGTATGAAATCACATGGCACTTTCAGGGAATTATAAGTAGATCCATATATGGGGAACAGAGTTTGTGTATATAGTAATACAAGAAGGGAAATGAGCGAGACAGAGAGGTTGCAGGGGTCACAACATGAGTGGCTGAATATTAAAAGCCAGTAAACTGGGCGCCTGGGTGGCTCAGTTGGTTAAGCGACTGCCTTCGGCTCAGGTCATGATCCTGGAGTCCCTGAATCGAGTCCCGCATCGGGCTCCCTGCTTGGCAGGGAGTCTCCTCCCTCTGACCCTCCCGACCCTCCCCCTCTCATGTGCTCTCTCTCTCAGTCTCTCTCTCTCAAATAAATAAATAAAATCTTTAAAAAAAAAAAAAGCCAGTAAACTTTTGCCTTCTATGTTTAGGCAATCAGATGCCACAAGGTTCTACATAGTGGAACAATATCAGATTAGTGTGTTAAAAAGGTGACTTTAACGACTATGTAGAGAATGGACTGGGGTGAAAAGTAATAAGGGGCAACATAACTAGTTACACATATCCAATAAATTTGAATAATGCACACCCAAAGCTTTTACTCATGGTAGGAAACTTATGACCTCAATCAACTGGGCACCCGAAGAGGGACCACAGGTTAAAGAGTAGAAATTCTGCCTCCCCGGCATCACCCTGCATGTCGGAATTCTAAGCCTCTTCTTCCCTTCTTCGCTGTATCTGCCATTAAACTAGATCCATTTTCATTCCTCTGAGGCAAAAGCATTGCCATAATCCAACTAATGTCATGTCCAGATATGAAATGGGATAAACCCAACCAGGCACACCCAGGACTTTGGTGTACCTCTGCCAAGCATATGGAGAGGACAGGAGACAGAGGGTGGACAGAAGTGATGTTGGAAAAAGCAATGAATGAAGAAAGTTGCTTATTTCACAGTTAAGAATGAATAGCAAGAGGTTAATGTGAGTCCCTCTTGGCAAGAACATGTGCATCCCTAGTTACACCCATGGTGTGTGGCACATAGCAGTATTTCAATAAATGTGGAAAGGAAGAAAAGACTGATAAAAATGAGAATGAGAGAGTGGGAAGGAGGTAGGAAGGAAAGAGAGAAGGAAAAGGGGAGGGACGGAAGAAGAAAAAGGAGGAGGGAGGGAATAAAAAAAGGAAGAACAGGAGGGAGGGAGACAAAGAAGAGGAAAGGAAGTGAAATAAAAGGAAAATATCACTTGGGGGATTTACAATCATTCTGGCAAAATACATTATCTAAATTCATAAAGGGACAAATTCTGAGAACTAAAAAATCTAAACAGGCTTCATTTTACTTATAAAATCATGATTAAAATCAGATTATTTTTCTCAAGTCTAAGGTTTCCATGATAAACATAGATGTTGACAGTTTAGCCCTCAGGGAAATTCAGGAAGCCAGGAATTGCTCACTCAGCTGTGACACCAATGACAAAGATCTAAAAAGACTAGAACATTTGGTGAAGGAAAAAAAAATCACTGGATTCATGAACACTTTGATTTGATCAACAGTATTTTCTGATATGCAGAGAACACATGTCAGAAAGATGGACAAGATAAGCGCCCAAGAGGCTGAAGACATCAGTTCTGAAACCTTCCGGCCACTTCACCTTGGCTTGCCTTGGCTGCTTGTTAGCAATCCCATATATATGCATTAATGTTGATAGAAGCATAATTTGTACAGTGTATATGTTAAGGAAAATATCAAACTGAATCACTTCCTCTTCACTTCAGATTGCTGTATCAGCAGTAGAAGCCATCCTCAGCTGCCTGAAGTTTGAAAGAGTAATTTTAGTTTTGTTTGTGTTTCTAATAAGCTTGGGGCCCTTGTGAAGAAAGTTAAAAGCATTTGAGTAAATGTTCCTAAATCTTTTTGTCATTTTAAAATTCAATACTTTGGGAAATCTGAGTTGTACAACAGGTCAACTTCAGAAGAACTAAATTTACAGCTTTCTACTCAGTACATTTTCTTTACAAGTCTACTATATCAAGCTCATCAACCTGTAGATAGTTTTAGAGCCTTCTGCAAAAAACTAATATACAATATTGAATGGGTTAGGTACTGAATGCCCTGATCTTGTATGTCGGTCCATCGTCTGAAACTTATTTTAGAAGAGGAAAGTGTTACATTCAGTCCTCTCTGAAAATAAATTTGAAGCAGGCAATTCTTATTTCTCTTTTTGTTTCAATCCCATTTAACCAGGGAAGCAATTTACTGTAGTATTTAAGAGCACAGACTTATACTTGGAGAGCCTACATTTGAATCCCAGATTTGTCACTCACTAAGGTGAATAATGTTGGTCTAAGTTACTAATCATATCTATACCTTAGTTTTCTCAACAGTAAAATGAAAATAGTAATACTACCTACATAATGCAAAGCATCATTGGGACCATTAAATGAGTTAACCCATGGAAATTTCTTTTATAGTGCCTGGCACACAGTACGCACTCAATAACCATCATGTATAATAGTAATACTTATCACTATTATGATAAATACTCAATACCATTTTTGCCAATCCTCAGCTGCTAATATCCCTACTTTCTCATACCCTAAGTTATGTTTGCTTCCAAATTCTGACTCTCTCTCAGCTCTAACCTAATTTGACATTTCCAAAAATTTTTATATTTTAATGCAGTACACATACATTTAACTCCTCTCTCAATCTCTCTTTTACACATACAAACACAACTTTTCACAAAACAATATTTATCTCTTATGCATATGATGAAATCGATATGTTCTATTTTATTCTATTCTGTTCTATTTAAAAAGAAATGCTAATCATGATCCATTAAATTGATTTCATAACCTAGAAACAGATCATGGTCCATAATTTGAAAAACAATTTTCTAGAGGACAAGTGCTAAACAGAAAAACTGCTATATTTTTAAAAGGTGACGTTAAGTAATAAGTTAGCCCTAGGAGAACAGATTTGTCTGTTATCAGAGGCCTAAAAGGACTTAACCTAAAAGAAATGTCTGGGAGTGATGGGTAGGTAGGAGAGATACTGCACTAAAACAGATTCACTTCCATTCCCTAAATCCATGTTAACTATGTCCCATTCCTGAGTCTGCTAAGTTCTTCTACCAACAACTATGTCTGCAATATCTGTTCATGATTCTGAACAGAGCATTAAAATAAGAGATACACGCATGTCCATGAACAGTCCACCAACAATTTAAAAGAAACATATAATTTGTATGGTGTGTAGTCTTAGAAAAGGCTGACCAGAATCAACCACTTAAAAAAAAAAATGACAATGCCAGAATGGTCTTGTGACTGAAAGCTAATGGCTTCTTACTGATGGAGTTTTCTGAATATTCTGCTAGAGCAGTACAAAATAATACTGTATCTACAGGATAAAATTAGACAATTGCTTAGTCAATCCTATTTAGAAAGTAAGATAATGTATTATTTGCTTCCATGACAGTAAAAAAAAAAAAAGGATTTCTAATTTTGCCACCAGTATATGTTTACAACCTTTTCTTGTTCAATGAACCTCTTCGCAGCCTAGAGAAGTCTATCGACCCCATTTCAGAATAATGTTTCTAAATACATAAAATCAAAAATGGGATTAAAAAGTAAGCTAATTATATTAAAATATTGAACTATTTATGGGGCCCTTGAAGGTCTCTGAAACCCAGGCTGAAAACTACATGGCTATGACAAATATATATATTGATTTATTTTCCTACTCTGCTCAAGCACTTCCTTGAAGAGAGAAATGAAAGAACTTACTCTTCAATAAAGCAAATGTTATCTACTAAAATTTAAAGTAATGAAGATTGTGTTGTTATTCTTTTTTCTTTTCTTATGTCAGGGCAATATGTTCAAATTTGAAGGTAAAAATCACATTTCTGCAGAATGCATCCCATTAGTAACACTGTAACACTGTTCATGTTGTTTGGATAAATCTATTTACTATGTCAATACAAAATGATCTTTAAATGAGTAAGCTTTATATTTTCCTATTAATAAACTATAGTCTTCAAAGTATTTCATTAAATAAAATATTTTAATCAATCCAAAAAGAGAAAGGGGGGGGAAGGAAGGAAGAAAGGAAGGAAGCAAGGGAGGGAGGAAGTTCTGAGGCAGACACCTGCCCAGACTCCAAAAAGTGAAAGAGGATGCGGGCTTGGACTGAGCCATGACTAAGAAACAACCAGAACTGCATTTGGAAGTACACCTGAATTCAGTTGAAATGAACGCTACTATTCTTAGAGTTATTGCCTAATAATTCAGATGAATCCAGGAGATTTCAAGGCTTCTAAATTAATCTTCTGGTTTTCTATGTTCAAACAAGCTTTTTTCCTCCTTCAGGGTATTTTTATTTTATCTTTATATTACGTTTATCTTTCATTGCTAGAAAATTTTGTAACACTATGACTTGTATATTGAGGTCATCTTGTTTCTGAAATATCAATCACAAATGTTGCTCAAATGAATTTCTCTCTGCTAGTGATGAGTCTTTCCTATAGTCTTGCTAACTTGCTGGAAACAAATGAATGACAGACAGGTCTAAATGACAGAGACTAGAATTGAAATAAACAGAAGCAAATATTAAAACATAAAAAATAATAAAAATTTAAAACATTATCCAATTGCAGCTTCCAGTCAGTATGCAGCAATCTAACTCATTTATTTCCATGATATTCCTAAGTGAAGTTATATAGTCTGAAAGCACAGATTCATTTCAAAATGAGAAAAAAATCAACCCAACAATTCTACTTTCATATTTACAGTCAATTACATGAAATATTCAAGCAGGAAATTACCCCAGAATCTAAATCATCCATAAATAATTCAAATTGTCATCTTTTGGCAGATCCTCTGAAAGCAATGTTTTTATCTGGGAAACAACTGAGAAGTTTAATATAGGAGAACATATGTATATGGAGAATACACCCACAGTGTTTTACAATAAAGCCTGTCATGCTCCCATGTTCCTAAATGATGTTCCTGATGTACAGATTCAGAAACGGACATTCTATTTAGAGCCAGTTATTAGCAGGTTAGAGGGCTTGTCTTACTTAGCATAAAGGCATCTAACAGAGTTCCAAATGTTAGATGGCATTTACAGTAGTAATTTTATGATATTGTTCAAAAAAAAGAAAGTAGTTTATTTTGAACATTAGGCTAATTGATTAATGTCCACCTATGAAAGTGACTCATTGAGTGTCTAATATCCATCTGTCACTCTATTTGGTGCTTTACAAGAAAAAGGTAAGATAAAACACAGTCCTTACCACAAAGAAGCCCCATTATACTTAGGGAGAGACATATGCAAATAAAAAAATGAGCTTTACATAAAACCATATGATCTATAACAGCTTGCATTGTAAATTATATTACAATTAAATGCCATATTTCAAAAAATGCACCATATCTTTGCTTAAACTACTTGTGTTGTAATAAAACCTTCCATTTGATAATTTTTCAATCTTTTTTGACTATCACCTAAGGTAGGAGAAAGAATAGGAACATTAGTTCAGTTGTCCTCATGTCAAATATTTGTCATAGCTTAAAATCAGCTATCTATATAGCTGTAAGGTTTTAGCCGAAAGGAATACAGATATCCAGTTGAATGAAACTGCCTCATGCCACACTGGGTTATGGTTAATTAGACCAAAATCATGGAGAAGCTGGTTTTGTAACCATGGAAGGGCATACAAAATTAAGCTTTATAATTCATAATGATTTATCTATTAAATATTGATTGAAAAGTAAACTATGTATTGGCATGTGTCCTAACACCTGAGATACAGAGATGAAATAAAATTCACAGGGCACAATGAAAGATACAAACATGTATCTTAGTAAAAATAAGTACTATAATAAATGTATTCTAATGTTTTATATATTCTGGGAGCCACAGGAAAACACAACTATGAAGGGTTAGAGGGTGGATAGGAAAATGAAGGAGGTTTCATTGAGGTTGTAATATTTGAGGTGGGTTCTCAAAGGTAATTTAGAAACTGCATTCTAGGATAAATGGAAAAGTATATCTAAAGACACAGAGGAGAAATGGCATGACAGGACATCAAGTTTCAGCACCAGTCTGTAAAGAGCTTGGAAATCATCACTCCCACCCTTACAATAGAAAAAGCTAGAGAACTGAAAATCAGTGACTTTTCTTGCACTCAACAGAGATCTAAGGTCTCAAGGCAAACTGCCACCTGCTCCCCTCATCCAGAGAAATAGGAACACCCAGAGTCCGAGCTGAGATTTGCTTCCCTGGAGAAGAAGCCACTACTGGAACCAGAATTTGGTAGGAACACTTAAACAGTAATTTTGAGGAACTGCTGGATGCTGAGTATAAATTAGCTTTAGAGGACAATCTTGGTGCTGCAATCTTAGGAGGGCCTCAGACTTTTGTGGTCTTTACCTCCAGGAATACTGCTAGGCTCTCACAGTGAAAATGCAAGATTCCCTTGTGTCTCTGGCAGAGGGGAGGAGAAGAGAATATTTGTGAAATAAGCCCAGAACCTCCTTTATAGCAAACGCCTGCTTTCTGAGTGAAAAGATTTGACAAGAACCTTATTTCAGCTGGAAAGAGGGAACTCCTCCCAATTCAGCCCCCTCCTGCCTCTACCTCAACTAGGGTTAAAAAAAAAAAAATGGTCAATAGGGGTCAGAGCTTCAAGGAAACAGAGTGGTTCTTATGCAAACCAACAGAATGTTGCTGCCATAGAAAGTAATAAGGAATTGGGGGTAAGAGGAGCTAAAAGCCTTCAGAAACACTTGTGAAGTCCACAGCCCCCTGAGCCCACTAAAACCCTGAGATATAATGAGAAGATTACAGAATATTTCCCACCCCTAACACCTTATCACTACATCATCAGAGATCCATTATAGCAAGAGTGGATAACAGCTCAAAAAGCAGAAAAGTACAGAATTCCTCTGAGGAGCAATACTTAGGGAAGCTCAAAGTCAAGAGGATATAAAAACAAGGACAAAAGAGAAGCCAAAGCCTCTAGCACCTATACCTACAACAAACATTAAATACAGCGCAACTCCTACATCAACATAAATCCTCACACTAAAGGCCCATTTACTCAGGTACTATTATCTGATACAACATGTTCAAGTGGTAACAAAAAAAAATTACAAGTCATGCCAAAAGGCAAAAACAAAAAACAGAGTCTAACTAAGCTAAGCAATCTCCAGAACTAGCACCATAAGTGACTTAGATATTGAGATTATCAGAGAAAAAATTTGAAATGTCTTATTAAAGTATTAAAGGATCTAATAGGAAAAGTGGACAAAATACAAAAACAGATTGGAAAGGTGAGCAGAGATAGAAATTCTAAAAATCAAAAGTAAATGCTAGAAATAAAAAAAGTATAACAAATATTAAAAAATGTTTTTGATGGGCTCATCAGTACACTTGACAGGAACAAAGAAAGAATCCGTTATTTTGAAGACAACTCAAAGAAACTTCCCAAATTAAAACAGAAAGAGAAAAAAAGAACTGGAAAAAAATGGGGGGAAAAAAGAAACAGAACAAAATATCCAAGAACTCTGAGATAATATCAAAGGTATAACATATATATAATAAAATGCCAGAAGGAGAATAAAGAGAAAACAATAATGACCAAGAATTTTTCAAAATTACAGACAGAAACCAAACCAAAGATCAAGAAGCTCAAAGAATACAAGGTAGGATTAAAAAAAAAAAAAAAGTCACTTGGGCATATCATATTTAAATTACAAAAAAACAGAGACAAACAGAAAATCATGAAAGAAGCAAGGAAGGAGAACCTTATCTATAAAGAAACAAGGATAGTAACTACAGTGAATATCTCATCAGCAACCACGCAAGCGAGTGTTGAGAGAAAAAAAAATCCACCAACCTAGAATTATATATTCAATGAGATCATCCTTCAAAAATGAAGAAATCAAGACTTTCTCAAACACACCTGAAGGAATTTATTAACAGCAGTCTTGCATTGCAAGATATGTTAAAAGAAGTTCCTCAAACAGAAGAAAAGTAACACAGATCAGAAAATTGGATCTACACAATGAAATGAAGAGGTAAAATAAGATCTTATATTTTTGTTATTCATAATTGACTTAAAAGATAATTTTTTATATAAAGCCCTAATAGTACCAATGTTTTGGGTCATGAAAGCATATGGATATGTGAAATGAATTATAGCAAGGTCACAGGAACAGAAAGGAGGAACTGGGAATACTCTATTACAAGGTTCCTGCACTACATGTAAAGTGGTACAGTGTTATTTGAAAGTAGATTTAGGTTATAGTTAAAATTATGTAAAATTAAAGCCACAAAGTATTTATACAAAAGTGTCATGAATGTAGATGCAAAAATACTCAACAAAATACTAGCAAATCAAATCCAACAATCTATAAAAAATAACTATATACCACAATCACATGAGATTTATTCCAGGTATGCAAAACTGGTTTGACATTTGAAAATCAATGTAATCTATCACAGTAACAGGCTAAAAAAGAAACAATAATTTATCAAGAGATTCAGAAAAATGCATTTGACAAAATCTAACATCCATTCACAATAAAAACTCTAAGCAAACTAGGAATAAAGGAAAACTTCCTTAACTTGATTTTAAAAAATCTAAAAAGCAAACAAACAAACAAAACAGCCATACATCTACCATCATACTTAGTGGTAAGAAATCAGATGCTGTCCCCCTAAGACTGGGAGTAAAGCAAGAGTGTCCCTTCTCACCACTCATTTTCCCCATTGTACTGGAAGTCCTAACCAATTGAAAGAAAGAAAAGAAAAGAAAAGAAAAGAAAAGAAAGAAAGAAAGAAAGAAAGAAAGAAAGAAAGAAAGAAAGAAAGAAAGAAAGAAAGAAAAGAAAGAAAGAAAAGAAAGAAAGAAAGAAAGAAAAGACAAGAAAAGAAAAAAGTGAAAGAAGGAAGGAAGGAAGAAAAGAAAGAAAGAAAGAAAAGAGAAAGAAGGAAGGAAGGAAGAAAAAGAAAAAAAGGAAGAAAAGAAAAGAGAAGGAAGGAAGGAAGGAAGGAAGGAAGGAAGGAAGGAAGGAAGGAAGAAAGAAAGAAAGAAAGAAAGAAAGAAAGAAAGAAAGAAAGAAAGAAAGAAAGAAAAAGAAAGAAAGAAAGAAAAAAGAAAGGAAGGAAAAGAGAAAGAGAAAGAAAAGAAAAGGAAGGAAGGAAGGAAAGAAAGAATGAACGAAATGATCATTTAGAAGGAGAAGATAAAATTGTCTTTTCACAGATGACATGACTGTGTAGAAAATCCCAAAGAATCATTAACAAAAAAAAGTATTGGAACTAGGGGAGCCTGGGTGGCTCAGTCGTTAAGCGTCTGCCTTCAGCTCGGGTCACGATCCCAGAGTCCTGGGATCGAGCCCCGCCATCGGGCTCCCTGCTCTGCGGAAAGCCTGCTTCTCCCTCTGCCACTCCCCCTGCTTGTGTGCCCTCTCTCACTGTCTCTCTCTCTGTCAAATAAATTTAAAAAAAAATTTTTTTTAATTGGAACTAATAAGCAATTATAGCAAAGTTGCAGAGTACAAGGTTAGTATACAAAAGTCAACTGTGCTCCCATATACTAGCAGTAAACAATTAAAATCAGACATTAAAAAACATCATTTACATTAGCACCCAAAAAAGCATTAGATACTTAGGTAAAAAGCTAACAAAATATGTATATGATATATACAAGGAAAACTACAAAACTCTCATTACAGAAATCAAAGAAGATCTAAATAAATGGACAGACATTCCACGTTCATGAAGAGGAAGACTCAATATTGTTAAATGTCACTTCTCCCCCCCTTATTCTATAAATTCAATGCAATTTGAATCAAAATTTTAGCAAATGACTTTGTGGATACTGACAAACTAATTCTAAAGTTTATATGAAAAGGCAAAAGACCCAGAATAGCCAACAATATTGAAGAAAAATAAAGTCAGAGGACGGACACTGACCTCAACATTTATTATAAACTTAAAATAATCAAGACAGTGTGGTACTGACAAAAGAATATACAATAAAGCAATGGAACAGACTAGAGAGGCCATAATAGATCCTCATAAATATGGGCAACAGATCTTTGACAAAGAAGCACAGGCTATTCAAAGGAGAAAGGATAGTTTTTTCAATAGATGATGCTCAAACAATTAGATATCTACATATAAGAATCATCATCGTCAAGACACTGACCTTAAATTTCTCACAAAAATTAACTCAAAATATATCACAGACTTAGATGTAACACATAATATCATAAAACTACTAGAAGATAATGTGGGAGAAAATCTAACTGAACTTGGTTTTAGCAGTTAATTTTTAAATACAACACCAAAGGCATGATCCATGAAAAAAAATAATAAATTGAACTTCATTAAAATTAAAAACTTCTCTTCTACAACTGTTAAGAGAATGAAAAGACAAGTCATAGCTGTGAAAAAAGTATCTGGAAAACACATCTGGTAAAGGACTTGCTTGTATCCAAAATATTCAAAGAATTCTTAAAATATAACAGTAAGAAAACAATTCAATTAAAAAGTGGGCAAAAGAACTGAATGGACACCTCAAAGAAGATGTACTGATAGCAAATAAGCATATGAAAAGATGCTCATTATCATAAGTCATTAGAGAACTGAAAACTAATACAACAGCAATATAGTACTATACACCTATTGCCAAAATCCACAGCACTGACAATCCAAATGCTGGTAGACTTACAGGAACTCTCACTGCTGGTGGAAATGCCAAATGGTACAACCACTTCGGAAGACAGTCTGATAGTTTCTTACAAAACTAAACATGTTCTTACCATACGATCCAGCAATCACATACCTACCTAAAGGAGTTGAAAATTTATTTCCACACAAAAAATTGCAGACAGACGTTTAGAGCTGCTTTACTCATGACTGTCAAAAACTGGCAGCAACCAAGATGTTGTTCAATAAGGCAATGGATAAACCATGATACATCCATACAATGGAATACTAGCACGGCTGAAAAAGAAATATGTTATCAAGTCACAAAAAAACATGGAGGAACCTTAAATGCATAAGTGAAAGAGGCCAGTCTGAAAAGCCTAGACGTTGTATGATTCCAAATATATTATATTCCAGAAAAGGCAAAACTGTAGAGACAGTAAAAAGATTGGAGGTTGCCAGGAGTTCATTTGTGGTGGGGAAGGCAGGGGACTGTGGGGCAGAAAAGGGAAGGAGAAATAGGTGGAGCACAAGGGATTTTTAGGGAAGTGAAACTACTCTGTAAGATACTAAAATGGTGGATACGTAACATTCTGCATTTGTCAAAATTCACAGAATGTACAACCCAAAGAGTGAACCCTAAAGTAAACTATGGACTTCAGTTAATAGTAATACATCAATATTGGTTAAGCAATTGTTCCAAACAAGCCACATCAATGTAACATATTAATAACAAGAAATGATGGGGGTGAGGAGAGGGAGTATATGGAAACTCTGTACTTTCTGCTCAATCATTCTGCAAACCTACAACTGTTCTAAAAAAATAAAGTTGATTTATTTAAAACAAAGTATAATTTATACACTAAAGAGAGGAGATAAAATTGAACCATGTAAAATGCTTGAAACCAGAGAAAACAGAATAAGAGGAGAAGAGGAGAAGAAACAAAAACAAATACAATAAATAGAAAACAGTTATACACATGGTAGATAATAACCTAGTTATATTAATAATCACTTTATGTATGAATGGTCTAAACACACTAATTAAAAGATAGATATCATCAGAGTGGACTGAAAACAAAAACAAGACCCAAATGTGTAGTCTACAAGAAATACACCATAAATATAAAGACTTGGATGGGTAAAACGTAGAGGGATAGAGAAAACTATGCTAAGCTAACACTAATCAAAAGTGAGCTGGAATAATTATATTAATTTCAGACAAGCAAAGATAGACAGGGGCATTACACAATGATAAAGGGGTCAATTCTCCAAGAAGACTTAACAATCCTAAACATGTATGTACCTTACAAAAGAGGGTCAAAATATATGAAGCAAAAACTGATAAAACTGCAAATATATATAGATGAATCCACTATTATAGTGGAAGGCTTCAACATATCTCTGCCCATAATTGATAGACAAAGTAGGCAGAAAATTAGTAACCTGAATACTATTATCAATCAACTTGATCTAGTTAACATTTATAGAATACTGCATCCAACATCAGAATATACATGTTTTTAAGCTCACATGGAATGTTCACCAAGACAGACCATATTCTAGGCTACAGAATACACCTTAGCAAATTTTAAACAGAAACCATACAAGGTATGTTTTCAGACCTCAGTGAAATTGAACTATAAATCAATAACAGAAAGGTAGCTGGAAAGCACCAAATATTTGGAAAGTAAACAACACACTTCTAAATAGCCAAATTAAAAACTAAACACCATACTTCTAAATAATCAAAGTAGAAATTTCAAGAGAAAAAAAGGGCATGACAAATGCACTGAACTCTACTGTAACTTGCTGTGTGGGAAAGATAAAAAGACTGGAAAATGGACAGAGTTCTTTTTTTTTTTTTTAAGATTTTATTTATTTATTTGAGAGAGAGAGAATGAGAGACAGATAGCAAGAGAGGGAAGAGGGTCAGAGGGAGAAGCAGACCCCCCGCTGAGCAGGGAGCCCGATGTGGGACTCGATCCCGGGACTCCAGGATCATAACCTGAGCTGAAGGCAGTCGCTTAACCAACTGAGCCACCCAGGCGCCCTTTTCTTTTTTTTTTTTTTAATGGACAGAGTTCTTAAGGCCTTCCAGATCATACTAAGAATTTTAGTCTTCACTCTGTAAGTAAAAATGTACCATTGGTATTACTGAGATCATATATGCATTTCAGAACAATCTCTACCAGAAGACTAGACCAACCAAAGGCTATAAAAATAAGGTAGGCCAAATATTCTGAACTAAGATTAAGGCAGCATAACTGGAAAGGAGAATGCCAAATGATACCCAGGAGATGAAAGGTGCAATCAACAGAACCTCTTCTTTACTACAGGTGAAAGGTGAAGAAAATGGAAAATGACTTTCAAGTATCTGGTTTGGTCAATTAGATAGACGGTGGTGCTATTTACCAAGAAAGGAAGTGAAAACTTTTCTTTGTATTATGAAGCTTTTATTTTATTTCTTTGAATTTATCTTTGAATTTTATTTTAAGTTTTTATTTACATTCTAGTTAGTTAACATACAGTGTAATATTGGTTTCAGGAGAAGAATTTAGTGATTCATCACTTACTATAACACCCAGTGCTCATCACAAGTGCCCTCCTTAATACCCATCACCCATTTAGCCATCCTCTACCCACCTCCCCTCCAGTAACCCTCAATTTGTTCTCTATAGTTAAGAGTCTCTTGTGCTTTGCCTCCCTCTCTTTATTTTTTCCCTTCCCCTATGTTCATGTTTTGTTTCTTAAATTCCACATAGGGTATTTGTCTTTCTCTGAGTGACTTATTCACTTAGCACTGTAATACACTGATTTTAATTAACAATTTAAGTACAAATGGTTATTTTACTGAGCAGCTGGTAATCAACTTATTCTCACAGTAAGGATTCTAAAAGCCTTATTTTGAAACTCTCATTTCTATTATTTGATCAACTGCTAGAGAGGAAAACTGTATGTTTAGAAGTATGTTTTTTCTTTTTTCAAATACCTTTATTGAAAAATAATTCACATACCATAACATTACCCTACTACTCAAGTTTACAATTCAATGATTTTTAGTATATTTACAGAGCTGAGCAACCATCCCTGCTATCTAATTTTAGAACCTTCCCATCAGCCCTGAAAGAAACCACAGACCTATTAGCACTCACTCCCCATTCCTCTCTCTTCCTAGCCCCCAGCAACCACTAATCTACTTTCTCTCTCTACCAGATTTGCCTATTCTAGCCATTTCATATAAATGGAATTATATGATTTATGGTCTTTTGTGATTGGTTTTCATCTAGTATGTTTTCAAGGTTCATCCATATTATAGCATGCATCAGTATTTCATTCACTTTTATTGCCAAATAGTTTTTTATTGTAAAGATACACCACATTTTGTTTATTCCTTAGTTTATTCCTTATTGCTAGATATCTGGAGTGTTTCCATTTTTTGATACTATGAATAATACTGATATGAACATTCATGTACAAATTTTTGTGTGTGTATGTTTTCATTTCTCTTGGGTATATACCTAGGAGTGAAATAACCTAATTTAAAAATGGGCAAAGGATTTGAATAGAAGATATACAAATGGCCAAAAGCACCTAAAAAGATGCTCAATATTATCAGTCATTACAGAAATAAAAATCACAACTATAGTGAGATACTTTTTACATCTACTATAACCTCTACATTGTCATTAGTGTTACTGAATTATGACAGAATGAATTCTTTTCTACAGGAATGCTCCACCTTGCCCCTGAAATGTCTGATTATAATTCTGCAAATTATATTTGTATGAAGTTTACAGAAGGTACACTTTCTTACAAGGAAAGGATAGACAGGCCTTTGAATCTTTACGTCTTCTGCTATCAAGATCTCATTTTTTGTTTTGTTCTGTTTTTTCTCTAGCTTCCCACTTATGAATTCTCGAAACCTAACTAAGAAAAATGTAATGTGTTTGGTCTCAGTAAATAAAACATTTTATACAATTTTTATTCTTAACTGAAATGAACCCTCAAGTTACCAGGATTATCTATTTCCTCCACAGATGTTACAAAACTGCTTAAAATTAATATTATATTTACTTTAGTTTTAAACATATACTCACCTTTTTGTGATACAGAATAACAGATGCAGTCATAGAAAGTCAACATTAGAAAAGTGGCAGGTCCTCACTGATATGAGGAATTCTTAATCTCAGGAAACAAACTGAGGGTTGCTGGAGTGGGGGGTGGGTTGGTAGGGTTGGTGTTGGCTGTGATAGACATTGGGGAGGGTATGTGCTATGGTAAGTGCTGTGAATTGTGCAAGACTTGAATCACAGATCTGTACCTCTGAAACAAACAATGCAATATATGTTAAGAAAAAAAAAGAAGAAGAAGAAGATAGCAGGAAGGGAAGAATGAAGGGGGCGAAATCGGAGGGGGAGACGAACCATGAGAGACGATGAATTCTGAAAAACAAACTGAGGGTTCTAGAGTGGAGGGGGGTGGGAGGATGGGTTAGCCTGGTGATGGGTATTAAACAGGGCACGTTCTGCATGGAGCACTGGGTGTTATACACAATCAATGAATCATGGAACACTACATCAAAATGATGTAATGTATGGTGATTAACATAACAATAATTTAAAAAAAAAAGAAAAGTGGCAGATCCTAGCAATAAGACTGATATACAGTTGAATCTACGATGTCTCATAAGCTGAGCCTTTGTTCTTAAAAGGCCTCACTTGCTCACTTATTAATATAATACTTAGGAGTATCCATTAGCTTTTTTCATATGCCGTTATAGCAATGTAATATATACCACCAATATAAGAATAGAAGCACTGGCTTCTGCTATTGGCCACGAATCTGATCAGGCACAAATAAACAGTGCTATGGCAAAATCTTAAATAACTCTGGGTTATGAAGGTGAGAAAGAACTATTTGTTGTACCATCTACTGTGACTGAAGAAGTATAAGAATTTTTTTTAATTGTACATCCGGAATAGTGCAGAAATAAAATGGCTACAAAGCAACAGGCAGCAAATTCTGATCAACTGGCAGCTTTCGCAGAAGTCATGCTGGGGTAAAAAGTGCCTGTAACATACATTTTTCACCTGAATATAGCAGCAGTGAAAGCCGAGCACAATGCCCACTATAGGGCCCTCTCCAGTATATAGGTCAGCACATTCTGCAGCCTCCAGCCAGCATCTTTATGCAACATCCCTTCCCTAACAGGTGATTCTGGCTGCAAGCACCGTTTCAATCCTGCCAGCATCTCCACAGTCCAAAGCCCATACTGTCCACAAGCAGGACCAAGTACTGGTTCTCTCCCACAGCACCTCACGCCAGCCAGTTCAGTATAAACAGTGAGTATGCTATCTGAAGGAGTCTACTTCTTTAAACAGAAAATTTTGGCTTGGACTTTTCAGAAGGAAGCAAGCCACATCAGAAAATTCCTTCTGTTGGACTCTGTAGCAAAGGCTTCAGGGGCTTCAGGATGTACTTAAGAGCATATATGACACATCAAGGAATGTTGCAAGAATTGTAAATTGTGAATACTAAAATTCAATAAATAGGGGGTCACATTGCCCCAACCATCAACAGCACTCTTTCCACACGGATTTGCTAGCAATATAAGTCACTTTATTGTCCACTAGGTGGCTCATGACAGAAACAGGAGAACCAGCCTCCCACCAGCCTTTCCCCCCATTTTCAAATAGTCTCCACAGACCTCCATTCCACTTCCGAAACAATTTTCAGATTCACTATTTTCTTCTATCTGCTACTACATGGTATCTGCTACTGCATTCTATCTGCTACTCAATGGTATCTCACACCCCTTCTTAACTTCTCTGATACATTATCCACACAGTAGCAAGCATAATCTTTTAGAAACTTTCATTTTTAAAATATTCAGCAAAGTAAAGAGAATAACCTAATACTCATAGAACTACTCTCCATTTTGTCCTGCATGCTTCAGATAGGCGGATGACAGGCAGATGAGGATGGGTACATAGAGAGATGGACAATACATACATAAAAAGACAGAGAGAAAGGAAGACAGAAGACAGAAAGAGAGAGAGAGAGAGAGAGAGAAAGAAAGAAAGAAAGAAAGAAAGAAAGAAAGAAAGAAAGAAAGAAAGAAAGAAAGAAAGAAAAGATCATTGTGAAACATTTCAGGCATACAAAAATCATAGATTGTATAATAAACATCCATGTAATAGACTCTCAGATTAAGAAATAAAATATTTCAAGTAATTTAAGCCCATATAGATTTCACTCCTATCCCTTTCCCTTCTTTTTCCTCAGAGGTAACATTGTCTTGAATCTGGTATTTATCATTACCCCACATTTTTTAAAATCTATGATTACCTATGAATGTACAAATAAACATTAGTATTCCTCATTTTCAAATTTTACATGAAAGGCATAACTTACATATCAGTGGGAAACTTGACTTTTCTGCTCAGTGTTAGGGTTTTTGAGGTGTAACTGTAGCTCTAGTTCATTCATTTGAACTTCACAGTATTCTACTATAAAGTCATAACATTTATCTGTTCTCTTTGTAATTTCACATTAATTTTGTGAGGAGCTGTTAAGACCCCCAACAAACCCTTTTAGGGTTTGAGTAGAAATTGCATAGAAAATATAGATTAGTTTGAGGTAAATTGATGCTTCTTTAAGATGAGTATTTCAATTCCAAAGCCCTGTCTCCTTTTATTCAAATCTTACATACTTCAGCAAACATTTTGAAATTATCCCCTTTTTAAAAGCATTACAAAATTCTGTTAGAGCTAGTCCTAAGTACTTTATAATTTATTATGCAATGTTATATGCATTAATTTCTTTCTGTGGTGGCTAGTGGCTATGTAATCTTTTCTCAGTTGATCTTGAATCCAGAAAACCTGCAAAACTCCATTACTAGTTCTGTGATGTGTCTACATATGCTTTCCAGTTTTCTATGAAAGCAATCCTATCTATGGCAAATTATTTTTTTTTCTAATTTTTTAACTTTACTTCTCTATCTTATTGCATTGACTAGGATCTGCAGTATAACACTGCATAGAAGAAATTTTAACTGGCACCCTTCTTCATTCCTCAATGCAATGGCATAATTCCAAGCATCACATGTACATATAGGGAAGAAACAGTGGGTAGCTAGGGTGCAAAAAAGGAAAAGGATCGTGCATTTCTTTTATCAGGGAGGAAAGTCATTTCCAGAGGCTCCCCATCAGAATACTCTTTACATTTGATTGTCCAGAACTAGGTCATATGGCCATCCTTACAGAAGAGAGGATAAGAGGCAGCTGGGTAGCTCTCGGTTGGGCCTCTGACTCTTGATATTGGCTCAGGTCATGATCTTGGGGTTTTGGGATCAAGCCCCACGTTGGGCTCTGCCCTCAGCATGGCGTCTGCTTATCTTTCTCCCCCTGCGTGCACTCTCCCTCTCTCAAATGAATAAATAAATAAAATCTTAAAAAAAAAAAGTAGAGAGGCTAAGAAAGTGAGTATCTGGCTTTTTTCATCTTGATAGTAGGAAGTAGATAAGGAAAAGGAGTTCAAGAATGGCTCCTGGGTAGATTAAAAAAACAACCGAACCCACATATTTTATTTGCCTTCCATCTGCTAAGGCTTTCTTTTTTAATCTACGAAGCAGAGTTGAATTATATTTACTTTTGCTGCTTTTACACAGGTAATCATATAGATTTTTTATTTGGTTCATTAATCATACATTATTTTAGTAGCTTTTCAAATACTCATGCATTCATGCTTTCCTAGAATCAACTGTACTCGGTCATGCTGTAACTTTCCTCATGTACTGCTAAGTTAAATGTGTTAGTATCTTTTGGAGATTTTTTTGCATCCAAATTCAAGGTGAGATTTTTTTCTTAACCTTTTATTGCCTAGTTTTCACATCAATATTATACTAGACTCATTAGACTGATGTGCTGATTTCCCTCTTCTATTCCCTGGAGAAAAATTCACATTGAAGATTGTTGATTTGGGGAAAAAAATTTGAAAGTAAAAAGACTGTTGATTTGGTAGGCTAATTTGCCATCGAATGCTTTCCTGTATTTTGGAACTTAGGCAGTAAGACTGCCAGGAAAGCCTGTAGCAGCCCTTGGCTCCAACCAGTGAACCTAGCTATGATTCCCTATCAATTCACCACATTTAATGCCCGTTAGTCTACAGGAGCCAATTTCTTGTTCCAGTGCTGATAGTGTCCTGTGTCAGATACAGAAAACTCATGGCTTCAGCTTCATCCACCATTTTGTGTTTCTATTCTGTTTTTGTTCTGCAGAAATATTTAGCTTGTTCTAGAACCCAACTATATATTTTGGGTTTTTGCTCCTGTTTTTATATTTTATAGATCAATACTATTTGTGTTGAATTCAAACACTGTATATAAACACATGTGCGATCTTGATCAGAAGCCCAAAAACATTCTTTGAAAATGTGGTCTAGCATAGCCTGCAAGATTTAGCTCTTGCATATCTCCATCCTGGGCTCCTACCAGTTTCTCTCATTTCTTTTTCCCTTAGTTTTTTTTCTTCCAAGATTTTATGTAAATTCAAGTTAGTTAACATATAGTGTAGTATTGGTTTCAGGAGTACAATTAAGTGATTCATCACTTACATACAACACCCAGGGTTCATCACAAGCGCCCTCCTTAATGTCCATCACCCATTTAGCCCATCCCCCTACTGAATTCCCCTCCAGCAACCCTCAGTTTGTTCTTTATAGTTAAGAGTCTTTTATGGTTTGCCTCCCTCTCTGTTTTTATCTTATTTTATTTTTCCTTCCCTACCCTTATGTTGATCTGTTTTGTTTCTTAAACTGCACATATAGGTGAAATCATATGATATTTGTGTCTTTCTCTGACTTATTTCGCTTACCCTAATACACTCTAGCTCCATCCACATCATTGCAAATGGCAAGATTTCAGAGGAATACTCCATTGTATGTATATATCACATATTTTTACATTCATCAGTCAATGGACATTTGGGCTCTTTGCATAATTTGGCTATTGTTGACACTACTGCTATAAACATCAGGGTGCATGTGCCCCTTAAAATCAGCATTTTTGTATCCTTTGGATAAATACCTAGTAGTGCAATTGCTGAACTTTTTGAGGAACCTCCATTCTGTTTTCCAGAGTAGCTGCACCAGTTTGTATTCCCACAAACGGTGTGAGAGGGTTCCCCTTTCTCCATGTCCTCACCAACATCTATTGTTTCCTGAGTTGTTAATTTTAGCCATTCTGACAGGTGTGAGGTGGTACCTCAGTGTGGCTTTGAGCTATATTTCCCTGGTGATGAGTGATATTGAACATTTTCTCATGTGTCTGTTAGCCATTTGTGTGTCTTCTTTGGAGAAATGTCTGCTCACGTCTTCTGCCCATTTCTTAACTAGACTTTATTTTTCGGGTGTTGAGTTTAATAAGTTCTTTATAGATTTTGGATAGTAGCCCTTTATCCGATATGTCATTTGTAAATATCTTCTCCCATTCCATAGTCTGACTTTTGGTTTTATTGATTGTCTCCTTCACTGTGCAGAAGCTCTTTATCTTGATGAAGTCCCAATAGTTTCATTTTTGCTTTTGTTTCCCTTGCCTCTAGTGACATATCTAGTCAGAAGTTGCTATGACTGAGGTCAAAGAGGTTACTGCCTGTGGTCTCCTCTAGGATTTTCATGGTCTCCTGTCTTAACATTTAGGTCTTTCATCCATTTCTAATTTATTTTTTGTTTATTTTTGTAAGAAAATGGTCCAGTTTCATTCTTCTGCATGTTGCTGTCCAGTTTTCCCAACACCATTTCTTGAAGAGACTGTGCCTTTTCTTATTGGATCTTCTTTCCTGCTTTGTCAAAAATTAGTTGACCATATAGTTGTGGATCCATTTCTGGGTTTTCTTTTCTGTTCCATTGACCTCTGTGTCTGTTTTTGTGCCAGTTTCATACTGTCTTGATAATTACAGCTTTGTAATTCAGCTTGAAGTCTGGGATTGTGATGCCTCCCACTTTGCTTTTCTTTTTCAACATTACTTTGGTTATTCAGGGTCTTTCTTAGTTCCATATAAATTTTAGGACTGTCTGTTCTAGTTCTGTGAAAAATGTTGGTGTTATATTGATTGGGATTGCATTGAATGTGTAGATTCCTTTGGGTACTATAGATATTTTAACAATATTTGTCCTTCCAATCCATGTGCATGGAATGTTTTTCCATTTCTTTGTGTCTTCCTCAATTTCTTTCATAAGTGTTCTATAGTTTTAACTGTACAGATCTTTTACTTCTTTGTTAGGTTTATTCCCAGATATCTTACGGGTTTTGGTGCAATTGTAAATGGGACTAACTCTGATTATTCTTTCTGCTGCTTCATTATTGGTGTATAGAAATGCAACAGATTTCTGTACATTGATTTTATATCCTGCAACTTTGCTGAATTCATGTATTAATTCTAGCAATTTTTTGGTGGAGTCTTTCGGGTTTTCTACGTAGAGTATCATGTCATGTGCAAATAGTAAAAGTTTGACTTCTTCCTTGCTGATTTGTATGCCTTTTTTTTCTTTTTGTTGTCTGATTGTGGAGGCTGACTTCCACTACTATGTTAAATATAAATGGTGAGAGTGGACATCCTTGTCTTGTTCCTGACAGTAGAGGAAAGGCTCTCAGTTTTTTCCCACTGAGGATGATATTAGCTGTGGGTCTTTTCTATATGGCCTTCATGATGTTGAGGCATGTTCTTTCTATCCCTACTTTCTTGACTGTTTTTATCAAGAAAGGATGCTGTATTTTGACAAATGGTTTTTACGCATCTATTGAGAGGATCATATGGTTTGTACCCTTCCTTTATTAATTAATGTAATGTATCATGTTGATTGTCTTGTGGATACTGAACCATCCCTGAAGCCCAAGAATAAATCCCACTTGATCATGGTGAATAATCCTTTCACTGTACTGTTGGATTCGATTAGCTAGTATCTTCTTGAGAATTTTGCATTCATATTCATCGGAGATACTGGTCTGTAATTCTCCTTTTTAGTGGGCTCTTTGTCTGGTTTTGGAATCAAGAAATGCTGGCCTTGTAGAATAAGTTTGGAAGTTTTCCTTCCATTTCTATTTTTTTGGAACAGCTTCAGAATAGGTATTAATTCTTTAAATGTTTGGTAGAATTCCCCTGGGAGGCCATCGGGCCCTGGACTCTTGTTTGTTGGGAGATTTTTGATTACTGATTCAATTTCTTTGCTGGTTATGAATCTGTTCAAATTTTCTATTTCTTCCTATTTCAGTTTTGGTAGTTTATATGTTTCTAGGAATTTACCCATTTCTTCCATATTGCCCAATTTGTTGGCATATAATTGCTCATAATATTCTCTTGTAATTGTTTGTATTTCTATGGTGTTAGTTGTGATCTCTCCTCTTTCATTCATGATTTTATTTATTTGGGTCCTTTCTCCTTTCTTTTTGATCAGTCTGTCTAGGGGTTTATCCATTTTGTTAATTCTTTCAAAGAACCAGCTCCTGGTTTCCTTGATCTGTTCTGTTTTGTTGTTTTTTTTTATATCTATATCATTTCTTCCTGCTCTAATCCCTATTATTTACCTTCTTCTACTGGTTTTAGGCTTTATTTGCTGTTCTTTTTCCAGCTCCTTTAGATGTAAGGTTAGGTTGTATATTTGAGACTTTTCTTGCTTCTTAAGGTAGACTTGTATTGTTATATAATTTCCTCTTAGGACTACCCTTGTTGCAACCCAAAGGTTTTGGACAGTTGTGGTTGTGTTTTCATTTTCATTTGCTTCCATGCTTTTTATTTCTTCTTTAATCTCCTAGTTAACCTGTTCATTCTTTAGTAGAATGTATTTGCAAGCTTTCCAAATTTTTTCTTGTGGTTGACTTCCAGTTTCAGTATGTTGTGGTCTGAAAATATGCATGATATGATCTCAATATTTTTGTACTGATTGAGACCTGATTTACCACCTAGAATGTGATCTGTTCTGGAGAATGTTCCATATGCACTCAAAAAGAATGTGTATTCTGCTGCCTGAAGATGAAACATTCTTAATATGTCTGTTAAGTCCATCTGGTCCAGTGTGCCATTCAAAGTCAATGTTTCCTTGTTGAACTTCTGCTTAAATGGTCTGTCCATTGCTGTGAGTGGGGTGTTAAAGTCCCGTACTATTATTGTATTATTATCGATGAGTTTCTGTACGTTTGCTATTAATTTATATATTTGGCTGCTCCCAAGTTGGGGGCATAAATATTTACAATTGTTAGATCTTGTTGGATAGATCCATTTATTATGATATAGCGCCCTTCTTCATGTCTTATTAGTCTTTGATTTAAAATCTAGTTTATCTGGGGGCACCTGGCTGGCTCAGTTGTTAGCATCTGCCTTCGGCTCAGGTCATGATCCCAGGGTCCTGGGATCAAGCCCCTCATCAGGCTCCCTGCTCAGCAGGAGGCCTGCTTCTCCCTCTCCCACTCCCCCTGCTTGTGTTCCCTCTCTCACTATATATCTCTCTCTGTTAAATAAAGAAATAAAATCTTTTTTTAAAAAATCTAGTTTATCTAGTATAAGTATGGCTACTCTAGCTTTCTTGTGATGTCCATTAGCATGATAGATAGTTCTCCACCCCCTCACTTTCAATCTGGAGGTATTTTTAGGTCTAAAATGAGTCTCTTATATGCAGCATATCAATGGGTCTTGGTTTTTTATCCATTCTGATATCCTAGGTCTTTTCATTTGAGCATTTAAATTCAGAGTAATTACTGATAAATAGGAGTTTAGTGCCATTGTATTACCTGAAAATTCACTGTTCCTATAGATTGTCTCTGCTCCTCTCTAGTCTTTGTTGCTTTTGTCCTCTCTTTCCCACTCAAAGGGTCCCCTTTGAGGTTTAGCGTTCACAAACTCCATTAGTTTTTGCTTGTCTTAGAAACTCTTTATCTCTTCTTCTATTCTGAATGACAACCTTATTGAATATAGTATTCTTGGCTGCATATTTTACCATTTAGCACGTTGAATATATCCTGCCACTATGGAAAGATCTGCTGCTAACCACATGTGTCCACCCTTTTAGGTAAAGGAACTTTTGTCCCTAGCTGCTTTCAGAATTCTCTTTATCTTTGTATTTGGCAAGTTTCACTATGATATGTCTTGGTGTTGATCTGTTTTGTTTTGTTTTTTTTGTTTTGAGGGGAGTTCTCTGCCTCTTGGACTTGAATGCCTGTTTCCTTCCCCAGATTAGGGAAGTTCTCAGCTATAATTTGTTCAAATAAACCTTCTCCCCTTTTTCCTGCTCTTCTTCTTCTGGGACTCCTATAATATGGATATTATTGCACTTCATGGAATCACTGAGTTCCTTAAGTCTACATTCGTGATCTAATAGTTTTCTTTCTTTCTTTTTGGCTTCATTGTTTTCCATAATTTTATTCCCTATATCATCCATTTAATCCTCTGCTTCTTCCATCTTCACTGTGATTATACCCAGTTGGTTTTGCATCTCAGTCATATCATTTTTTTATTTTGGCCTGACTAGTTTTTAGGTCTTTTATCTCTGCAGCCAGGGTTTCTCTGGTGTCTTCTACATTTCTTTCAAGCCCAGCTAAAATATTATGACTGTTGTTCTAAATTCTTGTTCAGATATATTGCTTATCTATTTTCAGAAAATCCCTGGCTGTGATTTCTTCTTGATCTTTCTTTTAGGGAGAATTCCTCCACCTTGTCATTATGTCTAGGTTTCTGTCTTTTGCATGTTATGAAACCTTGTTAGGTTTCCTGCTCCTGAGAGTAATACTTTATTAAGAAGGGATCATACACTGGAGGTTCCTCAAGATGTTAAAAATAGAGCTACCCTACAACCCAGCAATTGCGCTACTATTTACCCCAAAGATACAGACGTAGTGAAAAAAAGGGGCAGATGCACCCCAATGTGCATAGCAGCAATGTCCATGATAGCCAAACTGTGGAAGGAGCCGAGATGCCCTTCAGTGGAGAAAGAAGATGTGGTTCATATATACAATGGAATATTACTCAGCCATCAGAAAGGATTTGCATCAACATGGATGGAACTGGAAGGGATTATGCTAAGTTAAATAAGTCAGGCAGAGAAAGACAATTATCATATGGTTTCACTCATATGTGGAACATAAGGAATAGCATGGAGGACCATAGGGGAAGGGAGGGAAAACTGAATGGGAAGAAATCAGAGAGGGAGACAAACCATGAGAGACTCTGGACTCCCGGAAACAAACTGAGGGTTACAGAAGGGAGGGGGTGGAGTGGGGTAACTGGGTGATGGGCATTAAGGAGGGCACATGTGGTGATGAGCACTGGGTGTTATACTCAACTAATGAATTTCTGAACACTACATCAAAAACTAATGATGTACTATATGCTGGCTAATTGAACATAATAATACAAATAACAAAAAAAAGAAGGGATCATGCACTATGCCTGGCACTTCAGAAGTGTCCTGGTATATGCTGTGTGCACTCTGCTGTCATGTTTTGGCTGTTCTTTCCTGCAGGTCAGTTATCCGCAAAGTTTCTCCTTGCTTGCAGTGGGGAGTGTTTGGAACTTTAACTAGATGTGCTTTGATTTGTTTGTCAAAATAAGCCTGCCACATTCTCTCCCTCTAATTGTGCAGATTGTTCTCTTAATCCTCAGATTGATTTCCTAAGTGTTCAAAATGATTTGATGTTGATCTAGCTGTGTTTAAGGGATGAGGCAAGCCCAGGGTCCCCCTACTACTTTGCCATCTTAATTCCTTTCCTCCCTTATTTCTTTATGCTTCATTCATATGCACCTACATTTGGTTCCTAAATTGCTAGTCTTTTCAGCCTATGGATTTTTAAATATTTTCTAACCTAGCCTGGAGTCATCCTTCATCCATCCATACAGTCATGCCTATCAACAGACCATTATCATCTTACTAAACAACCACTCAATTTCAGCTTTAATTTACAAGTCAGTTCTCAGAGAAGCCTTTCTTCCCCATCCCATTCCTGCTTAGATGGAACCCCATTACATACCCTCTCTTCATAGAATTTATCACAATTGTAATTAAAACTATTTGGTTAATTTGTTTATTTATGTCTACCTCCAGAATTAGACAGTAAACCTAGTGAGGGCAGGAACCCTGTCTTACTCATTTTATCCCCAGCACCTAGCACATTGTCTAACACATAATGAGAACTCAGTAAGAGTTTATCAAATTAGTGATTTAGTCTTATTTCCATTCATAAAATGCATTCAATTGCTCAAATTAGATGGGTCTATAGAATTAAGGCTAAAATTGATTTGGGATTAAAAAATCATATAGCAAAGAAGGAATGCTGATAGAAAATAGAAAATATGAATCACCGCTTTCTAGCAAATAAATTCAAGTTTAAGAATTAAGCCTTCTATACACACCATAATTGTATTATTGAGAATTCATAGCCTCCATTTATAATTCTTACCAGACAGTATGAGATTGTATACTAAATGTTACTAAAAATAGGCAAATTATTAGTCCTTAATGATTAAAAATGAATTAGAACAGATATCTGACAAGACTAATAAAATCATCTTCATTCAGTTACAAGTTTTCTTAAATGGGAAAAAAAGAGATGGACATATAGCTTAAGACTGGGGAATTTCTACAAAGAATGAATTTCTACATCAATCAGAATTGCTACCATCAACAAAATAAAATATAACAAGTGTTGGTGAGAATGTGGAGAAATTATAACTCTTGTGCACTGTTGGTGATAATGTAAAATGATGCAGTCATTATGAAAACAGTATGGAGGTTCCTCAAAAACTTAAAAACAGAAGGCCTATATAATCTATCAATTCCACTTCTGGGTCCAAAAGAACTGAAAACAGGGTCTTGAAAAGGTATCTGTACACCCATGTTCATAGCAGTGTTATTCATAGTAACCAAAAGGTGGAAATAATCCAAGTGTTTCTCAATGGATGAAAGGTTAAACAAAATGTAGTATATACATATATTATGGAACTAAATCCTTGTACTGCCCCAAAATTCATATGTTGAAACTCCACCAATGGGATGATATTAGGAGGAAGGCCTTTGAAAGGTAATTAGAATTAGAAGAGACCATGAGGATAGAGCCCTCATGAATGGAATTAGTACTCTTATAAGAGTCATAAGAGAGCTTGTTTTCTCTCTGCTCTCTTCCATGTGAAAATACATTAAGAAGCTGGCAGTGCACAACCCAGAAGAAGGCCCTCGCTGGAACTCAATCATGCTGACACCCTGATCTCAGACTGCCAGCCTCCTGAACGGTGAGAAATAAATTTCTGTTGTTTATAAGTCATCCAGTCAATGGTATTTTTAATTTTGTAGCCCAAGATAAGACAGAAATTGGCACCCAAGAAGTAGATGTGCTGCTTTAACAAATACCTAAAAATATAGAAGTGGTTTTGGATAATGAGCAAAAGCTAAAAAAGTTTTGAAGTGTATAGTAAAATAAACCTACACTGTCATAAATGGACCATTAAGGAAGATCTGGTAAGAGCTCAGAAAGAAAAGAAGAAAGCTGTAGAGAAAGTCTCAGTCGCCTTAGAGAATACCTAAGTAATCTTGAACAGAATGTTGGTAGAAATATGGCGAATGAAGGCCATTCTGGTGAGGTTTCAGACAAAAATGAGTAACGTGTCACTGGAAACTGGAGGAAAGGCAATCCTTATTATAAAGTAGCAAAGAACTTGGCTGAATTGTGTTTGTGTTCTAGTATTTTATGGAAGGTAGAATTTATGAGAGATGAAATTGGCTATTCAGCTGAAACTGTTTCTAAGCAAAGTGTGAAGAATAAAATGTGAGGAGAGATGGGGTGCCTGGGTGGCTCAGTCAGTTAAGCATCTGCCTTCGGCTCAGGTCATGATCCCAGGGTCCTGCTTCTCCCTCTCCCATCCCCCTGCTTGTATGCTCACTCTCTCTTTCTCTCCCAAATAAATAAAATCTTCTGAAAAAAATGTGAGGAGAGAGAAATGACTTAAAGATGGAATTGTTAAGCAAAATTAAGCAGAATTTTTGATGGAGTATTTTGGGTTTTCTATATAGATTATTGTGTCATCTGCAAATAGTAAAGTTATAGTTCTTCCTTGCCGATTTGGGTGCCTTCTATTTCTTTTTGTTGTCTGATTGCTAAGGCTAGGACTTCCAGTACTATGTTGAACAACAGTGGTGATCCCTGTCTTGTTCCTGACCGTAGAGGAAAAGCTCTCTGTTTTTCCCCATTGAGGATGATATTAGCTGTGGGTGTTTCATATATGGCCTTTATTATGTTAAGGTATGTTCCCTCTAACCCTACTTTGTTGAGGGTTTTTATCATGAATGAATATTGTACTTGGTCAAATGCTTTTTCTGCAACTACTGAAAGGATCATATGGTTCTTATCCTTTCTCTTGTTGATGTGATGTATCATATTGATTGATTTGCAATTAATGAACCACGCAACATCCCAGGAATAAATCCCACTTGATAACAATTTCCTTAATGTATTGTTGGATTCGGTTTACTAGTATTTTACTGAGAATTTTGCATCCATGTTCATCAGGGATATTGGTCTGTAGTTCTCGTTTTAGTGGAGTATTTATCTGGTTTTGGTATCAGGGTAATGCTGGCCTCATAGAACAAATTTGCAAGTTTTCCTTCTTTTTCTATTTTTTGGGATAGTTTGAGAATAGGTATTAACTCTTCTTCAAATATTTGGTAGAATTCAACTATGAAGCTGTCTGGCCCTGGACTTTTGTTTGTTGGGAGTTTTTTTATTACTGATTCAATTTCTTTGCTGGTTATTGGTCTGTTCAAGTTTTGTATTATTTCTTATTTCAGTTTTGATAGTTTATATGCTTCTAGGAATTTATCCATTTCTTTCACATTGTATAATTTGTTAGCATATAGTTTTTCATAATAATCTCTTATAATTGTTTGTATTTCTGTGGTGTTATTATCTTTCCTCTCTCATTTGTAATTTCATTTACATGGGTCCTTTTGCTTTTCTTTTTGATAAGTCTGGCTAAAGGTTTATCAATTTTATTACTTTTTTCAAAGAACCAGCTCCTGATTTCATTGAGCTGTTCTACTGGGGTTTTTTATTTCTATATCATTTATTTCTGCTCTAATCTTTATTATTTCCTTCCTTCTGCTGGCTTTAGGCTTCATTTATTGTTCTTTTTTTAGTTCCTTTAGGTGTAAAATTAGGTTAAGATTTTTTTGCTTCTTGAAGAGGTAGGCCTATATTGCTATATACTTCCCTTTTCAGATTGCATTTACTGCAATCCAAAAGTTTTGGGCCACTGTGTTTTCATTTTCATGTATTTTTTTTTATTTCTTCTTTGATTTTCTGGTTGACCCATTCATTGTTAAGTAGCATGTTGTTTAACCTCCATGTATTTGTGGTCTTTCCAGATTTTTTCTTGTGGTTGATTTCTAGTTTCATAGCACTGTGGTCAGAAAAGGTGAATGGTATGATTTCAACCTTTTTGTATTCATAGAGGCTGTTATGTGACCTAATATGTGATCTATTCTGGAGAAGGTTCCATGTGCACTTGAAAAATACCACTAGAACTGATAAACAAATTCCATAAAGTCACAGGATACAAATCAGCATATAGAAATCTGTTGCATTTCTATGCAATAATAATGAAGCAGGAGAAAGAGAAATCAAGAAAGCAATACCATTTACAACTGCACCAAAAACAATAGGATAGGAATAAACCTAACCAAAAAAATACTGATGAAAGAAACTGAAGATGACACAAAGAAATGGAAAAACATTCCATGCTCATAGATTGGAAAAATAAATATTGTTAAGGGGCGCCTGGGTGGCTCAGATGGTTAAGCGTCTGCCTTCAGCTCAGGTCCTGATCCTGGGGTCCTGGGATCGAGCCCCACATCGGGCTCCTGGCTCAGCGGGGAGCCTGCTTTTCCCTCTCCCTCTGTCTCTGTCTCACCCCCTGCTCATGCTCTCTCTCTCTCTGTGTCTCTGTGTCTCAAATGAATAAATAAAATCTTTAAGAAAAAAAAAAACAAATATTGTTAAAATATGTCTATACTATCCAAAGCAAACTACACATTCAATGCAATCCCTATCAAAATACCAATAGCATTTTTCACAGAGCTAGAACAAGCAATCCTAAAATTTGTATGGAACCACAAAAGACTATGAATAGACAAAGCAACCTTGAAAAAGAAAAGCAAAGCTGGAGGCATCACAATTCCAGACTTCAAGTTATATTACAAAGCTGTAGTGATCAAAACAGTATGGTAATGGCATAAAAACTGATGTATAGATGAATAGAACAGAATAGAAAACCCAGAAATTAATCCACAACCAAATGGTCAATTAAGCAGAAAAGAATATCCAAAGGGAAAAAGAGTCTCTTCACAAATGGTTTTGGGAAAAACTGGACAACATGCAGAAGAATGAAAGTAGACCACTTTCTTATACCATACACAAAAATAAATTCAAAATAGAACAAAGGCCTAAATGTGAGACAGGAAACCACAAAAATCCTTGAGGGAAGCACAGGCAGACCTCTTTGACATCGGCTATAGCAACTTCTTTCTAGGTATGTCTCCTGAGACAAGGGAAGCAAAAGCAAAAATGAACTGTTGGGGGGACGCCTGGGTGGCTCAGTTGTTAAGTGTCTGCCTTCAGCTCAGGTCATGATCCCAGGGTTCTGGGATTGAGCCCCGCATAGGGCTTCCTGCTCAGCGGGAAACCTTCTTCTCCCTCTCCCACTCCCCCTGCTTGTGTTCCCTCTCTCGCTATATTTCTCTCTGTCAAATAAATAAATAAAATCTTTAAAAAAATGAACTATTGGGACTTCATCAAGGTAAAAAGCTTCTGCAAAATGAAGGAAACAATCAACAAAATTAAAAGCCAACCTATGGAATGGGAGAAGATATTTGCAAATGACATATCTGATAAAGGGATAGTATCCAAAATCTATGAAGAACTTACAAAATTCAACACCCAAAATGAATAATCTAAATAAAAAATGGGCAGAAGACATGATACATTTTTCCAAAGAAGACCTACAGATGGCCAACAGACACATGAAAAGATCCTCAATATCACTGATCATCAGGGAAATATAAAGCAAAACTATAATGAGATTTCACCTCACATCTGTCATCATGGCTAAAATCAACAACATAGGAAATAACAGGCATTGGCAAGGATGTGGAGAAAGGGGAACCCTCTTGCACTGTTGGTGGGAATGCAAACTGGTGCAGCCACTCTGGAAAACAGTACGGAGGTTCTTCAAAAAGTTAAAAATAGAACTACTCAACAAATCCAGGAATTGCACTACTAAGTATTTACCTAGAGAATACTAAAATACTAATTCAAAGAGATATATGCACCCCAATGTTTATAGCAGCATTATCTACAATAGCCAAATTATAGAAACAGCCCAAGTGTTCACAGACTGATGAATGGATAAAGAAGTGTGTATGTATGTATGTATGTATGTATGTATCTACACACACAGTGTAATATTACTCAGCCATAAAAAAGAATGAAATCTTCCCATTTGCAACAACATGGATGGAGCTAGAGAGCATTACGCTAAGTGAAATAAGTCAGTCAGAAAAAGACAAATACCATATGATTTCACTCATATGTGGAATTTAAGAAACAAAACAAATGAGCAAAGGGGAAAAAAGAGGGGGAACTGCAAACCAAGAAACAGACTCTTAACTATAGAGAACAAACTGATGGTTACCAGAGGGAGAGGTAGGTGAGAGTATGGGTGAAATAGGTGATGGGGATTAAAGAGTGCACTTGTGATGAGCACCGGATGTTCTATGGAAGTGTTGAGTCACTACTTTGTACACCTAAAACTAATATTATACTGTATGTTAAGTAACATACAATTTAAAAAAAAATACTTAAAAATAAGCAGAATTTAAAGATTTGGAAAATTATAAGCCTATCCATATTACAAAAAATGAGAACATTAAGGTTGCAGCCAAGCAAACCTTTCATAAGGTGATTAGTATAGATCAGCCATCTGAACAGAAGCCAGGAACTATTTCAAGGCAACTGAAGAATAACAAGGTAATTGAAGAATGACCCCCCAAATCAAATCAGACACTATCAGGGCTGCCACTCCCATCACAGGCCCAGTGTACAAGGGCCTGGGAGATGAGCTGGATTAACAGGAGGGGGACACCTATCCAGTAAGACAGGCCAGGATGCGGAGGGGGAAAAGATGGTGTAGTAGGGAACCCTATTTCAACTGGTCCCCGGAATTGAGCTGGACATCTACCAAACCACTCTGAGCACCCACAAAACCAGCCTAAGATGTAAGAAGATCTGGATCTCTACAAACAGAATAATCGCAGGTGGTTGGTTTTGAGGTACAAAGCGAGGAGCTGTGATTCCGCGGGCAGATATCGGATGATAAACGCCAGCGGGAGGGTGCCTGGCTGTGGGGATCCTACACTGCCAGTGAGTGACAGCCTCGCACGCTGTGGACCAGGCACAGACTCGCAGACCAGTAGCGGCGGGGAAAGGACTCTAGGGCAGGCCCCCCCCCCCTCCCCGGGACGGAAACCCGGAGTAGCGGTGTCACGCGCGCGCTTGTGTGCAAACTGAGAGCAACTGGCGGTTTTAGAAGCACAAAGGGCAGGGCGCCTGGTGGCTCAGTTGGTTAAGCGACTGCCTTCGGCTCAGGTCATGATCCTGGAGTCCCAGGATCGAGTCCAACATCGGACTCCCTGCTAAGCAGGGAGTCTGCTTCTCCCTCTGACCCTCCCCCTTCTCATGTGCTCTCTCTCTCTCATTCTCTCTCTCAAATAAATAAATAAAATCTTTGGGCGCCTGGGTGGCTCAGTTGGATAAGCGACTGCCTTCAGCTGGAGTCCCAGGATCGAGTCCCGCATCAGGCTCCCTGCTCGGCGGGGAGTCTGCTTCTCCCTCTCCCACTCCCCGTTTGTGTTCCCTCTCTCGCTGTGTCTTTCTCTGTCAAATAAATAAATAAAATCTTTAAAATAAATAAATAAATAAATAAATAAATAAATAAATAAATAAATAAATAAAATCTTTAAAAAAAAAAAAAGAAGAAGCACAAAGGGCAGAGACGTGCTCCAACCTGGAGGCAGGGCTGGGAGCGCTGCAGAGGGGCGCACAACCCAAAACGCTGCAGTTTATAGCAGCACAGACAGAAACGGAGATAGTGTGGCCTGGAGAGCTCACTGAAGAACAGACTGTGATCTCTCTGCTCTGAGGCAGAGGGTTGGAAACGGTCTCTTCTGCTCTGACTCGCGGAAGAGACGCAGAAAGCCCCCAGGGAAAGGTGCCAGAGAACAAAAGCCCCAAAGACTGATTCCCGCTGAGCCCATCCCCCACCACAGGGGGGCAGGGCAACTCCGCCCAAACAGGGTTGCCTGACTAACAGTGAGGCAGGCCCCTCCCGCAGAAGACAGGCTGGGGAAACAAGAGGCCAGCAACCCTAAGGTCTCAAGAAAACAGGTGCATCTTGCTTGGGTTCTGGTCAATAATTTGGACTCTATACATTCCCTCAAACACCCATCAACAGAATGACTAGGAGGAGGAACCCCCAAAATAGAAAAGACTCAGAGATTATGACTTAAGCTGCAGATTTACAAATGGATGCAGATATAACCAAGATGTCAGAGATGGAATTCAGGCTAGCAATTGTGAAGACAATGGCTAGAATGGAGAAATCAATTAATGGCAACATAGAGTCTCTAAGGGCAGAAATGAAAGGTGAATTGGCAGAACTTAAAAATACTATCAATGAGATCCAATCCAATCTAGATAATCTAACAGCTAGGGTAACTGAGGCAGAAGAGCCTCAGTGACCTGGAAGACAATAGATAAAAAGGGAAAGGAGGACGTCAGGGAAAAACAACTCAGAATCCATGAAAATAGAATCAGAGAAATAAGTGACACCATGAAGCGTTCCAATGTCAGAATAATTGGAATCCCGGAGGGAGCAGAGAGAGAGAGAGAACTAGAAGATGTATTTGAGCAAATCGTAGCTGAGAACTTCCCTAATCTGGGGAATGAAACAAACATTCAAGTCCTAGAGGCAGAGAGGACCCCTCCTAAGATCAAGGAAAACAGGCGAACACTCCGGCATGTAAGAGTAAAACTTGCAAATCTTAGAACCAAGGAAACCATCTTAACGGCAGTTAGGGGGAAGAGATTCCTTACGTACAGAGGGAGGAACATCAGAATAACGTCAGACCTATCCACAGAGACCTGGCAAGCCAGAAAGGCCTGGCAAGACATATTCAGGGTACTAAATGAGAAGAACATGCAGCCAAGAATACTTTATCCGGCAAGGCTTTCATTTAGAATGGATGGAGAGATGCAGAGCTTCCACGACCAACAGAAACTGAAAGAATATGTGACCACTAAGCCAGCCCTGCAAGAAATATTAAGGGGGGTTCTATAAAAGGAGAAAGACCCCAAGAGTGATCTACAACAGAAATTTACAGGGACAATCTATAAAAACAACATCTTCACGGGCAACATGATGACAGTTAATTCATATCTTTCAATAATCACTCTCAACGTGAATGGCCTAAACACTCCCATAAAATGGCACAGGGTTGCAGATTGGATAAAAAGATGGGACCCATCCATATGCTGTCTACAAGAGACTCATTTTGAACCTAAAGATATATCCAGACTGAAAGTGAAGGGATGGAGATCCATCTTCCATGCCAGTGGACCTCAAAAGAAAGTTGGGGTAGCAATTCTTATATCAGAAAAATTAGGTTTTAAACTAAAGTCTGTAATAAGAGACACAGAAGGACACTATATCATTCTTAAAGGGTCTATCCAACAAGAAGATCTAACAATTGTAAATATCTATGCCCCCCAACATAGGAGCAGCCATCTACATAAGCCAACTGTTAACCAAAATAAAGAGTCACATTGATAACAATACGTTAATTGTAGGAGACCTCAATACTCCACTCTCAGCAATGGACAGATCATCTAAGCAGAAAATCAACAAGGAAACAAGAGCTTTGAATGATACATTGGACCAGATGGACCTCATAGATATTTACAGAACATTCCACCCTAAAACAACAGAATACTCATTCTTCTCGAGCGCACATGGAACTTTCTCCAGAATAGACCATATACTGGGTCACAAATCAGGTCTCAACCGATACCAAAAGACTGAGATTATTCCCTGCATATCCTCAGACCACAATGCTCTAAAACTGGAACTCAATCACAAGAAAAAATTTGGCAGAAATTCAAACACTTGGAAGCTAAACACCACTCTGCTCAAGAATGTTTGGGTCATCGAGGAAATCAAAGAAGAACTTAAACAATTCATGGAAACCAATGAGAACAAAAACACATCGGTCCAAAACCTATGGGATACTGCAAAGGCGGTCCTAAGGGGGAAATACATAGCCATCCAAGCCTCACTCAAAAAAACAGAAAAATCCCGAATTCACCAACTAACTCTACACCTTAAAGAACTAGAGAAAAAGCAACAAACGATGCCTAAGCCATGCATTAGAAGAGGAATAATTAAAATTAGAGCAGAAATCAATGAATTAGAAACCAGAAACACAGTAGATCAGATCAACGAAACTAGAAGTTGGTTCTTTGAAAGAATTAATAAGATCGATAAACCACTGGCCAGACTTATCCAAAAGAAAAGAGAAAGGACCCAAATTAATAAAATTATGAATGAAAGGGGAGAGATCACGACTAACACCAAGGAAATAGAAACAATTATTAGAAATTATTATCAACAACTATATGCCAATAAACTGAGCAATCTGGATGAAATGGAAGCCTTCCTGGAAACCTATAAGCTGCCAAGACTGAAACAGGAAGAAACTGACAACCTGAATAGGCCAATAACCAGTAACGAGACTGAAGCATTGATCAAAAACCTCCCCAAAAACAAGAGTCCAGGGCCTGATGGATTCCCTGTGGAATTCTACCAAACATTCAAAGAAGAAATAATACCTATTCTACTGAAGCTGTTTCAAAAAATAGAAACAGAGGAAAACTTCCAAACTCATTCTGAGGCCAGCATTACCTTAATCCCCAAACCAGGCAAAGATCCCACCAAAAAGGAGAATTTCAGACTGATATCCCTGATGAATATGGATTCCAAAATCCTCAACAAAATCCTAGCTAATAGGATCCAACAATACATTAAAAGGATCATCCACCACGACCAAGTGGGATTTATCCCCGGGATGCAAGGGTGGTTCAACATTTGCAAATCAATCAATGTGATAGAACACATTAATAGGAGGAGGGAGAAGAACCATATGGTCCTCTCAATTGATGCAGAAAAAGCATTTGACAAAATACAGCATACTTTCCTGATTAAAACTCTTCAGAGTATAGGGATAGAGGGAACATTCCTCAAGTTCATAAAATCCATCTATGAAAAACCCACAGTGAATATCATCCTCAATGGGGAAAAGCTGAAAGCTTTCCCTTAAGATCAGGAACACGTCAAGGATGCCCACTCTTGCCACTACTGTTCAACATAGTACTAGAAGTCCTAGCAACAGCAACCAGACAACAAAAAGAAATAAAAGGTATTCAAATTGGCAAAGAAGAAGTCAAACTCTCTCTTTTCACAGACGACATGATACTTTATGTGGAAAACCCAAAAGACTCCACCCCCAAATTACTAGAACTCATACAGCAATTCAGTAATGTGGCAGGATACAAAATCAATGCACAGAAAACAGTTGCTTTCTTATACACTAACAACACAACTGTAGAAAGAGAAATTAGAGGAACGATTCCATTTACAATAGCACCAAAAACCATAAGATGCCTCGGAATAAACCTAACCAAAGAGGTAAAGGATCTATACTCTAGGAACTACAAAACACTCATGAAAGAAATTGAAGAAGACACAAAAAGATGGAAAAATATTCCTTGCTCATGGATCGGAAGAATAAACATTGTTAAAATGTCTATGCTACCCAGAGCAATCTATACCTTCAATGCCATCCCAATCAAAATTCCAAAGACATTTTTCAAAGTGCTGGAACAAACAATCCTAAAATTTGTACGGAATCAGAAAAGACCCCAAATCGCCAAGGAAATGTTGAAAAAGAAAAAGCTGGGGGCATCACGTTGCCCAATTTCAAGCTATATTACAAAGCTGTGATCACCAAGACAGCATGGTACTGGCACAAAAACAGACATAGGGACCAATGGAACAGAATAGAGAACCCAGATATGGACCCTCAACTCCATGGTCAAATAATCTTTGACAAAGCAGGAAAAAACATGGAATGGAAAAAAGGCAATCTCTTCAATAAATGGTGCTGGGAAAATTGGACAGCCACATGCAGAAGAATGAAACTCGGCCATTCTCTAACACCATTCACAAAGATAAACTCAAAGTGGATGAAAGACCTCAATGTGAGACAGGAATCCATCAAAATCCTAGAGCAGAACATAGGCAGTAACCTCTTTGACATCGCCCACAGCAACTTCTTTCAAGATACATCTCCAAAAGCTAGTGAAACAAAAGCAAATATGAACTTCTGGGACTTCATCAAGATAAAAAGCTTCTGCACAGCAAAGGAAACAGTCAACAAAACAAAGAGGCAACCCACAGAATGGGAGAGGATATTTGCAAATGACACTACAGATAAAGGGCTGGTATCCAAGATCTATAAAGAACTTCTCAAACTCAACACCCAAAAAACAAATAATCAAGTCAAAAAGTGGGCAGAAGATATGAAAAGACACTTCTCTGAAGAAGACATACAAATGGCTAACAGACACATGAAAAAATGTTCATCATCATTAGCCATCAGGGAAATCCAAATCAAAACCACATTGAGATACCACCTTACACCAGTTAGAATGGCAAAAATGGACAAGGAGAGAAACAACAAATGTTGGACAGGTTCAGAAGAAAGGGGAACCCTCTTACACTGTTGGTGGGAATGCAAGCTGGTACAGCCACTTTGGAAAACAGTGTGGAGGTGCCTCAAAAAGTTAAAAATAGAGCTACCCTATGACCCAGCAATTGCACTCCTGGGTATTTATCCCAAAGACACAGATGTAGTGAAAAGAAGGGCCATATGCACCCCAATGTTCATAGCAGCAATGTCCGCAATAGCCAAACTGTGGAAAGAGCCGCGATGCCCTTCAACAGATGAATGGATAAAGAAGATGTGGTCCATATATACAATGGAATATTACTCAGCCATCAGAAAGGAAGAATACCCAACTTTTACATCAACATGGATGGGACTGGAGGAGATTATGCTAAGTGAAATAAGTCAAGCAGAGAAAGTCGATTATCATATGGTTTCACTTATTTGTGGAACATAAGGAATAGCATAGAGGACATTAGGAGAAGGAAGGGAAAAATGGGGGGCGGGGATTGGAGGGAGAGATGAATCATGAGAGACTATGGACTCTGAGAAACAAACAGGCTTTTAGAGGGGAGGGGGGAGGGGGGATTGGTAAGCCCGGTGATGGGTATTAAGGAGGGCACGTACTGCATGGAGCACTGGGTGTTATACAAAAACAATGGATCGTGGATCACCACATCAAAAACCAATGATGTATTGTATGGTGACTATCATAACATAATAAAATTAAAAAAAAAAAAAAAAGGCCAGGATGCCCCTGCCCTGTGCCTCAGGGATTGGACCCTCCAATGAGCTTAGTGTAGGCTATACTCGGCAGAGCCATGAGTGGCATGGCTACCTCAACCTAGATTTCAAAGGATGTGGCTGTGCATTGGAGCTACAAGCTAGGACCCCAGACTAGGAGAGCTAGAGGCACAGGGCAGAGAGCCCTGAAGAGCCACAGGGCCCAGGCAGAGAGCTGCTATAGGGGTAAAGCCACTATAGAGCCACTGTCCTACTAAGCTATGGGGAGAAAACTGCCACCCAAGTGGGACTAGAAAGTGGAGCATCAAACCAAAAAGTATTATACTTGAGCCTTAAGGTTTATTACTGTTTGTCCTGTTAGGTTTTAGACTTACTTGGGATCCATTACCTCTCCTTGCCTATTTCTCCATCTTGGAACGGGAATGTCTATCCTATGCCTGTCCCACCACCATAATTTGGAAGCACATTTGTTTTCACAGATTCACAGCTGAAGAGGCATTTGCTTCAGGATGAGCCATACCTTGAGTTTCACTCATATCTTATTCAGATATTTAGGTAAGACTTTGGATTTTAGACTTCAGAGTTGATACTGGAACAAGTTAAGACTTTTAAGGTTGTTGAGATGGGATAAATGTATTTTGCATGTGAACAGAACATGAATTTTGGAAGCCAGGAATGTAATGTTATGGACTGCCTGTTTGTCTCCTCCCCAAATTCATATTTGGAAACCCTGTCCCCACTGGAATATTAAGAGGTAGAGACTTTGGAAAGTAACTGGGATTAAATGAGGTCATATGGGTAAAGCAAATACAAAGAAACCAGTATGCAGAGAGAATCAGAGTCAAATGTTGAGGAAATCCTGATACTGTCTAAACCTGGATTCCAGCTATCCAGAGCCACTGCCAACACTGTTCTTGAAATTTGGCATTGTGACTTACTTTGTCTCACTGAATTGATAATGTTCCTTGAATTAGAAAGAGAGCTAAGAATTATGACTTCCTCTACCCTGCTTAATGGCAGGGCTGGAAATGTTGCTGTAATGGCAGACAAACATCTTAAGAAGGGGCAACTAGGGAGTCACCTTCCAACATCTATAGTTGATATGGCTATACTCTCTCAAGAATTATTAATGTGTGGTAATAAAAGCACTCTATGTCTATGATTCACTTTACAGGTTTTAAAACATCTTCCACACTTACTACCCCAAAATACTAACCTATAAACAGTTAAAACAGATTATCAGCAAACCAAGACAGAACGGCCTGGCTTGAAACCCCATTTTTCCCCACCATCCATCCATCCATTCTTTTCCACAGAATAATGCTTCTGGATTACTGATCTCATAGAAATTCAGAACACTGACTGCTTAGTAAATGTTCTTCGGGTTCATACACAGAAGTATTTCATTTCTCATACAACTCAAGTATCAATAGCTTACTTTTAAATCAAGCACACTTCTATTCCCTCTGGTCATCTGGACTTCTTATTTATTTTATTATCTCCAAACTCTGATACATATTAAAGATAATTTAGAATAGTGATATGACATTTTTTTCTCCCCCAAGGTTGGGATTAAAGGCATAAACAAATTTAACCCAATAGATACTCAAAATTTAGATAGTGAACCAGCTTTTAAACTTCTCACAGAAATTAATCCCTTGTTTGCCTTTATACCACAGGCAATTAATTTGACTGAAACAAATATTCTTTGATGACCATCAAGCAAAAGCAGAGCAATTTCATATGATAGAATTATTATTGGCAGGGGAATATTATGCAAAATTGGTATAACCAAGCAAGATCAAAAAGGCTTCTGATTGTAAAACATCAAAGGCTTCAGGCAAGTCCTTCCTCAGAGAAAAGCCTAAAATATTGGAGAACCCATTTATACCATTACATTAAGGAATGATTTTAATGATGGCCCCCTGAGATGACAGACTGAGGTGAAATTTCAGAATTGCACTAAATCAATTCCATGGACTGCTTAGTTAGGGAAATGGTTCACACTAAGCATTTGTCACTCAAGCCTGTACACATTATTTTTAAATGCATGGTACTGGGAAAAGTATATGATTTTTAGTTAGTCCCAGTTGGTTCAATTACTAGACATGTGACCCCAAGTTATTCTCAACATTTCTGAACACTTTTTTCCTTTGTGAATACATTTTTGTGAGAATTGAAGGGACAAACTATGGAGCAACCAATAACCATTCATTTATAAGCATGAATTTCTATATGAATGTTGGTTACTATTATCTAGGCTATGTATTTCTGAAGTAACAGATAAGAACAAATTTCTTAAACTTCCTTACTGGAATTAAACAGGTTAAAACAGTACTTTGGAACTCTGTTTTTAATAGAAGTCAATAAATGCCTAAAACACACACAGAATATGCAAATTTAATGTTCAAACAAAGTAGCAAAACCCTTGTTTACCATTTTAATATCTCCCTGTATACCTGAAAAAATACATATATATATAGATATATATATTTTTGCCAAGCACTTAACTTTAAGTCAATACACATGTCTCACACAATTCTCCTAGTCTTATGCGAGCCTAATATATCTAAGAATCAATACTGCTGGGGAAGTAACAGAGAGAAGAAGCACATTTAGTTTTACTAATGTGCGATACTCTGGAGCTAAATAGTAACTGCTAACTGACTCTCTCAATCCTGCTTGAGTCTTGGCAAAAGGGGAGTACAATGATAAACAGGGTCAAATAGAATTTAACTACCTGTTTTCTTACAACATGTGACAAGAATATAAATTCTATTTCCAATTATTGAAAGAGAAAAAGATAAATGAGTTAAAATGGGTCAAAGTGTAGAGTAGCATGTAGATTATATGTTTCTGTTTCATTTTGTAGTAAAATATACCCACTGTGTTAAGATATTAATACTTCATATATTTGGATTCTTATCAGTAAATATTCTATGTTAGTATTTGTTAAAATCCTAAAGAGAGTGTTCTTAACAAAAAATGGCATAGTCTGTCCAAGTCTGTCCCTCCATAAAGTCAATAAAAACACTGGCAAAACGTGTCCATCAACTTCTTTGGAATTCTGGAAACAATCAGAAACTTGCAGCAAGTAAGATAATGTGTAATCAAGAAAAACTGGGAGTATTAATAAAAAATGAGAGCTTTGTGGTATTTGAACTTACCCTTATCCCATTACTCAATAACTGGATCAGATTTGGCCTTGAAGATAACAACTCACATCCCAATGCAGAGAGCAATACCAGAGAGAACAGAACAGATCCCATTCACAAGGAGATGGGGGTGTTCTGTTGACCTGTCTGGTGCTCCTTAGATCAAAGGGCTGGCCTTTATGTTACCTAACTCAGGATGTTCACAGCACTGAGTTGGCTATCTGAGGAACAGTGACTGTCAAATTTACCAGGAAATATATTAGTCACATCTGCCAAAGGACAATGGATGACAGTTTGGAAAATAACAGACTAACCAAAAAGCTTGAGAAAGGTTGAGAAATGAGATGCTTTGAGGAATAAAGGTTTTCAAAAGATCCAAGATGTTACTGGTAATCTAGGAGGCCATGTTCATACCCAGACTGTGCACATATTCAGTAAAGACATGAGAAGGCCCTATATGCTGAGCTCTGGCTTTCTTCAGGCTTGTACAAACAGGAAGTAAAGGCTGAGGTAGAGTTGTAAAATGCTTGGCTGAGTGTCAAAGATATGCCCAAACTCACTCAGAGAGCCCATCTGAAAAACTGGGAGATTTTGTTTTAGTTCCAGTCATTTAACAAAGTATTTGTCCAATCATCAGCTGATCAATAAATTAACAGAACAGAATTCAGTGGCCAAACATGATAAAGAATACCAATTTTACAAAATTAGTTTAGAAAAGCCACCAAACAACCATCACTATAAAAAGCAGCGACAAGAAGCCCAGCAAAAAAAAAAAAAAAAGAAAATATGATTTCCAAATTTGCATGATCATAACATTCAAAATGCCCACTTTTCAACAAAAACTGCAAGGCATGGGGCCCCTGGGTGGCTCAGTCAGTTACATGGCTGCCTTTGGCTCAGGTCATAATCCCAGGGTCCTGGGACAGAGCCCCACATCAGGTTCCCTGCTCAGCGGGGAGTCTGCTTCTTCCTCCCCCTCTGCTGCCCCCAGCTTGTGCATGCTCTCTCTCTCTCATAAATAAATATAATCTTTAAAAAAAAAAATACTGCAAGGCATGTAAAAAAAAAACAAAACAAGAAACTGTGGCCCATACAAAGCAAAAAAAGGAATGAATAGGAACTTTCCCTGAAGAAGTTCAGGCACTACTAGACAAAGATTTAAAATAGCTATTTTATATATATTCAAAAAACCAAATAAAGTCATGTTCACTGATGAAAGGAAACCATGTACTAAAGCATCTTTAAAAAATACTTTTGAAATAAATTTAACCAAGATATGCCAAGACTTGAAACCGAAAAATACAAAGCATTATTGAAAGAATTGTTGAAAGAATTAAATAAATGGAAAGACATCCCGTGTTCATGGATTAAAAGACTTAATATTGTTAAGATGGCAATAATCTCCAAATTTATCCATAGATTCAATGCAATCCCTATCAAATGTCCAACTTCCTTTTTTTGCAGAAATGGACAAGCTGATTCTAAAATTTATATGGAATTGCAAGGGACCCAGAATAACCAAAATAATCTTGAAAAATAAAAACAAAGACAAAAGATTCAAACTTCCAAATTTTAACACTTTCTATAAAACTACTGGAATCGAAACAGCAGGGTATTGGCATAAGAACAGACATATAAATCAATGGAATATAATTGAAAATCCACAAATAAACCAACAGAGTCGATTTTCAACAAAAATGTTAAGACGATTCAATGAGGAAAGAACAGCTTTATGGGGTAACTGGATCTCCACCTGCAAAAGAATGAATTTGCACTCCTACATCACATAACAAAAAAATAAACTCAAAATAGGGGTGCCTGGGTGGCTCAGTCGATTAAGCGTCTGCTTCAGCTCAGGTCATGATCCTGGAGTCCCAGGATCTAGTCCTGCATGAGGCTCCCTGCTCAGTGGGGAGTCTGCTTGTCCCTCTACCCCCTCCCCCCTGCTTGTGTCTCTCTCATGTGCTCTTGCCCTCAAATAAATAAAATCTTTTAAAAATAAATAAATAATAAATGTTATGACTCAAATTTAAGAGATAAAACTAACATTCTTAAAAAGAAACGTGTAAATTTTCATGACCTTGGATTCGGTAATGGTTTCTTAAACAGGACACCGAAAGCATAAGCAACCAAAGAAAAAAATAAACTGGATTTCACCAAAACTAAAAACTTTTGTGCATCAAAGGATACTATCAAGTCAGTGAAAAGACAAATCACAAAATGGAATAAAGTATTTGCAAATAATATATCCGTTAAGGGTCTAGCATCCATAATATATAACAAACTGAGTTGTACAACAAAAAAGACAATCTTTTAAAAATAGGCAGAGTTTTTGAATAGACATTTCTCCAAAAAATATATACAAAGGACCAATAAGTACATGAAAATATGCTCAGTATCCTTATTCATAAGGGAAATGAAAAACCAAACCACATGAAGCTACCATTTCACATCTACTAGAATGGCTGTAATTTAAAAAAACAACAACAGAAAATAAAAAGTGTTGACAATAATGTGGGCAAGCAGGAACCCTCATACATTGCTGGTGGGAAGGTAAAACAGTGCAGCTGCTATGAAAAAAAATTTGGTAGTTACTCAAAAGTTAGACATAGGGTTAACAGCAATCCCATTTCTAGATACATATCTAAGAGAAATGGAAGCATATATCTACACAAAAATCGAAGATGAGTGATCAGAGCATATTATTATTAATAATAGCCACAATGTGAAAACAACCCAAGTGTCCATCAATCACTGAACAAATAAAGAAGATATGGTATATCCATGCAATGAAGTATTATTCAGCTCTAAAAAGGACTACAGTCCTGATACATGCTAAAACAAAAAACAAACAAAAAAAAAAGAGGATGAAATCATCCATAATATCTAGCTTGCTAAAATGTTACACGGAGGCCGCTGGGGGCGATGGAAGGTTTTGGAGGAGGGTGTAGGCCTTTGGAATGCCAAGGCCTACGTGACCACTCTGCCACAGGGATGCTGCAGGGAGCTGCCTTCCCCAAAGCTTTCTTAGCCCAAACAGCTGCCTGTGATCTAAGAGATGTATGTATTTCCCTAAGCTATGTTTAGTAGAACTCATAGAACACACTGATCAGCACATTGTATCTTTCCCGTAATCAGACTCTTCTATTTTCTGTAAGACCCCTTGCCACACATCACTCGTTTGAGAAACAGAGTAATAAAGATTTATGATTAACCTGAAGCACCAATAAAGGTGAGAACAAGGAAGAGTGAAGGGTCTTCGTCTCTGATTGTTGACCCCCTTGCCTTCTCTCTTTCACAGCAAAGTCTGGAGTAATCTTTCATCAGTCAGTACAGGCATTACTGGCCATTCCTGGCAATGAATCTTAAAAACATTATGCTAAATGAAAGAAGCCAGACATAAAATACTACATATTGTATGACTTCATTTATTTGAAATATTCAGAATAAACAAATCCATTTATACAGAAAGTCGATTACTGCTTGTGAGTAGCCTGGGGAGAGGGAAGAATGGGATACGACTGCTAGTGAGTATAAGAATACTTTTTAGGGTGATGAAAACATTCTAGAATTAGATAGTGGTATTGGCTGCACAACTTTGTGAATATACCAAAAAACACCGAATTGTATACTTGAAAATTATTGAAGTAGTGTATTTTATGTTGCATGAATGTTCTCAATTTTTAAAATCTTAATATTCTTTATGTTTAAAAGTTAAACATTAAAGTTAAATGTAAATAGCTAAGTCTAATATTAATGAGAGGTAAATGCATATGTTCTGGAACTTTTTTGTAGTATGGTTATACAGGTAGCACATTCTGGATCAGAGGTTTTGCTAAATACTTCTTTATATGTATACTTTTTCAAGATAGCTCTTAAAGAAACTTATCACTCTATTCTTATATTACTGTTTTTTATTTTTACCCTGTCTTATTCTGAAGAAGATTTCAAAAAGTCACAAGGAGTAGGAAACCTTATTGTATCAGATTCAGTTATCCAAGACATATGACAAGAGAGAGAAACCACAAATATATACCATATCTTGGTAAAGAAGAGTTCAAATTGTAGTTCAGACTTACTGCTACATTAACTAGTCTAAGAATTCTAGCATTACCCTTATTTAGACACAGTTAATAATACAACAAGCACACCTTGTTAGATGGCTTCCTTATTTTCGACACAAAACTTTATTGTATCAAGAAGTCACAATATTTTTGGAAAAAGACTCTATATGATGAGAATTAATTTAAAGACATAAATTCTTGCTTACTTAAGTGTATTCATTCACATGAACTGAAATTTTCTATTGAAAATAATGCCAAAGAACATCTTTTCAAAATGTTATTTCCCAAATCATTACAATTTGGACATCTTCTTGGATTCTTAGAAGTCTCCTGAGAAGATGATCCCTGTCTTCTGAAAAAAATCATACGAGCAGCTCAATACAACTGTTGCCAGGTCGCTCTTTCTCCATAGTGAAGCTTATCCAAAGGTACTGTTGGCCTATTTTCAATTACTTTATACACTCAAGCAGAAGCTAAAACAGATGCTACTGTACACATAATTAGCCTTTGTAAAAGATTTTGTGGTTTCTCTCTTGTCACACTTCTTGCTCATTGCCTGATTCCCCAAACATATCAAGTGACTGATTGCCAGGCAACCAAGCAATGCCATCCAGAGAATTCTCCTATCCATCTCAACAGATGCCATCTCATTTAGATACAACAGGGTTCAAAGCTTCAAATTTGTTTATGTGACCCAATAAGTCAATGTTATTTTGGTGGTGCATTACTGATGAGTAAACCATAAAGGTGGATCACACTGAAAATGCTGATATTGAGACCCTTTATAATCAATACTTCATGATTATACTGTACCTGTAAATAGTAAAAAATTTTGGAAAACATGTAAATGAAATTTAGCTAATTTTTAAATAGCACTTTTCGGGGTACCTGGATTGTGCAGTCAGTTAAGCGTCAGACTCTTGGTTTTGGCTCAGCTCATGATCTTAGGGTTGTGGGATCAAGCCCCACATATGGCTCCATGCTGAGCCTTCTCCCTCTGCCCCTCCTGCTTGTGCGCTCATACTCTCTCTCTTTGTCTCACTCACTCTTTCTCTCTCTCTAAAAATAGATTAATAAATCTTTAAAAATAAATAAATAAAATAAAATAACACTTTTCTCACTCCTGAGACAAGTGCTAATGCCATGTAGGTTTTTGCCTTACTTGTTTAGAAAGCATATAGTTTAGAATCAATTAATTAATAAATTAAGAAAATTGATAAATACTGCATTCTATAAGATCTAATACAGTAAATAGAAGCACTTGTAAAACATTAAATTGTCTGCTTTAGAGACCTGAGATGGCTATGTTTCCCTAAAAGTGTGATTTTTCCCAACTGCTCCTAAATTTATCAAATTCAGCTGCTACCTCTGATTTGATTTTACTCTTCATATAATCGAGTATTACCTTTTGTGCACAGTTAATCAACTCTTCTACAATTTTTTTTGACATATCAGGTCTCTTTATAGACACTAACTGATGTTCAGATCAAAGAGAATTCAATAAAAAAATGTCTTTTGTAGTATTCTTTTAGTGAGCTATTTATAGCAATCCTTTGCAAAGATTGTTAGGACCTGTTAATATATGACAGAATCTTTTATTACTACATCAAGTAAGCAACTACAAAATATTAAAGTAAATGATGGCATCTCTGTGAAAGATGACAAGCTCAAATATTTAATTTTTCTCCCTCTTACTTCAGGGTTCCTTTCCAAATCTTTAAAGAAATTGTGCTTTTAAAGCAGTTAGTTGTCTCAAACATAGGTTTCAACTCAGAGGTTACCCAAAGTAGATGAATGAGGCTCAGAATTCCAAAAGAGCAGATTAAGTCTGCAATACCCCACTGTGAAGACCTGACTTTTAATTAAAAAAGAATGAATCAACCAAATCTGAGAAACTTTCTCAGGTGCCAAACACGAGAAAAACTGCATATTAAAAGCAAAATAGAAATGCCTTTCTTGTTGAACAAAGAGTAATAATTATATATTTATTGTGAAAAATAATTATGATGACTACCATTTGCCCAATAAGGGTAACTGGCAATACTCTTTGACCTAGTTTTTTTTTTTATTTACTCAAAACAACCATATTAATAGATATGTATTTCTATTTTAAGAAAGAAGAAACTAAAGTTCAGAGAAACAAAGATCTCAGGATAAGAACCCTGACCATGTGACTCACAAATCAGGGTTTTGCATCTACACTTAAATCCTAATAGGTAATGACATGCACTTTAGAAATTCTTTTGAATAAGCCGCTCCTTTTTACTTAAAAATTCAGAAATAATGTCACATTTTTCAATATTTAATATAATCTGGATGCTAAAGAAGTTAAATTGCGTATTAGGGCAGATATTAGAATCAATCGGGCAATCACCACCACAACAAAAATAGACTAAGATATTTTGGAAAGGAACAAATTCATTACATCAAGGACTTCATGCTCCTCTGTAAACAGATTCACAAAGGGAAAATCAAATCAGAGATGCTCAAAATAAACTCCAACAGTCAAGCAGTTTCATAAAATCATAAACCTGACCATGCACTATTTGTTTGCAGATTTGTGCCACCAGTATTCAAATCCTGTGTTACAAACAAAAGTTACTTTATGAGGCCGAAACTCCTTTTCTGCCTTATTCAGATTCTATGAAGCTTTTATGTAATAAAACCATCTGCATTTGGTTTCTCCTAGGTAGATCCACCTTGAATTAAAAGTATTTACACTAGCATAAACATGGAATTAATATGTGTTTGAAAGTTACCTGTATTTTAAAATTGCTGATTCTTTGGAAAAACTAGGGTTAAAATTATTCCTACTGAGGTTTTTCTTTCAGTAAATCAATCACTGTAGAGCACGCCCAAACAAAGCTTTCTTTTCTCTTTCAATACAAAACCTGATGTGAGCTATAACTTAAAGTAGTAATGATGTACATTGAAATGTGGAGGCAAAAAGGCTCAACTGATTTTCTAAAAAGCATTTTCTTACAAACAAAGAAAATCATTATCACATGACTTTACTTTTATAGTCATATAGCTGCATCAAAAATCTCCAGAGTCCTATACATTCAGACTGAATGCAATTACTTCCAAATCTTGTGAACTTCTAAGATAGCATGGAGAGCAGCTTTAAACTAAGGGGAAAATTAAAGATGTAGTGTAAGAGCCTATATTAAAAAGCTGTCCTTTATAGGTCACAGCCAGACATCTACTATTACCATATGGCTATTTGATTGGCACATACTTGATAGATATGAGAATATTGTAGTCCAACTCATTTTGCAAAATTTCAACAAAAGCTATCCTTTAAGCCTGATGTATAAGTGAGAAAGCTAATTGGTTTATATATGGAAGCAGGAGATCAGTTTTTGTATGTATTTGAAAAGAGCAAAAATTTAATCAGTGTATTTTTTAAATCTATACAGGAAAAAATATTCTGGACTTGCTATCAAATTGGAACTGCAAGGGGAATGTTTAAAGGAGGAAGTACATTACAAGAGAAGAGAAAGAAGGTGGTCTTAAAGTACTCCAGAGAATCAAGATAAACCCAAAGACCGTCTTTACCATTTTTTGGCAATTAATCATGTACTGCCTACAATATTTCTAGGTTGTTACACTGAACTATGATTTAGTCCATGTACTTTTTAACTGTTCACATTTTTTGTTGTGAAATTTAGGGTGGCAATAGGTTGTGGCAGTAAAGAAAACAAGCTCTACTATGAATAGAAATCTCAGCTTTATTACTTAATAACTGTGACTTTAGGTAAGTTCATTAAAATCTTTAGGCCTTAGTTTGCTTTGTGGTTAAATACAGGTAATAACCACATCTACCACATAGAGTTTTTTGTAATGATTAAACTATAATGTTATATATACTTATATATAAAAATATATAAATTCCTTGGCACAGTGTTAGACACATATATCAACATATAATATTGTTGTTGATGGTCTCAAAATTAGGAGCAGTAATACTGGTAATGTCTTGAAATCAATCTATAAGCATATTGGAAACAAGAGCTCTTTCTAATCAATCACTCTCAAATTTATTACACATAGCAGGAATAACTCAACTCAACTCAAAAGGTTGGTTGATTTATTGAACCTAGTAATACTGCTATTGTAACTCTTCAGAAGCAAGAATTATATGCCCAGCCAATAAAATATTAAGGCAAAAAGATATCTGCTTAAGTGTAATATATAGTAATTTGGATACACCCAGTAGCTATCCATTCAGGATCCAATTTTGGATCTTGACAAGATCAAATCAAGAGGTCAAATATAACCCTGTGAGCAACAAACGATATTTGGGCACTTAATTTATCCTATTTTGTTCAAGATTTCTTGCTTAAGGATTTCATCATTGATCACATTTTCAGCACATTCCCCCAAAAAAAATTTATAGTAGATAAAATTTCACACTCTCAGTATAGAATCACATTTTATGCACATAAGGCACTTTTTGTTGCTAAAGATTGATGGCCAATGCAAATTTTGACCACTATTTTGAAGTAGAAGAATAAATCATGTGTATATAAAATTTAGAAATAGTTAAATGCACAGACATCTACAAACTGTGTGTGGCACAATACTAGAAAATCCAAATAATTGATTGATATGCTTTGAAAATGATGAAACTACATAACAGTTGATATGTTTTCTATATCTGGATAATTTGAACACATTTTAAAAGTTGATTCTTGTCTTTATTGAGTTTCAATGCATTATGGAATCATGAGTCTGGAAAGTTTCATGGGAGATTACTCAACCTAACTCAGCGCATTCTATTTCATTCTATTTATACAGTCATTCTTGCATTAAAACTTTGTGTCCAGGGATTGGCTAGGGCTTGGAAAAAAAGGTTAATCTTGTGAAGAAAAAAGACATATGAATTTAAAACAATAACACACTTGGTAAGTACCAAAAGGAATACCACATTGGATGGGATATCTGGAGTGTTGTCACTGGAGAGGACAGAAGTTAGCTATCAGTGAAGGCTTTAGAAATGAGGTGGAATTTAAATTGTGTCCACACCAACAAATAAAAAGTATGAGAGTTTTCCTATGGAAAAAAAAATATGTACAAAAGCAAAAAGATGTAAATAATTTGGAAGAACTGCAAGTAATGTGGCATTAATGAGTGCATTTGATGAAGTAATCAGAAATGAGACTGGTTACTCGGAGGGAGGATACAATGAAGGGCTTCAGGTGCTTCCAGATAAAACAAATACTGTGTTTTAAACATGGAATCATATCTGCATCTTGGAAATATTCTTCTGGAATCATGGTAGGGAATGACTTCAAGAAAAGGAATCTAGTTACGAAACTACTGTACTAGCTCAGGCAAGGTATAAAGAGATAGCAGCAATAGGGAAGAGAGAAGAGAGAATATAACAGATGTTCAGGAGGTAGGCTCTATAGTAGTTAATGACTGGAGGAAAACAGAGAAAGAGAAATTGAAGAGAGTATAAAAGTCCGGTTTTATAATTTGAGTAACTTGGGGGCTGGTGATCATATTTATCAATAGTAAATGCAAGTTGGGGAAAGAAGCCAAAAAAGTAAAATAAAACAAGAGACAAAAAAATAGTTATATTAATACTAACAACTGTACTTATTGCAAACTTACTGCATGCCAAGGATTACAAAAATTCTTTCCATATTATATTTCATTCAATCAGGGGTGAGCTACAGTAAGAGTGTAAATCAGAAAGTGACTGACACCTCTGGGTAGACCTCTACCAAGTATTACCTTATGGGTTTTGGCCAAGCATGTGGGTAACAATTTAGGCGTTCTGGGGATATTGTTTGATGGGCATACCACTCCAAGCAGTAGAAAGCAAAAGGAGGTGTTAAAGTCCTAAAACAATAAAAAGGGTCAAGATAGGGAAATCAAGGTCAATCTCAAGTCAAAAATATAGGCACACGCCTGAAAATTAAGAGCTAAAGTCAATAAGGAGTGGATCAGAAGTTTCAATAATAGTCCTTGTTGACCATTAGCCACAGGATGTGAGGGTAACAGAAGCATAGCTAGAGGGGGCCACAGGTAAGTTAACAGAGAACTGTGGGTCTGGGTACTTTCTGGAAATCTGGAAACAAAAAATTGTTTCTAGCTTAACACCATTAGGGTCCCAAGAACATACTGTGTATGACTCCTATTGCTTTAAGTTTGTAAAGTTTATTTTATGGCCCAAATATGGTTAAGGTTGATAATTATTCCATGTACATTTGCAAAAAAAAAATGTGTATTCCTCTCTCTCCCCCTCTTACCCCATGTGTGGGGGGGGGGTAGGGGTGTGGGTGTAGGTGTGCCTGGAGGGGTAAATTAGGTCAACTTATTTGCTATTATTCAAGTCGTCTATATCCATGCTCATTTTCTATCTGACTGTTGTATGTTAATGGAATATTGAAATCTTCAACTAAGATTGTATATTTGTTTATTCTCTCAAATTCTATCAGCTTTTGTTCTTTTTTTAAGTGTATAATTATTTATAATTGACAGGCCTTCTTAGAGAATTGATCTCTCTGTGTCATGTAAAGCTCTTCTTCATTTGTGGTACTACTTATTCTGAAGTCTTATTTGTCTGATATTGATACAATTACTGTAGCTTTCTTTTTCTTATTATCTATATGTTTTTCAATCTTAATAGTTTATCTTTTCTATTTTTAAAGTGAGTTTCTTATAGAGAGCATAGAGTTGGGGTTTTTTGTTATATCCAATCTGACAACATATGACTTTTAATTGATGAATTTAAAGCTTTTATGTGATTGATAGGTTGTAGTAAAATCTGCAACTTTCTAGCTATTTCTATGTGTTCCATCTGTTTTATTTCCTTTTTTTTGCCTTCTTTTGCACTAATCCAGCATTCTTATGATTCTGTGTTATTCCCCCTCTTTTTATACATTGTTATTATTTTGCAGTGATTGAACTAGATTTTACAATATACACTCATCTGTAAACTGCATCTTTAAATAATATCCCCATGCTGTAGTGTAAGGACCTTACCATAGATGTTTCCCCAATGTTTACCCTACAACATTTATACTAATGTCATATATTTCACTTTTATATGTTCTAAACACAACACATAGCTATAGTTTCTGTTTTAAATATCCAGCTATCTTTCAGAGCAACTGAAAATCAGAAAATAAAAATTTTTATTTTCATTTATTTTTGAGCATTCTTCATTTCTTTGCAAAATCCAAATCCTTTGGCCTGAAATACTTCCTTTACCATTTCTTAGGTAACAGGTCTGCTGGCAATGAGTTCTCTCAGTATTTTCAATACTTTTTCATTTTGGAAAAGTCTATTTCTTGTTCTTTTTCTGAAAGATATTTTCTATGGGTATAGAATTCTGAGCTGACAGAGTCTTCCTTTCAATATATTTTTTTAAAGATTTTATTTATTTATTTGACAGAGAGAGACATAGCGAGAGAGGGAACACAAGCAGGGGGACTGGTAGAGTGAGAAGCAGGCTTCCCATGGAGCAGGGAGCCCAATGTGGGACCCCATCCCAGGACCCTTGGATCATGACCTGAGCCGAAGGTAGACGCTTAACGACTGAGCCACCCAGGCGCCCCTCCTTTCAATATTTTAAAAATATCATTCCAGTGTCATCTGGTACCAAGGCTTCTAATACAAAGTCTGCTTTAATTCTTATCTTTATTCTTCTGTATATGCCTTTTTTTCTCTAAATGTCTTCAAGATTTTCTGTCTCTGATATTCATTAGCTTGAATATGATATGCCAAGATGTCTTTGGTATTTATCTTACTTTGTGTCCTCTGTGCTTCTTCATCTGTGTTTAGCATGTGTCACTAGTTCAGAAAAAATCTCAACCATTATTTCCTTAAATATTCCATCTGCCCAGTTCTCTCTTCTCCCTCAGAATTTTAATTATGTTTATATTAGAGATTTGGTATTTTCACAAAGATCCTGGATGTTCTCTACTCTACTTTTTCTCCTTGTGTTTATGTCTGGGTTATTTCACTGACCTATATTCAAGTTCCCTGATCCTTTTATTGATATATCAAGTCTACTGATAAATCCATCAAAGGCTTTTTTTCATCTCTGTTACTGTGTTGTTGTTTTATTTCTAGCTTTTCAATTTGACCATTTCTTATAGTTTCTATATTTCTGCTGATAGTACCCATCTGGTCATACATGTCCACCTTTCCCAATAAGTCCCCCATCAATCAATGTTATTTTAAGCTTCCTATTATTTCTAGCTTCCTGTCATATCTGAATCCAGTTCTGTTGCTCACTTGACAATGAGTTGTTTTTTTCTTTTTTTGGTAAGCCTCATAATTTTGCTGCAAACTAAATGATACTAGAGATTGAGGTAAATATTATTAACTATTAGAAATAAGCATACCTTTTCCTTTGCTAGGCCTTTAATGTAGAGGTTTGATCCAATATAATCAAGAGTTGAGCAAGGTTTGGGATTTTTGTTTCCACAGCCACTGTCTGTACCACAGGCTTCAAATTCCTCTAACATTACCTTATGTGTATGGTGGGGACTGATTTGTCAGAGAGTTTTTGTCAATGTAACTCCATTCTCAGCTTTAGATGTTTCTTTTGTGTTGTACCTTAGAAAGAGTCTCTCTATTTTCTTGTAATTTTCCCAACACAATTCCATTATTAAATGTTCTTTGACAAGTTTTAGCCTGGTGGTTGGAGCTCTCATCGCCATTGTTCTGATTAGTCTTCAGCCTTAGAAGCAGTGTCCCTGTATCCTATTGGTGTAGCCTTCTCAGTGTTCCTGCTCCTACATCTGTTGCAGTTATGGACTCAGTACACATTTCTTCACCTCCTCCAGGGTTAGAGTGTATTTCTTTTCTCTTCCCCTAACTGAAATGGTTTTCCTATGTCCTAAGTGTGACAACATCTGCCCATCCCCCAGCAGTTTAAGATGATACAAGGAAGAAGGCTCTCAGAAGGATTTTGTCCCTTTGCCGAGGTGGCTACTCCCCTCCCCACTTCTGGCCTATACCATAAGGGACACTTTCTTAAGACTCCCACAAATCTTTTTGTGAGTACCCCATGAGGTCATGGAGAAGAGCCTACAAGTGAGTGCAAATTCTTTTATATTTTTATCTTTGGGCCTCAGGGGTTCCATATCCTCTTCCAGCCCAAACTAGGCCTTACCAACTCCTTAACAATTTTAGCTAAAGGGGGCGCCTGGGTGGCTAAGTCAGTTATGTGTCTGCCTTTGGCTCAGGTCATGATCCCAGGACTGAGCCCCAAGTTGGCTCCCTGCTCAGTGGGGAGCCTGCTTCTCCCTCTCCTCCCTGCTATCTCTTGCTATCTCGGTCGCTATCTCTCAAAAAAATAAATAAAATCTTTTAAAAAATCCATATTTTGACTGCTTAACAACTCTACCATCACCACTCTAATCTAAGCCACATTCATCTCTCATCCAGATTTTGTGATGGCTTTCTAACTGATCTTCTTGCTTTTGCCCTTACCTCTCCATGGCCTTTGTATAACACAGAAACTAGATGATATTGATAAAAATCAATTCAGATCACACTATCTCTACTCAAAGTAAAAGCCAAAGTTCATAATAGTTGCCAAAAATGTCCTGTATGATCTGTACCACCTTTCACTGAATGCTCAAGCCACTATAACCTCCTTCTTGTTATTGCACATGGCAAGAATGCTCCTCTTTCAGGATCTACACTCTTACCTCCTTTGTACAAATTTCACCTTCTCAGTTAAGCCCTTCCAAACCACCTTATTTTATGAACTCTTCATTAGTAACCATCACCAGAATCTAACTTCCATGGAAGTAGGTATTTTTGTCTATTTCATTTAATACTATACCTCTAGAACCTAGAAAAGAATTTGTCATCCTATTCTTTTTTTAATTTTATTTTATTATGTTATGTTAATCACCATACATTACATCATTAGTTTTTGATGTAGCGTTCCATGTTTCATTGTTTGCATATAACAATTCTTAATAAATAATTGTTGAATTAATGAGCATTTCGTTTTAAGATTTTATTTATCTATTTGAGAGAGAGAGAGAGAGAACACAAGCGGGGGAAGGGGCAGAGGGAGAAAGAGAAGCAGACTCCCTGCTGCTGAGCAGGGAGCCCGATGTGGGACTCGACCTGAGGCTCAATCCCAGGACTCCGGGATCATGACCTGAGCCGAAGGCAGACACTCAACTGACTAAGCCACCTAGCTGCCCCTTAATGAGCATTTCTAAGTTGAAAAAAGGAACCAGGGAAAAGGGATAGAATAACAACACAGAATAGATCATTATTATGGATATAATAAGAAACTAGAGGTAGCAGGATGTGATGGGGTACAGAACACTAGAAAATGAATCAGTCTTGACACCTTCCTCTATAATTGCAGTATACAGACGTAGATAAATTTATAGGTAAAGGTTGGAAAACTGACAGAATTTTTGTTGGGTAGCTCCTTTTTCCTTCTAATACAGCGTCATTTGCTGAGATTTGGGCTGAGGAGAGCAGGGATCAAGTGGACATTCAAAAAGCCAAGATCATTCTTGTGTTCTCCTGGATTACATAAATTCTACTAAATGAAAGGTAAGCACAAGTTTAAGGAATTATATTCCTATACACTATCTATGAAGCATTAAAAGTTAAACCCTGAGGGGGTGCCTGGGTGGCTCAGCTGGTTAAGGGTATGACTCTTGATTTCAGCTCAGGTCATGATCTCAGGGTCCGAGGTCAGGCTTTGCCCTCACATGGAGCCTGCTTGCTCAGGATTCTCTTTCTCTCCCTCTCCTTTTGCCCCTCCCCCATCCCACTCTATCTAACATCACTCCTTCAGGCACACTCTCTCCATCTCTCCATCTCTAAAAAAAAGTATAACTCTGGAATTACTGCCAATTTTATCTTCATGCTATCTATAACCTCAAAAATAAAAGCAATTAATTTTGTGTTGCTTATCTTGTCTTGAAGTATAGTTAAAACGTTTCAAGGTTTTCAAGCTTAAACACTGTTTTAAACACCAAATTTACTTGCATTCTGCATATAGAAGAAGATTATGAAATATTTGCTTTGCATTACCTACCAACCATCTTCAAGTAGAAAACATAAATTCAATTTAACTAACTTCGTGTCTGAATTATTGGATTTGGTCAAGGCTGAAACTGACATACCAGAATATCTCAAAATCAATTATTTTTTTCCATTTTACAATCATTTTAGAGCTGTCATATTGGTGCAGCTGCAGAATTTCTGGTTTTCTGTGCCCTGTCTGCAAGTTTTGGCAGGTGGACACAAAGATAATAGCACTTCCACTCTTGGGGGTCATATTATTAATATTCCCTAGCAACTGTGAATGACTTCATCTTTCAACCATGCCTGATTCTGTCACAGATATGCAGACCTTGTCTTTCTATAGAGTAAATCCATATGCAACTTAATTAGAAAAATATAAGTAAATCTCTGTTATATGGGATGTCTTTTCAAGAGGATATCCAGGAATCTAATGCCATTGGTCTTTTGCTTATTAAATGCCCATAAAATGAATGTGTTTGCTTTTGGAGTTAAACAACAATGCTATAAAATAACCTGTATAAATCATATCCCTCTCTACTATACCTGCTAACTACAAAATCAATACCATGGATTTCTTGACATTTAAAATGGACAGATACATATTTACCAATCTTAATCAAGCAGGTATGTAGGCTGAAGTAAAGTACACAGGCTCAGCATAAGAAGGAACAAACAATTAATAGGAAATGATGAAGATATTTTGGTGATAGCAAAGAACACAGACCCAAGAACACAGTACATTCCATGACAACAGGATTTGCAGTCTGATAATAGACAAATGGAGCAAACATTTCACAATATCAGCCGCCAGCTGTGTAACTGAACAAGTTTCTAAAACAGTCCAAGATTCAGTTCCTTCGTCTGGTATATGAAGATAATGAGACCTACTTGACTGGTATCCACATACCATTAAATGAGATAAGTGCATATAACAATTGCACAACATTAACCTCACACACAGTATGTATGTACTTACTTAGCAATTATTAGTTCCCTTTTTGCATTCTCAAGCCTCAAAAATTTGGTTCAGAGACCATTGATCATTTTATGAACAGATATTTTAGAGTATGAATTGAATCAAGAATTTCCTTGCATTATCTAGATAATAGGGTTATAGATAAAACTGATAATAATGTGGGACGTATTATTAACATTTTATAGATGAAGACACTAGGTTCAGAGAAGTTCAGTAACTCATAGGAGGTCACACAGCTAATCAATAGCAAAGCTAGAATTCATGACCTCATAATCAAAGAGTTAAGTTCAATATAATCTCAGAAATAGATCAAACATATATTTTTTTAGATTTAATTAATTTATATATGGTCTCCTTAGCCCTCAAAAACTAAAAAAGTAAGAAACCTCAGGATCCAGCTCCTCTTCACACTCAATCCCACCTGGGAAAACTAACCAGTAAATATAGTTTATAAGACAAATCTGAATATGTCCCAACAGAACAGCACTTCGGGGACCATTAAGTCATAACTTCCTTATCAGCTATCAACACTATCTTCCTGAATATATAACCAAAATATAGAAGAAATGGCCATGCCCCTACTGCTGAGTGATTTTTTTTTAATGTTACTCCTATTAAAACATCTAACAAAAATGAGATACAGTATGGAAATGCTTGTATCTTTAATCCTCGATGTTTCTGCTTTGTAAACCAAGAGTAAAGGATATTTGGTTAATTGAGTAGGGAACGTTGCAAAATAAAAACTTCACCCCAACAAAGCATTCAACCCAGCATTAACCAAAAATGTTCAACACAAACACTGATTTAAAAAATGTGAATATTCCATTAAGACATCTTAGTTGTTTTTATTAATGACAGTAACTGCCATTTATTGTGGAACTATTATATGCCAGACATTGAAAATTAACTTGCCTGAGTAAACACAACTACTAAAAGGGAGAGCTGGGAATTAAAACCTGTGCTATATGACTCCAAAACTAATACTCTCACCACAAGGGCAATGTTGCCTACACTATTTGGTTACCTAATAAAATGATAGGAAATTCTCCTCATCCATTCCTGCCAATGCTACAACTAACATCTGCACAGATTGTTGATTTTGTTTTTGTTTATAGACAACTGCTACAATGGCACTGCTATGATATACTATCTTATTTCATCTTAAGGCATCCCAGTTCTTTTTAAGATAAAGCATCAAGGTATTTCTCTCTGGTTCTGCTTCACGGGTGAAAGCACAGTGCTATGAATTCATCAAGTCCCAGATAGTAAATATAAAAAGCCACAAAATTCTGCAACCTAGTACATATCACTTCCCACAGAACCATATTAGAACTATGTCTGTGTTGAAGCATCACCAATATTCCATTTACAATAGCACCAAAAACCATAAGATGCCTCGGAATAAACCTAACCAAAGAGGTAAAGGATCTATACTCTAGGAACTACAAAACACTCATGAAAGAAATTGAAGAAGACACAAAAAGATGGAAAAATATTCCTTGCTCATGGATCGGAAGAATAAACATTGTTAAAATGTCTATGCTACCCAGAGCAATCTATACCTTCAATGCCATCCCAATCAAAATTCCAAAGACATTTTTCAAAGTGCTGGAACAAACAATCCTAAAATTTGTACGGAATCAGAAAAGACCCCAAATCGCCAAGGAAATGTTGAAAAAGAAAAAGCTGGGGGCATCACGTTGCCCAATTTCAAGCTATATTACAAAGCTGTGATCACCAAGACAGCATGGTACTGGCACAAAAACAGACATAGGGACCAATGGAACAGAATAGAGAACCCAGATATGGACCCTCAACTCCATGGTCAAATAATCTTTGACAAAGCAGGAAAAAACATGGAATGGAAAAAAGGCAATCTCTTCAATAAATGGTGCTGGGAAAATTGGACAGCCACATGCAGAAGAATGAAACTCGGCCATTCTCTAACACCATTCACAAAGATAAACTCAAAGTGGATGAAAGACCTCAATGTGAGACAGGAATCCATCAAAATCCTAGAGCAGAACATAGGCAGTAACCTCTTTGACATCGCCCACAGCAACTTCTTTCAAGATACATCTCCAAAAGCTAGTGAAACAAAAGCAAATATGAACTTCTGGGACTTCATCAAGATAAAAAGCTTCTGCACAGCAAAGGAAACAGTCAACAAAACAAAGAGGCAACCCACAGAATGGGAGAGGATATTTGCAAATGACACTACAGATAAAGGGCTAGTATCCAAGATCTATAAAGAACTTCTCAAACTCAACACCCAAAAAACAAATAATCAAGTCAAAAAGTGGGCAGAAGATATGAAAAGACACTTCTCTGAAGAAGACATACAAATGGCTAACAGACACATGAAAAAATGTTCATCATCATTAGCCATCAGGGAAATCCAAATCAAAATCACATTGAGATACCACCTTACACCAGTTAGAATGGCAAAAATGGACAAGGAGAGAAACAACAAATGTTGGACAGGTTGAGGAGAAAGGGGAACCCTCTTACACTGTTGGTGGGAATGCAAGCTGGTACAGCCACTTTGGAAAACAGTGTGGAGGTGCCTCAAAAAGTTAAAAATAGAGCTACCCTATGACCCAGCAATTGCACTCCTGGGTATTTATCCCAAAGACACAGATGTAGTGAAAAGAAGGGCCATATGCACCCCAATGTTCATAGCAGCAATGTCCGCAATAGCCAAACTGTGGAAAGAGCCGCGATGCCCTTCAACAGATGAATGGATAAAGAAGATGTGGTCCATATATACAATGGAATATTACTCAGCCATCAGAAAGGAAGAATACCCAACTTTTACATCAACATGGATGGGACTGGAGGAGATTATGCTAAGTGAAATAAGTCAAGCAGAGAAAGTCAATTATCATATGGTTTCACTTATTTGTGGAACATAAGGAATAGCATAGAGGACATTAGGAGAAGGAAGGGAAAAATGGGGGGCGGGGGATTGGAGGGAGAGATGAACCATGAGAGACTATGGACTCTGAGAAACAAACAGGCTTTTAGAGGGGAGACTGGGTTAGCCCGGTGATGGGTATTAAGGAGGGCACGTACTGCATGGAGCACTGGGTGTTATACAAAAACAATGGATTGTGGATCACCACATCAAAAACCAATGATGTATGGTGACTAACATAACATAATAAAATTAAAAAAAAAAAAGTTAAAAAATAAAATAAAATAAATTGAAGATAGGATTTAGCTTCTCTCTGCAACTCCAAATAAAGCCTTTTAACTGTGTGAAAAAATAAAAAATAAAAATAAATTTAAATTAAAAAAAAAAACAGTATAGTACAGGCATAGAAGACACATGGAGCAATGGAACAGAACAGAGAGCCCAGAAATAAACCCATGCCTATATGGTCAATTAATCTACAATATAGGAGACAGGAATATATGATGAGGCAAAGACACCCTCTTCAACAAATTCAACAAATGGTATTGCAAAAACTAGACAGCTACATGCAAAAAAATAAAACTGGACCACTTTCTGACACCATATACAAAATAAATCCAAAATGGATGGAAGACCTGAATGTGAGACCTAAAACCTTAAAACTCCCAGAAGAAAACATAGGCAGTAATTTCTTTGGGATCTGCAGTAGAAACATTTTCTAGATATGTCTCCTCAGGCAAGGGAAACAAAAGCAAAATTAAACTATTGGGACGGCACCAAAATAAAAAACTTTTGCACAGTGAAGGAAACCATCAACAAAACAAAAAGGCAACCTACTGAGTGAGGAGATATTTGCAAATGACATATTTGATAAGGTTAATATCCAAAATGTATAAATAACTTCTACAACTTAACACCAAAGAAAACACAAATAATCCAATTAAAAAATGGGTAGAGAACCTGAATAGACGTTTTTCCGAAGAAGACATATAGATAACCAAAGAGACACATGAAATGATGTTCAACATCACTACTAATCAGGGAAATGTAAATCAAAACCACAGTGAGATATCACCTTACACCTGCCAGAATGTCTAGCATGAAAAAAAAAAAAATCTTGACAAGGATGTGAAGAAAAAGGAACCCTTGTGCACTGTTGGTGGGAATGGAAACTGATGTAATGTGGTAATTCAAACAGAATTACCATATGAACCTTTTGTTTAAATGAATGTGTTAATTTTTACACTGGATGTGTGGGTTCACATGAAATCTGCAAAATAAAAGGATCAGGGACATTATTTTACACATATTGCATTATATGTATGTATATGTTTAGGTAGAGTGATAAATGAGTAAGTTATACCAAGCAATTAGAATTATGAGTTTATGTATATGCTTTATGTTGGAGGGAAAGTGGGTATAATATCATGCTTGATATGGGGTCTGTTTAAAAATTCTGCCTTGCTTCTGAATTTTTTCTTTTCCCTTCCTTTTTCATCAGATCTACCAGTCATTTAACTAAAAATTCCTGGATTTCTACAAAACTGAGTCTGCTGACCATGTCTTTAAAAATAAGGGGAGGTGCAGCCAAAATAAAAGTTACAAGTTCTCCTGAATGAACCCTGGTACTCTAGTGAGACAGAAAGATGGCCACACATCATGGTTTGCAAACAATGGCTGCAGGGAAATCTAGAGGAGTCAACCAGAATACTCAATATTAAAATCCAGGTAATGTTGCTATGGACTAAATTGTGTCCCCTCCACATTCATATGTTGAAACTGCACCTCCCAGTGTATCTATTTGGAGACAGGACCTTTGGGATGTATTAGGTTTAGGTGAGGTCATGTGAGTGGGCCTTCATGATCAAATTACTGCCCTTATAAGAAAGACACCAGAGCACTTGCTCCTTCTGCTACGTGAGGACACACAGAAAAGGTGCCTTCTGCATGCCAGGAAGAGATGCCTCACCAGAATCTGACTATGCTAGCATCCTGATCTAGACTTTCAGACTCCAAAACTGTGAGAAAATAAATTTATTTTAAGCCACCCAGTCCATGGTATTTTATAATGGCAACCCAAGTATATGAATACAATTGTTTAAATTTTTTAGCATTAAATTTGGAAGAAAATAATAACTATTATTATCAGCAGCCATAAACTGCTGAGCCATAAATCTTTAAATTTGTATGTTTGAATTGGGAGCTTATTTAAAGAGAATAAATGTATGCTTCCAGTCCATTCATCTACTTTCTGAATATTCAGTTTCCTATGGATATCAACAAGAACAAAATTTTCCATGTGTGCGATCAAATAAAAATAGGCATCTTTACCCATACCAAGGAAAACAGAGAAAGGAACCTGGATGTACATCACAAACACCATAAAAATTTCAGTTACGGGGATATAATCATGATGACTTGAGAGATAAGTAACCCTTCCATATTCCTGAATGTCTTAGGAAGAACTGAATTTCCTATAGAAATTCTACAGAATCTTAAGGTTCCTTCTACTCATGGTACTGCAAAGAACCTAATGGATGTGCTGACATCCATTTGTCTGATTCCCCAAGATCCATTCCTCTATTAAACCATAAGACAGTAAAGCACATTTACCACATTATCTCAGACCTTCAAAGACTTGTTTTCACTGAGGCACAGCTTAATGTAATGTTCTTTGCCTCTATTGAAGGTCGATACAGGAACCATTCGTTTGGGCAATGTTTTTTTATGTTTGAAGATTTTATTCATATATGTTCTCCGTATAAAGAACCAGAAAACAAATTTCCATTTTTTTTGCACACACATGCAAAAATTATCCTCACATCTTCCTATTGTCAAAAAACACAAATAAAAATTGTTAAACTCTGCATTTATATTTTTTTCTTTTCCTTAACATCTGAAAACTTAAAGCCAAATCTCACGGCTTTTTTCTTGGTTTTGCTTAACCCAAGATACTGTAATCTATTTAATCAGAGTGCAAAAAATTTTCTACTCTTGAGACATATAATGCAATGTACTTCTTAATAACATGAGTTAGCATTTCTGTAAGACACAGGATACGGTAGCTGAAGTGAAGTAATTTCCTTTATCCAGGGATTAAATCCTATTACATTTTACCACAGCTTTTCACTGCTGCATTTTGAAAATAATCAAAAATCAAATGCAATTATTTATTCCAATATGGCATTTCAAAGACTATGTCATCTAAGAAGTGACTTGCACTTACCAGGCAAATATTGAGCTAAATTGAGGCAAGTACAAAATGCACTAGGGATTCAGTACAATCCAAATAATAAGGCCATTTCACTAAATTTATGACTTAAGGCTTGTTGCATAGTGCCTCACAAGTCAGGCAATGTAACTGCTGAAAATAAGTTGAGTAGGAATCCTCCACATCAGTCATATACTAGAAAATTAGAAATAAACTCTGACCACTGCAGATCTCCTCCTCCCTACTCTTCTACTCCTACTCCTGCATCTTCCTACCAACGCCATGCTATACTAGTAAGGTGTAACCCGTTCTAAACTTCTCGAATTAAGGGAGCTATGTGGAAGATCCCCAATTGTTCTCATTGAATTTCAATTCAAGATTGGGTATGAGATAAGATAACTCATAAATTCTTTATTCATGATAGCTAATGTGAAAATCAGTTTGGAAGTGAAGGGTAGAAGTGACACAAAAATACATTAGCTCCAAGTTACATTTTATCAGATAACCACATAGATGCCTATCTTTAGGCACAAAGACAAAGATGCCTATCTTCCAAATCGTGGCACATTTGACTTACTCATCCTAACAAAGGTAGCAGCTGTACAAGTTATCACGATAAGGAACACCTAAAGTGGGGACTAAATTATACAATCTTGCTATGTTTTGTTGGCCAAATAATTCATGGAACTGTCAAAGCCCCTTCAGCTAGACCAGCCCCTGAAGTCAGCTCAGGGTAACTAGTTTTTTCCATTATCTTAACCTAACCACATTAAAATGCCCTTTTTCTTTATACATTTGAGGCCATTTAAATATTACCCTGGGAAATTAAAACAAATTAATGAAAACTCTGATAAACACAGCAGACTGAACATAATCATTTATCTTCAGCCTCCAAGAATAACAAGAAAAAAATCATTAAAAATGGACAAAGCACAAGTGCAAAGCAAATGAAAGAGTTAAGTAGAGTTCATAAGATACATCAGTAAAGACGTAGAAGACAAAAATAAGATTCATGAGTGGTAACTGTCCTAGAAGAGGGAGACACTTGAAACCAATTCTAACCATAGAACCCTAGGGACTCGGTGACTGAATGTACAGGTACTTATATAGGCAGATATGTAGGCGGAAATAGAAGATGGGTCTGAAAAAGGTAAGATTTATTGAAAATCTTTACAAAGAGAATTTAGAGCCTCATATCAGCTCCCTTACCACACAGAAATCTGGAGTTAAGTTTCTGGAAAATTTGAACTTAAAAACCTGTGGATTTGAGGCTGCACAGATGAGGACAGGAATACTGTGCCATTCTGAAACAGGAAAAGTAACTGAATTATACATCCTAAAAAAAGAAGCTAGCATTCCAGTTCTCATGCTCTACTCCCAGAATGCTATCAGCCAAGTTTGTATCTCTCTAGCAGATATAGCAGACATTTTTTTGAACATCAGAAGGCAAGCCGTGCATAAGCATGGTGTCACAAAAAGACTTGGAGCCAGAATCCAATGACTTTTGGAGCTATCATAACTGCAGAGAACTAGCTCTCTATACTTTTACATCAGCAAAAAGTCAGTTTATTACTTGTTTAAGTCACTAATGTTTTGGTATCTGTTACAAGTAGCCAAATGCAATTTATAGCCAATACACACAAACACAGGAAATGGGTTTTACCAGATTACTGAGGCAAAGGAAATTCTTAGTATGACAAGAAGCTGCATAATGACACCTTTATATCTAAGAGAGTAATCAGTCCATACTGGAGCAGAAGGACGGAGGAATACCTCCCAGAGAAAATGGAGCTGACATATTAGCTGATGTCTTTGACATATTAAGAGAGGTTTTCTAACTCTGTCAGTGAATTTACACACAAAATGAAGCAAACTCATACATACACACACAATGCAATCAACTCCCAATAAAAACAAAGCTTGTATGGAAAGACTAAAATAATTGAATGATGTGTAATTTCAGTGGTAAATAATATTTAAAAGCAAAACTCACCATTTATAAGATGAAATTAGTAGTTCTCGACTGGAGGAAATCTTGTCCTCTAGGGGGTATTTCGCAATGCCTATAGATATTTTTGGTTATTACAACTGGGAAGTATTACTGGCATCTGGGAGGTAGACGCAGGGATACTGCTAAACATCCTACAATGGACAGTATCACCCTTCCCAGGGTGATAATTTCATACACTGAAATAAATAAAATCTTAAAAAAAAAAAAGAATTTTTTTCAAAAACATCTGTTTTCCCTACCTTAATTCTCACAATAAAGAATTATCCAGCCCCAAGTGTCAACAGTGCCAAGACTGAGAAACCCTGAGTAATGGTTATACATTAGAAACTCACAAAAATGATTTAAACAAACACTGTAATTTTGAGAAGATAAAGTATAGGTGTTTGATATGTGTGTGTATGTATATGTATGTGCATGTATGAGAGTATAATAGAGTGAAAGCCCATCTTTCTTAACATCGAATCAATTCATAATAGCTAACATTTAAAGACATTTAAATATATTCTTTAGGGGCACCTGGGTGGCTCAGTTGGTTAAGCGTCTGCCTTCAGCTCAGGTCATGATCCCAGGGTCCTGGGATCGAGTCCTGTATTCTCCCTCTGCCTCTGTCTCGCTCTCTCTCTGTCTCTCATGAATAAATAAATAAAATCTTAAAAAAATAAGTAAGTAAATATATTATTTAGAAATATGCAGGCAAATACTTGTCTTGATAACTTAAAGCGATGAGGGTGGCTGCTTTTGTATAGTGGGAGTACAGGGTAAGGAGGAACAGGGCAGGATATGCTGCTGCTTTTTCTTATAAGCTGCTTCAAACTATCTGAATTCTAAAACTATATTAAATTTACACTTGTAATAAACCAATATAAAATAACAAAATTGGAAAATGTAACAATATGAATTATAGAGCCAGATTTACTGCTCTAAAGCAATGTAAATTTAATCACAACTTGTCTTGGTTAAAGCAGCCTTTCAGGTATAAAGACCCTCTTTCTTTTTCTTCTATCTTCCTTGGCTTGATCACTAAACAAGTCCTTCAGCTCAGCTGTCACATCTATTTTGTTCATCTTGTCTATTTAGTGCCCTCCATGTGGCCTCAAACAGAACATTGGTCAATAAATAATTTTCTCATTGTTATTAAATTGAGATGAAGTTTTAATATTTTTTCGGGTAAGATGTATTCATAAGGGAGAATAGGTTGAAGACATCAAACAATAATAGGGAAATTATATGAACAAACAATTCACAAATAAATGTATTTGTCCATAAATATAAGAAGTTTATCTAAAATTATTTGTAACTATACACAGTAAAACAAAAATTATTTTGGATTGCCACTGAGATTGGTAAAGGGTAAAAAAGAATGACAGTGAATTAGCCAATCAATCTCCTTCACATACTTCAGGGTAAAATACATATACCCTCTGTGGAGAGTTATTTGACAACGTCTATCAAAAGCTTTAATGTACGTTTATTTTAAAATCAGTAATTCCACTTTGCTGAAAATGCTTTAAAGTAACAAATGGATGAGATTCTAAAGATTTACGTACAAAGATGTTTATCTTGACATTATTTATGGAAGTAAAACATCTTAGATATCTAAGAATGTGATATAAATCATAATGACTATATTAAAGTATATGCATATACCAATGAAATGCAACCCTAGATATGTATTGACATGGATAGATATTCACAGTATATTAAGTGGGGGGTAAAATTTAAATATATATACACACACACACACACATAAATATACATACATATTTACATTACATAAGCCTGAAATATATATATATACACATGCACAGAAGTACTACAGCAATTTTTCTCTAGGTATAGGACTGTAGGTAATTATCATCTCTCCATACTTTCATAAAATTTCTAATTTATATTTTGTCACAAAAACATATTTTTGTATAGTTTCTTAAAATGCTATTTGTTTTGAAAAAAAATTTGGCCCACAACCAAATTTCCAGGCTGAGGGATTCTTGGATCTCAACTAAACTATAGCACAGAGACCACTGATAAAACCTAAGTCCAAAGAAAGCATCTTCCAGCTGTCCTGCCCACTTCCCCAGGTCTCCTCTCATTTCCTCTCAGTCTCTTCAGAGTCTGTGGAAGAGCTCTGCAAAATTTTTCAGCACTACAATAACTTACACATTCAGTAACAAAATTAAGAGGGATGTTCTGGTAGAAGAAGAGTGAGAGGTACTCAATAAACAGTATTTTCATTTATTAAAGGTGCCTTTGCTAGGAAATCATCACAGATCTAAATGCTCATAAAACAGTGCTTTCTCTTTGACTTTGTAATTCTGTTCTATAAATTTATCTTAAGAAACTATATTAAGTGGACAAATGTTCAAGAATGTAATCACATTAGACCCACCCCTACAATCTGCAAGGCCCAAAGCAAGAATACAAATGAAGCCCACATACCACATGTCTGAATACTTAAAAATTACAAACCAGGCTAACACACTGTTAAATAAAAATATTTTTCTTCTGCTTTGATAAATCTACCTTCATTATTTTTTAGAAGTGGAAAAATATGTATAAAACTATATTTTTATGTGACTGAAATTAGGTAAAATATCAAAGATGATTGAATTTAATCAATATAGTGTATATCTGAGTGTTCTCTTTTGAGGCGGCAGTGTTTGGCCATGTAATAAACAAAGGCATACCTAATTCACAAATTATATTCCAAAGTATTTTTGCCTTTATTTCATCAAAATCACAAATTATTTTTATAAGCAATATCATAATGTTATTTTTGTTCTACTGACTGGAATGACCTAAGAGTTAAAATATAAAATGTCATTGTATTCAAAGCATCCAAATTTTCAGCGTCTTTTGATCAAACACGTAAATTAAAGCAAAGAAATTAACCATTATAGTAATGTGGTTTGTTTAATATTACAAACCAATTCTTAGCTGCACGCAAATGCAGCAAACTGTGTACTATTTCTGAGTGCCTCCAGAACCAGGAATTAGAACACAGAGGAACAGAGACTATAGATGCTCAGAACTACTGGGAGTAATACTTTGTCATGCAAGAATCTATGACATTTTCCCATGTGAGAGAAAGAATTTGACAAGTTAATATCTTTTTATTTTCTTTTACCTAACCACTTGCTCAAATCAGTCCTGCACTTTGAAGGTATATCCATCTATGATTTTGACAATGGCCTGACACAAAAATCTTCATGGCATTCAGACACTGTCACTTTTTGTTTCAAGGACATGGTGCAAGAGATGAAGAGAAGCATTTCTCTGGAGACTGAATGGATGGGTAGGTAGATGGGTGAAACAAGATACTGATTTGAACTGGGACAGTAGGTTTTATTCTCTGTTTGGCTGGTAAACTACTGTGTGTGTTTATGTGTGTATGCATGCATGTATATGCAAGTGTTTGTGTTTGGTTTTAGTAATTGAGCATTTTGGCCTTATATATGCAGAAAACAGAGTACACAGCGACTAGAGATTAAAATTTAGGAGTAAAATAAGTAAATATGAAAGAATAAATCTGTAACCCTTGACATTCTGATTAAATACTAGAATGACAAGCTTCTATTATTTCTGTTAGTAGGATGCTAGATGCAATGTTGAGAAGAATATTCATTTTTATATGAAATAAACATCGATATAGAATATATGAATATAAAATATTGCCATGTTGACATCCAGGATATATACATTAAACAAACATATATATACATACATATTTTATATATATACACACACACTGAATGTCAACACTGCAATATTTTTACACCATGAAAGCATTTCCCAAACTATATTCTACATATTCCACAAGGTTGATTCATTAGTTATTCAACAAATATTTCATGGCCCTACTATGTGTCCAGCAAATTTAAACCATTAGAGATACAAAAAGGAAAAAAATAGTCTTTTAGTTATTTCCTCCATGAGGTTTTAAATTTGTTCATATGGTCTTACACATTTTTACTGAGATTATTCCTAGAAATTTCACATATTACCATTTTAGTGTAATTTTTGTTCTTTTTAATGTTTATTATTGATAAAACCACTTATTTATAATATTTATTTGAAAGTGGCCATTTTACCAATGTTCTTAGTTTTAATAGTTTTCCCACTGATATGCTTTGCTTTGCCTAGTAAACAGTATCATCTGCAAACAGCACCTGCAGATACTGAAAGCTTGCAATCAAATATACTCTCTTAAGTTACCAAGAAATGTTGTCTTTTCATTACTTTCTATCAAATAAAACTATTCCTAATACAGTATTTAAAAACTAGATATATTAGTTCTATTCATTCTCTGAAATTTTCAGGTGGGAATTCAATACAAAACAACTTTTATATCACTTTTTAGCATGCATTCTTGTTAAAGTTTTCTATTCTTTCTGCCCCTGCCTATGCACCATTTAATAAAATGCATATGAAGCACATTAATATTTTTTTATCATAACTTAAGTGAGAAAGAACTTTTTAAGAGGTCCCTTTTTCTTAGGTAAAGGAATTATCTAATTACACACTGAACTTCCAATACTAAGTTCAGATAATTTAATTAAGTTACCAAACAAATTAGAGTACTATAAAGTGTTTTATTTTAAACTATAATTTTCATTACTTGGTTTTATATTTATGATTTTTCTAGTGCTTATTAAAAGACTTTATTATTCTATTATAAGCACTATGAGAATACAATTTATGCTAAGAAAATACTATTATATTTATGATCCATTATAGAATTTTCTACTACTAAGCCCCAGTTTTACAGAATTATAGTAAAATATGCAAATGCAGGCACACTTTATTGATGACACTGAAATTCTGTATTCACCCTCTCTTTCCTACCTTCTTCTTTCTCTAACTAACCAGACGTGGTAATTAAGAGGGAGAAGAATGATTAAAAAAAGATATTTTGGGGGACGCCTCGGTGACTCAGCCGGTTAAGTGCCTGCCTTCGGCTCTGGTCATGATCTTGGGGTCCTGGGATCGAGTGCCGCATCAGGCTCCCTGCTGTGCTGCTTCTCCCTCTGCCTGCAGCTCCCCCTGCTTGTGCGCTCTCTCTAATAAATAAATAAAATCTTAAAAAAAAAAAAAGAATTTTTTTCAAAAACATCTGTTTTCCCTACCTTGTCTCTCATTTTTGATCAGTACTGTTTCCCATCCTTGGTTTCTTATTTTCTTGTAAGAATTGCATCCTAACCTCAAAGGCATCAGCAACAAACGAGAAATTTTTTTTAGGAATAGTAGGAAATTTGTTAGGTCAGTCAACAGTCCTCCTCACCCACCATTCCCACCCACTGCCACACAAGCACATCTACTTTCAACTCTGGGTCCTAAAAAGTTTATTAAGGCACCTAATGCAGTAAGCAATTTGCCTATACAATGATATAGGTCACTGTGGTAAGGTATTAACTAGTAGGAAAAGAAATTCTGATTTCATTAAGGTTTTATCTAAAACTCACAAGGATTATCAGTTTAAAAAATACAAAATTCATTAAATCAGTTCCTCATTTCCTCTTTTATAACAACAAATAATTAACTTGATCTTTGCTTTACTAAATTGACTGGCTCTGTGTCTCCAAAACACTGAAATAACAACTCATCCAAAAAAAGAAAAGAAATCAAACTGGTTGCAAATAGTTTCATGCAGTCAAAACTTCATGTTGAAGTTTGGGGCTAAAATAATTAAATCAACCATATACTCTGAATGCTTTTTGTTTCTTTTTTCTTGTTGTTGTTATTGTTTGAAATAAGATCTCAGACTAACAATTTGCATTTAGTTATTTGGAGTACATTTTGAGGAGTTTTGAAAACTTATTTTTTGAAAACAATATTCATTGCTCTAAGTCTGGTTCCATTTGAGTCACACCTTCAAGAAAAGCCAAAATTCACATGAAAAATTTTTAATTTACTCTTCTTACATTTCACAGACTTCTGTATTTAGCATTCTTTGCCATAACTTTAAATCTGTCTCAGGCTCGCACTAATTCTTCTACACACAATATAAGTATACATACACGTACTTAATTAGTTTTTTTAAAAAACATTCATTCCCCAAATAAAATTAGCTGATTCTATTCTAGATACATATAGAGAACAATAAATTGTATTCTCAATAATTATAATATGAGTAACTAACATTAGTTGAGATTATTACACTCAGCTCATCAAAGCAACATTAGGAAGTGGGCCTATTTATCTTCATTTTACAATAAGAAAACTAAGGTACAGAGAATTAAGTAATTTCCCTGTATTCGTCTTCTCAGGCTGCTATAACGATTGCCACAGATTGGGTGACTTATACAACAGAAATTTATTTTCTTACAGTTTTGGAAGCCAGAAGTCCAAGATCAAGTTTCCAGCTGATTCAGTTTCAGGCAGGGCTCTCTTCCTGACTTGGTATCCTCCCATGGACTTTGCTCTGTGAAGGGAAAAGAAGGGGGAGAAGAAGGAAGAGGAAAGGAAACTCCTCGGTGTCTCTTCTCATATGGACACTCATCCTGTTGGATCAGAGCCTCACCCTTATGACTCCATTTAAATTTAATTACTTCCTTAGAGGTCCCATCTTCAAATACAGCCACACAGGGAATTAAGGCTTTAATATACGTATTTTGAGAGGACACATTCAGTCCGGAACATTCCCTAAAGTTACACAGTTAGTAAACTGTAGAACCATGACTGAAACTCCAGCAGTCAGACTCCAGAGCCTGACCTCGTAACCATATTCACCCTTTATTGCGCTCCTTATAATCAAGCTTTTACTGCATATTAAATAGATTAAGAATTATCGGTACTTCTTACCCACCCCCCAATTTTATATTGGAGGGAAGGGAGTAGAAAAGAAAGCATACTTGGCCCTACTCAGTGGCAACTTCCCGTTTCATAGGGTTAAATAAGAATTTGAGGAAATAAGTTGTTCTGGAAAATCCAGGTGTAGCTGCCTCGTATGTTGTAACTGGTAGAAGGGTGATGTGAAGTGTGAAGGCTCCTCATGCCCTCAGACATACCCGAATATCAGCCTCAGACTATGTCCTGGATCCCTGCTGTGGCAAAAGTGCCACTTCCCTTCCTGCTTCTGTGGCCCGCCCGGCCGACACCGCTTAGTGATAGTGAAGACAAGCAGGAAGAGCGACGGGCGGAACCCAGCACATTGGCGAAGAGGACAAGCGGCTCTTCAGTCATCTTCCGGATCAGCTGGGCTCAACTCCTACACGATCAGCTCACCAGCTGGAAGTAGGAGACCTGCACCGGAAGTTGGCCCCGCCAGCTCCCAGCTGGGCGCTTTCAGCCACACGCTTCCGGCGAACGGCCTCTCTAGCCCCGCCGTCTCGCCGGCTCCGCTGGGCGGCTCCCGCCAGTGAGAAGTACCAGTGTACCCACATCTTGATAGGTTCTTCTCTTTCCGGATTTATTATCCCGAGGAAGAGACCATTCATTGCTATTTTGCCTAACTTTGAAACTGTCTCACTTTTTTCTTTCATAAATTCCTAAATATTCTACAGGTGCCACGTTAAATCTTCTTTGCTGCGTATCAGTGGATACGTGCTATAGGTAATGCCCAACTGGATGTTTCATTTTCAACGTGGTGAACACTGAATCTTAGTTTCTCAGATTGACTGAAATCATTATCATTGGCAAATGCTTTCCTTTATTAGAAGTATTTAAAGTACTCTTTATTTAGAAGTATGATTGCCTTTATTTCTATACATTTGCTCAGTCTTAAAATAAAAACTTACCTATTTCTACAATTAAAATATATGCCAGTTCTCTCATTTGTGTAAAGAATTTAACAACACACAAATAAGTTAATTTCCTATGCCTTTATTGAAAAGCGCTAACATTCAATGACCCTTAATGTATAGTTAAATCAAACCACCCTTCATGTTTTATAAATGTTATTGGCTAGCTTCATTTCCTTTGGTGATTTTTGACCTTCATAATTTTGAGACATCTTCTCTAATTTAATTGGCACTAACATTAATTCCATAAAGAGAACTAGCTAATTTAAAGCAGCTGAAATCTTAACATAATTTTGAAGCTATTTTATGATATCCTATTAAACAAGCATACGGTACTAGAGAAAGCAATAGATTGCATTTCAGCAAGAAGGGTTTAGGATAAATATGATATTTCCTGATGGATATTTCCCATTATTTTACATTTTAAATTATAGAAGTAATAAATATCCTTTTATAGGAATGTTAAAAGCTTTCCTTTTCCTTGATACATAAGACATCTATATAGAATGGACTGTGGGTGCCAAAAATAATACTTAAAGAAATATATCCCTAAAACTGGCCCACCTGCAGCCAACAAAAATCTAAGCACTATTTGTATTTGTAGTAAATGGATATTTGGTCTTTGTCCCCAGTTCCTGACACAGAGTTTTTAAAATTCTTGGAATTTACTGAATGATAGGGGTGATAATAACATTCATAACAAGCCCCTTTCAGCCAGTTAATGAGGTAACTCTTAGTAGGCCCCCAGAGATAGCTTTAGGAGGGGGATGATTGCCAGAGAACCTAATCATATTTTTAGAGGATTGGAACTTGCAGCCTTACCCTCAGACTTCTGGGGAGGGAAAGGGGACTGGAGATTGATGACCAATAATTTAATCAGTCATGCCTATATAATAGAAGCTCCACAAGAAACCTTAAATGGCTTATGTTAACTATAGTGAAATTAAAATTTTAAAAATACAAATGTGAAAAAAAAACCCTAAATGACAAAGTTCAGAGAACTTCTGGGTTGGTGAAACATCCAGCTGCTAGGAAGGAAGCATAGAAAAGAGATGTCATGAAAGCTTTGTACCCCTTGCCCCTATCTTGCCCTATGCATCTCTTCCATTTGGCTGTTTCAAAGTTATATCCCTTATAATAAACCAGAAATAATAAGCAAAGTGTTTTCCTGAGTTCTGTGAACCATTCTAGCAAGTTATTGAACCTGACGGGGGTTATAAGAAGCCCCAACTTGTAGCCAATTTGGACATAGTGTGGGTAATCTGGGGACCTAATACTTGTGATTGACATTTGAAGTGAGGGCAGTCTTATGGGACTGAGTCTGTAAACTCGTGGTGTCTGACACTAAAACTCTGAGTAGTTAGTGCCAGAATTGAATTGAACTGTAGGGCATCCAGTTCATATCCTCAGAATCAGGGAATTGGTTGTTGGTGTTGGAAAACTCCATAGAACTCTTTAAACATCTTCAAAGATGTACATAATATAATGCAGAAAGTCTCACCACAGCCATCCTATACTTGTTATTTTTGTCCAGCCTGGTCTAGGCCACCATCACCTGTTACCTCTCAACTCTGTTTTCTCAACAATCTCTTCTTTCCAGAGCAGCCTGGGTGATAAATGTATAAATCATCTACTCAAAATCCTCTTCCCATACTAAGAATACAAGCAAATGCCTTACTGTGTCATAAAATATCACACATTCCTCTTTAAACTGCTTTTCCTTAGGTCTTCTCCTCCCTCTTCTTTAGCCCCACTGGACTCTTGTTCTTCCTCCACAAATTCCACCTCAGAGAATTTGGCCTTAAATGTACTTCCTCAAATAGACTCCCTCCCCATGTCCTTCAGGACTCCGCTCAAATATCACATCATCAGAGAACTTCTTCCTGATCACTGCTATGAAAAAAACCCCTTCACACAATATGTCTCCTATTCTTGTTCTTATTTTTTTACAATGAAAATACAAAGTATAAGATGGTCTCTATCCCGCTTCCAACTAGAACACAAGCTCTGTGTTTGCAGGCACATTGTTTTGTCCCCTACTATATCTCTAGCTCCTGGACAGAACCTGTTACACACATGAATGAGTGAATATTATTTGGCAAGAATATTGGGCAGTAGTGGAGGTAAACTATTTATTGTCATTTTTCCATATATTTGGATTTAGTAGAAGCTACAGGTATGTGACAATGTATTACAAGACCTAAGTCAGTGTTCTTAAGAAGTTGTATGGGGACCAGCTGTATCACCTGAATTTGTCATTGTTAGGAGAAAAATTCTAGGCTCAATCCCATACAGAAAAATCAGTCTCTGAAAATGAGGACTGGGAAGCAAACTTTCTTGGAGATTGCTTGGAAACTGCTGCCTTAGAGAATGAGTTTCAAAAGTAAGGCCTCTTCATCTCTCACTAGTCCCTAGCGCATTTCCATTTTCTTCACTCAGGGCACACCCTATGCTAAATTCCTACACAACCAATTCCATGATTTCCCCTGCAAACATCCCGCCACATACCTTTTACTTTGCTTGCTCCTTTGTTCATTTCAGCAGTTAATGCATTGAAAATATTCCTGCTACCAAAAGTACCTATTAGAAATCCTATTCATCCTTAGAAAGCCATGTCAAATGCCCCCCGCTCCAGGAGTTCTATCTGGAAAACATTAATCAGTCTTCTCATAACACTTTCATCATCAATACTGTATATATCTATAAATTCGTGTAAATTTATGTATCATCTATATCATAGAGCCAAAAATTCAATTCTCAGTATTTTTGTAAGAGAATCCAAATATTGAGATGGGTTTATGTGAATCTGGAAAGAATTTTAAAAGCCTTTTATTAAATATGGGCATGACCTAGATTTTTTTCCCAGAGTTTTTGAAAATATGGAAAAGCATAAGTTGTCATGTCCTCATTGCAGTGCTGAGACACAGTTTCAGTATTGGTGAACACAGGAACAGAAAAGATGCCACATCGTCCAACACTGAGCTACTAAGTAAGCTTAGACACACAGATACCCCAAAATTTGCATCTTCTTCAAAATAATTTCTAAATTTTTAAGAAGTTCTCCTGGGAAAAGTGAAACTTTTCTTCCAGTTCAGACAACTCTAGTTTGCTTGCTTTCAAATGAACAAAAAGTGAAAATATTCAGTCTTAAAAAAAAAATCTGCTAACACAAACCATTGGAAAGTTTAATAAGTATTATTGCTCTCACTTTTTCCCTGAAGAGATTCAACACAATTATTGCTAGAATTTGCCCTCGATTTTTAGGCAGCTGCTGCAAGAGAAAAATAATACTGTCAACGGAGTTAGTTAAAGCTTGTGTTAATAAACTACAGTGGAGTAAAACAAAAAATGGCCAATAGTTTTCAGTATTTCTCATTGGCAGCAATTACATTTATTTTTAAGAATATGTAACTCCAGTGACGCCATCCATAATTTTCATGTTGGGTTCTCTTTCCAAGAAGACCCACTCACTTACTTCCTGATGTTTCGTAGTATGTCAATCTAGACAGCCCATGAAGATGTGCTTTCCATGTTAAGACCTCACAATGCTTCCTTAGATGATAACGTATTTCCAGGTATACCATGTATCCCTTCAGTTTCCCTTTATTAATTTCAGAGGTAGGATTCCATTTTCTTCCTCCATTTTTTCCCATACAAATACTCACAGCCTTAGTCAAGTGAGGACTGCCATGACAAAATACTGCAGACTGGGTAGCAGAAATAACAGACATTTATTTTCTTGCAGGTCTGGAGGCCACAGTCCAAGACCAAGGCAACATCAGGGTTGGTTTCTGGTGAGAGCGTGTTCCTGGCTTGCAGACAGCCACCTTCTCACTTTCCCTTTCTCCCATGTGCAAGAAGTGAAAGGGAGTAAGCTCTGGTGTCTTTTCCTCTTCTTATAAGGACAGCAAATCCTATCAAATTAAGGCCCCCATCCTTATGACCTCATTCAGCCTTCATTGTCTCCTTAAAGACCCTATGTCCAAATACATTATATTGGGAGTTAGGGCTTCAACATATGAACTTTGGGAGTGGGGGGGCACAAATCAATCCATAACACTCACTTATTAGGTTTATTTAAAAATCTAAAAATTTAGAAGTAAGTTTTTCACATATTAAGAACCTCAAACAAGTTATATCTCAGCTTGAAAACATTCCTTGTATAAGCCTGTAGAGTCTTCAGCAGAAACCAAATAATAGCATAGAATTGTATATTATCATATATCAGAGTATTAGAATTTCAAAAGTTAAAAATTTACTTTCTAATACCTGGGTTCATATACAAGACCCTTATTTCAGAAAACAGAGTTCTCTCCATTTGGAGTTTTCTGTTTCAATATTAAAGCAGCTGTTAATATTCATAGCAGATATATAAGAAAATAATATTCAATAAATCCCCTGGTATCTACAAAATGAAAGTCAAATCACTGTGCCCAAATCCAAGGCTACTATAATCCTGATGTGTGCAATCTTACCTCCCATCCTGGGGAGTCAGGGCCAGACTTCCCAGGTTCAAATCCCAACCCCATTTATTTTTAGATAAACAACCACGAACACGTTATCTGACTTCTAAGTCTCGTTCTTGCCCTCAACTCATATATCTCCCTTAACCTCTCCTTTGTAGTCATGCCAGTACATACCTAATTCCTTACCTTTGCTCATATCACTGCCCTACCCGGAGTGTTTCCTCATTTCCTACTCTACCAGACCATCTTTCTTAAAGCACCAGCCAAAACTACTCCATAGTCTTTGATTATCCCCTAGTCATCTATAAACAATCTACTTCCCATACATCAAGCTCTCTGAGGTCCTCTCATTAGATTCTACTCCCTTATTTTGGTTCATATCAGTCTGTGTTTCATGTATGCATGCATCACCTTCTAGTTAGGTCATGGACTCGACTCTTTTTTATCACACATAGCACATAGCAGAGTGTATAGTACATAGTAGATGCTTAGTAAATATCTGGTTTTTCTGTGTCATGTTAGGCTTATCTATCAAATTTATGAATATTTTAACTAACCTCCCCTCCTAACTTTCAGAAAACAAGAATATTCTGTTTTTGGACATCTAGTGTAGAGCCTTAAAAATAGCGAACACTCAAAAAAATTGTGGAATGAAGATTTCCTTCCATTATCAGCATCTTTTTTTTTTTTTTTTAGATTTTATTTATTTTTTTTGACAGAGAGAGACAGCGAGAGCAGGAACACAAGCAGGGGGAGTGGGAGAGGGAGAAGCAGGCTTCCCACAGAGCAGGGAGCCTGATGTGGGACTCCATCCCAGGACCCCGGGATCATGACCTGAGCCGAAGGCAGACGCTTAACGACTGAGCCACCCAGGCGCCCTCCATTATCAGCATCTTAAGCAGCATGCTAAGGACTCCTGGGAAAATGGAAAAAGCTGATCAGTGAGCAGTGCCTTGTGCACCTTAAGATGTGTACAAATTCACGGAGAATGGTTCGATATAGACAGTAGCAGTTCCTCTGTTGAGGTGACTGGAAAGAAAAGAAGGGGACTGACTGAAGGTTTCAAGGGAAGCTGGTGAGAAACTTTTAGCACAGGCTCAAGGCTCCATGATTTCTAGTCCCCTAAAAGGAAAAGTCAGTTGACTGCTTAATTATAAAAAAGTCTCTAAGAGAACAGAATTGTAAATGGTGTAAGGTTAATCATCACATTTAAATGACACGGTGAATAAAGACTTGCTCACCAATAGGACTAAGCCCATTGTATTTTATGCAACAATTCAAAAATACGTTTTTTATTCTTATGTTTCTCATACACTTAATTGATTGTTGGAATTTTCCATTCTGTCCAAGTAGCTCTTAGAGGTCTAAAAGAATCATGATCCCCATCTTTAAGTATAATTAGTCAATTGCCATGTCAGCTGAAACATGAGTTTAGGCATTATATGTGTTATTATCTATGAAAGGCAAATTCAAGCAGAAAGAAGTACTTAGAAAATGTCCTCAAGCATGATTATTAAAAAGTGTGTCCAGTTTCTATGTGGGGGGGAAAAAAACCTACCACAGTCAACCCAATCTAGCACTATTTTACAACTTCTCCAAACCATCTATGAGGTTAATATTTAAAAAACGGTCATAGCTACAGCCCCACAGCGGATAGCCAGCCTTAAGGGTACGCGGTGTGGGAAGGCCAGGCTACCCATACAGCAAACTGTCGTCAAAGCCGTCTTGTGAGCACTCCAGCCTCTCAGCCCATTTCTCTCTATTTCTCCCAATTTTATGACACTTTGTCCTTCTTCCATCAAGTGTCCTCCTCTTCTCTTTACTCTTCTTCCATCCATCAGACACTGCTCTTTGGAAAAGATCTTTTCTATCTTGGTATGAATTTGAATCAAAATGGTCCCTGTCCCAGAGACATTTATGTTTAATTTTCTTTTCTCATTATAAAAGAGAATGTTTTCCCATATGAAATTAATTTCTGCACTAGGAATGAGGTTGTGGTATTTTCTTCACACTAAGTTAAGTAGAGATGCCCATTAAGGCTTCAGAAGAAAATCATCATCCTTCCAAACACTGATTGTGGGGAAAATAGACTTCTCAACCCTCTTCCTCAGTGAAACCTTTCTAGAAAGCTTCAGTCTGCTGAGATCATCCAGCATATAAAGATTCAGATAGACTCTGAAAAAATAGAGTACTTTTAATAAAAATGAAAATGTAATCCCTGGATTTGGCCTCCTAGGTCTCTGGGTCAGTGAAGCTTCCAAGCATCTGGTGGCTGAAACACTAATACTACCAGAAAAGTTAAGAAAACTTCTCAGGTCACTAAAACTTTCAGGCCTGGAGGCAGTTTTAATCTTATCTCTGCAACTGCACTGAAGGCTCCTTTCTTTTTTTTTTTTTATTTCTTTTTTTTTAATTTTTTTATTGTTATGTTAATCCCCATACATTACATCATTAGTTTTAGATATAGTGTTCCATGATTCATTGTTTGTGCATAACAACCAGTGCTCCAGGCAGAACGTGCCCTCCTCAATACCCATCACCAGGCTAACCCATCCTCCCACCCCCCTCCCCTCTAGAACCCTCAGTTTGTTTCTCAGAGTCCATCATCTCTCATGGTTCGTCTCCCCCTCCGATTTCCCCCCCTTCATTCTTCCCCTCCCGCTATCTTTTTTTTTTCTTAATATATATTGCATTATTTGTTTCAGAGGTACACATCTGAGATTCAACAGTCTTGCACAATTCACAGTGCTTACCAGAGCACATAACCTCCCCAGTGTCTATCACCCAGCCACCCCATTCCTCCCACACTCCACCACTCTAGCAACACTCAGTTTGTTTCCTGTGATTAAGAATTCCTCATATCAGTCATATGATACATGTCTTTCTCTGTTTGACTTATTTCGCTCAGCATACTACCCTCCAGTTCAATCCACGTCATTGCAAATGGCAAGATCTCATTCCTTTTGGTGGCTGCATAATATTCCATTGTATATATATACCACTTCTTCTTTATCCATTCATCTGTCGATGGACATCTTGGCTCTTTCCACAGTTTGGCTATTGTGGACATTGCTGCTATAAACATCGGGGTGCACGTACCCCTTCGGATCCCTACTTTTGTATCTTTGGGGTAAATACCCAGTAGTGCAATTGCTGGATCATACGGTAGCTCTATTTTCAACTTTTTGAGGAACCTCCATACTGTCTTCCAGAGTGGTTGCAACAGCTTACATTCCCACCAACAGTGTAGAGGGTTCCCCTTTCTCTGCATCCCCGCCAACATCTGTCATTTCCTGACTTGTTAATTTTAGCCATTCTGACTGGTGTGAGGTGGTATCTCATTGAGGTTTGGATTTGGATTTCCCTGAGGCCGAGTGATGTTGAGCACTTTTTCGTGTGTCTGTTGGCCATTTGGATGTCTTCTTTGGAAAAATGTCTGTTCATGTCTTCTGCCCATTTCTTGATTGGATTCTTTGTTCTTTGGGTGTTGAGTTTGATAAGTTCTTTATAGATTTTGGATACTAGCCCTTTATCTGATATGTCATTTGCAAATATCTTCTCCCATTCTGTCGGTTGTCTTTTGGTTTTGTTGACTGTTTCCTTTGCTTTGCAAAAGCTTTTTATCTTGATGAAGTCCCAAGAGTTCATTTTTGCCCTTCCTTCCCTTGCCTTTGGCGATGTTTCTAGGAAGAATTTGCTTCGGCTGAGGTCAAAGAGGTTGCTGCCTGTGTTCTCCTTTAGGATTTGGATGGACTCCCGTCTCACATTGAGGTTTTCCAACCATTTGGAGTCTATTTCTGTGTGTGGTGTAAGGAAATGGTCCAGTTTCATTCCTCTGCATGTGGCTATCCAATTTTCCCAACACCATTTGTTGAAGAGACTGTCTTTTTTCCATTGGACATTCTTTCCTGCTTTGTCAAAGATTAGTTGACCATAGAGTTGAGGGTCCATTTCTGGGCTCTCTATTCTGTTCCATTGATCTATGTGTCTGTTTTTGTGCCAGTACCATACTGTCTTGATGATGACAGCTTTGTAATAGAGCTTGAAGTCCGGAATTGTGATGCCACCGGCTTTGCTTTTCTTTTTCAACATTCCTCTGGCTATTCGGGGTCTTTTCTGTTTCCATACAAATTTTAGGATGATTTGTTCCATTTCTTTGAAAAAAGTGGATGGTATTTTGATGGGGATTGCAATGAATGTGTAGATTGCTCTAGGTAGCATTGACATCTTCACAATATTTGTTCTTCCAATCCATGAGCATGGAACATTTTTCCATTTCTTTGTGTCTTCCTCAATTTCTTTCATGCGTATTTTATAGTTTTCTGAGTACAGATCCTTTGCCTCTTTGGTTAGATTTATTCCTAGGTATCTTATGGTTTTGGGTGCCATTGTAAATGGGATCAACTCCTTAATTTCTCTTTCTTCTGTCTTGTTGTTGGTGTATAGGCATGCCACTGACTTCTGTGCATTGATTTTATATCCTGCCACTTTACTGAATTCCTGTATGAGTTCTAGCAGTTTTGGGGTGGAGTCTTTTGGATTTTCCACAGAAAGTATCATATCATCTGCAAAGAGTGAGAGTTTGACTTCTTCTTTGCCGATTTGGATGCCTTTTATTTCTTTTTGTTGTCTGATTGCTGTGGCTAGGACTTCTTTTTTTTTTTTTTAAGATTTATTTATTTATTTGAGAGAGCGAGAATGAGAGAGAGTACATGAGAGAGGGGAGGGTCAGAGGGAGAAGCAGGCTCCTCGCTGAGCAGGGAGCCCGATGCGGGACTCGATCCCGGGACTCCAGGATCATGACCTGAACTGAAGGCAGTTGCTTAACCAACGGAGCCGCCCAGGCGCCCCAGGACTTCTAATACTATGTTGAATAGCAGTGGTGATAGTGGACAACCCTGCCGCGTTCCTGACCTTAGGGGGAAAGCTCTCAGTTTTTCCCCATTGAGAATGATATTTGCTGTAGGTTTTTCATAGATGGCTTTTATGATATTGAGGTATGTACCCTCAATCCCTATACTCTGAAGAGTTTTGATCAAGAAAGGATGCTGTACTTTGTCAAATGCTTTTTCTGCATCTATTGAGAGGATCATATGATTCTTGTTCTTTCTTTTGTTAATGTATTGTATCACATTGATTGATTTGCAGATGTTGAACCAACCTTGCAGCCCAGGGATAAATCCCACTTGGTCGTGGTGAATAATCCTTTTAATGTACTGTTGGATCCTATTGGCTAGTATTTTGGTGAGAATTTTTGCTTCCATGTTCATCAGGGATATTGGTCTGTAGTTCTCCTTTTTAATGGGGTCTTTGTCTGGTTTTGGGATCAAGGTAATGGTAGCCTCATAAAATGAGTTTGGAAGTTTTCCTTCCATTTCTATTTTTTGGAACAGTTTCAGAAGAATAGGTATTAATTCTTCTTTAAATGTTTGGTAGAATTCCCCTGGGGAGCCATCTGGCCCTGGGCTTTTGTTTGTTGGGAGATTTTTAATGACTGCTTCGATTTCCTTAGTGGTTATGGGTCTGTTCAGGTTTTCTATATCTTCCTGGTTCAGTTTTGGTAGTTGATACATCTCTAGGAATGCATCCATGTCTTCCAGGTTATCTAATTTGCTGGCATAGAGTTGCTCATAATACGTTCTTATAATTGTTTGTATTTCTTTGGTGTTGGTTGTGATCTCTCCTCTTTCATTCATGATTTTGTTGATTTGGGTCATTTCTCTTTTCTTTTTGATAAGTCTGGCCAGGGGTTTATCAATCTTGTTAATTCTTTCAAAGAACCAGCTCCTAGTTTCGTGGATCTGTTCTACTGTTCTTTTGGTTTCTATTTCATTGATTTCTGCTCTGATCTTTATGATTTCTCTTCTCCTGCTGGGTTTAGGCTTTATTTGCTGTTCTCTCTCCAGCTCCTTTAGGTGTACGGTTAGGTTGTGTACTTGAGACCTTTCTTGTTTCTTGAGAAAGGCTTGTATTGCTATATACTTTCCTCTTAGGACTGCCTCTGCTGCATCCCAAAGATTTTGAATAGTTGTGTTTTCATTTTCATTGGTTTCCATGAATTTTTTAAATTCTCCTTTAATTTCCTGGTTGACCCATTCATTCTTTAGTAGGATGCTCTTTAGCCTCCATGTATTTGAGTTCTTTCCGACTTTCCTCTTCTGATTGAGTTCTAGTTTCAAAGCATTGTGGTCTGAAAATAGGCAGGGAATGATCCCAATCTTTTGGTACCAGTTGAGACCTGATTTATGACCTGATGTGATCTATTCTGGAGAATGTTCCATGGGCACTAGAGAAGAATGTGTATTCCGTTGCTTTGGGATGGAATGTTCTGAATATGTCTGTGAAGCCCATTTGGTCCAGTGTGTCATTTAAAGTCTTTATTTCCTTGTTGATCTTTTGCTTAGACGATCTGTCCATTTCAGTGAGGGGGGTGTTAAAGTCTCCCACTATTATTGTATTGTTGTCGATGTGTTTCTTTGCTTTTGTTATTAATTGCCTCATATAATTGGCTGCTCCCATGTTAGGGGCATAGATATTTACAATTGTTAGATCTTCTTGTTGGATAGATCCTCTAAGTAGGATATAGTGTCCTTCCCCATCTCTTATTACAGTCTTTGGTTTAAAATCTAATGTGTGTGATATAAGGATTGCCACCCCAGCTTTCTTTTGGTGTCCATTAGCATGGTAAATAGTTTTCCACCCCTTCACTTTCAATCTGGGGGTGTCTTTTGGTCTAAAATGAGTCTCTTGCAGACAGCATATCGATGGGTCTTGTTTTTTAATCCAATCTGATAGCCTGTGTCTTTTGATTGGGGCATTTAGCCCATTTACATTCAGGGTAACTATTGAAAGATAGGAATTTAGTGCCATTGTATTGCCTGTACGGTGACTGTTACTGTATGTTGTCTGTGTTCCTTTCTGGTCTATGTTGCTTTTAGGCTCTCTCTTTGCTTAGAGGACCCCTTTCAAGATTTCTTGTAGGGCTGGTTTCGTGTTTGCAAATTCCTTTAGTTTTTGTTTGTCCTGGAAGCTTTTTATCTCTCCTTCAATTTTCCATGACAGCCTAGCTGGATATAGTATTCTTGGCTGCATATTTTTCTCATTTAGTGCTCTGAATATATCCTGCCAGTCCTTTCTGGCCTACCAGGTCTCTGTGGATAGGTCTGTTGCCAATCTAATGTTTCTACCATTGTAGGTTACAGATCTCTTCTCCCGAACTGCTTTCAGGATTTTCTCTTTGTCTCTGAGATTCGTAAGTTTTACTATTAGATGTTGGGGTGTTGACCTATTTTTATTGATTTTGAGAGGGGTTCTCTGTGCCTCCTGGATTTTGATGCCTGTTTCCTTCCCCAAATTAGGGAAGTTCTCTGCTATAATTTGCTTCAATATACCTTCTGCCCCTCTCTCTCTTTCTTCTTCTTCTGGGATCCCAATTATTCTAATGTTGTTTCATCTTATGGTATCACTTATCTCTCGAATTCTGCCCTCGTGATCCAGTAGTTATCCCTCTTTTTCTCAGCTTCTTTATTTTCCATCATTTGGTCTTCTATATCACTGATTCTCTCTTCTGCCTCATTTATCCTAGCAGTTAGCGCCCCCATATTTGATTGCACCTCATTAATAGCCTTTTTGATTTCTACTTGGTTAGATTTTAGTTCTTTTACTTCTCCAGAAAGGGTTTCTCTAATAACTTCCATGCTTTTTTCAAGCCCAGCTAGTATCTTTAAAGTGATGATTCTGAACTCTAGATCTGACATCGTACTAATGTCCGTATTGAGTAGGTCCCTGGTAGTCGGTACTACCTCTTTTTCTTTTTGTTGAGGTGATTTTTTCTGTCTTGTCATTTTGTGCAGAGGAGAATAGATTAATGAGAGAACAAAATGCTAACAGGATAACAATGTTCCTAGAAAATATATTCTAAACAAATCAGAAAAGACCTGAAGCAGTGGGAAAAGAAATGGAAAGAGAGAAAAAAGAAAAAGAAAAAGATAAAGATAAAGATAAAAGCAAACAAAAACAGAACAAAACAAAAAAAACAGAATGTGATCAAATATGATCAGGCTGGTATATAGATCAGTGCCACCCACTAGATTTTGGGTGTATTTTGGTCTGTTAGAAGAAAGTGCCTCCCAAAATTTTAAAGAAAGAAAAACTTATATATGTTCAAAAATAAGGGTTGATATGATGAGGGGATGGAATATGACTGTAAAAATGGAAATTATAAAAAATTTTATAAAAGGAATTGATAAGAAGTTGTTTGATAAAAGAAAGAGGAGGATTTAAAAAAAAAGGAAAAAAAGGGAGAGAATGTGATCAGGCAGGGGAGTAGAAAAAAAACCATACACTAGAGATTTAGGGTATATTTTGATCTGTTAGAAGAAACTATCTCAAAATTTTAAGGAGAGAACATCTTATAAATGTATGCCAAAAATATGGGTAACTACTATGAAGGGATAGAATATGACTCTAAAAATGAAAAATAAATTTTTTTTTAAAAAAAGGGATTGATAAGATGTTGGTTGAAAAAGGGAAAAAGAAAAATTCAAAAAAAAAAAAGTTAAAAAAAAAAAAACTTAACTTTGAAAGACTACAGAATCATGGTAAAAAAGCCATGAATTCTATGTGCAGTATTCCCCTAGTGCTGGCGTTCTGCCATTCTCATTGATTGGTAAACTTGGTCTTGGCTGGCTGTTCTCGCTGATCTTCTGTGGGAGGGGCCTGTTGCCGTGGTTTCCAAAGTCTTTACCGGAGGCAGAATTGCCCCGCCCTTGCCCGGTCCGGGCTAAGTAATCTGCTCGGGTTTGCTCTCGGGAGCTTTTGTTCCCTGCGAGCTTTCCATACAGCTTTGGAGGCCAAGAGTGAAAATGACGGCCTCCCACTCTCCATCTCGGAGGAGCCGAGAACTCGGGCCCCACTCCTCAGTGCACCTCAGAGAAAAGCTGTCAGTCACTCCAGTCTCCCCGGTCTCCGGCGGCACTCCGTGCTCACCCAGCCTGTGACCACGCGTTTCTATCTCTGGTACCCGACCCCGGGTGGAGTCTCCAAACCTAGCAGATCCCTTCGGTGTGCTCCCTCACTGCTCCTCCCAGGGGAGGAGGGGGAGTCTCCCCGGATCTGCCGCTTGTTGGGTCCCTGTTGGAGGAGCAGTGGCCCGACTGTGCCGCGGATCACAGTTTATGGAAACCCCGAGCTGAGAGCCCACTCCTTGGCTCCATCTCTGCAGCTGGCTTCCCTGCTCCGATACCTGGGAGCTCTGCCGCACTCAGGCACCCCCGGTCTTTCTGTGACCCCGAGGGTCCTGAGACCACACTGTCCCATGAGGGTTGCACCCCCCGCTTAGCCACGGGAGTGATGTCCCTCAGCGGAGCCGACTTCTAAAAGTTCCGATTTTGTGCTCCGTGATTCTATCACTTGCCAGAAGCGGCTGACGGAGGCCCCTCCCCCGCCGTCTATCCTCCCAAATATTGCCTCGGATTCACTTCTCCACACGTCCTACCTTCCAGAAAGTGGTTGCTTTTCTGTTCAGAGAGTTGTTGCTATTCTTTTCTCCAATCTCCTGTTGAGTTCGTAGGTGTTCAGAATGGTTTGATCCCTATCCAGCTGAATTCCTGAGAGGAGATGAAATCCAGCTCTCCTATTCCTCCGCCATCTTGCTCCGCCATCCTGAAGGCTCCTTTCTTAAATACATTCTTCAGAATGGGAAGAGAACTTCAAGTATATAAAATTCCCTTTGCAGCGTATCACTGGGCTATTAGGTGTCATACACTGACTGGAAGTTTTATTTTTCAGTGTGGTGATCATTGCTTCATACAAAGGAATTAGGTTTCATACCCCCTTAGAGAGAGGATGAAAGGACGCTTTGACAAAGAAGACAATAGCTATGTTTTCCCGTAGCTTATTTTGGTTTATTTTTCAGCTAAAGATCAAACTATACATGAGAAGGAAAAAAAAAGGCATATTAAATGTTTTCAAACTCTTCAAGTATAAGGAATTTATGACTCTGATTTAGAGCCAAAAGAATGAAGTGCTGTGAACATCAGTTTAAACCTTTGCAATTTTACCATTTCTTCATTTTGCACAGGGATCCATCATGTCCGTCCAGGCTCATGCAACTCTTCTCTATCACAACTTCAATGGTGAAAATAAGAATGCAAATGCAGAGGCTAAGGACTAATAATGTAAGACAGCACTTAACATTATGTTTCTGTAGTAACATGCAAACATCTGTGTTGTCTTAAATATATATGTCTACACACACATGAAAATGTTTATAAACAGCCCTAGATGAAGTCACAATTGTGAGACATTCATAAAGAAAAAGACACATGGAAAAATGTTTTCTCTGCCTTTCTAAGTAGCTGAAGAGCATATTAAACAAAGCTGGCTTTCCTCTCTATGCATTTTACAGATGCAGTTGCTGTTCCCGTGCAAATCCTTTAAAAAACAGTTTAAAGACCTCTGTATCTTAAAGATAAGAGTACAGTCATTTCTTAGAAAACAAAACAGTCCACTCAAATCTGTCAAGCTTATAGCACATAAAGTTGTACAAATGTGATTACCTTTCAGTTTATCCATGAGAAATATTTGGAGGTATACTGGCTTATAATTTCAGACTGGAAAATGGTGTCATCTATTTCTAATATGGGAATATAGTTGCTATATATAGAAAAAAGATTGTCAACACTTAGAGTCTGATGGGTGTTGATTTTTTCCAGTTTCATAGTAACTTATAATCAAAAGCATTACTGATGTTTAAAGTAAAATGTTATGTAGTATATATTATTAAAAACTATATAATAAAATTTACATGATGGAGACTAAAAAGCCTATTAAATTAATTGGACCTATAAAATAAAGTTTCTTGTTTAACAATCTGACTTAAGTTAATATTTCAATATATGGTTTCCTGTAGCCATTTTATATCACTGCTATAGACTAAATGACAATAATGTGGTTTAAAATTTAGAATTTAGAATTTCCTTAACCCAAAGTGTTCTTGGCAAAATGTATACCAAGAGTGAACTCAGATTTACAAGATAGAAGTCATATGAACTACTTGAGTACATCCTCATAACCAGAGTAGATATTTGGTAATGGTACACATTTGAGTGACCGTAGAAGGTGTTTTCTTCTCTAGCAAAAATACTTCCCTTATATCTCATGCATTCATTTATTTATATTCAATCAACTTAATATTTATTGGGCCCCGTAATTATGCTAAGTATCTACTGGAGGAAAAGTGACATAATAATCACAATATAATTTGATGAATTTGATAATAACAAAATACGCGAGATGTTATGGAGAAAAGAGAGTGTTTTAACCTGCCCAGGCTGGGAACAGGAAACATAGAGAAAAAATAACAGAGAGTCTTTTTAAGACAGATTATAAAAGATTAGTAAATGTTCTCCAATTAGAAAGAAAAGAGAAAGGATCATACCTGTAAACAATAGCATACACAAAGACCAAAAGCACAGGAAATTCTGAAAATAGCAATATTGTTACATGAATACATTGATTCCACTCACAAGAGATAAGAATGGAAAGATAGTTGGTGCCAGGTTGGGCCGATCTTTGCATACCATGATTAGGAGTTTTCTTTTTATCTATTGGGCATTAGAGAACTGTCAAGAGTTTGTTTATAGATGAATAATGATGAGATCTTTATTTAACTAAGTCATGGACTGGACTAGGTTGATACCATAGACAGAAGGCCCAGGTCATTGCAGTTATCTGATTGAATAGCACCAGAAACATGGAGCAGGAGGAAAAGGTAGACTATGAATCTGTAGGCAAATGATAAGGCTGAAATAAGAGACTAATAGCATTTATAGTATAGTAACTTACTAGAGAATATTAAGACAAGTTTAAATGAAAGCTAATTCTAAGGTTTCTAAAAAGAATAGGAAGATGAATATGTTACTGAGACAAAAGGTAGTGAAGATGATAGAATGGGATAAAATACCACCTTCAATTTGTAATCTATAGTGTTTATGGTATTCCTGAAAGGATTTTGAGGCACTCTGATAAACCAATCCACAGTAAGGGTCACATATTTAATGGAATTCTTTTACTTATTTTCTGGCAGGCAAGCTGGGCTAATGGAGAGCCCTGGTTGATAAGAGGTCAATGGGCGGAGAAGGAGGTTAAGCCCTGAATTAATGTTAACTAACAAGGAAGGTGAAAACCTTAAAGGCATACTTGACCATCATCAGAATCCTCACCCAAACAACTTTACACAAATGTTTAGAGTGCCTATATTCTTAAAAAGCAAACACTGGAAACTACTCAAATGATCTTCAACTGAATGAATAAATAAACTGTGATACCAACATACAATAAATACCATTCAGCAATAAAGGAAATGCAATCCTGATCTATGCAACAACATGGTTGACTTTCAAATGCTTTATATGAGGCGAAACAAGCCAAATAAAAAGGGCTAAATATTATATAGTTTCACTTAAATGAGATTTTGGAAAAAATGAAACTATAGAGGCAGAAGCAGATTAATGGTTGCCAGGAGTCGTGTTGGGGAAAGAGTTGGCTGCAAATGACCAATACAAGGGAATTTTTTGGTAATGATACAACTGTTCTTCGATTGTTGTAGTTACATAACTTTATGCATTTGTCAAAACTCATAGAATTTTTCTGTCTGTAAATTGTATTGCCATAAAAATGTGGAAAATAAAGTTTTAGATTAAAAGCAATTCTCATGCCTTTATCCAAAAGCAACTATTATACATGTACTGGCAATTTTTGTTTCACAGAAAAAGGGTTTCCTGTGTCACTTAAAACATTCAACTGGTGGGGTACCTGGGGGAGCTCAGTCAGTTAAGCAGCTGCCTTCTGCTCAGGTCATGATCTCGGGGTCCTGGGATCGAGCCCCGCAGAGCCCCGCATCAGGTTCCCTACTTATCTGGGAGCCTGCTTCTCCCTCTCCCTCTGTGCCTCCCACCTTCATGTGCTCTCTCTCTCTCTCTGTTCAATCTCTCTCTCTTTCAAATAAATAAATAAAATCTTTAAAAAAAAAAACCCAACTGGTTGGCTCTTGTGTCTTTTTGATCTGTCCCAATCATTTTCTAAACACTTCCTTACTTTCTGACACCACAGTATGTTCTAGTTTCATCATGTAATTTCTCTGCTTCAGCTACAGAACCAGCCATTTCTCCAGGGAGTTCTTGTATCTTTTGTTGGAGACCAATGTTTAGCAACTGAGACGTGGTTGAGTGATGTGCTCATTCATATTGGTGTATTATTTCTTCTAGATCCTTTCAGTGACAGAGCTAAGAAATATATATTGATGTGCAATGAATCATAGGTTCATGCCAAGTCCTCCAGTTCTGATCTACTAAAGAGAGCACAGCGCTCACAGGCCATACTATTCTGTTGAATATAAATACAGAATCCCAACATCAAAAAAGGTAACTGATAAAGTGAGAGAAAACAAGACTACTTCATAATTTTTTCTTAACACAGACAAAAACAAGGTCACTGTGCCACCCACAAAATACCAAATATCCTTCTCTCCAGGCTGAAATAAATGGTTGCTACTTCTTTTCCGATTATAGTATTCCTCCCACTCTAGTCTACCTTCCCTATAAATACAAGTATTGAGATACCCAAAAACTGAATTGCCCCACTCTCTGACAGCATTCAATCTAGAGGGAACCCCCACTTCTGTAGACTTTCAGTTCACTCCCCAAAAAAGCTAAAATCCTCTGCTTGGCTCTTTTTAAAAATTCTCCTAAACACTTCATGGTTCCCTCTGGTGTGTGTTCTTCCTTCACTGCAATGAGTAACAAAACCAACTTGTCAACTATAGATGTGTTCTTGGTGGTGTTCTGCTGAACGGCTCTGACAGCAACAAGATTTATTCTAGCATTTCACTTTTCCTTTATTGTAACTCCTCTTTTGGACAGTATAAAGAAAAAAAAAAATCTGGTTGTCATGGTGCACAATGTATTTACTTATTTGCTTAAATTTAGAATACACATGAAATAGTTTCAGAATTGTTCATCTATACACCTGTGAAAACCCCATCTACTAACTCAAGTTCAATATGTGTGTTTAATTCTTTTTATCTTTAGCCTCAGAGTATATAGTGAAAATTCTGTTTTTCAAAATCTCTTAGGTTAATTCCTTTTTTCCCCTTCTCCCCCTCACTGTGGTCATGCTTTTTATTGTAATACATATTTAGGTTCATTTGTTTCTATTTGTTTTCCATGTTGGCTTCCTTGTATCCATGTCAATTTTAATAATCCATTTTTAAGTTTATGAAGCATTGTCTGTTTCTAAAAGTCAGAACTAAATGGGAAGATATATTCAGAGAAAAGTTACCCCCACCCCTTCTACCCTATTCCATGTCCATTCCACTATCACTTATTTCCTATAATATAAGGTTTATATCATTAGTTTTTGCTTTATATCTTCCATGTTTCTTCTTCCTCAAACAAACACATGTACATTTTTTTTATTTTCCCTTCTTTCTTACATGAATGATAGCATATTCATTTTATAGACACTAATTTTCACTTAATAATATATCCTGGATTTTTTTTTGCTTTTTTAAAACTTGATAATATATTCTGAAAGTTGCTACATATCAGTTTTAAAGATCTTTCATATTTTTTTTTACAGGCACATTATGCTTCATTATGTCTAAATATCATGGTTCATTTAATCAATTTCCTATGTACAGTCATTTAGTTCGAGTCCTATAATTTGCAATTCCAAACAATACTGAATAACTTTGTGCATTTATATCTTTATATTATTGGAGGTGTATCTTGAGGTAAATCCTATAAGTGGGATTACTGAGTCAAGAGGCAAATAAGCATGTAGTTTTGTTAGATATTGCCAAATTCCTATCCAATAGGGTTACATATATTTGCATTCCTACTCACGTTATATGAAAATTCTGGTTGTTTTTCAGCCTTGTCAACACAATCAAGTCATACTTTTTAATTTTCACCAATTAGAAAAGGTAGTAAATGGTAGCTGTATAATTTTTATTTTAATTTTCCTAATTATGTCTGAAGTTGGATGTCTTTTTATGTTTTTATTTTGTTTTCTTGCTATTGCCTTAAACAACTTTACTGAGGTATAATTGAGATACAAAAAAACTGCATATATACAATTTGATGAGTTTGGACATATGCATATACCCATGAAACCATCACCACAAACAAGGTAATAACCATCTCTCCCATCTCCAAAACTTTCTTTGTCCCTCTTTGGGTATTTTGTTTTGTTTTGTGTTGTGTTGTGTTTTGTGGTAAGACTACTCAATATAATAACTACCCTCTTAAATTTTTAAGTGCATATCACAGTTTTGTCAACAATGGGTGTCATGCTCTACAGCAGATCTCTAAAACTAATTCATCTTGCATGTCTGAAACTTTATGCCAACTGAAGAACTGCTTATTTCTCCCTCCCTTTGGCCCCTCGTAACCACTGTTTTATTTTCTGCCTCTATAAGTTTGACTATTTTAGGCACCTCATGTAAGTGGAATTATGCAGTATTTGTCCTATTGTGACTAGTTTATTTCACTGAGCATAATCTCCTCCAGGTTCACTGCTATAACTCAATAGCAAATAAATAAACACACAAACAAAGGCCTTGAAAAGACATTTCTCAAAAAAAGAACACAGAAATGACCAATAGGTATATGAAAGGATGCTCAACACTACTAATCATCAGGGAAAGGCAAATCAAAACCACAGTGAGATATCATCTCATACCAGTAGGATGGCTATTACTAAAACAACAAAAGATAGCAAGTATTAGTAAGGATGTAGAGAAACTGGAACCCTTTTCATGTTTAAGGGCTATTTTTATTATGAATTTTCTATTTATGTCTTCTTCCTAATTTCTACTAGATTTTTTTTAATTTCCCCTCTAATTTTAAGAGTTTATTATGTATTAGGGATATTAAAACTTTATGTGCGATATATCTTAAAAATATTTTCTCCAAGCTTATCAAATGTCTTTGATTTTGTTTACAATTTTTTCATGTATTTAAAAACATTTTGTATAGTCAAATTTATCCATTTTTTTTTATTGCCTGTCATTTTACAATTGTTGGATGACTAGTATATACTCTGTTGGACAGAAGACAGGGTACTGTGCTTGACAGCTTAACCAAAACTGTTAGGTAGAATAAGAGCAAGTACCCAAATAAAAATATGCTGGGCAGACAATGAGCAGCGAATATCTATACAGAATAATCCCAGACTGGGGAGCTCCTGCTCCTCTCTTCCTTTCTAACCCTCACCCATTCTAGTCCCTGTGTTTATTCCATTCTTCACAAATGGAGATTTCGAAGACCAACCTCCCATTTGTGCCAAATGGCAACGTAGTATTTACACAGCTGTACAAAGAGATTCTTCTGTCCCTAGAGCAAAACTTCAACTGGGAACAAAACCAACCCAGAATTTATGGTGCTGCTTTTATTACTTGAAGTGTTACAAAAACAAACAGCCAGTGAAACCAGCAGCTTTCGTTCTTTCTCAGTACACTTGAGCTGGAAATTCTGTCAATACCAAATCATCCAGGCCCCATTTTCATGTCCCTTGCACACTTTTATGATCTCAAAAATTGCCTTCAGAAGAGAAAATGACCAATATCAGTTTGGTATCTGAAAGTTGGAAGAGATACCAAAGTTACAATGGCTAATGCATTCTGAAAAGTGAAATAAGGTGTGTGTGAATACCCTGACCTTTCAATATTTAGACTTGTTGGCATTTCTTCTTGCCCTTCATCTCTAGATAACAAGACTGTAAACAAAAACAATGAGCAATGAGTGTGCAATACAGCAAGGCAGATAAGATATTTAATAGAAAATTCACAACTTATAATCAACAATATGCCCATTGCAATAAACCAAAATAGAAATAGATTGGTTTTCACCTTGCATCTTTTCAAATCTCATAAAAAGGAAAATTAGGCTGCACATGAATTTTTAGTAAGAAATTGACATAAAATGATATTTTTCTTTGTTCATATAGTTTTCATTTTACCTTCACATAAATGCCAAAGTTTTTTGTGAAAGCCAATATTCTTTATTTAATCTAATGGAATTTCACATCACTTTCATTCCATTTTTACACTGTTGCTATAAATCAGCATCTGTCTCTAGTTTGCATTCAAAAAGAAACAGGGGCACCTGTGTGGCTCAGTCGGTTGAGTGCGTGACTCTTGATTTCAGCTAAGGTCATGACCTTGGGGCTGTGGGATGGAGCCCCACATTGGGCTCTGCGTTCAGTGGGGAGTCTGCCTGAGATTCTCTCCCTCTTCCTCTGCCCCTCCCCCATTTTAAAATACATAAAATAAATAAATAATTTCTTTAAAATACATAAATAAATAAATCTTTAAAATACATAAATACATACATCTTTTTAAAAAAGATTTTAAAATAAATAAATAAATAAATAAATAAATAAATCTTTAAAAAAAAAATGGCAGAGGAATTGAATAGACATTCTTCCAAAGAAGACATACAAATGGCCAACAGGTACATGTAAAAATGCTCAACATCACTCAACATCATCAGGGAACTGTAAATCAAAACTACAGTGAAATACCTCCTCACATCTGTTAGACTGTCTATTATCAAAAAGACAAGAAATAACAATTGTTGGTGAGGATGTGGAGAAAAGGTAACCTTTATGCATTGTTGGTGGAAATGAAAATTGGTGCAGCCACTATGGAAAAGAGTATAAAGGATCCTCAAAATTTTAAAATAAGAACTACCATATAATCCAACAAGTCCACTTCTGGGTATGTAACTGAAGAAAATAAGATCACTATCTTGAAAAGATACCTGCACCTCCCCTATTCATTGCAGCATTATTCACAATATCCAAGACATGGAAACAACCTAAGTGTCTATCAGGAGATGAATGGATAAAGAAAATGTGGTATATCTGTACAATGGAATAAAAAGAAAGGAAATACTGCCATTTGTGAAAACATGGATAGACATTGAGGGCATTATGCTAAGTGAAATAAGTCAGACAGAGAAAGACAAATACTATATGATTTCACATATATGTAGAATCTGAAAAAAAAACAAAACTCATAGATACATAAAACAGATTGGTGGTTGCCAGTGGCAGGGGGCTGGGGTTGTGTTGACAGGGAATGGGTGAATATAATCAAAAGATACAAACTTCTGGTTACAAGATGAATACATTCTGAGGATGGAATGTACAGGATTGTGACCATGGTTAATAATACTGTACTGTATACTTGAAAGTTACTAAGAGTACATTTTAAAAGTTCTCATCACAAGAAAAAGTATCTATAACTATGTAAGGTGATAGATGTTAGCTAAGCTTGTAGTGATCACTTCACAATATATACATATGTCAAATCATTATGATGTACACCTAAAACTAATGCAATGCTATATAACAATAGTATCTCAATAAACCTAGAAATAAAAAAGAAAACGCTATCTTTTAGTAAGCATTACAAGTTACGATGGAAGCTTGGTCATAATCAGAGGCTGTTTTTGTCAGTACATTACATCCTGCATGGTTGGATGGATCTTTGAGACCTGAATCAAATCCTTGAATTCACTAGAATAGATGTCTTTGCTGAGGACACACTAGCTGTCAAGGTCAAAGAGAAATCACTATCATCACACCCACAGCCAACTGGATCCCTCCCAAATAAAGATTTCCACGCTTTCTCGTCTCAAATCCCAGTTCTTCCAATACTAGCTGTATGATAAGACATGTACTTTTACTCTCTGAGCCTCCATTCCTCACCTAAATAATGTTGAAAATAATTAAAGCCTCTTAATTTTGTCATGAGGATGAAATGATACACTTTCATCAATGTATAAGGTTTGCCTTATACTTCATTGTCCATTCCTTTTCAAATCTTTGTTGCTTCTATCTCCTCTTTCCAATTCCTTAATGTTGGATTGCTCCAGAGTTCAGTCTTTTCTTCTCTCATTATTCCTTGGTGATTTCATCCTGTAAAATTACTTGAAATACCATCTAGATCAGCACTATCCAACAGAACTTTCTTCCATGGTGGAAATATTCTATATGTGTATTATCCAATACAGTAACCACCAGCCACATGAGGCTGCTTGAGCACTTTAAATATGCCAGTGCATGTGGCAAGAAGCAGTTGTGTTGGACAGGGCAGATCTACATAATGACTCTCAATGTATTATTCCAGATCATATATCTGTCAGCCTACTTGAGATTTCCAGTTGGAGACATCAAATATACATCTCAAATTCTGCATGTCCAAAACTGAAATAATCTTCCCTCTCACTCCATCTGAAGTGATACAAGTCCACTTTCCAGTAAGCCAAGACACAAACTTTGGAGTCATCTTTTATTTTTGTTAAAGATTTTATTTATTTATTTATTTGTCAGAGAGAAAGAGAGAGAGAGAGAACGAGCAAGGGGGAGGTGCAGAGGGAGAAGCCGGCCCCCTGCTGAGCAAGGAGCCCGATGTGGGACTCGATCCCAGGACCCTGGGATCATGACCTGAGCCAAAGGCAGATGCTTAACCAACTAAGCCACCCAAGCGTCCCTGGAGTCATCATTTACTCCTCCTGCTCTCTCATACCCCAAAGTATATCTAGGCTCTGACCACTTTGCACCATCCTCTCTGATATCATCAGGGTTTAGAGTCACCATCATCTTCTAAGAAGACTACTGTGATCAAATCCAGTCTTCAATCCCCTCGTCCTACCTACAGATTTTCTTAACTTAGTATGTAAAACTATCCTGTTAAAGTATGTCAGATCATGGCACTCCTCTGTTCAATACTGTGCAGGGACTCCTTGTTTCAGAATAAAAGCCAAATTATTTACAATGGCTTGTGATTTCTGCATGGTCTTTGATATTCTACTACTACAAGCCAATTTATTCACTGTGTTCCAGTCACACTTTTTGTTTTCTTGAATATAATAGGACACACCATTCTTAGCACCTTACCTGTAGAAAGCCTGAAATGATCCTATCCCAGATATCCTCTTGAGTAATGCCTTCATCTCCTTCCAGTTTTTGCTTAACTGTCTCATTTTTTAATGAAACCCAACTAACCATCCTATTTAATACTGCAAATTATCCTCTCACTTCTGACAATATTGATCTCCCTTACCATGCTTTATTTTTTCTTCTTTTTTAACCCTTATCAGTTAACACCAGCCAAGGTTGGTAGAAAACCAATAGTATGATCAAATGGAGGAGATTGAAGTTGAAAGTGTTACTAGGCAAATAAAAGGAAAATTAATAAATGGTGAAGCATACTGGACGTAGAACATCAGGATTCTGGGACCGCTCTAGGTTAAAAAGGCAAGGGAAGGTATAGCAGTTTTCTTGACCACGGGAAACCTATTGGAGTATTACAAAGGTTGAGTCAGTTGCTAGAAAGCCCAGCCATTATCAACACTTAGACCAGCAGGAAAACAGAAAAACTTTCATGCTCCTCCCAGTCTCTGATCTCTTTTCATTTCTTCTTATTGGGTGAACTTACCTGGAGGCCAGAAGATAACAGAGCCCTTGATTCATCTGTAAAAGTCAGACTCTCAGAGCTCTGGGAAGGAAGAGGAAAGGATGAAATAAATTTAGAGAAGCAAACAGAATATCAATCACATTCACTTCTAATGTACTATATATTTTACTTATGTACTGTTATTTCTTTTTGCTTGTTTATCATCTGTATTCACTCCTAAAATATAAACTATACAGGGGCAGGAATCTTTGCTTTGTTCACAAATACATCCCAAGCACATTGGACACTGTGGGCTCATAGCAGGTGCTCAATAAATATTTTTGAATGATTGAACACCTAGAAATGAAAACATCTAGAAATTTCCTAAAATATGGTAAAAACTTAAAATTCTGTTTCTATCCCCTTCCCCCATTGTCTAATACTTCATCAGCCAAATATTCTTACCTGATATTTACAGTTGGTTATGAAGACATATAAATTTTGCCTGTATAATAACTCATGTATCTACTTCCTCTTTTCCACCGCTACTGCTCCTTCCATTATTCTAGGCCCTCAGGATATCATCCCTGTGTCATAATAGCTTCCTAACTGGACTCCCCACCCCTTGCTCTCATCCCTTTAATCCATATTAATAAATCTGCTTGGACTTTAATGCAAAAGAAAAAAACAGAAGGTAAAAGCATCAAAATTCAATTGTTTTAAAAAAAACTGTTGAACTCATGGTAGACATCATTGAAAACTTAAAAATAGAAAAATGCCCTAGGAAGAATAAATGTCAAATACAACTTTTACAAAGAGATAATATCTACATTATATGGAAAATTCATATGGATTAATAATGAGAGTTTTAATCCAGGGAGAACTCAATGGACAAAATTCAAGGAGATATAGATATAGATAGGGATATAGATATAGATATAGATATAGATATAGATATAGATATAGATATAGATATAGATAATTATATATATAATTTTTTTTTACCTAAATGCACTTATCCAATAAATATTTTGACTCTTCAAACTTGATTCATCTCTACCTCATGGTTGTCCTTTGCCTTTACATTTTCCCCCGTCTGCCTCTTCCTCCACCTCCTGCCTTATTTCTCAACCCTCTGTTTTTGGCCCTCTGTCATCCTATACAGTCTCCCTTGGTGATGCCATCCATTCAAATATTTCAAATACCATATATATAAGTGACTTTAAAATCTTTAGCTCTCTCCTGAGTCTGCCAACATGTAAAACTCAATATGACCAAAGTTCCTTTCACTTCCTCCCTGAACTATCATCATAAGTCTAGGTTTCTCTACCTCCAATAATCTGTCACTCTCAAATCTCTCCTCCTTAAGACTGACAAAAGATTTTTTCTAAAGTAGAAGTCGCATTGCATCTCGCATCTGTTTGAAACCCTTCAATGACACAATGGTTGCCTCCATGACAAAATCTAGTTCCTAAACTGGGCACCCAAGGCTCTTCATTATCTGCCCCATTTTAGCCTTAAAGCTGAGCTTCTTTCACACTGACTTCCAATCAGTCCTTATTCCCTTATGACCAGCAGTTCCCAGGACTTACCAGACCTCCATGCCTTTGCACCTCCTGCTCTTCCTTTTGACTGTAATTCTTTCTGCTTTTACACACTTGGTTATAATCTACATGTTCTCAAGACTCTGTAACAGCATCACTTCTTTCATATATTGAAAAAACTTCTGAGCTATTAGGAATTCACCATTGTCATTTCCTCACTATACTCAGCTGCTATAGCAACTGTTACCCACTTGTTTTATTTCATATCTGTCTCCACTAAAATATAAATTTCTTTAGGCAAGGGATCATCTCTATGCTGTGCTGCTTTTACAAGAAGGAAAAAATCACGTTACTTCACTCGTTTCAGTTGTTTTAATAGCAGAAAAACTTGGAAACTCTCTAAATAAGCATCAAACAACAGAAGAAGTTTTAAAATGTAACACATTCACCAAAAGAATTTTTTCCATAAATTGGAAAACAATTCTATCCACATCTTGGTTGGCACTATCTATTATTTGTATGAACACAGCATCTGTATGAAAAACCTGAAAATTAAAACATTTTCTATAATTGAGCAATGATATTTTGGACAACTTCTTTCTTTCTTCTTTATGAGTGGTTATTTTATTCCATTTGCATGATAAAATAAATAAAAGAAAAATGGTGAAGAAAGCAACACAAAAACACATTTCATGCGGGAAGAGCAGGGAGAAGGGGATTGCAAAATGTCTTTTTGTCTGTAAAGAACTGTCTTCCTCCTCATATGGCAGTTCTAAAAGCATTTGTCAAGTTCCTAAAAGTCAGTGAACCCAGGAAAATTGCTTACAGCTCTCCAAAGACACACATTCAATGGTAGATTGACCTTTCAATATCCAAAATCCATAATGTCTTGGTGTCATCTCCCCACAACTATACAAAGCCAGGAAAAGAAAAGAAAAGAAATCAGTTTTGAAAGTTCTGGTGTAAACTATCCAATCCAGAACACTCTGGGGCATCTGTTTCATATTGATAAGTTACTCTCTTAAAAATATCCTTCCTTCCCTCGTTACCGTCCAAAGAGATTAGCACAGGAAACATTTTCTTAGGTGCTGAGCACAAAGATATTGACTGAGTCAAGTTGGCCCCAGGTCTGTGTCTCATGTTTCTGCTGCCACAGCCATCCCAGCTTCTGCCCAGGCTACAAGCACAAACAGAGCTGGGAAAATTGTATCTTTGGCAGCCATCCCATGGGGTGAAATCCAATACACTCTCTAGAGTGCATAGGAAGCCAAAATTAACTCTGTGCCACTGACTTGTCATTGCTTTTCACCAACTCATTTAGAGAATTAAAGCTCTCTACTGTACCAAAGAACAGCTTTTGTTTTGTTCAACAAATATTTGTCAAGAACCCACTGTGTGCAAGGCCTTATGTTGAACATTGATTATTCCATTTAGTTGAAATGAGAGGGCAGGAGTCAATGGCTGCTGAATATCATGTACATTGCCAAACGACTTCTTAATATCCAGGCAGAGAGCTCTTCCTGGAATGTCAGAACTCAAGCACTCTCACACAGCTACTCTCTGCCCCAAGGTAAAGCCTTTCTGGGCAAATGATGTTTTTGGCTCAGTGCTTTCCACTCAGAGGAACTCAGGGATCCCGTGAGCAGGTAGGATTCTCTCTAAGCTCAACTCCACTTTCACCTGACTCATATAATGGGCTTCTTTCCATTACACAGGCATTTGGCAACTAAAACACACACACACACCTGGATCTAGGTTATTTCCGAAAAATATCTTTCACAAATACAGGTCCATCTTTTTTTTCCCCAGAAATATCTTCTACAGTTTACATTAGGAAATTGTTTCTACTTCACCCAAATCTTCACAGTAGCATGTAAGTATATTTGTTGGGGTTTTTTTTGTTTTTTTTTTTTTATGCCTTTAGTCAATAGTAGATGTTGATCATCACAATACCTGCTGTGAAAGCTACTTTATACCCTTTAGTGCAGCTAGCTATAAAGTCTTTCATTAGCCACTTTTTGTCCAGGCTAAATACTTACACATTCCAATTCTAATTTTCAGCCTTTTGGTCCTCTATGGGCTCCTTCTGCTTTAGGTTCTCCTTAAATTCACCATGACAGAGTAAAACTCATCAGACTGAGAGTCACAAAAGCCAAGTTCTGATATGAGTTTTGATACAAATTTGGTATTTGGCAATTTAAAACCTCTTTGACCTCAGCTTTCCTATCTGCTAAGTAAAAGTGGCAAAGAGCAAGACTCCTGAGATTAGTTTAACTCAATCTTCTCATTAGCTATAAATACCAAGGAGGCTATGTACCCACCCATAGATGGTGGGTTCTAAAACCAATAATTTAACCATCTCCTAATTAATACCAAATTCCCTTAGTAAAATCCAGTATCTCTATGCTCAAATAAGCCTTCGAAGTCATTACCCTTGGAAGAGAAAGAGGTAAAGTTGGTTTCAATTCACACTTGAAAACATATGACTTATTGCACCGCCTTCTCTAAGAGCAGTGTGAGAAAGCTACAAGTCCACTGGAGAACCAAGATTGTACTTGGTACATTATAGATACTCAAATAAATATTTGCTCATAAGTGATGAACCCAAAAGAGGGACAAAGACAAGGGAGTGATGGCAGTGAATGAAAAAAGCTTATAAGGAAGTTGGCATAACTCGGTGACCCTACTATCTAGTCATTTCATAAATATATTCTGAGCACATTATTCCCCTTTAATAAATGATTGTAGTATTGAAATATTTCATGGATCTCTGTCATTTTTTATTCTTCTCATAAAAATCTTTGGAGGCTAATACGGTCAGTAAATTCCTTATATTTACTATCCACTATGTGGAAAAGCTGTCTATCCATTGTTATTGCAATTTGAGGCAGGCAGTGCTTGCAGGTCGTTTACCAGCTGTTGAGTTTTCCTGTTGCTGGTTCTGGCAGATGTTCGGGTTCCCATGGCTCCGTCAGCACCAGCCCAAATCCAAATCCTCACTGCCTCAATGTGATTCCCACAAGATATGACACAGGCTTCAAACCAGCCAATGTGTAGTTATTACCACAGCTAGAGCTTCCATTCTAAATACTCACCGGCTCCTCACCCACCCAGGCTGAAGAGCATAGAATTCCAAGAACCCTGAGAGCTGACCCAGAGGTAGTCAAGCTGCCCTCCCTGCTTCCTCCCACTGAGCCCTCACGCTGGCCCAGGTTATCCCTCCATTAAGCCCTGCCTGGCAAAAGACACACTCAGAAGTTACCACTGCCACAGAAAGACAGGGGCAAAACTGCAGGAGCAAGTAGCTCTTTCTCATATTCTCACAAAGGCTCAGGCCTCTAGAATGGCAGCCCCTAGCATATGTTCTTTTTGGAACCCTTCTTTCTGATGTAATTTGTAGGCAGCTCGGGCCCTCTGCTTTGCTCTACTAACCTTTCTATAATCACTTGGGGAGAGCAGGCGTTCAGATTTGAATTCACGAATACTGTCCCCACCACATACAAGCTGTGTGACCTGTCAAAAATCATTAAGCTTCTTTGTTTTAACTTCTTTACCTGTAAAGCGGAGACAATAATAGCATAACCACTCATAGGGCTGTTGTAAAGAATAAATAAGCACTTAACACTTAGCATAGAGCTAATCTCAATGCTGCTGATGCTTTTAATAATGACATTGAGTACCGACCACCACATGCCAGGTGCTGTGCTAGGCACTTGAGATTTATAGACAACAAAACAGTCTCAACCTCTCAAGAGCTCATAGCCCTGCACAGGTATAAGCAAACATTTCCCGTTAAAGGTCAGATAGTAAATCTTTGGGCTTAGCAGGCCATACAGGCTTTGTTGAAACTACTCACTTTGGCCACTGCAGCAGAAAGGCGGCCATAGACAATGCATAAACAGATGCGTAGAGCTGTGTTTCAAAAAAACTTTATTTACAAAAGAACAAGGAGTGGGCATGGTTTGGCCTTCAGACCAACCCCTGTTTCTGGAGGAAAGACACACAATTAAAAAACAACAAACATTGCTACAATGCAAGTATGCACAAGTCTCAATGGGGCTAAAAGGGAAAGGCCACTTCAACTCATTTCCATCCTTAGTTATTCATACCATCGGTTAGCACTTCCAATAAGGTGGCAGAAAGAAAGAACAAGAAATTTAATGGGAGTGAAAAAAAATCTAAAATTAATGGATAGGTGGATTCGATGGGAGTTTCAATTTTCTGAGCTTCCTCTGCCTTATATCATCCTTGCTTTCAGAAAGTTAAGCTGAAAAAATCAACTTCATCATCATGTCATTTCATTCACCTGGCAACCTATATTCTTCAGAGACACTGAAGACCAACATCATAAAAGATACTATCCATTCGCCACAATTCCCAAAATTCAGTCTATTCCTGGTGTATCAAGACCACAAGATCTCGAAAACTAACTATAATAGAGCATTTTGCCATTCGTAGACTTGAGTTTGGGCTATAGTAGGATCTAACTCAGCCATCAAAATATGTTCAGGAAGAATGTAGCAATGCTACCAGAAAGTATAAAAATATTTTGAAGATCCTTACATGCAAGACTGTTTATTTTTTAAGTGAGCATCTTTGGCTCATTAAAATGAATATTTCAGAGAGCATAAGATTTGAAATGCAATTCACAATGGTAAATAGAATTGCTGACTCCTTTTGGCTTTAGGTAATTATACTGGAAAATAGTTTGTCCCAGCAGCTGTCAGAATTGTCTGAAATGTGGGCATATGAGACTCTTGCATAAAGCTGTGTACACACAACCCAGATGCCCCATCCTAGTCTCAAGCTATATGCACTCCCAGTCCTTCAGCCGTGAGCCTAAGGAGCGCAGGAACAACAATCAAGTCTCAACTGCAATGAAAAAAAATTATATGGTATTTACTCCTTATTATGTATTTTCCTATCCTCTCCAGATGAAACTGCAGCTTATTCCAGAAAGATAGAGCCAAGGCCTGGATCTTACAGGCAGTTTGTCCAGTCTCAGGGCGAAACTAGAGATTTGCTTTTCTTCTTTCTCCTTCCATCCCTATCTCAAAAGACTGGTCAATTCACTGCTAGTTAATGCCCTTTGTTTAAGGGAACGAAAAAAAATTAAGTCAGAATCAGTCTCACTTTAGCTACTTGCTAACCAGTCTAATAAAGGTTGCTAATAGATAACACAGAAATTATTGCCTAAATGAACATGCTAATCCCTCTGGACTTCATTGTCCATGTTAGCTCAGTATCTCTGAGTCATATCATCATAAACTCGATATCAAACTTCACTTCTGCAGAATCTTCAGGAGGTGGATGGGAGCTTTGAGGATCACTTGCATCTTCTTGGAGAACATACACCTAAAAATTTTTATAGATATGAACTATAAAAATTATCTACCAGAGCTCAAAATACCCATTGCTGAGGGGTTCATTACAACCTTCTGAAATGAGGGTTAAACAGACAAACCAAAAAATTGTGTAAAAACTCTTCATTTATTTTTCATGTTCCAAATCTCCTTGGAAAGAAGTTAGCATTGCTATTTAAAAAAAATAAGAATTTAAATAAGCCATTCCATAGATGAAAAATGATGTCTCTTATTTTGTCTTCTGCTAAGTTGCTTCGGACTCAACATAACTCTATGAAAAAAATATGAGCATGATTTCTAAAACTGGTAAAAATATTGGTAGAGTAGTGGCCATTGTGTCAACTCTGTTTCTTTAAGGGTTAAAGTGATTTATAAGGCATACCATAGAGAAGGTGGTAGAGAGAAAATAAAATTGGTTAGGGATGTAGAATACTTTTGTGAAGAAGATAAATCATAAAATCTATCAACTTTACCCAATTCTTCCTCCTGGGATTGTTTCCTTTCCTAAATATTGTTACTCCTTGAGCTCACAATTTCATATTCTCTGCTTCCTTGTGCTTTGCTTCTACTATGAAATCTAACAGATGATAGCATACTTCTTACTAATAGGAAAAAAATCCACAACATTTAAATTAGGAACCAGAGATATATCAACTCTGTTGACAGAAATTCTCCTACTAAATAATGATGCCAGTAACTACTCATTGAATTTAAGCCCAGAAATCTGCTAGGAGTGAATTTTTTTCCATACTAATGCTGCAAAGGATCTTGAAAGATATTTAATTCCTTATGCTAAAACAACCCTTTCATCCTTGTCTCTGAAACACCAACACTGAAAATTAAATACCAGTTTTCAGCTTATTGTGACTGTCCTCTTATGCACCTGCACAGGAGGGACACTTGGCTTTACTCCCACAGCTGGGAGACCCTAATTAGGAATCACATCCCACCATTCTTCACCTGAAGACAATTATCAGCCAACAGAGGCACGGGCAAGAATAACACTCCCCAGGCAGGAGGCTCTTTTCTTATTCATAGAGACTTGAAATTCAATTTCAGGTTTGCTGCTACTGGGAGGATTCAATAAACAAACAAACCAAAGCAAAAAATAGAACATAAACAAATACCCAAATAGACTCAAATGCACATTCTCATCTATCTGCTTGTAGAAAGAAGGAGCAGTAGAGATGAGAAAGAAAGAACACTAAGCGGAGGCATGAGCTTATAAGGATTCCAAAGTCTGTGTCAGGAAAGAGGGAAGAGCATATGCAATGGACTAGAAATAACAGAGAACCAGATGACACAGAGCGTGAAACAAATCCAGGTTAGCTGATCCTGGGGGGAAGAAGCAGACATGGCTAGAGATGACCCATGAAAGGAAGTGGACAGGTCCTCTATGTGAAGAAGTTGATAGTTACCCTGATGGCAATGGGAAGTGATTAAGCAGGGAAGTGATATGATTGGACAAGTCTTTTGGAAGTCTCACTCTGATCTCAGAAAGAACGGAATATTGAGCAGGAGCACATCAGCTGGTGAAAAGAACCATTAAGAGAGTATCAGAGTCACACCCCCGTCTTCCCCCTCTGATTCCTAGGGAGAAAGATTTGGATAGAATACTAATACAGAAAAGTTATGCCAAGAGAGGCATGCTTTCTGGAGAGACTGTGATTTGAAAAAGCATACGATGAAATAAATAAAGACACACCAACTTGGGAAGGTTCATAGAATATTCTAAAAGTCCCCCCTCTGATTATCTTCAGTAGAATGGAAGACTATTCATCCTGTCACCATTTATATCCCTACTGTCTTTATGGCTGCCACTGCTCTAGTAATAGGCTGCCTAAGATTCCCACTTAGGATGGAACAAAGAGAGACTTTTACATTTAAACATACTAGACTGGAATCACGTATACTTCTGTTTTTCTGTCTATATGGATTTTTTCATCCCCATCACCAACTTGCAATTTTGTCTACACAAGGCCAAGTATCTTGGTGATAAATGGAAGATTCAGTCAACCACTGCGCTGCTTTGTTTACACTGTGAATATCAGCAAGCATCTGGACCATCAGCTGAAACCTGCCCTTCTCCATCTTTCGCTGGTTGCTATGCAGGCACAGCCCCTGTTTTGAAACAGAACTAATGAGTTTCATTTTTCTTGTTTCTCTGTAAAATGTATATGATCCTGACCCTAGGCAAATTGGAATACAGTTTGAAAGACAAAAGAAAGATTTGTTCTTGTTTTTGTTTGTTTTTTTTCTCTATATCTCCCCATTATACTAGTCTTCTATTTGTAGACATGACATCACTACAAAACTGTCTCTTCCCTATGAATAGAGTGTTTGGGTTTCTCACAATAAATGTGTGGAGAAGGGCAGAGATTTTGCACTTATGATATAAAATTTTAAGATCGGAGAACTTAAGCGATTAGCCCAAAATCACAGAGTTGTAAGTGGCAGGATTAAAATAAAAACAAAAGAAAAACAGAGGAGGCCAGCTGTAATTTCTTTTCCCCACAACAAGTTCAAGAATTTCAGGAAAGGAATGTTGAGAGGATCTTTCCAATAAAGATTTGTTAACTTTCCAATTAACAAAAAGGAAGAGAGGCTCTAACAGGTATTTTTAGATTACAGACTGACAATTTAAATTTACACTGATATTCTTTATATTAGCAAAATATAAGAGACCACCACTAATAATAGAAAAAATTTTAGGTAAATTATTTTTACATAGACAAGATGAAATATGTAAAGTTGCTAAAATTAGGGGTAAATCTTTATTTTTAATATGAAGAACTACTTAAATCATGTTAGTGGATGCAGCAATGTATGAAATGATGTTTTTGGTGTAGTTTCAAATATGTAGGAACTATAGATACCCGGGAAAAAGGAGGGAAGGAAATACACCAAAATAATAACAACAGTTCAAGCTGAGTCATCACTTTTATCTTTCTTTTTACACTTTTTGTATTTTCTAAATTTTATAGAATAAACAGTGCATGCTCTGTGTACCACCCAGATTTGCTGTCCCCCAGGCCCCTTTAGGGACTGAAGCACTGATGTTCCTTTTCCTGCCCCCGGCTACTGGGATAGTAGGTGGTCCACAGTTCTCAGGTGAGTGCTTCTCAGGAATCTGCCCTGGCCTGAAGACAGCTGCCTCATCCAGAGTTGCCTCTTTCCCAGGGGCAGTGGACATTCAATGACTGACCTACTAGGGCATATGAAAGCCTAGACCCTCACCGTGATTCACCTCTGAAGCACCATACCAACTCCAGAGCTCCCTGTAAGATCAGCTGAGACTTCTGATAATGGCATCACATTTCAACTTCTCCCTCTGCACCATTCTTCCCACTTCAACCCTGTAGGAATACTGACCCCAGCAAGACAGCCTAATACACTTGTGCATGAAGATCTCCTTCTCAGCATCTATTTTCTGAGAGAACCCAATGTGCAATAGTTGGTGCCAGGAGTGACTCAAAGACATGATCTACAAAATGGGATTTGGCTGCCAAATCACCTGCTGATTAGTTAGAAATAAAAACTTTATCCCTGGTGGTATCTGCTAGCATGCAGTAGTGGGGCGATTACTAAAACTTTCACTAACAGTGAGTTGAAAGGATCCTGGGAGAAGAGAATACATTGGTGGATACAATATCTCAGCCCTTAAGATATATGGAAGAAATAATTATAAAGACTATGAAATCAGTTGGCTGTCGCTGAGAGTAATCAATTTCTTTGGTCTGAGAAACAGGCATATAGCTGGACCTATGAGAGTAGGTATGAGGGTGAAGACTTTTGATCACTTGTTAACACCCATCAGAGAGCATCCACCTCAGAAGAGGCATTAAACAGCCAAATAGAAAAATCTGACCAGGTGACATCAACTGGCTTCTGTCATCAACCACACAGTGTTGACACAGAGGATGCATGAATTGAGTAGCCCCAGTGGCAAGGATAAAGGTGATGCATGAGCCCAATAGCACAAGCTCCCACTCAATAAGGCTGATCTAGCTACTCCTGCTGCTGAATGTCTAACATGCTAACAAAGAGACCAAATCTGAGCCCCTCATATTTCACCATCCCTCAAGAAGACTATCTAGCCTCTTGGCAAGTTGATCAGATTGGATTTTTTTTTCCCACATGGGAAGAGGCAGCAACTGAACTTGAGTGGAATCAGTATACATACCATGAGTTTTGCCTTTCCTGTCTGCAGGGCCTGCCTGGTCACACTTTCCAAAAGCTTACACAGTGTTTGATTCACTGACACAGTGTTTGATTCACCGACACAGTGTTTGATTCACCCACGTACTTTTTGGTGATTATAGGACCGAACAATCCACAGGTACTACCACTTACTATGCCATCTAGAAGTTGCTGACCTAGTAGGGCAATGGAATGGCCTGATGGGGAAGAGCTAAAGCACCAGCTTGCAAATAATACCTGGGAAAATAGGGGCTCTTCCTCCGGCATGTTGTATAACACCCTAAATTAATGACTTTTTAATGGTGCTAGTCTTCCCAACTGGTAAAACATGAGTCCAACCAAAGGGTCAGAACTTGAGTGGCCCAGCTTACCCTCACACTCAATGACCCAAGTGAGGAATATGTATTTCCCTTCCCCTTAATGCTAGACTCTGCAGGTTTAAAACTTCTGACTCCCAGGTAGGAATGCTTCCACCATGGGATGCAGCAGAAGTGTCATTGAACTTTAAGCTATGGATGCTGCCCCTGACTTTACATTTCTTGTACTAAAAGACCAGTTGGCAAGGAAAGGAGTTACATCTTGGCAAGAGTGACTGGCCTAATCATCGGGAAAAAGTAAGACTGCTGTTACACCATAAAGGAATGGAAGAACATCTTGGCACCCCAGTGACCTTTACCAGTGTCTCTCCGTACTCTGGCATAATTTTGATTATAATGGGCAAATTTACAGACTATGAAAAACATATTACCCAGGGCTTAGGCCCACTGAGTCATCCTAGCAAGCAAGTCATCTAGACCAAGAGTTGCTAGCCAAAGTTAAGTGGAATCTAGAATAATTAATAGAAGACAGAAATGTTATGTGGTAGCCTTGAGACCAGAAGAAGCAGCTAGAGCTACTGCTCATCCCACTAAATTTACTGTCATAATTTTTCTAGGAGAAGTCCATTAGGATCCAGGAGGAGCTGCTTTCTGAGTGTAATATATGAAGCTTATGGATCTGAGCAGTGTAAATGGTAGGTGTTGTGGATGCCATGGCACCCTGCCCAGATCAACCTTCAGGACTGGGTTCATCACTCATTTCCCTACCTTCTGAATGTTGGCATCTGATGGCTTTCATCTGAATTTATCTTTTGGAATCACCCTGAACTGAAGAAAGCTATCTAAGATACAGAGAGCCTCCCTGTCTTAGGTCACTCCTCCCAACCCCCAATTTCCAGAGGCAGCTCACATGCAAATATTGGTCAGTGTGGTAGTATAAGGCCCTAGCTCTTTTCACCTCCAGGTGGGTCAAATCCATAGGGCCATTTCACTCCAGATCTTCCTGCTGGTTCAGCACAGACCTTCATTATGACTACATTCCAGTTCAATTTCTCCCTCTGTCCATCCTAATTTCCTTCACTGTCCTCACAGGTGTGGGTCCAAGAGCACTCCCAATAAATTTCTTGTGCAGAAAATCTCAATCTGAATATTTTCTCCAGGGAATCCAACCTGCACCATGAAGTATTACTTTAGAAAAATATAAAGTTTTATTTAAAGTACGCTGCTATATCTATCCTCCTCTCTATGCAAAACATCATCACCCAGGATACTTTAAGCCCCAAGGACACTTCAGGGTAGAATATTGAAGAGAGGGGTTGAGCAAGGTGGAATGAATGACTTCTGAGTCAGATGCAAAAAGCTAAGAGAACCACTTTAAGATTAGAAAGCAATGAATATCATACTCATGGTAGGAAAAATGAAGATAATCTGTGAAATGTGCATGACAGTAGAGTTTAAATAATTATTTTTTTCATGCTGAGCAGGACTTTACTGGATGATAACTTCTTGACTTTATAAGACTTTGTCATGCTAAGAAGGAACAGGGAGGGAGTATAGTAAGAACAAGCTCATTAGCAGAACAGGTGGGTAGGCAGCTAGCTGAGTAAGCAGGGACTAATGCAAGCAGATGTCTTTGGTTTGAATTCTTACCTTATGTTTCTTCAAGACAACTTGCCTTTTGGAGATTTGTAAGTTTTTTATGTCTTTAGTAAATTTTAAATAACTTTTTCAGATTCCAAATAAATTACAAGAATGTTTCATGTGTAACAAGCAAGTATCAATCTTTCTAAGTGTGATTGTTTCGTATATTTTAATTTGATTTGTGACACTAAAAATTTACTACAAGTACTCGATGTTTTGGAGTATTTTAAGGGAAATGTGTTCTCTTTTTCATTCGAGGTAAGGTTAATTGAGTCCATAGATTCAGCGAAGGCAGTGTGATGCAGTGAGGGAAAGCATGGCTGGTGCTGAAAGATTTGCCTTCATGTCCAGCTGTGAAGCCTTGGGTAAGGCAGTCTACCTCTCTAGATCTCCGTTTCTTCATCTATGAACCAGATGAATAGGACTGGATGATTTCTAAGATTTCTCCCCCTAAGATATTATAAGTGTGGTGTTACAAAGTCAAATGTCCTGCTAGAAAAGCTTACTAACCTAAAACTGTTTTGTGTGTGTTTTTTTTTTAGATTTTTATTTATTTATTTGACAGAGAGAGACACAGCGAGAGAGGGAACATAAGCAGGAGGACTGGGAGAAGGAGAAGCAGGCTTCCTGCGGAGCGGGGAGCTCGATATGGGGCTCGATCCCAGGACCCTGGGATCATGACCTGAGCCGAAGGCAGACACTTAACAACTAAGCCACCCAGGCGCCCCTAAATGGGTTTTTTTTTTAAGAAGAAGCATTCATTGCAAAGAAAACGAATTAACATAACACATGAGATATGGAACATGAGGGAGATAACATTTTGATACAATCAGTAGACACCTACAAGGTTAAAAGTACAAGCTTGGTAAAGAACAGCGTGGGTGGGGTGCCTGGATGGCTCAGTCGTTAAGCTTCTGCCTTTGGCTCAGGTCATGATCCCAGGGTCCTGGAATCGAGCCCCACATCAGGTTCCCTGCTTGGCAGGAAGCCTGCTTCTCCCTCTCCCACTCCCTCTGCTTGTGTTCCCTCTCTAGCTATGTCTCTCTCTGTCAAATAAATAAATAAAATCTTCAAAAAAAAAAAAAAAAAAAAACAGCGTGGGTTTCCATTGACCTCCTTGCAGAAAGATTCAGGTAGTATGCAGCATGCCGTATTTTTGATGAAGACCAAAAACAGCTGCAGGCACCACTAAGCCTCAAATTCCTAGGGTTTGGACATAAGAAATAAGCCTCACAGATTCGTGGTCCTCAGATTTCCACTACTTCCACACTCCTTTTTTCAGCCTAGTTCCCTACTGAAGCACACAGCCCTGAAGTTCAATGACAAAGGATACACACAAGGGAAGATTTTCTGGATGAGTGAAGAGACTTTGGCTTCAGAGAATCCAAAACCCAAGCCTCAGACAACTCAGGAAGACCGTGGTTCAAACTTTCAGACCAGCTTCATATAAAAATATGCACAGGATCCGTGACAGATTTTTAGCAGTACGTAGCAAAGATGCTTTCCTATCTCATACCCTACCCCCAAATTTTCAAAACGTATCATATTACTGACTAAAAATTGACAAAATGTGAGCCATCTGTTCTTCAGTGTATGCACATTAGCTCTACTGGCCAGGATTTCCTTTTCAGGATATTTAGTGAGATATTCAGAACTGGCACTTAGCAAAGTGGAATTGTTTGTCTTCCATGTCCCTCTCCTCCGCTCCCAACATTAGCTATCCCAAATCCTCCCGCAGTCTGTCTGTCTCTTCCCCTACTCAAATCTTCCTCTTAAATTAACCCACCTAATATTCTCAATATATAAGATGTTGATGTATCTAACTGAGAATCTAAAGGCCTATCACATTTTAGCATCAATCAAAGAGCTTAAAACAAACAGATGAGACCCCATTTGGTAAAATAGAGCATTTACAGATAAGATGTTTTACTGTTGTGAGATCCCTGAAATTGGTCACGGGCAATCACCAACTAAACTTATGGACCTACTTTAGATGATTTATATCCCTTCTTCTTCTTTCAATCATAATGGGAATTCCATTCCTTTTCATATCAAAAGTGTTTTTAGAGTCTAAGAAATTTTACAAACAGGAACCAATCTCCCATTTGCTTCCTATAAGACACAGTAAAGAGTGAAGTTTTCTGTATACATATATTGAGAGTGGTAGATCACAGATATTGTGACGAGAACACAATGAAATGCTAGGTAGAATAATAAAATACTGGTAGAAAACCTCTCATTTGGACACTAAATTTAACAGGTGTATAGAAAAAGCTGAAAAGGAAGCTGCCAAATGACAGAATAACCCAACTGCCTTCGAGTCCTCACAATTTTAAGCTGACTTGGAATACATGAGAGGAAAGAATAGAAAAGAACTTTTAAATTTTCCTCAAGTAAGCATGAATAAATGGACCATTTCGGGAAAAACCTCAGACCAGAAGAACAGTAATGGTTTAAGTTTCCTAAAAATACCTGGAACAATGACAAAAGAACTTAAAGCTTTAAGTTTATTACAGATACCACCTTGTACTCATATTGAGCCTTCTGAGAATGAATAGTACTTAGTGTTCACATATGAAAATGTCTCCCTTTTTTTTTCCATCTGCTCATTGCATAGCCAAAACAGTCATTGCTTGCAGGGGTACAATCGCATGGTTTCTAGAGGCAGCCTTTATAGCCAGACTGCCTCCAAGGCTGGAATTTGGGACAGAGCCTACTGAACATGAACAAGGCTCGCCATTGTGCCCAACAGCTTTGGTGATTAGCAAATCTCTATTCAAACAAACACATAGCAGCAACTTGGTCAACAGAGTCCTTGACAGAAACACCTCTGAGGTAAAAGTCTATCAGTTAGTTATGACGTCTGTAGCTAAAATCATATTATGTGTTATTCTCATACCAATAAAAGGTGATATTATAGAGTAACTTTCTAAAGTATAAAGTTATTTAAATATAGCAAGAGATTTTGCTGGAAGTCAAATTATTAAGGTAATTATTCTTTTTTTTAATGTCTGAAAATATGCTCTCATCAGTGTTATCCAAATTGTGTTCTACTAAACAGATGTTCTGTAGGGGAAAAAAATAGTTTTCATGGTCAAGTAAGTTTGGGATATATCCCCCTCTGGGTTATTCACCATCCTTATTAGAATATTAATTAACTCTAGTGAAGATTTTTAACAAGTTTTAAGGATTTGCTTGAACATCTGGAGACAGATGTATGTTCTTTGGAAAACTTGGCAATACAGGATCACTCACAGTAAAAAAAAAAAATATTTTTTTTCCCTCAGATAACTAGATTCACTTCGTTTTGTTCAAATTTTTTATTCCTCAAGTTCAACACATTAACCTTCAATTTCCAAGGTTTTTGTAATGTAGATAAAGAACTGTGATAATAGACTCAAGTTGGAGGCAACCATGCTAATCTGAAGCCAAGCACAGCTGGAAGAATGGAAGGGCTCCCAGCAAGAGCTCTAAAAGTGATCACCTCAGAGTGATGACAACTTCCCATTTCCTTAGCTACAAAATGGAAGGATAGGTTATAACAAACCAATTCCAAATAACTTATGAAAAAATAGAAGCCACTTAAAATGGTTGAAACTACCCTAGGGTCTTGCTGCTAGTAACCGAATTACCATAATAATTTCTTTTATAAAACTTCCTATTTGCTCATTCAACTGTGGCTATATGCTAACTGATTTGAGAGATAAGGATAAAATTTAGCTCAGTGATGAATTGATTTTCAAGTTCTTAGTAACTTATTACTAATTCAATGGCCAAATAAATTTTCTATGGTTTATATGTGGTTTATATTTGGAGGCAGAGTATTTTTAAAATAATATTCCTTCAAAGAAAGATGTGAAAATTCTTCATATCTTTTTAAAACTTTGAAAACAAAGGTGAATTAAATTAAAATTTCAGAAATTCAAAAATATACTGTATATTTCTTTTCTTTTAAATGAAATAGATACAACTATGGAGAGATTTAAGATAATTATTCTTTTATTCTGAAAGAAGAACAGCTATAGAACATTTATCATGAAGCTAAAAAATACCCGTAAGTTGTAAAAGGCCACTGTTTTTCAATGAAAGGAGCTTCTTTAAACTTACCTTTAGAATATGTCATTGGAATCATATGCTATTCCACTAAAATAATAAACTGAATAATTTAGCTTTCACACGTTTCATGTGTAACACCTATAAAGTTACACAATGAATTTCATATTTTTAAAATACCTATTTTCAAAACAAAATGTTAAATTCACACAATACTCTTCAAAACTAACACAAAATCAGTTTTTTAGGAAATCAACATAATGCATTTAATTATGGGTATTGCAGTCTTTATATTTCTTTTTCTTTTTCCCTTTAAATTCTACTTAATGTGATGACTTTTGAAATAATCAGCTACTAACATAAAATAGACCCATTCTGCTTTGCACTATTATAATGTTAATAGGGATATCCTATTAGAAATTCCCTGCTTTTTTACAAATAATAGAAATCTCTCTATACTTTTAGGCTACTTATTCACATGATAATGTGGTTTGGATATTTTTCCATATCTGTGAAAAAAACCTACCTCATTTTTAATGAAAATTATATTGTATATTCTATTAATTGTGTGAATCATAACTGACAGATATTTAGATTGTTTCCAGATTTGTGTGTGAGTGGTTGTTACAAATGTGTTGTGAGGGACATCCTAGTAAACTATCTCTCTACGTTTTTGTTCATATTTCTATAGGGTTGAACTCTTTTTTCTTATTAATTTATGAATCCTTTACTAAAAAATAAAATCAGCCTGTTCTTATATGCTTTTCCAACTACTTTTCCCCATGGTTGTCATTCATGTTTTAACTTTAGTTTTTGTATTGAATGAACGATTAAATCTTTATGCTCTTAAATTGATCAGTCTCCCTTCACGACTTCCAAATTTTGCATCATGCTTAGACGGCCTTCATATAGCAATATTCTAATGTTTTTCTCCATTGCTTTTGTGATTTTATTTTATGTGATACTCTTTGATTCATCTGCAATTCATGTTAGTGTAAGAAGTGAGATAGAGATCTCACTTTCATTCTCCAAATGTCAAACCAATTTATTAAACATCACTTATTACCTAATCCATTCTCTCCACCATTTATTTGAATTCTACCTTTATCATATATGAAATATTCATATATTTACACTTCTACTTCCACACTTTTCAGTCTATTCTTAAATCAGTAACAAACTCCATTTCTCTAGATTTATAACTCATGTTAATATTGGGTAGGGCTTTTTTTCCCATGTTACTCTGTCTTCTTTACAAACTTTCATTTTAATCTTACTGTTTATTTTTCCAAATGAAATTTAGTATCATATTGTGTATTTTCTTAAAAGCAACCTTCTTGTTATTTTGAAAGGAGTATGTTAAATGTACAGATGTGAGAAAAATATACATTTTTATACCATAGATAATTCTTTTAAAAAAAAAAAAAGATTTTATGTATTTGACAGAGAGAAACACAGCAAGCAAGGGAACACAAGCAGGGTGAGTGGGAGAGGGAGAAGCAGGCTTCCTGCCAAGCAGGGAGCCCGATGTGGGACTTGATCCAGGACCCTGAGATCATGACCTGTGCCGAAGGCAGATGCTTAACGACTGAGCCACCCAAGGTGCCTTACCATAGATAATTCTTCTCTCAGAAACACACGCTGACAGAATCCCAAATTATCAACTGCTCCATTATCTCATACACACAACTTAAATTCTTGTCCAAAGCATGTCTTTCTCTTTATTTAATACTACTTTATTATCCATAGAAAGGATTTTAAGTTTTTGTTTGTTTTTTCTAAGAGAGAGAGAGCATGGGGGGGCGTCAGGGGGAGAGGGGCAGAGGGAGAGGAAGAGAGAGAATCTTAAGCAGGCTCCATGCCCAGTGTGGAGCCTGGTGTGGGGCTGGATCTCACGACCCTGAGATCGTGACATGAGCCAAAATCAAGAGTCAGATGCTTAATTGACTGAGCCCACCAAGGTGCCCCTAAAGTTTTTTTTAACATAAATTCTACACATTGATTACTACTCCCAGACATTGTATGCTAAGTGTTTTATTCCATTACTTTTTTTATTTTTAATGTTAATGATGTATTTCATTTAACTCAATATGTTTAAATATTTAAATATTTTAACACGTAATCAATATAAAATATGGTGAATGATACTAAAAAAATTTTTTTTCATAGTAAGTCTTCAAAATCTAGCCTGTATTTTACAGTTATAGCACATCTCAGTTTGAACTAACCACACTTTAAGAGCTCAAAAGCCGTATGTATTTAGCCGTGATTGTATTGGACAGCATGGTGCGGACAATTCTCCTTTACTATTTAGCGTGGAATGTCTGAGGTCTGTCTGATTTTTTCCTCTTTTTGGAGGTGACTAGCTTTTTCTGAGACCTGAATAATTATTTCTTCATTTTTTTTTAATTTAATTCTATTATATTATGTTAATCACCATACATTACATCATTAGTTTTTGATGCAGTGTTCCGTGATTCATTGTTTGCATATAACACCCAGTGCTCCATTCAATAGATGCCCTCTTTAATACCCATCAATTCATTAACATAACAGGGATATATATCAATGTAAAGAGTTCTATGCCTCATTTTCATGTTAATTCACCGTGCAGGTGTAGTTTTTCATTTCAGGGGTATCTTCTCATAAAACCTCTTTATAAAACTACTTTTCTCATGCCACTTGTTATATGGCATATATTGAAGCTTTAGTTTTATCTTAAAAAATAAATATTACTCTAAAGCAACTGTATCTATTAAATTGATCGTACCATTTTCCTCCATCTTTTAATATGGTAAATTACATCACCAGTTTTCCAAATATTAAGGCATCTTTCATACAGCTCTATTCTATTTGCCAATAATTTGTATTGCTTTTTTGCTTTCATGGGTTAAAATAGTCTGTCTTTGATTTTCCCTTTCTCTTACCATTAATCAAATTGTGATATCAGTTTAAACTTTCCTTTTTTATATGATATAAATTTATTTGACAATATTAGAATTATTTCTTTCAAAGTTCCAAGTATTTGAAAGACTTCATCTGTAAAATCTTCTGAGCATGATGTTTGTAGGGAATAACAAACACTTCTCAATTCTCACCTTGAATTTTTGGGTCATTTAGTTTTTCCATATCTTTTTATTCTTTTTTTTTTTTTTTTAAAGATTTTATTTATTTATTTGACAGAGAGATAGAGAGAGAGCACAAGTAGGCAGAGAGGCAGGCAGAGGGAGAGGGAGAAGCAGACTCTCCACCGAGCAGGGAGCCCGATGCGGGGCTCGATCCCAGGACCCTGGGATCATGACCTGAGCCGAAGGCAGCCGCTTAACCGACTGAGCCACCCAGGCGCCCCTTTTCCATATCTTTTTGAGTAAATTCTGATAACTTCTGAATTCTTTTATTAGAAAAACTTTCATTTTTATCTAGGTTTTCAAATAGAATTAGAGAATATTGTAAGATACTCACTTTTAACTAATTTGATTTCTTCTTTAGGTGCAGTTGTTTGTTTATCTCCTCAGTTTCATTTCAAATTTAATCTGCTTTATCTGTTTTGTTTTAAGAACCAGGCTTTGGATTTATGTATAGGTTCTGTTTCATTATATATAAACTTCTGCTTTTGTTTTGTTAAATCATTCCTCTACTTTCCTTAATTCTTACTTGTTGATCTTTTCCAGAAACTTGATTTGAATAATTACTTTACTTACTGTTAATCTTTCTTACATAAGAGTTTAAGACTATGGGAATTGTGCTGTACATGATTGTGGATATATCCCATAGGTCCTGAAGCTTATTCCTTTCATTATTTTATAAACATTGCAGAATCAAGGTTTTGATTTTTAACCAATGAGTTATTTAAACACAGAAATTCCATGAGTTATCAAAATATCTGTTACATTTTGTTGGATTGATTTTAGATGGTTATATTGTAGCTTTGATTTAAGTAACTAAAATACCCAAACCAAACTCTTTTTGAACCATTACTGATTGTCAGATAGCATTCACATGTCTTGGAAGTATAAAATTTCTCTCCTATAAAATGAAAATAATAATACTTACCTCATTGGTATTCTCTGTAGACCTTGTTTAAAACTGAAGCCCCACAGATAGTGCTCCATATCCACCTATTGTGCTGTTCTCTAGAGCATTTTTCACGGTCTAAAAATTAAACATATATTTTATTTATATGTTTACTTGCATTTGTGTCTCTCCCAACTATAATATAAGTTCCACTGGATATAAGAAAAGACTGACATATTTACACTTCCTACTTAAATTTAATATCATTTTGTCAGATGTCTCAAAAAGTTGGCATTTTATTAAGATTGTGTTAGTTATACAGCTTAATTCATGATTTGGAACCTTTGAAATCTGAGTACACATAGCAGATAATCATATATATTTGTGTGTGTGTGTGTGTGTATAGTAAATAAATTTTCATTGAGGAATCAGAGAGAAACCTTTTGGGAAAGCAGAGCTAGGTACCCATCCCACTCCAGTATAAAAGGTCTGTTAGTATACAACCTGACCTATAGCTATTCATCTCACATGGGTGAGGAACAGGTACTCAGCATATGTTGGTTTCCTTTCTATCAGTCAAAGGATCAGAACTGGCCTCAAGAGGCTCCCATCTCTTAAAGAGGTTTTTTTTTTTTTTTGGAATAGTGTTTTGTTTGTTTGTTTTTGTTTTTTTTAGATATTATTTATTTATTTGAGAGAGAGAGACAGATAGTGACAGAGATAGCAAGGAGGGAGAAGCAGGCTCCCGTTGAGCAGGGACCCTGATGCGGGGTTCCAACCCAGGACCCTGGGATCATGACCTGAGAGGCTAGGCAGACATTTACCTGACTGAGCCAACCAGGCGCCCCTCTTGAACAGTTTTATGTCTACATATTCATTATAGCACTCAAAAGGAGATAAACAGAATTTTTTCAAAAACACAATTTCTCTGACTAGTCAAATTTTGTTTTGACCTGGAGCAAGTCTCTTACAGAGCCTCATAAACACATGCATAAATTAATCACTGAACCAACCAAATCAATCAGATCAAGTTCTATTTCCTGGTCATTTTACCTAAGAAAGTGGAAAGTCACTGAGATGACTAAGGTTACGATGAATGAAATAAGAGCATCCACACATATTCATTGGGAATTTGCTACTAGTTATTATCAATGCCGTTGTGTATGTGAACTTAAGCGAAATTTCTCTATTAAAGAGAAATTTGGTGGATTCATTTAATTTGAAGTAATACAATCCTCTTGTAGAATTAGTGTGTTTATAAACACTCTGAACTAAATACACAGAGATCAGAATGATGCTGATCAATCTACTCAGAGAGGTTTTAAGCAGAGGTTTCTTGATCCAGGCTCTCGATCCTCTCAGAGTCTCAGAAGGTGGTCAGATTCTCTGAAGTTGATTCAAACCAACGGTGGCAATAGGGGAAAATATATTCACTTTGGATAGGACTTTTCTATCTCAAAAGTTGCAACAGCTGCAAACCAAAAACATTCATGCTCTTCAGTAACACCATGTTTCCTCTGGGTTCAAGCAACTGATTCTTTTCACATCCATATGCATGTTTTACATTTACTGTTTACTTATTGTTGGTTAGGTTGAGAGGCGTTATGTTTCCTAACTGGATTTAGGAGACATCTCAGCGGTACTCATTAACAAAATATTTTGTAAAGTGATCTACTCTAAATTTATTCATTCGTTTATGTTATTTGCTTGTTTGCTCATTTATCAAACATTAAGTGAGTGCTCTACAAAAGGACTTTTGCCAGGCACTGATGAAAGAGTAGTAACCCACAATCCCTGTTTGAAGAAGGTCACAGTATGGAGGGGAAGGCAGACATATAAAAAGATAAGTCACAATATGGTGTGACAAATGCTTTGACAGGGTGCTACAGATAATATTGTAGCTGTCTCATCTAATCACGTTTTTGTTCATTTCACTTGTTTCCATTGAAGAGGCTTTTTGGGAGGAGAGATGAGGAACAAGGGTGAAGCGTCCTAAATGCCAACTCTAACCTGTATTACAAAAATGCACTTTTTTAGGCAAGGAGAACTATTAACTGCATGTTTAACATGAAGCTACAGGAATCGTTCTTCCTCTTGGCCAAAAATAACACAAAGGTAAAAGTGGACCTCAAAGCAGACAAGCTCATATTCAATGGGTCGTATCTCCAGGTCTCTGTAGCCCAAATGAAGGTCACCAGGATCTCAAATATCTCCTACTTGGAACGAGGATTCACACCTTCATGAAAAAAGCCAAATTACCTTGTGGAATTAGGTAAAATGAATTGTCCAGTCCAGCAGTGTTTGACACCAAAGGCTGGTGACATTTTAAGGCCTCAATGCCAAAGATCGAGGGGCTGTCCAAATCCTCCACGATTTGTCTTAAGTACTATAGGGCATCCAGAAATATGTGAGGACAGAAAATAAAGAAATGGTTATTAGAAGCCCAAACCTTGTGAGCCACAGTTGACAGCGAATTTTAACTGACCACAAGGCCAGGGTTCAAAATTTGCCCAGACAAAGCAAGTAACCAAATACTAGAAGAAGAACTCCAAAGACAAGGTACGATGGAATGGTAAAACACATTTCATAGCTGAGAGTATATTTGAGCTGAAAACCAACCTTCTGCATATCTTTCTGACCTAGACGTAAGTGAACAGGTTCATTTGAAAAGGTGTTGTTCTACCAAGTTTCTTACCAGGTAAGCATTTTGAAATTACTCTCCAAAGAGAATAAGAATGATGTATTATAGAACATAAACATTTTAAAGTTCTTATTAGATATAACCTTTTTTTCCCCTGCTTCAGCGTAGGTCAGAATTATGCACCATTATTGTTCAATAACTACTAAAAAGAACAGAGTAGCAATAACTCTTTTGAATTTCAGAGCTTCAAAGTAACATTTCTTCCCACCATCATTAGAGATACTTACTCATCAGCAGACTGTGTCCTCATTCTAAAATATTGCCTTTGTAAGCACAAGAGTTCCCAAAGGAGAGTATCAGTGATTATTGACTTCAAACCACTGACGCAGCAAATGACATTCATTTGTTAAGAAGGGAAGGTCGAGAGATTGGCACAAGGTCAGTTTCGCTTCACAACTTAACGTATGTACCCTTTGCTGTCACTTTACTTCCATTTATCCCAAGAGATTGATTAGCAGCCTTTCTCATAAACTCTCAATAATTGGGAGGCTAAATTATTTTCCAGTTTGTGTCATTTTAAGAATTCTTATTGATGATGCTGAATTTCTAGAAAATAATATGTATTTCCTGGAAAAGATAGAAAAGTATTATTCCTAGTTTTTTAAGCTTAGCTGTATCACTCAAGTTTAAGTAACTCTTTTTATCCTTTGAAGAACAGAAATGCTGAATAAATTGAAAAATGCTAATTATACAATGTTGCATTTAAAATGGAAATTATTATAGTTTATCTTCAGAGGCTAATTTTTAAATTATTTGAATGACTTCTAGGAGGATAAAAGCATAGAGCTTTTTCTGCAGCTGCATTAACTCTTCCTAGACACTTGGATCCTATTAAAGCTATTCATTGACATAGTCATACTTGCCTGAAATTTGGATATTTTGGATAAGAAAGAAAAAAAGATTTCTGCCTGTAATTTTTAAAAATTCTTCATTTATACAAGCGATAGCTTTTCTCTTTTAAAAATAGCCATCTCTTCCATAAGCTGGGGTCATGAACATAGCTGTTCTCTAAAATGAAATGTAGAATGGAAGCACTCATCTGAAAATTTTCAAACATAAGACTATTAGTTCTTGAGGAAGTAATTTTGTCTTAATTGCTTTAGTCCCATAGTCTAGCACAGTTCCTGGCATGTAGTTGGATGCTCAAAAAATATTTTAAGTATGTAAGTCAAAATGATGTTCTTTTTGTCCAATGTTTTTGACATAATGGATTATAATAGCCAACAGTTATTGAGGGTTTGTTATGTGCCAGGCACTGTGACCACTTAATATATATTAACTATTTTAATTCTTGGTCCTGTAACCTCTGGACTATTATTATCCCCATTTTACAGATGGGGAAACTGAAGTATAGAGAGGTTAAGAAACTTGCTCAAGATACACAGCTCCCATTTAGGTAGAGACAGGATTCAAACTAGGCAAACTGCCCCCCAGCCTTCTCATATAATCATGACATTACATTACCTCTCTGAATATCATTGATAAGATCAAAAATTGAAGCAGGTTCCAAATATTTGCCATAGTAGCTGGTTACCCATTAAAAAGATTTCATGTGGGTCCAATTTGTTCTTGCCATCTTAAAATGATTTAAAATAGGACATGGTATACCCTGGAGCTGGCTTAAGATAAATAAAATATTAAATCAGTCAAAAGTAATTATTTAAAATTTAAAATGTTTGACTAGTTTTTTAATAGTATTTACCAAATTCATTTTGACTTCTGTTTTGTCCTAAAAAGAATCAAGTTATTTTGCTTTACTAAGTTGTTTTTACATATCATTTTCTGAAGACAAACAAAAGCAGAATGTTTCATAGGACTGAGGAAATAAAATGCACTGACATACCTACAGAAGTGCGAAAGAACATAAAAGGTTTTGACTTGAATTACATGGATTCAGTCCACTAATTTACTTAATATATATAGACAATTAAAATTCGGCTAATTTACAGGTAGAAAGTGCACCTGAGGAAAATTGTGCGTAGAGGTCATGGAGCAGTAAAGTGAGATCACTGAAGTTATGTGGCTGAATTAGATTTTAGTCCCCACTAAAAGGTGACTTATCTGGGCTGAGGCTTTGGGTCCTAAAGATTAATTTTCATGAGGTGAAGGGTGTCTGCAAAAAGTAGCTTTGGATGCACTAGAGCCTGGAAAAAAGATGAGAAATAGGAGACTTTGTGCCACCTTGACCCCAACCAGCTCCAAGAAAAGCACTTGAGCCAAAGGCAAGCAGGGGATTTCTCTCCATTTCTGTGATGAATACATATGGCACACTGAGGACTCTTCTGATGCCCCCCTGGATTGGCTGATTTTGAGGCTCGTGTCCTGCAGTCAGGGCAAGAGCCTTAAAAAAGAGAAGCAGCAGAAGGTGTTGTGGATAAAAGTAGTGATTAATGTTTATGGAACACTTACTACATGTCAGGCATTCTTCAACTACTCCAAATGCTTTCTCTTAATCTTGAAACAATCCTCACTTCCCAGATAACAAGCTAAAGTTAAGAGCACACAGCTTGTAAATAGTAGCACCAGGATTTGAACCCAGGTAGTTTAGTTCCAGAGCCCACTCTCCTGAAAAGAAAAATCTGGAGAGAGAATGGATCCCTGGTAGACATGGACTTTATGATTCCACATAAAAATACTCCCTTAGAATTCCCAAGAATACTTTCAGGGATAGTGGAGTGGCAGTGGTAAGGGAATTTTCTGGGATGCTGACTTCCTGCTTGAGCAGATAGGAAAATGTCCCAGCAGGATTTGAACATAAATTCTAATGTGAACTCATTATTTCCGGACTAATGAGGCTTAATGGATACTTGGACAATACATATTTCATGTATTTTTATATTTTGGGGGAAGAAAGCATTTAGACTTAGCAGAGATTAGTCAATATTGCTGCACATGTTCAGAATTTCAGTACTGAAGTAGCAGGCTAGCTAGAAAATTAAACAATATGATTCATCTAGACTAAGGATTTGGCTTGAAAGAAATGGGGCCAAATGTTTATTCAATAAAGCATTTGTACAAACATATTGAGAGAATCTAACGTAGAACGTCCAGTGAATTTCAGTTAGCCATTGACATGAAAAGGAATAAGGCAGCCCGCTGCAAGTCTGACCAGATTGTGCTCAAAAAATTCCATCTGTAAACCATTTTTTCACGTGGGAAGCATATCCCTTAAAGAAAATATTAAAAACGGTGATTGGATATTGGGCCAGGCCATCCACAGAAATCTATTTAACTTATAAAAAAGTATTTGAAATTCAGTTTCAGAAGCACTTTGACATTTACTGCCATTACAAGTCTCTCCTTTTCACCTTAAGTCATTTTTGGAATAAGGTAGGAATTAAGTAAGTATAAATAAGTAAAAGATTTCTGTAGGAAAATGCATTGGGAAATCCAACTCAGTCATGCTCCAAACACATTTGTTGCCCATCTTTTAATCAGTGAGTCTGGAGATTTTCCTGCTCACAGGTGAGAGTAGATGAGTTTGTAGGGAAATGACTGAAGGGAAAGTGAAGTCTTTTGCTTTTGGGTGTTAAAAAGAGGAAAGCAGCCTGCTTAGCCAAGGTCTACAGTCAAATTTTAAGCATATCCTAATAAGAGTATAGTATAATATATTTAAATATAGTATATTTAAGGCTATCCCAATAAAAGTATAGTATAGTATACAAGAGTATAGAGAGAGGCAGATTTTAAATGACAGACAATGATCACCTGGATCAAACTGGCTTGAAGCCATTACTTTTGTACATTTCAGTTCTGTGACAGTAAATTAAACATCCACTTTTTTTTCTCAGTTTGCTCTGAGTCATTTAATTTGCATTTGAAAGTCTCTGGATGAATACAGGAGGCTCTAGGAGTGTAAGGAACTGTGTGGGAACTTATGTTGGGGTGAAGAGCAGGGATGGCATAGGGAGGGAGAGCACTATAATGGGTGGTAATTCAGCCTTCAGATGGCCCTTGGAGGCAGGAAAGAGGAGCAAGGGGAGCTAGGAAAGTTGCACATAGTGATACATAGGGTCTCCTTATCATACATCCCTCACTTTCCCCCTTTTTATCCCTGGGATTTCCCAGGAAAAACTGGCACTGGAAGGAAAAGAGAACAGGACTAGTTCAGGAATCAGTATGCTGTAGGCAGGGGTAATAAGGGTTTCTCCATACACTGGGACAAAGTTTGCAGCTGCAACAGTAGGGTGAATGAAGATTGGTAAGAAAAGTTCCTTTAGGGGGGCGGAGAAAGATGGCGGAGGAGTAGGAGACCTGGATTTCGTCTCCTCTCAGGAATTCAGCTGGATAGGGATCAAACCATTCTGAACACCTACAAACTCAACAGGAGATCGAAGACAAGAAGAGCAACAACTCTCTCATCAGAAAAGCGACCACTTCCTGGAAGGTGGGATGTGTGGAGAAGTGAATCCGCCGCGATATTCGGGAGGATAGACGGCGGGGGAGGGGCCTCCGTCGGCCGTTTCTGGCAAGTGATAGAACCACGGAGCACAAAATCGGAACTTTTAGAAGTCTGCTCCACTGAGGGACGTCACACCGGTGGCTAAGCGGGGGGTGGAACCCTCCGGAACAGTGTGGTCTCAGGACCCTCGGGGTCACAGAAAGACCGGGGGTGCCTGAGTGTGGCAGAGCTCCCAGGTATCAGAGCGGGGAAGCCGGCTGCAGAGGCGGAGCCCAGGCGCGGGCTCTCAGCTGGGGTTGCCATTAACCGCGATCCGCGGCCCAGTCGGGCCCCTGCTCCTCCAGCAGGGACCCAACAAGCGGCAGATCCGGGGAGACTCACCTTCCTCCCCCGGGAGGAGCCGCGTGGGAGCGCACTGCGGGGATCTGCTGGGTTTGGAGACTGCACACGGGGTCGGGTGCCAGAGACAGAAACGCGCGGTCACAGGCCGGGTGAGCACGGAGTGCGGCCGGAGACCGGGGAGACGGGAGTGACTGACGGCTTTTCTCTGGGGGCTCACTGAGGAGCGGGGCCCCGAGTTCTCGGCTCCTCCAGGGCGGAGATTGGGAGGCTGCCATTTTCACTCTCCGCCTCCAAAGCTGTACGGAAAGCTCGCAGGGAATAAAAGCTCCAGAGAGCAAACCTGAGCAGATTACTTAGCTGGGAGGGGGTAAGAGCAGGCCAATTCCGTCTGCGGCACAGACATTTGGAAACCACGGCAACAGGCCCCTCCCCAGAAGATCAGCGAGAACAGCCAGCCAAGACCAAGTTTACTGATCAATGAGAAGGGCAGAACTCCAGCGCTAGGGGAATACTGCACATAGAATTCATGGCTTTTTTACCATGATTCTTTAGTCTTTCAAAGTTAATTTTTTTTTAACTGTCGGTTTTTTTTCTCTTTTTTTATTTGAATTTTTCTTTTTCACTTTTTCAACCAACATCTTATCAATCCCTTTTTTTAAAAAACATTTCTATTTTTCATTTTTAGAGTGATATTCTATCCCTTCATAGTAGTTACCCATATTTTTGGCATATATATATAAGTTGTTCTCCCTTTAAAATTTTGAGATAGTTTCTTCTAACAGATTAAAATATACCCTAAATGTCTAGTATATGGTTTTTTTCTACTCCCCTGCCTGATCACATTCTCTCCTTTTTTCTCTTTATTCTTTTTTCTCTTTTTTTAAATCCTCTTCTTTCTCTTTTCAAACAAATTATCAAATCCTTTTTTAAATTTTTTATAATTTCCATCTTTATAGTCATATTCCATCCCTTCATCATATGAAACCTTATTTTTGTACATATATAAGTTTTTCTTTCTTTAAAATTTTGGGAGGCACTTTCTTCTAACAGACCAAAATACACCCCAAATCTAGTGTGAGGCACTGATCTATATACCAGCCTGATCATATTTGATCACATTCTGGGTTTTTTTGTTGTTGTTGTTTTGTTTTGTTTGTTTATGTTCGTTTTTATCTTTTTCTTTTTCTTTTCCTTTTTTCTCTCTTTCCGTTTCTTTTTCCACTGCTTCAGGTCTTTTCTGATTGGTTTAGAGTATATTTTCTGGGGACATTGTTACTCTGCTAGCATTCTGTTCTCTCATTAATCTATTCTCCTCTGCACAAAATGACAAGACAGAAAAAATCACCTCAACAAAAAGAACAAGAGGTAGTACCAACTGCCAGGGACCTACTCAATACGGACATTAGTACAATGTCAGATCTAGAGTTCAGAATCATCACTTTAAAGATACTAGCTGGGCTTGAAAAAAATATGAAAGTTATTAGAGAAACCCTTTCTGGAGAAGTAAAAGAACTAAAATCTAACCAAGTAGAAATCAAAAAGGCTATTAATGAGGTGCAATAAAAAATGGGGGCACTAACTGCTAGGATAAATGAGGCAGAAGAGAGAATCAGTAATATAGAAGACCAAATGATGGAAAATAAAGAAGCTGAGAAAAAGAGAGATAAACAACTACTGGATCACTAGGGCAGAATTCGAGAGATAAGTGATACCATAAGACGAAACAACATTAGAATAATTGGGATCCCAGAAGAAGAAGAAAGAGAGAGAGGGGCAGAAGGTATATTGGAGCAAATTATAGCAGAGAACTTCCCTAATTTGGGGAAGGAAACAGGCATCAAAATCCAGGAGGCACAGAGAACCCCTCTCAAAATCAATAAAAATAGGTCAACACCCCGACATCTAATAGTAAAACTTACGAGACTCATAGACAAAGAGAAAATCCTGAAAGCAGCTTGGGAGAAGAGATATGTAACCTACAAGGGTAGAAACATTAGATTGGCAACAGACCTATCCACAGAGACCTGGCAGGCCAGAAAGGACTGGCAGGATATATTCAGAGCACTAAATGACAAAAATATGCAGCCAAGAATCCTATATCCAGCTAGGCTGTCATTTAAAATTGAAGGAGAGATAAAAAGCTTCCAGGACAAACAAAAACTAAAGGAATTTGCAAACACAAAACCAGCCCTACAAGAAATCTTGAAAGGGGTTCTCTAAGCAAAGAGAGAGCCTAAAAGCAATTTAGACCAGAAAGGAACACAGACAATATACGGTAACAGTCACCTTACAGGCAATACAATGGCACTAGATTCCTATCTTTCAATAGTTACCCTGAATGTAAATGGGCTAAATGCCCCAATCAAAAGACACAGGCTATCAGATTGGATTAAAAAACAAGACCCATCGATATGCTGTCTGCAAGAGACTCATTTTAGAACCAAAGACACCCCCAGATTGAAAGTGAGGGGGTAGAAAACATTTACCATGCTAATGGACACCAAAAGAAAGCTGGGGTGGCAATCCTTATATCAGACACATTAGATTTTAAACCAAAGACTGTAATAAGAGATGAGGAAGGACATTATATCCTACTTAAAGGGTCTATCCAATAAGAAGATCTAACAATTGTAAATATCTATGCCCCTAACATGGGAGCAGCCAATTATATAAGGCAATTAATAACAAAAGCAAAGAAACACATTGACAACACTACAATAATAGTGGGGGACTTTAACACCCCCCCTCACTGAAATGGACAGATCGTCTAAGCAAAAGATCAACAAGGAAATAAAGACTTTAAATGACACACTGGACCAAATGGACTTCACAGACCTATTCAGAACATTCCATCCCAAAGCAACGGAATACACATTCTTCTCTAGTCCCCATGGAACATTCTCCAGAATAGATCACATCCTAGGTCATAAATCAGGTCTCAACTGGTACCAAAAGATTGGGATCATTCCCTGCCTATTTTCAGACCACAGTGCTTTGAAACTAGAACTCAATTACAAGAGGAAAGTCAGAAAGAACTCAAATACATGGAGGCTAAAGAGCATCCTACTAAAGAATGAATGGGTCAACCAGGAAATTAAAGAAGAATTAAAAAAATTCATGGAAACCAATGAAAATGAAAACACAACTATTCAAAATCTTTGGGATGCAGCAAAGGCAGTCCTAAGAGGAAAGTATATAGCAATACAAGCCTTTCCCAAGAAACAAGAAAGGTCTCAAGTACACAACCTAACCCTACACCTAAAGGAGCTGGAGAAAGAACAGCAAAGAAAGCCTAAACCCAGCAGGAGAAGAGAAATAATAAAGATCAGAGCAGAAATCAATGAAATAGAAACCAAAAGAACAGTAGAACAGATCAACAAAACTAGGAGCTGGTTCTTTGAAAGAATTAACAAGATTGATAAACCCCTGGCCAGACTTATCAAAAAGAAAAGAGAAATGACCCAAATCAACAAAATCATGAATGAAAGAGGAGAGATCACAACCAACACCATAGAAATACAAACAATTATAAGAACATATTATGAGCAACTCTATGCCAGCAAATTAGATAACCTGGAAGAAATGGATGCATTCCTAGAGATGTATCAACTACCAAAACTGAACCAGGAAGAAATAGAAAACCTGAACAGACCTATAACCACTAACGAAATAGAAACAGTCATCAAAAATATCCCAAAAAACAAAAGCCCAGGGCCAGATGGCTTCGCAGGGGAATTCTACCAAACATTTCAAGAAGAATTAATACCTATTCTTCTGAAACTGGTCCAAACAATGGAAATGGAAGGAAAACTTCCAAACTCATTTTATGAGGCCACCATTACCTTGATCCCAAAACCAGACAAAGACCCCATCAAAAAGGAGAATTACAGACCAATATCCCTGATGAACATGGATGCAAAAATTCTCACCAAAATACTAGCCAATAGGATCCAACAGTCCATTAAAAGGATTATTCACCACAACCAAGTGGGATTTATCCCTGGGCTGCAAGGTTGGTTCAACATCCGCAAATCAATCAATGTGATGCAATACATTAACAAAAGAAAGAACAAGAATCATATGATCCTCTCAATAGATGCAGAAAAAGCTTTTGACAAAGTACAGCATCCTTTCTTGATCAAAACTCTTCAGAGTATAGGCATAGAGGGTACATACCTCAATATCATAAAAGCCATCTATGAAAAACCTACAGCAAATATCATTCTCAATGGGGAAAAACTGAGAGCTTTCCCCTAAGGTCAGGAACATGGCAGGGATGTCCACTATCACCACTGCTATTCAACATAGGACTAGAAGTGCTAGCCACAGCAATCAGACAACAAAAAGAAATAAAAGGCATCCAAATCGGCAAAGAAGAAGTCAAACTCTCACTCTTTGCAGATGATATGATACTTTATGTGGAAAACCCAAAAGACTCCACCCCAAAAATGCTAGAACTCATACAGGAATTCAGTGAAGTGGCAGGATATAAAATCAATGCAGAGAAATCAGTGGCATTCCTATACACCAAGAACAAGACAGAAGAAAGAGAAATTAAGGAGTCGATCCCATTTACAATGGCACCCAAAACTATAAGATACCTAGGAATAAATCTAACCGAAGAGACAAAGGATCTGTGCTCAGAAAACTATAAAATACTCATGAAAGAAATTGAAGAAGACACAAAGAAATGGAAAAATGTTCCATGCTCATGGATTGGAAGAACAAATATTGTGAAGATGTCAATGCTACCTAGAGCAATGTACACATTCAATGCAATCCCCATCAAAATACCATCCACTTTTTTCAAAGAAATGGAACAAATCATCCTAAAATTTGTATGGAACCAGAAAAGACCCCGCATAGCCAGAGGCATGTTGAAAAAGAAAAGCAAAGCCGGCGGCATCACAATTCTGGACTTCCCGCTCTATTACAAAGCTGTCATCATCAAGACAGTATGGTATTGGCACAAAAACAGACACATCAATCAATGGAACAGAATAGAGAGCCCAGAAGTGGACCCTCAACTCTATGGTCAACTAATCTTTGACAATGGAGGAAAGAAAGTCCAATGGAAAAAAGACAATCTCTTCAATAAATGGTGTTGGGAAAATTGGACAGCCACATGCAGAAGAATGAAACTGGACGTTTTCCTTACATCACACACAAAAATAGACTCCAAATGGTTGGAAGACCTCAATGTGAGACGGGAGTCCATCCAAATCCTAAAGGAGAACACAGGCAGCAACCTCTTCAACCTCAGCTGCAGCAACTTCTTCCTAGAAACATCGCCAAAGGCAAGGGAAGGAAGGGCAAAAATGAACTATTGAGACGTCATCAAGATAAAAAGCTTTTGCACAGCAAAAGAAACTGTCAACAAAACCAAAAGACAACCGACAGAATGGGAGAAGATATTTGCAAATGACATATCAGATAAAGGGCTAGTATCCAAAATCTATAAAGTACTTATCAAACTCAACATCCAAAGAACAAAGAATCCAATCAAGAAATGGGCAGAAGACATGAACAGACATTTCTCCAAAGAAGACATCCAAATAAATAAAATCTTTAAAAAAAATCTTTAAAAAAAAAAAAAAGTTGATAATAGAGCTACCATGTGACCCAGCAATTGCACTACTGGGTATTTTCCCCAAAGATACAAATGTAGGGATCTCAAGGGGTACGTACACCCCTATGTTTATAGCAGCAATGTCCACAATAGCCAAACTGTAAAGAGCCAAGATGTCCATCGACAGATGAATAGATAAAGAAGAAGTGGTATATATATACAATGGAATATTATACAGCCATCAAAAGGAATGAGATCTTGCCATTTGCAATGACATGGATGGAACTGGAGGGTGTTATGCTGAGCGAAATAAGTCAAGCAGAGAAAGACATGTATCATATGATCTCACTGATATGAGGAATTCTTAATCTCAGGAAACAAACTGAGCGTTGCTGGAGTGGTGGGGGTGGTGGGAGGGATGGGGTGGCTGGGTGATAGACATTGGGGAGGGTATGTGCTATGGTGAGTGCTGTGAATAGTGCAAGACTGTTGAATCTCAGATCTGTACCTCTGAAACAAATAATGCAATATATGTTAAAAAAAAAAAAAGAAGATAGTAGGAGGGGAAGAATGAAGGGGGGGAAATCGGAGGGGGAGACGAACCATGAGAGACAATGGACCCTGAAAAACAAACTGAGGGTTCTAGAGGGGAAGGGAGTGGGAGGATGGGTTAACCTGGTGATGGGTATTAAAGAGGGCACGTTCTGCATGGAGCACTGGGTGTTATGCACAAACAATGAGTCATGGAGCACTACATCAAAAACTAACGATGTAATATATGGTGAGTAACATAGCAATAAAAAATTAAAAAAAAAAAGCTCTTTGCTCAAGATGACTTAAATATCTAAAGAAGACAACAGAATCTCATGACCCGACTTTTTGAGACTTTAGGTAACCTCATTTTTTGTCACTGACATAGCCCTACAGTCCACAAAAAGCATGTGAACTACACAGAGGGGAACACTCATTTTCCAAAACTCAAGAAGCAAATAAAGATCTAGTCATGGATTTATTAGAATCTAACAGGAAGTCATTAGCTATAAGCATGGAAGAAAGTATGTCAACAGCAGAGATTAATTACATTTGCTACACTATGAACAGTCCTATACCAATTATTTGGGAAGCATTTTCCAACTACAACAAAATAGCCTGGTGATAGGTAGGGAAGTTACTCTGTAGTGCAGGCTTTAGGAACATCCAGCAAAGAGCAGAAATTTAAGGAAGGATGGAAAATTCTTAAGGAACTCCATAATGATGGCTCAAGATAAAATAATTACCTTTGTGTTACAATAACTTGTGGAGGAATTTTCCAAAACCAGAAAAGAATGAAATCGCCAAGAGGAGAACTTACAAATATTTTTTTTATTGCAAAAAGAAAAATAGGAGAGAAAACATAATAAAAAGGATAATTCCCAGGATTGAATTTAATAGCTTACCAAATTTACTGAATTTACTAATAGGGCTTTACTTTTCTAGTAAGAATGAGAATCACCTGCAATTACAAATTAAATCTCAATATAGAGACATCACAACATTTAAAAAAGAGAACACGTGATATGTATAAAGATGAGAAGTCCATGTGCCTCAGTGTTTAAGTGCTAATTTGATTTGGGAAATTTTATGCACTTACTAATTACCCCCTTTCTCCTTGTTAATTGGTTCCCTACCCCCATCAGCACTTCCCAAGAGAAGAGTAAAATGAATTTCTTCAGCACTATTTTTAGAATTGTTAACACCTCCTATGAAGTTATATGTTGTCCTTCACAAATAGGAGCAATTGGAGGAAGGTATAACTTTGGCACTCTTTCGGTGGTGGAAAAGAATCCCTGGATTAAGGCAAATAATATTTTATCAGATTTCAGGCATGGTTTTGGATTCTGTCAAACCTAACTGTTAAGCTTACTACATAAAAAATCTAAAATAGCAGAAGAGGGAAAAAATATTAACAAATTATCTGAAAAGAGATAAGAAAGATGAACTCAGAGTTATATAGAAGTAATTCCAAAGATTATATTTTTACCACTTTAAAGGCTGGTAAAATCTTTAAAAACTACTACAGGTGATGTCAGCAAGATGGCAGAATAAGAATTTTATATTGTCATCTTGCCACAGTGCACCAGTTTTAACAAACACCCTGGATGTATCTTTGTGGGACTTCAGCAGAGAAGTTCCAACACATCATTGGAGCTAAAAGTCACAGAGCAGACTCACTTCAGAAGGAAAAAGGAACAATTTCACTTTACCTATAGTCACTTTTCCTCCAAAGTGGCACAGTTCGATGCCAAGAAAGACCCCCTCAGTCCTCAATCCCTCCCATGGTGAATATGAGAGGATAGTGAGTGCCCAGCTTTCCTAGTTGTGTGGGACACTACCTAAGTGACCCACCTCTTTCTTGTCCTACCCAGAATTCTGAGAGGATCAGCATGGTTGAGTGGCTAGGAAACACTGGGATCAGGGAAGAGTGGAAAAGACTTAGAGCAATCAGAGTTTGTAGCACAACAGAGTCATGTATCCCACTACTGTTTTGTAGACTCCATCAAGAAGCCGGCCCATGAGCCACTGGGGATGCTTTACTTGTGGACCCCCCAAGTGGCCTGTGGGTACCCCCAGTGCTCTGCACCACACCTCACCTCCCTCCCAAGGCCCATGGCCATTTCCCTGAATGCACTCTTGCAGACTGTGAATGTGATCCTTTGTAGATAGCTAGGGAGCATGAATAGAAAGCCAGCCTGACTGCAGGATTGGGAGTAGTCTCAGAAACTTGAGTATTTCAAGGCATTGCTTTAGGAAAAACAAATGGGAGGGTCTCAGCATTCAGCTTGTGTTTCCAAGAGAAGGCATGGAAACTTAACAGCCCACCCCCCAACCCCAGGAAGGAACAAGAGAAGTAGAGCAAAAAAACCTTGTGGAGAGCCTGGGTGGTGTAGTCAGTTAAGTTGGCATGATCTCAGGCTCCTGAGATTGAGCCCCACATAGGACTCCATGCTCTGTTCCTCCCACCCCCCCACGCTCTCTCTCTCTCTCTAAAAAATAAATAAATCTTAAAAATAAAAATCTCTTGTGTTTACATTTTACCCACTCAGGATAATTTCCCTAGCTTAAGCTCCATATAAGGTAACATATTCACAGGTTCCAGGGATTTGGACATGGACATTATTTGGGGTCCATTATTTTACTTACCACCAAAAACAAATTGCTAAAGGAAATGAAATATTACACTAAGAAATATTCATTTAATGCAAAAGAAGACAGTAAAGGAGGAATTAAGGAAATAAAAAGATGAAGCATATAGAAAACAAAAACCAAAATGGCAGTCCAACTATATCAATAATAATGTTAAATGTGAATGAATTAAACAATCTCATCAAAAGCAGAGAATGTTGGGTTGGATTTTTTAAAATGCACAGAATATATGCTATCTACAGCAAGCACACTTTATTTTTTATTTTCTTTTATTATTTAAATCTCATGTAGTTAACATACAGTGCGATGTTGGTTTCTGGAGTAGAATTCAGTGATTCATCAGTTACATACAACACCCAGTGGTCATCATAACAAGTGCCCTTCTTAATACCCATCACCCATCTAGCCCATCCCCCACCAACCTACCTCCATCAACCCTCAGTTTGTACACTATCGCTAAGAATCTCTTACGGCTATTTCTCTTCTCTTTTTCTTCTTTTCCCCCTTCCCCTATGTTCATCTGTTTTCTTTCTTAAATTCCACATATGAGTGTGATCATATGGTATTTGTCTTTCTCTGACTGACTTATTTCGCTTAGCATAAAACACTCTAGCTCCATTCATGTTGTTGCAAATGGCAAGATTTCATTCTTTCTGATGGCTGAATAATATTCCATTTTATACACACACACACACACACACACACACTACATCTTTATTCATTCATCAGTTGATGGACATTTGGGAACAAGCACACTTTAGATTTTAAAATACAAATAAATTAATTCTTTAAAGCAACTCTTTAAAGACATAACAGATATCTAAAGAACAATTCACTCAAAACAGCACAATTCACATACTTCTTAAGTGCACATGGAACATTCTATAAGATTGATATGAATCTATGCCATAAAATAAGCTTCAGTGAATTTAAAAGGACTATAATCATACAAAGTATGTTCTTGAACCAGAATGGAACAAAATTAGAAATCAAAACAAGGAAATTTGGGCATTTCAAAAATGTGTGGAAATTAAAACAAGCCTAAATAACTAATGGGTCAAAGAAGAAAACAAAAGGGAAATTAGAAAAAAATTTAAATGAATTAAAATGAAACACAACATACCAAATTTATGAGATGCAACTCAAGCAGTTTTCTGAGGGAAATATATAGTTGAAAACACCTATATTACAAATAGAAGAAAGATCTCATTCAATAACAATAAACTTCCATCTTATGAACTAGAAAAAGAAAGGAAAACTAAACCTAAAGCAATGAAAAGGAAGGAAATAACAAAGATTAGAGCAGAAATAAAGAAAATTGAAATGAAATAAAATAGAAAAACAATTTAGACTGAAACAAGAAATTAGTTTTTTGAAAAGATCAACAAAATTGACAAGCTTTACATAAACTGACCAGGAGAAAAAAAAAGAAGAAGAGAAGAAGAAGAAGAAGAGAAAGAAGAAGAAGAAGAAGAAAAGAAGAAGAAGAGAAGAAGAAGAGGAAGAAGAGAAAAAAGAGGAAGAAGAGGACGATCCATATTACTGAAGTCAGGAATGAAAGAGGGACATAACTACTGATTTTGCAGAAATAAAAAGGATTAGAAAGAAATACAACAAAGAATTATATGCCAACAAATTTGATAACTTAGATAAAATGGACAAATTCCTTGAAAGACACCAACTGCCAAAACTAACTCAAGATGAAACTGAAAATCTGAATAGACCTATAACAAATAAAGAGATTAAATCTGTAATTTAAAAATTTACCACAAAGAAAGCCCAGGTCCATAAGCCTTCACTATAGAATTCCAGCAAATACATAAAGAGGAAATAATACCATACTCCACAAAGTCTTCCAAAAACTAGAAAAGGAGGAAACACTTTCCAATGCATTGTATGAGGACTAAATTATCAAAACTAAAGACATTGGAATAAAAGAAAACCATAGACTGATAACTCTTATGAAAACAGATGCAAAAATCTTCAACAAAATACCAGCAAACTGAATCTAGCAGTATCTAAAAAGATTATACACCATAACCAAATGGAATTTATCCCAGAAATGCAAGGTTGATTTAACATACAAAAACCAATCAGTGTAATACAATATATTGATAGAATAAAAGACAAAATCCACATCATCATTTTGATAGATGCAGAAAAAGCATTTGACAAAAATTGAACACCCCTTCATTAAAAACACACTAAAAAATTAGAAATAGAAACTTTCTCAACCTAATAAATGGTATCTACAAAATAACTACAGTTAAAATCATCCATAACAGTGAAAGACTGAAAGTTTTTTTCCTCTTAAAATTAGGAACAAGACAAAGATGTCCAGTCTTGCCACTTCTATTAAGCATAGAACTAAAGGCTCTACCCAGGGCAATTAGGCAAGAAAAGGAAGTAAAGTAACCCAGATTGAAAAGGGAGAAGTTAAAATATCTCTCTTTGCAGATGTCATAATCTTGTATATAGAAAATTGTAAGAAATCCACAAACAATATTATAACTAATAAATTAGTTCAGCAAACTGCAGGATACAAAAGCAATGCACAAACACAATTGTATTTCTATATACTACCAATAAACAATCTGACAATGATATCAAGGAGTCAATCTCATTTACAATAGCATCAAAAATATTTAGGAATAAATTTAACAAAAGAAATATCAGATGTACACTGAAAAGTACAAAATATCAAAGAAAAAAATTAAAGAAGACCTAAATAAATAAAAAGACATCCAATATTCATGAATGGAAGACTTGCTATTAAGATGAAAACACTCCCCACACTGATCTGTAAATCCAATGTAATCTCAGCTTTTTTTGTTGTTGCAAATATTGACAAACTGATCCTGATATTCATATGAAATTACAACCTAAAATAGCCGATGAAAATGAAGAACAAAGTTAGAGAATTCATACTTCAAAACTTAATACAAAGCTATTATAATCACGATCTGTGGCAGTGGCCTGAGGATAGACATGTATATCAATGAAATATAATTGGGAGTCCAGAAATGAACCCTTACATTTGTCCGACTGATTTCCTGCAAGGATGGCAAAACAACTCAAATAAGGTTGAGGAATCTTTTCAGAGTTAATGGAAATATTCTAAAATTGTGGGGATGGTTGAACAACTCTGTAACATTACAAAGAGTCATTGATTTGTACACTTAAAATGGGTGAATATTTTGGTATGCAAATTGTTCCTCAATAAAGATATTTAAAAATCAACTGATTGAATTCAAATATACAAATATTCCATTTTAAGGGTGGAGAAAAGAGGGTTAGGGGTTTTAGACTTTTGTTAGTTAAAATCCTATATTCAGATGAGTGTCTCATTTCACAGACTGAGAAATTGAGGAAGACTGGGAGAATCCCTTGTGTGCCAACTTATTCCAATGAGATCTTGGTCAGTGCCAGCATTATCTGATAAAGAAAGCCAAGAAAAGAATCATTGTGGGAAGCAAAAGACAAAGATTAGAGGCAGCCATTCTAGGTTTGTTTCAAATCAGCACACATTTGGATGTTTTTAATACTGAACATTTTATTAAATGCAAGCAGCTCACTGGGCCAGAGAGAATCCTGAGCTATTTGTGGCCTCCAGCTCCCTGGTCTGAAAAATTGGAGTGAATATCAGTTCATTCTACTTGAGGCTTAAGAACTTCTCTGAATTTATGAAATTGGAAACAGATACTTGAATCGCTTGATACCATTATTCATCCATAACATGGACATAAGTGTTTTCGGTATATTTTCCCTTGAAGTTGAGTAATGTAAGAGTAAATCCCTAGCATATTCTAGACAGTTTGACCTTTTTATGAACCGAAGACATTCTGTGAGTTTGTTTCGATTACCTTATCTCGAAGTCCCACCAATTCTGAGCTTTGTCTAACAGTAGCAGCATCGTTACCAGAACCTGAAATTCTGCTTTTCTGGGATGTTCTGATGGCAGAGAGTACAAAGAAATGACTTCTCTGGAATTGTTCCAGGACAACACGCTGTCAGGGCAATCTGAGGATGATATGTACAGTCCAGTGAAGGCTGAATAATAAATAGTCTGAATGCTATTTTTAACTCACTCTCATGAGTTACACCATTGGCGCTGATAAGCTATTACAATGTGCTCGGATACATATTAAAAGTGATTAAGTGTCATGGACCTAGTGACATAATATCATATCTTCAAGTTTGAAGGTTGAGTGCTGCTTCCAGGGTTCTTGTTTATAGTGCTGTTTACTCATTCTCATCACTTGGAGAGATGACAGAAGCCTGTCTTCATCACTGGGAAATCAATCCTATGCAGAGGGAAAGAAAGTCACTCAGATCAATGCTAGGTGCCCAAGTCAGTACAAAGCAAGTGACTGCCAAGGGTTCTATAGATTCACTGTGATAAAAATGAAAGTGCCTTTATTTCCACTCTAAACATTTCACTGATATATGCTTCTCTTGCACCTACAATAGCTTGGTAATATTTATTTCTTTCAGAAACTTTCCTCCAATGGCTATTAAAATAGAGTTGCACTTAAAAATCAATACAAAGTTCATTATCTGAGAGATAAATGGTGAGTGGCATGAAATCATGAATGAGTAAAATTGTTAATATGTTACACTCCTGTGCTCCCAGACACTCTAACATCCTTATTCTGAGTTTCCCTCATTCCTAGAATCTTTCTCCCTCCTACTTCATCTTCTCCCTTCAAGCTGGACAAATTTTAAACATGAGCCAAGTGAATGAGCCCTTTTAAGCATGTGTGCTTTCCCAGTTTCCCTGAAAGAACTCATACCCCCAGATAGTGGTGAAGGAAAGAGGTAGTGAAATACCCAAATGATGCTAGAAGGAAAAGGTCGAAAGTGTCATACAGAGGTCTGAGGGCCTCTGTCATCACCTGGAGTCTACTTTATAGCTCCCTCTCAGGTCTTCAGGTCAGGGATTGACTGGAGTCGTCACAACACTCAACAAACTAACAGTGACCCATGCTTCTCTTCACTATCATTTACCAGGCTTTATAAGATTCTGTAAATTATCATTTTTGAACTGCTTAGAAGATATCAAACCACCTAAAGTTGTGAGAATGAGCACATCCTTGCAATGTTGTGCTTTGGGGCTAAAGCAAACCTCTAGGATAGGTTAATTTCAACCCCTCTGTACACTCAAAGCCTAATGGGTCCTGGGTGCAACTCCAGCTTAAGACCATGGAGTTCTCTATGTGCTCCAAAGTTCCCTCCGTTGACTTGAGCATGCAAAGCTACTAAAGGGAAGCCAGGACATCTCTCAGTGCTGGCGTGGGTGCCCACAGGTCTGCACTGAGGTCCTAGCATGATTAGCTCAGTCCCAAGTGACATTAGTTAAGTAGGTTTAAATACTTTGACCTGGAGTAAAAGGAAGTAAGCTCAGATATTTGGATTTCTAAGAAAGAAAACCCTATGATGTTTGCAGAGGTAGGAAATGAAGAGTACCAACTCGGAAATCATACTGGATATAAATCCTAGCTCTCTAACTTTATGACCTTGAGCAACTGTCTAACCTTTCAACACCTCAGCTTGCTCAGCTATAATATTGTGGTAATACAATACTCTTCTTCATAGAGTTATTTTGATGATTCGATGAGACTATGTATGTAAACTGCTTATCCTAGAGCCCGGCACATAATAATTTCTCAATAAATTCTCCTAGGTATTAGTGTGAGTATGAATATTTGTGTCATTTATATTACTTGGTGATGGTTGAAAGTATGAGAGTCAAGATTCCAAAGAACAGATCAATAGCTCCTCAGAGGAGTCTCTGGACTGCATCTCAGATAAAGCCTGTCTTCATCACTGGGAAATCAACCCTATGGCTGTGCAGCCTGCAGCCCGCAGTGTGACTAACTGCCCCCTGAGGAAAGTTTCTGTCCTCCAGCCATCCATAACCAGTTCCCTGCAGCCCTCTAGGGAGGGAGAAGTTTTGAGACGCATTGGTTCACCTAGAATATTCCAGAGGGAGTAAAAGAGCATGAAAGTGGTGCTTCTTAGCCAAGACATGGAAACAGCCTAAGTGTCCATCAATAGATGAACAGATACAGAAAGCCATGCTATGATATATATAGATAACACATTCTTTATATGTTTCTAAAAGTTCAGTTTTTTTAGATTCCACATATAAGAGATTTCATATAGTATTTGTCTTTCTTGGACTTATCTCACCTAGCATAATGCCTTCAGAATCCACCCATGTCTTTGTAAATGGCAGGATTTCTTTCTTTCTCATGGCTGAATAATATTCCATTGTGTATGTATATACACAACCATATCTTCTTTATCCATTTATCCATTGACGGACAGTTAGTTGTTTCCATATCTCGGCTATTGTGAATAATGCTGTAATAAACATAAGAGTGCAGATGTCTTTTCAATATCCTCTTCATATCCTATGGATATAAGTGGGATTGCTGGATAATATGGTAGTTTTATTTTTAGTTTTTTGAGGAACCTATATACTCTTTTCCAGAGTGCCCACCAACATACAAAGTGTTCCCCTTCTCCAATTGCTCACTAACACTATCTGTTGTCTTTTTGATAATAGCCATTCCAAAAGGTATGAAGTAATATCTCATTATGGCTTTTTAAAAATATTTTTTAAAGATTTTATTTATTTGCCAGAGAGAGAGCGAGCACGCACAAGCAGGGGAAGCAGCACGTAGAGGGAGAAGCAGGCTCCCTGTTGAGCAGGGAGCCCGATGCGGAACTCAATCCCAGGACCCTGGGATCATGACCTGAGCTGAAGGCAGACGTTTAACCAACTTAGCCACCCAGGCATCCCTCATTATGGTTTTGGTTTGTGTTTTCCTCATGATTAATGAGGTTGAGCATCTTTTCATGTACCTGTTGGCCATTTGTATGTCTTTGGAAAAATGTCTATTCATTTCCTCTGCACATTTTTAAACCAGATATTTTTGTTATTGAGTTGCATGAATTCTTGCTATATTTTGGATACTAACCCCTTATCAGATATATGCTTGTGCAAATATTTTCTCCCAGACAATAGGTTGTCTTTTCATTTGTTCAGTGTTTCTTTTGCTGTGCAGAAGAAGTTTTTGGCTTAGGATAATCCCACCTATTGATTTTTACCTTGTTTCTAATACTTTTGTATCATACTCAAAAAATTATTGCCAAGACCAATGTCAAAGAGCCTTTTCCCTGTTTTCTACTAGGAGTTTTACAGTTTCAGATCTTATATTTATGTCCTTAATCTATTTCAAATTCATTTTTGTGAGCAGTATAAAATAGGGGTCCAATTTTATTCTTTTGCATGTGAATATCTAGTTTTCCCAACACCATTTATTGAAGAAACTATCCTTTCCCCATTTAGTATTCTTGGCTCCCTTGTCAAATATTTGTTGACCATATAGATGGGGGTTTATTTCTGAGCATCTATTCTGTTCCATTGGTCTATGTGTCTATTTTTATGCCAATATCATAGCTTGTTGATTATTTTGGCTTTGTAGTATAATTTGAAACCAGAAGTGTGATGCCTCCAACTATTCTTTCTCAGGATTTCTTTGTCTATTTGGGGTCTTTTGTGGTTTCATATAAATTTTAGGATTGTTTTTCCTATTTCTGAGAAAAATGCCATTGGAATTCTGATAGGGATTACATTGAATCTATAGATGGCCTTGGATAGTATGGACATTTTTACAATATTAATTCTTCTGACCTATGAACACAGGGTATCTTTCCATTTGTTTATGTCTTCTTCAATTTCTTTCATCAAAGTCTTATAATTTGCTTTGTACAAATCTGACATTCCTTGGTTAAATTTATCCCTAAGTGCTTTATTCTTTTATTTATTATTTTTTGATGGTCTGTGAATGATACTGTTTTCTTTATGTCTTTTTCAGATTGTTTGTTGTTAGTGTACAGAAATACAACTGACTTTTGTTATATTGATTTTATATCCAGGAACTTCATATATTTTATATATATATATATAAGATCACATCATCTGCAAATAAAGACAATTTTACTTTTTTCTTTCTGATTTGGATGCTTTTCTTTATTTTGCTTGATTGCTCTAGATGGGACTTCCAGTGCTATGTTGAATAGGTGTGTGTGTGTGTGTGTGTGTGTGTGTAGTGAGAATTTTTAAGATCTACTCTCAGCAACTTTCAAGTATTGTCACAGTAGTTGACACAGTATTGTCAACTAAAGTCACCATGCTATATATAGATTTCCAGAAACATATTCACTTATAACTGGAAGTTTGTATGTTTTGACCACCTTCACCCATTTGACCTACCCCACTTCCCAACTCTTGCCCCTGGCAACTACCAATATACTCTGTTTCTGTGAGTTGATTTTTTTTACTCCACATATAAGTGAACTTGTACAGTATTTGTCTTTCTTTGTCTGTATCCTGCAACTTTATTGAATTCATTTATTAGTTCTAACAGTTTTTTGGTCGATTCTTTAGGGTTTTCTGTATATAAAATCATGTCATCTCATAATAGAGATAATTTTACTTCTTCCTCTCTGATTTGAATACCTTTTATTTCTTTTTCTTGCTTGCTTGTTCTGGATAGGACTTCCAACATTCTGTTGAATAGGAGTGATGAGAGTGGGCATCCTTGTCTTGTTCCTGATCTTAGAGGAAACACTTCAATCTTTCACCACTGAATATGTTAGCTGTGGCTTATCACATATGACCTTTATTATGTTGAGGAACATTCCCTCTATATCCAGTTTATTGAGAGTTTTTATCATGAAAGGATATTAAATTTTGTCAAATGCTTTTTCTGCATCTATTGGGGTTGATCATATAAGCTTTATCTTTTATTCTATTACTGTGATGTATCACACATATTGATTTGCATATGTTGAACCATATTTGCATCCCAAAAATGAATCCCACTTGATCATGGTGTATGATCCTTTCAATGTACTGTTTAATTTGGTTTGTTAGCATTGTGTTGAGAATTTTTGCATCTATATTCATCAGGGATATTGGCCTGTAGTTTTGACTTTGTCTTATTCGACTATTGTATCAGGGTAACTCTGGCCTAGTAAAATAAGTATGGGAGTGTTCCCTCCTCTTCAATTTTTTGTAAGAGTTTGAGAAGGACTGGCATTAATTCTTTTTTGAATGTTTGGTTGAATTTACCAGTAAAACCATCTGGTCTTGGGTGAGCATCAGGATTTGAAAAGTTCCCTAGGTGATACAAATATGCAACCAGGGTAGAGAACCACTATTTAAGAGCCTTGATATCTCTATCCAGAATGTAACAGTGCCTCTCCCCACTTCCTCCTTTACCCTACTGCTAGAGAATCTTTCTAAAATAAAAATCTGTTTTGGGGGCGCCTGGGTGGCTCAGTCGTTAAGCGTCTGCCTTCGGCTCGGGTCATGATCCCAGGGTGCTGGGATCGAGCCCCACATCGGGCTCCCTGCTCAATGGGGAGCCTGCTTCTCCCTCTCCCACTCCCCCTGCTTGTGTTCCCTCTCTCGCTATGTCTCTCTCTGTCAAATAAATAAATAAAATCTAAAAAAAAATCTGTTTTTGATATTTCCTTAATTTTAATATGTCCCTATGGATCCCCATATATCCTGAATATGGATATTATTCATTATCCATCTCCCCAACTATACCTCCTCCACATCCCCATCACACTGCCATACTGACCTAAGTGGCATTTTTCAGGTGAGCTCACACTTTCATGCCTGATATATCCCATTTCCTCAGACTAGAATACTTGGTTCCATTGGTGCATTTGACTAACCCTAACTTGTCCTTCAAGACTCATTTTCCTCTACATAGAGAGATGCCTGAGAATGGGAAGAGGGGAAAATGGTCTGTAATTGTATCTAACTGGTTCTATTTCATTATATCTTAATAAAATCCTAACCAAGATCCAACTAGTCACCATCTCTACTGGCCCCCTCTTCAGTACTCTCTAAGCACACTGTAAAAATTTTTTTCAATAAGTGAATCATGATGCATAGTAACTTAACCTTAACCTTGTGAAGTGAGGATCAGTGTCTAATTCATCTTCTTACCTATAACAGAATCAGAATCTAAGGTGCCTCTAGTTGCTATAGAAAAATGTAACTTGGTATATCAAATGAATAAATGAAGCAAGCACAGGAGTCTCCAAGGACCTCATTCCACTCCTGGCAAGATCTCTTTCCATCCATGGTTTGCTTCTGTGGCATAATACTGTACCAGCTTTAGATCAGGACTTTGAAAGCACTTGTGGTATCAGAATCACTGTAGGGAAAGGAATAGAGTCCTCAAATCCAGAGATTTCAATCCATCTATGGCAGTTGAGGGCAAAGTAAACAAAAGGCTCGGGTGTCTTCACAAAGGCCTCATCTAGTAAGTGAAGAGGAGAATTGTGTACTCACGTTAGAATGAAATATATAGATTTTTTTTTAATTCCTCACTTTCTTCTTGGAATTATAGACTTGCCACAGGGTATTTCCTGCTATATTTCTGCCTGCCTTTTATAATCAGCCTGAAGTTGGGGAAATCATTGCACTCCAATCAACTAGTAAAGCCCATATCCAGATTGTGTAATCACACCAACCCCCTCAGGAGTCATGGGTACACAATGAGAAATTAATCAGACCAGTGACCATTTTCAGACCACATCTACACTTTTTCTCTCCTGAGTGAATAGCTCCTCTGAGACCTATAAGCACAGCTAAAAGTGACTTAATTTAAATAGAGAAGTTTCTTTTAAAATAAAAAGTAGAAAGGCATTATTAGTTTCCTTCTCAGTGACTAAGAATGTCCAGTGAACATTTTATCCTAAAGACTAAGAATCAAAGCCCAAAACATGTCAGTCTCTTAAGAGAAAAGCCATAGACAAATGACTGGACAAGTTTTATACTTTAAGGGTGATAATTTCCATTAGAAATTTTGTCCCTTTATCCTTTTATCCAAATTCCTTTAATCCAAAGTAGGCATTGCTTTCAGTCCATTGTTTCCAATCAACTTAAAGTCAAATATCTCAGCATCAACCTTGAATTCTCTGAATTAAACGGGACCTATCTTCAAAGGATATCCCTGGTCTATGATTTATTAGACCCAAATCTGTGCCACCTCTTCTCTTACCCTTGCAAGAATCCTTCCCCCAAGAAAATCAATGGACACTGAAATCTCAACCACAGGGCCAACATCCTTTATACTTATTCCATCCCTGTTGGAAGGGCACGAAGTGGAGGCTGGGTGCCATGTAGTCAGGGCCAAAGCTCTAGGCTGAGCACTTGCCTCTAAAGCTCTGTGTCTTTCCTGGATTGTGAGTCATGGTTAATGATATCATCTTATCTTCATAACATACATGGCAGGAAGCAAGAACTCTCTCCTAATTCGTGTTTTACATAAAGACACAGCACAGCAAAGTCAGAATGTGCTGAAGGGACATTAGGAGACTCCCATCAGGAGAAAAACAGTCCAGTAACTCACTACCAGACCCAGTTTCCCAGGACTACTTTTGATACCCTTTTGACAAGTCCTCTCATGAGTAATAGTCTATGCACTGGGGCTGCTGAATGGCCAGAAAAGGACACAGAGCTACCACCTGTTGACCTCAAATCATCACCGACTCTGAATGCATGAAAAAGTAACATCCATCCAACTTGACGCAATCCAGTGTTGAGTAGGAGAAAGAGCATGTTTTTTTGTTTTTTGTTTTAATATTTTATTTATTTATTTGACAGAGAGAGACACAGCGAAAGAGGGAACACAAGCAGGGGGAGTGGGAGAGGGAGAAGCAGGCTTCCCGCGGAGCAGGGAGCCCAATATGGGGCTCGATCCCAGGAGACACTTAATGACTGAGCCACCCAGGCGCCCCAAGAGCATGGGTTTTGATGCATATGAGCTTAGGTCCAAATCCTAGTTTTGCTACTTTTTATTGCCTTTAATTTTAGGCACATCTATTAATCTTTATATGTCTAGGCTTCAAGTCTATAAAATGAGTTCTAAATGAAATGAAATATATAGATTGCCTAGGATAAATAGCAGGCACACATCCCATATGTGTGCACCTCATTCTATATCCAAACTTGCTCACACTCCTGGCACAGGAATATCACAACCCTGTGTCTGTCTATAAACATGAGTGTGTTCATGCATACCCAAATACATCAACTTCAGATTTTCTTCTGAAGCCCTGCAAAATCATCAGTATATCCTCATCACAAATGCAGGCCCAGAAGACACGGTGCAGCAAAGTTCATGTTCTCTTTATACACAAACACAAATATGGTTCATTACAATACCAGGCCTATATGGAGAGTGAAGACTGGATGACATATATTTTATTTGTAGGCCAGTAACAGAGCTCTTTTTTTTTTTAAGATTTTATTTATTTATTAGAGAGAGAGAGAGAGAGAGAGAGCACAAGCAGGGAGAGCGGCAGATGGAGAGGAAGAAGCAGGCTCCCTGCTGATCAAGGAGCCTGACGCGGAGCTCATCCCAGGACCCTGAGATCATGACCTGAGACAAAGGCAGATGCTTAACCGACTGAGCCAAACAGTGACAGAGATCTTAAATCATATTTTTTGCCAAACACCAAAAGACAAAAAACAAAATTTTTAGGTTGATTTAAGTCCATTCCCTGAATTGCTCTTCTGTGTTCTTCCTCATCAAGTAAGGTTCCAGTCAGGAGGCATTTCATGTGGGAAATCCCTGTGCTGCTATCTCAGCTAAAGAGAGATTCCACTGGCAATGGCAGGAGCAATGGCATCCCCCCTGGGGCTGCTATTCATACATGTGTATGGTGCCCTTGCTCAGCTCTTTGGACATGAACTATTATGGGATGTTTGTATTTGTGGGTCTGCTTTATGTGTGGACTTCAATTGTTTGGTTGCCAGCAGCCTCACTAGTATCTCTCTGAAACACTCAAATCATATGCCAAATAAACATATTACTCTTGCAGGTTAAGGAGGAGGCAGTACAATTCCAGACACAGATCAAGATATTTCACAAGGTTTTGGCTGGGGTGCAGAGGATGGCAAAGACTGTCACATATCTGAAGAGGCTGTGTTTACTATTGGTATGTGTCATATGGCTCCCTGTAATATGCCTCAGAAGGAAGTATGGCCAGGAGGCCTTTCCTTGCTTTCCCATGAAAACAAGACAGTGAGTGGCAAAGGCCAGGCATCTCACACCACAGGAGTTTGTGTCAGAGTCTGCTCTGCTCTTGTCTCCAATGTATCTTCTTGGACTGCGTTGACACCACTCAAGACACTGGTTCTCATCGTGGCCCCTTCCCTTCAGATCTGTGAGTGGTCAGCTTGCAGACTTCTACTATGTAAAAGCTATGTGCTATAAGCCCAGTTAATAAGGGAAGAAAGAGAGAGACAGACAGACAGAGGAAAACCTTCTAAGGAAGAATTTGAAGACTAGTGCCCTATAGACAACTTTTGTCCTTAACTGTGAAAGCATCCCAAGTGGGAGATGCTAGCCGGGATAAAAATGTAGCACCAATTTGCCTCAGCAAATTTGTAAAGCTGTAAAGTTTCTCCCCTTCCTAATGAGTACTGAGGTATCTGAGAGAGGAAAAAAGGAAAGGCAGGGAGAGAAAGGGAAGGAGAGGAAGAGCTGAACAAGGGATCTTCAATAGTTAAGTGCTATTTAAAGTCAGTGTGGCTCTCTACAAGTCATGATGGAAGAATAATCCTTATGCTTCATTTAATTTCCAGTTTATTTTCATTCTAACAGTCTGTTGTTACTTTCAAGAAAGACTTCGCATTTCTGTTTATGAAAACACACTTTCTGGGTACAAGTTAAACTTAGAAGTCCTGACCGAAGCTTTGGGAACTGAGCTTGCAGGGGGTGTCCCAGCATGGATTCCTTTATGAGGTCTGGGAGGACCACTTTTACAACCATCTATGTCATATTAATGCCTCTGTCCTATAGGAATCCCATGAGAAGAGAAACAGCTGAGAAAGGAATAAAACTGGTGGTTGTTGACTTAATGGGAAGCAAGGGAATTTGGCTCTCCGTCCGTCTTCACCAGCTTTAGTGCAGAGCTGTAACAAAGGAGTGGGTAGGAGCAACCAGGAGAGCTCATTTTGCCTTCCAGACCAGATATCACTAAGTCTGTAAACAACGAAAGTGATATTAATCTTTTCTCTCTACATGGGACTTTACAGTGCACAAAGAACATTATATATAGAGAGAGAGAGAGAGAGACATATTTATATGTACACACATAATATATAAATATATATACATATACATAAATATATACGTATATTTGTGTATATGTATATATATGTATATGTGTGTGTATGTGTATATATACACACACATTTAATCCCCATTAAAAACAATAAAAAACGGGGCACCTGGGTGGCTCAGTTGTTAAGCATCTGCCTTCGGCTCAGGTCATGGTCCCAGGGTCCTGGGATCGAGCCCCACATCAGGCTCTCTGCTCTGCAGGAAGCCTTCTTCTCCCTCTCCCACTCCTCCTGCTTGTGTTCCTCTTTCGCTGTGTGTCTCTCTGTCAAAGAAATAAATAAAAAATCTAAACAACAACAACAACAATAAAAACTCTTGGAAGCATTGATCTATATTCCTTATTGTACAGATAAAAAGGTGGGGCTCAAAGAGGTAAAGTGATTTGTCTAATGCCAGAGAGGGAGTAAGGTGTAAGCCTGGACAGGAACTCAGATCCTATGACATCAAGTCCAATGCACTTTGCATTTGCATTATACCCAGGAAACAGAGGCACTGAAAGAGGTTTAGTAACTTATCCAAGGGCATGTGACTGGTTGGAAGCAGAACTCAAACTAAACAGATTTCTCTGAGGTGATAGATTTTACAGAGGGAGAATGGGATTGATTGGTAAGGTTTGGTGGACATTCCCCACTCCATGACACACTCATCCTTTGAAAACCAAAGGAACATAGGCTTAGAAGATGAGAAGGAAGAGAAAATGCAACTGTTCACTCATGTCCTCCCCACAGCTTCTTCATACAGGCTTAAGGAAAGTTCTTCCCAGGATTTTTAACATCTCACAAGTAAGGATAAACAACAGTCAAAAGGTTCAAGGTGAAATTGAGCTTACCCATGCTAGTCTCAGCCTGATCCTTCCTCACTAGCACCAGGAAAGGGGGGTGTGGAGGGGACACCTCAGCCACTGAGGCATGAGTCAGGGAGTATCACGGAAGTCCCTTGGCTTATAAACTCCTGCTGGCAATCATAGCATTTGTAATGCACACCCACTGCCGCTACTAGAAATAAATGTAGTATATGTGGGGGGGGGAGGGGGTGGCAATGCCTGGAAGGCTTCCATTTCATTTATGAGCCTTCATGGCTAGCCACACTCATAACTAAGGTGCTATTTCTGGGATCTGACCAATTTAATTTTGTGGTTTCCAGTTTTCTTTCATTTTGGGGAGAAGTAATTGCAGCCTTATTTGGAGTTTCCAAATTTAAAGCTGAATCGAAGTTTTTACTCTAGCCTTCTATAAATGGAATCCTAATCCTTGTGAGGGCCTACAAAAAATGTGTAAGCACGAGACTCATCTTCTTACACATTTCTATTTCCCTTCTATAAACTGGGAACAATGGTACCTACTGTAACTACCTGGCAGGTTGGGGGAGGGGTGGCATCAGCATATCACTGAATCTCACCCTTCAGGTGAGATTAGCTTACAAAAAAACGACCTCAGACTCTTACTTCAGGAAGTACAATTGCCTAGCGGTAAAAAGCCCCCTGTAGAGAATTTATTTCTCTGATTTTTCGTTTCTTTGCCTGTGTAAATGAAGTGATAGTATCTGCCTCCTAGGACTGTTGAGAGGATTAATTAAAATTATTTATGTTAATTATAGAGGTCCTTGAACATTCTAAGTGTCCACTAAAGTTCGACTATTGTCATTGTTATTAATATCACTGTTACAAGGCTGCTATGAGCAAAAGATAATGAGAGTGTACATTCATAAGAAAAAATGCACTGTGAAGCTTTGGTGTATAAAAAATAAAAGCAACTGCCCATCTAGAGGATATGTTAGGGGACCATCATAATTTGCTTGTAATAAACTTAAATTTTCCATACTTCAACTCCCCTTGAAGCAAAGAATTTCGTGTTTGCTTTAGGCCAGTGAAGAGATTACTTCGTTGTGGACGCCATGCTTGCAGCGAAAGGGCCTAGCACCCTGGAGAGAACTTACTGGTGATTTCTCTGAGTGGAAACGAGAGGGTCCTGCTCAACAGCTTAAGAATGGAAACTCAGGGGTGCCTGGGTGGCTCAGTCATTAAGCGTCTGCCTTCGGCTCAGGTCATGATCCCAGGATCCTGGGATCGAGCCCCGCATTGGGCTCTCTGCTCAGCGGGAAGCCTGCTTCTCCCTCTCCCACTCCCCCTGCTGTGTTCCCTCTAGCTGTGTCTCTGTCAAATAAATAAATAAAATCTTTTAAAAAAAATTAAAAAAAAAAAAAGAATGGAAACTCATTGTTGAAGATCTAGTGATTTGGTTTGAGAGTCACTGTGAAGATTTAACAGGCTCAGCAACAGTGGCATCCCACTTGGGCCCTGGTCCTGTGAAAATATAACTGGAGCAAGGAAGAGTCGGCCCAAGGTGACTTGCCCAGAGTCTCACAGCTAAGAGGGCACAGAAGCACTCCGGTTTCAGAACCTTCTGAGCAATACTACTGCTACTTGGACTTTTGAAACATGCTTTATACTTTTGTCATTTTTCTTAGTAGCAAGATCTGAGGAAAGTAAAGTTCTAATGCCATCTTCCAGAAGGAAGGGGGGAAATTGGCTGTTATCCTGTTGTGAACCTGGGGTGTCCTCATGATGCAGGAATTGCTGCATAGTATAATTTTGCAATCACTTGCAGGCATCCTTCAAGGGTGCCTCTCTCAGTGGGCTGTGTGACAATCCCATCAGAAGGGGGCTGAGGACTTGGTGTCATTTTGAAGCTTGGTCTCTTCAGTTCTAAGAGTTTCCTGAGGAAAGATGGCTCTACGAAGAGTTTCAAACTATAAACGAAAGCTTGAATTCATCCCAAAGTGTGGAGTCAGACCGCTATGCCCAGCACTGTGGTATCCCAACAGTGACAGCATGGTTGGTTAACAAATAAGCATTCTATTGTTGTTCACAGTTCTTGCTGTAACATCACTTCTTCAAAAGGGGATTTTGTGCCTCAAAAAACTATTTAGGAAAAACACATGATCTTCATGGCCTATTTACTGTGGGAAGTCATTCTAGAATCATTACCGCCTCCCTGCAAAAGAATAGATTTTTCCTTCCCATGGAGGCAAAAGAATAGATTTTTCAACACAAAGTCACCATGGAAAACTTTTCAATGATTTCCTGTCTTATTTTCTGATGCATCAGAGCAAAAGAATGTATAAAATTGTATTGATTAAGATCAAGCATGAAGTATGCAGCAAAACTTTATCACCATTTTCAAAACTGACAAAAGCAAAGCAGCTTGTAAATGGATTTAATTGAGTTCAAAAAAAAAAAAAAAAACCTCGACAGTTCCCTCACTAAAGAAACTTGTATTGTTTTCCCTCCCATGTCAGGGAGGGCACATGTTTGACAAGTTTCAAAGAAATCACCTCACAACTTTTCCCTTTGGAGAACAGCAAAGGGAAGCGTCAGGCAAGCATGGTGGGTGCTGGGTAATTGTGACATCCCTTCCCATCCCAGTGCCATACGCATGGACCATGGACGGGGCCACGGTCTAGGGGTTCTTCAACCCATGGAACATCAGTCAATGCCAGCTGGACAAACATGCTCCTTATTTCTAGAGCCTGAAGCAGGATGCGGTGCCAATTTTTGATGGGTTTATGTGGCAAGAACAGCCTCATCTGCAGAGAATAACATGTCAGGGCATGGCCTCTCATACTGCAGATACGTGTGCAAACTGCCCACCGGCTGGGAAACTCAGGAGGATCTCTTTCCGTGCTAGCCTGTTAGCTCCATGTCTCCTAAGCTAAAGGAAACCCTGGATTACATTAGAGTTCTCTTTTTCTCTCTGCTATGTGCTAAGCAGTTATAGCTGCTGCTGGTTTTCCTGGCAAGTCTGCACCCATGAAAAGAACTTCATTTTCACCCCCTGAAATTCCATCTCCTCAAGAACAAAGCAATTTCTCTATATAAATATTAGTGCCACTTCTAGAAATATAGATTGTTTCCCTGGGAAAGGCAGTCTCACATCACATCCCACAGACCCTTGGGTTCTCCTGGAATTTCAAGAGCATTTTATGAACTAATAGGTTGCAGTTTGTGCTGCAGTATTTCATTCAGCACTTAAATCTGCCCCTTGCCTTCACAGTCATGTACTGCTTTACAGTCTAATTTCACACTCTTCTACTTTCATTGCCCTTCTTCTCCAATCACTCAATTATTTATTTAACCCTGATACAATCCTCAGGAGTCAGGTGAGCATTGTCCTCATTTTTGAAGCTGGAAAATGGAGCGGGGTGTGCCTGTGGATAAGTATATGGGTCTATGAGAAGAGAGGAGGATACCTGTATTCATTCACAGAATCAACTCAGAACATGGAACCAGAATACACAGCTTCCTCAAGTGGTCATTTACTATGTCCCTCTGCTGATAAATAAATATAAATGAATTTATATGTGAATATATATGTGCATATATATATTATATGTGCGCATATATATATGCACACATATGCACACACATGCTGCTGACCATATAAATGGTAAGTTACGAAAAATAGAAACTAAAAAAAACTTATTCCATCTGGCTGCATACCTTGGAAACTCACCAGAGACATATATAGTTCTATTCAGATAAACCTTTTTTATTATTTACTTTCTTCAAGGATGTTAATGGGTGAAAAGCAAATTGATAACAAGTCATTGTAGGATTCTATTATTCCATCATTAATTCTCCTGTGGTTTAAGCTTAGTGGTGTGTCCTTTTCCTGTTTTTTTGTTTTTCCTTTGAAATTACAGAGCTGGAACAATATGGAGAGGTAACTATATTGCATTTCAAAGAGTCACGTGGATTAATAATTCAGTCAGACACCTTCTTCATCTCCCCTCTTATCCTCAAATCCAGATAAATCCTATGGTATAAAATAATTAGACTAATTATGCCTCCATCCTATAATCACTTGGACTTAAAAACTTGATTGTTTTTAATTTCTTGAAAATATCTTAGCTGAAAGTTATACATGATATATGAGTCAGTACATATTTCAGTGTTACATTTTCTTTGATCTTTGCTCCCCATGACAGGCAAACATTAGCAGCTAATAGTGTTGAGTGAATTCAGTCATGCACAATTTATCATAGAAGCAGCAAGGCTACATCCAAGGAAGTGAAATGACACTAGGTGACAAGAACCTTCTCAAACAATGCAAAGAAAGCATTTTTTTAAATGTTACTTTAAAAATGATTAGTTACATTGGCAGGATACTCTTAAAGGAAACTAGATACCTCCATTTCAATTCCATAAAAATGGCCACCCCATCTTCATTATCCTATATCTGTGTCATTTTTATCTGTGCCACCTCTATTTTCATTAGGAAGAGAAGTACAGGAAGAGATGGGTCATAGAAGGAAGTATTAAAGATGAAGGAGGATTTTGAGAATGGCCAGACCCAGGAACAAAGTTGTAGTCTGTAGGGGACAAGGGATTACCTCTGGTGGAAAAGCAGAGGAGGGATGAGAGAAAACCACAGGAAAGTTACAAAGTGTTAGTAATGTTCTAGTCCTTGGGGAGGATGATGGGATCATGGATAAAAATATATATTATATATATATAAAATAAATTGACTTATTACATATACTTTTGTATTATCAAATATTAAATTCCAAATTATGTCAGCTCCATCACAACGGACAGAAATGGGAAGCCAGTCTTCCATGTAAAATTTCTACTACTTTTAAAAAATTATTATTATTTTTTAGCTGGGATTATGAAGTGAAGGTTTCTTGAGAACTAAGAATCTAGGGCAGGGCTGAAACATCCTAGTCTCTGTCTGACTCTGTAATAGAAAGTATTTTTCCAAATAGGTACAATAGGCCTTTCATCTGTTTCACCAAGAAGGCCCTCTTATATAGATTCTTACTCCTTCTTTCTGTTATTACTTCTACTAGCCCATTTCAATGCCAAAAATTTTACACGTTAGAAACTAGGGCATTTTTCCCCATCTGTTACATACGAGAGTATTCCATCTGTTGTGTCCAAGTGTCAAGAACAATATAGCTCTCAACAATTTCATCTGAATTCATCTAACACAACCTTTCTAGTTTGATACCTAGCTGAAGACTCTTTAGAAATGGAATTTGAGACAGGTAAGTTTTTTGTTTGCAGGCAAGGGGAAATGGAAAGTTAACAAATAAATCCAAAACTGAGGCACTGTCCTGGAAAACAATACTGAATTATGGAATCTGTCAAGTCAATACGAGCTCTGGGATTTGGGGAAAGCAAGATATCCCTAAATCATGGAAACCAGAGCTGTGGTTTTTGGTCCCTTTTCATCCTATAAAATATACTACTAGCCTTCACTTGGTGGGCCCATTGTTTAGGAGTGACAGAAGCACAAACATGTCTAAGCATGAAAAACACCAACACTGAACAACCACAAACACGGCGGTCAGCAAACTTACTTCAAGACAACAGTAAAACTCTCTCTTAGGACCTGGGGATTCCTGAGCTCAGGAGAAAGTGGATTTAGGCATTTTCGGAGCAGCATGAAGATAGTAGGAACAATCTCTTCTGGAGCAAACTCTTCAAAGTTGCCTCACTATGTTAGAGAACATCATGAAACTACTCAATGTCCCCTTCTAGTTGAGGCAAGACTTAAGGATGAAATCTAGGTTGGGGTGTCCAAGGACCAGGGACAAGGCATATGAATGATCAGGACTAATTCTTAGCTTACAGATGGAGCAAGAGAGAACTAGGTTTCCATCATAAACAGACACAGCTTTAGTGAGATCATCTGTAACTGTCAAGATCCCAGAAGGAAAAAAACCCAACTCATATGGCACAAGAAATTTTCACGAAAGGAATATTCATAGACATTTAGGCACCACTAAAAACCAAAGGATGTTGAGGCAACCAGCGACTACCAATAGCTAGAAGACATTACTGACCAAGACTGAAAGGAACAAAAGGAAAAAACAGTGTTATGGAAGCTCATTAGAACTGGACCCTCCCCAATAGTATATGAGTTGTATTGATGAAATGATACAGCTACTTCTAAAAATACAGCTTCATCTAGAAATGAAGGAATACAGCTACTTCCTTCCCCTGGTGGGAAGGAAGCTGTTGGGGAGGGTGGACATTTGACCACTGATGAGACCAGCTAATATTAATCATCTTTGACATGGTCACAGAGTCTTCACTCAAGCGTCACGGACTTTCCTTCTCAAATTTCCTTCTCAAAATTCTCAAAGAGACCTCTACACATGCTATTCTCTCTGCCTACATACACCAAAGCCCTCCAATTCTTCTTTCAAACTGAACTAAATACCTCAGGGAACCCTTGACCTCTCTGGTAAGGTCATCTTCACCCCAACAAATGATCTTATAGAACCATATACTTTATCTTCACAGCACTTTTCACTTTTCACATTTGCAATTTAATATTTGTGTGATTCTTCAATTAATGTTTGTCTTCCCCATCATACAATAAATCCTATGAGAACAGAATTCATGTCGATTTTTGTTCACCATTGCATCTCTAGTGCTTAATATACAGCAGGAACTCAGGAGATATTTTTTGAGCAAATAACATTTTTTTAAAATGAGAAATAAATATCCCTAACTCATGCAGATGGGTGGCTTAGCCAAGGGTTGGCTCCATAAGTGAACAAATAATATCTAAGCTGTGCCTTTTTATATTGTGCAAAAAGAAAATGTGACATTCCAGGTGCACCATGTTAAAGAGAAATTGCATTCGACACCTGTTAAAAATGGCAGGACAGATTTTATACAAGCTACTGCAGTAGGAGAAAGAATACTTCAGTACAGAATTCAGCTAAAGTCCAAGTTAAGAAAGACTAGTCAAGAATATTTCAGTAGGGGGTCAGGATTAATTCAAAGGGGGAAAGATACTGAACTCAAATCTGTTAAAACAAAAGTCAGGAGAATTTTAAGTACTGGTGTGAGGTAGTGGGAAGGTCCTGGAGGATATTGGGGTGGGGGGAGGATGTCCAATGTGATTGGCCATCAGTGTTTGCCAATTGTCACTAATCAAAGTTAAGCTCCTACCTTCCCACAAGGACAGGGAGACAGGGACAGTTGTGTGCCTTGATTACATTTCAATGGGCTGGCTTGCAGATCCTGGAAAAAATATTCCTGGGTTGTAGAAGATTTACATCTCAAAGGGGCAGAGAAAGAATTTGCAATTGCAAGTTTTTGAAAGTGAATGCTTAAAGAAAACAGTGGCCAGGGGCTTATCATCAGGAACTTTTACAGGTTTTAAGCAAAATAACCTGTAAGCAGAAAGACTGTCAGAACTAGTACATGTCCTTACTCAGCATGAGAAGTACCTGGTACAAGTGAGTGGGAGGAAAAAATTATATGATGATAGCAAAAAGCCCCTTAAAGAAAGAAAATAATCTGTCTCTGTGGTTTCCAATTACATCCTCTTAGCTATTGCACTGAAAATAGAATCATGCTTGGTAATTATGGAAGAGATATCTTGGAAGCAGGAGGTATTTACACTAGATGCCAAGTCAGGAGGCAATGGCATAGGAAAATTATTCCATCCCCTTGTGCTGACTTCCACCCCAGAGTCAGACGTGCAGACTGCATACCTGCCTGCTCCCCAGCCTGGGAATCCCAGGGACTGCAGGGTGTCAGCAGCAAGCCCACAGTCCACTGCAGACCGAGAACACAGAGAGAAAACATCACATCAGGTAACAAAACAGAAAAAGCTTTAAAGAAACCAACTGCAACTAACAGTATAGGTCATTAACTGCTCAGACCCTAGTGAAATCCTTGCTGCAGTTAAAGTTTCCTCTAAAAAATAACCAGTGGGATAAATAAAGTAGCATATACAGAATGGGCATGGAGAAGCAAAACTGGTGTGGATTGAGTCTAAAGCCCGCATTGAGTCTATAGACCACATTGCTGTTCTAGCTATCTAGAATGTTCACTCAGATATGGGGACTCCAAGTGGAGCCATCTCCCTCACCTGCACACTCGCCCCTCCCGGGACAGGCCACCCCACCCTCAGCGCTAGCCCTTCTGCACTTGCAGCTGTTCACCAGATTCCCGTTTTCCACTTGGAGAGAGCAAGTCTGTTCATTAGTCTTGGTGCTCTGAGCCTCTGCTTATTTTGACTAATTAGCTCCCGGTCTCAGCTGAGAAAAGGGCATGAGGCCCAGGCTCACTCCTCTCTTCTTCCCTCTCCCTCTTTTGGAGAATGGACATCTAATTTCTTTCCTTTCTCCCCTTTTATTGTTCGCAGAACTGTAGAGATTGACATGGCTGACGATTCAGCAATTTTGATGTCCTGGAAAATTTAATGAAGAGGAGAGGGAGACAATACTATTCATTAAGGTGACTTCAGCTTCGGTAAAATCGAGGGTCTGCGGTGCAAGTTTCATTTGGTTGCTTAAATGACCACCAGCCTCAAAGCGGAGCTTGTGCTCTGGAGGGTCTGTGTCTCCCTGTAGCTTTGTTCCCACCTCTTCTTCCTGCAATAGACAGTGAGTTTTTCCCCTGTCTCCCTGCCTGCCCTCCATTCCTCTGGCTCTGGATGAAGCCCATTAACTCCGTTGACTCCTAGCCCATTCAGCAAGTTAATGATTGAGCTGCAGGGAACCCTGGTTGCCTCACAGCTCACCTCCACCGACAGCCGGGCGGGTGTAGGGCATACCTTAGCGTGCGATAAATCCTGCAGTTCCATAATGGACAGTTCATCTTCATGCTTTAGAACTTCCAAAGATTTTAAAGAGATTGCATCAGCATCTCCTAAAATCCCTTTTGTTTTGCTGACAGCTTTAAAAGATCGTCTTCCCTGGCTGCAAAATTACGGATGTCATTTTTAATGATCGATGTTATTTGTCATCCCAGAGGATGATCTCTGGTGAGAATTACAAAGATGCCTTTCTGAGACAGGGCCAGGAGCCCAGAGTAAATCAGCGGATGGTTTTATGGCGACCCAAGTGACAGAGCTGAAGTAATCGCGTGGAAAGCGACACCATACTCTAAATAATACTCCCTTCCACATCGCCTCTGACCTACAGCTCATTTGTTCGTGTTGCCTCTAACCAAATATGTCTTCAGCACAAAGTGTGGGAGAATACTCAGTGAATCATTATCTGATGGACAATGGCCTTCAGCCCCTGCTGTATCAGTAACCAGCTGTGTGACTTATTCCACATCAATTAACCGCTCTGAGCCTCAGTTTCCACAAGTGTAAAATGATCTCTATTTTAGTGCAAAGGTTCTGTGTTGCTGTGGTATGTCCTTCATGAGAAAAATCTCTGTGGTTCACTAACCATATTCTTCAGTACCAGAATGAAGGCTGGCTGAACATCTCAGATGCTACAAATCTACAGCATCACAAACTATACAGGCATACTCTCTGGAAAACATTACCCCATGATCAGTTTAAGCAACCATTCCCTGCCTAGTTAAGGAAGCCTGACAAACACTAATTATCCTTATTACATTAATCTGGTTTCCCAGACCTTCTCTGATACCCAGAAATCAAAGGCTACCCCCCAAGCTAGAGTGTTTTTGGAGGAAACCCACAAATGAAGTTTCTAAGGCCCAACTTCACATACCTACCAAAATAATGCTTTTTTACTTTCCTTTTATATGAGGAGAATGTACAATTGGGTATGAGGAAATGGGTTAGACTTATCACATCCCTGTGCAGGCCTGCCTGTGACATTTGTGGGGCCCGGAACCAAGGTACAAATGAAGATCCACCTCCTATATTGGCAGTGTTTATGCTCTTCAGAACCCTGAGTAGCTTGGGGCTCACAGCTGGGGCCTTTCTACTCAGACCCAAAAGCTGCCCTGTGTCTGTGTGACCGGCATGATCCTTGGTGGATCAAAGGAAGCTAGAGTTCATTCCCAAAGGGTTGCTTCACTCATACCTTACCTGTTAGTCTGGGTCCTCCAAGAAACAGAAATGTCAAGACAGGACTTAAGGTGCAAGAAAGTTAGTAGTGGGAATTCTTTGGAGAAAAAAATGGGGAGAAATCAGGAGAGGCCAGAATAACTTTTGGACAGCAGTGCATGTCTGACTCCAAGCAAGAAGCAAGGGGAGGAAAGAAGGTTGGACGGAAGTGTCTTATACCACAGGGCAGTTCTAAGCAAAGCCCGGGTGAGGCCACTGGGTGGAGCTTAAGGTAGTCTCTGTCAAAGAACAGCCTTTCCCAGGAATGCACCTGCTTGACTATTCCTACCACACTCAGTCCCTGGCTGGGAGCAGCATGGGAAGTGTGCCATAGGTGTGAAGGTTCTGACAGATTTCAGAGAGCAGCACCTGGAGCTGAAGTTCAAGTCTATCCTCTGAAGTCTCAGATCCAAGTGGCTGCCATAGGCTGTTTTACTCACATGGACCTTCTCTATGTTACCGCAGAGGAAGCTTTTTCTCAGGATTGACAAGCAAGCTACTGGTAGTGTGCGGTATAAACTCTTTTAGCCTTCGAAAGTCAGTAATGCAACCAAGTGGCTAAGTGCCTCTGTTTCCAGAAGATGGTCTACCCCTATTTAGGTTACAGGTTTATCTATCCAAGGAATAAAAAATCTAAAGAAGAAATGCCATCGGCCACATTGGTCAGAGTCCTCCTGTCCCACTCCACTCTCTGTCCTGCGGTGACCAGATGGCTCTCCTTTGGGGAGGACATGGGCTCTGACTCATAGCCCATACCTCCACCCACAGTGATATGTCATCAGTGCCCTTGTGAAGATAAGAGCCCTAATGTGGATATTGAATGAAGTTTCTATTACTGAAAAGCCCAAATCACCACAAACCTAGTGGCTCAAAACAACACCCACCTATTATCTCACAGTGTCTGTAGGCCAACAAAGTGTGGTTTGGTTCTCCGCATAGGGTCTCACAAGGCCAAGATCAAGGTGTCAGATAAGCTGGGTTCTTAACTAAAGGCTTAGGGACAGAAGCCACTTCCAGGGTCATTCAGATAATTGGCAGAATTCAGGTCCTTGCAGTTGTAAATGTGAGGTCCCCCTTCCCTTGCTAGATGTCGGTTGGGGGTTACTTTCCGTTTCTAAAGGCTACTTGCGTTCCTTAACACATGGACCCCTCCAACTTCAAAGTTGCTGACTTTGAATCTCCTTCATGCTTCAGATCTCTGCTTCTCCTTCTGTTGCTTGACAGAGAAAACTCTCCACTTTTAAAGGTCGCATGTAATGAGATTAGGCCCAACCAGATAATCTAGGAAAATCTCCCTTTCTTAAGGTCTGTTAATCAGTCATCTGAATTACATCTTCAAAGTACCTTTTGACCCACAACATACCATACTCATGCGTGTGATATTTTATCCTATTCACAGTCATGGGGATTAAGGCAGAAAATCTTGGGGAAGGTGCATTTTTAGAATTCTACCTACAGTAGGTATCTGGACCTAAACGTCCTCTAAAATTATCTTCCTTGATAAAAACCTTACCAACATAACTCTTAAAGAAGAGATGAGAATATTGGACACTTTGAAGCCTGTAGACATGCCTGTCAAGGTGATGGATAGGGGCTGCTTCAATCAGCACGTGCTCCCAAAGAGGACTAGAATCCCCACCAACTCTGGAACTCCACAAAATGGATCTAGAGGCATCAATGAAACCACTCCACAAGACACTCTGCTAAGCAGAGAAAAATGCAGGAGAAATGACACAAGATTGCAGTTTCAAGATTGCAACTTTAGGGGAATTTAAAGAAGCCAGTCAACTTGATAAATAAGGAAAAATCATGACAATTCAGGAATATGGAAAATAGTGCAATGCCAGCATACCCCATAGCATCAACAGCACCCAGATACAAAGGAAAGCTCCCGAAGATGCAGCAGACCCAAATAGAACCTACTTATAGAAAAATAAAAGGCAATCCAGTGTCAGAAAATAATGTTACAGATTTAAGAGCTAAATAGTGGGGAAATGTATCTAATAAAATAACAGATAAAATGTAAGTGGTTTATCTTCTATCAAGTTGCCAAAAGGCTTTTTAAGATCAAAAGCAGAGAAGGAAGTCAGAAAGGAGCATGATGTATCTACTACCTACATTTTAAAACTCCTATACAGCTAAAAACAACCACAAAGAAAATTAAAATGCAATATGAATTATGGGGAAATAAAATATATGTATTTTATTATATGATATATAACAAACAGTGGCTAATAAGTTTAATATATAAAAGGTCATATAGATTAATAATCAAATTAATAAAACAATAGGAAAATGATCAAAGGACCCAGGCTAGCAATATACAAAGGAGGGAATACAAATGACTATTAATCATATGAAAAAAGTCTATTTCATCAGTAACCAAAGTAAATATGAAAATAATATAAACAATAAAATGTCATTTACTACCTGTCAAATTGATAAGTATACACACACACACACACACACATATAGTTACCAATGTTAACCAGAGTGTAAGGAAGTAAGTGCTTTTATGTGATGTTAAAGTGAATGTATATTGATTCAATCTTCCTATAAAACATTTTTTGAAATAAAACATTAAATGTGTACATACTCTTTCTTCTAAAACATTTACTTCCAGAAGTTTATTATAAGGAAATAATCAAGGGTGTACATAAATATTTATCTACAGAAGTCTTCATCCAAGCATTAGTCATTACACTAAAAAATTTGGCACAATCTCAGTGTCAAGAAATAGGGAATTGGTTAATAAATTATGGTGCATTTCATGTAGCCATGAAAAATCAAGCTCTAGAAGAATATCAAATGGTGTGGAAATGTGGTTCATTACTATTGTAGGAGGAAAATAAGCAACATGCAAGAAAAGAAGTATGTACACATAGTACCATTTTGTAAAGAAAGATACATTATATGTAATAATAATGTTTTATATGGAAAATAGATTAAAAATGTAACAATGATAACCGTTTTCACTGTTGGGGTTGAGATGATGGAAGTTCTTTGCGCTTTTGTGCACTTTCCCAAGTTTTCTATAATGAACATATTATCAAAATAAAAAATTAATTTTAAAAACAGTTAAAAATAAATGCCCAGAATGCTATAAACTTCAGTGTCTCAATATAATTGGAAATGAAGACAAATCATTGGGCAGAGAGGAAGATGTAAATTCTCAAAAAGTGACCTGTGGAGGCTAGTTCCTGGGCATTTGCCCAAAAGCAACAGGTATGTTCATGGTGTCCAAGTCAGAGTGATAGTAATCCGTTGGCTCTTAAAGCTGTCTGCTGGCCTGGCTGCCTTGTAGGAATTTATCCTGGTCGTTTTATGGACATCCTACTTTAGTTAGCTTTCCCTTGCCCAACTTCTCTCTTTGGAAGACTGTGGTTCTTCTAAATCCTTTTCTCTGCCTGTGTTTCACTACAATCGTTAAACGACACTAAATTGGGGGCACTTGGGAGGTAAGCAATAGCAAAAACTCAGGGCATTCATAGTAAACTTTGAAATAATCTGAAAATAATGTGTCCAGGGAAAAGCATGGGGTTGAGAACGTCTGAGTCCCTGAAATTGCCTTTAAGTCAAGTTCTATCACTCACCTGAGCCACATTTTTTCCTTTCAAGAGAACTTGCCTGGAAACAGTGTCTCCAAACTGCCTGTGGATAAGGTTTTTAACAGGGGCTCTAGTTATCTGCTGAGAGTCAATTTGAACTACATGGGCACCAATTTCATTACTAATGTTAATAGTAGTAAATAATAAGAATTAGCTTTAACTGAGGTCCAGGAATTACGCTTAGCTCATCATAGGTATGATATAATTTAATTCTCCTAAAACTCTGAAAATTAAATGCTATTATTGGCCAACTTCAAAAATGAAGAAACTGAATTCTGAAAAGCTCAAATCTAACCATCGCCAGTCTTCTTAAATGCAAATCCTCTAGGAAAAAATTAAGCCTTTTTTATTGGAAAGTTTTCTACTACCTGGTTTGTGCTTCCTTGTCTGTCTTTGGACCCTGCAAGCTCCACTTGAGCCTATGGAATTAAAAGAAGTCTCATTATAATGGCGTTTTAGCTCAGTGTATCTGGCTTGTCATCGCTACATACTCGGCAGGGGTGCCTCTGTAGTCTCACCTGATAACTTCTAGGAAACTCAAGTGTGCCAGCAGGGGCTCACTCTGAAGTCTGCTCACTCTGCAGTCTTTCTCTTCTTCCTTTTCTTTCTCTGTGAATGTCCGCTGCCCTCAGAGCTCCTGGAGGACAGAGCTTTGTCCCTGCAGCTGCTCTATCCACAATTTCTATGTGTTCTCCAAGTTGAAAGACCTGCCATGCTGCCTTCACTTCAAGCCCAAAGGGGCTGAATCACAGTGTGTTTTGCACAAATATGGAAGAAAGTGTTCTCTTGTTAAGGCTCAGATGTAGACTTTAGGAGTTCCTGCACGGAGAGAGGCAGCTGCTTATGCCCCCCTCCACTTTCCCCTGCACAACACTCCTTCCAGCCAGGTCCTTTCCCACCCACCTGCCAAGCTGACCAGCTCCTGCAGAGTAGTCTGAGCATTGCTAGAGCTCCAGGTCATCAGACATGGCCAAACCAAACTTTGGCTCATGTTCAGCTACAGCCTTCTAATCAAAAGTTAAAATACCCATCTCTTTAAAGACAAAGGTATGCCATTATATAGATGAAAATATCTGGAGAAAAGGACTATGGCTCAAGTATCAAATTCTTGCTGGCAATAAAAAGTGAAGACCATATGAGACCTAGTTTATTTTACCAACGCCACCTGATTTCATTGTGGACAAATTCTGTTTTACTAGTCATCTCACTTTGTATTCTACTCACTTTCATTGACATTTATTTGATATTCAAAGGTGTTATTAAAAAGGTAAAAGGACTCTACAGGAAGGGCATTATATAAATGTTGTGAATTCATTGATTTGACTCTTCTAAGCAGTAGGTGGCATTGAAAATGGTACTATAATTGAATTTTAATCATTGAAATATTTCCACCTAATGCCTTTTCCCTTTTTACAGCTGAAGAGCAAATGTAATGTTTCTGTTTAAGAGAAATCGTGTGTCTTTAATTCAGAATTAGTGTAATTGGTGAGTTAGGGATTTCAAAACACATCCAAGAGTATTTGGAATTTTAAGAAAAATTAAGAAAATCAAAACCATCCTGGAACTTATAGACTATTGATCTGGCTCAGAGTCAAAAATTAGGATTCACAGGTCAAATTGGGCCCACTGCCTATTTTTGTATAATCTACAAGCTAAGAGTAATTTTTACTTTTTATTTTTATTTTTAAATATTTATTATTTTACATATATATTATTTTATTTATAATTTTCATTTTTAAATATCTAGGTAAAAACAAAGATTGTTGTGGGGCACCTGGGTGGCATAGGCAGTTAAGCGTTAGACTCTTGGTTTTGGCTCAGGTCGTGATCTCAGGGTTGTGAGATTGAGCCCCGCATGGGGCTCCATGCTCCGTACCAAATCAGCTTGAGATTCTCTTTCCTTCTCCCTCTTCCCCTTCTACTCATGCTTGCTCTCTCTCCCTCTCTAAAATACATAAGTAAATATTTAAAAATAAAACAAAAAGCAAAGATTGTTATATAACACATGATAATTTATAAAAATTGAAATTTTGGTATCGATAAAGTTTTACTGAAACACAGAAAAGCTCACTTGTTTGAATATTATCTATGTGACTTTTGCAATAGAGCAGCAGAACTGAGTTGCTGTGACAGAGACATATGGTCCACAAAGCACGAAATATTTACTATCTGCCCTTTACAGAAAAGTTTGCCAATCCCTGATCTGTTTGATTGATTTTGATATTTGTAATTAGGCATAAAGAAACTGAAAATAGAAACATGTGGAAAAAATATCCTTCAAAATATTTCAGCTTCAAAATGAGGTAAAAAAGAGTATATATTTTTAGTATAACATTTACATAGATAACTATTAATTTCTAAATTTTTAGGGGTGCCTGGGTGGCACAGTCGGTTGAGTGTCTGACTCTTGATTGCAGCTCAGATCATGATCTCAGGGTCATGGGATCAAGTCCCATGTTGGCCTCCATGCTCAGTGGGGAGTCTGCTTGAGATTCTCTCTCTTCCTCTCCCTCTGCCCCTCCCCCTGCTCGCTTGCTCTCTCTCTCTCTAAAAAAATGAATAATTTTTTTTAAAGTTCTAAATTTTTAGAAAACTTTGGCAGATAGATAGAAGCAGGGGAAAATATATAACAATGTTAGAAAGAGTGTCAACTTTGGATCTTAATAAAAAACTGGGAGTAAAACCTAGCTTTAGTACTAGCTATACAACTTTAAACACACCACTTAGCCTCTCTGAGTCTGATTTCTCAACTGTGAAATGGAAATGAAAATTCTCACCTCATTAAAGTCAGAGTGAGGACTATTAATAATGTAAGTAAAGTGCCCTATTTCCATGACTGGAATCTACTAGCCTTTCAGTGAATAATATATATAGTGCTGTGGTTTTGGTCAGTCCTCTTCAGTAACATGCAGTCCTGAGAGAGGTCTTCAGAAAAGAAGTTCAGATTAAAAACTTCTGAATTGCTTACTTGGAAAAACTTCCAAGACCTTTTACTATCACCATCCACCCACATGTACAGGCATGTATTCTGCTTGGGGCATCACCTTGATGAATATAGGAAGAAAGCTTTCAAGAATTTCAGACTCTGAAGAGAAAAGCAAAGTCAAGAAAGAGTAACCAATGCACAGAAATGCCTCCAAAGATGGTAGGCTGGGAAAGCCTTACAATGGCTAAGACTCTGAGCTCTGGAATTAAAAAGACCAGGGTTGAGGCTTCGTCTTTGTCACTGACTAGCCATGTGTCATTGAGGAGGTCACTTAAGCTGCTTTACTCTGTACCCTCTTCTACAAACTGAGAGTCATATCAGTACCTATCACACTGAAACTTTGGAGGATTGAGAAAGATACTATGAAGTGCTTGAGATGGTGACTGGCAGATAGCAAGCATTTCATTCTTTTATTCATTCAACATACAGCTAGGGGCACACCTGTGTACCAGACACTGTGGCCAATGTTAGGGAGAAACCAGTGAACAAGAGTTGTGGTATCTTTTGTAACTGATAGGGAAGCAAGGCAGTATGCAAGTAATGAACAAGTCAGTCAGGCAGAAGTCATAAGTAATTCTATGAGAAAACAAATCGTGCTGAAATTCAGAAGAAAACAGGGGTCTGTATTAGCTGAAATGTTCAATTAAGGTTTCTCTAAGAAGATGACATCCTCCTGAAGCTAGGTAACTGGCTAGAGTTTGGTTAGCATGGGAGAAAGTAACAGAAGATCAAGTCAGTGGGACAGGAAGGAGCTAGATGATAGAGGATCTTTGAAACCATCATGAGGAAGTTGATTTTGTTCCTACTGCAAAGGAAAACATTTAAATGACTTTAAACAGAGGAGTAATATCATGGGGTTTATACTTTTAAAGGGCTGCTAAGTGAATGGAGGAGGGCAAGAGGAGAAACAGGGAGCCATTTTGGGAACCTGTGCAGGAGTCCAGGAAAGAAATTTGTCACTGTCATCTGGAGAGTTCCAGAGCAGAGGAGAAAGTGGAGTTTGTCTGAGCAGTTGGAATAGGCAGGACTTGCTGATGTATTAGATATGAAAGAGAGGGTCTTTCGAGAAAAACTCCAGGTTTGAGAGGGTGGGCTCCCCTGCCATTTCCCCAAATTTGGAAGACTATGGAGAGAAACAGCTTTGAGGGTGAAAGTAAAGAGTTCCATTCAGGACATGTTCCTGAAGTTCACCATTTAGAGGTGGGGTGGAGGAAGAGATACCAGTTAAGGGGGCTGAAATAGAAGGAAATTCAAATAAGTGTGAAACTAGGAAGTCAAAAAAGGAGAGGAGAGGACTTCAAGAAAAGGATGGTGGCAAGTTGCATAAAACACCACCATCATCGTTATTCTTATTATGAAGGAAACATTGGTTTGGGGCTTACGTGTCCCCTCCTCTAAGCAGTGATCTGACTATGACAGTTAGCCCCCTCAGTTGGGCTCTATCATATCACCATACTCATTGTATCCAAATAACATATCACAGCTGGTAAATGCCCTGTTTAATTGTTAACAGTGTCGATCTTCTACTTAGAATTTAGTTTTACACGGACAGGCACCCTGTCCTTTTGGTCCTCACTGTATTCTCAGTGACTAGAAGAAAGCAGGGCACATAGTAAATGTCCAGTTAATACATGCTGAATGAGTGAATGAATGAATGAATGGACTTCAGCTTCCTATTCCTATCTCTTTCTTTTCTCTTTCTCTATCTCTGCTCTTTCCTCGATGGTGTCCTCAAAGTCACTTGTCAGCCTCACTTAACTCATTATATTCAAATTATACTTTAAAACATTTATATAATTTGTCTCTTCCTTCTGCCTTGTGAGGATGGCAGGAGAGACATCCTGCCTCCATTTTACAGAGAAGGCAGCAAAATAGTGGAAAGAAAACTGGGTTTAGACTCAGGAATCCTGACCTCACATATAGGGTTACACTCCCCTTATCTGTGTAATTCTAAGCCTAAGTGGTTCTTAACCTCATTTTCCTCATCTGCAAAATGGAGATAATAATCCTATATCAACCTCAAAAGTTTATTATAAGGGAAATGAGATTATATATAAACAGCACAGAGCAAGGCATGCAACAGTGTTAAAGAACAGGTGTGTGAGTGATGGTGGTAGTAATAGCAGTAGCAACAGTACCAGTGATATTTGAATACAGTGGGAAGCAATTGCACATTCAGGTGAAAGAGAAATTCAAGCCTTGAAATTGGTATATTGGCCAAATCCTTCAACAACAAACATTCTTAAAAATGAAAATCCCCACAAAATGAAGATTTCAAGCTTCAATCAGTCACTTGCTTATTGTCTGAATTTTGCTTATCACAGTGGGATTGTAGTATTACAAGAGGCTTTGGATACTACCTCCTGGAAGTCTACTTGACCCAGTTCCATGAATTAGAGAGAAGCCACGGTATCTGGCATATTGTTAGGAAATTGAGCCATATTTGGAATAAACTTGGTGTTTATGCTGAACTATCATGAGGATCAAAATAAGCTACCTCGCAGATTAATTTAAAATGTTTCATATTCTTTTAAAAAAGAATTTGCTGCAGCACTTCAAATATTTAAAGCAAGCTCATGAAGAAAGTCTCCAGATCTTGAGGCCTAATTTAAACTAGAGAGAGCAGGGCTCAGTTCATAAAACCTCTGGGCTCAAGAGACCTGGGCCCCAGTTCTGAAATTATGCCCATGAGCACCACCTGGTTGCAAGAATATTACCAAATGCACACTAAATGACATTTGATAATGAGACATACTCTCATGTTTCTTTCTATTAGGGTATTTCTTTGCCTCCTGTCACTGTAAAAAAAGGAATAAATCCTTATTCAACCTGTACGCTTCCTCAGTTTGGTCACACCTAACAGCCTGTCCCTTGAACATCACATCAGGAAAGTACTATGGCTTTATTTTGTCTTCTGAGGAGTTATGGTGGGGTTTCCTTTTTCTGAAAACCTGAGTTTGGCCTCTGCAACTATAGGATTCTAAGCTTCTTGAGGAAAGGAACTCTAGATCAGTTTGCTCTTATTGCATAATAAACCACAGCAAGACATAGAAGCTTAAAGCGACAGCCTATGATTCTACAAGCCACTGGACCATTCTTCTGAACTCAGCTGTACTCCTTTAGGGAGCTGCCCTCAGTAGCTTTGTTCTGGAAGTTCACTGGCTATGGCTTGGGGTCCCTTGTTTCTCCCCATGTGTTCTATCATGCCTCAGCACAGAACACCCAGATAGGAGTCCAAGAGGGTAAGAGAGAGGTGAATGGCTTCTTGAGCCCTAGCTTTGGGACTAAGTAGAATATCGTCACTTTGCTGCATTCTGTTGGCCTAAGTAAGTCCCAAGACCAAGTCAGATTCAAGGAGTAGAAAAAATATTCTCTGCTTCAGGAAGGGGCCAGCTGTAAGTTCCCATTTCAAAAGGTGTGGATAAAGGGAGGAGTGGAAAATGGGGTCAATTTAGCAATTAATCTATGGCAAACCATGACTTATTTGTGACTATAGATCCAGTGCCAAGCCCACCCAGGGTTTAGCTCATAGGAAGCACTCAGTAAGTAATTACTAACGGAATAATGGAATGTTGTATTTGGGCCTGAGCCCTGAGTCTTCTCTTATTTCTCTGTGATCCCTGTTTTTTTCAGAGATTTAAGCTGTTTGGTCTTCTCTTCCCATTGTTCTCTGGTCTTAGCTAGGCCTGATGTGAGCTAAAAAAACCACCAACATAACTGGGACAATACTGAGTCAACATATCACTACTGAAGAACAAATCTAATGAAAATATTTCCATTCTGAGCTGTTTGGGAACACTTAAACTGCTTCTTTACTTTGCATTTGAAAATGGGTGAGAGAATGAATTTCCACAAATTGATGTTTTACAAGGATAGAAGGAAAAAATGTGGTCTACACATACAAATCAAACATGTTTCTAGGTTCTTTACATATATTATCCAGTTTAATCCTCATAATATTATAGATATTATTACCCCATTGTAAAGATTCAGAGGTGCAAAATAACATCCCAGAGGATACTCAGATAGTAGGTAGCAGAACTGACTTTAGGTCATGTCCTTTCTTTTATAGTACATGTCCTCTCAGATCTAATAAATAGTCTTGAGTTTTAATTTTCAAGCCGACTAACACAAGGAAGGCCCATGAGACCTGAGATGAGGGTGTTAAATTACAAATCCTTACTCTTGAGGAAAGCCAATCCTAACTCTCTGTAGTGGACAGAGCCCCTGACAATTTTGCAGCAAAAGGCAGAGGAAGATAGCTTGACCTCTGCATCCTCTGCAGCTGAGATGAGAGTAGAGCTGATGATGGATGGGCCCTAAAGCCCCAGATTTGCCAGCAATGAGTTAAGGACAAAGTGGTGGCCTGAAGATATACCTGGGCCCCAGTGACAGTTGAGTCATAGGGCCATTAGGAGATTAAACACACTTCCCTTTGGTCAGAGTGTAACTATTTTGTTCATGCCATTGATGAAATTCTCTTTCCATTAAATTTCACCCCAAACACAAACAATTTAAAAAAAATCTCTTTCCTAGATGTATTATAACTTCCTTGTATGAACTAGAATGTCGTTTCATCAAATTCTCTTGAAACAGGTAGAAATTGTGTGACATATGGCATGAACACTGAACTGGAAGTCAGGAGGCCTGGTTCTAATACCAAACCTTATATAACTTTGAGCAAGATCCTCATATCTCTGGCTACCATTCTCTTCATATGGCAAATCAAAACTCAAAAAACTATCATTATTGGATTGCACTTATACCCTGAATGCCACCATCTCTAAATATCACTTCAGACAAATTAGCCAGTGAATTTTCATATATAGATTTCCATGCTTTAGGATCAACCCTTGACCCAAAAAGCAGCCATCTATAGGATGTTTGGTGACCTCTGACCAACAGGAAAATGCTATACTAGGTGGTGTCCTTGGCCACATGCCCCCTCTCCTACCTTGTATCCAACTGAAGTCACTCCTACATCACAATGTATATGTCAGCTATCCTTTTTTTTTCTATAAATTTCTCTAAAACACATGTAACAACTCAACAACAAAAACACAAATAAACCAATTATGAAATGGGTGAAGGACTCAAAGAGTCATGTCTCCAAAAGATATACAAATGACCAACAAGCACATGAAAGGTGTTCATTATTAGTCATTAGGGAAATATAAATCAAAACTGAAATGAGATACCATTTCATCCCCACTTGGATGGCTGTAATTAAAAAGATGGACAATAACAAGTGTTGCCAAGAATCTGCAGAAACTAGAACCTCCATACATCATTGGCAAGAATGTAAAGAGGTACAGCTGCTTTGGAGAGCAGTTTGCAGTTGCTGCAAAGGTTAAATATAAAGTTATCGTATGACCCACTAATCCCATTCCTAATTGATACCAAAGAGGATAGAAAACCTATCCACACAAAAACTTGCACACAAATGCTCATAGCAGCATTATTCATAACAACAAAAAGTGAAAATAATCCAAATGTCCACCAACTGATAAAATGAAAGGTGGTATATCCATTCAATGGACTATTTTTCAGCTTTTTAAAAAGAATGAATTGCTGATATATTCTATAATCAATGGACCTTGAAAACATTATGCTAAGTGAAAGAAGCCAGATGCCATAGGTCACACACTGTATGACTATGTTTATATGAAATATTCAAAATAGAAAAATCTATAGAGGAGAGGAAGTAGATAGTGGTTGCCAAAGGATGGGGTAAATGGGGCCCAGTAATGGGAACAGGGTTTCCTTTGGGGGGTGAAAACGTACTTGAATTAGATAGTGATGATGATTGCATGAATTTTTCAATATATTAAAAACAACTGAATTGTACATTTTGAGAAGGTAAATTTATAGCATGTGAATATATTTCAATTTTTAAAAGTTTAAAGAAAACCCTTGTAATATTAATATTAGTATTATCTTTCTGTATATTTATGAGAAGTCGAAGATTATAAAGTTTAAGTGACTTACTCTAGGTCTCAGGTAATAAATGTACAGCTAATAAATACTCATATTTTATGCCTCCAATGTGTGCAAAACAATATACATGCATGTACATATGTAAATATTCTTATATTTATGTGTGAAAATGCAGGTATGTTTTGCAGAAGGATCCCATTCATTTCTATTCAATGAACAGCCACTTACTGAGTTTGGTCTATTCTAAGCACTGAGGATACAGAAAGAAAAAAAAAGTGGCACTTGCAACTGTTTTCCTTTAGTGAATTACTTTAGCATGTTAGCTGTGAATAAAAACAATGAAAAAGTCTACTGTGGACCTTTAAGTAAGCTTAAGCTTTCCACACAAGACCAATCAACAGGGACACCTCACTGCCATCCCAGGACTTGTGTTCCTGACCTGCACTCCTTTTAACACTTTCTTCCCTTAACAACAAAGTCTCCCTTGGTCCTGGCATCCGTCCTACCTCTGGCTCTCTGGAAAGGGTGTCTGTCTGTTTTTGAGCCCGCATGTCTCCCAGGTGTTGCTAATGGCATTAGCCCAGTTTCTCTACTGCAGCACTATTACCATTTAGGACCAGATAATTTGGGAAACTGTCCTATGCACTGTAGGATGCTTAGCTGCCTCTCTGGCCTCTACTGACTGATGGCAGTAGCAACCCCAACCCGAGGTGTCACAAGCAAAATGTCTCTAGACATTTCATTTGTCCCCTGAGGAGTAAATCACCCCAGGGTTAAGAATCACTTCTCAGCCTGACATTTACTCTAAGGCCCTTCCCGGTCTGGACCATTTAGAAAGTTGCCTCTTGTAAACAGTGCTTCTTGAAATCCATCTAAGCAACAGCGCACACCCACTCCAGAACCAGGCTGCTGGTGAGGGGTGGGCGAAATCCCTTTAAAACCTGTTTTCAGTGCTCACCTTCAAAGGCCATATCTAATGAGCCCTATCTAGCGCTATCTAACCACAAGAATTTAGAGTATGTCTTTTTCTGAAGACCCCTCTCTACCCCCAGAGCAATTCCCCTGAAGGATTATTTCAGTTTCTGGATCCAAACAATGTCAGCACTGGGTTCCTGTGAAAAGGAAGTAGGACTGATCTAATCATTAGCGGTAGTACCACCTGCTCTCCTCCTGATTCTTCTCTCCACCTTTTATGCAAGTACCAGTTACAAGGCAGCACTTAACTGAGGAAGCTGCCTCAGCTGAAAAGAATGAAAGTGGGTAGGAACAAGGCCTGAGAGGCCCTGAATTTAGGTGTTCTGGGTCTAAATCGGGAATGCAACTGAGGAGCTTTCAATCCCCCAGAGCAGAATAAATGCGCGGAACAGACCACAGAAAACTGCCTAGGGAGGCAATAGTTCTGTGAACTGTACTGCTCAAAGACTTTGCTGTTAAGAGAGGCAGCCTATTCAGGGAAATGCTAAGGAAAAAAATTCTATTGTTACTGCCACGTGGAGGGCCAATTCTTGTCAAACTGTCAACTGATTGTACTGGAGCTTTCTGGGTCAGAAACTCTATGCACCTCCCTTGGTCTAAAAAGGGAACCAAATGGCTTACAGTGTTGGGAAGACAAAGGGGTAGACCAGCTTCAGGCACAGAGGAATCCTCAGGTCTCTCCCTCCCTCTCTCTCCTCCTTACTTCCATGTTTGTTGCATACCCTCAGCTTGCGATAGATGGTCACCATCAGCATCTGGATTTCACTGTTGATATCAATCTCCAAGAAAAACTCTGATAGGCCCTCCTTGAGATACTTCTGTACCTCGGACAGGTCCACTAGCACTGTCTGATTTGGGCCAGAAGGGGCCGTGATGCTGGGAAGGTAAAGCAGCAACTCCATGGCTTCCCATTGCAGGCCTTCCCCACCTGCCCCTGCAGGCATTGATGGTCCTCCCCCTGCCCAACACTACCGTCAGCTCTCCTTGAATCCACAGGCACCCTAGTTCCTTCCACTTCAACTTTAACCTTCAAAGCCCACTCTCCAATAAGGATGGAATGCATACATTTGGAGGCGGGGACAGAAATTATTGGAGCCTCCTGTGGTGGAGGGGGAGGCTCAGAGCCCATCAGAGTACATTATGTGTGCAGTTGACTTACCTCAGTGAGTATGTGCTGATGCGGCCCATTCCAAGCAAGAGGTGTCATGTCATTTATTTGAATTTGTGTTAGAGCTTCAGAAACCTCTCTGAGGTGAGCCCTGGCAAGGTATAGCCACACGTCTTAGAAAACTTCTAGAGACTACATCACTACATTAAAAACTAATGATGGCTAATTGAACTTAAACTTAGAAAAAAAGAAAAAAGAAAACTTCTAGAGAAGCCTGGCATTTGCCTTACTTATTCAGGCAAACTCAAACTTAAAACTCCCTTAGGGTTGATTCGGCCCATTCCAAGCAAGAGGTGTCATGTCATTTATTTGAATTTGTGTTAGAGCTTCAGAAACCTCTCTGGGGTGAGCCCTGGCAAGGTATAGCCACACGTCTTAGAAAACTTCTAGAGACTACATCACTACATTAAAAACTAATGATGTATTATATGTTGGCTAATAGAACTTAAACTTAGGAAAAAAGAAAAAAGAAAACTTCTAGAGAAGCCTGGCATTTGCCTTACTTATTCAGGCAAACTCAAACTTAAAACTCCCTTAGGGTTACACGAGCAGAGGCCAGAGCCTGGAAACAGCTTTCCCCAAGGCTAGGGCTGCCAAAGTGGCCTCTGATTGTCCTCACTTGAGGGAAAGTCCCCCAGAATTTAATAACTTCCCCAGGTCTGTTCTGAGTTGGACCAGGGGACCAGCAGCAGGTGAAAAACCATACTGAACCCCCTAGTGACCCAAATCCATCTTCCCTCACACTTAGGTAGTTGTCTTCCTTACATAGTTCTCACAGTTTTGATAAATTATTTTTTGTTGTGTTGTTTTTTTAAATAGCAATAGGACCAGGAAGATTGTGAAAAATCCCCTCAAAACCAGAGATTACAAAATTCAGAACAATATGTTGGAGTCTACAGGCTAAAATAGACTCTTCAGCACATGTCTTGTTTTCTTGTTACTACATAATGACCCTGGCCTCTGGGGCACCAGCCAGACACTAGTTAAGGATTGACCCTGTAGTGATTACCAAAGGCCTCTCTCCTGAGTCTTTGGGAAGGTCTGTATCAGCTGTATGGATCATGTCTAATAGTCATATGTACATGAGAGGCCAAAAGAATCATATCCTCTCTGATTCCTAGATGACACTCGGCAAATACCAGAGGTTCTCAACCATTGCTACACACAGAATCACCTGGGAAGCTTTCAAAATATACCTAAGCCCTAACTCCAACCTCAGAAGTACTGATTTAATTAGTCTAAGGTGGAGCACAAACATTGCAATGTATTAAAAACTTCCCAGGTGATTCTACTGTATAGCCAGAATTGAGAACTTCTGGCATAAACAAAAATCTAGTATTTATTGAGCTCTTGCTACATGTCGAGCATTACAATAAATTGTTCACAAGCATTATCTCATTCAAGTCACATAACAGCTCTACCAGGTAGTTACCATCATTATACCCATTTTATAAATGAGGCAATTGAACTTAGAAGGTTTTAGTCATTTAAATAGCCATTAAGTTTCAGAAACAGGAATGTGTGTCTGGTCTTTCTGGCCAAAAAGTCCACACGTTTAGCAATTATGCTATCCTGATTCCTACTGTATTCTGCTACCTTCTGAACACATAAGATTATGGTAATCAAATCCAGAACAGAAACAAAATATATGCTACTGAATGGGAATATGGGAAGAAAATGTCAAACAGGGGGCGCCTGGGTGGCTCAGTCGTTAAGCGTCTGCCTTCGGCTCAGGTCATGATCCCAGGGTCCTGGGATCGAGCCCCGCATTGGGCTCCCTGCTCTGCGGGGAGCCTGCTTCTCCCTCTCCTATTCCCCCTGCTTGTATTCCCTCTCTTGCTGTGTCTCTCTCTGTCAAATAAATAAATAAAATCTTTAAAAAAAAAAAAAGAAAATGTCAAACAGGTGAGGGAGATTTGCTAAATCTAAAACAAATAAAGATTTTGCGGCCCTACCAGCTGGGAGCTTATTTTCTTGACCTCAAGAGCACTATACGATTTCTTCTTTGAGGAAGAAAATTATGATGATGAAAAAATGACATGGCAATAATGTGGGAATATTAGTAACCCAGTTTTCTTTTAGATACTCAGAAAATTTATTAAAAGAAGATACACTCACATACAAACACATACAACACAGGATTTTAAAGAACCTAAAATTATCTGTACCAACCTTCTCATTTTACACATGAGGAAACTAGGACTCAGAGAAGTGAACTGACTTGCTCAATTTCAGGTAGATAGATAGATAATAGATTTTTAAGTTTGTTAATTTTTTTTTAGTAACCTGTACACCCAACATGGGGCTCAAACTCAGACCCTGAGATCAAGAGTCCCATGCTCCACCCGCTGTGCCAGCTAAGTGCCCCTCATATATATTTGAAGAAACTGTCACAAAGTCTCCTGACTTCTAGTTTGGGCCACTTTACCTGATAGTGAGTACTCAGGAAGATGGATCAGCACCAGAAAATACACACGTCCTGCAATAGCACTTCTCTGACCTCTGTCCATGACATTACCAACAAAGCCATGCTCGTGTGCTCGTTTTGGCAGTCAGAAAACACTTTGCACTTAGATGGTCTTCTTGGGAGAGTCTCAGAGCTGTGTGCTCCATTATCTGTACCTTAAAAAATGTGTCTTCCAGAATGGCTCCCAAAACTGTGGGAAATGAGGCCACTAAAGCCATAAACATTTGGATTTTGCTTTCCCAGTGTTTTCCAAACTGGCTCTAGAATGACAGGTCAGGATTACTCAGAATGTTTATTCAAAATACATATTTGTGACCCATGAACCAGAGCAACCAAATCAGAACTTCTGGATGTGAAGCCTACTTTGAAAATCTACTCAGGCGATTCTTCTGCACATGAATATTTAAGAACCACTGATCTTAGGCAGCAGCCTTTCCTGCTACAAGTGGATTCCCAGAAAAACCAGAATAAAAGCAGCAACTTCATGACCAAAAGAGCTTTTATGCGCTCTCAGTTCTGATACTTTACTCATGCTGAGAGCCATGACATTTCACTGGGAAATCCGTGAGGCTCTCTAGATATACCATAACCCAAGCTGGAAGGCCTAGACAAAGAGTTCTGGTTTCCCCACCTTTTGATCTTGGGTGTCAGAGCCAATAGGGCATGCAAACTTCTGTACTCCAAGCCCCTAGAGTCCCTTAGGGAGATGGCAGACACGGTGGCTCTACTCCTGGCTCGCTCTGCAGGGCGTCCCTTAATCTGTGGCTTCCCAGAGAGTGACATGCTGAGGCTCTTGTGGCCACTTGCCATGTTTATACTTTTTCTTGTGTCTCTCGGGGATTCAGCCTTTATGCTAGCGATGGAGGTCCAAGTGGAGCCCTCTGAAGAACATGAGAAGGTCTTATCTCTTTTTGTAATGTTTACCCAAAAAGGCAAAAATTCATGAAGAACACCAGATGCCTGCTCTTTGAAAGGAAGGCAACCCCTCCGTATAAAAGCCATCTATTTCTTTTTATTCGAAGACTGATTTTTCAAGGCATAGATGTGCCATCTGTGACTTTACAATTGCACAGCATCAGGCCTGTCTGGTCAGGAATGTGACATCTCCTGAATCTGATGTCACATATCTTTGATGCAGGTAGCAGCTGGAGAACAAGAACAGAACTACTCTAACCATCTGAACAAAAAGCCCCCGTCTAACTACTTGAATTAAACTGAACCATGAACCTTTATACAGTACCTAATCAAAATCTAGTGGATCTCTTCAGAGTCAAACCCCTATATAATAGGTCCCTTTACTAAAATAGAAGCAAACTAGAAAAGCCTTATTCTCCAGTTTCCTGAAAAAATAAAACACTGAAGTTTAATCTGATTTGTATCCCTAGGGCAAATCCAATCCAACATGACCAAAATTTCTACAACATAATATCAAAATACATTACAATGAAAACTACTTCAGACAAACTATTAAACTAGAACCCAGTCATCAATGATAACTTTCCATTCTAGAAGGAGATGTGGTAACAAAGGTGGGAAATCTAAATACAAGTGTGGCCCTATGGAATAGGTTCAAAGGCGTGCCCCTGTGTTACAAAACTCTGCGTCTGATTGCTACAGAGTCACATGACTGGAGTGGTGGGATAGGACTGATGTATTTCCTCCCTCAGGCAGGAATTCCACCTGAGATGGAGCTCATATGTGGGTTTGTCGGTAGAGCCATCTGTAAGGCTCTGGGGAAGACAACGGTGTAGACTAAGAAAGAAGCGGATGGCGACAAGGGAGTGACTTAGAGGATCCAATTATATATAGCATGCTGATGGCATCAGTCAGGTGGAAGAAAGACTCCCATTTTATTCCAATTGGAAAATAATTTTCTTCCTTAAGAATAAGACTTATCATTTTGCTCTAAGCCAACGATATACAATCAAGTTTTCTCAGAACTGAGGGTAGAGTGGAATTCTGTGGCTAGGGTGAAACACCTGCCTCTGGCACGAGCACAAAGACTTTTAGCCCTTGGCTTGAAGAGCTACCCATTAAATGGTTGAATACTGAAGCCGGGACCATCCAGCTGGAAAGTTTCATCTCTTTCCAATTCTCTTTAACACTGAGACACCTGGGCTCCCCAATAACACTTAAAGAAGATCTCGTCTCAAACTGTGGAAAGAGCCAAGATGTCCATCGACAGATGAATGGATAAAGAAGATGTGGTATATATAAACAATGGAATATTATGCAGCCATCAAAAGGAATGAGATCTTGCCATTTGCAACGACGTGGGTGGAACTGGAGGGTATTATGCTGAGCGAAATAAGTCAAACAGAGAAAGACATGTATCATATGACCTCACTGATATGAGGAATTCTTAATCTCAGGAAACAAACTGAGGGTTGCTGGAGTGGGGGGTGGGGTGGGAGGGATGGGGTGGCTGGGTGATAGACATTGGGGAGGGTATGTGCTATGGTGAGCGCTGTGAATTGTGCAAGACTGTTGAATCACAGATCTGTACCTCTGAAACAAATACTGCAATATATGTTAAGAAGAAAAAAAGATAGCAGGAGGGGAAGAATGAAGGAGGGAGGAAATCGGAGGGGGAGACGAACCATGAGAGATGATGGACTCTGAAAAACAAACTGAGGGTTCTAGAGGGGAGGGGGTGGGAGGATGGGTTAGCCTGGTGATGGGTATTGAGGAGGGCACATTCTGCATGGAGCACTGGGTGTTATGCACAAACAATGAATCATGGAACACTACATATAAAACTAATGATGTAATGTATGGGGATTAACATAAGAATTAAAAAAAATTTTTTTTTTAATTTAAAAAATTAAAAAAAAAGATCTTGTCTTTAAAAGGCATTGACTGTTAACCACCAAAATTATTTCATTCACTTTTGTTCTAAAGATATTTTAACACTTATCAATACTTAATAATATTGTCTTGATGTGGTGTTAGGGGTGGCAGTAGAAGTAGAGAATTGCTGGGTGCCTGGGTGGCTCAGTTGGTTAAGCGACTGCCTTCGGCTCAGGTCATGATCCTGGAGTCCCGGGATCGAATCCCACATCAGGCTCCTTGCTCGGCGGGGAGTCTGCTTCTCCCTCTGCCCTTCCCCCCTCTCATGCTCTCTCTCTCTAATAAATAAATAAATAAATCTCAAAAAAAAGAAGTGGAGAATTGCTTCGGTTTGAACCAAAAATTACAGAAATCAGATATTTCCCAGCATGTCCACAAGACTGGTGGATGGGCAAACTAAATGTACCTTTTTTTTTGAGGTGACAGAAAGCTCATTTGCTATGATTATTGACCTTTGGGGGATTTTGAAAAACGCCTCATTAAATTCACAAAATGTTCGTACAAATTCACAAGGCTTAGATAATCCACTGCAATCCATTCAGACCCAGGAAGGGCCCACGGACTCAGTTTAAGAATGTCATTTCTAAGAGAAAAAGGCAAGCTCGACACATCAACCAAATCTTAAGCATAGCCGGCCGTCTCCTGCTCACTTTTGTCTGCTGCTCCAGCTGCCATCCACTCCAATTCCATGGTGGTGACTACTGAGGGGAGGAGTGGGGGAAAAATGAAACCCTTATAAGGAACTGGGATTTAATGCAGGCTGCCTTCATGCAACAGAGAAAGCCATGTACATACAAAGAGAGTGCCAAAGCCTACCTCCTTTAGTCCTAAACCCCAGAGAGCTTTGGTACATTAAGTGAGAAGCTTGAGAAGTGGCAATGGGGTCTGTCATCATGGAATAATTGACATGATCTGCTAGAGACATCCAAGAAAAATTTCAGAGTTCATCCTAAAGGAAGAGAGAGAGACGAAAGCCTTCACAACAATAGTTGCTTACAAAACACACACACACACACACACCAGAAATAACAATAATAATATTATTATTTACTGTTTGGACAACTTTGGAGGAGGAATTAAAAATGAAGAAGGGTTGACTTAGCAGTGAAAAAAGAAGAGATTCATTCCAGGTAAGAAGACTGGAATGTAAAGAGATAGAGTTTCCAATATGGTCAAAGACCAAAAGCACTACTTTAAAAATGAAATGACTTGTATATCTTCTAATAACTCCCTTTTTTCCCTCTGTTGTAGAAGTCCCACTGAATTCGACTAAAGCTACACAAAATGCATTTCTCAACAAACTGCTTCTCCAAAACCATAAATGTATTGTGTAAGAGCCTCCTGTTCATTATTATAATTCAAATAACTGTCAAAATAAAACATTAGTTGCTTCTCTAGTCAGAACAGTCTCTTTAGACTGTGAAAGAAATGATAATTAAAGACAATCCCCACTGGATGCCATTGATCTTCCACTCAAGATGGAAATCTGTAAGAAATCAGAACTGACATAATAAGCTAGCACGTGCATATAAAGTGTCAGTATGCTATGAGTATTTAATTTCAAATGCTGATTGCAAAAAAAATTACATTGTAGTATTTTAAAAGCATTAGTACTTATTTGTCCCTTCTTTGCTATAAATTGCTTAATTTTAAAATGAGTATAATGTATAGCTTCATACGTATTACTTTCTTACTTATAGTCATATATATAATCATCTGCATGCTACCAAGTTTTGTTTGCTGTGTTTTTCTGTGATTTGGGAGTGGTTCTGGTGTTATTTTTATGGGTTCATAAGCTAGAAATTGAACATCTTGCCATGGAAACAATTTTCTATAGGAGAATTTATAATATAAATCTACAGTTACAGTGATAAAACACACTATGGCAGCAGAATGATGGAATTTTATTGTCCCTTGTTGTTGTTTGTTGGTTTTATGGGATTTTGTTTCTGTTGTTGTTTATCAGTCTAGTTTCTTTGTTTTTGGACACTGGAAAGATCATATCTAATTCCAGTCCCATTGACTTTTTTTGGACACACTTTGCTCCTTCGTCTGCTATGTTAAATAAGTTGAACTGTTATTTTGCAGATGAGATTTTTTAAAGATTCATTTGAAGACCACAATAATTAATTTATTCATTAAAAAAACCCAGCACCTATTTAGCACCTACGACATTCCAGTCACTGTTTCGGGCTCTCAGAACACAAACCAAAAAGGGCTATTAAATTCATGAGTTTATATTCTATATATAACCTAGTAAATTAAAAGTAAATTGTATGTTAGTATGTAAAAAGGTGATTAGTGCTATGGTAAGGATAATAAAATGGAGCCCAGGAAGGCAGAATATGAGTGGAGGCAGTTTCAATAGTACCTAGGGTGGTGACAAAAGACTTAAAGGAGTGGAAGAGCTTAGCAGTGGGGATAGCAAGGAAAGGAGCATTCTCAGAGAGACAACCAGTGCAAGTGACAAAAGGTAGAAGTACATCTCCTGAGTTCGAGGAAGGGAAAGAAGACCGGTGTTGTGATAATGGAGTGGGTGAGGAGAAAAGTAATAGGACAAAGCGTCAGAAGATAATAGGGGGACTCACAAGTCTCCCAAGTACTGTGTATTTTACTCCTATGAGTATGAAAAGCCTTTGGACATTTTTGAAGTAAGGAGTGACATGATCCAACTTAAGCTGTGATGGGTTGCTCTGTGGTGCTTCCGGTTGCTCTGTGGTGACCAGAGACTGTCAGGGCAAGGCTCCCAGGAAGGTCAGATGGGAAACTGCTGCCATTTCCAGGCAGGACAACATGGTAGCACAGACCAGAAAAGCAGCTGTGGAGACAAGGAGAAGCTGTAGGATAATAGATACATTTAAAGGTAATGTGGGATTTGCTGACAGATTGATGTAAGGAAAAAGGAAAGAGAAGTCAGAGATGGCCCTAGGGGTTTTGTTTTAAGCAACCAGAAGGATGGAGACGTCACCACTTGTAAGACACATAGCCAAAGAGTAGGCTTCAATGGAGCAAGAAGTCTAATGAAAAGTGGAGATTGGACTTCTGGTTTCTTGTCTAACACATAAGAAGCTCAGAAGCCATCACTCCATTACAACAATAAAAATCTGAGCAAACTGAAAGATCATCAACTTTTCTCAGATCTGTTAGGGAAGCAAGGTCACAGGACAAATGGATGCTCTCAAAATTGGGGAGACAGATGCATGCACAGAATCACAACTCACTGGAAAGTAATCCATGAGCAGAAACCACCACGGGAACCAGTGCAATGTTGGAAAACCTGACCTGTGATTGATGAATTGCTGGAGCCTCAGGGCAGGCAAGTTTGAAAGTTTAAAACTTCAGGAGACCCATTCATAGGAGTACCCACCCACTTTTGTGAGTTTTACCTCCAGAAACTCTACAAGGTCCTCACAGTGAAATCAGAGAAGAAATCTCTTTGTGCTTTCAGCAGAAAAGGAAACTTTTTAAATTTAAAATTTAAAATTTTAATTCTAATTTTAAAATATGCCAGAGCATTCTGTTCTTAGTAAGGCTTGCCCTGAGAATAAAGAATTTACCAGAGCCTAACTTGCTGGGGTTTTATCACATCCCAGCCTACTAGAGGAAAGGAAATACCCAACTGCCCACTCTAACAATTCTGTCTCACCTAAGAGAAGAAAAAAGTTGATAAAACCCATAGTCCAGGAACTCAGGCTCACTGTAAGATTGAGACCTACTCACAGGACCTTAGACTGCTTCCCCTCGTCCTCACACCTCATCACTACATTACTAGCCTCCTTTTATCTAGTATGTCATGTTCACCTTTCAAAAATTTCAAAAAGAGTGCCTGGGTGGCTCAGTCGTTAAGCGTCTGCCTTCAGCTCAGGTCATGATCCCAGGGTCCTGGGATTGAGCCCCACATCGGGCTCCCTGCTCGGTGGGAAGCCTGCTTCTCCCTCTCCTATTCCCCCTGCTTGTGTTCCTGCTCTCACTATCTCTTTCTCTGTCAAATAAATAAATAAAATCTTAAAAAAAAATTTTTTTTTCAAAAAACTTTACAAGACATATTAGAAGAAAAAAAAAAACACGGTTTGAAGAGACTGAACAAGCATTAGAGCCAGTCAGAAATGACAGGAATGTTGGAATTACTAGACCAGGAATTAAAAAAATAAACAATGATTAATATGCTAAGGGATTTAATGCAAAAAGTAGACAACATACGAGAAAAGATGGATAATGTAAACACAGAGATATGGAATTCGACAAAAGAATCAAAGATAAATACCAGTTATCAAAAGCACTGTAACAGACATGAAGAATACCTTTGATGGGTTAATTAGAAATTCGATACAGCTGAGGCAAGAATCTCTGAGCTTGAGGACAGGACAATAAAAATTTCCCAAACTTAAAAGCAAAGAGGAAAATCCAGGTCATACCACCTGGTAAGCCACCTGGACTAGCAGAAGCCCTGGCTAAGATTGAGAAGAATTGAAAGTAGGTGACGGAGGAAAAAGATAATGAAAATCAACTAGAGCCTTGGGACCCACTGCAGCAACACGGGTTGTAGTTTATCCTGTTAATTCTTGTAATTTTTCCCTAGAAATTATGATGACCACCATCTGGAAGAAGCTGTGACTTAAATGTTAGATGCAAATGATCAGAACAATGAGCAGGATGCAACACTAATTGAAAGTGTTCATGTTGTACCCAGATCCCGCTTGGATCCCCTTTATCGTCTCTGTCTGCCCGCCTCCAGGCTTTTACGCAATTTTGCCTACAGTAGCCTACACCTGTGACTCTTCTTTGGCCTACTGTCCTCAGGCTCCCCAAGCCACTTGTGCGGAGAGCTGGAAGTATCTGGACTTTACATTCTCACCATGCCCATGCCCTTGCTCCATATCCGGTCCTTCACACAGGACAGATGGTGTGGCAAGGTGAAAGCCTCTTGCCTTGGCTCAGGACAAACTCTGAGGTGTAATTTACACTCCAGGATTCCCTTGCAGCATCAGGCCAAAGGTACCTCCTGAAATTATGACCTTGCTTGGTTTCTTCTCCCTTCTTATGCTTTCTTCATTTAATTTCTGGCTTCTCTGCAGAGCACTTGCCTGGTGCAACAATTCTTAGCTCAGAGTCTGCTTCTGGGAAGCTTAACCTAAAACATTTTGCTGTAAGCTCTCATTGAACTTTGTACTTGCACTTCATATTACTCAACTCATGGGCAATTGCTTGTTCAAAATCTATCTTTCTGCTGGTACCTAAACTGCGTAAGTGGAGGGACTGGATTGTCCCTACTGCTGCATTCCTGTGTCTAACCTAGTTTGTGGCACATGGACTCAAATACTTGCCGGATTATGTATGAATGAATGAATGAACAAACCAAGAGGGTCAAGATTAACTAGGGAATTAATGACACCATTGTAAGTTTTTTTAAGGAAATGATGCTTTATTTTTTTAAAGTAGATTTAATTAATTAACTGAAGATAGATAAGCAAGCCTTATTACTGAAAAAAAGAAGGAAGGCCCTAGGAATATGCATGTCAGTGTTCAACCTTCTGGGCATTCTTTCTCTATACCGTCTACTCTGATCACTTCTCTTAAAAGAGAAGACAGAATCAAGACAGGAGCCAAGCAGGTACCCAATCGCGGGGGTACCAAAGTTATTCTAGTCCTTCTTCCCCTTATGTTCCATCCTTATAGCTACAATGAACTGAATGATATTCAGAATATCTGATTCTTTGAACCACATCAGCAAGACATAACACATGGCGAGAGCCCCAAATCACCACTGCTCCTGCTCATGTCTGCTAAGCGAGGCCTCAGCAAATGGTTCAGGTCATTAGAGCAGTAAATACAAGAGAGAAAACTTGTACGTTAATCGACACACGGGGAGCTCTTCATTGGCCAGAAAAGGAACTGACAATCTCTTGGTGTGTGCTCTCAGTCACTTAATGACACCATATTGCTGCAAGTAGAACTCCTGAATAATTTTAAGGCAAAGAATACAGAAGAGAAGGACACATGGAAAAAAAAATCAGAGTCCATTCTCTCTGCTAGTCTGCCTAGAATTTTAACTACCAAACTAAGCCAATTTGAATTCTTTGGTTTTCAAGTCTTTTTTCAAGTCCTCTTCTTCCTCTGTGAGATGAATATACTTCATGCAATATACATGCCAATTTTGAGTTGTAACAGGGAAAAAGATGTGTTTGTTAATCATGGGACCTTGGCTCCAACTTGCACCATCTTCCTTTGGGAGCTAAAGAAACTTTGCTCAGATAAAAGAAATTGGGGTCCCTGCTGCAAGCTGAAGAGAGTCTTAGGTCAGAAAAAGTCAATGTATATTGGCTGCGAAGATGTTTTCTTTATAGAAGCCCCATGCTAACATTTTAGAAATAGCTATACCAGCTGAGAAAAGAATGAGGACTATGCTTGATGTTACCCACTAAAAGAAAAGATAATTCAGGTAACTTTTAACTCAATAATTAAATCTTTGGTTAAAGTGTGAATGCAAATTAACTGCATTAAAATATATATAATTTATGTGTTCCAAACTTCAGATGAAAGGTTTGTTCACAGAAGCAAATGTAAAAAGGAAACAAAATCCCTTAGCTTGTAGCAGTGTTGTGTTATTTTTGTGTTGCTTTTATTGTGGTTGATTTAGAAGTTCCTTCATGCTGCTCCTGTCACTTGATAAGGCAGCCTAACGGTTAAGGTTTTAATTCCTGAATTTATACTATAGTTCTGTCAAAAAATTCAATGAGCTTAAAAAAGAAGACACTGGAATGGTTAATACAGATAATAAATCAAGAAAGGAAAATGAGGACTGAGAAAAAAATAGGATGCTAACCATAGTGATTAATGTTGCATGACTGAACTTCTAAACTTAGCGCTAGACTTCCTGACAGCCAGACAATAGGTAAGTTTATTTATTTTAATATTTTTAAAAGATTTTATTTATTTATTTATTTGAGAGAGAGAAAGCACACGAGAGAGAGCATGAGCAGGGGAGAGGGGCCAAGGGAGAGGGAGAAGCAGACTCCCTGCTGAGCAGGGAGCCCAATGAGGGGCTCGATCCCAGGACCCCGGGATCATGACCTGGGCCGAAGGCAGATGCTTAACCAACTGAGCCACCCAGGAGCCCCAAAAGGTAGGTTTAAACACGCCAAATAAGAGAGGGGGAAAAAACCCAACCAATTCATTATATGAGACAAAAACATTTTCCAATGATAAATTTTAGACTGAATTTTTCATTTGAGAGTGTATATAACAGATCCTATTTGATCAGTGGACATTATGCTGATAACCTTTTTACAGCAAACACATGGTCAATTCACAAAACCATACTTGGTTAATTATTTATTGCAAGTGAGTGAAGGTGGTTCTTTGAACCAAGCTTATATGGCAAACTCCGGTGATCTAATTTGTTGTGGGTTTTTTGGGGTTTTTTTGGTGTTTGGTTTTTTTTGGGGGGGGGTAGGGAGAGAGAATCTGAAGCAGGCTCCACACCCAGCACAGAGCTTGATGCAAGGCTCCATCTCACGACCCTGAGATCATGACCTGAGCCGAAATCAAGAGTTGGATATTTAACTGACTGAGCCACCCAGGCACCCCCTAATTTATTTTAATAATGGTTTAAAATTACCAAAAATAATGAATACTTTATTTTTCCTAAATGGAATTTTCTCAGCCAGGTTTTTGTTTAGAGCTAGATGATAGAAAAATTAGATCATACTCTCTGACCAGTGATTGAAAATCAAATTTTTATACTGATTGTGCATTGAAGAAAGCTCCCTATTTTTTGGAAACCAAATGAGCAGGTGAATAAACTGATCTTTTCTTATAACAACTGACACACAACCTACCATTCTCTTTTGGATTCACTGATGATCCATCAATGCCCACAGGTGAGCATGTGCTAGAAAGGCAGTAAATTTTGTTAGGAAAAGATTTTAGATCTGATTCAATACTTAAATAAGCCATAGATTTTCATACCCTTACTTTGCAAAACATGATGTTAGCTTATAGCACTTTTTTCTTTTTGAGAAAATACAATGATGCCAGTGATCACAACTTCCTTTTCTACATGACAATGTATGCTTTAGCTATAACAACAACAATAGTAGTGATGATAACCTTATTTATTACAAACTTATTTGTAGAGCACTGTTTCCAGGGATTTACAAATAACTCATGTAATCTTCACAAAAAATATGTGAAATTATTTGAATTATTATCTCCACTATACAGATGAGAATACTGAAGTAGGAAGCTCAAGGTCACACAGCTGGTCAGAGTTGGAGCTCAGGAAGTATAATTTCAAGACTGGGCTCTTAACCACTATGTTTAAAAAGAACAGCTATAAGAATTAGAATGGGAGAAACACACTTACCATGTAATACTTCTCAGATAATCACAGGATTGTCTACAATGGAATTTTAACAGGATACTCAAATTAACCATTCTCCAGAGTTACTTGATAAAAGATCCACAAAGGAAAATAAACAGGGTTCTCGTATCTCTGTAATAACCAACTAGAAAAAAATGTACTAGAACAAACATCTCCCCCACAAAATCAACAAAAACTATAGAACATCTAGGAATAAACGTCACAAAAGATGTGTAAGACCTTCATGAATAAAACTGCAAAGCATAATGAAAAGATATAAACAAGTCTAAATAAATTTAAAGAGTAATGGGTAGGAAAACTTAATGCTCTATTTTAGGTAGATAGATCAATTCCAATTAAGCCCTAAAGCAGGATTATTTATGAATGTTGATAAACTAATCTTTGAAACTCATATGGAAGAGAAAGAGTCAAGATTGAAGAAAAACAAGATATTGAGATATAAAGAAGACATAGGAATTTTAAATAATACAGTACGTATTGGAAGAGGTCGAGAAGAAGATGTGACCTCCATTTGACCCCAGAGCTGGATCCGGGCAATCGGAGGCTCGCAACACTGTTCCCACAGCTGGATCCACTTTCAAGCACTGTAGCTTCGAGAGAGAGCAATGTGTTATTGAGAGCATCTGGATGGTACACGTGACCAAGCCCCATTAAGGCTTCTCTATATAAACTCCTAAGAGTCCGGGAGACAGGTGTGAAGATCTCCTTATCCTGCCGGCACCCAAGACAAGCCTCGTAAGTAAGTTCTCTTGCTTCTCAGAATTGCCACCTACCAGTCTGGAGTGGCCTGCCTCTTTCTTCCGTCTCTGTGCCCTCTTTGTGTGAAGCCAGTTTCAGATTTCACTCAGGGAATCTCAGAGGTTGCAAACCAACAATTGGGGACCCAGCAAGAAAACCAGAGGAATGGGTCTTCGGAAAATGGCGTCTGCGAGGGAAAGCCTGAATTGGCCTTTGACCTCTGTGTGGGGAGGGGTGGCTGCTATGTTAAATGCTTATGGGTCCCCACCTGAGTACAGGAATGCCCCGAAAATGCCAGCTGGTCTTACGTGCCGGTTTGAGGACCAGCGTGGGAGAGCACTGTGCAGGGAAGGGCGACTGCTGGCTGTAGCAACAGGCTGGCCACCGACGCCCAACGGGAGGCTGGAGCTGGGGAGCTGAGCTTAGAGAAGGACTTGGGGACATCCACTACTCTGCAAACCTGGAGCTGGCCGACAAGGTGGGAGAGTAGGAGAATTTGGAGACCTTAGCGTGCCGTTTTGCAGAACTGGGAGGGTGCTCACGCTGCCCCAGATTAATGTCTGAGTGCGTGTGACAGAGCCTGATTAGGCCGCTAAGAGCTGGAACCTCTGGGAAAGTGAGAGCGAAAAGGAGGATGTTGTGTTGATAGTGAAATGGATGAACTGTCACCTGCTGTCCCACCCTTAATGTGAAGGAAAGCCAGAGCAGCAGCAATAACCAACAACCCCCGCTAGCAGGGCACCCCTCATTTCAGGAGCCATTCGGGATAAGAGAATGTATGCCTGCTGGCTTATTGATGCAGCGGCCAAGTCCCAGCAAAAGGCCAGGATCCCACATGCCTGGGGAGTTCCCCTTTATGGGCCAAACTTCCCTGCAAACTAGACTAATCCAAGGCATAAGGGAGGGAATACCTTGAACTCTCCTCTCCTCACCCCAGCACCCCGCAGACACTGCCTTCAGGCAGGACGTTTGGTCATTTTCTCTGCCTCCTGCCCTGTCCGAGAAATCCCAGTTCCCACCCCATGTCCCATAGCCATACAAGCCAAGCCTGCATACACTCCCTGGCCTGTTGCTGGGGACATCTGTAAGGGAGAGGGTGGGCAGTGAACCCACAGAAAATGCAATGCTCAGGTGCCACTTTAAAAGTTTTGGGAGTCATCTGGCTAGGAAAGATGTGCATTGTTCCCAAGCTGTAATTTGTTGACCAAAAAAAGTCAGAGCTAAAAGGAAGCATTTATTGGGGGTCTCAGAATTGCAATTCAGGGAACACTGGCTTTTGACAATAATCCCCCACCCCGAGTTTCTCTCTGGGAACAAAAGTCAAGGTAATAATCAAATCAAGTGCTCTTAAAGATAAAGGGGAATGCTATGCCAGATGTTATTTACAAATAATTCTGATTGGTATTGGTGGCTGAAAACTAATCTTGATTGAATATAATTGGTTGCTACGACGATCACTAAGCAAAGTCTCCTATTGTAGCAAGTTGCTTGGCCTTTAGGCTGTGCCCTTGGAATATTGGCAGTTTGGCCCAGTTTGAAAGTTCATGGTTCCTCTGGTGAGGACATACATAAGGCCCATCTTCTTAGTGGCCTCCTGGCTCCATTTTAAAACTCCTTGACATAAATAACCCCAATTCATTTCACCTTTCACATTTCCCCCTTTAATCAAGATCTTTCTCTCAAAACATCTGATCAACTATTGCTTTAGTCCTGTGTCACTGGGATGGACCTGTCCCAGGAAATTGTACCCCACATCAGGAGAATTTTTAAATTTTTGATGGTTTGTTTTAAGGAGTCACTGTCGTTAGAGTCAGGCCACATGGAGCAACAAGGTGGCAGTCTGGAAATGGCTCTTAGGTCGTATCCTCATCCAGGACTTTGTTATACTGCCTGGAGATTTAGGTGAATCAGTTCATTGAGTGACCATGAGCAGATGGTTGTAGAGGTTTTAGATGGACCTTTCTTAGCGAGGTGATGAACAAAATAGCAATTAGCAATAACCTAAAAACTTCCTGGACAGTAGGCATTAATCTAGGATTAAGAATGTTTATTAAATATGTAAAGGCTCAATAAACTTATCAGTGTGCTGGAACAGATCTAAGGACGTATAACCTCCCATCAATTATTAGCGAGCTGGCAAGGCCAGTACAAATTCATATTTCATATTGTAACAAGATTGAGTCCAGAGTGAAAATGGAGTGATTCTTGGCAACTCTTCTCTTTGCTCATGATTTCCTGGAGAAAACCTCAATCCCTCGAGGCCAGAGTAGCTTCATTTAGTCCCTTGGTGATGGACTGGCGGGAAGGGGGGCTTGTGAAAAAGCCAATTACTAATTCCTTCAATTCTTTTGGACCATAAATCCATCCCGATTAAAAGCATCTAACTTGGCCATCTGTGCAAACATAAGCTGTCCAGTTGGGCGAGTTATATCAGTGATTACAACTTTTCATAAGCCTTTGATCAGCCTAACTATATTAAGATTAAAGTAATAAACCAGTTTGTGCCATCCTCCTTAACCACGATCCTGTTCTGATGATAACCAACTAAAGAGATGGAAGTAATCTCCAAGTCCTGGCATGTATTTTACCTCAGCTAACAGGTTGATGATATCCTTTATAGTTTCTAGTTCTTGTGTTATTTTGCCAGATTGAGTAATGTAAAAACAGCATTCTTCTAATAGGACACAAGTACATCTTTTTGGGCCAGTAAGACACCAAGTGCCCTTCTATTTTGTAAGACAACTTCTGCTAAGCTATCAATTTGAGTTTGTTGATACTCCAATGCTTGAAGAGAAGTACTAAATGTAGTGGCCATGATTATGGATAGGTTGCATATTGCCTTTTCCAAGTCTGATACTCCAATCCAAGGAAAGAAGTCTTGGGCAAGGGCATGACCAATTGGGTTATTGGTTGACATCCATCTAAAAGTATAATCTTTCCAGCTTTTCCAAAGCCTTTTTAATTGATAAAGACCCAGATTTAGTATATGAGCAGTGGAAGGATGTTGGCATCAGGGACAAGGATAACAACCCCAACACACCCTTTCCATATAATAGAAGATTGGAATAAATATTGGTGCCACAGAAATACCGAGAGAAATACCAGAACCTTCTAGGGACAAGGCATAAGTGGGTCCTTCTCCCCAGACTTTTGTGTTTCCAAAGGAAGAAATCTTATAATCAAAATTGTAGTCCTCTTCAGAGTACATGATAATCTGGCTTATTGGAATCATGTGAGTGATTATAGGAGCATCTTCTATTTCTATGTACTTGAGACAATAAATGAGTTTGATTGTTGGGAGTCTGATTTGGGCTAAGATATGAGATGTTTCCAGGGAAAAGATAGATGGAATTAAGCTTCTACCATTTTTCAGATTTCTGATTAATTCTCCCTATTATCCAGTTAAGGGAGCACATCTGCTTCCCCATATCCAGTTCCCTTATAAATTTCATTTCCCCATCATAAGGATACATAAAAAGAAATTACATTGCAGTTGTGTAGACTTCAATGTGGAGTGAATTCATGATCATCTAAATCCTATAAAAACCAAACCTTCAATGTCTCACCAATGCCATTTTTATTTTTTAAACATAGGGAAAGATCATTAGTCAAAGTCCAGATTTGAGAGTTATTCTCTTTTGAGCAGGGACAACCCAATGAAAGGCAAATTCTATCCAGGGCATGTTTTCCAGATGGAAGTTGATGAGTATCTTCAAAGACTGTAGGGGCCAAGGGCAGGCCACCCCAAGATGGGCCACTTTGACCTGAAAATTATTTTGAATTAAAGGCAATTGAGACTCTGCAGGCTCAGGAAAAACTTTTTGCCCCTCCCTTAACTACCTAGAAGAATCTAAGTTGGAAGTCTTTCCCAGACAAATGGTTATTACCAGAGATAAATTTTATGAGTGACCCACCTGTATGGCAGGGCAAACATCTAATTACCAAACATCTGCTTTTCTTTTTGCCTTTTACTTGTAATCCTTCCCTCCAAAGTCCTAGACTCCTACTCCCTTCTCCTTAGTTTAGGCTATCTGACACATGGCCAGCAGAAGATAGCATTTCTTACCATGTCAGTCTCCCTGACTCTGTGGAGTCTGATGGAGTGAGTGTGTTGAGAGTCTTTTTCTCTAAATTTAGGTTAGCAGGAGAAAATATTTGTGGAACTATTTCCTCAGGCTTAGAGACTCTTTGCTTAAATATGGTAGAGTATTTTCCAGCTACTGATCCATTGCCTCCCAAAGATAGTCTTTGTTTTTCTTTGTGTCTTCTATGTTTGTCATAATGTGCACAGGAGGTAAAGGCTGTTGCTAATAGACCTCTTGGAAGCCAATGCCACAAAATTGGTGGGCACTGGTTGAGCACTTAAAAGCTCTTAGAGCACTTGCCACTTAACTCAAAGACTCCAGTGTTAGGATAAGTTGGTCATAGAATGGGTTAGATTGACACTAGGTCATCTGCCAACCTCAAGAAAACTTTGATGCATGGAAATACACTGTAAAACAACACATAATCTCCAACCCCACAGCACATCCTTCTAGGCATTGGTTTGGCTCTGAGAGATGCAAGGCTTGGATAAAGCGGTTACTGTGCACATACTGGATAAGATTTTTCTTTTCATCTTGCTCATGTCCTAGGAGCTTGGCTTTGTGACCACTGAGAATATTCTCTTTGGTCTCTGCCATCTGGAGAGAGTACTTACTGGGGTGCACCTTGGTAGCCAGTTGAATAGAGTGGGTTTCTGAGTCTCTGGCCATGCCAGTTCTCAAGGGAGTGTCCTGAGAAGTCCCAGCCTATAAGAATCTTTGTCATTTGAACTTTCATTGCCTGTTAGTGCTAAAATATCCCTTGCTTGGTGTCCCACATTAACAGGTGTATGCCTGGAGGCGTCTGACGTTTTCATAGGAGACTGGAGACTTCGTTTTCACTACATCATCCTTACTGCCTATGCAAAGAAGGCTTTGCTTTCTTCCGTTGCCAGGTAAAATGGGGAGACCTTTGGCCCTGAGGCCTCAATCCAGCCCATCCCAAAGATGTTGCTGAAGACTCTTGGTCTCATCAAGAGAAAGAACTCAAGGAAATACACAACACAGTGGACGAGTGATACAAGCAAGAAAGCTTATTAAAACGAAAGTATACTCTCAAGATGGGAGAGTGGGCAAGCTTGAAGGAGACATCGAGCTACATGCCCTGGGTTTCTATCTTTTATTGACAGTTGTTATCTAGGAGATGGACTATTCATGATTTAGGGTGGGATGACTTGGGATTAATTGGAAGCAGGGTTCCATGACCACCACCACCACCACCCCCAGCCTTTTTTTTTTTTCCCTTACTTGGTCAGGGCTTTCTGGCCTACTTTGTTAGCCATCTTGGGTCTTTGTGGTTTGATCTGGCTTCTTGAGGCTTTGTTTTGGAGTGCTGCCAGGACAGGTCTCTGACTTTCTTGATAGCTGGCCATGACTACCTCTTTGCCTGTCTATAGGTATCCTATTAGAACCTAATCGCCTCTAACACTTAGACTGATTTTTAGAAGTAAACTTTTGGATTGTGGGGGCTGCATGTTCTATGCCCTCTCTGGAAACTTCCTGTGTTTTTGGTTAAGTCATTAAAAGGCTTATTGGTTTGAGTTACTACTGAAATTAAGAGCCTACTCATCAATGGCCACATGATGGATCCTTTCAATTGGCTATATTTAAAATACATATTTTTATAAAGGGCTCTAAATTGTCTTATTACCAGTTAGCCATAGGGACTCCCTTGATAAGATAAAAACAGAAATTAGACTTGAGATAAAAATGTCCGCATGCAATGTGAAATCCCCTTCTGAAAATCTAGCCTCATCTGCCTGTTTTAACTTGCCTTTTCCTACAAAATTTGCAGAGATATTTGACTATATTCACAATCTTCCCTTCACAGTGGAAACCGGTAACCAAAAGTTCTCTTTGCCCTCCTACAAATGATTGATGTTAGAAATGCCAATGTTCAGGGGCTAATAGAAACAAGGTTGAATTGTATATCCAGAAAAATGTCTTTTGTTAAAATGCTTTATATAAACTTTACAAAGGCACAAATCTTTGATTCTCATTTTAGTTAAAAATCTCCCTGATGCCAAAAATAGCCCCACAAAACAAAACAAAAAAACTCCCTGATATAAAGTGCAGTTTTCCCTAAAAAGATAGGCCTGTCCCTTAATATTCAGTCTGTAATCCAGGTCTTTGGAGAATTAGAAACAACAGTCTTTGTCTTACAAATCTCCACAAAACCAGAAATACAACTCTAGAAATAAATCAAAGCCCACCTATCTTTACTAATCTCAGAAACTTGCTTATTCTTCTCAAAATATTTGTGGGTATTATAAAAGATCAGGATAAGGGAACAAAATCATCCTGTTTAAGGCAGGGGGAGGGAGATAGATTTTAAATAGGAATTACCCTGAAACCCTAGGGGAAATCTTGTTTTTATTTTTACATTCTTTCTCTGTCCCTTGAAATTATAAACCTTGTCTTTGAAATGTAAACATAGCCCACAATTACCTGAGACTAAAGGAAGAAAAAAGGGTAGGAAGGGGCCTTTTTAAAGTATAAACTGCTGAAAGGGCTCTTGTGCCCAGACTCTAGCACCTCTGATAAGGGGCAGGTGTGTACAAACATGCACCCTGGAAAAAACGTAGATGTTCTCTCTGTGCCTTAGGATATACATTTTCTACACACACCCCCTTCCCCATTTTCTCTAGGACCTAAGAGCCATTCCTCGAAATGCAAAATTTAGGGAGAAGTTGTTCATTAGAAAGGAAAAAAAAAAAGTATTTGAAAATGGGACCTGAAATGCCCCTCCACAAATAAAAACAAAAGCTCTAAGATTTGTTTGCATTGTGCCTCAGTATTTGTATGTGTGTCCATGTTCGTTGTAAATGTGACTTTTCTCTACCTCCAGATGGTGTTGCTAAAATTAATTTGTAGAAGTTGTATGTAGTTGGTTTCAAGGCAAGTTTACTGGTAAAGATTGGGCATTCTAAAATTCAGAAAGATAAAAACGTAAGTGTTTTTCAAATTCATGTGACCTGGGAAACTACTCAGCATTAAAGCTAATGGAAGGCTGTGGGTTTAATTAAAATACACGTTTTTTAGAGTTATCAGCTTTAATTAAATTATAAAACTTTTATTCTGCATATGTTTACTGAAGGTTAAATAAGTTCATGTTTTGCAAAATTTGTCAGGAAAAAATTTAGAATAATGTTTACTCTGTTTAATGTCCAATAGATTTGTGGGTAGTCTATAAACATAATTGAGAACAAGTAAATAAAAAGGTTTGTAGGTAAACTTTCAAATAGCTTCTAAAATCTTTGGTAATCTGAAACTAAAGTTTTACTAAGTTAACTGGTGAGTACGGTTACATTCATCAAATACTATATCCTTTCCAAATAAAATAATGAAACATTAAATCGTGAACATAAGTTTATCTACTTTGGTCTTTCTACAGAAAACCTCAAGACAAATCTGTTAGTACAATCTTTCAATATAGCATAAAACAGGTTTACTATGAAAAAGCCTATGTTTCTAGAAGTTAGGAATATATCGATAAATTTGCCAATCTAAAGAATTCTGATGAAACACTGTTCACAATTATTTTACTGCTAGTTTTTACTAGAAAATAAAGTTTCCAAGTATGAAGAATTCTAATAAATGTAATTAGGATTACCGAAAATAAGAACTCTATACAAGGAAAGTAAGATACAGGTTTTTGGTAAGAAAGTATGAGGAATATGTATATATTTTTTTGACGGGGTAAAATTTTTTTTGTCCTAAAATGAGACTGATTTATTAGAGAGGGAAAACTGAGAACAAAATCTGAATGTAAAAATGTAGAAGGTTTATGGAGAAAGAATCTTTGGAAAGAAATCTTATATATGATCAGTATTGGCTAAGATTAGGATAAATTTAAGTAAATGCAGTGGTTTTTTTTTTTTTAAAAGATTTATTTGAAAGAGTGCGCAGGGAGAAGCGGGGAGGGGCAGTGAGAATCTAAAGCCAACTCCATGCTGAGCCTGGAGCCTGACGTGGGACTCAATCTCATGACCCTGAGATCACAACCTGAGCTGAAATGGAGTTGGGCACTTAACCAACTGTGCCACCCAGGCGCCCCTTGAGTAAATGAGTTTTAACATCAGAAGTACACTGGTATAAAAACTGTTTTTGTTAAAAGGACAAAGTTTCCTTGAACTATCAATATGCTTTTAAGATACTACAAACAAATAATTTTCTTTACGCTTTAAATTATCTGCCAAAAAGATTTTTTCTAAAACTTCCCGTTCATCAGGTCTTTGATTACTTAAAAAAAAAAGGGTCTTAATATTAAAAGAGCTAAATTTTGCTTACAACTATGTAAACTTCTGTCTTTGCCTTTGATGTCTTTTATTGTTACTTTGGTTAAATGGATAATTGTTTCATAGTGATTCATAATCGATTTAATGACCAAACCTCTTAATATTTTGACTTGCTTCCCAAATTAAATTCTAAAAGTCTTCTGACCATAGTGTAAGGTATTCCAAAGGGCCTAAGGAACATTTCAAAAATTTCATGAGAAATTAAAATGTGTTCTAAAAATCATATAAAAGCTTCTTAAAAATGTGCTTCAGTGAGACTCATGGAGTAAAAAAGTTGAGTACAGGTTTCTGATAACCTTAAGATCATAAAACTGAACTGGGTAAAAAAAAAAAAAAAATTTCCAGAAGTAGTGAAAAAACTGGATTCAAGCAAAACAAGAATTAAAACATGGGACTGAATAAGGAGGATAACTATAATTTTTATGTTTGAAACATTGCAGACTTAAATCTGGAAAAAACAAGGTTGGGTTTTGGGGGTTTTTTTCAATTTTATTAGGTTATGTTAATCACCATACATTACATCATTAGTTTTTGATGTAGTGTTCCATGATTCACTGTTTGTGCATAACACCCAGTGCTCCATGCAGAACGTGCCCTCTTTAATACCCATCACCAGGCTGACCCATCCCCCCACCCCCTCCCCTCTAGAACCCTCAGTTTGTTTTTCAGAGTCCATGGTGTCTCATGGTTCGTCTCCCCCTCCGATTTCCCCCCTTCATTTTTCCCTTCCTACTATCTTCTTTTTTTCTTAATATATAATGTAATATTTGTTTCAGAGGCACAGGTCTGTGATTCTACAGTCTTACACAGTTCATAGCACTCACCATAGCGCATACCCTCCCCAATGTCCATCACCCAGCCACCCCATCCCTCCTACCCCCCACCACTCCAGCAACCCTGTTTGTTTCCTGAGATTAAGAATTCCTCATATCAGTGAGATCATATGATACATGTCTTTCTCTGATTGACTTATTTCACTTAGCATAATACCCTCTAGTCCCAACCACATTGCTTTTTTTGGGTTTTTTTTAAGATTTTATTTATTTGACAGGGAACACAAGCAGGGGAATGGGAGAGGGAGAAGCAGGCTTCCCACCAAGCAGGGAGCCCGATGCGGGGCTCGATCCCAGGACTCTGGGATCATGACCTGAGCCTAAGGCAGATGCTTAACTAACTGAGCCACCCAGGGGCCCCAGTTGTGTTTTTTTTTTAAGAACTCCTGTTAAGCTGACTTACAGCAATTTGATTAAAATCTACCTTTCTGAATAAATTGAAATGTTTTTTTCGGCCTACCTAAACCCTCCAGAATTCAGAAACTGAATATTATATTTTTATGGCAATATATTTGTATAAGTTCAATAAGAATCTGTTCTCCTTGTGACAGGATGCAATTGAAAACTTACTACCAAAGCTTTAATTGCAGTGTCATATTTGAGAGAGACCTGTGTAGACTCAGATAGGACCAGACAGCTTTAAGAAACTAAGGTTGACTTTATGAAACCAGTAAATCCCCTTGGAAATATCAGCCTGATGCCTTACTACAGGGTTCCCAGCAGACTTAGTAGTTTCCAACTGCCTTAGATAGTCAGTTCTTAGCAGGTGCAAGAACCTCAGGATATATGAGGGACCTTGAGAAGAGAGGGATTTATCCAAATCTATAGGTATTGAGGGTGAAGTCCGATGGCAAGTATTTGGCTTGGTTTTTGGCCTTGAGAGGCTATTAAAGTTCAATCTAGAGATTCCTTATGAAAAGTTCCTGCAAAGCAGGTTTTTAAGAGCCTATATGATTAATTGCTATTGCTGCACTTACTTAAATAATCAGGCAAAGTGGTTTTTTTTGAAACGACTTATTTTGCAAACTTTTTTTGGTACAAATGAGGTGATTTAGGGACAAAGTGTAACACACCTTTTGTAGGTATTTTAGTACGGATTCTTATAAACTAGACTAGATCCTAATTTCTAGTGTCCTCCAATGCCTGTCAACAACTCTCAGAACTAACATTTCAAACTTTTCTCCCACATTTCTGACTTGGAATCATCTGAGAACTAAAATGGCCCTTTTTCCGGAAGCCCTGCAAGATGAGTATAAACAATATAATAGAAACTTCAGAGAAATCACAATAACTCTGTATACGCCATCTTGGGGCCTGTTGTTCTGTGGACCACACAAGGGTCACCAGAGACCTTGAACTATAAAGGAGAAAGATCAGATTGCCACTGCCTGCCCTCACTCTCTGAAGATTCTTCAAGCTTGACATCTACAAATCTTTTCGACTGGCTACCCTCAGAATTCAAACTTGTTAATAATTTGATATAATCATTAAGCATTGTTTATTTCCATAGAAATGCATCTTATTTAATACCTGATTGCTTGAATCATAGGCCTAACTTTGAAAACCTACCTGCATCACTGCCTCCTGAAATGAGATGAATGAAACTGACCTATTGTCAAGACTGAGACTGTTTCATCTTATTGAACCAATCTACTAGTTTAACTCTTAATATGGAAAACTTTAGGGAAGTTTCAGAGGAGGAAACTATAGCGGCTAAAGACAGGCCAACCCAAGATGGGCCACTTTGACATGGAGCTTATTTTGAGCTTAAAGGCAATCAGGACCCTGCTGGCTCAAGAGAAATTTTGTATCCCTTAACTCCATTGAAGAATCCACATTGGGGGTCTTTCCCAGAATGACGGTTATTGCCAGAAATAAAATTTATCTGAGTGACCCATCTGCATGGCAGGACAAATCCCATTGGCTCTTATTTCCTGGAAATTGTGTTCCTTCCCTTCGAAATCTCATGACCCTTCCCCCCCCCCCTTCTCTTTAGTTCAGGATGACCTATATACCTCATTTTGCCTGACTGTCTTTGGAATTTCCATGTCTGTGGATTCCCTGTATGTATTAAATTTTATTTTCTCCTGTTAATCTCTCTCCTACCAATTTGATTCTTAGTCCAGCAAGAAGGACCCTGAAGGGGATAAATTCTGACAACAAAAGAGAATCTTACATTTTTGCCGGTTAAGTTTTCCATCCCTCTAGGGATAGGGACCAAGCTATTAATTCAAGCATTTCATAAGTATGACTTCTCTGGCACCAATCCAACAGTTAAGTTTGCGGAATCAAAGTTTTTGCAGGGTAGGGACAGAAGGGTATAAGGCTTGACCATCAGTAATGAGGGTCACAAGAAAAAATAAAACCTTAACCCAGGACTAAAATCATTCCTAATAATAGAGGCTATTGTAAGACGAACTTGGAAAAAAAGCTGTTGGCTAGTATGAGTTCTAGGCAGAATAGAGCAACTAAAATATTAGATTGAGTCCAGAGGCCAAATACCCAATATGAAAGTAGTTAGTTTTTCTGATACTATAGGGGTTTATCAATTAAGGAAGCCTAATGTATGTAATATAGCAAAAAGTGTTAGGATACTTATTAGAACAACTCAAATACTTCAGTCCTTCATGACTAATTTCCCTAAGAATCTTGGATGTGCTAGGTGCCTGGGTGGCTCAGTTGGTTGAGCGACTGCCTTCAGCTCAGGTCATGATCCTGGAGTCTCAGGATTGAGTCCCGCATCGGGCTTCCTGCTCAGCAGGGAGTCTGCTGCTCCTTCTGACCCTCCCCCCTCTCATGTGCTCTCTCTTTCTCTTTCTCTCTCTCAAATAAAATCTTTAAAAAAAAAAAAAATCTTAGATGTGCTCTCCAAGTTAAAATGTCAAGCGTAAACCCATTCTTGGTATTCTTTATTTCAGGCAAAGAGTTCTACAAGAAGGAGTATAAGGATATATGTCACAAACTGTCTTATTTCTTCACAGAACAGCTGACAAAAAGAGCTTTCCCAGTAAGATGATTAGGAAAAAGGTTGTAAAGACAGTAAGTTATTGGTTTAAAAAAACAACAACAACATGGAAATACACAAGCCTGGTCCAATGTGTTGGGAAAGTTGTCTACCCAGATGTCCTCTGCTTCAACTCTGGGTCAGTTTGAGTCTGCAATAGGTTCTGGGGTCCAGTGTGTGGCTGGAGCTTTCTTTAAATGAGAAACATGGATCCAAGAATCAATGCCTTTGAGTTTAGCTGCATAAGGGTTAAGCATCCCTGGTAGGGTCCTTTCCATTAGGGTTCTAGGGCAACTTTGTGGTGCTGCCTTTTCCAGTAGACAAAATCTCCAGGTTGCAGATAACAGTGGGGAGGATGTTTTCATCTTCTAGGAGCATGCTATGAAAAGATTTTTCTACAGAGCATACATCTTCTAGGAGCATGCTATGAAAAGATTTTTCTACAGAGCGTATGTATGGAGCGAAATATTCCTCCTTTACCCTTCAAGGTCTTCTGGCTAGACAACAAATCAAATTTATATGAGCCAGATTAACAGGAGAAAAAAAGTTTTACTGTGTACACACGGATGCCAAATTATGAAACTGAGACCTAAAGAAATGACCAAGGAGGTAGTTTTTATACTTTTTAGACAAAGAGATAGTCTATGAAGAATTGACAGGACAAAGAATTTAATGCTGGGAGCTTCAATTGGTAAGAAATTCTAAACAGAATTTGGGCTGTGGTAGTAAATTAGTAAAAAGTAACAAGGGTTGCTTCTACAGCCTTCTGGGCCCTGAATTTCCTGCCTTTGGTGATAAGGCTGTATCTTTACCTCCTAGTATAGGGAGGCTATCTTTCATATGGGAGAGTTATTTTCTCTTTTCAGGGGGTATAGAGAAGGGTCTGGTGTCCTTCTTGAACAGGCTATCTCCTACATAACTTTTACTTCAAATAATAGACCAAAGTGGCACATCTTGGGTGGCTTGCCTTTGGCTCCCCCTTCCCTGGAAGTTTCACATGTTAAAAGATGGGTTGGTAGGTGGTTCTGTCTCAACAAACCAGTCTCTTAGTTCTGACAATAGGTCAGAAGTGGTGATGCAAGTGTGTTCTCAAATTTAAGCCTATGGTTCAAATAATCAGGTATTATATAAAAGGTATTTCTATGGAAACTAAAAATGGTTAATATTGTCTCAAATTTTAAAACAAGTTTTGGGATTCTGAGGAGAGCCAATCAAGAGGATTTTTTAGATGTCTGGCTTGAAACATCTTCAGATAGATTTGGATGAATTTTTTTCTCAAGTTCCCCCAAATATTGAGGTTCTTGTACCTGCTAAGAAGTGGCCTTCTTTTCACATCTCGTAAGGTTCCTGGGAACCCTGTGTAGGGACCAAGGGCAGGCCACCTCAAGATGGCCACTTTGGCATGAACATTATTTTGAGTTAAAAGCAACTCAAACCCAGCAGATTCTGGAAGAGCTATTTACCTACCCCCACCCCCAACTGTCTGCATGTACCAGGAGGAGAGCTATTAACAGAGATTCCTCTTTACTTAAGAAACTTCTCTGCATAATAGAGTACCTTTGTTTTCCCAACATCTCCTTTCATGTTCCTGATAATGGTCTACTCGCCTTTGTATCCTAGACCCCTCCCCTTTCCTTAGCTCATAGAAGCGTCATGTTGCCTTGCTGTCTTTGGAATTTCCATGTCTGTGTGGATTCCCCATAGTACGCTATCAGATTTGATTTTCTCCTGTTAATCTGTCTCATGTCAATTTGATTCTTAGTCCAGTTAGAAGAACCTTGAAGGATAAAGGAAGTAGTTCTTCCGCAACACGGGTAAGCAAGGTATAAGGCAGTTTTTCCAAGGGACTTTATTGACCCCATACAGTCATCCTTAGTTCCTAGAAACTGTTTGGTCAGGTCAGAGTCTATACATACCTCCTCAAAATGACATTCCAGTCAAAGCCTTGGTAATATAACCAATGTTTTCAGTTGTGTCTGGTCATAAGGAGAATAGATTCTTATTGAACTTATGCAAATATACTGTCATGAAAATAAAAGAATATTCACTTAGAGTTTCATTCCAGAGGGGTCAAGTGGGGAGAAAAGGATAAATGTTTGAATTTATTCACAAAGGTATATTTTATCAAATTGCTGTAAGTCAGAATTAGCTTAAGAGAAAAAGTTTTCTTAAATCTGGAAAAACAAAGATGAAAAATATCAGCAATATCTCAAACAAAAAAATCATCCTCCTCGATTCATTTAGTCTCATGTTACTAATTGTTTTTCTGCTTGAATTTGGTTCTTCCACTAGTTCCAGAAATCTTACCTACTTTAGTTGTATGATCTTAAGGTTATCACAAACTTGCATTCAGAGTTCTTTCCGTAAGTTCAGCTGAAGTTGAAACATATTTGCAGGAAGGTTTTGTAAAGCATCTCAATAAAAGCATAACCATCTATAAATGATAAAAGACTAAAAATGGCCATAGTTAAAGATCTGGTTAGAATTCATCACAATGCCATTGATAAAGAAATTTGGTTATTTCAGTGACACAACTTTCAAGATAGTAATACACCAGGACCTATCCAGATTGCTAGGAGTTTCATAAAATTTTTAGAATGTTGATTTTAATATACTTATGCAAATATAAAGTAAGAGGGTTTAGTATCACTTATTTGACAATGCTTCCCATGTACTTTAACATAACAAATAAGCATAATTATTTTAATATCTATTATGAGAAGCAAAACCTTTGAAATATTCAAGCAACCTTCTGGAATAGTTCAGTTACATTGCCATCAAAAGGCTTTATTTTAGAATTTGATTTTGGAACATTTATTTTCAAAATTAAAAGGCTTGAACATTTGATTAAATCAGACCACAGATCCATCATGGAAAAAAAATTTAACCGAAGTGACAGCCAAGTTTTTAAAGGCAAAAACAGAAGGGTTAAATAGTTGTGAATAAAAATCCGCTCTTTTAGTATTAAGAAGACTCAGGGTTGGGGCGCCTGGGTGGCTCAGTCATTAAGCGTCTGCCTTCTGCTCAGGTCATGATCTCTACATCGGGCTCCCTGCTCGGCGGGAAGCCTGCTTCTTCCTCTCGCACTCCCCTTGCTTGTGTTCCCTCTCTCGCTGTGTCTCTGTCAAATAAATAAATCTTTAAAAATAAAAAAAAAACACTCAGTGTTTTTGTTGTTTGTTTTCTGAATAATCAAAGGTCTTATAAAGACAAAGCGTAAAATCTTTGTTTTCTAGGCAGATTATATTAAAGGTGAAGAAAAAATTTGTTCATAATTCCTTATAAACTGAAAACAACAAAAGCTTTTTCCTTTTAAAGAAAAAAAAATTCTAATTTTGCACCAGTGTACTTTTGTATTAAGTTTCTTAATTCCAGTATAGTTAACATATAGTGTTATATTAGTTTCAGGTACACAATATAGTGATTCAACCCTTCCATACAACAACCGGTGCTCATCACAAGTGCACTCCTTAATTCCCGTCACCTATTTCACCCATCCCCGCACCCACCTCCCCTCTGGTAACCATCAGTTCTCTATAGTTAAGAGTCTGTTTCTTGGTTTATCTCTTTTTTCCCTAACCCATTCACTTGTTTCTTAAATTCCGCATTAAGTGAAATTGTATGGTATTTGCCTTTCTCTTACTTATTTCAATTAACATTATGCTCTCTAGCTCCATCCATGTCATTGCAAACGCAAGATTTCATTCTTTTTATGGTTGAATAATATTCCATTGTATATCTATACCACATCTTCTTTATCCATTAATCAATTGATGGATACTCGTGCTGCTTCCATAATTTAGCTATTGTATATAATGCTGCAATAAATAGATGGGTGCACTTATCCTTTTGAATAAATGTTTTTGTATTCTTTGGGTAAATACCCAGTAGTACAATACAGGGTCATAGGGTAATTCTATTTTTAATTTTCTGAGGAACCTCCATACTCTTTCCAATAGGGGCTGTACCAGTTTGCATCCCACCAACAGTGCAGAGGGGTTTCTTTTTAGCCACATCCTTGCCAACACTTGTTTGTGCTGTTGATTTTAACCATTCTGACAGGTGTAAGGTGATATCTTGTGGTTTTGATTTGCATTTCTGTGATGATGAGTGATGTTGAGCATCTTTTCATGTGTCTGTTGGCCAACTGTAGGTCTTTGTAGAAATGTCTGTTCATGTCATCTTCCCCATTTTTAAATTGGATAATTTGGTTTTTGAGTGTTGTATAAGTTCCTTATGTAGTTAGGATACTAACCCTTTATCAGATATGTCATTTGCAAATAGCTTCTCATATTCAGTAAGTTGTCTTTTAGTTTTGTTGTTTCCCTCACTCTGAAGTCTTTTTTTTTTTTTTAAGATTTTATTTATTTATTTGAGACAGAGAGAATGAGAGAGACAGAGAGCACATGAGAGGGGGGAGGGTCAGAGGGAGAAGCAGGCTCTCCGCCGAGCAGGGAGCCCGATGCGGGACTCGATCCAGGGACTCCAGGATCATGACCTGAGCCGAAGGCAGTCGCTTAACCAACTGAGCCACCCAGGCGCCCCGACTCTGAAGTCTTTTATTTTGATGTCCCAATAATTATTTTGCTTTTATTCCCTTGTCTGAGGAGATGTATCTAGAAAAATGTTGCTATAGCCAATGTCAGAGAAATTACTGCCTGTGCTCTCTTCTAGGATTGTTATGGCTTCAGGTCTCACATTAAGTCCATTTTAATTTTTTGTGTGTGTATGGTGTAAGAAAGTGGCCCAGTTTCATTCTTTTGCATGTAGCTGTCCAGTTTTCCTGACACCACTTGTGAAGAGACCATCTTTTTCCCATTGCATATTTTTGCCTCTTTTATTGAATATTAATTGGCCATATAATTGTGGGTTTGTTTCTGGGCTTTCTACCCAGTTCTATTGATCTCTGTGTCTATTTTTGTTCTAGTACCATATTGTTTTGATTACTATAGCATTGTACTATAACTTGAAATCTGGAATTGTGATACCTCCAGGTTTGCTTTTCTTTTTCAAGATTGTTTTGGCTATCTGAGGCCATTTGTGTTTCCATACAAATTTTAGGATTACTTGTACTAGTTCTGTAAAAAATATTGTTGTATTTTGATAAGGATTGTATTTTAAATCTGTAGATTGCTTTGGGTAGCATGGACATTTCAAAAATATTGTTTTTTTCAGTCCATGAACATGGAATATCTTTCTGTTTGTGTTATCTTCAATTTCTCTCGTGTTTTACAGTTTTCAAAGTACAGGTCTTTCACCACAGTTAAGTTGATTCCTAGGTATTTAAATATTTTTGGTGCAATTATAAATGAGATTTCTTAATTTCTCTTTCTGTTGCTCCATTAGTGCAGAGAAATGCAACAGTTTTCTGTACATTGATTTTGTATCCAGTGACATTACTCATTTATCAGTTTTAGTAGTTTTTTGGTGGAGTCTTCAGGGTTTTCTATATATAGTATTATGTCATCTGCAATAGTGAATGTTTTACCTCTTCCTTACCAATTTGGATACCTTTTATTTATTTTTGTTATCTGATTGTTGTGTAGTATTCTCTTGAATAAAAGTGGTGAGAGTGGACATCCTTGTCTTGGTCTGACCTTAGGGGAAATCACTCAGTATTTCACCATTGAGTGTGATGTTAGCTGTGGATTTTTCATGTATGGCCTTTATTAGGTTGATGTATATTCCATCTAAACCTACTTTGTTGAGGGTTTTGATCATGAGTGGATGTTGTACTTTGTCAAGTGCTTTTTCTGCCTCTACTGAAATGATCATGGGGATCTCATCCTTTCTCTTACTGATGTATCACATTGATTGATTTGTGAATATTGAACAACCATTGCATCCTGGGAATAAATCTCACTTGATTGTGGTAAATGATTTTTTTAAAATATTGGATTCAATTGGCTAATTGTTGAGGATTTTTGCATTTATGTCCATCAGAGATATCAGCCTGTAGTTCTCTTTTTTTTGTGACGTGTTTATCTGGTTTTGGTATCAGGGTAATGCTTGTCTCATAGAATGAATTTGGAAGTTTTACTTCCTTTTCTATTTTTTGGATTAGTTTGATAAGAATAAGTATTAACTCTTTCTAAAATGTTTGGTAGAATTCGCCTGTGAAGCTTTCTGTGCCTGAAATTTTGTTTGTTGGGAATTTTTTGATTACTGATTTAATTTCATTAGTGGTAATCTGTCCAAATTTTTTATTTCTTCCTGCTTCAGTTTTGGTAGGTTATATGTTTCTAGGAATTTGTCCATTTATTCTAGGTTGTCCAAATTTCGTTGGCATAATATTCTCTTATGATTGTATTTCTGGTGTTGGTTGTTTCTCCTCTCTCATTTCTGATTTTGTTCTTTGCATTCTCTATTTTGATGAGCCTGGCTAGAGCTTTATTAATTTCATTAATCTCAGAGAAACAGCTCCTGGTTTAACTGATCTGCCCTATTGGTTTTTTTTTATTTTTATTTTTTTAATTAACATAATATATTATTTGTTTCAGAGGTACAGGTCTGTGATTCATCAGTCTTACACAATTCACAGCACTCACCATAGCACATACGTATTGTTTTTTTAGTTTCTATTTCATTTATTTCTGCTCTAATTCTTATTTCCTTCCTTCCACTGGTTTGGGGTTTTCTTTGTTGTTCTTTTTGTAGCTCCTTTAGGTGTAAGGTTAAGTTGTTTATTTGCCATTTTTCTTGAGGCTTGAGGTAGGTCTGTATTGCTATGAATTTCCCTCTTAGAACTGCTTTTGCTGCATCCCAAAGATTTTGGACCATTGTGTTTTCATTTTCTTTTGTCTCCATGTATTTTATTTTTTGTTTGATTTCTTGGTTGACTCATTCATTGTTTAGTAGCATGTTATTTAACTTCCATGTATTTGTGCTCTTTCTAGATTTTTTCTTGTGGTTGATTTCTAGTTTCACAATGTTGGAGTCAGAAAAGACACATGAGGGGCGCCTGGGTGGCTCAGTCGTTAAGCGTCTGCCTTCAGCTCAGGTCATGATCCCAGAGTCCTGGGATTGAGCCCCATGTCGGGCTCCCTGCTCAGCGGGAAGCCTGTTTCTCCCTCTCCCACTCCCCCTGCTTGTGTTCCCTCTCTCCCTGTGTCTCTCTCTGTCAAATAAAATCTTAAAAAAAAAAAAGACGCATGAATGACAACAATCTTTTTGAAATTTGTTGACATTTGTTTTGTGGCCTAATATGTGATCTATTCTGGAGAATACTCTATGTGCACTTGAAGAATGTGTATTTTTTTTTTTTAAAGATTTTATTTATTTATTTGACAGAGTCACAGCGAGAGAGGGAACACAATCAGGGGGAGTGGGAGAGAGAGAAGCAGGCTTCCCGCTGAGCAGGGAGCCTGATGTGGGGCTCGATCCCAGGACCCTGGGACCATGACCTGAGCCGAAGGCAGATGCTTAACGACTGAGCCACCCAGGTGCCCCGAAGAATGTGTATTCTGTTTTAGGATGGAATGTTTTGACTATATCTGTTAAATCCATCTGTTCCGATGTGTCTTTCAAAGCACTATTTCCTTTTTTAAAAAATGTTTATTTAAATTGTAGTTAACATACACTGCATTTTTGGTTTTAGGAGTAGAATTTAGTGATTCATCACTTATATACAACACCCAGTGCTCATCATAATAAGTGCCCTCCTTAATGCCCATCTAGCCCATGCCCTACCCATTTCCCTCTACCAATCCTGTTTGTTCTCTATTGTTAAGAGTCTCTTATGGTTTGTGTCCCTCTCTTTTTTCACCCCTTCCATATGTTCATCCCTTTCATTTCTTAAATTCCACACATGAGTGAAATCATATGGTATTTGTCCTCTTTCTTTGCTGAGCATAAAATACTCTAGCTCCATTCACATTGTTGCAAATGGCAAGATTTCATTCTTTTTGATGGCTGAGTAATATTCCTGTGTGTGTGTGTTTGTGCATGCGTGCGCACGTGTGCCTCTTCTTTATTCACTCATTGGTTGATGGACATTTGGCAAAGTCAGTTTCCTTGTTGATTTTCTGTTTGGATGATCTGTCCATCAATGTAAGTGGGGTGTTAAAGTTCCCTATTATTATGTTACCATCCGTTATTTCCTTTGTGTTTGTTATTAACTTTAAGTATTTTGGTGCTCCCATATTGGGTACATAAAGATTTAAAATTGTTATATCTTTTTGTTGGATTGTCCCCTTTGCTAGTATATATTGTCCTTTGTCTCTTGTTCCAGTCTTTATTTTAAAGTCTATTTTGTCTAAGTATTGCTACTCCACTTTTTTTGACATTCATTTGCATGATAGGTATTTCTCCATCCCCTCACTTTTGATCTGCATGTGTCTTTAGGTTGAAATGTGTCTCCTGTATTCAGCATGTAGATGGTTATTGTTTTTTTATCCATTCTTTCACCCTATGACTTTTGATCAGAGCCTTTAGTCCATTTGCATGCAAAGTTATTATTGATGGGAATGTATTTATTGCAAATTTGTTACTTGTTTTACAGTTGTTTTTGTAGTTTTTCCTCCATTCCTTCCTTCTCTTGCTCTCTTCTCTCATGATTAGTTGGCTTTCTTTAGTGACATACCTTGATTCTTTTCCCTTTATTTTTTGCATATCTTTTACTGGTTTTAGATTTGTAGTTATCATTTGGCTTGTATATAACATCTTGTGTATATAGCACTCTATATTGAGTTGATGGTCATTTAAGTTTGAACCCATTCTTTCTCCTCCCTATATTTTAGGTATATAGTGTCATACTTACATCCTTTTATTTATCAGTCCCTTGACTGATTTTTACAGATAGACTTTTTACTACTTCTGTGCTTCCTACTTTCCCTATCCTTGCTTATAGTCTTTCCTTTACACTCTGAGTCCCCTTTAATATTTCTTGTAGGGTTATGTTTATTTAAGTGATGAATTCCTTTAACTTTTGTCCAGGAAACTCTTTATCTTTCTTATTCTGAACGTTAACGTTAACTTTGCTAGATAGAAAATTCTTGGCTACGGATTTTTTTCCCTTTCAGCACTTTGAATTATATCATGCCATTCTCTTCTGGGCAGCAAATATTTTTTTCTGAAAAATCAGCTGATAGCCTTATGGGGTTTCCCCTTGTATGTAACTGTTTTCTTTTCTCTTGTGGCTTTAAATTCTTTTTATTGCTACTTTTTGCCATCTTAATTACTACGTGTTTTGTTGTGGACTTCCTTGGGTTGATTTTGTCAGAGGCTCTCTGTGCCTCCTGGATCTGGATTTCTGTGTCCTTCCCCAGATTTGGGAAGTTTTCAGTTATTATTTCTTCAAATAAATCTTCTGCCTCCTCTTCTTTCTCTTCTCCTTCTGGGATCCCTATAATGTGAATGTCATTATGCTTGATGGGTTGCTGAGTTCCCTGAGTCTTTTCTCATCTTGCATATTTGTTTTCCTCTTACCTGCTCAGCTTGATTACTTCCCATCACTTTGTCCTCCAGGTCACAGATTCATTCTTCAGCTTTGTCTAGTCTACTACTTATTCCATCTAGTGTATTTCTAATTTCATTTACTGTGTTTTTCATCTCTGATTAGTTCTTTTTTTTTTATCTCATTAGGAGTCTCACTGATGTTCTCTGCTCTTAAATCCAGTTGAGTGTCTTTATGATCATTACTTTAAATTCACTATCAAGCATATTACTTTATCTACATTTCCCTTAGGTCTCTTGCTTTGCTTTTTTTCCTGTTCTTTCATTTGGGACATATTCCTCTGTCTCCTCATTTTGTCTAAATCTCTGTCTGTTTTGTGTGTTACAAAAGACGGTTTGTCTCCTGCTCTTGAAAGTATGGCCCTGTAGTGCCCTGCCATGCAGTGTCCCCTGTTCACCAGAACGTGGTACTTCAGGAATGTCTCCTATGTGTGAGTTGTGAACCCTGCTTTTGTGGCTGAGCCACTTTTTCCTTTAGTCATCTGCAGTGGGGTTCTCTTTTATGTTTATTTAAGTAATCTTTAGAGTCAACATGGCCCTTGAACTCATGACCCTGTGTTCAAGAGTCATAAGCTCTATTGACTGAGCCAGCCAGGCACCCTTGCACTGGGTGTCTTTGCCTGTTGTGGGCCGTGTTTAGTCCCTGTGGTGTTAGTGGGCTAGTCTCAGGACATCTTGGGCTTGAGCTGAGCCAGACTAGGCATTTTCCAGAGATACAGTAGTGTGGAACTACAAGGTACTTTCCCTGTGTTATCCCCTGAGAAGGCTTTGTTGGTTAGTGGGGCCTGCATTCAGACCAGTTGTCTGCCTCCAGCCCAGTGCTGGTATGTGTGGTTATCTTTCCCTGTGTCTGGGGCAGGAGTCACTTTGCGGTGGTAATGGCCACGGTAGGGGCTACTTAAACACTGCCAGGCCTGTGGCACTGCCCTGTATGGGCTCTGGCCTACGGGGTATTGGAAAGGATGGACCTGCTGAAGCTCAGCAGAGGGCAGAAGGTGAAGTAGTGTGGCAGTGGTAGTGCTATGAAGGTAGGTTGTTAGTCCCATAGGTGGCCATGTGTTTACCTTGGGTGGTGAGAAAGGGAAATGGTTCCTGCCAATTCCTTTGCTCCTGGAGAAATTTCACAAGGATTTCTGTCCAAATAAATCTTCTCATATGCCCCAGGTGGGGACTCCTTTTCCTGTCACCCACTTGCTCTCCCAGAGCCAAGCCCACGGATTTTTTTTAATTCCAGGTTTTAAGTACTGCTGCTTTTAAGAACTCATGAAATTCAGCTCCTCTGGTCTCAAAGCCATGTTATGGGGATTCGTCTTTCCCATGCAGGCTCCCCAGTGTGGGGGTCTGTTTCTCTGTCTCCTCCATGTAGGCAGAGTCCCTCCCTCCTTTTGGAGAGCCCCATGTGTGTGTTTAATTTCAGATCATTTCTCCACCCTTCCTACCCTCTTTGATGTGGCCTCTTCTCTATAGCTAGTTGTGGGATTTGTTCTGCTAGTCTTTGGGTTGTATAGTTGTATCTGTGGGATAAGGTGAGGCTAGGTTCCTCCTACTCTGCCATGATCCCCAGAAGTTGTACCAGTGTGCTTTTAATATTAAAACTCATTCTTAAACAAATTTACTTTAATCTTAGCCAGTACTGACCATGTATAAAATTGCATTCCAAAAGTTCCTTTTCTATAAGCATTCTATAACTTTTTTACATTCAGATTTTGTCCTATGTTTAGCCTCACTGTAGGACAAAAAAAAATTGGTTTTTCCTCAACAAAAATGTATTTCCATTTCACATACTTTATTGTATCAAAAACATACATCTTTTCTTGCATACAATTGTTCCCATATTTTTAGCAGCTTCAACCTCATATAATAATTAGAATTCTTAATTCCTTGAAGCTTTAACTTCTAGGAAAATGAATAGTAGTAACTGTGTTGTCTGTTTCAGCAGTTTTTTTTTTGGATTGGCAAGTTTATGAATATATTTCATAACTTTTAGAAACCTGTTTCTTCATAGTACAATCTTTTTAATAAAGCACAAAACATGTTTACTAATGGACCCAAATTTAGTTTCTCTGTAATAAGGAAGCCAAAGGTAGATAAACCTATGTTAAGTATTTACGGTTTATTATTTATCTTATTTGGTAGTGACCTAGATATTCAATGAATTCAACCTAATTCAGCCTAATTCATCACTTAGCAAAATTTCAGGATTTTAGTTTACCAAAACAATTTGGGAAAGCTGTTTTAAAATTTTACCTAGGGGCACCTGGGTGGCTCAGTCGTTTAAGTGTGTGACTCTTGATTTTGGCTCAGGTCATGATCTCAGGGCCATGGGATCAAGGCCCACGTTGGACTCTGCACTGGGCATGGCACATGCTTAGATTCTCTCTCTCCCTCTCCCTCTACACCATCCCCTACCTGTGTGTGCTGCATACTGGCAGGTGTTCTTTCTCTCTCTCTCTCTCAAAAAAGAATTACCTAAAAACTTACTACATCTGTTTGATTTACTTGTTCTTAAGGATTATGCTTAGATTATCCATCAAATCTCAAAACTTTGAGACATCAAAGTCAATCATTTTCCCATGCTAGTATTTCTTTTAAACATTTTGTAATAGACATAATAGTAACTTTAAGTAAACCCAGGCAAAGTAAAGTTTTTAATTTTAAAGCTGACAACTTTGAAGAGAGGTCTATTTTAATTAAGCACACAACCTTAAATTAGCTTTAATATTGAATAATTTTTCAGAGCACATCAACTTGAAAAACATTTGGGTTAGTTTTCTGAGAGTTTTAGAATGCCTGATCCTTATTAGTGCTTGCCTTTAAATCAACTACATACAACTGTTGTATAAATTAATTTTAGCAATACCATCCAGAGGTAGAGAAAATATATTTATAACATATGTATGGGCGTACATTTAAACACACAGACATATACAAACCAAAATCTTATGTCTTCTGTTTTTACTAATATTTGTGGAGAGGGAATTACAGATCTGATTTCCAAATACGTTTTTTTCTGATAAAAAAAAAAAACTTAAAAGTCCATATTTCAAAGAATGGCTCTTAGCTTCTAGAGAAGGTAGGGGTAGAAATTTGCATTATAAAGGCATAGGGACCATATCTGAGTTTTTTCCAGGGGGACATTTTGGAACATAATGGTTTCTAATCAGAGGTGCTAGAGCCTGGGAATAAGAACATGTCTAGCAGTTTGTATTTTAAAAAGGCCTCTTCCTCTGTCCCCCTTTTTCCTTCAGTCTTGAGTGATTGTAGACTGTGTTTATATTTCAAAAACATGAAAGAATGTATAGCTATAGGCAATAGGGAAAAAATGCAAGTTTTTAAAAGAGATTTGATATAATTGCTATTAAAAATTTTTCCCCTTAAATACAAGATAATTTTGTTCTAATATCCTGATCTTTTTGTAATATCTATAAGCATTTTGAGAAGAAAAGGTGAGGTTTTGAGATTAGTGAAGAGTAGGTAGGCATAGATTTGTTTTCAGAGTTACATTTCTGATTTTGCAGAGATTTGCAAAACGAAGACTTTTTTGGTAATTTTTTTTTTTCAAAGAACTAGATTACATGTTGAATATTAAGGAATTGACTCACCATTTTTTTCCTTTGGTATAAGTGTATACCAAAGGTATACACTTTTTTTTTTTTACAATGTTCTATTAGTTTCAGGTGTACAGTATGATTCAACAAGTCCATACATCACCTGGGGCTCATCACAAGTGCACTCTTTAATTCCCATCACTTATTTAACCCATCCCCCACCACCACTGCCCCTCTGGTAACCATCAGTTTGTTCTTTATAATTAAGAGTCTGTTTCTTGGTTTGTGTCTCTGTTGCTCTTTTTCCCCTTTTGCTCATTTGTTAAATTCCACGTGGGAGTAAAATGATATGGTATTTGTCTTTCTCTGACTTATTTTGCTTAGCATAATACTCTCTAGCTCCATCCATGTTGTTGCAAATGGCAAGATTTCATTCCTTTTTGTGGTTGAATAATATTCCATTATATATCACTTCTTCCTTATCCATTCATCAATCAATGGATACTTGGGCTGCATTTATATCTTGACTATTGTAAATACTGTTGCTGTAAACATAGGGGTGCACATATCTCTTTGAATTAGTGTTTTTGTATTCTTTGGGTAAATAGCTAATAGTTCAATTGCTGGATGGTAGGGTAGTTACACTTTCAACTTTTTAGGAACCTCCATACTGTTTTCCAGAGTGGCTGTACCAGTTCATATTCCCACCAAGAGTGCATAAAGGTTCCTTTTTCTCCATATCCTCAACAACACATATTATATCTTGAAGGGTTTTATTTGTTTGTTTTGGGGTTTTTGTTTTTTTTTAAGCCATTCTGACAGGGGTGAGGTGATATCTCATTGTAGTTTTGATTTGCATTTCTCTGATGGTAAGAGATGATGAACATCTTCTCACGTGTCTGTTTGCCATCTGTATATCTCCTTTGGAGAAATGTCTCTTCATGTCTTATTCCCATTTTTTAATTGTATTATTAGTGTTGAATTGTATAAGTTCTTCATATATTTTGCGAACCCTTTATTGAATATGTCATTTACAAATCTCTTCTCCCATTCCATAGGTTGCCTTTTAGTTTTGTTGATTGTCTCCTTTGCTGTGCAAGAAGCTTTTTATTTTGATGCAGTCCCAATAGTTGATTTTTGCTTTTTTATTTTCCCTTGCCTCAGGAGACCTCTCTAGAAAAAGTTGCTATGGTCAATGTCAAAAAGGTTACTGCTTATATTCTTTTTTTAGAATTTTTATAGTTTCAGGTCTCACATTTAAGGTCTTTATTTGAATTTATTTTGTGTATGATGTAATAATGAAGTCCAATTTCTTTCTTTTGCATGTTGCTATCCAGTTTTCCCAACACCAAATATCATTTGTTGAAGAGACTGTCCTTTTCCCATTGGATATTCTTTCCTGCTTTGTCAAAGATTAATTGACCATATTGCTGTGGGTTTATTTCTGGATTTTCTATTCCATTCTGTTGAACTGTGTCTATTTTTGTGCCAGTACTGTACTGTTTTAATTACTACAGTTTTGTAATATAACTCAAGTCTGGAATTGTGATGCCTCCAGCTTTGCTTTTCTTTTTCAAAATTGCTTTGGCTATTCAGGATCTTTTGTGGTTTCATACAAATTTTATAATTGTTTGTTCTAGTTCTGTGAAAAATGCTATTGGTGTTTTGATAGGGATCGCCTTAAATGTGTAGATTGCTTTCCGTAGTATAGACATTTTAACAATATTCTTCCAATCCATGAGCATGGAATTTCTCCATTTCTTTGTGTTGTCTTCAATTTCTCTCACCAGTGTTTTATAGTTTTCAGAGCAGAGGTCTTTCACCTCTTTGGTTAGGTTTATTCCTAGGTATTCTTTTTGGTGCAGTTCTGAATGGGGTTGTTTCCTTAATTTCTTTTTCTACTGCTTCATTATTACTGTATAGAAATGTGACAATTTTCTGTACATTGATTTTTGTATCCTGCACCTTATTGAATTCATTTATCAGTTCTGGTAGTTTTTTTGGTGGAGTCTTTAGGGTTTTCTATATATAATATTATGTCCTCTGCAAACAGTGAAAGTTCTATTTCTTCCTTAACAATTTGGATATCTTTTTCTTTTTTGTTATCTGATTGCTGTGGCTAGGACTTCCAGTAATATGTTGAATAAAAGTGGTGAGAGTGCACATTTTTGTCTTGTTCCTGATCTTAGAGGAAAAGTTCTCAGTTTTTCCCCATTGAGTATGATGTTAGCTGTGGATTTTTCATATATGACCTTTATTGGGTTGATGTATGTTCCCTCAAAACCTACTTTGTTGAGGATTTTTATCATGAATGGATGTTACACTTTGTCAAATGCTTTTTCTGCCTCTATTGAAATGATCATATGATCTCATCCTTTCTCTTATTGATGTAATGTATCATGTTGATTGATTTGTGAATATTGAACCACACTTGCAACCCAGGAGTAAACCTACTTGATTGTGGTGAATGATTTCTTAAATATATAGTTGGATTTGGTTTGCTAGTATTTTGTTGAGGATTTTTGCATCTATGTTTATCAGAGATATCAGCCTGTTCTCTTTTTTTGTGACGTGTTTATCTGGTTTGGGTATCAGGGTAATGCTGGTCTCATAGAATGAATTTGGAAGTTTTACTTCCTTTTCTATTTTTTGGAATAGTTTGATAAGAACAGGTATTAACTCTTCTTTCAACGTCTGGTAGAATTTTCCTGCAAAACTGAATTGTGCAAGACTGTTGAATCACAGATCTGTACCTCTGAAACAAATAATGCAATATATGTTAAGAAAAAAAAGGAAGTAGATAGCAGGAGGGGAAGAATGAAGGGGGTGAAATCGGAAGGGGAGATGAACCATGATAGACGATGGACTCTGAAAAAACAAACTGAGGGTTCTAGAGGGGAGGGCGGTGGGAGGATGGGTTAGCCTGGTGATGGGTATTGGGGAGGGCACATTCTGCATGGAGCACTGGATGTTATGCACAAACAATGAAGCATGGAATACTACATCAAAAACTAATGATGTAATGTATGGTGATTAACGTAACAATAAAAAGAATTTTCCTGCAAAGCTGTCTGTTTCTGGAATTTTGTTGGGAGATTTTTGATTACTGATTCAGTTTAATTGGTGGCAATCAGTCTATTCAAATTCTGTATTTCTTCCTGCTTCAGTTTGGTAGGTTATATGTATCTAGGAGTTTATCTATTTATTCTAGGTTGTCCAATTTGTTGGCATACAGTTTTCTATAATCTCTTGTAATTGCTTGTATTTCTGTGGTGTTGGTTATTATTTCTCCTCTCTCACTTGTGATTTTGTGAGTCTGGCTACAGGTTTATCAAAATTAATATAAGTGCTCTCTTCTCTCACAGTTTGCTGGCTTTCTTTGGTGATATACTTGGATTTGTTTCTCTTTATATTTTGCACATCAATTACTGATTTTAGATTTGTGGCTACCATTTTGTTTGTATATAATATCTTCTGCAAATAGCAGTCTGTATTACGTTGATCATTTAAGTTTGAATCCATTCTTTACTTTTCTCCTCCCCACGTTTTAGGTATATGGTGTCCTATTTTACATCTATTTATTTTGTGAATTCCTTGGCTGATATTTTACAAAAACATTCTTGACTGCTTTTGTGTTTCCTAGTTTCCTACTGTCATTTTTGGTGTTTCCTTTTGATCCAAAGAGTGCCCTTGACTATTTCTTGCAGGGCTGGTTTAGCGATCACAAATTCCTTTAGATTTTATTTGTCTGGGAAGCTCTTTATCTCACTTCTATTCTGAATGATAGCCTTGCTGGATAGAAGGTTCTTGGCTACAGATTTTTCCCATTCAGCACTTTAAATTTATCATGCCACTTTCTTCTGGCTTGGAAAGTTTCTCCAAAAAAATCCCTCGATAGCCTTATAGGGTTTCCCTTTTATATAACTGTCTTCTTTTGTCTTGCTGCTTTAAATTTTTTTATCACTATATTTTTGCCATTTTAATTATATCTTAGTGTGGATTGGCTTTTGTTGATTTTGGGGGCTCTCTGAGCCTCCTTGATCTGGATATTGTTTCCTTCCCCAGATAGGGAAGTTTTCATCTATTATCTCTTCAAATAAATTTTCTACCCCCTTTGCCCTCTCTTCTTCACGTATCCCTATAATGTGAATATTGTTGTGTTTTATGGAGTCACTGAGTTCCTGATGTCTATTCTCATTTTGCATAATTCTTTTTTCTCTCTTTTGTTAAACTTGATTACTTTTTATTACTCTGCCTTCTAGGTTATTTGTTCCTCCTTGGGCCACCTGGGTGGCTCAGTCATTAAGCATCTGCCTTCGGCTCAGGTCATGATCCCAGGGTCCTGGGATCAAGCCCCACATCGGGCTCCCTGCTCGGTGGGAAGCCTGCTTCTCCCTCTTCTCCTCCCCCTGCTTGTGTTCCCTTTCTCCCTGTCTCTCTCTCTCTCTCTCTCGAAATAAATAAATAAAATCTTCAAAAAAAAAAAAAAAGTTCCTTCTCTCCTCTAGCCAGCTGTTTTTTCCACCAGACATGCTTCTTGTTTATTGAGCCCTTTATTTCTGCTATGTTATTCCTTATTTCTGTGTCTTCTACTCTTTCCTCAAGTCCAGTGAGTATCTTTATGATCCTTACTTTAAATTTTCTATCAGGCATGTTACTTACATCTGTTTCACTTAGATCTCTGGCCATGGCCTTGTCCTATTCTTTGATTTGGGACAAATCCCTCTGTCTTCTCATTTTGTCTAAGTCTTTGTGCATGCCCTGTGTGTTAGGAAAGTGTACTACTTCTATTCTTGAGGGTAATGGCCTTATGAAGAGGAGGTCCTATAGTGCCCTACAATGTAGTGTCCCCTTCTCCCCAGGACCTGGCACTTCAGGGGGTGTCTCTGATGCATGCTGGCATGTCCTGCTGCTGTGTCTTGGTTGCTTTATTTTTCAGGCCACTTGTCTGCAGTGGCGCTCTTTGCCTGTTGTAGGTGGTGTTTGGTTCCTGTGGTGTTGACCAGTTTGGGGCCACCTTGGGGTTAAGTTTAGTTAGAGTATGGATCTGCCAGAGGTGCAGTAGCAGCAAATTGCAGGGCGCTTTGCCTGTGTTGTCTCTTGAGAAATTTTCATTGGTGAGCAGGCCCTGCAGTCAGACTCCTGAAGTGCAGGAGGGTGGGGATTTGTGTAAGCGATGTACATAATGAATGTTGGCACCCAGGCTGGCTCCTGCAGGTGTCCTGTGTTTATGCTGGAGGGTGAGGAGGTAAATGGCACCTGTCACCTCCTTTGTTCCTGGAGAAGTCCCTCAGGAAACTCTGCCCCTCTGGGACAGGCTCTAAGTTTAGTAAATAGCTCCCTCCCATATATGCCCAAGCATTTTCCAAACTGTTGCTTCTATGCTGTATCTCCCACGGCTGTTTGTGGTGCTGTGTCTTTAAGGGTGAGGACTTGGCTTCCTCTCACCTTCTGGGCTCCCCAGAACTGAGCCCACTGATTTTTAAAATTCCAGGCTTAAGTCCCAGTAGTTGTAAGACCTCAAGAAATTTGGCCCCTCTAGTTTTCAAAGCCAAATGTTATGAGATCGTCTTCCCCTTGCAGGCTCCTTGGTGTGAGGGTCTGTTTCTTTCCCTTTGTGCCTGTGACTACTTCCTTACTTCAGATAGTTTAGCTCCTATGTCTCTGCCTTTCTCTATCTTTAGTTGTGGAGTTTGTTCTGCCAGTCTTGGGGTCATTTTCTGGGTTATTTACACTGCTGTGTGTGTTAATTAGTTGCATCTATGGGATGAGGTGAGCTCTTACTCTGCCATCTTGCTAGCATTCTCTGGATCTTGTTTTTGTATCCATTTAGTCACTCTATGTCTTTTGATTGGAGCACTGAATCCATTAACATTTTTTAAAGAGATTTATTTTAAGAGAGTGAGCAAGCAGGGGGAGATGCAGAGGGAGAGGGAGAAGACTCCCACTGAGCAGGAAGCCCTACGTATCACTGGATCCCAGGACCCTGGGATCATGACCTGAGCGGAAGGCAGATACATAACTGACTGAGCCACTCAGGTGCCTCGAGTCCGTTAACATTTAAAGTAATTATTGATCAATATGTACTGTTGCCTCTTACTTTATGATTGATTTTGTAGTTCTTCTCTGTCACTTTCTTCTTCTCCTGCTCTCTTCCCCTGTGGTGTGATGGCATTCTTTAGTGTTATGCTTGGATTCCTTTCCTTCAGCTTTTGTGTATTGTTGATTTTTGATTTGTGGTTACCATTAGGTTCATCTATAACATAGATATCACAGTTTATATTAGTTGATGGTTAAGGTCAAACATATTGTAAAAGCATGAACTTTTTATTCTCCTCTCCATGTTTTATATATATGATGTCTTATTTTACATCTTGTCATATGGTGTATCCTCTAATTATTGAAGATATAATTGACTTTACTGCTTTCATGTTTTAACCTCCTACTGGGTTTATAGGGGATTGATCTACTTTTATTACATGTTTGCTTTTACATGTGAAACATTTTCCTTTTATAATTTTCTTCTAGTTATAGCCTTTTTTCACTGAAAGAATTCCCTTTAACTTCTTTAATTTTTGTTTGGGAAACTCTTAATCTCTCCTCAATTCTGAAGAACTTTTCTGGATGGTGTATTCTTGGTTGTAGTTTCTTTATTTTTTATTTTTCCATTCGGCACTTTGAATAGATCATGCCACTCTCTTTTGGCCTGCAAAGTTTCTGCTGAAAAGTTAGCCCATAGCCTTATGGGGGCGGTGGGGGTGGGGTGGGGTGGGGTGGTGGAATTCCCTTGTATGTAACTGCTGATTTTCTCTTGCTGCTTTTTTTTTTAAAGATTTTATTTATTTATTTATTTAATAGAATGAGAGAGAGAGAGAGCATGAGATGGGGGAGGGTCAGAGGGAGAAGCAGACCCCCCGCTGAGCAGGGAGCCCGATGCGGGACTCGATCCCAGGATCATGACCCGAGCTGAAGGCAGTCACTTAACCAACTGAGCCACCCAGGCGCCCCTCTCTTGCTGCTTTTAAGATTCTCTCTTTGTCATTAATTTTTTGCCATTTTAATTTTTATGTGTCTTGGTGTGGACTTTCTTGGGTTCACCTTGTTTGGGACTGTATGAATCCTGGACCTGGATGTCTGTTTCTTTCCTCAGATTAGGGAAATTTTCAGCTATTATTTCCTCAATTAAGTTTTCTGCTCCCTTGTTTCTCTTTTCTCATTTTGGGATCCCTATAATGCGAATGTCACTATGCTTGATGGTGTGGCAGAGGTCCTTTAACCTGTTCTCATTTTTTAAATTTTTTCTTTTGCTGTTCAGCTTGGTTTCTTTTCATTACCCTGTCTTACAAATCACTGATGAGTTCTGTATCTTTTAATCTGCTATTGATTCCCTCTAGTGTATTTCTTTTCATTTCAGTTGTATTCTTCATCTGTTATATATATATATATATATATACTGTTGAAGTTTTCACTGAGTTTATCTAATCTTTCCTCAAGTCTGGTGAGTATCTTTCTGGCCATTATTGTGAACTTTTTATCAGGCATATTGCTTATCTCCATTTAGCTCTGTGATTTTTGTTTTGTTCTTTCATTTGGGACATATTCCTCTGTCTCTTCATTTTTCCTAACCCTCTGTGTTTGTTTCTGTGTATTAGGTAGATAGCTGTCTCTACTGGTCTTGAAAATAGTGGTGTGGTATAGAAGAGGTCCTGTGGTGCCCTGTAGTGCAACCCCCCACTTGTCACCAAGACCAGGTGCCCCAGACATCACTCCTGAGTAGGCTGTATGCTCCCTCCTTTTGTGGCTAAGCACAATTACTGTGGGCATGCTGGTAGTTTGGACTGGCTGTCAGCCCAGCTGGCTGCAATGATCTTCGCTTGCTCTAGGCACACTGGGCAAGGTTTGATGACTGCACTGCTGAGAGGTCTAGCTGCAGCCTTTGTAGGATTCCTGGTGGGCAGGGCTGTAATTCAGCCTGGCTATCTACATTTAGCTGCTGGGACTACTGTGGTACACCAAAGGGCAGGACTTTCTCCCTATGCAGCATGCTGGGAGACTACAGAAAAGGCAGGCATACTGGTGTGTGGGGTTATCACCTCAGCTCCTCAGGACAGGAGTCACTTTGGAATGGCACCATTCTGTCAGGGCTGCCTGCCAGGTCTGATGGGGCAGGAGCTGCTTTGGAGCTGTGCCCTTCCGGGTGGTCTTGTTGTGTGGGGAGGGTCTTCAGGGAAATACCAGGCTGGGAATGGAGGTGCTAGCAAGTTATATAGAGAGTGTTCGCACTGGTTCCTGAAAGGGTCCAGATATCTAGGCTGGATAGCAGATATATGGAGGGCAAGAAAAGTGCCTACCAGGACAAATCTCCTGCAGATCCCTGCACTCCAGCACACATCCTAAGATTAGTGAAAACTCCTTCATGATGTATACCCCAGGTGGTTTTTAATCTGCGGCTGCTATGCTGTGTCTCAGGCCAAATTATTTAGTGTGCTGGCCCTTTAAGGGTAGGGACTCAGTTTCCTCTAATCCTTAGGCTCTCCTGGATTTAAGCCCTGCTGATTTTCAAACCAGATATTACAGGGATTCATCTTCCCTGTGTAGGTCCCCAGGGCAGATATGGGGTCTGATCCCCTTATGCCTCCATGCTCATGATATCCCTCCCATTTGTGGTTAGTTGTGTTGGGGGTTTGGTTTTTGACTATGCCTCTGCCCCTCCTTCCCCTTTTGATGTGACCTTCTCTTTTTTGACTAGTTGTGGCAGATCTGTTGTAATAGATGTAGTTATTGCTTCATTATGCTTATCAAACTAGGTGAGCTCAGGATCCTTCTAATCTGCCATTTTTCGCTGGATTTCCTTGTATATCTTATTTACAAAGAATTTTGATATTGGTGACAGAAAACATCTTGACTGAATATGATCTTGACTGTATATAATTTGTTGCTAAGACTATCACTAAGCAAAGTTTCCTACTGTGGCAAGTTGCCAATACTGCATATTCACAAGTCTCTGGAATATCGTGGTTTGGCCCATTTCAAAACTTTATGGTTTCTCCAGTGAAGACTTGCATTAGGCTCATCTCCTTGAGGGTCCCCTGGCTCCATTTTAAAACCTCCCTTGCCATAAATTACCCCATTTCATTTCATCTTTTACATACTGATAAGGTACACGTTTACCCAACCCCAACATAGGAAAAAGTGCAAGTCTCTATAGGATTTGGGTGCTTTGGAAAACTCTTATTTTCCACTTAGCATAGTGCCTTTTTACCCTTTTACTCTCTGGCAAAGAGCGAGCACACATGGGACCGAGGATCATAGCAGCAAGCCACCTTTGAGAAGGCAAAAATACTTGAGAAGTAAATTAAAGCTCTGGGCATCTCCCACGCAGGGTCACCCTCTGAGTTAGATATAACTGTAACTCTAAAAGGTATGAGTTAGGTGCTGTGGCAGAGACAACAGAAGGAGAGTGTACGCTTAGAATTTTGGTCAGCTTTGAAAGGGGGCAGAAGCCTGACATATCCCATAGAGCAACAGCTCCTAGCAATGTGCACTCCTTCAGGAGAGCTGCTCAGGAAGGAACAGCCTATCATGGTAAGAATGTCCCTTCAAATCAATGTGTGGGTTGAGAATGTTTCATCCATTCACCTCTCCCATGACTCAAATCCCACTTTGACTAAGTGGCATGCCTATTTGCAGCAGAGGAACACCATGTTTGCCAGCTTACTGTCTTTAGAAATGGTGGTGTCGATAGACCTGTAAATGCCTGCGCTTCTATTCCTATGGTGGCCCGAGTGGCCTGTAGAAAGGGGGTGGGGGAAATTCCAACTCATGTCTCATATGGGTCTACAGATGGGTCCGGTTGGGGCAACCTGCCCATATGGACTACAGTTACTCTTCTGCCCAGTACTAACACCATCTGGATGGAAACGAATGGACCACAGCAGCCATGGGCTGAACTCAGAACTGTTTGGCTAATGATCACTCATGAGCCCTGGCTGTTAACCCTTTGCATTGACATTGGGCTCTTCAAAGTGATTAACCCTTTAGCCCTACTTGCTAGTTTTTTTATTCTATCACACAAAGAGAATACAGAACCTCTTTTTTTTTTTTTTTGTGACAGTAAAGGAATCGCTTGTTTAGACACACTCTGTTTATTTCAATAAAACTAAGCTATTGTTGTATCCTCCAATTTGCTGTATTAGGAGACCATATATCCAAGTCATGGCATATACAGTGTACAATTTTATTGAATAAGATTTTGGGTAGTCTGTAACAGAATCCTAAATCAAAGTAGTTTAAAACAATATGGAAAAATTGAATCTATTTGAGAGTCCGAATCAGAGTGGACTCCAGACAAGGTATAATCGGTGTTTCAGCCACCTTTCTCCACTATTCTCTTGGCTCTACATTTTCCTGTAAGCTTTCTCTTCAGGATGACTTTTCTCATGACAGCCCACATGATTATAGGCAACAGAAAACTCTTAGCACATCCAGCACTAGACAGGAAAAAACCTCTCTCCTACCCATCCAATAAAATTTCTTCCAAGAGTTTAAATTGAAATGAGCCTTGTTAGGTCTTATTGCCACAATTGGACCATAGGAATGCCATGTGTTGATTGGCTTAAGACTGACTTCTTGAGCCAATTATTAACATGTAGGATGAGATTACCAAGGCCAGCTTTGAGTCTAGGCATTAATCAAGATTCAGCTCTGGAACTGGAAATTGCTTCTCTGGATTTACTGGAACAGTGTAGAGGAGGGGTATGTGTCTAAAGCAAAGGAAGGCTCTCTTAGGAGGAAAAGAAAAATGAATCCTGGGTAACCAATGTGTTCACATGCATGTGTGTGTGTGTAGCTTTTTAATACAAGGATTAGACTGAGCCTGAGGAATGGTGATGGTTAAAAAAAAAAAAAAAAAACCCTAGAGACTGTTACTTGGTCTGTCAGAAACCCATTCCCACCTAACCTAGATTGCTACAAAGGGAAAACAGATTTTTTTTTTTATAAGGCCTATCTGAAATGCCATGGTAAGATCATGCAGCTTGGCCCAAACCCAACGAGTCCATAAAATCAAAGGCCAATTTCAGACACTTTCTGCTTCTATAAATTGCATTCCTGATTGGCATATGAATCTGTTGCCATGGACATTATGATGTATATTGTATGCTATTGCTTCAGAACAGGATCTAGAAAACTAAGGGTCCTATGATGGGAAAGGAAAATTCTTCTTGGTAATGAGACCAGATGGAATTATAACTTGGGCATGAAAACTATGGAAAAACCCTATTGTAAAAATGAGAGGATCTTCTGTTTTAAAGGGACATTCTTAAATCTCAATGAAATGAGACCATACTGCACGTGTGTTTTATTACTTCAATGGTTTTGAGATAGCCTTTGACATTAAAACTTAAAATAAGGCAATTAAAAAACAAATATGAAGAGAAGGATGGAAGAATGAAGGAAGATGGTATAGGAAGTAAGGGAAAGCACTATGGGAACAATAGTAGCCATTTCTCTTAACTTTCAGACTTTTAAAAATCTTCCGCTGAATTCTGGCAAAATTTCTTGGCTTCAAGCCTGCTAAATTGCTCTCAGCAGTGTCCTTTCTGCTATATGGCCAATGTATTGAGTTTTTCACATTAACATTTTATTCTCAAGATGTGAAATTAATTCTTTATAATGAATGCAATACTTACCTCTTTTTGAGAATACTGGTCATACTTCTGAAAATCTCTTAATTATTTTCCTTGGATTCATTAAGTTGTGTGCTTCTGTTTCATAGTCATGGCTTCCCTCCAATGTTGGGTGATACTTGGTTGTATACCCATCTTAGTATGGCTATTTCCTCATTAACCTGTGTTTACCACACAACTTGCTGGAAGAAATGGGTCAGGATGCTGTGTTTGGGAGATACCTGATCCTAAGTGTAAGGGGGATGGTGGGACAAACTTCTAGGTAGGCTGTGTCCGTACTAATGATCTGGGCACCGATGGTCCTTTTTCCTCTGGGTGTTTAAAAAGTGGAAGGCTTTGCCCTGTGCCTCCAATTCAAGTATCTTTACTCTCTGCTCTGGCCTAGGAGAAATTATCCTTTGTTCTCTGTCTGACCCAAGGAGGGAGATTATATGCAGGAGTTAAAATGTTTAACTACTGTCAGTTGCCCCAGAAGCCCATACAATGCAGGTTCAAATTCTGCCTGATTTGGAATACCCTTGCAGCCATTCTGTTGTCAACAATACCCTCCGTCACGTGCTTTGAATAATGAATCCATTGTTCAACCAGATACTCTTTGTCTTCCATTTCTCAAGAATTTACCTTAATTGCTGGTTCATAGAGTACACTATTTGTTATGTTCTAGTGGGATTATAAATTAAATAGCTCTTCTACCATTTTTGGAGTTTAAGGCAAGAGGAGGGAGCTATCGCAGATATTTTACCATTTTTATGTGAAAGTCTTTATTCTCAAATGTTTTCAGTGATATGAAAATTACAGAATTAAATAGTTGTGGAAATTTTGTTTTTCAAACATATCATTCCTATGAGAATCAGACCATTATCCCTTTTTTCTCTCCATTTCCACCATTGCCATCTGGGATTGGCCAGGAAAAGGCCTGAAGATATATAGACTGGATGATCTACAGAAAACAGTGCTTGAAAGTTGAACTGTGCAGCTAGAATCTCTTGATGTGGTTCCTTCTCCTAGCCTAATGGTATGACATCGCCACAGCTCATGGGTCTAGGCTCCTATGTCTTGGAAGACTTATCATTGTTCCTTGTGGACTGTCAAGACCATGAGCTTTGGAACTATGGAGACTCTAAGGAACCTTAAGACGATGCAATGAGATAGATGTTCTCTTCTTTCAGCATGTCAGGACACAGAGGCTCAGCAAGGTTAAGTTGTTTGAACTCACAGAGCTAATTATAGAATGAATGCTGAACTTGCTGGCCCAAAGTCTGCTTTGCTAAAGCCAGAGAGCCTTTATTCAGTGCTGTATTTTATAAAGCATACTTTCTGTTGGCTCCAGCCAATGTGATGCATGACACGCTCATATCCAATGATGTATTACTGGATGTCACATCCTATCTGAATTTTCTATTGTGCCTTGAGCATGTGCTAGAAACTTGAAAGGCATTCATTTGAAAAGCTTAGATTATGATTGTCAGTCTGTCAGCTTCAAGGCCAGTAAAGATATTCTGCCAAGATGTATAAATTAACCTTTGTTCCAGAGAAAAGGAGATCATAAACTGGTCACATAAGAGAATGATGCCACACATTTTTATTGATAAACATGTTAGGTAATAGCAAGATTCAGGCCCTGGACTCAGTTAAAGTTGAGGCTAATGCTCAGTGTAGGAAGTCTTATTCCTGTCTTAGTGGTTTCCCAGAAATAGGTGTGTATGTGTGCATTTGCCAATTTATCTTTGTCATATATGTATATGTTTAAGTATAGAGGCCAAGTTTTCCACTCTGCAGTATTTCCCCCTAGTATATTTCCTCTTGTTGACTGCTTTAATAATTAATTTTAATGTATATGAATTATAGCAAGTGAAAGATTTTAACTGATTTTTAAATATTCTTAAATACAAATTTAAATTTTTAACTACATTATAACAGAACAGCGTGAATTGAGTAACGTGAATATTAAATCCCTCATTAGCATATTTTGAAAGAGTCCTTTGTTTTATATTTAAGATAATGAATCATCTGTATTACCATCATACAGAAACATTGTGCTACTTAGTGACTATTAGAAATCTACGCAATGTAGGAAAAACATTTTGAAGGAAAAACACTGAGATTAAATAATTTATTACCATTGCTAAGATGAACACATATACTTGATACTCAATTTTATGCAGAACTTTAAAAAAATAGTTTTAATACAGTATCAAAATTTACACAAGTATTTTGTCAAAAGACCACTGTTCCTTGTATTAGCTTCTGCAGTGTTTACTGCAGGCACAAAAACTTGTTTTAAGTGTCTTCAGAGCGTAGGAATACAACAATTTAAGGATGAAAGCTTTTCTACAAGAGAAGGTGTAAATATAGCGAGCAATTTTTTTTTTACAGAGTAATATAACATTTCAAAAAGAAAGATAAGCTTAACTGGTAAGCCAATTACAATAATTAGAGATAATGCTATAGTAAATTCATAAATATTTTCTGAAAACAGGGCTGTTTTTTCATCACAGTAACATTTTAAAAAGTATAACGAAAGTCCTTCACGTTCCTTCACCAATGACAACACACTGTAATGAGTCCATTTAAAAACATCTGCTATGAACCCAATCTTATAATTTTAAACTACAATAAAAATTTAGCATTCTGGCACATTCATACAAGAAACTATCATTGCATTTAAAAAAACACAAAATACCTATCATAGCATTTCCAATACACACAGTCTAGATATATATATACCAAAAATAAGAAACTAAGCAAAGCTAGCACCTCTTTTTCAAACCTCAAGCAATCTGAACAAGAGCTTTTAGCCTCAATAATGAAGGACATGCGTCAGTTTCATAAAACGTTAGCTGCTGTAGGCAAAGCTTTTTTCATAAATGCAGTGCAATATTTTAAAGTTTACATAGTTTATTAAATATAACAGCAGATCTAGAAACTAAATTGTAGAAATTGACATCTCACAGCTGGAAACACTTAGAAAAATTATGTTTGCTTGTTCTTTAACTGGAATTAATATTAACATCAATTGATACACTGAATGAATATGGAAGTTGGTATGTCCCCGAGATGTCTTCATGAATATAGTAAGATTAAAAGAAAAGAAATATTTATCTTGATCACTTGAAATAAATGGTACTCTCTGATAAGCACTCTACGAAGTCTTGCTACCCTTCTAGCTGGTAAAGAGAATTTATGTGGTATTTTTAGCACCTCAACAGTCAAAACAAAATCCCAGAAACCTAAGCTTATCTTACATCCAAATTCACTATGCATCAGGAATTCATAATTTGTTGACTAAAATATAAGAAGTAGGTGCCCAACTCCCAAACTTGGAAAGCTGGAAGACACCTCTTTCTCAACACAGCATGCTAGAAAAGTCCCACCATTCTGTGCAATGAGTCAACTCCTTCAAACCCACTGAGGCCCTACTGGATTCTTCTAATCATGCAGGTTTCCCAGTGACAAGCTTAGATCTGAGGAGTCAAAAACATTTTAGTTCTAATGAAAATAGTGGTACCCAAATGGTGATTTTCAAAGCTGTTTGAGATGAGCTGTTGTGGACATGGAAATGAGAGACGTGAAATACAGCATCAGTAATACTAAAGGTTTTAGAGGGAAAATATGTGCAATATACAATCACTCCAGGTTATTCAGTGAGTCCAAGCTTTTTTTCTTCTTTTCTCTCTCTGGCAGTGGTGATCTCTTGTTTGAAAGAGTGCCTTTCACATTGGTCCTTTGTACTGGTTTCCAGACAAATGTTGCCTAATTCCAGGACAGGAACCTGCAGCATCTCCAAGTTTCCTCCACACAACCTTAAGAAAAGTAAAATGCATAAATAAAAATAAGCATCTTAATTGCCCCATTCACAAAGAGAGTTGTGGTTTTTAAAGGGGGCTCTATGAAGGGGCAAAGAGGAATGTGAAGACGAGACGAAATACCTCCATGAATGAGCTCAAACACAGTGAAATGTGATGGAAGTTTCTAACTCATAAGAGCTGCTCAGTGGAGGGAACTACTAGGCTTTGTCAGCAATCAGGGTCAAAATTCAAGAAAGACGTGCCAACTTACTCTAGTTCATGAGTGGTCTGCAACTCAAGCTGTACACTGTGCACTTGAAGCTTACACAGTAACTCCCACTCTCTGACTGCACTGGTAGAGGGGAGGCATGGTCATTTTTTTTTTTAAGCTAATATAATTCTGTTAGCCACAATTAAGAACACATGAGCAAAATCATCCTGGTTTCCATATCCTACATCTTGAACCAGGGATACCACAATGTTTAATCCACTAAGGAAAAGGAAGGAGTTTTTGTTCTTGAGCTATTTAAGCCCTGAACTACTAGCCTTAGGGCCACTAGTCAATTTCCCTGGCTTTCCCTATAGAGTGGGGGGCCCTCAGTCATAAATCTTAGCTACCAAATAGTATAAAATCTCAGATTATCGAAGCAGAGAACATCCAAATGCAGGGAAAATATTAATACATTCAAGAATAAGTAGATACAATATGTCAAAAATTGAGGGACAACGGCAAAAGATGAGATTAAGAATATAAAGTAAAACCATGGAATTCACCAATGATATACCAATATGCTAATGCTAATTGGAAAATGCACCCTCCTTCCCCAGATTAACAGTCATTACCCTCCTTAGGGTGATTCGCTATGAAGATTATTTTCAGATTGATTCTTTACATAGCTCTAACATGAACACACCAGTGGGTTCATTATTGATATTTTTTTTGCATTTATTTTAAATAGAGCAGATACTCTAGGGTAACCCAATACTATTCATTGTTATACGTAAGAATATAAGGTGCTGTCTACCTTCATTCCTAAGCCAATGAAGCCATTCGTCTTCTTGTGGACACAACTATGTGGCAGAAATGACCTGTCCTATTTGAAGAAGAGTGTACTAATGGTCTTTAAATAGTAGGAAAGGAATGATCTAGCAATGGAGGGTTCAAGCTGCCCACAAGGGAGTTAGGGAAATTCTCATTTCTTAATAGTGAAAAGGTACAAACACTGAATCAGGGAGCCAAGGGATGCTACAAGACTTACTTTCTAGCCCCTTACATGGTATATACAAATACAGCTGACCAGAATGCTTTGAATGTCTGAATCTATCCTCTGCTGCTAAGCCAAAGACCTCCAGGAGCACTGACACAAAGCATTAGATGGTTACAACTCCAAACTGCAAGCGCTCTCCAAGTATTCCATTGTAGGATACCATGGGCCTTAACCCTGAAATTACTATGTGGTGAAAGAGTCCAAGGCGGCAGAACTCTGAAATGAGCCAGTGATTCTAAGGCAGACACAGAGTAGTGACTTGTTAACTAAAAGAATAGGTGGGTGTCTGAGTCCACCAGTCAAATATTTCAGCTGTTCTCAGGGAATTTATAAGAGCCAAACAGACCTAAAAAAAAAAAAAAATACCATTATTACAAAAAGATATACTGCACTTTAAGAAACGAAATCTATTTTTGTGGCACAATTTGGGAAGAGAATAAAAGCACCTCTTACTAATCAACATGATGTTAACAGTCACTTCCTTGGGACTCCTTGTACAGATGTTGACAACTGATCTCCAGGAGAAACACCAGAAAGAGGCAAAACTTACTATCCTAAGTTCTGAGGCTTCGAACTGATCTCACATTATAAGAAAACTCCATTTCTGTGACATTATTATAAAAGCACATAGTTCCTCTACTAGGTTTAACCACCTTAGCTTGTTTCTAAGAAATTATCTGTGAAAATTTCTCTCAATCTGTTTTTCCCTTTATTCTCCAGTATGCACTATGTGTGTTCGATGTTCAAATAATTTGTAATGGTGACAAAAATATTTTAAATCAACATCTTTTTGTCTTAGCTTTTAACAAGTTTCCAAATGTAAGAGTACTAATCATCAGATTGGTGTTGGCTTGCATTTTTTCATCAAATTTTGGGAATCAAAGACAAAAGTGGACAAGGACCCCTAAAGAACTGCTAAAGGCAAACAAGGAGGGCAAGCTTTTGGCTTCCTGAAAATACCTTCTACAGGGAAAAACACCACTGCACTGCATATGGTCTTTTGAAGCATTTTTGGAAATATAGGCCTACAAAAAGATCAACACGAACTAATCGAGACCCAGTCCATTAATACGTTTCTTCTGTGACTAAGAAATGAATTTTCTAATGTCCAGAAGTCTTATATCTAACAAAAAGGCAAGAAAACAACCAATCCTGACTTGTATTTTTACAGAACTTCACACATTTCTGGAAGATGCATTGCTTTTCATTCTTGGGGAAAGAAAATGGAAGGCCCCAGATTTACCCCATTTGGAAAAGTGGTGATTGCTAGTATTCCGAGGACATCTGGGTATAGTCCTGACTTACTGTTCATTAGAGAACAATTCGAGCAAGCAACTTTATTTTGGGATTTTAGCTTCTTCAAACATAAAATGAAAATGTGGGGATCATATCCAGAGCTTCCTCTGCAACCTGCTCAGGGGCTGTGGTGAAACTCCACCATCTGAATTACAAAGGATCCTGTTGTACTATTTGGAGAACCACCTGTGGAATGATCGCTGTGCTCCCTTCTAGTTCTAGAATTCCTAACGTCTGAACTTTATTTCTCATTCCGTAGTCAACAGATGAGAAGCAACAGGCATTTTTTTTTTAAGGTGTGTGGCTTAACTTTTAATCTGAAGGAAATATTCAAATTGAAAACCCTAAGGACAGGCTGAAAAGCTACAGAAGGTGTGAAGAGTGGTGCATTAGGGGAAATTATGACTTCTCGAACCAATGACCTTTTGAAAACAGATGAAAACATGCAGGAAAGAAAAATAACTTGGAAAGAATTTCAAAAGAAAAACAGCTACAACACAAAGAAGCAGGAGACTAAAACTGTGGCCCCAGCACATATAAAATGCCCAGGGGACTTAAAACATTTACTGGATTCCAAGAACACCTCAGGGAAGTAGATACATGAGAATATCTGGCCCTAATAGCTTAAAAGCATTTCTAAGCAATTTTGATAGCCTAATGGACAAAGAATAGGATAAAAGTACAATATAGAGCCAATTAAAATCAATGCTTAATCTCATTTTTGCTTTTAACAAATGTATTCCCCTACAATATTCTTTTTAGCTTTCTAACAAACTTCAGTTATATTCTTGATTAAATGATATACCTATGCAAATTACTCAATTTAGCCAGGGATTAATAAAATCCAAATCACATTATTGATATGCATCAAAACAGCATGTCAATTTTTTTTAACCATGTTCTGCTCTGATTTCTGTGTGTCCATTCTTATTCACCACTGAAAGGTAAAGATACTACTTTGCAGGACATGAAGTGTCCATATCACATGATTTTTTTTTTTCCAAGTATGGTTATAAATAAGTCTGAAGAAGGCTGTGTTTTATCACAGGTTTTTAAACACTGATTTTTAGGTACTGCTTAAAAGTATGAGACAGAAACCTATTTCTCAAAACTAGCACCACAATATTTTAGACAATAAATTTTTTAAAATGCTCATAGATCATTCTGGAATCCAGAAGTGGCTGATTATCGCTTACCTGAATATTTTATGACTTAATAAAACTGCAATAAAATATACTAAAGATAAAAATGGGAATTGGTTTTATTTTCATATAAAAATATAAAGGCATTTGGCCAGCATTTTAAAAAGTAGGTATTCATAAAGTAAGCTACGATGGGGCTTTCAACACAGAATACACAATAAAGCACATTAAACTTACATTGCACATTTCTCTGACTATAGCTTTTTCTGTCTCACTAAGGTCATTTTCATACTCTTTACCCTGTTGACGATCTATAGTTTCCTGAACATCCAAGACCTGGATTTGTTGAAAAAGAAAAGCAAATTTCACATGGAAAAATACTTGTTAGTTATGAATTAAACCATCAAGGAGCTCCCCTTTGTAAAACCTTTGGTTTTCTCCGTGTCTGCATATCAGAGTGGATTAATATATGGCAAAATTTTTAAAATAGTTGATCTAAAATCTAAAAGGGATCAATTCTACTTGACTTTCAAATGACCATGAAAAGCAATCTTATCACTAATAGTCAATTGAATGTATCTAATCGTAGACATTAATGAATTTAGTTAAGTGGGTCATTAAGATAACATGACTGTCAACCATTTGGAGAAATTCTCGCTCCACTGTAAAGATAAGCAGTATAATTAATGATCAGCCAAATAATCCAAATGATATGTAGACATGGCCTATAGAAAAGAGGACTAAAAGATACTGACAGGTGAAACTGGTCAGAACCCAGGAATATGTACATAAGAACTCGAGTGAACATGGACGCTACTGACATCACAGTTCTTGCCTGGACATGTTCCCAGGGCCTAGAAAAGGCCTATGCAAATGATAATATCAAAGAGAAAAACTGGCTCCTTATAGTGAAAATATTTGAGCAACACTTTATTTTTCATTAGAGCAAAGAAAGTGTTGGGATGAGATGCTTTTAAGCAATTTTAGAGGCCTATGATTCCACTTCTCCACGTTATCTCTAAATGGATTCAAAACAATTCTTCAAATATGTCTATAAAGCTTTCATACCATACTTTCTATAGGTCAAAAGGGGAGAAAACTTTGGTTTCGAGTGTTATTTTTTTCTATATCCGCTTATAAGCCAAAGCACAATAGAGCAAAAAGACCCAAGAAAACAAAACCCCCAAAATAACGCTTTTCATAAAAGCTCCTCCAAGAATCACCACTGAACTGTCACATTGCTAAACTCCTTGGTTCTGTTGTCATCCTGGTCAATGCTGATGGTCACACCTAAAGGTGTCACCTGAGAACTGGCACCAATGAACAGCTGAGCCAAAATAAATGAAGCATGAAGTGAGACCTTCATGTCAAGTTCATAGTCTACATGGATATTTACTGGAGTTCAATCCTGCAATAATCTAATTCACAAACTACTCCCTCATTAACTCAAAACATCTAGCCTTTATTACTCTGTAGGTACTACTACTTTAAGGGAGGATATCACGGTAGGAAACAAGCCTCACCCTGCTACTCCCATTAGAGTCCGTTCACATTCTTTCTACACTCAGAGGAAATCCTGACTACGCTCAGTGAATATTCATAGAAAACTTAACTCCTGGAACAAGCTCATTTGCCTACAAATTCAATTTCTAATGCACCTCAGAGAAGTGTACTTCAAATCAGTTAATTTCTACTAAATGAAGTGGAGCTCCAATTAATAGCATGAATTTTAAAGATAAATGTGGTGTTATTACAAGTGGGCTAATTTCTCACACTGATTTACAACACTTTCCTCCCAAACCACAACAAGTGTTTTCTTAAAGCCTAGAGATTTGGGGGGGGGGGGGGGGGCGTTGGAATCTATCAGAAGATGAGAAACTGAGCCATCGTTCTAATTCTTTCACAACAGAGAAATTTTATGTTATAAATCACCTCTAGGATCTGTGGGCTTTAAAAAACAAAATGCGTGAGTGGCTACATTTCTTCCTTTACATTGTGATATCCCTAAGATGCATTTACCACAGGCACATATTTCTGTTTCATGACACAGTTAACTCATGGAAGCAAACATATTCTGTATTCCAGAGCCTCCCCTTATGCTTCAGTTGCTCAGTACTACCCATCTGCCGAGTGAGGACACTTAACATGTTCTGATTATAACATAGTATCTTTCTCTCTTGAGATAAAAATTTTATATGAAAATTAGAGAACAAATTCAGAGAAAATTGAAGAGCTCCCCCTTGCCCATCCCTTCTTTTTAGGCCATAGGAACACAGGTGCAGTAAAAAATTGGGGAAAAGATTGCAGTGCTATCCACTATGCTGATCTGATTCAAACTACACTTGCCATTTAACAAGGCAACAGGTGGAAACCGTTTTCGATCCGAAAAGCAGAGCAATGTGTTGCTGGAGTATGTGCAGACGCTAACACTACAGGATTGAAGGCACTCATTTTTTATTTCTAGGATGCTTTTCAGATAGTTAGCGTCTGGTTCATGCTCAAGTAACAGCACGTTTAGCATGCTGCTCATGCTAAACTGCGTCCAAATGCTACTGCAGAGAGCAAGATGGTGGTCAGTTGATAAATCAGCACCCCCCAGATACAGGGCAGCGCCCCTCATTCTGGTGTGTCTTCCCATGCAAATTTCTCTCGGTTGCTCACTTGGTGAGTTATTCCAACCAAGACAAGATTGCACTGGCCACCAGCATGGTTCTGCTACCTTCCCTCATCCGCAAGCAGTATATGCTTGGGAGGAGCAACTCATTTCATGGAAGTTACAGCAAAATATGACTGAGGGAGCTAAATCTCCTGCTAAAACCAAATCAAATGCATATTTTGAATTTCTTATCTGCTTATTTGCTTTATGCATGCCAAAGGAAGTGTGGCCCACTCCAAAAGAGTGCATCTTCATGCTGCTGATAAATCATTCCAAAACCAAAAACATTTTAGTGAGGCTGTGAAACTCCTATGGCAAGTGTGGGACTAAAGCACGCTGCCTACTTTATGGCTCAGAAAGGTTTGATCAAGGCTATGTGTTAGGAATTACAGATCATTTGAAGGACGGTATTGATAAAATTTCAGTGAACCGTCCTAATTTTTAAGGTGATTTTTATTGCCTGCATCAGTTTCTCTTAGATAATATTTATATTATTAATTTTATGTATAGTGCTTATTTATTGGAAAGCTCACTATTGGCAAAGAAAATAATAAATTTCAGCTAAATCTTTTTTGAAGTCCTTGGAGGATCTGAAGTAAAAGCCAAAAATAAAACTAGCTTTCTGAATAAGACCCTCTATTTTCTAATACTCTATGGAAGAGCATTAACTAGAGTTTGAAGACCTAATTTCTATTTAATGAGGGATAGAGGAGGTTTTTAGTTCAAGATTTTCTTTCAGTTGGTTGCACCGTGTACGTCAATTGCATGAAGAAAGAAAAATCGGGTATCCTTCCTTATTTTGGCCAACTCTTGACTCCCTCTTTTGAAGACATGCATGCTACGGACACTGCACATCAAATACCCAGAACGAGAGTTTACACATATGAATATACATGCACATCAGACTTCAACTTCAATGCAGACTGATATGAATCACATTACTCAAAACAAAATGATAAAACTAGAGATTTCATCCAGGAGTACTCAAACTCGTTTCAAAAAAAAAAATTATACTTCAAAAATTATAGTATCTACGGTTAAAACAAGACTGTGAGGACTACCAGACTATAGCGAACAAGCCACAACACAACTGAAGATCTGGATAAACGGTTGGACACAGTTGGTTACCTTAAGAGAATGTACCACGGGTTCAGGCTGCTGAGAAGGTGTGGTATGTCCACTGAAGCTAGCTGGAGAGTTGGGTGGACTGTTACTCCCATCAGCCCCTGATGACAACCTAAAAGAACCCTTAGTAGAAAATCAACAACTTTGTTATTAAAACAAAAGTCGTTTATAACTGCATAGATGTCATTCAGTATTCAATTTCACTGCCAAATGAGAATCAGCGCTTTGTTAAGTTTTTTCTAGCCTGTCCTAAGATGCTCTCAACCTGTTAATTGGAATACACTTGCTGCTTGACCAGCAAGAACACTTAACCAAGAGCCATCTCTATGCGTGTCCAGATGTCATTTCTGATTTGCCAAAGAGAACAATGCCCCCTCAGGAATGCCCATTAAGAACATTTCAAGAATGATTTTTAAAACTTAAAGATACTCAAGAGTAGGGAATTTGTGAGTTACTCAGCAGCTGAGTTAAACATGCTCACTCAGCAAGACAAATGCTATATTCCATATGTCTCAAAATATGCACACATCACCTTCTTGCATTGGAGAAATGGTGTGTCTTATAAAACCCTTCTTGGAGGCAGAGAGATTTACCCAAACTCAGCATTTTCTTTAAGGAAGAATTATTTTTTGTTTTTTTAAAAAATAACTATGGCCACAAATTACATATTTGTACATTATTGACTTTGACTTCATTGCTGAAAAACCAGCACTTGGGCATGTTTAACTTGGCCTACGAGACTCATAGTCACCCATACAGGAACTGGGGAAAAGGAAAGCTTCAGTTATGTACCCTCCTAGAAAAAGCAGCCAAATGGGAATTTTCCAAACCTGTTTTTATGGAGATCATGACACTCGAAGGGCCTGAGAGATTTTAATTTCTGTCCAACAAATCTATGTATTTTCTTTATGCCTAACAGATTAATAATTGCTCCATTCACCTTGATCTTATGACTCTAATACCCTGAGAAGGAGCCACTGAAGATGGCTTCATAAATGGAAGACAACTGTGGTTAGGGACATTTATTTTCCAGCACCTACAGAAGAGCTTCTGTGTTGTGCATTTTGGGGATGGGAGGGAAAATCTGAGAGCAGCAACAGTTATAAGTATGGGTTTTATGCAGACCATACTATTTGTAGAGAATTTGACAATTCTCATTGATTTTTACAAAGATTATCATTTTTGCAATTTGGGGTATCTTCCCCCTTCCCTTGTCACTGTCCTTTCTTCCTACATCCTTGAAGGCTATTCTTGCCACCTCACAAGCCAACTGGACCCATGTTCTTTTCCTTGCTCAAAGAATTATGAAATCAAATCAGGTCCTGCCCCCACCCTTACTAGCCACCAGGGAGAGGAAGCTGTGGAATAGGACATTTAGAGGACCTCTCCAGCTCTGTCCTCCACTGCTACTAATAATTATGTTAATAGCAGGTGATGACACAGGAAAGCCAATTATAATAGCCCCAACACCTTCTGGGGGAAAAATGTCTATGTTTTCCTGTATTTGTAATTCAGATCAAATCGGACATAATAGTGCCCAATACAAATAATAGAAGGGAACTTATTAGAAATTTAAAGGTGGTGAAGGGGCCTACCATTCCCACCCCCACCCCCAACATTACCACCAGATTTTGGACATCCTCTTCCTCTGTAGAGATGAAATGTTTCCAAAATGAAGGAGTTCTAAAGGAAGCTCTTCTCTGAATAGCTCTGGTCCCCTACTATTCTCTTTCTCTACCTGCTACCACCCTTAGGAATGGTTTTGAAAAGGGCTCTGAGGGTGATGCGGAGTTCACTGCAAACTTCTCATTTAGGACCCACCAACGCAAAGCAGTTGGCCCTCTAACTGGTAATCTCACTGGGCAGGCCATAATTCTCGGCTATTCCTCCTTCCAACTCTTCCTTTCCAACCTTCTGCTGCCCAGCCCTTCTGTTTCAAATGTTCCCTTCCCAAACTGGCAAAATGGTAGGCATATCAATTCTAGCATGCTTTTGCTTGGGCATGGGGCCTTCGATCTTTCAGGGCATTTAGATTTAAAAGAATTTCTAAAATTAATGATAACTGGTTTCCCTAAACCAAATCCTTTGGGTAAGTTGGCATTGTTTAAACTTAAGGAGAGTCCTGTTCTTCCCTTAAACACTCTCTTATTTTTTTTTTTTAATAATAACAATACCTAAAGTCGGAACTGCACAGTGGGGAAAACTCATTCAAGGATTAAAGTTCTACTTCAAGTCTTCTTGGTAAGCCAAGGACTAGGTCACTGGAAAGATCAAGGTTCATATTTCACATGGTTATTGTAAAGTCACAAAGGTAAGCAAATGCCTGGTAAAGTTGTACACCAATGTGTGCTCCGTTGTTTTCTAGATTATAACACAAGCACTTCATTCTATCACATCCCATTTAATTACTCTAAAATAAAAGGCTATATATCTTTGTGACTGATATCTGGAGAATTATCTACCTACTCTCAGTTGACTAATACATTTTCACGTAACTATTTTTAAAATATGCTGAGCGAAATGTTAGTGAAACAACTGATTTGAAACAGTCCCTTGCAATTTATTACAATAACATTAAGCCTGTTTGTTTAAATTGTAACTTGGCTGGCTCAGGAGACAGGGAATTTAAAAAGAAGAAAATCTTAATAAAATTGGAAATGTGACTCCCAGCTTCCGGGTTGCTTGTTTCCAAACGACTCATGATCGCAGAGTGCACACACCACCTCTTGGGTCAGCGAGCACTTTTATAGGGCAAGGAATAGTTTTCTGGGCTGGTCTACAGACGATTCATTTTCATGGCCATGGACCTTTTAAACTCCTTTTCATGAAAGATGCAGGGTACCTTCCATGCATCTCCAGTGCATGGGGTTATTCAACTTTCAACCCCAAGTTCAGGAAAAATAAATAACAACACTGACGCTGACCGATTAGGAGATGAACGACTCTACTCCCAGCTTCCCTCCCCAGATTCAGACACACATAGCACCTTTCTTTCATGTGTACAGATTTACTCTCTCCCACCCCAGTGTAACTCTTCGTCTAGCAACAGAAGCCATCTGTATGCACAAGCAAACGCAGCAGCTGACTCATCTTCACTCACCGGGAGAGTGGGCAGGCATCGTCCTATTCCTCGGCACCCTTGCCACCACTGCAAGACCCGCCGGGCTCTGGGACCCCAGCCTTTCTCCATATTTGAGCTGTTTCTAGTTGGAGGTTGCCTTCTATTCTGGGTGGCCTTATATTTGGAACAATATAGTACAATCACTCAGAACGATACTCTTTCCCAAGTCTCAAGAAAGCAGATAGAACAAGAAGCTTAATGAAATGAACCACAATGACCACAATGGTAAGCTGTAACATGCACCTCGAATTAGGGGAACAATTAAAATAAAAACAGAGTCCTATTAGAGCTAATACTGATTTTTTTTAAAAAGGTTTTGACTAATTCTTAAGCTATCGAAAAGAGGTAGATGATAATGCCAAAATTCAAAAAAACGAAACAAAACAAAACAACACTGAAGCTACTTAGACAACTTTGTTTTGTTGGTTTTACTTGTGAGAAACAGAGAATTAACCGTTAAGTTTTCCTAGTGTTTAAAACTGTGTAACTTCAGAACTTAACAGAAATTATTCAAAATGCAATTGGGAGCACTATGCTCTTTTTTTAAGAAACACAAGGTGGGTAGATATATTCAGTAATACTTAGAAAAACTGGCACTGTATCAAATTCTCAGCAACATTTGTGCACATTGAAGAGTATGTAACAAGCTAAGGTCATTGCTGCGTTAAAATATTTTACATGGGACATACACATCATTATCAAAATTTCTATTAGTTAATCTCCAAATTTCTATACTGGTTAGAACTAGAGATAGCAGATAAATAAAAATTTTCCCCTAATTTTCAGTTTTTTCTATGACTAAACAGCATAATTTTATTAAAATTATCAAAAGCAAAATGAACTCACTTGAACAATTTCCTCTCCCTGACAACATTCACTAAGACCCTTATCTAGGTGTGCTATGTCCTAAGGAATAAGCATTTTTTTTAAATATAGAAAATTCAAATGGTTCCCAAATTCCAGTGTCTGAATGTATAATTTTAGGACACTAAAAAATGACAACATAATTCTTCAGTTCCCACCGATCTCTTTTCCTAGAAGCATGTGCTGTGTTGTGAATAGCACTGGTCTAATTTTCACTCTTCTCCAATGTTTGGAGGTTGAACAATGAAAAAAAGAGTAATGATGACCAGCAGTTGGTACTGGCAAATCTCTCTTCTGAATCTGTGGAATCAGTGGAACCAGTTACCTATTAAAAAAGTCAGCCACACATATTCCTCACATATAACAGAGAAAATTATATATTTGGACTATGATGATCATTTCATTGTAAGCAACACAGATTTGAACATGGCTCTTTCAGTGATCATCTCATGTGTCAGTGTCTAATTTCTTCCCATCAAAAGAATTCTATCCAATAATTTATAATATAGTTTATGGCTCAAAATCCACCTCTCCCCCCCAATTTGCATAGTTCTATTCTTGAGATGATCATTAAAAAGTACTGCCTTTTTGTTTTGTTTTGTTTTACAAACGAGTCCTATCTTCCAGATTTGGTTCCCTTCATTACTTAAACATCTCTCAGATCTTATGTTTTCGGATTCAGTGACTGAGTAAGACATACAGGGATTCCTACTTTCGTTCTTCCTTAATGATTGAACCTCAATGTCTCTCCATTGTAACAAGCTCATTATCATAACCATGAAATCTAAGGTAACATCTATAGCCATTTAGAGGCCTGCTGGAAGGAGCGGCCCTTTAGCTACAACCTTTCCCCACTTTTGTAAAGTAGATACAACATGAAAAAATAGCTGTGCCTTTCAGCATCTTGTAAACGGTTCTTTTAAGACATTAAATAAAGATTGCATAGTAGTATTAATCTGATAAGAGGGGGCAATATACATGGGCCAGATTTTTGTGGAAGAATAAACTACTTGGTGATATAACCATTTTAAAGGGAAAGATACTCTTAGAATCAGGATTATTGACTTTCTACTCATGTGGGCAACTTAAAAAAAAAAACTCCGGGTCATGGAAAACTGTGTTCTGGACTGGCCATCATTTTGAGCTTCAAGTAAATTGAATGGTATTTATGGGCTAATGAAAGCTAGCTCTCTGCTAGCTCTGTATAATTGTCAATGATGCTCTTTTCTGAAGGCTACTTCATAAAACGTAATGAGCCTCACTAACTCTGTAGGTAGAATTATTTTTGGCAATTCAGAGCTTGAAGTGGGGGAACCCAGATTCTGGCCATCAACTTGGAGAACAACTCCAAACCTTAAAAAAGTCACTTTCTATTTTCTGAGGAATTCTATTTTGCTTAGTTTTGTTTTCTTCAGTTTTCCAAAATTCCAAGTTTATAAAGAATGCCTGAATGACCCTTCTAGTCCCCTAGAAATCAGCTCCTTTATATCCAGGTATGTAGAGTAACCCATAAATTAATTGAGGTATCAGGAGGACCCACTCTAAATGCTAATAGCAAAGTAATGCTCTGCGTCAAGACTGCGTGGGAGGTAAATTACAGATTACTTACTATGTGGTAAGTACTCATTATAGAAATCATGAAATCTAGTGCTATAAGCAAACACCCTAGATCAAGACACAAAAATATCCCTTACTATCACTGAAGAAGATAAAATGTATTGGTACTGTTATGCCTTTTATCACATGTTATCTGGAAGATGTTTTTCCAAGAAAATTGAGACTTGAGATATTTTCTAATATTGTCCTTACAATAACAGAATTCTCCTCAGAATTAAGGGAACAAAAGAAGCCACTCAAATTTTTTAAAAGATCATCTAAATAAGAAAATATATTACTTATGGTCTCATTGAGTAAAATTATACTTCATAATAGGGGTTTTAAGAAAACCAACAAGATGAAGCTATTGTGATTAAGTTGTCTTCTTGCTATTTTATGGTTATATTTTATTATTTTAATTAACATTCTAGAAGTTTCCATTCTTTGGCCTTAAAGAAGACATATTAAAAAAATTTTGAACACAAAAAATATGTTTTTATATTTTATCATATAAAATACAGGCTTCTCACTTAGATATAAATCAGATGTAATGCATTTATAACAAACTTTAGATCCCGGCCCTCTTATCTATTATAGGAAGCCAACTATGGAAAGCTAAAGATCGATCGGCTAAAGTGGTTTCCTGTTAGTTAAAGATGTTCAATTTTTAATAAGATCTAAAGCTAGGTCAAACTATCAAACAGTGCATCAGAATGCATACCTAGTTTAGGAAGGAGGATGGATTTCCTTTCCTTATTATGGGACACAGGGAAATGCTTTGCTTAATTTCATCAGGAAAATAATACTTTGTTCAGTTTGACCAGTCTTCATTCTGACATACTACAAAATCGCACTAGCACACAAACAGAAGCTTTAGAGGTTACCTTGACAAACCTGTGAATGAGCTTAGAAATGCTAAAAGACTCTCTGCTTTGCTCTAATGCATGCTATTTAGTTGATTGTATTCAAACAAAAGTACATTTTTAAAATTTATATGAACTAACGTAAGGAATCTATTCAATACTGATTTAAAATATTAAGTAATTTCCTGGATTGATAGCTACTCATTTATTCACTTAAATATTTACTAAGCACCTACCAAAGGTAACATCCCATGCTACGCCAGGTAGATATCTAATCCAATAACTTTTTGTATAAAGAGCAGCCCAGTAAGTTCAAGTCATGGACTCTAGGAGGGTCACACTGCCTGGGCTCAGATTCTTGCTCAGACAGCTGGCAGGTATGTGACCTCCCTGAGCCTCAGTTTCCCCATCTATAAAGTGTGGGTAATTATGGTACAATGGTACCTCACTCGATGAGGCTATTTATATGAAAAGAGCTCTTAAAACAGCACCTCGCCCGCATTAAGTGCTCTGCAGCTATTTGTTGTCCTTATCATGAATGTGTTTGCTTTGCTTATCAACACATTTTATAATTTGTCAACCTACTTTCACATGTTTATTATTGAGAGTAGTTCTCGACCTGGGGTGAGCTGGCCCTCCTTCGGGGACATCAGGCAAAAATGCAGACATTTTTCGGTTGTTAAGATTGGGCAATTTCTATGGGCATTTATGGGTTGAGGCCAAGGATGCTGCTGAATGCCAGGACGGCCCCCACAACAAAGAATTATCCAGGTCAATAGTGCTCAAGTTGAGAAACTCTGATTTAGAGAAGGAGAACTGTGTTAGAAAATGGCAAAGCCAAATTTCTGACGAGAGCTTCGTAGATTTTGCAGATGAGGACAAGTCGCCCCCATGATTTGGAGCTTGTGATGATTTTAACCAACTGAGCCACCCAGGCACCCCAGCTTGTGATGATTTTAAAGGAAACTCTCAGCTTCAGCCCTCAAGTGGTCTAAGTATAAAGACATCTATCTTCCAACCCCAAATAGGAAATGGCTCTGACAGAAGGGAAATAATTAAAAATACCCCAAACATCCTACTGGTAACAAGGCTAGCAGAAAAAGAATACAAATGGGCAACACAGGGCAGTGGTCCAAAGAACAAAGAGCTCTCTGAGAGGAGACAGCATGTTGCAAGCACCTTAAGAATCGAGACACCAATCCCACAGAGAATAAAAGTGGCAGAAGGCGTTGTGTGGAAATGATGAAATAAAGCTTCCTTAGCAATACGGCAGGTAGAGATTCTGCCCTCAATTTTAAGCAGTCACACTAGGAAAAAATACAATTGCCAGCAAATAGAAATGAGGGCCCTGACCCTGAAACAACATCCCGGGGCAGATGAGAGCATTGTGTGATGTGCAGAGGGAATCAGAAATCCCTACCCGACCGGCGACCACTCTCTCCTTCATACGTAGCAAAGGGTTGTACTCTGTTTATGGGCTTGCCTCCTCAACAGATAGAAGACTTCCTGAGGGCGTGTCTGAGTCCTCAGAGTAGTCAGCCATGGAGTTCCTGCTTCATGTTAGGACTCTCCGAAATGCTGTCATTTAAAAGACTATTAAGACTAGCTAATATGAGCTCCTACTACATGTTAATACCTATTAAGACACCAACTGTTGGCCTGGTGCTGTTCTCAGTAACTGAATAATTTATGCTCCATAATTTTTGTATTGCAGTCTCGGAGATCTCCTATGTACCCGCTGCTTAGTTCCTGGGCTGCAAAGAGATCCTGGGGAGGATCCAGTTGTCTGAAATGGCTCAGAGTCTGGGGGGAGGATCGTAATAAAAGTGTGTTAATGTTAGTAACTGATACAGATGAACCAGTGTATACCAGCTGAACATCAGCTCTGTGCTCATTTGACTTTCTCCATTCAAGGCACGTAACTGTGGCCACAACAGTTACTTCAAGTCTGCATCTAGAATTATAACCCAAGGATTTTGAAACTTTGAATTTTACAAAGTCTCCTAAAGAATCTGTTGGGAATTACTGACAATTCACTTTGGAAAAATTTAAGAGTCATGCTCTAAATGAAATACGATAGGGCTCCAGATAAATTCAGTTTTCAAGAGAATAGTCTATTTCCTGTTCTAACTTTCTTCTATTTGAGTTTGGGTTCAGTGATACTTTTCTGCATCTTATGCTTTTCTTGATACCATACCAGTGTGATCCAGGATGTCCCTCTTTTGGTTCTGGTTTCTATTCATTCATATTCATAATTCTCTCTTCCTCTCTCATCCTGGAATAGGTATCTTAAAAACTTGCTTCAGGGCACCTGGGTGGCTCAGTCGTTAAGCGTCTGCCTTCAGCTCAGGTCATGATCCCAGCGTCCTGGGATCGAGGCGCCCATCGGACTCTCTGCTCCGTGGGAAGCCTGCTTCTCCCTCTCCCACTCCCCCTGCTTGTGTTCCCTCTTTTGCTGTGTCTCTGTCAACTAAATAAATAAAATCTTTAAAAAAAAATAAAAAACTTGCTTCAATCCTGGCTTTGCTGATGCACAAGTAATGATCATGTGGACTTTACTTTCATTGTTTGACAGATGAATATAATTACTCTGACCACTCACCTTAAGGTGAACTGATAAGAATCTGGTTCATAGCGCGGTTTTAAGCCCTATCACATTTTACAGTAAGATTTCATGTATCTTTGAGCTCCTTGAGGTCATTGTACTTGACTTTTACTATCTTTGCAATAGTGATGATTAGTACCCTAGCTGCAGATAGTAGTTGCTCAATAAAGATATTATTGGATGGTCAAAATCTAGGTGTGAGACTGTGGCTTTTCCTTTATCATCTCAAGAACAGTTGTGTCAATGCTTTACTCGTGTGTCTATACATTTGGTAATTAGAAGCCACTCAACTACTTGTCAAGTAACTAAAGCACACCTCTAGAGTGCTAGTGTGGCCTGAATCAAGAAGTGAAACTCCATTTCTGTGATGGTCCATATTTTGGCAAGTTAAACTCCAACTAAATTCCCATTATTTTTTTTTCCTTCTCATTACCCAGGTAACTCATATTTGAGCAAAATAAATTCATCCTGAAAATCTTGAATCACTTCTATTTCTAAAGCTACAGTAAAGCTCAAATATGTTAAAATAGCAACTGAAAAGATCACTGGGGATGGTTAGTAGACCAAAAGTAGAAATAGACTTATGACCAGGGCATCCAAAGTATATGCTGGTTCTCATCAAAATCATTACATAATGCCAAACATCAAGTGGTAAAAAATAAAATATCATCAAAAGAGATACTATTCTCAACTTCTTTAAGTGTAGGCCAATCTCTAAGTATCCCGGTGTTCCCAGCCAGGGAAACCAGAAGGTAAAATTTATTCACTCATTCTTCATTTTGTATGCCAAATAACGGCTAAGATTGAGGCCTGTAGAGTAACAGAAGAGATGGCAAGGAGCTTTAATTCAAAGAACCTAAAATTTTAGACACTTGCCCCATTCAGGGAATCAGAAGTGGTTCAGAAGGATGTGAGAGGAACAAGAACTGAGGCGGACATGAAAGGCAGGAGTCAGATTGTGGAGAAACTTCACCATGTGAAGGATTTTAAATTTATTCTATGCTAAGACATGAGCTGTGACAAGACCCGATTTGTGTTTTAGAGGCCTTTCTAGTAATAACATGGAGAATGATCTAGGTGGGACAAGACTGGTTGGGATGAAGTCCGATTAAGAGATCGAAAGAGGAGTCCAAGTGAAAAATGATCATTCTCTGCCTGCCCCCGGGCAACAGCGGAAGGAATGAAAAGGATAATACTGATGGACTGCAGGGCAGAGCCCTGTGAGCCTTTGAGGTAATCTGAATCCAGGATGGCTCCCAGCTTGCTGGTGGGGCACTAGCTACATGGTCATGCCGTTAACCAGGCCAGACAATGCCACTGCAAGTCAGGTATCTAACTCCTTCCTCAGATTTGAAAATCAAGATGAAAGAGGTAATTAACAATATAAAGCCCCAAAACATCTCTCTCACAGATAACCCCACGATGGTTTTCTTCTGACATGTAAAAGAGCTTGCAAAATCTTTAAATGAAAACTGATTGTAACTTCATGCCATGATGAAAATTTCCCATCAAATAATACAGTGTTCTCGGGAGAACAAAAAAGTAATTTTGAAGTACCTGTAACTCTAGGTGAAACTTGCAGATATAGAAATACAGTTTCAAAAATAAAATAAAATAATTACAGAGGTTAATGTGATGCCTTTTTATAAGAATTAGAGAGGGCAAACCCCAGAAGAAAAGAATCCCTATCTTGAAAGGGCTGAGACAGCAAACACCCTGTATGGCTGTAGCCAGAGTGACAGCAGACAAAGAATAACAATGAAGGCCTGGTTAAAAAAAAAAAAAAGCTGTTAAACAATAGGTAGGAAATGTGAACAATTACATTTACGTACATTCTGCTTCTAGGTAATGAGTTTATGTGCTAAATTCTTGTCTTTTGTTAACCACACAATCCCCAGTGAGAAACACTGAAATTTCTAGGAAAAAAATAAAGAATGATACATTTAAGTGGTTTTCCAATCAGGTTGACACTAATTAGTGAAAATTGATGGCATTTTTGCTGAGAAAAACATATCTGAATACTTTTAGGCTCGTAAGAATGGGGGTCGAGGAGGCCGGAGTAGGACGGAGAGTCAGGGCCTGCAGCTGAAATGCGCGTAGACACTGAAGCAAAAAAGGAACGCTAGTTAAACCCTGCATTTGGCTTGCTGAACAGAGCTGGCTGATGCTGGCGTTAAATCCCCCAGCACTCCTCAGAGCCCGGTGGTAGACGTGTAGACGTGCGCAGAGCTAGAGCCCCAGGGACTAACCAACTATTTAAGAGAAATACTTGCTGAGTTGACTGAGAAATATTACTCTGTGAGGTGGCGTTGGCTGCCCTGGCTTTGGCAAGAGGAAGAATCTTCTTTTCCTTCTTTTTCTACAAGGCCCTCCCCCCAATCCCCACCCCAGCACAAAATGGGAAGGTCAAGATGAGAGGTAGACAGAGAGGTAGAGTCAGCTTCATCCCAGGGCTGCAACCTCTCTGGAATGCGTATGTATACCCCCAATGAGCACAGCAGCTTGAGAGACTGCAGTTCTGCCCATGCCATTTGTTGGATGCTCCATCTTGGAAGATTCACAGTGACTTTATGCGTGAAGGCTCACAAAAACAGGAGCGGCCCAAACAAATCCAGACAGCATAGCCTCTGCGAACGTGGTGGAAATGAAATCTCAAGCCAGGAGCGATGAAATCCCCCCATTAATGAGAACACCATCAGGGCACAAGAGGAAGCATCTTGAAAACTCTTTTTTCACAAACAGCTCTTACTAGGAAGAAAGAAAGAGACTTACAAATAGGTTTATGTGTGTCCTACCTCATGACATAAATAACTTATGATGAAAAGCAACAGTTTTGGATTCAAACTATAAATGCCCATTTAAGTCAATAATATTCAGAAAGGTAAGTTGAGGACCCATCAGAGTTAAAATAAAGGGTAAAACTACTTTGCAGAATTAGCACACAAATCATCTGTAACTCTGGGAGATTAAAGAGGTTGAATGAGCCTTTCCTTCCAGTCTGGATGGTACTTTCTCCTTCCCAATCTTTAAATTTTAGAGTGTCCCAGGGCACAGCCCATAAACCTCTTTTCCCCTCAACATTCATTCAACAAGAAGTTCTAATTCAGTCCCATAGGCAAGTATTCTTGCAAATTTGTATCTCCGGCCCTGACCTCTCCCCAGACTTTCATCTCTATACCTAACTCTGCAGGTGATGTTTCCTCATAGATGTCCACCTCAAATGTACCATGTCCAACACAGAACTTGACTTTCCTGCACCTCCTAACCTGTTCCCCCCAGTGTTCCCCATCTCCATAAACAGCACCACCAATCATACAAAATTATTTAGATCAAAATCCAAGGAGTCATTCTTGATTCCTCCCAGGGCTGCCACACTGGACCACCCCTGGGCTGTCACTCACTGTACAGCCTATGTAAATAGTTCTTCCTGGGGTTGTCAGTACTCAAACTATGAAGCCACATGCCGCCTCTTTCCCCTATATTCCAGATCCAATCCATCATGAAGCACTCTCAACTCTACTTCAAAATATCCTATGAATCCAATGCTTCCTCAACATCTTCATTCTACCACTTAGTTCAAGCTACCACTACCCTCTACTACCTCTACTACCAATCTAGCTCCCTAATGAGTGTCCCTATGTCCTCCCCTACCTGCCTCTCACTTCTTCAGTCTGGTCTCTACCTAGCATTCCCAGTGACCTTCTGATAATGTAAATGTATCACACCCTTGCTCAGTTCCTCCAATGGCTCTCCACAAACTCAGACCCAAACCCAAACACTTGACTTTGGTCAACAAAGCCCACAGGATCTGTTACCTGCCTGTCTCCGACCTCACCTCCTGTTATTCTCTGTCTCACACACTCTATTCCAGCCACACTAGCTTTCTTGCAACTGTCTCCTCACACATGCCTAGTTCACTCCCACCGAAAGCCTTTGCCCTTGCTGTTCTCACTTCCTGTGATACTCTCCCATACCCCTTCTGATTCCTCCAGATGTCATTTCCTCAGAGAGGCTTCTTCTAACTCCATGTAAAATACCCTTTCACTCCAGTCACTCACAGTTCTGTACCCTGCTTTTGTTTCCTTCAAAGTGATTATTACTTCCACATATCACATATTTAGCATTTTTAAAATAATAGTCCACTAAAAGGTAAGCTGCATGAATTCAGGGCTGTATCTCCATTGTCTAAAGCAATATCTGTATGCAAGAGGTGCTCTCAAAAAATATTTGAGGGGTAAACTATTGAAAGAATGGCCAATATAAACAATCAGCTTTCCATCATCTACAGAAATCCCATTCCATATTTGTTAGGGGTTGTTTTGTTTATATGAAGAAAAGTAGGGGAAGCCCACTAATCACCTATCTTTAAATGCATATCCCTGCATCGATCTAACGATAAAAGTCAACATTTCTCATTCCAAATAGCAAGGTCACTGCTTTTGTCTAGCCTCTTTGAGATTCTGAATGTAAAAGATAGCATTAATAGCTGATAGAAAGCAGTTTCCCTCACCCCTACATACAAATCCTGACCACAGTTAATGCCACAAATGAAGGCTGCCTGGCTAAAATGTTCCGTTTCTCCTGAAGTCTCTAGGTCCAAAATTCTGAGAACAGTACCCTAGTAAAGACCTGGCTGAACCATAAAACGCACAGCTAAAATTTCCTGGAAAGTTCTATAAAGCAATGTCATAAAGCTTTAGAAAAGGCCAATTTTAAAAAGGAATTTTTAAAAGTTAGAATTTTTACAATAGTATCATCCTGGAAAACAATCAGGTTAACCAGTAATAATAAGTTTTCCTAAGCTAGTCAGAGTGGCCTTAAAAAAAAAAAAAAAAGTCTTTCGCTAGCTCCAGAGAGAAATGACCCGGAGACTAATGAGCTCTGTAAGCTTCTCACTGCCTGACCCTCAGCAAGTCACTTGTCCTCAGTGGAGAGGCTAAAATGGAGAGCCCTATCAATTAGCTTCATGTGGCGGCTGTGAAGGGTGACTAATAAACCTGATTGCAAGGCACTCTGAAAACATTAAGTGCTATAGAGAAGTTTCCTAATTGCCAGATCGCCATCAGTTGCCATGAAAGCACTGCGAATGCATCTGGCTCTTTTTAAGCTCTTTTCCACCCCTTGGCTCTTCTGATGTCAATCAGTCGTTGTGACAAAGACAAAAAGATGAGTGAGGATTCTTCTCACCCTCCTATAGGTCTCCTCCTGATCCACAGGAAACATGATGGAGACGCAAACTAGCCTTTGCACTCCTTTGTTCCTTCCAAAGTACCTTGCAGATCCCCATGAAGAGAGACTGCATGAATGGCCCACGGAAGGCCTTTCCTTTTTGTCCTTTTCAAGCATAACATAGATCATCATTAAAAACCACAGATTTGACAAAGATCATGGGAGAAGAGAATATGAATATGAACGACCTGAAAAATACAGAATTCACTTTATTCTTACTAGTGATCTCCCGATTTCTCACTCTACCCTGTGATGTCCTCACTTAAAGAAAAAGGGAGATTAATTGGTTTCCAACCTCCTTCCAAGCCAGAAAAGGTTTCCCTCATTCGCTGAGAGACATGGATTTAGAATTTCACTTGTCTGTGAAGGACTATATAGCATTTCATGTTCTTTCCAAGCTACCAGCCATGTGGTATCTATTTTAAAGACAAGCTTGCCCATGTTCTCTTTCCAGCAATCTAAGATGTGCAAGGACACAAAAGCAATATAATCACTCACTAACGTACACCTTCAATCACCAGACATATGGGTTTTGGAAAAGTACAAACTTCCTATCCATTAGTAATACAACAACTGTCCTGTAGGGGAGGACGTGCCTTTTCAGGTCAAATGCAAACATCTTGATCTCCAACAAATTTTCCCCCCAAAACTAAGTGGTTTGTTGGAAAGAATAGCTTTGCCTCTTCCCAACTACTCCTCTGGTTCACTCACAGTGCTTTTCAAATCCCACATATTGATAACTGAGGGCAGGTTTGGGAATGACAGGACAAAGGAAGTTAAGCCAATAAAAATATAAATAATACTTACTGGGAAAAGTTTTTGTATATAATAAATTATTTATGCACAAATGAAAATGTATATAACAATATGAGGGACCAATTAAAAAATGATATTAAGAGATAACCCAAGAAATTGACAAATGATTTCAGGGCAACATAGGGGTCAGCAAACTACTGTCGGAGTTAAATCCAGACCCTTTCACCTGTTTTATAAGTAGTTTTGTTAGAACACAGCCACAGCTGTTCATTTAGATATTCTGTTTTCAGCTGTTCTAGTGCCATGATGGCAGACAGGAGTAGTTGAAAAACACCATATGGCTCACAACTTTGAAAATATTTACTATCTGGCCCTTTATTTAAAAGGTTCCAAGCCCTGGTTGAGGGGATAAGAACATTATGATAGACTGGAATAGTCTGGGAATTTTTTGGAGAAGGAGGTAAGTGGCTTACAAAGAAACTATAATTGAAACAGAAGTGGTAAGTATTAAGTAGACAAATATTCTTTCCTGACTAATCAGTTATCTAGGGGCTAGACATGTCCTTAAGAATAATAAAAGAATGAGAAAATCTCCCATCCTGAGAGAATCATTATCAGAGCAATGAAGTCTCTCAGTGACTAGTAAAACAGATGGACTAACAACTCACTGGGTTTTTTGGTTAATTCCCAATTCAGACCCCAAGGATGCTACACCAGAGCTCTGGATGGTGATGGTGGAGATCGTGGTGGTGGTTGGTGGTGTTTTCACCACTATCTTGCTTCAAAAGAAACACACTTGCCATGCAACAGGTTTCAGCAAAACGGGAAGAATGCTAGACTAGTGGTAACAGAAAATCTGGGCACAAACCTTGCCTCTGCCCATGAGTTAACATTCTCTCACCTGCAAAACAGAGATCATCATAGGGGCCAGGGTCAGGATGGGACAGCATCAAGATGGCCTCAGTGTTGCTCCAATATACAGGACCTCAGCTGATAATCAGGATGTGGTTCTAGGGCTTGTGACAGCAACAAAACTCTAAGGTGGAACGGGCGACTCAACCAGCCCCATCCTGTGTGCTGTCTGCACCCTGAGGCTGACTCAACTGCAAGGGTTACAGGATTCTTGTAAATCAGCCATTTTGCTGTGGCCTAAGCTTTGTTTCTCACAGGGAGAACGGTCCATTTCAGGCTGCAGCCCCATCATTTAAGAACTTGTAAAAATAAAAGAATCGGGCACTATCCTTTTCATGACCTACAGCGTCTCTCCCTGGGCCCTAAAGACTTAAGATTCTGAATATTGAAGACCAACAGGATTGATGCCTTCAAACAGAATGAACATAAAAGATATACCTAAAATTAAAAGCATAATTTAATAAGGTGATAAAGTACTAAAAATCAATGTGATAGCAACAGTGGACATTTTCTAGGCTTAAAGACCAAAGTTCTATTGATTCGTAAGTTACTATAGCATCATTTACAGCCCTGAGAAACCACCCAGAATTGAGAGCTGTCTAATGACTCTCTCATGACTGATTCTGAAGAACTCTGTCAATATCAAGATCATGAGCAGGGTACTTGTTTTGAGTGAAAACCACTGGAGAGGCTACTGCTCTTACCTGCCCTCATGTCCATCTTAATCTCGTTCTCCAGTGTCAAAGGCTCAGTGGAACTGGTTCCCTAACCAAGAGAGTCCTCTTCAATTAAATGAATGCCCGTGAGGCCACATGCCTACCCTCTTCACAAGTGAGCATTTAGAGGGTCCTGTCTTAAATCGACCTCTCCAAAGTCCTTTTCTACTGGCAAAGAACCTGAGCTGCCATCACCAACTACTGTATCATTTGCAGAACTTACTGACAAAAGTGTCTGAGTTTTGCTGGCTAAGGACTCATGTGTTAAAATACAAGTGGGATAGAAACAGGGAATGGAAAGTGAATGGGGCTAGTTCCAAACAAAACAACAAATTTTAAAATGCAAAGTTGCAGAAGCTCCCTTTGTCTAAAACTCTTTGTGAAAAAGATGTCAAATTCGAACTGTAGCTTCTGTTAACTTCTGGCTCTCAATACATGCTTGCCATCCAAAAGGATAAAGACCTATCATTCCCACACAATTCATTTGTGATTAAGTTTGCTGGAGTTGTCATTTATTTGAGTATTTTATGTTTTTCTTGTATGAGATTTCTGGAGTTATGGACATTAAATTTTCTTGCATATGAAAATGTTTCAATAAAGAAATTGCCTTTTTGACATTAAGATACACCTGCCTTGGGTGTCAAAAACAGCTGAAATATCCTGGCTATCAAAAATCCTCCCTTTCTTAGAGCCAGCTTTTATGTAAGTCCAGGATGGCTCCCATCTGGTCCTGGGTTTATTAGTTATTTGTTATCTGTCAAACATTAGAACTTCTGCATTGCATGTTGTTCTGATGCAAGTAAGAGGCATTTTAGGTCAAAAAAAAAGAGAGAGTACCAAATTTGTTACACTACATTTGAGTCAGATTTACATTTCTCTTTGATCCTTACATTTCGACATGCAATCTTTTTCCTAATAAACTGTAGCTACATTAATAAAACTAGCAAAATAATTAGTCCAAGGGTTTTAAGCAAGGTGGTTAGTTGTCTCCTTGTTGTGCTTAATTTTTTTTTCTTTTTAAGAAATATTAATTCAAAAACTGCTTCTACTCAACTAACCTAGATTATGAAAGTTAGAAAAATCTCAAAGAAGATAAAAATTCTGAAAGAAGGCTTGATTATTTACATGCCTTGACTAGGGCACTCCTGAAATCACAAATATCCCAGTTGAGTCAATTTTGGGGAGGTACTGAAACCTGAGGACAAGAAGTTCTCCAAAGGAAAGGATGAGACCAGAGAGAGACACCTGAATGAAGAATAATGGAGTACTTTGAAAAGAGAGGAACATTTTTTGAATAGATTGACTCTTCGCCAACACTAAGTCTTCTTCCCCACCTCCATTTCTGGGCTTACCACAAGAACCTGTGGGAAGGAGTACTTGTCCCATAGGCTTTGGATCTGGAACAAGGTAGACCCCAAGCAGGAGTGGGGGGATTTTCTCAGCCCAGAGAATGTTGGGAGCCCCGATCATAGGATTCAGGGAAATGGCCAGGACATCACTGTAGCGGCCAGTAACAAAGTCAGGAGCAGACTTAAGGGGACAGGTGAAAACCCGTCCACTTGAAGGTAAGCCGAGAGAGCTAGGGCTCCATTTGTCCGACCCCAGTCTGTGCTGGTGTGGCCCAAGGAAACAGAAAACTGTTCTATTACTTTCAGGGATGCCACCTCTACAAATGTGGGCGGGTTGTTTTTCAAAACACTCCACTGCTTACTGATGTAGGAACTTCTTTGTAGAATTTCTAGAGTAAACCCCAAGTCCTCTTCTAAGACTTATTTACCTAGCCACCAAAGGCCCTTCAGACTTACAACAATTGAGGGGAAGCCCGTGATTTATTTCCTATGCTCTCTTCATACTGCTTCTCTACACGTGCTTTAATTAGCTTCATAGGATAACATGCTACCTGGTTATGTGGGCTCGATGGCACACAGTCTGAAAGATAATCCATAAGAGCTCCATGTGAACTGTAAAGGCAACACGGATCATTGTCTTACGGTGTACCCCTGATGATTTCTCTTTCATGCTCTGTGTCAAAGAGAAAATCTGAAGGAAGGCCCAGTCCACTGATTGCTAGCTCTTACTTCAGATGCTTTAGTGTCCAGAATGACTCCAATACATCAGCTATCCTTTGAAAAAGACTTTTTTTTCCTCTGGACATTGTTCCTTCTGTGTATCCCTTGTCTAGCAGACTTTGATTCATATGCAAGCCGTCTTGTCATTCTTCTCAGTCTATCACACCAGAAAAAAATAATGTATGTTATATCAGGTTTTTGTCATCTCTTTTTCACAGTAATTTCTTTTGGCTTATCTCTGAATTGGATTCCTGACAATTATGTTATATTTTAAAATAAGGACTACAGATGGTTTCCATATAAGTTGCAGGTAAATAAAAGTTAAATTTTAAACATTTCCTATATCGGTATACTCTTTCATCATCATTTAAAAAAATTCTCTCTGAAATGCCAGGTCTCCATTTATCCTATGAAATCCTTTAAAATATTTTTAAATGTGATTTAAAAAAAAATGTTTACATTAGTTTATGTGCTCAGGAAAGAATATTCTAAGTTCAGGTGATCTTTCACTATCATTTGTGCCAACTTTTAAAAGGTAGCTCCTGGGGAGCCCGGGTGGCTCAGTCAGTTAAGCGTCTGCCTTCTGCTCAGGTCATGATCCCAGGGTCGAGCCCTGCATCGGGCTCCCTGCTCGGCTGGGAGCCTGCTTCTCCCTCTCCCACTGCCCACCCCAACCTCCTCCCACCCCCGCTTGTGAGCGCTCTCTCTCTCTGTCAAATAAATAAAATCTTTAAAAAAAAAAAAAAGGTAGCTCCTTCTCACGTAATGACAGCTAATACGTAAATAATACCTAATAAGAGAATTCATACTTTTGGGCTCTCTTTGAAGTGTTGTGCTCACACACTGGATTTAAAGTACAGCTCCACAATGCTCGCAGGATACCACAGGGAGCACGGCAAAAAAATCACTGTGCTCTCTGGTGATGACTCATGTTCCAGCCATACCTCCTCTGAGCTCCTCTTTCCCACTAGTAGCACTAACTAATTCCCTGCATGTCTCTAGCTGTTCTCGACTAAAGACCCCTTCGTTCTAGGACTTAGACACAACACTTTTTTCTTCTTCTTTTTTTTTAATCCTTGAGCTCAGAATGTTCAGGGCTAGAAGGGACCACACTAACCAAATGAAGACAAAGACACCTTTGTTCCTGACCAAAGAGGAATCAATAATCATTTACATACTCATCTTATTTATTTTTAAATACGTATACTCTTAGAGAAAACCAGTGCCTTTATGTTCATTATGGAGGGATTAGAAAAAGAATAAAAATGAACATTAAGGGACATTAATGCACATTATCTCTCAAAATACACATAACATTACTCAGACTGGTATGTGAGCCCGTCTATACGCATATAAATGTGACATGAGCCTCACAGACATGTACCCTTAACTTTTACTTAAACAGCTATCTGGTGAAATTTGATTAACTTTAGAACCCAATGAGGTAGAATAACCCACAATGACATAAATATGCCCCTGTAAATAAAAGACCTAGTATGGCATAAAGTTGTAGTTTTAAGGAATTTAATATCAAAATAAAAAGGACATGCCCATTTTGTATATACATTATACATAAACACAAACTTTCTCTGGATAGAGATTCATGGATTTGCAGAGCTGAGCAGAACCTTCCATATCACCTACAACTATTCTCTTTGTTACTCAAAGCATAACAAGTTCACAAAGGTTAAGACCCATCATCTTGATCCAACAGCTAATTAGGCTAAATCCTAGCTCTTGTAATTTCTATTCTCTGTTCTAGCATATTCACAGGGACTCCTTTAATTACTTGGTAACTAAGGGTCCCAAATCACTGTTGACTATGTCTCAGCTTTCTAAAATTAACTCAGTTATGTTTTGCTTATTTTTCACACAATGCTAGCTTAAATATAATTTAGGAAATCTCCAATCACTTAGAAATTTATTTACTTAAACTGTTTTATTGTGTCAAAGAACCCCATTATTTGTCTCTATTACAGTGATTATATTTAGGCAACACAGACATTGCCTGTATTACATTTATATTTGTCTACTTTGTTTTTATAAGATATTAAGAGGCACCAACTTTAATTTTTAATGTGTTAGAAGTATGACTGATCACTTTGCTCAGGCCACAGCAAAACAAAACAAAACAAAACAAAACAAAAAACCAAACAACTAGAAGTAGAGATTTTTAAATGAGAAATGCCTGAACCCCACTGTAGGAAAGGTCTGAATCAGAGAGGAGGACAGGGTGGATTGGGTGCCTCTTTCACAGCAGAGAGGTGATGACCTCCAGTAAGAAATGGAAAGCAAAGTGAGGCTTCTCAAGCGGTAATCTTCCCATCTTTACAAGCTTTTATTAGACCCAACTTTTTACAGTTTACTGTTTTTTAATTATATATATCCATATCTCAACAGTATTTACATTTAACTAATTTAATTCCCATATCAAACATTACACAATCTTTTCTATTGTTTTCTATGAGACTGTTTCCTTACACAATGACAAAAGGAAAGACTGTTTCATCTTTTTTGATTTTTCACTTTACTTTGGATAAAAAAATTAAAAAGAGTATAAAGTCATTTCTCCAAGGCAACATTAATTTCTCTTACAGTTCCATCTCAAGTTTTCCCCAAATAGTCCTCCATGTTGCTTCTCATTCAAATATCTATGATCCTAGTTGATATTACTACACAGCAAAAATTTTTGCTGAGCGAGTCCTATCATTTTTTTGTGTGACAAATTCTGCCAAGGGCAGGTAACCAAGGTGCTATTTTTATGGCTACTCCAAATAAAAAAACATTTTTTAAATATGCCCTAGTGGTAGAATTATTATCATGCCAGTACAGATAGAAAAAGGCAGTCCTATTAAATAAGAATGGATACCACAGTCCCTAATAATTGAGTGCCTTTTAAATTCAATAATTCTCTTAATAAGTTTAGTAAATGGTATAGCTGTATTTTCTGTTGCATTTCTAGTTCATCTATTTTCTCTCATTAGAATGAAGACTTCAGTCCCTTGATCGAGTCCCGCATCGGGCTCCCTGCTCAGCAGGGAGTCTGCTTCTCCCTCTGACCCTCCCCCATCTCATGCTCTATCTCATTCTCTCTCTCAAATAAATAAATAAAATCTTAAAAAAAAAATAGTTAAAAAAAAAAAAAAGAATGAAAGATTCTCAAACAAGAACCCTCGAGCATGGGGTGGGGCAAAGAAGAATGTCAACTGTCCCCTCACTGTGAAAGCATCCATGTTGATTTTTGATTTTTTCCCCCATGAATTTCACTCTCCAGTATTTTCGCTAATACATTTTAGCTTTTCCCTTAATCCAGTCACCATTTATTCAAGTTTTCCAACATGACTTTCCCCCCCATAAATTTATTTTCCATATCTATTTGTCTCTTTTGTTCCAATACACCCACACCACTTGGGCAGCTCCCATCTGTCCTCTGAAAACTCTATTGAACTCTACATAAAAGCTTTTTTTCTTTTCTTTAATTATATAAATCATGGTGACTTAGAGAAAATGGCAACCCACAAGCATTATTCCTCTTGTGGAGTCCATTTTTTTTTCCCCCAAATAAGATTCTAGCAGCAACCAGCCCTTAATGGATTTAACGAATTTCTTCTATCAGTAGCATCCAGATTCTACTCTGGTTGCACCACATAGAGTTGCTATCCAATTACTCTTCAGGAATGCCAGAAGGGTAATTTCCAAGCATTAACAATTGAAGACTAGCACCACTTACTTTAAGCATCCTGTAAAGCATTACTCTGTGCCTGTTTTTTGTACAACAGTGGCTGATTTTTTTTTTTCCAGAGCAATTCCAAACCCTAGAAAAGCCAGATATTTATGGCCCTGTAAGACAAAAATGACTTGAAAAAGTCAGAAAATATGAAAAAGAGAAAAAGCAACAAAATAAGGCTCTCCACGGCAAAGAAAGGAGAAGCACATGAGGGAAATCTAGGTGTCAGAAAGAATCTTCTCATTTCTGTCCGGGACACTGGTAATCCGCATAGGTACACACCTGAGGGGTCTTTTCAGAGATGTGATGCTGGACCCGGGGTGTGTTGCCATGGAAGTGACAAGCTCAATTTCTTTAGAGCCCATGTACCCGCCTCAGCATTCTTGGCAATGGCGACAGGTTCCTTTCCTTTGTTCAGAAACTGCCCTGGAAACGGCCCTGCCTCCTTCCCAAAGCACTGCATTGTGAGGCCACGCTGGAACCAAATTACACGAGAGGAAGATTTTTCATTTCCATTCCTAAAATTAGACTCCTCTGTGTGTGCTAACACAACAGAAATAGAAACACTTGCTGAAAGGAGCCCACACAGTGGCGATCCGAGTTGCCACCTTTCAAACACATTTGCTCAACCCACAGCAACATGGGCAGGCATAGGACATGGGGCAGATCGGGGCAGCTTTACGGATTCTAACAAATCTCTCAAAAGTTAGTCTCAAGAGGTGGGTGGTTTGTTTTGGAGAGGGACTCTGGAGCATAAAGGACACAGAGTGCTTTCTGGGCAGATGCTGGTGCAGAAGCATTTGATGAGGGGGAACCGATTTCCCAGTAGGACTTTTAACAAATGTACTTAACTGACTTTGGAATCAGAGCAAACTGCTTATTTCTGGTCTCCTCTTGATGCAAAACCCAAACTCGACACAAAATAGGTGAGAAGAGTTTTAAAAAAATAGTTTTTCCCTCACGGTGATGTTGGAATAGTGACTGATTTCTTCAAAAGACAGTATTATTTATAATAAAATCATCAGCTAAGTGTTCTGATCATCTACTTTAAGATATTTTCTGGCTGAGTAGACTTCATTGCAGATATAGCACATAAACATTGTGGAGAAGTCTGGATTAAAAATCCTTGTGACCATCAAGAAAAGGATCATGGGAGGAGTTGAGAGATCCAAGCAAGATTTTTAAATTTGGGCTAAAATAACAAATTTCATGGGTACCTTAAAAACCACTACTATAACTATTTGTTCTCCTAGCCACCACCTACCTCTAATTCACTCTGGACAGAAAGACCCTCTCTGACCACATTCTGTTCAGTATGAATTTCTCATGCAGATATGTATGGTGTGTATGTTTGTACTAAACCAGGATTCTGAAGTATTTTGGAAATGTGTCAGGGAGAAGGCTCTATACAATGTAATTTTTTTTCATTTGTGATAGATACCATCTATGGCTTTAAGAAAAATGAATATTTACTCTAAATCTGATAAATCTTAGAGGGCTAAGCAAATCCAATGTTAATTAAAATAAATGTTTAAAAAAAAAGAATTTGACAATAAGATAAAAACAGATTCAGCAGCTTACTTACACTGAATGAGATAAATAGTATGAAATGATTAAAAGAGGTGCTATACATTTGCTAGAAGAACACTGAATAGGCCTACATCTTAGCCTGGGTCCATCCTTCATTAGCTGTCTGACTAGGACTCTACTTCTAACATTCTGTGAATCTTGTGGGCCTTAGAAAATGGGGTTGTCCAATGTGATATGTGAGGTTCTATCCAGCTTTGAAAATCTAGGATTCTTTACCCACAGAAAGTTTGTGTTTATGTATAAATGTCTATACACAAAATAGGTACATTCCTTTTAAGTTTGATATAAAACTCCTTGCAACTACTTTATACCATATTGGGTCTTTTATCAAAAATGTCTGTTTATGTCATTGTGGGCGACTCCACCTCATTAGATTTAAAAATTAATAAAACTTCATATACAGTGGCTACATTTAATTCACATACAATCTTCATTTAGGATTCCTATCCTATTAAATATGTACACAGCAGAGCTGACAGACCAGTCTGAGCACTTTTAGCATTCTGTGTAATATGAGAGGTTTGTTGCAATCCTATGAAATATTTTTGTATGTAATCAGTAAAAAAAAAAAAAAAAATGTGCACATTAGTTTATGTGTTCAAGGAAGAATATCCTAAATTCTAAATTCATTAAAGGGGACCTTTAATGATCATTTGTAGCAACTTTCCAAAAAGCATTTTTAAGATTTGCCCATGTTGTCACATATTGCAAGATTTCCTTCTTTTTTAAGGCTGAATAATATTCCATTATATGTATATGCCACATTTTCTTTATCCATTCATCTCTTGATGGGCATTTAGGTTGCTTCCACATCTTGGCTATTGTGAACAGAGCTGCAATGAACACAGGATTGCTAATATTTCTTTGAGATCCTGATTTCAATTCTTTTGGGTAAATATCCAGAAGTAGGATTGCTGGATCATACGGTAATGATCACTTGGTAATATGCCAAGTGAAATAAGCCAGTCACAAAAGGACAAATACCACATGATTCCACTTACATGAGGTATCTAAAATAAACTCATAGGAGCAAAGACTAGAATGGTGGTTGTCAGAGGCTGAGGGGAAGGGGAGATGGGGTGTTGCTAATCACCATGTACAAAATTTCAGATATGCAAAATGAATGGAGTTCTAGAGATCAAATGTACACCATGCCTATAAATAACAATAATTGTTATGCACTTGAAAATCTGGTAAGAAGGTAGATCTCATGCTGTCTTCCTATCAAATATATAAATAAAGACATTTTCTTTTCAAGTAATAACATAGCAAATAATACTGCATTTTCTGTTATTACTTTAGGATTCTTTTGAAATATTGTGTTCACAAACTGGATTTAAAGTACTGCTCAGTGATTCTTGTGAGATATTGTAGAAATTATGGCAGAGCAAAGAGCTACATGCTCACATGGGCTCCACGCTGATATTCCAACCACACCTCCTGTACCACTGGATAGAACGGACTCAATCTTCACTGCCTTTTTCTATGTTTTTGAATAAAAAGCCTTTTATTCTGGGACTTGGTAACTTCACCTGGATGTAAAACTGTACTTTACACTTTATTTATACTTAGGCCAACAAGAGGCTAGGAGGAACCTTGTCATTTTTAAACTAAGAAATTGAAGCCTTTGAATCTAACCAGAGAGAAATCCACAAGCACTTACTACACTAATCTCGTTTACTTTTAAATATGTATTGCTGGGACAAAGTTGGGACTCTCAGTTCATTATACACAATTTTACATAAAGTATAAAAGTAAGCATAAAGGAGATTTCTTCCTCCAGGAAAATGCTTTACATAATTAGGCTAAATGCTAAACTATCAGCAAAGAACCTGGCCACAGCCACAAAAGATATCCAATATACTTGGAATTCCAATTGCCAACTATATTCTTCTTTCCTGTTTATCTAGTTAAGAGGATATATTTTTATAAACTTGGAAGTAAAACAGAATACCTTTTAATCAAAGCACAGTGAGCAAGTTCCTACAATGGGAAAATCAAGTGTTCAGATATTGAGACTAATTTATGCAGAGATGTCAGCTAGTCACATTGAATTGACCTTGTAAATCAGCTAATATCATGCAGTCAGAAATAGTTTATGCAGGGAAAGCACATAATTATTGGTAATAGTACCAATAACATCCAAGAATAAGTCACATACGCCTTTGTGTTATCCAGTCCAAATCTCAGCCTTCCACAAGTATTCCCTTTACAGGATTCTCACTGCCTTGAGATTCACTTATTGCTTTCCATCCTCAGATCTCGTCTATTGTCTGTTCATTTCAGTTGTATTTATACAAGTACTTGCAATTGGTGGTCCTATCATATATATCTTAGCTATAAATGAAGGCAACACTCTCCAATACAGAAATTTAACACAATATTGTTTTTGAACTGAGATCTATTGTATTCTTTGCATATATGTCCAACAGCATATTTCAAACAATGGATTTTCTTTTCACTAAAGTACCCTGGACATGTAAAAAGCTGTTTAATTCTGGGCACCTGGGTGGCTCAGTTGGTTAAGCAACTGCCTTCGGCTCAGGTCATGATCCTGGAGTCCCGGGATCGAGTCCCGCATCGGGCTCCCTGCTCGGCAGGGAGTCTGCTTCTCCCTCTGACCCTCCTCCCTCTCATGCTCTCTGTCTTTCATTCTCTCTCTCTCAAATAAATAAAATCTTTAAAAAAAAAAAAGCTGTTTAATTCTAAAGCACTGTTTTTCCATTTTAACATCTCTGAAATCAGCAAGAATCCGGCATGGTATAATCGACAACATCTTTTTTCATTCTTAGTGCTACATATGATAATGGTCCATTCCACATCAATAACATCTTAAGATTCAGTAAAACATGATCCTTCCTAGGCTTTTCTTGTGGAGAAAGAAAACCTTCTTTGATAGAAAATAGCAATGCCTTTAAAAACATATGTTTTCAGACTTTAGTCTGAAAAGTTGTTTAATCTCTTCTACTTCTCGACTGTGCAAGCACTCTGTATTTAAATATGCAACACTTGATGTATCAAGTACAGTTGAAGACTCCTCTGATTTCTCTTCAAGACTTCTAACACTTCTACAGATTTTTAAAAATCAATCCTGTAATCATTTCCATATTTGGTGTGCCTCTTTTTAAATAACATAGTATCCATGCTAGCATTTCAATGTTTGACATGAGCCTCAATTCCCACTCAGAGGGAAACTAAGAAACTGATCTCTTTTTTTTCTCTTTTCATTTACATTCCCAGTTGCCCCAGAGATGGTATAGTCATATAGAATATTCACAATAACCGGATTATATTTTTAGGTTTCTTGGAACGCAAAGAAGTTAGATGTTTTCAGTCAAGGGTCCTGGCACAGTCGTACTGTGAATCCCATATAAAAGGACAAATGGCAAAGAAAATTTTAAAAATGGAAAGTATAGAAAAGCAAAGAGAAAACGCTGCCAGCAGCATCTTATTTTATGATGCAAATAATCCCTTCTGTCAACATGAGTATTGACATATGCATAGTTTGAGAAGGGAAAGAAGTAGATTCATTTCATTGACTCTCATGATTTTCAGCCAGATGGCTGGCCAATGAGAGAAAGAGAAAGGCATTCTGAGATGCAGTACCTGACAGACCAAATCATCATTAATGAGCAAACGTAGTTTGAAAACAAAATGAGGTTTAAAAGACCTAAAATATCTTTGCAAAGTGTTCATATTTATGTGTTTTCCCCTGAATTATAACCAGTCTTTGTCTTCCCATTTAAACTACTGTTTGCTTAGTTTTTTTAGGGGTGGATTTTCCCTTAGTCACTTAGGAAACAGAAATAATCACCCGAATGTATAAAGAACACTAGTGACTAAATGCTTAGAAAACTCCGCTCATAAAATATTAAAATACTACCTCCATGTCTGTAAAGGAAACCAACCTCGAAGATTTGTTCAACTCCTCAACAAAACATTCCCTGAGAACCACCACCTCAGCCAACATCATTCTCATCAAGATAGTTCAGCCCATAGAAATAATATTTTAAGTAAAATATATGGTGAGGCATTAAATCCCAGAAAAAGTGCCACTTTAGATTCACCAGGGAAAAGAAGTTAAGCCCCACGGTAAAGCTGTTAGTTACTGTCATGGCTTTGTTGCACTGAAAGATCACAAAGAATTTTAGCAAGTACTAATTTCTGTAACATATGAAATCTTCAAACTACCTACAGCTTCCCTGAGCCCATAAATTAGCAAAATTTTTATTTAAATAAGAGTCCCTTCCCTATATTCGCCAACTACATGCATGATGTATAGGAGTAGTACTAGCAAAGTATTTTTTCTTTCTCTTCATTTTTCTCTTTCTCTTGTCTTCTTCCTTTCAAAGTTACATTGCATTCTTATTTCAGACATCTGCATCCTGTGGTATCACACTTAAGAACCCAGATAATATGATGGTCATTATGGAAAGCAATCACACTCTACATTGATGAATGACTATTTACAAAATGATTTCTATCATTTACAGGAGAAATGTAATTGAGACTTTAAATTCCAGATAAAAATGCTACAACTCCAATGACACTGACTAGCTATGAGCTTCTGGAAGTCACCCACCTGGGGCAGCATGCGATTTTCTTCCTCCAGCTGTCTTACTCTTGCCTCCAGCTGCCTAACATAGGACAAGGTTGATTCTAAAATTAAAAAGAAAGAACTCACATTATACACACAGGTCTTGTTTAGTGCACTGTCAGGATATTTCTGGTTCGATTTATTCAAATCAGGTAGTGACAACGTAGTTATTTAAAAAAAAAAGTAACAAAAGCCATTGAAACCACAAGCACTTTGAACAATTGTACCATGTTAAAGACAATTAGAGGAATTTATTGGGGGTGAGGTCGTAGGGTTTCCTACACCATGCCGCCCTCAGAAGGTCAGACATCTTGAAGACACTTACTCCCTTTTCTACTTATTCTGGGCATTTTGAGCTTTCAAGGAGCTGTCCCCACATAAGACTTTTTGTAATGTTAATTATAATCAAAATAAATTACAAAGTCATATTAAAAATAGAAAATTAAAATATTTTCAATATCCAGCTCCCTTAGTTTTCCCAAAAAAATACTTCAAGTCTTAAATGCAACATTCATTCTTTTCCCCAGTCTCCAGATATTATGTCTGCAATCCAGAGAACAGCTACCAAAGGGCTAAGTGGAGGGGAGGCTAAATTTTGACTTTGATTTTGGCTGAATGTGACACAGACCCAAGTTTTTCCCAAATCTTTAGGTAAGCCAGGGGCTGACTTTAAAACTCATTCTTGTTTTCATTTCTTCAGGAGCTCAGGAGTGTGCTACCTGGTGACAATCACCATTACGCTGAGAGTCTGTTCCATATGAACTCTGAAGTTCTCTAAAGAAGAGTTTCACTTTGAGAAACAATCTGACAAGAACTCTTCATTAAAGCAAAGATATTCACCTGCATCACATAGCAACATAGTTGCCATTGATTCATTGCCCAAGAACAAACATACTTCAGGTATAGTAAAATGTACATGACAATAGAATTCCTCCAGCATATTTCCATAGTTAATCTTAGAGCAGCATAGTTAATATTAAACCTCAGCGCATGTTCTTCAGCTTCAGAAACATAAAATAGCAAGAAGCAAGACCAAGATGGTAGCGCATTTAAATGGTAAATATTTGGCGTCCCTAACAATTTGAATGGATTTTGATGCAAATTAATACCTTGAGCTGAAATTCATCCTGGAAACTCTACTTTATAATTTTTATATGGAAATTGGTTATATGAACTCAATTCCATTTTTGTGACCTTCAAAGCAGTAAGATAGTGTTTTATTTTCTTAAAATAAATAAGAAACTTCAGTCCTTAATTTGCAAATATAACAATTAAGCTCATCCCTGATGGGTTTACAGCCTGCCGGTTTTTTCACAAATGTTTGCATAAAGTCCCCATCACTGACGTTAATATAACCACCCACCGATCTCACACCAGTGGGCAAGACTTAGTTTTGAGCATCCCTCATACAAGACAGAAACACAACGTAAAGAAAACTGAAGACAGTTCCTAGAAATAGGCTCTCATTTTTTAGCTCAATGAAATGTTAAGAGTTTGCTTTACGGACTCTTCCAAATGGCAAAAAAAAAAGAAGCATAAATGAATAACATATTGATTTTATGAATCTGCTTTACTCTAGCAAATGAATAAGTGATTTGCAGATCGTCAAAATATGAATGTAAATTGCCTGATTTACAGTTTTGCAAGCCCCTCTCTACTCTAGAAAAACAACCACTTGATAAGGGCCATCCAAGTGAAAAGTTGCTCAGAAATGTTCTACTTACACCAAGGAAAAGTATATAATTCTTTTCTCCTTTGTTCATAATTTATACCTTATCTTTATTGTCCCTAGACTGCACTATCCTCAAAGCCGTGATACTTAAAGCAGCTCAAATGACTCTACACAGAGTGCTTTGGGTGACATTTGAAAATGTCACTGAATGGATTTTAATTCAGTAACTATCTTCAGTCACTTTAATCTACTTCTTTTTAAAGTTTTTTCAGTTTACATATTCGATGGTTTCATTAAGCGTCAACCTATATTATGAAAGACCTAGCATGTCAGTTCAAAAAAAGAGGGTAAATTCCTGAATTTGGAAAACATGCCTTAAGTCCAATTTTTAATGTCAAGTTAAAATAGATGAAGTCCATATCTTTGTTTCCAAGCATTCACTGCAAATATAGGCTGGGACAGAAAAAGATAGGAAACATTTTAGATTGGTAAAATAATTTTTAGAGATTAGCTTTACAAGATAAAGGCAAAGCAAAGGAGAGTTTTGAGTTCATTCATTCAACACATATTGTGTCACTGGTTTGTGTCGGGCACTATTCTAGGGTTGAGATGAAGAGAAGGCGAGTTACTGCAAGACTTAGATTTCTCAGAAAACAAATTCTGCTTTAGGATTACATGCCCATGTTCTGTGTTCCAGAAGGTCCTATTGTTTCAGGCTGTCTCTGTTGCAATTATTACTTAATAGTGAACAATACCACAATGAAAAACTCCTCAGGGGATGGGGCTGGGGAGAACAGGAAGAATAGGTGATGCGCATGCATAAATAAGAGAATTCATGCTGTTAGTTCTTTTATTCATCAAGAACCTGATTATACAATTCCTTAATGGGAGTGAAGTATGCAAACATTTTTCTGGAATACACTGGGTCCTCAAGTCCCTTTATAAAAAAACCATTGAAGAAACTACCCAATCCTTCCCCTGTGACAGGAAAGAACAAGAAACATTTTGTTAAGCTTTTAGAACTGTGAGATTTGTGACTCCTTCATAGGCTAGCCAAGCCTGACTACTAGTACAGAGCTAATAATGGGATAGAAAATATGTAACCATTTTAAAATAAGACATAATAGGATAAAGTATAAGAAACTCCATACTTGGGTGCCTGGGTGGCTCAGATGGTTAAGCGTCTGCCTTCGGCTCAGGTCATGATCCCAGGGTCCTGGGATAGAGTCCCGCATTGGGCTCTCTGCTCCTTGGGAGCCTGCTTCTCCCTCTGCCTCTCTCTCTGTCTCTCGTGAATAAATAAATAAAATCTTAAAAAAAAAAAAAAAAAAGAAACTCCATACTTTTATGTACTTATTTATGTTTAAAGATTTTATTTATTGAGAGAGAGCGAGCAGGAGCGGGTTTGCACAGAGGGAGAGGGGAGAAGCAGACTCCCTGCTGAGTAGGGATCCCAACTTGGGGCTCTATCCCAGGACCCTGAGGTCTTGACCTGAGCTGAAGGCAGACGCTTACCTGACTGAGCCACCCAGGCACCTCGAAGATCCATACTTTAAAAATGCACCACAATGTATATCCCAGTCCTAGCTGAATACTGGATAAAACACTGGAATAATTTTCTTGTAAGGAAGAAAAGGAGCCCCTTTTATGCTATAACATATTTGGCCATGTTGGTACAACCCCTTCCCCAGGCTGCTTCTTCCCTTTTCTTCCTCATTCAAGGGACTTCCAAAGTGGTGTCAACTATAAAATAAGCGGGTTTTCCATTACACACAAGGGATGAGGGCTGCCGGTGTGCATTAACCTAAGAGAAGTATCTGACAAACACTGGCATTCTTTTCTTAACTGAGGTACAGTTGAAGTACAATGTTGTATTCGTTTCAGGTGACTACATGGCGATTCCACAACACTCTACATTATGCTGTGCTCATGGTGACCGCTGTTAAAACTTCAATTTCAGGGGCGCCTGGGTGGCTCAGTTGGTTGGGCGGCTGCCTTCGGCTCAGGTCATGATCCTGGAGTCCCTGGATTGAGTCCCGCATCGGACTCCCTGCTCGGCAGGGAGTCTGCTTCTCCCTCTGACCCTCCCCCCTCTCATGTGCTCTCTCTCATTCTCTCTCTCTCAAATAAATAAATAAAATCTTTAAAAACAAAAAAAACAAAAAAAACTTCAATTTCAGAATGTCATTTTGGCTTTCAGAACTCTGAGAATGAAGCTCCTGAAAAACAGCCAAACACTAGGCTATACTAGATCTACATAGATCTACAATGTGTTCCAGAAGGACCCGTTCTTTCAGAAGTATATAACTGGCTGTGGGGAGGGAAGAAGGGAAAATAAAGGAAATGGTAAGGTAATGTGAAATTTAGTGTGAAATCATGCGAAACATGAGCCCAGAAAGATCAATATTGGTGGCAGTTCTCAGGAAAGAGAAACTTGAGCTTCACGGATCAACAGAAGTTTGACAGGCCAGAGAGATGAAAGCATAGCCACAGGATGAACAAGGACCAGAAGCCAAGAGTGATCCTGGTGTAAACAGGGAAGAGGGAAAGGAGGCACACCAAGGAGGAGAAAGGGACATACTGGGGATGAGGAGGAAAGGCCACGCTGCTTCCCACAATCCAGGGTATGAAAAGCCAACATCCAAACCCAGTTATGCAGATGGCGATTTGCTTTTAACATCCCCAAAAGGTATTTTCTTTTCCACCATGGGAAACCAAGGATATCCACCCACTAGAAACTAAGCAAGGTTAAGCAAACAATACCGATGTGAAAATCCAGTGACATTGTCAAGATGTTCTCCGGGTAAATCGTGGATGTATTTTCAAATCAGAAACAACTTATTGCCATGTATCTTACTTTTCTTTGAACCTACATGTAAAAGTCCACAGCACCTTTCCCAATAAGACAAGTCTAAGAAACATTCAATAGTCACAAGAATTCCATTAAGTTCGTACCTTCTAAATGGTGCCAATTTTAGAACTGGGATGTACCTTAGAGGTTTCCTAGTTCAGCCTATCCTTGATCTCCTGACTCATTAGGCAGATGAGAGAATAAAACCCAGAGGGTAATAAACTTGGCCTCTAACACTGGAGATTAAATACATTCAGAAGATTTTGTTTCATTGCTGGGACATCACAGTGACTGCCATCTTGAGTATTATTAAGTGATAGCAAACTTCTTACATAAATTCCAAGTTCTTCCTTCTTCCTGATTTTAGATATTCTAGATAGATCTTTACTTAAAATAACTTGAGGGATGTCCACTATCACAACTGCTATGCAACATAGTATTAGAAGTCTTAGCCACAGCAACCAGATAACAAAAAGAAATAAAAAGCATCCAAATCGGCAAAGAGGAAGTCAAACTCTCACTCTTTGCAGATGACATGATACTTTATGTGGAAAACTCAAAAGACTCCACCCCAAAACTGCTAGAACTCATACAGGAATTCAGTAAAGTGGCAGGATATAAAATCAATGCACAGAAATTGGTGGCATTCCTATACACCAACAACAAGACAGAAGAAAGAGAAATTAAGGAGTCAATCCCATTTACAATTGCACCCAAAACCATAAGATACCTAGGAATAAATCTAACCAAAGAGGCAAAGGATCTGTACTCAGAAAACTATAAAATACTCATGAAAGAAACTGAGGAAGACACAAAGAAATGGAAAAACGTTCCATGCTCATGGATTGGAAGAACAAATATTGTGAAGATGTCAATGCTACCTAGAGCAATCTACACATTCATTGCAATCCCCATCAAAATACCATCCACTTTTTTCAAAGAAATGGAACAAATAATCCTAAAATTTGTATGGAACCAGAAAAGACCCCAAATAGCCAGAGGCATGTTGAAAAAGAAAAGCCAAGCCGGCGGCATCACAATTCCGGACTTCCAGCTCTATTACAAAGCTGTCATCATCAAGACAGTATGGTACTGGCACAAAAACAGACACATAGATCAATGGAACAGAATAGAGAGCCCAGAAGTGGACCCTCAACTCTATGGTCAATTAATCTTTGACAAAGCAGGAAAGAATGTCCAATGGAAAAAAGACAGTCTCTTCAACAAATGGTGTTGGGAAAATTGGATAGCCACATGCAGAAGAATGAAACTGGACCTTTTCCTTACATCACACACAAAAATAGACTCCAAATGGTTGGAAGACCTCAATGTGAGACAGGAGTCCATCCAAGTCTTAAAGGAGAACATAGGCAGCAACCTCTTCAACCTCAGCTGCAGCAACTTCTTCCTAGAAACATTGCCAAAGGCAAGGGAAGCAAGGGCAAAAATGAACTCTTGGGACGTCATCAAGGTAAAAAGCTTTTGCACAGCAAAAGAAACAGTCAACAAAACCAAAAGACAACTGACAGAATGGGAGAAGATATTTGCAAATGACATATCAGACAAAGGGCTAGTATCTAAAATCTATAAAGAACTTCTTAAACTCAACACCCAAAGAACAAATGATCCAATCAAGAAAGGGCAGAAGACATGAACAGACATTTTTCCAAAGAAGACATCCACATGGCCAACAGACACATGAAAAAGTGCTCAACATTGCTCAGCATCAGGGAACTCCAAATCAAAACCTCAATGAGATACCACCTCACACCAGTCAGAATGGCTAAAATTAACAAGTCAGGAAATGACAGATGTTGGCGGGGATGCGGAGAAAGGGGAACCCTCCTACACTGTTGGTGGTAATGCAAGCTTGTGCAACCACTCTGGAAAACAGTATGGAGATTCATCATAAAATTGAAAATTGAGCTACCATACGACCCAGCAATTGCACTACTTCGTATTTACCCCAAAGATACAAATGGAGGGACCCGAAGGGGTACGTGCACCCTGATGTTTATAGCAGCAATGTCCACAATAGCCAAACTGTGGAAAAAGCCAAGATGTCCATCGACAGATGAATGGATAAAGAAGATTTGTGTATATCTACGATGGAATATTATGCAGCCATCAAAAGGAATGAAATCTTGCCATTTGCAACGACGTGGATGGAACTAGAGGGTATTATGCTGAGCAAAATAAGTCAATCAGAGAAAGACATGCATCATATGACCTCACTGATATGAGGAATTCTCAATCTTAGGAAACAAACAGGGTTGCTGGAGTGGTGGGGGTTGGGAGGGATGGGGTGGCTGGGTGATAGACATTGGGGAGGGTATGTGCTATGGTGAGTGCTGTGAATTGTGGAAGACTGTTGAATCACAGACCTGTACCTCTGAAACAAATAATACATTATATGTTAAAAAAAAAAAAAAAAAGCAGGAAGGGAAAAATGGGTGAAATCGGAGGGGGAGACGAACCATGAGAGACTTTGGACTCTGAGAAACAAACTGAGGGTTCTAGAGGGGAGGGGGGTGGGAGGATGGGTTAGCCTGGTGATGGGTATTAAAGAGGGCACGTTCTGCACGGAGCACTGGGTGTTATACGCAAACAATGAATCATGGAACACGGCATCAAAAACTAATGATATAATGTATGGTGATTAACATAGCATAAAAAAAAAAAAAAACCTTGATATTTTCCTTGGACAACATCCGGGACTTGATTTCACTTCATTTTACCTGAAATGTCTTCGATCATACAAGGTAGCTGGACTGTTTCCTCTGCTAGTTTGAAAATAATCTGCTCAAAACGTTAAGCCCTCTCACTTCCCCCTGCTTTCTAAAGCAGCATTTTTCTCTTCGTAAGGGAACACCCACCCTTGAAATCACCCACAAATTACTCTGATTATTGTACATAAAAGGTTTATTGTTGGTAGTTGCTACTGTCTAAGGTTTGAAAAACTTCTGAGTGGTTTTGATTAGATGAAGTACCATTGGGTCTCCAAAATTTCAGGGCAGAAAATAAAATCTAGTAATGGTCCATTCTAAGACAAATTACAGCATTTGGAAGAGCACACAGGAAGAAAAGCACTTGGAAGACTTTTGCGGCCATGGGTTTATAGATGGAAGCTTTTCGGTGGCTCCCTCAGAGTTAGCCCCCTGAGCCAGAGAGAGACCAATGACCATGTGATTTAAGTCTGGAGGCAATCTCTTCGATAAACCCCAACTTCTAAAGACACTGCTTGCATTAGTTCCAAATTAATCCCACCATCCACAGGCTTTTGCACATTCTTAAGGAAATTACTTCAGAACTGTGTTTTTAAAGAAATTATTACTGTTCTGACTAGAAGTGTTTCTCTTTCTTCCTCAGGCAAGCACAGAGCAGCCTCCTACTTAGAATTCATATTAGCTCCAGAAATATAAGTGATTACATTTCTCACTATAATTTGATGCCTTTCTTATTAAAAAAATCTTGTTGGATCAGCATTTTCAGATTTGCCTGGATATTTAACTCCGACTGCCTTATTCATGGGCAGAAACAGGATTTTTTTCTTTAAATGGGAAATTTAATTGTCCTAAATAAATAAAAAATGATGTCAGGTCTTGTTCCAGTCCATTAGCTATGGGGCTAATTTTACTCTTCTCAGACCCTTCCCTCTGTGCCAACCTGAAAGAGATAGGAAATATTTTTCATCCTGTTCCTCCCATGTGGAAACCTGGTCACTGGTTATTATTCACTGGCTCCAAAACCCCTTAGGTCTGAGTCTCTCTGACACCTTCCCTTGGCCAAATACTCAACTCTGCCTAGTGCAACACTCCTTATTCTTCTATGCGTGGTATAAAAAGTAGCTTTCTAATGATTAGGACAACCCGATTGGAGTATATTGCTTTGTACAATAACAGGCTTCATGTTATTGCAGGTATTTGGAGAAAGCTCAGGAAGATGCCACAGAGATTTCTACCTGTGCATGCTCTTGGGCCGTTTGAAGTTCAGTGATCCTAAATTTTTAAATTCTTTCCATTCCATGAATATCTTTTAGTTTTACTTCTTTTCAACTCACTTGCTAATAAATCATGTATTGAGTGCCTTATGATTTCTCTTTATCTACTTTCTTCTGTTATTTTTTTCTCGTGTTTTCATTTTTTGCCCAAATATGTTACGTGAAAATATTCCCTGAACTTCACACATTGACCAGTGGTGTTCCCTGCAGGGGTTTAATACAGACATGTCAATTTACTTTAATATCAAGACTTCTTCACCCAACAGAGAGTGTCCTTCACCCGTGTGCCAGACGATGTCCTAGGTATTGGGGACACGGCAGCAAGCAAACACGGTAAGAGTCTGTGAGTTCATGGAGTCTGCATTTGGGGCAGTCTGGGGCGGAGCGGGGGAGGCTGGGGAAGACATGCAATGAAAAGCAAAGGGAAGGTGACCTGTGCAGAGAGGACAAGACAGTACTGGTGTAGCGAGATCTGGGGAAGTACAGCTATGTTAGGGAGCATAGCCCGGGAGGAGCTCTGAGGCTAAGGTTCTGTGAATAAGCCAGCTATGTAAAGACCTGGGAGAAGAGAGTTCTAGGCAAGGTAAGTGCACAAGCCCAGGCTGGGAAGGCTCGCATTCTGGAATCCAGTTGTGAGGGGGGAAGTGAGAGCCACCGAGACGGATCCATCTGTCTTGTCACCTTCCTCCACTGCTTAAGGTTTTAAAATGCTGTCCTCTCTTTGGCTGTTACCCCTTAGCCCTAGACTTAAACCTTTTGACCAACAGGCTTCTCTTGTGATAGAAACATCCGCACTGTGTTCGGTTCTGTTCTCTCACACAACCCAGTTCCCATCCACCTGGAAATCCTGTTGACCTTACCCCCAGAATATCCTGAAAACCCAACCTCACCAGAGTCTCCTAACCGGTGTCCCTACTTCTGTTCTTGCTTCCTCTCCCAGGTCCATTTTCATTCAAATTCTCTTTCAACCCACAGTGGCCAGGGTTTTCTTTCTAAAATGCTAAGCCTGCTCATTTCTTTCTCCACTCAAAACTCTGCAGGAACTTACCATTTTGCTCCACATAAAAGCCAAAGTCCTTCAGAAGTGCAGCAGGGCCCCATATAATCTGGCTCCCCGGTTGCTGTCTGCCTTCACACCACCACGGGCTCTAGCCACGCAGCTGCCTTTCTGTCCTCAACACCCCAGGCATGCTCCTGCTTTCTTCTGTCCCCGCTTTCTGGAATGCTCTTTCCCTCCACCCCCCGACCCCTGAGAGCTGCTCGGCTGACTTCTTCACTTCCCACAAGTCTTTGTCCAAGTGTCAGCCTCTCCATGCGATTCACCGAGTCCACCTCATTTAATCCCTCCACCTGCCCCCATCTCTACCCTATCTTCCTGAGTTCCAAGCCTGTTGTACTTACTTTTCTCAAAACACTTCATCACCTTCTATCATACAAATTACCTTGTGCACATGCTATCTTTACTGTAGAAGTCCTGCCTCTCCCCATCTCCCCTTGTGTAAACTCCACAAGGCAGGGACCTTTGCTATGTTGAGCGATGCCCTCCAAGTGCCTAGAAGAGTATCTGGTACAATTAAAATTTATTCAGTGTGTCAACCAGTTATGCAGACAGTGCTCTGAAAGGGAATTATTTTATAGCACAGGTCTATGCTTTTCAATCACTCCAGCATTTAAATGGAGCTTAGTATCAATTCCGTTGTGCCATTTGAGAAACATACGAAAGAACACTAAACTTTGGGTGGAAACTTGGCAGAGGTTCTCAGATTATGCCAGATCAAATCACTGGTGGGTACTTTCAGTAAGAAAATGTGACATGTGCCAAGCAGGTTAAAAAAATTGTGTGTGTGTGTGTGTGTGTGTGTGTCTTAGGGGGTTGGGGAGGAAGCGAGAGCAGGAAAGAGAGAGAGAGAGAATAGAGAGCAGAGAAAGGGAGAGACAGGTGTGGGGATGTATAAAAAATGGACCATTTCTACCACTAATAGCTTGGAATACAGTATAAATGTCCTGCAGCTGGAAATGTGCTCTAGTTAGTAAGGTTGCTTTCTGGTTAGCAAGGCGCCTTCCCTGAACATGTCCTCCCGGCCCGTCTCTGTGAGGGGCGCCCTGAGGATGCAGTAGCACACGCAGCTGTGGGGCACCGGCAGGTGTCTGCTGAGCCTGAGGGAGGGGCTCGGGTCTCTCAGAGGGCAGCTGGACGGCGGCAGGGGGCCACGGTCCTTATCAAAACGGGTTATGTTTCTTCGAGAAGGGGAAAACCTGTCATTTCGAAGTTAAAGGAACCAGAACAAGGGGCTGTCCTGTTTATTTCAAATTTGAATGAAGGCTGAAAATACCGCATCTTTTTCCAAGAATGCGCTGACAGAAAACATCGTGAATGCTCTTCTCCCAGTGCCCCCCAAGTGCTGTATTTTTTGAAACAGTCTAGATTTGGTTTCATTTTCTGTAAAAGAGGAAATGGTTAAATGGATATTGAAACCCGACGACTTGCATGTAAGTCAATTTCGAAATCAGAAAAAAACGATCCTAACTTTTGTACCAGAAAATAATCACCATAGATTTGTCCTAGTCTCTCCTCTTCCCAAATGAAAGCGTTTTGAAAATGGGAGAGAAAGGCACTTGTGTATTTGCTGTCATCCACCTGGCCTATTCCTTGGTAACAGACACGCGATGGTTTTAGCCTCCATTTCTCCCTCTCCCCCCCACCATATATATAAAAGCTGGAGGCTCCATATAGCAAGGTCCTGCCTTCCAGTTCTTTTCTGAGCAGCCTTATGACTAGCACAGAGCTATGTGCTACAAGGTGTTCAATAACTTATTGATGAAGGAAGGAAGGAATGAACATCCCATCACCCTGTTCCCAAGAGCTCTCGCTCCTACACAAAGTTTGTGCTTCCCGGATCCTTTGAAACAGTTAACTCCAAATGCAGTCAGATTTCCACCTAGAAAACACACAATGACATGCAATCTAAATTGAAGTCTGGTTCAGAGGAAACTTTTGTGCCCTAAAATTGCCTTCACTTTTACTATTCCCTTTGAAAGCTCCAGCCCCACAAAGGAGGCACTAGGTAAATAGCAATAAATTGGCAAAAGGATGGGGGACTATATGGAAAATATTTCAAACTCTAAAGAGCTGTTTAGCATAAGTACCATTTTCACAGCTATTTGGGGTTCAAATGCGTCTTACTTTCCACTGTTACGTTGTTGCTGTCCTTGTTGTCATTTCCCAGAGAAAATAACTGCCTTTTCCCAAGGCCAGAGCATAAAAACTGATGTCATTTTAATAAATGTAACAATTTTCTTCAATGTAGGTGGCACCCTTGTAAGCGTATCTTGTCAGTATTGTCAGTGAATGCATAAGTAAATTTGTAAAAAAAATTTTCAAAGGACAGTAAAACCTACAAAAAATGTTACTCTCTTCAGATAATTATTTGGACTTTCATATATTTTTAGATTGTTTTTAAAAGCCTGTATATAGTTGTTTCTGTCATACTTGTCAGTGAAATAAAATTAATTTTTATCAAATTATACAGCAAAGCATCATTAATTTGGATCCCATCATTTGGGAATTCATAAAAATTTTGTTCAATTGAGCCTATATATGCTCTCAGACCTGGCTATGAAACCGTTGGCAAAACAAACTCCCCAATGTTTTAGCATCATCTATGTTCACACAAAGTGATAGATAATGGATGAATCTAGTCAGATAATGGACAGTTAATTTAGATAAATGAAACTGGAAAGACCACATACTTCGGAACATTTTTTTTTGTATGTTAGCTCTTTTGGTATATTTATCAAAAAGCACTCTGTAATCAAAGGCAGTTAACATATATTTGAGTACTAACTAGGTTCTAAACACTGCTTCCTGTGCTACAGACACTCACCGAACAAAAAGGGCTCCTCTGCTTAAGGAACATTCTCGTATGGAAGACAGACACGCACACACAGACACATAAACAGCCATGGTGCTCTCCCAGACACCCTCCACCACTTGGCTTAGGGGAGTGGATCCATCCTGGATGCTGGATCATCCGAGAAACATCTGAGGCATCCAAGTTGAAACTTGAAAGGGAAAGTCTCCAAAGTGGAAATGAGCTGCAGGCACTCCAAGAGCAGAAAGGAGGCTTGTGTGGCTAAAGCGAGGTCAAGAGGTGAGGCGAGAGGAGAAAGGATCCCACTGGAGCAGGAAGGAGACCAGACGCCCAGCATCAGTGGGCCAATGCAAGGAGCCTGGATTTCATAGCGTTCACAGTGAGGAGCCATAACAGAAGGGGGCTGGGCCACTATCATGTGACACAACTGATTTACTTTCAAATGCTCTTCCTGGCTGCTCTATGGAGAAGAGAAGAACGTGGGTGAAGGCAGAGTGATGGCTGAGGAGGCCTCAAGGTGTGCGGGGACAGGACTGCGGGTTGCAAGTGAGCCACAGCAGTGGGGCAGAATGCACTGGCCTCCCTCACTACGTCTCCTAGAGGTGGCAGCCACACAGCACATGCACAGAGTAGAAGTAAGGTCTTACGGGGAAAAGAGGAATCAAAGTTACAGCTACAGTTTTGACATGAATAGGGGTGGTGGTGGCAGTTGGGGGATGGCTTGGAGAAGGAGCACGACGGGGATCTGAAATCAAGAAATCTATTTTGTTCATATTAGGCTTAATATTTGTACTAGATATGTGAGGTAAGACATAGGGGGTGACTTAAATGCACAAGTCTGGAGCTCAGACAAGACACTTGGGGTTTTGGTTTAAATGTCAAAGTCAAGAGCAGAGAGCCAATGTGGAAAGGAAGCCTGAGGGCTAGAGCCCGGTCTGAGTATGGAAGGCTGGGGGAGGAAGCAGCATACCTCTCCACAATCCCTCCTCTTCCCAGCCCTGAGCCTCGGAAAGCTGACCACCACCCAGCCTCCATGGCAGACACAGCCTGGATCTGTGTGTCTTCCACGTGGGAACGCTTTAATGAGACCCCTTTATCCATCTTCATTCTCACCTCTGTTTCAATTCCTAAATCCAGTCCTCCCACTTTCTTGTTGATCTCCTGCTGCCCCATTTAGCATGCTCCCCTCATTCTTCACTGTCTGGGACCCTTGCCCTCCCACAGTAATTTTGGAAGGAGGGAAGTAGAGCACAGTAGCTAACAGTCCTAGCTCTATGGATTTTAATTTTCCCTCATCAAACACAAATATCGCAGCAGATGATCTTTAAGATTCTTTAAGACCCACGATTCCTGGGTATCAATTATCAGGCACTTTACAATAATCCTTATGAGTGGTTTAACACTAAAGGCAGCCAAGATAGGATCTCTAACAGTGGATGTATATTTCTGCTGTTTCATTTATTCATTAGACAGATCTTGTGGAATATCTACTATGAATGAGACCTTGGGGAAGCAGAGAATATTTAAGACGATGTTGTAATGTTCTGAGAAATAGGAGAAAGCACACCCATGTGATGGATGCATACTAGTTCTGATTATGGCAGCTCAACACGCTTATCTGAGGTTTGTTCACATTTTCAAATACTGTCCTTTCACAATATCTCCTTACAGATTTCAGTCCTAACTCTGTACACTTAAAAACTCTTTTCCACCCAAGAAAATCATCAGGGTAAGAAAAAAACCATCTTAGTATAAAGGAATATTAACTGATGCCATTGATGAGAACAAAGTACTGAATGTGGGCAAAAACAAGGACTTGAAAAACTTTAAAGGCACTACTTAATCTAAATAAAATGATGGTACTCTAAACTTAAGATAACTTTTTTTCTGCCACTAGTAAAATTGATATAGGAAGTATCTCAAAAGTCCTATTTAACACAGCCAATACAGGGCAACTTGAACATGTTCATCCTGTTTTTCACGTCCTTTGATTTTTAGAGACACTTCACAATAGTAAAGTAGGGAAAGGTAGGGAGACAGCATTCTAGTTAGGAAAATTCCTGCTGACCTCAAAGTTCATTTGGGCTCTTCTAGATTCACAAGCATTCAATCATTTTGTCTTCACTAAACAGTTGCTAAGCAACAACAGACTAAGCAATTTGGTCAAGCAAGTAAATCAGATGATATAAATAATGGCTAATAACTTTAACTTGATTTATCATGCGTCAAACGCTTTGCTAAAAGGGCATATGCATTTTTCACATGCATTAATGCATTTAATCCTCACTGCAAAACTATTAAGCAGGTATTATTACCCCCATCTTAGAGATGAAAGACTAAAGGCTTAAAGCTGTTGAGTAACTCCTCAAAGTCACAAAGCTAGTGAGCACAACTCTGGACCTCAACCTGAGATCTGCTCCCATGAAGCCCACCATCTGCGGCACTGTGAATACTCCTCTTTGCTGGAGAACATAGGTCCTGCAGAGAGACAGAGTGAAGGCTAAATAAAGCAATTATCAAAGAATTTGACCAGCACCAGTACAGTCTGATTTAAATTCCCTTATCATAATCGAGCACTACACCATTACTCAACTGATGCATTTATTGACAGAATGAAAACTGTATTTTTCCCTGAGATGCAAATTAGCGCATCACCTCTTTGGTTCATATGGCAGTGCCTTCAATTAAGCAAGAGTCAGCCAAAGTGGAGACAGTAAGTTTCACAGTCAACAAAACCACCAAACCATCCCAAGCTAAACGCCTGGATCTGCCAAATCATCAGTGCACTTAATAAATGCAGATGCCAATCACAATGCAATCTTTGGAAACATTCACAAACTTCTTACAACCCAAGTCTCGGAAATCTTCAGTCTTGGAAGAAAATGATGACAAGGCAAAGGGCAGTTTCTCCTGGCTTGTAAATGTCTAATTCTTGTTCTCAAAGTAGCTGCCTTCCTGAATCTCCCCTGGATCCTCTTCTGGACAGCTGGACAACCCAATGAAATGTTCACTCTGTTTAATTTAATGTCACCACTCTCAAAGCTGTTAACATTCTTCCCGGTGATAACAAAAGACAATTTGATAGAAATCACCTAACAGAAGTAACCACAGACATTTGTACAGAGGTTGCTTATTCCTCCAAATCAAATATATCAATACACTGTTTTTATTTTTTAAAGATTTTATTTATTTATTTGACAGAGACACAGCGAGAGAGGGAACACAAGCAGGGGGAGTGGGAGAGGGAGAAGCAGGCTTCCCACTGAGCAGGGAGCCCGATGTGGGGCTCCATCCCAGGACCCTGGGATCATGACCTGAGCCGAAGGCAGATGCTTAATGACTGAGCCACCCAGGCGCCCCAACGCACTGTTTTTAAAGTAATCATCCTTGTCCACAAAATCCTATGGACTCTGAAAGTATGTATCAGTATTTATGGTACAGGAAAAACAAGTAGGTACAATACATTTCTATACCTAAAATAACTGTTATCTTCAAATAATGGTTTGTCAAGCTCTGTACAGTCCAAAATTATACATACAACAATCAAAAGGATATTTTTTAAAGATTTATTTATTTAAGGGGGAGGGAGAGAGAATTTCCAGCAGACTCCCCACTAAGTGATGAACCTGATGTGGGGCTTGATCCCACAATTTTGAGATCATAACCTGAGCTGAAATTAAGAGTCAGATGCTCAACTGACAGAGTCACCCAGGTGCCCCCAAAAAGGATATTTTAAAATAATTTTGGCATACAATGAATCTATTAAATTCTGTTCTAATACTAATTTTCAGATTGATTATGTATTACCCTAGAATGTTATATGCTGTATTATGAAATGGCATTCTTAAGTCAATGATTTTTATTCACCTTCACAAAACATAAGAGTGCTTCCTTAACCTTCAAAGCAGATAGCATTGAAAATCTAAGTTTTCACTGACTTACTTCTTGTCAGTGCATAATCATTCTAACAGTTTAGGGAAAACCTTAAATCATAAATAAAAAATAAATTTATAAATAAAATTAAAGAAGAAATAAACTGTGAAATCCTAAAACGAACTGTGAACTCCCAAGTTCCTTAGGGAAGGGATTGTGTTTTATTCATGTTTATAACTCCAAGTCTGGCACCAACATTAAACTCTATAAATAATTGTTATACTAAGGGGCATGTTTCTTCAACATGAAAATAATGACCTTTGAATATTTTAAGAGTTAAAAACATCTCTATAAAGTTCAAGTGTATGAGAGTGAAGACAAAATGCAAACAGTTGGCTTCAAGGAAGAAAGAAAACTGTAAATAAAGTAAGTAGAAGTAAAAATAAAATCCCAATAAAGACATTCCCCTGCAGAACACACTGATTTTAAAAAAATGTGGAGGGTCTACCTGGTCCCCAGTGGCTTGAGTGGGCACTTGAATTTAAATAATAATAATAATGTTTTTATACATTTGGGAAAATTCCATTCTAATAAGATGTCTCAGGGCAGGCAGGGTGGAGGGAGGCTGGTCAAAGAGGTGTCTCCTGCTAATGTTTCTTTAATTAATAATTAACATTATTCTATCCCGACTCCTCTAGGAGTACACAGCTATGAGGGCACCATCATTGTGTAAAGAGAATTACAAGTCTGTTTTTTCCCTGAGAATAAACTAAGCTTATGCAAGAACTTAAAATGATGCAGTAGAGGGTCTGCTAGCAGAATTGCTTATAAATACATCCTTCTCCCCACTGTGTATAGCTCAGCTCTCTGCCATTAGCACCAACAACCCAAATGGGGCTTCTGTTTGAGGCTACTGGCTTAGCAGATTTACTGAGAAAGAGCTTCTTTAAATCATCACATTAGACCCAAGAATGGGACAAGATGAATTGTTTTTAATTTCCATTCTGTCCTTAAGAAGTACCCAGGAACATTAAGGTAGAATAAAACAGTATCCCATGGCCCATGTATAGTCAAATCCATAAAAAATGATGGATACCTCTTACATTTACAAATACATATATCTTTTCATAACGAGCATTTTAACAAACTGATCTATAGGTAGATTAATCTTCTCCATCTAAATAACAACTCACTTGAAATTTATTTTCCTATTGCTGTCTATGCGGGGATGACAGAGAAGTCAATCTATCATCAAGAGACACCAACTTCTCTTATTCCATCACTCCTATCAAGCCAAGAATTTAGCTCCAATATACATGGAGAAAAATAAATTACTTGGAAGGAGTGCTTATAATAATTCTGAAGACAGTGCTCCTCAATTCTGTGTAAATAAGGTAAAATCAGCCTTATTTTTATAGAGGCTTAGAAAAATACTTGTATTGTGATCACTACCATCACGGCATATTTGATACATACGAAGGGAGGAAACAAAAGTTTCCAAGCTTAGCCAAGTCCTCCATATCAGGTCAGAGAAGGTTCTACCCCAGGAAGGGAGCTGCAAAAGGAACTTTCTCAAATGCACGAGGGTCAGGAACTGCCTGTTACTAATCTTCTGCTCACTCTGATCTAAATAGCAAGCAGCTGCACGGTAGCCCCAAAGTTAACTTCACCAGAGAGCCTCCCGGGAGCCCTAACCCAGCCTCCATTTCTTCCACTGTCAGAAGCTAAGTTCTGTCTTGCTCTTCAGTCTCCCCGCACCGAGGTCTATGCTCACTACCCAGTCACACTGTTCTGTGGGGTCCAGTGAATTTCCTAGGCAATTTCCAGGACATTTCACAGGGTCTAGCCTTTAGCACTTGGGTCTTCTGCATGACTTCAGCATTACAGTGGTATGAGCTGTTTAATTCTATTGTGTTTTCCATGTATCTTATTCCACTTTTATCAGCACCTGGAAAGTACATGTAATATTTGTTTCAAAACAACATTCACCAATATTGTGTTCTTTTAACTGGCCTTTTAAAAGTTATTTTTTAAAGATTTTATTTATTTATTTGACAGAGAGAGCACATAAACAAGGGGAGCAGCAGAGGGACAGGGAGAAGTGGGCTCCCTGCTCAGGGGCTCCATCCCGGGACTCCGGGATCATGACCTGAGCTAAAGGCAGACACTTAACCAACTGAGCCACCCAGGCACCCCTAAATAAATAAAATAAAAGGTTAAATAAAAGGTTTCAAGCTTTAAAAAAGTCTCTTAATGTTCGCCAACGCATTATACATTTTTATGCATTGTTTTCACAGTAAAATGGAACATGTCAGATCCAAGGTCTTAGAATATTTCCTTGGACAAAGGATTACTGTCTATAGCCAGAATATTCTGCCCAACTCGTCCCAACCTGCTGTATTCCTGAGAGTCTGTGTACTGCATGTGGATGCTTTCAATCTGCTCTGACAAACTAGATTCCAGGCTTAGGAACTGGACCTGGACTCAATCCACAAACCCAAAGTCAGGCTGGGAAGTGGAGCACTGAGCCCTTAAAGAAAGCAAAGGCCAGGTAGGAAGGCAGGTACTAGACCTTCAAAGGAGGCACATTAGGGACAAAGGTCAGGCTTGGAGATTCCTGGGGTTGCCCTGTGCCTGACTTCCAGGACCAGGCATCTTTCCTATTCATTTGCTTCTACTAACTTTAACTAGAAATCTTCCACAGTTCCAGCTCTCATCCGACCCTTTCTGGAAGGTAGGACGTGCAGAGAAGTGAATCCGAGGTGATATTCGGGAAGATAAACAGCAGAGGAGGGGGCCTCCTTCAGCGGCTACAGGCCAGTGATAGAGCAATGGAGCAAAAATCGGAAATTTTAGAAGTCGGCTGTGCTGAGGAATGTCGCTCCAGTGGCTAGGCGGGGGGTGGATCCCTTGCTGGGCCAGTGTGGTCTCAAGACCCTCGGGGTCACAGAAAGACCGGGGGTGCCTGAGTGCGGCAGAGGTCCTAGGTATTGGAGCAGGGAAGCCAGCTGCAGAGGAGGAGCCCAGGCGCGGGCTCTCAGCTCGGGGTTGCCATAGACCGTGATCCACGGCACAGTCGGGCCACTGCTCCTCCAGCAGGGACCCAACAAGCGGCAGATCCGGGGAGACTCCCCTTCCTCCCCTGGGAGGAGCGGCGCGGGAGTGCACCGCAGGGATCTGCTGGGTTTGGAGACTCCACACAGGGTCAGGTCCCAGAGACAGAAACGCTCGGTCACAGGCCGGGTGAGCACGGAGTGCAGCCGGAGACCAGGGAGACGGGAGTGATTGACAGCTTTTCTCTGGGGGCACACTGAGGAGCGGGGCCCCGAGTTCTCGGCTCCTCCGGGGCGAAGATTGGGAGGCCCCCATTTTCACTCTTGTCCTCCAAAGTTGTACAGAAAGCTTGCAGGGAACAAAGGCTCCCAGAGCAAACCCGAGCAGATTACTTAGCCCGGACAGGGCAAGGGCGGGGCAATTCCGCCTCCGGCAAGGACATTTGAGAACCATGGCAACAGGCCCCTCCCCCAGAAGCTCAGCAAGAACAGCCAGCCAAGACCAAGTTTACCTATCAATGAGAACGGCAGAACTCCAGCGCTAGGGGAATACTGCACATAGAATTCATGGCTTTTTTCCCATGATTCTTTAGTCTTTCAAAGTTTTTCTTTAATTTTTTTTTTAATTTTTCTTTTTCCCTTTTTCAACCAACATCTTATCAATCCCTTTTTTAAAAATTTTTTATTTTTCATTTTTAGAGTCATAATCTATCCCTTCATAGTAGTTAACCTTATTTTTGGTATATATATATAAGTTGTCCTCTCTTTAAAATTTTGGGATACTGTTTCTTCTAACAGACCAAAATATACCCTAAATCTCTAGTGTATGGCTTTGTTCTAGTCTCCTGCCTGATCACATTCTTTTTTTTTAAATCCTTTCTTTTTTCAACCAACTTCTTATCAATTCCTTTTATAAAATCTTTTAGAATTTTCATCTTTATAGTCATATTCCATCCATTCATCATATTTACCCTTATTTTTGTACATATATAAGATTTTCTTTCTTTAAAATTTTGGGAGGCACTTTCTTCTAACAGACCAAAATATGCCCAAAACCTAGTGTGTGACACTGATCTATGAACCAGGCTGATCATATTTGAACATATTCTGGTTTGTTTGTTTTTATCTTTTTCTTTTCTTTCTTTTCTTTTTTTTTTTTTCCATTCTTTCCGTTTCTTCCCCCTGGGTTTCAGGTCTCTTCTGATTTGTTTAGTGTGTATTTTTCTGGGGTCATTGTTACCCTGTTAGCATTTTGTTCTCTCATTCATCTATTCTCCTCTGGACAAAATGACAAGATAGAAAAATTCACCTCAAAAAAAAAAAAAGAACAAGAGGCAGTACCGACTGCCAGGGACCTAATCAATACGGACATTAGTAAGATGTCAGAACTAGAGTTCAGAATGATGATCATAAAGATACTAGCTGGGCTTGAAAAAAAGCATGGAAGATATTAGAGAAATGCTTTCTGGAGAAATAAAAGAACTAAAATCTAACCAAGTGAATATCAATAAGGCTATTAATGAGGTGCAATCAAAAATGGAGACTCTAACTGCTAGGACAAATGAGGGAGAAGAGAGAATCAGTGATATAGAAGACCAAATGATGGGAAATAAAGAAGCTGAGAAAAAGAGAGATAAACAACTACTGGATCAGGAGGGCAGAATTCGAGAGATAAGTGATACTATAAGACGAAACAATATTAGAATAATTGGGATCTCAGAAGAAGAAGAAAGAGAGAGAGGGGCAGAAGGGATATTGGAGCAAATCATAGCAGAGAACTTCCCTAATTTGGGGAAGGAAACAGGCATCAAAATCCAGGAGGCACAGAGAAGCCCCCTCAAAAAATCAATAAAAATAGGTCAACACCCCGACATCTAATAGTAAAACTTACGAGTCTCAGAGACAAAGAGAAAATCCTGAAAGCAGCTCGGGAGAAGAGATCTGTAACCTACAATGGTAGAAACATTAGATTGGCAACAGACCTATCCACAGAGACCTGGCAGGCCAGAAAGGACTAGCATGTAATATTCAGAGCACTAAATGAGAAAAATATGCAGCCAAGAATACTATATCCAGCTAGGCTGTAAATGAAAATAGAAAGAGACATAAAAAGCTTCCAGGACAAACAAAAACTAAAGGAATTTGCACACATGAAACCAACCCTACAAGAAATATTGAAAGGGGTCCTCTAAGCAAAGAGAGGGCCTAAAAGTAACATAGACCAGAAAGTAACACAAACAATATACACTAACAGTTACCTTACAGCCAATACAATGGCACTAAATTCATATCTTTCAATAGTTACCCTGAATGTAAATGGGCTAAATGCCCCAATCAAAAGATACAGGCTATCAGATTGGATAAAAAACAAGACCCATCAATATGCTGGCTGCAAGAGACTCATTTTAGACTGAAAGACACCCCCAGATTGAAAGTGAAGGGGTGGAAAACCATTTACCATGCTAATGGACACCAAAAGAAAGCTGGGGTGGCAATCCTTCTATCAGACACATTAGATTTTAAACCAAAGACTGTAATAAGAGATGAGGAAGGACACTATATCATGCTTAAAGGGTCTGTCCAACAAGATCATCTAACAATTGTAAATATCTATGCCCCTAACATGGGAGCAGCCAATTATATAAGGCAATTAATAACAAAAGCAAAGAAACACATCGACAACAATACAGTAATAGTGGGGGACTTTAACACCCCCCTCACTGAAATGGACACATCATCTAAGCAAAAGATCAACAAGGAAATAAAGACTTTAAATGACACACTGGACTAAATGGACTTCACAGACATATTCAGAACATTCCACCCCAAAGCAACGGAATACACATTCTTCTCTAGTGCCCATGGAACATTCTCCAGAATAGATCACATCCTAGATCACAAATCAAGTCTCAACCAGTACCAAAAGATTGGGATCATTCCCTGCCTATTTTCAGACCACAATGCTTTGAAACTAGAACTCAGTCACAAGAGGAAAGTCAGAAAGAACTCAAATACATGGAGGCTAAAGAGCATCCTACTAAAGAATGAATGGGTCAACCAGGAAATTAAAGAAGAATTAAAAAAAATTCATGGAAACCAATGAAAATGAAAACACAACTGTTCAAATTCTTTGGGACACAGCAAAGGCAGTCCTAAGAGGAAAGTATATAGCAATACAAGCCTTTCTCAAGAACCAAGAAAGCTTTCAAATACACAACCTAACCCTACACCAAAGGAGCTGGAGAAAGAACAGCAAATAAAGCCTAAACCTAGAAGGAGAAGAGAAATCATAAAGATCAGAGCAGAAATCAATGAAATAGAAACCAAAAGAACAGTAGAACAGATCAATGGAACTAGGAGCTAGTTCTTTGAAAGAATTAACAAGATTGATAAACCCCTGGCCAGACTTATCAAAAAGAAAAGAGAAATGACCCAAATAAATAAAATCATGAATGAAAGAGGAGAGATCACAACCAACACCAAAGAAATACAAACAATTACAAGAACATATTATGAGCAACTCCATGCCAGCAAATTAGATAATCTGGAAGAAATGGATGCATTCCTAGAGATGTATAAACTACCAAAACTGAACCAGGAAGAAATAGAAAAGCTGAACAGACTTATAACCACTAAGAAATTGAAGCAGTCATCAAAAATCTCCCAATAAACAAAAGCCCAGGGCCAGATGGCTTCCCAGGGGAATTCTACCAACATTTAAAGAAGAATTAATACCTATTCGTCTGAAATTGTTCCAAAAAATAGAAATGGAAGGAAACTTCCAAACTCGTTTTATGAGGCCACCATTACCTTGATCCCAAAACCAGACAAAGACCCCATCAAAAAGGAGAATTACAGACCAATATCCTTGATGAACACGGATGCAAAAATTCTCACCAAAATACTAGCCAATAGGATCCAACAGTACATTAAAAGGATTACTCACCACGACCAAGTGGGATTTATCCCTGGGCTGCAAGGTTGGTTCAACATCCGCAAATCAATGTGGTACAACACATTAATAAGAAAGAACAAGAACCACATGATCCTCTCAATAGATGCAGAAAAAGCATTTGACAAAGTACAGCATCCTTTATTGATCAAAACTCTTGAGAGCATAGGGATAGAGGGTACATACCTCAAAATCATAAAAGCCATCTATGAAAAACCTACAGCAAATATCCTTCTCAATGAGGAAAAACTGAGAGCTTTCCCCCTAAGGTCAGGAACATGGCAGAGATGTCCACTATCACCACTGCTATGCAACATAGTATTAGAAGTCCTAGCCACAGCAATCAGACAACAAAAAGAAATAAAAAGCATCCAAATCGGCAAAGAAGTCAAACTCTCACCCTTTGCAGATGGTATGATACTTTATGTGGAAAACCCAAAAGACTCCACCCCAAAACTGCTAGAACTCATACAGGAATTCAGTAAAGTGGCAGGATATAAAATCAATGCACAGAAATTGGTGGCATTCCTATACACCAACAACAAGACAGAAGAAAGAGAAATTAAGGAGTTGATCCCATTTACAATGGCACCCAAAACCATAAGATACCTGGGAATAAATCCAACCAAAGAGGCAAAGGATCTGTACTCAGAAAACTATAAAATACTCATGAAAGAAACTGAGGAAGACACAAAGAAATGGAAAAACGTTCCATGCTCATGGATTGGAAGAACAAATATTGTGAAGATGTCAATGCTACCTAGAGCAATCTACACATTCAATGCAATCCCCATCAAAATACCATCCACTTTTTTCAAAGAAATGGAACAAATCATCCTAAAATTTGTATGGAACCAGAAAAGACCCCGAATAGCCAGAGGCATGTTGAAAAAGAAAAGCTGGTGGCATCACAATTCCGGACTTCCAGCTCTATTACAAAGCTGTCATCATCAAGACAGTATGGTACTGGCACAAAAACAGACACATAGATCAATGGAACAGAATAGAGCGCCCAGAAATGGACCCTCAACTCTATGGTCAACTCATCTTCGACAAAGCAGGAAACAATGTCCAATGGAAAAAAGACAGTCTCTTCAACAAATGGTGTTGGGAAAATTGGACAGCCACATGCAGAAGAATGAAACTGGACCTTTTCCTTATACCACACACAAAAATAGACTCCAAATGGTTGAAAGACCTCAATGTGAGACAGGAGTCCATCCAAATCCTAAAGGAGAACACAGGCAGCAACCTCTTCGACCTCAGCTGCAAGCAACTTCTTCCTAGAAACATTGCCAAAGGCAAGGGAAGCAAGGGCAAAAATGAACTCTTGGGACGTCATCAAGATAAAAAGCTTTTGCACAGCAAAAGAAACAGTCAACAAAACCAAAAGACAACCGACAGAATGGGAGAAGATATTTGCAAATGACATATCAGACAAAGGGCTAGTATCCAAAATCTATAAAGAACTTCTTAAACTCAACACCCAAAGAACAAATGATCCAATCAAGAAATGCACAGAGGACATGAACAGACATTTTTCCAAAGATGACATCCAAATGGCCAACAGACACATGAAAAAGTGCTCAACATTGCTCAGCATCAGGGAAATCCAAATCAAAACCTCAATGAGATATCACCTCACACCAGTCAGAACGGCTAAAATTAACAAGTCAGGAAACAACAGATGTTGGCAGGGATGCGAAGGGGAACCCTCCTACATTGTTGGTGGGAATGCAAGCTGGTGCAGCCCTCTGCAAAACAGTATGGAGGTTCCTCATAAAGCTGAAAATAGAGCTACCCTACGAGCCAGCAATTGCACTACTGGGTATTTACCCCAAAGATACAAATGTAGGGATCCAAAGGGATACATGCACCCCGATGTTTATAGCAGCCATGTCCACAATAGCCAAACTATGGAAAGAGCCAAGATGTCCATCAACAGATGAATGGATAAAGAAGTGGTGTATATACACACACACACACACACACACACAATGAAATATTATGCAGCCATCAAATGGAATGAAATCTTGCCATTTGCAACAACGTAGGTAGAACTGGAGAGTGTTATGCTGAGCGAAATAAGTCAATCAGAGAAAGACATGTATCATATGACCTCACTGATATGAGGAATTCTTAATCTCAGGAAACAAACTGAGGGTTGCTGGAGTGGTGGGGGGTGGGAGGGATGGGGTGGCTGGGTGATAGACATTGGGGAGGGTATGTGCTATTGTGAGCGCTGTGAATTGTGTAAGACTGTTGAATCACAGACGTGTACCTCTGAAACAAATAATACATTATATGTTTAAAAAAAAAGATAGCAGGAAGGGAAAAATGAAGGGGGGAAATCAGAGGGGGAGATGAATCATGAGAGATTATGGACTGTGAGAAACAAACTGAGGGCACGTTCTGCACAGAGCACTGGGTGTTATATGCAAACAATGAATCATCGAACACTACATCAAAAACTAATGATGTAATGTATGGTGATTAACATAATAAAAAAAAAAGTACAATTAGAAGACTGTTAAGCAGCAAGTCTGTATCTGCCTCAAACCAGCTTGGTCATGGGGGTCATGTGATCTCTTCCCGCTCTAAAATTCTATACACCTCTATTCGCAGTGATGTATCCTCGGGCATCTGGGTGGCTCAGTTGGTTAAGCATCTGCCTTTGGCTCAGGTCATGATCTCAGGGTCCTGGAATCCAGCCTGTGTAGGTCTCCCTGCTCAGCAGGGAGTCTGCTTTTCTGCCCCCCTCCCGGCCACTCCCCCCGCCCCGCCCCCACCAACTTGTGCATGTGTGCTCTCTCTCTCTCTCAGATGAATAAACTCTTAAAAAAACAAAGTGATATATTCTTAGGTACAGATATGGCAGATTACACTGGCTCTAGCACTCTGGTCTGACAATACAAACATGCCAGTAGATGACCTATGCAGCAGTCATCAGTCTTCATTAGAAGAATAAGAAGATGGATTAGATTCTAGAAACTTTGTGGTGATCTACCTAGTCAGTTAAAGAAAAAGGAAAGTAATAGGATAATCCCCCATCTTCACATCAAAAGGCCACAGGTGGGGTGCCTGGGTAGCTCATTGGGTTAAGTTCTGCCTTCAGCTCAGATCATGATTCCAGGGTCCTGGGACTGAGCCCTGAGTAGGGCTCCCTGCCCAGCAGGGAGTCTGCTTCTCCCTCTGTCTCTGCTGCTCCCCGCTGCTCATGAGTGTGCGTGCTCTCTATCAAATGAACAAATAAAATCTTAAAAAAAAAAGGACCACGGGACTCAGGATGGAGGTGATGTGGATAAAGAGGTAAAGAGGAACTGGAGGTTACATAGCAACAGGTAAGAAGATCCACGAACCACTTGGAATTTAAAAAATTCTTTTAATTCCTTTTTGTAAACAGAGATAGAGATTTTAAAAAGTTTAAAACTCCAAAGACTGTTTAAGAGCATCAGTCAGACTACTCTGCTGGGGGCTTTGAAACAAACACCCTTTTCAAGTTCCTTCTGAAAAACTCATTTCCTATTATGAGCACAACTCCAGTATTTCAGGTAGAATTTCCTCTTAATGAGGAAGGAGAAGAGTCTGGGGACAGATGAACTGGGTTGCTTGGCTAAGTATTTAATTTCCCACTTAGCTTTGCAAGTCAAGATAGACAGCCTTAATTCAAACATGAATATTCATGAAAAAATGGCATAATGTTTCATTTGGAGAGAAGATTTGGGGGAAATGCTACATCTAGCAATACCAGCTTAGACTTTCTGAACTGCTCCTTGCTGGTGGAGGTGTGTGCTCCTTCATACTGAAGGAAACCTCCAATTAACATGGAATTTATTTTGTGAAAATATCTTTACAGATAAATTGTTCAAATAGATGGCTCGGAAACCAGAGCAACTATATATTTTAATTAAAGTTTGCTGCTTCAAAGGAAAATCTTACATAATTGGTACCTACACGTCTTTGCTGAATTGGCTTAGCTATGGGAAATACAGGCTTTTAATAATGGGAAAAGAAAAATCTTTTACCATCTTCCATTTACTACGTGCATCTCTTATACTCTATCAGATAGCTTGAATTAATTTTCCGATATGCATAAAGCTAAAATTTGCCCTCTGAATAGAAAATCCACTTGAACACAAAATAGAAAAAAAATTATAATTCTGGCTTAAGAATGGATTTCCAGCCATGGATAAGACAGACAAAAAAGAAAAAGACATTTTAAAAACCTTTGAAAACTATTAATACTTCCAATTTATTTAATGTCAATGATGTCTGTTTACTATAGAAAAGTACCATTTTGCCATTTTGTGAATAACTGCCTGAAACAGAAATGGGACCCTCTAACCACACATTTATTTAACAAACACTTATGGGCAGTCAACCATGTGTCTGTACTGAAGAAAAACAAAATCCAGATAAGGTATATTTAACAGAACACCCCTTTACTATGTACTTTTGGGACACTTTGTTTTTTTTTTTTTTTTTTTTTTTCATTGGTCATTTATCTTTTATTGTTTTCTTAGTCAAACACTTAAAGTACAAATTCTAATTAGAGAACGTGAGATTTTGATGTTAACAAAGGGCTATTCATACTGGAAAGTTGAGAATTGCTGCTGCAGAAAGGAACGTTTTGGTCTTCAGATCTAATGAAGACCACTGTAAGGAAACCTGCTATATAACAGTATCAAATGCATATTTTATGTCTCAGGCTGTGCTACTTTCTTTACATGGGCTATTTAACTTAATCTCGCATTTGAAAACAAAACCCAGTGATGTACATACAATTCACCTTCATTTTACAGACAAGAAAACTATGGCTCACAAATTTCAGTAGCTTGGCAAGGCTCACGCAGCAAACTAAACTCTAGGGCTACATGTATCCAAAGGCCATTCCTTTACTACACAGCCAACCCATCCTCCCTGGCAGGCAGAGAAGATTCACCATGTGTGACAGGCTGGCCCAAATTCTTGTATTCCCTGATGTTCTTCTCCTTGGGGAGCTCTTAACAATTATCTGCCTCAGGAACTTTGATCTCCCCTGTACTCCTCTGACCTAAGCATGAATACCTACTCCTTTCATTCCCCCTTAAGCTTAAGATTTTACCAAAAGAGGATAACTATTATTAAAACAAAAACCTATAACCACGGTGGTAGATATGGCTGTTCTGAGACCACAGGTCCTGGCCTATCCTTACAGGTTTCTGTAGGTTGACTTCCTCCCTGGGCTCTGACCTAACTCCATGGGACAAAGACACTTCCCTACCTGGGAATGCTCTTAAGTTCAAGCTCTAGAAATCAAGTCTAAGGAAAAACTCCTTTTGTTAGCCTAAGGCCTACATTATAGGTCCCCATTTTCTGTCCTAGGAACTGTCTCTTCTCCGGATAAAACAGACAAACATGTCTAGTCCCTTTTGAGGAGATTCCAAAACCCAGCCATGGTGGTATATGTGGTCTTACTTATCCTATGGCCCCAAAGGGCAACCATATCATAACAGCCTAACAACACTGGGAGCAGTAAGAGAGTGTCTATCATTTCCCTTTATAGAAACCTACTCTACCTCCCAGCCAGAAACCATATAGTAGGGGCTGACATTTGCCCCACATCCACTGATTCTGTAACAAGACATCAGTGCAGCAGCGTTCCCCATTCCTGATCCATCCTTCAGGACTTCTGATGGCCCCCTCAGCTGCCCTTCCTTTGTTTTGGTGTGACTATCCCACTGTAAGGCCACTCCCATGACAGCCACGGCTAGCTCCTCTTCCAGGAACAAGTGACTACCCTGGAAAAGGAAGAGATGAAACAAACTGCCCTTCAAATATTAAGTAAAATAATTCTTTAATTATTTAAAGATCACTGATGGGCTTTTAAAAAAAAGTCTATAAATCTTAAATGTAATGTTTTACTGGGGAAATGGTTATAGCAGCCTCACATAAATTATTTGAATTAATAAACATTATCACAGTATTAAGAAGGCAAGGTAAACAAATAGCTTAAGTATTTTATTTGTTTGCAACTAAGCTTGTTAACACTATATAATGAAAATGTACAAAGAATAATGTTGCAGTTTTTGGTTAGATTTAAGTCAAAGACATTCATTAATAAGGAATCTTCGAATATGAATATTCCAGAATTTCTCTAAGCCATCTGATCAGAACAACTGTCTCTGAATATTACCTTACTTTGGAAGGTACTGGCATACACTTGAATTAAACTCAGAATTTTTCAAAATAAGCCCTAATTAATAAAACTATTCTATATTCAAACTAAAACAATTTTAATAGAACTTTCCTTTCCAGAAACAATAATAAAGGAAACAAGGCATTTTGTAAAATGTGGTCCTGAACAAGTCACAGTAAAAAATAAATGTATACTTAACTTCCACCTCCTCAAAACAGAGGCTACTTTCTGTTCCACAGCCTTGGAAACAAGGTGAAGAACAGTCTGTAAGCAACTTTGGGCAGGGGTTGCCAAAAACAAAGCTCAAGCAGTTGAACATGGTCACTTCTTAAAAAGAATTTGGGGGAGCCTGACCACAAGGATCCAAATTCTGTTTTTAATAACCGATACAAAGGCAAAGTGGCTCCTCCAAAGTAGCAGTGCCACCAGGGGCTGGCCCAGCCCCACGCTCACCTGTGTTGTGCTCCCAAGCAAACCCTGACGCTCCCACTCCAGGGAGACTTTTTCTTTTTAGAGGTTCAGTGTCCAGGGAGCTCTGTGTGTGAATGAGGTGAGCACAGACTCCACATGGGTATTTTAAGGCTTGGAGTCAAAGTATTTTTCAACACGGCTAGGCAGAGTCCATGTGTCAAACGGCCCGTCTCCAGTTTGTCCTAATCCCTCACCACGCATTTGTAGACCTAGGACCACAGACCTTTGCTATGTCATCATAATCACACCTAATGTCCATCCTAACTTATGATTCATATTCTGTGCCTGGAAACAGTCCCTGTATTTAACAATAATACCTACAACATAAAACAATCCACCGTTACAACTTATATGGTCACAAAACATTAATGATCTTCTGTAGACCAAGCAAATGTTTTTAACCATAATTGTCGTGCATCAAATTCACAGCCAGAATCCCCAAGACCAAAAAAATTTGCACAATACAAATAATAACTTAAAATACACACACACACATATACACGCACTCTCACACACACTTCTTACAGAACTGTGCTTGGGGAAACTCCATTTGTTGAGAGCCACTGAGGGCATATTTTGCTAAACTGCTGCTCCAGGTATTTTTGTTTGGAAAATCTATCACAGTAGGGCACAGCTGTTTATTGGATGAGCAGAAAAGAAAGATATGCTTGTGGCAACCAGAAAGTTTTAAGGTCTTTCAAGTTGTATAAAATGGACCTGCAGAAACGTTTAAGTGTTCTCAGGATGCAAAGTTGGAGCTGAAATGTGATATCAAACCAGTTGCAAAAAGTGTACAGCAGCCATCTCTTGAGGTCAAACCTGGTACCCAGATATGCAAGAAAGCTTCAGGACACATAGCTTGTTGGCCTTGTCCCATATCGTCGCATAATCTGATCATGTGTGAATTTCACAAAAGATTCATATTGTTCTGCTAGTTTGGTATTGAGGATTTGCTCATACTCCTCCCGAATTTTATCTTCATAGTCTTTTAAGAGACGCTCACATATTATTCCAACTTGTCGGAGGGTAAAGGTGGGCTGGTCCTTCTTCATCCAGGAGGAACCTGGAGAACTAGGTGCTGTGAGTGCTGAGGAATGAGGCTGACTTTCCGAAGTACAAGCTTCACTCTGATTAAGAACAACTTCTAAATGTCTCCACCTCTGATAACGACTATATTCTTGTTTTATGTTCTGAAAAATTTGTTCCGGTGTTGGAAGGCGCCGCTCGCTGCCGGGCGGGGCGGGCTGCTGCAGAGTCGGCGGTGGGGTCTGCGTCTGGAGAAGTGGCGGCGGCTCGGCGTCCGGGGGCCTGAGGCCCGGAGTGGGGCCGGGCAAAGGGGCGCAGCGCCGCCGCTTCGGGGAACCAGGGCTCAGCAGCGCCGCCTCGAACTCCATGGGCCGCTTCAACGTCGCCCCGCACGCCATGCCGCCGAGGGGCCAGGGACCAGGAGCGGACGCGGAGGTAACTGCGGCCCAACCTCCAGCTCCTCAGCGGAGCTCGCTGGGACACTTTGTTTTATCCCCACAATAGTATCATCACGATTCAACAGATAGGGTGGACGGGATCTAGCAAAGGTTAGTGACTCCTTCCAAGTCAAGTACGCAGACTGTGTCTACATGTGCAAACCAGTCCACACCTTCAAAAGAATTGACCAGTTAGCTTCACTGATAGTTCTCAATTTTTGTAAATAATAAAGCCAAAACCAAACACTCAGGTGAATCACTGGACTGATTTTGCTATGCATTCAATAGGACCAAAGGTCTTTTGTGTGGGTCCTTGGACACAGTTAAAAGCAAAACTACAATTCTAAGATTTTGCCTAACTAAATATATGAGAAAAAAAAATGCAAGATGCGATAGGATCATTTGGTCCCTGACATCCAAGAATAGGTTATAAAAGTTAAGTGTCCATATAACCATATAAGTGTCCTGGCAAAGATTAATGGTTAAAAGCTACCCAAACCAGGGGCACCTGGGTGGCTCAGTAGGTTAAGCTCTTGGATTTGGCTCAGGTCTTGATCTCATGGCTTATGGGATCAAGCCCCACATCAGTCTCCGCCCTCAGCAGGAGTCTGCTTGGATATTCCTTCCCTTCCCCCACTCTCTCTCAAATAAATCTTTAAAAAAAATAAATAAATAAAGCTATCCAAACCAAATTTGGCATGGGACAGTTCTTAGGATGATTCCAAATGAAAATTTGAAATTTATTTTACTTGAAATTTATAATCTCATTAGCAGTCAACCAATCCAAATCTCTAAGTTCTTTTAACAAATACATCTCAGGAATGTTTAATTATTATGATTACTTAATTGTTAATATCACATTCCCCTGCCACCATTCAATTCTGGTCCCAGGTCTCCCAACACTGAGTCCATCACCAAGCAGGCTAATCTGCCCATTCCCACCAAGCTGGGAAAATTCCAATTTAACCCTAAGCAGGGAAGCTGGATTTATTATTCTTTCTGTCTGCAGTTACTCTGTTTACACACATTCATTTTCCCATATCCACATGCCACCTCAAAGAAGGTGGTCTTACTATGGTCTTACCTCCTCAGCTGCATACATTCCTTGAAGGCAGGAGCCTGACTGACACTCCACAGTGGCTGGTGCAATGTGGTATAAATGGCATAAATGCTTGCTACCTGAGTAAATATTGTCAGTCTTAAAGTCATTACTGTAAGTAGATTCAATCACTAAAACACAGTCACGTTTACTTTTACCGTTTATTTTATGAAATTTTCCAAATCCCAAAAGGCAGCTGGGGGAAAAAAAAAGTCAAGCTGTTCTTAAGTTATTTATGCAAAATGCAGTCTGATAAAACAATTAGTATTTCTTTCCTACTCTTGATGACAAAATGTTTAAACAGATTGTATTGAGGAATTACCTCAGCCAACCCCATGGGACGTGGGCTGATGGGCAGAATTCCAGAAGCTTATTTGTAAATCAATTGTTTAGAACGAGGAAAACACTTTCCCACTGACAGAAATGCACGGGGTGGGGGTAAGTTTTCCAGAAGCTTCTAAGAGATGAAGTTAAAGGGGCTGGAAGAGAAGCAGATCTGGGGAGGCTGACTTTATGCCCACCACCAGGGCTCTGTGAAGAGAACGAGGAACAATTACAGGCGCTCGCCACACCCCTTCCTCTGTGTTGTGGTCTGAGAAACAGAGACAGGAAATCCCTAACAGCAGTGGAGTCCCCACCATAACTTTCAAGAGGAAAAAGAGAATGAAAAACCAAGTTAAAATTGAATGGAAGGAGCCACGTGTGGCTACCCAGCTGGACAGGCCATTTGTGTACCAGCGGCCTCATGGATGAATGGTAGACATACTTGAGGGTATGCTCCACTGGCAGGCATCTGAGAAACCATGGAGCCCAGTCCTTCTCAAATCGTGAGTTTCCAAACGATAGATCCCCTCACCAGGTCAACGGCTGCTCGGGGGAAAAGACATTCCATGGTCAGTCAGTTTGAGAATCACTAGGCTAAATGAAAATCAGTCATAGGTCATCACTGGCTACTTTAAGATAATAATGAACACTGTATATATTGGCGATGTTGGAGGGAGATACACCATACAGCATTCCCCAAACTATTTTAACACAGAATGTTTTTCACAAAAGATAACACTATGTAGGTCATAGGCTGGAAAACGCACATCAACCCATCCTCTGCATTTTACAGATGAGGAAACGGAGACCTAGAGAAGCAAAATAATTTCTTGAGATGGCAAGGTTATATGTGGAAGAGCAGGGACCAGAACTCAGGATTTTCCTACTCCAGGTCCGTACTCGTTCTTCTATGGCAACACACAGCTTCTAACTCTAGCTCTGACCACAGGTTCAATTCTGTTAGGCAGCTGTGCCTCAGCCCCACCTCCTCTCCTTAGGATCCTGGGGCTCTGCCTTCCCCCTCCCTCCGTGGCTAAATGCCTGTGCTCACTGAAGACTGCCCTTGACTACTGTCCCTAATCTATTCTACTTAATACCTGATCCAATCTCAACTGCCAGCTCACCTGTATCTCTGCAGATTACCTGCCACCAGAATCCCCATCACGACTTGGCTGATCACCAGCCAAAACCCACCTGCTGCCCTTCATGGACCTCTTCAATAATGATCACTGCTTGCAGCAACACCATCTCCTGATACCACACACTCCCTTCACAGGCTCAGCCCTAACTACCTGCCTAGAATGCCCCCTCTACCCCGGGGCCTCTGCTGAGTCCATCCAACCAAAGTCCCCGCCCTCCCTGTGAGTATCTAGTACTCACATTCCATCCCTGTTCCTCTGTGGCCAGTCCGCCCACCCACTGAGCTATTTGTTGCCACAGGCAACATCCTGTACAATGCTTGTAGGACCACCTTCGGCCACAGCAAGTATCCATGGCAACCAGAGGGGTCCAGCAAATAGAATTAACGTCCACAGATGATTCCCCCAAAGTTAGCTTAGCCAACAGATGATTTATCAGAGCAATGAATGTTTGGCATTCAAACATTCCTCTTTGTTGCATCATGCTCTGCTGGGCGACTCCATGCCTTAAAGTGAGAGCCTGGAAGGGAAAGCCAGCAGCGCTAGCCTTGCGTGGCCTCAGGAACAAAACCCTGCCCAGGAAAGGAAGCAAACGAGGATGCAAACCAGGAGATCAGCCCTCCTTATTCTCGCTTCAGATTCATTAAACGTTATTGATGGCCTATGATGTGCCAGGTAATATAAGGAATATAAGGAAATAGAACACACACGAGACTTGCACAGGCGAGTTAGAAAAACAAAGCCGATACGTATAAAAAGATAAATATGCTTCAAATGGCTATTAAAATCAAAATAGAAGACAAAGTTTTCACACAAGGGAACATGATTCATTGCCAACTGGCTCATATAAACAATAACAGCCATGAATATTCCAAGCAATAATGACAATCCCTCATCTATGGTAATAAAAGACTTTCAGAATGCAAAGGGCAGTAAGATCATCTGATTCACCCATCCTTCCTTAAAATGGGCATGTTAACAGCTAATGCATGTGAGGCTTAAATAAGATGGGAGAGAGGAAGCATTTTAGAAGCATAAAGAGCTCTACACACTTAGCTAACATGCTTCTGTATTTCGGAATCAAACCACAGGCTAACAAGTCTATCCTTTTTTATACAATACTTCAGAAATAATACATTGACTCAGTTTCGGGACGTGTGCATATCATCAGATTTTCAAAATTTGAGATGAATGTAATTAGTACATAGAAGGCACTCAATATCAAATAAACATTAAAATTAAAGCGCTGTGCAGATAGTATTTCCTTTTGTGACCTTAAAATCCTTAAAATCACTTTGTGAAGTGGACACTCTTAAAGTAAATCATCTTTCCCACTGAGACTATACTATAATTGGGTGTTTGTTTCTGACCAAGGATTCAGTATTACAGCTATTGCAAATATGATCTACAATCTTATAAATGCAAAGATATTATCGTCTTTACAATCATGGAAAGTACTAAAGTTATTCTTCAAACCCTATGATATGAGCATCGTGCATGGTACACATAGATTAGACAAAGGGCCCTAATGCATTATAAATTGTACCCACTTCACAAAATACAACCCTATTATGTTATAAATTCAAGCCCAACCTACTGTAACTATAGTCAACATTAAACAATTATCAATGCTTTTTTGTTGTTGTTGTTGCCTTTTTGGCATGGTCTCCAGGTGTTTGAACATAATCCAAGAAATTCTGACTTAGGCCCCCATTTTCTCCTGAACCATGTCTCATGACAAACAGAGGCTTTCTAAATAATTTCATTAACAGAGAGTTGTCGTTCAAGAAAAAAGTGCTTGGCAGGTATTTACTACTGATAATAATAGTGATGGTGGTGTTTCTACACCTCCAAAATTAGTCTGGAGATCACCATTACTGCAACATTATTCTTCATTTTCCCCAACCTCTTGCTTCAGTCAGAGCTAGAAAACCAGATGCCCAACATCACACCTAAACACACAGTGCTACCAGGAAGCAAGTACCCCTGAAACTCCGCTATCTACTTCAGTTTCCAGTTTAGTTCACCTTCCGAGTGAAGCCATGCTTCTCGAATATTAATGTGCATTCAATCACTTATGGATCTCCTTGCACAGATTTTGGTTCAGTGGTTCTGAGCTGGCCTGGCAGTCTTGCTGCGACTCTGTGGACTACCCTCAGAGAAGCCAGGCGTGAGAGCACCAGGGATACTGGGCTCCCTGCTCTGCCTTGCACCAGCTCTGAGAACTTGAGCGAGTCACACAGCCTTCAGATCTGGTTTTCACTTCCAAAAGGGAAATTGTACTGCTACATTTTTGGAATCACTGTAAAGATAAATTGTATTCACATAAAAGCTTCTGACAGAGTCTCCTTGGACGTTAGTTACCTTCCCTTTAGTGCAAAGTCAGTAAAAACAAGCACAACCACAATGATTAAGAGATTAGCTTGAGCTTTTAGGAGCAGTCTGGAAGCAACTCTCACCAAAATTGCTAAAAGCCACAAAACACCAACATCTTATGTTTAAGCACTGATGACAACGGTCACATGGAGAAAGGCATTGAGACCTGAGGAAAGGTATGAATTATGCAGTGTGAATGAGGAGAGGAGAAAAATAGGAAGCAGTCAAAGAGGAAGGTTGTCCCCAATGACTGACTCTAGAGTTTGGGATATTCAAGTTTGTATTCTCTTTCTTTCTCTTCCCCTCAACCTCATCACCAGAGATTACCAAGAATTCTAAAGAATTTTAGGAACTGAAACAAAATCTAAATTAAAATTATTCTTTCCTTCCTATGTTTTAAGTCAAAACACCAGCCCATAACAGTAATGTATCCATGGAAATGGATAAGAACACTGCCACTTAACTTACAGGAGATTTGGGTGGAAAAATTGATTTTACATTTTCTTCCTGAAAGTCACCAGCATTGCAAGGATCACGAGTTCCTGGAAGATCTGAATTCAGGATAGAGACCAAAGGCTCAAGCTGTGGGAGGAGTAGGGATTCAGCAGTCTCATTTTCGGTCTCTTCAGACCTAAATGAAGTGGGAAATCAAACAGAACTAATCCTCTCTTCCTGAAAAGCATATGCAGTTGTCTACACAACCTTGCTTCCATTTTGCTTCCTGGAAGAATTCCTGGCTGCTTCTTTTTCTCAATGGCTCAGAGGGCTATATCCTTACACAGATGTTAAAGGGACAGCTGTGACAATAGAAATCCCCCCCTTTTTTTCCCTTTTTTCATCACTGGGGCAATTCTTAAATGGGCATTCCCAGAGGCAGCCACATAAAGACTTAAAAAAAAAATAGTAATCAGAATACTACTAAGCCCAGGGAATGTGAAACCAATTGAGAATGTTCTCAGATGATCCAATAAAATAAAGTTGAAGCAGATCAATTTTTTGTTTGTGAGCTTGATTGGTCTGTTTGCATTGATTTAGTTCTCAATGTAGAATCATCACTGTGGTCCAACTTTGCAAAGGCCTTGCTATAAGTTAGAATAGAGGAAATCCATTTTGACTAAAAAGAATTATTCTGCGATTTTTGTGCATCCTAGACAAACACTGGGATTTCTTGTTGCTTCTGGTTGCAGCAGTTGACAGGAATAACAGAAAGCTAGATTCCAGCAAGAACATGGGTTAACCTCCTCAGGATCCTAACCCTGTCCTTGGTCCATCAGAAACCTTCTTGTATCGGGGCACAGCCCACCACCCCACCACCTTTGTCAAAATAAGCAAACACTGCTCGACAGCCAGCGACACCAGTGGGCATGGCCATGACACTTCACCCAAGGCATGCCTCTGTCTCCCCCAAGACGGGAAGTATGGGTTAAACAGTGGCTGGACCCAGAGACAGCAAATGACCCTACCCTGTCACAGTTGGATGGGACTGGGAGTATGTAATTTCTTCAGGCCTCTGGTTTTTCCTATGTCAGGTGGGATAAAACAAGGCAAAAGTTGATGGTGTGAATACTGTGACTCCTCCAGGGCCCTGTACAAAAATGTTCAGAGGGCCAAAAACTGAAGGAGAAAGGAAAACAGTATTTTTCTCTCTTAGGCAAAGTACACATTATGTTATAACCCCTTAAGCAGCAACCATCAAGTCTAGGCATGGGGCTGACATCCAGCCTATGGTGGATGTGGTGCAGTCAAGCCAGCCTCAAACCCCATCGCCATCCTTTGGGCCCTCAGCCAGCATGATGGTCAGAGTCAATGCCAACTTTCACGCCAGGGTACACCATAGCTTATGTGTTTAAATCCTTCTTGAAGCTCTTGTCTGAATGGGACCATCGAAAGATGAACCATTAACAAGGTGACGCATTTCCCCAGTTCACCAAACCATCTCAACATTCCAAAATCACCTCTGTTGTTACCCAGATGTCACACACAATCTCGCCACCTCTCACATCAGCATCACTATTACTTTCTGAGCAATATTTTACACTGTGGCATCAAGCAAGCTATGATACCATAAAATATTTTAGAAACCAAGCATATAATGCCAACTAGGGTCTGTGAAGCTTTTGTGATAATTAAGCTGGTGGTGTCACTATGCCATAAGCTGAGGCTCATAAGACATATTTACAAAACTGCTGTGATCTGTGGAGCCACCTATCAGATTTAAGAGCGGAGTCTGATGTTAAGAAAAATTTAATTTTAACCATTTTAAGGACTCACGGCATAAACCACATATTTTTTTCTGAATAGTGCTAGGGCAAGAAATAAAACCTAAAATCTTACACTGCAGTTATTTTCCTATGAAAATGTTTTGTTACCTAAGTTCGTATGTTATGTTTTCTCTTTATTTTTTTTCCATAGAAGGAATGCCTAGGTCCCCATCTGACCAAAATGAATCTTATTAACTCTAAGCACAAAATTATCATATGAATAATAGTTTCCCAATTTCTGGAGAAAGCAGCCTTAAGGTCCAGTTGACAGTTTGGAAATTTGGAAGCTGGGGAATCCACCTTTCCTTTCCACCTCCAAAAGGAAGTTCTGGTTTCTGGAGAAGACTTTGGTCTTCATCCCCTCAGTCTTCCCAAAGGTACATCCTTCTCGCCCTCCCTGAAACAGCCTGTAAGTTGCAAGACTAGGATTCTGTCTCAAGTCTGTGTGACTCCGAAGCCAAAGCAGCGGTCTTTGGGGTGCAAAATACACGTGTACAGATTAAATGAGACAGTACGTGACATGGATCTGCCAAAGGACTGGGCTCAGTAGACATCCAATAACCACACACAAGTTCTCTTTCCTCTTGCTCACGAATAAATGTCATTCAGGCTGAAGGCCCCACTTTGCTTTCAGTAAATGTTAGTATCAACAGAGAGAGAACCTTACAAAAAGTACAGTGGGCATTATTAAGTTCACTTTTCCAGTTGAGGGAAACTGAGGGTCAGAGAATTCTAGTCTCCTCACCCCACAGCAATGTTCACACAGCTAAAAAGTAGCACAGCCAAGATTTGAACCTAGGTCTTTTTGAGTCCAAAAGAAAGCTCAGTCTTGCTAAATCCCATCTTAAGTAGATCTTCACAGTTCCACAGTGCCCTAAATAAAATCCCCTCCCTAAAAGGACATTGGCTGAATCCAGAACCTTTCGATAATCTATTGATGAGAGATCCCCCAACATTGCCCTCCGTTTTAGTTCAAAAGTAGGGATGAGGGATAAGGGGAAGTTCTTTTTACAGAGGTATAGACAGCTTAAAGAGTGGGCTTCAGAAGAGGAACATTCTGATGAACATAAATCTCTCTCTTGTGGAAGTAGCCAAGATGTCCTTCAGTAAGTGAATGAATCAAGTGTGGCACACCCAGACAATGAAATAATACCCAGTGCTAACAAGAAATGAGCTATCAAGTCTTTAAAAGACATGGAGGAATCTTAAATGCATATTGCTAAGTGAAAGAAGCCCATCTGAAATGCTACATACTGTATGATTCCAATTATAGGACATTCTGGAAAAGGCAAAACAATAAAGGCAGTAATAAGATCAGTGGTTGCCAGGGGTGGGGTGGGAGGATGAGGAGGCAGAGCATAGGATTTTTAGGGCAGTGAGAACAACCTCTATGATACCATAAAGGTAGATATCTGTCATTCTACTTTTGTCCAAACCCTCAGAATGTACTACCGCAAGAATGAACCCTAAAGTAAACTATGGACTTTGGTGATTATGATGTGTCAGTGTGGGTTCAGCGTTTGTAACCAATGTGCCACTCTGGTGAGGGATGTTTATAAGAGGAAGGCTATGTATGTGTTGGGGCAGGGGGTAAATGGGAAAACTCTGTACCTTCTTCTCAATTTTGTTGTAAATCTAAAACTTCTCCAAAAAATAAAGTCTTTTAAAAAAAAAAAAAAAAGTCTTGCCGGGGGAAAAAAAAGTCTGAACATGTTGAACTACATTGGCTTCTCATGACTAGGTTCAGGGACATGTCAAGATATGCTCCAGATGGTCTGGGCTGGGGTCAAACGGCCAGGTCATCAAAGATCCTCCTTAAATATCCAGTTGCACTACAAAAATAAAAACAGGATGATCTGGGAGTGAATGAACTTCAGGATGGGAGTGACTCATAGAAAATGTACTTCCTAAAGATACTTAATTGTTTGCTATTGACAGTGATGTCATCAAGGCTGTTCTCAGAAAGGCCTTTCTTTCCTCATTGTTACAAAGACTCCAATTTCTTCTATGGAAAGCACAGGAAGTAAATTATAAAGATAACCCACCAGATTTCTCTGGTTTGAGCTACAGTTTAAGAATTTTTTTAGAAATTCTTAACCTTATTTCCAGCTTAAAAATCTGTATTATTAAGAGTTACATAAATTTTGAATCTAGCAAAACCATTCATTTTAAATTTTCAATCAACCTGAACTAGGCAAAATGTCTTTGTAACATAAGAAAGCTGGGAAAGGAAAACTGTATCCCCTTTCAGACAATAATCTCATTGAGTCTAGCAGTATCCCACTATAACATCTTGTCCAGAAGGACAGGAGTTACATCTTGCTCATTGCTGTAATTCAGCACCCAGGGTGGGCTTGGTACATAATTGATATTCAATAAATATCTTTGCCTAACCAGGTGGCAAACACGCTTACTTGAAATTTCAGTATACCTGGCAGATCTCCAGCTAGAAACAGTATGGGTCATGCTATGGATCGCATGTTCATGTTCACTCAAATCCCTATGGTGAAGCCCTAACCCTCAAAGTGAGGGCATTTGGAGGTAGGGCCTTTGAGCAGTAATTGGGTCATGAGGGGTGAGCCCTCATGAATGGGATTACTGCCCTTATAAGAAAAAACACGAGGATCATTCTTCTCTCCCTCCATCATGTAAGGAGACACCAATCAAGAAAAGGGCCCTCCCAGAATGTGATCTTGTGGACATGCTCAGCTTAGACTTCCAGTCTCCAGAACCATGAGAAATAAAGTTACGCTGTTAAGTCACCCAGGCTATGATATTTCTGTGAGAGCAGCACCAGCTGACTAAAGCCATGACATGGGTTTACTATAATAAAATAAAGCATTTCTAATTCATACTTTTCACTAATTTAAACTTAATACCACCATAATTTCTCTGATTAAACTGGATGTAGGAGTATGTAAGTGGTTATGTAAAGAGTTAAAATTTGGATATTTCTGTAAAACATTTTCAACCCAACTGAAAAATTGTTGTTTAGGAAGTTGTCCTTTCTTGTTGTTCTGTAAACCTCACAGAACTTACAATACAGGGGAGAGACTGCAACCTTCCTGTTCATGTTCTTTGTATAGCCCTATCATTTTGTACAGCTCTGGCACCCGGCAAGCATTTAATACAATTTTTGTGAAGAAAATGAAAAAAGGAAAAGACAGCAAGAGACAGGAGGGAATCTCTTTTTAGAACAACTTTATAGTTTGGTTGAAAAGAAATGTATCAGTCTTCAAATTGTCATTTTGGGTACCTAATGTCATTATCTGGGAAATAGGAGTACTTGATTATTAAATCAGCAATGCTGATTACAGAATCAGAAGTGCTCTATGCTGAATTAAATTCAGCAATTAATCAAAGCCAGTGTGCCTGCCTGTAAATATCAGTATTGAATTTTAAGCATACAAACCAGCCAATCGATTAACACCAAGACCATGACTTTAATCGGTGAATGTTGAGATACAATTTGCTGAATTCTGCAAGTAATGAAACCTCAGTCATTGTTGAAGCCTAATATAAGGTAAACTGAGGCAAATTAAAATTTTGAAAAGATTATTTGAGCAAGCATCAACTGAAATCAGGCAGCTTCAAACAAAGTGGTTAGGAGCACTCTACCAACAAGAACTAGGGGCAAGGTTTTATAGTGAACATGTGGAAGCAAAACAAAGAAATTATTTGATTGCTTATAACTTAAGCAGTTGCTTTATTTGGCCAGGTCCAGTTAGCTGTTTGTAAATGGCTGTTCTTAAGTCTCACTTTCTCATATTCACGTGTATTGACTCTGGGTTAGGTTTTGGTTCGCTTATGAAGCTGACCAAGACATCAGAGCGACTTGAGTAATGGTCTTCTTCTTTAAAAACTTTAACAAGCTTGATCTTGCTGCCTTTGAGGCAGATACTGAAATTACAGAATCTTTTGGAGTCATCTACTGGCTGTGCCTTTGCCTTTTGAATAAATCTGGAAGCAGAGGTTGTGTACTACAAAGATTATACTCTGAACTGCAAACACAGAGCACTATATTTTCACGTTTAAAAGCACAGGAACCAAGAAGCAAACGTTGGCAAGGATGTGGAGCAAAAGGAAACCTCATGCACTGCTGGTGGGAATGCAAACTGGTGCAGCCACTATGGAAAACAGTATGGAGGTTCTTCAAAAAGGTAAAGATAGAATATATCCTGTATTCATTGCAGCATCATTTACAATAGCCTAATTATGGAAGTAATCCAAGTGTCCATCAATAGACAAATGGATAAAGAAGATGTGGCATATATATAATGGAGTATTACTCTGCCATAAAAAATTAAATCTTGCCATTTGCAACAACATGGATGGATGTAGAGTGTAATGCTAAGTGAAATACGTCAATCAGAGAAAGACAAATACCGTATGATTTCACCCATATGCGGAATTTAAGAAACAAACCAAATATGAATAAAGAAAAAAAGAGGCAAACTGAAAAACAGACTTAACTCTAGAGAACAAACAGATGGTTACCAGAGGGGAGGGTGGTGGGAGGATGGGTGAAATAGTTCATGGGGATTAAGAATACACTTACCATGATGAGCACTGAGTTATGTACAGAAATGTTGAATCACTATATTGTACACCTGAAACTAATATAACACTGTATGTTAATTATATTGTAATTAAACACAGGAAATGGAGACTGCCCAAGTTCAAATCCCAACTCCACTACTTACCAGCTGTGTGACCCAGGGCATGTCACTTGACATCTCTATGTTTTAATAAAATAATACCTACTTCACATACTTGCTGGAAAATCAAGTTAGTTAGTACCTGGGAAACACTGAAAGTAGTATCTGCTAAATTGTGACTGTTCAGTAAATGTTAGCCATTACTAAAAAGCCTAGGTATTCACCTCCATTCCTTACTGTGACAATGTGTCAATAGCATTATGTACTAAATATACTCATGACAACTATTATTACTCTTTAAATTTTCTTAATAATCCTGAAGATAATCTTCCATGGATTGTTAAAATAAACATTAAAAAAATTTTAAGCATTTTTTTTAAAGATTTTATTTATTCATTTGAGACACAGAGATAGAGAGAGAGAGCATGAGCAGGGAGAGAGGCAGAGGGAGAGGGAGAAGCAGGCTCCCAAGGAGCAGGGAGCCCGATGCAGGACTCGATCCCAGGACCCTGGGATCATGACCTGAGCCAAAGGCAGACGCTTAACCATCTGAGCCACCCAGGTGCCCCAATCTTAAGCATTTTTAAAGGAAGCCTAACTAAAGTCAGACATTTTCTTTAAAATATTTCAGGTAGGGGCGCCTGGGTGGCTCAGTTGGTTAAGCGACTGCCTTCGGCTCAGGTCATGATCCTGGAGTCCCGGGATCGAGTCCCGCATCGGGCTCCCTGCTCGGCAGGGAGTCTGCTTCTCCCTCTGACCCTCCCCCCTCTCATGTGCTCTCTCTCATTCTCTCTCAAATAAATAAATAAAATCTTTAAAATATTTCAGGTATGTTTCTATCGCCTAGATTATCCCATGGATAAAACTTAGAGGGAGCATCAGGTGAATTCTTTTTTTTTTTTTTGTACATTTGCTATATCAACATTTCTGAGTTTCATTTCATTTTCTTTTTCTTTCTTTTTTTCTGAAGATGTTATTTATTTGACAGAGAGAGACACAGCGAGAGAGGGAACACAAGCAGGGGGAGTGGGGGAGAGAGAAGCAGGCTCCCCACGGAGCAGGGAGCCCGATGCGGGGCTCGATGCGGGGCTCGATCCCAGGACCCTGGGATCATGACCCGAGCCGAAGGCAGACACTTAACGACTGAGCCACCCAGGCGCCTCATTTTCATCACAACATTATTGTGGGTAGCCCGACAGTTCTTCCCATAATTTGGATTTCCTATTCTGCTGCCAGCATAGATGAGAGTAAAATCGCAAGTGTTATTTCACCTCATAGTTAAGTGTGGCCTGGCGAACTCTCATATAAATGCCCCAGTCCTAGAGGAATTAGTGATGTCACTTCACATAAGTCAGGCTTGCTTGCATATCCTAGTCGTCAGATTTAAAATTCATCTCAGAGTCCATCGTCAGCACCATTGTTTAGTGTGAGTGTGAGAGTGTTTCAAAAACATGATGTATTTGAAATGTCAGTTCTGTGAATTCCTCTTAAGTCCAGAAAACCCAAATGATAGGTGCTATCTTCAATTCAAACTGCAGAATCCAAGGGGACTCTTACTGTCAGCGGCACTGGTCATAAAATGTGATGGGATTCCCGATAATACACCCTAACCCCCAATGAGAACACACTTAAAACAGCCCAGTTCATAGCAGTGCAAGGAACCATCACAATTGCGACCTAATTGAAATAACTTAGGTAAAGGATTTCATTTGACAAAAATCACCAGAACACAGAGATCTAACATCGACTCTTTCTGCTTTCTGCTCCAATCTTTCTCTTTCACAGCTCCTCCTGGCTTTACTTGATAATAGGAACTTCCTCAACTCTTTTTTTTTTTTTTTTTTTAAGATTTTATTTATTTATTTGACAGAGAGAGAGACAGCGAGAGAGGGAACACAAGCAGGGGGAGTGGGAGAGGGAGAAGCAGACTTCCTGCCGAGCAGGGAGCCCGATGCGGGACTCGATCCCAGGACCCTGGGATCATGACCTGAGCCGAAGGCAGACGCTTAACGACTGAGCCACCCAGGTGCCCCATCTTCCTCAACTCTTGATGTCAGATCCCAAAAATGTCCTTGCAGATTGTGAGCTTCTAAGCAACCTTCATTAAGAGATACTCATATCAACCAACATACTGCTTGTCCATTAATGATGCCAGAACACAACATACTTAACTTATTGCTCCTTGCAGTCGACAAAGACAGTTGAAAACTTTTATGGATATAATTTTCTTCCTTCAATCAAAAAAAAAAAAAGCTCATGGTATTTTCTCATCTGCACTATAAACCTACCCACCATTCAAAGGGGAAAAATAATAGTTCAATTCCTCTAAAGACAAACTCCTCATTTTCCCAAATTATCTGCTCCAAGCAATTACCATCCTTGGAATGCCTTTACTGCATGGTGCCCTTCAAAAGCCCTACTTATTCTTCCAGGTTCGGGGTTCGAATCAAGTTCTTTGCTACTTGCTGTCCTTGCTGTAGCAGTCCTTGCTGACCTTCCTTCTTGTCTGCATGCAACAAATACCAATCAAGCATACTCTGTGCCAGGTCTTGAGCCAAGAATTGAGGGTGCAACAGAGAGGAAAGGAACAATTGATGCCCTCTGGGTTCCTGGAGTCCAGTATTGTGTCTTTTGAATTATCTTTAGTTGAAACACAAAATCATGCCCATGCTTTCACTTCAACATTACCTACTGATTACTTACTCTGTGCCAACGTGTGGGGGATTGAGGGTGTAGAGAAGATGTCATCTTAGGCTTGAAGCAGTTTACTCCAAGTCTGGTACAGGGAATAGGCAGATAAGAATTACAATGCAATGAGATGCAATCCTTTCTGGGTCGAGGAGGAGACTGCAGATGACTTCACAGTGGTAGCGCACAAAGGGCAAAGGCGCCATGTTGTGATGTGAGCACCATGGCACAGAGGCACAAAGGGGTAAAAACAGTGCCAGGGAAGTGGCAGACAGGCCAGGAATATGGGCAGAGGCCAGAAGATGAAGAATCCCTTGCCCATCTCTACCAGGACCCTCGGCCAGGGCAGTGGAGAGCCATTGAGAAGTAATAAATGGAAGACTAGACCAGATTGCAGACTAAGGGTATAACAAGAAACTAGTAAAATAGTTGGGAAGACAGTATAATTCCGTAAGTAGCTGATGGGAAGGAAGAGAAAAATTCAGAGAACTGAAAGATATGAGGACAGAGTCCACATGGTGGGGGGGTGGTGAAAGAGGAAGATGCTGAATGTGAGAGACCTGCATTCCCATCTATGCTTTACCTTCCATGATGGTGGGCGCCATGTTTCAAACCTCCTTTGTATCACAATGCTCATCGACTGCAGGGTACAGCACAGACAAGAGGACTTCCATACAAGTTAGCCAATTGATTGTTTAAGAAAACAAACCAGCAAAATGTTTATTTTAACTGGTTTGAGCTCAATCTGGAGGAAAAAAAAACAAATGTACTCAGAGACGATGAGATAAAGACGGAACTCAATTCTACTAAGACATGGAATAGTAATATCACTTCCAAATGGATGAAATTTTATTTTTAATGGAAAAGAAATTATTCCCTGGAAAGTTTCAATCTCTTTCCTTATTTTTAGCCCTCTAACATATATATTAAAAATGTTATGATAAGCTTTTTAGGATCTGTGATTTAGAATCCTATATATGCCCCAAATGCCTTGTACGTGGAAATTACTAAATAAAAAAAAAAAAAACATAAAACATGTAACCTTGCAACTATCAGAAGTATATTCAATCAGAAATCTCTAAACCCATTAAAAATCATCTACTTTGCAATCATCAGCCTGTCCTACGAGTTAGGTACCACCATCAGCCTCTCAGAAGACAGACAGTACATTTGGGAGTCACACAAGAGGAGGAAAGGCCCGTTGAGTGCTCAATATTAGCAACATTTTATCCCAGATAAATGTTAACTAGACAGCCCCAAACAAACTTTTTTGTTTCTCTTTACATTCCTTGCCTCCTGTGCAATGTTCAGTCTTACTTATGAACCCTGGGCTTCTGTTTATCTCTAAAATGGGGATAGAAATAGTTCTTAACTTCATGAGGTTAACATGAGGATTAAATAAGTCAATATGTATAAGGTGATTAGAAAAAACAGTTTAAGTGTTCAATATTTCCTATAATAATTATTTTTTTTGATGGACCTAATCCTAGGACAAAAGTCCAAAGAATGTTCTAACTCTGCATTTTGTGAGAAATCTATGACTGGAAACACAATCACCACTGTTTCCAGCAGTCTAGAGGCTTTACACTTGAGATCCAGAAAAGCAATCAGCAGGTCTGTCCCAAGGAGGCATGGAGTATAAAGTGGAGAAGCACTGGCCTGGGAATCCCGAGGTGAAGCCTGGCCTGACTCCTCCCTGTCTTAGCTCAGCTGGACCCTGAGCACATGGCCTAACTTCTCCCCGACTCGGGTTGTCAGCTTAAATGTTCTGACAAGGCCTGTCAATTTCATTTATCTCATAGGGTTCATTTGAGCATCAAATGAGAGGAAAAGGATGGAAATGCAATTTACTAAAATTCCATTCTCAGTTCTCATAACTAGGCCGACTGGCTGTAGAGAATGGGATAAGAGGAAGGCTTAGGAGAGCTGATCTAAAAGATGCTAACAAATATGATGCACATGCACAGTGTGAATCTCACATTGGTATTGTAAAAATGAGCTTTACGGTGAAATTTCGATGTTAGTCTAAGATTAGGTTCACACCAGAGAACAGTAGAAACAAAGATGTCTTTGTATTGGAAATATGGTATCTAGACACCCTAATCTCTGTCCAGATCTCCTCATACTAGCAAATAGTACAAAAACAAATGTATTTCTCTCAGATTGTTTTCCTCCTGTAATCAAGTGGTTAGTTTTTCTGGTCCAAAATCCTGGGGGGCCATGCCTATGTCATTTTCTGGCAGGTGGGAAAGAGGAAGGAAATCTCTAGGGGCCAAAGTGGTGCATGTTACTCCCAGTGGTGTTACAACCCAGTCTCCTTCCCGCCCACCACCTCAAAACCAGTCAATTTCTCTCAGAAGCCCCTCATTATATGTTGCCTCATCTATCCAAGTATCTTTTTCTACTGCCCTATTTCAAACAAAGCCTTCACTCTTAAAGGAGCAGATCTATTTACTTTCTTTTAAATCCTACCTTTTAAGCCATTCTTTATGCATATAATGTCCATCTTCTGCTTCAGCACCAAGAAAAATTCAAATTCCATACTGTCTATAAAGTTTCTCAACACCCCAAGCACCATCTCTGAGGACCTTTCTCTTCTCACTTCTTACTCACTTGGTGCTAATCATATAGGGTCCAAAAAATCATGGTTTAACCTTGTATCCCCTGTGTATCAGAATTGTGGGTGGCAGGCACATGCTTGTTTAAAACAGAGGTTCCCTCACTCTAGCCTCAAGAAATTCTGAGTGGGAAGAGGTAGCCAAAAAAACTATTTTCACCAGCACCTCAGGTGATTCTCTCAGGTGGCAGGATGGTCCTACTCAGAGACAGTGTGCTGTCATAAATTCATCCTGTGACAGAACTCTGCACACTCATATGTGTGCACACACACTCAAAACATACTCAACACCCTTGCCTGACACATTTAGTGATCACGCAGTAATTTGATTTGCCTCATAAATATGTCCTACAACACAAATGAATATTACATTGAGTGGGAAAATATTTTAGGGTAGAGCTTTTTATTATTTCAGCCTCCAAAGTCTAGAGGTTCAATATTTTACAAAATTTCTGATGTAAAAACTTATTAGTGGCTTGGACAGATTCGAAAAAAAAAAAAAAAGGGGTTGAATATTGCTCTTTTGATTCATTAATGCTTATTAAATAAAACCAGGGTTTCAAAATCCATATTACTTAGGTAGTACTCTAGGCTGAGCTCTATAGTTGGTGTTTGCAGGAAAAATTATTGCGATTAAATATGACTCAAAGCACAGACTTGTGAAACAAGATCCATGGACCTTCCCAGGGCAAACATCGTAAATGCAATCATACTTGCAAAAAGCACCATCCCCCCCATGAGCGATTAACAAGAGTGGACCAGCCCATCCACACTGACTGCAATGGCCAACACTGTCAGCTGTTACTATCACATCGGGTTATGTTGTACATACTATGGACTGTTTCCTCAAATGCTCTGAGAACAAATTAAAGTATAAATTCCCTGCGTCTACAAACAGAAAAGTAGTCCATATTTGACAAGTGTCAGCACTGTGCTGGAGGAACCTCTGTTTTCTGTATATTTCTTTCCCACCCAACCAGAACCACTTGATGAGACACGAGCCGGCGCCTCCCCCAACCTGGCTCAGCCTTGTCCCCAGGTGACTAAAGTTGCCCATAAGTCAGAGCGGGGCAGGGGAATGCTGGGGAAAACTAAGTCAACTCACTAAGCATAAGCATTAAATTATACTTGCTGATAGACTACATCTGAGTCTATTTTCAGCATCAACAAATGCTGTTCAAGTTCACTCACCTTTTCAACAAATATTTACTTAGAACCTACTTTATATAATGTATGGTATTTATCCTAAAGGGTCTTTTGATCTGGATCGTAAAGTTGAACTCCAGCCATCCCATCTTCTATGTCCTATCTTATTCCCCTAATATCTAATGCTGTACCTTGATAACTTGTTTAGCAAGACAGTTCCTCCAGGTCTGGGACCTATGGAGTCCTTTCTCTGAATCCTTGTCACCTTGGAGGGGCCTGAAGCTTGTATTTATGTGTACTATCTGTTTCTGAATGCAGGCCACCACTAGGATACACCTTTACGTCACTCAGGTGCCTCTTCCCTGCTACCACTCTCTCCTGACACTCTCTCCTTCCTTCCCTAGAACAAAGCTTATCGAACATGCCAAAGGCCAACTTTTTCGACCAGCTGCTCACCTCCTCCAGTTTTTCCCATCCTGGTTGAGTTAATTCTTCTAGTCCCCATCATGTCCTTGAGTCACTGCACCTGGGAGCTCTAAGAAATGTATCCTCATACTTGAAATGAATCACTGCCAGTCTTTGGTTAATAAAAATTCACATGCCAACCCCATGTCAGACACATACGAACACAGCGGTAGAAGGCAATGGGGCTGGGGGAGGGAGCATCAGCTGATTTCATGAGGACAATGGCAGGGATCACAGCTAACATGACTTCAGGGATCTAATTCAGATTGTGTTTTTGCTTAGAGTGATGTTTTTCCCACCCTCTCCAGTTTCCTGATTCAGGACAAGTAGTCACTGGCTATTGTCCTTTGTAATCTACAAGGCAGCTGGAGCCTCATCCTCTGAGTCAGACAGACTGTAACTGACCACCTTCCATTCCCAGCATTTTCTTTCTCACATCCATGCTGCTCATCCAACCATCAGCCAAATTGCCAAGAAATTTGTTTCCAGTGGCAAAGCTAGGGAACAAAAGACGTCTGCACTCCAGAACAGAGTACAGCCTCGGGATCCCAAGCAGAGATTATGAATTTTAATTCTCTACTGCAGCACAGACGTACCTAGGCAAGAACATTAGAACAGGCTAATCAGGAAGAAATCAGCAGGGGGCATCTGTGCCAAGGATCACTGACAGCACTCTAAACAGCACAGCCAAGGCTAATAGCCTCCTTATATCCTCTCCTCCCATTAAAGATGCCCTGAAAACAAGCTACCCAAGAATATTGCTGCAGTTAGCACAGTTAGCAAATTGGCAGGTGATATTCTCTAAGTGCACTAGGCCACGAGTTGAGGATTTCCTGTGCACCCTTTACTCTTTCAGACTGAGTGCAGTTCTAAGAGGAGTAAGAACAGAGGTACAAGCATAAATAATGCATGAGAACTACAGGTGTGGAAAGCTTTATTCAGACCTGCCACGCTAATGCATGCCTAAGCCTGGTATTTGCTACAATGTGACTGGATTTGCTACTCTGTGTGTCCAAAATGGTAATGAGAATGACAGAGTTGAAGAAGAATCTGTACCTGTGATCCCGTCCTTAGCCCCTCTCCAGCTGTTCTGTCTCCTCTGTTGCCGCCCCTCCCAGATCTTTCTCTCCAGACCTGGGAAATTTGGCTAGGTAATAAAAATCACAGCATTTCAAAGGCCACAAAAGTAAATAGAAGTGATGTGTGTGGTTAAATACTCTACTGGTAAGGTCCTAAATTCCCAACCTTGCAAAGCTTTATTTGCAAGTAAGTTAGCAGCCTCTCCTATTTTCCAACTGTTCTCAAATCTTTAGAGTAGTGACAAACCAGTGATCTCTGGACTCTAGTTATCCTAGAAAGAGTTGAAGAAAATCTGAAACTGGAAAAGGGATAGTAGGCTTAAAGGATTCCCTAAACTCATCACGTTCTCCGAGAGTGCATGACACCATATATATTAAGACAATTTTCCTTAAGAATTTCCGAATTAAGGAAAATTTAGCTGTGCCCCAAAATAGAATTCAGATATAAATACTTACTGAGAGTATTAATATTTTCCTTCAACTAAATGTGGAACAAGATCACTTTTTTTTCCTTTTCCCATAATGCAGCTTATCATGTGGTTGAAATAAGAGCTCTCATGCATTTAGGTTCCTTTCAGATCTGAAATTCCATGATGCTCCCCAGGCGGTGTGGGTGTCTCTAGAACGTATGCTCACACCAGAACCCTCACTTCTACAGTGACCTCTGCATGAGACTCTGAGCACTGGGTATCAGATTGGCCTCGTGAATTCTCTCCTGTTGCCATTTCTCAATCCATACTACTCCGTCAGCTTCAAATTATCCAAAAATATCTCCTTAGCACAGGATACCATTCAGTTAGTGCATCCACAAAGAATCATCATTTCTCAGTATGACATTAACCTCGGGAAGGTTCCGTGGTTATGCAAGATGGTTCTGGTGCCTGGGGCATGACCCTGTAAATCTCTTCTGCAGTCTACGTGTGATGGCACAGCTGGAGAATCATAGCTTAAACCTTTCCTGGAGATGACTATGTGGTTGACAGATCAGAGAGTCTCCAACATGGAACAGGTTGGAAAGTATGACCATTTCACAGTACCCCCCCCTTTTTTTATACAGCCCTAAACACTCTCAGTAGTTGGTGCCAAGCTCCAGCTAACCATCTGCCCAGTGCCCCCAATTTTGCCAGATGGCTAAGGTTTAAGGAAGCTCTGGACCCAGTTCCAAGCACCACCATCGAAGGCCATCGAGTTATCTCAGGAAGCAAGCTCTGACACTCAGCTTAATTGAGTGAACACATATTTCTCCCACCAGTCTCTGCTACTAGAATGGGCCAAGAATAGGCCATACCCTTTCCTTAGGGACCTCACTGTGTGACACAGGAAACCTACCCATGAGGAGCCACTTTCCAGGGCCTCCACTGTGATTCTATTTGAAATAAATCATCATTCAGTCAATGAACTCTTGTTATTAAGTAGCTACATCACAAATGCCTCAACTCTCGGCTCGAAAACTTGAACAACTGTATACACATGCTTTGGAGACAAAAATATACCTTTGTCACACAGAGATCCCACCATGGAAAACACAGGCTAGTACAAAGACTGGTATCCAAAAAACCTAAGAGAAGAATGTGGTTTTCTAAGCACAGAGCTAGAAAAGAGGCACTGCCTCTCTACTGTCCTGAGCAAGTTCCCCCAACTCATCTATACTCCACGGAACATACAGGTAAGGATCCCTTTCAATGAAGCAACCTCGCCTGGCTTGTTCCTCATTTCCCTTGATCATCTTAGTGCCACTGTGGGAAACATCCATAATGTGCTTACAGACCCGTACCTCCACCTCTCAACAAATAAGTATTTCCTCAGTAAATCCCAATGAGAGTGCACTCTAGAAAAAGCAGGGCTTGCAAAACATCTCATGTTCATTTTTCAGAATTCAGAATGAAGTGACTAACCTCTGATATACAATAAAAATGATTAAATGCAAACACTTCTGAGACTCTGTAATAAATATTTTATGTATTAATAGGTTTTCAAAAGTCTTATTTCATTTTTACTGCTTTTCTGTATGGCCTTATTCTATTTTAGTACATGCAACGAAATGTTCTTCCACGCAAAAAAGGAGGCATTTCTGGCCCATTTTAAATAAGCAGTGGATAATTATTGTGCTATTAATTTGTTATGTAAATTGTTTAAATTGCTAACTCTTTCCATTATTAGAAACTGTGCATTCCTTCCCAAGGAAAATGGAAAATTCCTTTCCAAAGTAAATGGTTTCCTCCCTCGTGCCCCAGATACACCATCCAGGTGCTCTGTCCCAGGATTACTTCCCAAAAGCAGCCATAAACTCGATGAAAAGCATCCAGTGTAATGGTTGCTTAACACTCACTCAACGTCAAAACCCACCAAAATTTTCTTCCCTACTCTAGAAGCTACCCCCTTGCTTTAGGAGAAAGCACTGGTTGGGGACTACCCGAATGCCTTCGTATGGTAATGCCCAGGTGCCCGGTGATCTTGAGTTGCCTTCTCCTTTGACAGGCTTAGGTATGTTTCAATAGTCTCTCTTCCTCATTTACATTTGCTGTTTATGGAAAAGGGAAAGAAGCAAACTATTGCATTCTAGTAAGTATGTTACAAAGTCATTTCCTCACATCATGGCACAGTTCAGCAAAAAAATCTTTTTCTCCACTATTAATGACTCCTTGGGATAAACCTTTCACACAGGTGCTGTTATGGTATGGACCATCAGACACATATGTAAAGCTTCTAATAATTGGGAAATATTGAGGAGGAGAATACAAAGAGGCAATGAAAGCTAGGCCCATCAGATCCTGCCAGTGTGCTGAACTTCCTGATGTTCTTTTCACAGAGAAAAAAAGAAAATTGCTGCTTGTAGATTTCACATTGTATCGTTCCAATTTTAGTATATGTGCTGCCGAAGCGAGCACTAGATTTCACATTGTAGAAACGGACTTCTTTTTCATTTTTCAGGCCGCCTGCCTCCCCTCGCCCTATCGATAAGTAAGAAAGATGTCAACACTTTGCAGCTTTAATTAGAAAGTAGTAGAATACACTGTCAGCTAGATTTGCAGAATCCTGACACAGAAATCCTGAGGCACACAGAACCTGGGCAGTGACACCGGCGGCTTCGCACCCCACCCTGAGGCCAAAAGCTAGTATGGTGTGGGACCAGGAGAGATTCCCCCAAGCACCTCCTTCCCATCCTATCCCCCAAAGAGGTCCCTGCCATTAGATAATGATGCTAAAGCTCATGGAAACAAGTTACGACACAAACACCACCTTCTTAATTTGAACAGAAATGATGTCCAATAAAGAGACGTGACCCCTCTCTTTGGGACTGTGGGCTTCTGAGCCACGCACACTGATGGCTCCGGTGAGGGCCCTTAGGGTAGACTCCAGCAACATCCTTTAGAAAGAGGTCAACCTCCTTGCCTTTAACCATGTATAGGCTGAGGTTCTACATCACAAAGAGTGAAAAGTTTCAGCGTGCTAGTGATCAGTTATGCTTAGGTTATTGCCATGGGTCAGGTCTGGTCCCTTGTAATGAAACCAACCCATCTGGGAAATCACAGTTTAAAAAACACAGAGGAAACCTTGATTTAGGTCTTATTCCACAAAAGAGAAAAAAACAGTTCAGGATTAAGATGAGATGCAATGTTCTAATGATCTTAAAAATAAGTGTAAGGGAAAAATTAATTCAGTAAGTATGCTAGTCAATTGGCTTCTTTCTTTGAAGCTGTGACTTTTTTTTTTTTTTTTTGAGGCAGTGTCATTTAGGGAGGTGTCCATTCAACAGCAACCAAAATAAGAAGAAGAAAAAAAAAAAGAAAAAAGAAAACAACTGATAAGTTTTAAAAAATGTAGGCAGGAAAAACAAACTCTGCAACTATTACCTGGCACATTCCTTTAACAGTCTGGATGTGGTAAATACACTGTTTTGAATCCCACACTCACATCAGGTAATGCACATGATTCAATGGCTCAGGTTTTGGCTGTTCTGTGTCCAATCCTCATGAATGCCCGAATTGTTGTCATTATTCCCACCACCACCCCCCACCAACGCATCCTGGGTATTTCAGACACCTAGCAATTGGAGGCACTGCCTTAGGAACCACCATGTACTTCCTCACAGCTGAACTCCCCGTGACAAGATTTACATTGGACTTAAGGTCTTAACTGTGGTATTTTCCAGAAGTTCCCTCCTCCAGCCCAGCCACATGGACACATTATCACCTTTTGGAAGGTGCTCAGGTATGTGTTTTATCTGTCATCGTCAGTCCCTACAAGATCACACAGCAAGGGACTTGGAGTGGCAGTGGGTTGGGGTGGGGGATGTAAACCCTCAATTCTGAACAGTCATTTCAGTGGAATGAGCAGTTAATTCCCTGAGGCCACTCCCAGATTAAGGGTGTCAGGGATTGGATGCCACTGACTACAACGATTCCTATAGAATAAAAACAAAAAAACAAACAAAAAAAACTACCAGGACCTGGAAAACTGATTTTAAAGTTCCATCTCTGGTGTACCTTTGGCTTTTCTCTTCATAGAATCTTCCAGACTAGAACATTCCAACTTACACCTGGTGGGCAGCAAATGGATCACTAATAGGCCACAGATATTGCTCCCCTCCCCCACTGGAGCAGCCATCCGGTGTGCAGGGGAGCTGAGCTCTGACTCTGGTCTTTTCCAGCTGGGGGTGACCTGGGCCACTCACTTCACCATGCTGGACACAGATGCTCATTTCCTGTGTGCCATGACACAGAAAGGCTGCTGTGTTGTTCTGTTCTGCCCTCCTCTCCTCCAACTGGGCTATCAATTGGGATCATAAGATTATCCATTCATTTAAAATATCTGGGAAAAGTGACACCTTTATAGGCTTGCATACTTGTTTTCAGCTCCTTTTTATAGACAATTTCATCAATGTGCACCACAATGGGATGGGATGATCTAGCCAGGAACCAAAATGCACAATGCCTACATCCTGTCCTGTCAATGCCTTCATGGCCGCTTTGGAAGACAGATGTATAAATGGCGTATCTAAGGCAACTGAGCACCAAGGGTGTACCGGATAGCACAGAATGCATCACGTGCAGTCCCTCTGTTGACTTCTGCCCTGGTCTGAGACGGATCCCCGTGGCCTGCAACTACACAAGCAGGCCAGACCAATTTCTATTCCCTCATCCTGCCTTAAATCCAAGAGCTTATTCACACTACCTTTTCTTCTCAGGGGACTAAGACAGGGTTGGGGAAAGTAGAGGGATCTGTAACTCCCTCTGAAGGCCAAAATGGAAAGGTTGAGACCAGGGGAAATGAGAAAAAAATGTCTATCCTTTCTCAAGTTTAGAATTACCCAGCAATTCAAAATGTGCCTTTGCTGCAATAGTCACTGTTATTACAGAGGCTCGGGTTTCACTGCGACATTGCCGCCGATCTGCCCAATCCTCTCCATCCCCGATGTTTCACCACGGGCCAAACTAGCTTTGGCCTTCTCTCAGCTGGCCCTACACCAGCCTCCAACTGGCCCCTCGGTGTCTACTCCTTGCCCTACAACTCTCTTTGTGCAGGAATCAGCGTGAGCTTCCAACATGCAAATTCGGAGATGTTACTCCTCTCTTTAACTCTGCAAAGGTTTCCCATTTTTCTTTGAATAAAAGCGAAACAGGTAACTCCGTCTGCCTAGTCTGACATTTTCCATCTCCATTTCCAACCTCATTGCATGCAATGCAATTATTAGTCTGCAAAACTCCAAACTCCTTGGGCTCTGAAGGCTCTTCAAACATTCTTTCCCACTTTAGGGCTGCTGTACTTGCTCATCCCTGATCTCCTCCCAAATTTCCAAGGAAATGTAATCCTTTCATCCTTGAGGTTTCAGCCTAAACATCATCTACTCAGAGAGGAGTTCTCTGCCCACACTAGCCAGAACAGCCCTGTTCTCCCTCACAGCCAAGGGCTGTTCACAGCACTCACCACCTTCTGTTTGCATTATCTACATTAGGCTTCAGTCCTTTATATCTTCAACTCACTTACTAATGTCCTGTCATTCACTATTCTGTCCCTAGTACCCAGCACAGTGCCTCATAGTGAAGGACTCTCTTAGAACTTGCTGAAATGACTGATCCAGGAATAAATGAGAACCCACAATATGGCTGGATCCATCTATGCATATTTTCTTGTTGTTGACCCTCTACTCCAAGATGAAGACATCAAGATTTTAATTCTCTCACCATTTTATTGGACTCTTCAATATTTGTCTCTAAGTAAGAAAGCAATACATTTAAATTTTCAAGACCGGAATTTCCCAATTTATCATCAGTTGTGCTAACAATGACAACCATACAACCTACAACATTAGTTCTGACAATTATCCCCTCAAAAAGAGAGACATGATCAAATGAATCTAGGAAACATTCCACATTATTTCTTTTTTTGCCTTGGAAATTCACAATGCACATTAGTATATTAGAGCTCCAAAAGAATTATAGTAGAGAAGCCTGATTAACTGTGTCTAACCCAAGATTTTCCATACTTGACAATAGAACCTTTTTTTTCCTACTACCAATTAACAACCCCAAGGACTAGTATTTTCAAGAATACATTTTAGAAACAATTTTCAGATAAATATATAGAATACAATGTCAATGTATCATATGACCTCACTGATACGAGGAATTCTTAATCTCAGGAAACAAACTGAGGGTTGCTGGAGTGGGGGGTGGGGTGGGAGGGATGGGGTGACTGGGTGATAGACACTGGGAAGGGTATGTGCTCTGGTAAGCACTGTGAATTGTGCAAGACTGTTGAATCTCAGATCTGTACCTCTGAAACAAATAATGCAATATATGTTAAGAAAAAAAAAAGAAGAAGAAGAAGAAGGTAGCAGGAGGGGAAGAATGAAGGGGGGGAAATCGGAGGGGTAGACGAACCATGAGACACCATGGACTCTGAAAAACAAACTGAGGGTTCTAGAGGGGAGGGGGGTGGGAGGATGGGTTAGCCTGGTGATGGGTATTGAGGAGGGCACGTTCTGCATGGAGCACTGGGTGTTATGCACAAACAATGAATCATGGAACACTACATCTAAAACTAATGATGTAATGTATGGGGATTAAATAAGAATAAAAAAATAAAAAAAAGAATACAATGTCAAATGCAGTGTTTTTAAGAGACATTCACTAGGTTTAAGATAAAGATACTGGTGATAAAAATTTGCAACACTAACAACGATAGTTAAAAGTCATGATCTCTACACCAGAGGTTAATTACATGATGATATCATATATCATAATTATATGACAATTGTCATCTACATTATTTACTTCTTCTGTTTATCTTTTGGACAGTTAAATGGTCACCATCAGTGATGTTACTCTGAGTTCAACCCAGAGCTGAGTAAGCCTGGAAGTGTTCGACAGCAAAATTTCACCATGAATGCAAACATAATTTGTTTGACTTTGTTTGCCATAGCTGAGAGGCAAAGAGCCATGCATATTTAATCATAAACGTAGGAAATAGCAAAAAGCTTTTCTTTTCCTCCACCACAAAAGATGGATTTTCTTAGGGCCCCTCCCACCAAAACCAGGAAGAAAACAGAGATGTGACGTTAGCATTGGTAAAAAGTTATACCTCTAACATTAATGTGGATTATATAGTTAATAAGAATCAAAATAGCTAGAATGACAGAGAGATAATGGATTAAATCTAAGACTGATCTTTGAGTGATTATAGACAGATTAAGAACTCACTACAATTGAAATGTTAGTACTGATATAAGAACAAGAGAGGGGAACTGTAGAAGGATGTGGCCCACAGTAGCAAACAGAGCAGAAAAGCAGACAGGAGAGTAACTAAAACTGGGTAATAGCAGGGAAAGAGGTTCTGGGTCAGAACCTGTTCAATCACTACCTCCCAACTCCTTTGGGATGAGGTCTGACTGATAACCTAGTACCAGAATTTGTTCTTCAACTTGATCTGTAGTTGCAATATAAATTAAAACAGAAAGCACCTGACAGATTATATTTTACTACCAGCATGTTCTTATAGGACTAGAAAGAATGTCATGGTGGGCTATAACTTTATCCCTCAAAAATAAGAATATTAAACTGCACTAGTTGAGAATTCGTGACAATTCCAACAAGAGAGCTGAAGTTATACCACATGCTCTTTACAGAGCGTGTAAACAGACAAACAGTGGGAAGAAGAGGACAGAGGTACCAGCTGAGGGGGTTCTTTGGGATCCAGTGTATGCTCACTCCCAGCCCCAGACCCCAACTATCCCCCACTGTCACCCTTGCCCTGTTTTGGATTTTATACTCCAAGCAACCCAAACTATGTTGCCTCCCGCACATGTCATGTTCTCTGAGGCTGATCCCTCTGCTCAGAATGCCTTTCTACCATCCACATCACCCTCTCTTGCCCAGCTAAATCCTACTTATCTTTCAAGGCTCGGCTCGGGTGCCTTCCATTAGCTCCCCTCCTCCTCAGTCTGGGTTAAGTGCATCTTCCAGTCCTTACACAACTACATCAGAGTATTTATACTATAATGCATGGCCTATTTACTCGGCCATTTATTTGACAGGCTTATATTTCCAGTGTCTGCTATAGTGAATAGTCAACAGTGATTGATAAATATATGTAGAATGGATACGTGAAAAAATCCATTTGTAAAAAGAAACAGAAGAGTGACAATCTGGAACTGAATTCAGCCAATGATCAGAAATCGTGGGTTCTGGAGCCTACTGACTTATGAGTACTTCATTTGACATGCCAATCACAGTTTGGGCAGCTCTGCCTATACCCAGGAACACCGGTCTATATCCCAGGCTCCTATTTCTTCCCAGGGCAACTCTTATACCCTCTCTGCTTAAACTACTGAGACACAATTGCCGTGTTAGTGAAGGGTCACCGTAAGTGGGCACAAGGCTTTCTGCACACAGACTGTTAGAAATAATTATCACTTTTCCATCACAAAGAGCAGATGTAATGGCCCCCCACAAGTCACTTGAACTATTAGTGCAGACATTGAACTTCAAATTTGCAAGGATCACTGACCAGGAAAATGGTGTTAATTATGGTGCTCTCATTTCAGGATCTACCATTTAGGCAGAATCAGATTTGCTTAAAAAAATATATATTGATTTTACTATAATGATGGTGGGGGAAGCAGAAACAGGGCCCCAGGAAATGAAATGTATTTCTCTACTGGTGTGTTCTAAAATATGCCACAAAACTTGGTTCTGGAAATGTCATTTTCATGCCAAATTAAAAGTAAACATAATTATGTGTAATACACCAAAAGTACCTAATTAAAGCACTCTGAGGCTAAAATATGCAGAGAGACATAACTAGTTCTAACTTATTTCATACTAATTTCATTATTTATTTATTGAAAAGTGTCACTCAAAAGCATTAAACTCGTTTGTGTTTATAAGAAGAGCTTAAAAACTGGCAGTGATTTTCATTATAATTCCTTCCTGGTTTCCTGCTTTGGGAAATATATAAGCATCTGAGTATTTTGATACTAAAGCGGGGCGGGGGGGGTGGGGAGAACACAGGCAGTTTTAAGGATGGAGAGGCGGCAAATGAAGATAAAGCCTGATGAGTCAGGATGAGCTTGCTGCAAATAAAAACACTGGTATTGTGACCAGTTATAAAACTATCCATCACACTAATATGAAGACCTCAGCCTCCTTCAGTCCACTCCATCCCTCTGCAATGAGTAATTACCATGGTGGCAGTGCCCTCTCTCAGCTGGTGGGGAGTGAGCTGTTGATCACCCCCAAAGGCACTGGATCCAGAGGTGAGGCTGACACCAGGCTCTGTGAAGGAGCCTCCAAGAAGGGCTAGAAGGAGACATGGCTTAAAGCTTCCACAGAGAGCCCCTGCCATGATGCATGGCAGTTCCATGGGGAAAAGAGAAAACCAGAAGATAACAGGAAAGGAACTTAAGAGGCCTAAAGCTCTGCTCCAAATTGGTAAGAAAACTTCACACTCCCCAAAGTATTTCAATTTATACACACAGAACGTTGTGTGTTAGGTGCTAGCATGGCACATTTCTTAAAATCAGGCTAATAGTGAAAAAGGAAAGAATGTGAAAAGGGTAAAGGTGAGAAAATAAAGGAGAAATGCCAAGAAAGAGCCAAGAAAGAAGAGCTACATAAATGCTGGGTCTGACAGTTGAGCTCATCATAGACCTGGTAGGAGAAGAATGTAGGATGACAGAGAATCAGTCATGGAACTCCAACATGCCTTCCACAGAGAATGTTACTTCTAGTTATGATAGAATAAATTGGAATTGGACTTGCCCTCCTGCCACAAACCAAAATGTTGGATGGAATACTGGCAACTGTTTCCAGACTAAGACAACAGGAAATGGAAAATAGTAATCTCTGAGAGAAGGGAAGCTCACAAGGTGAGTCCACATTTGTCCTGGCTTTATACCTAGGAGCACATTCTGGAATTGGCACAGGGTGGCAGAACCCAAGCAGAGCACTATTTCCCTAAGCTTGGAGACTGGAGCTTGCAGCCACTGAGGCAACTAAATTTTGTGGGGGCTGGGAACTGGAGAGAAAGGTGCTCTCTAGGGAGTTACCCAGAAGTCTGGCAGTCTCCCACAGTCCATGACTCACTGCTGGGATGTACAAGTGTGGAGTAAGGCTCTGTCAGGCCTAGCAGAAGGTAGCTGATGCAAGGCTGAGACATATGCAAAGCTACCAGATGCTGCCCTGTGCTGAAAGCCAGTGAAGCCCTGCTATGCCCAGAGTGGAAGAACCTCACCTATCACCTTCGCATTCAGTTAAGACCAGAGAAGGGCCATACTTGTGGAGAAAAAAAAAAAGATACTCCCTAAAGTAAGGAGTCATGCCTGTTCTAACTAAGAACAAAATCTAAACTAGTGTAGTCCCAACAGAGAATGAAACCAAGTCTGACAGGATCTAGAGAATCCACCAGTAATTTAACTACTGGCCAGAAAAGAAGCCAATCTCCTTCGAAGAAGACAATGCACTTAATATTGCCTACAAGAGTTATCCTAGTTGTCCAATATATGATAAGAAATTACAAGTCATACAAAGAAGTAGAAAAATGTGACTAATAAAAACAAGCATTCAATAAAGAGACACAAACAGATAACCCAGAGGTAGGAATGAGTAGACAGGATTTTAAAATAGTTATTTTAAATATGTTCAGGACTTAGAGGAAAATATGGACATATGCGTGAACAGATGGAAAAATCTCACCATAGAAAAAATTAAGAAAACCAATTCTACTGCTGCAAAGTAATTTAAAATTAAAAATTCACCAGATGGGCTTAATAGCATATTGGACACTAAAGAATAGAGGATCAGTGAACTTGAAGACAGATCAATAGAAATTATCCATTTGAAGAACACAGATAAAAGTATTAGCAAAATAAAGTGGAGCCTCAATGGAGAGAGTCTCAGTGACACCAATGGTCTAAGAAAGAATGCAGCAGAAAAATATTTAAGGAAATAATAGCTGAATATTTTCCAATTTGATGAAAAACATCTACCTACAGATCCAAGAAGCTCAGGAACCAGAAGCAGATAAATACAAAGAGAATCACAACTACATGATGTCAAACTGCTGAAAACCAAAGATACAGAGATAATTGTAAAAGCAGTCAGAGAAAAACAAAGACGTTGCCTCCGAAGGAACAAAGATTCAAATTACAGCTGACTTCATCAGAAATAATGAAGACTGAACAACAATAAAACAGCCGTCTTTACATTTTTGGGGGGTGCAGGATGGGGAACAAACCCTGTAACCCTTATAAGCCCATAATTCTATACCCAATGACTATATCCTTCAAAAGCAGAGGTGAAAGAAAGACATCTGCAGAAAAGATAAAACCTAAGAAGATTCATCTTCAGCAGACCTGCACTACACAAAGATATTTCTGCAGGCTGAATGAAAACAACACACAAAACTCACAATACAGGAAGGGAAGAAAAGCACTGCAAATGGTAAGTATGTAAGTAAATACAAAATACAACCTACCTTTCTTACTTTCATTAAAGAAAACTTTGTAAAGGCAAAATAATATCCTTACGCTGCATGGTTTATAATGCACATAGAAGTAAAATATAGGACACAACACACAAGGACAAGAGGATAAATGTAATTATATTATAAAAAATTTCTTACATTGTACATGAAGTGTATAGTATAAATTCTGAGAAGACTGATAAATTCATTTGTGCAGTGTAATTCTCAGGGCAATGATTTAAAAATACAAAGGGTTAAAGCTAAAAATTTTGATTAACAGTAAATTAATCTAAATATTAAGGAAAAATGAAGCAAAGAAAGGAGAAAAAAAGAAAGATGGGACAAATAGAAAACAAATGGTTTTCCTCAACTCAATCAAAGTACACTAAATTGAAATTGACAAAATACTCCATTAAAAAGCAGAGACTGCCAGATGGAAAAACAAAATCCAACCACATGCTACCAGAAAGGGACTAAAACATATGAGGTCAAGGTAAAAGGACAGAAAAACATATACCATATAAATAATATGTATTTAAAAAGATGGTGTGAACATATTAACAATAACAATAAAAAAGACCTCAAGTTAAGGAGTAATACTGTAGTTAAAGGATAATTCATAAGGATAAAAAGGCAGATTTTTCAGAAAGATAAAACAGTTATACTTATGTGCATAAAAACAAAACTTCAAAATAAGAGAAGAAAGAGGTGATAGAACTAAAGGAGAGACAAACCCAGAATCATAGTTCAATATTCCAATACACCTCTTGTCAGTAATTGACAAAAACAGTAAACCAAAAATTGGTTAGGATTTAGGCATTTCAAACACTATCTACTAATGGACATTTTAAAACCATTACATACAAACCCTGGATAGCTCAGTTGGTTAAGCTACTGACTCTTAATTTCAGCTCAGGTCATGGTCTCAGGGTCATGAGATGGAGCCCCATGAGAGGCTCCATGCCACAGAGCCTGTTTAAGATTCTCTCTCCCTCTCCCCCTCCCTGCTGCTTGCAAACACGTGTTCTCTAAATTAATTAATTAAAAACCATTACATCCAGAAATGTCAGAACTCACATTCTTTTTATGTGCAAATAGATTCTCTAGAAAGAGCAAGTCAAAATAAATTTTAAACTGTTGAAACATTACAGAGAATGACATATAAAAATGAAATAAATTAGAAATCAATGTGAATATCTAGAAATTCCTCAATATTTAAAAATTAAAGACAATTGTAACTACCCTGTTTGTCAAAGAAAAATATCACAGAGAAAACTGAAATTAGTGAGTGATAAACACACAAGATATCAAAATGTATGAGACACAGATAAAGCAGTTCTTAGAGGAAAATACAGAGCTTTAAATACCTAGAAGAGATAAAAGGCTTGAAGTCCATCATCTAAGTTTCCTTTTTAAGAAGCCAGCAAAGGGGACAAAAAATTAGATGGATAAAGATAACAAAATTAATGAAATAAAAAATAAAACAAAGTTAAATGTTGCTTATTTAAAGGATTACTACAACTGATAAAATCAATACTGATTTTTAAAAAAGGGAGGAAAACACAAATTGCAAACATCAGAAAGCAAACAGGTTAGATCCTACAGATCCTACATATGAAACAACCACATACTAATTAATTTTAAAAACTCAGATGAAATAAACACGTTCCTTGAAAAACACAAGTTACCAATATTGATTCAAGAACTAGCATAACTGGTGCCAAAATTGAAGAATAATTTTTTTTAAAGTTGCAGATCAAAATTCTTCATAAAGATAGCCTTAAAAATTAATAGAATATCCAAACCCAGCAAGATGTAGAAAAAAAGAGTCATGAACAAGTAGGGTTTATTCCAAATACACATTTGGTTTAATAGTCAAAAATCAATGTAATTCACTTTAAGAGAATAAGAAAAAACATATCATCACAATAGACACAGAAAAAATATTTGACAAAATTAACACCTATATATGATGAAAACTCAGAACCTGGGCAGAGTGTTCAGCATTATAAAGGACATCTGCAATAAAGTGACAGAGTGCTGGAATAACTAGGATCCACGTGCAAGAAAGTGAATATAGACACAGACCTTACACCCTTCACAAAAATTCAAAATGGATCACAGGCCTAAATGTAAAATGCAGTACTTAAAATTCTTAGACCATATCATGGGAGAAAACCTAGAGGAACTTGGGTTTGGTGATGACAAAGACATGATCCATGAAAAACAATTGATAATATGGACTTCATTAAAATTAAAATCATCTGCTCTGGTAAAGACCATGTCAAGAAAATAAGAAGACAAGCCACAGACTGGGAGAAAATATTTGCAAAAGACACATCTGATAAAGGACTGTTCTCCAAAATATACAAAGAACTCTGAAAACTCAATAATAAGAAAACCAGATTTTTAAAAAAGGGCCAAAGATCTTAACAGATACCTCACCAAAGAAGATATACCGACAGCAAATAAGCACATGGAAAAATGTTCCACATCATACATATGTCATCAGGGAAATCCAAACTAAAACCATGAGATACCACTACACTCCTTCTAGAATGGGCAAAATTCAGGACACTGACAACACCAAATGCTGAAGAGGATGTGGAGCAACAGGAACTCTCATTCATTGCTTGTGGTAATGCAAAATGGTACAACCACTTTCAAAGACAATTTGGCAGTTTCTTACAAAACTAATATCCTTACAATACCATCCAGCAGAAACAGTCTTTGGTGTTTACTGAGAGAAGCTGAAGATGTATGTCCACACAAAAACTTGCCCATGAATGTTTATAGCACCTTTATTCATAACAGTCATAACTTAGAAGTAATCCATCACACCCTTCAGTAGGTGAAGTGATAAACTGTGGTATATCCACACAATGGAATATTATTTAACGCTAAAAAGAAATGAAATGCCTTAACCATGAAAAGGCATGGAGGAAACATAAATGCATATTACAAAGTGAAAGAAGGCAAAATCTGAAAAGACTACATACCGTATGATCCCAACTATATGACATTAAGAAAAAGGAAACACTACAGGGACAGTAAAAAGATCAGTGGTTGCCAGGGGTTTGGGAATGGGGGAAGGAATAGAGAATAGATGGAGCACAGAGGATGTTTGGGACAATGAAACTATAACATTAATTTTGGTATCTGCTAATTCTATTATGGTTATATGGGGGGGGGGGAAGGTCCTTACTTCTCCTATATCTGAGGGATACACTATATACACTAGTATTTACACCAGGGATTTCTTTTAAAACACCCTAGATGCATACTTCTATATAACTTTTGCAATCAAAATGTAAAGGATAAAAAGATGGCTAACCATGTGAAGGTTTTAGGTTACAGCCCCATAGGATTTGATAACCAATGGTTTTCCATCTGTCAGAACTCTAAAAATCACCTCCTGTTATGTAGCGAAGATTATTTCAGCTATATACTTAACTGGCTCACACACAAAAAAATGCTACTGATGAATAATAAACATCACAAAACAGGTAAAATCAGTTAAATGAAGAAAGAGAAATTTTAAAAACTCAATCACACTAAAAAAAACGTGAAAGGTAATAGTGGAATACTGAATGCTTTTCCTAGGATGCTTTCCTAAGATTTCTATTCAATATAATACCTGAGTTCCTAGCATGTACATTAAGGCAATAAAAATAAATGTAGATTGAAAAGAGATAAAAATGTCTTCATCTGTACATGATATTTTACACAAAAAATACTAAATATTTTATTAAACTACTACTGAGTATTTAATATTGTCACAGGATACAAGGCAAATATATAAAAATCAACTGTATTTTTCTATATTTGCAAAAAATAGAAAATGTTTTAATGCCATTAACAATACTATAAAAAAGTGGTCAGAAGTATATTTAGGGAAAGATTTGCAAAACCATTATTCTGAAAAATTAAAAAAAAACTGCAAAGAGAAATCAAAGAAGCCTAAATAAATGGAGGGTAAAAAGAATGGCTCAGTATTATTAAGATCTATAAATTCAACACAATATAAATCAAAATCCCATCAGGCTTTTTTAAAAGCTAAACTGATAAATTGATTCTGAAATATATCTGACTTCAAATGAGCAAAAAAATCAAAACAACAAAATTTAGAGAATGCATGCTACCTGCTTACAGGATTTATTATAATGCTACAGTTACCAAGACATTGATGTATTAATAGGAGGATAGACAAAAGAACAGAGTCCAGAAAAAATATATTGTCAATTGATCTTTGACAAAAGTGCAATGGTAATTCAATGGAGAAACAATACTCTTTAATAAATTGTGCCAGAACATGGATATCCATATAAGAAAAAAAGGGGACTTAAATTTCCTTACATGACAAAAGAAAAAATAACTTGAAATGGATCACAGATCTAAAGGTAAAATCTAAAATGACAGTGCTATTTAAAAATATAGGGGATAACATTTGCAATCTTGCAGCAGGGAAAGATTTCTTAGAAAGGATAAAGCAAGTACAAACCCCCACATTTTTAAATCAATATACTGGACTAAAACTAAGATTTCTTGTTCATCTATTAGGAAAATTATTACATTTTTAGGAAAATGACAAGTCAAGCTAAGGCTGAGAAAATATTTGCTATTTATATGTTATACATTTGTGACATATATGAAAAACAATTACAGACTATATAAAGAACTCTAACTCAATAAAAAAGAGGAACAATCTAATTAAAAGGGCAAAATATATGAACAAACAGTTCACTAAAAAGATACACAAATGACCAATACTCACAACATAAACCGTTCATCATCATTATTCATTAGAGGAGTGAAAATGGAAACGGCAAGATACCATTATATACCCACCAGAATGGCTCCAACTAAAAAGCCTGAAACTACCAAATGTTTATGAGGATGTGGAACATTGGGAGCTCTTATACACTGATGATGGTTGGATGAAATGGTACAACAACTTTCAGAAATTATCCGCATATTTTTTTTAAATAAAGCTCAACATACACCTACCCTATGACCTCCAATTCCACTCTTAAGTATTTACCCAAAATAAATAACATATGTCCACAAAAAATGTTGCACATGGCTTTATTTATAACAGACCGAAACTGGAAACACAAAATCCAAGGAATACAATCATGTATAAACAAAGTGTCATATTTATATAACTGAACAGAACATATATTACTAAAAAAAGGAGTGAACTGATAATACACACAACAACATGTTTTCATCTCAGAAATATGTTTAGTGAAAGACTGCAGACACAAGAGTAGATACTATATAATTCTATTTGTGTGAAGCTCAAAAAAGGCAAATCTAATCTGTGGTGCATTAAATAAGTGGTTGTCCAAGTGGTTTAGAGATTGAATGTAAGGGGGTACAAGGTTACTTTCTGGGGTGATGGAAATGTCCTACATCTTCATTGAAGTATTAGATCTATGGAAATACCATTTTTCAAAATTCATCAAGTTATACACTAATGATACATGGATTTCACTCTTGAAATTTTTACCTAAAAAAGGTCAGAATGTAGGACATTTACAAATACTAAATGCTAAAGGAGAATGTGAAATTTCATTAGTTTGTGAATGTACCTAGTTCATAATACAGCTCAATTAGGATATGGTACTACCTCCTCACCAAAAGTGTGTGTGTGTGTGTGTGTGTGTGTGTGTGTGTGTGTGTGTGAGAGAGAGAGAGAGAGAGAGAGAGAGAAAGAAAGAGAGAAAGAGAAAGAGAGAAAGAGAAAGAGAAGAGAGAGAAAGAGAAAAAGAGAGAAAGAGAAAGAAAGAGAGAAAGAGAGAGAGAAAGAGAGAAAGAGACAGAGCAAGAAAGAAAGAGAAAGAGACTGAGCGAGAAAGAAAGAAAAGAAAGAAAGAAAGGAGGGGTAGGGAGAAAAAATGGACCAGAAATGACTTTTCTGTTAGGTGTATTTGCTAACATTACTGCCTCTCCCCCACATCATTCTTCACTGATACTGTCTAACACTTAAGAAGGAAATTAGGGATTTTCTCTGTAGCTGGATCCCAATTCCTATCACTCTTGGTGGATTGCTTAGAGCTTTAAGCATCTCACTCTCTTTGACAAAGAAATGGCTCACCCAAAGCCATGAAGCATTTTCAAATACTAAGCTCTACTACACTTGAGATGTCTCTAAATAAGATCTAAATTGCTCAGTCTATGGATGAGAAAACTGAAGTCCAGAAAGGATGATGACTCTAACTGAACCATATAACCTCGAGGTTAAGAATGAAGCACCCCAGTCCAGCTGGCTCAAGGAAGAGCCAAATTCAAATGCCAGGCCAGTGAAATGGCATGAATTTCCATCAAATTCTGCAGAAGTGAATGGAAAGTGCTGCACAGAGCGAAAAGGTTCTAAGAAAGAAGGATAGGCACCATGTACAAAGAGAATGCATGCCTTGTGTTTAGGAGGGGTTGGGTACAGTTTGCAAAGTAGTTTAAAAGGGATATTAAAACTTTTGGATTTTTTTTTCCAGGTTTTAGATTTAAGGATTAGGGATAGTGATAACAGTAAAACTGCAACATAGGAATTTCTAGTACTCATCACTCCTCCCTAAAAATATCAATTTGAACTATCTGCACAATAAAATACCTTCATAGGAGCCAAGGATTCCAGGTGAGAGATTATAGCATCTGGTGCCTGGTGAAGTTCAGAAATAAGGAAAGCGCATTGAAGAGGTTAGAAAAGATAGATTGAACCTACCCACATCACCCCTCCTCCCATGCCCAGGAAGACCAACAGAGAGAGACACCCTCCCTATGGAAGAAGGAAAGTGAAGTCAGCACTCAACGTTCACCATGGATCTCAGAACCAGCCCACCTCAGCGAGAGGCCAGCTCTTACAGCCACAGGTAGTATCATATGAGCTCCCACAAACCCAGGACCGCAGCTCATCCCTATCTATAACTGTGGGCTCCTGCAGCCCCAGGTGGCTGATCGAACTGAAGAATTCAATAAAGAGCTTCAATAGAAAACTCAACCAATGAGAACTAATGAACAAGAAAACAAGTCATTTGAAATCATCCACTCACAGGAACAAAAAGAAAAAAAGATGAACAGAATAAAGAAAGCCTATGTAAATTATGGGATACCATTAACAGAAACAATCTATGCATTACTGGAGTCCCAAAAGAAGAAGATAAGGAGAGAGGAGCAGAAAACTTATTTAAGAAATAATGGCTGTGAACTTCCCGTCTGGGGAGAAATTCAGACTTCCAAGTTATTGAAGCTTATATGTCACCCCAAAATACCAACCTAAAATGATCTTCTCTCCAAGACACATTCTAATAAACCTGTCTAAAATCAAAGACAAAAAGAATTTTAAAAATAATAAGAGAAAAAGAATTTCTCACATATAAGGGTACGCCCTCTTAAAGCTACAAGCAGATTTCTCAGTAGAAACCTTGCAGACCAAGAGGGAATGGGATGATATATTCAAAGTACTGGAAAAAAAGACACACACACACACACACACACACACACACACACCTCTTGCCAACCAAGAACACTTTACCCAGCAAAGCGATCTTTCAGGGATGAGGAAAGATAAAGACTTTCCCAAACAAACAAAAGCTATGGCCTGCCTTACAAAATGCTCAAAGTTCTTCAAGCTGAAATAAAAGCATAGTAATTAATAACATGAAAACATATAAAAATATCAAACACAATGTTACATTTAAGTACATAATCAAATTTAGAATGCTTTAATATAGTAATATGGTAGTGTGTCAATCACCTAACTCTAGTATGAAGGTTTAACGTACAAAAGTACTAAAAAGAACCAGAGCTATAATTGTTAGTGAATACACAATATAAAAACAAGTAAATTATGACATTAAAAAAGTAAAATATAGGAAGGGGAGTAAAAGGGTAGAATATTTGTATGTGATTACAGTTAAGTTGTTACCAGCTTAAAATAGACTGTTGTATTTATGTTTTATGTAAGCCTCAAAGATACTGCAAAGCAAAAACAAAGTATACACATAAAAGATAAAGAGATGGGAAACAAAGCTTATCACTATGGAAAATCATCAATTCACAAAGAATGACAGCAAAAGAGGAAGAAAGGAACAAAGGAACTATAGTTAGAAAACAATTTGATGGCATTATTAGTACTTACCCATCAATAATTACTTTAAATGTAAACTGATTAAATTATCCAAACAAAAACATAAAGCTGAATGGATTAAGAGAACAAGCCACAACTACAAGTTACCGATGAGAGACTCACATCAGTTCTAAGAACACATGTAGGCTCAAAGTGAAGGGATAGAAAAAGACAGTCCCTGCAAATAGAAAACAAAAGAGAGCAGTGGTAGCTATAATTTTACCGGACAAAAATAGACTCCAGTCAAAAACTGTAACAAGAGACAAGGTCATTACATGATAAAGGGGTCAACTCATCAAGAAGATATAACATTGCAAATGTACATGCATCCAACACTGATGCAACTAAATATATTAAGCAAATATTAAAAGATCTGAAGACAGAAATAGATAGCAATACAATACTAATACGGACGTCATTATCCACTTTTAACAGTGGATAGATCATACAGATAGAAAATCAATAAGGAAACATGGGACTTGAACTGTACCTTAGATCAACTGGACCTAACAGCCATACACAGAACATTCCACCCAAAAGAAGAATGCAAATTCTTCTCAAGCAAACACAGAACATCCTCCAGAATAAATCATATATTAGTTCAACAAAACAAGCTTTAACAAACATAACATTAAAATCACACCAAGTGGGGTGCCTGGGTGGCTCAGTCGGTTAAGCGTCTGCCTCCAGCTCAGGTCATGATCTCAGGGGTCCTGGGATCAAGCACCACATCAGGCTGTCTGCTCAGTGGCAAGTCTGCTTCTCCCTCTCCCATCTGTGATCTTTCTTGCTCTTGCTCTCTCTCAAATAAATAAATAAAATCTTAAAAAAAAAAAAAATCACACGAAGTATCTTTCCTAACCACAAAGGTATGAATCTCAAAATCAATAACAGAAGGAAAAATGGAAAATTCAGAAATGTGTGGATGTTAACATACACCTGAATGCACAATGAGTCAAAGAAGAAATCCAAAGAAAAATAAAAAAATATTATGGAAGAAATGAAATGGAAACACAATATACCAATACTTACAGGATACAGAAGTTCTAAAGGATGAACACCTACTTTGAGAAAAAAGATCACAAACAACCTAACGTTATAGCTCAAGGAACTGGAAAAAGAACAAGCAAAGCCCAAAATAAGCTGAAGAAAGAAAATAAAGACAAGGCATAAATTAACAAACAGACTAGAAAAAAACAATGGAAAATACCAATGAAACCAAGAGCTGGTTTTGGGGAAAGATAAAACTGAAAAAGGAAAGAGAGAAAAGCCTTAAATACATAAAACCAAAAATGAAAGAAAGACATTACAAAAAAGTTGGACAGCCTAACAGAAATGGATCCATTTCTAGAACATACAAACATAAAGGGAACACAAAATTTGAACAGATCAATTATGAGAAAGGAGACTGAAACTGTTATCAAAAACCTTACCAAAGAAAAATCTTGGACCAGAAGACTTTACTGGTGAATTCTATCAAAGATTTAAAGAATTAACAGCAATCTTTCCCAAACTGTTCCAAAAAAGAGAGAACCACATTCAAACTCATTTTACTAGACCAGCATTAACTTGAGTCAAAAGCCAGAAAAGAACACTACAATAAAACTACAAACCAATATCCTTGATGAATATAAATGCAAAACTGCTCAACAAAATACTAGCAAATAGAATTCTACAATACATTGAGAGGATTATACACCCGGATCAAGTGGAATTTACTCCAGGGATTCAGATGGCTCCACATACACAAATCCATAAATGTGATACAGCACATTAAGAAAATAAAGGATTAAATTCGTATGATCTTAATAGATGCAGAAGAAACATTTGACAAATTTCAATAATGTTTCATGATAAAAAACCCTCAGAAAACTGGGAATAGAAGGAATGCACCTCCATATAATAGAAGCCATAAACGACAAACCCACAGCTAACATCATACTCACCAAAAGTCAAAAGCTTTGCCACTAAGATCAGAAAAAAGATCAGGATGCCCATTCTCTCCACTCCTTTTCAGTATAGCATTGGAAGTCCTAGTCAGAGCAGTTAGGCAAGAAAAAGAAATAAAAGGCAACTAAATTGGAAAGAAAAAAGTAAAATTGTCTGTTTGTAGAGGTTATGATCTTATATATAGAAAACCTAGAGACTCCACCAAAAAACTGTTACGTGTATTAAATGAATTCAGTAGAGGATACAAAAATCAACATACAAAAACCAGTTATTTCTATACACTACTGAGGAACCTCTAAAGAAGAAATAAAGAAAATGATCCCATTTACAAGCATCAAAAACAATATTTAGGAATAAATTTAACCAAGGAGGTAAAAGATCTATACACTGAAAATTGAAGACATTGATGACAGAAATGGAAGACAGAAATAAACAGAAAGACAGTAAATTCTCATGGATTAGAAGAATATTGTTAAAATATCCACACTACCCAAAACAATCTATGGATGCAATGCAAAACTATCAAAATTCCAATGGCATTTTTCACAAAAAGAGATTAATCCTAAAATTTTATGCAAACACAAAAGATCCCCAAGCGATCCAGATAAAAGAGAATGAAGCTGGAGGCAACATAATTCCTGATTTTAAACTTTATTACAATGCTCTAGTAATCAAAACAGTATGGTATTAGTTATGAAAGCAGACACTTAAACCACTGGAACAGAATAAACAGCCCAGAAATAGGCCTATATATATACAGTCAACTAATATTTGACAAGGAAGCCAAGAATACTCATTGAGGAAAAGATGGACTCTTCAATAAATGGTGCTGGGAAAATTGGATATTCACATGGAAAAGAATGAAATTAGACCCTTATCTTCTACCACTCACAAAAATCAGCTCTGGATTAAAGACTTAAATGTAAAATCTGAAACTGAAAAACTACTGGAAGAAACCACAGGGGAAAAAGCTCTTGACATTATTCTTAGCAAAGTTTTTTTTTTTTTTTAGCTAGGACACCAAAAGTGCAAGCAATGAAAGCGGGACAAACAAGTGGAAATGCATCAAACTAAAAAGCGTCTGCACAGCAAAACAATCATTAAAATGAAAAGGCAACCTATGGAATGGGAGAAAATACTTGCAAACCATCTGATAAGGGGTCAATCTCCAAAATACATAAGGAACCCATACAGCTCAATTGAAAAAAATATCCAATTAAAAATGGGCAAAGGGCTAAGAAAGCAGAATATGTCCCTCCCATGCCAAGCCCCTGAGACTGAGGGTTGGGCACTGCTTATAAGGACAGGGGAATGAGGTGAGCCCAAAGATAGGTATCAGCTTGAAGAATTTGGCAGGACCAGATTGGAGTGGGCTTTCTTAGATATCTGTAAGTGACCAGAAATCTCCGTGATTACCCAAGTTATCATTAAAAGAGCAATTCAACACGGCCTGGTAGAAGGCTGTGATTAGAGGAAAATGAAACCATTTCATCTATGTACCCAGTCTTGTGTTCACCTCAAACAATCAGTTTATGTTATGAAAAAATCATTTTCTTGGTTTTGTTCTTGAAAAGGGGGAGGGGAGGAGAGGAGAGTAAATACCCAAACCAACAGAGGATCTAGAAATTGGCATGGTGGAAAGACACGAAAGACACCCAGGTTCTAATGACACTTCTATATGGACAATCACCTACTAAGCCTCTAGCCAGAGCTCATGTCCTGAGTACCTGACTAGTATATCCAACTGTCTACTGGACAGCTCATTCCAGGGTTTTTAGAGCTCCCCACAGTCAGAATGTTCAAGATTGAAATTGTAGTCACCTACCCTCACCTCACATTCTCTTCCCATGTTCTCAGTTGATCCAAGAAACATTGTTCCTGTGCCCTTCCAGTCTTCATTAGCTCTCACCTGGCCTGCTGCTTTTGCTACACCCCTCCCTCCTCTCAGAATCATCCCAGAATCATCCTCCATGTTCCTGTCACACTGATACTTCCAAAAGGCAAACAGGATTACATCATATCCCCATCTACAATCCTTCAAAAACTTCCTGGTGCCTTCTTCGGCATGCAAGGTCCTTGAGGATATGGGTCACACCTACCTCCCCAGCTGTATCTCCCACATATCTTTACATGTTTCCCTAGTCTCACCAAGCTGTTTGGAACCCCCCAATCTCTCCTGAGTTACGTCCCCTGCATGCTGCTCTGTATCTCCCACATCCTCTCATAATATCTAGTCTGAGTTACTCCGACTCATCTTCTGAAACTGAGCAGAAGTCACACATCTCAGAAACCCAGCTGAGCAAAGGGCCATTCTCACTACATTACGGTGTTTTCTAAGAAGAAACTACTAACGGGCAGCTCCTTAGGAGACTAGACTGACCGTCTAGAGCCTCGTCTTATTCAAGTTAGCATACTCTACCACTGGGCAGAGTGCCTTGTACACAGTAGGTGCTCAATAAATGTTAGCTGGAAAAAATAAGGCATGAATGAACCAATGAAGATATGGATTCTGTCAAGAAGGTCTTCCAGAAAATTCTTGAAATGTAATATGAGGCAATTATACAGCAAGGTCAGCTTTGCATCCTGCCTATGACTTTACACTGGTCACATGAATTTTTTATGCTCCCCTGTCTCCATTGTCATATAGAGAGATTGGTTAAATAACCTCTAAACAATTATTTTCAACTCTAAAATCCTACAGTGCTAGGATTCTGAGAATCAATAAGGAATTGAAAGCAGGAGAGATTTTAATTGGACATAAGAAAGAACCTCTTAAGGAAGAAAAAGAGGATTTTCTGCTCCCACAGTTTTCAAGAAAAAACCAAACCACCATCAGCTCTAAAAGGTTTAATCATGCCCCCCAAATGAGGAAACATGCAAGATGATTTTTAAATTTTATGTCCTTTCCCACTTTGTCATTTGAGGATACAGACATCAAAGGCAAAGGTAGAAGTTCCCCATTAGGGAAGAGCAGGGAAAATGTTATCACTGACAACTAGGCACCAGGATCCAGCTTCCTCACTTGAGCTGCTATTATGAAAGAATCAAGACAGTCATTGAAGGCAGAAAGGCATGTCAAAATGAGAGGACTCTGTGCCCTTACAACAACCTAGCAACTCAGAGTATCTGAGATTTTGTCTGCTCTTGGAAGGTCTGGAGACTATATTCTCTGCTCCTTGGGTTGTATAATAAGGCTGAGATCTTAGGGTTTTTTGCACTGACTAGAAACTAAAAAAAGTTAGCTGCTGAAGCAGGATGCTGCTTGCCTAAGTGGTCACTGGTTTGCATTTGCAATCCAGATGTACTATCAACTTTCAAGTCAAAATATACTAAGACTTAAAAACTGCCCAGGTCACTCTAACCAGTCATCCTCAGGAAGCAGTGTACCAAGAGCCAGTAAGCAAAATGAAAAGCACTGAAGAAAAAAGGAATTCCTTGGCCTATAACCTTGCAACCTAATCTGTGCATATTCCTGGGAATAATTCTACAGTTACACCCAAAAGCTTAAGTAGAAAATAAAAATTAATGAGTTTCTAAATTTGCCTAATAGGAATACAAGACGGGGAGGTGCCCTGTATCTATGTCATATAGTGTGAAACTGTCTCCAAGCTATCAATCTCACTCAACTGATTAAGTGTGAAATAGTTTTCCTGAACCAAATTTAAAGAGAACTGTTATGGAGGATGAGGAAACATCATGAGGTTAGCCTACAAGATCTTAATTTTTCCATCTCATTGTCTCAGTCTTTTCTCCTAAATTGCTAAACTAGACCTAGTTTGGTACCAAATGGTACCAAAACCAAAGGATAGATTTACTCAGAAGGCTCACGATGAACTTTTGCCTCCTGTTTCACAGAAAGGACAATCAACTTATATTTTGTTTGCTATCAAGTGAATTGTGTCCCCCCAAAGTCTTATATTGAAACCTTAACTACTAATGTGATGGTATCTGAAGATGAGGACTTTAGGAGATAATAAGGTTTAGAGGAAGTCATAAGGGTTGGGCACCCATGATTGGATTAGTGCCCTAATAAAAAGAGACATCAGAGAGCTGGTTTCCTCTCTCTCCTCCCTGCCTGCATGCACATCCCCAAGGAAAGGCCACATGAAGCCACAGTGAGAAAGTAGCCATCTGCAATCCAAGGACAGAGATTTCACCAGACATCTAACCTTGCTAGCACCTTGATCTTGGACTTCCAGTCTCCTGAAATGTTGAGAAATCAATTCCTGTCATTTAAGGAACCTCATCTATGGTATTTTGTTATGGCAGCCCAGCCTAAGACACAGATTATGCTTAACAGATTGTAATGGTTAATGTCTTGTATCAATGTGGCTGAGCTATTTTTAATAATGTTTGATCAAACACTAGCCTAGATGTTTCTATGAAGGTATTTATGGATGTGATTAATCTTTACAATCAATAAACTTTATGTAAAGCAGATTATCCTCCACAATGTGGATCCAATCAGTTGAGGGCCCTAAGAACAGAGACTGTAGTTTCCCAATAAAGCAGGAATTATGCCTCAAGACTACAACGTAAACTTTGCCTGAGTTTCTAGCCTGCTAGCCTGCCCACATTTGAGACTCGAACTCACAACATTACCCAAATTTCCAGCCTGCTGATCAGCCCTATAAGCTTCAGACTTGCCACCCTTCCCCAAATGTTCCTTAAAATACCCACATTTTTCTGTTTGTGCATAGATAGAACATACACATACACATATGCTCTTTGTAGAACCCTGCCTAATATACAATTTAAGAAAAATGACAGAATGCAAACATGGAATCAATAATCAATGATGGGATAGAGTGGGGGTAGGGAACAAGGAGAAAGAAAACAACACATAGATCTTTCCGAAGTTATCCACAAGGGTTGGGGTAATTTACAGAGCTTACTGGAGTACAGAATAGTATTTTAGACTTATCAACTGATTTGATTGGTAAGTCTAAGCAAAGATAGTTAAATTAAAACTTAGTATTACCCACTCTGATCATGTTTACTTTAATGTTGTGTTTTACTTAGAGATAATAATGGCCTGGTTTTCTCACTTGCATAGTTTTCAATTCATTCACCTTTTTGCCATCAGACACGCCATATGCCTGACAAAGGATCTCCCCCCTCCATAAACAAACACCAGATACTCTGTCAACTCCACTTTTTTTTTTTTTCCTGGAGTCCTTCTACACCATTACCTCCCAGTCACCCTACTCCTACAGCCAGCTCAATGACACAGCTGTCATCCTGGGACTGCCCTTCTCCTTTCTCCAGCATGGCATTGTCTTTTTCTGGAAGTCACGTCCTCTTCTTCCTTGATTTATCCATTCATTTTGTTGGGGTTTTTTTTCCCTTAATACTTATTTGAGAGAGAGAGAGTGAGAGAGAGAGAGAGAGAGAGCGCATGAGCAGGGGGAGAGGGAGAAGCAGACTCCCTGCTGAGCAGGGAGCCCGACGTGAGGCTGGATCCCAGGAACCTGAGCCGAAGGGCAAATGCTTAACTGACTGAGCCACTCAGGCACCCATTATTCATTCACTTTGTTTAACATCCTCTAGTAACTTTCCAAGAAAGAGGAGATGAAAGGTATATTTTTAAATACATTTCTGAAAATATTTTACTTCCTACTTGATCGATCATTTGCTTGAGAAAATATCAAGTCGAAGATAATGCCCCCTCTATTTTTTTATTTTACTTTTTTTAGATTTATTTATTTTGAGAGAGAGAATGAGAGAGAGTACATGAGAAGGGGGAGGGTCAGAGGGAGAAGCAGACTCCCTGCTGAGCAGGGAGCCTATGCAGGACTCGATCCTGGAACTCCAGGATCATGACCTGAGCCAACCTGAGCCGAAGGCAGTCGCTTAACCAACTGAGCCACCCAGGCGCCCTCCCCCCTCTATTTCAAAGGCACTGTTCCTTTGTGTTCTAGAATCCAACATCATTCCTGAAAAGTCTGACTCAAATTCCTTTCTGTTTCTTTCTTTTCCCCTCCTGGTTATGGAATTCCACGATGGTTTTCTTTGGTCTAGGTTTTACCCCCATAGACTAGGGTGCCCTTTACAAGTACACATCTTTCTGCATTTTGATGTGTTCAAAAAACACAGGTCTTCAGATTTTTTAAAAAATGCTTCTTTGTTGATTTCTGCCCTCTTTTTTGTGGTCTCTTTCTAGAGTACTGGATTTGACGCTCACAAACAGAGCTCCTGTTTTTCTATCTTTCATCTCCTTTTTCCATGTTTTTCTTTTTATTTACTTTCTAGGAGAGTTATCTTCCAAATCTTCCTTTGAATTTATTTTGGCTAAGTATATTTTTATTTTATTTTTTTAAAATCTGGATCTGATTTTATTTTTTTTTAAAGTCAGGTTTACTGGGGTACAATTTACATAGAGTAAAAATTCACTCTTTTTCCCCCCTCCTTAATGGTCATCACCCAGGTACTCCATACCCCTACCTCCACCCCTCCAGCAACCCTCAGTTTGTTTCCTATGATTAAGGGTCTCTTATGGTTTGTCTGCCTCTCTGGTTTCATCTTGTTTTATTTTTTACTCTCTTCCCCTACGATCCTGTTTTGTTTCTTAAATTCCATAAATGAGTGAGATCATATGATAATTGTCTTTCTCTGATTGACTTATTTTGCTTAGCATAATACCCTCTAGTTCCATCCATGTCATTGCAAATGGTAAGATTTCATTCTTTCTGATGGCTGAGTACTAATCCATTGTACATATACACCACATCTTCTTTATCCATTCATCTATTGATGGACATCTCGGCTCTTAGTATATTTTTATTTATAATACTTCCTGTCTATTCCTTAATTATTCCTTTCTCATAGCATTCTTTTAATTCATAAATGCAATACCACCCCAAATCTCTTTAGGAATATCAAATATGGTTATTTTGACATTTTCTTATCTCAATTTTCTATATTTCTTTCTTTTTTTTTTTAATCTGTTCCTATCAGTGTTTCTCCCACGTTGAAAGCTTTCCTCTAATGCTCTGTAATCTTCACCTGCCTATTCACATTTACAAGTTGAGGCACTAAAAATCTGTGGATGGCTGAAATGTATGGGCTAGGTACTTTGCCTTAGAGGCTTCAATGAAGAGCAAGCAGCCAGAGAGAAGTTTTTTGTTTCTTTGTTTGAGAGGCTCTCAAATATAAGGATCTGGCAATCTTTTCATCTAGGAGTCATTCTGTTTCACAAGACACTAATTTTCTACTCTCCTGCCTCCAGAGCACCTACCCTATAGATTTACTGAGTCTCCTGGTTGTAGTCCCGTGTCTTATCTTTGCCCTCTGCTTTGTATGCGATATCCCTCCATGTGGAGCTTCCCAGGTAAGTGCTAGGAGAAAGGGATGGGAGGCTGGTGAGGAGATGATCATGTGATTGTGTTAGGTGGAGAGGCAGACAAGGAGCCTAAACCCCCCTGTTCCTTAAGAACCTCCTGAATAAATGTATCTTGGCAGCTTTCAAACCTAGCTCACCGCCACCTTCTGTGATACCCGCTACTTCTAAAGCCATTAGAAGCTATATAAGGTGAATCTACTTGCTTTTGGTCAGTATACCACTCTTCCAGATGGTGGGTGGTAGCTTCCTTTGTTTTGCTACGTTTGTTTTGCTAAACTTTATTAAAGTCTATTACCCACTGGTGCCCATTTTCTTCGGCCTTGGAGATCAATACCACTTAATGAGTTTACTATTGTTTGGTAGTATTTTGTGGGGAGAGGGTGAGGAGAAAGGAAGCAAGTGATCAATTTGTCGTATTAAACTATGTCCAAAGCCCCAGATGATCTTAGTCTCACAACACAGCGGGCTAACTTATTTGGAAATGAACACCACCAACTGGCCCTACCCCCATGCCTCATAGCTTCCCACCAGGGTTCCTGCTCTAGGCAGAAACTGGAAAGAAGCCTGGAGGGAAGCTTACAAATCCAAATGGTCCAAAACTCGAACCTCTACCCTTCACCTCATCAATGCCGTCATTTGCCAGACAGCAAGGACTGGGCCAGGTAAGGCCTGCCACTGACTGAAGAGCCCAGATCTGATCTATTTCTGCCCCCTGAGCATACGGTCTTTCTGCTGTATCTGAAGCAGCCCAGCCCTGACCTGATCTGATGCTTCCCTCCTTCACAGGGGAAATGCCTGCTTTTGTCTCTGTGCCTAACCTCCCATCAGGCACAGAGAACTCCAGCAACAAAGACCTCTTAATTAGTATAAAGTTTGGGGATAGAATGATGGATTGGGAGCAGCCTGAAAGAGAGAGGAAAGAAACTAAAGGACTTAATACCCCTGGCCTGTTTCTTTATAAGGCAACCTTTAGCATCTCTGCCCTGAAACTCACCCACATCTCTGATACCTGCTGTGTATTGTTTGTGGATCAAAAGCAAAAGGTGGCATAAAACAGGGCAGGGAGCAGCTCTGGCTCATATACAGGGCATCCCACACTCCAGTGAATGCTCCTGCCTTCTTGGTATCTGAGCCCTGCCAGCCTAGCCAGTGATACCTATCTGCTCCTCTCCACTACAGCTTAGTTGTCTGAATGCGATCCTGTGCTTTGCCTAACCACACACAGATCTCCCAACTCTCCCACTGTGCTCCGTCCAATGGTAATTCATTACTCCAATTATTCTTATCCCTACTGAGGACCAGTTCTTGGCCAAAATCTATAGCTCCTCAGAATTGACCTATATCTGACCCAAATATGACTCTAGCCTCATAACTCCAGGTTAGGAAATCCTACAGGAGAGGTGATGTTATACTAATTAGTATAGGTAGGATCTGTACTAGTAACAGATCCCAAGTCTGTCCGCAGCTCCAGTGTGTGTTCAATGCCAGTTCAGGTACTCATTAGCTGTGGGATCCTGGGCAAGTCACTGCATCTCCTTGAGCCTATTTCCTCATCTGGAGAATGGAGAGAATAATAAATTCTAATTCAAAAAGTTGTGAGGATTCAAGGAAATAATATAGCAACTATCAATTAACAGAGGACATGAAACAGAACAAGCACGTGATACATATTAATCCGCCCCATCAAAGCTGACCTGAAATAGTAGCCAATTTAGTGGTTTTCCCATTGTGGACTGCATAGACTATCTGGGAAACATCACACAGACCCTGCTTGCCTTGAGTTCCTAAGTTAATCACCTTTACCTCTAGTGCTGATTTCTGGATGCTTCTAAATCCTTTGACCTTCAAATACACAAACAGCCAATCTTTCGGACCCACTACAATATAAAATGCACATTAAAATAGCACAAACATAAAAATGGGAGGTTATTAGTTAGTTTGAACTTGTAAAAATCACATAAAAATAACTCCTCTAGGTTTAACAGTTCTTGATTTAAATGGAAAATTAACTATTCAGGGGCACACAGTAATTGACATAATACTACAGGTATCCACAAAGTATCTATTACTTTTCATCCCAGGTGTTCAAATGGAATGTAGGATACTATTCCATTCAAAGCTTTTCTCATTCTTTGGTATTTTATGATCACATTTTCTTTGGAAATCTGAATAGTAGCAACATTCTACCCAATTACCCAGGACTTTTTAAAAATCAGCCTTCAAATACCTTATGAATTAATAGGAGAGTGAACTTTTTCTTAGGTATTGTTATTTGATATTAAATTACAAAATTATATGAATGATACTTAAGAAAACGATGCTAATTCTAATTCTCCCACAATTCCTCAAGTTGTCAATTTCCAATCAGTAGGCTAAATCATCAAAACTTCCTGGATCCTACCTATACTAATTAGTATAACAGAAAGGTGCAAATCAGTCAATCTGGATTGACATAAATACATGTATACATCCACTGGCCAAGATCTTCATAATTCCTGCAGTGGAATGAAAACAGCTGGGGCATACATGACAGGCTATTTCTGCACAAAATGGAACTGCCACTCACTTAGACTGACAATGCCATTACTATGAGGAAGCATTTAGCAGACAAGACTCCTAACAGCATTCCAACTGACATATATACATACCCCATGTTAAGTATAAAATAAAAATCACCAGCAAAGCTAATATAATAGTGCTGTTTATGGTAATGGATCATCGGAGATAATCCAAGGGAATGAATGGGTGTTAACTTGCATCTTGTGTCCTGAGTCAGCCTAACATTTGCATATCCTCACTTAAAAAAAAAAAAAAGTAACAGCTTTCTATCCTGGTTGCTTTTTTAGCAAGGAGGAGGGTAGTGCTAATGGGGAGGAGGGGGACAGCCTCAATTAAACACAAGGGGACTTTCAATCACATGCTTAAATTACGAGAACTGAATGTGACCCTGGGGATAGGAGCTGGTGAGAGGAAATGCCACACTCTTTCTCTGGAGAGCACTCTTGGTGATGGATTTGATGGATCATCAATACGTATTAGCTAAGGCAGATTTACTGTGACCATAAGGAAGCTTAAGCTTTAGGATTCTCACTTGCATGGGCCTCTTCCAACAACTTGGGAGGAGCCCTAGCAGTGTGATGGTTCAGTCTTACGACTCTAAAATCTGCACGAATGAGATATATTACCACTACCATTAAGATTGTTTCCCTCTATTCCTCTCTCCTCCAAGTATTCCTTCTCTATACACCCTGCCAGACACATGTACCTACCCCCTGCCAGGTGGTGTGGTGACATCTATGGGCATTTGGGACCCCGATAAAGAGCATTTGAGTTGCGAGTACATTAGGTTGGTATTTAGTAGGATACACTTAGGAGTTTCTACATGATGTAAGTTATTGCTAGGTGTCCTGGTGGAGAAATGGCTTCCAGGAATGCTCCTGTCCTAATTCCCCTCTGCATCATGATCCAAAGACACAGGACCAGGGATGGCAAAATAAACTGCCCAGGACCAAAAAGGAAATAGAGTGGGGAAGGAGAAAACAAGGCTTGAAATAAATGTTCAGAGCCAGAAATCAGTTTATGGAAAAGTCTTCCAAATCTTCCAGAAAGGTATTTACAGTGAAAGAAACTTGACTGAGTTTCCCAGTTTGACAGCAGTGCTGAAAAAATGTATATGACATTATTATTAAACCATAAAATTTTCCCAAACCAGCAATAAAAAGCAAAGTCCAATCAACCTTGAGAGAGGGAAAACAATTCTCTTTCTAATCTCTTCACAGAAAATATTACAAAAATCAGGATGTGTGGATAGCTCAGTTGGTTAAGCAACTGAGTTCTTGATTCTGGCTCAGTTCATGATCTCAGGGTCATGAAATCAAGCCCCGTGTCAGGCTCCACACTAGGCGTCGAGCCTGCTTGAGATTCTCTCCATCTCCCTCTACCCACCCCTACTTGCATTCTTTCTTAAAAAAAAAAAAAGAAAGAAAAAGAAAATATTACAAAAATCACTGTTGTATGAAGTGATCAAAGACCATGCAGCCAAAAGTGTTTTTTCAAACAATAGACAGTGGAGGCATTTAATTAAAATATTACATATTTCGGGGGATATTATATGATAATGGTATTTCTCACTTTTTTAAAATACGTAATTTGCTGTGATTTCTTTTCTCATTCTAAAAATTCCACTGTACCAATCTTTTGTTTTCCTTTAAGACGTCCTCCAAAATTTTATGTTTTAGGCCTCACAAAACCTAGGTCTGCCTCTGCATATTAGATCCTTGTCTTCAACATTCCATAGGGTAAATGAATAGTATTCCTGATGTATACGTGGAAGCCTCAGCAACTTAGAAACTTGACTTAGTATTAACCTGAAGAGCTCATATAAATCTTCTAAAAATATACAATGCAATAACCCAAATGTTTTAAAAGCAAAATTTAGATTTTCTCTATTTTGTATATCAAGCTTCAAGGGCATCATTTAATCATCACACAGAAGACGTCAGAGAAAGTCTAGGAGATTTATCCTTGAAATTAATTTTAAGAAAAATGATTGGCATAGGCTTCTAAAGGCTAGCCAACATCACACAGACATCACTGGCTGTTACACCATTGCCCATTTAGCCTTTTTCTCTAAATTATGTTCAAGGAGAAATTCCAGATGTTCCTAAATTCTGGGAGTTAGATATTGACCAAAAGGTTTGCATTTTAAGTGTAACCTGGGAGGGGGGATTCAAAATAGTCCTGAAAAAAAAAAAAAAATAGTCCTGAATTATACTAAATCTAGCTCTCTAGTGTTTCTAGTGAAAAATGGGCCTATATGGTTGCCTCCTGAGGTTAACTTAGCCAGTTTTATGCTTTATGAGGGTTGTGAGCACTCAATAAACTTGCTCAAAAGCCCCCTGGGCTCACCCTGGATGCCAGCAGGCCAGAGCCACGTCCCATCTGGTTTCAGTCAGAATGAACACAAGGGGCTATGCACTGTGATGAACACACCAATTATCTTTTTGAAGAAGAATCCAGAACGTGCATAGATAAAAACAGATTAAAATTACTCAGGAATGGACCATATATGTAAAAACACACTTGAAACACTACCATTCCCAACGGGTTTCATCCATCTTTTCACAGATTTGAGTTTTTGTGTCTTAAGAAAAAAAAAAAAAAGGCATCAGAAATAGCAATACTGGTTTTTAACGAGCTCTGCCCAGGGAGCTGGCTTGAATCCTGTTCTGTAGCCTTGGCCAGGGATGGTGAGAACTGGCAGGAAAGCAGGGTCCAGGGGGTGGAGAAGTTGATCTCTATTTTTAGGGCCAGTGAAAATTGTTCCATTTTAGAACAGCTTCTACTCCTCAGTTGGAAATACCACAAACCAAGCCCATGAACATATTTCATGGTCCGTAATTACGTACTACACTAGCTCTACATGGCATGTTCAACAACAACAACAACAACAACAAGGCTGTCTTCATGTGTGCAAGCACATGAAGATTCACAAATTTAAAAAGTCTCCAAAGATCTTGTTCTCAGGCGGGAATGGGTCTTACAGCTGCTCACTTTTTCTGCATACCCAAACATGTTCCACCGCCTGCCCCCACCCCTGACATTAATGGCCTGCCATCTTGTTCTTCATATAACAGCAGCAGAGAAGCCTTCATTAACTGCTAATATATTTTAAACGTCCTCATTTGTACAGAGTGCTAATAATCCTTAATGAAGAGGATATCACTGAGGGTCGGGGCCGTAAGTGGGTGAGGACAGCAGGGACGGAGGAGCTTGAGCAACGGGAATCAGGAAGCTGTTAACCCTTGTAAGGCTCTGAAAATCCAAAGCCATAAATGCTAACTTGCACATTTCAAGGCTTGCCTCAACTCTTTTCATAGAAATCAGGGTTAATCTTTGCTAGTAGCCGTGTTGTGAAAACTCTTCTCCACAGAAGAGATTACTCCAGTAAGTGGGTTCCAGCAAAGGCAACTCTGACACTGGCAGCAAAAAAGCATCAGAAGGAAGAACATTTTTTCTTTCTATAGCTTCTCCTTCCCCAGTCAGTGCCTCCTTTTCTCCCTTTCCTGCTCCCTACTCCTTGGGGTTGCCGGTGGCATCCATGGGCAATGGCTGCCTGCACCTCCCCCCAACCACCCCCTCCACACACAATGGCACTCTGGTCACGTCACATAGCGGTATGTGCTCCAGAAAAAAATAAAGGAGGGGCAGAGGTAACTCGAGGATGAGGAGGCTGTTACTGTGTCATCTTATACAGGCAGGTCCAGGAAGGCCTCCTTACAGAGGTGACATTTTACCAGAGATCTGAATTTCTAAGGGCCTCACCATGCAAAGTAACTGTAGGTAGAAGACGGAGGGAACAGCACACACAAGAGCCCTGAGGCAAAGCATACAGGGTGCGACTGAAGAGCAGGAGCGCAAGGACAGCATGGGGAGGACAGGGGGGGAGCCTGTTGGGAGGGGAGGAGAGGTCAGGGATAAACAGGGACCAGCTCACAGAAGGCCTGCCTCTGCAGTCCTGTCAGGACTTCTGCGCTCAGACTAAGAGGGAAGCAGTCTGGAAGGTTGTGCAAAGAAGAATGACTTAAGGACAGGATGGCACTGGGTGCCGTATGAAGGGCAGCTGGGAGCAAGGGTCCCAGGAGGGACCCCAGTGAGGAAGCGATGTAATGATCCCAGAGGCAGATGACGGCATCTGAGACCCCAGTGCTGGTGGGGGGATGGGGAGGGAAGTGGGGGGATTCTGGAGAGGTTTTGAAAGCAGAGCCCATAGGGCTTGCTGGTATTTTGGATATGAAATTTCAGAGGTCGATAGGATGGGAGTCATGGGTGACCGAGATTCCTGGTCTGGGAAATGAAAAACAGGACATTACTATGCAGGAAGACTGATCAGGCAGAGAAAGAAGCGGGTTTTGTGCGGATGAGGGCATTAGAAGTCTGGTTTGGGCCATGTTAAATTTGAAAACCTACTGGATAGTCAGAAAGAACTATCAAGGAAGCAGATATAAAAGTCTGGAGTTCTGGAGGGAGGTCAAGGCTATAGATAAAATTTGAAAGTCAAGAGCACAGACCTGCTTTAAAGGACTGTATACATACATGAGACCAGATGGAATCATCCAGGGAACGAGAGGACTCAGAAAAGGGAAGAGCATCAAGGATTCAAACTCTGGGCAGTCCAATGTTTTAATCTGTAAGTTGGAGGAGATAAAAATAAATTGGGAAAAAGGGCTGAGAAGGAGTCCCTCATAAATTATTCTGTTTGCCCCACTGTAAAAAGAGAATGAATCAGTTCATGGGTTTTCAAGAGCCAAACTCTCTACTGGAGGAAGGAGGCTGCTAAAGTGTCTATACCGTCCCACTCATCGCTTTCCAACACAAATTGCTCCCATACACATAGGCATACTCTCTTGCTCTCAAGAACACACTTTCACACACACCCTCACATCCAGGTTGTATCTCTATAGGACAAGCCCAAAATACAGCTAAAGTGCAAACTTAGGAGAATATGCTGGGGACTATCCCGGCTAGGGCTCCACGGAGGCAGGAGGATCTGAGAGCCTCTCTCCACAAACCCAAGGAGGCAGGCAGAGTACGGACAGGGCATCAGGGAACTCACTGTCGACTTCAAGATCCTGTTCCCCAGAGGGAACAAAACTCGAAAAGAAAATTATCCTATCCACAAACATTCTTGCAAGTTTAAAAGAATTTGTATCTTAATCGAGTTTTCATACTTACAGAGCCCAACACGATCTACGAGCTCTCTTTAGGTGTATATGGAGTGCAAAACAGAGGTCCAGGATATCAACGCCCCTCATGCATCAGGACTTTAGCAATCCCTGAGGGCAACGGGCTGCCTGGAGGAAGTCCGTTTACCTCTGGGTGATACTGCATTTCTGTACAAGATGTCACAGTGCCCAGGAAAGGTCAAGTTTTACACACTCCAATTAAGTACTTTCACTTGCTTTTTGCTGCTTGCAGTACTCCTAGTGCTATTCTGAACTAAGTATTCATTTGGTCCCTGCTGGTCTCTTTGTTAATCAACGCTTTAAGTGGTCTTGGAAAAAAAAAAAAAAAAAATGTTCTGAGGCACCTCTTATTTTCCAAGCAATGTAATTGAGGCTGTAGTATACTTTGCCAAAGTAATGAAATGATCCAGTGGGGGAAGGAATGGGTAAACCAAATGCCCTGTTTAGAGGCACACGGCTGAGCATTTACATTTTCTATTTGTGAGCTACCATGCTGGCATCAATCAGATGGACATTCTCTGTGCTAAGGACCTTGCCTGTGAGGACTCCATTGGAAAGCATAAAACTGAGAAGAGACAGTGATGCACCGTGATGCCCCGCCTTAACCTTACCTTGAAGGTAAGGTCTGACCGTGCTGTGGTCTCTCACAAATACAACTGCTGTTGGTTACCAGATACCACAGAGAATTTAATGAACCCTTAGCAATGTGTGGATTGTTTATTGATGGCCACCATTGGGGATGAGTGTCTCCCAGTGAGGTGAAGACAACTCTTGATTACCTGGGGACAACTGAGTTACACCAGCTTATTCAGCAGTACCTAATGGCCCAGTCCTGGCCTTCTCATGTAGGAAAAAAAACCTTACAAGATGAGGCAAGTTGAGTAAAAGCCAATTTCCTATTAGACTGAAAGAGACATTTCCAGCAATTAGTTACAGGAAAGAGTGAAATAAATCTTCATGAACAAATATTATTCTGTTTGAAATAAATCCCCCAAATATCTGATGCACTCCTTGTCTTACCAAATTTTGTTTAAAAATCCAAAATCAGTATTAGGTTAATTCTGAATACCCACCCTTCAGTTATCCAAACCTCAATCAAGACAAAAAGAATCAGTTTACCACACAGCTATAGGAAATTAGCCCACACCTCCAATGACCCTCTCAAATTTCCTCTACAATCCCATTCCCCTTCTAGGCATGTGAAATTGCATCATCACAGAGAAACTGGGCTCATGCACAGCTGTCTCCTCTTAGCTACAATGCACTCTAAAACTCTCCGACACATCATGTGGCCGAGGTTCACGAAATCCATGCTGAACGAGAGTATGGGTAGTTGATTTCATTAGCTCTTTCCTCGTTGCCAAAGGAGCTAGGACAGTGGATGCTGGAAAGGGGTAAGTGTGAAGGGCCAGCCCACAGCTAGGGGTGGGCCTCAGGGCCACGGAGTGCGACTATCTGGGAGTATAAGGGTATATGAAGAGTTCTACAAAAATTCATTTCACCCACAACACAATTTGAATCAAGTCACTAGCATTGTTTCTACTTTTCAAATGGCAAATTTATAGCAAGCTTATTCTCATTTCACCAGATGGTAAGTAAGTCCTTGAGAACAGGGGCTGTGCCATGCATATGCCATATATCATACCTTGCATATGTTTGATGCTCACTCATTAAATGTTGGGTAAATTGAAGTAAAATGAAGCATAGATTTTGTGAATATAATGCAAATGATCCTACTGGGGTACTACAATGCATGCAGAATTTCAGATGGCTTAAATGAGATAAATCTTAGCATATGAATTTGGTTAACTGACATATGAATGTTCAAAATGGCAGGACTGTGCCAGAATCACTTTGGATGCAGTAGGATATACACACAACATTTATGAAGGAAAGAGGATGAGAACACCGAGCTTACAAACTACCTATCTTGCTGCTCTATTTCTCTCTGCAAAGCTGAGGGTTTCAGTTCTAGCCTAAGAATAGCACCATATGTTTGTACAGCCCTATGGTTTTCAAAGTGCTATCACAGGTTTCTCCACAATCTCCCTAATGAAGGAGGTTTCATTTAAGAGATTAAGAAAGCTATATTTCACAAATTTCCCCAACATCACCCGGAACAAGACTGATCTGGGATGGAAATCCAGAGTCCTGATGACTATTTAGGGATGTGGCAACTTCATCACTAAATCAGATGTTCTTTTTCTTTTTCTTTCTTTCTTTTTTTTTTTTTTTAAAGATTTATTTATTTTAGAGGGAGAAAGAGTGTGGGGGAGAGGGACAGAGGAGGGGAGAGAATCTCAAGCAGATTCCCTGCCGAACACAGAGCCTGACGTGGGGCTCGATCTCACGACCCTGGATTCAAGACCTCAGCTGAAATCAAGAGTCCGATGCTTAACCAACTGAGCCCCCCAGGTGCCCCCAGATTTTCTTCTGGGAAAGATGAAAACAAAACTAGATACGTACAAGATAGTTTTGTAACGCTAAGGTGCATTTAAAAAATTGTTTGTTTTTGTGAAAGCCAGATCTATGAGAAACAGAATCTAATAAAGATTAGAAACCCTGGGACAGGATACAAAGACTATTCAGGCTAAACGAAATATTTGGCCAACAAACTGAATCACTGGAAAGGTTTTAAAAATGACTCTCATGGGACACCTGGGTGGTTCAGTCGGTTGGGCATCTGCCTTCGGCTCAGGTCATGATCCCAGGGTCCTGGGATCGAGTCCCACATCGGGCTCCTTGCTCAGCGGGGCGCCTGCTTCTCCCTCTGCCTGCCTCTGTCTCCCTCTCTCTGATAAATAAATAAAATCTTAAAAAAAAAAAAAATGACTCTCACGTATGTGTCCAAACAACCTTCTTCTGATACTAAATAACCTGGACAGGTACGGTACATATACTCCCAAAGCCAATGGAGCTTATGCCAACTCCAGACAACCTCACCCCCAAAAGATGCTTCCTGGCAGCAGCACCGAGTGAAGCAACTCCTTGGGTCATGAAGGCACCACGATCGCGCACACAGCCTATCCTGCTCAACAGGCGAGACTGCTGAGCCAAGCACACGGCTACTCCGGCCGGCAGATAAACTCCCATGACATTAGAGCAGCTCAAGAAAAACTGGACAAATTTATCATGTTCATGGAAGCCCAGGTTTGAATAAATTAGTTCCACTAAAGTTGTATTTCAAGCATGACGTCTCACATTATGGGCAGTGGCAAACATCATCTTAAGAGTACACTGGCCAAAAGAAAGATCCCTGCGATTCCTTATCAGAATCCACCATTATTTTTTTAACCACTGCCCCCACTCTGATCTAATCCCTAGGAAAGCCAAACTCAAAACAATCCCTTCTCCAGCAGGAGGCCAAATGGTGTTTTGGGGAGAGCATGCACTACTGGTCACCTTCTTTTGTCTGTTGCCCTATTTGTTCTTGGTTTTGTGGTTTGGGGAGAGGAGGGGGGAGGAGTTTGAGGGTTGGTTTTTTGTTGTTGTTTTGTTTTTCGGTTCCATACTATCTTTCTAGACTTCAAGATGCACACTGACTTCCCCATTGGTATTTCACTGCTTCCCATCAGTCATCCTGTTCTCTGGCTCTCTGGTTCCCTTCACATCCTACTTCTCTTATCTTAAATGCTAACATTTAAGCAGGTTTGACCAAGGGAGTATTGAGGTCTCAGCAACACAGATTCTTAAGGAAGTGGGCCCAGATGGCTTTGGTGAAGACGAACCAGTTATCACACTGGCCCCAACGGGGAAGCAGGACAGAAGGCAGCAGCGGTGAGAGTGTTAAGCACATGCCCTTCGTCTTCCTGCCCCCACTCATCCCTGCATTTCTTACCTCCTGGCTTTTGGTAAGATTCTAATGGATAAATCCAGACATTCTCTCATTCTCCATTTTCCTCGGTACCCTCCTTCTGCAAACTCTTCCATTGGCTTCTCTATCACTCCACTGGCTTCATTCTTCTCCCTCCCTGCCTGCTCCTCCTTGATCTCCTCCCACAGCCATACCTCCTCCATCACCTCCTCACCTGGTGCTGCCAGACCCTGGTCTCCACTTGCTTCTACATCCTCACACTCCATTGTCAGAAACTGACTCACCCCTTCTGTGCCATGTCCATGGCTTCAGGGCAGCATCTCAAAGGAGAACATCTGATCATTCTAATGTGTCTATGATTTAAGAATTATAAACCCAAACTTTTTACCTTAGCTGGTCCCAAATAAAAGACAGTCTTTCCTCCTGATTTACCTATTTCTGTTGATGGAAAGGATTTCAACAACTCATCACCATCTTCACTCCCTTTTCCTTCCCCTCCATCAGTAGCTAATACGCAAAAGTTTGACATCCACATCTTTTTTATCTCCTCCTTCGTGTCAGGTTCAGAGTACAGCTCTCCTTGTTTCTATCTTTACAATTTCTCATTTAGATCCTCAAAATAGCTCCCTACCTCAACTCCCTGCCTCCAGCACCTCTCCTAACCCGGCTTATACATGCCTGAACACACACCTGATTCCACTTCTTAAACATACCTCAGCTCCTCCACTCAAATGTACCAATTCCTCACATAGGCATCTAAGAGCTGCCAACTTTGGCCCAAGCCTTCCTTCCTCCCACGTATTTGTCACGTGTCACCTCTACTCCTGTACCTTTGTTTCTGTCAGACTAAGGACTACAGACACCTCGCCTGTGCGTGCCTCCTGTTTTGCTCCCACTGCTTTCTGCCCTCACCTCCACCTCCCCATCTCCCTTTCTCACTACCCGCCCCCCCCATAATATAGGTTCAGCTCATAGGAGGGCTCACTTTATTATTTTTTAAAGATTTTATTTATTTATTTGACAGAGAGAGAGACAGTAAGAGAGGGAACACAAGCAGGGGGAGTGAGAGAGGGAGAAGCAGGCTCCCTGCCAAGAAGGGAGCCCCATGTGGGACTCGATCCCAGGACCCTGGGATCATGACCTGAGCAGAAGGCAGACGCTTAATGACTAAGCCACCCAGGCGCCCCGGAGGGCTCACTTTAAATACTACCTCCTTCATAAAAACTTTCCTGGTCCCCCAGTTCAAGACATCACCTTCCTTTTTTATTTATTTATTTTTTAAGATTTTATGTATGTATGTATTTATTTATTTATTTATTTGACAGAGAGAGAGCGAGCACAAGCAGGGCGAGCAGCAGACAGAGGGACAGGGAGAAGCAGGCTCATCAAGCAGGGAGCCCGATGCAGGGCTCAATGCCAGGACCCTGGAACCATGACCTGAGCTGAAGGCAGACACTTAACGACTGAGCCACCCAGGCACCCCATCACCTTCTTCTTTTGCACTCCTATGGTACTTTGGATCTCATCTGTGTCATCCATTACATTCTAGGTTGTATTATTTTATGCCTTGCCACCATCTCCCAGATACACATACATATATGATCATCTACTACAAGCTCTCTTAAGTCCAAGAGTGGGTCTTAAGTTTCTGCTTCCAGAAGGTATATACCATAACACCTCACACATGGAAGGTATTCGTTAAACATGTTGCCAACTGAAGAAAATGAAGAAAAGCAAACAGAGGTCCATCACCGGCTAACTTCTAAGGTCACGGGTCATTGGAGTTATTCTACATTCATGGTCTAGGAAGGGTGCTCCTATGTGGACTTCAGATGAATGTTCCCCCTATGAGCTTGCTCCTTTTCTCTCTCAAATATTTTTTTGACAAGTTGAATCTGGCTGAGATTACTACTACCACTTTTTTTTTTAAGCACAAAGTGAAAAATAAATGGCATTCATCTAGCAACAATTCACGACTGTGTTCTGATTTTTTTAAAAATCTCTTCAGGTGAGTCTGCAGGGCTGTTTACTCTCTTTATAACTTCTGGAGTCACAGGGAGCTTACTAAATTCATGTGGCAGTCATTCACACAGCGTAGGCATTAGGCCAGGAGGTCTATATTTATCTAACTGGACAAGGGAGTCAAATCCAGCCAAACAATAACTCAGTCACCTGTGTGGCTCTTACATTGGGATAAAAGTGGCCTGCCCTCCTTTGAATTTTTAGAGTGAACACTGAAGACCTAATCCTCCAAAAAAAACAAAAAAACAAAACTGACTTAATACTGCAAATGAAATTCTTAGGAGCGTAATTCATTCCCTCCCTAGGCATGAGTTGTTTTAGTCAACCACTTTATAATTGCATTTTCTTTAGGCAATTCACAGCTAGGTTGACTGACAGGTTTTAAAGTAATAACACTGATCAATAGGCCACCAAGGACACAGTGTGCCCACTTAATAGTAACAATAAGCAGGTCCCTGACGTCTGAAAGATTCCCATTAATTAATTCTCATACACAGCCCTACAAGGTACCTTGACTCCACTTAAGAAGATCTGTAGTCAATTTCACCCAGCAGGTTGATTCTATATTCCCATAAAAACAGAGTAATAAATGCACAATTATTCAAAATGCAACATGGACTATTGTTTTACATTTCCCAAAAGCAGCCCTTTCATAGGGTCCTGCATAGTTCTGGCCTGTAATCAAGATATATTTGAATTCTGATGATCACGAGCTCACTTGAATATTGAGTCCTGCTGGGCAACTTACTATACATTTCAGGATTATGAACAGGAAACCTCTAAGAGTCTTGAATTCTATACAGGTTATATTCATCTTTTCATCTCTCCTCTCATCCCCTTCATCACCCCCAAAGATATCTATTTTTGAAGTCTCCTGAAGAATCTACTGCTCTTATCTGTAAGAAAGAAATACCACCCCCCCACCCCGCCCCACCGTTACCAAGGCTAACTCAGGACACGGTCTGCTCTTGTCTCTCCTAAATCCTCATCTTCCTGTGTTTTCATTGTCTCTTTGTCCACAGAATCATGATTCTAGGCCAACCATCATGTCCAGGATTCACTCCCTCCCCCCTAAAATCTTCTAACCCATGACTTTAATAATCTCCCGGAATTCCATCATTTCTTTCTCCTTCCTAGATCATCAATGACCTCCCTCAATTCTCTAACCCAGGGACCTGGCCTCATTCTCCATCTATAATGTCTACAGCATTTGACAGTGCTGGCCACTTCTCCCTTCTGAAATGCCCCTTACCTCCTGTAACTCCACGGGCTATACTTTGATTGCTCCTCTTCTCTCTGGAGCAGTCTGTGTCTTCCTGGTCCAGCTGCACAGAATGGTTCCCCAAGGGACAATCCCTACCCTCTTCTGTTTTAGTTTCACCTGTCACTCCTTGTTGTACTGCTCTCAACATGCCTTCTCCAACTCTCCCTTCTAGAGCCTGAGTCCTGAATTTCCAATGGCTTGTTAGACATCTTCTCCTAAAAATACCCCAGACTAAACATGACCTCAACCAGACTTACAGTCCCTCTCCCTAAAAGCCTCCATTTACTTCCTTACCTTTGTGAACTGTGTTTTAATTCTACACTCACTCGGGTGCTAACAACCATCTCTTTCTTCTTGACTCCTCCCCCTCTTTTACCACCCACATTTTATAAGCCACAAAACTGATCTGTCATTTGTATGGTCACTGAGATGTTCTGCTCCTTTGACATAGCCATAATCACACTTCAGTGAACGTCATTATCGCCTCACACAGAAAACTATACCTTCCAGTCCCCTGCAGCTGGTGTGGTAGTGTGAGCGGTCTGGCCAATGAGCCATGAGCAGAAGTACTTTACTTCTGAATGGGCAGAGGGAAAACCAAAGCATGAGAACTCCATGTCTTCTTTTCTCATGCTACAATGTCTTTCAGTGCTTTAGAAGGAGAAGCCTTTATTTAGTGGGGTCCCTGATTACCTATGATTAGGACCTTACCAAGCTACATCATTCACATAGGGGCAGGAAGAACTAAAACTGTGATGCTAAGTGCCAGGAATCTGGGGCTTAATGGGCTCCTCACACATAACCTGGTCCGCCTCCTCTCTTGTTTTTCAAACTGCCCAACTAAGACAATGCTTTTCTCACCATCCTCTCCTGTCCAAATAATACTATTCTTGCAACGGAATCATCACTTCCCCAGGGAAACTTTTGCTAATGCCCCTCACTAGAACCAGTCCTTATTTATGTTCTCACACACCACATATTTCTCCCTTATGGTACACATCATTGTCTTTTGTTTAACTAATGTACATTTCCACTACTAGCCTAGAAGCTCTCAGAGCAGGGATGTGATGCTTGTTTTAGTTCACCATTGAAACCCAAGGTCCAGCACAGAATAAAGAAATAAGCACTTGCAAACTGAGTCAATGTTATTTATCTTTTTTTATCTACAGTGTCTAATGCAGCACTTGGTACAATACTTGGTTTTTAACAGGAAGTAATTAATCAGTATGGCACCATTGTACACAATAAACATCAGCATAAATGTCTCATCACCTCTATTCAATCGTTTCAGGGCAAGATCCACATTTATATCCTTAACACCACTGTGACCTTCTCTACCTCAAGTGGAGAGAGATAGCATCACTAAAACCCGTAGAGAGTCACCAGCGGGATTGTAGGGTCTCCTCTGAGAATTTGCTAAGAGTGCTTTATGAGCTGCAAACAGGTAGTAGGTGTTAATCCTTCCATACTCATCAAATTTAACAGTTATCAGGGACACTCGGGTGGCTCAATCAGTTAAGCGTCTGCCTTCGGCTCAGGTCATGATCCCAGGTTCCTGGGATCGAGTCCTGCTCCAGGCTCCCTGCTTCTCCCTCTACCTGGCCCCCACTGCTTGTGCTCTCTCTCTCTCTCTCAAATAAATAAAACCTTAAAAAAAAAAAAAAGTTATCATCATTCCTTCAAATACTTGAACAACCACTCCTGTGAACTCCGGCCTGATAAAAGGGAAAATACACACAAGCTACATATGCATACGTGTATGTATATATATTTGAGTGTGTGCATCTCCTCCTCAAGAGTAGAGCTGAGGGCAGTAAGTTAGGAGACACAGGAGAAATGTGGCACTTTCTTTTAATACCCAACATACCAAACCATGACTTAGAGCCAATATTTGCTTGGATGGACACAAAACTAATTACACCTGTCCTTTGTTCTGCCAACTTTGTTCCAGACCTATATTCTGTAAAGCCATTTTGGTTGAACTGACAGATGATCTCAGCAACTGGCATCACCATTCTTTCATGTTTCCAAGCCAGAAACATGGAAGGCATCCTTGACATCTTCCTCTTCTGGTCTTTGGGGCTGATCTATCAACAAGTCCTGTCCATCTTTGCTACAAAACAGCTCTCTAATCCACCCACTTCCCTACATTGCTACTACTACCCTGGACCGTGCCACCTCCTCCCCAGCTTAGAATATTGCAAAACCCTCCTAACTGGTCTCCCCACATTCACTATGACCCCTCTTCAATCCATTCTTTTCCCTGCATCCAGAACGATCTTTACAAAACACATGTGATCCCCCAACTCCACTGCTTTTAGGATGAGTCAAAACCACATATGATAGTCCATGAGACCCAGCATGGTCCAGCCTTACCTTCCTTTTCAGCCTTCTCCTGTACCAAGAAAACTTCTTTTCCCATCATATGCTTATCTTTTATTCCTCAAAAGCTTCCTGCTCCCTCCTGTCTCAGAATTCCTTACCAGGAAACTCTTCCCTCAGTCTTTGCCTTAATTCCTGTCCTACTCATCCTCAGCTCTCAGCTCAAGCCATACTTCTCTGAGGAAGGTTCTCCTGGCTTTGTATTTGACCCATGCTCCAAACCAGCCTGCACTGTTAGAAGTTGCAATTACAGAGGCTGCAATCCTTAGATAGGGAGGAGGAACTTAAAGGGAATTCAACAGGGGCTTCTGGGGCTGGTAAGGTTGTGTTTCTCAATCTGGTGCTAGCTACACAAAACTGCTGAGTTTGTGAAGATTCATCAAGCTGCACACTTAATATGTGCACTCTCTTATATGTATATTATACTTCAATGAGAAGCTTTTAAAAACTCCCAGAGCACCTTGATCCTAGTCTATTTCTCCTGTTACATATTATGTCTTTGCCCAGCTGCAATTTTACACCACTGGATTTACGGCTAACCCTCTGCCATTAGACCCTCCGCTCGGTGGAGGCAGGCTGGGTTTGCTCACCAGAACCCCACAATGCCTGGCCTAGGAAAGCACCCAAGAACTACTACGTGATTTGGCCAGTGAACCTCTGATGGGATGAATCTCACAGAAAACAGAAAAAAGGTCAAAGGGAGGGGCACAGGCTCTCTGTCGAAGAAACAATGGTTGCGCCCTCCCTCCTGCAGTGAACATTCTATTCTCTCGGGGTCCCTCCCACACGCCAGTGCTCAGGCTGGTGACGAAGCACAAGCTCATCTTAGAGAGGCCAAGACCTGCATCATTAGGCAGAAGGAAAGAATCAAAGGGCACCAGACACAGGGAGGGCAGCAGAGGAGGCACAGTAACGAGGCCAGGAAAAGCACGGCGCGGCGGAGCGGGCCAAGGGGCAAGGCGCCGGCGCCCACACAGCCATGAAGGGAGGAGCGGGCCGGCCGCCGGCAGCCACGCAGCCCAAAGGTGGCTGAGCCAAGAGGAAGGTGCAACTTGATAAAACGTTAAGAATCACGTTTACTGTAAGAACAGAGAAGGGAAAAGCAGCAGCAGAACCCGATGAAAACGCGCCGGCGAGAAAGAGAGAGGCCGCCAGGCCAAACCGGCAGCCAAGACGGCTGAGCCACCACACGGGACGCAAAGCCCCGCGAAACCTGCCCACGCCTTCCCAGCGGCGTCCTCACTTTCCGCTCCGACCGGCCCGGAGGTTTCGGGGGACACAGCCACCGTCCAGCACGCGCTCAGTGCGCGTTCACTAGGCACCGAACGGGTGCCAGGCAACGGGCTGACGTGGCGGCACAGAGCTTCCGGCTGACTTCCGGGTTCCGGGGGGCGCGTTTGCGCGAGGACGCGAGGACACACCTGGCCCAGGTAACAGCAGACGAAGAAGAGTTTGGGGCCAAAAACATCCCACAAAGAAACACGAACACACACACACACAGGAGAGCTGAACTAGGGTGGAAAGAACAAATAAAAAGGGGGCGCCTGGGTGGCTCAGTCATTAAGCGTCTGCCTTCAGCTCAGGTCATGGTCCCAGGGTCCTGGGATCGAGCCCCGCATCGGGCTCCCTGCACTGCGGGGAAGCCTGCTTCTCCCTCTCCCACTACCCCTGCTTGTGTTCCTGCTCTCGCTATCTCTCTCTCTGTCAAATAAATAAATAAAATCTTTAAAAAAAAAAAGGGATTAGGGTGAAAAACAGAACAGGAGAGGTGGGAGGTCAGGGCAACATACTGAGAATCTGGCAGAGAAGAAAGGAAAAAAGATGACATTTACAGTAAGATTTCTGCATCTAAAATCCTTCAAATGTCCTTCTAATATTCTTCTGTTTGCTCTGGTTCAACACACCCTCTGTGGCAATGACCAGTGTCACTCAACGAACAGAGATCTGATTGCTTATTAACCAAGCTCAATTTTTCAGGATGTTTAGGTTTTTTTTTTTTTTTTTTTTAAGAAGTATATTTTTGCAAGTTGAAACACAGTATAACCCCTTCCTCTAATGCATCTACTTGTCAAAACCAGGAAAGAAATCCTTAATTCACTGCTTCTTAGAAGACCTGGAATTCTCAGTCCTCCAATGTCCTGACCCGGGCCCCCCTACCCTCCCTGAAGCTCTCCCTCCCTCCCCACTGGTGTCCTCACTGGTTAGGCTGGCTGCCATGTCAACCACCATGCCAGAAGTCCAAGGAGAGCTTTTCCTCCCCTATTTTCCCTGGCCAAGTCTACATCATCTTACTCTTGGTACACAGTGTAACATCCTTCTCAACAATGTTCCCAACAGAAAATTTACTTTGTTTTCTAACTTCAAACTAAGAATATCTTCCAAAGGTTGCATATACACAGCCCTGGGTGCACGAAAATAATTGTAAAAATCCTCTATAGTTTTTATGCCAATTACACAATTGGGGCCGGGGGACATTTCTATTGCTAATGCTTAGAAAAGCATTCCAACGTAAAATCTTGCTATATTTTAAGTGGGCATCCCCAGAACCAGTAAGTACCAAGCTTTTAACGAGAAAATACTTGCTTCCAGAGGCTTCCTGTTGTCCCACAGGCCCTTCCCATCTACCTCATGCTCACCATATTGTTGAGAAGCAAACCTGTGAACACACAGATCTCGTCTGCACAGCCTGGCCTGCCCTTCATGGTTGTTGGCACGCCGAATGCATTTACTGCCTCAAGAATCTCAAAAGCAGAGGCAGAGCACAGAATGAGGCAATGAAGCCATTTAAGTATAGCTATGGCTGGACCTGGCAATGTTACAGCAAATTAAATTTTAATGAGACACAGAAAATGCTGAACCTTCAGAAAGTTTATCAAAGGAAGGGGCATCTGAAGGATACAAATGCCCCAGGGCCCAGGTGTAGACACAGAAGGAAAACTACATGCCAGGGCCACTCAAGGTCAAGAATTTGCAAACTACACAGACATCCAGATGTGAGGAGACCAGCCCTCTGCAAATATGCTGGCTTTGACTCACAAGGCAAAGCAAATTGATGCAGGCTTCTTCCAGAAGGCTTCGAGAAAACGGATATGTAACAAGGTCAAGTGAAAGACACTGTCTAGACAAAGCCAACCGGCCTCAATACAGCTGCTGACCAGGGACCCTGTGACCTGGAAGCTGCCACAGGGTGGCTTCTGAGGTTGCTCTTCAGGGACGGACTCACAGACGGGTCGTGAGCAAGATTGTGTGTGTGTGCACTCCTCTAGACTCTCTCTACCCTCCTCTGCCCTGTTCTCTGCCCCAAAGATTGCATCACCCTGGCTTCCCCTGCCTCCTAGCTTCTCACTGGGCTCCACCAACAAGAAGCCCTGGCAAGAGATGGGAGTCAAGAAAGAGAATAAGGATTCTCTCCCTGCCAGGCTGTGCTGTGGCAGTGGGTACACCCCTCTACCTAAGGCAAAGTTTGCGTCTGCTGGCCCCTCTCCCCTGTGACAGCCACCTCCTCCCCTTGTCCTTGCATGTCTGGTCCATGTGGATTGCAACCATGGGCTCTCCTGGCCTCTGGCTTTCCCCTAGTTACTGAGCAGCACTTGCCGGATACTGGACAGAAGGAAGAGAGTGAGATCCTGGACCCTATTCCCTCGGTGCCCTCCCTCCAGTGCCACCTTGGACTGGTGCGGTCATTCCCTGACTGAGGTTACAGCCCCTGTCCTTATCCTCATTGCCTAGAAACTCCCCAATTCTTATGGGGCCCTGACTGATACAGGCACTCACCTGATGTGATGTCCGGGACAACTGCAACAGCGAAGAATATGGGTTCTGGCATCCGACTCCCTGATACAAATTCTGATTTTGCCAGGCATTAGCTCTGTGCCTTTGGACGAGTGATCTGCCCCCTTCAAGCTTCGTCACCATGGGGATCCTAATGGAACCCAGCTCAGAGTGTTGTCATGACAATTAAGTTGTGTGTGACATTTACCGCACTCCCTGTCATGTAAAAGTGCTTGAAAAATGTTAGTCATTATTGTTATCACAATTATTATTTACAGCCATCACTCTCTGGCTCCTCCCTGAATTGCTACAGTTGCCTGAAATCCACACTTTTGTGATGAGCCTCTATATTGCTAGAAGCCACTGTTAAAATAGAAATGTTTTGGGGATATTTGGGAAGTCTCTGTAGCTTCTGCTCATTTTTTTTCTGTGAACCTAAAGCTGCTCAAAAAAATATGCTCTATTAAAAATATAAATAAAAACACCTCAGGGAAGAGGACACATTCAGCAGCTAGGACCAGCTACCATTCCGAGCAGGAATCTGCCCAGAAGCAGCCAACCTGTGGGCCTGGATAGGCAGAATTCAGTGGATTGCCACAATGGGAGTCCTGGGATGCCAGGGCCTTTGATCAGGAAGCAAAGGCTTGAGAGACAAGCTGGCTACAAGACAGAGAAGCCAGCGCTGGGAGGGAGGTGGATAGGCACCAATGGCCTGTGTTATCTGCTTCCCCATTTCCCCAAGAGCAAACCACATGGGGCCGAGAAGCACATGAGTGTCCTTCAGAGTGCGCCACCTGCACCTCAGCACCTGATCAGGATCTCAAAACCAAAGGTCACCAAGGCTGGAGACCTGAGTAAGGGACCCCCATACAGGGCCAGCTATGCCCAGAAAAGGCCCTTCACCTTAAATCCATCATCCCTCCTGCCAGCTGGCAAAGCATGCTCCCTCCAGAGCCAATGTTTCTGTAGAATATTTAGAGAGCAAAAGCATTTATCATAGTGATATAACCCGATTTCCAGAAATTGAGACATCTAGAAACAGGCATCTGAGTAATATCACTTATAACCCCTGTCACCTTCTGAAATGATCCAGTGAGAGAGAAAGACAAAATTGCTGTAACTTTCTGCCAAGCAGGTAAAGCCTGAGTACAGCTGACGTGCCTCCCTGCTCCCCGGCAAACAAGGGGCGCACTTCTGAGGACTCTTGCTTTCCTCTCTGAAGGGCTCGTACCTCCCTACACAGCTTCTGGTACCAGCAAAACACTGGCCCCAATTCCAGTATCCCCAGATTTTCCACTTGTTGATTGAATCAGAGCATTCCTTCCTTTCTCCTGGGATCCAAAGGAAAGAACTTAAAAGGGCTGTATTTTACAAGACTGTATTAAAAGAGAGACTATGACTCCCATCCTCAGTGTCCTTCATATCCTCTCTGATGTCTTTTTATTTGTTTATATTTTTTAATGGTCTGGTCTTTTCCATTTCACCATTTTACCGAAGCATAAAAGGAGACCCTTACCAGTCACCATCGAAACAAGACCGTTTGGAAACGCCCAAACAAAACACTTCACATTTAAATACGATGACTTCAAGGAGCCCATTTGTCCCTGTGGACTCTACTGCACTAAAAACCTGAACGCTTTTAGAAAAAGCAGGACAACATTCCAAATACTTTAAGATCATTGAGTGACACCCTTTTAGTCCTACCAGGTGTGTGCTCTATGCAAGGCAGAAGGACACAAGAAAAAAATGTATCTTTCAAGTCTCTCTGCTTTTCCTTCCAAGGAAATATTCCATGTACCTGTTATGTTCCATGTCTATAATCCCCAGGTAAGTATTAAAATCAAATTTAAATTTCTCAGGACTCATTCTCCCCAGATACCGGTGGGTTACTGTTACTTCTCCCAAGCAACATGGTCTCGTAGCAACCCAATGTCAGAGAGGCTCAGTGCCAACCCAAACGAGGGATCATGACATCGACAGGAAAAACTCTGGAAACTCACGGTGTTCTGGTCACCTTCAGATTACCCCATATTATTAGGCAGCCACACACCAAGCCAATCTCGGCTCCTGGGAAGAACCTGTACCATGGCACAGTCATGTTTTGAGAGGACATCATTTAGCACGTAGCAGATCTGAACCCTTCCAATAACAACATTAGAGAGCGGAGCCTCGCTGAATTTTCATAGGAAAATATTGTGGAAAATCATAAAAATCACAACTCCCTCAAGTCCCTCACACATACTTCAGCTGCAAGGAGGACTAGAATCAATTGTTCTTTTTCAAAAGAAGCACATTTTCAAACCATGAAGTCAGAAGTGAAAGGGCCTGAAACCATACCTGCAGGGCAGAAACAAATCCAGCAAGTCAATGTTTTTTATTTTGTTCTCTAACCTCAATGAAAAAAGTCTATCTGTGCTGAGTCCCCTCTTCCTCTTATGTGTTTTCCTTCATTACTTTACACTGAGTCTACCATCTTTCCAAGAAATTGTTTAAAAACAAACAAACAAACAAAAAAAACCGGGACACCTGGGTGGTGACTCAGCCTTTGGCTCTGGTCATGATCCCAGGGTCCTGGGATGGAGTCCTGCATTGGGCTCCCTGCTCAGCAGGAAGCCTGCTTCTCCCTCTGCCTGCCGCTCCCCCTGCTTGTGCTTGCTCTCTGACAAAAAAAGTAAATAAAATCTTCAACAACACCACCAACAAAAACCTTCTGTCCTTTCCCCAAATATCCCCATTTAAGATTTAAGTGGTGGGTACAGATTTAAAAAGTAATGCACACTCTAGGGAAAAGTTTCTTGGCAATAGCAGTTCCTCTCTACCCTCAGGGTAGCCTGGTTTTCCAGTGACTCATCTTCAATGTCTAAAACCCAACGAAGCAATTATCCTCTAAAGGCTACCCAACAGTGATGCTAGGACTTGCCTGCAAGTGCCAATTCAAATCACATACCTCCATCATCTCCCCTCACAGCCCAAATTCCACTGAATTTTGTTAAAAAGTATAGAAGGAATCCCAACATAAAACCTTTTCCTCTCAAGACAGTAGCCTGAACATCAAGTTGATTTTAAAGATAAAAAACATTATACACCATGACCACAGAAGATTTATCTCAGGAATGCAAGTTTGGTTTGACATATAAAAATCAACATAATACAGCATATTAATAGGATAAAGGACAAAAACACATCTGATAAAATCCAATACCCTTTTATAATAAAAACACAACAAACCAGGAAAAAGCCAAATTTTCTCAACCCAATAGGAGGCACCTATGAAAAACCCACAGCTAACATGATACTTAGTAGTTAAAGACTAAAATTTTCCTTCTAAAGTTAAAAACAAAATCGGGATGTCTCCTCTCATTACTTCCATTCAACATTGTACTGGAGGTTTTAGATAGAAAAGTTGGGCAAGAAAATGAAATACTGGAAAAGTAGTAAAAACTATCTCTCTTTGTAGATGGCATAATCTTGTACTTAGAAAATCCTAAAGAATTCACGAATAAACTATTAGAGCTAATAGTGAGTTCAGCAAGTTTGCAGGACACAAAAATCAAGTGCATTTTTAGGTAGAAAAATTGGGCAAGAAAATGAAATATTGGAAAAGTAGTAAAAACTCTCTCTTTGTAGATGGCATAACCTTGTACTTAGAAAATCCTAAAGAATTCACAAATAAAATATTAGAGCTAATAGTTCAGCAAGTTTGCAGGATACAAAAACCAAGTGTATTTCTGCACACTAGCAATGAACAATCCAAAAAATGAAATTCACAATTTCATTTACAAGGGCATCAAAAGAGGGGTGCCGGGGTGGCTCAGTCATTGAGCGTCTGCCTTCAGTTTGTGTTGTGATCCCAGGGACCTGGGATCAGCCCCACATCAGGCTCCCTGCTCCGTGGGAAGCCTGCTTCTCCCTCTCCCACTCCCCCTGCTTGTGTTCCCTCTCTTGCTGTGTCTCTCTGTCAAATAAATAAATAAAATCTTAAAAAAAAAAAAAAACAAAAAACCAAGGGCATCAAAAGAATACTTCGGAATAAAGTTAACAAAAGACATGCAAAGTATACATCCTGAAAACCACAAAACATTGTTGAAAGAAACTAAAGATGCCCTAAATAAATGCAAAGATATCCCACATTCACTAATCATGACTTAATATTGTTAAGATGGCATTACTCCCTAAACTAATCTACAGTCAACACAATCCCTATCAAAATCCTAGCTGGTTTGGGGGCACCCGGGTGGCTCAGTCAGTTAAGTATCTGACTTCAGCTCAGATCATGATCTCAGGGTCCTGGGATCCAGCCCCATGTCGGGCTCCCTGCTCAGCGGGGAGTCTGCTTGTCCCTCTGCCCCTCCCACTGCTTGTGCTGTCTCTCTCTCAAATAAATAAATAAAATCTTTTTTTAAAAAGTCTAGCTGGTTTCATTGAAGAAATTGACAAACTCATATGAAAATACATACAGGGGCGCCTGGGTGGCTCAGTTGGTTAAGCGACTGCCTTCGGCTCAGGTCATGATCCTGGAGTCCCGGGATCGAGTCCCGCATCAGGCTCCCTGCTCGGCAGGGAGTCTGCTTCTTCCTCTGACCCTCCTCCCTCTCATGCTCTCTGTCTCTCATTCTCTCTCTCTCAAATAAATAAATAAAATCTTTAAAAAAAAAAAAAAGTACATACAGAAATTCAAAGGATCCAGACCAACCAAAATAATCTTGGGGGGGAAAAAAGTTGGAAGACTCACCTTCCCAATTTCAAAGTTTACTACAAAGCTGGAGTAATCAAGATAGTATAGCACGGCCATAACAGCATACAGATCAGCAGAATAAAACAGTCCAGAAGTAAACTCTCACATTTATATAGGACTGATTTTCAAAAAGGATGCCAAAGCAAGTCAATGGAGAGAGAAACATCTTTCAACAAATGGTGCCGGGACAACTGTATACCCACACAAAAAAGAACGAAGCTGGACCTCTACCTCATACCATATACAAAAATTAACTCAAAATGGATCAAAAAATGAAAAGTAGGAGGCAAAACTATAAATCTTAGAAGAAACCATGGGCATAAATCTTCACGACTGTGGATTAGACAGTAGTTTCTCGGCTATGACACCAAGAGCACAAGCAGTCTAAGAATGGGTAACTTCGACTGCATAGAAATTAGAATTCTGTTGCACTTCAAAGGACACAATTAAGAAAATAAAAAGCCCACAGAATGAGAAAAGGTATTTGCAAAATCATATCTGATAAGCAGCATGTAATCAGATTATAAAGAACTCTTAAAAAGAAACCCAATTAAAAAATGGCAAAAGATTTAAATAGACATTTATCTAAATGATACATGGAAATGGCTAGTAAGACATGACAAGATGTTTATTAGTCATTAGGGCAATGCAAATCAGAACTACAAGAAATACCATTTACACCTACTAGGATGGCAATGATCCAAAGGACAGAAAATAACAAATGTTGACAAGGATGAGGAGAAATTGGAACCCTTATATGTTGCCAGTGGGAATGTAAAATGGTACAGCTACTTTGGAAAACAGTTTGGCAGTTCTTCAAAAAGGTAATCAAAGAGTCATCATGTGGTGCAGCAATTTCATTCCCCGAAGAACTGAAAACATATGTCCACACAAACACTTGTACACAAATATTCATAGCAGCATGATTTCTAATAGCCAAAAAAAAAAAAAAAGGAAACTCTAATGTCCATCAACTGATGAATGGATAAAAGATGGTACCTCCATACACTGGACTATTACACAGCCTTAAGAAGAACTGAAGTACTGACCTGCTACAATAAGAACAAACCTTATGATTATACTAAGTGAAAACGGCAGACACAGAAGATCACATATTGCATGATTCCATTTGTATGAAATGACCAGTATAGGCAAATTCATAGAGACAGAAAGTATGTAAATGAGTGCTAGGGATTGCAAGAGGGAGAAACGGGGAGCAATTGCTCATAGGTATGGGGTTTCTTTTCAGAGTGATGGAAAGGATTCAATCTGGGATTACACGGTATTGATGGCTGCACAATCCTGTGAATTTACTCCACACCCTTTTAAAAGGTGAATTTTATGGTATGTGAATTACATCTCAATTTTTAAGTTTTGAACTCTAGTGCTATGTAGATTTTAAGATTATGCAAATCTTGGTTAAAAAAAAAAAATCAAGCAATTCCATTTAAAAACTTTCCATGGAACAGACATAAGCATATAAAACGACAAGTTGATAAAAGGACCAAGTTATGATGGTCCTTGAAAGTATGATTCCAAAAGCCTTTTGAGGACATTTTCCAACAAATGATCACATCATATTGCCAGGAGCTGTCACTGAAGGGTCAGAACAATATGCTCACTGAAGGAGACCTTTCCAAAATCCAAAACTGGGGAAAAAAAATCTTTAGCTTGGTCTGAGGAATCAATGGTGAACACCCTTAGCAAAGCATAAGTCAGCCCAAAAATATTTTTAACAATTCTTCATCATAAAAATGAACACTGCCAATTTATTTCTCAAATAAGCTATATGTCTCAGTATTTCAGAGCTGTTTGCAAGGTTCCAGACCCTAACGTATGACGTGATTCGAACTGAAATGCACATGGCTAGCTCCCAGCAACATGTAGCTTCCTACAAAATTATTTTAAAGAGGAAACAGGAATATGCCAGATAAAACCCACTGAGAGTAGTCTGTCAGCCAATAACAAGGCATTAGTTCAGGCTTCATAAGCAGATTGCTTTTTTTTTTTTTTTTTTAATTTTATTATGTTATGTTAGTCACCATACAATACATCTTATGCCATTTCTCTTTTGGGCTCCATCATCCAGAGGTTTCTCTCTCCTGCCCCCTTTTGAACAAAGCAAACAGTATGACATGTGCCTTGAGTCTCAGGACATTTAATTATCTCTCTTTCTGACCCAAACAGGCTGTCCGTGCATATTCCACAGTCATAGAGTGACCTTGACAACCAGCTCAATAAAAAGAGACAGTGAAATATCTACGGGGGAACCTCAAAACACACTCTTCTCTCTTCAACATTTTAAATTTCGTCACACTTTGGGCGCCTGGGTGGCTCAGTTGGTTAAGTGACTGCCTTCGGCTCAGGTCATGATCCTGGAGTCCCAGGATCGAGTCCCGTGTCGGACCCCCTGCTCGGCAGGGAGCCTGCTTCTGCCTCTGACTCTCCCCCCTCTCATGTGCTCTCTCTCATTCTCTGTCTCAAATAAATAAATACAATCTTTAAAAAAAAAAAAAAAAGGAAAAAAATTTTGGCACACTTTAGAGAGGAAATCTACCTCTCTTTTCAACTTTCCCTGCATTTATTTATTTTTTTTTTTTTAAAGATTGTATTTATTTATTTGAAACAGAGAGAATGAGAGAGACAGAGAGCACATGAGAGGGGGGAGGGTCAGAGGGAGGAGCAGACTCCCTGCAAAGCAGGGAGCCCGATGCGGGACTCGATCCCGGGACTCCAGGGTCATGACCTGAGCCGAAGGCAGTCGCTTAACCAACTGAGCCACCCAGGCGCCCCTCCCTGCATTTAATTTTTAGCTGCCAAGTGAATTCTTAGGCATAATCCACTTTGCTCTTAGATAAGTATCAAGCATAAGAGTATGAGGCTCCATCTCATGAGAACACAAAATAAAAAGATATAAAATATTTAAATAATTTCTAGCAAACACTCATCTCAGACCACACAGCTATGGTTACAAGTGCACATGATGACTTCCCGAATGAGTCAATCCTCCACGAAAAGGGCTGGTTTTGTGTAGACTGTGCCCAGGACTTGAAATGATACAAGTTTATCCTTCTTGCACAGTACCTAACAAATGGTCTTGTATCAAGAAAATGATCAATTCTTTGACCGGAAAATGAATGAGCAGGTAAGCCAACAGCACCATTTTGTCACTCTAAGCAAGTATCCCCATAAAAACAAAGCCTCCAGGGGCGCCTGGGTGGCTCAGTCATTGGGCGTCTGCCTTCAGCTCAGGTCATGATCCCTGGGGTCCTGGGATCGAGCCCTGCATCGGGCTCCCTGCTCCGCGGGAAGCCTGCTTCTCCCTCTCCCACTGCTTGTATTCCCTCTCTCACTGTCTCTCTGTCAAATAAACAAACAAAATCTTAAAAAAAAAAGTCTCCAAAATAATTTTCAAAGATTTTCTCCACATTCTAAATGTAATTGTACAATGTACAACTAAAGGAAACTACGGGCTATACCGACTGTGCCATGAGGAGTTGTATTTTTAACAAAAGGATTCATTATGTTCTATGTTTTGAATGACGAAGTTGAATGCTGAGTGCTGCTTTTCTATTAGCCTGCCGCCTCAGGGCAGCAAGGCACCGTATAAGGAGCAGAGATAAACAGGACAGGCAGGCCAATCGGGGTTCAAAGCCCAGCTCCACAACGAATTGGCTGTGGGTGAACTTGAGGAGTTCACTTTGCCTCCTTAACTCTCAGCTTTCAACTTCGTAGAACAGACATAACAATGTCTACCCTTTAGCGTGGCCATGAGGCTACAACACGACAACAAGGCTCTCATGCCCACCACAGCCTGTGGCACCGCTCACAGGAGGCTCCCAACGGAGGTTATCTTCTTCACTTACAAAACAAAGGACACTTCCTTACACATTCTGTTACAGCCAACTTTGTTCATTTTTGTTATCATTCGATGCCAGAGGTAGCGGAGCATCACAGTTAACCAGAGTTCCAGTAAAAGAGAGAGGAGATGGGAGTTTGAATCCTAGCTCCACTGCATACTGCTGAGAAGATCTGGACTGAATTCCCTAACCTCCCAAATGCAGTCTATCTTTGAAATAGGGACGAGACATTCATGTAAATTGCTTAACAAAGAGCTTGATAAACATTTAGAGATTATTGTTATGAATGATCAAGATGCTTACATGTTTTTTTTAATCTACCAAATTCCCTTAAGGTATAAATCTATTGAATCTCCATTATGGAGGAAAAAAGCGACCTTACACCAGAAACACCTGCAGACACCTGCTTTCTGCCTCCTGCAGCCAACCTTTCCAGTCAAATGAGCCAGGTCTGCCTGTGATTTGAATTATAACTGTAACAATAAGCTTGAAGAACTAAGTGTAAATTACAGTGCTAAGTCATGACAGCAATCTGAAGAGAACCTCTATCTGGCTTTGACGAGGCGCACAAGCCGTATTTAAGTGAGCAGCTGTCCACACTGGGCAAGGTCTGTGGTTAGCCCTCCTAGCAAGGCTATAGATTATGGATCTATCCCCAGTGGGAATCCCAATATAAATGCCAAAAGAAGAACCATTTAGAAATGCCCCTTTGCACCAAAGCGCACTTTGCATGGATAAACCAACTAACGTATTTTGATGAGCCATGTAACTAAGTTCACAGGAAAGCTGGACAAGACAGAAAGAATAGGATAGAATCAATTTTCTTTGGGGAATGGGCCCTACTTTGTTGCTAACTGAAAAGACAATCTAGTACACCTCACGGGTGACTGCATCATTCACACATTCAGGTGTGAGACTAGGAATAAGAACCATGGGGACAGAAGCAGCCTGACAAATGTGCACAAATATGAGGCCAAAATGCCAAAGCAGCCATTTACAGAGACAAAAGAACGTCTTCAGAAGATCCAGGTTCTTTCCTTTCCTCCATGAAACTGCATGTTTGTTTTCTCTCATCTGCCCCAAGTCCTCACCCCTTGTCCTGATACCATGCAGGACGTTTTTAGATCCTGAAAGAGAATATGTAAAAGGTGGGTGGAGAATTAAGAGGAAATGAAAACGAATTTCTCATAGAATGTCAAGACATGTGAGGTCACGCCTCCTCAACCCTCTGTGAGTTAGTTGCTCTTCCTTTTCCATCTCCACAGCACATGAGCTTCTCACCTCCTCTCATTACCATCTGTACCTGACTTCGAACTCAGGGGAGGGGGCAAGACCAGAAATGGACTCGATAAGTCAGGCCCAGCCTCGTCACCTCTCCTGGTCTCCCAGTTGCTCAAGGCCCTCCCCTTCCCCATTCCATCAGGCACATGACCGTGACCATGCCACTTTTCTGCTCAAACACAGACAGCAGCTCCCTACATCCTCCTAATACCTGTCAGAGAGCACATGCTAGGTACCAGGGACTGACAGCACACGGACTTTTCCTGCAGTACTCCCAGTGCTTGCATGACCCTGGAAGCAAGTTATTGTTCTGTCGTTATTATTATCATCATCATCATCATCCCCAATAGTATTCAAACTCCATACTTGTATTTTCAGCAGTTTGTTTTCAAACTTCTTACTGCTTTGCAGTTCTTCCCTTTTGATTCTTGCTTGTGACTTTCCAAGTAGTAGGAATGCTCTCCTACTAACTGTATACCCCCCCTTTTTCAAAGGGGATCTCAAACACACCTCTTCCACAAGGACTTCTCATACCGCTTAGCCAAAACTAGCAGTCTCTCTTATTACAGAGCTTTTTAGTACCACCCATATGGAACTTTCATTTGATTTTGTACATCTCTCTCCTCTGCTAGACTGACCATTCTTCAAGAGACTTAATATCATGACGTCAATGCCTGTGTTCAACATTAGGTGCACAACACACATTTGCTCAAGAAACATCTTATAGATCAATACTAACTTTGAGGAGAAAACCTCATCTCTTTATCATCTTATGCATCTGCTTCTCTCATTGATTAGATTTTTTAAGATTTATTTGACAGAGAGCGAGCCAGCGAGCACAAGCAGGGGGGTGGGAAGGAATGGTGGGCGGAGGGACAGGGAGAAGCGGACTCCCCACTGAGCAGGGAGCCTGATGTGGGGCTTGATCCTGGGACCCTGGGATCATGACCTGAGCCGAAGGTAGACACTTAACTGAGCCACCCAGGCACCCCTGATTAGTTCTGTCTTTTCCCTAATTTACCTTTTTCATGCATATGTAAAAACCAGTATCAAATAAGCCTCCCATGGCATTAAATTATTTTTCAAAGTACATCTAACGACGGTTATTTCATCAAGGCTCTGGTTAGTTCTACAGTAAGTGGACCTTAACAAAAGATTATAGGAGGAATCTATGTACCTACTCTATTAACTATTTCAAGTAATGAGATTATCCACATTTTTATTTAGATAAGTTTTCAGATTAGGAGTCATCAGTATTTAGCTTTATATTTTTCTCCTATCACACCGCATACCATGGAAGATGGCATTTCATATAATTCCACTGAAGATATTTTTAGCTTGGGCATAGGTCTCCAGGAAGTTTAATGGAAATTAATGACCCCAAAACCTTACATCTGTTTTGACTTGTTTCTGATTTTAATAAATGGTTTCTCACAACCTGAGATCAACTCATTTATACCCAGGCTTATATGTATATGGGAACATTTCCTAAGCTATTTCTATCAGCAGAGATGATAAAAACTGGTCAACCTTTCATAATGTGGTAATTATTATTCACCAAATAATTAAACTATAGTGTCTTCCTTAAGTCAGCAAACAGGCAGGACAAGAAAAGAATGTGTAAATACTCAGGTGAAGGAAGAGGAATACATAATTAAGGGGTTAGAAAGACTAGATCAATTCTGAATACCTTTAAGAAAGGTCTAAGCTGGCTCCAGAGGACATGCATATTTCAAAGGGAAATGAAACACGGAAAGGAGAAAAAAGTGGATGATAAATGATGGCTGACGGAAGTGAAGCAGGCAACTTTGAGGAAAACACTGAGGAGTCCCAAAAGAACCCAGATGGGAATAAGCATGAAACCCAAGAGAAAATGAAAATCCATGGAGGCTTAATTTTTTTTTAAGATTTTATTTATTTGAGAGAGAGAGAGATTGAGAGAGCGAGCGTGCACCTACTTGCAAGTGGAGGGAGAAGGAGATGCCCCGCTGAGTGCAGAGTCCAATGTGGGGGGTGGGGGTGGGGCTCCATCTCAAGACTCTGAGATCACATGACCTGAGCCAAAATCAAGTCAGATGCTTAACTGACCTGGGCCACCCAGGTGCCCCCCATGGAGGTTTAATTTTAAAAAAAAAAAAAAATCAGAAAAGTAATTGTAGATTTATTTTTGAATAGCTAAGAGTTAGAAAAGAAAGACTAAGCAGACTCAGAGGGGGGCCAGTCCAATACAACAGCTATTTACTGAGGTCCCAGCAAGGGCCAAACAGCCATGCTAAGAGCTGCTGAACCTACAAAGACAGAAAAGAAAGACAGACCCTGCCCTTCCAAAGCCCAATGAAATGACAGCAACAAAGCTAGCACATACCTAAAAACCACGATAGATGGCAGATTGAGATGACTGTCAGGAGAGAAGCACCTAGAGGTAAGGAGGGAAAGGAGAAAGCTCCCTAATGACGGAAAGATCTCATGAGCACATTTGAGCATGCACGTTATTCTCATTCATGGAGAAACGAGAGTTACATGAACACCCCACGCTGCCTTGTATTAAAAAGCAGGAAGAAGACTTTCTCATTTTAATGTGGTTGGGCTGGGAAGGAAGAATGTGGAAATAAAGGACCAGAACAAGCAATACCCGTGCTACAGTGTTAAGTATAAGGAAGTATCCTTCAAACACTGGTGAATACGAGCAGCCACGGAAAGATGTTCTAGGCGGCATTTCAGGGCAGAGAGCATTTGTCAGGTGCTGTGCCACTGAATCTCCAGAATAAATTTTATTCAACATCTTAGCACAAAAGTGTGAAAATAATACTTGAAAAACAACTCAGCTCTTGGTACATTTCCCATTGGATTATGCATCAGCTGACTTTTCCCCTTTTTCTCTTGACCTAAACTGTAAGGAGGATTTTTTTTTCCTTGCAGACTTAACAAAATGGGGTCAACTCAAGCAAGCATCAGTAAAAAACAACAACAAAAATAAAAAACATGGTGAGTAACACATCCCAAGGGCCTTCCCTCAAGGAGCTTACAGTAGCTACAATTCAGAGGTCGTCTGAAGGCCATTCTTAGATTCTCAAGTACAACACTTGAAAACTCTGATAACATCCCTTAGAGCTGAGGTCAGCCAGCCCTGGGCTGAATCCAGCCTACCGCCTGTTGTTGTATGGCCCAGACACAAAGAAGGAGTTTTACATTTTTAAACCGTTGAAAAGGAAGTTCTTTCAATATACTTTATGACACATGAAATTATGAAATTATCTAAAATTCAAATTTTAGCGTCCATAAATAAAGTTTGATTGGAACACAGCCACATCCATTTGTTTACATCTTGCCTATGGTTTCTTTGGCACCATAATAGCAGAATGAGTAGTTATGACAGAGACCTATTGGCCCAGAAACCCAGCCTAAATATTTACCATCTAGTTTTTTACAGAAAAAGTTGGCTGACTCTGGCTTTAGAGCGTGCCAGGATTCCCCAACACAAATGTTTAACATGTATTTCCTCTGCTATGTTTCAAAAAGATGAGACAAGAAAGCTGTGTAGTTTTATCATTACAGAACAGGCTCTGTAGTCAGAAAGACAGGGCTCCAGGCCTGGCCTCTCAGTCACCAGCCGTGTCATCCGCCTAGTGACTTAACTCATCACAGCCTCAGTTTCCTTTCCTGTCCAGGAGAGTACTATCAATCCACACCAACCCATGAGCAGTGTAGGTTTACCAGAAGCTGGACAGGCTGGTGAGTTCTTGGCCTTGCCTTCTTAGCTCACATGCAAGCCTTTCTTCTTCCATGGGCACATTTCTGACATGTTTGTGTTTTCACAACACAAAAGGCATTGGTCATATGATAGCACAAAAGACAAATCCCGAACCACAAATCCCGTTTTCCTGGTATCAGTCATTCTTAATGCCGTTCAAATCACAGATCACTTTGAATACAATCATGTATTCATTCGCTCAGCAAATAATTTAGCTCTCATGCTGTGCCAGACACATTGCAGACGGCAGCAACAGGGCACTAAACAACAATATCCTGGGGGGGGAAACCGCTAATGGAAATGTGTACCCTTATATATACATATACATATATACGTATATCTCATATATATCAAACATATTTTTAAATCTATATGGGGGGCAGACCCAATGGACTGGATGTGGAGGGTAAGGAAATGCAAGACATCAAAAGCAAGTAGTAAACTTTTCGCTTGAGCAACTGGTGCCATTTCCATGGGAGAAGCAGCTATGGAGAAGAAATCCAGAGTCTTAGACACTTAGACATCCTAGTGAGAATGTTAAATAGGTATTTATATATCAGAGTCTGAATCTTGCAGACAAATCATGGCTACAGGTATGGATTTGGGAGTCCTCTGTATTTAGGATTTAAATCCATGGGACCAGATGAAATTATCTAAATATTTAGGTAAGAAAGGGAGGTATCCAGAAGAGCATCCTCCAACACTGAGAGGTCAAGGAGAAGAGGAAGACCAAGAGCCCAAGTGTAAGAGAAATCACAGCCAGAGGAGGAGGCAAGAGATCATGCTTTGCAGTTCACTTAGGCACCTAAGCGACTTTCAGTAGCTAAAGAATAGGACAAAAGCACTATCTGAACCAGGAACAGTTTGTTCTTACTCTTTTATTTCTTCCAATATTCCTCTACCCAGGACCAGCACCTACCATGCCCTCAGAAGGCCAGTACTGGGGAGCAGGGGTTGTGGTGGGGGGAGCAAAAAGCAAGTGCTGAGTGACAGCTAAGGTCCCTCCACTCATGGAGCTCACATATGGGTAGATGAAGACACAACAAACAAGAAAAAATAAACAAATACACAAGAAATTCTCAAATGGGATTACTGCTTTAAAAAATAAATAAATAAACCAGAGTCAGAAGCAGAGAGGTTTCTCTAAATTGGATGCTCTGGGGAAGACTCTGAGACCTGAATGACAAGAGGGAGCAGCCACAGGAAGAGCAGAGGAAGAGGGTTCCATTTATGCTTTTAGCATCTCATTTCCAACATTAAGCTTAAAGCCACTGGAAAATTATCCAGACTTTGCAGTTTAGCAGCAATATTTCTAACAGCAGGAAAATAAATATGAACTCCTGGGATTGCCTATAAAAAAGAATCAGTCATTACTTCTTTTATGAGGTTTTCAATGACCGAGAGAGTAAGGAGCAGGGAAAAGTAACAACAGTTTGTACTTTTACTGCTGGTGTCCAAGAACTACATCATCTGCCCTAGGTATCTATCCCTAGAGTAAGACTATGTTCCTAAATTATCAGTCATGAGTTACTAAGATCATAAGCAGAGAAGAGTTTATTTAGTTCAGTTAGTCTAAGTAATTGGGCAAATTTCATCCAGCCTCAAGAAAATGTTTGAAACAAAGAAAATGAAACTAAGCATGAGCTACAGGGAGTGGAAGGCTGGATATGTTGGGCTCAATATTGCCTAATACCTGGCTAAATTTCTCTGGCTGATTCTGAAAATGACACTGTCCAGTATTAAGAAAAAATTGGCCCAGCAATACTTTCTCAAGCATAATTTTATGGACAACACTAAGATCTGTATCGACCTCACCAAAATTCTGACAATTAAGAAACAAATTTTCCTAGTACAGTATCAGAGTCCAAATTCAGGTACATCTTGCTAGTTGTAAAGCAAAGTGAGCTCAAGGTGAAAGTCCTATCGATTGCCTGGTGAAAACCCATTTGCTGAGATTGATTCATCTCTGCCTTAGAAACAACACAAAGACCATGTAGGCATTTTAAGCCAAATTTGTCCCATATACTGTTTTGAAAAATTGATCACATTTTCATGTTTCATTTAGAAGAAAAATCTAGACTTATAGATTTGGCTGTTTATAACGGTGCTTCAACTTGATTCTTCTATCTTTAAAAACAAAACACAAACAAGTTTATGGTCACTTGGAGCAAAAATCAGAGGTCTATGATAGCAAATGTGCTGCTCCTTTTCCTCGCTCTTACTTTTTCCCTCCTCTTCTCTACACTCCGGGCTTCCGACCAATACCCAAGTTTTTACAAAACTTTGCAAAACTAAGGTCTAAAGATGACTGGCAATCAGTGACCCATCGTGTTTGCCATGATTACTGGCTACGATGTTAATAATCTTACCTGAAAAATAAAATGTTTCCAGTTTTTCTATTAAAAAACTAGAGAAAACATTACACACGCTCAAAAAACTCACCCAATCAAAAGGAAGAAATAAGACAGTTGCAAAATAGTACAGATATTCACAGACATGAGTCTGTGTCTTGATTAGGTAGGATTAAGCTCCTTATAAGCAAATACTGGAACACACACACACACAGGATATAAAATGGACAAATGACACTTTGGATACATCCAAAATCTCAAAAAATTCCCAGAGGGGATGGGGGATAGGTCCTAATTCTGCTGGTAAAAGTCCATGTCACAGCAATCCTGGTCTATGGTGGGAAAATCCTGTCCTTGGCTTGATTTTACATAACAAAGAGACTCTTAACCAGGCAGAAGTTTAGGGTCTTCAGAAGCCTTGCAATCATCCCAGGTACCCCGTCCCTTTATTTCAGCTGTGCAACCGCAAAGCCTTCATGTGGAAGTTCATTATTTAAGCATATTACTATCCAATGAATACAGTTTAGAAGGTACATAAAAACTTCTCCCAACTTAATTTCGCATCTTAATAAGGTCAAGTGGAGTACAAGTAAAGAAATAGGAGGAGGGGGCGCCTGGGTGGCTCAGTTGGTTAAGCGACTGCCATCGGCTCAGGTCATGATCCTGGAGTCCCTGGATCGAGTCCCTGGATCGAGTCCCTGGATCGAGTCCCGCATCGGGCTCCCTGCTCGGTGGGGGGTCTGCTTCTCCCTTTGACCCTCCTCCCTCTCATGCTCTCTGTCTCTCATTCTCTCTGTCTCAAATAAATAAATAAAATCTTAAAAAAAAAAAGAAATAGGAGGAAAAAGGTAATGTGTAGGCTTTTATGTTCTTGCCTTTTAATGCTGAATATTAATAATAAAAGCAAATGTATTATTGTATACTTACTGCGTGCCAAATAGTGTGCTGTCTTATTTAATTCTGAGAACAACCTTATATGACATGTACTATTATTATTCTCAGCTTATGGGGAAGGAAACTAGGACACAGAGATGTTAAGAATTGTGTTCATATCACAGAGCTTGTAAGTAGCAGAGTCAGAAAGCAATATTGGACTGGCTAGCTTCACAAAGGAAGTTCTTAATTACACAGTTACTGCTTGATGCTCAATGGGGGAACTTTAGTCCTCAGCTCTGCTCTGTGCCACATCCTTGGAAAAAAAGCATCTCAATCCCTCAGCAATTCAGTCATTTCCAGGATTCTGAAATAGCAAAGCTCTGTGTGCACAACACTGAGTCCTTCACAGTTCTTAAAATCAAGGTAAGCACATTTTGAAAGGGGCCATCAGACCAGCAACAAGCCTCATTAAGCCCACAGGATGCGGATGGGAGGGCGGTTCTGAAAAAGGCCTCCAGGGCCCTTGTACTCACACAGGGGACGGTGGTTAGACCTCTGTCTATAATGACTAGGCTGGGCAAATCTTCAAACCAGGAACCCGAGTCTCAGCCAGAGTAGGCTACACAGCTCAAATGGACAAAAACCAATTCCTGCTTAAAACATTTCTTAGAAGACAAATGCAAAAACAAAACAAAACAAAAAAACCCGATACCATGGTCCATTTTCTTGTCCCTCCAGGCTATTTTTCCACAAATAATGAAATCATTTTAATAAAAAAAATGAATAATAAAACCCTGGATTATTTTTAAAATCTGAAAACATTATATCTTCCCTTCTGTTGCCAAGCAACACACTTTTGCTATGATACAATTTGAGACCTTGATTAACATTCTCAGTTGTATAGAAAGGATATAGAAACAGGATATCTTGATTACAGAATGAAGTTTTTAAAAAAAAAATAAATGAAAGGAGAAAGAACTAGGAATCATATTAAATCATTTGATTTTTATACTGGAAACAGTAAGCCATGGATTCTTCAATTTCTGAAAACTCAGTGTGCAGAATAATAAAGAAGAATTCTATGCAGCTACTCAAATTGCTGCAGCCATGTAAAAACATAGCAAAGTCACTCTTCCCACATTAGCTGTAATCATGCACTGTCAGTTCCTGAATGGTTTTCATTAGCTTTTGCACCTTTTAGTGTTAGAATTTGCCTGTTGAAATTATTCAGGATGCATCCTTGCAAGTACTCATATAACAAAGAAAAAACCACCAATATTTGGGTACAAAACTCCAAAGCTACAGACCCAGTCCATGTTAACAGCCTTCTACTTGAGCTATGAAGTCAGATATCAAAACTGTGGGCAGAAATTTTAGAGAGATTTTAAAGGTGTGACTACCATGGTTGGGTGACTTCATTAAACCTATAAAGCCAGTGGGGAGAGTGGGAGGACTAAGGAATGGTAACATTTGGGAGATACAATGAAGATACAACAGTTCGACAAAACAGAAGAAAGAAAGGAAACTTGCAACAGCAAAGCTAACACCAAATGTAATGTAACAATATGCACTGAGGTTAAAAAGATCAAATTGGGAAAGTATGATTTTATGAGCAAAAGATCTTGGACTTTTAGCTGAATGGAGGTTCAATATACGCTATAATACAGTTGTTTAAAAAGCATTTTTAAAATGAGTGAATGCTAAGCTCTGGGCACTGTGCTAAGTGCTTTAGATGCCCCCAGTTCTATGTGATGGCATCCTTTCTCACATCCATTCAATACACATTTAATGAGCACACACTATGGTCTATAGGCACCGTTCTAAGAACTGGGTAACTGATGGTAAGCAAAGCAAAACAAATACAGTTCCTGCCCTCATGAAATCCACAGGCTAGAGGAGCTCCTTTATTTTATGGATGAGGAAATTAGGCACATTCAAATAACTTCCCCACAAAGCTAGTAAGTAGCAGGCCTGGAGGAAGACACTCCAGTGTCTTTGATTCCAGAGCCTACAGTCTTAACCACATTACATATGTCCTGACTTGGCAGGTAATAATTCCATTGTACCTTGCAATGATACCACACCTGGAAAATTATCTTCAGTTCTCTGTGATGCATTTTAAGAGGGGCCTTGAGTTCCTCTCGATACATTCCATTTTGTCAATCAGGATAATGAAATATCTAGAAAATGTATCAGGAATACTCTCTAGGTTGTATAACCAGGAAGGATTTAGCTGGAGATATGATAAACATCTTTACCTAATAGAAGGATTTTTACTTTGAAAAATTATGCTTAAAGTCTTAAGCATAAACCAAAGAGGACATAATGGGGGGTGGGGGGAATGACAGCAAGGGGGCAGATTTCAGTCCAACAAAAATAACTTTCTGACAGAAAATATGACCAAAATTGATTATTGGTGGCTTTAAAACAAAATAAAGTCCCATGAACTAAAATTCTTCAAGGGAAGAATGGCCAATAAACCACTGGTGGTGATGTGGAGGGTATGTGTTAACTGAAGGTTGGATCAAATGGCTTCTAAAAATCCACCCACTTTAATATCCCAGCATTCTAAAGGAGATTCATATACTTTGTTTTCTGACACACACACAATTCAGGTAGCTGGATATATTTCTGTATATAGAAGGAAAAAAGCTCTACTTTTCTCTTTTCTTTTTAAATCATGTTGATTATATCAAGGAGAAAAGCTCAATTAAGTATCAAGTTATCTTTAACAACTCCCTCTAACACTTGCTGAAAATACCAAAACAACAAAATAACAAGAAATGGCAGGAAGGGGCTGAAGCCAACCCAGGAATTGAGGATCTGAGTTGTAGAATATAAATGACTATTAAGAACAAATTCTCTACCAGCAAATCTAAAAGGCTTCAAATTCTGACAATATGCAACCCTATCAAGTCCACTGAGCATAAGTGTACATTTTAGTCTATGTGAACTGTACTCCCTGGAGTTATTCAATGCACAATTTGCGAGGCCATATGGCCCAACCCTGCTTATCCTTTTTAAGCCAAGAGAACATGACTGACCCTCTCCCAGTTAGACACACTGAGTTCCATTTCTACTGATGCCCAAGGCTTCATAAGCTCAATTTTTCTTTCACCACCACCTCATGACAGCTGATGGTACATCATTACAAGACTGCCTAACACAGTGATCAAATTGATTTTGATCTCACTGGCCCACTGCTCTGAGTATATATCCTAAGCAAGATCTTTGTCTGGTTATGACAAAAACCCAAAACCAAAAGCTATTTTTTAAAGATTTATTTATTTATTTATGAGAGAAAGAGAACACAAGTGGGAAAAGAAGTGAGGGGGAGGGGAAAGAATCTCAAGCAGATTCCCTGCTGAGCATAGAGACCCATGGACATGGGGCTCAAACCCTTGACTCTGAGATTATGACCTGAGCCATAACCAAGAGTTGGTTGCCGAACCGAATGAGGCACCCAGATGCCCCCAAATCTCACTATTAATAAAAGCAATAATATTTTCTTTTAAAAAGCTCTATTTTAACTTTTTTTTTTTTTTTTATAAACGAGCTACAAAAGATACATTTTTTATTTTTTCATCCTCTCAACTTGCAGTTAAGGTTCTGGTAATGGAAAATTGCTTGAGATTTCCCATGCATACAGTGTTATTTATCTCTCAGCCTTTTTGTCATTCTAGAGGATCAGCTGCTGAGATCAGAGGGGGTACAGCTGCTGGGAAGGAGACTTAACTATGGTGATGAAAGTCTGAAACAGTTACAGAGGGCCACGATAAAGGATGTTAACCGAGTCCAATAAAATAGATTCTTTAAAAAAAAAAATGCCTAATTTGTTAATTATGTGATCTACTATACAGAAAATTCTAAGGAATCCACTAAAAACTATCAGAATAAATGAATTCAGCAAGATTGCAAGACAAGATTAATATACAGAAGTCAATTCTATTTCTACATACTAGCAATGAACAATCCAAAAATGAAATTAACAATTCCATTTATAAGGGCATCAAAAACACATGAATAAATTCAACAATGTAAGTATAAGACTTGTACATTGAAAACTGCAAAACATTATTGAAAGAAATTAAAAAAGATCTAAATAAATGGGAAGACATCCCATGTTAATGAATCAGAAGCCATATTGTTATGCTGGCGATATGCCCCAAATAGATCTACAAATTCAATGTAAACCCGGTCATAACTTCAGCTGCCTCTTTTGAAGAAACTGACAAGCAGATACTAAAACACAGATGGAAGTTTAAGGGACCCAGAATAGCCAAAATACTCTTGGGGGGGAAAAAATTGAACAAAGTTGGAAGATTCACATTTCCCAATTTCAAAACTTACTATACAGTTAAAGTAATTAAAACAGGTGGCACTGGCTTAAGGACAGACATATAGACATTTCTCCAAAGTATACATACAAATTGTCACTAAACATGAAAAGTGTTCAATATCGTAAGTTATCAAAGAAATAAAAACCAAAACCACAATGAGATTCTTCATACCCATTAGGACAGTTATGAAAAAAAAAAAAAAAAAAGTAGACATCAACAAGTGTTGACAAGGATGTGGAGAACTGGAACCCTCACACACTGTTAGAGGGAATGTAAAAATGGTGCATCCCCTCTGGAAAACAGCCAACAGTTCCTCAAAACGTTCAACATATATAGGTGCCATATGACCTCACAATTCTACTCCTAGGTATTTATACAAGAACTGTGAAAACGTATGTCTACACACAGTTTACATACATGTTCATAGAAGCGTTATTTCTAAGAGGTAAGATATGGAAACCCAAATATTCATCAATTGAGGAACAGGTTTAAAAAATGTGGTATATGCATCCAGTGATTATTGTATTATTCAGCAATAAAAACGAATGAGGTACTGATACATGCTAGAAGATGGATGAACCTTGAAAACATTATCTTAAAATGAAAGCAACCAGTCACAAATGACCATTCATTATATGGTTCCATTTATATGAAATCCACAATAAGCAAATCTATAAATACAGAAAGTAGATTAGTTATTTCTTCAAGGTTATGGGGAAAATGGGGATCAACTACTAATGGAATTAAAAGAGGATTCTTTTGGGGGCAGTGGAAATGTTCTAAAATTGTTTGCAGTCATGATGGTGCAAGTGTGAATATACTAAAAACCAATGATACATATACATACATATATTTTTTTTTAATGGGTGAATGTTATATGTGAATTATATCTTAAAGATATGAAAGAGTGAGAAGAAAAGTACCAGGGGGAATGAAGGAAGGGAAGAGAGCAAAGACAATAAGCACCACCAGAGAGCTGAAGTGAATTCTAGAGGATTTATTTAGGGGAATGGGAAGACCCCTGCCATCATGTCTTTCTTAAATCTGACACAGCCATTCCAGATATTTCAGTGACCAGCCTTTGGGGCAGCAACAGTGTCCCTATAACTCCATAGTAAGGAGCACTTTCAGCTGACTGCATACAGAAGTAAATTCCCCTTTAGACTTCTGATTTAGGCTACTGGCTAGGAATATCAGATTGCAATTGTGGGTTAGGATGGTCAGGTATTTTTTCCCTCTTTGATGTAAGTAGCGATCCTTTAAAATGGTGATTATTGTATCAAAGATGGAAGCAATGATTCCAACCTATATTTTCAGAGGATGAGATGGAGACTTAACTATTGAGGGTCATTCATTTTTCAGGGCTCTGTAGAGTAGTGCTTAACAAACTATGGCCCATGGGCCAAATTCAACCTATTGCCTGTGCTTGAAAATAAGTTTTGTTGGAACAGACATGCCCGTTCGTTTACATGTTGTCTCTCATTGCTTTTGTGCATAGTTCAATAGTTGCGACACAGACCCTTGGCCTGCAAAGTCTAAACCATTGACTCTCTGGCCCTCTATGGAAAAAATTTGCTAATGGTGGCTCTAGAACAATAGGATTAATTCAACTTTTTAACAAAGGATTTGCATATGCAAATCAACACTCTCCTCTTCAAAGCATCCACTTAATTAGATGGTTTATGTTTATTTCAGTGATGCTACTGTTGCTCAAGGCTTTTTTTGAAACTCCCCTTTGGGCTGTCTTTAAGACCTGAAATGTATGCTTTTTAATATTCTAGCAATGGAAAATCTTGGCACTTATAATAGGTAGCTATTTGGAACCAAGATGGCAAATCAAGATGGGTTAAGCTATCATTGGTTTAAAATCAGGGTTAACTCGGGGCCCCTGGGTGGCTCAGTCGGTTAAGTGGCTGCCTTCGGCTCGGGTCATGATCCCAGAGTTCTGGGATCAAGCCCCGCATCGGGCTCCCTGCTCAGCGGGAAGCCTGCTTCTCCCTCTCCCACTGCCCCTGCTTGTGTTCCCTCTCTCGCTGTCTCTGTCAAATAAAAAAAATAAAAAATAAAAATTCTAAGTGCAAGGGCCAACTTTAAAAAAATAAAATAAAATAAATAAAATCAGGGTTAACTCTGAAACAAGTCAACTGGCATTCCCATGTAGCATGTAAATTGCCTTCAAAAGCAATTTCAAATGGGTTCCAAAACTGATTTTTGAATAGAAACAGAATCTTTGGAATAATTGTTGAACCTCCTACTGCCATTATTTTGAAAAATAAGCTGATTTGGATGTATAAATTCTGGTATATTGGTTAAACCGGTCTCTTTACTTCCCAGTCACATCTCATACTGGCAACTTAGGATACATTTATTATCAACGGGTGGGAAAATGTGTCTGATGTGCCCCCTGAATATTATGTGCCAGGAAAACAGATTTACAAAGACATTAACTCTCCATGGTTCAATTATCCTTGATGGGCTCCCTAATAGCTGGAGGGCCTGTGCATCTTCTTCCCTGACTGGGTCCAGAAATTCATTCTTCTATAAAAGAGAAATGTTCCAGTTCAGTGGTTCTCACAGGGAATACTCTTCTGTGCATGACAGCAGATAAAAAAAGAGGGTCCCTGCACTTCAGATGCTTTCCAAGTCTTTTGCCTAAGGTACACCATAACAAGGGTTATTTCATTAATTTCGCTTTTAAATGGGGATCGCTTTTAAAAGGACAAATAGAGGGGTGCCTGGGTGGCTCAGTCATTAAGCATCTGCCTTTGGCTCAGGTCATGATCCCGGGGTCCTGAGATCGAGCCCCTCATCGGGCTCCCTGCTCATCAGGAAGCCTGCTTCTCCCTCTCTCACTCCCCTGGCTTGTGTTCCTTTTCTCACTTTGTCTCTGTCAAATAAGTAAATAAAATCTTAAAAAAAAAAAAAAAAAAAAAGACAAATATAGGCCAAGTTCTTTTCTCAGAATTTATACTGTAATGTTCACAAAAGCCAATGCAAAATGCATCACCCAGATTTTCTGGTTTTGCAGTCTTTAAAGTGTAGTGAAAAATCAATACTTAAACCTTTAAAGAGTCAGAAATCTATAACCTAGAAAAATCTTTAATTTTTATAATTCTGTTTCTAAATAGTTTACCATTTTCTTGCCCATCTATAATTTGACAATTTTCTTAGACAACTTGCCTTTACTGAATCTTTCCATAGCATTTGATTCCTTTTCAGAGAAAAATAACTCTCATTTACAGTTCTAGTTCAACAGTCTGTGCAGTATTTCATTAAATTGCAAGATTTCAATAATAACAAGTGCAATGGACATACACACGTTTGGGAATACACGCAGCTAACTCCCAGTAAGCAAACAATTCAATTATTTGGGAGAAATACACAAGCTTACCACGGAGTATCCTTCTAGCTGCAAATGCCAAGGGCATCAATATGTTTTATAGCAAAAATGGAAAGCTTCAGGCCATTAAGTTGGGTGAGTGGCAGCCGGTTGAGTAAATATCTACTACCTCATAAGTGCATACGTGGTACACAACCCCGTGATAGGACATAAATGCCTTGGCAGCTGCAAGTTTCAAATGCCCAGAGAAACCTTGCATGCAGGCTGATTCTATTCTTGAGTGGCCATCTAGAAGTCCATCTAAGACTTCTCTACGAAATGATCTGTGGCTCATCTCTTATTCATAAGCAAGGGCCGGTTATTAGTGTACCAGGAAATGGAGTCAGGAAAGCAAAGAACCACAGAAAACATCTAGAGAATGAGGACCTTAAATGGAGAGGTTTTCACAGAATGCAAATTTGTCTGGAAAAAAGAGGATATGCATCTCTGGCAAATCGCACTGTTAGAAGATAGAGGAGGGTCAGTAACGTATCCTTCAGACTGAGAAGGCACTGTGAGACTGAAAAACGAAGCAGGCCATTCCGTACTATTTACGTGTGGTTTTTTTCAGGGTAACTTACTGAGGGAAGCATCAGGCAGACAAAAGATCCAGTACTATGTAGCTGTTCTCCAGCCCATATGTGAACTTTAATCCACAGTGAGGGGCAGTGTGGCGAGGTCAAAGGGTAGTTATCTAACATGACACCTTTTGTGCCCCACTTTAGGGAAGACCAGAACAAGCCTTCCAGTCAGGGCTTACATTAAGCTCCAGGGTCCTGGAACAGGTAGCCTTGAGGGAGGTCATCGAATGGGCAGGAACATGATGGAGGGCCAAAGATGGAGTCAGTTTTGTCAGCACTCCTACACCCAGATGCTTTAAATCTTTAGAATTAACCTCAGTGAAGTCCTCCTTCTCCCCCACATGATCCAATCCAGTGGGCCAAATGTCAGGAGGGGACAAAAGGGTGGCAGTGGCTTTGGTGGGAATGGAGAAGTCATCTAAGAACCAAGAGACCCTAATCCTTGGCCTCCTGCATATTGCTTTCCTTCTAGTCTCATGGAAAAAGTTATTACAAGCTATTTTTGGTAGCCGGGAGACAAGTTACCAATGGAGAACAACTTTTATTGCTATTTTGTTAGATAAAGCCAGTCTTACTTAGCTTTTAGACAATCCATTTGCGGTTTGTCCTATCATTGAGCACACTGACATTTCTGTAAAGTGATCTTCCGGAATGCCACTCAGCTACTAAGAAAAAATGATGAAGTACAGCTGCCTTCTCAGAAATGTCTGACTTGCTAAACTGTCTGCAATGAGAGGAATATTAAATGATGGAGTTTCTGGAAAACAAAGCACCACACCATGTGGTTTTGTTGTCTGAGCTTATTCTTTGAAATCACATTTATCTTTCTTCCGAGTCATTATGAAAAGGTAAGCTGTTTGCAGAAGCTCAGTGATAGCTAACGGACTCGCTCTAAATAATCACATCTTATTCTCCGTTATGTGTGTGTTTTATGTCCTTAGATCATACAAGCTTGGCTTCATTAAAAGGAAAAAAAAAGTCTAAAATGTGTATTCAGCACATGGAGGTTACTTGATTTACCAGCCTTTTAAGTGAAGAATATAATGATGAGCAATGGAGTTTAAGATTAAATAGGAAAATGGAATTAAAAGGGATTATAGAAGGGAATATTTGTATCTACATTGACAAATATTCACGTTCAAGAAAGGATCTTCTAAGAACATGGTATCTCAGAATTCCCTGAATGCGTCTTGACTTCAGAACACCATGCTTTCATATGTACGGTCTGCTACACTCTTATGGCCCTTCTTCCATATCTCGCAAATCCCAGCATCTTTAACCCTTTGGAATTAACTTCAAGGAAGCTCTCTTTCTTCCCCCACACAATCCTTGCTCCCATGGATCACAGTAGTTTTGTTACAGTTATCACACTGTACTGATACGGTTTCTGTCACTCCTGCTGTATTTCAGTCCCATGAAGAGAAGGACAAATTCTGGGTCTAAGTTTTATCTACCCCAGGATCGAGCATTAAGCCTGCTCTATAATGGATATGGGGAAAATATTTACTAAATGGATGAAACAGAAAAAGGAAAAGAAAAAAGGTGGCTAACACAAGGTCAAAAGTCAAGTGAACATGCTGTTCAAGTGGCCCAGAAGCATATGATGCTTCATTTGACACACAAAGACCTCGGAGCACGGAAGAGGGGTTAACAGCCAGGCACGAGGCGAAAGGCTGAGGAGTGGGTCTTGAGAAACAGGAGGGACGAGGGCATTCCAGACAAAGAGAAGCAGCAAACACACACAACATACCAAACCGTCAGAAGGGCGAGGAGAAGGCAGAATCTGTGTTCAACTTCACAAGCACTTTGTTATTGCAGCAGGATGAAGCAGGGGATGGTCACCAAGTAAGGCTAGACACTTTAAAATGGGGGCATTTTTAAAAAGATTTTATTTATTTATTTATTAGAGAGAGGAGAGAACACAAGCAGGGGGAGTGAGAGAGAGAGAGAAGCAGGCTTCCCGCTGAGCAAGGAGCCTGATTCAGGGCTCGATCCCTGGACGCTGGGATCATGACCTGAGCCGAAGGCAGATGCTTAACCGACTGAGCCACCCAGGTACCCCCAAATGGGTGCATTTTATTGTATGTAAATGATACCTCAAGACAGATGTTAAAATACAAGATCAGATCATCTTTTTTACTGAGCCAAGAGTCTCCACTAACATTCTTTCTTCCTATTTCTGGCAGATATCCACCCCCCCCCAATGATTCCACAGAGATCCCTGAGAGAGGAATCTGTTACTCATCTTTGTTATTCAGCTTTACCTCTCAGAACATCTAACAAGGCCTGGCACACAGTAGGACTCTATAGCACTGCTTTTAGCAGTGGACCTCACGGCCACGTATCTGCGTGCGCACAGAGAGTCAGTGTGAAAGCAAACAACAGCCTCCACAAAATTCAGCAGACGCCTGCGTGACTACCAACCTCCTTCGTAAATTGATGCTCATCACCGGCCTTGTTAATACACTAAGAAATAATGGCGGGGCTTGGGGAATTCAGAGCTTGATTTCAGGAGACAACCTCTCATAGACCCAACACATAAATGAGAACCAGCATGCCCTTGCGGAGAAAAGGATTTTCTCACCTCAGTGACAACATTTAGATCTACCTTCCCTCCTCCTCGTGCCTCTGCTGCTCCCTACAGCTCCTAAGAAGTGACTTGAATGATTCAAGAAGTCAAATACAATTTCTGAAAAGTTTCACATTAAAAACCTCTGGGCACGAGGCAACTTGCCAAGCTTCTTCCACAAGTCAGTGTGGCAGGAAAGAAGGTGGGGACCGCGCTGGACAAAAGGAACTCAAGGGCTATGGCAGCTGGATACCAACAGAAGGTGACACAACCCCGACTGGACAAAGCAGCTCCCAAGGATATCTGAGACAACTGTTGATTTTGAATGTGAACCAGGTCATATGTTAAGCGGCAAATTTATTAACCTCAAAAGCTGGTGATTATTAACTGGGGAAAAAATTACAAAATGACACTTCAAGTATGATTTTTGGGGGGCTAAAAAACAGGTACACAGAAGTGCATGTGAAAAAAACGTATGGTGTTAACAGTAATCCCTAGTGGCAGGAAGTTGGGTTTTCATTTTCTTGCAAAATTTTCTGCAATGTCTACCTATTGCTATTGTAATAAAAAGGCTCTTAATTTTAAGAAAGTAGAGAATGACTTAGTGCTTCTTTAACAAGTAAATCTTAGACTAAATATTTTAGATTACTATACTAAGACTAGAGTTCCCATTTTCAAGTTGTTTTTTAAACTTTTCTTTCTCACAAATAGAAAATATTCAGTGCTATATCCACAGTCGTAACCTATGATGTATCTGCTGAAATTACTTAAAAGCATTTTGACTGAGGAAAATTTTACGTTGAAGTTTTTTTATTTTTTGTTGCTTTTGTTTTGGTTTCTGAGCAAGATTTTTCACACAAGATGTTGTATCAGACAAGATGCCATATGTCCCCCAAACCTCAGCAGGAATAACTCGGAGTCTGTAAAACAAATTTAATGATGCTTTTCCATAAATTGACTTCCCTATGATCCTTAAAATATGCACATATTTTAAGAAACCAATAGTGAGGCAAGCCTAATTAAGAAAGAGATAATTATGACTAACAAAAAACATTGGCAAATCACGTTCAGAGATGTATATTAGGATGTTTGCCATGATTTTCATGTACAATATAATAACTGTACATTGTATGCTTTAATCCTTGGATAATTAAGATACACTACATTAGGCTTTTAGAAAGAACATCATTGTTTTGAACATTTTGCTTTTACTCCATAGAGAAAAATCTTTTTTCCTTCCATTCTTGATGTTTATGACTTTGGGAAGAAAACACTTTACAAATCTTTATATGGCATCATCACATGTGGATAAAAAAGTGAAATAATTATCCACTTATTTTAGCTTTTAACACGAACATTCACATATTTTTAGAGCATTAAAAAAAAAAAAAAAGTCATGACCTCTCACTGAAAATGGCTAAGCAAAGGAATTCAACTGCTTCAAAACAACCAAAAAATTAAACACTGAAGAAATTTCTTTGGAACAAGAACACCGTGGCAACTTCAAAAGGCAAAATACAAAGCATTTAAGCAATGGAGGGTAGTTACATACCTCCTGCTATGTTAGTGGAAGTGGGTTTCCCTAAAAGCTCAAGTCAGACGAGGACTCCAGAAGAGGCCCATCCAAGCATTAGGACAACTAGATGGAGAGGTGTAAGTCTGCAGGGGCTGGTTAGAGGGAATATATCTGGAGGCAAGTAAGTTGCAGAAGACGCCACAGAATGTCACGGGACATACAGCTCACACAAACCCTCTTTATACCTGCCCCGGTGTTACCTGTGACCTACACTTAGAGGAGGGAGCCCACCAGCAGGAAAGCAGGAGAGGTGACAGTCTCTAACTTAAGTGTCTTTGCTGTGAATCCCATCACCTGATCAAGCCTAACATCTAAGGGAGGACAAACCCTCGCAGCAAAGACAGTAACCTATTTGGTGAGAGGACTTTTGAAACAAAAATCAAAATGTAAATTTCAGATTAGCCCACTTCACATTCCTCTTGCCCCATAAGCAAAAATGAAGAACATAAGAAAAACCCACAATGAAACAGGATTTTCTCAAATAGTTCCCCCTATCTGCTGAGAAATTTTAGATAAAAGAGCTCAGAAACAGACAAGTTCAAAAATGTGTGCGTGCACACGTGTGTGTGTGCATGTGTGTGTGCGTGTGTGTGTGGCTGGCAGAGATCAGATAAAAAAAGAGAAATGAAAATATTACTGAGATGAAAACATTAGGAAGAAATAGGTGAAATAGATACAGCTAAAAATCACAATCAAAAATAAGGTGGACAGGATTAAGTCACCATAAAAGGGAATTGGGTGGGTGGGTGGGGGAGACAAGATACATATAATTGGTGCTTTGAAAGAAAAGCATGCCAAAAAAGACTCCAAAATCGGTCCCACAGGTGGTCAAGAAGGAACAAATAACACCTAAATGAAATAGGAGGTCACATCTACCACACTGACAAAAAACGTTTAAGTCTTACAAACAGTAGTTATTGGCAAGCCTATGGCGTGCTGGGAGTTTCGATCACTGCTGGTGACCGTGTAGCTGCAAACACCCGTTCATCCACTCTGGCATCACCTGCCACGGCTGCACACAGACACAATCCACAACTCAGCAATGCCATGGCAAAGCACACACCCAGCAATCACAATACATGCCTACACGCATCACTATACATGCATACATTCATGATAGCTTTTTTGTAATTGCCAAAAACCAGGGCACTTGGTGGGGCTCAGTCTGTTAAGCCTCTGACTCTTGATCTCAGCTCAGGTCATGATCTCAAGGTCATGAGACCAAGCCCCACGTCAGGCTCCACATTTAGCGCAAAGTCTGTTTGAGATTCTCTCTCCCCCCCTCCGTCGGCCCCTCACCCTGCTCACTCACACTCTTTCTCAAATAAATAAAATCTTTTAAAAAAATTGCCAAAACCCCGTTAACATCCTTAAGCCCATTAGAATGGGTACATATTTTGTGGAATATTCATGCAGTGGACTACGATACAGCAGGGGTCAGCAAACTTCTCCTGCAAAGTGCCAGGTGGTCAATATTTTCCACTTGGAAAGCCTCGGATCAATATCGCAACTACTCAGCTCTGCACTGGAGCACAAAACAGCCACAGACGTGTTACAGAAACAAATCAGTGTGGCTGGTTCCAATTCAACCTTATTTATGGGCAATGACATCTGAATGTCATAATTTCCATGTCACAAATGCTTTTTCTTTATATCTTTTCAATCACCTAAAAATGTAAAAACCATTCTCAGCTTGCAAATCATATAAGCATAAGCAGTGGTCTAGACACAGCCTACAGGCCAGAGTTTACTAACTACTGTTGTACAGCAATAACAAGGTATAAATTCCAACTACCTGCATAAGATTAGTGAGTCTTAAAAGATTCAGTTAAAAAAAAAAAAGTGAGCAAGTACAAAAATACATACTAAAAAAGGAAAATCATAGGGTATCAGTATAGAAAAAGCATTTAAACAAAATCCAACATTCTTGATAAGAACTCCTAACAAACTTGACAAGACCTTCTTTAACAGCCTCTTAACAAAGACAGGAACTTCCTTAACTTGATAAAAAGACATCTACAAAAGCCTACAGCTAACATCATACTGGATCCTCTGCCCCTAAGATTCAGGACAAGGCAAGAATGTCCTCTCTATGCAAATCTAGGCAACATTACACTGGAAGTCCTAGATAGAACAATAAGGAAATAAAAAGCATAGAAACTGGAAAGGAATAACACCATCTTTGCTCACAGAGGACATGACTGTCTACATAGAACATACCAAAGTGGAGGAGGAAAAAAAAAAACCCTCCTAGAATAAGCCAGTATAGCAAAAATATAAGGTTAATACATAAAAGTCCATTGCTTTCCTATATACCAAAAATGGACCATTGTAATTTGAAATTTAAAAATACCATTTACAATAAAGAGATATTCTGTACTCATAGATTTAGAATACTTAATTTCATTATGACATCAATTCTTCCCAACCTGATCTATAGGTTTGATGGCATCCCAATTGAAATCCTAGCAAACTCTTCTGTGGATATCAACAAATAGCTTCTAAAGTTTATGTGAAAAGGAAGACCCAGAAAAGCCAACACAACACTGAACAAAATTTAGGGACTCACAAAACTCAACTTCTATAATTACAAAGCTACAGTAATCAAGACAGTACAGGATTAGCAGAAGGACAGACACATATCAGTGTAACAGAACAGAGAGCTCAGAGATACATCAATATAGTCAATTCATCTTTGACAAGAAACAGTGGTAATTAAATAGTGCTTTCAACAAATGGTGTTGTCTGCATGCAAAAAAAAAAAAAAAAAGACACGAACCTTAAACCTTTCACAAAAATTCCAAATGGCTCCTATATCGAAATGTAAAAGTAAAAAAACCCTAGAAGATAATATAGGAGAAAACCTAGGTGACCTTGGATTTGACCATAAATTTTTAGATGTACCACCAAAAGCAAGATCCATGAAAGAAGGCATGTTAAGTTAGAGTTCATTAAAGCTGAAATTGAAACACTCTGCTCTGCAAAGGACACGGTTTAAGAAAATGAAAGGACAAGCCACAGACTGGGAGAAAATATTTGCAAAACACCTATTGGTAAAGGAACTGTATCCAAAATATGCAAAGAACCCTTAAAAGTTCAAAAATCAGACAAAACAATTCAGTTTTTAAAATGGGTAAAAGATCTGAACAGACATCTCACCAGAGAAGATTTACAAGTGGCCAACACACAAAAAATGTTCAACATCATTTGTAATTAAAGCATACATACAGTATGAGCTCAGTAAAGCTAAACTTACCACCAGCTGTCATGTCCTGAACTGGTACAGACGTTATTATAAAGAAAAGCTAGGGACTGGTGACCCTCAGTCAGGACAGGGACACCATCACGGAAAGATGGGGGTAGGAAGGGGAGAAAAGGGAGCCTCTGGGGAGGCAGATAGGATCTGGATCTTCACCCAAGTGGTGGGTACTTGGGAATTTCCTTTATAAACAATTCTTAGAACTTAGAAATTTTAGTTTCATTCCATTTCCTGTTACATGTGACCCTAAGAAGGCTAAATATTTTAAAGACGTAATGAAAGATAATTTCTTGAAATTAAAAAGTAGCCACATCCAGAGGGCCCACTCCATCCCAGGAAAAAATTCTGAAGCATCAGCATCAAGACAATACACAGGGGAAGTTCACTGGACAATTTTCTAGGCAGAAAAGCAAGCCGCATTCATGGGGAGGAAAAAAGGTTGCTCTTATTTTTCTCCAAAGCAACACTTTAAAAAGGCAGGGTGGGGGGTGAGGGAGTATAGACTTAACCTCAGTTTATAAAATAATTTCTATCCACCTACCTTTCATTTATATTATGCCTGGAGAGAGGTGTAGAAGGTTCACAAATGTGAATGGTGTTTATTTCTGGACAATCTTGGCTTTTTTCCCCAACTTTCTGGACTGCTCAGGAATTTTTTTATTATGGTAATGTGCCATCTTTATAAAAACAATGAAGTCATTTTTGGGGGAGGGGAGAGGTAGGCATATCACTTTTTACTTTGATAAGGTTCAAAGTCTGGACTCTAGGCTCAAACTGAATTTGAATTCAGGTCTGCCTTTGACCCACAAATAAATTCAACTGTTAACCATGATTTATACAAACTCCTCCTTTCCCATTCTTTTTCTTTAATTGTGCCATCTTCAGGTCATCTTAGATACTAGCTATCACCTGGGGAATAAATAGAGGAATTTGGCCAGCAAATTGAAAGAAAATTCACCCCCCTGGGTACTTAGCATCCAGATAAAGGCTTTTGCGTTTGTTATCATTGATCCTCACCTACAGTTTCGGAGTCTTGTGGCAATCAATGAAAAATCCTAATAATTCACCTTAGACATTTATACTGTGCGTACCCATGGCAGACATCAATCTAAATGTTTTATATACATGGACTCAATATTCACAACATCCCTAGAACGTAGAAGTTTTTATTCTCCTCTTTCTACAGATAAGAAAACTGAGGCCCAAAGAGGTAATGTAACTTGTCAGAGGCCAGATAACTAGCAAGTGGAGAAGCCAAGACACCACTTTTTCATAGGGGACTATCCTTACTGTGTAGTCTTGTCTCAAGAGAGTGCTCGAGATTAACACGTACGGTCAGTCAAGCCCACTTCCCAAAGCTTATCCAGCCTCACTGGGCATATCTGCTGCCACATCTTGGCCTCCCACCCATGGGCCATACACTGCAGCTGACTGTGAACGCTCCTCACCAAAATTCCAGTTCAATACTAAGGGGTGCCCTACCCAAACTGGGTCTTACATGATCAGGTCACATTTATGAGAACACACTATTTTTGTTTTTTCTATTTTCAGTTATTAGACTTTGCTCCTTCTGTGTCTGAGTTGAGGCAAGAAAGAAAACTTACTGCAACAGCAACTTTTTTATACTTGATATAAATACTCTTAATATCCAGTCATTAAAAGTGCATTAGTCTCTTTTCAAGGGGCTCCTAGAGAGCATAATAATAAAAATTTTAAGAGGCAGCTCAATCCCCGTTTGGCCTAGATCCTAGAGTCTGGGTATTCAGACAAAAGTCATCTATCTCCCCTCTTCCTCCAACCTCCTAGAAAAAGGCAGTTCCTAGAAGAACTTTTGTTTGAAACATAGGTAATTTTAGCTTCAGCTCTTGGCAACACAAAGAACCTGCTGCCAATCACAGCCAAATCTAAACTTTTCATAAAGCAAGAATGTGGGTCCTGATTGCTACTGTACCACCTCGCTCCCCAAGCCTCCTGAGCTACAAGGCGGGAATGCAACACAGGTAGATGTAAAATATTAACCCAATACCCTCATACCAGGCAACAGGGGCCCAGACTAAGCAGTGAGCTTGAAACTGAAATTCTGGACACACTCAAAGCACATTCAAATGCTTATTTCTTCTTTCATAAACAATAATGACCAAGGTGATTCATTTGACAGTTGTCAGCTGAAAGAAGAGTAGAGCCCTACTCAAGACTGTAGAGTCAGTCCAGAGGTCTTCCTCTCTCATTCCCTTGATTCTGTGATGTTACATGCTCTTCACATTCAGTTAGCAATAATTAACTTGCAGTACGAGGCTTATAATTTCCTAAGCTGCTAAGATTAAAATGACACAATAAGGAGCTAAGACGTGAACGAGATGGCTATCCAACTGTCAAACCAACACAAAATTAGGTGCACTATTATTTCTCCTCTGGAGGAAGGAAGGGACCTAGCATTTATCACCTGCTACTCTTATATGCTACTTAACAGTTATAAGTAAAGGGAGGCTCTGAGAAATGAAATAGGCTGTCCCCGAGAATATGTAGCTTAGGAAGAAACGAGAACCAGAATTTGCAGAGTGTGCCTCATTCTGAATTCATGTCCCACCTACTATATGGGATGCTCTTGAGAGAATTATTGGTGGAAATTCAGGCTGTTCACTGAGGGAACTGATAAATGTGCAGGTGCACACAAAGGAAGGTTTTTCTTGACATCTACCAGGGAGGGCTAGATTTACTACTTTCTACTACTGTAATATACACAAATACATCAGCAAGATACATATCTAGATCTTCCTTGTTCTCCCCCCAAATACATAGTATATGTTCCTTTTCGGCATGAAAGGCACAGAGAAGGATTACCTCCCCCTGTCAAACAAAACCAGAGTAAGGTCCTCTACCCCATTATAAATAGACTGCTATTCTGCAAGATTAGTTCTGGAATGGAATCACCAGTGGGGTTCAGTCAGCCAGCCATTCCATAAACATTTACCCAAAGTCCTACCTATGCCCAGTGTTGATACAGAGACAAAAGATGGTTTCTGTCTTCAAAAAATCTGAATTAGAATTGGAAAGACAGATGAAAAATAATTATTACATTGCATAAAGATTCTGGAATGCTACAGAAACCCAAAGATGGAGCATTTGGTACCAAATGGAAAAGACAGAACACTGGCCAAGGCTTCCAGTATAGGATTCAGCCAGGAGTATCTAGAAAGTGCCTGGAAACAAGTGACCAGTTATGACTGGAGCAACTTAGGGTGGGAATGTATTGGAGCAGAGGAGAGCAAGCTGGAGATGAGGTCGAAGAGCTAAGCTGGGTCCAGATCAGGTAGGCCCTCCTGTGCCATTTACAACAGAATGTTTTATCCAGAGACAGAGTGATGCCTCTGTCAATTTGTTAGCGGGGAACTAACACGATCTGATGGAGGTTCTAGGAAGATCACTCTTTAAATAGAGCAGAATGGAATGGGGAGATATTACAGATTAGCGGAACATCTAGGCAGGTGGCCCATTTACGTGGGTCTGAGCTAAGAGAGTGACAGTGGACAAGGAACAGATAGAAAACTATCTAGGAGAATAAACTGCCAAATTTATTGACGGTCTAGGATGATGGGCAACGGAGGGACTGGGGTAACACCAAATACCCCTACCAGGACAATTGTGATACCTTCACTGGAAGGACAGAGCTGGGTAAAAATGAAAAGATAATAATTTTAGATACTTTTCCTTAAGTGTCTCTTTAAACCATGGTTGCTTTAATTCTAACACTCCTTGTAGTATAGCACCCGTAATTAAGATTTAATTATTTACAATGACAGTGATGACAGTCACAGGATATTTTTTAAGTAATTTAAAAAATGAACGGTTTGGCCCACAGTCTCCAGAATAAGGAAATACAGGAGGAAATGCACGTATCCAGGGTAAAGAAATAAAGCAGTGAATACATGAGTAAGAGAACTCATTTTTGCAAATGAAATTCAGAACATGGCCAACATGAGCATGAATCACACCTCAGTGGGTTATCTCCCCCAGCGAAAACTCAGACATCACTTCCCAAAAGATGTTTGGAGTGTGAGTCCACGTTGCCTTCCACTCATTCCCCTAAAGGGAACACTTATTATAAATGTTGACAGAAGATGAACTCCAAATTCTAGTTTTAGTTAGAGTTAATCTAAATTGAGAAGTCCCACAGAAGAGCAGTAATCTCTAATTCAAATGCCCTCAGGGACAGTCAGATAATAGACATCAGTAAAGCAGTCTGGACACAATGTAATAGGGAGTGAACACAACAGCCAATGGAACCAGTCGGCCCCCTTTGTCGGTTTGAAAACATAGTTGCAAATTCTTTGTATAATTAGCCTATCAAGAGGTGGAGTATCTGGCCCTTTGTTTTCCATCTTGGTGGACTTGAGACTGCTCAAGCCAACAGAATACAAGAAAGGGACACAGTATGATCTCTGAGGCTTGGTCCTGAGAGGCCAGGTGGCTTTTGCCTTTTCCAGCTTCATCGTGGATCATCGAGTCGCCATGTTGGAAGGCTGACTACCCTGAGGCTGCCATGTTGCAGAACACGCTTAGAAAGAACACATGGAAAGCTGGAGGCTTCAGACAGATTTGGGGGATTCCCAAGGAGCCCCGAGCTCTCCTGGCCTAGGCACACATGTGAATTACTACTCCTTCAGATGATTCTTCTCCCCAAATTTAAGCCTCCCCAGATGAGGCCTTAGCCACTGTGGACTAGAAACAAACCATTCCCACCATGCCTCGTCCAAATTCCCAACTCAGAGCCCATGAACATAATGAAAGGGTTGCTGTTTTACAATATCCAGTGCCAAGATGGTTTTTTTACACAGCAAGAGGAAACTAGCAGGCCTCAAGAGAAAGCTAGGGCCTGCCCTATTGCCCCTGACGCTGACCTGAGGGAGCACAGGGCCAGTGTCGGCAGACCCTCCCCTTTATCAAAAGAAGTCAGAAACTGAGATCTGTAGGTGACTTTTTCGATTGTTAGAACACGGTGTGGGCCAAACAAAACATAATTTTGACTGGGTTTAGTCCTTGACCCGCCAGCTTGCACCTCTTCACGTAGCATATAGATTCTTTGGAGGCAAAGAGATGCACCCTTGACGACAGCCCCTTTCAGAGAGCACACGGGCAGTGTGGTTCAGACCACCTTGCCCTCACCACTCGGCATGGACCAGCTTTGGTTGCTGCTTTTTGTTAGATAACACCAGGCAAGAGGCAGCTCTAGGAAAGGCTGAGAAATTCCCCCAAATATTCCTAAAAGCTAAAGAAAATCCCGGAGTGTTTTAACTCTCCAACAGATTAGAAGGTCCTATGCTAACACCTCAAGCCACGGTGAAGACAACAAAAGCCGAGGCCAAGTTTGGAAGTCATAAATATGAGCTCAAGTGGCACGCCTGGGATCCAAGACCCACTAAGCAGACCAGGAATTCAGCTGTGGAATCAAAGGTGAGCACAGAGCCTAGGACACAATAGCAGCTCAATAAAACATAAATGTATAAATGTATAGACAGATAAATAACCACTTCAACAGATGACTTGACTAACCTTCCCTTACACTGCATTCTGGCATCTCCAAAAAACACAAAACCACAACCTAATCCAGGTTTACATAAGGTCTTAAACTAATGTAAGCTGCTAAGTCCCTAAAATAGAAATGACCAATTCTCCCAAGTTTCTATACTTGTTGGGGACCAACCAATACAGGTAGTTCATTACAGTTCACTATAGATTAAAACCTTTGCCCAAAATAGAAGTATTAAACAACCAAAAAAGGCCATTCTCATTTAAACTCCATAGTGGGGAGTCTTGTATCCAAGCCAGCATTGAGTTCCGAAAGAAAGGAAAGAACAGGCCTAAAGAAGGCCTAAATTAATCTTGTAAAGGGCTAGGGTTTTGTTTTAATTTTCTTTATAAGCAGCAGAGAAAAGAAGTCACATGAGACTCGGCAGGAATATTTACTTTCAAATAGGTTACATTCAACCAATTAGCATTCTATTTACTTTCCGTGAAATCACTGTACCACAACCATCTGCACAAGTGAGCTAGGATATAATTACCCTATCAGGGCTGAATATTAAAGATGACTTGGATACGAACGCAATTGGATTGCAAAGTCAAATCTGCCGCCGTTCTGTGATCTGGTCAGGAGGCCTTCAGAGAAGGATGGCTCGAAAGGGCCAGACTTTGACACCATGGCCAAGATTTTTTTTCCTTTCCTTTCTGCCTGCATTAGACCCCAGGCCCATATGCACAAGAAAGTCCTTAAAACAGGTGAAGAATGCCTGCTATCTCCTGTCTGGATTATAAATGGGGGACTTTTGAGATTTGATATGGGGTACCAAAGGAATTCTGGTTTCTCCAGTATTTACGGGTGGATACAAGACCAGGAAGGGCCAAGAGTTGACAAGTAGATGGGAGGAAACACCCTGGAGACTAAGAGCCAAGGCTGCTGCCAGCTATCCTGATAATGCTCCTTTCTCCTCCACGTCCCTTTTAGCGTATGTCCTGGGTGAGCCTGGAGAACAGGGTGGAAATCTTGCTTGTCATCTCGAAGCCTATAAAAATCACTGTGAAAGTTTCTGAGTCAAGCTGAGCTCAAGAACATTGCTTGACCTCACAGCAAGTGCTTCACCATGCACCCAATAAATTCTAAGATGCTACTCATCAAACCCGGCTTTTCTTGATTTACATTAACCGAGGATTCCAGGAGATGTGACCACAGGGAAGTAAAGGATCCTGTGTTGCTACACTGTATACCATTGCTCCAAAATACTCTGCTACAGGGAAGCCGGATCTTCAGTGAGTTCAGGTAGCTGTTGGCAGAAGGTGAGGCGTGTGTGTGTGTGTGTGTGTGTGTGTGTGTAAAATGGAGAGGAGACACCCAGAACCAAACGCCATTTTACAGATAAAATTAGTCATTTTATTTTTTCTGAGCTAATAAAATTTAGTATCTTGAATACTATTAAAAAGTAGCTCTTGGGACATGTCAGTGGCTCAGTCGGTTAAGTGTCCCACTCTTGATTTCGGCTCAGGTCATGATCTCAGGGTCCTGGGATCGAGCCCTGTGGCCGGGCTCCCTGCTCAGAGGAGAGTCTGCTTGAGGAGTCTCTCTCTCTCTCTCTCTCTCTCTCTGCCCCTCCCCCACCATGCCTGTGCACATGCACACAGGCACATACTCTCTAATCTTAAAAAAAAAAAAAAAACTAGCTCTTAAATAAGTAAACCTTCCTATAAGAACTCAGAAGACAGGCAATTAAAGGAACCTCAAACTCAACCTTTTCAAAAAGGAACCTCACTGAGGTCACAATAAAACTCACATTTACCTAATTAAGTTATTAAAATAGAAGTTCTGCCCAGAAAGTTCCATAACAAAGAAAGGAAAAGGGAAGGTGCAACAGGAAACAACGAGGTGTTTGGTGTCTTCAAGGATAAACATTGTTACACTTATGCAGCAAATTCTGTTACTTTTTAAAAAAAAAAAAAACTAAACTAAAAATTATCAGCACCTCAGCAGTTATAGGTAGAGGTTAGCAAAAGCTTCATTTCCTTTACAGAATTTCTATTTTGTTTCCTCTCCAGCCCCAGAAGGCACCACAAAATAAAGAACACGTGGTGGAGACCAAGGAGAAGAACCTAAAGGTCCAAGTTTTCGAAGGAGTGCCAATTTGAATGTCTGCCTCTGAAAAAGAAAATCCCCGTGCCTACAAGTTAAATTAAGTCCCCATGCCTATCCTTACAGATGTGACCAAGTACACACATTCGGTGATGAGAAGAATCCGGAAATGGTGTTATGGGGGACCATCTATACACTGGTCCAGAAATCTGGCTGCTGTGTCCAAAATGTTTGCTTTTGGTGTCTCTGGGTTGGACCAACAGTTTTTGAATTTTGTAAAGTCAAAGCTGTTCAAGCAAAAGCTAAGTGTGAACAAAGCAGGTGACTGCAGGGTTGCCCCAGCTGAAAGGTGCCAGTGGTTGGGGTGAACGGGGTAGCAGAGCCTGCCTCTTCCCCCTCACTTGCTTCAACAGGTCTCCCAAAGAGGCTCCACAGACCCGCTAGGGCTTTGAAAATGATCGGAGACTTAGCATACAATGCCACAGGCTAAAATGAGGTCACAATACTAAAATGGAAAAACATCAAAGATAATGAAATAGAATGGCTAGATTAGGTTAATTTTCCTATCTAGACTAACCAAAGGGCCAACAGGCTTCAAGATTATTTTTTCCCTTTTTATGGTTTTAACATAATTAGTTTATTGATTTTTACTTAGCACTATCTTTCTGCCTTCCAGGCAACTAGGCCATATTTTCCCCCAACTCTTACAACATCTTCATTACTGACTCAGAAGATAGATTTTCTTAACCGGTAACGCTCACCGTAAAACTCCTCCACTAAAAAGAAGTAGTAATTCAGCACAACCTTTGCTAGAAAAAGTAAAATAAAATAATGGAAGAGGTTTATATGATGGCATAAATCTGGGTATACAGACCTCTGATCACTGTACAACCGCTTAGCCCAGGAACACTTAAGGAATTAAAAAAAAATTAGAATTAAACTGAGTTATAAAATCCCAACAAGAGTTTGGTTTTGTTTTTTAATGCTAAGAAACCAGCTTTCCAGGTCCACTTAGTTTGATTACAACGTCTAGAGAATGAAAAACATGTGACGTTTCTCCCCATTTGGACAGGAACCCTGCTAGTAGGAAGCACCCACGCACAGCATTTAACACTCTGTCTAGCCCCTGTTTACTTTCTAAAATGATCTGCCACATTTTTTTTTTAAAGATTTTATTTATTTATTTGACAGAGAGAGAATGAGAGACAGAGAGCATGAGAGGGAGGAGGCTCAGAGGGAGAAGCAGACTCCCTGCCGAGCAGGGAGACCGATGCGAGACTCGATCCCGAGACTCCAGGATCACGACCTGAGCCGAAGGCAGTTGCTTAACCAACTGAGCCACCAGGCGCCCGATCTGCCACATTCTAACAATGACACCAGCACAGATCTACTCACGTCCTCATCATTTCTCCAACACTGTTTGCTCAATTTCATCTCTCGCAGACACCCCCACCCCTCATGCCCACTTACCCCAGATGCAGGCACTCCCTAGGACTCAAGCTCACAACATGCCTTTGTAGGTGGCCAAGCCTGGCAAGGCAGCCCACGAGCCATCTCCCAGGCCCACAAAGGCCCACAGCACCAAGAATTCATTCTGTTTGGTTCTTAATCATACACCTTCCCTGTCACTTCCATCCCCCCATGGATGTGTCACACCATGAACTTCTAGCATGAAGGGGCTGTGGCTCGTTTTTCTGCTCTACCTCACCCAGCATCTATCACCGTGCTGCACCCACAGGGAACACACAGTATTTGTTGAACAAACCTGCATGCATTATTCCTAATCATCCCCCATCTATACATGGAACAGTGCAGAAATACACAAAGTGAGTGAGCCATGAACGGAATGTGGTTTTCTACTACCACCCACACTCATGAGTCTTTTATCCACTCATGCCTTCCCTTACTGTCACTTATGTTTGTTTTACTATGTTGTTTATCACAGGACACACTCTGATTAGCCTTTAATTTGTTGTAATAAATCTCTATTATCCTTGGCATTGTTTAGAACTTGTAGCTGCCTGATGAGTCAAGGCAATGATTTACAATGAAATTGCTGTTGATTTTGCCCTTCCCCACACTTAATGTTACCCTCCCAATTTCATTCAAGAGCCTTACTCCAAACTCATTCAAACACCAGCTATAAAGTAATAGGATTAAAATGAAGAAAGGTGAAAATGTCTCCACTTTGTCCAAAGGTTTCAGAAAAAGACCACTGGAATCTGGTTAGATGGGACATAACCTCACACGAAGAGCCTGGTGCCACGGAATTGTCATTGGTTTATGCTCTTCGAAACTCTAGTTGATAGCCATGCTCTCCCATCTGGGGCAGAGATGGCAAAGAAACTTGAGAAAAACCCAGCCTGCAGTAGAATAGCAAGTGAAATCCCTCGTTCTGACTTTCCAGAGCACTATTCCACTAAGCAACGTGAGAAACCATGTAAGCGTCCAAACAGAATGCACATGATTCATACACAGCCAGTGCATTTGCAGTCCACTGAGACCTGCTCGAGCAGAAGAAACCAGACATGAGGCAGATTTTAGAACTGTACAAAGCCCAAGTCACCTCCACTATAGCCTCTTCAGCTCCTTGTTCACCCACAAGGTATTCACACTCATCAGTGTGGCCACTTCAAAGGGGACGGGGTCCGTTCTGACGCTGCTAGGAGAACTTCGACAACCCTGACAAGGGCCCTACAAGGCACAGTGAATGGTGCAGAGAGCACGTTAGCTCAATAGTCCTCATGTTGTGCCATGCACAGCAAAGTCTCCTCCTAAGCAAAGCCCTCTTGGATACCATCCTTACTGCTCTCAGTTAGGAGCCCAGCCCCAGCAGCACAACCGCTGGAGGAAGATGGGTGGGGTAGCAAACAGAGAGAGGAATCCCCAATCTAAGCTGGCCAGACCCGCAGGCTGATGGATCTTTCTTCCTGTCCTGGGGAGAAAGGAGGCAAGAATCTGGTAGTAATACCTGGATTGTGATTCCTGGCTTCCACCGGGTCACACGGACTGTGCCTAAATGAAAAATCCATTAACTCTCAGAATTCGGTTTATCAAAGAATCTGGGTGAAACCAGATTTCCTACAATAGCAGGGATAAAAATAAAGTTCCTAAATGTACTGGACCCTGGAAATGTACCTGGGATTGCATTGTTAAATCTGAACTCTGGGCTACACATTATTCCAAAAAAACATTCAAGGGAGATGCAGCAATACAATGTTGCCAGCTGTTTTAGGGAGAAAGAATGACCTTTAGTAAATATATTTTTTTCCTGTTTTAAATGTCCAAATGATCTTCCAGGAGATGATAGTGTTAGATGAGGATTATTTCATAGTCCACACCTAAAAAAGGTAAAAGGTTGGCAATTCCAAGTTTATTTTTAGGTCTTCTATAACTGGAAAATTTAAAATATTCTGGGACTATGGACTTACAAGTTCTCTATCGGGAGCCCCTTACTTGAGGGAGAAACTATTTTGTTCACAGAGGTTGGTGGTGTGCTAAATGTCCCAACAGCAAGAAAGTAGCAAAGTCAATATATGCAAATCACCAGCTATGTAACTGTGCCATGACGCCTTATTTTTAAAATAATTTATATTGAATTTGTGGGCACTTCATCAATCCAGGGGACTCCACGTGAACAACTTTGAGGTCATTTTCTCTAGGGATGTACTTATGTAACCGACTCTTCCAGTTTTGTTTTAATGCTTTTGAGGATAGTTGACACACAATGTTCACATTAGTTTCAGGGGTACGACATAGTGATTCAACTTCTCCATACATGATGCTCTGCTCCCCACTAGCATGGCTGTCGCCGTTCACCAACACTATTCCAATACACGGCTGTACCTTCTATTCCCGGGTCTTATTCGTTCCCTAACCGGAAGCCTCTATCCCTCACTCCTTTTCACCCATTTGGCCCATCCCCCCCTCCCTCTGGCAACCATCTGTTTGTTCTATTTATAGGTCTGGATTCTGGTTTTTATTGATTCATTCGTTTTGTTTTAGATTCCACATATGAAATATATTTGTCCTTCTCACTCCGACTTACCTCATTTCCATAGGTTTTCCACCAATTTACATTCCCACCAACAGTACACAAGGATTCCTCTTCTCCCACATCCTTGCCAACACTTGCTATTTATCTTTTTGATACCAGCCAATCTGACAGGTGTGAGGTGACAGCTCACTGTGTTGATTTGCAGTTGCCCTGATGAGTGACGTTGAGTGGCTTTTCGTGTGTCTTGATGCCTTTTAAGTTACTGCATCACACTATTTTTTAACTCCATGAAAGATTTTATTTTTAAGGGCTTTTAAATACATTTTAAGAGACCTATCATTCCTACTCACAATTAAAACAGAATTTTGCTAAAGGTTTATAAAGTTGTTTCACTGCTGTAAAGCCTCAAATCAAGTTTAAATGCCACATGCCAATTTAAGGATCAACATTTGCCAATTTAAGGATGGTTATCTAATATTACTTTAATATATGGGTGAAATTCAATAGATACCCATGAATATAAAAATAACCAAATAAGATTTGTGAATATGTATAATTGTCCAGCCCAGCTCTTTTTAAAACGAATGCCTATTGTATACACGGCTATATAGACTCTAGTGAGAATAAGGTTTCCATCGAAGACGGATTTATGTGCTAGACCAACCAACCCCAAAGTGGGCAGTTCTGAGAATGCACCAGGTCAAGCCAAAAAGATGAAGGGTGAAAACCATGTGGCACATAGTGTTAGGGTAAGAAGCACTGAAGTATCAGTCTTCAGTGTAAGTGTTAAAGGGACAGTATAAAAATAAACAATTTTCAAGCCTGTTCTTCTGCAGATTTTGAAAAGTTTAATGGTGCCGAACAGTTTCTCACGAACGTCACTATGCTGGTGGAGCTATTCATGGCAAACCACTTGGATAATGTTGATTTCTAGACCCCTAATTGGTCATAATGCTAAATGTACTCTCTCCCAAAATACCCTCACATGTCAAATGTGCAGCTAAGTTCAGCCAGTTCCCCCCATGGCTCCATGACTAGGACAATTCTGGTTGGTCCCCGGAGCAAGGCCCGTCCATCAACATAAGACAGGTGCCCGTTAAGGGCATGCTCTGCCACACAGACCTTTTGAAATTCTCCATGGCCTTGACCCTCACACTGCCCCTGTCTGCTAGTTCATGTTCTTCTCTACTCTAAGTTGACGCTTAGCTCACTTTCCTGGGAGCTGCATCTAATCCATCATCTGCATAGAAGACTAATAACTTGCCTTGCAGGGTCTTATTATCCTGTTTGGGTGAACTGGCACTTGCTGTCTAGGGAAAGAGAAGAGATGCTGAATTAATGAGCATGGTTAATTTGAATTCTCAAGAGTGGTTCGACAGACCAAGCTGCTTCGAACAGGAATCTGCAACTCAGATATTCTGACCTTTTAAATGCCATCAAAAGTGTAATGTAAGTGTACTCTACTTCTGCCTATAGTAGCATAAATCCGAGTAACTGGCTTAATTAGTTTTGTTTGCAGCAAGCTGAGTTATTAAAAAACAACTCCTTGAGAGCAGTTGGTGTTGCCATCTGGCCCATCCCCTTGCTCCTAGTCTCTCTCCCTTCTGTTTCTTGCAGTCCAGAAGCTGACATGCCTCCAGACACACAGCATCTTGGCTGTGAATGCAACTGGATGTGTGAGGACAGGACTAAGGTCAGTCCATCTTCCCGAGAATATTTAAATGGAAGGAATATGGCCTTGAAGTGGGGGGAAGAGTCCATGTGGGAGGAAAAAGGGCAGTAAGGTGTTAACCTGAGGCTAGGACCGGGCTACTCCTACTAAGACCGTCTTTCAGGAGCTGTCCATGGAGCTGTGAACCATGTACCCCATCTGGCCTCATCAGAGGTTCCCAAGCAACAGATACGAGCTCACCTGCTAGACCACCAAGTCTGCTAAGCCTGAGTCTATGGACGTTCACCTTGTCTCATTCTTATCATTGCAGGGCTCTGGTTTTCAGGAATTTCTAATTGCACTGGAGGAAGAATGGTTCTCTAGTCCATTTAGGATCTTCACTATTAACATTACCCCTACTTCAAGTGGCAAAATCTGTAAGATTAAAGATCTTCCTTATAAGATGAATTCTGTGCCCTGTGAGTCAGCTTGATTTTGGCCTTCTGCTAACTGGCAACTGGCCTCGGAGAATTCATTGAACTTCTCTGGAAGTCAATTTTCTCCTTCAGAAACTGGGGAAGTTGAACTGGATAAAACAGTACTTTACAGATTTAAATTCTAGGATTCTGACTTCCTGAACTAAATACAACCAGAGTGTCCTAATTTCTTTCTATTTGTCAGCATTAAGATATCCATTCTTAATGGAATAAAACATACATGTGTGTATATGTGTGCATATATTCACATGTAAATATCCATCACTAATTAGGTTTTTCTACTGGTAAAAACACACACCACACCCCTACATGCAATCATGCTTCTCATCACTTGTGAGCCAACTAGCAATTATGGGCACTCAGGGAGCTGTAGCTATATACAATCCAGATCAGGGTTTTCTTCTAAAAGCCAAAAGACCCCTTAATAAGTGGAAGGAAGGAGGCACTTGGGTGGTTCAGTGGGTTAACCGTCTGCCTTCAGCTCAGGTCATGATCCCAGGATCCTGCGATGGGAGCCTCCCATGGAGGGAACCTGCTTCTCCCTCTGCACCCCCCCCTCCCCCCGCTCGGGCTCACTCTCTCACATGCTCTTAAAAAAAAAGTCTTTAATGCAATAATGAACACACTGGACTAGAAAAGCCGTCTCACTGAGGAAACATCAGAGACCTTTGAGTTTGTGGCCAAAAGTTAACCAAAACATTCTATCCCTCAACTCTATCAGCAGGCAAAAGTAGTGCTATTAGTACCTTGTTTGCAAGATTTTAGAATGTAAAGATTCACCATTTTCTTTTATGTACCTGAAAGTAAAGGGGTATAAAGTCATTCAATAGTGAAATTCTATCCATTTAATGTTCTATTGAATACACATACAAGAATACTAAGTACAATGTAGGTGCGTGCACAGAATACAAATAACTGAAATAGTCTTTGAGAAATCCCCAAACCCAACCCTTCTCCCTAACATATCCTGTCTTATAGAAAAGCCTACCGAAGGCCTATGTAAGGATCTGAAGGGAAAAAAAAAAAACAAACCCTAAAATATTATCGAAGTTTTCACTTATCTGGTAATTAAATGCACGCCTGGTTTCAATCCACATCCAAGACCACAGCCCAAGACCTTCTGCACCGTTCCCTAAGGATTCAGGTACGGAAGCTCTAAACTACATACCTCTTTGCTGGGTGAAAACTGTAAATGACCACCCAGCAATGTGTGAATAACCCAGTTATGGTCTTTTATCTTAAGGAGGACAAACCAGTATTGCCTTCATAAGGGCGATAATGCAACCTGCTATTTCTCACTTTCTCTAACACCTCTTCTGCCTCTCTCCTCTTAAAGATGCTCTGTCTCAGAAAGAGCAGCCCCTCTTTTTATTGGAAACTCATGAGCAGCACTCTCAAGATGAGGCCATTTATGTCAGGGGCAGCAGTAACTTGAACCTCATTCTTCTGCAGACTAGAGACTTTTATAAATTAGAGCTGAGATTTCATGCCTGTATTCTCAAGCGTCCCATGGTCTGAATCTCACATTTCCTAAGACTCTTGAAAATCAGCTCTTTTCACAACATGAAATATTTTTAATTTCTTATTCCAAACAAAATATTCTTAATATTTCCTAGAATCAAATTTAAAATAATTTTTCAAATGGACACAATTTTTCCCCATAACCGTTATGTACTAAAATAGTATTAAGGGAATCTTGGTTGTGCCTAAGTCCCCAAAAAGCAAACATTTCTGAGTTTTTATATTACAGGAATAGCAGAGTTTTCTTAAGTACAGTCAAGACCCAGAAAAGTCGTCAGGAAGAGCCTTGAAAAGCCAAAGGACTTACTGATGCAGGACACACGGACCATGCACCATAGCTCATGCATTTTACTGCCAGAAGGACAATTTAAGGTCATTCACTCCGATTAAAAAAAACAATTCTAATCAATGTGGTTATCCACTTTCCCAAAGTATGACCAGCCAGTAGAAAGAGAACAGAATTTAGAAACAGCAGTGAGAAAGAAAGTTAAAGTCAGGCCTGCTGAGGGCAGCAAGGAATACTGCTGTGGGCATGCTGGGGCTTGAAGTAACTGAAAGTCTAGGATTTGAAAGTAAATACGGAGTAAGAAAAGAATAGCCATGTGGGGCCATCTGATGTAAGGACTCACAGTTCTATCATAAGAGTCTCTGAGGCCTGTAAGCATCAGAAGGGGCTAAAATTGGCAAACTTTGAGAGCCTAAGGTCATAAATTTGTCTGGAAAACTTACTCCATCAAGCATACACTGGCCCAATGGTGCTACACAAGTAAAACTTTATTATTTTTAAAACTTTGGCAAAGTTTATCTTCACGTTCTTTTTCTGACCAGGGGAGATTGACTAAGATCCCTACACAGCTGCCTCCAGAATAATCGATCATCACTGTGAATAAATGTCTATAGCCTCATAACAGATCACTGTGTCTGTACTCCTTTGACGCTTCTGAAAAGGTAGCCAATCAAACGGAATACTCACCATAACTTTGTACTCTTCTCCTGCTTGGTTTTAAATTACTTCTGTTAAGAAGATAAATGCATCACTAATTCAATGATTTTTTTTTTTTCTGTTAGATCTTCTGGCAATGAACCAAAAATACGAACATTTAATTGACTTCAATTGGGTCTAAAGAACATGACCACCATCAGCTGGAAGGGATTCTAGACTTCATAGCAGCAAGTGGCTTCCACGCGTGGAGGGATGCTGGATGCCAGATGCAGCTGAAACTGGTTTGACTAAACAGAATCAAACTGAATGTGTGGCATTGTTCAGATACAAATTTATTTATTAACAGAAATATATACACACATATATAGATTATAGATACAGATAATCTTTGGAAAAAGGAAAAGGGTCCCCTAGATTTAAAGAAATTTTATAGCTTTATTATTGCCAGTGGAGTTGAAAACCTTAAATTTTACTGGAAAATACCTTTCTAAGCCATCTAGGTTTTCCAATAATAGCTCGCCCTAGCTATTGAGCAATTTCATAAACTATATTCCCAATATTAAGCTTTCTCTATCATTAAAACAGTCATGAAAAATGCACTATGCTTTGCACACACAAGTATAGTATGATAATTGCTTCTATTTTTCAGAACTTCTTAAACTGATGTCCTATCGAAGTGTGTATGAGGCTACCAAATTACCATACTGAAGCTTAAAGATCAAAAAACATCATCTACTTCTTTAACCACCCACACTTCAGTTCACACAATAGAAAACAACACTCTGAGATCCTCAGTTTAAATCAGTTCTGGTATTCTGTAACTGTTCAAATTTTTCTCCCAAGAGACATTTAATTTCTATTGTCAAAATTCATTCATAAAGGATATTCTGACTTTTTCTAAGCAAAATAAAAGATTTATGAGAGCAATTACGCTATAGTGCCCCACTACTTAATTTACAGACCACCCTGCTTCAGAGAATTCCTGCTGGGCTCTTCCACACACAGGTTATCTTGCCCCTCGTAGATAAGATCATTTTGTGTTACCAGCGTTTTTCATTCACTCATTAATAATCTCAACAGAGAATAAGAAGAAATCTGAAAATTCAGAGTAAAACTTATGAGCTGGGCGATGTGAAATACAGTATCCTTGGTGGGAAATATTCATTAGCACTGCAGGCGTTACACGATCTACATGCGCCATCAGCATGTGCTATAAATGGGTTAGAAATTCATGTGCTTCCCTGTCAGTCTGGACGTGAAGGCTTTAAAAAGTAGCCCTGAACTACTCATATGCCAGAGCTTCCCCAAGTTAACCTAAAAATCCCATCCACCAAAAACTCAAATTTTCAACCCATATAACAAAGGTGTTATCTGAGAACCTTGGTCTGGGGATGAGGGATGAAGCTTCACAATACCTGCTAGGGTCAGTCCTTCTCAGGCTCGGAATTCGACAAAAGAAAGAAAGATGTTAACTTTCTTCTTCCCAAGAAGCTCGCATTCCTCACCACTTCACGCACGTCAACCCGTCTTATAGAACACGCACTCACCTAGGGCAATGGTTTTCACCTGGTCTGATCTTTAGAATCACCTGCGGACCTCCTTTTGCAACGTACTCAGGGCCAGACCAATTCAATACGCATCTGCACGTGGGCCCGAGCACTGGTGATTATTCAAAGCTACCACGGTGATTTTAATCTGCAGCCAGGTTGAAAAACACTGCTCTCTCTGAAGCAGTGGTTTTGAATCAGGGGCAATTTTACCCATTCCCTACCCCCTGGGACCATTTGGCAACATCTGAAGACATCTTTCATTGTCACAATTGGGGGTTGCTCGTGGCGAGAGCCCAGTATGCTGCTAAACCTCTTAAAATGCATAAGTCAACCCATTACAACAAAGAATTATCTGATCCCAATGTGAGTGGTGCCATTGTTGAGAAGCCCTGCTCTAGAGAAAGAACTGGGGGGAGACACAACCTGCTATGTCTCTGGAGATCCCCTCACAAAAGAAGGAAGGAAGCACTAAGAAGCTTTCAGGAGGGAGGTGAACACTCACAACCCTGACACTCCATCCACAAGGCCAGATGTAATTCTACATGGAGCCAGTGTGACACAAATGAAGAGTTTCCTCATGGGTGCTCTCACTGGCTAGCGTGATGATGAAGGAGAGCGTGAAGCTACTGGTCACTGGAACATGTTCTAAGTCCATAAAGTAAACGAGACCCACCAGGATAGCTAAGCAATTTTTCTTAGAAGGACGATAAACAACAGAGTAATGTTTCTTCTCATCATTCCTTCTCAGTTGCTGATAACCAGCAATATGTGCCCCTAGAATTAAAATAAAACTACTTTTATGACTTTTTCAACTAGATTCACAATGCCCAATGGGTGAACCACTCATGTGGGCTCCTGATCATCAGAATCATCTTTGCCTGGAAGGTCAACAACAAACAACTATTGCTGGAAGGACCTGAGTCCACAACGCCCGTGACCTGGGCTAAAAAGCTACCTGTTAAAAAGCACAGATCCGCTAGTCGATATCTGGAAGCAAAACGCCTTGGTTTCACTGTGGGAGGGAACACTTTAACCTAAGAAAGTTTGACCCAACCTTGGATTTCAATGGGATCAGGGAAGCGAATCCCCCATTCTCCAGGAGGCTATCTATTTGGGTGCATGTCTAGATAAAAGTAGCTAATCAAGTACTTAATTTACAAATCTGGTACACAGCAGTGACTTGAACGAACAGACAAATGCCTTAACGTCTAGATGTAACCATGTTAAATCTACTTCCTCTTTGCACATGGTATTCTCTGCAAATTGAAAAACAGTTGAATCATAACTTCTAAAAAAGCAAATGCACTCGTGAGCACATTACTCAAGTTGGAGGGTTTTTTTCTGTTTTGTCTTGGCTTTTGTTGTTTTTCAATCAGCTACTAATTTAAACATGGCTATACAGTCTTAGCTATTTTAAAGAAAGGAAAAATGCCCCCAATTCACCCTTATACCCAGTTGGAAATTAAGCTGTTTTAACCAAAGAAAACTCTTGGATACCCAGTTCATCAGCTGTTTCCTCCACTGAGTTTGTAACAAGATTTAAAGACGTCCAAGGCACAGTCAACTAAAACAGTAATTGTTTTCACTGATGTTCCTTCAGGGCGCATATGTGTGTCTTTTTGGAGGGAACGTTATAAGTAAGACCATATTGTCCCAATACGTGCTTCTTTTCGGTTTCATTCTGCCACAATGCAGACACACTTCCACCCGCTTTCATCTACTTTTTCTTCACTCAAAACCCTGCAAGTGCTCATCCAAATCACTCATTATTTCACACAAACTCCAAACAGAATGACTCTGTACATGACTCAGCAAATGTGCAATTTGGGATTTAGCTCACTACAAGTTCCTACTTGTTTCTAGGCCAATGATTCAACCAGAGTGTGGGGGGATTAAAAATATGAAAAGTCATGTCTTACCATCCATATCAAAAATTAATTTGCAAGGGCAGGATACACACAGGCCCAAATTTATAGGCTGATGATCCATAAACACCTCATTGTGCCACTTCATTTTCCAATCAATTACTGAAATAAAAATGCAATGCAAATGCACTACAAATATACTTTGGTGAGGATATCAACTTCCAGAAGATTTGTCACTTAAGAATGAGAAAACCTGATGTAAACCTAAGAATTAAATACAGTGTCATTCTAAATAATGCATCTATGTTACACCAAACTCTTAATTGAATAAAATGGTTAAATTTTAAAAATCATTTGCCAGATCATGAAATCTATCTGAATCCAGGCAATAATAAGTCATGATGTAATGTCATCCTCATCTAGAAACATACCTTACTTTATGCAAGGTATTGCTGAAAAATTGCATTTGAAATCTTTTCTTGTGAGTTAAATCATGCCTTGATTAAACTAGAGGAGTTCTTTATTTAAAAGAGCACTTTGGGAAAGAAAAAAAATTGTTTTGTATGTACACAACCTGGCCCCTAAGTAATTTTTTTTTTTTTTTTGGTTCCAGATACAAGTTTTCCCTAAAATAGTAAACATATTTACTTCTCATGCTCATTAAAAAGTAACTGAGAAATGGAAAAGTCATTAACTTGAGCTTTCCCGTTAACCCATTACTCCCTGAAGACAAGCTTCGTGGCTAGCAGCTCACGTCATCTGTGGTAACACAACTAAAATGACTTTTTAAATGACTTTCATCTCTTGTGAGAAGTACACAGCCAAGGCCGCCCACAGCAATCAGGGCAGCTTCTGGGCCAGTCCTGGGAAGAGTGAGTGAGGGTGCTATTAACTTAGTAAAGGCCCCAGCCAGCCAGCTAGGCAGCCGGGAGGCCTCAGCTCACTGGTGACTTGGCTTCTCCCACCTTCCACCCTCCCAGCCCAAACCAGAAAGGAGCAGCATCTTCCCCACCCTGTCCAATTTCATCTGCACATAAAAGAGCACAGGATGCGTTAGAAGCCAAGCTTCAGGAGTCAATTTTCAGCACCAGGAGAAAAGGATTAGGATGAAATGGGATCCAACAGGTAAAAATCCCCAGGTGCAACACTGAGTATTTACCCCTTCATGTCACTCACTGCTCACACGGGCCGCCCCCACCACCGCTCAGAGCTTAACTGCACACAGACTCGGTGGCAGCTTTCAAACAAAGCGGAAAAGCTCAGGTATGTTGGATGAAAAACCCCACAGTTTATAAAACCAAACGTTTTCGTTCTAGCTCAACTCTAAGTAACATGAGGGGTTGGGAGGGGGTTGTGTTTGTTTGTTTTAAGAAATGATTTTTTTCCCCCTCTCTGGAGCTCAAGTGGTTTTAGGACCAAGATGCAGGAAATTCAACCCCTTCCGAAAGGTTTAGGGTCTGGTTTAGAGCGATCTCAGCAAATGCAGTGGATATTACCCTTCAGAAACCAAAGGAGAGTCCAAATACATCCTTACATGTTCAAGAGGAACATTTAACCAACCCGGGAGGCTGTCTCACAGTGTAAAAAAAGCATGCTATTCAAAGTATGTTTAAGGGAGTTTGGGAGAGGGGGGTGGGTTTTGAGAGTATGGAAGGAAATCATTTGATGTGCTTCTCCCACAAAGGGAAGTCCCCCGACTGAGGACAAAATCCCCGAGGTAAAGTAAGGCGTATCTACAGGCATTCAGGGAACACGGCATCGAGCCTGTGAAGGGACACCATATTTCTTTTCCAATGTTACCGTTTTTCATAATAAATATTCATTTCTTTATGCACATAAGCTGTTAACTGGATTCAAAAACCTTTTTTTGGTCAGCCGTTGGCTAAGAACCCCAATAGGACACCGCACACAACTAGGAAAATACTCAAGTTCAAGACTGGAAATCCTTAGCTTGGTTCTCAATTTTTATCTTCAATCCCCACACATCTCACCCTGACCACTCAGAGTCCCGCGGAATTCTTGTTCCTCTCCTTCCCCTAACTGCTTATCGCCTGTCTTCGCCAGGCTTACTTGACTGCGAACCGTACAAACTAAGACAAATCCAGGGGAAGAAACACACGGAGCCTGGGAAGCACACGGTTGCTCCTCTCCCCAACCCACCCGCCCCCCATCCGGCAGCGCCTGCACTTCCTCGGGTGGCTGGGAAGCCCTCCAGGGTTCAGAACTCTCTAGCGAGTCGCCCCAGCCAAAACGGCTCCCCAGCACGTACTGACCCACCGTTCATGCCACTGTAGACACTCCGGTGATGGGGTGACACGTCCTCGGGCGCCTGCCTTCGGAGGGTACCCTCCCGGCTGCCTCCGCCGCTGCCTCCGCCTCCTCCGCCCACATGTTTGTGATCGGGGCTCCCCCCAAAATGTTGTTTGAGGTGCTCAGGGCTGGTGCCCCTGGCTCTGGGTAGATGCTCCAGGCTCCCACCGAGGGCGTGTTTCTGGAGATGCTCGGGGCTCCCTCCGCTGTGCCTGGCGTGTTCAGGGCTGCCCCCGGGCCTGTGCTTCTGCAAGTGTTCCGGGCTCCCGCTCAGCACGTGCTTGGGCAGCGTCTCGGGGCTGCTCCCGGGGTGCGGGTGCCTTTGCTGCTCGGGGCTGCCCTTGCACAAGGGTTTGTGGTGCTCGGGGCTGGGTCCTTTGAGTGCTTTTGGGTGATCCGGGGTCCCGGAGGCTCTGGGTTTCTGTAGATGCTCGGGGCTGGTGCTCCGGTGCTTGGCGTGCTCCGGGCTGCCCTCGGCCCGGGGCTTCTGCAGGTGCTCCGGGCTGCCACTGCTCGCGTGGTGCTTGTGGTGGTCGGGGCTGTCGGTGCTGCCCGTGCTGGAGGTGCTGCTGCCGTCGCCCACGTCCCGCACGTAGGGCGCCGTGGAGGCGGCGAGCTGGCACAGGCTGGCCTGGCTGTCGATGGAGCAGCGGCTGCCCGCGCAGCCTGCGCCCTTCTCCTCGTCGAGCAGCACGCAGAGCTCCTTGAGCTCCATGTTCTCCTTCACCACCTCCTCCTGCTTCACCTCCAGCTCCTTCAGCTTCTGCAGGTATAAGGCCACTTCCTTGTGCATCACCCCAGCCGTGTAGCGGCCCAGTCTCTGCCACTCGCGGGACACCCTCTTGCCTTTCTGCCGGTCATCATCCAGGAAACAGCAGAGGTCCCTCAGCTCCTGGTTGTCCTCCTGGAGTTTCTGGTTGATATCCTGAAAAGGGAGAGAGAGACAACCATTCAAGGGAGGTACACAGTTGAGGCATCCTCAGGCTCAGACCTCCTGGGGGGGAGGCGGGACTTGGTGAATTCTCTGTGATATTAGGGGAGGAGGGGAGAAGCTGAGAGGAAGCTGAGGATTGTCATAAAAATAACAATAACGGGTATTGGTTATGCTCCCTGCCCAGTGCTTACTTGTATGATCTCATCGAATTTTCACAAAACACTTGGAGGATAATGATTTTCATGGTTCTTGGGGGGGGGGGGGAGGGGGCTGGACCTCACAAAGCTTTACTTGCCCAAGGCCATCCGGCCAGTATCTAGGGAGCAGCCAGTTAATTCACAAGAAACCACTAAAAATCCAAGGATCCCCTGCCCCACCTTCCGGGAAGAAAATGGCTGCTTGGGACCTGAGAAATGCTTAAAAGCTCTGAGGCAACACGCCTTCCATCAGCACAAACATAAGCACTGCCCGGTGTTCGGCCCTTGACAGGGGACTAACAGCCCGGTTCCCACAGGGGACCAGCACAATTGCCCTCTAGCCGCATTTCTGACCCGCGCATCTAAGCCCTACTGGCTGAACCCCCGGCGCATCTCCCAGGCATCCCACATGAAAACTTGAGCAATGCCAAGCTCTTGTGGGATTTTCAAAGCCCCCTCCTCAAAGTGCCCCTCTCAGCAAATTCTGCCTCCACCCATCCTGCTGCTCTCCCTAAGGGCCTGTGCTTATGCCTGGCGTCTCCTTCTCCCTCACCTTTCACTTCTGAACTAAACAGTTCTTCTGAACCCATTCCCATGCGTGGCAGCACCTCACTGCCCTTAGGATAAAGTGCAAAATCCTTCAAGTCTCCCAAGCCCCCCAAGCCTCTTAACCTGGCCTATTTCTCCCACATGAGTGGTGGTCCACTCACTCATTCACAAGGATTTAGTAAGCATCTATTATGTGCCAGGTACCAGTCCAGGTGCTAGGGATGTATCAGTGGACACAGCAAACACCTTCACATCCTACAGCTTTCATTCTGGCGGGAAAAACTGGCAAAAGGTAAGTAAAGAGCACAATGCCACGTCGTCAAAAGTGCTGGGAAGAAAACTAAAGTAGGCTAAAAAATACTATTTTTTAAGAGAAGGTACCTCACTGAGAAGGAAAACGTTTGAGCAAAGACCCGGGTGAAATGAAGGAGCAAACATCTGAGGGAAGAGGATCCCGGGCAGACAGCAGGGCAAGGACTTGCCCTGAGACGAGTATGACTGATGTCGCAGCGAGGCCAGTGCGCCTGAAGCACAGTGAGCACCGAGCGCCGAGCTGGGGGAGGAGGTGGGAGAGGTGAGACCCAAGAGGGTGGGTGTCGGGGCTGGGTAATGCTGGCGCCTTGGCAGCCACGGGAAGGACTCTGGACTGTTGGTGAGCTGAGGATAGAGGAGTGACACAGTAGGTTCATTTTATAAAGAATCACCATTGTTCTGTGTAGAAAACAGACCAGAGGAGGCCGGTGGTGGATAGAAGAAAGGGAGACGAGGTAAGGTGGAAGCCAGGAGAGACCAGCGAGGAGGCCACCAGGCTAGTCCAGGTAGAGGGAGAGGATAGCGGCTTGCACAGATGGTAGCAGTGGAGAAGGTGGGACCTATCCCCTGACCCCCAACTGAGCCCCACCACCACTGCCTGATTTCAGGGCCCAAGGAAGAAGCCCTTTCCCTCTTTCACTTGGAATGCATTCGCTTAAACTTCTATACAACCTAAAGGCCTCACTTTTTAAGTCACTTCCCCAGAAGCCGTCCCTGACCAGTAGCCCCTATCTAAAGGAAGTTGCCTTATACACTCCACCATTACCCCTTTTATTTCCCCTCTGTGGCACTCATTACAATCACATATGGTTGAATGTGGCTACGAGAACTCACCAGACTGGTCCTGAGCATGGAGGCCCCATCTATCCTGTCCACCTCTGTGTGTCCAGAACACAGCACCCCCACTGTAGACACCTGAACCAAGGAACTTTGAAAACGCATTGTGAGGTTCCCCCTGTATCCTCCGGTCACACTGAGAGTGAAGGGACCGTTTCTTGAACCGTTTCTTGGTTTGGTGGCGATGAACCAGGGGCGGTCACGGGGTTGCTACCGAAGATTTCCCCTGCTTTCCAAAGCCAGAAAACCTCAGTCTTGGGACTCGGTCATCCAACCCAGAACTAGAGGCACTCACACGAGACTTGATCCCCGTTTACTCAGATTTATTCTAACACTTTGCCTGATACTGGTGAGAAAATAAACTATAAGACATCTGCCAACCACAGCTTGCTTCCCCTGACAGTCTTGAGGCCTAAGATGGGAGTCATCCTGAGAAGAAGCGGATCTTGCGCAGCGTGGTTTTAACTCCAATGCTAACTCTTGGCATCCCGACTATTCTGTTTCCTTGTTTCTGATGCCCACCTCTTCCTTCTCATTATCACTTTCAGACCTCAGGCCTGGCCATTTCCAAACTCCTCCCACCTGGGTCCCTGCCTTCGTCCGCCCCATCCTCTATCTTTCCTCACCCACCCAAGTCAAGCTCTCCGTGGCCAGACTGATCTTCAAAATCACCCCCTGAATGTTCTGTCTCTCCTGCATCAACCCCATCCTCTCCCCTTTACCAGGAAGATGAATAAACCCTTTGGCCAAGCCAGGAAGGCTTTCTCCTGCCTTTCCACCTTTAGCTCCCTCTTTGTCAGCTAATCATGAAGCCTGATTGTATCTAGCTTCCCAATTAGAAAATCCTGTCCTCTTCCCTATATGAACTTACCTAAGAGGAGAGATGCCTCTGAGAAGTCTCGCCTAGCGCTAGAACAGCTTCTGGCCTCTGGCGGCGACAACCACAAATGAATGAATGAAGTAAGTTTCCCACTCACCGCTTAATGCCTCTGAGATACACTAGCTGGAGCACTCATCGGGCATCATTTTTTTTTTTTTCTTTTCTAGTGTAGGTATCTTAGCTTCTGGGGGCAGACTCAAGTCTACAGTCATCCTTTGCACAGCTGACAAGCTGACACGCCCAGCATGGCGCCTTGCCTACGGTACGTAATACGTGTTTATGGACTGACCAGTGCTTTAAAGCCCTAGGCCCATGGCCAAAACAGGATACAGCTCTAGCTACTGAGGAAGGATTTCGTATTATTGTCTCAGTAAACCCCTGCAAGGTTGGAGTCTGTTGACATTGATGCTTTAAGGGAAATCAGAAGCTGTGGGGACTCTGAGAAAATAATACTAAAAAAATTTAATCTTTCTAAGCTTCAAAAATTATTCTACATTTAGTTTAATCCTGGCATTTCATAGAAAGTTCAAGTCATATTCTTCTCCATCTAAATGAACTTCCGTCTGAAAACACTTCCTTTTGACTATCCCACAGCTATTCCTGATTTCTCCAGAACTGGGAAATAAATAGGAGCAGTACTACCCCGGGGCTTCGTGGCGTTAATGCCTTTCCGAATGGAGTGAACAATATACTGCCCAGAATTCCAGTTGGGGTAGAAGGGGTAACAGCCTACTTAGCTTTCTTTATCACCACGCCTTCTTCCAAGAGTAAATAATATTCTTGGGGATACAATTCTGAGCGATTTCCTTTCCCGTCTGTGGAACAGCTAAGCAACCGATTGGATAATCACTTTATAAAGCAGCTTCTTCCAATCTGCTACATTAAGATTTGGGCTTTCTTTTTCAAAACACAAACTGTCCTTTTAACATTGCCACTGGCCACCAGATGTTATCCATCTGTCTAAAGTGGACTTTTAAAAGATTCAATCCACCTCATAGCATACCACTCAAATTTTCATACATAAGATTCTCAAGTACTCTATCTGTGGTTAAAGAATTGTTCTAATTTGTAATTTTTCTTCACTGCAGGGAGGGGTATTGGTGTGTTGGGGAACAGAGAGGAACATTAATGCGATGCATAACAAATCTACAGACCCTGTTCCCCCAAATCTGCCCCTTGTCCCCTGAAATCCCAGGTCGGAGCAACCTGAGCATTGGTATATGCTCAGCAGTGCACAGACATGGTTCTCAGAATCCAACTCCTTATAACAGCAGAACCAGAATCCCCTTTCTGCACCCTTGCAGGATCCCACATTCTAGCCAGAGAAGGTCAACGAGCTGAAAGAAAAGAAAGCCAGCCTATTTTAAACAATGTATATCTGTGTGACATTGAGAAAGCTATTTAACCCCATCTATGGATCATTTCATCTTCATCAAACCTCTTACAGAATTAGCAGCCCCATTTAGCAGATGAGAACACTGAGGCTCAGAGAGGTTACCAGCTTGCCCACGCTGCCCAAATTGTCAGACTCCACATCCTTTCTCTCTCCACTGTCCCGCACTGCTCCACCTCTGAAATGTTTAAACACAGACAAGTCAGCCTGTGCTGGGACCCAGGCACAGACGCCTCCACAGAAAGACCTAGCACTCCCATCCCCCATCTCTATAGCTGCAGTATCACCTCGTAGCCTTGAAAAGATTTCTTGCCATTTCAAAAGCAGATCACAGAAAGGAACATAAACCAAGAGAAGCGTTGTGGCCTTCATTACCCTAAATGTACAGTCCTCAACTGGGAGTCCCAAACCATCAGAGCCGAAAACAAAACCCCAAATCCTCCTCTAGTTAAGGCAAACTAAGTAAGTGCACATATCATTTACTCAGTCAACCACATTAATGGATCACGAGGGCGTCCAGGGATGTTCTGGCTAAGATGATGGACAGGAGGGGGAAGACTGGCCGCTCAGCGGGGCTTCGCCACAACCCCTCAGGGGTGGGCCAGAGGCCTTGGAGGCTACGATGCTGTAACTGGCCAGGGATGACAAAAAGGAGGAGTAGAGGCTGCGTCAGAAAGTATACAGCCCCACCTTTCTGAACCTGATAAGGAGGTGGACAGGAAAGTCTTTTTAAGCCAGGTCATGAATCTAGACCCCCAGGAGATTCTCCTACTTGGGGTGAAACTGCCCTTAGCTGACCTAATAGGTATTTCTCTAAATGAAGCTACTAGAAAGAAGACCAGGCTCCCCCACCACTCACACATAGCTCCCCTCAACACACACACACACACACAGACACACAATCCACACAACCCAAGAGAACCTTCAAGTATTTCTGAATTATTATGTCGATGCTCCATACTATTAAAATCCTTAGGAAATTGATTAATTACTTAATTAAAAACTCTTCCAAGTTACATTATAGTTCAAACCATGGAAGAAGATTAAATTGGAGGGTTATGAACCCTAAGCTTTGCCTAAGAAACCCAATCCTGGAGGTGCATGCCTATACATTTACACGCCTTCTCCTGATGACAATATCTACCATTGTTTTGTAATCAAGTCCAGCATTAAAGCTTCTCCTACATGATCCTAATATCTTGTTGCAACCCCCTAGGAGATGGTTATTATCATTTGCATTTTATTGATGAGTAAAATGAGGTTCTGATAAATTAATTACCCAAGCTCACCCTCCTTAGCGAATGAGAATTCTAGATGCGAACCCACCTCTGAGATGATCTTCTCACTACACTAGCCTGTCTCTAATTCCCCAAGAGTCTGGTACTTAATAAATACTCCACTAGTAATGAATTAAACCAAAGGAGAGTGGAAGCCTTGGGATTTTTTTGACTGGGATCTTTCTAACTGCCCCCACTCTAGGAAGTAGATGACAAGTGAGTTGGGGCCCCGGGGAAGGCCATCTCCACCTGCACTGGACCCAGCACCCAGGTGAGCATCTCTTTGCCCCAGAATCCCAGAGCTGGAGGCTGAGGCAATTAAGAAAGTGTCTACAGCCTGAGAAGTGGGGTGGGAGTGGAAGGGGACAAGAACAGCATGTGCCTGCAGGAATTTGCTCCCTGAGGTCCCTGCAGTGTTTTCGTGTGTGTGTCTGGCTTCCTATAAACAAAAGCAGAACAATGAGAGGAAGGAATACCAGCAGGCACCAGCACAAGCAGCGAGGAGAGGAAGTTTGCGGTGCTGTGCGCGCTGGCAGGGCGGATCCTGGCCCGTCTCCTACAGCCCCGCCAGCAGGCACTCGGCTGTCACACTCAGAGCTCTCCAAGGAGAAAAGAAGTTGATGGGGGTTTGGCTTTCTTCTTTTCTTTCTTTTTAATTTTTTTTTTCTTTTTTCTAATAGCAAAGAGAGAAGGCTGGTTCATAAAGCAAAGCATCATTGGCTGACACTTGGGGTGGTGCCTTTCAAATCCCCTCCAGCGCCTCAATGCTAGATGAAATTATAATCAAATTGGGGGTGAAGGGGAAAGGGGGTCAAGGAACCCCAGATGACGCCATCTAAACTGGAGAGAAGGAAAGCGCAGGAGCAGGTAGAAAATGTGAAGGCAGAGCTTAAGCTCCTCTGCACCGGGTGACATACACCAGCTGCGAAGGTGGCGCCCGCGACTTCTCCCTGGGCACCCCGCCAACCCTTCTCCCCAGCATTGGTGCCCTTTCCTCATCCGCCGGAGAAGTCGTGGCTCCACAGCACCCGTATCCACGATCCCCAAGGATGAAGATCCTCTGGACTCGCTCCCTCGATGACCCTTTCCCCTGCCTGTGACCCGGCTCCCCAAACCACCGATTTTCCAGGCTTCCTAGGAAAATAAAGGTTCTGCATGCCCATCACCTCCCTCCCTACTTTTCAGCATCCTCGGCGCCCTCTCCTGCGGCCACAGAAGATCCCGAGTGAGAGCTCCACACTGGCTCGCCCCAGACAGGGAAGAGGAGACCAATCACTTCCAAAGTTCGGAAAAGTTTCCAAAGGGCTGGGGATGGGGAGCAGGGGGTGCTGACCGGGAGAAAGGGGAGGATCACCTGTTGCCGGAGGGAGGGAAAGTTTGCCCGGCCCCACCTCCCCGGAGCGCCCCGCTCCCCGCCCGACCCCGCGCTCACCTTGAGCCCGCGGATCTCGCCGAGGTGCAGCTGCAGGCGGCGGTTCACCTCGCGGATGAGGTTGCTGTGGTCCAGCATCGCGCTCACCTTCTCGGCCTCGGCGCGCCGCAGGCTGCGGATCAGCTCCTCCTTGCTCCACTGCAGCAGCTCCTCGTCCGACACTTTGGACAGGTCCTCCGCGGCGGCGGCGGCGGGCGGGCCGGCAGAGGCTGAGGGACAACTTTCCGCCGCCGCCGCCGTACCTCCGGCCGCCTTCGACATGGTATCCGCGCGGTGGCAGGTGCGAGTGGGTGGAAGAGGCAAAGCGACTCCCGAAGGCGCGGGCGCGGCGGGGCCGCCTCCGCCCACACCCCTGTGCGCTCCGGCGAGTCAGCTGCACCGCCCGGCGGCCGCTGGGTTGGGGCGGCAGGGGTCGCGCTGGGCGGCCATCCTACCTCGCCATCCCCGCGCGCGCGCCCGCGCACCCCCAGGGCCGGGCAGTTACCCGCGCGCTGCTGCCGAGGCGCGTCCCAACTCGGCGCACGTCCATGGTGAGGGGCGCCGGGGAGCGGGCGCCGCCGCGGGAAAACCTCGGGGAGCGGCGGGGGCGCCCGGGGGCCGCGCCCCGGTTCCCCTGCCCTCTCCTCCGCTCGGATTCGAGACCGTCGCCCCCCACACTCTCGCACACACGCGCGCACTTTCCTCCCCCTCGCCCAGCTGCAGCCCCGGCCTCACTGCGCTCCTAGCGAGCTAGGGCGCGCCGGGCTTCGCGGCGCCTCCGGGGTTGCTCGAGCGACGCCGCCGCTGCTGCCCGAGGGCTCGGCGCGGCCCGCCGGCTGCGCTCCTCCCGCCGCCTTCGCTGCGCCCGCCGCCGCTGCTAAGCTGCTTGGGGAAGCCTGCGATTTGCAGAGCCGAGCCGAGCCGAGCCGAGCCGAGGAGGGGTGGAGGGTGGAGGGGTAAAGGCTGGACCGGCAGGAGGTGGAGCCTGCAGCCGGGGCCGTCCGCAGCCGGCCGCACCTCCCGCGCGGACCGGACGCAACTGCCGCTAGATCGCCTCCCGGCCTCCCGAGGCGCGCTCCCCGCTATCCCGCCGGGGAAGGCCGGGGGCGCGGCTCCTCCAGCGCCCGGGCGCGGGTGGGGCGGGATGCGGGAGAAGCGTGAGAAGCTGTGCGGCCCGGGCTCTCGCAGGCTCGCGCGCGCCACCATGTGGCGGAAGGAGCTCCCTCCTCCGCCCCCTGCGCGCCAGGCTTGTCACCTTGCGGGGGAAACAACGGGCGACCAAAATGAGAGACACTTGGTACTTGCAGGGATTGGAGGTCAGGGAAGATGATGATAGATAGATAGATAGATAGATAGATAGATAGATAGATAGATAGATAGATAGATAGATAGATAGATAGATAGATAGATAGATAGATAGAAAGAAAGGAGGACCTGGGGGATAACTGTCGGTTTCTACTTTGGAGAATGGAAGACAAGGTCGATGGCCAAAAAAAAAGTGTGTGGGGGCGTGTAGGTGGGGTGGGAAAGGAAGCTTTAGGAAAATCCCAGTGCTCTGAAAAGAGGAAAGAAAGGCTTTGCTTCGGGGCACTACTCTTTAGGGACCACCCACCCCCCAGGCCTTTGGCTTTTCTAAAAATCCACTACTTTGTGAAGAAGCTTCAGGGGACAGTATTGGATCTTTTAAAGTTTTATTTGAAAAACATCAAAGCCTTAAGGGGAAAATAAAATACCTTCACCTCCAGGTTCCCCAGGCCTGGATTTTTAAGGTCAGCACAGTCACCTCCCCTCTGAGCAAAGGACAGCCCCTTAAGCAGCCGGAACTGCCTGCCTGCCGCGGAGATTTCCATTTTCCTCCTGCCGCAGGCAGTCAGTTCTTATGGGGTTGGCTTTTTGAGATGGTAATTTCTGGAAGTGGGTATTCCCTGTCCCTGGGTCCTATCTTTGGGCTACAGAATTCCCTTTCCCACCTCCCCTGTTCTACCCTCCCGTTGCATGGGATCAAACCTGAGCTGTAAGCATGTTTCTTGCTTGAAGAAGTAGATGCACTTGTCCTGGGCATGTCATTTCAATGAATACTCCTCTCCAGGATGGAGACTGGGCCAGAAAAGTGCAGGAACTTAGCGCCCCCCCCCCCCCCCCCGGGCTTCTGAAAGCCAGGGTGCAAAGGGAATAATCACCTGGTAGGATGAGGCTCTGAATCAGAGTCCCTCCACCAGCAGGTCACTGTGCATCCCTTAATAAGGCTACCACCTTTTAACAAACAATCAGATGGGGACTTCTGAGACAGCTTCCTGGAGAGCAAGGAAAGAGGATGCAGCCCTCTGACCTAGATGGCCTTAAAGTTCCCCTCAGCTAGACTCTAAACTTTAGACAGGTTTCTTCCTGACTGTAGGTCCCTGGCCTCTCTTTTCTTAGAGCACTTCCTTTAGAAAACTTGGACTTGTGAATTTCTTTCTCTGCTGCCTTGAGTTGTAAATCACCTCCCAGCTTCTCACCACCCAGGAATGTCCAGCTTTAGGACCTGGGAGCCATCCCTTGGAAATGTAATTATCACAGAAGATAGCCCCCCAATCTCTCCATCTCTCTGAAAGGTGAGGAGTCTAACTTCACTAAGTGTCAATTAGCAAACATAAATGGTCTAATCACCCAACTCCCCCCACCCCTTCCCATTCCCAGTGTTCTCCAGTACTTTCCCAGTAGCCCACCTTGGGGGCTTAAAAACCCTACTGCCTCTTAGGGCCCTGGGTGGCTTAGTCCGTTAAGCATCTGGCTCTTGATCTCAGGGTCTTGGGTTCAAGCCCCACGTTGGGCTCCTGGCTGGGCATGGAGCCTACTTAAAAAACAAAAACCAACAACAACAAAAAAACACCCTCCTGCCTCTTATGTCAGAGGAGTTGAATTCAGTCTCTCTCCCCTTGGGTTTAACTACAAGTGAGATTTGTCTTTGACACCTCCTCTACTCTCACGTCCACAGAAGGCTCTCCTCAACACAGTTCCTGAGACCTCTTTTGACACAGGAAGAGAAAATACAAGTTAGAAAAATATGAGTCCTGTCCCTGTCCGTTGTTAATTTGTCTCCTTGAACAAATCATCTCACCTTATTGGGCCTCAGACAGCTAATAAGGTAATGGACATGAAGTGCTTTGTCAAGTTACCTACAGAAATGCTACTTTGTTATGACTAGTAGTACATCTGCCCAGCCCACTCTCTGGAAATAGGAACCACGGCATCTGGCTGGTTTTTCCTTCCACCAGGTTTGTTCTTTAAGAGTCCTGTTCCAAAATCCAAAGGCCAGCGCCCTTTGCTGCTAACACTCCCAGACGTTTAACACCTAAGCAGCTATTAAAAGGCAGATAGATGGCTGAGAGGAGGAATAAGACGTGAGTTGAGAAGTCAAGGAAGAAAGAAACCAAAGAAAAATTTTCCACAAACTTATATACACTAGCAGCTACTTACTACTGGGCTAGATCACCTTGATGAAGTTTTGATGTTTCTAATTTTGGTCATTGATTCAGGATAATTATTGAATGAATGATGTTGCTTCATGTTGCTAAGGTCATGTGTGTATCGGGAACTGCTAAAAACAGACAACTCAAAACACAATCACTTAAAGAAGGCATTTATTTTCTTGCACATAACCGACATTCAGTTGAGGGTTAGTATGATGTCTTTATGATATCATCAAAAACTTAGACTCCTGGGGCGCCTGGGTGACTCAGTCAGTTAAGCAACCGACTTTTGGTTTTGGCTCAGGTCATGATCAGGTCGTAAAATCAAGCCCTGCGTTGGACTCTGTGCTCAGTGTGAAGTCTGCTTAAGATTCTCTCCCTCTCCCTCTTCCTTTCCCTGGTCCCCTCCCCCCACTCACACTCTCTTTCTCTCTCAAATAAATAAATAAATAAAATCTTAAAAAAAAACAACAAAAACTTGGACTCCTTCTTTCTAATCAGCCATCCTTAACATGATTGCCTCCTGGCAACAAGATGGCTGCTGGAGTGCTAGCCATCCATCTCCATCTGGGGCAGGACAAGGATAGGAGCAAATGGCAAAAGGACATGTGCCCCTTTAAAATGTGTTCCTAGTAATATGACCCAGTGAATCTCATTTACATCCTAATAGCCAGGGCTTGCCATGTAATCACCTCCCACCTACAAGGGAAGCTAGGAAATTTTTAAAGCTAAGCACATTAGGGGTGCGCAGGTGGCTCAATCAGTTAAGCATCTGACTCTTTTTTTTTGTATATTTTATTGAGAGAGAGAAAGTGTACAAGCAGAGGGAAGGGCAGAAAGGGAGGGAGAGAGAGAATCTCAAGCAGACTCACCGCTGAGCGCGGAGCGTGATGCAGGGCTTGATTCCACAACCCTCAGATCATAACCTGAGCCGAAATCAAGAGCCAGATGCTCAACCACCTGAGCCACCCAGGCGCTCCAAGCATCTGACTCTTGATCTCAGTTCAGGTCTTGATCTCAGGGTCATGAGTTCAGGCCTGTGTTGGGCTCCACACTGGATGTGGAGCCTACTTGAAAAAAAAAAAAAAGATAAGCACATTAATGCCACAAGTAAAATCAGAGTTGTTTTAATAAGAAATAAGATAGATATGTGATGGACAGCTAACAGTTTGGTACGCAACCCTGGCAGCAGATTCTGCATACAGTATATGGAGGTATCTAAAAACCAGCCATAAACCACCGTAAGTCCTTGAGCCCTGATGGTTTTCTCTCATCTGTTGTTTTGAACCACCTCTGTTCCATCCACCGCTCACTATTGCCCAGACCAGGCTCTCACTAGGTCTCAGCTGACCTTCCTCACTGGTCCCTCTGACACCTGCATCACCTCTCCTGAATCTGTTTTCCACAGAGCTGCCCCAGTGAACCAACTACAAAGTCAAGTCCAGCTGCTTCACCTCTAATGGAGACTGAATCCTTGCTCAGAGTTCTTCACAGCCTGCCGGTATAATTCAGACCACCCTCTGCATGTGACTTTGCAGTAGCTCCCACGGAGGGGGCAGAGTATATCTTCCCTCCCCAGGGATATTGTGCTTGGCTGTGGGCTGGTGTTGCTAATGGAATGTGGGTGTACCTGAGGTGGATCCCTTCTGTTTGTCCCCTCACCGTCCTGTACTTCCACATGTCACCGACAGAAGAGCTGCCCAAGGGCAGCTGCTGTTCCTTTGGTCTCCACCCAGTGCCACCGCAGGCATCCTACAGACCCTCACCCTGAAGTAGGGCCTCCTTCCCCTCGCAAACTCTCACATCTGTGTGCGAGAGTATGTGACCGCTATATAAGCCCCCGAGTTTTGGCCAGATACATCAGGCAGCATGGATGCAATAGTTAGCAGGTACAGCTCCCCTGCCTAAATCCCTTCAGTGGCAACTCAGTTCCTGTCCATGGAACAAAGCCACATTCCTTAGCAGAGCGCATAAGACGGGTGCGGTCTGGCCCTTGCCTCCACTCCCATCACACCTGGCCTCATCTCATACTTTATCAGTGCCAAACTGCCCAGAGATCCCCATTAGCAACTCTCCATACCTCTGTGTCTCCCGATGCTATTCTCTCATGTGTGGAAGACCTTCCCTGCCTTTATCCCCTGGACGAATCCCACTGGATCCTTCTACCAGCCTCGTCTCCTCCAGATCCCTGGCATCAGCCCATACTTCTCCAGTGAAGGCAGAAGTGAGTATCCCTCTCCACTACCATAACCTTCAGCATACCTCTAGCCCAGCGCCTAAACCGGAATAGTGAACTACAGGAAATTACAGGTGGAAGCTCATATTAACCCATCCCAACCCCAGCAGAATAGTTTAGCTCTAGCTAGAATTTAATATTATCTCTTTTTCACTTTCTCCAAACCCTGTGCATTTCTGTCATGCCCTGTGAAACTCCTCGATGCAATCAGAAATGATGTCAAGGACATTGCTGAGTGTGTCCCAGATGCCTTATTACAACACTACACCCTCATCCACATGGTCCTGGGGGCTCGTTACTTTCAATCTTACAGACACTGTGAATTATGCAACTGGTGTACATTTCTTTTTGCACTGGCTGCTGGGATCTGATCTAAATTTGTGGCAATTTAAATAAGACTTAAGGAATATGACTTGTTGACTAACATGGCCATTATCATTTTTTTACTTTCAAATTTCTCCCTCTTAATTTCTTCTTTTTTACCTCTGTAAGTTTCCTGATACACATATACATACGCATGTACGCATATATACATACACACGTGCATATACACACATACAAACATATGTGTGCATGTGTATGTGTGTATGTATACGGCAGAAAATGGAAGGAAGGGGCAAAAGGGGAAGGGACATCTTGTCTCCAGTCATAGACCCTATAATGTTTTCTCTCATTTACTTTGAGGTCTTCTCCCTCTAGTAGCTCCTAAACTCTGTGAAGCCAAGGCCCACTTGCTAACCTAGAGTCAGCACTGAATAAAAGAGGGAAGGAAGGAGAGAACAAGCTTGCTCAAGGCCTTTGTTTCATTTTTTTTTTTTTATCCCCCTCGTTTGGAAAGCCTCATCACCTGCAACACACATAGAAAACCTCTTCCTTTGGAAAATATTAATGACTTTTTAGTGTATGCTATTTTGGAAGCCACATGAGTGCTATGCAGTTCAGAAAATTTTTCTAAACTGTCTAAATGTAGGATCATATGTTATTTTAGCATTAGCCTCAAATCACTGTGAACTGCACTCAGGTGACAGGCTCACCAACTGGTGCTGCTGGACATAAGTAAAGGTACGGCATGCACAAGGCTGAGGTTTATCTCCTGTCTACCTTGTGTCAGGCAACAGGCAAGCTATTGAAACACCCCATCTTGCTCCACTAAGAACCAATTTTCCAGGCCATACTTTAAAGCTCAGTGAAGTGCACTGGATTTTTGCTTCATTACCTAATTCTGAGTCCAGATCCAGAGAACACGATAGTTGTGTGGAAATGGGACGTAGCTGGCAATCCCAGCAGTAACAGGAGCCTCTGGTGGTGGTGGGTATTACTGATGGATGTCTCCCAAACCTGCTGTCCCTGGGAGCCTCTGTGAAGGTGCTTTGCCTTGATCCGACCCCACAAACCAAACATTTAGAAGCTGGCTGGCCTTTACTGTATTTTGTTCTGCCAGGTCCTATAGCAGAAACTGCCGAGGAAGGGTTCATCTAACTGCCAGAAACACCCAAGGCAGTGAGGTCCCGCCAGCCTGCCCCTCAGAGTGTTGAGACCCCAGGTGTCTTCTGAGTCATGAAAACAACTGCTCTGTTCCCTCCCCACCTCTGCCCCCATCTGCTTTCTGTGGGTGAGGTGAGGCATGCATCTCAGGGAGGAAAACTGAAAGCAGAGGATACTTCAGGAGCCCAAACTTTCTGTTGTTTGTAAAGAAAATGGGCAGACCCATTGGATAGTCCCTGGGCCGGTAATGCAGTGTCCACTATTAACCCTCTTCCAGGTCTCTACCCCACAGATTCTCAACCTTGGCCACATATTAGAATCGCCTGGGGAGTTTAATGCATACGGATGCCTGGGCCTCTCCCTAGAGATTTCTGATTTAAGAAGTCTGGGGCGCAGCTTGCCTATTGGGGGTTTTCAAAAACTCCCCACGAGATTCTGCTGTGCAGCAGTCTGAGAATTACTCTTGTAGATGGTGTAGAGCGCTGTCCAGTAGACATAGAGCACAAACCACAAGTGCAAGCCACAGATAAAATTTTAAAGTTTCTAGTAGTTGCACTTAAAAAGTAAAAAGAAAGAGGCGATACTAGTTTTAATAATATATTTCATCTAACATATATCCGACATGTCATTTCAACATGTAATCAACATAAAAATTGTTAATGAAATATTTTGCATTTTTTTGTAGTAAGACTTCAAAATCAGGGCATCTGGGTGGCTCAGTCATTAAGCGTCTGCCTTCAGCTCAGGTCATGGTCCCAGGGTCCTGGGATCGAGCCCTGCATCCGGCTCCCTGCTCAGCAGGAAGCCTGCTTCTCCCTCTCCCACTCCCCCTGCTTGTGTTCCTGCTCTCACTATCTCTCTCTGTCAAATAAATAAATAAAATCTTAAAAAAATAAAAAAGACTTCAAAATCTAGTGTGTGTCTTACATGTACAGCATATTTCAATCCAAACAAGCCATGTTTCAAGTGCTCAAGAGCCATCTGTGACTGCCAATATTGTGATCACCAGTAAATGGCTACCATATTGGACATCACCGCCGTAGACCATCTGGTTGGGGGAGGGAGTGGAAGAATAAGAGTGGCACCTGTGGTGGGCTGAACAATGACCCTGCCCCACCTATCCATCTAGTAATCCCTAGAATCTGTGAGTGTTACCCTTTAATGGCACTAAGGGACTTTGCCGATGTGATTATGTTAAAGATCTTGAGAGAGAGCAATCATCCTTGCTTATCCTAGTGGATAAATGCAATCACATGTATCCTCATAGGAGGGAGACAAGGGAGATTTCACAAATGGAACAGCAGGTGATGTAACCACAGAGGCAAAGACTGGAGTGATGAGTAAAGTAAAGGAATGCTGGCAGCCCTAGAAACAGAGAGAGTCCAGGAATGGATTCTCCTGAGAGCCTCCAGAGGAAGCGCGACCCTCCTGCTACCTTGATTTTAGCCCCGAAGGACTCATTGCAGATTTCTGGCCTCCTGTGAGAGAATTAATTTCTGTTGTTTTAAGCTCCTAAACTTGTGGTCACAATAGGAAACTAATGTAGGCCATTTAATAAGAAGGCACTTCCTTTTTATCTGTATGATTGAAGTTATCACAGTCTTTCTTCTTTTATTGCTGGTTGGATACCTATTGATTTTTTTTTTCCTTCGGAGGGCAGGGACCTGTCTTATTCATTGATGAGCCCTCTACCACACTTAGCAAGTAAAGCGCTTGTTGTAGGAGCACAGTAAAGCACCAGAAGCTCAGCCTCGGGGATGCCCAGAATCTGGTGCGCATTCAGGAAAAGCGAGAAAGGCTGCCTCCCGAAGAGGTCTGTATATGGGAAAGCAACAGATCACAAACATCCCCGATGTCCATTGGAACGCCTGCCTGCCCGGCCCCTTGAAGTGTCTTTGAGAAGCCGTGACCCCGGGAGTAGAGAAAAGGAAGAAAGCACTAAAAGCAGGACTGCCTGACAGGTCTGACCTTCCACAGGAACTGGCCTACCCCTGCCTGTCTCCACGCAGACCCACCCCTATGCGATCTGGAAATTTCCAGTCCTTTTGCTAAGCTGCCTGAAATAGACATAGTTAAGAGTCTCACAAGTGAAAATGCCTCTTCACACATTTGCTCAATAAGAGAGCTTTTCTCCTAGCACAGAAATCAGCTGCCCTGAGGGTGTGGAGGTTTGATTAGGATGTCCCTCTTAGGCAGTTTCTCAAATAGCCCAACCCTGGCAGCAACAGTATCACCTGAGATGCTGGCTTATCATGCCCCCATTCACTAAAAATGATAAATGACAGACGGAACACTGAGGTATGGAACCTTCCAGGGTGCCATAATCACATTGTGACTGGACAGGAGCTATCATGGATGAGGCACACCATCTTAAGGAATCTACTCTGGGACAGACGTTCTTATCCCATTTTACAGCTGAGACTCAGGCCAGACTCACAGTTAATGAATGCGGAGTATCATCCTGATGATCACCTTCACCAGAAGAGACAGGAGGAGTTTGAGGACTCTGCAGGTGGCTCTCAGGCCCTCAACCGTCCATACAACCTTCAAGGAGTGGTGTAGGGTTTTCACTGGTATGTTCAGGGAGACCCAGGTTTTTGGTGTTAGCGGTAGAGCAAGCGAAGAATGAGAACAGGCTCTGAAGTTGACAGAAATGGAGTCTTTATGCCTTTGCAACCTACAAAGAGTCCTAATTGCAGAATAATTTGCAGGCGAGTTGTAAAGATTTCTTTCATTTGTCTGGTAGCATCTGCAGATGTTCATAAAGCATGCTCTTTCCCAGGGGAATGTCTGCATGGGATGCTCTCTGCCTGAGCACCACTATCATGCTGGATAATTCCTAACCCTTCAAGCCACAGCCTGATGTCACTGCCCCAGAGACCATCCCTAATCAGGTCATCTAAAGGACCTACTCCTTCATCGTGAGTTCACCACCTGCTTCCTTCACAACCCTTATCCTTTGCAATTATTTGTGGTTTGTTTACTTTCTGCTTTGAGCGGGGAGAGGGATGAAGGAAGGAGTTGTATTATGCCTGATGCAAAAGATATTCGGTAACTCTGGGACTGGATAACTTGCAGGTGTTTAATACCTGCTCATCAGCACAGCAAGCCACTAACTGCCCTGTGCTTTGTAACAATCCATACTCCCCCCAGGAACGCTAATTCATTTTGCCAGGGGCGAGGCCTTGGAAATGTGTGTTTGAAGGTTGTTTCAGGGCTGATTCTGATGTAATCAGTCAGTAGAACAGCATGTGGAACAGACCCCGGTGCCTGCCTCCCTCACACAATTTTTATTCTCTTTGCAGTGAGAGTCATGGCAACAACCTGACTCACACACTCATTTCTGCGTCTTGGGGATGCCTGAGAGTATCCTCTGAATCCTAATTGCATGTGTACCACTTGTCTGCCTGTGAGAAGCCATGAGTTCGATTTTAAGGCTAATGTTACCTTTTATACACTATGATTTAACACTCACCACAGTCTTCGGGAGAATATTCAGGGCAGCAGAGAAATTTCTGGGAAACTCATTCCAAGGCCCTTGGAAACTGAAAGCGACATACATCCTTTGGGGGCTTGTAAAAGAACTGGAAGCGAGAGCACCTGAGGTTGACCAGATGGGCTCTCAGCAGGCTTGCATGATGGAAGAACACTCAAACACTTTCAGCAATAGATGGGCAGCTGTAGGGTGTAGAGTTCCAGCCGCACTGGGGTAGCACCAGAAGAAAGAGCAGAAATGACATGAAACACCTGGACCCTTACTATTCATAGTGTGGCCTGTGGACCAGCAGTGTCAGCTTCGCTGAAGACCTTGCTGGACACTGGGAATCCCCATCCCCACTCCAGAGCTACCCAGTGGGAAACTGCCTTTTGATGATCTCCTGGCGATTTATAAGAACATCAACATTTGAGAAGCGCTGACTTACACCAATGGGAAATAGGAGCTTGGTGAACCAGAGGAAATTCCTTAGAATTTAGGAATTCCTTAACTTTCCTCAAGGAAATTCCACTGTAGACATATTCAAGCCTTGATCATATCCAAAGAGAGTGTCAGTCAGGGAAACAGGGCTTATCACTCTTGCATTCTTGAATGTCCTGTTTCCTTGAGGAGGGTATAAGTTAACTAGGGCCAAGGAGTGTTCGCTAAACTCCTTTCTGTCCCTCACGGTGTGCAGCCTTGGGAACTAGAATTTGGTTTTTGGTAGGCAGTGACATCAGGTAAAGATCATTCTGAGGGGTTGAGATATGCTTCTGCCATTTTCTCTTAAATACTCTGGGCCTAGGAACTTTAGCCAGCCCTCCTAGGATGATGTGTGAATATGAAGATCACAAAATTTTAGAAAATGCTTTAGGAATGTTATTCATGCTCATAAACATAATGTCCATTCCTCAGAGCTGGGTCTTTCCAGAGTCAGAAGTGTGGCTGTGTTGCTTTAATCTGCATTAAATGCCCCAGAGGCAAGGTTACATAAAAGTGCAAGAAATCAAGAAACCAATTTGGGTAGCAGCTGAAAAACAAAACAAAAACAAAACATTCGTTCTCTAGTTCATTGACTTTTATCTTCTCCCTAGAGCACAAAGAACTCTCAAGCACATCATAATATCCCCGGTACTCTTTCCTCCCCAAACCCCCTCTGCTCCCCTTCCCCCCACCCCCCTGCCCCCACTGTGAATGATCACCAACAATAATTCTTATTTTGAAGGGACTGCAAATATGACCTCACATTTAGCCTCTATTGCAGTGATCTGTGTGATATCGCAGTGCCCGGAGTACGTACAGTTTGAGAGCTTTTTTAGAAAATTACAGAACAAAACAGTTCTGAGATATATGAGTGGTGCGAGTGTGTGTGTGTGTATGTGGGTGTGCATTTGTGTATGTGTGGATCATTGCCTTTACAGCAATTAGAAGAGAAGAAACTTTGGACAGTGAAAGGAGAAAACTAGACTAAAATATATAATTCAGCCCAAGTACACATGGCCATTTTCCTCAAGAAATAAAACAAAAATTAAAATCTGCCCCAGCCAGGATCTCTAGTATTTGTTCTTGAAGGAAAGTATGCTCCTGATCATACTGTTCTATTTTTTCAAAAAAATGAAATGCTTCGAAAGAATGCACTAACGTTCTGAGCGTTCCATAGGCCTGTGAGGAAGGCTGGAAAGAGCGTGGGAGCTGGGCAGCTGCTCAGCCAGAGAGACTTCCCCTCTAACCATCACCTCGCCACAGGGACATCTGAGTGTCCCCTCTGCAGCTCTATTTGCACACCTTTCAAATGAGAAGGATAACAGGCATCAGTCATACTTCTTTGTATTAATACAATGAGAGGAACACGTTTCAAAAAGTACACATTGACTCACCAAATGCAATGTTTGAGTAATTTTTTTTTTAAGATTTTATTTACCTATTTGAGAAAGAGAGAGACAGAGAGAGAGAGAGGGAACACAAGCAGGGGGAGCAGGAGAGGGAGAAGCAGACTTCCCGCTGAGCAGGGAGCCCAATGTGGGGCTCCATCCCAGGACCCTGGGATCATGACCTGAGCTTAACCACTGAGCCACCCAGGCGCCCCATCATTTGAGTAATTTCTATGGCTATTACTCATCCCTATTTTCCTGAAACTCCCTCCAGCAAGCAAAGGCATTCGCAGGGTTCACCACTAATGTAGCAGAGAAATGGAAGCCCTTAGTTGCTTCCATTCCTCTGGAAGAATCACCCATATTCTAAGACTCACGCTGAGACCAGGCACTTTACAGCACAGCCAAACCTAAGCTAAGAGGGCATGTGGGGTTGGGGGGAGGTAATTTTTCAAATTATGCTCATCAGCCCCCTTCCCACCCAACTCTACACTCATTGCCAAAGCCTTTGGAAAACTATGCGGGAATTAGCAAAACGCACCCCTCTCTTGAGTGGTGTCTCAAATAGTGTATCTCTTCATATATATAAAATAAGGAATTAGCCCAGACAGTTATGGAGGCTGGGAGGTCCCAAGATCTGCAGTCAGCAAGCTGCAGACTCAGGAGAGCTGACAGTATATGTTTCGGTCTGACTCCAAGTCTGAAGGCAAGGGAAGACCAAGGTCCCTGCTCAAAGGCAGTCAGACAGAGAGCAAATTCTCCCTCACTCCACTTTTTATTCTATTCAGGCCTTCAATAGATTGGATGAGGGTCACTCACATTAGGGAGGGCAACCTGCTTTACTCACTCTACTGATTCAAATGTCAATCTCATGGCGAAACACCCTCACAGACACCTAGAATAATGTGTGGCCAAATATCTGGGTACAACCACCTAGCCAAGTTGACACATAAAATTATCCATCACAAGTATGGTGCGTGGACCACAGGCTGCATTCCACTCCCCCTCTGCCTATCAGCTGGGCACACTCCTGCAGAAGACGATCTACATAAACACACACAGTGACCTGCCCTCCATGTGAAGGACCACCCTAAGAGATGGCCTCTTCTCCAGAATCAGGGCCACTGGAGCCCCGCCTTTGTGGCTCCCTCAGTCCCACCGTAGTTTCTGGACTGACACGGGTTGGGCTCCAGAATACCCCCAACAAAGGGCATTTCACCTTACGATTCGTTTGAATGCAGCCTCTAATTTTTTACCTGGGGGCCCACCAGACAAGCATCCGAGTTCTATGACTTAGGGGGGTCAAGGGTACAATGCTGAACCCTTCCTTCCACTGAGGGAAGCACGGCGATTCCCCTGGACTGGCGGGTCTGCACAGCACATTCAATGCCCACCCCCCCACCCCCAGCGAGGAATGAGAGGACAGAGGAAATCTAAAACTGCAGAAAGAGGACAAAAACAAACCAAAAAAACAAATTAAGCCCACAAAGTAAGGAGCCATGCAAATGAACAGGGGCAGAAACAGAAATAACAACTGACAAAGCATTCAGTGAGTCCTGAGTCCCAGAAATGGCACTTCTACAGAACGGTGGCATCTGGCAGCAGTCGGTGTTCACCAGCCCCGGACTGGCCGCTGTCAAGCTTCAACGCATGCGCGGCAGTGAGGCGCGGGCCGTGCGGGGCCGGCTGCGGGAAGCAAACACATGCTACCTGCACCGTGTCTCCGCGAAGAAGAGGGTGGCATGTAAAGTTCCCCACTTAAGGCTCACACGTACAATATATAAATGTTTCATGAAGCAAAGGGTTGGAAAAATCGCAGTTCCAAGTGAGTTAAAAAAAAAATGGTTTAGATGTTGTCGGCTAAGAAATATAAACAGTGCCACCAAGGAGAGCTCGAGAATACAGTTCTCGCCATGGTAACAGGTTTAGAAACCAAATGTGACTCTGATGTGGAAATGCAATCTTTCATGCCGGAGGAATAAGCACGAATTGCCTTGCCTTAAAATATACTTTCAGTGTCCACCCCTGAGATATAAAAACCTGGAAATGAACACAGATCCAAGGAGGGAGAAGTTTGGAGAATGGGGCTTCCAGGTGATGTTTCAGGCACAGAGTGTGAATGAACTTCTGGCCTTCAGCCGGCCAAATGGATGGTTGTCATATGGAGAGAGATGCATTTGCTGCTAGATCAGCGGCTAGTCTGGTAGAAACTCAGCTTAATCACAGTGACTGGAAAATTCCAGGCCAGCCTGCCTAACAAAAACCATGGACTGGACTCCCAAATGCCCTTAGTATTTGAGCATCCACTTGGAGAACCCGGACCTCAGTCTCCTAGGGGAAGAGAGTCATCATCCCTGTCCTCCTCCCCAGTCCAGCTGCCTGGCCAGCTTAGCCTGGCAAAGCCTCCCTTCACGCACATTTGCGTGTCCAGCGACTGCCTCAAACCTAGACGGTCCAGACCTGAGCTCCTGACAGGCTCTCAGACTCGCTCACCCTGCGGGCTCCCCATCTCAGCAAATGGCAGCTCCATTCTCCCAGCTACACGGGCCAAAAGCCATGGGTTCATCCTTGACTTTTTCTCTCATACCCCTCCTCTAATCAACTGTAATTCTAATGGCTCTACCTTCAAAATATATCCAGAATTTGTCTGCTTCGCACCTCTCCTACTGCTAGCCCCCTAAACCAAGCCACCACCACTACCCCCTGCCTGGATTACTGCCATAGCCCCCTAACTGCACAGCCTGCCTCCTCCCTTTGCCACCCTGGGTCTGTTCTCAACACAGATCATGTCAGATCATGTCACTAGTCATGTAGTCAGATCATGTCACTCCAACATGCAGAACTCTTCGATGCTGCCATGTCACTCAGAGTGAAAGCCAAAGTCCTTAAACTGACCAGCAGGACCTACAATCTGTTTTCCCCATGTCTGTTCACCTGTCTTGCCTTATCTCTGTTACTTTCCCTTTCATTCACTCTGCTCCAGCCTCACTGACTTTGTCCCCTTCCTTTAACATGTCAAACTTTGTTCCACCTCAGGGCCTTTGCACTTGCTGCTCCCTCCGCTCATAATACTCCTGTCCCCGGTGCCTCACTCCCTCATTCCCTTCAGGCTTTCAGGTCTCAACTTCAGCATCTCCAGAAGGGCTTCCCAGACCATGCTGCTTTAAATGTAACCCCCTCCCCATGTGGACTGGCAAAGAGAGGGAGGGGGGTGGTCTCTCTCCACACCAACTCAGAGTCTGAGGCTGTTTAATGTTTTACCATCTTGTAGCTGAGTGATCTGGAACACATGACCTCCTGGGCCAGGGAAGGGAAGAGAGAGTTCAGAAGTGACACACCGGCTCTAATCCGCCTGGATGGAGGGATGGCATAGACCAGTTTCATGCATAGTTCATCCGGCTTCAGGTAGTCAAACAGTTTTACCCAGCTGCAAAAGGCCTAGGAAGTGTAGTATTCTACATGCTCAGGAAGGAAAGGAGAACAAGACATGGGTGAATTTCTATATCATGAACTATGAGCTGTTTCCTTGGAAATCCTTCACTGCTTAGGCAGTAAGGGTTTTTGTCTCCCTATCTTACTGTCCTAAGGTTCATCTTAGAGTGATTCCTTTTCATTCATCCACTCAACAAATATTTTTTGAATGCCTCCACACACTGAATGATGCTGAAGATACAAGACTACATGAGGTAGCCTTGGGTTCCTAGCTGTGGTGCCCCAAGGCAGTGGGGGGAGAGGGGCACCGCAATATGACTCCAGCTGCCCCCACCTCAAGTCAATGGCATGCTGCACATGCCCCATTGGGTGTAAGTGCGGGATGGACAGAACAGTCCTACTCTTCCCAGGAACACTGATGTTGTAAGGGGGTGCTACCAATTTAAGCATTCCTAAAAGTTCTTGCAGCCGTCTCAGAAACTTACAGATCCATTATAGAAACATGTAGCCACATAATTAATCATGATCTCCTTTATTCAAGAAATAACAACTCATAAATGTGTATTTAATCTTCTCAGAATAATGAATTGATCACAATTTTCTTCTTTTTGGGACCTCAGGCAGACACCATGAAATCTTTGGCTGCAATTATAGGTGAAAATCTAAACAAGCTTTCAACAGCAAGGATATAATTTAATTTGCTTTTAATGTAATGTTTTGGAGTGGGAAATGTAAGATAACACAACATTTATAAATACAATTTATGTAAATTAAAACCACATATTCTCAAAACCACAAAACACTACATATTCTCCAAGGAAGCATGTATATCTGTTATATATGGTACACATCCTAGAATGGGTGCGTATGGAAGAACACGGGAAAGGACTGGGGATCCGGATGAAAGGAGGGGAAATGACAGAATGAGAGAGCATCCTGGCATGGACCATGGTGCTAATGTGCCATCAGCTAAGGAATATTACTAAATTGTCAGATATAAATTTTACATCTTATTTTCCACCTGTTATACTTTGTCTCAAAGGCATGAAAAGATTTTTCCACACTAAATTTTTATTTTATTTTAAGATTTTATTTATTTATTTGAGAGAGAGAGAGCATGAGTGGGGGGAGAGGGAGAAGCAGACTCCCCACTGAGCACAGAGCCATAAGCAAAGCTTGATCCTAGGACCTGAGATCATGACCTGAGCCAAAATCAGACACAACCGACTGAGCTACCCAGGAGCCCCCACACTGAAATTTTTAAATGATATGTTTCCCTATTTATAGAATTGTCAGATCTTTTTCACATGTGCACTCCAATCATACTTTACTGTGTCACCCTGAGCTATTGCATTATTCTCATGTTAATAATTACAGAGAAAACCATTTTGAGATGGGACTATGGATTAACAAAATAGTCCCTATAATTTTCTAGATCTGAACCAAGAATCCATTAAACATTTTATGAAGGTTCTGTTTGTGATTAAAATGAAGGGAACCCAGCTTATCATCAGTGTGAGTGTTCATTTCACTCATGTTAAGACAAAAACTGACAAGGTATTATGACCCACTTGAAGCTGAGAGTTATATTAAAACCCAGGTTAGTGGGGCGCCTGGGTGGCTCAGTCGTTAAGCGTCTGCCTTCAGCTCAGGTCATGATCCCAGGGTCCTGGGATCGAGCCCCGCATCGGGCTCCCTGCTCCACGGGAAGCCTGCTTCTCCCTCTCCCACTCCCCCTGCTTGTGTTCCCTCTCTTGCTGTGTCTCTCTCTGTCAAATAAATAAGTAAAATCTTAAAAAAAATATATATATATATAAAAAAAAAACCCAGGTTAGCTTTTATTAACTAATCAAGATAACATTATTTAAACTCTTTTTTTTTTTACTTTGAAATATAAAACCCTGGAAGGGTAGGTAGATAAGCAAGAAGTGGATAGGGTCAAAATCCAACACCAATATATTTTCTATTTTTCTAGAGATGATAGCTAGTTCTAGTATCTTGTCACTTCAATAAATGGATCTTCTTTTTGAAGGGGGCAGGGAGAACACTCACACACAAAACAAAAACTAGCCTGGATCCAGATTTAAATTTTACTGACAGCAAATGTTACCTTAAGAAATCACATTCTTAATTCTACTGTAATGGATATAGCAATAAAACAAATGTGATTTTTCAGCCTATTAAGCACACATCAATACAAAAGTGAGACATGCTGGTAATTAGAAAAAGGTGGCTTATTCCAAGGCAAAAAGTTTGCACTTAACAACGTTTGGAGGACAGTATTTTTTAATGGCTGGTTATTATTTTAAGGTGCCACTAAGATTTAGAAAAGTATATGATTTTTTGTTAAATGTGCATTTGCAAATCCATTGACCTCCTATTACTTTGAACTACTGGCATTTGTGATATAATTTTTTGTCGTGTTATGTAGATTACTTGAGTTACACTGAACAGCCTATAAGATCAGATGCGTTTAAAACTCATAAATGCAAGCTAATGTGAAAAACATTAAGAAATCAATTTTTATGTCTTGCTTTTTTAAAAAATGATAACCCTCTCTACATCTGTGGCTCCTATGATAGTCACTTCTTCAAATATGAGACATAAACCTCTTTTATATCACATATTGTTATGGACTGAATGTGTTCTCCCAAGTTCATACGTCAAAGCCCTATCCCCCAGTGTAGCTATATGAGTATACCGCACTTTTGGAAAGTTCTTGTTACACCACTTCTCTTTTATGAAAGGCTGACATTAGTACCTGTTTCCACTAGCTGAAAAATATCCAAAGAGAATATGCACTGTTATGAAACAAGCAGTTACTGTACTGATGCAGGTCTTTTGTAAAAATGAAGTGGTATAATGAGAACTTTCCAAAAGTGGGGTGTAGTCCTGGCTTTATGTCATTTCGGCTTGCAAAAGGTTTCACAGAAACACTCTACTTTTGGATAGCTGAGGAAAGCTGTATTTGGAGATGGGGCCTCTGAGGAAATAATTAAGGTTAAATGAGGTTATAAGGCTGAGGCCCTGATCCCATAGGGCCTTAGCACTCTTTCTCCTCCAAAACACACAGAAGAGGTCATGTTCATACAAAAGGCAGCTGTCTACAAACCAGAAAGAGCCCTACAAGAACTGAACTGGCCAGAACCTTGATCTTGGACTTTTAGCCTCCACAACTATGAGAAAATAAATTTCTGTTGTTTAGGACATCTAGTCTATGGTATTTTGTTATGGTGGCCAAAGCAGGCTAATAAATAATTATTCCCTGTAATTTATATATTTTATTGGTACTGTGCACCAAACAAATTTGATTAAGGTATTAACTGATTGGATTCTACTAAATATATAAGCTTCTTCTACTATCTAGACTTTGAATTCATTCTGCAAATTGGAAATTATGAATATATGGCATTCATGCTACCATTCTCCATTCCTAAATAAATGGTAGATTACTAATTGATCACAGCATTCGTTCCTACTGAATCTAGACCAGACTTTATAATCCTTGTCAGCAATCTAAGCAGTCACCATCCACAGATATATACATTTAAGTTGATCTGTTTGCCATTCATGTATTAGACTATAAACTCATTGAGTGCTTGGATATTATCTTATTTCTTTTCTACAGTCTATAAACCTCCATGTGATAGAAGCTGAGTAAATTCTCACCAAGTTAAATAAACTGCATCCTAAATATAAGCCTTCTATAAAGAAAGTGCCCTACACAGGAGCTTTGGGTCCTGAGTCAAGATAAACTTGTCTTGACTCTACACAAATGCACAAAAGTGTACTTTTAACTTCAACTGAATTTTTATCAAGTATGAATAATGAGTTATAACAATGATCATCATAATTCATAACAATAATGCATAATTCATAATAATGATTGGTTCATTATGCATCATTATGGAGGAAGTTCAAAGCTGGAAGATGCAAGGACACAAAGGATTGGAAAGCCCAGCCCCTTGCCTTGAGGAACCCCCCATCTAGTTGAGATAGCAGGCTCTTACACATGAAAATCCCACTCACAATAGGAATAAAATGTGACAACTGCCATTGCGAAGTAGATGGTTTTGACAATAGGCGCATAAGGGTTCAGAAGAAAGAGGGAAAGATTTTCCTTTAAGGCTAAAAGGAAATTTGATAGATGAACTAGTTCCTGCAGGGTACATTTATTTTACCTCTGTTTTCTCATAACAAGCTCCCCTGTGGTCTTCTGTTGATTTATCAGATTAGCCTATTCCCCAAATAAAGATATACTTTCTACACTGCCCCACCCCATCATATACAAAGCAGACAGAGGAGAATGATTTTCTAAATCCTTAAGCTGCCTGGGAGATGCAACATGTCCTCTCTTTGAAGACTCAGTGCCCCATGGTCAAAGTCTTACCATCCTGATTTAAGGTCTCCACACCCTCAATAGAAATTTGCCGGAACAGAAAAGATGTGAGACTACAAAACCATCTTTGAGGCCCAAATTCTAAAAACTAAAAATTGATTGGTTTTCTACCTGCAGGCAGGCACTTCCTAGGGCTATTCTGAGTTACGTCAGTGGAGCAGAATTTAAACCTTTAACTAAGAATTTGGTCTTGCTGCAGAAGAAAGAGAAATTAAGGAATTGATCCCATTTACAACTGCACCAAAAACCATACGATACTTAGGAATAAAACTAACCAAGAGGCAAAGGATCTATACTCTGAAAACTATAGAAATTGAGGAAGACACAAAGAAATGGAGACATTCCATGCTCATGGATTGGAAGAAGTAATATTGCTAGAATGTCTATGCTACCAGAGCAATCTATACATTCAATGCAATCCCTATCAAAATACCATCAACATTTTTGACATAGCTGAAACAAATAATCCTAACATTTGTATGGAACCAGAAAAGACCCTGATTAGCCAAAGCTGGTGGCATCACAATTCTGGATTCCAAGTTATATTATAAAGCTGTAATCATCAAGACAGTACACTACTGTCACAAAAACAGACACATAGATCAATGGAACAGAATAGAGAACCCAGAAATGGACCCTCAACTTTATGGTCAACTCATCTTCGACAAAGCAGGAAAGAATATCCAATGGAAAAAAGACAGTCTCTTCAATAAATGTGTTGGGAAAATTGGACAGCCACATGCAGAAGAATAAAACTGGACCATTTTTTTACACCATACACAAAATAAACTCAAAATGGGTGAAAGACCTAAATGTGAGACAGGAATCCATCAGAATCCTAGAGAACACAGGCAGCAACCTCTGTGACCTCAGCTGCAGCAACTTCTTGCTAGACACATCTCCAAAGGCAAGGGAAGCAAGGGCAAAAATGAACTATTGGGATCTCATCAAGATAAAAAGCTTTTGCACAGCAAAGGAAACAGTCAACTAAACCAAAAGACAACCTACAAAATGGGAGGAGATATCTGCAAATGTCTTATCAGATAAAGGGCTAGTATCCAAAATCTATAAAGAACTTATCAAACTCAACACCCAAAAAACAAATAATCCAGTCAAGAAATGGACAGAAGACATGAACAGACATTTCTCCAAAGAAGACACCCAAATGGCCAACAGATACATGAAAAAATGCTCCACATCACTTGGCATCAGGGAAATACAAATCAAAACCACGAGATACCACCTCATACTGGTCAGAATGGCTAAAATTAACAAGTCAGGAAATGACAGGCATTGGAAAGGATGCAGAGAAAGGGGAACCCTCCTACACTGTTGGTGGGAATGCAAACTGGTGCAGCCACTCTGGAAACAGTATGGAGGTTCTTCAAAAAGTTAAGAATAGAGCTACCCTATGACCCAGCAATTGCATTACTATTTACCCAAAAGATACAAACATAGTGATCCAAAGGGACACCTGCACCCTAATGTTTATAGCAGCAAGGTCCACAAGAGCCAAACTATGGAAAGAGCCCAGATGCCCATCGGCATATGAATGGATAAAGAAGATGTGGTATATACATAAAATGGAATATTACTCAGACATCAAAAAAAATGAAATCTTACCATTTCTAACGACGTGGATGGAACTAGAGGGTATTATACTGAGCAAAATAAGTCAATCAGATAAAGACAATTATCATATGATTTCACTCATATGTGATTTCACTCATATTTAAGAAACAAAACAGGATCATAGGGGGAGGGAGGGAAAAATAAAATAAGATGAAATCAGAGAGGGAGACAAACCATAAAAGACTCTTAACTACAGGGAACAAACTGAGGGTTGTTGGAGAGGGTTTGGGTGGGGGGATGGTGTAACTGGGTGATGGGCATTAAGGAGGGCACCTGATGTAACGAGCATTGGGTGTTATATGCAACTGATGAATCACTGAACTCTACCTCTGAAACCAATAATATACTACATTAATTAAATGAATTTAAATAAAATAAAATCAGAAAAAAAAGAATTTGGTCTTGCTGGACTGGTGGTAGTGAATCATCACTGTCCTTTAAATTACCAAGAAAATAGCCGATCACCCAGCACACCATAAGCAATAAGCAAATCAGCAGGACATTTTGCTGAGGCGGATGTTTGTTGGCATTTGATTACAAAGAGATTCTAAATCATTCTGCAAGTCTGTTGATTTTTTTCAAGTGAAAACTAGATAAAAAAGACAAAGTATTAAGCTTCCCATGCATGAAGACTCCAAAGACCCTTTAAGGCTCTGAAACCAAGTGGCATCCCGGGGTTTTTGGAGTAGTTCACTATAGTAGACACTAAGAGTCATGCCCCACATTACTTTTTCCCTGGCAGTCATCCAGTTTATTTATAGAATGAGATAAAAGAAAAGACAATCCCCAGGCTCCATGCTGAGTCCCATAAAGAGGCATCTCCTGTTTTCCTCTAAATTTAAAAAAGCACAAGGAGAATCTTGTTTTCAAGATGTAGAGCCACATCCTCCTACCTCCAACTCTTGAACTTCAACCCCACTGTCCTAGGAACCTGGCTGTCCAGGAAAGGAACCAGAATCTGGTTGATGGAGCTACATATTTTTAAGAATGTCAAAATGACTTCATTTCTGAGAAGAGCTTCCTCCACTTAAAAAGGACAAATGTTTCTATTACTGAGTGACTCACTTTCTCCAGCTGTAAACAACTGAAACAGCACTAAGGACAGAAATATTGCAAAAGGGGAGGAGGGAGAGACAAGGGCGACTGCTCTTATTTTTTATTTTTGAGGAGGTAAATAGGCAGAGGACTCTTACTGACCCCCTCGTTCGCCTACCTCTCCCAGCGCCCAAGCAGGGAAAGGAACAGAAGCAAGAGCATGTGCCCAGTCCTCCAGAACCCCGCTCTCCCTCCCCCTCACCAGCTCAGTTGGAGAAATCACAGTGTCAGTGGTTCTCTGGCTCTTCTCAAAAGAGAAATCCCCAAAAAGTGAAGAGTTCTTTGCCTGGAGTCCCAGGGATGAGAAGGAGAAAAGAAAAGAGAAAAGAGGAAGAAAATCAACATTATTGAGCTCATGGTTAATGCCAAACATGTCATATTCTAATTAATTCCAGCAATCAACTATGAGGAACTAGAGTCAGATGAGACCTAGGTTTGAATTCTAGCTCTGCTACTTACTAGCTATTTGACTCTAACCTCCCTGAAAGTAGTCTCACCTGTAAAGTGGGGCTGCTAATAACAATCCTCTAGGGTTATAGAGAGAAGATTACATGAGGTCATGCACATGAAATACTTAATAAAAAAGTGGTAACAAAAATTTATCAAAATGTAGCTCTATTTTATAGGCGAAGTATATGACTCAGAAGGACAGGTGACTCTCAACCAAGTGATTCCCAAAAGATGGCACATCTCCTGAGGTGATGCCTGACTAGTTCAAAACATCAGACAAGCATGCATGTGGCTTTTGAAGGCACATGCATTCTCTATACATTCAGGAGTCACTTAGTATACTCCCTTCATAATTGCATGAAATACTGATCTTTAGAAGTTACTTTCAGATCCTTCATGTCAGATCCCAGGCCATCCTAGTGGTCAGCTTGAGGACCCAGCCAGCTGAGGGCCCCCTGGAATGTCTTCCTACCAGACGAGACTCTCCTGTTGCCTTCCTCCTCCTCTCCTTTGGATGGGTTCCCTTGCCCTTAACCCCCCTCAAACTTCTGGCCTGTACTTCAGCAGCAGCCCCTCTCCTCCACTCCTTCTGTGGGATTCTTACCCATGGATCTCGTGGTAGAGACCGAATTCTCACCAAATATTATACTTAACTCTTCTACATTTCCTGACTCCCTTAACATTACAGGGCCATCTGACTCGTTGTAGCCAGTAAAATGGGTCGAGAAGTGACATCCATCCATCACCTTTGCACTGAGGCAGATAGAGGCGATGCAAGAGTCTCTGGACTAATTTCTCCTGCTATGGAGCCCAAAGTCTACATGACCCAGATGTGCGCAGGTACTAAAATAGCAGAGCCTTGGTTAGCTTGGGTTCCTGAGTGGCTGCGTGGAGTGGATCATTACACCATGCCACACAAGATACTTTGTCTAAGTCAACTTGTATTTTGTTCAAACACTGATTTGGGGCTGTGTGTTATTACAGCACAATCTAGCATGTTCTAATTTATATCAAATTCAGTCCCTGCCTGTAAATTAGAATTGGGTCTCTTGCTCTTGGCCACATCTCCAAGATTCCCGTACAGGGTCCCATTTTGCCTCTCTGATCCTAGCACACTCTACAGCAGATGCAGAATGTGAAGTTCTTATCATCATCCAGGAGTTTATTATTTGCATCCCTCCTTCCCTTTCTCCCCCAAATCCTACCTCAACCCCAAAGAGGTCAGGAAGTAACCCAGCTGGAGATTTGCTAAGTCACCAGAATAGAGAATGGAACAGGGAGTTTTCAGCTGATGCAGGGAGTCACTAGAGCAAGGAAGAGAAAAGTAGAGAAAGAGCTGACATTTTAGAAATTGGGGTAAGTGAGCTAAATCTGAGATTTGCTCAGAAGTAAGAATTAAAGTCTTAGAGTCTTGGAGCCAGTGTTTTAGGATGGAACAATAAGGCCAAAGGGAAAGTGAGTAGAGATCAAAAGTGGATGGTCCTGGGCAATTCCCTCCTGCCCCGGTTGGTATATGTGGCTCACCTCTATTGGGTCAGTGGGTAAATTTGCGGAGGTAATTCTGGCTGGCCTCAAGGTATCTACTAGCACAGAAGCACTGACCGATCTACCATGCCAGGTGATCTGCTAACTCCTCTCACGCTTGTAAATGCACAGGGTTTATTCCATGCTCTTCAAGGCAAGGGTTCCTCTTTCCCCCAAAACCCACTGCTTCATGCATCTCCCATCAGTGGGCTCCAACCCAACACGCTTATGACTTGCTTCTTATTCTAAAAGCTTATTCACTTGTGTAATGCAATTTCCCCAGAATAAGCACAGAGCTAATTGAGGAACTTAATGACTAATTTCTCAAGCCAAACAAGATGTTCGCATTACATTTTTAACATTTGAGTTTGTGACCAGATTATCTGATTTGTCTATGAAAGCAATAATCACACCTTACACCCCAAGTAGCATTAAAAATCAATGTGCAGTGGAAAAGTTAATTAAGGTTATGAAATATTAATTATCCTTTTCATTTAAAAAATCCATTCTTCCCTCATTTGCTCTATACTCAAAGCTGAACTGTAGATGATGTATCTCTGAATTTACAAGGCTATAAGCAGTGATATTTACAAGATAAATCTGCATATCACATACTGAATATTCAATGAGAAGCAGCAGACTGCCCAGCAGCCCCTCTATTATTGATACCCTGCATATCTGGAGAGATGGTAAATCTTTGCTTACAGACCAAATTAAATTTATGATTAAATGTAAAGTCAAAAAGCCTTTTATTTCAGGCCCCAGGAAGTAGTGATAGGAGATATTGTCACCAATGAGCTTTCTAAAATGATCCATTTTAAATAAAGCTGAAAGCTTTACCATGAAGGAACCCTGAGTCACCTCTAGAGTGGCTTTCATATCATTAAATTCTACCTGACTTTATTTAAGAGCAGATTTATCTTTTAAAAATTGTTTTTTCACTTTGTGCATATGGGACCTGATATATCCTATTCACCTTCTGCCAACACAATACTACTCATTCCTACTGAACCTGAGGAAGGCAAGAATTTATGAAAATGTGTACATTTAAAATCTGAAACTGTAAGATATCTTCAAATTCTAAACCCCTTTCTTTTATACAAAGCTGGTGCTACTGTTAGAACCTGTGGAGGTGGTTCAGTTTAATTTTTATTGTGCTTTTCAGACTACATACAAGTTTTATTCGATGCTTTGAGTACATTAATTAAATGGTCAGTATCAAGTTGAAATGGGGTAGCCCATCAGAGATGATGCCCCTACCCCAGCTTTTACAATTGTAGCAGATTCTACTTCTCTTGTAAGAAACTTCTGGGGGGTGCTATCCCTAGAAGGGGAGGTGTGAGCACCGCAGAACCAGTTAAGGCAGTCAATCTTATAAAAGGAATTAGGAGTACTCCATCGTCCAGGACCCTGCAGCATGCATTGTCACTCCCTCACTCACCTCTACAGTCCAGTGACTTCTTACTGCAAATGGTTATAACTCTGCCTAATGTCTTTCTTCTCTGAGGGTGGCAGAGTGTGCTGAGAGTGCTAGGGAGGTGATGCCTCCAGCAGAAGCACTCAGCCAATGACCAATGAGGACTGGATGGATAGACTGCATTTTATTTGCCTCTCAGCTGAGATAACTCTGAAGCATGTTCTACCCTACCTCCTGGAGTTCCCCAGGATGGTTGAGCTTCAGTTGCCCAGGATACCTGATACGTATTCTTCAGTGGCTTCCTTCACCTCCTTATTTCACTTCTCAACCCCCTTTCCAGTATTTCCTCATCACCTCCTTAAATAAACTTCTTATAATTGAACCCTTGTCGAATAGTCTATTTGTGGAGAAATCCAAAGACAAGTCCTTTGTGCTTCTGAGGATTCAAAAGAAAAGCTATCTGCCTCCAAGTGGTGGATACCTAGACAAAGAAGGGTCAGTAATTCTGGGTCCATGAGATGATGAACAACAGAATCACCTCTGATCCTAAGTTGGTTGCTGCAAGAGTCCTGGGTGGTAGTTTCACATGGAAACATGAATAAGAAGACTTCCAGCCTTGGAGTCCAACCATGAGCAGTGTGGCCAAAGTTAGCCTGAGGGAGTATGATCATACCCCCCAAGACTTACAGTAGGAAAAGCAGGATCCTATTACCACTCCCTTCACAGCAAGTAACTAGCAACTGTAAGAAGGCAGTGCAGCACTGAATTTCAAAAAGCAACATAATTTGGTGATGGGAAGCATCAGCTACTGTGGTTACTGAGTCCAGTGATGCTCTACTTGGGTACAGAGGTTAGAGCAAGCATTATGGCTGTGCTATCCAATATGATAGCCACTAATCATACATGGCTATTTAAATTTGCATCTAAATTAATGACAATTAAATAAAATTAAAAGTTCAGTTTTTAGTTTGACCTAGCCACATTTCAAGTGCTTAGTAACTACCTGCGGATACCCTTACGGCAGAAATTTCTATTGGAAGTAGCCTCCCTAGTTATTGGGTATTTCAGGAAGAGGGGAAATCTCGAGGAAAAAGACATACCAACCTCTTGACCATAAGGGACCTAATGTACAGTGTGGTGATTATAGTTAACCACATAGGGTTATACACTTGAAGGCTGTTAAGGGAGTAAATATTAAATGTCTCATCACAAAGAAGAAATGGTAATTCTACGAGGTGATGGAGGTGTTGATTAATGCTCCAGTGGTAACCATTTCACAATATGTAAGTGTATCAAATCAATGTGTTGTACATCTTAAATGTACACAATGTTATATGTCAGTTATATCCCAATAAAGCTGGAAAAATAAAGAGGGATAAAAGATATTAGGGTAATCATTAGAAAAAATAAGAAGACATGCCTTTATCTGCACCCTAAGTTTGTGAAGCTCATATTGTTATAGATTTATAGAAGTTACAGAATTACTGCTAGAGTCTAGAAATTATATAGGCCAACCTCCTGACCTAATGTTTTACAAGCTAGCATGAAAATAAGATAAGTGTACCTGTGACTACTGGAAAGAAGTAATACATGAATGCTAAGGGAACTATAAAATCCCTATTGTAAATTAAAGAGGCAGAGGTTAATTTTAACTGGGATCAATAAGATAGGCATGGAAGGGATGGCATCTTCAATAAGCCTTGAAGTCTATGTAGGATTTCAGTAGGTGGAAAAGTGAGGGGAGGAGAGGCACTCTGTTCTAAGACAGAGGCAAGAAAGCAGAAACTGCCTTTGGGGAAGGTTTAATAGATTGTCTAGTAGTGAACAATAAAGATGGACCAATGGCCTGGGGCCACTTGAAGGAGAACCAAGAGAGCTGAATGGGTCTCCTTCCCAGCACAAAGCCAGAACTAAAGACCCTTTCTAGGTAGACAAGACTCCAGATCTTTCCCTCCATTTATCCCTCCTTAGCCAGCTATCCTTAGGCTACAACATGTGATTCCTCATTGCCAGATGGGCCCACAAAATGTTCTAGTGACCTATGCCCTCAGGGACAGCCCCTGTCTAAAATTCTGAATGTCTTGAGACTAATTCTGATACACTACTTGAAAGTGATCCCTCCACTCGTCCACTCAGAGCAAACAAATAGAATACTCTCGTTTTGATGGTTTGACTGCAGAAAAATGCTCTGTTATGATGCTCTGTCCTGATCCCCACTCCAAAACCTTATAAAACGGCAGATGAAAGAACCTCAACTTTAAATCACTTAAGCAAACAGGGGATTTGTTGTAAGATTGCAGGGTAGCTCAGAGAATCAAAAAGAAAGCTTAACTTCTGAGCTTTGAGCAGGATAGGGAGGGTAGCCCTAAAGACCTCAGAAGAAAACAGAAACATGCACATCACTTGGACTTCCCCTGCCTTGCCTTCATGCTGCTCTTCCAGGGTGTGCCTTATCCTATCTGTCTGCACACAGGCTCTGTTGCCCAGCCGTGGACACAGCACCACCCCTGCAAATCAGCCTCCTTGTGGTTCTATCAGCAGAGCAGGGCAGCTCCCATTTAAGAAATTACAAGGGAGAGGGCGGAGCAAGATGGTGGAGGAGTAGGAGACCTGGATTTCATCTGGTCTCAGGAATTCAGGCGGATAGGGATCTGAACACCTACGAACTCAACAGGAGATTGAAGAAAAGAAGAGCAACAACTCTCTGAACAGAAAAGCGACCACTTTCTGGAAGGTAGGACGTGCGGAGAAGTGAATCCGCGGCGATATTCGGGAGGATAGACGGCGGGGGAGGGGCCTCCGTCAGCGGCTTCTGGCAAGTGATAGAACCACGGAGCACAAAATCGGAACTTTTAAAAGTCTGCTCCGCTGAGGGACGTCACTCTGGTGGCTAAGCGGGGGGTGGAACCCTCCGGGACAGTGTGGTCTCAGGACCCTCGGGGTCACAGAAAGACTGGGGGTGCCTGAGGGCGGCAGAGCTCCCAGGTAATGGAGCAGGGAAGCCGGCTGCAGAGGCGGAGCCCAGGCGCGGGCTCTCAGCTCGGGGTGGCCATAGACCGTGATCCGCGGCACAGTCGGGCCACTGCTCCTCCAGCAGGGACCCAACAAGCGGCAGATCCGGGGAGACTCACCTTCCTCCCCGGGGAGGAGCTGCGCGGGAGTGCACTGCAGGGATCTGCTGGGTTTGGAGACTCCACCCGGGGTCGGGTGCCAGAGACAGAGGCGTGCGGTCACAGGCCGGGTGAGCACGGAGTGCGGCCAGAGACCGGGGAGACAGGAGTGACTGATGGCTTTTCTCTGGGGGCTCACTGAGGAGCGGGGCCCTGAGTTCTCAGCTCCTCCGGGGCGGAGATTGGGAGGCCGCCATTTTCACTCTCATCCTCCAAAGCTGTATGGAAAGCTTGCAGGGAACAAAAGTTCCTGAGAGCAAACCCGGGCAGATTACTTAGCCCAGACCCGGCAATGGCGGGGCAATTCCACCTCCAGCAAAGACATTTGGGAACCACAGCAACAGGCCCCTCCCCAGAAGATCAGCGAGAACAGCCAGCCAAGACCAAGTTTACCGATCAATGACAACAGCAGAACTCCAGCACTAGGGGAATACTGCACATAGAATCCATGGCTTTTTTACCATGATTCTTTAGTCTTTCAAAGTTAATTTTTTTTTAATGGTCTTTTTTTTTTTTAATTTTCTTTTTCCCTTTTTCAACCAACATCTTATCAATCCCTTTTTTAAAAAACATTTTTATTTTTCATTTTTAGAGTATTATTCTATCCCTTCATAGTAGTTACCCTTATTTTTGGCATATATATGTAAGTTGTTCTCTCTTTAAAATTTTGAGATACAGTTTCTTCTAACAGATCAAAATATACCCTAAATCTCTAGTGTATGGCTTTGTTCTACTCTCCTGCCTGATCACATTCTCTCCCTTTTTTTTTCTTTTTTTTTTTTAAATCCTCTTCTTTCTTTTTTCAAACAACTTCTTATCTTATCAATTCCTTTTATAAAATGTAACCTAAAATGGTAGAAATATTAGATTGGCAACAGACCTATCCACAGAGACCTGGCAGGCCAGAAAGGACTGGCAGGATATATTCAGAGCACTAAATGAGAAAAATATGCAGCCAAGAATACTATATCCAGCTAGGCTGTCACTGAAAATAGGAGCGATAAAAAGCTTCCAGGACAAACAAAAACTAAAGGAATTTGCAAACACGAAACCAGCCCTACAAGAAATATTGAAAGGGGTCCTCTAAGCAAAGAGAGAGCCTAAAAGCAACATAGACCAGAAAGGAACACAGACAATATACAGTAACAGTCACCTTACAGGCAATACAATGGCACTAAATTCATACCTTTCAATAGTTACCCTGAATGTAAATGGGCTAAATGCCCCAATCAAAAGACACAGGCTATCAGATTGGATTAAAAAACAAGACCCATCAATATGCTGTCTGCAAGAGACTCATTTTAGACCGAAAGACACCCCCAGATTGAAAGTGAAGGGGTGGAAAACCATTTACCATGCTAATGGACACCAAAAGAAAGCTGGGGTGGCAATCCTTCTATCAGACAAATTAGATTTTAAACCAAAGACTGTAATAAGAGATGAGGAAGGACACTATATCCTACTTAAAGGGTCTATCCAACAAGAAGATCTAACAATTGTAAATATCTATGCCCCTATCATGGGAGCGGCCAACTATATAAGGCAATTAATAACAAAAGCAAAGAAACACATTGACAACAATACAGTAATAGTAGGGGATTTTAACAACCCCCTCACTGAAATGGACAGATCATCTAAGCAAAAGATCAACAAGGAAATAAAGACTTTAAATGACACACTGGACCAAATGGACTTCACAGACATATTCAGAACATTCCATCCCAAAGCAACGGAATACACATTCTTCTCTAGTGCCCATGGAACATTCTCCAGAATAGATCACATCCTAGGTCACAAATCAGGTCTCAACCAGTACCAAAAGATTGGGATCATTCCCTGCCTATTTTCAGACCACAATGCTTTGAAACTGGAACTCAATCACAAGAGGAAAGTCAGAAAGAACTCAAACACATGGAGGCTAAAGAGCATCCTACTAAAGAATGAATGGGTCAACCAGGAAATTAAAGAAGAATTTTAAAAATTCATGCAAAAAATGAAAATGAAAACACAACTGTTCAAAATCTTTGGGATGCAGCAAAGGCAGTCCTAAGAGGAAAGTATATAGCAATACAAGCCTTTCTCAAGAACCAAGAAAGCTTTCAAATACACAACCTAACCCTACACCAAAGGAGCTGGAGAAAGAACAGCAAATAAAGCCTAAACCCAGCAGGAGAAGAGAAATCATAAAGATCAGAGCAGAAATCAATTAAATAGAAACCAAAAGAACAGTAGAACAGATCAATGGAATTAGGAGCTAGTTCTTTGAAAGAATTAACAAGATTGATAAACCCCTGGCCAGACTTATCAAAAAGAAAAGAGAAAGGACCCAAATCAACAAAATCATGAATGAAAGAGATCACAACCAACACCAAAGTAATACAAACAATTATAAGAACATATTATGAACAACTATATGCCAGCAAATTAGCTAATCTGGAAGAAATGGATGCATTCCTAGACATGTATCAACTACCAAAACTGAACCAGGAAGAAATAGAAAACCTGAACAGACCTATAACCACTAAGGAAATTGAAGCAGTCATCAAAAATCTCCCAACAAACAAAAGCCCAGGGCCAGATGGCTTCCCAGGGGAATTCTACCAAACATTTAAAGGAGAATTAATACCTATTCTTCTGGAACTGTTTCAAAAAACAGAAATGGAAAGAAAACTTCAAAACTCGTTTTATGAGGTCACCATTACCTTGATCCCCAAACCAGACAAAGACCCCATCAAAAAGGAGAATTACAGACCAATATCCTTGATGAACATGGATGCAAAAATTCTCACCAAAATACTAGCCAATAGGATCCAACAGGACATTAAAAGGATTACTCACCACAACCAAGTGGGATTTATCCCTGGGCTGCAAGGTTGGTTCAACATCCGCAACTCAATCAATGTGATACAATACATTAATCAAAGAAAGAACAAGAACCATATGATCCTCTCAATAGATGCAGAAAAAGCCTTTGACAAAGTACAGCATCCTTTCTTGATCAAAACTCTTCAGAGCATAGGGATAGAAGGCACATACCTCAATATCATAAAAGCCATCTATGAAAAACCCACAGCAAATATAATTCTCAATGGGGAAAAACTGAGAGCTTTCCCCCTAAGGTCAGGAACACGGCAGGGATGTCCATGATCACCACTGCTATTCAACATAGTATTAGAAGTCCTAGCCACAGCAATCAGACAACAAAAAGAAATAAAAGGCATCCAAATCAGCAAAGAAGTCAAACTCTCACTGTTTGCAGATGATATGATACTTTATGTGGAAAACTCAAAAGACTCCACCCCAAAACTGCTAGAACTCATACAGGAATTCAGCAACATGCCAGGATATAAAATCAATGCACAGAAGTCAGTGGCATTCCTATACACCAACAACAAGACAGAAGAAAGAGAAATTAAGGAGTCGATCCCATTTACAATGGCACCCAAAACCATAAGATACCTAGGAATAAATCTAACCAAAGAGGCAAAGGATCTGTACTCAGAAAACTATAAAATACTCATGAAAGAAATTGAGGAAGACACAAAGAAATGGAAAAACATCCCATGCTCATGGATTGGAAGAACAAATATTGTGAAGATGTCAATGCTACCTAGAGCAATCTACACATTCAGTGCAATCCCTATCAAAATACCATCCACTTTTTTTAAAGAAATGGAACAAATCATCCTAAAATTTGTATGGAACCAGAAAAGACCCCGAATAGCCAGAGGAATGTTGAAAAAGAAAAGCAAAGCTGGTGGCATTACAATTCTGGACTTCAAGCTCTATTACAAAGCAGTCATCATCAAGACAGTATGGTACTGGCACAAAAACAGACACATAGATCAATGGAACAGAATAGAGAGCCCAGAATTGGACCCTCAACTCTATGGTCAACTCATCTTCGACAAAGCAGAAAAGAATATCCAATGGAAAAAAGACAGTCTCTTCAACAAATGGTGTGGGGAAAATTGGACAGCCACATGCAGAAGAATGAAACTGGACCATTTCCTTATACCACGCACAAAAATAGACTCCAAATGGTTGAAAGACCTCAATGTGAGACAGGAGTCCATCAGCATCCTAAAGGAGAACACAGGCAGCAACCTCTTCCTAGAAACATCACCAAAGGCAAGGGAAGCAAGGGCAAAAGTGAACTATTGGGACGTCATCAAGATAAAAAGCTTTTGCACAGCAAAAGAAACAGTCAACAAAACCAAAGGACAACCGACAGAATGGGAGAAGATATTTGCAAATGACATATCAGATAAAAGGCTAGTATCCAAAATCTATAAAGAACTTCTTAAACTCAACACCCAAAGAACAAATGATCCAATCAAGAAATGGACAGAAGACATGAACAGACAATTTTCCAAAGAAGACATCCAAATGGCCAACAGACACATGAAAGGTGCTCAACATCACTCGGCATCAGGGAAATCCAAATCAAAACCTCAATGAGATATCACCTCACACCAGTCAGAATGGCTAAAATTAACAAGTCAGGAAATGACAGATGTTGGCGGGGATGCAGAGAAAGGGGAACCCTCCTACACTGTTAGTGGGAATGCAAGCTGGTGCAACCACTCTGGAAACCAGTATGGAGGTTCTTCAAAAAGTTGAAAATAGAGCTACCATATGACCCAGCAATTGCACTACTGGGTATTTACCCCAAAGATACAAATGTAGGGATCCGAAGGGGTACGTGCACCCCGATGTTTATAGCAGCAATGTCCACAATAGCCAAACTGTGGAAAGAGCCAAGCTGTCCATCAACAGATGAATGGATAAAGATGTGGTAGATATATACAATGGAATATTATGCAGCCATCAAAAAGAATGAAATCTTGCCATTTGCAACAACGTGGATGGAACTGGAGGGTATAATGCTGAGCGAAATAAGTCAATCAGAGAAAGACATGATCATATGAGCTCACTGATATGAGGAATTCTAAATCTCAGGAAATAAACTGAGGGTTGCTGGAGTGGTGGAGTGTGGGAGGGATGGGGTGGCTGGGTGGATAGACATTGGGGAGGGTATGTGCTATGGTGAGCTCTGTGAATTGTGCAAGATTGTTGAATCACAGATCTGTACCTCTGAAGCAAATAATACATTATATGTTAAAAAAAAAATAAAGAAGATAGCAGGAGGGGAAGAATGAAGGGAGGGAAATCGGAGGGGGAGATGAACCAGGAGAGACTATGGACTCTGAAAAACAAACTAAGGGTTCTAGAGGGGAGGGGGGTGGGAGGATGGGTTAGCCTGGTGATGGGCATTAAAGAGGGCATGTTCTGCCTGGAGCACTGGGTGTTATACGCAAACAATGAATCATGGAACACTATCAAAAACTAATGATGTCATGTATGGTGATTAACATAACATAATTTAAAAAAAAAGAAACAAAATGTAAATGCATTATTTGCCTCTAAAACCGGCTTTTTGTCCTGACTTCCATATAGCTCTACTACTGCTAATAATAATACCACCATTCTCTCTGTATCTGAGGCTTTGAACCCCATCTCTAGATGCCTTCCATCTCAGCCCTTGCATAGAGTCACAAAGCCTAGCAGTTCTTCATCCTAGCTCCTTCTTAGCTCATCCTTTCTGCTCATGCCCACTGGCACATCCTTAGTGCCCCAGGGCCCCAAAGCCAAGTCTGGCCCACCACCTGCTTTTGGTAAATAAAGTTTTATTGGAACACAGCCATACTCATTCATTTCTGTATCACCTATGGGTACTTTCACACTACAACAGCAAGGTTGAGTGGTTGAGACAGAGACTGGCCCTGAAAACCCAAAGTACTTACTCTTAGGCCATTTACAGAAAATGTTTGCTAACTCCTGCACTATAATATTGCAAACGGTGTGCCCAGCCTGAACTTCTTTCCAGTTCTCCCTACTTTTTAAAAAAAATGCCCTAATCCAAACCTTGTACTAATGAATTACCCTACCTATGAACCTTAACACACACCCACACACCCAAACCCACACATTGAGTTTTCTTTTTTTAATTTTATTATGTTATGTTAATCACCATACATTACATCATTAGTTTTTGATGTAGTGTTCCATGATTCATTGTTTGCGTATTAACACCCAGTGCTCCACTCAGTACGTGCCCTCTTCAATACCCATCACCAGGCTAACCCATCCCCCCACCCCCCTCCCCTCTAGAACCCTCAGTTTGTTTCTCAGAGTCCATAGTCTCTCATGGTTTGTCTCCCCCTCTGATTTCCACCCCCCTTCATTTTTCCCTTCCTACTATGTTCTTTTTTTTTTTTTTTAACATATAATGTATTATTTGTTTCAGAGGTACAGGTCTGTGATTCAACAGTCTTACACAATTCACAGCGCTCACCACACACATAGAATTTTCAAAAAGTCTCTGACTCAATGTCCTCTCCTCAGAGATGAGCTCACCCTCTCTAAAGATTTCTTTCACTCTGTTCTCTCCTAGCACCCTGTTCTTTGAATCCATTGGGAGAAACTAAGCATTTCTTTATTGGATTTTACTTAATTATTATCTGCCTCACTGCTCATAATAGCTCTAGGGGGTCAAGCATTATGTCCATTTATCTCTCACTCCACATCTAGCACCTGTCAAAGAATAAGCTCTGAAATCATATTCTTTCAAATGAGGGATGTTCTGTTCATTCCCATTTTCATTCTTTGGCCTAGTACGAGATGGCTCTATTCTATTTTCCAGTCCTAACTGTATACCTCACTCCAGGTAAACTGAGATAACCATCGTTTCCCATGTACACAATGTACTTTCTCACCTCTAATGCCTCCTTGTCCCTCCCCAACACTACCTCCTCTATCATATTTGCCCAGGCTTTATCTTCCAGGCAGGCTTAATTCAAGCAATTATTCTGGGAAACCATGTTATAATGAAACATGTTTGAATAATGTAAAGCCAAAGACACACCTCATAAAGATGTTTCCTATAATGATCTTTAATAAACATAGTTTGATACCCTCATGCCAAAGTCAATGATATAATAGTGAATTTTACATGAGCCACGCAACAATGCTTTCCAGGTCTAATTCTCTGACAGGCTTCATTCAGGGACAAACATTAGAGTGTAGACGAGTGGTTTACATAGCCTTCAGGTTGTTTTCCATTAATATTATTTCTCTCAGTCCCAGTTTTGAAAGTAATTGAGTACTGATGGGTACTAACAGGTATCCTTATTCCATGTTTCAGTTCAACTGATCTAGAAATAGGACTGATAGCTTTGTGTGAAATCTGAGGAGCCTAAGACTCATGCCTACAAAAAAGGTCAACACCCATTCAATGACAATTCAGTGATAGGAGGATGCATCCTTATATCAATCATGATGACATGCTATACCTAGGATACAGCAACCTGTCTACTAAGAGCATAATAAATAACATGCTTACCCTATTCATAAATGAGAATGTTTCAGTGTCAAGCCTGTTGCTTGAGGGTCTACATCTAGCTTATTAAAAGAGACAGTGAAGTTTTCCCAAAAATAGCTGAAAAGGGAGAAGCCACAATACATCTGTGTGTGTGTGTGTGTGTCCCCTCCTTTGTTCCACACATTATGAATGTAGCTTCAGATTGCTCTTGCTTCTGAACTGTTTATTCATAACGAGTTTGTTATTGACAAGAACCCCTAGAATTTTTTTATGTTGTTGCTAATCACATATTTCTCTTCTTTGCTCATGCAGCTGTTATTTTAGGACACAGGAACAGGAGTATATACACACAAATACATGCATACCCAAACTTTGTTCTCCCACATAACTTTATGTCAAGTGCAAATGTTATAGGTATGGGCTCCATGACTTTATTCAAGCCATTTAAACTCTGTTAAGCCCAACAAGAGCCAAACTAGCTTCATCACACCTCTGGTCTCTTCCAGTTGACGTTCATTATCAATCAGTACCTAAACAGGCTGTTTTGCCCTCGAATCCAGTTCTTTAACATGAAAACATTAAACAAACAATATTGACCTCCTACTATGGACCAGGCATCTTGATTGGTACTAAAATTTCAGCAATAAAAAAGAAGAAAGTTGGGGTGCCTGGGTGGCTCAGTCAATTGAGTGTCCTACTCTTGATCTCAGCTCAGGTCTTGATCTCAGGGTGATGAGTTTGGGCCCCCTGTTGGGTTCCATGCTGGGTAGAGTCTACCTTAAAAAAAAGAGACAAGAATAAAAGAAAAAAAAAAAAAGGCCATTTCTAACCTCCTGAATCATCAAGTGAAAGAAAGCTATAAAGACAGCGAATAAGAAATAATATTTATTGAATTATACACTATTTTAAACACTTTACTTGTATGGTGTCATTTAATGCTCACAGATAATAAACCCTAAAGAAAGTACTATTATTTATATAGAGGAAAACTAAAGTTCAGGAGATTAAGTAATTTGCCCAAAGCCTCTGGGAAGTGGTGGAAACAGGCTTCAAATTCAGATGGTCTGTCTCCAAAGATGGCACATTTAACAGTTCTGCTATTTAAGATCACTACCCTGTTTGCTCACAACTTGTGCACCACAAAACTTAGAGGGGGATAGCTCAAGTGACTACAGCCTACACAATCTCATACAGCAGACCAAAGCCCAGACACCACCATTTTGCCTTATCCTATGATTTTTCTCCACCTGGCGTCTAAGACAAAAATAAACACATAAATGGAAGGAGATGAAATGGAAAATTTTCGAGAAAGACACAAACTACTGAAATTGACTCAAAGAGAAATGGAAAATCTGAAAAGACTAATATATAAGGAGATCAAATTAATAATTTTAAAACTACCCACAAAGAAAAGTACAAGCCAACATGTCTTCACTGGTGAGTTCTATCAAAACAATTAAAGAAGAAGTGATCAAAACAATATGATACTGCCACAAAAATAGACACATAGATCAATAGAACAGAAAAGAAAAGCCAGAAATGAAACCACAACAATATGGTCAATTAATCTTCAGGAAAACAGGAAAGAATATCCAATGGGAAAAAATCTCCAACAAATGGTGTTGTTGCAAAAGAATGAATCTGGACCACTTTCTTGCACCAAACACAAAAATAAATTTAAAATTGTTTAAGAGTTAAATGTGAGACCTGAAACCATAAAAATCTTAGAGGAGAACACAGTCAGTAACCACTCTGACATCTTCCTTTTAGATATGTCTCCTGAGGCAAGGGAAACAAACGCAAAAATAAGGGGTGCCTGGGTGGCTCAGTTGTTAAGCGTCTGCCTTCAGCTCAGGTCATGGTCCCAGGGTCCTGGGATCGAGCCCCGCATCGGGCTCCCTGCTCGGCGGGAAGCCTGCTTCTTCCTCTCCTACTCCCCCTTCTTGTGTTCCCTCTCTCGCTGTGTCTCTCTCTGTCAAATAAATAAATAAAATCTTTAAAAAAAAAAAAGCAAAAATAAATTATTGGGACTTCATCAAAACAAAAAGCTTCTGCACAGCAAGGGAAACAATCAACAAAACTAAAAGGCAACCTACAGAATGGGAGAAGATATTTGCAAATGACAAATCTGGTAAAGGATTAGTATCCATAATATATAAAGAAATTCAACACTCAAAAAATAAATAATCCAATTAAAAATGGGCAGAAGACATGAATAGACATTTTTCCAAAGAAGACATAGAGATGGCCAACAGATGCATGAAAAGATGCTCAACATTACTGATCATCAGGGAAATAAATACAAACCAAAACTACAATGAGATATCCCTTGACATCTGTCAGAATGACTAAAACCAACAACATAAGAAATAATAGGTATTGATGAAGTGGGATGCAGGGGAAAAAGGAACCCTCTTACACTATTAGCGGGAATGCAAACTGGTACAGCTACTTGGAAAACAGTATGGAGTTTCCTCAAAAAGTTAAAAATAGAACTACCCTACAATCCAGCAATTGCACTACTAGGTATTTACCCAAAGAATACAAAAATACTAATTCAAAGACATACATGCACCCTAATGTTCAAAGGGACACATGGCACTGCCAATGTTTATAGCAGCCTTATCTACAATAGACTAATTATGGGAACAGCCCAGTGTCCATCAACTGATAAATGAATGAGGAAGTTGTGAAATATATATATATATATATATATAATGTAATATTACTCAACCATAAAAAAGAATGAAATCTTGCCATTTGCAATGACATGGATGGAGCTAGAGAGTATAATGCTAAGCCAAATAAGTTAGTCAGAGAAAGACAAATACCGTATGATTTCACTCATATGTGGAATGTAAGAAACAAAACAATCAATGGGGGAAAAAAAGAGAGAGAGAGAGGCAAATCAAAAAACAGACTCTTGGGGGTGCCTGGGTGGCTCAGTTGGTTAAGCGACTGCCTTTGGCTCAGGTCATGATCCTGGAGTCCTGGGATCGAGTCCCGCATCGGGCTCCCTGCTCGGCAGGGAGTCTGCTTCTCCCTCTGACCCTCCTCCCTCTCATGCTCTCTGTCTCTCATTCTCTCTCTCTCAAATAAATAAATAAAATCTTTAAAAAAAAAAAAAAACAGACTCTTAACTTGAGAGAACAAACTGATGGCTACCAGAGGAGAAGGGGGTGGGGGGATGGGTGAAATAGATAATGGGGATTGAAGCGTTCACTTGTGATGAGCACCCGGTGTTGTATGGAAGTACTGAATCACTATGTTGTACACCTGAAAATAATATTACACTGTATGTTAACTAAATGGAATTTAAATAAAACCTTAAAAAAAAAAAGAAAAAAACAAACAAGAACAATCCCAAATCATTACAGATTCTTCCAAAGAACAGAAGGGAATACTTCATAACTCTTCCTATCACACCAAAAGCACAAACAGCCGAAGAAAAAATAGGTAAATTGGACATATTTTGTATTGCAAAAGGACACCACCAAGAAAGTGAAAAGACAACACACAGAATGGAAGAAATTATTTGCAAATTACATAATGAATAAGGAACTAGAATGCATTTTACACACACACACACACCTCAATAATAATAATAAAAAAAAACTGTAACCCAATTTAAAAATGGATTAAGTGTTTGAATAGACATTTCTCCAAAGAAGACATACGAATGGACAATAGGCACATGAAAAGATTCTCAATATTATTATCCACTAGGAAAATACAAATGAAAACCACAATGAAATGTCACTTCACATCCACCAGGATGGCCAAAATAAAAAAGATAGATAATAGCAAGTGTCGGTGGGGAGGCAGTACTTGGAACACCCAGGCACCACTGCTAGGGATGTAAAATAGTACAGACACTATGGAAAAGAGTCTGGCAGTTCCTCAAAAGGTTAAATATAATTACCCAGCAATTCCAGTCATAGGTAAATACTCAAGAGAAATGAAAGCATAGATCCATTGGCAAACATGGACATGAATGTTTATAGCTGCATTATCCTTAATAGCCAAAAAATGAAAACCACCCACATGTCCATCAATGAATGAATGGATAAAACGTGATATATCCAGATGGATAATATTGATATTATTGGATAATAGATTATCCCATTCCAATATTATAATGGAATATTATTCATTGATAAAAAGAGATGAAATTCTGATACCTGCTGCATCATGGACGAATCTTGAAAACTTCATGCTAAGTAAAAGAAGCCAGTCACAAAAGACCGCATATTATCTGATTCCATGACATGAAATGCCTAGATTAGGCAAATCCATAGATACAGAAAGTAGATTCGTGGTTGTCTAGGGCTGGAGGGATTGGGGGGAAAATGAGCAGTGATTGTCAATGGGTACAGGTTTCTTTTGGGGTTGACAAAAACGTTCTAAAATTGGTTGTGGTGATGGTTGCACAACTGTGAATATACTAAAAATAACTGAATATACTAAAAATAACTAAATGGGCGAGGTGTAGGATATGTGAATTTATCTTAATAAAGTTGTAACAAAAAGTGATGGAGTGAAGGAAGGAGGGAGAGAGTTCTCTTTAAATATGTAATATTAAACACACTCGTTTATCTCTCCCCAAGATCCCAATAAAGTGGTGATAAAAGAATTTTTTAAAAAGACATAATCCCACAGGGACAAATAATATGGGAGAATAGAGCACAGCAAAGTGATGTCAACACAATTTTGGGTGTTGGAAAGTAGATGCATGAGCATCACCTTGACCTAGCAGACTCAGGAAAGCTGAAAAACAAGCTTATAGAAAAAGACAGGATGGAATACTTACACTCCAGAAATCTCCAGAAAGGCTCACAAATTAGAGGCATCAATTAATTCTGAAGAAATTGGAAGTACAATTAATTTTGAAGACCAGAGTATGGAATAAGGCTGAAAATTGGAGTCCTGATTGAAAGTTTATATAAGAGGGAATTAAATCCCCTTCCCAAACCCATGAAGCTAGGCTACAAAGCCCACCCCCACCCCCACTCTGCTGCCTTAGCTGGAGAGAGACAGACGGTTTCCTCTTTTTTTAAAAATTTTTTTTAAAGATTTTATTTATTTATTTGACAGAGAGAAACACAGCAAGAGAGGGAACACAAGCAGGGGGAGTGGGAGAAGGAGAAGCAGGCTTTCCGCGGAGCAGGGAGCCTGATGCGGGGCTTGATCCCAGGACCGTGGGATCATGACCTGAGCCGAAGGCAGACGCTTAACGACTGAGCCACCCAGGTGCCCCCGGTTCCCTTTTTTTATTTTTTTATTTTTAATCTAAAAAATTGAGGTATGACATATAACATTATATTAGTTTCAGGTGTATAACATGAGTCCATATTTTTATACATTAAAAAATAACAATAAGTCTAGTTAAGGATATCACCTTGCATACTTAACAATTTTTTTTTTCTTCTGATGAGAACCAACAAGTGGCTTCCTTTCTACAGAAGTGGTGGGTCTCAGACTCTGGGCTCAGGACTCAAGCTCTGGACTCAAGGGATCTAAGTCATAGAAGAGGGAGGAGTGAGATAGTCAACTAAAAGCAGGGGAATTGAATACAATGCTCTATATTAAAAGGTAAGGTCTGGGAATCTCCCAGAAAGTAAAACAAAATGGCAAAGAGATGGGAAATAAGAAAAAAGACAAGAAAATTGGAGCATCAATCCAGATGGTCAAACATCAAAATAACAGAAGTTCCATGGATAGGTGGGTAGACAAGTTCAGAGAAAACAAGAGGAAATATCATAAAAGAAATAATGCAGGAGCTCCTGGGTGGTGCAGTTGACTAAGCATCTGACTCTTGGTTTTGTCTCAGGTCATGATCTCAGGGTCATGAGATTTAGCCCCGTGTGAGGCTCCACACTAAGCACAGAGTCTGCTTAAGATTCTCTCATTTCCTCTGCCTCTGCCCCTCTCTCAATATAATGAACAAATATTTTAAAAAAAGAAAATGCAATAAAAATTCCGAAAACACCAAAGAATATGTTTGTAAACTGAAAGGACCTACCAGGTATCCATCACTGTGAAATTTCATGACTAGGATTTTGGAAGATGATGGAGCAGTGCCTTCAAATCTAAGGGAAATTCTGTCCAACACAGAATTCCTTATTCAGCAAAATCATTAATTAAGTCTGAGGGTAGAATGTAGACCAAGAAAGAGAAAATTATGTAGTCTAAAATATTGGGATTCATGGGATGCCTGGGTGGCTCCGTCGGTTATGTTTGCCTTCGGTTTAGGTCATGATCCCAGGTCATCGAGCCCCACATTGGGCTCCCTGCTCAGTGGGAGCCTGCTTCTCCCTCTCCCTCTGCCCCTTCCCACCACTCATGTTCTCTCTTACCCGCTCTGCTCTCTCTCTGTCTCTCAAATAAATAAATAAATAATCTTAAAAAAAATAATAAAATACTGGGATTCAACACCAGAGAGAAGCAAACAAAATGCCCAGGATGCTGGTAAGGAGAGCCTCTGGATGACAGCTGAGCTTTAGGCCCAGAAAGTGGACAGCTAAGAGCTGCAGGATGGACAGAAATGGGGGAGGAGGAATCTGAAAGTTAGGGAAGGTCGAAAGGTCAGAGGGGCATGGAGGAGGGTGGGTGTGCAGAGATGACTTGAAAAGATGACTTGATAGAGAATCTTCAAACTTCAGTCCTTTGGGGTTGAGCTAAGTGAATAAATAGAGCCAATCAACAGGCCTACAGAAAAGAGGGGGTTCTACAGGAAAAGGATAAATTTTGAGGTACATAATTATAATTTAATTGTAGGTCCTTCCAAGCAACCTCACAAATCATTTTCTTCTTCCCCATCCAAGTTTTAAATCATTTGATAAATAAAAGTAGGAATTCAGATCACTGTTTTTCTTCTTCATGATAAAGGATTATTTAGCTAATGTAGCTTAGTTTTGAGAGCCAAATGGGCTTTGAACCCCAGAATTGGGCAGATTTTCCCACCCAGGCAGAGCAGTGCTCCAGGGAAAGCTTGCGCCTTGGCAACAAAGAGCTTCCAGTAGGCAGAAGGTCAAAGGGCTGATCCTAATCTACCACCCAGATGAAGCCGCGCCTCCTCCCCAGAGAGAAGCCAGTAATAACGGAATAAAGAGCAAGAAAGAACACAGAACATGTAGGGGAAATCCCCCCTCATGGAAGAAGACATTAGGAGCAGGGAACAGGCTTTCCCCCAACACTAACAATGCCAACACAGCGAGTTCACCAGAAATTATAACAGAGAAGTGTAAGAAGTGTGAGGGAATGCAGGTGTGTATGGTCGCAGAGGCTTAAGACAGCTGCAGCCCTATCTTTACAATAGAAAGTCAATGCAGAGTGTTAAAATGGATAGGCAAGAAAGGACAGCAAAATATATTAGGTGGCAATAAGTAGCTACCAATAGCTAAAAACAGCTCCAGGAGTTGAAGGAGGCAGGCTTGGGAAGAAAAGTCTGGGAGGGGAGATGTAGAGCAGAGAGCTCCTGCCCTTTCCATATTAACACTTATTTGTCCTGCTCTTGGACTTCTAAGATGTTGGGTTAGGTTAGAACATACGAAATTGTGAATATTTGACTATTTATGGCTTTTTAAAAAGGCAATGCCATATAGTTATAGAGTTCACCTAAAAATTTAACAGAAATCTCACTCAAAAAACCTTTTTAGTGAAAGGAAAAGGAACGCATTGCCCCAGGATCCTTTCAGTGAACAGCTCGGCTCTCGGGCTGCAGATGGGGCAACCAGGTGTTTTCCCTTTTCCCTCCTCCTAATGACACGGAACTTCAACAAATAGCTTCACCTCCCTAAGTGTAAGGCTCCTAGTATCTAAATAAGATAGTGCCGGAAACCAGAGTTATTGGACAAATTAAATGAGATCACGCAGGTAAAACCCCGAGCGCTGGGAGCATTCAGAGGCATTTCTGTTACCCTCTGATAGATACACAGCCCCTCCAGGCTGGACTTGCTTTCCCGACCATTAATGTTTGTTCTATGCTTTTCAACCCAGAGATCATTCTTTGTTGCAAAAAATGAAGATGGACAGAAGTGAGAAGCTCTGATTTTTCTGTATTCTTGGCCAGAACACAAGAATCCCTCCAAGCAGCAGACCCACACGCACCCTCACCCCTTGTGGGACTTACTCTGAAAGTCATTTTATGGTGGTTGTCGCCCTGAGCACTTCTTTTTTTTTTTTTTTTAAAGATTTTATTTATTTATTTGACAGAGAGAGACACAGCCAGAGAGGGAACACGAGCAGGGGGAGTGGGAGAGGGAGAAGCAGGCCTCCCGCAGAGCAGGGAGCCCGATGCGGGGCTCGATTCCAGGACCCTGGGATCATGACCTGAGCCGAAGGCAGACGCTTAACCGGCTGAGCCACCCAGGCGCCCCATCCCTGAGCACTTCTTAAGAGCTCCTGGAAATTAAAGCCCGCATAGTACTGGTTTCGGAGGTCTTGCCTCTCATCTCTGGCTTCAAGCACTTACATCTCTCCTTTGTAAGTGTTCTCTTGAAGAAATCAGGACTCATGGGTGAGCTCCTGTGGAGGCGCCCCTGTCTCCCTAAGCACCCAGTTAATTACTCGTCACTGGGTGCATTTCCATTTGCAGAGTCACCTCCAAGGTTTTGAGAGTTCCTGGTCCCCCGTGCACCGCCTTCCCTCCAAGTACCCGCTTCTCTCGGAACTCTGGAGCCCAGAGCCAATGCCTCATGAGACTCAGCTTTCCTCCTGGGCTCTCACTGCCTCTGGGATGCCATGGTCACTCTCACAAGACTCTCACTCCCCATCACCCTCTCTCAGTTAGAATTAGATCTAAATCAGCAACTCTGCTGGTTACTTTCTAAATAAGCAGGGAAATAACAGCTAATCCGAAAAACCCTACGTGTGTGAAGGTGTTTGTGGAGACATAGTGCAAATGAAGAAGCACCAGTTTCCACTCAAAGGAGCAACTCTAACCATGAGACTTGCTGATAGTCTGTCTGGCCAGCAAGAGAGATGATGGTTTGGGCCCTGGATAACTTCTGGATGTCTCTTCAGTCGTAATGTTGAGCCAAATGGCCACTCATCTAAGTGCACACCGTCTGGGTATCGGGAGGACACGGAGCTGTGCCGTTCCCTAGCTGGGAAGAACAGAGCATCCTGCCTCGTCTCTGAGCCCCTGCTTCCCACCTGTAACCTGAGGGCGTTGGACTGGGTGATCGCAGAGACCTCGGCCCTTTGACGGTTTCAGGATTTTAAGTATAGACTGAGGGTTTCTCTTGACAACTAATGTTTGACCTAAAACAAGTATCTTATCAACGGAAGCATGTTAGAGTTCAAATAAGAATTTTCCAGAGTAAGCTAAATGTACTTTCCATCGCTTTCCATGTTTGCTTTTACATCTTCACCAAGTTCTCTTTTACTAAGTATTCATTCCTCTGCAAATGAGACCCCCATCAGATCTTTTTTTAATCTATCGTTCTCTTTCCCCAGTAGATGGCATCCCATTACAACTTTCAATTACTTTCTGCCTACAAAGGGCCTACAGCCCAGAAAATAAACAGTGAAGAGCCTGTGGGGAGCATTTGTTTATCAAACACAGATAAATAAGAGAAACTTCATGTTAAATATCCACCTAACATATTCATTGATTTTTCTAAAATTTAAACAATCATCTAGGTTCTGCATAGAAGGTGTCATAAAGACATTAGAATGTTTTGATATAGATACATCAAACTGTTTTATGTTAGAACTGAATCCTGCCCTTCAAAATGATGAAACTTTGAAATTACAGCTGATCAAATGATGCTGTCATATTGCTATTTAAAAAACATTTAGAAAATCATTCTCCGGAAATATAATCTCATGATCAGTTTCCAGCCTACCTGAGAAAAAAAATCTCAGTGCCTCCTTTTGACAATCCCTTCCCGATAGTACCATCTTCCTGGATAATCCTCACATTCGAGTTGTTTGGGTTTTTTTAATTTCCCCTTGGAAAGGCTATTTGCAAATATTTCACACGCAATGAAATTTGACCACTCACTTTTAATGATTTTGGAAGGAATAGCACTCATCCACTTATTACCTTATTTTCAGCCCATATGTTCTGTCTCCCAGCTGGCTGCTTTTGCCATGGATTGGGGAGGTGGGGGTACAGCATGGCCTGTATTGTAGGAAGATTTATTCTAGGATACTGGCAAGCAAAGAAGCCAGTAAGTGAGAAGGGAAAGGCCTCTAACACTGGGAAACATGAGCTTAGAAATTTGAATTTAACTTCTGAGAAAAGTAAGAAGGTGAACAAAGATCTCACCAGCCTCAGGTCAGGAAGAACCAACCCCTGCTTCAAGCCTGGCAGTGGATCAGGAACCCAGTCCTACCCATGTAGGTCTTACCAGGATTAGTGTTGCTGCCCTCAGCCCAGAGCTCCTGGGACCAGCCTGGCTACCTGATACCCTTGGAGCTAGAACCATCATCATTTATTACCTGAATGTATTCCTGTTTCCCTACTGGAAGGGAAGCCCTGAATTACTTTTCTGGGGAATCTAGCCCCTTTAATGCATGGGGGAGTGCACAAATATGTTAACACCCAGCCCAACCAACAACCACCTTGAATCTGACTGACGTGTCCTTACCTGCTCTCACCTCAGGCACTGGGTTCCAAGACCTTTATTCTCCAGCTCCTAAAACCTACCTCAAGCCCTGCTTACTATGCTGACATTCTTTCCCCACTGCTGTGAGCTTCGATAAACTCCTGGGATTGGGCACCCTAGCTTTTCCGGGTAAGAGATGGCCCCCACGGCCTCCATCCCCACACTATTAACTCCCTGCTCTCTGCCTGGAGAAAAGATCAACATCTGGCTCTAACTTCCTTATTTCTAACAGCTGAGTTAACCCTCAAGGTCAGTTGCATGATCTTCTAGACTTCTGGTTACTGAACACTTAAAGTTTCCTAGGCGCCCAATCCTGTTTGAGTTGGGTTTTCAGTGATTTGCTCCTTTGGCTCCCTCTGGTGGTCAAAGCCTCACCGACCGGCCACTGCACAAATTTGTAGTTTTGATGGTCTGCTGATTTATGGGCACAGTTCACTGGCTTCCTAAGGATATGAGGCTACAGTTTCAGTTAAGTGGTGGGGGAACTAGGCCACCTGACTGCCAGGTTAGGTTTCCTTGGGCAAACCCTCACCAATTCTGAACGACTTTCATATTACCTTCAATATGTCTGCTCCACAGCATGAAAGCCCTCGGCCATGGGAACGGGCAAACTAGGATGACAAAGACAATTCTACCAGGAGCCTGTATTTCTATAGTATTATTGACTTTTTCTTTTTTCCTAATATTTATTTAGTATATAGTCTGTGCTGCTCTTCTAAGCACTTTTCCTGTATTAATTTATTTAATTCTTAAAACAACTCTGTGGGGTTAATGTGATTATTATCCCCATTTTTTAAAAGAAAAGATGGCCATACGTTTCTTCAAATGCCACAAGCTAGAAAGGACAATAAATATTCATTTTTCAGCTTCATGCACACAAGTTTGTGAATCACACGAGCTGTTGAGTCCTAAAGAGGCACCAGGCTTACAGCAGTGACCAAGACAAGTCTCTTTGCAGGACCTACAGAGCCTAAGAAGAGGTGTTACTCAACTTCACTCAGAAATTTCAAGCCAAGACATTTAGGAGATTAACCAGTAACATATGGGTAAGGACCAACTTCCAAACCAACTTAGGATGGAAGAGAAAGGTTCTAGAGATGCATAGGGCATCTGAGATGGGCCAACACTGTGGTCTTCCAATAGAGGACCAACTGTCCCAGTTTCTCTGAGACTGAGGGGTTCCCCAGCATGTGGAAATTTCAGTGCAAACACCAGGAAACTTCCAGGAAAACAAGAACAGTTTGGTCACTCTATCTTCCAAAGAACTGAGATTTGCTTTAAACTACTGGAGACTCCAAGGGCCTTCTGTTTCACCTCAAAGTTCACAAGGTTCCTGATTTCATTTCATTGGCTTCCATCTTCCTTCAACACTCATACGCAGATGGGGTCTATACATCAAGCTCTATGTCACCTCCTGGGGACTTTTCTAGTTGTTTTAGTACAAAAGAAAGAAATCCTTGGCTTCTTGCAAAGAGTAATAAGCTTGGTACCCCCAAAACAGAACTAGCAGGAAATATTTTTTTACGTTTGGATATAAAGGAGTTCAGAACATGCTAATCCCAAAATATGCCACTTTGCCATATTGATTATTTTGAGTTAAAGGCACTTGAAAAACAGTGGGTATAAGACAGACACCCTGACCTTCCTTTTTTTTCCTGAAAATAGGTAATAAAATTCCCATGTGAAAGATGCCCTCTCTGTAGCAGAGGAAGAAACATTCTCATCACCAGGGACAGGGAGTCAAGGCCAAGAGAAATCTGTAAAAACAGACCTTTGTTAAAATAACCCTTACTTTCCTTTAGTCTCCCCATATATTTTAGTATCCTTCCATAATTGCCACTCTTTGTTCAACTTAGTATATAACCATTTCTTTGGATCTTCATTTTCCTTGTAATAGTTCCCACACACATAAAAATACAATTCATATGCTTTTCTCCTGTTTATCTATCTTACGTCAGTCCCAGATGGAGACCCTAGGAGGTTGGAGGGACATATTACACCCCATCCCCCATCCCCGCCATGGATGAACTAATAAAATTCAGATCTCTAAAAAATTTGGAACATTAAGATGGGTGTGAGGGAAGGAAGAGACGTCACACAGTGGATGTCCCTCAGGCCCGTATTAGCCAATAAAATGGCAGTCCCAGCGGACCATGCATCCGAGCTGGTGCCCTAGTTCTTTATATACAGGAATTCTTATGGGTACTTTTAGAGAAAACAATAAACAAATAACCTTGGCTAAAATAAATACATGACTGAAAGAACTCAGAAACAGAAAGTTAATTTGATATAGCCAAGCGATTTATTTATCCTTTCTTCCATCTTGCCAAATCTAAAATAGTCATAAAAAACAAGAAGAAAGATAACAACTTAAGTCCCTGAGTTTCTTATCTCCTTTTTGTACCTTAACTAGTTAGATTTCAAATGACAAGTCTTCCTGGGTTTGAGCAGGCACATAAAATCCTGTAAAAGAAGAGACCTTCCAAGGACTTGCCTCCAGGAGAGCCAGCCCTGGTCCTTTGGTAAGCCCTACCACCCACGTCCTGCCTAGCTGCAGTTTCAGACAATTGTCCCAGATCCTGAGCATTTCCAGCTGGCCATACTTGGATCCATCTTCTTCTCAATCTTGATATTTGGCTCTGACCTCTGAATTTAATCCCTGTGTTTAGCCCCTGTAAACATGATGTTTAAACATCTTCTTCCATCATCAAGATTTCAGCTATAAACTTTGTCTTGAGACTCCTCAGAACAACCTCATAAACCTAGGAGGAAGACTGCTAAGAACCTCTTCTTTCTCTTTTAATGACAGAGAGATTGGGGGTGGGGGAATGGTGGGCAGAGGGAGAGGGAGAGAGAGAATCTTAAGCAGGCCCCATGCCCAGTGTGGAGCATGATGCAGGGCTCCATCTCACAGCCCTGAGATCATGACCTGAGCCAAAATCAAGAGTTGGACGCTCAATGGCCTGAACCACCCAGGTGCCCCTAAGAACCTCTTTTTATACAGCATTACCCTCATCGATGTTTAAACATAGTCTCTTTGATTTCAAACTTAAAAGCAAAACAAAGCAGCCAGCACCTGGCTGACTCAGTTGGAAGAACATGCAACTCTTGATCTTGGGGTTGTGAGTTTGAGCCCCACGTTGGGCATAGAGATTACTAAAACCAAATAAACTTAAAAAAAAAAAAAAAAAAGTAAAAACAGACAATGCTGACCCAGACAAGCAAAGCAATTACAAGGCTCTAGGTAAATATTCTGAATTGTTAAAAAGAAAGGTACTGTCTAAAACCGATTCCCAGACTTGTTTTGTATTCACGTCTCCAGCCTAGAACCAATCAACAGTACAGCATGAGGAAATCACCGATAAACCCCATTTGGTATAATAAAGTGATGACTATCACTATTACTCCAAGAAAGAGGACACGGGAAGGGGGAGACTCCCCTACCTAGAGAATTGCTAAACAGGATTTATAGGAATGATCCAGGCAGTTCAAGTTTTCTAGGACCAGTGAAACCATGTCTCTTGTCTAGCACTTTCTCCAGAGGTATCTGAATCAGGTTTTGGTATCCTAGAGGTCTGTTTTTGAATGAGTGGTCAGATTCTTGGGTTCAGAAATAAGCTTCCGGGTAGAGGGGGCCCTCATCCAAGCAATGAGACAAGCTTTTTGATTAAATGCCCTCTATATCTTCCTGTGACTCTTTCATTTGCTCTGCCTCCTTTATGTCTCTCTGGGACACAATTCATTCAATCTTTTTAAACAGAACACATCTGTTGAACCCTGCCCCAAAGAAACTTCTACTGTCCTATTTATTTTAATAGCCATGTGATCTACTAATGAACATCAAACAGCAGAGATTAAACAGAAGAAATCTCTCCCCAGTTGTGCTTTATCCATTAAACACGTGTGAATCTGTGATGATCTCGGCTTTCCTTGTGCCCAGTGACTAATTGAGTTTGAGACAGAGGCTGTCAAATGCTGGAATAGAATGATTTATGTTAAGGATATTTTTGGTCTCCGATTTATCCGGCTTCAGAGGGAAGAAAAGAAGTCATTACCATATCAGGACAGTGACAATAGGCAGTTTCTCACAATGGGATCACCCTCCTACGACCGGCCAGTCTATTAACCGAAAGCATCTTTGCTTTCACCCACTGCTCCTGGGCCGGTGATTTTGCAGATTTTTATTTGCATTTTTTTCAGCTGCAACATTTATTCTATTCCCACTTATCCTTCCCTGAGATCTTATCGAAGCTGCCACTGGGGACCATGGAAATAAGTGACAGCCTCAGTGAAGACCCAGCTGCTGGGCCCCGATGCTATATACCCCAGCCTGGCCCCTCTTTCAGCAACAGTGACTCAGGAATACCCTGGCTATTCACGGAAGAAACCCATTTCCTGCCAGGAACTTGACTGCCATTGCTCTCACTTGGGACTGTAAAATGGCAGTAGGTGAATAGAAATTTGAGGCTGATGTGTGTGAACTAGGTTTCTAATACCACCCTTTGGGGGGTCGGGTGGGGGTGGAATAGGGCAGGTGGGGCTGATTTTTTATTGTTTTAACCTACACAGAGTGTACAACTCAGAACCCAAACTATGTTGACCTGTCAGCTTTAGAAATACTAATAACATTTAAGTGCTGAATTCTGGTGACTATAGGTTTGCCCGACCCTTCTATCACAAGGAGAATTTAATCAACTAGCCAGATTTGAAAGACGGACACGATCACAATGCAAAGAGACGTCTGACATTTTGTGACATTGCTTCACTGGATCTTCAGCTGCCTCTGGGAGTTGTGTCTCTGATCCAGGAATAGCATCACTATTCTCCCATCTGCAATCTCCTCCAGGCTCTACTGCTCTTATGCTGTCAGTCTTGCCCCAGGTAACCACCAGAGCACCCTCCGGCCGGCCCACTCTCCACTTCCCACCCTAGCTGGTGGTCCCAGCCCCAGTCACTGACCCCTACAAGGTGTTTCTGATACCATGTTAGATGGGTCTTCAGTGATGCACAAGGAAATGGACGCAAAATGCCTCCAGGGGGTTAGATACCCAGGAGTGAGGCATTCAAAGGACAGGTATTCACATCTCAGGGTAACAGTGGAAAGTAGTTTTCCCCTCACCTCCTTCCTCTTTCATGTTCTACTCCTCATGTCCCCATCAGGTGTCCAGTGCCTCCAAGTGGCCTCCACAGCTCTGCAGCAACTCTCCATATTGTCTGCTCCCCTATGAAGGGCCCCACTCTCTTCTCTTTCCCCAACAACGCTGCTCAGAACATCCATCAGTAAGAATCATGCAGTGATTGGGCTGTGACTCTCAGCTGTGGCAGATAGAAACTCATCTCACACTTAAACCACACAGGAAATTTACATAGACGGAAAGTTCAAGGGGCGAACTAACTCAAGGCATCATTGGATGCAGGGGTTTAGACAATGTCCTCAGAAATCTAGCACCATTTCTCAGCTCTGCCTTTTTGGTCTCAGCTTCATTTTAAGGTGCCACCTCCCTATGTGTTAGCAAAGTGGATCACCTGCAGCTCTAGATTCACCTCATCTTTACGGCTAGTGGTCCCAATAATTCCAATACAAATCCCAGGTGCACTCTGGTTGACCTTGCTTAATCATGTGTCACACCTAAACTGTTTACTATGGCCGGGTGGTGTGTATTCTAATTAGTTGGCCTTATGTCATATGCTCACCCTAAAGCACTTAGAAAGGGCTCCCCAGTGAAATTAGGGGTTTTGTTGCCACAAGGAGGTGGGTCAAGAGGCATGCAGGGCAAACACGATAGTTATGATAACAGTCCTCTATACTGATTACAATGCCTCAGGCCAGATGAATAGGTCCATAGTGGAGAAGCCTCCTCCATTAATTACAGGTTAGTAGGATATGGGGCCTTTTTGAACAATTCTAGTCATATTCCCTGCATGCTGCTATTAATGGCAGTGATATCTAACCCCCTCAAAGTATAATATGTGGAATATTCCTACTGGAATGGACCTTGCTTGGGTATCATTCTCTAAAGCAACAGTACTCAAATTTGTTTTTCAGCAGCATGACTATCTTCAAATAAAATTGCATGTAAATTCCCATATCTAAAATAGAAGTGAGGGGTTCTACCTACAGCTGACAGTCGGAAGTGCTGAAGCATAGAGACAGGCAGACACAGATATGGCACCCAGCCCTCTCTCACTCGGTGGTGCCTAGGGTGCATCTTTGGAACACTTGGGAAAGAACAGTTTGCAAACAATAGATCCAACTGCTCTGGACACCAGGCTTGGAGGGCAGCTTAACTAACATTTGTAGCTAACTCAGTTCCCTTACCATAACCATATGTGAAGGAACTCAATGACACCAATGACACCAACTCAGCGGAGAAACTGAGTTTCAGCAGGGTTAAGTAGCCTTCCCAAAGCCACACGGCTGGGTCTGTAAGTGGTAAAGCTAAAATTCAACCCAGTACTACTTATTCCCAAACCAGTCCCCTTATCTCTACCTGTTAGAAACTCAGCACATAGGACAGAACATTGATTGAAAAAAGCAGGACACAATGTTACATATGTCTAATATGATCCTACCTATTTAAAAATATAAATGCATGATTAAATTATTAGAAGACTAAAAGGGAATATACTAAAGCATTTTTTAACAGATCATCTGGGTTGGTAATTATAATGATGATAATTATAGCTAAAATCTAAGTGCTTACTACATGTCAGAGACTTTACTAAGGATATTATATAAATTGTCTCATTAAATCCTCACGAAAACCACTTGGGGCCAGATATCATTATTTTTCTCATTTTACAAAACGGGAAATGGTAAATGACTTGCCCAAAGTCATATAGCTTCTGAGTTCTGGGCTCAAACTCAATTTCTGAAGACCTTGCTCATAACCATACACTCTGGTGCTTTTCACTAATAATGGACATGTATTTATTTCTCAATAATATAAAAAATTAAAGATTAAGATAAAATCAGACCTGGAAGCACATTTTCTTCAACATATGATTACCGGGCAGGATACAGGAACTTACTGGGCTTGGTGCATTGTCCATCATACAGGTTAACCTGGGCTACAGGGCCTTTCAGCCTACCCCGGCCAAGTGTCTGCAGGACACACCACCCTGCAAACATCCAGCCATGAGAAGCACCCTCCTTCGCAGTCGCTCAGCACATGCCCTCCCTGGGAACCCTCGCTGGGTGATATGCTTCAGAACTAAGGTTATATGACAGGGATCTAATCATTGTTGGTTTGAACCACCCTTTCTATTTTCCCAGGTTCTGATTTAGTGCCTGCTTCTCTTCTAGCCTCCTTTTGCTACCAAGTCTCCGACTCATCTGCAGGCAGAACCTACATTCCTCACTTGGAGGTAGCCCTTCAAAGGATGGGCTGCAAATGTCCACAAATCACAGCCACAGCTTCAGAAAAAGGGCAGAAAAGGCACAATTTGCCAGCATAATTTCCCCTTGACCAGCTAACATGTCAGCTCCGGCCTGTCTCCTGACCGAGGCCCCAGTACCTCTTGGCTCTGTTGATTTCCCTGGTAACATGTCTGCTCTAGGAGCAGGTGGCTGGTGAGTGCTCCCCCATAACTGCCCCCTCCATGCACTTCCCTGGCTCCATCCTTGCCCAGCACTATCCTGGTGTCTTCAACGGGACACTGAGCTGCTTATGCCTTCCTGACATTGTCAATGCTGTCCTGTAGGCGAAGCAATTCCAAGAGCTGGATTTTTGTGTCCAGCGGGAGTAGGGCTTACAGCCACTCTGTCAACCAGCTCACAAATGTTTCTGGCCTGTGGCTTCCTTCTCGTGGAATGGGTCTCATTGGTCCACCTAGAGCCCAAGTGTGGCAGCTCAGCTGTCAGAGGTGGCTGGTCCAGAGAAAGTCTTTGTGATTGATAACCCCCTGAGGATTCTAGTCTTTGGTGACTAAGGACCTTCCCTGGCTGGTCTCAGGGCAAGGACAGTATATTACAGCAATCCCCCAAACAGTACTCCTTACAATAACGTCTGCTGAGACACTGATACATTACAAAGGAGGAGAAAGTGTCTGTTATTAAATGAGTTTGGAAAATTCTGCGTCCGTGACCTTTACTGGAGATTCACAGCTCCCATTAGAATATTCAGGGACCTGTGAAATCCTGCAATAAAGAAACCTGCTTAACTACGCTCTAACCTTATTTATAAGGCCACAGCTCACCCCTCTGTCCCCCAGAACTCCTAGTTGCCTCACACTGGACACTGGTATTCTAATGAGCTGTCTGGAAAATCTCGGTGGCCTGAGAATAGAACCAGGTAGTCATCTGGTTATGTCTCTAGTCAGCTCTGTGTGAGTCCCTTCACTTCTCTGGGTCTCAACGTCTTCATCTGTAAAATGGGGGCTAGATTAAGACTATTTTCAAATGAATCCTGAAGGAACCCCAAAGTGTCCATGGATCTACCTGAGGTGCTTCCTCAGGGGATGAAGTAGAAAAGAGGTCAGACCCCACCTAGGCCGCACCTGGCATAGCATATAGGATGAAGCTTCCTTGTAAGAGAGCCTGTGAAGAAATTCCTTTTGGAAGAGAAGGCAGTGGGAAAGGGACAGAAAGGGAGGAAGAGTATGAGGATGTTCCCCTGACTCCCACAGTACTGTCTGGCGCTCCCAGCTTGGGCCTCAGTTTACCTCTACTGCTCCCCACCCCCCTCCACCGCTCTTCCCATTCCCCACCCCCCCACACACACACATACACTCTCAGGTCCTCTGCTAACCGAAGGCTCCGTGTGATATGGTCTGACACCACCATGTTGCCAGCAAACCTCTCTTCCCCAAAGTGAAGCCTATGAACTACCCAGCTGCTCATTAAAATGCAGATTCCTGGGCTTTGCCTCAAACCTCCTGAATCAGAATTCAGGGAGAAGGGACTTGAGAGTCTTCATTTTAACAAAATCCCCAGTAGATTCTTAGCTGTTCTGAAGTTTCAGATCCACTGCCCAGGTCTTGGGAGCTGGGAAATTTCCACCCCCGAGGCATTTGACGGCCCCCTCTCCCCCACCACCGGCTCTGGCACGGCGCTAGAACTCAGTGACAGCCCCCACCACAGATGGGGTGCATGGGCCCGGGGCGAACCTCATAAACACGCCCAGAGCAGGCCGAGGGGGAGGCCTGGGGATGAAGGTCCAATGGTGGCTGTTAGGAAAAGGAAGTCTGGGATGAACACAGGGCATTAAAACACTGTAGTGAAGGAGGTCGGAAGCCAAAAGCAGGAAGTGTCTGTTATTAAATGAGTTTGGAAAATTCTGCCTCCATGACCTTTATTGGAGATTCACAGCTCCCATTAGAATATTCAGGGACCTGAATATTCTAATGGCATATTAGAATATTAGAATATTATTCTAATATTCTAATATGCAGGAAGCCAAAAAGCAAGCTAGGGAAGGTCTGTGTGGCCAACACGAGAGAGAGAAAGGCTGGCTGAGTTCCAAAGATTCAGGGCAACACATGGCTGGGGTTTTTGTGTCCTTTTTAACGTGTTGTGACGCAGTATTCATGTATTCCCAGCTCATGTTGGCAGAAGCCGACAAATCCATGAGAGAGATGGCAGGAAAGCAGCAGAAGCAGGTTGGCTCAGAAAGAATGCCTTTCCTTCTTTCCTCTTCCCCCAAAGTGCACGTTACTCCAGAGGTCACCAGGAAAGGGCACGTGGTCTTTTGGGATAGTTCCTCCCTCATCCCCCCATGCACCAGAGGGTCATGAGGTGGGCGGCCCCCAGAGTACCCCACAAGGAAACAGGTCCACGCAGCTTCTCACTCTTTCTGAAACTAAAGAGCCGTAGGATGGAACCCAGCCAACAAATAACAGCTAGAGAGCTTTCTGGGGTTCATGATCATGTGCCAGGGATACAAGCAGATCAGGATGAAATCACCAGGGAAGGTCCCTAAATCCCAGAAGCCAGTTGCTCTCTAGTGGGTTTTGGCTTTTACACCTTAGTGACGTCAGTGACCTCAGATATCCATCCATCTTTCCTCCTCCGTCACATACAGTATGTGGCTAAGAGAGTGGGTTCAGGTGTCAGACAGACCTGGGGTTGAATCCTGGCCCCGTGGCTCACGTGCTGGGCAGGTTAGGGCCCTCCCAAAGCTAAGGGTGGGTAAGTGTTCTCATTTGCCCCAGGGGTAACAATGGGAGCCTCACTAAGATCTTTACAAAGATTCAGTGAAGCTGTGACTGGGCAGCCCTTAGCACTGCACTTCTTAACACATTTAGATTTTTATTGTAATTTTTAATATGTACTGCAGGCCTCCAACTAAGGCCCTTTCAAATTCATGTAGCCGAGAGGGCTCAAAACCTTCCTTGATGGTCAGAAGTTATTGACCTGAACTGAAGGACAGGGAGAAGACAAGAGCCTGCAGAGGGAGAAATGCAGGAACTCACATTTGCATAAAGTAAGGAGAGCAGGGATTTGAAAGAGACTTGGGTGCCTTTCACACTAGTTCCTACACAATTCAGAGAGAGATGGGTTTTCTCCTTTGTTCTACTGGAACCTGTAACACAAAGTAAAAAAACAATAGCACAAACCAACCAATTTTCCTCATAAACGAGAAAAAAAAAATGCATGCCGAATTCCAGGATGTTGACTGGAAGAGATACAGATGGGAATGAAAAGTTTGTGAAAAGGCATCCACAGGTCCTTAACAGATGCACCTTCTCTAATTCCATCAGGCTGTCCCCTACTTGGTCACAAGCTCAGCCCTGTTCTTCCGTCTGTCTGGGTAGCAAGCCTCAGAATCACCAGGAGGACTTGTGGAAACAAAGAGCTCTGGGCTCACCCACAGGGTTTCGGATTTGGGGGCTCAGGGGTGGGGCCTGAGAGTTTGTATTTCTCCCAGTTCTCAGTGGGGCTGCTGCTGGGGGGATTGGGAGGGTTACTGTGAATTGCATGGGTCTAACTCCATCCCTGGTCAGTTACTGAACCTCTTTAGGCCTCAGGTGCCTCATCTGTAAACTGGGGATAAGAACATCGACTTCACGAGGTTCTTGTGAGGATTAAATTAGTTACCCCTCATAAAGTGCTTAGGACATTTTCTGGAATTTATTAAGCTCTCAATAAATGCAGGCCATATAAACCATAATCCCAGAGAAGGGGTTGCAATAAGGATGCACTTTGCTCTAAAATCCTCCATGCTTGCTTTGTAGAACCCAAGTCGTCCCTCAAGACGGGTTCTTTTCTCCATGTGTTCATCACTATATCTTTTCAAGCTCTATTAAAATTCATAGCACCTAAAATGTACTGAGTACCCGGTATGAACTAGGAATACTAAGCAATACTAAGCAAGACCTGGGGTCTTTCTGTCACCTTCGCAACCATCCTGTGAAATGGGACTCTCATCCTGCTCTTGCAGACGAGGAGAAGGAGACTGCCAGAACACCTACATAGCTGACATATCCTACTCTGCGTCCCACAGCTTCCAGGTGGCCAAACTGGGGTTTGAGCCTTCGAACCCCATATGACGGCAGAGCCTATGCCCTTCTCCACTCCAGACATAGCAAATAGATTTCATCGTCCAGTCATCCCATCTGCTAACAGTCGCCCGAGGCAGGGGATTTTGAGGCATAAATATCCTGGTTCAAGGGGAAGGACTACTGGAATTGATTAGAAATGTCTAGCTGCCATGCGACTAGAGAGGGGTGTTAACACAGAGGCCAGCTATTTGCTGCACCTGCACTTTGCTATGGCAACACAGATGGGGGTAAAGGTTTCCTAATTTTATTGAAGATTATATTTAAATACACACAAATCAGGTGAATGCCCCCAGGAGTTACTAATGATTTCAGATCTGAGCTCCTCTGCCCACTGTCATTTCATTTACATGGCATTTCAGTGCACACCAATGCAGGCAGAGTCATGTGACCAAGCCACATCTGTAGATGATCCCAAACCGTTTTTTTTTTTGTTGTTGCTGTTTTAGAGTTCCAGCAGGGATACCGTGCTTTCAAATTGTCGATAGACTATCTGACATGATTGATAGATATTCTAGCAAGTTTCTGGACTGTATGCAAGGATTTAAAGAGGAAAGAGAGATTCCATCTTCAGGTGAAACTGGAAACACAAAGATTTAAACTTCTGAAGTTGATTCCTGATGCTGTAAAGGTATTTTCCAATTCCCTTAAGCCCATGGCTCTCCAGTGCCAATGCATGGGAAAAACTGGCATTGGGGTTTGTTTAAAAAGTGGATTTTAGCGGAGGGGGAGATGAACCATGAGAGACTATGGACTCTGAGAAACAAACTGAGGGTTCTAGAGGGGAGAGGGTTGGGGGGATGGGTTAGCCTGGTGATGGGTATTAAGGAGGGCACGTATTGCATGGAGCACTGGATGTTATATGCAAACAATGAATCACAGAACACTACATCAAAAACTAATGATGTAATGTATAGTGATTAACATAACATAATAAAATAAAATTTTTTAAAAAAAAGCAGATTTCCAGTTCCCCTCGGGGATCCTAAGCCTGACTGTCAGGGATGGGGCCAGGCAATCCGCACTTTAAATAGACCACAGAATCTTAGGACCACACCTGGGAAGCCCTGCCTTCAGCCATGCTATAGAATAGCAATACTCCCTGTTTGTCAAGACGAGGAAATCTTGTACTCAAAAAATTTCTCAGACATCCCTTGGTAGCATTTGGGAAAATGCAGGATGGCCAAAATTTACAATTCATTTTGTATGATTGTAGATAAATATGTGGTTTATTTACTGTAATAGGGTATATATGGATATTTGAGAAAGAATAGGAACTCTGTGTAAAAGATAGTGTTTAATCCATCTATATGCAATGCACAGTGCACGTATGGATTTAAGAGCTTTTGCAGATACTCTGCTAACCTTCCCGCCACCCCTCCCCCAACCCTGCCTGCCCACCCTGCCGGGAGATGTCCACAGGCCAAGGTGGGAAATCCATGACTACAGTTTTGATTCCTGCCCACTCTTTAGCACAGTTGGCTCTTGGCATGTGGAAGGCACATCACTCACCTGAGAGGGAGAGGAGAAGAGAAGTCATATTCATTGAGCCCTTATGTGACAGGAGTGGGTCCATATTGGCTGGCTTATATACATATTTTTGTTTAAAAGCAGGAGTCCAATTCTTTCTTCTATCATCTGCATTAATAGAGTAGAAATCCAATTTGATTAATAAATCCTCATTTTACTATAAAATCAGATATCTCCACCTCTTATATCTCCATTCCAGTTTTTATGCTTTATGTGACTAAAACTCACATTTGAAAATAATATCGAATCCAAAAAAGGTGTTGGGCATTTGGTGAGCAAAGCCCTATGCGGACAGCAATAAAGACCTCACAAAAATCAGCTTCGGGTGAGTACAGGGGATTCTCATCACTGAAGAGGCATTCACTCGGATAATTTTGGATGGTTCCTATTCTGTCTGCCAAAATCAAAACTCTTCTCAACTTCAGAAACGGAGAAACAGGAAGGCAGGATCATCTTTCCTTAATAAAGTGTAACCGGGTTCTAACAGATGTGGCTTAAATAAGGTGATGATCCAAATTACATTTCGCTTAAATTCATATTCAGATTGGCTGAGAAATCCCTCGGGAGACGGTGGGAGAGCCGCCAGTCTAGAATTCAAAATTTCCAGAGAAAATCTATCAAGCCTGTGTGGACAGTAAGAAAATGGATGTCCATAAAAGACAAAGGGAAAGACACACCACTGTCAGTCACCAGGAAGTCCTGCCTGGCCCTGAAGGCCACGTGTCTGTATGACACTGTCATTAAGTGGTAAGAGGGAGGACTTGGGCTGAGGCGAAGACCCGACCTTCAGGACACCAGGACAAAAATGTTCAGACAGCCAGCCCCATCGACTCCGTTCTGATCATTTCCATCAAGGCTCAGCTCTAGGTAGCATGAGGGGGCTGAGCCGTAGCTCATTAAGAAATGCTTGGAGGCTGATGAGAAAGGAGAGTGTCATCGGGAGAATTTTTTTTTTATTGTTATGTTTGTAATGACCTTTCCCCTCTGTTGCTCTCTGACCTGGCTGTTTCAATCACACAGACACGGGAATGAAACTCAAAACTGGAAACAACTCAACCAGGAGATGGTTTAGGAGCCTCTCCCTTTGTGGTGTGGTGGGAGGGAGAGCAGATGAGAAGAAAATCTCTGCAGTGAGACAGATTGCCTCTGGGCTTTAGCTGACGAAGGGTTAACAGGACATCAGGTCCAGTTTCCTGCTCAGCCCTTTAATTGCTGCAGCCAGGGAAACATTTGAGGGAGAGAGGGCTATTACCGAGGGCCTCATTTTTCAAAGACCTGTCAGAAAGCTGGTCCACGGAATGCGTTGGATACAGAAACCAGGAACTGGGTCTCTTTTCCAAATTCAGATGACTCAGATTCTATTGACTTGTCCCTCCGCAGAAATTCTCTAGTCGTTGACTACCCTGCTCCTTCCATCTGTTATTAGATTATTTCCCAAAAGAGGCACCCCTCATAGAGGGTGTGTGCGTGCGTGTGTGTGTGTGTGATTTTAGAGCAGGGTTCCCAAAGACGAGCATGCATGAGTCATTAGAGGGCTTATTAAAACAGCAACAGGCCCACTGTGAGTTGTTTCAGTAGATCTGGGTGAGGCCCAGAAACATGCACTTCTAACAATTTCCAGGCTGCGCTGCTGCTGGTGGTCTTAGGACCACTTTGTGAGAACCACTGCTCTAAAATATACTTTCCGCTGTCCTCTTTCTGCCTGAATAGAATCACACATACACACACACACACACATACCCCAGCATAATAAACATCACATATTATATGTTTAAAATGCCAATTATCATTATTAATAACTACTTTAGTACCCACTGTGTGCCGGCGCTATTAATTTTTCAAGGCAGGTACTGTTGCCCATTTTACCAAATTAAAGCCTGATCCAAACCAAATCTGCCTCCTAAGCCCATGTTCCTAACTACTTTAATACTTTCTTAAGAAGTAGTAAAACAATGAGTCAAAACCAACCTACAAGTATTTTTAAGCAATGTCTTTTCTATATTCTAATAGGATATATACTGTCCTAACACTAAGTAGAATATTATAAACCTTTTTTTTCCTTATGTCATTTAGAGCCAAAAAATGCATATCTAAGGAATATTGCAAAAGTAACCAGCCGACAAATATGTACTGAGCTCTCCCTGGATGCTTGAGGACCACATGACAAGCCAGCTTTCTGATCCAATGCGCCTGAAACAATTAGGGAAGAGTCTAAGATTAGTGTAAATGTCAGATATGAGGGCCACAAGATTCATTTTGCCTTGATAATTAGTAGTCCGTGCCAAACAGAACATGGTACCAAAACAGTGTCTCGGTGCAGTGGTTCACAAGCCTTAGGTAGCATGAGAGTCACCCCAAGGACCAGCTGAAACACACATGGCCACCTCCCAGTTTGTGATTTAGCAGGACTGGTGGGAAGCCCAAGCATTTGCATTTCTAATAATTTATCAAGTGATGCTGAAGCTGCTCGTCCTGAGACCATACTTTAAGAACCACTGTTTTAGGGTGCCTGGGTGGCTCAGTCATTAAGTGTCTGCCTTCGGCTCAGGCCATGATCCCAGGGTCCTGGGATCGAGCCCCACATCGGTCTCCCTGCTCGGCAGGAAGCCTGCTTCTCCCTCTCCCACTCCCCCTGCCTGTGTTCCTTTTCTCGCTGTCTCTCTCTCTGTCAAATAAATTAATTAATTAAATTAAAAAAAAAAAAGAACCACTATTTTAGGACAAGCCTTCCTGGATTAACTCAGCTTCTCTGAGTCATCTTTTATTCACTGATTCAGCAGACATTGCTGGAGTGTCTACTATATGGGAAGCTCCTTTTTTTTTTTTAATTTAAAAGATTTTATTTATTTATTTGACAGAGAGAGTGAGTACAAGCAGGGGGAGCTGCAGGCAGAGGGAGAGGGAGACTGAGCAGGGAGCCCAACTGGGGGGCTCCATTCCAGGACCCTGGGATCATGACCTGAGCCAAAGGCAGATGCCCAACCAACTGAGCCACCCAGGCACCCCAAAGCTTCTTTTTTGTTCTGAAGATAAAGCTGTAACCTAAGAAGAAAAAAAATCTCTGCCCTCATAGAGCTCACTATCTAGAAGTGACAGCCAACCAGAAATAACAAATATATAATGTAACTGGGGATCCAAAGAAAGACCAAAAAAGTGGGCAGATGGAGGGATGCTATTTTAGTGGGGTGTTCACCTCTCTGAGGAGACAGTATCCATCAGGGCAGAGAACAAGCCAGTGTGGATGTATAGGTGAAGAGAGTTCCAAAGGGGAATTGGCAAATACAAAGGCCCTGAGGCAGAAATGTGCTCATTATATTCAAGGAGAACTAAGGAGATGGGTGGCAGAAGGGGGGTGTGCAAGAGAGGGAGTGGTAGGAGATGAAATTCAGATTTAATAGGAATCAGCATTTTTTAAATGCTCTCCAGGAGAATCCAATACACATCCAGATTTGGAAATGACTTCTCCGTTGCACTTATTTCTGAAGCTCATCCAACTTTTCTCAGTTCTCATCTGTACTACTTTGGTGTGCGAGCTGAGTGTGGACACATCCCTGGAGCACAAAAACAAAGAATGCATCCTCCCAGGGTAAGGTTTATTGGGCATGCCCAGGGACTGAGCTCCACATGATTGTCATTCAAAGAAATCATTTCTTCCTCTGAAACAAGAGTCTGAACCTAGCTTGTATACTGAGTGTGGAAATGGAAGAAAAGGGCTGAATCCAAAAATGAAGGAAGAGCTTTTGGTGACAGACAAGATATGGAGACACAAGAGGGAAAGAACAGATAGGCATGGCTATCCAGGGGATCATAGAGAAGGAATGGAATTTACATGGGGACGATATGGGGTCTGTTCTTATACACGAGTCTATGTGAATCAAATGGAAGTGAATGCGTGTTGGGGAGGAGGGGGGGAAAGGTTTGGAAAGAAGTGTCATGACTCCGTATGCAAACAGGTGACAAACGAAGCCCCCTAATTAAAGAAGGTCCCTGAAGAAGTAGAGGAGGAGGATGGAGAATGAAAGGCCAGGACTAGGTCATAGTGGAGAGAGCTGGCCCAGGGGAGGAAGAAGAGACAGAATCAAAAGCACAGTGTAGGAGAGGTACACCACCCTACCACCCCATTACCCTAAAGCGCTATTTCCTACAAAGCTGGGGCAAACACAAACCGGGCAAAGAGCAGTTCTCTGGTCCTTCGAGAACACATGGGTATGGAACCAGCTGGCTTTGCAAAAGGGATCTGGCATTATGGAGGACACTTGATCCCATAAATAAGTCAGACTCAATTATTTTATATCAAAACAATATCTTCGCTTTTAACGAGCACAACTGCCAATACCCAGAGTCACGCATTATGAATCACTATTTGCTCCTTCCTACACTTTCTAATTTCCTGCTAAGGAGACAGGGCTGAATGGGGTCATTAATCTGAATTAGAAATACTGTGACCTGCTCTGCACTTTGCTCGCTAACACTGTGTGGCAGAGCTGGATGTGGGGGGGGGGGGTGGCGGGGGAGGGGAGAGTTTACTTTCTATAGTTCTGAGGAAGGGGTGGGGCGGTGGGGGAGATGCTGAGCGAGTTTTCACTGTTAAGGCCTCTTTGATTCCGGATGCCATTTGGACATCTCACATTGGGCTTTGAAATCATTGCTCTCATTTTGATGCTTTTGTTGGAGCCATTGTCAAATGACAAGCTTTGCTCAGCCTCTGTCTGGAACTCCAAAAGACTCCCTAAGCAGCCTAAAATAATGTGCTCCCCTTGTTAGAAAAGGGTGACTTGTGTATTGTTCGGGCTGCATTGGCATAGCTCAGTGGATGCTTCACTGGTGATGCTGTGGAGGGAAGACTGAGGGAAACGGGACCTTCAAGGCAGTTGGTTCAGTAAGTATCTCTTGCAACTGTTTGCATATTTCAGAGAGACTACAACAAATGGCCCTTGGAAAAGCATCATTGCAAAGCAGACTTACTCTGTGGGCTGGGAAAATACACAGAGAGAAATCTCAAGCTTATTAATTTACCTTCTTTTTAGGACTCTGGTAAAAATCTTGATGGACTTTCTGGGGCTAATGGGAACTGGGGACTCTCTTCAGAGTCCCACCAGCCCTGTTCTCCCCAGGCCCCTGAAACAGAACTGCAGATTATAGCAGACACTGAGGTCCATAGCCTTTGGCCAAAAGATGCTGTTCTTGACCTACCTCACCCTGCTCTGACCACTAATTGGTCACACCATTTACTGCTAACAATGCTACCGGTGGAAACTCATTAGAAGTAAAAAGTGAGGTCCAAAGGGGTGGAAAAATTCCCAACAGCCAGGTCTGGGAGGGTCAGTCTGCAGGTGCAGCCCCAATCTTCTGAGGCCATTAAGAAGAACATCTGCATTCCCTCAAGTCACTCCTGGATGTCTCCCACAGACCCAGAATGCAGAGCTGAAGGAACTGTGGTCTGAACTGAGTCATTCATCTGTCCTATCTGCTGGGCCCCATCACGCCATTCCAGAGTCCTTAAAGCTGGGAGGATGGGATCCTCAAATTTTCTTTATGGTTTGTGCATGGAAACTTTTCCCTTTCGGACTCAATCCTGGCCTCCCTCCCCCACTTCCATGGTCCTGGGTGGTGAAGTCCTGGAAACAGCTCCAACTGCAGCCTCGCCCTGAATCTCCTGAACCGGCCGGCCTCCCACTGCTCCCTCCACGTGCCCCACTGCTTCCTGAGAGACCCAGAGGTGACCGCAGTCAACTTGCTTTGGAGCCTTGGGTATTAGGGGTTTTGTTGCTGCCCTAAGGCTCTGGAAAACTTGAGTAATTTTCTGTGGTCACAACCCCAGGGTCCCCAGTCGGTGTAATTATAAGTCAATCACTCTCCTTCCAGCGCTGGTTCCTCTTCCCTTTGGGCAGGTAAAATCATTACCATGGCTCCTTTCTCCCCTCAGCCAGATATTTATACAGGCCATTTACCTCATGTCTCATGAATCTTCCCAACTGAATGTTATTTGGTGGTGGTGGTGGTGGCAGGGGGGTTGGACTTATTTATTTAACTCAGAGCAGCAGAAGGCCTGTCATTGATTTCCCCGCCCTCCACAGCCTCAGGCCACCTTCTGTTTTCCTAAGTGTGAGTGAAGGGTGGATGATCCCCACAGAGAAAACTTCCTGAGGCACAGCCCTGGAGGGCCCCCCAACACACAGCCCTCAGCCTCCCACAGCCTGGCCCGGAGATGCCCCCAACCTACAACAAGGCCAGGGGAAGCAACAGTCTCTCTTCAAGGGAGGCACTGGGGCAGCATAGGGAGAGAGGTCTTTTTCTGTATTGAGAAATGTGAAGAACTCCTTCCAAATTTCCCTTACGACACTAATTTGAGAAAAAAGAAAAGAAAGTACCTTCTTGTGTCAGGTAAAGCAGTTCCAAATACAGCATGGTCATTTATGAGAGTTTTGTTAAGCCAGAACTGAAGGGGCTGTTTCAATTCTCCCCAAGACACCTCCTAATTGTCCTTCCCCTCCTGCTCCATCAGCAGTCCTACCAAATAACCCTGTAGAAAATGTTCATTTTATTTTGTTTTGTTTTGTTTTATTTTGAGAGAGAGAGAGAGCACTTGCATGAGCCAGGGGAGGGGCAGAGGGAAAGACAGAGAATCTTAAGCAGGCTCCACACATCTCAGAAACTTTAAAATTCCCTGAGTGATGTTCATTTCCAAAGCTCTGGGTTGACAGCTTCCCTTTACTGAGGGCACGGATTTTGTGGTCAAACCTAGAGCCAGATTCACTGTCCATTCCTGCCCCTATGGCACATATTTCAGAGGCCTTGTTGCATTTTTAATTTTGTAGTTTAGCTGCTGTTAGCATTTCCACAGTCGTTTCTCATGATCCTTCTTCTTCAGTGTTCTACAACAAGCAGCAATCCCCTAAAGAGCATGTCCATATAGCCGCATAAAATAATGGAGAGTGTGGTCAGAGAGTCTGGGGGACTCGGGTTCAAGTCCAGAGTCAGCCGATTATTAGCTGTGGCCTTGGACAAGATATTCAACTTCCCTAATTCTACTGTCTTCATGAATAGAATGGGGATGATAACACTACCTGCCTCATGGAATAGTTAAGAGGATAAAATAAGATAATGAACAGAAATACTTAATCTGATCCAAACTCTAGAAAGACCTTAACAAATTCAACACCCAAAAAACAAAAAACCCAGTCAAGAAATGGGCAGAAGACGTGAACAGACATGTCTCCAAAGAAGACATACAAATGGCCAATAGACACATGAAAAAGTGCTCAACATTACTCAGCTTCAGGGAAATACAAATAGTAAGAGTAATTAGTTGAATAAATTGTGGTACATTTTTGCTAAAACAAAAACAAAAACAAAAAAACAACAAAAAAACACAATGAGATACCACCTCACACCTGTCAGAATGGCTAAAATTAACAACTTAGGAAACAAAAGATGTTGGCAAGGATGCAGAGAAAGGGGAATCCTCTTGCACCGTTGGTGGGAATGCAAACTGGTGCAGCCACTCTGGAAAACAGTATGGAGGTTTCTCAAAAAGTTAAAAATAGAACTACCCGCTCAACATCACTCAGCATCAGGGAAATCCAAATCAAAACCTCAATGAGATACCACCTCACACCAGTCAGAATGGCTAAAATTAGCAAGTCAGGAAATGACAGGTGTTGGCGGGGATGCGGAGAAAGGGGAAACCTCCTACACTGTTGGTGGGAATGCAAGCTGGTGCAACCACTCTGGAAAACAGTATGGAGGTTCTTCAAAAAATTGAAAATAGAACTACCATATGATCCAGCAATTGCATCACTGGGTATTTACCCCAAAGATACAAATGTAGGGATCCGAAGGGGTACGTGCACCCCGATGTTTATAGCAGCAATGTCCACAATAGCCAAACTGTGGAAAAAGCCAAGATGTCCATCAACAGATGAATGGATAAAGAAGATGTGGTATATATATACAATGGAATATTATGCAGCCATCAAAAGGAATGAGATCTTGCCATTTGCAACGACATGGATGGAACTGGAGGGTGTTATGCTGAGCGAAATAAGTCAATCCGAGAAAGACATGTATCATATGACCTCACTGATATGAGGAATTCTTAATCTCAGGAAACAAACTGAGGGTTGCTGGAGTGGGGGCTAGGGTGGAAGGGATGGGGTGACTGGGTGATAGACATTGGGGAGGGTATGTGCTCTGGTAAGTGCGGTGAATTGTGCAAGATTGTTGAATCTCAGATCTGTACCTCTAAAACAAATAATGCAATATATGTTAAGAACAACAAAAAAAAGAAGATAGCAGGAGGGGAAGAATGAAAGGGGGGAAATCAGAGGGGTAGACAAACCATGAGAGACGATGGACTCTGAGAAACAAACTGAGGGTTCTAGAGGGGAAGGGGGTGGGAGGATCGGTTAGCCTGGTGATGGGTATTAAAGAGGGCACGTTCTGCATGGAGCACTGGGTGTTATGCACAAACAATGAATCATGGAACACTACATCTAAAACTACTGATGTAATGTATGGTGATTAACATAACAATAAAAACTTTTTTTAAATTTAAAAAATAAAAAAAAATAGAACTACCCTGTGATCCAGCAGTTGTACTACTTGGTATTTATTCAAAGAGTACAAACAGAATGATTCGAAGGGGCACCTGCACCCCAATGTTTATAGCAGCAATGTCCACAATAGCTAAAACATGGAAAGAACCCAGATGTCCAACGACAGATGAATAGATAAAGAAGATGTGGTATATACATACAATGGAATATTATTCAGCCATCAAAAAAAAAGAAATCTTACCATTTTCAATTATGTGGATGGAACTAGAGGGTATTGTGCTAAGCGAAATAAGTCAGGCAGAGAAAGACAAATATCATGTGATTTCACTCATATGTGCAATTTAAGAAACAAAACAGATAAACGTAGCGAAGGGAAGGAAAAATAAAATAAGATAAAAACAGAGGGAGGCAAACCATAAGAGACTCTTAACTATAAAGAACAAACTGAGGGTTGCTGGAGGGAAGAGTGGGTGGGGGGATGGGGTAATTGGGTGATGGGCATGAAGGAGGGCACGTGATGTAATGAACACTGGGATAAGCAACTGATGAATCACTAAATTCTACTCCTGAAGCTGATAATACACTATATGTTAACTAACTTGAATTTAAATAAAATCTAAAAAAAAAGAAAGAAAAAAATACTTAGGTGGGTCTAGAGCAATACTGTCCAATAGACATATTATGTGAGCCACATATGTAATTCTAAATTCTCTAGTAGTTTCCTTTTTTTAAAAAAGGAAAAGAAACAGGTAAACTTAATTTTACATATACATATAAATATTATCATTACAAAACAGTATCAGTATAAAGTATTAAATACCTTTAAATTCGTTTTGTCATATGAAATCTCTGAAATCTGTATGTATATTACACATCTCAAGGGTGACTGGCTACATGCCAAGTGCCTGTGAGGGGGGCTGTCATATGCGGCCGCACAGGCCATAAACATGGTAAATATTAGGTAAAGGCACATTCCTTTCATGAAGTCTCTGTCTTTCCAGGCTTTGGATTTTAGAGTTATTTGGAAATGAACTCGGAAATCAACTTTAGTCCCAGTGCCAAAAGGTCATTTTTGAGTTCCAAAGCCAGTCTTTTCCTGAAAGGGAACAGGCAAGGCCTCAGTGCCCAGCCCCCTGTGCACAGGGAGAGAGTTCTATGGATGCTCTCGTCTACCATCCTGACTTCCTAGAACCCTACACCTCAAAGTTGCAGGGGCCCTCGGTGGTCTAGCCTAATCTCTTCCTGGGTGCTCGAGCACCTTATACAATGCTCATGCCAATCCCTCAGCCTCTTCTTGAATGCCTCCAACAGTGAGCCAATTGCCATGCCCCCAGGAGTGCCCAGTTCACTTTCAGATGACTTTGGCTTAGAAACCCGCCCCTCTTCTCTCCACCTGCTGCTCATTGGTCTGAGTACCAACCCTGGGGAGAGAATAAGTCTTCCATGTGACAACTTTACCAGTATTTGAAGTTGGTTCTCTGGTGCCCTCTAGGTCTCTTTGCATCAAGGATGAGGTTATTTCCATGATTGCTCATATGACAGAGTGTGAAACCCCGTCTCCACACTGTGTGTAGGTGCTGGTTGTTATGCCCCCTTTGCAGAGTGCAGCTCCCAGAACTACACATAAAATGTGCAGTGTGGGCCTTGAAGACAAACACTCCTGATTGTGGGCAACCTCCCCACCACTGCTGTCTTTGCCCCAGCCACACCCCCAGCACCTGGGGGCAGGCACCCACAAGGCCCAGCTCCACACCAGATGCCAGGCAGTCTCCACCCACCAGCTGAGTGTCCCCCCCGATGCTGGCTTCTCTCCCTGGATGCAAGGAGGGCCAGGAGCACCAGTATCACCTTTCCTCGTCCCATCCCAGGGTCTCTGAGCCCTTCCCAGCTCCTTTGCAGCTTCATACACAGAATCAGGGAGCCCGGAGCTGCCCTGGCTTATTGCTTCTCTTGGGGATTAAGGTTGCTCCCCCGTCCCACTCCGGCAGTGGGGAAGCCCTTGGCCAGCCTTCCTCTTGGGTGATACGGAGATTCCTGCCAGGATCCCAGCACTGGGGCTGCAGTTTCAGCCCCTCCCCTCTAGATGTTTCTCTGCCACTGATTAACTTCACGCCAAACTCCCATTAAGGCCCAGTTCAAAAGAGTGGGGTGGGCAATGCATGCGGCTGTGGGGCGGGGCCAAACACACTTCTCCAGAGATATGGAAGGAAAGGAGCAGCTGCAAGGGAAGATTAAGCTCGGCCTCACTCCCATCGATCAATAAATCAGTCAATCTTTATTGAGCTCCTCTGCCCGCACATGCTCATTAGCCAGCATGGACCCAAGAGTTGCAGCTCTGAGTCTGGGATTTGAGGGGGAGGAGAAGGCCGCTGTAAAATAGTTTCACCTCACAAAGGTCAGTGGCTTCCCTGTAGGGTCATTAGCTAATTCACGCTAAGGTGTTAATGACTTATCAGCTTGCTTGCTTTCTAAAGGGACTCTAGCCAGGGAGGGCCTGGGTAGGGACCTCCTAAAAGGGTAAAAGATGGAGAAATAAATGCTAAAGGCAAATGTCTCTGTCTTGCCATTTTCCCTAGGGCTCAGGATGCCAAATATGCATTAGGGTCAGGGAAGAAGGGAGGAGCAGAGCTGTGGTGACGCTACTACTTTCATTCCCTGGTCCTTCGCCTCACCAAATGTGACCTACAGCCAGTTACTTGGCCTCTTGAGGCTCTGCTCCCTCACCAGTAACACAGGAGTGTCCACCAAATAGAGTCGCGAAGATAAAGCACTAGGTACAGTTCTTGGTTTAAAACAAAACAAAACCAAAAACATGGTGATTACTTTTGTTCATATTGAATTAAACCCAGACTGACAAGAGCTATGACCTTCCAAAAAGGGGATGGATGACGGATCTCCCTTGGCCTTCAACTGTAACGATTCCTGTCATCCAGACTTCATTTGGTGGCCTTCTAGAACACTGTTATTTGCATATTTGTCCAATCTTTTTGATATTCATTCCCATTCATTTATGTATCCTCCTTATATTACCTCTTAATTAATGAACCTCCCAAGTTTTTTGTTCTAAAATCACCTCCCTGAAATGTCAAAGGCTGCCTCCTCAGCCCAGTGTTCTGGGATTTGATAACCAGACTGCATTTTCCTTTTGATTCATAATTTTATAGATTATGCCCATGTCTTAGCTCAGGCTTTTCCCTTTGCAGAGCCTGTAGTGTGTCTTTCTGTCTCAGTCTTGCCTGCTTCACATTAGTCATCCATTCATTCATTCACATTTACTGGGTTCCCTCTATATGCTGCTGCTAAGAGCAGGACCACAAACACGGTCCCTTTCCTCATAGTCATTACATACTTTCAGGCAAAGACAGAAAGGAACAGGTAGACAAGAAAATAAGTAAAATAATTCTAGTGTAATGGGGTATAAATAAGTGTAAATGAAGAAAACAGACAAGAGGCTAAGGTATGGACTACTAGAGAGAAGGTCGTCAGGAAGGAAGGAAGAGGTCCTCAGGTGGCAAAGAGTTCAGCACGAGACCCCGAGACGCTGTGCATGGGGGAGAAGGCACGGGGTTGGGGTGAAGGGCCAGGCTGGGCCAGACCATCAAAAAGGGTTTGAACTTTATGCTAAACTTGTTGAGAAGTTGTTGATAGGTTTTGATCATGGCAGTAACATAACCTGATGTGTCTTTTTTTTTTTTTTTTAAGATTTTCTTTATTTATTTGACAGAGAGAGAGACACAGAGAGAGGGAACACAAGCAGGGAGAGTGGGAGAGGGAGAAGCAGGCTTCCCGCTGAGCAGGGAGCCCGATGCGGGGCTCAATCCCAGGACGCTGGGACCATGACCTGAGCCGAAGGCAGACGCTTAACGACTGAGCCACCCGGGCACCCCCTGATGTGTGTTTTAAAAGGTTACCTTTGCTATCATATAGAACATGAGTTAGATTTGGGAAGGACACAGATTGTTAATTTGGAGACTGTTGCTGTAACCTAAATGAGAGATGATGGTGGCTGGGACCAGTGGGAAAGAAGTAGATAAATTCTAGGCACATTTATGAATTAGAAGTGATAAGAAAAAGCAGGGGGTGGAGAGTAAGTTGTCCTGTCTCAGATACACATTCATTTTGTAATGTCTGTGAGGTGTGACCTGTCAAGAAGGTGGATGGATAGGTGAGCCTGGAGCTCACACCCTGACCGGACATGAATTTAGAAATTAGACCATAAAGATGACCTGTCACACACAGGAGTCCATCCACTCACCTCCCTGTGCCAAGCATCCCGGTTCCTCTCCTGCAGACACAATATCCAGCGCTATTATATTTGTTGAGCAGCCACTACGCTGGGCCCACAGATTTCCAGGAGGACCAAGGAGTACCAGAAAAAAATGGAATACAAAAGAAGCAGTAGTCCCTGCTACCTACTGTGGAAACATACCCTCTCACTCAATTCTTAGTATTGTTCTGGAAGGGGTTGCTTTGCCCCCAGCCCCCCAAGGCTCTTTGCAAGTGTTATCATATGTATTGTTTGGCAAAACAGCCATCTCAGTAGTATTCAAGCAAATACTTGTTCTGGTTTTGAAAGTGGAGATAAATGACCCTTCCTATCTATAAAATTCTCTCCCTCTAATTGGCACCACATCTTTTGGGCGGATAAATTTACTTTCTGTTACTCCTGGCTTTTTGAGACAAGCATATTTTAGACATTACAAATGCCCATAGTTAGGACACCAAATGAAAGGAAATGTAAAGTTTGATAAACACAAGAAAGGGTAAGAAAAGAGAGAGGGGCATCTTTGATTCCATTGCTATATCCCAGAGGGTCCAGATTTTCACAGCGATTCTTCTGAGTGAAGTTCGATGAATCATGAGCTACCAGAAAGAGAAACATTACTTATGACATCTATCTTTTTCTAGCTTTTACATTTCTCCTATTTTAACAATGAAAGGAAATTTGGATTCTTTTCTTCTTCTTATGTATATAGAACTGACTCCTAGGCAAGGTTTAACAAAATTTAAATTTCGTACTTTTAAAAATATTTCCAGAGGGTAGTAATGGATAAAGGAGATTCTGGTGAATATGTACCTTAAGCAAAAATCACTATACGATTAAACGTTTTGATGCTGTTGTAATGTCTCCCATATAAAATTGCCAAAATTATCTGCTAACTGTTACCTGCTCTCAGCCTAAGGAGAATAAAACAAAGCCAGTCAGCATATGCCACTCCAGCAAATTTTTTGGTTTCAAACTGCAGTAGGGAGCTTGAATTTGCATTCTAAAGTAAATGAAATGATTTGATTATATTTGCTAAAACCCATATACAGCCCATTACTGTATATCACTTCAGAGACCACAAAATTTAGCACATGTAATCGAAATGGATTGCCTTCTTCTAACTGTGAGGAGAAACTATAAAAACACTGGGTATTGTGATGAATTGAGTTCTCATACATGAATCTGGTTCATTTTCTGACCATTATCCTGCTATTACTTGAATACAGTTTAAATACCATATACATTTCAAGTCTTGCCTGTGAATATGTTGGTATTTCCTTTAGAAAGACTTTATTCTGCATTAACTTCTTTGCATCTCATCTTCTCAGCTAATTAGATATTTTTTAGCTTCTAATGCCAAAAAGAAAGTAATGTTGGATGCATGAAGTTACTCACTCTATAGAGAAGATTGTCAGCATGAAACAGTCTTAATTTTAATTTAGAAGTTTCTAATGTATTTATTTTCTAGTTAACATACAAAAGAAGATGTGGGTTAAAGGAAGGATTTTTTAATCTTTCTCTAAGGGAGTACATGTGCCTAAGCAAGCCAGCAAGCTAAAATTAGAAATGTTCTTTTGCAAAAAGCACACAAAGTCTACAAGAGGCCTGGGAACTGAACAGAGTGGGGAATAAAAACTAATAAGTCATGATAAGGAAATACTCGGTGACCCAGTGTGAGCCTTCTGTGTAGATGCTTGTGTTCACCCTGGTTATGTACAAAGCCCTTTTTGCTCCTGGTTTCTACCTCAGAGTTTGGTTAGGAAATCAGAATGAAAATATACAGATGTCTCAACATAATTTGGGGCTATTTTGTTTCAATTAAATTGGGGAGGACTTTTCTTCATGATCAGGGAAGAAGCATACTGTACAAAACATCCAAAAAACAAACAAACAAAAAAAACCCCAACACCTAACCCTTGAAGAGACATGTCTCAAGGAAATTTTCTCACAAATGCTTCTTGATACAGAACATCTTAACAAGAATACCAAGTAATATTGAGCCAAAGATAAAATGATGAAACAAGAATATTATGAAAAACAAAACTTCAGACCCATGGAAACAAATTGGAGAACCAAAACAGAATAACTAAAGAAATAACAAATAAATAAGAAAAGCAAGGAACAAAATAAGTACCACTGATAAATTACTGGCATAGAATAAAGGTTTGAGATAATTAAGGTATAAGCACATTTAAAAAGATAAAGCAATGAAAAAAAGACAACAGTCCTAAAAAAAAGCCTGATACATGGAATGGTTATGTATTCAAAAACATAATACAAGAAAATTTATCTGAGTTGAAGAAACAATTTTTAAATTATCTACAGTTGGAAAGAACATGTATTCTGAGAAAATTTAATACAGGACTCTATACTAAGATAGATTCTAGTCAAGCTCCTGAATTTCAGGAATAAAACAATTTTAGGCATCTGGACAGAAAAAGCAAATAACCTACAAGAGATTAAAATCAGGCTGCCTTAGATCAATCAATGCTATTAAGACAATGGAACAATTGTTCTGAGATGAGAATTACACGATCCAATAATGTGATACCCACAGTGGCAATCAAATAGAAAAGCATTATGAGCCATGGAAGGACAAAGGGAACATGTTACCCATGAGCAGGTCTGGAAAAAACTAGACAATGAACACCTGCCAATTCGTTTTTAATTAAAATTAAAAACTCAAAAATAGAGAAGGTATGATTTTTTTAAAGACTAATAGTGAACATTCAATCCACTTAAATATTGATTCTTAGCATACAGAAATTGAAGTTACAGGACAAAATGCAATGTTATAAACCCAAACAATGTACAAATAATAAAAAAACTTACAAAAATTGGAGGTGAAGGAGAGAAAGGTGTGAAGACGTGTGATAGTACTAGGTAGGGCCCTATTCTTTCATAGCAGGGAGTAAATTTACAATGTTGAAAATTAAAATATATAACTTTAAAAATCTTGATTCCAACAATAATATATTTTATGTTTTCTTAAATTTCGAAAGCCCTTTCATGAAATTATATATCCCAAAATGAGGAAATATGTATTCGAAATACAATAGTTACTCTGGTCTTACTTCTATAATTTCAAGTAACATTAAATTTAATAATTTTTACTTCAAAGTTGCATTTATAATTTCATAAAGATAATGATAAAGTATTTTCATCTTAAAAAAGACTAGAAGCAGATATGCCAGGATATTAACCATGGTTCCTTTGAAGTCATGGAAACAGACATTATTACAGTTCTACCTTTGCTTTTTCTGTAATATTTTAAATTTCAAGAAAAAAAATTAAAGCAAAGGTTAGAGCTGGACCAGGGATATCGGATAAGAATTTGTCCTAGATCTTCCAGATTCCAGGTAGGTCTTTAGGAATTTTTGTACTGAGCAGCTGGGGGACTCATGTAGCTGTCTGTATACTACATCATGCACACATTAGGGTTTATGTATATTTGTATAAATGTTTTTACTAATGGAAGAGCAAATTCAGTAGCCACTTCCATTTTTCATTTTATGTCTACTCCTCTAACTTGGCCCCTTATCAGGCCCCCACTTTCCTGTCCTTCCCTGCTTCCCTGGATTGGAAGAAACACAGCATGGTGTCCTGTAAGTTCTGCCCCTTGCTCCCTCACTTAGCCTTGGGCTAGCAACTTCCTTTTCCAGGCCTTGCTACCTCACCTGTAACACTTTATCTCTTGCCTGGTGACAGGACTTCAGTGAACTACTCAGAGAAGACACTTGGGTTGGGATTGGGAGACATGGAAGAAAACCAAGCGTTCCCAGTTGGGTTCCAGTTCCAAGCAGCTGCAGCAGGAGCACCAGGAGGATGGTGAGGGGGGAGGAGGGCAGCTGGTTCACGGCTGGACCAAGATGCTCGCTCAACCTTGGCTGGTGAAGGCCAACGGCACAAACACACTGATGAGTTTTTCGCTTCTCAAAATTTCCTATTCTTTTTTACAGATTTAGAAGGTGGGAAGGCGCGGAGGAAATAGTACAGGGAGTAAGAGAGCACGTTCTATAAGTTCATTAATATGCAAAGAAAAGAGCATTTGGGGAGGGACAAAGGTGCAAAGTAGCTCTACGACAACTCTTTCGGTAGAATGTTTGCACAGCTCAGGACTTCACCCCTGTGCCTTTCCTGACCCCGATGACAGCCCTGAGCGTTAAAGGGAAGTGACATCACTGTGGTCCCCACTTGAGAGACAACAGGGGCTCAGCCCAGTCAGGGAGTTCCCCAAGGTCTCTAGGTTAGTGAGTGGGAGAGTAAGGATCCCAAGCTGGGTCTGCTCAGCCTAAAGACGATGTTCTTTCTAGTACTGTAGCCATTCAAATACAAAGCCATCACAGCCCTGAGTTCATTTAGCAAACAAACAAAGCAGAGAACCTACAGAAACACAGAAAAGGGTAAAAAGGAAGAAAAGTCCCCCTAAATTTCCCAGTCCCCTGTAGTGACAGCTCTTACTCCTGACTTGCCCTGGGCCACCTTCTCTGTGGACAGCATTCCGTGAGCATGCCTCCAAACTCTCCACCCCAGTGCATGAGGCTCAGCTAAAACCCTATACAGCAGAAGTGAGATAGTGTGTGGGGAGGCTGTGGGGTCACATGTACACTTGCTTGGGAGGATTTCATTCCCCAGATCTTTTCATGTCCATAGATATACATACACAACTTGATTGATCTGCAGGCAGCCTCACTGGATTAACTGGCAGGTGCCATGCAATTCCTCTTATGGGTAAAGAAAAGAATAAAGTTTTTAGAAAATATTGGTATGCTGTTTCTAAGCCCTGAGGGAGACTGCAGTTCTGTCAGTCTTTCCAAGTATCCCTTCCACATAGGACTCCAGTGGCCAATTTCCTCACTTCCTTCACTAATGTAATCTTCAGTAGTTTGCAGCAGGACTATAATAGCAGGAGTAATGGCTGACATTTCCTGAGCACTTAAGGCTCTGGGCTAAGTGCTTTGTTAGCATTATCTCACTTAAAAGAATTACTATCTTGATGTTTTAGATGATGGAATTGAGGATCGGAAAGGTTAAGGAAGCCATTCCTGATGGCACAGCTTTTATGTACTGAGGAGATTCAAGCCCTAGTCCAGCTGATTTCAGAGCAATATTCTCAACCACTGGACTAGCATCCTACACATTTCCTCTGGTTAACAGCACAGCTGAAGAGCACAAAACACCTGCTGAGTGCCTGAACAACCCCCTGAGAGTAGGCATGGAAAAGCTTTCTGGCAGCATGGCACTGTGGCTAAAAGTTAGGGCTTTGGAGCCAAGAAGCCTCAAGTTCAAAGCCCTGCTCTGACAGCTACAACCTGGCATTATATTGGAGCCCCAGATTCTCTAGCGAGACAAGGTAATGACAGCAGCAGCAGCATAGCTATTGTAATGATCAAATGAGATTAATGTGGAAAAATGCTTAGCTTGATGGCTGTTGTATTGCAGAGACTCAAGAATATCACTATTATTTATAGTAAGCCAAAATAGAAGCAACAATTCCTTTCTGTCCACCTCCATTGGCAACTTACTCAAAGTACGACTAATAACAATTTGCATATTTGAAAACTATTGGCTAAAATGAGTCAGTCGCCTGTCAGAGATCCCATCTTTCTAATATTTACCCTAAAACAGCACTGTAAAGACTGTCCAGGAGGCAAATCAGCCAACTAATATTCATAAAGCACCTAATATTTGCAAAGCTTGATATACGCTAGTAAGTATAAATCCAAGTGCCTGCCCCCAGAGAGTTTTTGTGTCCTGTTTTGTAACAATAGAATCTTGCCTTACAACAATAGCAACAAACACAAAGACAATCCAATGTAGGTGAACTTCCAAAGAAGTAGTCGATAAATCCAGCTTGAGGGGTATAAATAAACATTTAGCTCAAAGTAAGTGAGCCAGAAAATTTGTATAGGCTAAGAGGGAAAGAAAGAATTTAAGAAAAGGCCAAAAGACAGCGAAAAAGAAAACCTAGTACCTGGTAGTGCAGAGTCAGGGAAAGGAGAGAGGTGGAAAAGCAGTGTGTATACAGGTAGCTGGAGAGGGGCATGCATGAGGATGGGGTCAAGTAAATAATGAGGTTCTCACACCCCTTCTTCTCTACTCATGAACACAGCTCAAGAGTAGAAGAAAACTTAAAACCCTATCACAAAGTGAAAGTCTGAAAATGACTTTCTTTGAGGAATCTCAGCAGCACTGTCTCTTGGAGGAGCTGTAGGGTGAGGACTACTCACCACCTTAAATCTGCTGTGAATTGGGAACTCATTCAAAGAAGTGAGCCACACAAGTCAAACAGTCAAAATACAGTATAATCTCATAAACTGATAAGGCTGGGTGAGAAATGGGGTTAGATCTTGGTCAAAATTTTGTAATTGATTTGTTGGTCCAATGAGGGACAAAATTGTATAGCCACCGCCTCCCCACAAATCCCATCCAGGCAGATCACCGCACATTGCAGGGAAGGAGATGAGACACATCAGGAAAGGCTCAGCGTCCTATCCTCCTGCCAATCCTACCATTCAGGTGTGCAGCAAGGAGAAGGGACAGACAATTCCCTGCCAGTGCTGGACCCATATACATAGATTGCTAGATCAATAGATTGATCAATAGATAGATTGACAGATGATAGATATCAGAGTTTTAGAGTATAATAAATAAGAACTAAAAGAAACATTTTATCTTCTGTATTTTCCCTAGGAATTTATTATTGAGATTTTGTTTGTATCTATGAACTAGTATGTTTTAAATAGCCTTCTGTGTTTTAAGGACATCGGATCCATTTTGTTGTTTTGAATAAGCATCTCAATTCCATTTTCTGGGAAAACCAAAGTAAGTAGAATTTCAAGGTCCATTTTTTTATGCCTCAGATTTTGCAAATTTAAACATGTTGAAATTAGGGATAAAATAAAAATTTTGTATTTTATAAAGATAGATTGGAAAATAAAACCTGATATATTTGAAGATTATTGTCTAAACTTGAACCAAATTCAAGTATCTCTCCCAAAGAATTAAAGGAAATGAAATCTGTCAGTAATAGTGAAATCTATCAGTGAGTACATTAATTGTTCTATTTCTGTTTTGATTTTGCAATGGAAGACCTAAACATGTGACTGATTTCAAAAGCCCGTGCATTTCTTTTTCCTTCTTTTTCCCAATCCAATTTGAAACTCCAATATCTTAATTACCTAAGCTAAATATTGAGCTGATTAAAGCAAATAGTATCAAGATGACTAACTCATAGCCCCAAATATCCCAATGTGCATTTATATTCCAGGAATGCACTTGTTCAGTCAAGTAACTCTGATGGATAGAATGTGGGTCGCCGGACTGAGCAAAGTTTTCTCCCCCGCCACCCCCCCCACCCCCCCGCCCCGCCAGTCTAGAGCACAGTGACTCTTCTAGTCACAAATCCTCTAGGAACAATAACTTCTTTTGGATGCTCTAATTGCTCAGGTCAGCACCACGGTCAGGTAAGGAAGAGGTGATGAAAATACCACTTCAGCTACAGGAACTGCAGCCCGAGGCCCAGCTGGTCCCCAACCACCTGGGTGGGGCTGGAGGAATTGGTCTCTGTCTGGTACTTGTGAGCTTCAAGCTTCCAAACACAACCTGAGAAATTTAAGCATTTCGGGTGCCTGAGAGGCTACCAAATAAACTACACAATTAAGACCCTTATCCAGCTGGCTTAGATTTTTAGGTATCCTAAAGAATTCACAGCAGATCGCATCACTGAGTGGGTAAACTTGACATTAAGTGCTGACATTCTAACTATGATATGACAGTAAGAACTGCTCGATGTCTCCACACACTCAAAGCAGAAGATATTCAATTTCAGATTTGGGTTTTTTTCCTTCAAATAGCTTTTTTCTGCTGCCCAGACCCCATCTCTCTCTGATGGTACAGACATTATCACCCTAACCCAAACACCTCCAGCCACAATGCCTCTGCATCATCTCTCAAGCCGACCACACATTCATCTCCCCTAAGTTTACTCACACTAAAAGCTCTTTTTTCTCTCCTATATTATCAGACACCTACAGATAATCCCCCCACATAATTATCTCACAAACTCATTCTGAACTCCAAAGGAGAGGTCCACAATTACACAAAATTGTTTAAACAAAATATATGCTTTATTAAGGGCATGGGGACTTCAAAAATGGTCTGTTGATCTTCCTGAGCCCTAGTTGGGCATGTGTGTCCTTACTTCAGTGGTGTCCAAGTTATCAGTGACCCCCATTTTTGGCAAATTGTGGACTTCAGAATACAGGCAGCCTGAAGGCAAAGAGACTCAACTTTCCCTGGAAGAGGAATGTCAAGGAGGCACAATGTTCCTGTCACTCAAAGGGAACCAGGGAACCAACTGTATCTTAAAACAAAACACTAAAAAATAGAAAAATGGGGAAAAATTATTTGTAGTAAATTGCTGGTATACAAAATGAATCAACCTCGCTCATTGTGTTGTACTGACAGCCCTACTCCTCCTCTATTTCTCCTTTTCAAATCCCCCTAGATTTTAGAGCAATGATTTCCAATGGTTTCCCGGACCAGCAGCTCTGTCTCCTGGAAACTTGTTAGAAATGCAAACGCCTGGGTCTCATCTCAAAACCACTGAATCAGAAACTTTGCCAGTAGGGGATAGCGATGGGTATTTTAAGGAGCCCTCCATGTGGTTCTGAGGTTCACTAAAGGTTGAGACACTCCGCTTTACTTGACAGGGAGAGAGAGAGAAATTGAGTGAGCACAAGCAGGCAGAATGGCAGGCAGAAGCAGACTCTCCGCGGAGCAGAGAGCCTGACATGAGGCTCGATCCCAGGACCCTGGGATCATGACCTGAGCCGAAGGCAGATGCTTAACTGACTGAGCCACCCAGTCGCCCCTTGATTTTGTTTTTAGCACCTCCACCACCATGACACAATTTAAATTGTACAATTTCAGAAGCTCATTTAGTCTTCCAAACATTATCCAAATATTGAAGATTCTGACCAGTAAACACATGGTCACTGCCTTCTCTCTACCTTTTCCTACCATGTTTGTAACTTGTGGCCTCATCTCTCAGCCAGCAAAATGTCTCATGCCCCAAAACCCCTACAAATATTGAGAGTCCTTTTTGGTACCCAATGGCTGAGGAAAGGCCACTTGGAAAAAGCAATGAAAACAGAACTCAGAGAGGACAGGTGAAATGCAAATTCAGGAAGGTGAGAAGGGCTAAGACAAAATTCAAAGAAAGGCATGAGCCTTTAGCAAGGAAATCTAGGTCCAGAGGTCGCCCTTGAGCTCAATGTACTGAATGAGCATTATTAGTAAATTGAGCTCAAGATAAGCCTAGCTACTTGGAAATCCATTCCAATGCAGCCTTTTTCCTTCTCCAGATAAGCACAAACTGGTTGAGATTACTAGGAGTTAAATAGGCTTCCTTCCCTCCATTTCTAGTTTTCTAGGTAATTCCTATGCTTTTCCAATTTATTTCTGAGAACTCCTTTGGCCATTTTCAGGTAGAGAGCGTTGTTCCACTGGGTCCTATTCAATTTTTCTGTGAGTGCTTTGTAAGGAAAAGGACCAGTACAAGAGGTAGGGTATGGGTTGATCTGGAGACCCTGTACACATAATTGTGACATGTTGGTCTGGGTGATGTCTGAGGAGACAGTGTTCTCTGACACAACAAAAGGAGCTTTTCTATCTTTACTGAATGTGATTTCCAAATGCCAGCTGTACATTAGATGGCTAAAGACTAGGGCTGATGAATGTTTTATCCACCTGTAAGAAAAAAAGTAGACTATTCATAATAAAAACTATAGTTTGCAAATGTCATTTATTGAGAATACTACATCCTTATAATAAAAGATTAAGAAATGAACAGTGCATCAGAGCTCTTATTTCTTCTCTTTTCTTTTTCAATCTTCCAAAAACAATAAAAAAAATGTTCATGTTTGACCCCTTAGGGTCCTGAAATGATTCAAATGTCTACCTTTAAACCCCGCCCCCACCAGCATAAATACTGAGAGGAGGGTCTGTTACCTTTGATTTATTTAGAATGTTAATTTTTGGTCTCTAGTACTGCAGTATTTCATAGGTGACCCCAAATATGTGTGTCTGATATAAGAGAAAAACCATTAGAAAAAGACCACTAGCAGAGATACAAAGCCAAAAAAAAATCTCTTCATTTCCCATTTTATTTAACAAGTAAACATTTTACAAAGACAAAAGTTATTGTTCCCTTGGATGGCATTGACAAGCTACATATTCAGGGAGGGATGCATTTATATAATGTGTGGTTAGAGGTTAATCAATATTTCATTTCTATTTCATGGCAACGGAACGCTCATATAAGTTATTTGGTTGTCCTTTGGCATTTTATTAGTTAAGTGAAATTAATTTATTCCACAAATATTTATTAAGTGCCTACAACAGTTCTTGTTACATAGGAGGCATTTGGTGACTATTGATGCAGAGAATATTTTTTGAGAACTTGCTATATGCAGACTCAGTACTAAGGTCCTTGGCTGAAATAATTCAGAAGCCAAGATGAGAATTTTTTTCTCTCAGAGCCCTGAGTCTATGACTATTAAATCATTTGCATACCAGGTATTTCTGGCCTCTTCCTTCCTCTACCCCTAGCCATTCCTGCCCTGCTAATGAGACAAGCAATCTCAGAGCTTGAGCAGTGTGCCCGTAAATCCATCTCTAAGGCTCTGCTCAATAGTAGGACCTCCCCTGGGCCCACTGCAGGAAAATATGCACAATTTGAAATCTGAACCATCCGCTGCCATAGAAAAGCACATGCATCAAATGCCCACAGCAAAGTCTGAGGCTCACTGGCTCATCCTTTGTCATGATTCCAATCACTGATATCATAGTGGTTTGCTGAAAAGAATAGACTGATCGAAAGCCACTGCTCAAATCGCTCCTGTACTCCTGGGGAGCTTAGAGATGAAAATCACCTAATACACCCCTCCAGGATCTCCTCACCTGGGGGCCTTGCCTGACGCTCTCACCCCTTTTCTTTAGCAGGAACCCCTTTGTCCTTGGTCACTCCTACACTTTGAAAATCTCTCAGTAACAACAATGATCACATTCTACCAAAATTATTTGTTTGCATGTTTCTTGAGAGCAGGAGCTTGGGCTTCTTCATCTTTGAAGCCCCAACCCCTCATATGGATGGCAGTGAAAAAATGGTTTTCAAGTAGATTTTCTTTGATCTTAATGTCACTGAACAAATACCTTTTAGTCATAGCCCTTGAGCTCTATAAACATTGGAAGTAGCTGTTCAACCTGTCTGCCCCCTAACAGTCATATAAGGTCCTTGCCATAGTTCATTATATGCAAAGCCTAAAAATTATTTTGCCCAATTACACTATTAAAATAAAATCACCTAATTTTTGAACAAGTGTGATCTTGAATATCTAGTACAAATCCCTTCATTTCATAGATGAAGAATCTGAGACTCCCAAGAAGATAAGTCAAAGCCAGTAAATAGCAGAGAAAGAATAAAATCCAAGTCTCCCTGCTTCCTGCCCAGGGCTTGGTTTACCAGTCAAACTGGATTCAGTTTGTTGAGGGTCCATTTCTTCCAATGCTCATGAAGGGGTTTGCGGAAGGCCCCAGCAATTGAGCTGGATTCAGAAAGAGAGAACTTCCACCAGCTACTCTATATTTTTTCCTCCCTAGAGACATAAGCACTGGCCAAAAAAGCTGTCTTAGTACAAGAAAAAAGAGAAGAAATGATGGAACTCGACATAATTTGCAGCTAATGAGATATAAGGAGGCCCTCTAGAACAGTTTCAGATTTATACCTAGGATCAAGATAGGCTGCTCCTGGGTCAGATCTTATGCAGTAGTTGACTTCCAGAATAGTCTTTGGGTCTGCCTTGGTCTGAATCTCTGTCTCTGACTGAGATGGACCAAAATGTGAATCACACATGACTTTAGAAAAAAGAAGGCAACACTTCCTGAAGCTTTCTTTCATCAGGCAGTGCCTTATCCATCAACTCACCAAATGTCCACTGAGCATGTACTAAACATCAGTCACGGAGCTCAGTACTGCGGTTATAAAGATGAATTAAATAGAATCTCTGCTTTCAGGGAACTCACTGACTGTGCTATCTCTGAACCAAGAATTCTTTACATACACACAACCACCCGCGTGTGTGCACCCACATACACACACACACACACACAAACACACACTATTAGAAACACATGAGCACTGGGGCACCTGGGGGGCTCAGTTGGTTAAACGATGGACTCTTGGGTTTGGCTCAGGTCGTGATCTCAGGGTCGTGAGATTGAGCCACATGTCCAGCTCTAGGCTCTGCATGGAGTCTGCTTAGGATTCTCTCTTCCTCTCTCTCTCAAATGAATGAATGAATGAATGAGTGAATAAATAAGAAACATATGAGCATCTCTGTCACAACTCAGGATTTGACACTCGGTACTGGCATAGTAACCACCCAGACCCTTAACTTTCTGTCTCGTGACTAATACCATTTAGGCTTTCCTATATCTTTTGTCCTATCTCGTCAAAACAAAAGGCAACTGTGTCCAAATGCTGTGAAGGTTTATGGATTGTGACACTGCTGAGGTGCAAATGGACATTGCTTAAGAGCAGAACAGAATTTCAGCAGCAAAATCACTTAGGCAAGAGAAAGGACAAATTAATTCTCTTATCAAACTTTCCCTCACAGACAGATTCTCACAAAACTAAGAGTTACTTCTCATCAAGTACCAATTTATGATTCTGCAAATACTCACAATGAGCACTATATTTGCAGTAGTTCAGAGGACGAAGAACATTCACAACATTAAACAACTAACTCATGTTACTCTTAAATTTATCTCCATGTAGATCTGAACATAATATGTGTTAAGAATAATAAAAATTCTTTATGGGGCGCCTGGGTGGCTCAGTCGGTTAAGCGACTGCCTTCAGCTCAGGTCATGATCCTGGAGTCCCGGGATCAAGTCCCGCATCGGGCTCCCTGCTCAGCGGGGAGTCTGCTTCTCCCTCTGACCCTCCCCCCTCTCATGCTCGCTCTATCTCATTCTCTCTCTCAAATAAATAAATAAAAATAAAATCTAAAAAAAAAAGAATAATAAAAATTCTTTATATTGGCAACCAGAAGAACTTTCAACATTGGAATTGTGAATAGTTTTATGCTTATAAAAATGCTCAGAATTTAAATTTTAAATAACACTTTTATTTAAAAATTGTTATATTCATAAATTATAATTTGTAATTTTAGCTCACTGTTATTAAATCTTGAATATTTTAAGATAAATATAACTTTTAAGAAATGATAAATGAATTTAATGTTTTTATTTTTACATTTACTCTAATTTATACTTTTGATAAGATATAATCAATTGTACACTTTAGAGTAAAAATATATTTCGCTTTTAATTCTTTAGTTCATTTCTATAAATACCACTTAAATTATGAAAAATATTAGGTATAACAATATAAGTAGTGATTTTGCTAAAATAAAGAGAAAAAGGTATCTTACAGAAAAAATATATAACAACTGATACAACGTGCATGTATTTTATTACTCAGCCGAACATCATTGGCCCATACCATAATACCAAGGCATGCACAACAATAATTAAATTTAGTCATTCTTAACATTTGCCAACTTTCTATCCTATAAAAAACATGTCTTTACCCACATTGTTTTTATTTCTCATTATGAAGATACATAGTAGAAAGAAAGAACATATTTTATTTGGCAGTATGTTAGCTTGATTTAGAACCTTAATGTGTGTAGACATATGGTCTGTGAGTCTCTGTCCTCTCATCCCAGGTGCTGAAATGTTAGGAGGAAGGGGGTGGCCAGTGTCTGAGTCACCAAAGGTTAACATAAAACAACTGAAGCCCCAAAGTAAGCCAACAAGGTATGTAGGAAAATAAGCCTCTTCCGTTTTCTTGAAGTCAGGACCTGCTTTCTCTTGAACACTCACTGTCAGTCTCAGGTGGAACCATACAGGTACGTGAGTCCACAGAGACTATTTCCGTGTGTGGAACCAGTATCCTCGAAGGACCAATCGATTCGGCTTTGCCAAATGTTCCTGAAAGGACTCTTCTGTATGGATGGATGCAGTTCATGCCCATGCTTAAACCCTCCCTGAAGTACAAAGGATATGAAAATAGCAAAGGGACTTTTCCAGGTTAGAAGCCCCGCCAGCGGCAGCCATGACCCAGGTGTACTGAGGCTTAAAGTTGATCAGCCCTGAAATTCCCTGCTTGGCCATCGTGCATGGTCTCTGTGGGTCCAGCTCAGCGCAGGGTATTCACAAGGGTCTAAGCAAGGCTATGGTGAAACACGATTCTGCTCTGTTCAGTTTTCATTTCAGAGCCCTTGGAGAGAAACGCATTAATCTTTCATTTATACATTAATGTCTTATTCTTTCTGTACATTTTGCCAATCTCTTGTGTTTTTTTTCTTTTTTGACTTCAATTAATCTGCCCAAACAACCTTACTCTTGGATTTTATCTATTCCTCATAAACAGATAATTTTTTTTAATAGCTTTGACACACAATGCTACATTAGTAAAGAAAATTATTAAAGTCTGGTAAATTTTCTCTTTTTGGCAATTTTTACACAGTTATTTTGAAGTTCACTAACATTTCTCTCATTCAACGCAGGGCTGCCTCAGTCTATCTTGACACCTTAATCGCCTTTCATATTGTAGAAAAGGGTCTCGAATTATCGGCCACCCACTGATCTTAAAAAAATTTAGATAGGGCGCCTGGGTGGCTCAGTTGGTTAAGCGACTGCTTTCGGCTCAGGTCATGATCCAGGAGTCCCTGGATCGAGTCCCGCATTGGGCTCCCGGCTCGGCAGGGAGCCTGCTTCTCCCTCTGACCCTCCCCCTTCGCATGTGCTCTCTCTCTCTCATTCTCTCTGTCTCAAATAAATAAATAAAATCTTAAAAAAAAATTTAGATAAACAAACCAAAGATGAAGAGAGTGACAGCGTGAGAAGGAAATCCTATCTAAATGGTGCAAGCAACACCCCCCACCCCCCACTACCTCCCACTCAATCCCACCCAAAGAACACATGACTGAGTGAGCCTGAGCTGGGAGCCTTGAATCTTCCAGGTCCCGTGCACTGAAAACGATTTCAGTATTTCAAGACTTACCTTTTCAGACATTATCCCTAACTGCAAGCCAGCCACATGGGGGACCCAACTGCAGAAGCAGCATTCTGTCCCAAAGTTGGAGAATAGCCTCCAAAGTGTCTCTTCCTTAGTAATTTGAGTAGTTATGATTTTCACCTTATACTTATAACCAACTTTAGAAGTAAACCTTTATGTAAGCTATGAATTACAGTTTTCTGTTCAGTCCCCATCTGCCTGTAGGTTCTTAGTGAATAGCATCTATGTTTGATTCACCCTTTGTATCCCCTGCAGCCCCAACACAGTGCCTTGAATTGAGAGGTGTTAGAGAAACTGTTTTGAATGCATAAATTAGAAAAATTAATTTCCAAGTATGGAAAAGTGTGGCTCTCCAGTGGCCTCTAATCCACGTAGTGGTCACAAAAATGGCTACTACCACATTGATACTGTGTCTAAGACACTATTTAAAACAGTGTTTCTCAAAGTGTGGCCACCAGATCAGCTGCTTCGGAATTATTTAAAAGTTAATGTGTGGGCTCTAGCCCATGTCTCTGGGTTCAGCATCTCTGGGAGTGAGGCCCCAGAGCCTGCATTTCCTCATGTTCTCTGTGTGATTCTGGTGCTCTCCAAACTTAGAGAACCAGTGTAGTGGTGCCTCTCAGCAGCATCTGTGCAGTAGAATCACCCAGGGAGATTTTGTTAACTAACAAAACCTGGGCCACCCAGACAGCTCAATCAGAATCTCTGGGATGGGGTTGGCCGTTAGCCTATCTTTGAAGTTCCTCCAGCGATTCTAATGGGCAGTCAGGGCTGAGAATCTCTGGTTCAGGTGCTTCTCTCCCACATTAGCCCACTTACAACCTGAAGTATCGGCTACATTCAGCAAACAGTGGGCACTGGGAAAGGACGGGAGAGGATCAAGGATAACAAACAAAAGCAAGGGTCTGTGGCAAAGCTAAACCCCGGGCACACTGCCTTGCAGCAAAAGCAATCGGTGTCATAGTCAAAATCACCGGCTCTCACCAAGCCAGTAAGAGAGTGACGTTTGATGGGGGCACCATAAAGAGGCTCTTTGCTACCTTATGTGTGTTACCTAAAATAATTAAATTGCACCCATGGAGCAATTCCTAGGACTGGCCTACGGTAACGCCTCACTGGAATTAGAAGAAGATAAATTAATCTCTTGTTTTAAAAAAACAGATATTTGACTGTTTTCTGAAAAAAAAATGCCTATTTTACATAAGCTGTTTATAAAAAATTATCAGTATTGTCTCTTATGAGCCCTCTGTGCTGTACGCAGGAAAAGTACTATTGTCCTCATTTCAGAGATGGTAAAATCTGGATGGAAAAGGTTAAGTAGCCTGCCCATGGCCACATAGGAAATGTAAGAAGCAGGACATAACTCAGACCTTCTGACCCAAACCCAATTTTTTTCTCACTCATTCAAGTTCATCAATTTTATCCTGCCCCAATAAAAAGGATTCAGATTATATTGAAAAGTCTCACCTGCCTGTAGGTTTCCTATGATATCTACTACTTTCTGCTTTATATTTTAGAATACTTTCAGAGCTGGATCTCTCTTGCTGTTCTACGTGAGAGGGATAGAATGTGTTTGATTTGTCTTTTTATTGCCCACAATGCCTAGCTCTGAACAATGCTGGGTAGTCAGTAAGTGCTTCTTAGATAATTAGATGAAAGTAAGATATGGCTTAAATTTCAAATTGTAAAACATTCAACCTGAGAGCAAAGATAATCCTGCTGATCACCAACTGATGTGATCTTTTCTAGAACATCCCTCTGTCTTCCTCTTATGGTGACATTATAACCAACACCATCACTAACCTTGTTGTCAGCCCAAATCTTAACCAAAAATTAAAATTATATACCAGGACTCAATTACAGTTTAAGAAATCAATGTTTTAGTTCCAGACCAAAATGTTCTTTTATTTTCTTGTTATACCTCAAATTTACTGAGGTATGACTGACAAAATTGAAATATATTTAAAGTGAACAACATGATGATTTGATGCACATACATTACAAAAGGATTCTCAACATTGAGTCAACACATGCATCACCTCAGATATTTACCTTCTTTTTTGTGAGAACACTTAAGTTCTACTCTCTTAGCAAATTTCAATTACATAATACAGTATTATCACCTATAGCCACCATGTTATACATTAGATCCTCAGACCTTATTCATCTTATAACTGTAAGTTTGTACCCTTTTACCATCCTCTCCCTATTTCCCCCTCCTCCCAGCCTCAGACAACCACCATTCTGTTTCTATGAATTTGACTTTTTTTTTCTTTTAAAATTCCAAATATAAGTGACACAATTCAGTATTTGTCTTTCTCAATCTGGCTTATTTCACTTAGCATAATGCCCTCCAAGTTCATCCATATTGTTGCAAATGGCAGGATTTCCTTCTTTTTTTTAAGGCTGACTAATACTCCATTGTATGTATATATCACATCTTCTTTATCCATGTATCTGCTGATGGACTCTTAGGTTGTTTCCATCCCATGGCTATTGTGAATAATATTGCAGTGAACATGGCAGTACAGATATCTCTTTGAGAGAGTGATTGCATTTACTTTGGACATTTAGCTAGAAGTGGGATTGTTGGATCATATGGTGATTCTATTTCTTATTTCTTGAGGATTCTCCATACTGTTTTCCATAGTGGCTGCACCAATTTACATTTCTAACAGTGCACAGATGTTCCCTTTCTTCTACATCCTCACCAGCATTTGTTATCTCTTGCCTTTTTGATAACAGATATTCTAATAGGTGTGAAGTGGCATCATGGTTTTAATTTGCATTTCCCTGATGATTATGATGTTGAGCACCTATTTGCCATTTGTAGATCTTCTTTGGAAAAATGTCTAGTGAGTTCCTTTGCCCACTTTTTAAAATTGGGTTACCTGGGCAATTTTCTATTGAATTATATGAGTTCTTTGTATATTTTATTTATTTATTTATTTTTTTAATAGATTTTATTTATTTATTTATTTGAGACAGAGAGAATGAGAGACAGAGAGCATGAGAGGGAGGCGGGTCAGAGGGAGAAGCAGACTCCCTGCCAAGCAGGGAGCCCAATGCGGCACTCGATCCCGGGACTCCAGGATCATGACCTGAGCCGAAGGCAGTCACTTAACCAACTGAGCCACCCAGGCACCCGAGTTCTTTGTATATTTTAGATACTAACCCTTTATCAGATGGGTTTGCAAATTATTTTCTCCCATTCCATAGGTTTCCTTTGCTGTGCAGAGGCTTTTAAGTCTGATGTAGCCCCACTTGTTTTTTTTAGCTTTTGTTGCCCTTTGCTTTTGGTATCAAATCCAAAAAACATTGCCAAGACCAATGTTAAAGAGCTTACCCCTTATGTTTCCTTCTAGTTTTATGGTTTCAGATCTCATGTTGAAATCTTTAATCCATTTTGAGTTGACTTTTGTGTATGATGTAAGACGGAGGTAGAGTTTCATTCTTTGCATTTGGACATCCAGTTTTCCCTGCACCATTTATTGAAGAGACAAATCTTTTCCATAATTTATTCTTGGTTCCTTTATCAAAGATTAATTGATCATATATGCATGAGTTTATTTCTGGGCTCTCTACTATGTTCTATTGACTATGTGTCTGTTCTTATACTAATACCCTTGCCACTTTTATTCAACATAGTTCTGGAAGTCCTAGCTAGAGAAATTAGGCAAGAAAAAGAAATAAAAGTCATCCAAATAGGAAAGGAAAAGTGACACTGTTACTATTTGCAGATGACATGAGACTACATATATAAAGCCCTAAAGACTCCACCAAAAATTGTTAAAACTAATAAACAAATTCGGTAAAGTTGTAGGATACAAAAGCAATATACAAAAATCCGTAGTATTTCTGTACACTAATAACAAACTACCAGAAAGAGAAATTTAAAAAAACAATTCCACTTACAATTACATCTGTTTCTTGATTTGAGTAGTAGGTACAGGTTGTGCTCACTTTGTGAAAATTTATTGAGCACTTCTATTTATGTTAAACAAAAACTTTACTTAAAAGGATGAGACTGTTGGCACCACTTAACTAGTAGTGTACTGATTCAAACAAGCTTCTAATTGGCAGGAGTTGGGGAGTTATTTCTTCACAAACAGAGGATTTTAATAGCAATGTCTTACATCTAGTTAGAATTCAGGTACTCATGGGGTGTTTCTTTGATTTAGAATTTTTATAAATTAACATATTATTTTCACATTTTATGAATACCGCATATTACTCTGGCTTTTTACCTACCACAGAGTCTCTTGATGGTATCTACCCTCAGTCCTCTCATAGCCCCCACCCACCCACCAAATACTCCTCAGAGATCTTCGAGGGCAAGAAAAGAATCTCTGTATAGATAGGGACTTGGTTCTTTGTACCTAGGCAAGCCAAGAGAGCCATGTTAGGAGGAGGCACTTCAACAACACTGATGGTCTTTACTCCAAAACCTCCCTCAGTTTCTACTACCATTGACTTCTAGAAACATCACTGGCCAGTGCATAAGTATCATCAATAGCTCTTTCAGGTTTTTCCCAGCACCACAAAGCAATTTCAACATGGACAAATAAAAGAGCTCTTCCAAGAACGCATAAAGAATATTCTTTTTTTTTTTTTAAAGATTTTATTTATTTATTTGTGAGAGAGAATGACAGACAGAGAGCACGAGAGGGAGGAGGGTCAGAGGGAGAAGCAGACTCCCCACTGAGCAGGGAGCCCGATGCGGGACTCGATCCAGGGACTCCAGGATCATGACCTGAGCCGAAGGCAGTCGCTTAACCGACTGAGCCACCCGGGTGTGCCATAAAGAATATTCTTAATCCAGTGGGCCTTGGAGTCACCTCCCATCACTTCTGTTTCCCCACTTGGCTGCCACTCACAAACTTTGTCTCCAGACTTCTCAAGGCATCCTTTTAGTCAACTGTCTCTCCTTCTGGAGTCTAACTTTACAAAAGGATTTCCACATTATCTCCTTTAGGAGGCAATTTCTGTACTTGAGAGTGGGTGAAAAAAACCTGCTCAAGTTTGAAACTCCTTTTAGAAATGGCCAGCTGCAACACACGCTCCTTTTCCAGTAAAGACCAGAACCCCTTGGCCCTATGTGGTGATTCCCAGAATCTAAGAAACTCACATGTTGTATTCAAAGTCTCTATCAGGAACTGTATTCTGTCCCCAGACAACTCTGGAGTCGTAGTCATTGAATCTCTTTTATTGATCAACTGAGGTTCCATTCCCAGGACTTCCGATGATCATACCTGCAATGGGCCAATGCGACACCAGCAGTGTTTGCAGTACCATTAATTTCAAGTGGTGTCTTCATTCTAAGCAGATTATGAGATCAAATAAATGGAAAGGGTACTCCAATTTTAAAACAGAACTTCTGTGCACATTACAGTAAATGCTTCCTAAGTGACGTTCTAGGAGAAATCTTTAAATTTTAGATGTTTATTTTTCCTTCTGATCTCAATGTCTTTGCCAGTAAGTCAAGAATTGGGGATCTCCAATGCAATATATTGGACCTAGAAAATATTTTTACCTCCATTTCTTTCTCAAACCCCTTGAAATGACAGTAAAGATACTCAAAAAAATAAATAAATAAAAGTCGTAAAAGTTCAATGCAATATATTGGACCAAGGCAATATATTGGACCTAGAAAATATTTTTACCTCCATTTCTTTCTCAAACCCATTTAAATGACAGTAAATATACTAAAAACAATAAATAAAAGTCATAAAGTTCTAGGAAGTGAAGAATAGAACTTGAGTAGGCCAGAGGTAAAAACAAATTCCTTGAAGATGAATAGCATATGAGATTACACTAATGGATAAAAAAGAAAAGAGAGAAAGGCATAAAGTACAAGAAAAGGCACAAGAGGAGCTACAATGAAGGTGAGAGCTGTTATTTCACAAAAGGAGCCCTGGAACTGAGCAGACACGAATGCAGCTGACTGAAGAATCTGTGGGTTGGCTTTTGGGGGGTGCATAATGAAGAAAGTTTACGTTTCTGGTGTCAACAAGAAAAATTAAAGGAAACTAGAAATTCCAGGAAAAATAAAATGCTATACAAAAATTCATGACAAAAATATGAGGCATGATTATAGTACATTTATGGAGTCTAAGAAAAGAAAATCTTGAACTTGGAACTTGAAATATTCTACTTTAAGCAGACTTGATTTAAGAACATAAGTTACATCTCTACAGTCACACTCTGGTTCTGCAGATGATATTAAGCAACATCATAATATTGTCAATGGATGTTCATTTCTCTTTGGTTTTCAGAATTAATATATAGGCAAAAGCATGGAAGACTTAATTAAAATTACTATTCAGAATGTAAATGCTTTAAGCCTTGGTGATATAAAAATGATGGTAGAATTGACCAGCAGGAGAGCAGTTGAAGAGAGATGGGAGAAAGCATAGGGGTCATCAACTCTAACATACCTTATACCATGGGTGTTACCCAATATGTCTGAGATCGATGGAACAAGAATAAAAGCCAAATATATTATTTAAGTATAACCAAGAGGAGAACCAAAAGAAAAAAAAATGGGAGAAGATATAAGGAAAAAGGAAGAGGGCTGGTAGATGTGAGCTGATATAGGCATTTTTTTTTTACAGCCAAGAGTTACGAGATGAACTTATAAGCTAAAAAATAGATACTTAAAGTTTTATAAAATTGATATTTAGAGCTACAGTGATAACCATTGGAAGAGCTAAAACAAAATATTGTAGGTGGTAGCCTCTTGGGAATAGGGCTATGCATAATGGAAAGAAACACACTTTTCATTTGGCATTCTTACCTTTGATTGGAATTTTACATCCATGAGCATGTAGTTTTAAGATTGTCATGATTATGCTGAATTATAACATCCCAAGTTTTCTACTGTTTCAACTTTCTAATCCTCAGCCAGTGAGGCAATGCTTCCATACTGTGGTCAAAGCCTGACAGCAGGACAAATTTCCATGGTCCTCAACTCTAAAGTCGGTAGCCACCTCACCAGCACTCTCCAAGTCTGGCACATGTTACCTTGTGTGCTGTACAAGCAGGTATTTATGAACTATTCAACTGTCTGCTTGTTTTTCCTGCCAGAATCACCCGTTTTCTGTGAATGTCATCTTATCTTACCACCAAAGCATCATCCATCTCTCACTAGGTCTCTTCAGTAAGGTGTGCTGATTAAATCCAGGGATTTCTCATTTTGGAACTACCAGAAAAGAAAAAGCTGCCATAACTGAAATCCTGACAAGACATTCCAACTTTGAGCCCTAGCAGAGGGTACTGATTACACTTTGGAACACTTGCAATCTTAGAAACTTCTGGACCCTAATGACAAAGATGAAAACAATGGTTATTAAACCCTAGAAATATCCCCTCTGCCTACTTTAAAATGCCAAAGCCAAATGCTAAATCACCAGAGGATAAAAGGGAATGCTGTGCAATCCGCTTTGGAAGATACAAGGTCACCACATTTTTTCTCCACTCTCCATCCTCATCCAGCCTCTAAGCACATTCCTCTAACTTCACTTGACTTTGCTTGGTTTAACAGACTCCTAGCATTATTTTATTTTGCTTGGTTTAACACATCTTAACATCACTTCATCTTATTTAGTTTAACACAGGATAAAACATTGAGAGAACAAATGCAAACTACAACTGAAATGATCAAAACTTCTTAAAAGAAGAGACATTCAAGTTTGATATAGTTTTTTTTTAAAGCACATAGATTTTTAAGTAATATAAAACTATTGTAGGGTTTCAAATTAGCAAGTTTAAGTAAGCTGGGTAAGGTCACACAGCTTGCAATATTAAGAGTCCAGTCTGGAATTGTTGTTTTATTAACTAAATAATGATTGGACATATGGGGAGATGATAGTCCTCAAACCTATAAATCTACCACAAACCAAATGAATATTGTCTGAGCTAAAAAATGATGATGTTAGAAATTTTTTCTACATATTATCAAATTTCTACTGAGGTTTATTCTAAGCTTTGAGGGGGTACCTAAGTTCAAGTTCAATCCAATAAAAATTTGGATTTTTCCCTTCAGATTAATCCAAAGAGACGGGGACAAAAATCATTCTGTCTTGATTATACCAATCTCAGAATATCAAACCTAAGAGTTTTATTTCTGAATAGTAAGAATTTTTTAAAGGCTAACCTATTTTTTTTAAAGATTTTATTTATTTATTTGAGAGAGAGAGAGAATGAGAGAGAGAGAAAGCACATGAGAGGGGGAAGGGTCAGAGGGAGAAGCAGACTCCCTGACAAGCAAGGGAGCCTGATGCGGGACTCGATCCAGGGACTCCAAGATCATGACCTGAGCTGAAGGCAGTCGCTTAACCAACTGAGCCACCCAGGTGCCCTAAAGGCTAACCTATTTCATTCCGATATTGCAGAGTTAGTATAAAGTACCTTTTTTAAAAAATACATCAATCATTTGTCCAATTGTTCTCCTCTTTATATGGCTAAGTGGGAAATGTAAAATGTCTTAATTATTATAGTTTGCAGTCAAAAAAAGTTTAAGAATGCTTCTCTAAATCTATTCCAGACATTTCTATAATATAGTTCCTCTACTTTACCTTTTTAAAAAAATTCCAGTATAGTTAACATACAATGTTGTATTAGTTTCAGGTGTACAATACAGTGATTTGACAATTCTATACCTTACTCAGTGTTCATCATAACTGTAGTCTTAATCCCCATCACCTATTTCATCCTCCCCCACTCACCTCCCCTCTGATAACCATCAATTTGTTCTCAATAGTTAAGAGTCTGTTTCTTGGTTTGCCTCTTTTTTCTTTGTTTTGTTTCTTAAATTCCACATATGAGTGAAATCATATGATATTTGTCTTTTTCTGACTGACTAATTTTGCTTACCACTGTATTCTCCAGATCCATCACGTTGTTTGGGAATGGCAAGATTTCATTCTTTTGTATAGCTGAGTAATAATCCATTGTATATATGTATATACACCACTTCTTTTTTATCCTTTCATCAATGGACACTTGGGCTGCTTCCATAGTTTGCCTATTGTAAATAATGCTGCAATAAACATAAGGGTGCATATATCCCTTCGAATTAGTGTTTTTGTATTCTTTGGGGAAATACCCAGTAGTGGAATTACTGGATCACATGGCAATTCTGTTTTCAATTTTTTGAGGAACCTCCACACTGTTTTTCACAGTGGCCGCACCAGTTTGCATTCCCACCAACAGTGCATGAGGGTTCCTTTTTCTCCACATCCTTGCCAACACTTGTCATTTCCTGTGTTGTTGATTTTAGCCATTCTGACAGGTGTGAGGTGGTATCTCATGGTGATTTTTTTTTTTTAAAGATTTTATTTATTTATTTGAGAGAGAGAGAACACATGAGAGGGGATAGGGTCAGAGGACGAAGCAGACTCCCCGCCGAGCAGGGAGCCCGATGCGGGACTCGATCCAGGGACTCCAGGATCATGACCTGAGCCGAAGGCAGTCGCCCAACCAACTGAGCCACCCAGGCGCCCCTCTCATGGTGATTTTGATTTGTTTTTCCCTGATGATTAATGATACTGGCCATCTGTATGTCTTCTTTGGAGAAATGTTTGTTCATGTCTTCTGCTCATTTTTTAATTGGGTTATTTGTTTTTTGTGTGTTGGGTTCTATAAGTTCTTTATATATTTTGAATACTAATGCTTCATCAGATATGTCATTTGCAAATAGCTTCTCCCATTCAGTAGGTTGTCTTTTAGTTCTGTTGATTGTTTCCTTTGCTGCGCATAAGATTTTTATTTTGATGCAGTCGCAATAGTCTATTTTTGGTTTTGTTTCCCTTGCCTCAGAAGACGTATCTAGAAAGGTGTTGTTATGGCCAATGTCAGAGAAATTACTGCCTATGAACTCTTCTAGGATTTTTATGGTTTCAGGTCTCACATTAACTCTTTAATCCATTTTGAGTTTATTTCTGTGTATGGTAGAAGACAGTTGTCTGGTTTTATTCTTTTTGCATGTAGCTGTCCAGTTTTTCCAACACCGTTTGTTGAAGAGTGTCTTTTTCCCATTGCATATTCTTGCCTTCTTTGTCAAAGATTAATTGACCATATAATCATGGGTTTATTTCTGGGCTCTCTATTCTGTTCCATTTATCCATGTGTCTATTTTTATGCTGTACCATACTGTTTTACTATAGCTATAGCTTTGTAGTATATCTTGATATCTGGGATTGTGATGCCTTTGGTTTTGCTCTTCTTTTTTAAGACTGCTTTAGCTATTCAGGGTCTTCATGGTTCCATAAAAATTTTAGGATTATTTGTTCTAGTTCTGTGGAAAATACTGTTGGTATTATGATAGGGATTAAATCAAATGTGTAGATTGCTTTGGGTAGTATGGATATTTTAACAATATAGTTTTCAGAATACAGGTCTTTCACTTCCTTGATTAAGTTTATTCCTGGGTACTTTATTATTTTTGATGCAATTGTAAATGGGATTGTTTTCTTAATTTCTCTTTCTGCTACTTCATTATTAGTATATAGAACTACACAACAGATATTTGTATTATTAGTTTTGTATCCTGCAACTTTACTGAATTTATCAGTTCTGTTTTTGTATAGTGTTTAAGGTTTTCTATATCTGGTATCAATCATGCCATCTGCAAATAGTGAAAGTTTTACTTCTTGCTTACGACTATGGATGTCTTTTTCTTTATTTCCTTTATTATTTCTCTTCCTGCCTGCCTGCCTGCCTTACTTCCTTCCTCTTTCTTGTCTGATTGCTGTGGCTAAGACTTCCAATACTGTGTTGAATGAAAGTGGTGAGAGTGGACAAGCCTTGTCTTTTTCTTGATATAAGGGAAAAAGCTCTAACTTTTTCACCATTGAATATGATATTAGCTGTGGGTTTTTCATATATAACATATTTATTATGTTGAGGTATGTTCCCTCTAAACCCACTTTTTTGAAGGTTTTTCCTCTATTTTACCTTCAACTTAGGAATTTATATTCTTTGCTAGAATTAATCTGAAAATAGATTACATTTTACCAGTCAATACCAACTGGTAATAGTAGTTGCTTGAAGCACTGTGTTTAGAAGAATTCTGATGTTGTATCTAAGTTCAGTGGTAAGGGAGAACCTAATCAATTAACATACTACAGAAACAAAAAGAGAAAATGACAGTATGTGCTTGGCATCTCTGCCAGGTGCTCCAATGTAGCACATTTTTAAACTCTGGAGAGTTTTATGTTTTCTAAAATAAAACACAATTTCATAAGTTGAAATTCTGTAATAGAAAACCTGTATCAAATCTTCAAAAACTACCAGAATTGTCAGGGTTACCCAAGCTGCCCCAGAAAGAAAATGGTAGCATTCCAATATAAATATCAACTTGTCTTTCAGTGTCCAGAGAGTAAAGTCATAGGCATCAAATGATGTGCTAACCTAAGTTCTCTAACATAGCACCATCCTGCTCTGAATCCAGTCAATTTCTCCAGTGATCATTACTGACCACAGACTAGAACTATTTTCTTTATTTTTAAAATATTTTCTTTTGAATAAATAGAATAGATAACCTAGTAAGAGACCCATGTGAATTATACACACACACACACACACACACACACACTTAACATATGATCAAGGAGGTATCACAAATCAGTGGGAAAGGAGAGGATGATTCTGCAATAACTAATTAGCTGTTTGCATCTTAAAAGATATTTCAGTTACAGCCTTGTCTCACACATACAGAAAAATAAATTCCGTATGGATTAGATTTAAATAAAGACAATATCATTTTTTTTCAAATCTATAAAAAAGTTAGGGGTGAATTTTTACCTAATCTCTGATTAGGAAAAGAATATTTAAGTGTAAATGCAACGTAAGTAATGACAAAGAAAAAGACCAAAGACATAACTATCAAAAATTGCAAAGCATATTTATTTTTTAAAAACACCAAAAGCAAAAATAGGAAAGAAATTCTTAAAGCTTAAAAAAAGTTAAATAAATTACTATAATTTTTTGTTGAAAGGAATGGGTATCTATTCAAATGACTTCCTGTGAAAAACTGATGAAGAATCTAAATGAAATGAAGTACAGGAAGTACAGGTGGATTCGTGGGAACAGGAAGATGCTTAGGCAGCTCCCCTCTTCATCTTCATCTCTCTCTGGTCCACATGCTCTCTTTTCTCTGGCCCTCTGCGCACCTCCTCTATTCACTCTTTCTATGGAAGGAACCATGCCCACTTCTCTTCTACAACTTTAGTTTGCATGTGACTGTAACCGGCCTTGATGCCAAATCTGGCTCCAGAACCCAGTACCATTGTAATGACTCAGTCTTTCAGTGCCTTCGTTCTAAACTTCTGGGAAGAAGATATAACAGACTCAACTTGGGTCAGGTATCTGTACATAGTTCAGCCATATATGGCCACTGGACAAAAAAAAAAAAAATGTCCCATGGACAGGGAACTGGTGAGACCTAATTGCTTCTCAGCAGGTCAGGGTCCAAGGCAACCCCAAAGACAGGGACATGGGATGGGCAGGCACCAAAGACACATCTATTACACATTTGATGGTATTGTGATGCAAATATGGAGCTTCATTAAGCAAGAAAAGCCAACTTTATTTAAAAATAAAGTTTTATTAGTCGAGATTACCTCCAATATGTGAAGAATAGTATGCTTGCAGTACTAGACAAGGGTGACTTTTTATGTTTCTGATTTATTACACCTGTTCGTACTTTCCAAAATTTCCCCACAGACCTACATAAAGCCAATAATCAGGAAAGAAAGAAAAGAAAAGACCAAAAGAAGAAAAACCAGCAGTGTTGGAAACTAACTGCCAAGTATTCAATTTAGAGTGAATTCTCAGGTCACTTTTCATAACATGTTCCAACTTTCAACCCCACCACCACCCTCCACAGTCATTGCTACAGTCCAGCCTCAGTAAGTGACAGATACTTCTCTGAAAACCACTACTCATACTCATCCACTCCACCATTCTCACCATCATGTTGACTAGAATAGTCACCAGACTTTCTCTGCCCAGGGGATACCCTCGTCCCTCAAGGCATGGATGAAACAGTCAATCTTCCTCAACTGCCATCGTCCCAGCAAAACTTCTCACCTGTGTCTTTTAGCCCCAAGTTTGTAGCTCCACTATAACTCTTATCCTAACTGTGAGTTCATAGGCTGAATATATCTTTGTCCTCCCAGCTACACTTACAGATCCTTGTAGGGAGGTGTTCTGTCTTACTAATGCTGTTTTACAGCAGATAGTACAGGACATGAGCCAGAGTAGGTTCTTAATAAATGTCTTGCTGAATAAATGTTGAAAGTTCAGGGAATTACATCTGTATTAGGGTCAGAGACTTCAAATTGTTCTCATACCAAAAAATTTTTTTACTAAGAAAAAGAATGAAATGTTTGCAATATACTGGAAAAAGCATGAACTTCAGAGCCCAGTAGACCAGTTTTGAATCCCAGAAAATTGTTAAGCTTTTTTTTCTTTTTTTAAAAAGGTATTTTATTTATTTATTTATTTATTTATTTATTTATTTATTTATTTATTTATTTGAGAGAGGGAGAGAGAGAACTGGGGAAAGGGCAGAGGGAGAGAGTCTTTCAAGTAAACTCTCCGCTGAGTGCAGAGCCACATGCAGGCCTCGATCTCACAACCCATGAGATCATAACCTGAGCCAAAACCAAGAGTTGGACACTCAACTGACTGAGCCACCCAGCCGCCCTGTTAAGATTTTTGGAACTTCAGTTTCCTCATTTTTAAAATGGGGGTGACAATATTTCATGCAGAGTGGTTTGAGGATGAAAGGTGAAATATATAAAATGGCTGGCACATTTAATAAATGACAGCTATTATTCATATTGGGATTATTAACTTGATTAATGAAATAGGTATGAAATACCCAGAGGGTTACTTACTCATGGAAAATACATAGTATTTGAATTATTTCTCAAAACATTAAGAGGGATTTTTATCACTAAAAATAACCAATATATTCATAAAAGTATAGAAAAGCCACTGCCTCTAGAATGTACAGGACTGGAAAATTATGTGAAATCCTAAAGACATTAGAATTTACAGGGGCCTGTCTGATCAAATTTTAGCACTCAACCCACCATTTCAGAAGCATGTTATTTTAAACAACTCTCAGGTTGTCAAACTGCTATTGCATTGTTCTGGTAAGTGGGGTCAGATTTTTTCCTTTATTCTTAGCTGTGATCAAGGCAAAACACAATGGACCACTTATCAATAAGAACATTCTAAGAGGAACGAACAAGCCAGACCTAGAAGGCAGAGAAATTCATCTCTTTGCCTGGCATATGATGTGCCAAGAAAGATAGACAGTAAGAAACTAGTTCTGGATAAAATGGAATCCTCTTAGGAATACCTGGTGGCTCATTTAATTAAGCATCTGACTTTTGATTTTGGCTCAGGTCATGATCTCAGGGTCACGAGAGCGAGCCCTGCATCAGGCTCTACACTGGGCATGGAGCCTGGTTAAGATTCTCTCTCTCCCTCTCCCTCTACACCTTCCTTTCTCTCTCTCTTAAAAAAAGTGGAATCCTCTCAGAAGGGTTCGGATGGGACGGCACTTGCTGTAGATGCACGTGGGTAGGAAATTGTGAGTGGGGCACAGAGTCAGCTTGGTGGTGTGCTAAATTCTTTGTTTTATTATATTCATGGTCTTTTAAGATACATATTTATTGAGCACCTATTGTATGGAAAACCCCACACTGGGGAGTGGGCAGGATACAAAGGTAAAGATGGGGTCCATGCCCCTCAGAAGCTTCCACTCTAGCAAGGAAGCATGACAAACCCACAAACAACTCCAACATCAGGTCATGCAGGATACGTGTCACAACGCATACATTTTAAACATCCTGCAAACATTATATGATTTCAAAGGACTCTTGGCATGTCAAAGATTATCACATAAGAAAAAGGTTCAGAACACTTACTGAAAAATTATTCAGTAGGAACCATAGCAGTCCTAGGATTGGATTAATAAGATTTATACAGCAAATGCCTGCATGCAGTAAATATTTCCCTCCTACAAAGTGGATGCTTTGGTGGGAGGTTCAATTACTACAAAAATACTATTGTCTACACTAATTGTTTTTTAAATTATAATAGCTATGTTGGGACTTTTGCACTTCCCATTGCTTCCCCATAAAGACCTCTTTCCAGATTTCGTAAGTCTTGCCCCCTCATCTTTTCAGGTCTCTACTCAAATGCCGTCTCCTTAGAGACTCTTATCCTCCCATCCCTCACTCTCTCTCCTGCTTTCTGCTTTGTTTTTCCCATTGGTATATATAATTACTTGCCATTTTATTATAGATGTGCTCATTTCTGTCTCCCTTTGCTGAAGGCCAAGAGCTCTTCTGTCTAGTTCACCACCGTAACCCAAAACCTAGAATAGTACCTGTTCATAGATGGCACCTTATGAACATTTGTTAAGTGAATAAAAGAGTGAGGAATGTACATTCTTAGGAACACTAGATTCCTTTGAATAGTCTCAAAAATGGCAAATCTCCATCTAGTGGATGTCAATTTGAATTTTTTTTTAAAGATTTTTATTTATTTATTTGACAGAGAGAGACACAGTGAGAGAGGGAACACAAGCAGGGGGAGTGGGAGAGGGAGAAGCAGGAGAGGGAGAAGCAGGCTTTCCGCAGAGCAGGGAGCCCGACGTGGGACTCGATCCCAGGACCCTGGGATCATGACCTGAGCCGAAGGCAGACGCTTAACGACTGAGCCACCCAGGTGCCCCATCAATTTGAATTTTTGAATCAAGTTCACTTACAGCTTTCTGGTTAATAAGACGGGTAGATGAAGCTGGGTTCATTCAACCCGTACATAATGAGGGCAGCTGTGTGCCAACCATTCTAGGTGCTGGATTATTTAGTTGGCCTGAAATGAAATGTGGCTATGAAGACCATGGGCTATATTAAGTGATAGTAAACCAATTCTGAAGAATTCCAGTGAAGTCTGTCGTAGCACGTAGCAGCACAACTGAAACAGAAACTAAGCTTTCAAAAATGACGCACTCATGAGTTACATGTGGAGGTTCTGTCTGGTATGTTTGTTTTTAAAAGATGGGTTTCAGGGACGCCTGAGTGGCTCAGTTGGTTAAGCATCTGCCTTCAGCTCAGGTCATGATTCCAGGGTCCTGGGATGGAGCCCCTCATCGGGTTCCCTGCTCAGCAGGGAGCCTGCTTCTCCCTCTGCCTGCCGTTCCCCCCTGCTTGTGCTCTCTCTGACAAATAAATAAAAAATCTTTTAAAAAAGATGGGTTTCACCTTCTCATGATTCCATTTCCTAGAAATGGGTTCTCTCTGGTGCCCACAGTGGGTCTTGTGGAGGCACACGGGGGAAGGATCGTAATGAGGTCTCCTCTAAATTATTCTGGACATTCTACTGTGCAACAGATCACCTTCCACAGCTGTTTGTGGGTGGAAAATGTGTAAGTCTGCAACTTGAAGCATTGACACTTTGGGGGTCATGGATACAGGGGGAAGTATTTCCAGATATAAGTAAAAATCCTAAAGACATGAATGTGAATAATGTATGCAAACAGATACACCTATGGTTGTGTTCTTTTTTTCCTTTGGAGTCCAGAACAGAAATGACTTGATATGTAATCATGGCTTATAATAGAGTCCTTTAGAACAAGAACATCTAAATCCAATCTTCCTGTGTCAAAATGGTGCTAAATACTTGTCTACATCTAACCGTACTAGAAGGTTTTAATCTATTCTCTATGTGTTGTATTCTACAGCCAAGCCAACTCAGCATTTACCTGTAAGAAATTAGGAAGGACCAAATTTGGTTTTGCCTTTCTTCAAATGACTGTCTTTGCAGGTTTTTCATTCTCAACAAAACTTTGCACTTTGTGTACAGTTACAAGAAGTATTTTCCCCAAAAGCTCCACAGGGTAGCCTTCTGATGGAAACTGGTTTGGGTGTCTCCCCTGCTTTGACAACCCTTTCAGCACAGCAGGTCCTGGAGAACCGGATGTCCAAATTAAAATAGTGACATCCACAGGCTGCAGGACCCATACAATTGTGGCCTCTGTCAGTTCTTAAATAAAATATTAGATTGTGTCTATTGTTAGTGAGCTGTCCACGGTCCCGTGTTCAGCTGGCTGGGGTTAAAGGGTATGTAGATTAGTTGACCAGCTGTTTGGTAATTGTCACAGCCAGTTACTTGGTAACCCTTAGAACAGCATTCTCTTGAGGAAGAGGCTTTGTTGCTAGGCAATAAATTCAGGTAAAACAACTTGTCCCTGGTTCTTATCGGTCCAGTTTCATAACATGGGGTATAGGTTAGGTTGTATCCCTGATGGGCTGCCCACTGCTCTTTTGTTTTCCCTCCCGGACCATGAAAGGAGTGTGATAACTGGGACAGCCTGTGTTCGTTGGGACTTGTCTCCTGCTCATGCAGGCGGAGAGCAAGCAAACGGCAGGGGAGCAGGGCTTACTGGGGTGTGCTCTCAGATGGCCATTGTCATAACATATCTTCTGGATCTCAGTTTGGGGATTGGCCGATATATCAGTTAGGCAGGCACAAAGAAGACCAAAACCAATGACAGAGATTTCATGGAAAGGAAGGAAAATGTGTGCCCAATGATGTTTGGTCTACATTAGTATCGACTCTATAGTAATAATATTATTGTCATTATTATTATTTGTTATATCTTGAAATACCTCTTTGCCCTCAATGCTTGAATGAATGCTTTTTATGTAAACCACTGTGTGTTAACGGAGACCAAGAGCTCTGAGAAGGAGGAGATTCAGGCAGGCAAATCTCAGGTCAGTCCCCTTCAGGAAGGTTGGAACCAGCTTCCTCCTCTAAGGAATTCGTTGAGAAGAGGCTAATCAACCTGCTCCGCAACTATACTTCTTCCTAGCTCTAAATTTGTGAGGCGGTCAGGAAATATTACAGGTGAATTTCTGAGGTAAATTCCACTCGCTATTTTTATAGTCTCACCTGGTAGTGTTTGAGCAGAGAAGAAATAAGAAAGAGTCGTGTTCTGGTTTTCTTAAAAACCTATGAATTCAAGCTATAAATTCAAGAGCATGCTTGCCACTTGTGGAAAGTCACTGTTCCTCAGAGGCAGTGACTCTGCCTGGGATTCCCATTTGCTGGGGCCTGTCACTGCTCCTTCCATGGGGTGGGGAGAGCTTCGTCTTAGGAAAACCCCATTCACAAATATCCAGACCTGTCCTGACAGACAGGTTAACAGGTGAATATTTTCTTTCCCAAAAGCTGCTCCCCCTCCCCCAATTCCTCGTAATAGCAATCTCCACTAGTAGATCTAAAATGTTTCCTTTTTTCATAGTGAATCCAAGTATATTTATAGGGTACAAAAATTATGGGATGCAACATGCTTCAGGGCCAGCACAGAAGCCACTTCCTTGGTGACCCCCTCTGTCAAGACTCTCAGCTGGAATTTAAGGGCTCCACACTGAATAATGGTTAAGAGCAGAGGAGTCTGTAACCTGATCCCCCCATTTATTAGCTGGGCAGCCTTGGGCAAGTTACTTGACCTCTCACTGCCTCCATTTCCTACCTTTATTTTTTTTAAAGATTTTATTTATTTATTTGAGAGAGAGAGAATGAGAGAGAGAGAGAGACAGAGAGAGAGAGAGAGAGAGACGGGGGAGGGTCAGAGGGAGAAGCAGACTCCCCGCTGAGCAGGGAGCCCGATGCGGGACTCGATCCCGGGACTCCAGGATCATGACCTGAGCCGAAAGCAGTCGCTTAACCAACTGAGCCCCCCAGGCGCCTTCATTATCTTTAAAATGGGCATAAAATAAGCTTATTTAAAAACAGGGTTATTGTGAAAATTATATGACGTGATGCACTGATACCCTAACTGTATAATAATTGTTAGCTTTGATTATAATTAGCTCTCCTTTTGGAACCACGTTGTCTTAAAATAACACTAATAAATGCCTATTGTGTGTGGGCAAAACTTTATGCTGGTCACTTCGAGTTCAAGTTCAATGAAGATAAGACATTAAAACAAAGACCTTTCTGGGTGTTCATTACTCAGTGTAATTATATGACTTTTCTAGAGAAACAGGCCTACAGAGAAAACAGGAAGCAGTGACACAGCAGAAGCCTCACCGCATGAGTGTCCCGCCCCCACCTGGGCAGCAGCTTGGACACCTGTGTGTTTGCTCAGCAAGTTCCCTGGGCTGGGAGCAGGCATGGGCACTTAGCTTTGCCACTTTCCCTCGCCCCAGCAAATCACCAACCCAGAGTAAGTGGTCCGTAAACATGTGCTCAAATTGCTGAAGCAGGAAAGGAGGAGGCAGAGAAAGGAAGAGGTCACGTTCAGAGGGTTTCCTGTGTAGGTGCTGTTGTTGTTTTCTTCTCTTTTCCTTTTAAATCTAAAATGCTCACAGTCCTTTATGGGCCCCTTCACCATGCAAGTAAATAGATAGGCAAGTTTACCATCCTCCCCAGTGCATGGATAGGAAATTGGGAGAACATGCAACTGGATTGCAGCCCCAAAACTGTAACAACCACACAAACAAAATGAAACAAAACAACAAAACATTTGGACAAAATTCCACGCAGGCCTCCTCCCACACTTTAAGTCACAGTTTCCCTTGAAAGGCAATTTAGATAAACCAGTGCTTTTATGCAGATAGAGATGCTCAGAGTCTTTCAATAAAAGGAAGTTAACAATGAGAAAAAAAGAGAAGTGTAATTCTGTGCACTGAAGGACGAAACACCCAGACAGGCCGGCCGCAGCTCCACATAGACATGCCCCTGGCAGCCCTGCTCCACAGAATCTTCTGTCCAGCACCCTTGTCACCAACAGGAACCAAGGGCCAAGGACCCCTAGGTAAACTGAGAGATGAAAAGGACAAAAAGAATTCCCTAGCACAGCTTTTGTGGGGCCAAAGAGGAGAAATCCTTGTCTGACTTCTGAGGATAGTGACAGTTGAATTCATAAACTCTGTTTATGTACAGAGTAAGTGTTCTAGGTTAAAAGGAATTCTTCTTAGCCATAAAGGAGGTTCAATAAACCATTATACTGCTCATTTACACTTTGTGATTAGTAAATTTCTTAGTTGACGGCTCTAAGTAGTAAATTTCTTAGTTGATGTAAGTAGAAAAGAAAATGTCCCATGACCTGTGTAATGTGCTGAATTATTTTTGTTCCTAGACTTCACCCTTTGTTAGATGGATAATCAATTGTCACATACATTTATAAAATTTAAAGGGCTTTTTACCCTCTTTTCAAGCCTTATGGCTGCACTGCAACATTCTTGTAATAGTTTAATTTCCTTGTATATTGGGCCAATCCTTTGGATAGCATTACCTCATAAAGAAGTCATTTTGATATTTCAGGAATAAAACCCCTTTGGACAGACTCCAAGAACCACTACCACTTTAAAACAAATTGGTCTTTGTGACAAGTCATATATTAAGATTCCTGTGTGTTTTAACTTGGGTCTGAAGAACGTGCTCTTGCTCTCTCTCTCTCTCTCTGATACTCAAATGTCAGAATCCTAAACTAAGATGTATTCATTTTTTGCTCTGTTCTGTCTCTGAGTACTAACAGACATACTACTTTGACAGCTGAGCCCATTCTATATTGCTCCTTCACACAAACAAGTCACACATGCACATTTTATCACCACACAAAATAAACCTAGATCAACTTCTTCCTTCTTGTGCATGCCACTTGGCCATGAGGCATTATTTTTGCCTCCTTATTCTTGTTTTTTGAGCGAGTGATGTTTTAACTAAACTTTCTTTTTTCCTGGAGTTAGTGAACAATTAGGTATCTCCTTGCCCCCCACAATTACGGAGAGACACTCTCTGTGTGTGTGGTTCTTACTTCCTGAACCCAGAGCTCTTGTCAACTGGGAACAATTCTTTCTTATTTTGAGACAGGGTAGACCATGAGTACATAAACAAACAGCAAAAGGCCTCCCAAAAGTATGCTCTTTTTACAACATGCTTATCATTAGCATGATACAAATCTGCTTCATTATTTTTTATCTAGACAAAATTCTAGTGAGGATTTTTTTGTTTGGTTTAGGTTTTGTTTTGTGTGTGTGTGTTTTCTTTTTCTGTCTCACAAAAACCAAGTGTTCTCCAGCAATGAGGCAACGGAAAAAATCAATACTTGCCATGTACCATGTAACCAATAGAATAAGGGGAATGATTTATGTATGGATGGATGCAGCCTGAATCAGCTGGGGCCTCGCACAGAGAGCGAGAAAGAGAGAGGGAGAGACAGAGGAAGAGAGAGCGCACAGAGGGAGGTGGGGGGCGAGCTGAACTGCGATGATTATTTCTACAGTGTGGCCAGATTTTTTTTTCCTGCAGCAATAATCCCCTTCTCCAGCACTGCAGGACATAGGGAAAGCCTGCAATCTGTGGACTATATGATGGCTCAGCTCCCCTCAGAGTCCCGATGCCATGCTCACACTAAGGTGTACCGAGAAGGGGAGCATGATGTATGGCCGGCAGTCCTTCAACCTTCCAGTCATCTCCACCCTAAGAAAGGCTAGTGATGGGTCAACAAGCGCTAGTTGACAGAGTCCAATTATCAAATGGGATTAAAAAAATAAAACGTTCCAGCACCAGCTTCCTAAGAAGACCAGCGGGAAGGGCTTCCAAATGAGAACTCTCTCTACCTCAGGACTTTCTCCTGGAAACAGAGTTTGGTTAACTGGAAATCCAGGGCACTGCAGCATGAAGCGATTTGATCCTGAAGGTAACTTTTAGGCTAGCTGATTCTCTTGCTCACAGCTTAGATACTCGCTGTTGTTAGGTGTCTGTGGTGTGAGGGGGCAAATCGCACCAAACCCAGCTACCTCATGGCTGGGTACATGGCACTACTGTATATTGAATTCTGGTGGTTGTGACTTTAAACTGGGTTAATCATTTGCTTTAGAAGGACATAATATCTATTTTTAAATGAAATGTTTTCTAAAATTCCTAGTTCTGCTTCAAACTCAGGATGAACCATGTAGAACTCTGTGATAGGCACATTTGACCATTTCTTTGGAATATCTTTGGGTTTTGATGGGCATTTAAACAGATCTAATTTTTTTTTTAAGTTACCTGCTTTCTGCATTGTGCTTGAAACTGTGGGAAGTTTGAGAGCATCATATTTCCATCAGTCTGCTGAAGACTGAATTGTGTCCATTTAGGAGGCACACTGATGCCATATAATTTTTGTATAATGTTTTTGCATCCTTTAACTCAGATACAGTGCTAATGTCATACCTAGGTATTCCCCATAAATATCCTGTATTCCATATATGATTCATTACACTGAGTCATAATACACAGAAAGATATTTTAAATACTGAGTGTGGCAGAATAATGCCATGCCATTAATGTATGCTGAATTTGGAGCTGGGAGTGTTAACACCCATAAGCTATTTAACTAGCCTTTTTTTCCCCTTTATTGAAAGTATCCATACAACCTGACATTATTATAAACTCTAGTGACAAAATGCCATGTTATTTTAAAATATGTATGTTTACCTTATACAAAGTATGTTAAACTCTGTGGACAAAATTCCATGTTGTTTCTAAATAGGGATGTTAACCCTATAAAAATTATCGTAAACTCTGTTAACAAAATTCCATGTTGTTTTTCAATTACGCATGTTCAAAGTGTACTGGATGGGAGGTTTTTAGCATTTTTCCACATATATATTTATCTAATTTTTTCCTCATTTATTATATAATTATCTTTTTGTTCCTAACATACTGTATTTATATTTAGTTGCTCATTTGCATTGCATAGTTTGTACGTTTATATTGTAGCTAAGTGTGTATACATAGGACTAAGGATTAGAAGCAAAGAGTAGAAAATTAGAAAAATATGAAGAACTATTCTCAGTAGTCCTCTTGTAAATGACTCTTCATACTTTAACATCATTTTTATGGGTGTTATTGAAGAGCAATTAAAGTCAAAGCACTGTCAGTTATAAGTCAGTAAATATTCTCATGTCTTCATTACAGTATCTAGTCATTGACAGATTTGATCTATCCTGTTCCTTGCAAAATTATTTTGGAAAGATTTCTATGAAAACTAATTAAATGCATATGGTGCCTTTCCTCTAAACAGAAGTCAAACAATAAAAATGCACTCCACAAGTAAACTATATATGTAGTGAAATATCTTTTGGTAATTGTAATACCAAGATGATTACCCAAATCAGCAGAAATTACACGCATAATCATCTTGAATGAGGGAAACCAAGGAGATGTTTCCTGCCTCCACACAGGACAGATGAGCTTCAGTTCTTACATTTTGCTCCTGATCTTCATTTCCTCTCTCACTCTTCTCTGGCCCAAACAGGTGAAACAACAGAAACCCCTTACCATCTTCATTTTTCGTTTTGCTGCTTCACTCACGCTGTACAGCAAAGGGTTAATAAAAACAGAAAACATGGAGATGGTCCAAATACAGTGAGGACTGTGAAGACCAAGCTCAGCGTGACAGGTTCCGTAGCCAGAAGGAACGTTCTTATCACCTACAAGCAGGTATGAGCTCACCAAAACACTGAGGCACATGGAAATGAAGAAGCATGATCACAAGCAAGGTGCTGCTAAACTATAAGGTAAGCACAAGCAGGACCTTGTTGCAGGTTTATTTTTCAGATGTTTGCTGCCACTTAGGAAAACCTGTTATTTATAGCAGAGAAAAAGATTCAAAGCCTGCCAAAGGCCACCGAGTGGTTAAGGAGTCTAGCCACGTCTATTACATTGTTCGAGATGGGCCTTATGACCACAGGTACCCGGCGTGGTAGCAGACAGAAAATCCTGGGCCTAACATAGGAGCAACACAAAAAATTAGTGATAAACTAACTGCAGGCAGGAGGTAGATAAACAAGAAGCCCAAGAACTGGATTTCAATGTCAGTTAACAGAGTGCCAACAGTGTCTTTTTGTTTAAAAAGTTTACATCTATTAAATATAACTCCCCAATTTCTAATAAAAGCCAAGGAATCTCTCTCCACAATATGAGATTAATTTCCTAAAACATCTGGAGTGAACTGCATAAATGAAACCCAGGTTGGCATCTTATGCTGTGACCAAAAAAGCAAATCTCATTGTGAACAGGGTCTTCAGTGAACACCTGCTATGGTTTATTCTCCTTCATCGGTGGTTACAATTTCACTGATGAAATACTCATTAAAGAGAAAAATCAATATCTGAGCTTAACCACCTGCTTTGTTTTAGTACCTAAAATTATTTTAAAAACTGATTAACATAAATAACTCACTGCTTAGGAAATACAACAGATGAATATTTCACATTGCCATTCTAACATCCACCCAAAAAGAAAAAGAAAGATAAGGTGTAATCTGGTTCTCCTTTACTTAGCAACTCCTAATCCACTTAATTAAAAAAAAATGAAAATTCCACATTATTACTTTCTAAAATCTAACTTCATCCTTGCATTAAAATAAAAGTGACAAATAAAATGAATACAAATGAAAACTTCTGATGTTAAAAATATTATTCCTTCTAAATAAATCTGCTTATACCTAAGAGATAGCTTGTAGGTTCTCCCTAAAAGAGCTGTTTCTCACTCCCTTTCTTTCTTTTTCCTTCAATTAGTCGACAGCAGCCAGAGCATCTTGGGCTAGTCCAGTTTAATCTGAACATAATTGGATGGCAAATTTCTAGTCTCTGTTCTCAATGAGCTCACCTCAAAAGCACGCAGAGGGTGGATTCTATTGAACAGAAAGGTTAAACAAGGACAGCAAAATGTGACATTGCATTTCTGTTCACTGACAAACTATCACATATGATCACCTGTGCTTTCCAGACCTTGCCAAGGCATGGAAGCACAGGCACCAGTCTACCGAAAATATTAAAAGACAGAGGCCCAAACCCTCACCCTCGACCCATGTGTCTGGTAGCACCAGCCTCCTAGGCCCTCCTCCTGGCTGTCTGCATTTGCATCTTTATAGATCATGGGGAGATATAGATCCTTTCGTCTCTCGAAAAGCTGTCCAGTTGGATCCATGACTCAGAGGGGTTTACTGCATGGGCTGCTTTTTTTATTCTAATAGAATTTTTCTCTGGTGAGATCTAAATGAGAGCACACACCCCGCTCCCCAGGGAATAATCCAAAAAGATCGGAGGTTCTTAATAAAACAATTAATTGTGATAAATTTCTGATTTTTGCTCCTTCGTCCAGGGCTATTTCCATGGCAACATCCTCTCCTCTTATTGTTGGGTTGTTCTTCATTCACACAGCAGGTTAAGCCCAGGGCAGCCGGGGCAGGCTGATGGTCAGCCTTTATTTTCTCTGGCCCTTCAACAAAGGTTAGTTGAGGTCACCAGAAGCCAAAGGGTAATTACTTTTCCTCCACAGGGTTAAAGGTGCACAGATTGCTATTGGGACAACTGTATGGATGACCTTCAGCTTTTAATGTTCAATCTTCTTTTCTTTCATCAGAGCGAATAAGTATGATATAATAGTGGAGATGCCACCCCCATGGCTGAAATTCAGAATAGAAAGCCAAGGGTCTTTTATGTTGTAAGCTACTATCTATTAGCATAATATACTCTTGGAATCAATTTGGAAAACCCAATGCATAAAAGGTTTCCTAGCCCTTAAATTAAAAAAAACAAAACAACAACAACAAAAACTCATGGCAGAAAATTGCAGCTGTTCACTGGTTTTCTTAATCTGATATTTGTAATTTCCCAGGCTTCAGTCATTTTCCTGAGCCTGTGCTCTCTAAGGCTGAGAAGAAAATGGAAGGTTTCCTGGCTCCAAGAAGCATCTGGGGCTCTATTTTTTTCCCCCTTCGAACACCAACTGTGGCCCTGTCCCTCTGAACTAAGAGCAAATCAGATTAAGATGAACTTCCATTCTTTGCTTCTCTACTCTCAAAGAAAGACAGCCTCTAAAATAATTTGGGGGAGGGAGTCTTTTGAAACTGAATACTTACAAAGATTTGCCCACTTGTTTGAAGAGCCACTTTGAGATTTCAGCTCTTTGCTTCAATCTGAAATTTTAAAGGAATGATTGTTATGGGCTCCTCCAAAAATGGAGCCAGCCACCAGCCCGCTGGATGCATCTACTGCTATTTCACCATCAGACAGAGACTTTCAGCTCCCTGAGCATGATGGCCTTGCTGATGGTTCATCTCAATAGAGATGCACAGAAGGGACCCTGAGCCCCTTCGTAGGGGAGGAGCTAAAATCATCTATCTGAAAGAGCCACTTGACCAATTCTGCAGCCTTAGCCAGACAGAACCGTCAGCTGGTTGACAACAGTGTCCCCCACTGGTCAAAGAAATTGTCCTTTCCTCAATTACAGACCAAAGCAAAAAGGACCAACTGCATTCTCTGATCAGGGCTCCCTGACCAAGGGCATTCAATGAAAGCAGGGCTGTCAACCCTAAAGCTGAATCTAGGCTGGTTAGGTGGGGCTTAAAGAAGTGTCAGGGAGAGTGAGGGGTTCTCACCAGGTAAACCTTAGGAAAGGTATTCTTTTCCTTTCTGCATAATTTCTTCCCTTTCTTATCCTCTTCCCACCATATGCCCAGATAGCTCAGCTCCTCAGAGTCCTATCTCATATGGCCTTTAATGTCAATAGGCCATATTTTCCCCAGATCTATAAGAAAGATGCCTGGATAAAATACGTAAGCACCGAATCTCAAATGACCACATTTCAGGCAATTTGGATCCTGGTGAGGGAGATATTTAGAAGTAAATGTCACTTTCCTAGACCCTGCCCGATCACCCTTTGAGTGCTCTCTGGGCCAGTGACTGAAAACTGAAAGGAAAGTGCCCAGGACATACTGGGTCAAAGCTGCCTGCAGCACAGCAAGTCACGTACTTTCATTCATTCCAAAGTGGACACAAACATTCGTCCTCACTAGGCAAGTGATTCAAGCACTTGTCCTTAGCGTCTTCTTACTATTTCTTAAAGCCTGTTTATTTCTTCTTGAAATCCAGGGCCACTGGGTTCTGTGTCCTACAGCAGACCTCTCTGTTTCCCATTTTGAAGAGAAAATGTTACTAAAAGGTTTAACATAGAAGAATTTTCACAATCCACAATCGATTCTTCCTCATGTGCCAGAAAAAGATGTGACTCGTCATCTCTTGGAATTGGTGTCTTCAGATATGGGATGTAAGCTTATCCCCTACAGAACCCACAGCAGAGACTTCTGTAGTGATTGTTGAGTTGTTATGCAGACTGAGGGGGAAGTGTCATGGTCCAGAGCATCAGGCCTGGGTGCCAAATGAGTGATGAGTCCTCAGGGTTCCAGTGTTGATAGCTAGGTGATGTGGCGTCCTAAAGCCTGGAGCCCTTCCAAGAGTAACACAGAATGTTAGCCATTCCAAGGCTAACCCAAAATGGGATGTGAGAAGAGGACTGCAGTACAGCGCTGCTCACGTTTTAGCGTGCTTAAGAAAAAGATTTCTCTTTTCTGGATTTCACGATTCTACCTCTAAAATGTACCACCACCTTTCAATTGGTCAAAGTCTTTCTCATCTGTTCAGAAATGCTAATGCTAGTGGTCTCTAGACACCACTCTGTCCCTTCCCTGCCTCTCTGTTCCAGTTTTCACTTCATTTTGACATAGCCCTTTAGTTTGTATGGATTATATGGTCCCTTAAGAAATAGTGCTTTTCCTATTTTTATTCAACTTCAAGGCAACTCCAGTTTCCTTCTATCAAGGCAGAAAGAATATCCTTGCCTTCCACCAATCCTCTGTATCCACAGAACCCCCTTTGACAAATTCCAAATCCTCACATCTTGACCAAGCCTTAGGTGATCCTTTTTCTCTTCTCCAGCCTTAAATGAGCTAAGAGATTGCCAAGAAATATAAGGTGACATAACCCCTTTCTCAGGAAGCTTGTACTGGGGGGTGGCAGCTCAGTACCATGGGGAAGGGCATGGGCCTTAGTGCCAGGCAGATAGGTTGGGTTCAGGGCTTTTATTAGCTGTGACCCCTGACAAATAATTGAGCCTTTCTTAGCCTCGATTTACTTTTCTGCAAAGTGGGAATAACAATGCACACATACATCCCTCATAGAGTTGTGAGACTATTTGAATAATATAATTCATAAAAAGAGGTTAGGCACAGTGCCTGGAACACAGTAAGACCTGGATAAATGGCAGCTATTATTATATAAAGTCCACATTATGAACAAACAGCACAGGCTTTAAAATCCCAGCCCAGTTGCTTTCTTGTCAGATAATTTTAGACAAATTAATAAATCGCTGAGCCTCAGTTTCTTCATTATTAAATGGGATAATTCACCCACCCCCCAGGATTGTGAGGAGCCTTAAAATAAAGATACATAAACTTCCTAGCACTCTTCCAGAAGATACTCAAACAAAGCCTACTACAAATAGTATTAAATATATTGCCCTTTATGCAGCAGGGGTCAGAACATAAATCTTGCCTTTGACTTTGAACTCCAGCCTCTGAACAGCTCCTTCAAGGGAGATTCCCAGAGCTTTCAGCCTTCATATAAAGTAACACCACTACTTACTTTCTGTGTTCGTGGAAGCCTAGACAAGTCGTTCCCATAGGCGGTGCCCAAACTTTGGGTTTTCATACACCAGGATATACATAAATATTATATATCTATTAATTATTTTATACATTCCCCCATGGGGCTCAAAAATCAGGCACCAGCCTTTTTTCTCAATAAAGAGATTCCGTTTTTGTTTTTATCTACCATCTACCAATACCGACATTTCATGAAAGAAAAGACATTTTATCATTAAGCAGCACACAAATCAGGAGGATAAAAGTACGCCTGGCACACACATACGCATGTACACCCACTGCCTTTTCTTCTCATTTTCTTGTTAATGTGGAAAACATTACCAAGGAATGCCGAGTGGCACACAAATGTGAGCGGGAACCCCTGATTTATGTCATCCTGGAGCTGGCCTCCCCGGCACTCTATCTGGCTTTCCTACTGTTTTTGGCCTAGGTGAACAGGGTAGGAGTAGGCCTCTTCCAGATCCTGGACCACAGCCACCCACCCTTGTGGAACCTCTGAGGAATGGAAGGGTCAAAGTTCCCAGCCACTTGCTCTGCACCTGAGCAGTGTCCTCCTCTCCTCTCTGAGGCTGACATCCCCGTCCAACCAGGCTCCCGGGAGCTGGCTGCTAGGTGATGCTTCCCAGCGCCCCCCCGGGCCTCCCGGCATCTCTCACCTCAGCTGGTTAAGCATTTTGCAGGCAGATGCTCATTTATCTGCAGGATGTTGTGCATATTATTATTACTCTGTCATGGATACACAGATTGAAGTCCCAAGGGGTCAAGAGGCTCTCCCCAGGAACCCAGGAATGAGCCCTCTCTACAGCCTATTTGAGTCCCAGGACAGGGTAGGAACTATATAAAATGAATGTCTCTACCAGGTAACAATGAGATTGCATACACAGAACTCCCCAGTGTCACAAGCTGAACATTACTTTGTTCCACGTCAATCAGTGGACATATACTGAGTCCCTATTAGATGCTGTGCTAGGTGCCCAGGATACAAGCATGAAGAAATGTAGACTCTACTCTCAAGGCAACAGTTTACAATTTATATCTTCCTCTAGCCCAGGGAGAGCCTTGTATAATTCTCATTCATTATGCCAGAGACCCAGACCAGCAGGTGTGATGCTCAGGCCCCAGGCAGGCAAGAAAAGGCAACGTGGCGAGCAGATTCAGTAGGAAGGGATTTCAGGGAATTTATGCAGTGGGAGGACATGATTTTACAGTTCTTTCTGAGAGGCTCTTCCTTCTCCCAAAAGATAGGTGGTTTTTCCTTCCTTGAAGATACCTGAATGGTTTTGGCAGATTTTTCTTCATTTCAAAATGTTCATGAGAAGCAAATCTTGCTGACGGAAGAATAAGCAGAGGACGATGGGAAGAAGTAGAAGGACACTGACCTGGAAGTCAGGTAGACGTGTTCTAGTCCCCGGCCTAACCACCAAACAAAGAAATGCCTTGAGCAAGTCACTTCGCCTCTCCTGACCTCAGTTTCCTTGTCTGAAAAATGAGTCAGTGGAACTAGCCATAACAGTGCATATGGGTACTTAACTCTGTGCAGATTCTTGGGGGCTCTGCACAAACTAAGTCACTTAATCCTCACAACCAGTCTGTGAGATGGAGAGTAGTCTTCATACCCACTTTCCAGGCTGAGAGCACTGAAGCACAGAGAAGCAAAAATTGTCTTGCTCAGAGTCATGCAACTAGTGGCAGAGATGGAATTTGGACATAATCTATTTCTAGCATCTACTCTCTTGAGCTGCCTTTCGGCAGGTAAGAACTCGATGGTACTAAAGTCACTCTTAATATTTACCTTCTATTGATCTATGAGTTTCAGATGACCCCTAAAGGCTCAGTTTCTATATTTTAGACCAATGGAACAAAGAGTTTATGAAAAACTATAATTTATGAATCAAAACTACCAGCTCATGCTAGCATGAAAATAAAAATTTTTGAGGTGCTTTCACAGATGTGATCACTTGAGATCCTTACAGGATCTTGCTTATGTTGGGAAGGTCATAGCATCATTTACCGTGCCAGAAAAAGGAAGCTCAGAGAGGTCAGGACTTGATATCAGCCAATAAAACCAGCATCTAAGCCAGTGGATGTGTCTTACTTCTCCAGCAAGACTAGAGGCCTCCAGGCTGGTGTCTTGCAGCCTATCCTACCTGAGTCACACATTTCCTCTAGAATGGCCTCTTGGATTCAGAGAAACACACTGAATTCTGAATAGTGACAGGGAAAGGAGTCTTTATCTCTGAGGCTCTCCTCGATGCCTCCAGCGCTCTCTCTCACACTGAGATACCTGGCCCTACAATCAAGGAGGTCAGCTCACACACCCTTCAGAATTCAGATGAATATGGGGGTCACTGCAGAATGAGCTACTCTGGCCTTAAACTCCATGTTGGGCCTTGTAAAGAGCCATCTAACCTTGCAGCTTCTGCCAACTCTGCTCCTTCTTCCTCCACATTTGCAAGGTAGCTTCTGCCCTCCACTCGGGGAAAGTGCACTCTCAAACATCACCTGTAACTTCCCAGTCCAACGAGCAGCTGCTCATTCCCTTAACACACCTGCTACTTTCCCAGCATTGACTTCTGCTCACATCCTCCCCTCCCCCTGCAATACACTGCCCACTGTCCCACTTTCAAATCCTACCCTTGTCTACAGGGCTGCCTCACATTCCATCTCTTCCAGGAGGCCTCCTCTAGTCCTTCCAACCAGATGCGCTCTATGTTTCTTTGATCACCCACAGCCCTTTTCTTCTGCCTTACTTAGGACACACTTGACTTCTGCCCCCCCCCCTTTTTTTTAAATCGCCGTTGGCCTTATACTTTCTTATCTCCTTCACATCAGACTGCTTTTTACTTCTTGGTAATACCAGGAGCAGTGCCTGGCACTGAGAAATATCTGCCTGACCTTAAATTAATCTTATCCCAGACCAGAGAAGGATTCACTCTGGGAAAATATATGGCAAAGAAAAGGGATCATTACACTCTAATGTCTTTCCCAAATTTCACCAAATGCTTTTTTTTTTTTTTAATCTTAATCAATGCCGAACTGACAGAGCTCAGGCCCAGAGGTGAGAACATCCTTTTGGTAATTGCCACGTGGCCTGTCTCCTAAGAGGTGTCTGAGTGTGAACATGTCAGTCCAAGACTGTTAATTGGACCTCACACCACACAGCTGCTGTTTTACCGGAGAAACAAAGCTGGGAGGACCGGAAGCAAAGGAGACAGGATCAAGAGAATGGCCTCACTCTTGCAGGACACTCAGTTTTCACTGAAACTGGTCATCCTCACAGAGGGACAAGGTGGGACCAAGGAAAGTCTAGTGAGGTATTTATTCTCCCTCTTTCCCCTCCCATAGTAATATACTGGAGAAGAGGGTTGTAACTTGGAAATTTGAAAATTACAAAAAGCTTAAATTCTTCTGGTGAAAAGGAAAATCCCAATCCTCTCCTCTAAGGACAACAAAACTGGTCAGCATAAAAATGCTCCCTGGGTTTCTAAGTCTTCTGAAGTCTATCTGTACAAATAGCTCCAAACATTGTTAACTAGTATTTGGCTGGCTTCTCAGCCTACCAGCATGTGGGTGTGGAGAACCAGGACCCAAGGACACTGTGTATGGCACAGCACTTTGGGAGACAAGGTCTGGTGGAGAAGAGAGGCACCCAGGCTTCTCCCCACTGCCACCTCAAGGCAAACACAGGGTACTTCTGAGACTTTGACACAATTCGCCAGCAAACAGGTGGCCGTCGTTCATATGATCAAAACAGTGCTTTGGGAAGCTTGAGCAGAAAGGTGGAAGGGGCCTCCTTCTTCCTCAGAGGCAGTGCTTCTCAATCTTTAACACCCCACTAAGGATTCTTTTTAGACATTTTTTCCAAATTGCTCCCCCTTGACATTTTAATGCCACAAATAGAGTCAGTGTATATCTCTTTGTGTACTGGGACCCTTGGGAGGCCTCAAGTCACTGTAATGCCTCAGATTTTTTTGGTCCCTCAAACAGTGACCCCTCACCCCCTAGAGGCAATACCCCTCCCCTTAAGAATGCAAGTCACAGACTTGCCCCATGGGTTGAGAAGCAACAGGACAGGTCCTGGGTAACTACTTCTGAGTTCCTTTTTCATTCTTTTTTCTCACTCTCTTTTAGACTCAGTATGAGCTTTGCAGGCACAGGACTAGGAGGCCCAACGTGACTGGGTGACTGTTCCATGCAATGCCATAGCAACATGAGGGTGCTGGGGCAGAGAGACTGACAAGTCCAGAGAAATGGTGGGTTTCATTCAGTGAAATCTCAGTCTCCACATTTGCAAGCGTTGAACTAAAAATTCTAATACAGGGGTTCAGGGGTAAAACTTTCTGCAATAAACTTCTCCAAAGACTAGCATTGCAGAGTTCAGAATTGGTTCTCCTGTCACCCTTTTTATTAGCAAAAGGGTCCGAAATTGGATATTCCCTTCTGTCCAATTCATTTTTCCAATATTATAATTAACTTGAGAAACAGACCTCCATTCCTGCACTTTCCCTTTTGCTTGCACACTTTACAGGCAAAATATAATGACTCTATTTACTAGCTCACTTTAGGCCAAAAATAAGAAGGCTAATAATACATTAACATTTCCATTATCAATCAGAAAATTGCAGGTCAGCTCTTGAATGATATGTTGCTCAGCACATTAAATCCTTGAACTCAGCAAAAATGTATAAATACTTTTACTCGTGAAATTATGGTTTGAGAGAGACATGTGGCAGGGTAAATGGGAGAGGAGGAGGATAATCAATTTAGACTGGTCTAAATGGAAGAGCAATGGATTGCTATTTTTCTCCTTCATCTAATACAGAAAGTGAGTGCCCATGGTCCCCCTTTTGATATTCATTTGATATCCATTTTGGTATCAAAGAGGTGGCAACAAGTAACCAATCAAAACTCAACTTCTCAGCCTTTGGCTTGGTGCTAATACTTGACCATCTGCTCTCTACACATCACCCGGGAGAGCACCAATGGACGCCTGCCAACTGCTATCACTAAAATGGGGTTAAGAGCAAAATTATCTTCCTTTTATCTGGGCACCAGAGGATCTAATTTTTCTGTTTGAAGCTAGTGCCAACTCTGTGTGCCAGTCCTGCAGAGTCCACAGGTTTATTATTAATCTTTTCCTAAACATTCATTACCACCAGTATTGTGAGAGCTCCATAGCGCTTCCAGGTGAATCTCCTCTATAACACCTGTTTTCTCCACCAAATAAGGAAGGAAAAAAAAAATGTATATATATATATATGTATATATATAGACATTCCTTTAATAGTGTCTGTAACAGGGGTAAGCAAAATAAAGACTAAAGCCTATGGGCTAAAATCAGTCACACCCTTTGTTTCCATATTGTCCTTGGCTGTTTTCCCTACAAGGGCAGTGCTGAGTTGTTGAACCAGAAGCTGATTATTTGGCTTGCAAAAGCCAAAAATAATTACTGTCTTGTCCCTTTACGGAAAATTTTGCTGAACTCTGTTTTGTGATATGGTTTTTTGTTTGTTTGTTTGTTTTTACTAAAAATGGAAAACAAAAGTTAAAACCTTTTTCTTCTATAGTTTTAGAATTCAGAATTTAGGATTCTCTTTAGAGCAGAATAATATACACTTGTTTTTCTATACCTAGGAGTGAAATTTGGAAATATAAACCCAGAACTGTAGTAAAAACATTATTGATAATTACATGGGTTGTTTATCAGTTACTTTTGTTGAAAAACAATGTTAAGTTTTCTCTTTGAGCAATAATTGTGGATACCCATCATAGAACAGACTGGCATTTTCCCAAAGGACAGATGTTTTCTTCATAAGCAAGGAAGCATGTTTGAAACATGAACATATAGAATTTTTTTCATGTGTATATAAATTTAACATTAACATCGCAAACGATCTCTTAAATAATATCAAAGCCAAAAATACAATGCAAGTAATGCTATATCATTGCTGAATGTAATCTTAGTTAAGGTGAATCAGAGATCTAAGAACATGAATATAACAACCAATGACCTCATCTGTACAATCGTATGTTTACATCTAAACTTTTTGAGGATATCAATATACTCATTAAATCTACTAATCTTTATTAAATATCTATTATCAATTATATTAAGTATATTGAATATAAGTATATTAAAAATCATAAATAGTACTAAGACACAAAGCTATATAAAAGATATAACATCTGCTCTCAGAGAGCTTAAAAACTAGTAGAGTTGCTAAGAGGTGCTAAGAGGACCCAAATTCTATTTTATATGTATATATAAATTTCATATATATAAATTTTAACATATTGAACATTCAGAGGTAAGAAAATCTTCATGTTTGATTTAGGCAATTTCTTGATTATCATAACAAACAGTATGAAAAAAGCTAACTGCCTGCACCCCTAAAAAAATTCTCTTTCCTTTCCAGGTGTCATAGTGACTGAAATTCTACTGTATTCTAGAAATTCATTTATTTACATTAAGCACTGCTCCAATTTCCTTCCAATACCAATGGGTCATTATTTAGATTTTCCTAGGCACATTTAATTGCTGTCATTTTAAATATAAGAATCACTTAAATAAATTACTTTAATAGATTGTTTTTTTCTGATAATATCACTTAAGAAGCATGATTGTTCATAGATGATTTAACATGTTGGCATGTTATTTAGTTATCAGGTCACTTTCCACTATAAGAAATAGGACCCCCGCCTCATGAAGGCACAGGGAATTTTATGCAAAGGAAGGATCATTAAAAGGGGGGGAAATCAGAAGGGGAGACGAACCATGAGAGGCTATGGACTCTGAGAAACAAACTAGGGGTTCTGGGGGGGGATGAGTTAGCCTGGTGATGGGTATTAAAGAGGGCACGTACTGAATGGAGCACTAGGTGTTACATGCAAACAATGAATCATGGAACACTACATCAAAAACTGATGATGTATGGTGTATGGTGATTAACATAACATAATAATAAAAAAAAGGGAGACAATATACACAAACGATGGGAGAAAGAACCCTATAAAATAAGCTTAAACTCCTCACAATCTATTGACTAGGTGTGTATAAGGAGTTAATGTTACCAAGAAAATCAAGAGTCAGAAACAGAAAGGAAAGGTGGTCTTCTCAGTTACCCCCACACCCCTAAAAATCAATCAGAGTCAATAGTGATATCGAAGTGGGATGATGGTGATAAAGGGAAAGAGAAAAAAGAGATGTTTCCCATAAATTCTACTTTATTGATGACTGACCGTACAGAAGCTAATGTCCACAACAGGAATGAGCATTTATAAACTCATGCATTAAATCCCTGTTCTATTCTAATGCAAAAAAATAACCCTTTGTTAACTTAAGATTGTTGTGTCTCCATCACAGAGCCACGTGAAATTATTAACCAAGCCCAAAGCAAAATGCAAGGTACTAAAATTGTAACATACTTGTAGGGAATTCAAATGCATTATTATTCATTAGTAGGCACTAAAACTACAATTAAGCAGAAGACTTTAGTGAACCTATTTCAACTGACATTGAGTATAAATATGACTTGATTAAATGTGGTCATTTGCCTGCCCAGCTACAGCTAATAAGTCTGCTCCCAATCTTAGCAATACGTGTTGTATTTGCTCTAGGTTTTAGTTATGTATTGGTTATAGTTATTATTGGTTATAGTCATGTATATTCAACTTAATGCATGGTATATCATATAATCATCTTGCTGGGATTGTTTTTCTTTTTTTATTTGTGTGAGTCTGTGAAATTTTATCACATGTAAAGATTTGTGTAACTATCACCACAATCAAGATACAGAACTGATCCATATGACACAGAATTCCCTGTCCATCCTTTTATAGTCACATCCTGTCCCTAACACCTGGCAACCAGTATCTTGTCTCTCTCTATATAATGGTATATTTTTAGAGTGTTATAGAAGTGAAATCATATGGGATATATCTTCTTTTTGAAGATTCACCTATTTTTTAAAGTACATATATGGCATATATATATAATTTTATATATTTTAAAATTTATTTTATATATATATAAAATCACATTCATATATGGTATAATCTTGCCTCAAATTTTATTAAAGTGTTTCTAAGTTCAGTCTGATTCAATCTACAACAAGACATTAGAGACAGCCCTGGGGAGAAAATTGCCAGAGTGTGGTCTGCAGGGTGAATCATTCCCCGACAGACAGCAGAGCTCTGTGCTTTTAAAATGGCTCAATAGCTCTAAGAGCTGGATTCTATGATAAAGCTGAAAGGCACCTAATATGAGAGTATTTGGAGCAAATCCCCACAGCCTACAGCACTGTCTTTGGAAGGCACCACTGGGAAGAATGCACTATAGGAAAAAAGGCAGCTTTGCTTTCCAAATGTGATGCTCATCTTGCCTTCACTGGATTTTCTAGCAATGGAGAAGCCTCATGAGTGATTTTGCTAAACAGGGTGAAGATAAAGACTTAATGACTTCTAACCAGGCCATAAATTAACCTGTTTTTTGCAAATCTGAAGGAAGAGGCACTCAGGAGGACTAATGAACACCCTATCTAAAAATAACCCCTTACTTAATTAACAGCACACTCCACAGTCTTTCTAATTAAACTGGCCAGGCTGAGGACCCTCAGTTCCACGGCTGTTCACCTTAAAAAGTCCCCCAAAACACTGAAATCATTTGAACTTCAGGGGGAAATAGCAGATAGGCAACTGAGGAGAAGGGTGTCGCGGCGGGGTGGGGGGAGCTAATTTCATTTTAAGGAAGAGGCAGTATACTGGAAGTGAAACTCTGCAGGTCAGGGTGAGAGACGGAGGGACCAAAGATGGAACCAGAGTGGCACAAGCCACCAGTTGCAAGCAATTTGCACAGATGTTCTGAGAAGCGGGGAGGGGGCCAACTGACACAAGAAATATCCACCTCTACCTTTGGGAAGCTAAGCCCAAACCTCCTGGAGAAAGAGCAGGCAGCTGTCCAAAGTGGAAGGATTTCAAGAGTCTAAGTAACAACAGCCAACATTTGCTGAGTTCTTATTTTATGCTAGGAATTGCACTAACTATGCTAACACGTATTACCCTCATGTAATGCTCACAACAACCCATTTTACAGATCATAAAACCGAGGCTTAGAAAAGTTATGTTACTTGCTCAAGGTTCCCAACCAAGTCAGGAGAGGAACCAGGAAATGGACCCACACAGACTGAGACACTATGCTGCCTTATTAAACAGAGACAGTACCGACTGCCAGGACTCCTGTGACAATTTAAGAGGGCCTTACAGCTACTCGGTGCTCAATAAATATTCCCTCCAAATCCTCCACAATGACCTATGTCAGACCCTAAAAACATCTACCAATGAAATTTGTTCCCTTTGGGTAATGCCTGTGTCTCTAGCAGTCCTCTAAAAATACAACACAAGAACAACAAATACAAATAGTACATATTATATGCAATGTTCTTGGAAAACTTCCACCAGATTTGAAAAAGGACAACTGGAACAACATGACTTGTATGCTCTAAGACCAGTTTCATTCTCAGAGAGCTAAAATATTAGAAAACATTCCTCTTCTTATAGACCTAGGTTTTGATGATATCTTTTTTACCTTTGACACATCCTCTTTAAGTTTCCAGCTGAAACCCCAATGAGGGACTGAATGAGCCCAACAAGTATTGCACTGAATGATTTCAAACTTTCTAACATTGGCATTAGCAACTTCATTGTCTCCATTAATTTTTATAACATTTTATAAGATTTTATTTATTTATTTATTTATTTATTTATTTATTTATTTGGGGGAAAGAGAGAGCACAAAAGCCAGGGAGGGGGCAGAAGGAGAGGGACAAGGAGACTCCCCATTGAGCGCAGAGCCTAAAGTCAGGCTGGATCTCACAACCCTGAGTTCATGACCTGAGATAAAATCAAGAGTCAGATGCTTAATTGACTGAACCACCCAGGTGCCCCAATTTTTATAACATTTTAAATAGAAAATGTAAGAGTCACACAAAGATTCATATATCACCCAAATACTGAGGTAGGTAGAGACAGTAATATTCCCAAGTCTGAACTGGCAGGTAGTGCCCCTGCACATCAGCTTGAAATGTTTGTTCATCATCTTAATTCAGCATGAAAAAGGCAGTTCATATATATTGATGTTGAATATATGGGGAACATTGGAAAGTCATGTACTTCATTAAGCCAGTCCACCAATTATTACCTTTGGGGATTTACATTTGTTAGGTTACAAAAGCAAATGACTCTCGCATCAGGAGGAAGGCAAATCATAAGGCAGTCTAGGTTTAAGGCTTTAGAGAGGGGTAAAGACTATGATGAACTTGAACAGCACCAAGCTGTCTGAAGAGGACGGCAGCTACACAGCTGCTGATTGCTGCTAGGAAAGGTGGGCCCCATGACACATACCATTTCTTGGCTTTTATATGAAATTTCCCACTGTTAGAACTTAGTAACTAATACTTTTTTTTTTTTTTAAATAAAAAGTAAACACTGTGCTGGCCAAAGAAAATAAGTCTGAGGCTGGATCCAACCTACAGACCAGGAACTACATCCTCTAGGTGAAAGGCATCTAAGGATAAATTTTGATTGGTTGAAATGGAAGAAAGGGGGACATAGGCAAAGGGGGTGGTTCCAGAGACCCAGAAGTGAGCATGAGGACCCTTCCACACCAGAGCATCTCTAAAGAAGGGCGGAGAAGGCAGAAGAAATGCAAGGTGAAAAGACAGAAGACAAAGCAAAGAAGCTTTGCTTTCTTTACACTGTGTATAATGTTAGCAACAGCTGAAGTTGTGGAAAGAAAAAACTAGACAAAAATGGCTGGAGAGGTCTGTGAGCATGTTCAATATTATGAGGCCCAAATCAGACACGTGAGTTATGAAGCACTTCATTTCACCACTCTGGAGTGGTAAGCAGATGACAATCATGGCAGCCATTGTTTCTAGGCATCAACGGGTCCAGCTCCATGCTGTGTGCTTTACAGAGATGCCCCCATATTTAACCCTGCACCAAAATCAAGTAGATACTATTCTCCCCCACTTTACAGATAAGGAAACTGAGGATTGGGGACATTAAGTGTCTTGCCCAATGTCATAAAACTGGGGGGTAGCAGAGCAGGCATAACCCAGGGCTGTGTGACTTCAGTGGCCAAGTTCTTCATCAGTGTCCACTGTTGTCTCTCTGGCTGGGTTTGAAAGGGGGCCCGAAGAATAAAGTCCTGAAATGCTGCAGGTGCACAACCCTTCCGGAGCTTCAACAACAAGAGAGTGAAGGAAGCATATGTTCTCCTTTTCCCAACAACGGTATTTTCCGGGTAGCAGAATGAGGTGTGTCAATATGCCAGTGTTCCCTCCACCCTCCTGCCCTGCTACCTCTGTGCAGTGTGACACTGGCCAGGTCACTGGAGCCCTCTGTGAAGTTCTCTATGACTCAGTTCCCCATCTGTACAATGAGAACATTATTACTATAGCTGCCAAAGAAAGGAGACCCCAAGAGGATTTCCCAAAGTCCACTCCTGCACATTTTCAAAAAAGACTTTTCATATAATGGCAGCATTGCCGAATTCTTTCAGCATCCTCCTGTTAGTCTGTAATATCCTGGAGAATTCAGTGCAGTGCACTGATTCCCAGGCTCCTTGGCTCTTTGAAGAGCCCATAACCCAGTCAATAATCACCTCTGGCTCTGTGTGATTTAGTTTTGCCTGTTTTGAACCAGAGAAATAGGAGAAAGTCTTACAAGGTATAAAAGCCCAAGGTATAAAAGCCCAAGGTCATGCCCCTAACCTAAAGATGAGGACACAAATATAACAGTGGTTTTAAAAAGTTATTCTTAAAAATACTGTTGGGCATCTGGGTAGCTCAGTCATTAAGCATCTGCCTTTGGTCAGGTGATGATCCCGGGGTCCTGCAATCGAGCCCCACAGTGGGCTCCTTGCTCAGTGGGGAGGCTGCCTCTCCCTCTGCTCCTCCCCCCAACTCGTGCACTTGTGTGAACTCTTTCTTTCTCTCTCTCTCTCAAAAATAAATAAAAAATCTCTAAAAAAAAAAAAAATACTGTTAACACACCAACCCACACCAACATATACACTTAGTAGCCCTTTCTTGAGGTAAGAGAGCGAGATTTTTAGAGAAAATCACTTTCAAACCTTCACAACTAAAGACCTCAACAATAACCCAGGACAGTAACATATCTGAGTATCCAAAAGTCAGAAAAGCTTCATAAATGTATGTTGTTGGTGATTTGGATAACAATACGACAGTTCAATCAATGTTAATATATTGTGTTGCATTTTTTTAAAGATTTTATTTATTTATTTGACAGAGAGAGAAAGGGAGAGAGAGAGAGAGAGAGCACAAGAGGGGGGAGGGTCAGAGGGAGAAGCAGACTCCCTGCTCAGCAAGGAACCCGATGTGGGACTCGATCCCAGGACCCTGGGATTATGACCTGAGCCGAAGGCAGACGCTTAACTGACTGAGCCACCCAGGAGTCCCTGTTGTGTTGCATTTAATCTTGATTTGAGTGAAAGATGTTGAGGGGAGTCACCCCAACCACAATGGGTGACCCACCCTAGCCTTGTATGTGAACTGTCTCCAGTCCACCCACACTACTTCATACATGGAAAACCTCCCAATCTGCTGGCATCTCCCTACTGCTGCATGATTGTAATGCACAGTCCTATGCTAGATTTAGGAATGCATTTCCCTGACTCCCATTCTTTGAAATTCTGAGACACTGGTTTATTTGAAAGCACCAGCAGTTTTTGAGAACATAATGTATTCAAGTGCTGAAATTTATAAATGGACTATTTCCTAAGTCAATCAGAGAAAGACATGTATCATATGACCTCACTGATATGAGGAATTCTTAATCTCAGGAAACAAACTGAGGGTTGCTGGAGTGGGGGCTAGGGTGGGAGGGATGGGGTGGCTGGGTGATAGACACTGGGGAGGGTATGTGCTATGGTGAGCGCTGTGAATTGTGCAAGACTGTTGAATCACAGATCTGTACCTCTGAAACAAATAATGCAATATATGTTAAGAAAAAAAAAAAGAAGATAGTAGGAGGGGAAGAATGAAGGGGGGGAAATCGGAGGGGGAGACGAACCATGAGAGAGGATGGACTCTGAAAAACAAACTGAGGGTTCTAGAGGGGAGGGAGTGGGAGGATGGGTTAGCCTGGTGATGGGTATTAAAGAGGGCACGTTCTGCATGGAGCACTGGGTGTTGCACAAACAATGAATCATGGAACACTACATCAAAAACTAATAATGTAATGTATGGTGATTAACATAAAAAAAGAAGATTTCCAATTTTGTTTAAGTAAAAAAAAATAAATGGACTATTTCCTGGTTTTTTTGACAAATATATTGGAAGAGACAAAGGAGGAAACCCATACATTAAAAGGAACTTTGAGACATAGCAACAGATTACAGTGTATGAGCCTTATTTCATACTAATTTCTAATTAGTAATTAGTAAAAAAATTATAATTTTTAAAAATTATGAGACAAGGAAATGTAAACATCCCTAGATATTATGATATAATATCAAGGAATTGATGTTAATTTTTAGATGCAGTAATGATACTGTGCTTGTTTTTTTAAATATATTTTTATCTTTTAGACATAACATGCTAAAACATTTAAAGATTCAATAGCACGTATAATGTCTGAGATTTGCTTCATAATAATCCTGGGAAGGGGCGCCTGGGTGGCTCAGTTGGTTAAGAGTTTGCCTTTGACTCAGGTCATCATCCCAGGGTCCTGGGATTTATCTCTGCATCAGGCTCCCTGCTCAACAGGGAGTCAGCTTCTCTCTCTGCCCCTCCCCACTGCTCATGCTTTTGCTCTCTGTCTCTGTCTCTCTGAAATAAATAAAATCTGCAAAATAATCCTGGGGAAGAAGAGAAATGGGTAGAGTGGTTCAGGCATAACAAGTCTGGGCATGAGTTGAAAATTGGTAAAGCAAGGTGATGGTTAAGTTGGGGTTCTTTACACTATTTTCTCTCTTTCATATATGTTTGAAATTTGCCATGATAAAAGAGAAAAAGAGATTGAGGCTATCAGCTTCTATCAGTTAGAAGAGACATATGAGAAGGACCTCTTATGAAAGAGGATGCCCACACGTTCCATGCAACCTACAGCTGATTTCATATAATTAAACAATATATTCATTTTTAAAAACAAAGAAACTTTAAGGCACAGATGATCCCTTTGAGCAGTGGTCCTCTAATGCCTTACTAATACTAAGCTATAGATCTTCTTTCCAATGGCCTGTTGATGCATCTCCACCTAAAGGATGATCTGAACACAGAGCAAACTCATATCCAAAATTGAACTTATCATTTTTCCAACCAAACTCCTTCCTCATTCCTTATCTTAGTATTATTGCAAGCCCCATCGACTCAGTAGCCCAATCTATAAGCCTGAGTTATTTTCAATGTCCCCCTCTCCCTCATCCTTACATCCATCTACTTGTCATATCTAATCAATTCTAGATCAGAAAGGGTCCATCAACAATGAACTGGCATAGATTCTGAGAGTCGAAGAACTGAAAGAGGGAACATAGGGCTTGGTGGTCACCAGGTCACATGTAAATAGGCCAACCCAGGGGAGTCAGCAACAAAGACATACACCCACAGGAAGAGCAGTAGCAATGAGAAACCTGCCACCTTAAGTGAAGGCACCTCTAACTTCTCTGAGGGCCTGATACAGTAAGAAGAGGTTGGGCATAACCTTATACCCCACCTATCAGGGAGCTCAAGCACATGATGAAAGTGTGAATCACTCAGAGAGAAAGGAAAAAAAACAAACCCTATTCTGTAAGAGGACCAAACCACAACCTACAGACTACCAAAATGGGAGAATGAGAAATGCTGAGCTGTTCAAATGGCAAAAGGAGACATTAACAAAATACAAAAATAGCAGGGAGAGTAATAGTCAGAACTTAATTGCTGTCTATGAACAGCATCTGAAATCTATTGCCACAAGGCTACCATGATTCATCCCCACAAGTCAAACCTGGAGCCAATGAACAAAAGAAAAAAAAAAATGGCATTTGACAAGAAAGATGCTTGCAACACATTTAATTTTGCATAAGGAATGTAAACTTCTCAAGGATCTGACCTAAAGCATTAAGCTGGTCCATATATTGTTCTAATCAATTAGGCCTTCCTGCATCAGCACTTTTGCTCTGCAAACAACCAAAGCCATCATGTTCTCTAATCAGCAGAAAAAATTCATACAGATTGATTTATTTCCATTTGTTTCTATTAAACTTTTAGGAAAAAGAATAACTTCTAGAACAGATCGGAGGATCTCGGCAAGTGGGAAGGATGAGTTGTCTTTAAATGACACCCATCTGAAAGGGAGAAATGGCTAGATGCTACTTGGTGTTTGTCTTGGGGCTTTTCAACATTCTGACATTTAAAACTATGGACTTTCATATTGAAAGATGTCATTTAGAATTATCCAAATTCAAAAAATGGAGACTTCAACACTATTCTGGTGATTATTATCTTAAATTTATCAAAATTGGAAAAGGGTGTATTTGAGTGAAAGATGCTCTGTGGTAGGCATTTTATTAATGCTGGTAATAATATCAATCAAATATTTATTGAACACTTATTATGTGGCAGGTGGTATGCAAAGCTCTCTATATACTTTATCTCATTCAATCCTCACCAAATCCTATGAGGCTGTTATAATTACTAACCCCATTTCATGGATGGTAAGACTGTGGCTACCAATCAATGAATATTCTATTGATTCCTCTGTAGATAAAAGAGTATGAGAATAATAAATAAATGCCCTAACACAAAATCTTCAGAAAACTGCTTCAGGTCTATACCTCAGTGGAATAAAAACTTCCCATTTTTTTACTTCTTAAGCCCTCAGAAAATATCTTCATAAGGAACAGAAGTTCATATCCAAGTATTTTCCTACAAAACTTCAATGATGTCACCCTGAGACTTATTCAGTATCTTCAGCACTTAGGTTACTTTGCTGCTCATTGGACTCTCCAGAATGTAAAGATATAAATTAGACCAATGCTTTAAGGGTCTACTGTGTGCCGGATAGCATACCAGTAATTTGTGAATTATTTTGTTTAATTTTCACAATGTAACTATGAGAAAATACCTTTCATAGTGTACAGGTTAAACCCAGAGCAAACAGACACGCAGCTGATAAAGGCTGAGACTGGGATATGATTTGAGGTCTTCCAATTCCAAAAGGGGGATAAGAGACTAGGACTCTGGTTAACTCACTTGCAATGGGGGTGGGGGAGTGAATAGTTTATTGAAGGGCTTTAATTATTTACTCAGTTCCTGGATCTGGATGGCAACACAGAGTATGTTGTCCTGGTCCCAATTTCTTTTGAAAATTTCAACATGGACTATGTGAGTAGTGAAATGTAAAGGCTGGCAGCCCAGTGCCCTTGCTTTCTGCTACTTGGAGTCATTTGCTCCTATTTCTATCCATAACAATGTTAGAAGATATAAAAATTTTAGCAAAGAGAAAGGGGAAATGGGAAATCACACCAACGGAAACGCTCATGATTCCAATGATTGTTTTTTGATCTGTGACTGTGCTCGATGCAATTCTCAGAAACTTAAATTTCAACTAATGAAGTCAATAATGCTAGATGATCTACACTGTTGACATTTTGTGGCAAATGAACTCAGAATTCTGCCATCCTAACAGTAGTAGCAGCAAATACCGGCGAGTGCATAGCATGGATGTATTTGTTAGTGTATTCTTATTCTGAATCATCTCCCAGTTTCAAAAAGTATCCCTGAACCCCAAATACCAGGTGAACCATACAATGTAGATCAATAGATTTCTCAAGTGCAATAATTGTTTCTCTCCGGGAGATCCCCATTTGCCCCAGGAGGAAGAATACTTTGATTGGCCTCGAGGAACACAGCAGATGTGGATAAAACCGTGTGTGCTGCTGACTTATCAGGAGAGAGCCAGGCCTTGAAAATCACAGGGGAACACCCTGGGCCTGTGCATGTGGGCTGTGGGAAACCAAACAGCTGGTCAAGTGTGTGCTTTCTTTAAAAAACAACAACAACAACAACAACCAAACCCCAGACTGCATCCATGTGAGGAGAAAGAAATATTTGAATTAAGAATATCTCTCTATGTTTAAAAACAGTGTCAGGAAAGAATAATATGAATGGAAACAAGAGGAGGTATGTTGTAAGCATCTAGGAATCTTGAGCCCACCAGTGAAAAGATTTTCTACCTAAAATCCTGCTTAAGCTCCTGGGACTGATAAGAAGTTTACTATGTTACCTTTGAATGCCACTTTTCCTGCTCTGTTTAGGGGCTCTGTAGCCAAATAAGATGGGAGGAAGAGGGTGGAGAATCAGCAAAATTGATTTCTCATATAGTTCCAACCCAAAGGAACAGGTTAGAATTATGAGAGAGGGAGGAGAGAAAAAAGTGGGAGGGAGGGAGGAGAGAGGGAGAAAGAAAGAGTTATGAAGGTAGGAAGGGGAATCTGGAAGATGCTCTGGAAAGTCTTGACTTTGGGATGGGAGGAGTTTTTACCTCCACTGAAGTCACTACCCAACATCAACCGGGCTGGATTTGCCTGGAAAAGAAGCAACCCCCCCCCCCAACCCCGCCCCACACCCTCTGCCATGCACTGCAACAAGAAACAGAGCACATTGCTAGTAGAGAAGAATCACGAGCCATTGAACCCTCACGCATCTGACAAAGCAGAATGTGATCCTGGGCAAAGCACAGCAATGAGAGCTCATGAGACGAGTTTTTACAATCTCAGCTTCAATTATTCCAATTGTGCAGCATTCCTGAACAAACAGAACAGACTTAGGGACATGAAAATAAACCCTTGTCCATGTGCCAGGAGAGGACTTATAGGAAACCCAGAGATGCCTCATAAGGACTCACAGCAGATGCGGACTAGGGAAATGTAAAATGTCAACATCCCTCATAAACTCAGAAATTGGTTAAGGACCTAGAATAATTTTCTTTCATTCATCTATCCATCCAATCATTCACCCACCGACTAGTATTTAAGGCAGCCTACTAGGTGCCAAGTACTACATTGGATGCCAGAGATACAGGGCCAAAATAAGACAGGAGCCCTCAAAGAGCTCACAGCTCAGAAGTGAAAAACAACATGAATTCCCTATATATGATACAGTGTAAGGGGTAGACCCTGGTTAAATGGTCAGGATGATGCAAGAGGGGGCAGATGGAAAAGGAAAGCCTGGAGGTGGGAGGGGTGAGGTGGACACACTGAGAAAGGTGCGAGGAATTACCATCTATTCAACTTTCATTTGGAACACCTCTAGGCAAACCATGCACATTTCTCCAGCAATCACAGGACCCCCCTCCCCATTGCCTTACGTGGGGCCAGAGGAGCACATTCATGTTACCTTAGCCTCTAGCACCACTGGCATTTGTGTGAAAGAATCCTGAGCCAGGTCACGGCCAAAGAACATACTGCCAACTCCCACAGGTCTTCTGCAAGGTGTGAGGGTGTTTCTGGGTGTCACAGTAACTGGCAGGTGCTACTGGAAGTTGTGACCCAGGACCAAGAATGCTCCCCATCCTGCAATGCCTGGAAAAGCTGCTCATGAGGAAGACTTGTTGATCCCTGAGTGCCTGTGGCACCTCATTTGAGAAACTCTGGGCCAGACTGTGTCATGGGCCACATTTGCACTTTAACCTTAATATTTCTTTTCTGATTTAGAATATTGGCTCCATTTGAACTATTACCTTTTCTCAATTACTAACCAGAGAACAAACACACAAAGAAAAGAATTCCACAGAGAATCTTTATTTGTAATTGATGCTGAGAAAGAGACAACACAGTTGTTGCTATAGTTGAAAGGAGAGCAATATTTTCTTCCCTGAAATAATAGCAGTATCTGGCTTCATAATAGAGTCCTCATAAAAACAAAATGTCCCTTCCCACTGTGGCTTCATGATTTCATACCAGTGCCTCATTAGAGACCAGAAGGACTGCTACCCAAAACCACCTTTAAAGGAGTTAGGTTGTACATGTGACATTTCTGGCACTGTCCTCCTTCTGGCGGCAGTAAGTGCTGTCGAGGGGATGAGGGACTACTTATTGCACACATTAGGAACCAGGACAATGTAATGGAAACATTTGTAGTTGGCCATGCGGGACACAGACCAAAGCGGGAATGGTTCAGGGCCACTCATGTCGGCACTCGCTATTTCTATGGTCTCCCTCCTGGGTAAGTAATTATAATGCTCTTGGCAACTTCAGAGTGTGTAGAAAATGAGGAATTACATGTTTGCTGGGATTCAAAGGCACATTGCAGGCGTCTTCTAGACTTCCTGACCGCACAGAGAGAGACGAGGGAAGGTTTGCTAGCCCAAGGATGATCCTGGGAAATGAGTGCCCAGGAGGGCCCTCGTGGTGAAATGGATGACGATGGACAGGAACTCTGTGGTGAAACCATTATTTCAGCTTTTCAGCAGGTCATGTTGTTGGGAGAATGAGGCAGAGACAGGTCTCCCTGTATCATTAAAGAGCAGTGAGGGGGCATTCTTCAGTGGCAAGGGCGGAAGGCTCCTATTTTCTGACAAAAGCATGAAATCACTACTGCCGTTTAGCATTCCACTTCCCTTCCTGCCAACCTTCTTGGAAACGGAGGCTATTCTTGACGCGCCCACTCACTTATTCTTACTCTCATCAGGCTAGCTTCTGCTCCTGAGAGAATCCTCCTCACACGCATTCACTAGGGAGTCAACCCCCAGCCCCTTCCATTCTCACTGGCCAGCTGCCTTTCCTCAAATTCATTCATTCACTCATGCAGTATTTACTGAGAAACCACTAGATCCAGGCATTATCCTAGACCTGGTGAAAACAGCAGTAAACAAGAGAGCTAAGGTCCCAGTTTTCATGGAACTGAGGCTAATGGGGTGGAGGGGAAGACATAATAAGGGAGCAAAGAAAATGAACAGGATCATTTCAACTACCAAATAAGTGTACCTCATAGGGCTGTCCTGAGGTTTAAATGAATTAATAAACACTTTCAGTAAGTGCATACGACAATGGAGTGGGCATTAAGAGCTCAGTATCAGCTGCTGCTTCACTACTTCTATTACTATTATCATACTTACATTGGGTGGTAAAGAAAGGCCTATCTGAGGAAGTGGCATTTGAGATGAAACCTAAATGACGATTAGAAACCAGCTGAGGAAAGATTTGGAGGAAGATCATTCCAGACTGAAGAAAAAAAGCCAAGGTGGGAAAGAACGTGAGAGGGTCCTGGGAACAGAAGAAAGGGCAGTATGGTGGGGCATCGTGGATGATGGGACGAGGGGCAAGAAATGAAGGCCAAGTGGTAAGCAGGACCAAATCAGGTAGGACCTTATAAGACTATAGAATGCCTCCCTGTTTTGTAAGTAACTAAAGAAAATTGGCCTGTTCACGTGGACTTTAAGCAACCTGTTGTCTCCACGAAGGCAACCCAAGCCAGAGCAATTGCCTGCATCTGTGCAGAGTTTTGCATCTTACGGACAGTAATAAAACACTAGATTGGTGGTCAATAAACTTTGAAGGGGTCCTGACTGGTTATAGGGCAGAAGACAAGTGCCTTAACTTCTCTACATTTGTTTAGCAATCTGCAAAATAAAATGGATTTAATTAGATTATCTTTAAGGTCCTTTCTAGCCTGTGATTTTATATTTCTATTCCTGCACTTCTACTAGGTATGAAAACAGATCAGTAGAGCTATTGCATATTTAATATAAAGCCATATCTTTATTTATCCTATTAATAGGCCTGCTAATTAGAAAATAGTAATTTTCTCAAGCAATATTGACATGTAAAAGTAAAATCAACAACCCCAATCTGCCTCCTCTAAGACTGATTTTGCAAGAAAATCTTATCTTCTGGTGAATACAAGATATAACCAGGAAGCTTTTCACTCCTTCCTGTGTGCAATTAACAGCAAACACCTTGTCATAAACATTTTTGAAAGGTCAGAGATGGCAACAATTTTGCTAAAGAGATAAACAGTCAAATAAAACACTGCCCTGGTAATTCCCAGGCTTCAAAAAACAGCATATGTCTGATCAATAATGAGACACACAAAAGGGATTGTGGGATAAAGGGCGGGTCCAATTTGAGGTATTAAAAACTTGCCTAAGTCATTTTTTTTCCCCCAACACATATTGTGTTGCAGCAGATACTGAAACCGTTAATGGGCAATGTTAGAAAAATAAGATTCTGGCTATGAAACAAAAGACTGTTTTAGGTTGGAGAAGTAAATAATAGTAAGAATAAGGATTTTTGCAAAAGCCAAGGTAAGAACATTTTCCTTCTGTAATAAATCAACTATTGAGCTCAAATTTCAAACGTTATTTTGAATTTATTATTATTGCCTTTTACCTTTGTCCTAGCACAAACTATAAGAGCTCAAACGATGCTAGTTTGTTCCTAGAGGTGTATGTTTATACTTTAAATGTGCCTGAGAAATAGCATGTTTTATGTATATGTTCCTATCTAGTACTGTTGTCTTAAAAGTAAATTTAACTTTTTGCACATTGAAGAAATAGGTTTACTTTCTAAAATGTTCATTGTAAATTTTAATTTTTTAAAATAAGGCATTTCCAGTCTTTATGGCAGGTTTTATATTCCTGGCACAAGTATTTTATCACTTAAGCTGCATTACACATTGATTATCTATTATCTGTTCATATTAAGAAGGCTCTATCATCAGTAAATGTTCACTAAACAATCAATAAAATCTAAGTGAAACCAGAATAAACTCAAACAAATAAGTGGGATGAAATTCAGAGAAAATTGAGACCATGTCCACTTAGAAGGGCAGCCTTTGTGAGAACTCATTTCTACCTAAAAGATCTAATTTATCTTTTTTAATGCCATCAAAGTTAATAATGGATGACATGTCTTATAGCTGCAGTGGTGCAGGAACTTGTCAATAACACAGAGAATTTAGAAACCAATTCATCAATTCATGATTTTTTTAAATGGACCATGGACGGTTAATTCTAAGTCATTAGACTCTCCAATAATAAAACCCTAGAAAGAGAGAGTTAATACAGAGGCGGGTACCTATCTCCTAGCTCCTCAATGAACAAGAGTTCCTATTCTGCCTCAATAACAGGTGGCACTTTTCACTTTGAGCATTTTTGGGGTGGGGTGAAGAGAAGGTATGTATAATGGGAGAAAACGAAGAAAAAAAAGGGGGCCTTTAGATAATATATATACTTATATATATGTAATTATAGGCCTATGTATGATTATATACATTTGTGAGGTGTTTATATATTTACATTTGCTTTTATGTATATTTACATATATTTTTATGTGTTTATTTACATGTAAGTATATTTCTGTTTATATGTATTTTGTTATAGGTATATTTACTTCACAAATACCTCTCTCCCAGACACCCACAATGAGTCTATTATGTTCCGGGCAAATAAGAAGGAATGCAGCTTTCCCTTATTTCCTTATTCAGAGGGGAGGCAGGGTGGTTGAAGGACTTCCCCACATTTCAGTTTTGCACTTACTGGTAAGGTTTCAATGCTACTCACGTATTTGCATATTGATATTCCATTACCTATTAAATGTTCATGCTGGAAGGGACCTTAGTGATTATCTGGGCCCCCTTGCCCCCTTCACAATCGGGGAACCAGAGGCTCAGGGACATTAAGAGACCTGTTCAAGGTCACACAGACAGTTAGAGACAGTCCCCACAGGGACAGTTAGAGACAGTCCCACGCTCCCAGCTCCCCCACCCAGCAATCAACGCACCAAGCTTCTCTGCTCTGTCCTGCCCAAGAACACATCTTCTGACACTCACAATGGAGAAATTAATGAGTCTGCAAGTTAAAGATTCGCCTTAAACAGATTGGTTCATTACTATTTAATTGAGGAGGCTTCAGAGCAATAAAGGCCTTGCTTACCAAAACTAGATAAGCAGCTCATGAAACACTGAGCTTGAGAAATTCAAAAAACTGTCACAAGTCAATAAGTGCTGCCTTTCTGTTTGATGAATGCCACCCAGTAGCTTCAGAAGTATCAGAAACTAATGGTGTCCCGGCACTCCGTAGGCATACATTAATGGGATCGGGAACATAAAATATAAACAATAATGTATGTATTGATTGTTCCGGACACTTGAAGCCCAACAAACATTTGAAAGGTCAGTCATTGTACTTGCATCACATTACAGATAAGTCATTTGCTTAAAGCTGGAAACTTGGCTCTCCATGTAAATTTATCTTGTGACCTATAAGCTTAATCATGCCATGCCTCTGTTGCTTCCTTAGGTTGTCTGTCATGAAAAATATACCAGAAGTGCTTAGCCCCACAAGGCGTATTCAAATAAATGACAATATACACTATATACACATTGCTAGGAAGGATACTCGGTGGGAGGAATCTATTTTATAGGCTGAATAAATGCCATGAAACAGGATTTTACCCTGACGGAACATATTCAAAGGTTTCTAGAAGTCTCTTATCACATGAGCTTACCAATGAATACGTGTGCTTCCAAGGTGTTTCAAAAATAGACAAGTTTATTTCAGCTCACGACCCGAGCTGAAAGCAGACACTTAACAGACTGAGCTACCCAGGCACCCTAGATTATTCTATTTTAAAATGTATGTAAAACCTCAAGTGGACCAAAGGAATTAATAAATACCAGTTTAACCAAAACCCAATGATTATACTTGGACAAAAGAGAAGAACACTTCAAAGAGCTTTTGCTTCTTGCTCGAAGCAGATTTACTCTGAATATAGTTCCTAAATATAAATTGTATTCCATTAAATAAAGTAAATAAGCTCACATTACTATTTTCCTGATATTTAGATTTTTAAATGCTCTGAAAACCTGCGTAGCTCAAACAACTTCTGTTACAATCAAAACTTAACTGAGACAAACATATTAATATTCTGAGTGAAGAAAATTCAGGATCCTGATAGGGATTATGTTTTTTGATAAAGAAGTTGTATTCTGAAATACAGGTTTTAACTTCATTTTGTCCTTGGATGAGAGATGTCCATGCAAACGAAAGGCAGGATTTTTAAGCTGTAAACACTATCTTCTAGGATGCCAAAATGTGTCCTTTATGGAGTTAACTTTTAATTGTATTTAAAAAAGTTGTTTTCTGTATTTTCTGTGCTTTAAATTTTAAACTGAGACTTTGATGACCAATGAACAAGAAGAAAAACCTCTAACTTGAGACCAAAGAATCCGACTTCCCTACTGCTTACAATAAGATAAATACAAAAAAATGGCCAAAGTTGTCCCCATTATATCAAAAACTGTTCGCACATCCTAAGATGCAACTTACAATGACATTCAAGGACAGAGGCACCTGCACTATCAGATGGAAGGAACTGTGCGATCCTTCCAAGCAGGTCTTCGAGGCAAAAATTCAAAATAAAAGTACACTTATTATATCCTCTGATCTTTCGAGGCTCAAGTCAGATTTGCAGGTGGACTACTGTTCTGTGCTCCAAACTTGGAATCTTTTCTTCCTTCTTGAAAAGGTACCAGCCAGCTCTCTGGGCAGCAACTCCACGAGGCTGCAGGCTGGGTACCTCTAGGTCATGCCCCTGGTGTCTCAAGTCTAGAAAAATGGAACTAGGCTATCACTATCACCTGAGTTTCAAAGAAACATTCTCTGCCACAGTACCTAAACTCAAAGGATTTCCCTTTGACAAGAGGCCTGTGGTGATGTGAAAAGGGAAATGAGAGTCCCTACTGGGACTGTGAACATCCTTGCATTTGTGAGGCCAACTGCCACACTCCAGGCTTTTCTTATTCCCTGACAAGGCTTGTCCCAGCCCTCTCCTGGGATGCTTTTGACAGCAACTGCAAACAACAGAAGCCAGCAGGAATGTGTAAGAACAGGTGCTGGAGCCTCCCAGGGCAGCCTGCTTGCAGAGAAAGGGCATCCTTAGAGCAGCCTTGGGACATCCCACTTTGGAGATGCCCTCTTGCCCTCCGCCATTGCAAGATCTTGCTTCTTTTCATGCAGCAGATGTTCGGAGAGATTTGTAACAATGCATTGTGGCTTCGAAGTTGCTGCTGGCAAATTTTCTCGGTCAGCTTTCAAGGGGACTTTGGTGGGATTGCCAACAATGTAAAACAAGGATGGAAAAATTCATTCTTGGGTTTGAGTTCAGATAAGGGAAATAATAATAAAAGGCTAGGACCTTTCCATTTTACTCCGTTATTCCAGGTTACTGCTTCCCACTTCCTACCACATCTCAGGAAAAGGAACATTCCTAGGCTCAGGGGGTCTCCCGCATTCAAGAGGAAACAGATCAGAGAACACTTCCGCCACAAACAGGTCAGGAATATTCACACACCGCACACTCCAGCATGTTAGACCCCACTTCAGAAGCATCTGGCCAACTACTATTAACTCTTATTCTTTTCCACTTACTAAAATTGCTCTGTGGGCAGGGTACTCTGCACAGTGGGCATAGTCACCTGTGTGAGTGAACAACCACTCAGAGTGGCTGCTTCCGCCAGCTTCTTAAAGTGTGGTCCATGGGCCAGCAGAAGCAGCACCAGGTATTGCCTGGGAGCTTGTTAGAAATAGAAAATCTCAGGGGATCCCTGGGTGGCTCAGTCAGTTAAGCATCCGACTCGATATCAACTCAGGTCTTGATCTCAGGGTCTAAGTTCAAGTCTCCTGCTGGGTTCCACACTGGGGGGTGGAGCCTACTTAAAAAAAAAAAAAAAAGTAAAATCTCAGCCCTACCCCAGACCTTTTGAAACTGCATTTAACCAAATCCCCGAATGATTCTTCTGCAGATCCAAGTTTGAACCGCACTATACTACAGTTTCTTAGAGCAACTCAATGCTCAGGATTCAGAGAGCAAGATCTGCCCTATACCAATGCAGTGATTTTCACTGTTCCAAGAGCACTCTGGTGCACTATGTAAGCCTCAAACTTCCCAGGATATGTGGGCAAGAAACAATGAATCTATGTTATAGTTGAGAAGACCAAAGTCAAACAGTAGATGACTGGTGGTAGCAGAACTCAAAATTCCCAAATCTTAGATTTTTGCCCTTTCTGCGGCTTCAGCTAGTCCTAAGGAATGGCTCTTTCACATCTGAGCCATGAGAGTTTTTTTTCCCATTGGCATCATCGGTATAATGGAAAGAAGACTTCAAGTACTGTTTCTACCATTATTCACCCTCGTGACTTTGAACAAATCACTTCTTTAAAAAATAGGTTGGAAGCCAAACAAAACAAAGGACATTTACAAAATAAAGTTATTAAACTAAAAATAAAAGAGTAGGGCCATGATTTAGTAATAAGTAGCAAATACTACAAAAATATTCAAGTTTGTAATTTAATTTGTAATTCAATTTCTGAAAATGTCTCCTAAGAAAATATTCCTAAAGAAGGAAATGTTACATGTACTAAAATGATCATTACAGTATTATTTATAATAGAAAAAAACTGAAAGCAACCAAAATACTCTCTGTTCAGGACATGGCTAATTAAATTATGGAATATTTGCTCTTTTAATATGATATTTGCCAAGACTTGGCAGCAGCATGAAAAATTCTGGTATAATGTCAAGAGGAAAAGCAGGTTATAAAACTGTGGCACATTATAATTCTAGCTATGCCAAGACAGATACACTTCTAGAAAACAATGGAAAACATTTGTGAAACTTATCGTGCTTTAGCAGGATACACAGGATATAGGTGACTGTTTTCTAAACTTTCAGTAGTTACTCAGTTAAATTATCTCTCTAAAATAGAATAAGTATTATGAAGAGAAAACGAAAATAAATGTAACAATGATGAGACCTAATAGAGTTATTACAAATTATCCTTAAACCTGGCCCTGAACTCCACGGATGATAACAAGAATGAACAATGACCGAGCACTCGTCTGTGCTCGGTGCTGTGCTGAAAGCTTCATCAGTTGGCTCATTCAGTCCTCTGGGAACAGTAATATTATGATCCCCACTTTACAGATGAGGAAACTAGACCACACAGTGCCCAGCCTCTTTCCAACTCCACTGCACATACAATCTATGTACCTTGCAGTTTTCTTGGGAGAACGAAAATACTGTCTTGTTAACCTATATGGTTCTATAAAAAAGGCCACAGAGAGAGAGAAACTATACTGGGTGGGAGTGGGGGGCGGGGCTCTCCATTTTCCTGTCGAGACGGGGACAGAAACAGCTCCCTGGTTGTGGTGACCCTTACAGCCTGTCACCACACTAGACTGCCTGTCTCATAGAAGGAAGGGCATGGATTCAGGTGGCATCTTCAAACATGCCTGAGGCAGTACCATTTTCAATGCACAAACCCTGAACAACAGAAACCGTGTTACACTTTAAGGTGGGATAGTTAAAGGTGCCAGCAATATCTGTCCTAGAAATCAGGAGACATGGGCTTGGAGCTTGGTTGTGTCACTTCTCCGGCCTCGGTGGCCCCATCTGTGCAGTGGGGACACGTGGTTGGTACTGCTCTCCCAACAAGCAAGTCAGCCCCTTCCAGCTACGGCTCCGCTCTTGCCCAGTCAACTTTTCCCACATTGTTGCCAATGGCCATCTCAAAACCCAGTCTAGTCAGATCACCACACTTCTACCCTACTTCAAACCATTTGCTTCTAGTTGCCCCTAGGATAGAGCCACATCATCCCTAGCCCAGTCCACACAGTTCTGTGGGGTCCGGCCCTCCCTGTCACTCTCGACTTCGCGTTCCAAGCTGCCCTCACGCCAGCTTTCTCGCAGGTCCTCACACTGGCTCGTGCACCCTCTGCCTGGGCATTTCTCTCCTTTCTGCCCTTTCCCAGGCTGCCTCAGCTCCATCACCACTTCCTCACGGAGGCTTGCAGACCTGTCCCACAGGAAAAGCTTACCCTGTGGCACCCGCTCATCCCTTCATGTCTCTTTCCCTCATGCTAATTAATGCAGTGGTAATTTTATAATATTTGCCTGAGTCTATAATTCACGTCTCTGATGTCCCATCGTTGCCGCACTACCTGCTATAATGTAGCCTCTCTGAATGCAGAGGCTTTTCTTAGTATCCCCAGTTCTCAGCACATGGCAGGTCTTGGATAAATCTTTGTTGAATGAATATTAGTCTGACTCCCCAAGATTGCCACGGAACTGTGCAACTCGCACATGCTCAAATAAGCCCAGTAGACTTGGACTACGGAAATAATAAACATGACATTTAGAGTCCGCTTTCCCACCAAAAAAAAAAAAAAAAAGGAAAAAAGAAAAACTATTATGCCAGATCAGCTAAGAAAGTAAAGTCAATGCAAAAAAGCACTTCGTAAACTCCAGATTACAGTGTAAATATAAGGACTTGCCTCTACCCTTTTTAGAAGCAGCTACAGTATAAATATATACATAAAATATAGAATACAGGATGTAACTGTTATTGACAGACCAGAAAGCAAATTATTAAGTTAAATTCTCTGGAAGGATTTAAACAGTCAAATCACATTGAAACAGCTTTTTAACCAAGGTTTGGATAAACTATAGAGTAGGTCTGTCTGTGTCTCAATTTCCTCATCTCTATAAATGTAGAGTTTCACTAAATGATCCTTAACATCCCTTGAACACTCAGACCCTGATACTATGACAATTAACATAACAGTGAGGCTCGAGAAAACCTACACATGCGTGATGCCAAGCAAGGCAACTCTGTGGACACTTGAACTGGCCCTTTTTTTTTTTTTAAAGATTTTATTTATTTATTTGAGAGAGAGAGAATGAGAGAGAGCACATGAGAGAGGGGAGGGTCAGAGGGAGAAGCAGACTCCCTGCCGAGCAGGAAGCCCGATGCGGGGACTCGATCCAGGGACTCCAGGATCATGACCTGAGCCGAAGGCAGTCGCTTAACCAACTGAGCCACCCAGGCGCCTGAACTGGCCCTCCTTAAGTGAAACCCTGAGGAAGCCCCACTTTGCCTCTCCTGCCTTCACCCCTTCTCCATCTGGAGGGCCTCCCCTACTGCTCTCCTCTGCTTCTTTTTGCTCTCAGAATAACTGTCAGCAAGATTAATTTAAATCCACGTGCTGTCTTTCCCTAGGGGCCTTTGCCTTTGAATTTTCTCTCAGTGTGGTAAAAGTTGTTTCCTGCCCCCCAGGAGAAAGGATTTCAGGCATTAACACGCTGGTGGAAGAGGTGTAAGAGGTATTTACGGAGCAGGGACCCTGCCTGTCTGCCTGCAAAGGCAGCTTCCTTTCTCAGCCTCTGAAAGAGATCAGCCCCTCCAAGGAGGAAGCAGGGGAGGGAAGCTCAGAAAAGGGGCCAAGTCCCAACTCAAGTATTACCTGCTCAGACTTTGTTCAAATGCATTTGTGCATATATTCATGAAAGCATGTACGGCTTAAGTGTCTTGTAAAACTGATGCTCAAAAATTCAATCTGGTAATAATTAGAAATGATTTGTTATTCATTAACTAGTTTTGACATTGCAAAGTAAATCATTTCTTGGTCACTTTAAATTTAAAAATCTCTCTTGGTGTGAAATTTATTAAAAATAGTTTACATAAAGCATTTTAAGCATTTATATGGAAGGGCTCTTAAATCTCTGCACAACACACATACGGCACATTGAGTAAAATATAAAATGTAAGAAGTACATACTTGTGTAAATATAATTAAAATACTTAATTTATAATCTTGACAATGTAATTATCCACTAAACAATGAATATACTTACTACAATATAGTAAATCTAGTACATATAGTGTATATAGTTTTATCACAACATACTATCTTAATTTTTTTTAGCATTTAGGAAAATTGGAGGGAAGATTAGATAAAACAAAGAATAAGTCAGAATTAAGCACAAAATTTAACTGAAAATTTATATTTGGAATAATTCTGCTAAAAAAGACTTCACTTTCTAAAACTTTTAAATTCAAAACTTCTATTTTATGATTCTGTGTTTATGGAAACTTTCTAAATTTCTGAATGAACTGTGTATGCTAGAAATGGTATTCTAAATTTAAAGCTTGCAAATAGACACCTAAAATTACTCATATACAAAATTTTTAATGCCAGATAAATTTGTATTTCAAAAATTATGTAGCTTTTTGGTAGCACTTAAAAGCAATGCCCTTTCTGACTCCTTTATTATCAATTGATACATGTCTTCTATACAAGTGCAGCATGATTTAATTGATTTTATTATGGTTAGGCTTGTTAATTTTTTAGAGTTGATTATGCTACACAGGGGGAGATTTTATTTATGTGTTCCTTGAGATTTTATTAATGAAGCAAGAGGTTAGCTCATTAAAGTCTCTATTTTTTGGGAAAGAAGCAAATTTGTTGTTTTATATAGGTTTAATTAAACTAGGCTAGGAAAAAAACCCCACAAATCCTTAGAACTGAGAACTGTCCAAGCCATCCATGATTTTAGCCACAGAGTTGGCAAAAACCATAACTAGGTGCAGTTTCCTAATTTTGTAGCATGCGTTGTTTGGAGCCCAGTTAAATGGTTTCTAAACCCATGCTTTCGTTGGAGGATAACTATTAAGAAAGGACATAGCATACCTAATTCAGTTCACCCAAATTTGGTAACTGCAGAGTGCATTTCTTACCCCAACATTAGCGTTATGAGGCACGCAAGTTTAACTGTAGGTAGCAGACTTTCCATTCAGTGTTCTTTTCAGCATCTTATAGTAAAGGCGTGGATAAGAAGGGGGGAAATAAAGCTTTGACAGATGGTACTCAGCGTTTGACTCCTGCTGAGCTCAGCAGGACCTGTGGTTTCCAAGGTTAGGGCTGTCAAAATGGCTCTATCAAGTGAGTAACAAAGTGTAGACTGCCTGTCCGTTTCCTATACAAAACTTAGATTTCCTGTGCCATTATTGTCCGTCTTTCTGCTGATTGAATAACTTCCAAGGAGAACTGAGGGTTCTGATATAGCGTCACTATTTGAGAAACTACCTGGAAAAGGAATCCTCAAGGGCTGAAAGAGGTAGGCCGAGATCTGATCTCTTTCACTTCAGTTTCTCTCTAAGGCTTCTTGACTTGAAAAGGATTGGAAAGCCACAAAAGGTTCGCTTTTGGTTAAAAGCTAAATGTGAACCTTTGAAAATGCACTTAATGTCTCGCTCTCTCAAAAGGGAAGAAGGTTTCTATTACAAATCCTTGCAGTAGCAGGTACTTATTCAATAGAAATATTGAGACTGAAAAGGAAAATGTTTCTATCATAAAATAGTGATATGTTTAGATGTGTTTGTCAAAGTCTGTTTCTCACCTTTCACAGCTGTTAATATTAAAACCAACCCCTTTTTTCTCCCACCTATGTCTAGAGCCTTCAGATGGTCGGAATAAGTAGTGCATGCTAAAAGAAGGAACCATGTCCTCAAACTGGCCTTTTGTCTGATGCTGTTACAGCTGTTTTTCTTGGTAAGTCTTATGTTTTTCTTCATGTGTATTTTGTGATTTCCAGATTGTTACTGACCTCTTTGGATTCCAATAAAGGGCCAGTTAGTAGATTCATAAACCCAGGTTTTTTATTAAGATGATGCTGAAATTAAGATTGTGGTAGTGTGCCTGAATAAGCTAATAATTATAAGTCAGTGTACGACTTATAACATTTAAAGTGAAACTTCCCATTGTTATTCCGTAAGAACAAAGTAAAATTAAAATATGGCATTTCAAAAGTGACATAGTTGGACACGCTTTGGTGATGTCCTGTTACTAAGCATTTTCATTGCTCTTTTTGACGAGCTGTAAAAGTACCTATCTTGTCGCTTTTTTGAGCTGGCTTAAGCAGACCCATCTACTTGTGTGGTGACTTACTGGCATGTCTGAAAGAAGACGGTCTTGCTACAATGTAGTTGAAGAATTTTCCTCTGCAAATATTTAGTTTATGTAAGTCCCATGATCATAATGGAAACGTTATTTGGAAGGATGGCTGTTATTATTTCCAGTATATTCAGTTACTTCGAGTATTTTTTTTTTAAGTTTTAGCTTTTCTTTTTTTTAACTCCAACCAGAAGTCTCTTATCTGAGACACTATATAGATGTTCAGTAAATGTTACTGAATTGAAATTAAAAGGGTATTAAAATTGAATAAAATTCATGAATTGAAATAAAGGGGATACAACTTTTACATCAGATTATGACAAGAAATTGTCAAATGCCAATTTAGCATCAACTCATTTCCGATTGTGCTTGCTTTTTATCCTGGAACTGTATGAGGCTTTTCATCATCTCTGTCGACAATGATAATTAAACAGGAATTTTGAAAAGAAATCCTAAACCCAGATGGAATTTTCTTTTTTTTCTCTCGCTCTCTCTTTGCTTTGTTCAATAAGGTGATCTCTAAGCTTCTTTCTAACAGCCTATACCACGCCCCCAATTCGTTTTTATTATGGTAAACTTGCTCAATCAAGTTTGCTTTTCATGTGTCTGCATTTTTTGAAAAGTCCCTGGGGTTTCTTCATATGTCTGTGGGGGGACAGTGTGCTACTGTAATTTCATCTGAGTCCACAAACTATAAGGCCCTGGAAATTAGGTCCATCCCTGGCAAGAAGACAACAATCCTAGAGGAAGAAAACAGAACTAAAACAGATACGACCTGCTGTCACACACTCAACCCCCAAAACCTCCGTTCGGATCCACAGCATTGGCCCAGAGGAACCAAGAAGTCAGAATGTCTGGGGTTGACTAGTGTAACTAGTAGGCTCTAATTGCACTCGACCCTTCAGTTGTGTTTTAGAAATTTTAAACTGCAGTAAGATACCCATAAAATTTACCTTCTGAACCATTTTTAAATCTACAGTTCAGTAGTGTTAAGTACACTCTCATTGTGGTGCAATAAATCTCCAGAACTCTTTTCATCTTGCAGAACTGAAATTGTACTCATTAAACAACTTCCCATTATGCCCTCCTCCCCAGCCTCTGCCAACCACCATCTAGCTATCTATCTGCCAACCACCACTCTAGCTCTTTGCATTTGACTACTCTAGCTACCTCATGTATGGGGAATCATACAGTATTTGCCTTCTTGTGACTGGCTTTTTTCACACAAGGTGCATCCATGTTACAGCACGTGTCAAAGTTTCCTTCTTTTTTAAGGCTGAAGAGTATTCCAGTATATGTATATATTACATTTGATTTATCCATTCATCCACACATGGACACTTGGGTTGCTTCTGCCTTTACTATTGTAAATAATGTTGCTATGAACATGGGGGTACAATCTCAGTTGTTTTAGAAAGTGATTACTGCATGCTACAGAGTAAATGAAGACCACAGTACATGCTGGATAAAGAATGGCAGAAAAATATAGTAATAACAATAACCAATATTTATCAAGTGCTTACTGTATGCTGGCACAGTGCCATGCCTCTCACTGGTATTAATTCTATGAGCCATGCACTATTATTAGCCTCATTTCATAGAAGTGAAAACTGAAGCACAGGGAGGTTGGTTAACTAGTCCAAAGTCACTCAGCTAGTAAGTCATTGGGAAATGGTAGGGGAAGAGTATGTGCACTGGGAGGAGGGAAGAAATCACAGAAGTCCTATTTGTGGAGCCACAGCTAAGTAGTAAAGAACTCTCTGACCACTGCATAGGGTGTGGTTTGGCCAAAAGAGCACTCAGATATGATCCAGAAAAACCACTTGTGTCACCACCTCATTGCAGGACCCTCAGCAAGGCAGGTACCCTCCTTGGGCTCAGTGCTGGGGAAGGGGAGGTTGAATTGGGTGTAATCATTTCCGACAATCCCTCGTTCCAAATGAGATTTACCACGTAGTACTTCAGGACTTGGAGCATTGTTTGAGAGATGAGGATGTAATTTAAAATGTTTAAATGTATGCTTCAGTCTTCCAGTATTGATCATCAATAGTTTGCTGATTCTCATTCCACTAGGCTCAAATCATTCCTTATATCCCTTGAACGAAACGAAGACGACAATGACACGATACCAATAGGACTGTGAGGGGAAATGAGGTCTATCATTCAGGTGTGCCTGTCCCAACAAAATCAAAGCAGAGAATTGGGAACAGTGCTAATTTCATACATATATTTACATGATTAGGGTCCTATAAGCCCCGAAAACCTGCCACTGGAGGGAATGAGAAGGGTAAGTCTGAATGAATCTACATTTTCCTCCACAGTCAAAATTTATCACTTTATTTTATCTCTAGAAACAAATACTCTAGAAACAAATGTAAATGCCCTCATCATCATAAATAGTTTATCAGCTCTTTTGGTTCTATGGTTATGAGTTTAGGTTGTAGATCTTTGTGTTCATTTTCAGAGCATAACCCTAACTCTTGCTTGTAGTGATTAAACTGGACCCAAGGAAACAAAGATATTTTTTAAATACTTAAAAAAAAAAAGCCCTTTAAACATTCTAAGGTCCTGGTGGAGAGCATCTGAATGCCACTGATGTAATTTATAAATAGGTGCAGGTTTGAAAACCCATGAAGAACATTTCCAAGAAAAGGCTTTGCAAATTAGGCTCAAGAAAGAGACTTGAGTTGCAGTATTGTTTGGATTCTTCGCAAATCAAATGACAAATGCTTATTTGACCAAAGTCCAGGTATTTCAAATAGAGTTCAGACAAGCAATCAATGAGGGCTGCATTTTTTTTTCAGGGGTATCTATTTAATATTAACTTAAAAGAATGTTTTTATTTACTTTCAGCCAGCATTTACAGGGTTTATGACTTTATTTTAAACCAAATAACTACAGTGGGAACACCCTCCATATTCCAATCATGAATTTGCCATTTGACAGATAGTAACTATGTTGACCTTCAGCCAAGCTACCAATTCTGTGATACATAGCACATCTTTCATCTGTGGTTTCAGAAGATGCGAATTCTAGAAACCAGACAGAAGAGGGAGCTATCCATCTGGAAATTAACTGATTCTTTCAAAAATATGTCAAATAAATATAGAAGGAAATTCTAACATGACCAAGTCTTACCTTATTTGGTCTTGTATTTTATAGCAACACTACAAATTTTCTGGTGCATTAAAAACAAAAAAGAAAACTCCCAGTAAAGGCAAAAACATTGAGCTAAATTAATGAAGAGGCAAAATATATGAACTAACATTAGAAGCCCAGCTAAAAATACACTCAGATTTTATGATCGGATTTCCCACTCTATAGCAAAATGCAGAACCAGAACACACCCCAAAAAGGCCAAAATAATATACTGCTGCCATACAGATCACTAATACTGTCTTTCTATAGATCCTGATCATAAAAGGGAACTCTGACTTTAAAATTGGTAACATCTGGAAATAATGGCAAAATAGAAAAACTGTTGGGCTGCATCTGTCTTGAAAATGCTATGTAATAAGATTTACTTAATATATTTGAAAGAGAAAAAAATGTTTTGTTCCCCAATTTGTTGCAACATCTGAAAGTTCATGAGGTTATGACCCCTCTTTAAGAAAGCATCTCCCACCACCTGCAAATACCCCAGGAAAAGCAGTTGGAAACAATAAAACACGTGCTAGTTAACGGTTACCAGGGAAACGGTTCTGGTTCACCAATCTGAGCGCCTGCGCTTCCCAGTGGCTTTGTCCGAGGGAGACATGCGCCAGCTGTTAGGGAATAACCATTGTTATAGATCATCAGGAAATCACAGTCAGCCTGCAACCCAGCCCCACTGGAAGTTTATTTCTCATATTTGTTCATCACCAGGGCAATCCTCCACCTTTAAAACATCCCTTAGGCTGGGTTAACTAAATAATACCCTGCACCAGCAGGAACGTTTAGCGGGGACAAATTGCAAAAGATTTTTTTGCGCAGCAAATAGATTTCTGACTTCGATTCCAACTGTGTCACCTTCCTGCCCCCTTCACTTTCATGGCAATTACAGGCCAGCTACCTGAAGTCAGTGCCCCTTTGGGTGCCGTCCTTCCTTGCCTTGGTAGGACACTCACGCACAAATGCAACCCTCTCCTCCTAGACCTTTCAGAGATCACTGGCTTATTCCATGCCAGAGAGAGCCTTATGAATGGTAAATGAAGGACTCTGCAAGGCAGTTTAGGGCTGCCACCAGATGAGGGTCTGAGAGGACAAAACAATGGGTCCCTGCCTCACCAAACACACACTCCAAACAGAACAGCCTCCACTTTTACCAATTTTATATTTTATGTTGTTATAAATTTATAAATTCATAGATTTTCTCTGAAACAAGAGCATATTGCTTTTTTAATGTTTAAAAGCCAGTGAACTCCAAACCCAATTATCAGATTCAACTTGAAAAATAGATTTCTAAACTTCCATGTTCTCATTTGGCATGCACAGAGCTTAGAAGTCACTGCTCCATCCTAACAATAAAAAGCTGAATAAACTTTAAAAAATTAACAATTCTTCTTAGATTCATCAGAGAAGTGAATTCGTAGCACAAACCAATGCCCCCCAAATTGGAAAGGCAGGTGAATACAGAAAAATCACAACTTACTAGAGCAGAAACCTCCACGGGAACCAGTACCAAGGTAGGAAAACCTGAACTGCTATTGAGGAATCATTGGAGGCTCAGTGTGGATGAGTCTGAGAATTAAAACCTCCAGTAGGACTTAGTCATAGAGGGACCCCCAAACTTTTCTGAAGTTTACCTCCAGTTGCTCGCCCAGGTCCTTACATGGTTTATATCGGACAAAAACCTTGTGCTTCCAATAGGGGTAGAGGAAAAGGAACCATTTTAAAATACGCCAGAGCATTCTGTTCTTTAAGGCCTGCCCTCAGGTGAAACTCTTTTACCAGAGCCTAACCTCTACTGCGGTTTTATCAGACCTGAGATAAGCCCAACTCTAGCTCCTTCTAGCCATCCTATTCCACCTAAGGTGGGGGAATAAGGGTACTGAGAAGCACTGTTGAAGTTCACAGCCCAGGAACACAGGCTCACCAAAAACTGAGACCTAATCATACGACTGTAGAATGCTTCTCCTCCCCTAACACCTTACCACCATATTATTAAAAGCCTATTTACCACAGTTCCTTTTACCCAATACATCATGCCTACCTTTCACCAAAAATATGGCAAGGCATACTAGAAGGCAAAACACAAGTTGACAACACTAAACAAACATAACAACCACCAGAGTCAGAAATGGCAAGAATGTTGGAATTATCAGATCAGGAATTTTCTTAAAACTGTGATAAGGATTTACAGGAAAAAGTAGACAACATGCAAGAATACATTGTTATTGTAAGCAGAAAGATGAAAGTTTTAATAAAGAATCTAGAAGACACGTTAGAGTTCAAAAAACACTAACAGAAATGAATTTCTTTGATAAGTTAGTTGGTAGAGTGGACACAATAGAGGAAAGAATCTCTGAGTTTGAGGATATTACAACAGAAACTTTCAAAATGGAAAAGCAGAGAGAAAAACTAAAAAAAAAAAGTACAAACATCCAGTTATAAATAAGTCACAGGAATAAAAAGTAATATAGTCAATAATATTTTAATAACATTGTACACTTAACCATGGCAAGCATTGCATAATGTAGCCACACTTACCATGGCAAGCATTGCATAAGGTATAGAATTGTCAAATCACTGTGTTGTACACCTGAAACTAGTATAACATTGTACATCAACTACAACAATAAAAATTTTTCTTAACAGAATATCTAAGAACTGTGGGGTAATTACAAAAAGTTTAACATGTGTAATGGAAAAATCAAATATAGAAGAATGATGGGAACACAAGCAATATTTGAGGCAATAATGATGGAGAATTTCCCTGAATTCATGTCAGACATCAAGCCACAGATCCAGGAAGCTTAGAGAACACCAAGCAGGATAAATGCCAAAACAAAACAAAGCAAAAACAAACAAAAAAACACCTACACCTAGGCATATCATATTCAAAATTCAGAAAATCAATGATAAGAAATCTCAAAAAAGCTCAGAAGAAAAAAATCACCTATAAAGAAGCAAGACAATAATTGCGTTAGTTTTATCCTCAGAAATAATGTAAGCAGGAAAAGAGTGGAATGAAATTTGTTTAAAGTACTAAAAAAAAAAAACAAAAACCAACCAACCTAGAATTCTGTAATTTGTGAAATTATCTTTCAAAAGTTAAAAAGAAATAAGACTTTATCAGACAAACAAAAATTGAGGAAATTTGTTGCCAGAAAATCTGCCTTACAAAAGATGTTAAAATTCTTCAGAGAGGAAATTGATATAAGCTAGAACCTTGGATCTAAATAAAGAAAAGAAGAGCATTAGAAAATGGGTAAGTGAAGGTAAAATAAAAACTTTTGTTTTTCCATCACCGGTATCAAGGAGGGCACATACTGCAATGAGCAATGGGTGTTACACGCAAACAATGAATCATGGAACACTACCTCAAAAACTAATGAAGTACTTTATGGTGACTAACATAACATAATATAATAAATAAATGAATAAATAAAACTGACCAAAAAAAACCTTTTATTTTTCCTATTCTTAATTGATCTAACAATTCTTTGAAAAGATCAATAAGATCAGTAAGTCCCTAGCTAGGCCAGTGAAGAAAAAGAGAGAACACAAATTACTAATACAGAAATGAAAGAGGGGCCATCAGTACAAATCCTGTGAACATTAAAAGGATAAAGGAGCATTATGAACAATTCTATGCCCACAGATTTAACAACCTGGATAAAATGGACCAATTCCTTAGAAGGTGCAATCTTCCAAAACTCAGAAAAGATGAAATTGACAATCTGAATAATCTCTGTTGATTAAAGAAATTGAATCAATAATTAATAACCTTCCAAACAGAAAGCACCAGGCCAAGATAATTTTGATGGTAAATTCTACAAAACATATAAGGAAGAAATTATGCCAATTTTTTTACAATCTTCCAGAAAAATAGAATATTTTCTAATTCATTCCACGAGGCCAACATTACCCTAATACCAAAAAAGGAAAAGAAGGAAAATAAAAGTATACACAGTGGGAAGGAAGAAATAAAACTGTCTTTGTTTAAGGCAAAGACTTAAAAGAAAATAAAACAATGGACATGAAGAATCTCTCATGAACATAGGTGCAAACATCCTCATGAAAATATTAGCAAATCAAATAAACAATGTTTAAAAATAATTATATACTATGACCAAATGGGATTTATCACAGGAATGCAAGTCTGGTTCAACATCCAAAAAATCAATAAATGTCATCCTTTCTGTCAACAGACTAAAGAAAAAAAATCACATGGTCATATTAATTGGTGCAGAAAAGCATTTGACAAAATCTCACACCTATTCATGATAAAAAGAACTCTCAGCAAACTAGGAATAGAGGCACTCCCTCAACTTTATTTTAAAAATCTACAAAAAATCTACAACAAATATCATACTTAATGGAGAACAATTTGAAGCTTTCCTGCTAAGATGAGAAACACAGTAAGGATATCCCCTCTTACCACTCTTTTTAACATTGCATTAGAAGTCCTAGCTAATGTCCACAATAGCCAAACTATGGAAAGAACCTTGATGTCCATCAACAGATGAATTGATAAAGATGATGTGGTATATATATATACAATGGAATATTATGCAGCCATCAAAAAAATGAAATCTTGCCATTTGCAAGGACATGGATGGAACTAGAGGGTATTATGCTAAGCGAAATAAGTCAATCAGAGAAAGACAAGTACCATATGATCTCACTGATACGAGGAATTTGAGAAACAAGACAGAGAATCATAGGGGAAGGGAGGGAAAAATGAAACAAGCCGAAACCAGAGAGGGAGACCAACCATAAGAGACTCCTTAATCTCAGGAAACAAACTGAGGGTTGCTGGAGTGGAGGGGGATGGGGGGGATGGGGTAGCTGGGTGATGGACATTGGGAAGGGTATGCACTATGGTGAGTGCTGTAAATTGTGTAAGACTGATGAATCACAGACCTGTACCCCTGAAACAAATAATACATTATATGTTAATAAAAAAAAAAGAAGTCCTAGCTAATGCAATAAGACAAAAAAAAAAAAAAAAGAAAAGAAAAGTATACACAGTGGGAAGGAAGACATAAAACTCTCTTTGTTTGCATAGGACATGATTATCAATACAGAAAACCCAGAAGAGTTGACAAAATAACTCCTAGAGCTAGTTAGTAAGTAGAGCAAGGTTGAAGGATATAAGATTAATATGCAAAAGTCAATGGCTTTCCTACATACCAGCAATGAGCAAGTGGAATTTGAAATTAAAAACACATTGATATTTACATTAGCACCTCAAAAAAGTGAAATATTTAGTATAAATCAGTGCAAAAGATGTACACGATCTGTGTGAGGAAAATTACAAAGCTCTAATGAAAGATTTCAAGAAAGAACTAAATAGATGGTGAGATATCCCATGGTAATGGATAGAAAGACTCAGTATTGTCAAGATGTTAGTTCTTCCTAACCTGCTTTATAGATTCAAAACAATCCTAATCAAAATCCCAGCAAGCTATTTTTTGGATATCAACAGATTCTAAAGTTTATAAGAGGCCAAAGACTCAGAAGAGCCAAGTCAACATTGAAGGAGAAGAACAAAGTCAGAAGACTGACCCTACCCAACTTAAAGACTTAATATAACGCTTAACAAAATAGTGTGGTATTGGTGAAAGAATAGACAAATTGAAAAATGGAACAAAATAGTCCAGAAGTACACCCACATAAATATAGTCAACTGATATTTGAAAAAGAAGCAAAGGCAATACAGTGGAGCAAAGATATCTTTTCCAATAATGGTGCTGGAACAACCAGACCTCCACAATCAAAAACAACAACAACAAAAACACAGACCTTATACCCTTCACAAAAATTAACTCAAAATGGATCCCACACCTAAATGTAAAATGTTCAACTGTCAAAGTCTTAGAAGGTAAGAAGGGGAAGGTAACATAGGGGAAAACCTAAGTGACCTTAGGTATGGCAATGACTTTTGAGATACAAGACCAAAGGCACAATCCATGAAAGAAATAACTGATAAATTGCACTTCATTAAAATTAAAAACTTCCATTCTGCAAAAGACAATGTCAAGAGAATGAGCAGACAAGCCACAGACTAGGAAAAAATATTTGCAGAAGACACATCTAATAAAGGACCAATATCCAAACTATACAAGGAATTCTTAAAACTCAAAAGGAATAAAACAACTCAACTAAAAAATGGATAAAGGACCTAAAAAGACACCTCACCAAAGATGAGCATCAGGAACTCTTCATTCATTGCTGGTAGGAATGCAAAATCGTACATCCACTTTGGAAGACAGTTTGGCAGTTCCTTGGAAAACTAAATATACTCCTACCATATAATCCAGCAATCATGCTCCTTAATATTTACCAAAATAAATAGAAAACTTCTGTTCACATAAAAATATGCACATGGATATTTATAACAGCTTTATTCATAACTGCAAAAACTTTGAAGCAACCACAAAGTACTTCAGTAGGTGAATGGATAAACTTGGGATATCCAGACAGTGGGATATTATTCAGTGACAGAAGTGAGCTCTCAAGCCATGAGAAGACATGGAGGAAAGGTAAATGCATATTACTAAGTGACAGAAGCCAATCTGAAAAGGCTACATACTGTATGATTCCAACCATATGACTTTCTGGAACAGGCAAAACTGGAGACAGTAAAAAGATCAGGGATTAGAAGGAGAGATTGATGAATAGGCAGAGCACAGAGAATTTTTAGGGCACTGCAACTATTCTGTATGATGCTACATTGGCAGATACACGTCATCATGTATTTGTCAAAAGCCAGAGAACACTAAGAATGACCCTAATTTAAACTATGGATTTTGAGTGATAATGATGTGTCAAAGCAGGTTTACTGATTGCAGTGAATGTATGTATCACTATGGTGCATGATGTCCATAATGAGGAAGTCTGTGGGTGTGTAAGAATAGGGAGCATATGAGAACTCTCTGAACTTTTCATTCAGTTTTCTGTGAACATGAGAGTTCTCTAAAAAATAAAGTTTTTTTTTAATAGAGACTTCTCAAATTCACATCTGGGAAGTTCATGTTCAGGAGGTCTTGGTTGGGGCATAGGAATCTGTCTATTCCATAAATCCCAAGATGATACTGATGTGCAGTCAAAGTTGAGAACTACTTGGTAGACCTTGGTCTCTTGGTCTTTCAAAATGTAACTGTACTGCTTGATTTTTTTCAGACCTTTAATCTCTGGTAGGTGTGGTATTCTAAGTTCATCTGTAATATGTTGATGTCAGATAATGCTTATATGTCATATATTTGCATTTATAAAGGCATCTCTCTGTGTAAGTGTTTAAACTAATGGGAGCCCTATGTTATAGGCTGGCTGCCTCTAAAGCTCCTAGTTATGTGGTTAAAATGATGATGCTTTTCCAAAGATCTGTTCCATCCATGCCTTCTCATGGAGCAAAGAAACAAACAAGATGTCAACAATCAGGGACATGGCAACTATGATTCCATCATTCACAAGTTCAACTTTCCTTCAAAAGAACAAGTGATACTGTTAACCAGGCCCTGCAAACACATATAAAACAAAAAAACAAACAAAAAGGCATAAGAAACCTTATCCTCCTTCCATAATCAAGTATACTAGTCCCACCCTTTGGAGCTTAGATGAACAGAATGAGGATCATGGAGTTCCTAACACTAGCCCTTTCTTTCTACATAACCCAGAATGATGTAGCTCTCTATTTTAAAAAGCAGTAAAATGGAAGGAAATGTCCTCCTTTGAAACCAGATGTTTTCTATCTTTCTAAGCTCCAATTACTTCAACACATTATTTAGCTCCACTCACATCAGATCAGGGCCACCTGTTATATCCTCTACACACATGAGAGATTTAAGGTTAAGTTTGTATTTATGGCTTATCTAGAAAAGTCAGAATGCAATTGATAGGATGCTTTTAAAGTCATCCTGAGGTCAAAGGATATGTATATGGCAGATTAACAGATAATCAAGACACTGTGTTGTGCAGTGTAAACAAAATCAAACCTAATTTTGTGATTCGTTACATAAATTTGGATATAATCCAGGACTAAAAACTCATCATCTAAAATAAAACTACATGCCAGAAAGGCATAATGTAACATTGGTAGACTATAAGGCAAAAAGTTTTAAAGCTCCATTATCATTTGTTTTATTATAGGAATATTCTTTGTTACCCAAGATAGATTTTTGATATTTAAATGTTGTTTTTGTCTTTTATAAAGTTAAATATGTTTACTCTGATATCAATAAAATGTGACTTGATGTATATATCTATTGCCTTTTTAATGGTAAATAAGCATTTGCAAAAAAAAAACCCACAACCTATGTAAGATTAATGTCCATTCAGTAAATAAATGTTTACCAAGTACCTGTCATGTGTCAGGAACTGTTCTCTATGCTGGGATACAGCAGGGAACAAAATACACAAAAGTCCCTGTTGTGATTAAATGTTGAAATAAATTTACAGCTAACACTGGGAAAAAAGTATGTTCTGACAAATGAACAACAACAACAAAAAAAACCCAACATTATAAACTTAATGATATTACAATATTCACAGATTATTGAGCTTCTGAAGTAAATATTGCTTTTTATGTTTTATTCCAGCACTTTAAAAATCAGCAGCAGGTAAATGTCATTTATAAGACAGCTGTTCTAAGTAGAAGAGAGATGGGGAAAACAAGTGAGAAGCACACCTCCTCACTCCACTCATCTCTCTTGTGATTAGTTAGGTATGTGTGTAAATTAAGAGACCTGAGAAACCCAATTGTGTAGTCTAAACTTTAGATAAAATTACTTGAAATTCGAGGATATTTACTTGGATTGACCATAAAGATTTCAGTGTGGCAAAAACACTGTTGCAAATGAGATTGGTTGTGGTTTGAGGAGGGTTCACTTTTCCCATTTTCCTTCATTCTCCATGGAACTGTGTGCCAGAATCAGAGAGTATCCATTCTTGTTTACTCTCTTATCTGAACCCCAACCATAACTCTGTTTTCCCATTCAGTTTTAATCTTGGATAAATTAGGTTTAAAATCTAGCCCTCCTGGAAAGATCACTGTAGAAAGAAGACAGCTTTTTTCCATCTTAAGTACAACTTCAAAAGTGACAGACTGGAAAATCTCTGCAGGCAAATGTGATGTCACTAAAGAAATCACACATTTACCCGTAGAGATTCTACAGTCTGACATCTTTAAGCATCGAACCATTCATCAACTATGCTTTTCCAGATGCAGTCCTTTGACTTGAAATAAATCTGGACTGGCCACATAACCAAACTGTAGATAACTTACTGAACTTCCACTTCTTCTAAACTAGGGGACATACATGTCTCATGATGGTTGAATCCCATCGAATTAATTTGTAAGAAGGTTACATGGCTTAAAGCTGTTAAGAGCAAGATGTGACCCGCCCCCTCAGACTCGCAGCATCAGCATCACCTGGGAGCTTATTAGAAATGTACATTCTCATGCCCAGCCCAGGCCTCCTGAGTCAGAAACTTTGAGAATGAGCCCCAGTCATAGGTGTTTTAACAAGCCTTCCAGGTGATTCTGATTCACGTTCAAGTTTGAGAACCACTAGCTCACAGAAAACAAAAGATTATTGCTGAAAGACTGAACTCAGAGATCTTCTGATATTATGTAACATGAAAAAATCGGACAAAAAAATAGTATTCACAAAAATATTATTGTCTAGGATACATTTCTTTTCTAAAGTGATTATCTTAATAACAAGTGTAAGTATTAATGGAATGGAACATCTTCCTTTAACTCTTACTTTGCCAATGGAATTGCAGAGCTCTGCAATTTTCCTTAGAAATAAAGAGTTAAGAAATCTTATTTAGGAGGAGAAAACGTTTTCATGTTTGGGAGGATTAAAAGGGTACTGACATCATTCAAGTCATGAGCCATAATTCTTATTAGATTTTATTGCTACATTCTTCACACAGCTTTGGAAAGTTATTCCTAAGAGCACAAAATATGCACTTAGACTGCACACAGAGAAGGAAAATGCTCTCACAATGAAATTATTTTAGCCTGACCCAATAATATCTGAAAGACTCTAAGACTTGTTCTCTATGTACTATATCTTTTCAAAATAAGAGATGAGTTTATATGAATTTGTCTTTTTCAATATCTTTGATAATTTCCCCTCTTAACACTTAAGTTTGGCTATAAAAGATCTAATTTCTGCATACTAAAAAAAATTATTTTCCTTTCCTCTCTGATATTATAAAAATTGCATGGCTGAACGGTAAAAAAAAATACAAATTAAAAATTATAATCGAACTTGGCCTTTAATGACAATGGATAAAATACACAAATTAGCTCTTTTTTTTTATTCTTATGTTAATCCCCATACATTACATCATTAGTTTTAGATGAAGTGTTCCATGATTCATTGTTTGCACATAACACCCAGTGCTTCATGCAGAATGTGCCCTCCTCAATACCCACCACCAGGCTAACCCATCCTCCCACCCCCCTCCCCTCTAGAACCCTGTTTGTTTTTCAGAGTCCATCGTCTCTCATGGTTCGTCTATCCCTCCGATTTCCCCCACTTCATTCTTCCCCTCCCGCTACCTTCTTCTTCTTTTTTTTTTTCTTAACATAGATTGCATTACACAAATTAGCTCTTATGTATCAGAATATAGTGTCTGAAATGTTGGTGTGCCTGTTAATCTGTAACTTCTGGTAGTGTGTTAAAAATTCATCTTCAGTTTCATTCATAATGAATTCACTTTTATTATTTCTGGACCACACCAATTTCCCATGATGTGATGGAAAAAATTGTAACATTCAAAAATTGAATTACATCACACACAATACGACAACTTACTCAGATTATAATAATAAGGTTTGGCTTATTCATTGACAGGTGAGGGCCCAGCTATGTCCAGAATCTGGAAAGACCGTGCTGGAAAACAGTAAGATGTTTCAGACTTCAAACACCCTCAAAAAAGTACATTTACTTAGATGAGGATGAAAAGGCTCTCTAAATACCAGGTTTCTTTGCTCTTATTAGAATTAAATCAATTCAGTATTGATGGAATTGCTGAACAGGTACTCCAACTGGCAGTCTTAAATGTCTTTGATAATAAAAAAAGAAAAATTATTAACCAATATAAGCAATTTGATAGACAAAATCTTTCAAAACATGGGGTTCATTGGAGGAAACAATAAAAAGCAATGCTAGGAATTTAGCATCCTCCTAGGCAGTAAGAGAGCTAGAACTATCTGATAGCAACAACATGAAACACCCTATACACATTTAGTCCTCACGCAAACTTGAAAAAGAAGGCATTATTAACAGTCCTATTTTGTGAGCAAAGAAACTGAAGTTAAGAAAGACATAAATGGAAAGAAAAGAACCTGCACAAATATACATCTGAGACAAAATAGTATGGAGAACAAACGGAACTATAGGTCAGCAGACCTGGGTTTGGAATATTTGACTCCCTTATCTGTGCCTCACTGCATCTAAATTTCCTCATCTTTAAAACAATGTATCCTCTTTTCCTGTTTATTTCCCATGGCTGGGGAAACACTTGCCAATGATAAAGAACTGAAAAGATAAGGGACATTGTTATCATGCTTGGGGTGAACTGGGCAAGCTTTGGGAATGGCCTGGTCCCTTGCTATTTCCCCCTACCATAAACTACTTCCGGAACTGTGGAAATTGAAAAAGAAAGGATATTGCTAGAAATATTAATTTGCCCCCATCATCAGCCTCCCCCAAAACTCTGACCTTCTGTCTTTGATCACTTTTCCTCCCAGGCCCAGCCATGTTCCTTTGTCCCACTCCGGTGATCCCAAGGCCATTCATCTTTAAGGCAAGCAAACAGCCTCTCTTGAAGGGCTGAGCCAGACAAGTTCATGTGGTCTTTCTTCTTTTGACAGGGGAGCAAATTTCCTCCCAATTTGCTTTCAAGGGATGTCAGGATTTTCAATAAATGTATATAGTGCCCAAAGGTCTATGCAGAAGCAGAGCTTGGCTACGATGTACCACCCCATCAGCAACCTGAAATTCCTAACAGATCTAAACCTGACAGACACTTTACAAGCTCTGTCATTCATAGAATCATAGTATTTTAGATCCAGAAAGGAAAATAGTGACTACTCATTCTAACTCTATTATTTATTGAGCACTGATTGTATGCTGGGCATTTCACATGCACTGTCCCATTTAATCTTTATAACAACCTCATATGAAATCAGATTATTTTGCAGATGAGCAAACTGAAGGTCCTAGAGGTTTAATAATGGCCTGGAACCACATCTGTTTGACTCCAAAGCCCATCATCCTTAACTGCCCAGTTTTAAGGCCCAGAGGTTCAGTGGCCCCAGGTCACACAACTGGTTAGTGATAAGCCTGAAACTAGACTTCAGTTTTCTTTGTACCATGTGACACTTGTTACTACCTGAACAGTCTATCTTCTTAGAAAAGTGTCCTAAAGAATTATTCAATCTGTCATATAAGCCTAGTGGCTGACTCGAAATCAAAGCTGCTAACTTATAGTCTGCCGGCTAGAGTGGGCACCAAGAAAGAAAGTTTCATGTGAATTGTGCATCTATTTATACTTTAACCCCAATGGGTAAGTGCTAAATTCATGCCTTTCCAATCCTGAGGACATGACATATCATCAAATTCACTCATCATTATGAAACAGATGCCTTTCCTAATTTCTGCTGACAACCTAAAAAGCAAGACAAAACCAATCATTAAATACAGATGGTCCCTGATTTACAGTGGTTCAACTTAACGATTTTTCAACTTTAGGGTGGTGTAAAATTGATATACATTCAGTAAAAAAAATACCTTGAATTTTGAATTTTGATCTTTTCCCAGGTTAAGGATACATGGTACAATACTCTCTCATATTCAGTGACATAGGATAAACGAGGATAAACAACAGAAATACTTAAAACCATTCTGTACCCACTCCACCATTCTGTTTTTCACTTCAGTACAGTATTCAATAGATTACAGGATATATTCAACACATCATTATAAAATAGGCCTTGTGTTAGATGACTTTGCCCAATTATAGGCTAATGTAAGTGTTTTGAGCACATTTAAAGTAGGCTAGGCTGAGCTACAATTTTCTGTAGTTTATGTGTATTAAATGCATTTTTTACTTACAGCATTCTCAACCTACAGTGAGTTTATTGGGATGTAACCCCATCAAAAAACAAGAAAGATCTATTGGTAGCACAGCAGGGATCATTTTGGGGTTTTTTAAGACCAGGCTTGAATTTGCACTCATAAACAGGTAAATGCTACCAATTCATTACTCATCATCAAATTTCCATGTCACTTGTCAACTCTGTCTTCTGTAAAGTTTCAACTGAAGGGCCCATTAAGGATATTACAATATGTAAAGAACAGATAACCTTTCCATTTGACAAATGCCTTTTAATTTTCTGTCTTAGTGGTCACCCACTGTGGTGGCTGCCATGGATAACGTCCTTCATACGACAAATGATTACCTACCAAAATATGAATAGCACAAAATGAAATCTGATCTAATAAAAAATGTGGAAAATTGCTATGCCAAGTTGTAACATTAATTCTTTGAAGTATAAGAAAGTACAAAGGGACCTCTCTTGAGTGGCTTTAACTTGGCTTTTGTTTTTCTCTCCTATACTTGCTCCTCACCATCTTGCCTCTTATTTTCTTTCCTTCCTGCTGTCCTCTCCCTCATCTCTGCAAAACTCAGAGCTGAGTTTTGTTGTGGGGTGGGATGGAGGTAAGAGCAAAGTCATTTCAACTGGTGTGTAAGACACATCACCACTAATTCATAGATTATTATTTTCCCTGAAGCTCCAACCCAGGGCTTCAGAAGAACTAAAAGGCATACTTCTTTGCACAGGTGATTGCTTTAAGGAAACCAGGGATCACCATGTAGTTTATGAAAAAGGTAACTTACCACCATTATCATTATTGAAAAATATTTGCTGAGCATACCATATGCTTGAAACAGTGCCAAATGCTCTATGTTTTTCAAGGCTTTAGGCAAAGATGGGGTATTCCCTTCTAGTGGGGACTCCACTCTGAAACTTAATTTTCAATGCCCCAATGGTTTGGGAGGGTACACAAAAGTATCCCTTATTTCAGGATTTAATTATACTTTATTCAGATTTTAATATTCACTCTATGGAATTTTATGGATTTTAAGTGTTTTCCCCAATTTGTTTTTAGAACAAGCTCTCTTTTCTCACTTTATATATAAAACACCCTAACTGACCCCATTTCTCTTTAAATCTATGTTAGAAGGACACACATTCATTTAAGAAACTAAACATGTGAAAACTATGAGTAGTAAATATTTATAAAGATGGTAATGTTCTCTTTCTTGACCTGGGTGGTGGTTACATGGGTGTGTTCACTCTGTGATAATTCATCAAGCTGTACACTTACGATTTATACATTTTTCTATAAGTGTTTACCTCAACAAAATAATTTAGAAATACGTATGTATGAAGAATCCTGACACCCCCTCCCCAAATACATGTAAGCCCGCAACCAGAATAACTGATTTCACATGAGAGTATTTATCTTCCCTCTCCTAGAGCCCTCATTTCTTGCCTCAGGGACTTAGCTCTTCAACTTCAATCCAAGAGATTGTGTGTAGGGCCTCTCTCTCATCAGATAGTCTCTCTTCATGCTTTTTTTTCCCTCAAGGAATTTCTTCTCTTGACTGGGCCCCTATATTCCCTAATAGGTCCCTGTATTTTCTTAATATCTCAAAAACAGTGCAAAAATTTTTCCTTCATCTTTTCCTCACAGTGGGCTCTCTGGCCACCCTTGACACAAAGCTTTAGATGTCCGTCCGCAGGTGCTGGCTCAATGGCTTTCTCAGGTTCCTTTTCAGGATGAGCTAGTAGGATTAATTACTATGCCTCCTACTCTCTTCCTCTCTCTCTCTTTTTCATTATACCTCTGAACTTGCATTTCCAGAAAATGAGTCCCATGTTTCTTTGCAACTCCATTGAAAAGTACTGCTATTGGACATTCTCCCATTTCAATTTAGTTTCTATAAGAACCTTCCTGGATTCTGTAAGAATCCTTCCTAGGATTGCTGTCAAAATCAAATGAAATAATCTACATAAAATACTTAGTTACACATACAATTAGGCACATGGTAATCACTCATTAAATAGCAGCTTTTGTTATTGTTAGTAATAGTATGATTAGCTAAGGATGTTTTTTGTTTGTTTGTTATGACAGTAGGGTCATCTCAAAACTGTTCTAATGCTGAGAGAATAACAAAGTAGCAGCTACCATTTGTTAAGTGTTCTGTATCAGGCATTCTTAGGCACCTGACACAAATAGTCTTATTTAAGCCTCTAATAATAGTACAAAATAGATTTGGGATCCCATTTTAAAATGAGAAAACTGAGTTTTATAGGGGTTACACCATTTGTCTGGGTCACTTGCCAATTAAATTGACCATGGAGATGTGTTTGCTTCTGAAATAACCACCTTCTTGCAGGATGTACATCCTGCCAGATTGTGGCATGGCATTCAACCCCTCAATAAGAAGCCACTGGGTCTCAGTTACAGAAGAAATCTCAAACCTGGCCCCCGCCTCTAAGGAGCAGACAATGGGTAAGTCAACCCTGTCACCACCTTGCCCAGCATTTTGTCTCTTGAGACCTAAAGCTTTGCAGGCTTCAAGGACCTAATCATCTTGTACTTCTTTGTGTTTATTGCCTTTAGCATCTCCCCCAAGGTCCCAAACCAAGTATCATCTTAGAAAACTGTAACAAACTTAGAGACTAAAGTTTCTTCTCTGTGGCAAGAATCTTCAGAGGTCTGGAATTTTAGGCACTCTCTCCTAAAAATTTCCAGAATAAACTTCCCTCCTTCTTTTACTGTAGGTGTACTCTACAAAAGGAAGGTTTAAGGTGATTCAGCCACTAAGACTACAACCCCGTTGAGTCATGATCAGTGCTTCATGTCACTGAAGCTAGTTCTTGCTGTCTTTGGCCTCCAGAAAGAGGACCTTCAAAATACTCTTTTTTTTTTAAGAAATGGAAGGTGGCATCCACCCAGTCTTAAGAGTTACACCCAATTATACACAGGCAGTCCTTAATGAATGTTCTAATAGCATCTAATTTATTTATTTCTCTCCAGTTACTCATGTCAATATCATTATCCAACCTGTTAAATGGCTTTCCTTGAAGAAGTTATTTATTCCTCTGCTTTGCTTCAGTTATGAAAGATACACTGTGTCCCTTAAACTAGGGCTGGCTTCTATCTAAGGCTTTCTAGAAGCTTAAACTAGAGAAGTATAAAAAGGCTTTTTTTTTATGGGAACCATTCTTTGTATCAATTATACTCTGCTCTGTCATTAATTGTGACTACCTATTCAAGAATGTCTCCACCATTCAGAATGTGGAAAACATGCCAATGGGAAGCTCAGCTCAATGGCAGTTCTGGCTTTGGCTTTGGGCTGGACACCCACTTATGCACAGTATGACTCAGACTCCCTTCTCGTAACGCCTTATCTCTAGACACCATTCTCCATGAATCCTTTTCTCTATTCGTAATCACTTCTAATCCTCATGCTCCTCTGTCTGACCTTCTCTTCCCACAAAAATCCAGAAAGTATGCACTTAATAAACAAACAAATCCATTGACAAAGATAGATGTATTCAGGGCAGCTTTACCAAAATTCAGCTTCAAACTGGTATTTAACAAAATTCCAGCCAAAATGCTCATTTGTAACTGCAGCCAACTATTTTATTGAAACCAATTCGAAGCCAAACATTTTTTGAATGCCTACAAAGCTACAAAAATAATAAATAATGTTTAGCTATCTTTCAAGCCTTGGGGGATTCAGAGTCCCAAACCCATAAAGAACAAAGAGGCAAGGTAAAAAGAAAGAAGACCTGAAAAAGGCTATTGCCTGGAGAGTGACTCTCATCCAGAAATCAGAGAGAGGAAGTTTGGGGAAACTTCAGGTGGTCCCCACAACTGCTAGGAAATGGGGATATAGAATAGAGTCACATTGAATGGGTTCTTATAAGTCCTCTCACCCATCAACACCTTTTCAGTTGGTTTTTATAGATTTTTCTCTCTTTGTTTGTAGTTCATTTCCAAAAGAGGTTTTGCAAAAGATACTCAAACGTAACAAAATTAGTACTATTCCAGCACCAATGTGAGTTTGAGGACCCAACGACCTGAGATGTTTCAGAATTCCAACTTGAAGACTAAGGGAGGACTAGATTTCTAAATAACATGTCTCAAATGATGGAGTGCTCAGATCCATAAAGAAGAGAAAACTGAATTATAAAATAGCTTATATCAACTCTGGATACCAGGGGTTCTGAGAAACCATAAACATCATGCTAACTCAGAAGCCCCTCAATATAGAAATGGAGATACCTCTTGGCCTACACCCTAGAACATCCCGGTACGTCAATAATAAATCAGTAACTTGAGCAACATACAGAAGTAGATTTGAAAACTTCTAGGAAGGAAGAAAATAACAAAGCAGATAACATAAGCATAAAAATGAGAGTGGAATTTGGGCACTTTTTCTAAAATCTAAAGGTTGGAAATTTGAAAAAAAAAAAAAGTAATTGAGTTAACCAAAGCACATCATAGTAAAAATAAAACCAGAATTTATTGAGTATCTATGTATCAGATTTTGTGCTAAGTAGACTTTTTCACAATAGCATCCCATTTAGTCATTAATAATCTCACCCACAAGTATTAAAATGCAGAAATTTGAATCTCCAAGAAATGAAATGATTCATGATTCACCTTTTAAAGCACCCAGCTAGTAAGTGTTAGTACCAAGAGTCACACCGCAGTCTACCTCACTCCAAAGCTCATGTGCTTCCCAACAACTTATGCTACGTTCCACAGTCAAACTTGCAGTAGGAGGAATAATCCTTCCAAGCTTTCAGAAGGTATCTATAACTCCCAACTTTGAGTAAATAACATGATCCTCAGAGAAATATTAAGATTGCCACTATCTGAACAGATCCAATGACCTGACAAATTTCTGTTACATCTCAGTACAAATCTATAGAGTAAGATCTAAGAATTTACAGAATTAAGATCACAAATGCATACATTGCAATACCCCCAAAGATGCCTGTAGAAATACTTTACTATGGATTTAGAGGCTCTCTTCCTATGGTAACATTCCTAATATCTTTGAATGGGATGAATGGTGTTAGAAATAGCTTATTTCTTGATACTTTGCTACTATTTTTTCCATTTATCTGGCCTATGGACCAGATAGCCACATTAGCATAGTTTTGTTACTAAAACTACTTTATATGTTTCCCTCCTTTTTCCTTTTAAGTGCCCATCACAACAACCCAGTAAGGTGGGCAAGGCAGCAAAGTATGTGTCTCTGCTTTTCCTTCAGAGCCTGCCCCACTGTGGTTGTGGGCATGACATACCCTATGTCTTAGGTTCACTGCAGCTCTTCATTTTCCTCATCAATGTACAGTATTTCCATTTATGATCTTTTCCTAATGTTTTCCAGTAGAGGGAAGAAGAACTGCATCTTTATTCTTGCTGTCTCTTTACAGTCACTTTTCAGTGTTAAGCCTTCTAGGGAGAAAGGAAAATCAAATCTAAGGTTAAGAGAAAAGGAAAAGTGAACCAGCATGCATGTTGCTTTGGGGTTGGATCTGATTTATCCTAACCCCTAGAGAAAAAAAGACATGAAAAATGATAGGCCCTTGTTTTCTGCTTAGGATAAAATCTTGTATTTCTTTTTGATCCCAAGCAATGTGACTCCAGAAAATAGACTTAGAACTATATTTTAAATGTTAAATTTCAGCGAGCAGACATTTTTACTTTTCAAAAAAGTAGCCTTTTACTTAGCAGCTCATATGAAAAGCAACATTATATTCCCTTGTTCCTTCTTAATTGTTTTGAAACTTTATATCTACCTGAATTTTTTTCCATGAAAAGCCATCTTTCTAACTTAGCAAATTACCACTATCCTAATTCTGTCAAGTCTCAGTTATTTAGGGACAAGTTATGAGCTGGAATCTATAATTCTTTGCTTCAACAAACATTTCATTTAGCTCAACAAATTTTTATCGTGTACCTTTTAAGTACCAGATGCCATACTGAGAATTGTATGACTGAGACTATAAAGATGAATAAGGGTGGTCCTTACAGGCAGTATGTAAGCAAGAAAACACCATCGTGCATAACAGGTGTCAAAATAGAGAGGGTACAAGTTGAACAGGCTCACAGAGAAAGGAGAGAAAAGAGAGAAAGCAGTGTCTGATATTGGTGTTAGATTCAATGTGTGTGTCAATCACACAAGGTGCATATTGTGCATATGTGTGTGGGGGGTGCTCAAGGAGGGAAAGAGGAAGAGGAAACCATCCTAAGTATGTACAAAGGCATAATGCAGCTCATTGGATTCTTGGAACCTCAAGCAGTTTGTCACAGCTGGAGTCCACAATGTAGGTGAAGAAATGGTTAGTATGTCACGAAAGTAGAGAGAAAGGCAGGGCAAATTTGTGCCAAAGTGCAAATCCCAGCCCCAAACCAGACCTACAGAATCAAAATCTGGACATAGATCCTGGGGATCTGTGTTTGTAACAAGGGCCTCTGATGCTTCTTATGCTCCCTGAAGCTGAGAATCCCTGCAGCAGATGATGGAGCACCTCTGCAGTCTCTCCCTCCCTCCCTTCTTGATCATTATCCCTATGATTGATCAGCCCCACTCAATGAATTGAAAGGGCTGAGGTTCATGGCCCAATCTGATTTAGCTGAATAAAGCAGCATGGGCAAAGGGAAGGACACAGAAACTACCATCTAAAAAAGGTGAAGACCTGGATCCCCACTGTCACACCTGCCCCTTTGGTGAGTATATGGTCATTACTTTTTTCACTTACATAATCGCTGGGGATTTTTGGTTTTTTTGTTGTTGTTTTGGGGGTTTTTGTTTTGTTTTGTTGTCTTTTTACCTGAGGAAGTATTTTAGGGTGTTGGCTTTGGTATTCCCAAATATTTTAGAAATCTTGCTTATAAATGGGTTTTTGAGTGATTGGTTTTACATCCACCTATACTCTTGTGTTTCTTATTATGTAAGGATTAAATAGAACAAATCCTTTCTAAATGCAAAGATAAGGGCATTACATGCAATGCTGTACATACCAGAAATGTGTGAAAATAAGGTTTCTATTCCCCAAGAAAAGTAGCTTGATAATGTCTCATCAAGAAAAAAGCAGGGAGACACAAGTCTGCAGCTGATGGGCTCAGTGAACAGCACCATGCTTTTACCCAAGGCACCCATGTGCCTCTGCTCACATGATTCTCTTCTTATTGCAGGTCTACCTGGATAGCTGTGAGTTGGCTTAATCTCAGCTGGCAACTGTGAGATGTTCATACAATCCCCCACAGTGGTCTCTGGGATTATGCTAAACAGAGCAATTTCCTTGCCCTCATGGATCAAAAGACTTGTAGGCAACCAAAATTATAGTACCAAATTTCTATTTCGTGACAAAGAAAAAGCAAAGCCGCTATGGTTACCATTTCACATTCAACATCTTTTAATCTTACTAAAGTCTTTTCTGAAGTCCTGCTATACTGAAAAGGCAACAAGCCTTGGGAATTAATTTGCCTTTATTGGATTCACATTCCATTTATAGCACTCCTTCAAGGCTATACAGGTTCAGGTGTTAGAAGCTGAACCTAAAATGTTTTCCTTCTGAAAGCTCCTCCCACTTTTTTGTGGGTGCTACTCTGTCACATTCCAAGCAATCCAAGAGAGGATGATCTGCCAGGCCCTACTCAAACTTCAGCTGCCCAGATTATCACATAGAATGGCTCTTCCTCATTCCTTCTGTGAACATTTCACATTCAACCATCCTAATTGATACTGAACTTTAGAATCAACTGTGGCTCTGGCCTCGAAGATTTTTTTGAGCTATACCTAACTCCAATTCTTGGTGACTCCTGGAAACAGGGGTAGAAGACCATATTCTGGAAAAAGACTGCGAACAAATATAATTCCTCAGGATAAAAAAAAAATGAAGGCCATTTCTCTTTCTCATTCACCCAGTAGCACAAAACAAACTAGAATACAGAGCAAATTTATAATTAATGTAAGATTAACTTTAACAGCAGAAATTATTAAAGATGCTATTTCAAAGGTCTTGGCTGATGCATAGAACTATTCCTTGGTTATCTTCAGTAAGAAGTCTGTTACGTCTATCTCACCAAATTATACTTCTGCTATTGTGAAGTGTCAGGTTTCCTTGCCAGAAATTGATGTCGGGTAGTAGAAAGTCAGTTTGAGAACTAGTTATTCCTAGACTAACAGGACAAATCCTGAACTGTAAGCCAGAAAATAACTTACCTCTGATAGGGAGAGGGCTTTATATCAATCCTCAGGGCTCCTTAGGCCCTTTCAAGCTATGAAATTCTCCAAAGGTCAACTGTATCTTCCTGCTAGTTGAAATAAACTCCCCCGCCCAAACATTATAAAATTACCAATTCCAACTCTTGGTGACAATTTTTCAAAAAAGATAAGTCCTTTTTTCAAAGGAAAGAAAATTACCATAATTCAACAGGATAAGAGATCGGTTTTTTTCTTTTTTTTTCTTTTTTTAAAGATTTTATTTATTCATTTGAGACACAGAGATATATAGAAAGAGCATGAGCAGTGGGAGAAGCAGAGGAAGAGGGAGAAGCAGACTCCCCACTGAGCCAGGAGCCCGATGTGGGGCTCGATCCCAGGACCCTGGGATCATGACCTGAGCCGAAGCCAGACGCTTAACCATCTGAGCCACCCAGGTGCCCCAAGAGATCATTTTTAAATAGACAAGCCCATACCGTGTATCAGGAGCCGTGTTTGTGGTCACACTAGTGCACGCAGTAAGTACTGTAGATGTTTGCAGTACTGTCCACGCATACAGGCACCGAGCGAGCTTTAGAAATGCCATTGGCCGGGGAGTCGTCACAACTGAATCAAATCAGAAGGACTGGGCGTGGGGCCTGGGTATCATTATTTAAGAGCTACCCAGTGGATGCTAATGTGCAGTCAGAGGTGAGGCTGTGGAGTGGAGTGGAGTGAAGTAGAGTGAGAGAGAAACCAGCAGGAGCTGGAGTTGGAGTAAGGGCGGGGTGGGCCATGGTAGGGATGTGGGTTTTACTGTGAATGACTTGTGAAACACGGGGAGAATTTTAATTAGGGGAGTAGCAGGACTTGTTTATTAGGTCACACAGATCAAATAGGATTTTCTCAGAACTTCATAATTTACAAACTCTAAGGAAAAATATCTGTTGTGGGTTCCAAATAACTTCCCCACAATTAAACTTTAGGAGTGTAGACCACAGGAAAGGCAGGTTCCTACCAAGAGGAGAGTTAGTATAAAGAACAAAAAGAAAACTGGCTTTGGAATTAGGAGCCCCAACTCCTTTTGGCACCTGATGAGCTCTGTTAACCATTTGAAAAAAACAAATTACCTATCTTTCCAGCCACATAAAACCTGACTTTACGGAAAAAAAAAAAAAACTTAAAAATTCTAGTATTGTACCCTGGTGGTACTTAGCATCAAAATAAGGGAAAGCTTTGGCATCTCTGTAAATGAGACCTTCAAAATATTGTTAGATGCGGTTAGTGTGTGACCATCCAAACGGAAAGAGTACATCAGGGTTCCCAGGTTTTGTAGGGAGGCTCTGTCTTGTTCACTGTTGGAGAACTTGTTAGGGCTCCTGGGAACCAAGTCCCCACCTCAATCGCCAGCTCCTACAGTATGGCCTTTGTTATGCCTTCACTACCTATGCCGTGAAGACTACCTACGTCAAAGTGGAAGCAGCCGGCCCCTCACCCAGAGCGAGCGAGCAGGCAGAGCCTATTGCTGGTCTGCAGGCCCGCACCATAGAATTGTACTTAATCTGTGATCCTGAGCTGTTGCACTAAACCTGAATTCTGTTCCACTCAGTACAGATGACCATGATCTCTACATCCTCCAGCTTATGTATTCCTGTCTGATCACAGATCCCAACTCACGGAGGCCCAAAGCATTGCTCAGGTCAGACTTCACCTCTATACCCGGATTTGGCTTTGCCCTTAGGAGCCACAGGGACGGTGTGCCTCCTACAGGCTTAGCTATTTGGGGCCCCATGCAAAGGGCATCCCAAGACTGATTCTTTAGATCTTGCCTGATTCTTCCCTGACCAATTGTTCCAGTATGTACTGCACATCAACCTGTGGTGCCCAAAACTTGTACTGAGTGTTCTCTAAGCATCCCTGGCTTCCTCGTCGGGTATAGACTGCCAGCCCCGAGATGTCCCACCACCACCTGGCTCTGGTGTCTACCAGAGTGACAGAAGTCCAGAGGTCTAGTGACTTCCCCACCGATTTCCTGGCTTTCCATACTGCCTGTCCCCGGACGAGCGAAGGTCTCCCCCTGAGCTCATTCCCCTGGACAACTCTTGACTGAGCTTTCTTAGTGCTAGAAATCAACATTTCAGTCCCGGCTCAAAAAAGTGAGGCAAGATTACCAGCCCCATTAGACTGTTAACGATGCTGGCTCAGGAGGCTGACTGAGCGTTTCAGTTGCTGCAGGGAGCCCCATGCTGTGAGGAAGCCCAACATGACAGCAGGTTTTATTTATTCCATTATTGAGAACAAGTTAGCTAGATGAACCACCCTTCTGCCTTCAAAGGATTTTATTGTCCTCTGCATCTGAATGTATGTGGTAAGGAATGTGGGCAGGCTCAAATCAGCCAGTAAAAGTTCCATCTGCCACCAAGAAGGCTCTGAAGGCACTGACAGAGCAGCCAGAAGCATCCTAGCAGCACCCCCATGCAACCTACAAAGTGGCCCTAGTCTCACAGTGTCTGTCTTCTATGTATATCCAAATTAGAACTTTCTGTGGCTCTCCCCATGCTGTACTATTGGAGGATAAATAGTCGTTGAATGCCCAGAAGGGCCATCTTTGTCTTCCTTTGCCAAACCCTACTCCTAAATAAATGATTAATTAATTAAAAAATCAAAACTAAAACAACGAAACAAAACGAAAAAGGCTTGTGTGTCCAGTGACTATTGCAAGGTCTCAGGAAGTCTACAGCTGCCCATCCTATCCAAGCCAGAGCTGTCTTCCATTAAAGGTGGAGTAAAGGTTGAAGAAACCTTTACTGGTTACAGACTCAATCCTATATCAGCTAGAACCCCTCAAGATCAGTAATCTTGCCAGGTTACTGTCTAGCCCATTCTTCCAAGTAATCTTTGAAGTCCAAAATTCTCCTTAAAAACACATTTTCTTTTGGGAGTTATGGCATTATTTAATTCACAGTCTCAAAACCTGCTGCGCTTGAATCCCACACTCCACTAGCAGTGAACATGATGTTCTGGAGGGGGTAAGGATAGAGAAAGTTCTAAGCTCAGCCAACATGCTTGACCAAGAAACCCTGGTTTCAAATTCTCCCCATAAGATACAGCTGCTTTTCATGTTTCATTCAACAAGTACTTAATGCCAGTTGAGGTACCAGGCTTTGTATTGGGAATGCAGCAGTAAACAAACCATCTCTACCTTAGTAGAGGAGTTGGTTGTTAAGCCAATCATGTAATTATCTACACTGTAAATATAAACTGTTAACTGTTATGAGCAAAGGATGGGGAGACCTCATCTAAACAGAAGGTGAGGTCAAGATTTGAAGAATGGGGAGGAGTTGTGGGAATAGCATGGTGAAAACCTTGGCAGAAGGGAGGAGGAGCTTGATCAACTCTAGAAACAGATAAATTCTGTCACCTGGCTGACATTCTTATCACCTGGAATTGATATACCAGGAGGATCGCTCTAGTAAAACCTCTGGGAGATTCTCTAGAAAAAAATGACCCTCTGCTTTTTAGTTCTATTATAGACTTTCTTTTATAGAGATGCCCTTGGACTATACAATGCCCCAAAGATTACTGAGTTGTCTTTCCTTACTATCATTTTGCCCTGTCTACAGGCAAACTAGCTCTATTTCCAAACTCAAGTAATCCAGAGAACTAAAGAGATTTTATTCCATGATTTTTCTGGGGTGAAAGGAAATGAAAACAGGAAGTTGCAAATATATTTCTAAAAGATCTATAGTAATATGTCTAAAGAGCAACATTCCTGAACTCTAATAATTACTAGGACTTGAACTTCTGTAGGTGCTTCATTCTGGCCCTTTTTCCTTCTAAATCATCACACTCACTTTATCACAGTCCTGGTTAAGATCATTTGTTTCCAGTAGCTCCTACAGCCTTGGGCCAGGCTAAAGCAGTTGTTCTCAAATTATAGTCTCTGAGCTATAGGGAACTTGTTAAAAATGCCAATTCTTGGGCCCCATCCCAGATCTATTAAATTAGAAACTCTTTATCCCAGCAGTCTTTTAACAAGCCTCTAGGCAATCCTGCTGCATGCTCAAGTTTGATAACCCCTGGCCCATATAGGAGCTTTTACCACCTCCATGAATCCCTCTTTTCCCACCTAATTCCTTGTAGCAGTTTGTAATTAAAGATGATATTCCCGTAGTCAACCATCCCAGCCACCATGTCCTAGTCCTGAGGGTTTTCAAAACCCATTGAAATCCTATACTGTGTACTCCAAATAGCCCACAGAAGCCTAGAATCATGACATGTAGGCAAACGGACTTCTGTTACTTTGGATAAGTGACATTACATAAAGATCACACTGCATATTGGCAACAGTCAAATCTTGAGGAACCAAGTCCTGTTCTTCACACTTATTTTTATTTCCTTATCACATTCCTTCTAGCTCACAATGCCAACTAATTTCCCAGCCAGTGCTAGAGTTGTTAACTCCCTTCTTTAATCTGTCAAATCTACCTGCAAAAACCAAACCTATACCCAGGAGGGACAATGAGAGCTACAAGGAAATATTATGATGGGTCGACTTTTCAGGTCCTTCTTCTGGGGTTTCTTCTCTAACAGAGGTCTTCAGGGTCCCCAGGACCATTCTGTTTACAAGTCCTTTGGCTTTACTGAAATACACTCTATGAAAAGCATATACACCTTAAGGAAATGTCCATTGAACAATTGAGATAACATACTTCATCATAGATAAGAACTCTAGAAAGAGAATAAATAATAAGCTGGATTATTTTAATGTTCCAAAATTTCACCATTGGTAGAATTAAAATATGGTGAAACCTTAACTCTCAGGTCTACTTGGTATTCAGATAAATGAAGACAGACAGAAATCAGTGGACTTTCCAGTCTCCATTCTGTGGTCCATTTCTGTTCCACTTCCAAATCCACTACCCAGTCATTTCCTACCCTCTATGTCCAAGATAGCCCATGTAAACCAAAAGTTCCATTGGATAGAATGATAGGTTTTCTAAGTAATACTAGAGCCCTTCATTCATTCTATATTTGGGGGAATTTTAGAGGACTAATTAGAATTTTCTGATGAGATCATCAAAAACTGACCTGCAAAATGTTCAATAAGGTAGGAAACCAGTAACATTCTTGGAGTTGTGTATCTGACCACTATGTTCTTCTTGGTGTCCTATACCTCTTATATCTACTAATTCTAATTCTAACCTTATCATTTCAGTGAGCTAGAATTCTAGAATAACTTAAAAATATGATAAACCTATCTTTAACATGTACATAAAATTTATCCTCATCAGTGAATCTGAAATTAAATGCTCACCAGTTTGTCTCATTCAAATCTACCTCAAGACTTTAACATTTTAAAAATTCTCATTAAAAAATAGGAACAAGTGGCTTAAGGAAAGCTATTTTTAAAATATCCTCTCTAAAAAATACCCACACTAGTTTGCCATGAAATACATGATTATATTACACGAGTCTTAAACACATCATGTTTGCAATGTCTCAAAATATGGTGAAACCTTAATGCTCAGGTCTCCGTGGTATTCAGATAAATGAAGACAGACACACAGACAGCAATCAGTGAAATTTCCAGTCTCATTAGTATGGAAATTACTGGGGAAATTACTCATTAGTTTGACGTTGGATTGATTTTATCACATGACACGTTGAAAAGGATTACTTAATTGCAAATTTTGTATGTGAGAACAAAGTTGTTGCATTTGGAAATAAATACTTCATATAATTATTACAGAGTTTTTGATGTCGCAGATACTGCATCAGGAACTGATTGGATAAGATTGGGTCACCATCAGTTCCTAATGCATTGCCTTCAGCATCTAAACAAGCCTCAGTGAACACTTCATGTTACATGTGCTGGGATGTGTTTATGGGTATACAGTAAAAGAAGCACTCTTAATTTAACCCGGAAGAGAATTGTTTCTAAGAGACATGGTCCCAAAATGCTAAAACACCTATCATTAGCGTACACTTTTACAGATTCACCACTGAAACCAAAGAAGTCAGTCTAGTCCCATGTTTGTGCCTATAACACACTGGTACTTTCCTTGTTAAATATGTTACTAAACAAAGCAACCTAAAGTTGCTGATCATTTTTATAACTTGGAAAAAAATTAATAGACAATTTTTGGATTTTTCTTATCTTTGCTTTTTTTGTTTGTTTTTTAACTTAAGGCCTTATGGGGGTTAAATAGGTATTGCTATTTGAATAGGGATTATTTCCCACTATTACCACTAAAATAAATGTTATTATAAGAAAAAATGCTACAAAGCAATTACTATAAAAGATAACCTGTTGTTAAATTCTACTTTCAACTAGCCCAAAGTCATTTGTACTTCCAGCATTTTCTAGTTGAAGGGTCCAAGCAGTTTGACAAACTAGCTCATTTTATTTCGCATACTAATTGACTTATCAAACATTTGCTGAACACCTATTGTATGGAAGCTGCTATTCTAGGCACTCATGATATAGGAGTGAGCAAAATCACTATCCCAATGGCACTTACATACTAGTGAAGGGAGCAGACTTAAAATTAATTTATAATATTCTGTGTGAAATCAAGGGTTTCCAGAAGGATAACAGTCTTAGATAGGTTTTAACATGGATTGAACAATATTGTATACAAGTAATAATATAACTTTTGTGGATACATACTTATTAAATAAATTTCATAAGCAATTTAATAAGTTACTTACCATATACTATATGTTATATATATAGATTTCATACACTCAGCTGAATATGTTCCCCAAAGGGAGAAAAGGCTACTATGCAGGATCTCTCAATAGTCATTCCTGTAGGTAATGTGATACATAAATTTAATGTTTATTAAATTTAAAAACAACCCAAATATGGCCATACAGCCCAGTACCAGTGGAGTGCTACATTAAAAGAAACATAGGCTAATGACCATAAGTAACTGTAAAAATAATGCCCAATTCTAGTCATATCGGACAAAGAACATTAAAGGAAAAGAAATTCATAAGCTTCAGCAATACTTCTAGGAATCTCCTTTCTTGTTCTTAGTGCCCCCACAATTGCTCAGGAGCCTCTGAATCTCAATTCTCTAACAGTTGCCAACTGCAAGACCCCAGCCCTCCTGGCTTTTTGTATCTTCTTTCCTCTCCTTTCCTCCCATCTCCCCAGTTCTCCCTCTGCCTCCCTTTTTCTCCCTCCCATCTCCCACTTCCCTTTCACTCTCAAGACCCTATAGAATCAGATCCCTGGATTCTCTTCCAGTTCCTTCCATTCTTCCTTGCTTACCATACCCAGCTACTCCATTCCCCCACTGCTCACATAGTTAGCTCTCTCACTTCAAATCTCTTCAAGAACACTTTCCCCAACTACAGTATTCAAAATAGCACCTCCAGGGCCCTCTGGCTGGCTCAGTTGGAAGAGCATGTGACTTTTTTTTAATTTTATTTTGTTATGTTATGTTGATCACCATACATTACATCATTAGCCTTTGATGTAGTGTTCCATGATTCATCATTTGTGTATAACACCCAGTGCTCCATTCAATACGTGCCTTCTTTAATACCCATCACCAGACTAACCCATCTCCCCATGCCCCTCCCCTCTAGAACCCTCAGTTTGTTTCTCAGAGTCCATAGTTTCTCATGGTTTGTCTCCCCCTCTGATTCCCCCCCCTTCATTTTTCCCTTCCTACTATCTTCTTTTTTTTTTTTAACATATAATGTATTATTTGTTTCAGAGGTACAGATCTGTGATTCAAATCTTACACAATTACACAATTACACAGCACTCACCATAGCACATACCCCCTCCAATCCCACCAAGCACATACCCACCCCATCCCTCCCACCCCCCACCACTCCAGCAACCCTCAGTTTGTTTCCTGAGATTAAGAATTCCTCATATCAGTGAGATCATATGATACATGTCTTTCTCTGATTGACTTATTATGCAGCCATCAAAAAAAATGAAATCTTGCCATTTGCAGCGACGTGGATGGAACTAGAGAGTATTGTGCTGAGCATGTGACTTTTGATCTTGGGGTTGTGAGTATGAGCCCCACGTTGGGTGTAGAGATTAAATAAATAAATAAACTTAAAAACAATAGGATAGCACCTCTTATTTCCATCACTCTCTATCCTCATGTCCAGCTTGAATTTTTTTCATAGTGCCTATCACTACTTGACATTTGGTGTATTTTTGTTTGTTTGTTTGTTTTTTGAATTCTTCGTCTTCCTTACCAGAATGTAGGTAGCTTGAAAACGGAGACTGTGTAGTATCCACTGTGGTATCCCTAGCATCTAGAAGATTTCCTGGCATATAGTGGGCTTCTAGTAATTGTTTGAATAAATGAGTTTTTTGTACTGGAAACCATCATTTTAATTCTTCTTTTCAGAACAATAGTACATACCTAAATATGAAATTTTAGAAAGACTCTTAATTAGGTCTTCAGGCCTTTCTCTATCTCTAGTCTCTCCTGGGGTGGGAGAGGGTGGGAGGTTTTAGAATCAAGTCCTATATCTTTAAATACTATCCATATGCTAATGCATCACAAATTCATATCTCTAGCCCTAACTATTCCCTGAGCTCCAGAACAATACATCCAACTCTTGGATTGTACTGATTGGTTGGAATGAGATCCTGAAAGTTGGAATGGGGACAGATGGAAGTCTCTGATGAAGCTGGGGATGAACCTCTAAATTCTGAGGCATTTGCTAGTAAAAGTGGCCTCTCCACCTCCTCCCCACCCCTCAATTTGAGGGGATTAACCCTGCACTGCTTGGAAAAACTGAAATGGTCTTTACTGTGGTAATTTCCATGCAAGATAATACTGAGTCTTCTCAGGAGCCCCCATCCCCACCCTTCTTTGCTTCTAGACCTATAAGAAGACACAGTCCCAGCACTCAGCAGGCCCTTAAACATGAGGTACAATGTGTCCCGTGAGGATGTGTCTGTACTCCAGAAGAACTACTTGAGTTCTCTAACTTATATTGACAGAAATCCAGAGAATAGGTGTGAGAATGGATAATAAGAGTGTGGAGTAATGTTGGAAGGAACATAAGATTGTATCAGGCCAAATTTATTGATACAAATTCACTAAGTAGAGATTTTGAATTTAATATTGCAGAATAGAGAGTTAGAAAGGGCCCTAACAATTTGGTTAGTTGGCTAAAACATGGACCAAAAAGTGGTCTACAATAAGTAGATTTGCCATTTAAGACCTGCTCACCTACCCTGGAAGGGTCCAGAAGACCTATAAATTCATGAGGGAACCCTAAATCCTTGAAGAGCTCTTCTCAGTAAATCAGATCTTACAGCAAGAACTGCTGTCACCACATTGAGGGAACCTAAATATGAGGGGAATAATTGGGTCCTGGGTGATAGCAGCCACCAAAGGCAAGATGGGTACAGTTCCCATAAGGGACAGCAGATTCAGAGGGACAATCAGAATAGTTTAACTCATGTAGACTGCGGCATTGGCTAGTCAATCATGGTGTTCCTGGAAATAAAATACATAGGAAACCTTCTAAATTCTTACTTATCTGTATAAGCAGAAAAGTTCTAGGTCAAGTGAACAAAAGTCTAACCTGAATCATAAAAAGTGACCACCTTCAATCAATTCCCAGACTTGAGCCATTTTACAGAAAGTAAAGCCTTGAGTGAAGGGAGGCTGGATCCCTTTGAGGAAGGATCCAAGTACACTGTCAAAATTTTATACTGTTTATCTTTCTTCCAATCATTCCCAAAGGGACCTACAGCCTTTTAGCAGAGTAACTGTGCACTGGGGAAAGGAAATAATCAGACCTTTGGGGACTGAGGATACTGGCTCTAAACTAACACTAATTCCATGAGAACCAAAATGTTACTGTGGTCCACAAATCAGAGTCAGGGCTTATAGAGGTCAGGTGTTTGATGGAGTTTTAGCTCAGGTCTGTCTCACAGTGGGCCCAGTGGGTACCTGGGCCCATCCTGTGGTTATTTCCCATTTTTCAGAATACAGAATTGGAATAGATATACTCAGAAACTGGCAGAATTCTCACACTGGTTCCTTGACCATAATTGGCTACTGTGGTAGGAAAGGTTATGTAGAAGCCATTAGAACCATACCTAGGGAAACCTGGGTGGCTCAGCTGGTTAAGCGTCAGACTCTTGATTTCAGCTCAGGTCATGATCTCAGGGTTGTGAAATCGAGTCCTGTGTCCAGCTCCATGCTAGGCTTAGAGCCTACTTAAAATTCTCTCTCTCCCTCTCCTTCTGCCCCTCCCCCCTTAGAAAAAAATTAAAGAACCATATCTACCTAGGAAAAATGGTGAACCATAAGCAATGCCTCACACCAGGAGGAATTGCAGAGATTAGTGCCTTTCTGAAGGATCTAATAGCAGCCAAGAGTGGTGATTTCCACCACATCCCCATTCATTCTGCTAATTTGGCCTTTGCAAAAGACAGATGGATCTAGAAGAATGACTGGATTATTGTAAACTTAATCAAGTTGTACCAGATGTGGTATCCCTCAGTACCTAGTATGCAGCTATTGATATGGCAAATGCTTTTTTCTCCATACCTGTCAATGGGCACCCCCAGAAACAGTTTTCTTTCAGTTTTCTTCACTGTCTTACCTCAGAGGTATATCAGCTGTCCAGCCCTATGACATAATTTAGTTCACAGAAATTTTGATCCCCTTTAACTCCACAAGATATCATACTGGTCCATCACATTTATGACATTATGCTGATTGATCCTAGTAAATGAGAAGTAGCAAGTATCTAGACTTACTGGTAAGACATTTGCTTGTCAGAAGGTGAAAAATAAATCTGAAAAAATTTAAGGGCCTTCTACCTCAGTGAAATTTCTAGGGATTCACTGGTATAGAGCACATCAAGAAAGCTCTTCTAAGGTGAAGGATAAGTTGTTATATCTGGGCCCTCCTACAACCATTGCAGAGGCACAATGCCTAGTGGGCCTGTTTGGATTTTGGAGGCAACATATTCCTCTTTGGGGTGTGGTACCCAAGCCCACTTACCAAGTAATTGAAAAAGCTGCTCATTTTGAGTAGGGACCAGAACGAGAGAGGGTTCTGCAATAGGACTAGGCTGCTGTGCAAGCTGCTCTTCTACCTGAGCCATATGGTTCACAGATCCAATGGTGCCTGAAGTGTCAGTGGCAGATAAGTATGTTGTTTGGAGCCTGTAGCATATCCCTATAGGTGAGTCATAGCACAGGCCCTTAGGATTTTGGTTCAAAGCCCTACTAACCTCCCCAAAAAACTATTCTCCTTTGAGTAACAGATCTTGGCCTGCTACTGGACCTTAGTAGAAACTGAATGCTCTACCATGGACCACTAAGACCTGAGATGCCTCACAAAAACTGAGTATTAATCTGATCCAGCAAGCCATAAAGTTGGGCATGCACAGTAGCACTCCATTATCAAATGGAAGAGGTATATATATATATGTGTGTGTGTGTGTGTGATCTGGCCTGAGCAGGCCCTAAAGACACAAGTAAGTTATATGAAGTGGCCCAAATGCCCATGATCCCCCTTCCTACTACAGTGCCTTTTCTCTTCCACATGGCCTCATGGAGAGTTCCCTATATCCAGTTAACAGAGGACGAAAGACTCAGGTCCGGTTTACAGATTGTTCTGCATGATATGCAGGCATCACCCAAAAGTGGACTGCTGAGCACTACAGTCTCTGGGACATTTCAAAGGATAGCAATGAAAGGAAATCCCCCCAGTGGGCAGAACTTCAAGCAATTTACCTGGTTGTTCACTTTGCTTGGAAGAAGAAATGGCCAGAAGTATAAATATATATTGATTCATCAGCTGTGGCCAGTGATTTGGCTGGATGGTCAAGGATTTGGAAGGAACATTAGAAAACTGGTGGGCAGGGAAATTTGGGGAAGAGGTATGAGAATAGACCTCTCTGAATGGGCAAAAAAACCATGAAGATATTTGTGTCACATGTGAATATTCACCAACAGAGGAGGATTTTAGTAATCAAGTGGATAAGAAACCCATTCTGTCAATATCAGTCAACCTCTTTCTCCAGCCACTCTTGTTATCACCCAACGGGCTCATAAACAAAGTAGCCACGGTGTCAAGGATAGAGGGTTTGCATGGGCTCAGCAACATGGATTTCTATTCATCATGGCCAGCCTCACTACTGCTGAGTACCCAATCTGCCAGCAGTAGAGATCACCACTGAGTTCTCAATATGGCACCATTCCCTAAGGTGCCCTAAGGCACCAGCACCTGGTGACAGGTTGACTACATTGGATTATTTCCATCATGAAAGGAACAGCATTTTGTTCTTACTGGAATAGACATTTACTCTGGATATAGATTTGCCTTCCCTGTATGCATTGCTTCTGCCAAAACTACCATCTGTGTGGGCTTAGAATGCTTTATCCACCATCATGTTATCCCACACAGCATTTTTTCTGAGCAAGAGACTCATTTAACAGAAAAAGAAGTATAGCAATGGACCCATGCTCATGGAATTAAGTGGTCTTACTATGTTCCCCACCATCCCAAAGCAGTTTTCCTGACAGAATTGTGCAATGACCTTTTGAAGACTCAGTTACATCAACTGGTAATACCATGTAGGACTGGAGCAAGGTTCTCCAGAAGGCTGTATACACTCTAAATCAGCATCCATATATGGTGCTGTTTCTCCATAACCAGGATTCACGGGTCCAGGAATCAAGGGGTGGAAATGGGAGTGGTACCACTCACTATCACCCCTAGCAACCCACTAGCAAAGCTTGTTTCCTGTTCCCATGACCTTATGCTCTGCTGCCATAGAGGTCTTTGTTCCAAAGGGAGGAATGCTTCCACCAAGAGACACAACACTGATTCCATTGAACTGGAAGTGAAGACTGTTGCCCAGCCACTTTGAACTCCTCATGCCTCTGAATCAACAGGCGAAGAAGAGAATTACTGGGCTGGTTGAGGTGATTGATCCTGACTATCAAGGAGAAATTGGGCTGCTACTCCACAGTGAAGGAAAGGAAGAATATGTCTGGAATACAGGAGATCCCTGAATGTGTCTTTTAGTATTACCATACCCCATGATTAAAGTTAATGGAAAACTACACAACAATCTAAGCAAGACTACCAATGGCTAAGACCCTTTAGGTATGAAGGTTTGGGTCACCCCACCAGGTGAAGAACCATGACCAGCTGAGGTGCTTCCTGAAGGCAGAAAGTACAGAATGGGTATTAGAGAAGGTAGTTACAAATACGAGCTTAACATAATCAGTTACAGAAATGAACACTGCAATTTTCATGAATATTTCCTCCTTATTTTCTTATGAGTATGTTTGTGTATGTGTATTCATATATACATATATGCTTTGTATATACAAAATATACATATATTTTTGTTTTCTCTCTTGTTCCTTTATCATTTAATATAAGAAGTATTGCTAAATTTTACATCATAGCTCATAAGTTATAGAATATCAAGAAGAGTAAACTTTACTCAAGGGACTACTTCTTCTAGGGAAGGGATTTGTGCATTTGGGGTTATATTGCAGGATAGCTCTATCATGTTAGGTGGAATGATAACCTTGTTATTATATTTATCTGGAGATTAAGTATGGATTAAGGAGATGCTCATGGGTGGCCACACTGACAAAGGGTGGACTGTGATAGTTTTTTGTGTCAACTTGACAGGGCTACAGAATGCCTACATATTTGATCAAACATTATTCTGAGTGTGTTTGTGAGGATATTTTTGGATGAGATAAACATTTGAATCAGGAGACTGAGTAAAACAGATTGCCCTCCCTAAAGTGGGTAGCCCTCATCCAATCAGCTGAAGGCCTGAATGGAAAAAAGAAGCTGACCTTTTCACATGTAAGAGGGAACTCCTCTTGCCTGACTACCTTGAGCTGGGACATCAGTCTTCTCCTGCCCTCATACTGGAACTTCCACCATTGGTTATTCTGGATCCTTAGCCTGCCAACTGCAGATCTAGGACTTCTCAGTCTTCATAATTATGTGGGCCAATTTCTTATAAAAATCTCTCTCTTTCTCTGTCTCTATGGATAGATAGATAAATCAATAGATCCTTTTGGTTCTATTTTTCTGGAAAACCCTAATGTAGTTAGCATCTCCATTTGGATAGACAACCTTAACATGACCAGAACATAAATTTATTTTTTAAACTCACAAATTTGCCATTTCACTCATCTTCACCATCTCAGCTAAAGGCACTGACATCTGTCTCGTTGTTCAAGTCATGATGCTGGGATTCACCTTGATTCCTTTCTATGTCATTCCCTCCACCTCATCCCAAATATAGGCCGTATCTGACAACCCTCATCATCACCACTGCTTCCATCATAGTCCAAATTCCCCTCTGTCCTACACTTCTGCAAAAACCTGCTATGTTTTGCATAGCAGGGAGACACTGTTTAATGGTTAAGAGTGAAGACTCTAGAGTCAGAATGCTTCACTACTTAGTGTTATTTGGCAAGTGGCTTGACTTCTTGTGCCTCAGTTTTCCCATCTGCAAAATGGAAATAATAACCTCATGAGAAGGTTATGAAGATGAGAGAAGACTATGCATTTAAGTGCTTAAGGCAGTGTGTGGGATAAAATAAGCACTCAAATGTTAGCCATTAGTATAATAATTATTCATTTATTACTTTATTACTATTGCTGAGTGTGTGTATGTGTGTGTGTGTTTCTCAAATCCATTCTCTCCCTAGATAGCTGGAGTAACTGTTAAAAAAGGGAGGGGGCATGACTTAGACTTATTGTGGTGATCATTTTGCAATATATACAAATATTGAATCATTATGTTTTAAACTTGAAACTAATATAACATTTTATGTCAATTATACCTCAATTTTTAAAATGCAGAATATAATTCGACTATAGGTAACGATGTCATTGCTCTTGGCTATCTAGAGATGAGGCTTGACCACAACTGAGAGAACCTCCATATACAGATGAACAATAGATATTCTGAAAAGGAGTGAAGGAGGAAAGCACATGACTCCCTTGCCCAAAATCCTCAACTTCCCATTAAATTTGCAATATAATAAAAGCATTTATTGCTGCCTACCTTACTTGTTTTAATTAATGTCTGCCCTTCCCAATTTTATGCCATACAATTTTCTCCCTATATTTAAGAGTCAAGGTTCCAGCAGGAACCTGATAGACACTCTAAAGGGTAACTGAAGGGACTTCACAAAGGCCTAGTGAGGGTTAAAGAACCCAGAGACTTTGAAGGACCCAAGGACTTTTAACTGTAGCAATAGTGGAAAGCCAATACCATACCTAGTCCTGAAGGGACAAAAGTGGAGTCAATGGTCACCAGAACTGGTGCCCTAAGAAAGGAGCCACTGACAGGAGATATATATATGCCTTTAGGTAGAGAGAAGAAGCCACTATCAAATCATAGATAGCACGGTGGGTATGGGAGTGTAGGAAAAAATATTCTGACTTCTTTCCTCCTCCTGCATTTTGAGCTCCATCTAGTGTCTCCTGTTGGCTAAACTCACTTGGATGGCAAAAGAGCCCAGATAATAGTCTGAGAGGTGAGCCTACTGACACACAGAAGAGTAGAAAGTATATATGAAAAGGTAAATGCAAAATTTCCAGTATAATTCATCACTTTTGTTCCTCAACATCATCTCCTGTGCTTTATCTGCATGAAAAACTCAGGTACCTAACATAGTTGACACAAAGGTCCTATAATCATTGTATTGACGCTGGGTATGATGTTAATTCAGTTTACACCTACCTCAAACCTAAATTGTAAAGTTAGTCACCACCAATGCTCTTCAAAAGAGGTAGCAGAAAAAGGGAAGGAAAAGAAACAACTTTTGTTCAAACATAGTTCTGTTAAGCTGAGCACTGAGACTCCCTGGGGTTTTTTAAACACTACACCAACATGCACTTCCTTGTACTGTCCAAGGTGATTGGCCTTAATTACCAAGGGGAAATTGGGTTGCTTCTACACAATAGGGGCAAGGAAAACTATGTCTGGAACCCAGGTGATTCACTGGAACACATCATAGTAATCCCAAGCACAGAAATACTGGTCAGTAGAAATAGCGGTGACCCAATAAAGACAAGACTACCAAAGACTTGTGTCCTGTAGGCACAAACATTTGATTCACCCACCTGATAAAAATTCCTGACCAGCCAAGGTTCTGGCAGAGGGTGAAGGAATAGAACTGATGTTATGATTATCAACATAGGCCTATGACCATCTACAGAAGCAGGAACGGCAGCAACCTCCAATTTCACAGAATTATGACTTCGGTTCCCTGGTAGAAATGGATATGAGGAAGTGGATACTCTGTTGGATACTAGGATCTCCAAACCCACCAAACCCAAGGCTTGAAGGAGAAGAAAAAATTCCTTAAGTGGAATATTAAGTAAAATGGTAAGAGAGGCAATTCCCATCCCCATGCCTCAAACATGAAGAGTGCAGTGCCCAATGGGTTAAACAACCTGCTCTAGAATGTTCTTTCTTCAATCTTTACACAGCTGGTTCTTACTTCCAGATTCAGCTCAAATGTGAGCTCTTCAAAGCAGTCTTCCATGACCACCTGTTCTGTAAAGTAATGCATTCTCCCCACCTTTACACACACATTCGCTCTATGGTATGTTTTATTTCCTTCTTAGCTTTCACACACTCTGAAATTATTTTTATCTCCTTGTTGATTCTATTTCTTCTTCACTCTAAGAAGCCTGTGACTTTGTTTTATTTCTTCAATATCTAAAACAGCTCCTGGTATATAGAAGATGCTCCAAAAATACTTTTGGATACCGTAAAGACTGATGGCCTCTAAGAACGTAAGGCAAGAGGGAACCACATGCCAAAGTTCAAGTGTAAGCCAGATCCTGGAGAATGAGCCCTTTCACTACAAGGAGAAACTCAAAAGTATATTTCTAGAACTGAAAAGAGCATTCTAAGACATTCTGTGATTATTTGTACTCTCTATCTTAAAGTGACAATGATGGCATATGGAATCAGAAGAGAAATATTTAAGTAATGCTTGAATTTAATTATGGGGACAAAATGAAAATATGGATTTGGGGGAGAAAGAACACTAGATGTGACCCATATTGGCTCTAGTATAGCCTCTCTTTAAAAGAGGAAAAATGCAGTTTGGAACATGTGGTGTGATAAGGACTTGCTTGCATTATAAGGACTGTGAAGAAATTTGTGAGGTCCATGAGAAGGACTGCGTCCTATTCCTCTATATCATGCCATCACTTAGCAAAGCTCCTGGCAGTAAGAATGGGAGGTGGAAGAGTTTGAGAAATTTTGTGAAATGCCTTTGCATCCACATCACAGAATTGAAGTCAGGCCATACCCAGCAACTAAAGGCCACCATGGAAAATGCACCATCTGAGGTACCTTTCATTTCCTTAGGAGGCAAGTGACAGACCACAATGCTGTAACTTCTCACCCGTTTGACGAAACAGTCCCAATCCTGTTCTGCTTATCTGGACCAGAGACATAGAGCGGACATGTCTGTTCCCCATTATTAACTCACTGAACTGGACTTAGGAACAATTTGAGAATGGGGACCATGGCCCATATCACATCAATCACAGATTTAAAAAAAAAACAACACACAAACACACACACACACATGCAAGTACCCGAGTTTATAAATCATAGGCCCTCTGAGAACCCACATGACATCCCATGTGCTGGATGGTATTTCTGAAAGCTCTGAGAAAGCTGAAAATCATACACAGGCAAGCAAGTCCCTGCTGAATACACATCTGAGGAGCTGTGCATGCATTGTTTATTCCAGCAACTTTATGGAATAAATCACACAAAACAAATTAGTTTCAGATGGTAGGATATGAATAGCTGATGTACAGTATAAAGGAAAGTGAACTCCCACTTTTGACCCAACTACTTCCCATCTCAAGCATCTCAGAATCCAGATGCAACTCATTTTTGAAAATACAATGGAGATCAGCAAGTTAATAATTGGTGAGGATTGGAGATTTTAAAAAGCAATTTATGAGTATTGTTAACTCATTATGTTGTCTTACGAATTTTAGTTGCTGTGTGTGAAACCATGGGTAAAATTGAGCCCATCGTTTCTCCTTCCCTTCATTATGCATATTAATAAAAAAAAATCTCTTTGTGGGGCACCTGGGTGGCTCAGTCAGTTAAGCATCCAACTCTTGATTTTGGCTCAAGTCATGATCTCAGGGTTGTGAGATCAAACCCCAAGTTGGGCTCCGTGCTGGGTGTGGAGCCTGCTTAAGATTCTCTCTCCCTCTCCCTTGGCCCCTACCCCTGCTTGCACTCACTCTTGCTCTCTCTCTCTCTCTCTAAAAACAAACAACAGATCTCTTTGTGACATTCCCTACCTGTACAGAAATTCCATAATAGATTGGACTCAACACACACTTAAATTCCTCACTGCATACCATACTGGAACAATCTTTTATATTCCTCAGAGACATAATATCTCCCTGCCCCCACCACTAATATCTTTTCTTTTTAATTAGCCCAGTAAAATTGTCTTATTTTGATGTATATTTCTATGAATTTTACTACATGTATAAAGACATGGAACCACCACTGCTATTCAGGGGATAGAACAATTCTATCACCCCCCAAATTCTCTGGCACTACTAATTTATAAAGTAGTACTTTTAACCACTGGTAACCCATTGATCTGTTCTCTTTCACTATGGTTTTATCTTTTCAAGAATGTCATATAACGTTTGTCATGTAACTTGTCACTCATCAAAAATGCCTTTGAGATTCATCCAAATTGTTCCTTGTCTAAATAATTTGCTCCTTTTCGCTGCTGAGGAGTATTCCACTATATGAATGTATCACATTTTGTTTATCCATTCACCCACTGAAGGATACTTGAGTTACTCTCAGTTTGGGGCAATTATGAATACAACTATTAGAAGCATCCGAGAAAGTTTGTTGTGAACATAAGCTTTCACTTCTCTTGGGTAAATGCCTACGAGTAGAATTACTGGGTCACATGGTACATACATGTTTGACTTATAAGAAACTGCCCAACTTTTTCCAGAGTGGCTGTACACAATGTCTTTTTCATAAGTAAAATAATAAAAACTATTAAAAGTGACCCCCTGATAGCTTGTTCATTCACGCGTAGGTGATTCCAACAATATTATTCACCATGATAAAATATTGTCCCTAAAAAATCAGAAGCATCTGACTTCTTCTCTTTTTTTTTCATTTTTAAAACTTCAATCAAGTTTTTAATACTTTAACATGATGTTTTAAACAAAATTAGATGCTTGAAAACTGTAGAACTATAAAGCCTGAGGAATCTACTTATAAACAAGGAAATTTTAATGAGAGAGGGAGAACCGGGGAAAGTTTTCATCACAGCTAAGTTTGAGCAATTTAACCCAATGTCAGATGCATGAAGTCCAATTTTCAATTCACAAAGAAGCCTCCCCCTCCCTTCCTCCAAAAACTTCCACCCTAGGCTAATTACAAAAGAAGAAAACGGAACATGAGCTCCAGCCAGAAAAGATTCACAGCTGCCACTCTTTAGTTGCTACTTTAATGGAAAACACATGTGCAAGATACCACCCAGGAGACAACTGTGCTCTGACAAAAAGGATTGTCACCAGAAAATGAGCCACGTGAGAGGGTTTATTCTCTTGGATAGGCTGAACCCAGAAAGAAGGTTGATAGCATTATTGTTCTTATATAAATATGTGCTGGTCCAAAGATGAGATGCTGGGATAGAAATTAATCTTTAGCAACAAAGTTGAAAGGCAATGACGTGATTTAGTCCTCAACACTTCTCATCTCATCCACATGCCCTGCAATCAGTTTATCATCAGATTTGAGGAGTTCTTAGCAAAGTTAACACAAGGAGAAATCCGGCAAAGGAACTGGAAGGAAGGGCATAATGATGACTGCAATTATTAAATAATACCATTAATACTCATTGGCTGCCTCCTATTATAGGTAGCCAGCACTGTTCCAAGTGCTGTACACACAGTATTTTATATATATATATATATCCCTGATTTACAGGATAGGGATATGTCCACTGCATTAGGTTAGGCTGCCATAACAAAATACATAAAATGGCTTGAACAACAGGAATTTCTCACAATTCTGAAGAATGAGATCCAGGTGCCAGCCATTTAGATTCTTGATGAGGGCTTGCAGATGGCCACCTTCTAGCTATGTCTTCACATGGTAGAGAAAGAGAGAGAGAGAGAGGAAGCAAGCTCTCTGGTCTCTCTTGTAAGACTAATCCCATCATGAGGTCCCCACTCTCATGACTTCACCAAAGCCTAATTATCTCCCCCAAACCCTTTCTCCAAATACCATCACATTGGGGTTAGGGCTTCAACATATGGATTTGGGGGAATACAATTTAGACCATACCACCCACTTTACAAATAAATGATGTTTTGATAGGTTATGGAGTTTACAATGGATCATTCAGTCAGCAATCAGCCCTTGAACTTGAATCCAGGGATGTCTGACTCTAGAGAATAATTTCTAGTATTTATTGACTGCCCACTAAGGGCTGGGTGAATCTACACAATATCTCTAATCCTCACAGAAAATCTTGCAAGTTAATATTCTTCCCATTTAGAGATACAGAAACTCTGGCCCAACTGGAACCTTCTGAACCTAATTTACTACACATAATGTATCTTAGTCGTTCTAAAAGTATAGTCCTCAGACCAGCATCATTGCCATATTTATGTGGAAACAAAATAGAAATGCAATTTCTTAGGCCAAATGGAAAACCTAGTGAATCAGAAACTCTGGGGGTGGTGTCCACAATGTGTGTTTTAACATGAGTTCTAGGTGATTCTGGGCCATGTTGAAGTTTGAGAACCATTTATTCCATAAATTTATTAAAATAGTTAATACATTCAAAACTCAATAATAAGTGGTACATCTGAGATTCAAATACAAATCTATTTGGTGCCAAAGCCTGTGGCCTTTTGCTAAACTACACTGCCCCAACCCAACATTACCAAAGGAAGATCTTGAAGATGGAACATATTTTAAGTGTGACTACAGAGCGTAATTCTGAATTCTGCTTTGCCACTATAATGCTCATCAGTTCTCCTACCTACAATAATGTGATATAGAGAAATATCTAAAGGAGAGCTCCTGAGAATTGACAATGATGCATTCCACTGGTCAAAAAACACCTTATGGTACGAACTAGGAAACCAAGCTTTGTGAAATTTTAATTTGGGCCTGACAATTTTGTATCCCACTTAATGAAAATGAGAAATAATCTAGTATAGGGAAACAGTATAGAACAAAGTTACTTCTTTGAAAAAGCGAATTTCACCCCCCTTTGATTTATTTTTATAAGTCATGTTTAATTTATCTAATCAGCCACTGCTTTATCCACATGGAGTTACTATATAGTTACACCATTTTTCCCTCCAAGGAACAAGACCATTTTGAAAGTCTGGATAATTTACAGAAAGAGATAAAAATCTGACTATAATAGAAACGGTTAATTTTCAGAGAGTGGTGAATAAAGGTGCTTGATCTCACACCAAGGGCCTTTTAAAATCATTTGCAAAGTCAGAGCATTTTTTTTTTTTAAGATTTATTTATTTATTTGAGAGAGCGAGAATGAGAGAGAATACATGAGAGGGGGGAGGGTCAGAGGGAGAAGCAGGCTCCTCGCTGAGCAGGGAGCCCGATGTGGGACTCGATCCCGGGACTCCAGGATCATGACCCGAGCCGAAGGCAGTCGCTTAACCAACTGAGCCACCCAGGCGCCCCAAGTCATTTTGAAAAAAGTTATTTCTAATAAAAATATGATCACCTATACCTATGATTAATATCACCTCTAAAAGATGTTATTATATTAAAAATATTAATGAGCATTGCTAGTCACTGTTGTGTTTTACATGTAGTAAAGCTCATTTAATCATCACAAACATGTGAAATTGGTTCTCAGATTATTCCCATTTCAGGTGAGGGAACTGAGATGGAGCGAGGTTTAGTAACTTGCCAGATTAAGACTATTAAAGAGCACTTGCAGGACATTCAAACATGGATGCTTGACTCGGGATGGATGGGCTCAGTGTTGCTCTGCATCTGGATTAGTTCCAAAGGCCCATCTGTGAGGCGGCCTGACCCCTGGGGTGGGACAGTGTGGCCTTCATAGCCTTGGCACTCCATCTGGATAGAGTGAAGAAGAGCAGCAGTGAGATGGTGCAGCAGATTTGACAGTCCCCTTGCTCTAGTGAGAGATCAAAGTGATCAAGAGACAGAGTGGGAACTATAGTTCTAGTGGCCTGTTTTCCACTTGATTCTTGAAAACAAACCTATTAATCATTTAGTTTGTGGTTTTCATAATTTCACTGACTCTTAACACATTTGAGTCAATGAGGCAAGGATTGTGTGGACATTCCAACTTCTCATATGGAAGAAAATTGAAATCCTTTAAAAACATATCACCAGCCAGCAGAAAGATATTCGTGTTTTTCTGCTCCAGAGTTGTAGATGGATGTGACTTAAGCCCTAATTGGGAAAGACTTTATGTGATTTATAATAGTAGATATTCTTTTAAGTAAACTTCCCATACTCTTTTATTCCATCTACCAAAAACAAAAGCTGTTTTCAGCAGAGCATGTGGAGGTGAAAAGGGCTTTCCAAAGAAACTGTTGTGTGTGTTTTTTTTTATTCTGACCTGATTTGGGAAGTTCATCGAGCCTAAGATCATTGTGTGCAGCTGACAGGAAGTTTGCTTGATCGCTTTTGCCTTTCACACCCCTGCTCTCTTTATCTAAACAGACAGATTTCCCACTTTCATTCATTTCTTCCTCCCTTCTTCCTTCCCTTCACAACACCTCCACTCTGCCCATCCACTCTGATTCTATTCATTGACACCAGAAGGAACACTGCTGGAAAGGAAGGTAAAAGTTCTATAATGTCCAGGGGCTTTTAGTGCAGTAATTAATTTATCATTTGTCACCACAGGTTGAGTTCAGACTCTTCAAAACTCTGTAGATGGACAGCCTCCTATTTTGAATCCCTCTTTCTTTCTTTGTAAGCTCATTGAATATACTGGCAGCTCCATATAGAGGGAAGACCCAGTCCTTGCCCTTAAGGAGCTCAAGTTTGCCTGGGGAGGGGCGGGTGGGTTTATGGGTAACAACAGCCCCCCTAGTTTATCTGAACCCAAGCAGATTCATCTAGAAGGCAATTTCTCTTAAAACCCTTTATGAAGAAGGTCAAGCCAGGCATCCAATTCACAAATCTCCCTGGGTCAAGATTGGTAAGCTTTCTGATACAAAATGATGAGCTTTGGAATCAGATCCACTTAAGTCCAAATCCCAGCTCTGCCTTGGACAAGCTACTGAGTGTCATAGAGTCTCAGTTCTCGGTACTATAAAATGGGAATGAAATCCATCTCAAGAGTCTGCATGAGGATTAAATGAGAAAATGTCATACAAAACACCTGGCATAATTCCTAGTACACAGTAAAGGCTTGTTTCCCTTTTCATTTTCCTCCTCTCTTCCCAGACCTCACAGGAAAAGGGGTGTGGCCTCTTTAATAAGAGAACATAAAAGAGGTACTAATAATATTAAACACTTTGCTATCACCTGCTACATCCCAGGCACCATTCTAAGCACTTACACATTTTAACTCCTTTGATTCTTCCCCCCAAACCTTCTGAGATAAGCACTATTATTATCATCTCTATTTCATTGATAAGGAAACTAAGGCACAGAGATACCAACTAACTTGCCAAGGTCCCACACACTGATTCATACGTGAGTTATCGAGCTCGTAACCATTACACTATCAGGAGGCAGATCATGAGAAAGGAGCTAACTGCATCTGGAATCTGAGTATACAAACTGGCAGTCCTCAGATAATGGGCTTTGTTTGGTTGGCAGTATTTTAACAATCAGGAGAGTCCACATTAGAGCCTACATTTCTGACTTCTCTCAAAAACGTTTGGAAGATCTTGGGGCACCTGGGTGGTGCAGTCGGTTGAGCAGCCCACTTCTTGATTCCAGCTCAGGTCGTGATCTCAGGGTCATGGGATCGACCCCACAATGTGCTCCGTGCTCCGTGCTCAGAGCAAAGGCTGCTTGTCCCTCTCCCTCCCCCTGCTTGCTCTCTCTCTCTCTCTCTCTCTCTCAAAAAAATAAACAAAATCTTTAAAAAAAAAACTGGAAGATCTGGCAATATGCAGCCCACATCCTTGTAGCAATAAAGCCACTGACTGATGACTACTGTCTGGACTAAACATGTGTTCTCCTATTCAGCATAGTCACTGGTGCTCACAGTGGTATTAAGTAGGCCCTGCTTCACTTCTGACCTGCACATGCATTTGAACTTGTGATCCAGAATGAGGCAGTGCTCTAAAGATAGCCTTGTCCATAAAGACACAGAAAATATGTTCAATAATGTACACCCAATGGTCGAAATGTTTGAATGACATGAAGGAACAAATGAATGCAGGAAAGAAGTCTGAGTAAAAAGCAATCAACAACCACGTTCAAATCACAACCACTTACATACGGTGGATCAGCTTTCAAGCCATATGTGCAAGACTTGTAAACACCTTCTGTTCCTCTCCACATTTCCACACCTAAACAAAAAGCAAAAAAATGCAGTTTTCCTTTTAGGCCATGGGGCTAACAACCATTTGCCTTCAATGTTAAAACATCCTTCTTTGTTTGGCATAGGTAGACAAGGTAGTTTAAATTTTCATGTACTACTTAATTCAAGCAACAACTTCTAAACCATTTTTTTCTTCTTTTAGCTCTTCAGGCTTTGGTGATTGGCATGATCTTGGAGAACCAACAGATATATAGCAAAACTCTCCTAGAAACCTGGAAAATGTGGGAAGGGGAAGGCATGGAGCCTTCTCTGTATAAGCCTATGACAGAAGAGGAGTCACTTCAATTTACAAGGAAAAAACTCAGACCAAAAAGTTATCCAAGACCACACAGCCAGCTAACCCAGCATATTCTGAACCTAGTCTGTATTCTTTCTTAGACTTCATACTACCTTCCTCAGAGCCTATCAACCTAAAAATCCTGTTTAAAGAAGTGATCTATGGTATCACCATTTGTACCAAAATGATATCACACACCCTGTATTTAAAAGTCTTCCTAACAGATATATCTTTGCCCAAGAGGAAGTTCTAATATTACTCACCAATGACCCTGCCTTTGTAACATCTGAATTGTTTTTTGTTTTACCTTCCTGGTTTTATTAAACCCAGTTTTATTAAACTGAGATCAGAATAAACTCATCTTTTTACCAGTTTATAATCACTTTATTTTATTATGAACCTGCAGTAATGCTTATTGTATTTATAAATCACTAAGTGAAATTTTTAAAACCATTTCCCTCCTCTAATCTCTCCCATCCTGCTTTCTTAGAAGTACACAGAGCATTTCAACCACTCCCAAATTCCCTCTTGATACCCTTAATGATTCTGAAATATTTTGTTATTCCCCAAACACCGCCCTAAAGACAAATCATTGGACTCCAGGCTCTTTACACTGCCAAGTTGAAAAGAGTTCAAATGTTCTATCTAACCAGACTCTAACTTAACAAAGACACATATAGTAGATGATGTGTAAGATATTCCGAAAATACCAAGGCAACAGGAAAAAAAAAATCTCTGTCATCAAGAGATCTTCCCAAAATTTCTTGTAATCTGAAATAATCATCTCTATCAGGACCATGTAACCTGCTCATAGCACATATGTGTATATCCTTATAACTAATAACATAAGTCAACTTTGATCTTAGTAATGTTTAGCTTAAGGTTTCTCACATCCAAAACAATTAATATTTCAAAATTTATGGTGGTTTCTCTAAACATCAGAGCATGCACAAGGACTTGAGGAGGGAAAAAACAAGGAAAATAATCTTATCCTGATAAAATAAAAATTTTAAATAAAATTATGAATCATTTAAAATACAATCTTGCTTTTTAATTAACCATTCCACAGCATGGCATAGATGTGAAAACAGGACACAGAAAAGGCATTTTCTGAAAAGATATGGGACCCATTAGAAATTCCTTCTATTTAAAAAAAAAAAAAAGTGGCCCATGAAAGAACAGTTTTCAGAATGACCAAAGCATAACCAGGCACTTCTTCCATGAGAAGTTTCACCAAAAGGCACACTTCTCCTTACCTTGAAGTTTTGATTCCAGAACCAGTTCTTGCCCAAGTTTACTGGGAGTTTTGTTAAGCTTTGAGCCAATCTCACTTAGAAGATCTTTGGAGGCATTTAAAGTTTAAAGTAGGTCCTCTTATTATTTTCAGAACCTATGAATATAAAAGCAAACTATGTAAAGACACATTAAAATGATGGAATTTATTTTTTTTCAAACAATAAGCTCCTTGAAGACACGGATTCTCCTATTTGCCATCACTGTTGTTTTACCTAGAATAATACACAGCACATAGAAGATACTTAATAAATTCAGTACTTATATGAATAAACTGAAAAATTCTCACAAGACCAATGGGACAGTTCTACAAACCTCTCTGCAGCCCTGCAATTTTCAAAGGTTTCATCATACCATTTCCCCATGGCTCTTCAGTTCACTAACCATAAAGCCACTTAACCTGAAAGAAATCCCAGGGACTAAAGAGTAGTTTGCCCTGTTCATCAACTCACATATTTACAGACTATTAGAGTTAATGAGGATATTGGAAGTTGCCTTTAAACTCTTCCTTTTTATATGAGGAAACTGAGGTCAAAGCTCTCAGGTTAAGGGACTTAGCCTTGATTATCCAGCTGAGAGGTGCCAAAGCCCTTCTTGTTATTTCTTATATCTACCTCCGCAATTCCCCCAAAAAGTACTTGTAGACTTGAGGATTTCATCTTTAATAGCCTCCCAGGAATCACCCATGAGTTCCGCTTGAGGTATGGTGGAGGGGCCACAATTTGAATACAATCAACCAATAACCAGGGGTTTTGCTCAACCTAAAAATATGTGTTGACTGACTTGCAGGGTCTTGCTTTGGGGGAAAGATCTGTGGAGCCCATCTGAAAATCTGAAATGTTTTAATACTCTTATATTATTTCATGAATAGCTCAAGGGTTGGGGGATGGGGCAGATATGGTTTCCCGCAAGTATTGAGACAGAGAGGCAAAAACCTCCAATTTGGCCACAAGAGGGCAGCTACAACATTTCTTCCTTGATCTTCGCAGTTACAAACCAGGAAAAACTACATTTCAGGGCCCAGCCTGCCATAGATCACTGATAGCACCTTTCAACCAAATCCTCAATATGTCATAGAACATTCTCTCACGGTGTTTCTTGAAACTTTTTTTGTTTTGTTTTTAAACAAATTATTTTCCGACTTCTTTCCAGATCTAGAGAGCCCTCTTTTAGAACTTTGTGCCAAGATGACCGTCTACAAAGATCTTTGGAGACCAATAAATCGTTAGACTAATTTGGAAACCCACAGAAAAGGTTTTATTTTAATTACGTTTGACCCCAGATAAAAATAAAAACAGTAATAATCTGGTTCCTCTACACTTAATAAGGCTTGTTCTAAGTGCTTTACAGGATTTGCCAAATATTTGCCTCATCTCATAGCCTTCATTCATCATTCTCATTTTTGTGATATCCTGACATCTTTCAAGTCAAAATTTATTGTGGAATTTTATCACTGAGCTAAACAGTGGGAGGTCTGCAAACAAAAAGCAGAGATTAGTGATAGCTAAATTCCATATCCTTATAGTTCTACAAAAACATAAAGTCAAATTTATTTCGTTTTTTAGATGAATAGAGTTGGGGGTTAATTTGAGAAGTAAATGCTAGGTTGTTGTGTGTGTGTGTGTGTGTGTACTCACTAACAATTACTGATAGCTAGTTTGTATGTTTACTACTTTGAATATGTACACAGATATGTATTTCTTTCAAGTTTTTTGTGGGGTTTTCCCTAATCATCCTATTTTAAATTGCAACCCCTCCTAATTCACACACATCCTGTCCCCATTCCCTGCTGTATTTTTCTCTCCATCATTTATCAACATCTGACATACTTTTTATTTTACTTGGTTTCTGTAAATTTCCTCCTCAAACACCCTCTCCGCAACTAGGGCACAGCCCAATGACAAAGAAAATTTTGTCTCTTTTGTCTCTTGCCGCGTTCTCAAAGCTTAGAATAGTATTTAGAACATCATAAGAACTCAGTAATTCAGCAGCATGGTGAAATCACAAAAAAATGGGAACATTTTTACTAGAAACTGATCTTTTTAAATCTCTGGTAGTGCCTAATTTGCTTCAGTACATTTAAGGAGACCTCCTTTAAATAACCCTCTTAATCAGAATTAAAGCATATTTCTTAAAGCAAGTATCTTAAACAATACTTGGGTTCACAATTATTGCTGAAAGTATCCTCTTGAATACTCAGACCCATCTGGGTCCTGTTTCCCAGAAATCAATTTTAACCTGGACTGAATTCTCAGTGAACATGGTCCTTTAAGAGATGTCACCAGCATCACCTGAGCAAAGCAGTGGCATAAGGAAAAGAGCAGTGACTTAGCAATAAGGAGCTCATAGTTCCGGTTCTGCTCCTGCCACTAGCTAACCAGGAATAAGATGATTCATTTAAACAATTTACCCATCCAAAAAATGGGTATAAGACCATCCCAGCCTATATCAAAGAATTTTAGAGTCTCATGAAATAGTGAAATATGAAAGTATTTTGGTAAGTATGGAGTATTTTTCAAGCGCAAAATGATATTAAAATCAGTATTTCTTGCCCTCTGCTATGTAGTGCCACCATTTGGTATAGCCAATCAACTATATTTGATGGTTTAATGGACAGTTATAGGCTAGATGCTGTTCTATCAGTCAAGAGACGTTTGTCAAGCCCTCCTTGGTACCCAGCCTCCAGACCTTCTTCTTGCCACAGCTGGGTATATTTGGCCCTGGAAGCTCTGCCCCATCCTGTCTCTCAGATATATTCTGATTGGAAACAGAAGGCATTTAAGGGAGCTCTAGCCCCATAACAAGGAATTCACATTTGTCACAGTAGTTAGTCCAACCCTGATCATACGCGCCAATGCTGATAACTAGGCACCTTCTTTTTTTTCCTACTGACAACCACATCAGGAATTCACCTCCTCTTGGAAGCATTTTCAAGACATATTTGTCTTAATCCATTCAGGCTGCTATAACAAAATATTTTAGACCAGGTGGCTTATAAACAAAAGAAATTCATTCCTCATAGTTTTGAAGCCTGGGAAGTCCAAGATCAAAGCACTGGCAGATTTAGTATCTGGTGACAACGTACTTCCTGATTCATAGATGGCTATCTTTTCACTGTGTCCTCACATGGGGTTTCTTTTATAAGGATGCTAATCCCATTCATGAGGGCCACCCTCATGCCATAAGCACCTCCCAAAGGCTCCCCTCCAAATACTGCCACACTGAGGATGAGGTTTCAACATTTAATTTGGGAGGACACAAATATTTAGTAAATAGTGCTGAACGAAGGATAAACGGCTTTATGCCAGTGTTCCCCTAGGTTTAGAGCTCTGCCAGGCTCTTGCCAATATTCCCTTCATATACACACCTCTTACCTGCTGACAGATTCCCTGATGCTGGCTGACCAATTAGCACTGGACACTCCTGAGGTTCACCTCTTCCTCAACTCCTCCCACCACATTATTTAACCACCTTTAGGATTTATCACTGACTCCAACAGACTCTGTAAAGTCAACTGCTTGCTTTATATGTTCTCGGTTGCCAGACTCAGGGGATACCATGTTCTACTTGTCACCCTGTGCTCCCTCAGACCAACTAGAGTGGTTTGTATCACCAGGGCCTGCCTTGCTTTGCTCCTGATCCAGCTCATGGTTTATCCCAGACTGCACGACCCTCACTACAGTTAACTGAAAGGATGCTGTTTAGTCATGCCTATCATGGGCAGAGTCCTGAGAGTACACAAACAGGGCAAGCAATGCCCAACCTCAAAAACTGCTATGTTCCAAAAGTTTTTTTGTAAATAGGTTCTCTAGCACTTGGGAATGCATTTCCCAAGTCCTCACAAACAACTCATTTATTTAAATAGTCATTCCTTCAAAAATATTCATTATCTCCCCACTTTGCACTAGTCACTGCCCTTGGCACGGGGAGAAAAAGAGAAATGAGACTCAGTCCCCTTTTTTCCAGAAGTTCACAAAATAATAAAGGAGACAGCGGTAGAAGCCAATGACGTGAATGCAGTGCAGCATGTGTAAAAATAGAGGACTGTCCATAGTACAGCAAGGACAAGAAAGAAAAGGTGATCCCTCTGCCTGGGCAGATCCGGAAGGTTCCACAAAGAGATATTCCTGATGCGGCCTGAAGAATGAGGAAGTGTGCACCAGACAGATGAGTGGAGAAGGGTGTTCCTGGTATGTCATTGTCAGGCTGCCAGACCAACACCCCAGTGTCAATGTCACCCCTAACGGAGCTCTGCCAACACTGCAGCAGTGTCAGAGACAGGAAAGGAACAGGTTTTTGTAGGATGGTCTGGGGAAATGCATTTCTGTTGGGAAATTAGTTCTAAAACCTTCAATAAGACAAAATTGGCCCTGGGCTCATGCCAACACCCACCACCACCACCCCTACCACCACTCATCATCTGGGGCAAGAAAGAAAAGCAACTGAGTGACAGGAGGAGTAATTCTTACGCTTTCACTTTCTTGCAAAACACTAGCTGAATGCAAGGTCGTGAGTAAAGCTTGTTAGAGACTACACATAATACACAGGTCCATACCCCCAAGTAGTTCAACAACTAGCTGTATAGGCAAGACTCGTGCATATAAAGTAACTAAGAGCCCAAGGCAGTAGCTGCCAAAAGAATGACGCATGCTCTAAGCACTATACTCGTAGCCATCACTGCTTTCTTCAGAGAATAGTTCAGTTGAGTTCAACAAGTGTTTTATATTAAATGCCCACTACAGGTCTGTTGATGATGTAAGGCTACATTCTGAATTTCACAAGGCAGCATCCTCCAGTTTCTGTAAATGCAAATAAGTTTTCCTCCCAAAGGTATTAGGTTAAGTCAACTCTGGAAAGACTCTGGGGGGCGCTAATTAATAGGAATTCTGTTTTACTCAATATGGGAAACACATCAACACCGAATAGGTATGAGAAAGAATTTCCCACCAGTCGGAGCTGTCCGAATTAGAATGAACCGCCTTGGGAGGTAATAAGTTTCCCATCAGGCTAGATAATTAGTTGGCAGTGATTTGTAGAGGTGACTCAAGCATTCAATGACCACTAGGCTCCCTTCCAATCCTGTGATTGTGTGAACCTCTGCAGCTCCCACTTGATAGCACAATAGACAAATCTGGAAACCCTTGCTGGGAACAGTGATAATGTTGCAGATTAGCCACGGGTTAGGCTCATTCAGGGGACCAGCACACAGACTGTATGGTGGTGAGGAAACAGACAACATGGGAATATATAACTTCTCCCAAGAGCCTGACCAAACCCTTGAGGTCAGAGTGTCTGGGAGAGCCTCAGAATGGCAAAATTCATTAGTATTTAAAGGAGATGATGGCTATCAGTCAAGGAGCACCCCAAGACAAAGGCTAACTCAAGAACTAAAACTGCAGCCCCTTGGCGAAGACATATGTAGGATTCTAGAGTACTTTGAAAGGCTCATCTGATGCAGGCTCTCCTGGTCCCCACACTAAGGGGCCCTCCTGGACATTAAGGCATTAAAATCTTTGGGAACGTCCAAGCAAAGGTATTGCCAAAGATGTGCCCAGGAAGAGAGCTTCTCCAAAGTGAAACAAGCCGGAGATGGACAAAGCAAAGTTATAAAGGCCTCCTGGGTGAAATAGGCAGTCACGGGATGGGGCGTGTAAAAACAGGCAATGGCACGAGGGTCCTGGAAACCAAGAAACGGCTGTTTGAAATCCTGGTGTCACGTGGCACATCAGAACAAACTTCGAAGAGTGTGATTCATTGAGCTCCAGGTTTCTGGTATCTAAACCAGGTAATTGGTACCAAAGGAGGTATCGAGTAAGAGAAAATGCCCACATTTGGATCCCTATTACCAATCTTAGGCTCTGTGACTGAGACAGTTTAACTCCTCTGAGCTTCACAAAGGAGGAGACTGAATGAGAAAACTTTCATGAAGTCCCTTCTGACTATAAGGTCTATAATCCCAGTGCACAAAGGAGAACATCTTATAGCTGAAGAAAACAGTTATCAAACAGGTCATCACAAAACATTCAAGAAGAAACTAAATAAAGCAAAACTTTATTCCTGAATTTTGATCTGTGACTTCTTCCCCCCTCCCCCCACCTTTTGGGATTAAATGAATGGAAGTGAAACCAACACACCACACACCAGTAGCATTCTTATTTTTGTGGGGAAAGAAAGCAAATATGTGCTATTCGATTGTGTAGGAAAGATCAATCTACAACGCTTGCAGAGACAAAGCCCCATTAAATCAATAGGGGTTCTGCCCAGTGCCCAGGGAAACCTACCAAGAGGAGCCAAATTATTTTTTTTTAAAAAGCCATCAACTTAACGTTACAAATCATTTGCTATTCTCAAGAGAATCGCCTAGTATTGCAAAACTTGATAATTACTGATTCATGACTGATTTAGAAAAACATGGGCTTAAGTAATCAGGCCAGAGCACTGCTGCTGACCACAACGCTGGCAGGAAACCTTTCTTTCATCATTCCTTTCATGAATGTTTAACATTCTACAAAATTTAGCTTTCAATATATTAATAGTGGTCGGATTTTCCCAAAAGTTGGGAAGACAGAACATACCAGTCGCATGGTATCAAGCACCTATATTTTCTCTTTTATTCAAGTGTCACAAACCAGGAAAAAGTGATTTCAGAACTCAGACTTGTTAAGACATGGATTATTTTACGTCATGTATCAGATCTCAGATTCTTTGAAAGAACTCTGCAAACATATAAACCTCTCTTCCATGACCTGACACTATGATCTGTATAAACTAGCAAGAAGAATTTAATTAATGTTTTGAGCTGACCCTATGCACAATCTGCACATACCTACATTAGGATAATATATGCTCCTTTCATAAAACTTTGCTAAACAATCACTTCACTTGGCGAGCAGATAACAAGCACATCAGAAATGTTCATCTGTACATGCCTTTGGGAAGATGTTTTCTGTAAGGAGATGTGAACCCCGTATCTGCAGAGAGAAAGCTACTCCCTCTCTGTTGGAATTGCTTTTCTGCTTAAAATTAAGAAATTAAGAATATTTTCTTTTCTGCAGAGGAATTACAGAGAAATTCAAGCCAAAATACTGTCCCACAGATTCAAAGAGACTACCTCTAAAACCATATCAAATTCTCTTCTCAGATCTTTTTCTGAGATTCTGCTTTCCAAGTAAACATGCTTTTGTTAGTGAAAGGCGAACCCTTGTCATCAACTTAGTTTCTACTATCAGTTCTTAAATGCATGTATCATGAAAAATATCAGAATTGTAGGTCTATTCACTGAGACACACGATCAGTGTTTTTAGAGGAAAAGAGTCAATTATTTAAAGAGCAAAAAAATTAAGTAAACATTTTTGCAGGGCTGTGGTAAAGAGGTACTTTTTACAGACCGCTGGTGTGCAAGTTGGTGGAACTCTCTCACTGGCAACTGGACAATATATATTAAGATTTTAAATATTTATGCCTTGGATCCAAAAAGTCAATTTGGGGGAACTTATCATTTAAAAAAATCTAGACTAATGTAAAGCTTTGTGCATGAAGATATTAACTACAGAATTATTTACAATAGAAAAACATAGAAACAACTTATATATTGAACTTAAGCAAATGGTTAAGAAAAACAGATGAACAAAGGGCAAGGGAAGGAAAAATAAAATAAGATAAAAACAGAGGGAGTCAAACCATAAGAGACTTGACCATAGGGACACAAACTGAGGGTTGTTGGAGGGGATGGGGGTGAGGGGATGGGGTAGCTGGGCACAAGATGGAATGAGAACTGGGTGTTATATGCAACTGATGAATCACTAAATTCTACCCCTGAAACTAATATTACACTATATGTTAACTAAATTGAATTTAAATAAAAAATTTTTTAAAAAAAAGAAAACACTTCTATCTTCAGGGAAAAAAAAAAGAAAGAAAGTGATTGAGGAAAAATTAGTGTAACCTCTCAACAGAATAATATGCAGCCATGAAAAATATTTGTGAATATCAGTAATGACATGAAAATGCTTATATTATAATATTACACTTAAAAGCAGAAGACAAACATATATTACAGATAATGCACACATACATAAAACACTTACTTTTAAATATGCTTGTAAAAATAAACAATAAATCTCAACATGTCAAAAAAATGAAAGGATTGGGTAATTTTTTTTCTCCTTTCCACCTTCTCTATATTTTCCAAATTCTCTTCTATGAGCTCCTTAAGGAAACATTTTAAGTAAAATAAGAGGGAGTCTAAACAGACACAGATTAGAGTTAATGCTCAATATTCCTGACCAAAAGATTAGGCCTAAGGGAGGTCAGATGTGGAGAAGGGATTTTGGTGGCATTAATATGTATTGAATTAACTCATAATTAATTCATTCAATAAATAGTTATATAAATGGACTGTGGGAGGGAGGAAGGGAATCACAGAAGTCCTAGTTAAACCAAAAGAATCATCTAGTCCACGTTTTGCAGCAGCAGGAAGTATGAACCCTGGGGAGACCAAGATGTAATTTAAGAACTGGAATAATATAGCAGCAGAGAATTCATAAGAAGAGAAACTTCTACCAAGGCAAAGAAGATTAGAAATGTTAATGCTGCAGAGATGCAGGGAGTCAAGGAAAATGAGGAGAGGGAAAAAGGCACTGGATTTAACAAGTTAAAGGCTAATCAGGAAACTAAAGAGAGAATCAAATCCCCGAGGGGGAGTGGTGAGGAAATGGAGGCAGTGAGTGAAAAGAGAGATGAGAGGTGTGGCCGATTTGACCCAGGGTCATTTGTTCTATCCTTTACAGAATAGGGGAGACCATTGTGAATTTGGAGGCAAGAGGGAGAAGGGCTGGCCCTGAGAGACGGAAGATTAGAGACACAGAAACAGCTCAGAACAATTCTGCTCCCTGCCTGCCCACAATGGTCACACAGGTTGACTGCCTGCCTGCATCTGGCACAGCTGTGTCCTGCAGATTGGTTCTAAGTACCTGTGGGACCCTATCTTTAAACCATCCCTCATCACAAGTTGTCTCTTCTGATCAAAACTTGCCTGCGCTCATCCACACCTGCTCTCACGTGGCCCACTCTTCCTCCTCTGGGACCATTTCTTCTCTGCCTCTTTCATGGGTCCTCCTCCTCAGCTACCCTCAAATGTCAGGTTCCAGGGTCCATCCCTAGTCTTTGTATTAGTCTCTTTGGACTACTATAACAAAGTGCCACAAAATGAGTAGTTTAAAACAACATAAATATACTCTCTTACAATTCTGGGGGCTGGAAGTTTAAAAGCAAGGTGTCATCGGGGCCATGTCCACACTGCAGGCTCAAGGGGAGGATCCTTCCTTACCTCTTCCTAGCTCCTGGTAGTTCCTGGCAATCCTTGGCATTCCTTGGTTTACATAGGCATGACTCCAATCTCTGCTTCTGTATTCACGTGGGCTTCTCCACTGTATCTGTTTCTGTTTTTCTTCTTGAAATGACACCAATCATTGGAGTAGGGCCCACCCTAATCCAGTGTAAATTCATCTCAACAAGTTACACCAGAAAAGACCCTGGGGTGCCTGGGTGGCTCAGTCAGTTAAGCATTGACTCTTGGTTTCAGCTCAAGTAACGATCTCAGGGTTGTGGGATCGAGCTCCACGTTGGCTTTGTGCTCAGCATGGAGTCCACTTGAGATTCTTGCTCTTCCTCTCCCTCTGCCCCTCCCCCCACTCACACGTGCTCTCTCTCTCTCTCTCAATAATAAATAAATAAATGAAATATTTTTTAAAAAGATAAGACCTTATTTCCAAATAAGGTTTTAGGGTATGCTACTCAACTCAAGACAATCCTGAGCCTTTCCTCACACAGTGGCCATTTCAGTGTGGTCTCATCTACTTCCAACTCATCTAATCTCTGTTCATGAAGCTATATCCCCAGCTTCAATCTCAACCCCACTTCCCAAGCCTGTATTTCCCATTGCCCACTGGATATGGTTGAGTGAGAAACCCATAAGCCCTTTAAACAAAACATGTCCACTTCCAAAAGAGAACCTACGGTGCCTTCTGTGGTTTATGTTTTTTTTTTTTTTTTAAGATTTTATTTTATTTATTTGACAGAGAGAGAGAGACAGCTAGAGAGGGAACACAAGCAGGGGGAGTGGGAGAGGGAGAAGCAGGCTTCCTGCTGAGCAGGGAGCCCGATGCGGGGCTCAATCCCAGGACCCTGGGATCATGACCTGAGCCGAAGGCAGACGCTTAACGACTGAGCCACCCAGGCGCCCCTGTGGTTTATGTTTTAATTCATGATAAATCCATCTGGTCTCCCAAGTGAAAAGTCTTGGCATTATCCTCAACTTTCTTTTCTTCCTAATCACCTCCCACCACATCTGATCAGACAATAGACCCTATGGATTCCATCTCACAAACATCACTCAAATTTGACCTCGTCTTTTTTTTTTTTTAAGATTTTTTATTTATTCATTTGAGAGAGAGAGAGCACAAGCAGGGGGAGAGGCAGAGGGAGAGGGAGAAGGAGACTCCCAGCTGAGCTGGGAGCCCAATATGGGGCTTGATCCCAGGACTCCGGGATGATGACCTGAGCTGAAAGCAGACGGTTAACCATCTGAGCCATCCAGGTGCCCCTCAAATTTGACCTCTTCTTTCCACCTCTACTGCTATGGCCTGAGTCTGGACTCTCAACCTTTCCTTAGACTATTCAAGCTACCAAAATTTTACTCAGTGAAATATTCTAGAACACCTACCATGTGATAGTGCTGGGCATACCAAAGGGATAAACACAACCTTGCACTTGTGTAGCTTTCACTCTCAGCTGGTCTCCCTGCCACAGGTTTAATGCATTTCCTTATAGGAAACAAAATCGGATAATGTCAAGCTGTGATCCCAACTCTCTTTTGACTCCCTATATCCTTTCAGTCACCACCAGGGTGACTTCTTTTCCTTTCCAGAATCATGCCCAGGAGTGCCTTCTTTGATCTAATGTGCCTTTCTTCCTTCTGTACCCTGGGAAGCCCCTACCTACCTTTAAAGTGTAATTCAAATGACTCCTCCTTTCTTACTTCCCTTCAGAATCTAGCAGAGTCCCTGTGGCCTCATAGGACTTTGCTCCAATCCCTATATGAGCACATTTACCACATTGTGTTGAAATTTATTTTTTACCTGTCTCCCTCACTAGACCATGAGCTCACAGAGGACTAGTACCAGTAGTGGTCATGTATCTTGGTCTAAATGAATGTGGCTATGGATGCACTCTACCCTCTGCTTATGTGAATCCTACTCAGAGTTCCAGGCTTGACTCAATCCCAGCCTTTTTGAGGACTTTTCCACCCCAGGCAGTGAGTATCTCCCTCCTCTGAATGGCCACACCACTTACCTTCTGTATCACTGGCTTGGCATTTACAACATGGTGCTCTGAGCTATTAAATGTCTCTGTTTTCCTTCCTGCTGCACTTTAAATTGTGTTTTTCAAACCTTAGTCCAATTCTTGCATTGTAGTAGGCGTTCCTTAATATTTGCTGATAGGTAAATCTTTTAAGGGATGGAATTTTAGAGGAAATGAGTGGGACACAGGATGGGTAGTGTTTTTAGCTTATGGAAAGTTAGGGTATATTTCCTCCCATGAAACTAAAAAGATGAGAAGGAAGAAATAGGAGAATGATAGAGGAGAACACAAAAGTCCTGAATAACAGAGCCTCGATCTTACAAAAATAACCATGAAAAAATAATACACAAGGCTAAGTATGCCACACAAATGTTAAGTGCAGCCAAATAAAAACATATCAGAACTTTCCAGGTATGGGTAGAGGAAGAGTTGGCAAGAGTATGTGTAACTTATACACAGTAAAACATATCATATACACATTTAACTTATGTAAAGTAACCTCTAGAGGCTTGATAAGAAGGAGAGAGTGAGAGAGAAAGGGCCGTAAAGGGTGGACAATTCTTCCACCTATTCCGATAAAGGAGCAAGAGATGCTGAGTCAGTCCAATGCACCTCCTGTGCACCCTGCACAGTATAAACAGCTTGTGACGCTGAGGCTGATTTTCAGATTTGAATATAAACTTGAGCCAGGTTCTTCAGTGATCTGTTTGTACAGTAAATGAAACACTACCTGAACAGAACTTGCTAAGAGAGAGCATGTGTCAGGATCCAATGTGGAACCTATTTATGACCATATATCTTGAAATTTATGGGCAATTTAAGAGACTTTCCAAAATATGGACTTCACATAGTTTTTATATTATGTATTGACTTTGGCATCTAACCCCTAAGTAAGATGTGACTCCACTGGCTAAGTCCTATGTCCTCTACTGATACTTACCCTCCATAAGAAGCACTTACAGTACTTGCTGTTTGTACTGCTTATTTACACATGTAGACATGCATGGTCTTATGCCATTATTTAATTGCCAAGTGCTCAGATGTAAATACGACCTCTTCATCCAGACTGTAAGTTGTTGACAGCAATGCAGCTTAAGCTTTTATACCCCACAAGGTATGTGGCACAGTAACAAGGACAAAAGTGTTTAATCATTGAAAGGTCATTTTATCCACATCGTTTTGGTTATTATCAAACTCAGAGTCTAAAAGAAATAACTAAATGTGTGATTTTCATATTCTCTATTGTGCCTTCTAGGTTACACTGACAGCTGTAAAACAACAGGCAGGAGGGGAAAAGCCCTTGTTTGACCCAAAATTATTCATGAAATATTAAATAATTGACTGTTATATTGAATTGAAGAAGCATGAAGAGGCCCAGGATAAAGGGTAATAAAAAAGATATTGTCATCAGCATTTTTCTAGAGAGATAGTAAAAAAAAAAAAAAAATCATTTGGGGAAAGAGGCCTGCCTTTATTAGTGGCCTGGGAGGGAACATCAAATCAAGCTAAGATCCACCCACTCCTTGCGAGAAAATAGAAAACAACTGAGCAAAATCTCTGAGGATTAATCAACAAAATATAGATATATGAAGAGATTAATCAGGATTTCTTCAGGTTTAACTCAATTATTATGTATCATTTCTAATTTAAAAACAACATTTTTAAAGTAAAATGAGCCTTTCGCTGCTGATTCCTGACATACTGTTTCCTTAAATCCTTTCATTTTATTAATATAACTCTGTCCACAAGGCAGCAGGGATCCGATGAAGATTGAGCAATTACTGAGTATCATGGGATTATAAAGATAAGCTATTTGGATAATTTAAACTAAAAAAATAACTCTCCTTTATCTCCAGGGTGGTTTTGGCGACCTGCATTATTCAGATAATTTGGACGACCTGCACTTCATATTACCAGAGTAGATACTCTGTGCCTCTAACACTAGAAAATTATTTCAAACTGTTTTCAACATGTTCTGTGATAAAGAGATGTGAGGTTAAATATCACCCCAGTTAAAAAGTAAGTTTGCAGCTATTTTTACTGTATTGGTCTGCTAGCTCTTTTTAACTCTTGGGTCAAAGTTTTTGGACATTAAAACAAATAAATTCACTCTGTTTTTCCAAGCATAAATGATATGCAATAAGCCTCAGAGAACAGAGGTTACTCATTCTGGTTATGTTTTACTTTCTTGCAAACACATACTCATGTTCAATTGAACTGCCTCCAAGTGATTTTTAAGTATTAAAGGTGAACACAGCCCTCCTTTTTCAAGGATATTTTGGGGAACTGTTGTGAAACAAAATGCAAATCATTAAAAAAAAAAACTGATGTTAAATAAAAAAGCACTAGTCAAGAAATCACTCAAAGTTTAAGCTCACATAATAACAAACTAAAATTAATGATGGGTAAGCACCTCATAACATTCAACAGGAAAAACATTCAGAACTCTTGACAACGGGTTCAAATTTCCTGACCTGCTGGACAACCTTCTCTTTCCACATCTTTCCTAGATTCCATTGGGTCCTGTTTTTCTCTCTACAATAAACTGTCGTTTACCTAGAATGCAATCAACAAGAATGTTAAAATAAACAGGGTGATGTTTTCCTAAGCTCTCTTTTCAGTTAATTTACAGGTATTTATTGAATGTCTATTATGTTCTTAACACTGCTTTGGATGCTGTGTTATATGTCACAAATGTTGCTTAGAATTGCATAACTTCCCTTTTATGAGGAAAAAAAATAACAAGTAAACAAGCGACTCTAACACATCAAAAAGTAACCCTGATTCAATTCCAAACTGCCTTGTTCATCTCTAACCATAGGCCAGTAACAGCCAATGCTCTGGCGGTAAGTGGAAATCACTATAAAATCTGGAAGCACCAAGTCTCTTCCATATACTTTTAGTTTCAAATGTATTCTTATTATTTGACTTTATGGAAAAACATGACTAATTCATATGTTCTATTAATAAAAATAGCCTATTCTCCTACATTATAAATAAATGAAGGATGAAGTCTCTTTGTACTCTACACAAAACCCAACATGAGATTTCGAAGGGTCAACAAATAATTGCTGAACGACTGAGATTATGTCCATAATGTGAGTCCCCACAGAACAGTGAATTTTTAGTTTGCATAGAAATGATTCTATAAATACAGGGAAGCTTGACTAGAAAGCACAATTTAATCTATGAAAAAGTGCCTAATATTCTTCTATAGAAGTTATCCACTCACCACTCTCAAGTTCCCATTTTCCCTTCCAAATTAATGTGTGTCTGTTTCTAATTCTCTACTAGACCACCAATCATCGTGTCACAATGGGGAAATTCAATATATGCAAGATTCTGATTTTGGAAAAACAGAATATATACATGAGGTCAGCAAAAATCTTTAGTTCCCCAGGGTTTCCTATTTTAATGCCCCATTTTATAGTACCCTGGGAATTTTTGTGAAAAAAAAGGTATCTTCCAACACTACATCAAAAACTAATGATGTAATGTATGGTGATTAATATAACATAATAATAAAAAATAAATAAAAATAAAAAAATTTAAAAAAGGTATCTTCCTCAGTAGGCACTGGTAACTAAAGCCAAGGAATAAAAGTCCATTCTCTTTGCAAGAGTATAAAGGAAATTAAGATACTTTTAAAAATACAAAAGCATTCGTTTTCATAATTGATTTTCCATACTATGCAGCTAATAAGTATGCTTATAACTTCTATTCAACACAACCCTTTTTATTGGTGATAATTACTTCAGCCTTAATTATTTCATATTTTTATGTTTTGACAAATTACCTAGGTTTTGGGACAAGCTGTCTGAGAAAAAAAATAAAATTAGATTTCTACTTCTTGTGTTTCATCAAGATAAATTTTAAATAAAATATTTTAATGTTATTAAAACATGAAACCATGAAATTACAAAAAGAAAATATATGTGCATATTTGAATATTCTTGAAGTGGAGCAGGACTTCCTAATTTTAACACCAAAACCAAAACCCATTAAAGAAATTGTTGATAGATTTCACTACATCAAATATTTAAATTTCCAGATTTATAATTCCAGCAATATGGTGTACCCCAAGGAATGCTTCTGTATAGGGTACAAAAAAAATTCAGAATAAAACATTTTTAAAATCTTTTAGAAGCTTGGCTTAAATAGAAGAAAATAAGGGAATTCTTCAGAGGCAAAAATTACTCAATAGCTAGAATCCAAAAAGATAATCAAGCACTAAAGTACACAGTTTCCTGCAGCCACTTGCTGATATTTTTCTGATTTCTGGCAGTTTGAAGATTTCAATTTTAATGAGAAACAGGAAACAGGGTCAATTCAAGGCAGAAATTAAGATTAAGATACTTCCATAAAACTGAAATCATAAAAGGAGACATTCTCGGTGAAAAAGATAAACTGAGAAAACAAACAAAATAAAGCAAAATAAAAACCCCGATCCCCTGCCCCACAGAGGAAGGGCTCTCCATTCTGGATTCTGGGAAAGAAGATGAGAATGCCTGAAAACTAATAACCTCAAGTCATCTTTCATTTTGGTTTTGTAACAAACCTCACATTATCTATGTGGACTGAAAAGAAAATTAAAGTAGACCAAAACAGCTCTCAATTTTGTAGCACCTAATTAGCTTATAGAAGCTAATGAAAACTCTCTCCGCAGAAGATACTTTTAACCCTGGCCTCCTATGCTTCCCACAGAGTTCCAATAATTGTGAGTTTACAAATAAAAATCACAAAACACATAAGGAACCAAGTCACCTCAAACAAGAGTCAGCAGGAAAAGCAAGCCATTCAATCAAACTACGGAAATTGTCAGTGTCGGAATTATAATATATTGACTAAAAAAAATGTGAGTTCAATGTGTTTTTAAAAGTACTGAAAATTATGAAGAAATAAGAGACTATAAAAAATGTACAGGCTTTAAAAAATGAAATGAAAACTATAACAATTAGGATTAGAAACCTAATTGTCAGATTAATCACCAGATTAGACAAAGCTGAAGAAAGAACCAGTAAACCAGAACATAAGTCTGAGTACCCATTTGTAGCGAAGAGAATCAAAGACGGACCATATAAAAGAGAGGTCAAGAGACTTGGAGGAGAGAGAAGATGGAAATATGGTTAAAAGGACAGCCAAAAGAAGATAATAAAGAAAATGAGGAGATGCCAGAGAATTGCTAGAATTCTGGAAAGACATAAATCCTGTTTCAAGAATTACAACAATAACAGTGTAAATAAGTCCTTATCTAGACACATCACGAGTAACTCCTGCATACCTGAATTAAAGAGGTCTTAGAAGAAGTTAGAAAGAAAAGAAAGATTATGTACAAACAAACAATTAAAATGACTGCTAACATCTTGACGGTAATCATGGAAGCCAGAAGATTATGAAAATAATACCTTCAACATGCTAAATGATAGTAACTCTCCACCTAAAATTATATACATAGCAAAAGTATCTTTCAAGATGAGCATAATGACATTTCAGACAAACCAAAAATGGAGAAAGTTTATTACTGGCAGACTTAATGAAAGGAACTTCTAAAGAAACTACTCTAAGACAAAGCCCTGAAGAAAAGTCTGAAATACAGGAGGAAATACTGAGAGAAAATATAGTAAACATGTCGGCAAATTAAACAGACATTGAATGTAATGGTAACAATGTCTAATGTATAGCACTTTAAAAAGAACAAAAGTAAAAGCAAACAATAGTACAGAATATGGATATCAAAGTTAAAGTGTTCTAAAGTCCATACACTATCCAAGAAGATGAAGACAGTGCTTATCTTTAAACATTTTTAAGTTAAATAAGCATGCTAAAAATTTTAAGATAATACAAAATTAATAGAAATAATTAAAAACTAGAAGAAAAAGTAGAATAAGAAAAACCCAGCGTTATAACAAACCAGTCCCAAAGCAGCAAAAGGGAGAAAAAAGAACCTAGAAAAAGTAAGACAAAGAGAAAATGAAAGTTAAGATGGTAGAAATAAATTCAAAATCACAATAATCACTATAAATAAAAATGACAATGTTTTCTCCCTCAAAGAACAAAACTGTTAGACTAGAATTAAAAAAAATATAGTTAACCCATAAGGACAAAAGATGGGAAAAAAAAGCAATAGGCAAATACTAACCAGAAGAAAACCAAGACTAGAGACATCACTATATATAATGAAAAGAGAGACAATTGATTTTCATCCAGAAAAGAAAAATGAAATTGAATCAGCACTTGTATCAGTTAACTAGTGTTACAGAACTATCCACCTTAAACCCAGTGGCTTATAGCAGCAATGGTTTATTATCACTGACAAGTCTCAATTATTTGGAATTCTATTGAAATCAACTGGGCTCAGCTTAGGTTGTTTGGTTGGGATAGCTCTCTTTCTCTTGGGACTAGTGGACAAGACTAGACATATTTTTCTCATAGCAATAGAAGCAGCAGAAACACACAAGGCCTCTTAAGGCCTAGGCTTGAAACTGATGTCTCTTCTGCTCATTCCGTTGGCCAAAACAAGCTAGGTGACTGATTCCATCCAACTCAAGTGCTGGGAAAATAACACCTAACTTTGTGGGAGGAGCTTGAAGCTGCAAGTCAAAGAGGATATGTGGAGGGGTGAAGAACTGGTAGCAATAAAACAACCTACCCCAGCACATCAAACCATTCACAAAAATCAATTTCAGATGTGTAAAGGAACGTAAATATGAAAAACAAACTTGTTTTATCCCTCAGGAAAAAAATGATGAATATCTTTATGTCCTCAGAGTAGAAAAAAATTTCAAACACAAAATCACAAAACACAAATCATGAAAGCAAAGCTTGATGAATTAAATTATGACACCAAAAGATACTGTAAAAGTAAGTGGAAAAAATAAGTCACAAACAGAGAGAAGGCATTTTTTTCACAAATAAAGCTGACTTAAGATTAGTATCTAGAATATATAAAGAGCACGTAAGAAAGGAAAGAAAGAAAGAAAGGAAGGAAGGAAGGAAGGAAGGAAGAAAGGTAGGAAGGAAGGAAGGAAGGAAGGAAGGAAGGAAGGAAAGAAAAAGAAAGAAAGAAAGAAAGAAAGAAAGAAAGAAAGAAAGAAAGAAAGAAAGAAAGAAAGAAAGAAAAAGAAGAAAGGAAGGAAGAAAAGAAGAAAGGAAGAGAGAGAGAAAAGGAAAGCAAAAACAGCTCAACAGAAAAATGCCAAAAGACAAAAAAGCTTTCCTCAAAAGAGCATCTGCAAATGATGGATAAACATGAAAAAGATGCTCCCTTCATCAGTAATTGGAGAAATGCAAAAATCACAATGAGAAACCATTTTAAAGTCACTAGTGATTTTAGGGCGCCTGGGTGGCTCAGTCGTTAAGCGTCTGCCTTCGGCTCAGGTCATGATCCCCGGGTCCTGGGATTGAGCCTCGCATCGGGCTCCCTGCTCAGCGGGAATCCTGCTTCTCCCTCTTCCACCTCCCCTGCTTGTGTTCCCTCTCTTACTGTGTCTCTCTCTGTCAAATAAATAAATAAAATATTTTTTAAAAATTTTTAAAAATTAAAAAAATAATAAAGTCACTAGTGATTTTAAAGTCTGATAATATCAAGTGTTAAGAACAATGTAGAATAGTAGAAACAAACACTGTTAGTGCGAAGACAAAATGGTACAAACCCTTTGGAAGACAATTTTCTTTTTTAAAGCAGAAAATATGTCTACCCTACAACCCAACAATTCCAATACTAAAAATACATTTTTTTGCACATAAGCACCAGGAGATATGTACAAAAGGTTTATGGTAGCATTTTTTATTTTACAATAACAAAAAAACTAGAAGTAACAGAATGAATCAATAAATTGTAATATGGCCACAATGGAATACCTTATATGCATTAAAAAGGATGCCTCCATGTGGGTGATTCTCAATGGGTCATGTTTAGTAAAAAAAAATAAAGGTTATCACAAAAGAATTCATAAAGTGTGATTCTAGTTGTATCTATTCAAAAATATACAAAATTAAGTAATATATTATTTAGGAATTATCCATATGTGATAAAACTATGAAGAAAAGAAGTCAAAATTAAGGAAATTGTTTGCCTCTGAAAGAAAGGGAAATGTAATATGATAGGTATTTTGGAAATGTACTATCCTTAAACTGGGATGTGAGTACAGGGTTACTTGTTTTATTATTGTTGTTGTTCAAATACTATGTGTATAGTATTTACATGTTCTGTTGTACAAATGTTTAATTTTTAAAATAAAACTTAAAGATTTAAACTGTAAGTCAAAAATATTACAAACATTAAAAGGCAAATGACAAAATGTTTTAAATCTTGTGTCAGATCTAATAAGCAGAGTTATTGCATTTTTTAAATCCTACAAATAGATTTAATAGAAAAATAGGCTGAGCACTGAAACAGACAATCCTTTTTAAGAAATCATAGCTGTACAAGTAATTATATAAAAAGGTATTCAACCTCACTAGTAATCAATGAAATAGAAATCAGAACAACCATGGATGTCACTTTCAACAGTGAGAACGCCAAAGATTAAGAAGAAAGGGATAGTATGGGATAAAAGATCACCAATATTCAACAGGAAGGACTACATACATATTGATGTAATATTTCTGGGAAACAATTTGGCAAAGGTATCAAAAATTTTAAAATGTGCTTACTTTGTGACCCAGGAATAATGCTTCTAAAAATTCATCCTAAGAAAATAATCAATCAAATGCACAAGTGTTATGTATAAGGACACTGGTTGGAAAACTCTTTATGACAATATAAAGTTGGAAATAATATAAATGTCCAATAATTAGGAATTAGCTAAATAAACTACAGCAATCTACAACACATTAAACAACCACTGCATGATAGCATAAATATCTAATTGTGGACAGGGAAATGTGTCTATATTAATATTAGATGGGAAAAACCAGTTGTGCTGTAAGTAGGCATAGTATGACCCCATTATATATACTTATCTATGTCTGTGTATAAATGGAAAGATATTGAAGGATATAAAGCACATCCAAACAAAAAATATTAGCACCTGTTACCTCTGAGTGGTAGGATTTGAGGTGATTTCAATTTATGTCTCTTTGCCTGTCATTATTTTATTTTGTACAATAGTCATGTATAATGAATAACTTCAAAAGAAAGAAATTTTAAATGTAGTATTTAGAAAAATAATATGGTGTGTAAACAGCACCAGAGATAATACCATTGCCACTTTTTAAAACTTCACCTTTGGGCGCCTGGGTGGCTCAGTTGGTCAAGCGACTGCCTTCAGCTCAGGTCATGATCCTGGAGTCCCTGGATCGAGTCCCGCATCGGGCTCCCTGCTCGGCAGGGAGTCTGCTTCTCCCTCTGACCCTCCTCCCTCTCATGCTCTCTGTCTCTCATTCTCTCTGTCTCAAATAAATAAATAAAATCTTTAAAAAAAAAAACTTCACTTTTTCCTTTATGGTGAACCCAACGCTTTCCAAAGGGAACATGCTGAGGCTCAAGAAGTACTGTGAAGTCCAATACAAGACTATACAACTATGGAACATAGTGGAAGTCACAGGTGAAATTATTTTTAAATGCCATATTTGATGTGGCCACAAATTTAATATAAAGAAGTGTAAAGAAGTCATAAAAATTAAAATCCAATATCGGGGAAAATGAAAAAGTCTGCAGAAACTTAACAACGAAAAATTATCTAGAGTTCAATAATGGTATGTATACATTAAATATGAGAACCCTACATCTAAAATGAAGAATTTCCTAAATTATAAATTGTTTATACTTTATGCTTCCATTATGGACATTTGATGTTTCCCCTGACGTTATACAGTTAATAACGTAATGAGAAGAAAAACGAAAGGAACCTAAGAAGCCATGGGGATTCATAATAGGACCTAGGGACTTTCACCTCTAGTTCATTGTTTGGAATTTGGCCTACATCAACAAATAACTAAGAATTACAACCTACACTTCATTCCCAGTGGTTATATGGTCCCCCTTGTCTGAAGAAAATGTATTCAATCCAAAAAGCTACCTACTGAGGTGGTATTTCTATGAGGACCCGGTAAATGCTTTAGAGATTAAAGATCAATCCTGATTTTTACCCGTTCTCTAAATAACTGTGTATGTATGAAAGAGGAAATGAGAGAGTAAAAAATTCAGGGAAACAGGTGGCTTAAATTCCACCTAAAATCATCCAGCTCTAACTTTCCACAAGTATTCGTAGCTTTTTGTTAAACATACTAAACCATACTATAATTAGAAGACAAACTTGATCAGTACAAAAATATCTTAAATTTCATTTCAAATTTGCTTCCATAGCATCAAAATTCCAAGATTTCTGTTACATTTAAAGCATGATTTAAACCTCCCAATGATTACCTCCCAAAAAGTACCCCCAACTCATATATTTTCTATTTTCATAGGAAAACATCTTCTCCAATGAAGAGTTTTCTATCAGATAATGAACAGTTATGCCACAACTTTCTAAGAAATGTTCTTTAAGGTGAAGACCCACTTAGTTGTGTCTGTTTAACTCATGCTGGCTTTCATTCAGAGACTAAATTTATGTGGTGAGACCTGTTCTTTCCTAGAGATATGACTCTGGTGATTGAATAATGCTAAGTATACATGGCTAAGATCCCAAAATCTGACAAATTGGATTATTGCTCGTAGAAATTTAAATTCCAGTTGAGAGCATCTCACAGTTCCCAAGGGCCATCACATACTGTAATCATAAATGTTATTTATTCATGACTAAATAAGACAAAATTAGTAGGTAGGGGGTTAGAAGGGCAGGAGTGGGAGGTTATTGAAAGGATAAATCTGTCAGCTATTCAGGTTAAATGTAACATTCAGAAGCAGCTCTTTCAGATATAAAATGATTTGGTAAATTTTTAACAGATTTTTTTGTTGTAATTTACCAGATACAGAGACCCTAAAAATGTTACTAAAACTAGTAGATTCTGCCCGATCTCAGCTATTTGTTTGTTCGTTTTTTCTAAAAATCAGATATCAGATTTGAAACGTAAGAATAAACTATGCTTGGAGTACCAGGTGCTCTTTAAAAATAAAATATTGCTGGACTGGGAGGAAAGTAACAGAGGCCTTAATAGTCTGGGAAAAGCCTATAATAAACAATGAAACCCTTCCGAGGCTTCTAGAAAGAAATCTGGAGACCAGGGATCAGCCTGAAAACACAATCACCACAGGAGGATTCAAGTAAACATACATTTGGTTCTATGGAATAACATGACTCCATTTTGGTAATATAAATGCTTTGATAGTTGGGTACAAAAATAGGATGACCTGTTCTTCAGGTACTCGTGGATGGCTTTAGCATAGATGAGATTCCCGACTCTGGCTATATCTACCACAAGCCCCACGCACACTGACGTGTGTGTGTGTGTGTGTGTGTGTGTGTAAGATTTATTTATTTATTTATTTGAGAGTGAGAGAGCACACACATGTGCACGTGTGAGTGGGGGGAGGGGCAGAGGGAGAGAATCCCAAGCAGACTCCCTGCTGAGCGCACAGCCTGAGATCATTACTTAAGCCAAAACCAAGAGTCGATTGCTTAACCAGCTGAGCCACCCAGGCGCCCTCACACTGAAGTATTTTAGTGACAAAATAAATCTTAGGCTCTTTGTGTGACAACAGGTATCTGCTTCATATACAAACTATTCACGGGTATTTTTATTGAATGTTTTTATTGAATGTTTCTTGCCCCCATGGCCATAGTTAATTTAGGCCCATCTCTTTCATTTTATTCTGTCAGAAGACGATAGCTTTACTCCTCCTTTCTTAAGAAGTCATTTTCCTGATAGTCATCCCAATGTTCTAACAAGATTCTGATTATGGATAACCAGTGGTTTTTGAGTGGTTTAATGTTCTCCTGGGGTGGAAAATTAATAAAATACCTTACATAGAACAACTACCTAAAATATACCAAAGCAGTAAGACATATTCTTGTATGCTAATGACACCATAGACAGATTCACTCTTTTTTTTTTTAAAGATTTTATTTATTTATTTGAGAGAGAAAGAATGAGAGAGAGCGAGTACATGAGAGGGGGGAGGGTCAGAGGGAGAAGCAGACTCCCTGCCGAGCAGGGAGCCCGATGCGGGACTCGATCCAGGGACTCCAGGATCATGACCTGAGCCGAAGGCAGTCGCTTAACCAACTGAGCCACCCAGGCACCCGACAGATTCACTCTTGACAAGACATATGCTTGGAGTCCCTTTTCCTGTGTGGTCATGGATGTGTCCTGAGCCAGCCATGGCTCCTAATATTTCCTTTATGACCAGGGCATTTGTCTCTAGATATATTTTTCTGTGAAGAGTTAACTTTTTTCAGGTATGGAACAGAAAAACCTCACCACTTGAACCACTTGAACATATTGACCATTTGAACAGTATACAGCTAAGTTACACACTTTCTTAATGGGCAGACCCAGATCAGTCTTAGCTCTGTAGGCCTAAGTCCTCTCATCTTTGTGCAATGCAAACAGAAATAGGTCCTATCCCCCAGTCTTGCTGTGTAGATTAAGCCTAGTTCACAGTGACCCTTAAAATTGTGACCTCTTACAAGATAGCAAAGCCACACAAAAATAACATAAAATGACTTAGTTGTAGAAATGTTTTGCTTTGTTAGTTTTCAAGATTATTCTCTACTCATTGACACTTATTTAAAATTTAAGTGTGCATGCTTCTCCCTTCGGTACCCTATTCTCCCAATTTCTTGATCAAGTTCAACATGGAAGCTTTAAGTACTTACACTGAGATTCTTTTTCTAGAGATTATCTATTACAGAGAAATCAAGGAAGACCCAGATTTTTGTTGTTTTGAAACATACAATTTGGGGACCCTCTTTAAGCAAAGGAATCTGAAATTACAAATACAAAATTAAGTACAAGACCTTAGGAATTAGAAATCCAGAATTAGGTAGAAGGCTGTGCAAGTGAGGGGGCTCTGATGTTTCATTAACTTCATGGTAAATCCACCCTTGATAAGAGTTTTAACAACAGAAGTATCATCTATTGGCTTAATTTTTAATGCTATAGTCTGAAAAAAGTTTTTATTGGAAGGTAGGCTGCATGATACTTAACAGTACAGGTGTTCTGCTTCGTATGATTTACAAGGAATTCTTGTAAATCAAATAATTTTATATGTATAAAAGAGCCAAAGAAATTCTACAACCAGTGTCTTTTATAATGTCAAGAATTCTTATATAAATGAATAATTTATTTTCAAATTAAATTCCTGTTTACTGCTTTATTTATAGCAGTAACTACTTAAAAATTATTTGAGATTAGGAGTGTCTGGGTGGTTGAGTTCATTAAGCATCCTACTCTTGATCTCAGATCAGTTCTTGGTCTCAGGGTCATGAGTTCAAGCCCCCTGTTGGGTCCCATGCTGGGCATGGAGATGACTTAAAATTTTTTTTTTGAGATTATATTAGTTTTAGATGTACAACATAATGGCTCAATATTTGTATATATTGCTAAAGGGTAACCACAATAAGTCTAGTTAACCTCTATCACCATTTTAAAGTTACAAAATTTTTTTCTTGTAATGATGACTTTTAAGATCTACTCTCATAGCCACTTTAAAATATGCAATACAGTATTATTAACTAAATCACATTGCTATACATTATATCCCCATGTCTTATTTATTTTAGTTTGAACCTTTTGAATACCTTCACTCATTTCACCCACCCCCCACCCCTGCCTCTGACAACCACCAATCTGTTCTCTTTATCTATGAGCTCAGTTTTCTTATTTTTTTATTTTTATTTTTTTATTGTTATGTTAGTCACCATACAGTGCATCATTAGTTTTGATATAGTGTTCCATGATTCATTGTTTATGTATAACACCCAGTGCTCCATGCATTACGTGCCCTCCTTAATACCCAGTTTTTTTAAATTATAGTCCACATACAATATAATCTGCCTTAATTCTCTCAATTAGTCACTATGAGACAAAACCTTGTAGAAACTTCTCAGATCTCACATGCACCATAATTCTTAAGAAGAAGGCATTAACCTTGATCATGAAGACTTCTTTTTGGAGGAAACATTTTTATCACCTAACATTATTTTCTTCATAGTACTCTGGGAAAATAAAATTAGCACACATCAAGGGAGATATATGATGGTAATCCTATCCTCCCTGATTGTAGCCAACCTGAAATTCCATACTAATTCTATACATCTAATGGCATACAAACTTTAACTGTTTCATAAATTGAATTAACTTCTTGACAGCAACCACTGTCTCTACACCATCATTTTTTATCCATTCTTCAATGTGCTGCATTCTGGTTTCCACTCCCACCCCTCCTGTTAATTGCTCTCTTCAGGGTCAAATATAACCTCTGTTTCTAAATCCAGTCAACACTTACCAGTTCAAGACAAACATACTTGAAACCCATTTACATAGTACCAAATAGTCCCAATCACCTAGTCTGGCAAAAAAAAAAAAAAAAAAAGCCCTCATAATCTAACCCGTTCATCTCTCCAGCCTCAACTCCCCTCTTTGTTCTCTCTATCCCAGCCAGATGTACTGTTTACTGCTCTCCAGGAGGCTCTCTGAGCCTTTGTGAAGGGTTATTTCCTCCCTTGCCCTGGCTAACACAATTTATTCTCCAGGACTCCCCTTAGATGTCTCTCCTTCCAAAACAAACCTTCCATGGCCTCCCAAGGTGGGATTAGTTGCATCCTCCTTGACCTTTCTGTGCTGCTCCACCACACTGTGTTATAATTGCCTGCTTAGGTGTTTGACACTCCCCTATACTATACTATCCTTAGAGGCATGGTGGTAAAGCCAGTGTTAGGACATAGCATTGGATATTTAGCACATAGTCTGTTAATCAGTTTCAAATACATGACTAGGAGCTTTCTCACATAAACATTATTTCCACAGATTGGAAGCTAGTCAAACTTAATGTATTACCACTTACAAATAATGGACATACACATTCACTTTCATTTGGAAAGGAGTTTTGAGTTTGGGTACGTCTTAAACATTCTATGTGCTTTAAAATCTCCCTGTTGCCCAAAGCAGGAAATCAAAAGAAAAAAACATAAACCCTCACTTTAAAAATTTGCATTTCGGGGGCACCTGGGTGGCTCAGTCTGCCTTCAGCTCAGGTCATGATCCCAGGGGCCTGGGATCAAGCCCCACGTCGGTCTTCCTGCTCAGCGGGAAGCCTGCTTCTCCCTCTCCCACTCCCCCTGCTTGTGTTCCCTCTCTGGCTATGTATCTCTCTGTCAAATAAATAAATAAAATCTTTTTAAAAATTTTGCATTTTAAGAAATCTAGTTGGAAAGACTAAAACATACTCAAATTAACTCTATTTCTAAGGTCTGTTAAGCAAGGAGTCTCTTAGGTTTTTCAATATTAAAAAAAAAATAGTAGCAAAACAGAATTGCAAAAGGAAGATGATAAACATTTGTTGAAGCCAATCACTCTTTAGCAGAAGGTGGAAGGAAGGAAGCCATATTCTTTTTTTTTTTTTTTTAAGATTTTATTTATTTATTTGACAGAGAGAGACACAGCGAAAGAGGGAACACAAGCAGGGGGAAGTGGGAGAAGGAAAAGCAGGCTTCCCGTTGAGCAGGGAGCCTGATGAGGGGCTTGATCCCAGGACCCTGGGTTCATGACCTGAGGTGAAGGCAGACGCTTAACGACTGAGTCACCCAGGCGCCCCAGGAAGCCATATTATTGATAATATCCTTGCGGTGTTCTGTGAGATTCTTCAACTAAGCCACAGCTTTCAAGAAAAAACTATCCATTCAGTAATTCATCCAACACATTTTTGTTGAGAACTTACTGCATGGCAAGCGTTGACATAGAAGTGGATAGACAGAAACAACCCTTGTCCCTAAAGAGCTTAGATTCAGTTGTAATGTATGTTTGACAGTAGGTTATTACTGAAAAAAAAGATCTGAATCTCTTAACTCTTACCCCAATATTATGCATTTATAATTTTACTCTGTTTTTATAAACTATTTCTCAAACCTGGATAACTACCTTATAAATGTATATTATATGTCTCACAAAATACCTTTGACTCCTGCAGAAAGGATTAAGCATTATCTATCTCCTCTTCTAAGTTAGGATGGGCCACAGACTGAGCTTTCTTCTTTGTGTCCCTGGGCCAACCCAGGGCCTGGAACACAGCAGGTATTCAAAAAGTCCATACGAATGAATGAAGGGATGGATATTATACAGGATAAGAATCAAGAAAACAGAATCCCAGACCCGATCTGCTATTCACTGTGTGTGTATATCTCTTTTTAGGTAGAGTTCTTCATCTATACAATAGAATGGAATTAAACCTCTAGCTCTGAAGTACAATCATAAAAGAACAAAAAATGGCATAGAAGGTCTAAGAATTAAAGATCTAGTTCCTGTTTAATATTGCAGGATTTTGATAAATATGAGAATATGGAAATAAGAATGGCCTACAAAATGATCCTCATCTAAAATATAGACTCTTAAATGTTTTATTTTATTTAAACTAATTCTTAACTTGCTCAACTCCAGTTTCAAAGCTATTTATAGAAGAAGGAGTAAGAATGAAAGGGAAAAGGGTGCCCTTATTGTCTGTGACCCAGTTGTTATCTATTTCATGTCAAGGCAATGATGCTGGTTTAAGAAATCTGGCTTTCCTCAGCAGCTAGGAGAAAAATAAATGAGGGGCTAAAGGATTCTGGGGAAGAAAGACACATAGCAGATCCTATGGGGAAGAGAAGAAAGGTAATAGTAATTAGGCATACCAGTAAGAGCCAGAATGTAGCAAGAATAGCAAAACTTTTCAAGGAAAATCGAAAAGGAAATCTAGAATTAGCAAGTGTTCAAAAGTTCTTCAGTCTGTGCTGGAAGTTCAAAATCCTTTTCATCTTCATTATCTTCTATCAATCTACAGATCACCCTTGCAGACCAACTTTTAATTTGATAAAGAGATACATATGCCATGTTCTCCATTGAAATCCAGACATATGAGTTTGTCTGGTGAACAGGTAGCATGGGCCTGCTGGAAGATGACTTGCACTAGGAGACTGAGGAGCCTCCTGGAGAGAACCCAGTTTGATTCAATATCAAGGACACAGTTGCTGAGAGGAAGAAAAGAGGGTAGCAGTGTGTCTTGTGTATTGTATCATCACCCATATTTGTCCTATCAGCCAAAGCCTCACACACTGATTCCTAAGAAAAGGTGCTGATGAGAGAATAGACTCAAGATACTGTTTCTGCTATTGACTGTGTAAATATTGATGTCCAATGCAGTGCCACTTTGGCGCCCATGTGATAAAATGTAGCTCAGGAGGAAGTAAGAGACATTTCCCTTACCTCTGCATGGGTCCAGGGCAGGGTCAGACCATTAGAGGCTCCAGAAAACAGCTCACTTTGGAAACTTTAAGGGTTCCGACCCAACCATGGGAACTCAGTGCCCAATAGAATGCCTTAGACTGCATTCCCAGGAGAGTTATGCCATTTTGCAGGCTCAGCAGCTATCAGCTATCAAGCAGAAGTGAGAAGGACACATTCATAAGCCCATGTGGGACCACCACCCCCAGATCTGACCTGCCCAGGAGGAAAGACTTTGGGACTGAAGGTCCTGTAGTAAAAAACAGCCATAAAGGCCAGAAAACAAATTATTATTCTCAATGTAGGCCTGCTGTCGTCAGCAGTAACTTCAGTAACAAAGAAACTAAGATCAGCCCTGTCCTCTAGGAAAGAGTCCTAGACGAATCTTGCTCACTGGGACCATATAATGTCTCTGGGCCTCCTTTTCTTCATTTTTCTTTAATAAACACATATGGAGCACCAACTAAAGCCACTCTGCTGAGTGCTGAGAATATCAAAATTAAAATGACCTGACACCACAAGGAGTTTTGGTCCCATAGGGGAAACAGACACACAGATGGATATGCCCATAGCAATCAGAGACTGTAGGTCAGTGTAATGAAAAGGGAAATATGCACCATGCTATTATAGTGTAGACAAGTATTTAACCCAATCTGAAAGTGTCATAAAATGAAGGGATAATTTTCCCATGAAAGCCAGATTTTCAACCCATGAAAGTAGAGCATGATTATTATCTAGGAAATTATGGTAGTCCAGTTCAGTAGTGACCAGAACCTAGGTCTAGAGATTGCTCATAGAGAAAATAAAATATAGGCTTTACAAAACATTACCAAAATGAGGAAATGTTTAAAACAAAATGTTCAGGGGTGCCTGGATGGCTCAGTCTGTTAAGTGGCTGCCTTCAGCTCAGGTCATGATCCTAGGGTCCTGGGATCGAGCTCCGCGACGGGCTCCCTGCTCAGCGGTGAGCCTGCTTCTCCCTCTCCCTCTGCCTGCCGCTCTGCCTACTTGTGCTCTCTATCTCTCTGTCAAATAAATAAATAAAATCTTTAAAAAAAACCAAAAAACCAAAATCTTGATAAAGAAAAAAACAATATAAAAATTGGACAGCCACATGCAGAAGAATGAAACTGGACCATTTCCTTACACCACACACAAAAATAGACTCAAAATGGTTGAAAGACCTAAATGTGAGACAGGAGTCCATCAAAATCCTAAAAGAGAACACAGGCAGCAACTTCTTCCTAGAAACATCGCCAAAGGCAAGGGAAGCAAGGGCAAAAATGAACTATTGGCACTTCATCAAGATAAAAAGCTTTTGCAAAGCAAAGGAAACAGTCAACAAAACCAAAAGACAACCGACAGAATGGGAGAAGATATTTGCAAGTGACATATCAGATAAAGGGCTAGTATCCAAAATCTATAAAGAACTTATCAAACCCAACACCCAAAGGACAAATAATCCAATCAAGAAATGGGCAGAAGACATGAACATTTTTCCAAAGAAGACATTCAAATGGCCAACAGACACATGAAAAAGTGCTCAACATCACTCGGCATTGGGGAAATCCAAATCAAAACCTCAATGGGATACTGCCTCACACCAGTCAGAATGACAAGTGTGAAGATATAAATTAACAAGTCAGGAAATGACAGATGTTGGCGATGATGCAGAGAAAGGGGAACCCTCCTACACTGTTGGTGGGAATGCAAGCTGATGCATCCACTCTGAAAAACAGTATGGAGGTTCCTCAAGAAGTTGAAAATAGAGCCACTGTATGACCCAGCAATTGCACTACTGGGTATTTACCCCAAAGATACAAATGTAGTGATCTGAAGGGGTACGTGAACCCAATGTTTATAGCAGTAATGTCCACAATAGCCAAACTGTGGAAAGAACCAACATGTCCATCAACAGATGAATGGATAAAGAAGATGTGGTATATATATACAATGGAATATTGTGCAGCCATCAAAAAAACCCGAAATCTTGCCATTTGCAACAACGTGGATGGAACTAGAGGGTATTATGCTAAGCAAAATAAGTCAATCAGAGAAAGACACGTATCATATGATCTCACTGATATGAGGAATTCTTAATCTCAGGAAATAAACTGAGGGTTGCTGGAGTGGTGGGGGGTGGGAGGGTTGGGGTGGCTGGGTGATAGACATTGGGGAGGGTATGTGCTATGGTGAGTGCTGTGAATTGTGGAAGACTGATGAATCACAGACCTGTACCTCTGAAACAAATAATACATTATATGTTAAAAAAAAAGAAAAAGAAAAAAAATATACAACATTTGATACATGTGTATAATGTATATGCTCTAAAATAACACCATTGTCTATATTTGCATATGTACTTAAAATAAATATGAGAGGAGAGAGAAATCAGAGAAGACTGAATAAGAGTGTATATATATGTGTGTGTGTGTGTGTGTGTGTATGTGTGTGTATATATATAAACAAATCTGGAAAGAAATACAACAAAATGTTAACTGGTTCTCTTTTAGATAACATTTAAGTCATTTTGTTATGGATGACCTTAATTTATATCTTCATATTTTCCTATATTTTGTAAAATGTCTACACTGAGCATATATTACTTTTAAAACACACAAAAATACTATTATTTAAAAGAGTCATTAGGAAGAAGGAAACTACAGAATGTATAGAAATATATTCATGTTGAAATGTTAGCAACTCACTGAAAAAGAAGCTTCTAATCAAGATTGTGATTTTTTAAACTCTTTGTTAGCTCCTTTAATATACTTCTGTGGAAAAATACATTTATTTTTTCTAAAATATAACTGATTCACACATTTTTAAAATTTTTTTCTCCTTTTTTTTCAGAGAGAGAGAGTGTGTGTGTGAGCAGGTGTTGGAGAGAGGCAGAGGGAGAGGGAAAGAGAGAATCTCAAGCAGACTCCATACTCAGTGCAGAACCTGATGTGGGGCTCAATCTCATGACCCTGAGATCATGACCTGAGGCAAAATCAAGAGACAGAGCCTAACCAGATGAGCCACCCAGGTGCTCCAAACATTATTTTTAAGTTGCTAGGTATTAGTTAGCTCCAACCCAGAATTTCTGAAAGTGTTTAAAAGAACACTAAATGATAGAAACTGAGCAGGTGTTTATAGCACAATCATCACTGATTAGATAGAGAAGAGAAAATAATCCCTTAATATAGCACAAACTTATATCCAAACTAAGTCTTTACAATACACAGGGAGGGAGAAAAATAACCAGTTATTTATAGAATTTTCCAAGTATTTAAAGCCAACTATCTGGAGGTTCAAGACTAACAGAAGGTTTTATTTATGTATCTGAGTAGGATCAAATGAACCATGAACCATTTTACATCCCATGGGGTACTTAACATCATCTCTCCAAGCTAAATGTTTAATAAAAAGATGAATAAGATAAGGACAAAGATGACACTATGAAGTGTCTTTACTGTTCATTCCACTATCTACCAAGTGCCAGGCTATCCTCATTTTCTCAGCAATACAAAGAGAAAACTATCAATTTCAGCTCCCAGACAACTGGGGCCTGGGCACCAGGGTGGGCTGGGGGCAGTGTCCTGGGAGTTTGCAACAGGGGGAGATATTTGGGTTGCTTGCCCAAGAAGTGTAGTGTTAAGCATAAATAATACAAAAGGTAATCTCCAAGAGAGATACCAAAATCAAAGTCAGACTGACCAAGAGACTTGTGAGTCCAAAGTGGGTACTAGAAAGGAGGACTCCTAGTAGGAGACAATGGGACAGAAATCAAAACAGACAAGAGGATTAATAGCATAGGGACAGGTGGAGAAATTTCTTGAGGCCGAGTGCATTCTGCATAAAGCTTCATAGAGCATGTATGTGCAAAGGGGGCTGGGAAGGAGGTGGACAAACACAATCCCTGCCTTCAAGATCACAGCTTGGTGAAAGAGAGAGATAACACTCGTTTCATTCTGTACATGTATGTGTCTGCTCCCCCCAAAAGTTCCCTATGCCTAGAAACATACCTCTGTCAAATGCTCAATTTGTGTTGTATGGATGGATGATGACAATGAAGAGTATGTCAAACAGACAAAGGAGACTGAAGATAAAGAGATAAGACAGGGAGATGAGCACTCCCAAGACAAGGAGTCAAGACACCTGGTTCTAGTCCTTGGCTCTGCCACTAATTAGGGTTGACTTGGACAAGTCATCTAAGCTCCAAGGTTCATGAGGGAGTTGGAACAGATGGTTGCAAAGATCCTCTTTTCCTTCTATTTCCTTTTCACCATAAAATGAATACATCGATCTTAAATCAGATTGGAAAGTCCTTTCTGATACTGCCATTCTTCCAACTGAGTTGAACAAACTCAAGGGTTTTATAACTCTTGGTCCTTTTAAAAATCAACTACAGTTTGAAGCATCTGCCTGAAGAGAGTTTAAAAAAAAAACAACAACCGCTAAAATCTAAGCAATATCCTTGTGATATCTCCCTTGTGGATATGTAAACTTTCAACCTCTTACCTTGAATAGAGTTTCCACATTTGCCCTATTTAATCAACAATAAAAGTCAGATATGTCATTCCTTATATTTTTTTACGTTAGCAGCATACTATAAATTCCAAGTAGAAAGGGTTTGGTTTTTTTTGGCCTTTCCACATTCTACACTGAGAAAGAAGTTAAAGATAGTTAACCAAAATAATTTATGCCTTAAAATTCCGCAGAGAGAAAACAATAATGTCTATTCCATTTTAGGCTTTTGTCTCAGCAGTTCCATTTGTATAGGATATGACATATTAACAGAAAAAAAAATCATAAATATGTATTACTAATATTATTACACATTTTTTAAAATTCTAGATTTCAATGAAAACATTTCAATTTTGTTTGAACCATTGATTCCTAAAAAGTTAATTTAAATATTTTCAAAGAGATGTCAAAACCCATTTTGTTATCTGTGATCAGTATCAAGATACAAGATTAAGTATTCACAAAAGGACAGATAAGGGGGATTTTCTATTTTAATAAAAATCCAGAGTGAGGGAAAAATAATTCACATAAGGTAAAATAAAGTTGGAAAGTAGAACATAGAAATTCTAAAAGTCAACAAAATATTATGTAAAGATTCCAAACTGACAAAAGTGGGAGAGTAATGATCCATTTCTTTAAATTACATATTGAAATCAAATTACTAATTTTCAGGGGATATTTTTTCTAATTTCATGCTCCATAATGCAATCATCTTGAAACCCCATCAGCCTTGATTAACCAAATGAAGTTTTTGGAAAAGCCAAGTTTGAAAGGAGAGGGAGGGACTTGTCGCTGAAAACAAAATAAAGCTTCACATCTGTGTCGGCACCTGAAGTTGCTCTGTAACATCTGATAACTTGTTAGAAAGCAATCTTTTTTGCAAGGCAGTGGATTTACATCATACATTTTATCTCTCCAGGGAAATTTTAATTACTGGTTCCAATCACTTCTGATTGATTTGCTTTTTATTCATCCAAGGTATTCTCTGCTCTATGATGAAATCAAGCCTTCAATAAAATTCCAAAAATTTCAGAACAATTTACAAGCTCCAGATGACTGAAAGTTTTCTCATGTCAGTTTGGCATTCAGAAAGAGCGTTTCACCAAATACATTCTGAAGGAGAATACATCTGGCTCTCACTAAAATAAAGAACTAACCAATGACATACTTGAGGCAAATGAATATCACGTAAATACAAATTTGCCAATACTCTCTGAGGGCAGAGTTGCAATCCAACCTCCAGGTGTTTCAATGAGTTCTCTTCTAAAGTGCAAGCCACCAGTCACATGGCTTAATGTTTGGGGTATTAGAGCAATCAATTTAATAAATACACATTATCTTCTGTGTACAAGTTTATAACGGTTTACGTGTGTGTGTATGTTGAGTGGGTGTATTAGAAAAGACTTAGCATCTGCTGAAAGCCCACTTAAATTCATCTTTTCTCTTGGCCTAGTGCGGACTCCAAAAGACAAGATAGAATCAAAGAATCTTAGCACTAAAAAGAGTATTAGAAGCTATCTCTTCCAAGGACTTGTTTCAATAATGGCAAGCATATCAGAAATCCATATGTGTATTCACCATGAGAATATTTTCACGATTAATAACAGTAAACCTAGCTATTCAAAAATATTGATTTTTTTTAAGCATCAATATGAAAGCAGCCCAAGAAAATAAATAATTTAATAAACATTACTCTTGAAAGAGTATGTTACAGGGCTATCATTAGGCAGAGATCAATTTTTATCATGGCACTAAGAATACAAGTATTTAACAAATGAACTCTTTCTATGAAAGGCAAAGGCTTATACAGCCAATTCTGGCTCCAGCATTGGCTTCTCCTTCAACAGCTTCATAAGGGAATATACTTTTACAAACCAGCTGGACCCAAATATTGCCTGGTTTGGCTACATGGCCAGAAATTGTAGGCTAATTCTACGATTCATGTCTTGGTCTCTAGAATGTCAGGGATACTCACTGTGGGTTCTTGCTGGGTGCAGTTAGCCTATGCTTTAGTTAGCCACTCTTAGAACTGAGCCACACTGACAGGACATCTTTGATTCAGATACACATTCTAAAGCATATGAAGACTTAAAGCACAATGAATGGTCATCAACATCTGTGAATCTCTTCTGAAATTGTGGTTTTTTCCCCCCCACCAAACAGATCTTCAAATCTTTAAAATTTCAGGTTCCATTGAGCTCATAGCAATTTAGCAAAGTGAATTCATTGCAATCTCCAATTGCAGTCTGCTCAGTCCAGCTTGAATCTCTGTGGTTGCATTATGTTGAAGAAATAATCCATCCCTCTGCTCTGTCCCTGCCACCCTAAGTTCTGTTTATAGTGGGGAGAAAGTGACACAAAGGAGCATGTAGAGCAGGGGCTTGGGCACCACACAGCCTGCTTTTGAACCCCTACTCTGCTGCTCAGTAGCTGTATGACCAGGGCAAGTTACTGAACTGCTCTGTGCCTTAATTTCCTTTTTAGCAAAATAGGCATAATAATAGTGCTGCTGACTTAACATATATGAACTGCGTACTATAGTTCCTGACACAGCGTAAGTAATACAGAAGTGTTAGCTAGTACTGTTTATTAACAGTAAGGAAGTCTAATTTTATAAGCCATTCAAAATTCAGAATATTAGGTATCTCAGAGCCACTTATTCCAAAAATACTGACACCTCAGGACAGTACTGATGCTCAGCATGGAGCCACACATTTCCATGACCTAGTCATAAAACTGCAGTGGACTAAGTGTCCAGACCCTGCTTCTTCTAAATATCCCATAAACTAGGGGGTGGAGCAAGATGGTGGAGGAGTAGGAGACCTGGATTTCGTCTCCTCTCAGGAATTCAGCTAGATAGGGATCAAACCAATCTGAACACCTACGAATTCAACAGGAGATCAAAGAAAAGAAGAGCAACAACTCTGAACAGAAAAGTGACCACTTTCTGGAAGGTAGGATGTGCGGGGAAGTGAATCTGAGGTGATATTCGGGAGGATAGACTGCGGGGGAGGGGCCTCCGTCGGCCGCTTCAGGCAAGTGATAGAGCCGCGGAGCACAAAATCGGAACTTTTTTAGAAGTCCGCTCCGCTGAGGGACGTCACTCCGGTGGCTAAGCGGGGAGTGGAAACTTTGCAGGACAGTGTGGTCTCAGGACCCTTGGGGTCACAGAAAGACTGGGGGTGCCTGAGTGCGGCAGAGCTCCCAGGGATCAGAGCGGGGAAGCCGGCTGCAGAGGCGGAGCCCAGACGCGGATTCTCAGCTCGGGGTGGCCATAAACCGTGATCCACAGCACACTCAGGCCACTGCTCCTCCAGCAGGGACCCAACAAGCGGCAGATCTGGGGGAGACTCACCTTCCTCTCCCGGGAGGAGCCGCGCGGGAGGGCACCGCAGGGATCTGCTGGGTTTGGAGACTCCACCCAGGGTCGGGTGCCAGAGATAGAAATGTGCAGTCACAGGCCAGGTGAGCACAGAGTGTGGCCAGAGACCGGGGAGATGGGAGTGACTGGCGGCTTTTCTCTGGGGGCTCACTGAGGAGTGGGGCCCCGAGTTCTCGGCTCCTCTGGGCGGAGATTGGGAGGCTGCCATTTTCACTCTCCACCTCCAAAGCTCTACAGAAAGCTTGAAGGGAACAAAAGCTCCAGAGAGCAAACCCAAGCAGATTAATTAGTCCGGACGGGGCAAGGGTGGAGCAATTCCGCCTCCGGCAAAGACATTTGGGAACCACGGCAACAGGCCCCTCCCCCAGAACATCAGCAAGAACAGCCAGCCAAGACCAAGTTTACCGATCAATGAGCATGGCAGAACGCCAGCGCTAGGGGAATACTGCACATAGAATTCATGGCTTTTTTACCATGATTCTGTAGTCTTTCAAAGTTAATTTTTTTAACTGTCTTTTTTCTTTTTATTTTTTGAATTTTTCTTTTTCCCTTTTTCAACCAACATCTTATCAATCCCTTTTTTTAAAAAAAAAATTTATTTTTCATTTTTATTTTTCATTTTTAGAGTCATATTCTATCCCTTCATAGTAGTTACCCGTATTTTAGGCATATATATATATGTTGTTCTCTCTTTAAAATTTTGAGATCATTTCTTCTAACAGATCAAAATATACCCTAAATCTCTATTGTATGGTTTTTTTCTACTCCCCTGCCTGATCACATTCTCTCCATTTTTTTTTCTCTCTTTTTTTAAATCCTCTTCTTTCTTTTTTCAAACAACTTCTTATCAATTCCTTTTATAAAATTTTTTATAATTTCCATCTTTACAGTCATATTCCATCCCTTTATCATATCAACCATTATTTTTGTACATATATAAGGTTTTCTTTCGTTAAAATTTTGGGAGGCACTTTCTTCTAACAGACCAAATACACCCAAAATCTAGTGTGTGGCACTGATCTATATACCAGCCTGATCATATTTGATCACATTCTGGTTTTTTCTGTTTTGTTCTGTTTTTGTTTGTTTTTATCTTTTTTTTTCTTTTCCTTTTTTTTCTTTTTTTCTTTTTCTCTTTTCTCTCTTTCCCTTTCTTTTCCCACTGCTTCAGGTCTTTTCTGATTTGTTTAGAGTATATTTTCTGGGAACATTGTTACCCTGTTAGCATTTTGTTCTCTCATTAATCTATTCTCCTCTGGACAAAATGACAAGACAGAAAAAATCACCTCAACAAAAAGAACAAGAGGTAGTACCGACTGCCAGGGACCTCCTCAGTACGGACATTAGTACAATGTCAGATCTAGAGTTCAGAATCATCACTTTAAAGATACTAGCTGGGCTTGAAAAAAGCATGGAAGTTATTAGAGAAACCCTTTCTGGAGAAATAAAAGAACTAAAATCTAACGAAGTAGAAATCAAAAAGGCTATTAATGAGGTGCAATCAAAGATGGGGGCACTAACTGCTAGGATAAATGAGGCAGAAGAGAGAATCAGTGATATAGAAGACCAAATGATGGAAAATAAAGAAGCTGAGAGAAAGAGAGATAAACAACTACTGGATCACGAGGGCAGAATTCGAGAGATAACCGATATCATAAGACGAAACAACATTAGAATAATTGGGATCCCAGAAAAAGAAGAAAGAGAGAGAGGGGCAGAAGGTATAATGGAGCAAATTATAGCAGAGAACTTCCCTAATTTGGGGAAGGAAACAGGCATCAAAATCCAGGAAGCACAGAGAACCCCTCTCAAAATCAATAAATATAGGTCAACACCCCGACATCTAATAGTAAAACTTATGAGTCCCAGAGACAAAGAGAAAATCCTGAAAGCAGCTCAGGAGAAGAGATATGTAACCAACAAGGGTAGAAACATTAGATTGGCAACAGACCTATCCAGAGAGACCTGGCAGGCCAGAAAGGACTGGCAGGATATATTCAGAGCACTAAACGAGAAAAATATGCAGCCAAGAATACTATATCCAGCTAGGCTGTCATTGAAAATAGAAGGAGAGATAAAAAGCTTCCAGGACAAACAAAAACTAAAGGAATTTGCAAACACGAAACCAGCCCTACAAGAAATCTTGAAAGGGGTCCTCTAAGCAAAGAGAGGGCCTAAAAGCAACATAGACCAGAAAGGAACACAGACAATATACAGTAACAGTCACCTTACAGGCAATACAATGGCACTAAATTCCTATCTTTCAATAGTTACCCTGAATGTAAATGGGCTAAATGCCCCAATCAAAAGACACAGGCTATCAGATTGGATTAAAAAACAAGACCCATCGATATGCTGTCTGCAAGAGACTCATTTTATACCCAAAGACACCCCCAGATTGAAAGTGAGGGGGTGGAAAACCATTTACCATGCTAATGGACACCAAAACAAAGCTGGGGTGGCAATCCTTATATCAGACAAACTAGATTTTAAACCAAAGACTGTAATAAGAGATGAGGAAGGAGACTATATCCTACTTAAAGGATCTATCCAACAAGAAGATCTAACAATTGTAAATATCTATGCCCCTAACATGGGAGCAGCCAATTATATAAGGAAATTAATAACAAAAGCAAAGAAACACATTGACAACACTACAATAATAGTGGGGGACTTTAACACCCCCCTCACTGAAATGGACAGATCGTCTAAGCAAAAGATCAACAAGGAAATAAAGACTTTAAATGACACACTGGACCAAATAGACTTCACAGACATATTCAGAACATTCCATCCCAAAGCAACAGAATACACATTCTTCTCTAGTGCCCATGGAACATTCTCCAGAATAGATCACATCCTAGGTCATAAATCAGGTCTCAGCCAGTACCAAAAGATTGGGATCATTCCCTGCCTATTTTCAGACCACAATGCTTTGAAACTAGAACTCAATCACAAGAGGAAAGTCGGAAAGAACTGAAACACATGGAGGCTAAAGAGCATCCTACTGAAGAATGAATGGGTCAACCAGGAAATTAAAGAAGAATTAAAAAAATTCATGGGGAAACCAATGAAAATGAAAACACAACTATTCAAAATCTTTGGGATGCAGCAAAGGCAGTCCTAAGAGGAAAGTATATAGCAATACAAGCCTTTCTCAAGAAACAAGAAAGGTCTCAAGTACACAACCTAACCCTACACCTAAAGGAGCTGGAGAGAGAAGAGCAAATAAAGCCTAAACCCAGCAGGAGAAGAGAAATAATAAAGAACAGAGCAGAAATCAATGAAATAGAAACTAAAAGAACAGTAGAACAGATCAACGAAACTAGGAGCTGATTCTTTGAAAGAATTACCAAGATTGATAAACCCCTGGCCAGACTTATCAAAAAGAAAAGAGAAATGACCCAAATCAACAAAATCATGAATGAAAGAGGAGAGATCACAACCAACACCAAAGAAATACAAACAATTATAAGAACATATTATGAGCAACTCTATGCCAGCAAATTAGATAATCCCGAAGAAATGGATGCATTCCTAGAGAGGTATCAACTACCAAAATTGAACCAGGAAGAAACAGAAAACCTGAACAGACCTACAACCACTAAGGAAATTGAAGCAGTCATCAAAAGTCTCCCAACAAACAAAAGCCCAGGGCCAGATGGCGTCCCAGGGGAATTCTACCAAACATTTCAAGAAGAATTAATACCTATTCTTCTGAAACTGTTCCAAAAAATAGAAATGGAAGGAAAACTTCCAAACTCATTTTATGAGGCCACCATTACCTTAATCCCAAAACCAGACAAAGACCCCATCAAAAAGGAGAACTACAGACCAATATCCCTGATGAACATGGATGCAAAAATTCTCACCAAAATACTAGCCAATAGGATCCAACAGTCCATTAAAAGGATTATTCACCACGACCAAGTGGGATTTATGCCTGGGCTGCAAGGTTGGTTCAACATCCGCAAACCAATCAATGTGATACAATACATTAACAAAAGAAAGAACAAGAATCATATGATCCTCTCAATAGATGCAGAAAAAGCCTTTGACAAAGTACAGCATCCTTTCTTGATCAAAACTCTTCAGAGTATAGGGATAGAGGGTACATACCTCATATCACAAAAGCCATCTATGAAAAACCTACAGCGAATATCATTCTCAATGGGGAAAAACTGAGAGCTTTCCCCTAAGGTCAGGAACACGGCAGGGATGTCCACTATCACCACTGCTATTCAACATAGTATTGGAAGTCCTAGCCACAGCAATCAGACAACAAAAAGAAATCAAAGGCATCCAAATTGGCAAAGAAGAAGTCAAACTCTCACTCTTTGCAGATGATATGATACTTTATGTGGAAAACCCAAAAGACTCCACCCCAAAACTGCTAGAACTCATACAGGAATTCAGTAAAGTGGCAGGATATAAAATCAATGCACAGAAGTCAGTGGCATTCCTATACACCAACAACAAGACAGAAGAAAGAGAAATTAAGGAGTTGATCTCATTTACAATTGCACCCAAAACCATAAGATACCTAGGCATAAATCTAACCAAAGAGGGAAAGGATCTGTACTCAGAAAACTATAAAATACTCATGAAAGAAATTGAGGAAGACACAAAGAAATGGAAAAACGTTCCATGCTCATGGATTGGAAGAACAAATATTGTGAAGATGTCAATGCTACCTAGAGCAATCTACACATTCAATGCAATCCCCATCAAAATACCATCCACTTTTTTCAAAGAAATGGAACAAATCATCCTAAAATTTGGAACCAGAAAAGACCCCGAATAGCCAGAGGAATGTTGAAAAAGAAAAGAAAAGCCGGCGGCATCACAATTCCGGACTTCCAGCTCTATTACAAAACTGTCATCATCAAGACAGTATGGTACTGGCACAAAAACAGACACATAGATCAATGGAACAGAATAGAGAGCCCAGAAATGGACTCTCAACTCTATGGTCAACTAATCTTTGACAAAGCAGGAAAGAATGTCCAATGAAAAAAGACAGTCTCTTCAACAAATGGTGTTGGGAAAATTGGATAGCCACATGCAGAAGAATGAAACTGGACCATTTCCTTACACCACACACAAAAATAGACTCCAAATGGTTGAAAGACCTAAATGTGAGATAGGAGTCCATCAAAATCCTAAAGGAGAACACAGGCAGCAACCTCTTCGACCTCAGCCGCAGCAACTTCTTCCTAGAAACACCGCCAAAGGCAAGGGAAGCAAGGGCAAAAATGAACTATTGGCACTTCATCAAGATAAAAAGCTTTTGCAAAGCAAAGGAAACAGTCAATAAAACAAAAAGACAACCGACAGAATGGGAGAAGATATTTGCAAATGACATATCAGATAAAGGGCTAGTATCCAAAATCTATAAAGAACTTATCAAACTCAACACGCAAAGAACAAAGAATCCAATCAAGAAATGGGCAGAAGACATGAACAGACATTTTTCCAAAGAAGACATCCAAATGGCCAACAGACACATGAAAAAGAGCTCAATATCGCTCGGCATCAGGGAAATCCAAATCAAAACCTCAATGAGATACCAGCTCACACCAGTCAGAATGGCTAAAATTAACAAGTCAGGAAATGACAGGCATTGGAAAGGATGCAGAAAAAGGGGAACCCTCCTACACTGTTGGTGGGAATGCAAGCTGGGCAGCCACTCTGGAAAACAGTATGGAGGTTCCTTAAAAAGTTGAAAATAGAGCTACCATATGATCCAGCAATTGCACTACTGGGTATTTACCCCAACGATACAAAAGTAGGGATCCAAAAGGGTACGTGCACCCCGATGTTTATAGCAGCAATGTCCACAATAGCCAAACTGTGGAAAGAGCCAAGATGCCCATCGACAGATGAATGGATAAAGAAGAAGTGGTATATATATATACAATGGAATATTATGCAGCCATCAAAAGGAATGAGATCTTGCCATTTGCAACGACGTGGATGGAACTGGAGGGTATTATGCTGAGCGAAATAAGTCAAACAGAGAAAGACATGTATCATATGACCTCACTGATATGAGGAATTGTTAATCTCAGTAAACAAACTGAGGGTTGCTGGAGTGGGTGGTGGGGTGGGAGGGATGGGGTTACTGGGTGATAGACACTGGGGAGGGTATGTGCTCTAGTAAGCGCGGTGAATTGTGCAAGACTGTTGACTCTCAGATCTGTACCTCTGAAACAAATAATGCAATATATGTTAAGAAAAAAAAAAAGAAGAAGAAGAAGATAGGAGGAGGGGAAGAATGAAGGGGGGGACATCGGAGGGGTAGACGAGCCATGAGAGATGATGGACTCTGAAAAACAAACTGAGGGTTCTAGAGGGGAGGGGTGTGCGAGGATGGGTTAGCCTGGTGATGGGTATTGAGGAGGGCACGTTCTGCATGGAGCACTGGGTGTTATGCACAAACAATGAATCATGGAACACTACATCTAAAATTAATGATGTAATGTATGGGGATTAACATAACAATAAAAATAATAATAATAAATATCCCATAAACTACAAAAATAAGAAGACAATTTTTAACCTTAGTAACTTCTTTTACCTTACTGTACAGTGAATCTGATTTACTAAGCTCACAGCACAGACCCATGAGTGATAGGCCCCTGGTATTAATAATAACAACAGCAGCAGCAATAACTATGTGCAAGGGACTGTACTAAGGGCTTTATGTGCATTCTCTTATTTAATACTCATAAAAATTCTACAAGATAGGAATCATCACTATCCCCACTTTCCATAAGAGGAAACTGAGGCCCAGAGAGGTTAAGTAACTTTCCCAGGTTCACACAACCAGTGAGTTGCAGTCAGGACTTGAACCCAGACTCCCTGGAATCCTAGTCTTATGCCACACTGACCCTTCAGTGGGGGTTATCTTAGGGTGTGTTTATCATTTCTGACCCAATCACTGTGGATATAGGAGATCTGATGTTACAACTGGCAGAGCCTGGGTCATGTGTTCACCCATAGAGTCAGAGGAAAAATAAGCTTCATGCAAATCATATGGATTGGAAATGCTCTGGATCAAACCATGGTGTCTGGATTCAGGGATAGAAAGAATCAGCCAGCAAAGGATATAATGAAATAAGGGCTCAGGATGTATGCCCCAGCTCTCTGCCTGCCTTGTAGCTCACAGAGGCAGGCCTAAAGCCTAGAAGCCTTGACAGCCCATGTGGAATGGGCTCCTTCCAGTCAGAGGGGCATGGAATTACGGGCCCTGTGTTCTTTGTATCCTCATTCTTACCAGCACATGGAAACAACTTAAGAAGACAATAATTCTGCTGCATCACTAGGCCTAATAACCAGGTTCTGGCCTTGACATTCTTGTTGTACTAGCACTGGGCCATTTCCCCTTATTTTTAGGGCCTATGAGTTTTCCCTTTGCATATACTTGGTAACATTCTATGGGCAGGACTGGTCATGGCCTATCACTATAAGGGTTGGTTTCCAAAGGAAAATCAGGATATTATTACCTTCCAGAAGAAGATGGAATAGATGAGGAACCAGCAAAAACAAGGTGACAAATACAGGTAAGTATAAAATAAAAACTACAGTTATAAATGTTGTTACCCTTTGTGCAGAACTGATTCAAAGAAGTTGAGTGACTGCCATGGTTACCCAGCTAGAGCATAGCAAAGTCCAGGCAAGAACTCCTGGCTACTTGTCCTATTTTCTTTCCACTACACAAACCTTTAAATTTGCCTAGAACTGGGGACTTTTCCAAGACACAGAACTGTCAGTGCAAAAACTGGAAAGGTCCTGGGTAAACTGGGGTGAATTGACCACCCTGCCATTAATCCCTATGTAATTGTTTCATCTTTACTGCCTTTTTGTTTAATTCATTTTGTTTTTTTTTTATAGATTTCACTCTCCCATTGTCCACACATCAGTGAATATTCTTAATCAGGTTGTAACCACAGGATTTGTTGACTCCATGACTCAATTAATTAAAGAGCCTGTGGGTCCTTGAGACTTCTAATTATTTTCAGGGAATTTTTAAAAAGGGAAATATTAAAGAAAATATAATATAAATTTTTCTTTGTAATACATATAGTGTAATAGTTGGTAAACTAGGAAGCAGAGGGCCCCCTTATAAAAGTTAGTTCCTGGTTACCTTTCAGATCACATGAGGAGAAGCCAGAGTCACCTTCTTGAACTAAAGGGAGAGTTCAAGTCTTAAATCTTTAAAATCACACACACGCACACACACACAAATATGCCAGGGGGTGGTGGGAGGGAACTCAGAAGCTGATCCAAGCAGAGGTGGCTGGAACACTCAGCTTGCCCAAGGACAGAAAGCCTGGGAATCTCTCCCAACAGCCTCTCCCAAGAAACACAGCCTGCCACTCAGGAGTGCAGGACGCAAACATAGCATATCACAAGGGCCAGAGCTTCCAGAGTAGGAGACCTCCTCACGCTAGCAGTGAGTACATTTTCTGCTGCAAGTGACTAAACACCTAACTCAGACTGGCTTGAATCATAAGAAAATATATCACCTCACAAAACTGGAGTGCCGAGGTAGAACAGAGTCCACATTTTCCTGATTTGGAAGCGCAACAATCAGGGCCATATTATGAATTTCGTGGTCCCTGGGCACTTTTGCCTTCATGGACCCCTTCCTCCACTAAAATAAATAAATAAATAAATAAATAAATAAATAAATAAATAAATAAATAAATAAATAAAAATTTAAAAAAAAATAAAATAAATTGTATTCCATGACTGCAATGGTATTAAGACATTTTATCAGGCTGGATGATATTTATTTCTTCCTCTGAATTTATAAGAAAATAAAACATTGTGGAGAACCCTTAAAAGTATCGTGGGTCCTAGGATCAGTCAGCCTATGAACAATCTATCCAGGATCTAGGTTCCGTCCACATGTTGGCCACCCACAGCATGTACCACCTTCACGATCAGGCTGGCTTACCTCCAGGTGGTAATATGGCTGCCAGTGGCAGCTGAGGCCAAGGGCTCCATTGTTCCCCTCCACTGTGAGCTTGGAAGGCCTTTCCCCTAACTATGGAAAAGAAGTACTTCCTTTTAGTTCTGATTAATTTGAAGTGGGACAATAAGCCTACTCCTGAATCAGTAACCCAAGAATGCCATTGCCAATTTCACTATTCTTCAACTAGTAAAGAGATACACTATCATTAGAAATAGGAAGGATGGGTGCCTGAATGGCTCATTCAGGTAAGTATCCAACTCTTGATTTTGGCTCAGGTCATGATCTCAGGGTCGTGAGATTGAGCCCCATGTCAGGCTCTGTACTGGGTATGGAGCCTGCTTGAGATTCTCTCTCTCCCTCTCCCCCTGCTCCCCACTCTCCCTCTTTTAAAAAATTATTTTAATGGGATTTTCACAAAGAATATATATTGGTGGACAATAAAGAAATAAAAAATGCTCAACATCATTAGAAATGAGATCACCAATGAGATGCCACTTATATACCCACCAAAACAGCTAACACTACAAATGACTGACAATACCAGGTACTGGCAAGGATGTGGAGCAAATGGGATCTCACATGTTGCTTGTAGGAATGTAAAATGGTACAGTCACTTTGGGAAACAATTTGGTGTTTGCTTTTAAAGTTAAATATATCCTTACCATATAAACCAGCAGTTTCTCTCCTATTTGCCTAAAAGAAAGGAAAACATACATCCACACAAAAATTTCTACATGAATGCCCATGACAGCTTTATTCATAAACAGTCCAAATATTTATCAACAAGTGAACAGATAAACAAGTCAGGGTATATCCATACATTGGAATACTACTCAGCAATAAAAAGGAATGAACAGCAAGGATGCATCTCAGAAGCATGCTAAGTGAGGGAAGCCAGACACAAAAGAATACCTACTCTAGGATCCATCTATATGAACTTCTGCTGAGAAAAAAACTGCAGGAGGCTATCGTAATAATCCAGGTGGAAGATGCTGATTGCTCAGACGAGGGGTTAACAAAAGAAGTGATGAACAGTGGTCTGATTCTGGATATATTTTGAAGATGGAGCCAAGAGAATTTTCTGAAGAATTGAATACAAGGTGTGTAAGAAAAAGAGAAATCAAGGTTGACTCATGATTTTGGAGCTGAACAAACTGGAAAGATGAAATTGCTATTAATCAAGATGGTGAAGCAGGTGGATAGAGTAGGCTGGGAGAAAGGGTGAGACTCAGCAGACCTGTTAAGTTTGAAATGCCCATTAGGTGTACAGATGAAGATAACAATGTCAGCAGTTGGATATTCAGGCAGGAAGAGTTCCCGGCTGGAGATAGAAATTTGGGAGTTTCAACCCACTTTTTTCTGGGGAGAGGGCTGGAGATAGAATTAAAAAAAAAAGAAGAAGAAAATGTCTGGACAGATCTTTTTACCATACAAAAGGTAAGTTTCCTTTTTTTTTTTTTTTTTTAAGTTTGGGGGTCATTAAGACTGGGAAAACAAACTTATTTGAATTTTAGTAGTAAAAATCTTCAATACTACTAGCAAAATCCCACATACTTATGTAAGCTTCAGGGCCAGGAAGCTCTTTTGATCTTGCCCAATATTGTGTGGCTTGCAACCAATCTGGCAAGGTCTAGACAACCCACTGCATACCCCAGAGATAAGGAGAGAGGCCTCCACCCAACAGCCTCTCTCTCTTGCACTGTCTACCACCTTCTCCGCCATTGGCCAGCAGAAAAGGGGAAGGAGCTGATCCTCTCTCTCCCAGCCTCTGTCTCCTGCTTGGGGTCAAAGTCCTTTAGTACCTTCAGTTGGCACATTGTCTCATTCATGAAGTTGTATTTGGCTGTTTGCTTCTTAGAAGACATGACTGCCTTAGAAGCAAACTATTAATCTGACTGTAGAGTTGGAGCCTTCGGAGATAACAGCAATCTGTGTGGTATGATTTGAAGAAGCCAGAAAAAAAATTTTTTTGCTCTCCAGATTCCCGAAATTCCACCATTAGTATGAAAGGTGAAAATGAAATGCCCAACTTTGAATGACCAGTAGTGAGGACTCCTGCAAGTGAACCAGTGGAGAGAAGAGAAGCAGTAGGTAAGAAAAAGGGCCCATAAATAGGGGAGGTTTTGAGACCAAAAACAAACGTGACCTCACAATTTTGTTAACATGAGCTATACCTGGCCCATTGCCAACCCTGGCACATAGTAGGTCAAAAATATTTGTTGGATGAATTCTCTTTTTTCTACATTTGAGGAAGCAGACCCTCCCCCACACAAAAATAAATAAATAAATAAATAAATCATCTTAAAGAAAGGGCAAAAAGAACCAGTCCAATGAATGGGGTTAATTAACTGTCCTAGGATTCACTTATTGGAAAAAAATGTTTAAGCAATTTCTCAGGACCCTGAGCAGCTCTCTGGGAGAGATGTTTTCCTTCTACAGGGCACGAGATACTGTCCTGAAGCCTGGAGCATCACCAAGGCTGATTCAAACCCAAGACCTCACATGCCAAGCATGCCATCTTCGGCCTGGGGTTCCGGCGTGTCTGGGAACTGGGGTGAAGGGCTGGCAGAGGAGGGCAGGCGCCGCGGCAGCGAGGGCCCTCGGAGGAGGGGGCGCAGACTCCGCTGCGCAGAACGCTCTCCCGCCCGGCCTGCAGCTCCTGGCTCAGCCTTTGCGCCTCCCTCAGCTTTCTCCTCCGCCCCCCCTTCGCCCTCCCCCTTTCCCTCCCTTTCTCCTCCTCCTCCTCCTGCCGCCGCGGCCGCTGCCAGACCTCGCCAGTTCAGACCCACCGGGCTGCCCTCCCCTGCACTCTCCCCTTGCTGCCCAGGCCCGGAGAGCAGCGCAGCCGCGCAGGTAGGAGCCCCTGGCGCGCCCAGTGCCCGCCGGGCCGCGCGCAGGGAAGTAAGTGGGGTAACCTCAGGGGTGCAGGGTGCCCGAGAACTGCCCCAGACTGTGCAGGATCTCTCAGGCAGAGAGGGAGGTGGAGGTGTGCGGTCTCGGAATGCGATCTGTCAGCGTGTGCGCGTACCAGGGTAACATCTGTTTGGATGGGCAAGTGTGTGCGCGCCGACAATCAGCCGACTGGGCTTTGCCCTTAAACGAAGTTTTGAAAGTTTCAGGGGGCTAATGTACGAGACTTAAGCCGCAACTGGATTCCACAGGAGCTGGCTAAAAGCGGGAGCGCAGAGCAGCTCCCGAGGCTGCAGCCTGTTAACCTAAAAAAGGGAACCTCACCTCCCCGGGGGAGCCAGGCCGGCCGCCTGGAAACTAGTACCTCGGGCTGCGGTGTGGTCCCCGGGTTCTGGCTCTAGGCAGCCCGATCCTCAAGGTAGCGTGTCGGGTACTAAGGGACTGATAAGGCACAGAAAATCAGACGCTTTGGGTTGCTCCTCCACACAACCTGGGGCTTTCACACAAAACGGCGCGCAGAGAACGGCATGGAAATGCCACTTTGAGGGTTTGTTCTGGGGGATATGAGATGGAACTCTGAAGGGCAGGTATTCTACTAGGGGAGGAGATTGCTCTTTGAGTTTTGTTTTGGTGTTTTGTTAAAAAAAAAAGTTTGAGGCCAAGGTAATTCATATTAATTCACAGGTATTTCTGCTGAGCTGTGCGAGGAACTTCACTAGCCGGAGGTGAGCATATAGGGAAAGCCTTAATGTTCAAGGAATATGAGATTTGCTAAACTCCACCTCCCCTCTGTGTGTGTGTGTGTCTGTATGTCTGTTTCTCTCTCTCATACACACACACGCACATACACACAAATGCACCATCTCCTTTGAAATTAATCACCCTCTATTCTTTCCCTTCCACCCCTTTCTGGAGCCTGTTGTGTAGATGCAGTATAAAATGCTGGCTGAATATCCTTTGTATATGTTCAGCGCAGCTGGATGGAGTAAAGTGAAATGTAATTCTGCAGCCCTTTTACAGTTTTTGGTGCCTCGTTTGGCCCAGGGTAGGTTGAGGAGGGGGAGGGGGAATGAGAAAGTAGATTGGAAATTGGGTATGATGGAACCTCAGCCTCTCCCTCCTGCCCTTCCCTGCTTATTACGGCACAGCTAAAGTTTTGTTATTGCCCTGCCCCCCGCAGCAATTGCTAAGCATCCGTTTGTCCTGTGTTTTCTTTGAGATTCACGATGTTGAAAGCCCTTTTCCTAACTATGCTGACTCTGGCGCTGGTCGAGTCACAGGACACCGAAGAAACCATCACGTACACGGTAAGGGGTGATGGAATTTGAGATAAGTGCGTTCAGCGGGATTCTGTGACACAAGGGAGACTTTATCCACTCCTGCCAGTGTATGTGGGCTGTAGGCTGTGGAGGGTAATAAATTAAACAACGCTTTAGTACGGTTCACATTTAAGGTTTGTTTAAATTGCCCGTGGTCTCTCCAAAAGTTCATTTAGATCACCATTTGAGATAGGGACCAAAATGTAATGATTTTTGCAAGACCGAAAAAGGAGACCCCTTTAAAACAAAAACCAAAGTAAGCTCCATGTTTCCAATACATCCAATACATTAATGAGGGTAAGGAATTGGAAAGCCTGGATTCCTATATACCTGCAGCTAAAACCAAAATTTGCAGAGTAAGACAGATCAAATAAGATCAAACATCACAAAAGCACATACATCATTTGTATATGTGACTTATGTTCTCATGAAGTGGCCTTTATTGAATTTATAAAGGCTATATATTCATTTATAGTATAACTGATAATTCATATAAATGCCCTTCAGGTAGAATATTTGTGCTACCAGGATGCAGTATTGGCTAAAGTGGTCCTAAAATGCATTGTGTGAAATTTGATTTTGCATTTTCTAATTAATTGCATCTGATTATTTCCAAGTAATATCTGATTAATTAGTTGATTGCATGGATATAACCAACGTATAATAAAATATTGAAAACATCATCTGACCCATCCCACTATCAGGAATGGGTATGGTGAGAACAGAGGGCAGTACTTACTTCACTTCCAGTGAGTTTGTTTGCACCTCGTTTTCTGTTTTCTTTTTTTATTTGTTTGATTTTGTTTTGTGTTTTCTAGTCTTTAACCGGTGTCATGAGGCAAGTGACATTTGTCCTGGATCACAATATGAAAAACATATTTTTCTACTTGCTCCCAATTTAAAATGAAGTAATCCTACTCAAAAGAATGTGAAAAATTTTTGAAAATAAAACTCCTAAAAGTGAGCTAATGTCAATTACTGATAATAAACATTATCTCACTTTTTGGTATCCTATTATCCCCAGAATGTTAGTATTCATCTGGAAAATGTTCCTTGTTGTTGTTCAGATCAACTATAAATCAAATAGGGTTTCACATAAATATTTTGTTAAATTAATAATAAATGTAGTTGCTTCCTCTGCTGAAGATAAATAAAGCATGAGAAATGAATACATGTGTTGTTTATCTTCAAATGAGAATGTTTTGTTGTTCAGGCTAAACTTACTACCTTCTTAGGGAGCTAAAGTTAAATTAACTACCCATTTTTATAGTCATCCAATAAAATATTTTATTGCTTTTACAATTGCTTGTTTATACCCCCTTCTCTTTGGTTCATCAACTAAATCACATTCATCTTTAGCAGAGAAAGATCCCTGTGGATTAAACACTAGAGTTTTAAACCACTAACTAGGGATCATTATTATTATAGCAGATTTTCCAGATATGACATCCTTTTTGTTCTAAAATTAGGCCTATTCTCTCTTGAATTGTGTATGCCTAATAATTCATGGTTAAAGAATAAGATGTAACTACTTTGTGAGTACCCCATTGTGGGGACACTATCTCCTTTCATTTTCACAGCAAAGGTTGAGGTAAGTGGTATCATCTTCCTTTCACCAATAGTAGAACTGAAGATCAGAGAGAGTATCTAACTTGCTGAAGGCCACACAGCCAGCAAGTGGTGAAGCTAAACTCAGTCTAGGCTTGTTTAATAGTAGATCCATGTTAAATGTACTGGAACTAAATACCCAAAACAATCTGCATGTCTTCTCTAGTTAGCATACAGATTATTCAGTGAACTGTCATTGCGCCTGGCTTGAAAGATACTTTTTGGAAGGTTGAGCTCATATTCACAAGACAGCCTCATATACCCCTTCCATTTTATTTTTTTTAAAGATTTTATTTATTTATTTGACAGAGAGAGACACAGCAAGAGAAGGAACACAAGCAAGGGGAGTGAGAGAGGGAGAAGCATGTTTCCCGCTAAGCAGGGATCCCAGGATGTGGGGCTCGTTCCCAGGACCCTGGGATCATGACCTAAGCTGAAGGCAGACGCTTAACGACTGAGCCACCCAGGCGCCCCTACTCCTTCCATTTTAAAGTTAGGGTCCATTCAGCCATTTATTTGCCAAGTAGCTACCATGTGCATAAGCTGTTCTTACCACCAGCAAAAGAATTCAAGGTTATTTGTTTACTAAGAAAATTCAGACCTTCACCTCAGGGAATTTACCCAGGGAAAATACTGTTGAGAACTACAAAGTTCATAAGCAAGTACAAATATTATAATTATGCTGATTATACAAGTTGCTAAAGATACAGAAAAGCAAGGAAGGAATGTCAGTACTGGCATATTGGAAGAGGTCGAGTTCTGTGCTGAATCTTGAAAGAAGTAATGATGTCAGATTAATCTAGAAAGGCTGAAGAGGCACCTGAATCAGAGAAAGTGACATGATCAAAGTCTAGAGATAAAAACAACCAAGACAAGTTGAGGAGATGACAAGCTTAGATGGGCTGGTGCTGGGTAGTGGGGGGAACCTGAAGATGGCAGAATTGGGAGTTGAGAGGTCTGCAAGTCAGTGTGAGCTCTTAAATGTAGGAGTAACATAATCAAGAGAGCAAGAAGGATTGTCATGGAGGCTGTGTGCAGCACACAGTGATATGGAGGACAGCCAAACAGCCTTGCCTATTCATGAAGTCAGGAAAGCTTATACCAATGTGGTAGATACAGAAATGGACACGAAGTCAGGAGAGCTCGAAAGAAAATAAGTGGAGAAGTCAGTGTGGATGTTACAGTTATAATCCGAGGTCCTAAGAAAGGTGGTGGTGCCTTGGACAGGTTGGAGAAACTAGAAAGAATTAGCTTAGGAGATAAAGTGAGTTTAGTTTTCGCCCTGTGAAGTTTCAGATATCGCTGAAATATTTAAACTGAGCTCTCTGTCTCCATTCAGCTATTTACTTGCCAAGCATCTGTTGTGTGCATAAGCAACTCTCAGCTCTATTAAAAAAATTCAAGTGTATTTGTCTGTTCACTCTACTTTTGCTCAATCTTTCCTGAAGCATCTTCCTCAAATCTGCATCTGGTCACATATTTTCCTGAGCTTAAAAATGCTTCAGGGAAATAAATAAATAAATAAAATTCTTCAGGGGCCTCTTATCACATATAGTGGCATTTCTCAAGAATTAGCTTATAGGCAACTTGTGTCAGAATCACCTGGGATGCTTGTTAGGAATTCAGATTCCAAACCTCCTACCCAGACCTCCAGAATCCGATCCTTTGGGTCAGCATTTTAACAAGCACCCTGGGTGACTCTTAGGCTTGATCATAAAGCTTGAGATTCACTGACATTCAAGGTAGGATTTGGTTCCTGCCTGTCCCTCTAACTGCATCCCCCCCACTCAGACTACTTGCAGCTCTTTCTCTCTTTAACAGTGTTGTACCTTTGCTCACGTGGTCCCTCATCCTAGGATTCCCACATTCCCCTGGAAAGAGCCTCTAGGGCCCAATTCACTTGTAGCCTCCCCCATAAAGCCTTCTCTTCCACCCTGTCATGCCCACACACAGCCCTGGGCAGAGTCCATCACTCTTTGCACATACATGCTTGTGTCACAGCACCTGACATCTTGCTCCAACTTGTCTACCTGTCTGTCTCCTCTTGTGATCTGTGAGCCACTTGAGGACAAGGACAAGGTCTTCATGACCTTTTGCATGCCCAGGGACTAGAATGGTGCCCAGTAGGAGAAGGTACTCAGCAGATGGTTTATTTAGTGAGTGAACTAGAGAGGACTGGTAGGAGTTAAAGCTAGGAGGCAGGCCAGGGTGTGAGTGGGAGGCTTGGGACTCAGCTGAACAGGAATAAGGAAAGGCAGGTGCTGGAATGCTCCAAAAGAATTGAGAGAGGAGGGGAAGAGTCAAGGGCTGAGAAAAGGAACTTGTTTTTGTTGTTGTTGGTGGTGGTGGTGGTAAAATTTATAATGTGGAAGAAGGGCAAATAAAGCAAAAGCGGTCATTCAGAGAGATTAGAGAAGATCAGTATTGAGACCGAGAAAAGAATTCTGAGACGGTGATGTGCACCTGTACCAAATACAACACAAGAGTTGAGGCAGCTGGTGATTGAGAAGGGAGCCCTGAAGTGGTCCAATGCACAGATTTGTAGGAAGGAAGGAGGGAAGGAAGGAAGGGAGGGAAGGAGGGAGGAAGGGAGGAAGGAAGGAAGGAAGGAAGGAAGGAAGGAAGGAAGGAAGGAAGGAAGGAAGGAAGGAGGAAGGAAGGAAGGAAGGAAGGAAGGAGGAAGGAAGGAAGGAAGGAAGGAAGGAAGGAAGGAAGGAAGGAAGGGAGAAAATCTAGGGAATGTTAAACTACCCATCTCATCATCTATCTAGGACTCTAGAGCAAGGATTGTTGCCATAGGAATGAAGCTTTTAGAGTGACTTCTTAGGAAGTGGATACACCAATTAACTGTCTCCTGGTCCCATCTTTGATGTTTTCTTCACAGCAATGCACAGATGGATATGAGTGGGATCCTGTAAGACAGCAGTGCAAAGGTGAGCCAACTTCAAAGACTTCCCTTCTGAACATAGCTTTCTGTCTCCATCTCATGTCACTCTTGCTGTCCTGTTTGTATCTATCAAAAAGGCATGAGCATATATTTACATGTTCAGAGTTCCCTCTAAGATCCCTGATTTATTTTATTGTCGACCGCAGATATTGATGAATGTGACATTGTTCCAGACGCTTGCAAAGGTGGAATGAAATGTGTCAACCACTATGGAGGATACCTCTGCCTTCCTAAAACAGCCCAGATTATTGTCAATAATGAACAACCTCAGCAAGAAACACCCGCCGCGGAAGGCGTGGGTGCAGCGGCCAATGCAGCTGCCACGTCGGGGACAGGCGCTGGGGGCGTGGCGGCCACCGGCATGGCAGCCAGTGGAGTGATGCCCGGGGGCGGCTTCGTTGCCAGCGCAGCTGCGGTGGCAGGCCCGGAAGTGCAGACTGGCCGAAATAACTTTGTCATCCGGCGGAACCCAGCGGACGCTCAGCGCATCCCTGCCAACCCTTCTCACCGGATCCAGTGTGCAACAGGCTACGAACAGAGTGAGCATAACGTGTGCCAAGGTAAGCATGACTTACTATGCTAATGAGAATGTTCTTGTCCAAGTGCACCTCATGGTGATGATGGTAACAGCTCACGTTTACCGAGAGCTTCCCACACGCCACACACTGTGCCGAGGGCTTTGCCTGAATTATCATTTAATCATGGCAAAAATCCTAAAAGGGGGTTGCTGCCTGTATGGTCCTCATTTTGCAAATGAGGAAGCTGCGGCACAGTGGTTCTCAATCGTAGTGGCACCTATCTACGGTCACTTGGGAGCTTTTAAAACTTCTCCATATCCAAGCCACACCCCAGCCCAATTAAGTAAGTCTGGGGGGGCGGGGGTGGGTGGGTGGTTCTGGGCATCCATATTTTTTAAAGCTCCCCACGTGGTTCCAGGGTGCAGCCAAGTTTGGGAACCAGGGGTCACACAGGTGCTGAGAGTAGAACTCGCTTTCAAACCCAGGCAGGCAGAGCCAGGGTCACAGCTCTCAGAAGGAACAGCCAGATTATTCATTCAGACTTTGAAATTGTACTGTCAAGCTACTCCCTAAATGTCCTCGTTTGGGTTCTCAAGCTTTCTTTTCATTGAACTTGCCACTGATTTATTTTTCTCACTGAGGAATAAAGAAATGGGACTTCTGTTTCTTGTTACCTTTGGGGGCATCTCCCCCACTCACATTTATATCTTTTAAGTTCTCATCTGAGTACGTTTTGCTTATATCTCTTGCACCATGGCACCATCTGCTTGGGTTTTTCTGTTTATTTTCACAAGGAGTACACACATCATTGTGTGTTCTAGAAACAGTAGACTCATGCTAGCAAAATGATAAGAATCTTGGGCTTTGAAGATGTGTAGGATATTAGCTAACTGGACTGTGCTAAGAGATTTTGTTTCCATTTTCCTACTTAGCAAACCCTTTCAGATCTGCCTGGTGTGGAGCTTGTTACTGAGCTGGGCCATAGGAGCCCCAGACTCCTTTTGCACTGCCAGGGGCTGACAGAGTAGATCCCATATTACACCACAGGTGCCTGGTACACATTGGCCAGTGGAAAGGGTCCAGGAGTTTCTAACCTTCTACCTGCTCATGAGTGAGGACAACAGCATCTGCCTCCCTCAACACTGAGGGGTTCAATCAGGACCACCTAACTGCTGCATTAAGTGAAAGAAGCATCTTCTGTTGCCCTGAGATGCTGCCCTTTATGTGCCAGTTTTGAGTTTTATCTTCTGTATGAGATAGAGTTCAAATGGCTTATATATGAAGGACACCCATCATGCCCTGACTTTTATTATTTTATATTTTGTGTTCAAATTTTTAAGTACCCCACATCAAGAGCTAACCCATGCCGTGATGGTGTCACTTTTCAGAGGGCGCATCATATTAGCATCTGTTTCGTGTTACTGTCATGAGTCAGAATTCCAATAATGATGATGAATGCTTCAGCATCTGCTTGATATTCCGATATTTAATTTAAGGATTATGTCAAAGAGATAGGCTCATGAGGTTACTTTATGTATATGTGAGTGAATATTGATAAAAAGTATCTTGAGTTTATTTAAGATAGCAACTTTTAATTGTGTTATTTAAATATATAGTTGGATTGGAAGGTTTGGTGGTATTTTTCCTGAAACTGGAAAGTTATGCTGAAATTTTTTTAAGTATTGACTTTTATATACCGAATTATTTTTCATGCTTCAGATGTATATTTTAATGGTACTTAGGATAAAAAAAAACAGATAAATGAATGGGTCATTTCCCACAGTGGCTTATAGTCTATCATTGATGATTGTGGTTGAATTCAAGAACAATGCCTAGAACTGAATGAAGAAGTTCTAGGATAGAGCATATTCAAGACTTACAACATTCATTGGTTATAGTAGAAACTGTATAATAAAATGTGAATAATAAAAATGAAATCCTATTTAATTTTTCTTAAAAAGATTTAGAACTACCTTACAAAATTACTTTTCACAGATTAAAACATTTGTAATTCTTCTGTGAGAACTTTTTTCTTTAGTTATAAGCTAAAACTATTAAATGCCTTGCTTACGATAGATTCTAAAAACATACTTAACTGATTGTGTGCACACAGGGTATTTCTAACCCAACTGTTCTACATAATTCAACCAATTTCTAAAACTTGGGATTGGGGTCTGTATCATTGAAAGCAGGGTTAAAAGTTTTTTGGATGACTTAAGGCTTAAGTTGGATTTCTTCCCACCTCACAATTTTGCAAAGTGCCCATAAATGTGGATTTACTTAATTGTTGATAAAAGGGGGTTATTTCATATGATAACAACAGGATAATCTGTCTAGGGAATCTGACTAACATAAGTGGAGTCACACTTGTGCCCGTTTATTATTGAGCTAATCAAACATGCAGTCCAGCTTCTTCTAATTGCCTGCAGATGCATGACATTCTCACTCCAGGCCAGCAGCACAAAATAATGTTTTATAACCAATGTGAAAGTGCGGGGACCTCTGCTTAAAACAATAATGTGCTCCAAGGACTTATATTTCTGACATCATTGTGGAGTTTGAAGAGCCTTCTGTTTTAAAAGAGATCTCCACTCCCTTTTAAATGTTTCATACTATGCCCAGTAATCCAAACACATTTACCATGGTTGCTGGATCAGAATAAATGAATGCCTGCAGATGAGTCATATCTGTATTAAAATTATTTCTTTTTTCCACATATATTTTTCAACAGGTACAGTTTATCATTACATAACCTAAAGCTGAGGACATTTTTTATGTAATGGCTGAAATTTGTACTGTGCTTCATTGTTAAAGTCAATCGTACCTTTGAACACACTATTACCAGTTACAGATGGCGCCTAATAATTTAAATACCAGTAGATATTTTAAGTGTATTCTATTTTATAAATATATTTTTAAAGATTTTATTTATTTTTAGAGAGAGAGATAAAGAGAGCAGGGGTGGGGGAGGGCAGAGAGAGAATCAAGCAAACTCCCCCTGAGCATGGAGCCCCACTCAGGGCTCGATATCATAACCCTGAGATCACAACCTGAGCCAAAATCAAGAGTCAGATGCTTAACTGAATGAGCCACCCAGGCACCCCTATTTTATAAATATACTTTTAACCAACTGTCTGTGTATAAACATTCAGTGAAAACATGATTTTTTTTTACTCCTTTTCATGTATTTGTCCAGAATTTTTCAATTTTGTTCAAAAGGAAGACGTTTAAAAAGCAACATTACATCCAAATATCAATTCACACTGAGGAAGTTTTTTCAGACAATTTTTGCCAACCATGGCTGATACTAGGGGAGCAATTTGCACTGAGAATTTCAAATGACAGGCGCCATCCTTGGCAGCTAGAAAAATTACATGAATATCATTTTATTGTCCCATACCTGGAGTCATGTATAAATAAAGGTTTAGAAATCATTTCTCTATGAGCTATCATCTTTGTAAAAGACAACAGATATTCATCTGCTCCAAAAGGGAGGTGAGTGAATGGGAAATATATTATAACCCATTAATGGATCACTTTATTTTTCTACAACTTTATTGCATAGTCTCTGTGTATCTTCCTCAAAGGCAATGGATTTCAAAATCACTAGTTCAAGTTAAGAAAGGATTTTTTAAAATCATATATAACTTTCTAAAAACCTCATTCTTGTAGAAAAAAAAATCATTTGGGAACTGGCAAGTAAGAAGAGAAAGCATCAATTGCCCAATTTGAAGGAATTTGTTTACTTAATTGAACTTAACAAAAAAATTAAACATAACGTATTTTGTATAGCTGATAATTAAGCCATTACTAAAACCAGTCAGGATTTACAGGTATCATTACTACATGTTGCCAAAGAAACTGCAACATGAAAAAATCAACTTGATGCAAATGCCTAATGAAGATGATTATGGAGCCAAGCCAAGTGCAGCACCTGGCTTGTATTATATAAGGTATAACTGAGAGATGTGAAAACACAAACTAGGGTTTCCAACTGTCTCTGTTTACCCAAGACTATCCTGGTTCAAAAACTGAAAGCCCCGCATTCCCAGAAATGCCTCAGTCCTGAGCAAATGGGTTGGTTGATCACCCTAGCACACCCCCAATAATGGAATCTCTTGCACCTCACAGCCAAGAGTGAGAAAGTCTCAACGTTAAAGCCATTTTTTCAGGTTAGGGCATTGTTTGTCCAGTGAAATTTGTTCTTTTAATTTGTTTTGAACTTTCAAAAACGAATCTTCACTGATTTTTAAGTACCTGGACATAGCCTTTCTTTGCCATTGTCAGGATCCCACTTGCCAGTTTGTCAATAAGCTGGTTTCCACATTGTTCTAGACTTTGCACGTACAGAATACCTAGACATTAGCACCTACATACTTAGATACATGTCATAACATAGATAGCTCATTTTTCCACATTTCTGCTGGGAAAAAATGTACCACACAGCCAAATTAAATATCATGCTTCAACTATAAAGTTTTGTCAATTTTTTTTTAAAATTAGCTGTATTTTAAGTGATTTCATTTTTATCACTATTATCTGTGATTCAGGAGCAACTAAAAAAGCTAAAGAAAAAAAATTGCTTTTTTATACAGCCTAAAGGAACAAAAAAAATTATGTTCAGGGTTTAAAAAGCTCTATGCTGTTGGGTATCACCTATTATCTTTTGCACATTTCTTTATAAACATAAGGATAACTAAAATACTATTTTGAAAAGGAAAGAAGTTATTATCTATACATCTACTTTTAAAAAGAGAAACTTGAACTAACATGTACAGATTCTCAGATGCTAGGGACGTCTTTCTTTGACTTCTTTCATTTGAAATTTAAATGATCTCATATCCAAAAGAGGATTTATAAATTATAGTTTAATCAAGTGGCTTAACATACCTGGCATTGTCATAACAAAAGAGCTTTCAAACACTACCCCCTTTTTTTTTTTTTGATCCTCACTAATGTCATTAGGGTTTCTCATTGCTTTGGTTAGTTTTGTGAGGAAATGCCTAATTTTTGTTATGTATAATTATACAACCCAGTGAAGAACTCTGATCTCAGAAAATAGATATCTTGCAAAAGGAAGACTATAATTGAGTAAATTATGATATTAACAGAAATGAATACTTCAAGCAGAAAGGAAAATGGGTATTTAGCCTGCTTACTGCTTTTCATTGTTTTTAATTGTTAATTGCCTTTGAGTATCTAAAAATTCTCTAAAGTCATGTAAATAAATGGGGGTCCAGTTTATAGGGATAACTTAATTACTTTTTAAATAAGCTGATGCAGTGCAATAGAAGTAATTGATTTTCTCCTGAAAAATCTAGCACAGTTTCGTAATTTACTTTCCCAAATACTATGGTCACTGAATGCCTAGTTCAGACATTTCTAATACAGGCGCCTGGGTGGCTCAGTCGGGGACTCTTGGTTTCAGCTCAGGTCATGATCTCAGGGTCATGAGATCAAGCCCCAGTTCAGGCTCCGAGCTCAGTGGGGAATCTGCTTGAGATTTTCTTCCTCTCCCTCAGCTCCTCCCCTTTCCTCACGCACAAGTGCTGTCTTGTTCTCTCTCAAATAAATAAATAAATCTTAAAAAAAAAGACTTATTTCTAATATACATTTGTGAACAGTATGTATATGTATCTGATTCATGCACACTCAAGAAGTGTCCTTAAAATTGCTTCATAAAAATTGAATGGCACCTATTTGAGGTGAAAGGATGGAAGAGGTCAGTATGATCACACTTCTGCAACAAAAGACTATGCTGTATAACCACGTAAATCTATGATGTCATAGAGTGTGGTCCCTAGACTAGAAGCATTAGCATTATCTAGTAATTTATTAGAAATGCTAATTCCTGGGTCCCGTCAGACCTACTGAATCAGAAACTCTGGGGATGACACCCAACAATCTATGTTTTAACAATCCTATGATTTTGATGGGTGTTCAAGTTTGAGAACCAATAACCCAATTTAACCTTAACATCAGAAAATTGCATTCAGCTACAAAAATCAGAGGGTAGGGTCATAATACTTTACATGGAAAATGTGAAGTAGGAAAAAGAAACCATCAAAAATATATATATTCTGTTTCTAGGATAGAATATTCTATTTTACTTCTCTCACCTTTCTTATTGTCATCACCAGTACTCTGATTCTTAAACATGAGCGGTCATGAGTCCTAGTTAGTAGGGTATGATATGTGCAGTCTAGAGGAAAAGGAAGCATCTAAAGAAGGAAACAAGAGACCTTGCATCTCTCTATAAACCTGCAAATGTGAAATACCATAGCAATCCTTAAACTGTCAGTTGGTGAAACTCTTAAGTTCTGCTCCGGCTATGGTAATGGTTGGTGCTAAGAGATACTCATACCTTCTATAGGCATCCCCCTTATGCTCACAGCACAAACTGGTGAGATGAGATAATACTGTCTGGAGGTTTAGTTCATGCAGAGTCACAAATGAGGACCTTGGCCTTAAAGCATCTTTCATTTACCAAAGTGATAGGAGACCCTTCCACTATCAGATGCCCAGCTAACATCTCATTCTATTTAGAGTCTGTGAATATCATCAGATATTAGAAGTGTTCCCATAGTGTCTTCTGTTCAATTTAAACTTGATCAAGGATTTATTTCTCATCAAAGACAAGATTCTCATTAACACTAATTAACACTTAATCTGTGGAATGAATTTCCCTCTCCCTGTAGCAGCAAAAAGAAGCAGATGACAGTAGCATTGCAAGCCTGGGTAACTTCAGGAATGTGCACTGGTTACTGGCTCATTATTTCTTTCTCCAGCAGAAAGTCTCAAACCGCACTCTTTGAAATCAACAAGTTGCCCCATTTGTAAGGATTGCCTTTACACTTGCTGAATTACTGGCACAATTCTATTCTTTGAAACCAAAGAGTAAACAAAATTTGTCCCAAATGTGTTTGATTTTGCACGAATGTACAAATAAGTAATTCATGCCACATCTGAAATCCATTAGCATGCTTCTTTTTCCAGGAGGTAACTGTAAATTGCACACTAAAAAACAAAACTGATCAAGAAAACTGCATTCAAATATTGGCAGAAAACCACAGCTGTCATTGCAAGCATTTAGCCACAATTTCAGGCTTGTAGCTTGAACCTAACTGATTTGTAAACATTTAATAAAGATGAAGTGAAGAAATGACATGAAAGGAAGACTGAGTGGCAAGATACCAGCAGCAGCATGGACAACTTATTGCTGTCAATTTCATATGACAACAGATTCAAAGGAGGGAGAGACAGTGAATCAATGTTATGTAAATGTGTACTAAATAGACTGAAAAACTTAAGATTTGGGCAAAATCAATTTTTAAACCTTGAACTACTTTTCAAATAATTTTGCATCTGTCCTAGTCAAGGGTACCAAGCAATACCACAAGTGAAATTGATCAAACAGAACACAAACGCATTTAGTTAGTGCTCAACAAACTCAATCAAGTTTGAGAACTACTTTCTGTTGTGAGGCATTTTGATAAAATCAAAGTGGAAGGAAGGAGTGGTCATTGTCCTTAGGGAACTTGGCATCATTGACCCCTCAGTTATCAAAAAGCAATAAAAGAAACCAACCACAGTCCAGCAAAGTAACACACGGGACATCACAACAAGTGCATAACCGAACTGCCAAAACTATCACCAATGTGTGATACAGGTATCCTTCCAATTTACTGAAATCTATATTTGGACAGAAAAAAAAAAAAAAAAACATGTCCCCAGAAATGTGGTCAAGAACAAAAGTTTGTTTCCTCCCTGGAATGGACCATTTTTAAAAAAAGATTTCATTTATTTATTTGACAGAGAGAGAGAGCTCAAGCACAAGCCACCGAAGCTGCAGGCAGAGGGAGAGGGAGAAGCAGGCTTCCCACCGAGCAGGGAGCCTGACTCAGGGCTCATCCCAGGACCTCAGGATCATGACCTGAGCTGAAGGCAGACATTTAACCACTAAGCCAGCCAGGTGCCCCTGGAATGGACCATTTAGAAGAGAATGATGAGGGGAAGTTGAGAGGTGTCATGAGGAAATTAAAATCCAAACAGTGGAGGAAGTAACCATAGTGTAGCCAAGCAGAATAGGTGAAAATCAGCATTGTGTTCCTTCTACCCTAGAATGGTTTCCCAGGAGAGTCCCCAGAAACAGTGTGCTGCTGATAGGATTGCTAACGAGGAAAGGCACAGGTGGAGGTGGAGGAAAACCTAATCAGAAAGTACACATAACGCTGAGCCACTACAGAGCAAACATCTATGACTGGTTCCACCCTCAGTAACTCTCCCTAGCAAAATACTAATATGTTCCTCCAGCTCTGTCTAAATTTCTTCCTGAACGGTGTCCTGTTTTATTTATTATTGAATAGACACTAAGCAAATGCATTTTTTTTTGTGCATGTGTGTGTGTTTAATTGAATAAATGAATGGCTTTTAAGCATCAGCTCAGGCTTACGGTTTACTTTGAGTTCTAAATCCATCCTTGTAAATGAGCTATTAAGTACCAAATATACAGATATAAGGTATATTTCCCAACTATATGTTATAGCCGGCGTTGGTGGTATAGTGGTGAGCATAGCTGCCTTCCAACTATATGTTATCAAATTTCTCATTAATAATTGGGGTCTTAGATACCTTGTTCCCATTTTAAGCTTAAGCAGCTTGAAAAGAGCTATAAAGTCTATTCTTTATATCCTAGATTGTTAGGTTTTTAATAAACACTGGTGAATAAACAGGTTTCTATTATCCCTAGAGCAAAACTAGTAACTGGAAATACTAGATTTTTGTTGTTGTTGTTACTTTCTGACAAGTCATTTAACTAGTGAATGCCTCTTTGTATCAAATATATAATTCCTCAGAAATCTAATGGTGAGTAATGAAAATACAGTTGTTTGGGGGAAATGTTAATATTTATGATATTTGAAGTGACATAATCATAAGGCTGGAAAATATTTATGTAAACCCTCTGATATTGTGAACAAGCTCAAGGCACTTGATAAAGCTCTCAAAAATAAGAGTAAGAAAGGAAGAAAGGATCAGAGCAATCCATCTTGTTCATTTTCCTCAACTACCAGCCAGAAATTATCCTTTTTAAGTCAACTTTGTTCAAATGCTGAAGGGTAGAATCCAGGAAAGTCACTTAGGTGGGTGTAGGTGACTTAAAGAAGTACAGTTCTGATCTGGTCCCAAGGTAGGAAGAGCTGAGTTGCTTGGGAGGTGAGAAGAAAATCCGTGGATCCCAGGGGCCCAGGAAGAAAGAACCCAGCTTCCTGAGGGCCCCTGGGGAGCTAATAACTAGCTTATACTTGAACTGTAGATGAAATAAGAGTGTCAAGTAGGGAATGGAACCAGAGACATCTGCAAAAGCTGTTTGTATAGCTTTTATGTATGTCCAGCTAAAATAAGAATCATGAGGAATTGAAACTGCCATTGTGCATATAGTTAAATCCCAAAAAGTTCCAGCAACTGTAATGAAACAAATTTTGCACCCTAAACAGCTATGTGTGCTGTAAGGAATCTACTCCTGCTCCCTTGAGTGGAGGTGTAGAACATCATCCAAAATGGGAAACAACTCATGGAGTTCTATTCAGTGTCCTCCCTGGAAACCAGGTCTATCACAATCAAGATCTTTTGTTCAATGGTGATTAGTTAGATTTTACTTGTGAAATATTTTGCAGCAGAGTTCTCCTGTCATACATACATTCACAAATGAGCATGCCATTAAATCATGGTTGACATTTTTACTATCTGGTAAAAAACTTAAATATCTCAGTATTTTGGTAAAAAGTAATTTTTTACCAAAAATTACCAAATTTTTACCCAGTATTAATTATGAAGAGCAGTATGTCTGTTTTTCAGAGTCTGCTGTTGAATCCCTTAAACTATTGTTGAAGAGGCTTCTTAGAGAATTAGTTCAACTCTAATTATTCTCCCAAAATACAGGAGCAATTGAGGTATCTGGCATCAATTTAACTTTACTAAACCCACTAATGAATTTTTTTCTAATCACTGTGTTTCATAATTTGAGGCCTGAAGAGAGATTATTATGTAAGACGGTTTTCTGTCCTTATCCATGCTCTTTCCTGAGCAGTTTGTGATATCAGAAGACACCTCATCTAAAAGAGAAAAGGACATTCTAAAAGAGGTTGTTAAAAGAAACCTCAGAAATCTACCTCTGACAGCTTGACACCCCCTTTCTTGCCTAGCTTGCATTTATTCCCACTCATACATGTGTATGCACACATACACCTACTCAGGTTCATACCTGTATACAGACATATGCACAGACATGTATGAGGAACCATCATTTTTGGTAGGAAAGTAACATGTATCCAAATCAAACCAATCAAAGCTGATAAAGTTTCTAAAATGATTTCATTACTCTCTCATTATTTCTGTAAAATCAACACTGGAAACTGCTTTCTAAATTCATGTGTTTACCTATCACAAGAGAATAGGACACCTTGGACAGCTACTGAATTATTTAATCAACAAGTAATTTTGTTAGTTGGAGTAGAGTAGAGACAGGGTCAACAAAACAGAAGCAAAAGTCTTAGGGGGTGACCTCTAAAGCCCTGTTGTCTTACACTTCTACAGCACCCTGGTTATTTCTTTACTAATCCTTCTTAGAGATTTACTTGGATTCTATCCTGACCCACCTCTGTATTCTACAATGAGAAACGGAATTTTTAACAAAATAAACTTTTTAGGTAGACCCTCGTAGAATGGATTTAAAAATAGCTTATTTGGGCCTGACACTAAATCCCCATGCTCTTTCATTCTTCAGACTTTGGTAAATTATATAGTCTGGAGGTAGCCCAGAATAAAAGTCCACTCAACAAGCAAGGCAGAAAATTCCAGTCACTCATGGTTAATTAAACTTCCCAGTAAAAGCTGTGGGTCCTTTTTGTAAAAATAGTTCATGACCTGGCATATCAAAAGTACCCTAATCCAGGGAGGTAGCCAGAGGGGGAAAGAAAATCCTCCCACACAAGCTGGTAAAGATACAGGGCTTTGTTCTGCACTTCAATTGCATGACCTTCCTTCTTTAGTGGTTGAAAAATAAATAAATAAATAAGCTAATGATAAAAAAAAAAAGAAGCTAAATGAAAGAAGGAAACTTAATCATGGTGCAATTTAAGCAGCTAATGATAGTTCTGAAATACCAGGAAAAATTATTTGGTGAATAGCTCATTCAAAAAAAAAATGTTAAATAACAAAACCATTGTAAATTAGAATTCAACTCTAAGTAAACTAAAAAATCTTCTCATTGATTTTTCAATTTAAGCGGAAAAATGGATTGTGTAAGCATGCCAGAGCCATAGTTTTCAATAAACCAAGCTGTCACAGATGGTTAATACCCCAAATAGACCATCAGAATATCACTCTATTAGAAGATCTTGGGCTTGTAAAAACCCAGCCACACACAGTATTAGGGTTCTGATAGAAAGTTTTAAAGAATTGTTGGAAAATCTGGTTATAATATCAAAGTCAGGAGTAGGCAGAATTACACATTACGAAAAGTGTTACAGAGAGTCATAACATGGTTTTTCTTGGTAAAATACAGTTTCTGGTCTCATATTAAGGGAACAGTTTATAGTGACAAGAAAAAATAAGGAAGACCTCAACAAGGAAGATTGCATGAATTATTTGATTAAATATGAGTAGTGTTTTGAATTTTCTCAAGAGCTTAAAAAAATCAAATAAAGGTCCTGAGAAGAGGGTAAAACTACCTGCAAGTTACTCAGTGTAGTTCTCAGGTTAGGAAAAGAAAAATCAATGCAGATTCAAGTTCAGACCATGTCTTTGCACTGAATTTGGAGAGCTACATTTACAAATTGTTCTAAAAAATGACACATCACTGGTATGTCAATTCTACTCAGCAGAAAGAAAACACCACTTTCCCTTAAAGGAGAAGAAATAATTTCTCTTCGCTGTGACAGTTAAGTGAACCTCTTATCCACAAAGTTCACAACTGAGTAACTGCAGTTGCTGAAAATTCATGACTTAAGTGTTGCTTGCTCATTGACTGATTGTAAATATGTATACCAAATATTATTAGGATGAAATGGTGAAGCCTATTATGGGACTTCCCTGGCTCCTCTGCTGAGAGACTCAAGTAACAGTGACACTCTCCCCCCAACACTACCTGCCATCACCACATACCACTCGGTATGAAAATCAGTCATCTAGGGAAAAAGCAAAAAAAAAAAATGCAGTGAACACCTGTTAGGGTAGAGGCCAGGACCATATTCACACATTTGTGGAGAAAAAAAGCAAGATAGGGCAAACAGCTGAGCCATAACCTTCTCTTCCAGGAATCTCCTCTTACCCTGGGAGTCAGGAGCAGCTGTAAGAAGAATGAGGGTCAGGGCGCCTGGGTGGCTCAGTCCGTTAAGTGACTGCCTTCGGCTCAGGTCATGATCCTGGAGTCCCGGGATCGAGTCCCGCGTCGGGCTCCCTGCTCGGCAGGGAGTCTGCTTCTCCCTCTGACCCTCCCCCCTCTCATGTACTCTCTCTCATTCTCTCTCTCTCAAATAAATAAATAAATCTTTAAAAAAAATAAAATAAAAAAAATAAAAAAATAAAAGAAGAATGAGGGTCAGAAAAAAAGAGATGTAGAATGGAACTGAAAGAGAGAGAAAAGGAGAGCAAGATAGGAGCTTTAAGGACAATGAGCAAGTGTAGACTACACTAATCGAAAATAGGTTCTACTGAAGTATCTCATAAAATGGTATTACAATTACCAATTTTCCACTTATGTTCATACATACAAATGGATATTTTCCTCAAAAAAAAATGATGAAGAAAAGGAAGGGTGACTGAATAAATCAGTTTTACTGTTTTTATAAAATTGGCTAATGGAGTCTTTAAATTTGCAATTCAATTGTCTAATATGTTTTTTAGAATCTTCTATATATTATATGTGATAGACCAGTGCTTCTCAAATTTTATTGCAAAACGAATTACCTGGGGATCCTATTAAAATGAAGATTCTCATTCAGTAGGCCTGGGATGAGACTTGAGATTTCACATTTCTACAAAGCCCCTAGATTTTGTGGATATATACAGAGCCTGTCTTCCAATAGTTGAAAGTTTGTGCTTCCCACCAAGAAGCTGATATGTCTAGTAATTCTTCATCCTCTATTTTCTGCCTTTAGCAAAATGTGTTATAATCTGGATAATTTGCTGTGGTGAGGTTTTATTTGTTCATTTGTTTTTTCAAAAAGATATTTTTCTCCTCTGGTTAGTACTCAGTTTCTCCCATGTAAATTCCATTGTTACAGCTACAGCTGTAATAAATACATAGATATTTCCTTTGCTTACTAATTAATAGAATTATCTCCTGTAGTGGAATGTTTTTATGGTTGAATGCTCAGGAGGATCCCAGAAAGTAGTCTTTGGCAGCAAAGAGTGGCAAAACCCCCGGGAAACTCAGCAAGAGACAAAAGTTCCCATCTGGGTCTTCTCCTAAGTGATTCTGACTGTATTAAGCCAGTTAGCCTCTCTGGGCATCAGTTTTCTCAGCTGTTAAAATGAAGAAGTTGTCCTTCCCAGCTCTTATTCAAAACAATTGTAAAAGAATAAGAGAGAAATTAAGAGAGAGGTAAAGTAAAGAGAGTGAACTTTGCCTAGATTATAAAGTTTCCAAGTGTGGTAGCCATATGGCTCTTGATTGATACATGCCTGGCCTTTAAACTGCTTATATTGATAGGAGTTCTTCTTTGCCTTTCATATGGTATTTTGTCAGGGAAACATACCAGAACAAGTTAAAATGTGCCCTGGGAAGAATGCAGGTGCATTCTGTGATTATAATAACATTAATGACTCAGAAACAAAAAAACAGACAGTTCTAATGACGTGAAGCTTTATTGACAAAACAGTTCACACCTAGTATGGTTGTTTGTTAAGTCTGGACCAAATCACTGAAGCTTTAAAGCTAGATCACTGCAGTCTTTTCCCCAGGCACTGACACGGGTAATTATTGTGGTTCATGTCATAGCCCAGGACTCCATTTCAATCCTAGCAGAGAAAGGAGTTATTTTTATTTTGGTGCACTTTTTTGCATGTATTAATATAAGCTGCTTTAATATGAAAGGTGCCAATACTAAATGTTAAAGGCTCTGTATTATTTTCTTGATTCTGAATTAAGATTTCCTGCCTTCCTAAGTACCTTTCAGCAAAGAACAATCTGTTTAAGTTCTATAAGTCTGTTCATTTCACATTTTGGGATATTTTCAGCCTCAGACTCAAACCAGGTTTACAACCAAAGTAACCAGTCTTTCCTGAGTGTATGCGTTATTATACATCACACAGAAACCATAAGGAAGTCTACACACTAGTTATCTGTTGCCACATAACAAATTACCCTAAAACTTAGCGGCTTAAAACAACAAACCCTTATTATCTCACATTTTTTCTGGGTCAGGAATTGAGATGTGGCTTAGCTGGGTCCTCTGGCCTTGGGTCTTTCACAAGACTGAAGTCATCTCTAGGCTTCACTGGGTAAGATCCACTTCCTAGCTCCCTCACTAGTGGTTGTTGGCAGGATTTACTTCCTGCCTCTGTTGGTCATGAGTTCGTCCTCCTTCAACTCCTTGCCACATACACCTCTCCATAGGCCATCTCACAATATGGTACTTCATCAGAGTAAGCAAGTGAGGGGGCAAGAGAGAGAGAATGCTACTAAGACTGAAGTCACAGTCTTTTGTGACATAATCATGGAAACGACAACCCATCACTTTTGCCATATTCTGTTCATTAGAAACAAGTCACAAGATCCAGTCCACATTCAATGGTATGAATGCCAGGAGTCTGGAATCATGTGGGAGCCATGCCTACCACAATCTATAATGAAAATTCCCCTCCATTGATTCCAAACCAAACCTTTAGAGTAAAATCTAGAATTTTGAATGGTTTCAAAAAGCAAAATATGAGTTAAAAAGCAAAATGCACCCACCTCCCCAGCAGTGCAGGAGACTGGATGACTCATTCAGATACACAGCCTGATGGGTGTGGTTGAAATAGGCAGAGTACTGTCTGTAAGAAGAACCTCGCTCTTCTGACAGTTCATTCTGAATGAATGTACCCTTCTCTCCTTCATGGACTTGGAACTTCTAAAATGCTACCAATCCTCTCCAAAACCACGCCTAAATAATTGTGACTATATCCTTTGATTCTGAAACTTTGTATTTAAAAACCCCTTTAATCTACTCTATAAATAAATATCCATGAAACAAAAACTTTATGAGCAAACAGAACTACCTTTATTCTTGCAGATCAGCATATACCTACATGCCTGTTACATAAAATAAATTTAATAAGCATTCCTCTTGCTCTCCATGTTAACTTTCATCCTAGACATCTGTGATATTTATGTGTTTGCTAGGGAATCATGGAAAATGTTCTCCATCTCTCCCATAGAAACCTCTGTTCTGTTTTGGTCTCATTTTTCTTCCTTCAGCCTAGTTAAAAGCCTGTGCCTAGAACTGTCATTTTTATGTTTACACTTGTTTACATCTTTTCTTTTGCCTCAAAAGTCTACTAAGAGACATGTACTGAGCATAACCTAAGATTACAATAAATAGGTTATGTAAGACTTAAAAATTCAGAAGCCATAAAATCCAACATGTATTTTCTTGGGATTCTAAGGAGTAGATATGTTGATTAGGAGGCAGGATAGTGGCTTGTTTTTCAACAAGAAGACAATAACAGAGGGAAAGAAAAAAGAGAAAAGATATATGAGTAAAAACAGAAAAATCAGTGAAGATGGAAACCAAAAAATTGAACAACGTATAGGAGAACCTATAAAATCAAATGGCGGCAGGTAGGGAAAGCCACCAGCCACATCCAATCTCTCCTAAAAGAATATTCTAGTAGCTAAATTGTAAATTAACCAGATGGAAAGAATAGATAAAAGGCTAATGCAGCTATTAAAAGGAGTAAAATCCAAAGGAAGTGTTTTTTTTTCTTAAAATGGAAAGGTACCAAATGTTGTTAAATTGCCTTTTAAAGTGCATGATACAGCTCTGAGTGGAATGTAGTACAGTTTCTCTTTGGTTCACTCTCCCCAGAATTAGTTCCCAGATTTGCCCAGGTGTCTCTGATACCAATAATAAAAACCTCTGTGGGCCTGTTGAGTAGGCTAGGATAAATGGGTGCTTCAGCTTCCAGGTAGAGGCCAGCCTCTGGCCTCAGGCCTGGAGCATCCTGGGGAGGTGGGTCTGGCCCACGGAACAGGCAGTGAGAGCTGGGGAAGCCTTCAAGGGGGCTGCTAGTCAGATCTGGTTCCCCTTACCATGAAGTCCAGAGAGGGAAAAAAAAAGTATTACGCTCATAAAATTTCTTCATATTCAACCATCCATTTGCTAATACATTCTCTTGACATAAGTAGTCCCACTAAATTCCTCTTTCCTCATCACTAACTCTAAAATGACAGCTTAAGGATTATCCTTTCTGCCATTTACCGTGAAACACAGCTCCAAACCAGTTTGTTGTAGGTTTCTGAGCTTAACCACATAGCTCACACTGAGTGGATAATCAATCATTCTATGACTAAATCCATCTGGAACAAATTTGAAGATGTGGCCATGTAGGGTTTTTTTGTTTTGTTTTGTTTTGTTTTTTTGGAAAAAAAAAATTAAACTGAAACCAGAGTTGATCTCTTTTTTCAAAGGTTTAAAAGAAAAAAATATTATAAAACTCAGCAATGACTTCCCCCACTGCCAGAACTCATGCATGCTCTCTGAGTAAGATTGGTTCTGTCCTGCCCCATTTTGCATTTCATTTAATTTTTCAGTGAGATGATCCTTGAATGCTTTGGAGGAGAGTCCCCTTCCCAGAGAATGAGGTCATGATCCCTCCTTGGGTAGAAGGAAAGGGGGACATTGTGTGGCCAGGTTGTCACCATAACTTCATGCTGATCTTAAATTCCCAAACGTGCAGGACTCAAATGAGGGATTATGGAACTAAAAAGCCTATTGCTGGCCATTCTTGCTAGATCCACTACTTTTTGCCCTGTAAGCATTAAAAGATCATTTAAATATCATGAGCCTTGGCTTTAAAGAACTGCACCTTTCCCTCACCAGACCCCAAATTGTTCATGTAAATTTAGGATGTATTTTCTCATGTATACTCTGATATCTACATGATTCATGCATTCATTTGTTCAATTTTAGTCATTTATTCATCAATTCATGCATCTATATATTCAGCTAATATGTATCCAAACTGTACTAGATGCCTAGACATAGCACCTTTCTTGCAAGGACTTTTCAGGCTATCTGAAGTGGTAAGGTAAGGTCGGATTTTAAAAAAATTAAATGATACAAATAATTCAGCTTAACAATTCAAGTCAACAAAACTTTAGTCAAGAGCCTCAGTCCCCATGGAGTCAATCATAAAAGCAGTGGTGGGAGTGCAGAGGAGGGATTGCTTGCTACAATCATGGGCCATAACGGGTTTTTCCAGAGGCAGTGGATGTAATCTGGGTCATGAAGGATGAACTGGATATAAATAATCCTGAGAAGAGAAAAGGCAGGCTTTGCTGGGTAGATGCCCTATATGCAGAATAATGGTGACAATATCCTGTCGCTGTTTGGAGTGAGGGAAAGGGGGGCTATTGTGGGGACCACAGGAAACAAGATAAGAAAAGTCATTGGAGGACAGTTTGTAGGAATCCTGAATTCTTGGTTAAGCCATTTAGATTTAGTCATGTCATAACTTGTGAAAGATTTTGAGCAAAGAGTGACATAATGAAAACGCTACCTCCAAACAGTTGTAGGATGAGAGGGAAAAATAAGTATACACATATGGTTAAACGTGTTAAATCATCTTAATAGGACTGGGATGGGAGATGGGGGCAGATCTGACTTCTTGTAAAGTGAATGAGTTCCTCAAAAAAAGTTACATTAATTTTCATGTACTGTACATACAATACAATGCTAATAAGCATAAAAAAATTTTGATCCACAAGGACTATTTTCAGGATCATAATAATTTGTTTAAAATCATTTCTAACAGACACATTCATTATTTTTGCAAATAAGTGATGAGTCAAATCCTGACTCAAAGACGATTCTAAACAAGTTCCACTCTAAGTAGGATAAACGGTTTATAATATTGTTTAGCAATATATTTATTCATAGGTATTATAAAGGTAAACATCAAATAGTAAATTAATAATATTTTGGTGTAGTTTCAGCTCCTATGCCCCATGAAATAACCAATTCGGAGCTAAACAAGCCCTTATATGATCTTCTGAACAGTCAGCATTTCTGCCTTGTGCTCACATCCATTAAACTGTAGAATGTTCATTAGTCATAATATATGGCTGAAGGAATACAGAGTAAGTTTCTAACCATAAATTACATCTGAGGATAGACCTTTAACAGGAGGTGCTCTTATTTCTAATATGGTTAAGGCTGTGATGCTGCAAAATGCAATGAACGTAACCTAAGCAGAGTCATGCCCTGATTATAACAAGGTTTTTTGCAATTACAGGAAATTATGGCAAGAGGTAACTACCCATAGGCTCACTCTCCCCAATAAGTCCCCTACCATCCATTTTGCATATAAGCATGAATGAAGGAATAATCTGGTTATAAATAGAGGAGAGCAAAAAGTTCTCCCAGTACGGGGCACCTGGGTGGCTCAGTTGGTTAAGCAACTGCCTTCGGCTCAGGTCATGATTCTGGAGTCCCGGGATCGAGTCCCACATCGGGCTCCCTGCTCAGCGGGGGTCTGCTTCTCCCTCTAACCTTTCCCCTCTCATGCTCTCTGTCTCCCATTCTCTCTCTCAGATAAATAAATAAAATCTTAAAAAAAAAAAAAGTTCTCCCAGTATGGCTAGGGGAAATGTATTTCCTAGTTAACAGTTACCTTAATTAAAAATGAGAATTTAGGGTTGCCTGGGTGGCTCAGTTGGTTGGGCGGCTGCCTTCGGCTCAGGTCATGATCCTGGAGTCCCTGGATCGAGTCCCGCATTGGGCTCCCTGCTCGGCAGGGAGTCTGCTTCTCCCTCTGACCCTCCCCCCTCTCATGTGCTCTCTCTCATTCTCTCTCTCTCAAATAAATAAATAAAATCTTTAAAAAAAATGAGAATTTAAATGGAGTACAAAAAGGGGAGGAGAGGTTTGGAAGGGCTGTTTGGGAGTGGGGGTAAGGCTGGACTGCTAAGCTGATAAAGCAAGAACTTAAAAACATAAGAATATATAGTTTATGAAATAATCCAAAAGAATTTTAACTGGATTTAGATCTCACTTCACTAAGTCGTGATACTATGTGTGTGTGTGTGTTTGTCTATGCGTTTAAGACTTACGCAACAGCTAGAATTTTGCAAAGGTAAAACAACTGTTCTGTTTATTGATCTATTTAAGTTTCAATTCTAAAACACTTCATAGGCAATAGTCATACCTGTACTTCTCCTTAAAAGTGGGGTCTTCTAGAGATGATGTGTTAGTTGCCTAGATTTACTTTATTCTTTTATACTGGATTTGGGAATAAGATGGGGAAAGAAAATTTTAACATTTGCTTTGTTAATTACAGTTTGGGAGATGGCACAAGACCACTAAATATCATATAACTGTAAGATTATTCAAGAAGCCTTGAGTTGAGTAACTATTGTGTGCAAAGCACAGTAGGTGCTGAGAATACAAAGATAAAAAAGCTTATAATGCCCGCCCTCAAAAGCTCACAGTCTAAGAGAGAGTGGACATTAGTTACAATGTGGCATTTTGAGTCTCATTTTAAAGACTTCCTAGAGAAGGTGACACCAGTCTTTAGTCTAAGGAAGTTGTGGGAATTAGCCTTTAACAAATTGGGGGAAGGGAAGGACGGAAGGAGAATGTTCCATGCAGAGAGAACAGCACTTGCTAAGGTCCTGAGTAAAAGACAGAAGGGAACAAGTGTTCTGTATGATTCAGTGTGTAGTACATGATGGTAAGCAAGGATCAAATCATGAAGGGCCTTGCACATCACGTTAAAAAGTATGAATTTCATCACTGGAAAGTGACATAATGAGTTTTCATCTGCACCAAGTGAAAGATGTCCTATATAAATATGAAACTTCTGCAAATCCAAATGAAGTCCACTCTCTTTGCTCACAGAGGAGGGAAACACATCATTTACTTTCAAAACATTTCTGAATCCTAACTTTGTTAGCCCAATTAGATAGTTTCATTGTAAGTAATTAGGATAGGTTTTATTTTCCACTTATAACTGCAAATTAATAGAGGCAATTAATTAATAAAGGCAAATTAAGTATGAATTTCATTCTAAAAATAGCACAGCTCACATTTTTAACCAAATAAAGTGCATTGAGGAAAATATCTTAGCTCAAAGAAAAGTTTAAAACATCAGCATTAAAAATCCACTCGGCATTTAGTGCATTGTTCTAGGCTATTATGATTTTATCCACCCAGAATATAAGTGTAATTCTTAAAAGATTTTTACTACTTGGGGTTTGTTCCATCTTAAAGCTCGTACTAAAACTTATTGGAAGACTAATTTGAAAGTAAAATTTCACTCTGCCTTTGCAGAAGCTACAAGATGTTCTACACACTCACCTTATTTGGCATAGCATTCCTTAGTCTTGTTAAAAAAAAAAAAAAACCATAATAACAATTATATAAATACTATGGAAGCATTGAATGTTACTTATTATGTTTTGCCATGTTGTAAATAACGGTGCCAGAATTTATGCATCATATCCAATGAAGAGCTCAGTTGGTACCTTCAACAAATTGGGGCCATAAAATTTATATAGGCCATTGATGTGTACCTAGGGTTATTCAGCAGCTGGTTTCCTAATGAAGAATGCCAGAAATCAGTAGTTGGAGCAAAACTTGTTTAGGACCCTGAACCAGATAAGGTGCCAGGGGCACACCTTTACCCTTAAGATGGCTCTAGTTAAGGAGGTGGTTGGGAGCAGCTAGCTATTCAAGACCTATCCAAGGCAGTTGACTTTCTAGAGGTAACAAATTTGCTGCTACTGTTCTTTCTTAACAAGGATACAGCTGTCACAAAGTCAGCTGGACAAGCTGCTTTCTGTAGTGATCTTACATTAACCAAAGAAACCTGGGGAAAGAAGCATAAAGAAGGTGGGCCTGAGCTGAACCTTGAAAGGGAATCTATCCTGTTAAAGTAGAGAAGCTGGGGAGAGGCTCACGGGCAAAATCAGACAGGTGGAAACAGGTGTCTTACACATGGCAATACGTAGCCTGACTGATGTGGAGGATTATGTAACAATGCATCGAAAAGGGGCACCTGGACTGTGCAATCGGCTGAGCAACAGACTCTTGGTTTCCGCTCAGGTCTTGATCACGGTGATCACAGGTCAAGGGATAAAGCCCCGCATCAGGCTCCGTGCTCAGAGTGGATTCTGCTATGGATTCTCTGCCTCTGCCCCTTCCCCCACATGAACTCACTCTCTCTCTCTCTCAAATAAATAAATAAAATCTTAAAACCTTCCAAAAATTGGAATCTAAGGAAAAGACTAGTTTTTGTATTAAACCACCTGTTATGTTGCAGTGAGGCTCAAACTAATCATATAGGACCTTCTGCATTTTATGAACATTTGTGTGAGTAGCGATGAGACTAGCTGCAGGTGTTGGAGTTCTGGGGGCCTGGACAGCAGTCCACCTTCACTGAGAAGATAAAGATGGCAGGGGCACCTTGCTGAGCTGCCAGAGGGTGCACTGGAGGGTCACAGCACTGGGCCATAGCACTCACAAACCACTGCTGAAGTAGCAGCACCCAAGACCTACAAACCAGTGGGAGACGTCCTAACACTACTTCGGAGGTAACGGCAGTCAGAGCTCTCAAGTTAGAAGAATGGTCTGTCTGATCGGGGTGAAATTGAGAAAGGGCAAATGTAAAATTGAACATTTAAATAGGAAGAAGGAGTCAGAAATGCAGGATAGGGAAAGATAGAATAAATAAAAAGATGACAGAGGGAAGTCAGCCTAGCCACCTGCTGGTTTGTCACACTGTCACCATAGGCATAGGGTTTTTCTTCATGCTTTAAATTCTTTCACTATTTTTGTTGATTTTCTCTGTTAAACCCTTAATATGGAAACAAGAGTCTGTCATATCCACATACATAATTTGCCTGTAACTATGATGAAATCATTGGGAAGAGGTCATTTAGTGTTTGAAGAAAACCAAAATTAATATACCTAAAGAATATTTTTTAATATGCCATGGTTTTGCCATATTACTAGCATAGCATTTACAAAACAAAAACTTTTGGCTCCAAATCAAACTCTCCTGTATGATATGATTAAATGGGTGCTTCAACAACCACAAGTGATTATGTAGATCACCATGATGTTTTGTGGAGACTCCCGCTCATTTGAAAAGTCAGACATCGATGTTTTCATCTTACGTATTCATCCTTATGAATAAACAACCAGAAATACTTGCCCTAACTTTACATGTGGTTATTTCCACTACATTTGAAAATACTCCCCATCTGTTCTTTAGTTCTTATTATAATTTCATCACTGCCTTGAAAGATGATGACCATAATGTCCTTAACATAGCCATTATAATAAAAATTGCTGCTGAAATTTATCTCTTCATAGCTTTTTCATAGTTGGAACTTGTTCACACAAAAGTTCTTTCTCAGAGTTACATATAGATTCTAATTAGAGCTCCAATTAAAGCTATGTTTGCTAAGTAGTCTTTATAAACGTTAACACTCCATTGCCATGAAGGGGGTCCTACAGCCATTAACTGTTCTTTCATATCACAAAATATTATGAAATGCAAAAGATGCTAGATTTTTTTTGCTTTCCCATATCTCTTTTGTTTGAATGTTTGCAATTTCCCTAATAAGAAATAGCTTTTTTTTTTAAGATTTTATTTATTTATTTAATTGACAGAGAGAGAGAGAGAGAGACAGCATGAGAGGGAACACAAGCAGGGTGAGTGGGAGAGGGAGAAGCAGGCTTTCGGCCGAGCAGGGAGCCCGACGCGGGGCTCGATCCCAGAACCCTGGGATCATGACCTGAGCTGAAGACAGTCGCTTAACCAACTGAGCCACCGAGGCGCCCTTCCCTAATAAGAAATAGCTTTAAGAAAGAAAGGCTGATTTCGCCTATTCTCCTATCTGTTCACCTGGAATATGCCAAAGGAAAGGAAGTCATTCAAAGCTATGAAGTTCATCCCGATTGGATTTCAGTCATAACAGACCACATTCAAAATATGACACTGTGCAAGGAAGCAAAGATAGGATATATAATTATATACAAGTGCATAACAAATTATATTAAAAGCCCTAACTTTCTGCAGTTTTTTGCTTCCTTTGGTCTGTAGACAACAATAGTACCAACCTGATGTACTCCGACTTACAGCCATTTCACCATGTTAAGTACAATTTATTGAGCACGTAGTGTCAACCAGTTTGAGGGGTATGTTATTTCAGTTAGTACTCACAATAACATTATGAAATGGATATTATCTCTACTTGACAGACTTTGTCAGTGAAACTTGGAAAGGCTAAAGAACTTGCCCTGAACACATACCTAAAATGTGGTGTTGCTTGGATTGAAACTGAGATCTCTTTGATGCTAAAACCTGTGATCTTACCTACTCTTCTGTCTCAATTATAGTTCATATCATTCTGTCAGTGAGTTGCATAAAAAAAAATTCATTCTGTGGTTCTCAGACTTTCTAAAAGGATTGACAAGTCCTCCCATCAACTCTAATTCTTGGTATAATAAACTCTTGGTGTAATAAGGTTAGAAAAAAGCTAGCACAAGCAACTAAAGAAATGATCTCAAATAAAATAATTTAAAATTTAAAAATCGTGTGCAGTGAGAAAATAGTGTGATCGTTGTAGTTCTGAAAGAGATCCCTACACCTCTCTGGCAGCCTCACATTCATCCACATTAACCACATACATGCCTGAAGCCAAAGATTTTCATTTAAAGGTTTCCATAAACAAATTATTACATTTCTAAGGAAAAATAATTCCAGGCTAATTTTAAAATTAACAATATGAATTGCTCAATTTTTCCATTTTCTTCCAGAATGAAAACTTGGAATATGATAGACTCTATGGATGTGCTCCATGCAGTAACCATTTTAAGTATATATATACTTATAGGCACCCTACATATATGTGTGTGTGTGTATCAGATCTAAGAACATAGTCTTTTTTTTCGTCTGTGTTTATGCATGCCAAGAAATTCCCTTAAAGACTGACTTAGTTTGGCGTCTACCTTTAACATATCAACTGTGTAACTGGCAGAGGTCCATATCCCTTTGTACTCTACAGACATAGAAACCGTGTACGGGGTGTGTTTCCCCATGAGATTTTTTTCAGAGTTTATGCTGCCAAACAGGCTTTAAGCAACTCTAAATTCCTGAAAGTATGTAACTTTACAGGTACACAGTAGTGCATTTAAACATTGAAGAGAACTTTCTATTCATCCCGCTCTGCTAACACAGCCGTTTAATCCTGAAAGATGAGTCCATTTTTAGACCCTCCTTTGACTCTACAGATCGGAAGCCACTGCTGAAAAATGAAAAAGAAGGGAAGAAGAAATAGAGATCTATGATCATGGGCCCCAGAAAGCAAGAGCATGTTGTTCAGGTTTCCCGGGATCCAATATTTTAAGGTAGAGAGGGCAGAAGAGGTAAGAGCTGGCAAATGAATATGTTTTACAATAGCATTCAGGAATTCAGTAAAGTGAGCTTTAATTTCAGATTTTTAAAACTGAAAGATATCTCAGAGAACATACAGTCCACGACTTAGCAAGTCATCCTTGCACAGGGGCCATGCTAATCTTCTCTGTGTCATTCCAGTTTTAGTATATGTGCCGCCAAAGCGAGCACAGGGAATGTGTAGTCCAAACATAATTTTGTCTCTGATGGAAATGTGAGGTAAAATGCCCCAAATTCACTTAAAAGTCAAAGACTATTTTATATGCTAGCTTGAGAAGTCTTTAGGATTGAAACACTCACAGGGTCACCAGTTTCACTGAACAGTATTTTCTTTAGTTCCCTATTGCATTTAGGTACTCCTTGAACTCATAGGAGTTATTTGAATGCTATTACCTCACAACACTGAAAGTGTTTTAACATAGATGGGGGGGATATCCCATAGCCTACATATGTCAAACACAATTTATCAGCAAATTAAATTCAGATGTGCATGATAATTCATGAATAACTTGGGGAAAATGGCAACCATAGTATCCATTTGAAACAAAACCAAAAAGTCAAATCTCACTTGGTTTAAGGGTATATGAAGGATTTGGACACAAGCTGATAGTTGTTCAAATTTAACATTTTAGTCACTGAATAACCTTATGCCTTAATATGATGAAAGCTGCAGAGCCTTACTCCTGAAAAATCATTCATACAGAACAAGGAATAAGTCTAGGTTTTGACTGTCACATTGCTCAAGGAAGAGGGATAAAATAAAAAACCACTTAAGATAAGATCTTTCCTTGTTATACTTTATCATAGAGCAAGGTTTTCAGATGTTAGAGGATAAATTATGAAAAAAAAAAAGAAGATAGTAGGAGGGGAAGAATGAAGGGGGGGACATCGGAGGGGGAGATGAACCATGAGAGATGATGGACTCTGAAAAACAAACTGAGGGTTCTAGAATGGAGGGGTGTGGGAGGATGGGTTAGCCTGGTGATGGGTATTAAAGAGGGCTCGTTCTGCATGGAGCGCTGGGTGTTATGCACAAACAATGAATCATGGAACACTACATCAAAAACTAATGATGTAATGTATGGTGATTAACATAACAATTAAAAAGTTAAAAAAAGTAAACATCACAACTGTACAAAGATATATGTATGTGCATCGTGTGTCAAATGAGAGAACATATAGACATTCATTCACTTTGTTAAATCCTTACAACTCTCTATATTCAGGTGGATGCAGCATCTGTTTTTCAATTTTTTTTAAAGATTTTATTTATTTATTTGAGAGAGAGAGAGAACACAGAGGGAGAGTGAGAGGAAGAAGCAGACTTTCTGCTGAGCAGAGAGCCCAATGAAGGGCTCGATCCCAGGACCCTAAGATCATGACCTGAGCCAAAGGCAGACACTTAACTGACTGAGCCATCCAGGTGCCCCTATTTTTCAATTTTTTTAAAGAGACTTTGTTTATTTATTCAACAGAGAGAGAGCTGTGGGAGGGGCAGAAGGAGAGGGACAAGGAGACTCCCAGCTGAGCATGATGCGGGGCTTGATCTCAAGATCCTGAGATCATGACCTGAGCAAAAACCAAGAGTCAGACGCTTAACCAACTGAGCCACCCAGGCGCCCTGTTTTTCAGTTTTTTAATTAACATTTTCTTTCTTTTTTTTTAAGACTTTATTTATTTATTCATGAGAGAGAGATTCAGAGGCAAAAGGAGGAGCAGGGAGCCTGATGTGGGATTCAATCCCAGGACCCTAGGATCATGACCTCAGCCAAAGGCAGATGCTTAACCAACTGAGCTACCCAGGCACACTTAGTTAACATTTTCAAACTCAGTGTTGAATGTACAATACAATAAATATTGAACACCCACCATCCAGATTCAAAAATTGTTAACATTCTGCCATATTTGCATGCAGTGCCTTAACATCATTTTTCAACACAGATGACTGGTCAAATCCCCACCTGCTACTGAGATCCACATTGCACCATTTGTGTATTTCTGGTGATAAGAACCTCACTACTTCCTAACATATTAAAGTGTCCAATGACCATACTCTTCTCTTACCCTGAACTAAAATCTGCCTTCCTTAAATTTCTACCCATTTATTCTAGTTCTGCCTTTGGAAAGACACGGTCAAGACTTTTTCCTTCTTCTCAAAACCCTAAAGTTCACTTTCATAACAGACTATCTCAGATAAAATCTCATTTGTATTTTCTTCTCTCATAAATTGAGTAGAGTGGGGGCAAAGAGAAGGAGATGTAAGGAGAGAAGGAGGGGCTATAAGCCTTTTTAAGAGTTGGCATTTTTTCCCTACGAGGTTTCATATGTGATATTTTCATCTTCATTCAGTTTGACGTAGTCTCAAATTTCAATTTTATCTTCCTTAAACCATGAGTTGTTTGGAAGTGTATGTCTTCTTTTCTGAAAGAAGGGGATTTTTCTAATTTCATTGTGGTCATTGTCATTTCCATTATATATGAAGTGTAGTGAGGGAACAAAAATCTGTATATTGTAATTTTTGAAATGTATTTAGACTTTCCTTAAGGGTGGCATTTAATCATTTTCTTTTAACATTCTCTCAATGCTTGAATAGGTTATGTATTCTATACAGTGTTCTATATTATGTCAAGTAGTTCAAAGTTTGTTATCATGTTATTCATATTTTCTATTCATTTCTGAAAAATATATGTTTGTTCGTTTAGTTACTAAGAGAGGTATGTTAAAATCTCTTAGTGTAATTGTGTGTATTCATTTTCCCTTTAGTTCTGCCTATCTGTGCTTTGTCTATATGGAGGCTGTGGGATTAAATGCAGTTAAATTCTGATTTTCTGCATTTTCCTGGTAAATCAAAACTTTTATTATTACATAGTATTTTTTATTCTCTAGTAATCCCTTTTCCCTTAAAGTCAACTTTGTCTGATATTAATATTGCTAGCCAATTCTCTTTTGATTAGTGTTGGCATAGTACATTTTTCATCTTTTTTCTTTAACATATTTTTCTTTCCATCCTTACATTTAAATCGTTTCTCTTGAAACAGCATATTTGGGTTTTGTTTTTGTAATCAACCTGAGAACTTTGGTTTTTAGTAAGACCATTTAATCTGTTTACATTAATGCAACTATTGCTGTGATTAGGTTTAAACTGTCATTTTACTATTTGCCTTCTATTTGTTCTGCACATTTTAGTTTCCTTTTCTTTCCTCTCTTCCCTTCTCTCTAAAATAATGGACCATTTTGTATTGTTCCATTTCTCGCCTGTATTAGATTTGTATTTTTCGGCTTTTACTATTCCTTTAGTTTTTTCCCTAGGGGCTACTTAACATGCATCCTTGATTTATCAAAGTCTAAAATAAATTAGTAGTTTTACCTCTCCCCTGACAATGCAAGGACCTTCAAGGACTTAAACTCTATTTACTTTCCTGCCAACTTATTATTCTCATGTATTCTCATGTATTTTAATTATAAATATTTTATAAATCCCAAATATTTTATAAATCCCAAAAGACCTTCCTATTGTTTTATACAGTCAGTATTCATTTAGATTTACTCACGTATTTATCCTTTCATTGCTTTTCATTGTGCTGGAATTTTGAATCAAAAAGAGAAAGGAATTTAGTGCATATCTGGTGAGTTCCACCCCTCCTTCATCCTACCTCTCAGCTTCATTTGGAATTCAGAAAAACATAAGGGCCCTGAGGTATATGGGGAAACATTGTGCAGAAACATCATAAGTAAGAGGTAATGAAATGGGTAGGAAAATATACACAAGAAGGTAACATGCTCTGAAGGCAAGAAGCACAAAGATATGCTTTATTTAAAAAGCCTTAAGCAGTTAATGATTTGGAGAAGTATTGCCAAATTACACTCAGCAAATTTAGTAGTATGCCCCAATTTAGTGGGCACAAAACCTGTTTATTGTTGAATGAACAACAAGTATAATGTAATTGGTTTCATACAATTAGGAGGTCACCAAGCCATGCTTATTATAATTGGCATTGCCATAGCCAGGGGCTTGTGCGACCTCAAGCAATGATTGGCCTGAAGGAGTAAGCCAAGAATGTGTGTGCTTTGGGCTAGGGAGACTGACTAATCTGGCTGCAAGGCTCAGGGAGGGGGCCAGAAATCAAGTCACAGTGCTTAGTGGACTCAGCTGAATGTGGTGTCCATTCAGTTCATCGCTCTCCAGGGGTTTGATCTGGAGCTGGGGATGGAAGGTGGTTGGGAGGAATGAGGTAAAGAGGAAGGCACCAGAAAACTACAATTGAAATGTCAGTTCAGAGGCATCCCACAATAAGATGGGATCATAATTCCTCTGAAAGCCATGCAGTTGGAAGCTGGTTCCCAGCTTGTAGGGACTGGGCTTTAACTTTCACACAGACCATCTTTAATTCAATCTTTAAGCAAAGATTAACGGCGCTACTTGTTTCAAAAAAACAGTTTTACCTCCACAAGGTTGTGGACTGATGACTGGCTGTAATATCACTCCAAATACCAGGGTCATCTTTTCCCAAACATGTTTTTAATGGATAATTAAGTTTAAGAAGTAAAAAAGGAAGTTTAGCTGGGAATGACATATTCACAGAGATGCCAGAGAACACTCCTGATGATGAGCAATCATTTATCATTAGAAAATGTTTTTCCTTAAGATTCTGAAAGCAATAAGCTTCACTTTGCCAGTGTGCAAAAAGAGCTAAAGAATAATTAAGGCCTTTGTTTCCTTGCTGGTTCTGTTTTAGCTTATGAGCGATGGGTGCATTTGGTCTGTGTGTAGTACAGATGAGTCACAAGTTGAACTGGCCAGGTGTGCCACTTGGTTTTCTCCCCCATGTTCATGAACTGCATGACTAACCTCATCCCATCATTTTGCAAATGAAGACCACTAGCCACAAAGAAGACTGGGTGAGAAAAGGTCAGTTTGCAGGGCAAATCAGTCATCGTTGCTGGAAAAGCAACTCCCAGTACATATAGCTCGATTTTTCCATATGAGAGCAGCATATTTCAAAGGTTCTGATAGAACACAGTGCAATGACAGGGACTTCCAGGACACTTGATTCACCACTCTATAAAACAAAGAAATGAATTATCAGGGAGGCTGATGTTTATTGATTTTGGTGATATTTTTGTTTATCATTTAAAGCACACCAAATTATTAACAATCTGTTTTGCCAGAACAGATAAGAATCTAGAACTATAAATCTACTGCTGGCTATAGATGAAGACAGTTCTCTTTTGTTACTTAATATCAGTATTTATTTTCTCCACTAGAACTGCTTAGCTGGGGTGAATTCTAGCTGATAATTTCAGAAGGGTGAAAAGCTAACTAGAACTGGGCATTTAGCCCAGATAAATCTGATTCCAGTACTATGAAAGAAGCAGCAAGGGAAATAGAAAGTCTTTGACAAAAATTGTTGATAATTGGCTAAGGACTGGGGAGGGAAACAGAAGACTTGGAGAGCTATGAATGTTATTCTAATGTAGAAGAAAGACACAAGGGAGGAATCAAGGCACTACAGATGAACGATCCTCTCTTTACTTCTAAGAAAAATTAAATATATATATATATATATATGTATATGTATATGTATATGTAAAACTACAATTCAAGGTCTGCTATCCAGAGCTCTTAGGAAATAAGTCTTTCTGGAAACCTAAATTGCAGGGGCAAAATGGAAATCTGGGGTTTGAATTTCTACTCTGTGTGATGTTGGGCAGGTGACCTCACTTATCTGCATTTCAGTGGCATCCTCCTGCCTCTTCCATAAATTGTGCATGATGTGACCACTTATTCCACAGAGCTGTTATCAGGATTAAATCAGAGGCTCGCAGATCCATTTTTCTAATCAAATAATAAGTATTTAAATATTGGTAAGCACTTACCTATTTTTACACCCGTTAATTTTATAATTTTAACAAATTTGTATATGAAGTTACATAAAATATCACATACCTCCTTCCTAATCAAAATTGAAGCAACATAATTTAATGTCTTGAATACTCAGATTGTCATTACTAAGAGCCATGAATGGATGAGGCAGTAGTAAAACAGCAATGCTCTCAGCACTTGTTGAGCTAGCTCCTACTTTCCAGGATTATACTGAAAAATAAGGTGAAGACCCAAAATAACAATGAGATCCTTACCCAATGAGTCCTTTTTATTTAAAAAGTTTTATAGAGTAAATAGAGTGCTGGGAACTAATTTATTGTCCTGTCACTGGAAAGGATTAGGACCAATCATTCTGAGCAGATGGGTATTATCTAGATTGTTAAGAATGTGAGAAAGAAAGAAAGAAGAAAGAAAGAAAGAAAGAAAGAAAGAAAGAAAGAAAGAAAGAAAGAAAGAAAGAAAGAAAGAGAAGGAAGGAAGGTGGGGAGAGGGAAGGGAAGGGAAGGAGAGGGGAGGGGAAGGGAGGGGAAGGGAAGGAGAGGGGAAGGGAGGGGAAGGGAAGGAGAGGGGAAGGGAGGGGAAGGGAAGGGAAGGGAAGGCACTAGGAATAAAGTAGCTCCTTCTCACAGCAAACATGAATCCCTGACCTCTTTTTTTTCTACTTTACTCCATTTATGAGATTAAATTAGTATGGTTGCAGAAGATATAAGATTGTAAATTCACCCAGACGAAGAAATAGCAACTTGAATTTAACCGCTGCCTTTGCTTTAACCACAGGAGTTCAAAGGACAGTGCCATCAAGTAATATTCACAAAGCATGCACAGTGCTCCCCACAGAACTCATAAAGATGTGGCTATTTTACTCTAAGGATTCAGTCTGGAAACAAAAAGATATATTTTGAAGATTCTGAACTCTTAAAAAAAAAATCCATGCATTATTAAGGGTGGACAGTCTATTTTATAGATGGAGAAACAGAGAAAAAGAATTGATTCCATGGTCCTAGATCACCTGGGCAGTGACACATGCAAAATCACTTCAGTCTCTTCCTCCTATTTCAGTGTGTTCTCTCATCACTGGGCAGTGGTGGATTATTCCAAAGTAGTTATGAATTATTCCTTAAACCTAAAGCACAAAGTTTAAATGGTAATCTAAAGCATTTAAGGTACAGAAAATGTTTGCCCATGAAAACACACTCAATGTCCATGTCGTGGTAAGTTATCAAATTATGAAGAGAACATTGCAGAGATTAAAATGTTGCATAAGAGAGAAAGCAGCATGAGTCAGGGGTTTGGGAAATATGAGTCAGAATGACAGGAAGGAGCCAAAAACATAGAGAATGCGGGCCTAAGCAGGGACTTAATGGACACCACAGAGATGTGGACACAGTTGCCTCCATTAACTTTTGAGAGGAAACCAAGTATGCAGTCCCATAGACTGGGGGTCCGCATGATAAAGAGGCTAGGAGTAAGAGCCGAGCAAAGATCAGACTGCATTATTTGAAGCAATAATGGTGCCAAAGTCAGCAAGAAAGGGACCTACAACAGTATAAATCACTAGGAGGGAGAGTGTGGGCACATTTTTGAAAAATGAGGGAATCACCAAATACTGCCCTTAGCTATTCTTGATGCATTAGAATGATGAAATGTGAGTTGATTTACGTGTTGTGATATTTTAGGAAGCACACTCTATTATTTTGTTCTCTGGCTATGTTTACATTAGGCTGTGTCTACATAGTTCAGAGCTGCTCCCCGTGATGTCCAATTCAAATTCCAATCCCACTTTGAGGCCCTGAATTTTTGCTTAGGATTTGCGCTACCACTTTATGAGCCCCTTCAAGCAGGCACCGCAGCGGGCTCCTCACACACAGCCCCTCCAGCCAGGCTGACTCCAACTGCCTTGCAGACCACTTGTTTCATTGGAGGTTTTCTAATGCGAGCCTGCCTCCTGCCTAGAAATAGCCTCCTCACCTTCTTCAAAACGCAGCTCAAAACTCCCCTGGCCCAGCAAACCTTCTACAGCCACCCACCTCCGATGCTGCCTTATGCCTCCTAGTTTCTGCACTTCTCAACAACTTTGCTTTCCTACAGTTTCCGTGTGCTGACATCTTGCTGGTTTTGCTGTTTCTCACATCTTGCCTGTCACCCTTCCAGTGATTAGTTCCATAAGATAAAACACTGATCCTACGTCCTTCAAACTCTAGGCATCGGTTCCAGCAAACGATTATCATTCATTCATCCATTTATTGAACAAACAGAAACCCACGATGTTTCATGCACTCTGCGAGGCATTAGGAATACAGAAAAAAGTAAGATGTAGACCCCATCCTCAAAGAGTTTGGGGCCAGGGCCCAGGGAATGTGTTAACTGATTGCTTAAGAACTGTGAGCTTTACTGTCAAGGATAAATTATAGATAGTTTAAAAGCAAAACAAAAACTCCTCTCCCAGAGTACTTTTTCCTAGATTACCAAGAAAATCATGGCTGACCTGAGTCGTTTCCCTTATGAATAAAGCAGTGCTTTTGCCATTTGAGATACTTCCACCACAGAGGCCTTTCATAAATGAAAAGTCTGGGAAACCAGGTCTTCTGATATACCAGCATAGGAATGGATATTCTTCGAGTCTCTGACATAGATGTATGTTTTAGTGACTTACCACGTTAACTTTCTGATGTTTAAGACAAATAGAAATGCATACAAGTAGAAAAGGAAAGCGTAGAGGCAGCTGGCTGGCTCAGTCAGTAGGGCGAGCGACTCTTGATCTCAGGGTTGTGGGTTTGAGCCCCCCATGTTGGGTGTAGAGATTACTTAAAAAATAAAACCTTAGAAAAAAGTGTAAGAGACTTTAACAATGCATAACAATTCTTACATGACTTTCTCATATGACATATGCTTTGTGAGTAAATAATAACAGGGTCTCAAAGTACAATTTTTAAAATAATAAAATTGTGTTATTTAAATAATGGTATGAATTGACAGTATAATCGAAGATAGTTCAAAGAGATCCTATCTGTCTATGTGTTCTTCAGCATTAGATAAACTGCTAAGAGTGAAGGAGAGGATAAATCGTCTCTGCTTGAGTTGGAGAAGCTGTAAATGAAAATGTAGTCAGTTCATTTCCTAGCAGATCCAGCTCTAGGTATATGACAGAGCACGCATTCAACTCCTTTGGAATAATTTCTTGAAGGGGATTTCATGCAGTTGTGTTTTACTGAATTTCAGGAAGTTTCCCATCTGAAAGAATTAAAAATTAAAGTGAGTCCAAGTATGTACAAAGTGTGTTAAAAATATCACCAGTGTTAGGTGCGGTGAGTCCTATTGCAGTTTTGTTTGTTTGTTTGTTTGTTTGTTTTGATAGAGAAAGGAAAAGAATACAGTGGCATGGGGGCAGTGGTATTTTTTTATTATTAAATTATTTTAACTCACCTAACATTTTTACTCAATAATCTTTCTCAGAGGGTCAGCGGACCTGGTTCTTAAGAAGGGGTAGGTCCAGGTAGCGCAATTTTTACATTTAAAACCTATTTAATGATATATTAAGTCCACTAGAAATATTAGCCTACTTATCAAAGAGCCTTAGAAGTGAACAAGAAAGTAGGAAGGAAATTGTAGGGCATTGGGAATGCGATGGGGTGGAGGCGGTTTGCAGAGAGGTCTCAGAAAGAAAAGCCGCAGTCACTGGTGAGGCCTCCCTTAGAACATGCAGCAGCCGGCCCCAGTCCTTGATCTTCTGCCCGCATGTACTGAGGAAACTTGCCACATCTGAGTCTCACATTTCGGTATCTCTCAGGGCTGTTATCACTGCAAATGTTGGCAGATGCTCTTGACATAAAACAATAGGAATTCTGCTGTCATTTCTGCATTAGCGAGTCATAAAGCTCTGAAAGAAACCCCAGTAGAAATGTTTTCATCAAGTGCATATGAGAATATAATAAAAGACACAAAAAAAGAGCAGATAATTTCAAAGCAAGACTGTGGCACCTCTGCATAGTACCTTAAAAGGACAGAGTTGAAATCACTGATTTGAAAATAATGATGATGACAATGGATGTCAAAACAAAAATAAAAATCAATAACGCAAAAAGTTCACCACAACTTTAAAACCAGGTTCAAAGAATTATGTTAAGTAGATGCTTTTATAGGGTATTAACCAATAAATGGCCATACATCCCTCGAGTATTTCTCATCTCCCCTTCTTCTTTCTTTTGGAAAAAATCTCTGTTATCGTTCAAAGCCGATATCTGAGGACAACTCTCTTACAACAGGAACCTCCTACATTCTTATATTGGTAGAGTGAGTGCATCAGCTTTCCCTGGAAATAGAGTTGAAAGGCAACACAGCAGGAACCACTCTCTGAGCGTCTTTAGGAGAAGGAAGGAATTGAGGAATACATTCTAATTACTGATGGCTCATCGTTTGTATTGAATTTTAGCCCACTGTTTGTTCCAAAGCACCACCCTGGGTTTACCACAGTGATGATCTAAGGCTCTCAGTTTCTGTGCAAAATTTGTCATCTAGGAATTCCAAGTTTGATAAAATTTTTTAACAAAGCTTAGACTCTTCAGTTGTTGAAGAATGCCAAAATCACATAATCTTCTTAACTCACCTATTTAACTTCATAATGGGAGAGAGTTAATTGAATGCGAAGGTAATGTTGAAAAGGCAAAATTAAATTTCACTTATAAATTACTGTAATATGAATGCACACGCACAAATTCACATCACACTTTGATCCCAAAGAAATTCATTATAACAGATTCATTATATTATGAGCATTTTTTACTTTTCTGAAACTATAATCTACCTACTCCTTAGGGCACATTTAGTAAATTATAGAACTGCTTTGGGGAAATACCTTTTTTAAACTGAAATGAAATGCTTTGGGAAAATAGGTATTTTAAACTACACCAGTTTTATCTCTCCTAGAGGAATATGAACAAGTTGAATCCTTTGCATTTTGAAATTTTCAATGAAAGAGGTTTTTTTTTTTAAGATTTTATTTATTTATTTGAGTGAGAAAGAGAGCACGAGCAGGGGGGTGGAGGGGCAGAGGGAGAGGGAGAAGCAGGCTCCCAGCTAAGGGAGCCCGATATAGCTCTATCCCAGGACCCGGGGATCATGACCTGAGCTGAAGGCAGATGCTTAACTGACTGAGCCACCCAGGGGCCCCAAAAAGGGTTTTTTTAAAAAGATTTACTTATTTGAGAAAGAGAGAGGGCATGCTGGGGGGAGGGGCAAAAGGAGAGAGCAAGAGAATCTCAAGCAGACTCCACATTGAACGTGGAGCGTGACACAGGGCTCCATCCCACGACCCTGAGATCATGACATGAGATTCTCTTGTACTGAGAAGTACAGAGATGCTCAACCAACTGAGCCACACAGGCATCGCTGCAATTAAAGTTAAAAAAAAAAAAGGCAACAGGAAATGTACAGTATTAAAGTTTGATTTATATCTGGTTACTGAACAGATCTTTAGAGACTTGTCAACATAAATGATCTCAAATACAATATGTTGGGTAGAAATATTATACAATTTATTTACACTAAAACACACAAAATAGCACTGTATATTCTAACAGATGCACTGTTTAGTCTAATGGATGGATGTATAATAAAAGTATAAAACCATTTCAGGGAAAGATTCACACCTACCAGCATAGTGGTAGGTGGGTGGGTAAAGAGATGAGAATACAGTAAGGCTTTAGCTATGTCTCAAATATTTCATTTCTGGAAATAAAGTGAGCCGAGACAAGCATCGGTTAATGTTAGCATGTGTTAAATCTGAGTGGTATACACCGGCACCTATGAAATTATTTTCTGAACACTTGAAATCATTTATCATTTTAAACATTTCTAATATAATAATATTACAGAGTATTGTTTTAAGAATAAAGTAAAAAACTTTATTTCTTAAAAAAAAGTATGATGACAATTCAACATAGGGAATGTAGTTCTGGTACTGCAATAGTATCATTGTATGGTGACAGATGGTAGCTAGACTTGTGGTGAGTATAATGTAACGTATAGAGTTGTTGAACCACTATGTTGTACATCTGAATGTCACTTATGTGTCAACTATACTTCTTCGGGTTTTTTTTAAATGGAGGAAATAGTAACATCTGCACAACCAACTCAAACTCTGTGCTGGATGTCTTTACCAGACATAGACGAGTGCACTGCAGGGACTCACAACTGTAGAGCCGACCAAGTGTGCATCAATTTACGAGGCTCCTTCGCCTGTCAGTGCCCTCCAGGGTATCAGAAGCGAGGAGAGCAGTGTGTAGGTAAGTACAGCAGGGCAGTGAGCAAAATCCTGGTCCTAAACCTCTTACTTGTTTAAACCTCAGTCATTCAAAACAAAGCACTCATATTTATTTGGAGAATGATAGCTAACAACTGCTTATTCTTTCATTGGCTCCTGATCCATTTTCCACATTAACAAGAAAGAGCTAACCTTAAAGGGTGAGCATATTCTGGATATCAAAGTGTTGGCTACATGTTAGACTAAGCAAAAGCAAAAATTTGGAGTATGAATGGGACCACAAAAGCAACCAAGAAAATAATTTTAAATTAGCTATTTGGGGGCCATAGCACCGAAACATTGATGAGGTGACCTTCATTCACTGGTTCAAAAAATAGCATAGCTTATAGGACACATGGTGAGGTTCAAATCCCAGCTCTACCCCTAATTCACTTTGAGGCTTTAGACAAATGACTTACATACTCAGGAGCTCATATATGGGAGTGATTAGAGCTGCGACAAGTCCTGGGTGGAATAGCTGTGTGCTATCATTCTGTGATGAGTTAAGACACATGTACTAAACATTCGTTATGTTGCATGTTGGTGCAGTGCTGGGAATGCAAAGCCAAGTACAGCATGTGCCTCTACTTGAGAGCTCTACTTAAGCTACCTGAGAGCAGGAGCCAGGTCTGGTTTGTGTCACTGCTGTCTCCCCAGACCTGAAAGGTGCCTGCCAAGTAGATGCTCTGTGCATTGTTTTTTATAATGACTAGAAGTATACAGTATGAGGATACTGACTGGCAAATGAGAAGTAAACAGTAAAAGTAAATGTGTTCTGGATTCAGCCATGAGGTCCAGCACTAGGAGTAAAACTTTGTTACTGACTCCCTATATCAATTGTGTTCATATGATATTGATAGTGATTTACATACCACCTTTTAACACACATCAGTGAAGAGTCCTTGTTTCCTCTTTGGAACAGAGGATAAGAATGTGGGGACAGGAAGCTAGCATTAATTTTCACCTGAGAATGTCCACTGTTGATGTCAGGATGTCAATACTGAGCTCCTCAAGGGCCCTGGCCCAGTCCTGCCCACCACGGGCTGTGCCCAGGTTTTGGGGTGAGTGCCCAGCCTCTGAGGAAGGCCCAGGTTTTGTGTGACTGAAGCTGTGATGTAGGAGAAGATTGTATGGAAAACTCCACAGGCACCAAAGTTTTGCCTGATGGATTAGTCAGGAAAATAAACAATTGAGGGTATAAAAGGTACAGAAAAAGAACTAACTCAACCTACTATGGGAAAAATTAAAGGGAATAAAATGTATGATTACAGCCCTATATGATATGGCAGGAGGAAACGTTCTTAAATTCAGCTCTAATCATGTGGCTTCCCTGCTGTTCCCCTCACCCACAGAACCAACTCCACATTCGTCAACAGAGCATATAAGGTCTTCTTCCATCAGATCCTTGCCCAGCTCTTTTGTATCAACACCCTTCTCTCCCCAAAATATTATACTTCAGCCTTGTTCACTAGTTACATTTCCCCACATACATCACACAGTGTCACACTTTAGTGCCTCTACATAAGCTCTTTCAGCACCAGGAACGTGCAGCCCTGGCAAACTCCTATTCAATTTCCAAATCCCAGCTCAGGGTCACTTCATCTGGGAAGTCTTCCATGATTTACCTAGACATGATTAGTTACTCCCTCCTCTATGTCACTACTTCTCAAACCTTGATGAGTCTTTTTTTTTTGTAAATTTCTAGTCTGTTGCAGATTGATACTACTATAAAGTACAATAAAAAAATGTTGTGGTAACACAAATTGCTATTCCTAAACACATATTCTCAATTTTTCTCAATTTCTGTACTTATTTGTTGCAGACTGGTCCAAATAGTCCATGGAGTAACAGTGGTCAGCAGGTCACACCTTGAGTAGAATGGGCTCTTTCTGTCCCTTGTACAGCTTTCTACTGTTGATCTTACCATTCCATGCAATAATATGTTTTCATGCCTTTCTTCCATGCTAGACAGGGTATACTGTATGTATTTACGATCATTATAAAACTGTAGTGCCAAACACAATGTTTGCAAATAACAATGATTCAATGGATGTTCACTGGTTAAGAAGACATGCATCATTTATTCATCAAGTATTTACTGAGGGCTGACCATGTACCAGATACTGTTCTAAGTGCTGGGCCTTCATGGTGAACAAACACATTTTACAGAATCACGTCCCTCATGGAGCTATTAGAAGGGACCATTTATACAAATTCACTGTCAATACTGGCACCTGGCTATAATATGGTGTACTAGGAAGAACTATGCTAAAATTGCTCTTAATTAGTATAAAGTCTACACTCATTCAACTAATGTTTATCAAGCACCTACTATGCCAGACCCTGTTCCAGGTATTAAGCACAAAGCAGTGAACAGACAAAAAATATTCTACCTTCACCTGAAGAGGAAACAGGTCTTATTTGCCATGCATTATAGTGAGGGAGATAGATAAGAAGCAAATAAACACATAACACAATGTGAAGGAGTGTCAATAGCTACAAAGAAATATAAAGCAGAAAAGGGGACAGATGGGACAGAAGAAGCCATTTTATATAGATGGACAGAATGGCCTCCCTGAGGTGACATTTGAGCAGACACCTCAATAAATGAGGTGGAAAGCCATGTCAATGTCATTACCTTTTACTTCAATATTCAAGTGAAATCAAATCTATTTTGCAGCCTATTAATAATAGCTGCCATTTATTTTTACCTGTTTTTTTGCAAGGAAGTTTGCCTATATAATTTCATGTTATCCTCCCAACATGTCCACCACATTGTTGTATTATCACTTACAGAAGAGGAAATGAAGCTCTGAGAGGTTAAGACCATGCTAGTAAGTGCCAGAACAAAGATTCATCTCAGGTTATCCTGAGGCCACTTGAGCATACTGCCTCCCACAGTTTTAGTCAGAAGAACTCAGCATAAAGTATTGTTTTCTTTTCGTTTTTTACCATAAGGTAGTGTCACTACAGTCTTACATTTACATGCATAATTATTATTTTAAATTACACACTCCATGTTAAAGTTGTCACAAAGTGTAGAGTTAATGAAATTTTATTATGCTTCTAAGATGTTAATTAATCCTACCCCACAAGTTCTCAACTGACCATTTTATTGTTGGAAATATTTATCTGAGAAGAACACAGCCTGGAACACTTCATCAGAGTGTCAGAGGGCACTCTCAAGAGGTAATTTGTTTAGCATCCTACTCCTTCCACAGTGTTCTTTCATTTGGTTCTCACAGAAACTTCATAAGATACACATAGCAAGCATTACTATCCACATTTTACAAAAGAAAAAACCAAGATGCCAAACATTTATGTGACTTGGCCAACGTCATCAGCCGAGCGGCAGACTACGCCTCCTTTCTCTTAGTTTTATGTTACATCAGTCGATTCTTCCATAGCCCTTTTTTACTTCTGTCATTACAGATAATCTTTTAGATCCCCAAACTGACATATATATTCTCATATATATGTGAAATAGTCTTCATTGCTTTTCGGTCTTTAAATCTCAACCCACTCAACCAGCCTTGTGGAGTCTTTATTTTTAACAACTCACTCAACCGCAGAACACAAACCAAAGTATATTTTTTAAAAAATAAAGCCTAATTCAAAAGAGAGAGAGAATTACTTTTAAAATGAGATTTTTCTCCAGCTAGGTTTTCTAAATAATGTTCTGCTGAGAACTAAAGAGCTAACAGCTATGGATAGTCAATAACCTGGTTCTCTTTGTGTGCCTGATAACCCAGACATAGATGAATGCACCATCCCTCCATATTGCCACCAAAGATGCGTGAATACACCAGGATCATTTTATTGCCAGTGCAGTCCTGGGTTTCAGTTGGCCGCAAACAACTATACCTGTGTAGGTAAGATTTGGGGAAACTGCCATACTGACGGATTTCTGTCTTCAAAACAAACATCAGGGCATGTTGCAGTATTTCCAGTTTTCTGTGCTCTTGAGTGAACTGGCATTATCTTCCCTGCATAAAGCTGAAAAGACAATAACTAATCTGTTTCTTAAAACACGTCAAGATGTGAATGGAAAACTTTGTTAACCTTGGTCTTACTTCTTCTCTGTGGGTGTATCAAAGATATAAAAAACTACAGATCAATTGATATACACACACCAATTAGTCAACAGTGTGATATAAATGCTGAAGGTGCCAATGGGTTACTGTAAGTTCAAGTACATAAATTTCCACTGAAAGTGCATCTGATTTTTACATGCTTCTTCTCCCCTTTCAGAATGCAGTGTCACGGCACACAATCTTAAGATTGGCATGACATGGAAAGAATCTAGTGCAGGAAAAATGCCTTTTCACAATATTTTCAGTGCCTTAGAGCATTGCAAAACTCTGTATGGGTCTCGAAGGCTTATGTTATAATTGTAATGGAATTTAACAGGACCCATTTAAAAAGTAATAAATAGCACAGATAAATCTTCACCACAGCATGCTGAGAGACCGTATCAGTATGAATGTCTTATATCAATTATTTATGGACTTGGCACTTTGCATCTGAACAACAATAAAAGAACATAGATACTGGAATGTATATTTATTAGAATCATTAAATTCCTTTGGAAAAATTCATCAAACACAAACTGTCATTCCCAGAAAGAAATATTATGGTATTTCTAAAAGAAGTGCATGACAGACGTTTGAAGTTATTCCAACAAATATGAAACTTGAATGGATGTTCTCCAGTGAGCTTCTGCAGGGCAAAGAATCCAATCCGGGAATCATTCACTTATCATTAGATGGCATAGGTACAAAAGAGCAAGGATATGTTTTAAGACATAGATATATAAATATAATGTTTCCTCTCAGATATAAATGAATGTGACGCTAGCAATCAATGTGCTCAGCAATGCTACAATATTCTCGGTTCATTCATCTGTCAGTGCAATCAAGGATATGAGCTGAGCAGTGACCGGCTCAACTGTGAAGGTAAAATATTTTCCAATAATTTGTAATAACAGTTCAGTCTGAATAATTGCTGTTGCTTTATCCAATTATGTCTGTTTATGAAAACAAATTTTTAACCATGGGAATTCTATTTTAAAATCCAGTTAATTAAGTTCAATTATAACATTGGCTTTTTAGTATGTTATCAAGAGAAAGGAGAAGGAACAAAATAACTGAAATATTAGATTAAGACTGGGTCTAATAATTAGAAGGAGTGTTCTATTGTCTTGCTTCCCAAAGTGATCTGATGGCCAGCAGCAATGACACCTCCTTGTCTCTACTTGGGAGAAATACAGATCTCAGGCCCCAGACCAGACCTCTGAGTCAGATGCTGCATTTAACAAGAATCCCAGGTGACTGGTATGCACATTTAAATTTGAAGAGAGCTAATCACATGTCAGAAACATTAGAATATAGACCAAGAGACCTGTCCTCTAGTCTTTTTCCCACCACTGTGTGATTTGGACACATTTCTTAAGTTGCCTGGGTTTCACTTTCCACATAAGTAAAAAGAGGGCCATTTAATTGGAAGGATGAACTTCAGAGTCCATTGCCCATGCATGTTCCACTGTGCAATTCAGAAGGCATAAGACATCCTGAGGGGAATGCCATTGACACTTGGGGCCTCCCAGCTTTACTTGGGGCCACAAAGGTCATACCCCCCCCCCCCCCCGAGAGACCTCATATCATGCCACTATGCTCAAAACCAAAAGGGGCTGGCTCTGGAGAGCTGCCTCTGCCTTTCTGAGCAAGCTATAAGGACATCACCATTGAGAAATGCAAAGCATTCTTCCCCTGAATTCCCAGTTCATTCAGTCTGCTCAGTCGGTATGATTAGGTCTGAGATTTACCGAACTCTCAGCAATGATTGAGGTAAACTGATGGTAAGAAAAACTCTTTGTGTGGTGAAGTTCTAGAGGAAATGAGCTGATGTTGTAGTATGTTCCCCTGAGCTTCTTACAAAGTATTATATTTCTGTTTTAGAGTTTGTAGCATTTTTACCCTCTTACCTTACCTTTAAAAATACTGCCAAAGTAGTGACCTGTATGTTTTTTAACTCTGTGTCCCTGCTTTTGTCTGATTCAACAGACATTGATGAATGCAGAACCTCAAGCTACCTGTGTCAGTATCAATGTGTCAATGAACCTGGGAAATTCTCGTGTATGTGTCCCCAGGGATACCAAGTGGTGAGAAGTAGAACCTGTCAGGGTGAGTTTATTGTTTTCATATCTGTTAAGTGTTCATTTTTAACCAGAAAAATAGCAGGGAGAAAGTTACAGGATCCTCTACCATAGACTTTCATTTTTTCCCTCTTGAATAAAATCTGAGCTCTTTTTTCCCTTGTTCATCATGCAATATGCACATCTCATAAAAAGGGTATGATTCAGTTAACACTGACTTTTTTAAAACTTAAAGTAATTGTTTTTCTTTCTTAAGATATAAATAATTTTAATAAGATAATGATATCTCTTCTACATAGCCTACATAATCTCTATGATATACATCTTCTAATCACCTGCCCCAAAAGATTCAATTATTAAAATATTTCACTGTGAGTTTGAGTCTAGAGAATAAACTTAATATGTGGGTTAGGCAAACCTTAAACCAGTCTCTTATCCTCTAAAACACCAAGATTATGAATTGGGCAGTAATTTAGGTGCTGATAAAATCAGCCTCATGTGTATTAAAATGTGCTTGAATTCCTCAGCAAAAAAAAACCCATTGATCCCCAAATAGCTAATATCCTAGGGTCCAGTTTTAAAATAAACTCAGGTGATCTTCATACCTACACACCTCCAATGGTATATGTAGTTTCAAATTTCTTTAACAGGGAAAACTCTGCTCAGATAAAAACCATAAGTACAGATAATCCTAGAAAAGCTAGTATAGAGACTTAAAGTTTACATAAAGCAGTGAAGGGGTGGGGAAAAAATGACTGAACTTGAAGACAGAAAATTTGTTTGAGTCCTAGCTGTACTGCCTTCTATCTGTACGGTCTTGAACAGATTATCAAATGTCTCTAAGCCTCAGCTTTCTCATTTGGAAAAGGGAGTTGTGAGCATGAAATGAGATTACATACATAAAAATTATTTGTAAACTAAAAAGGCTTACAACCCGAGACGTTTTCATAAAATTTACTTAGCAATGTAAGTGACTAGTAGCAAATCTGTCCTAGATAGTCCTCTTTAATCATAACTGAGAAAGGACATACAAGGGCAGTAAAATCTTTTAAGAAAGGAAAAAATCAAGGAAAGGAGACACTAGGAATTTGCAGTCTATATCATGATTTTACAGGAGAATATTAACTCAGAGGAACACCCAGGACCTGGGATTTTATAGTATGCATATGATCATTTAACTAGACTCCAACCACTAAGTATGAGCATAATCAGAATGCCATTCATTGCACAATGAACACCTTTATACCCCTTTCCAGGTTCCTAGAAGCTCTAATGTTAATTGTGGAAAAACATTGCATTCTGATGATTTTACTTTCTGAAGCCTGAGACTTTTAACATGAATATTACGTGGAGGAAAATGTTAGCCAGTGGGATATCTTAACCAATTTCCCTGGAGTCCTTCAGATAAATGTCTATGTGTTTTTGATCATAAATGGATTTGGTACTCAGCAAAGGACAGAAGTAAATTAACATACAGTGGAATCTTACCTGCCTACTCTATGTATATGGAAACATATCTGTTACAATTAAAGGTGAAAAATGTACTGGAATTGCAAATAAGGGATTCATGAGTGTTATATCTTGAAGATATGCAGCTCCAGAATGTTTGGTTAAGCCAAAACATTTTTTTATGAGAGAGACTTAACATTCTTTTAAGGTACAAAGCAATTGGTTCTCTCCACTAAAATCATCTCTTCCCAACCTCATCTATAGACTAAAGTAAAAACAAAAGAGTATGGATTCTTACCTTACCCAAAAGGCTTATTTTGAGGATGAAATAACTGTTCTCATTTCCACAACCTTGCAAAAATGAAAACTCTGTGTGTGTTTGGGTGGGGTGGAGGCCACAGAGGAGACAGAGAAACAGAGACAGAGAGAGAATACATATACACACAGACACACATTCATCAAATATTTTAATACTATTAATAATTCCTGAAAAACATTCCAGAATGATTAAGATATTGATTATGCTAGGCTCTAAGTTAATGGAAGTAATAAATGAAATTATTACATAAAGTTTCCTTTTGCCATTTTTGGTATCCATATAACAAACCAGTCTTAGTTTTCCTTGTAGCTAACAGCATCTTTATTTTTCAGAGAAGTGAAGAATATTGAAAGGACAAGTCACTTATGATTTCTTCTAAGGGATCTAAATTCTTTCTTTAGCCATAGCCAGTCCAAAAGAAGATACTTTGTATAACTGACTCTTGGAAACTCTTGGAAACTTTTCCAGTCTCCCCTTGGGTTCCAGATAGCTTTGACCAGTTTGGAAGCTAAAAGAAAATTTTTTACCTCCAAGGACAAGGCATGGAATTATTCTCATTTAGAGGATGTGTAGTACCTTACAGTGGAAACATGCCTGTCACTACCTGTATGAACTTGAGCCACTTACTTAACCCTTATTTGTTTTTCCTCCAAGTCAAGTAGAGATAATATCTTTCTCATCTATGTCTACATGATTTGTGTGAAGAGCAACTTAGTTCATTTTAATATTTCTTAAAAGCCAGGTGCCCCTGAGTGCATTAATGCTAGGTGATAAAGGTATATAAAGATGAATACTATAGTCCTGCTCTAATGGGGTTTATAAGCTAATAGAAGGATTAAGACAAACATGCAGATTTCAGTAATGCAAAGCAGAGAGCAATAAAGACCCCCCCAAAAAAGAACATGGGGTGTGAGAATTCTGATAGGAAAAACAGATTCAACCCCAGCAACTCGCCCATTTCTGGCTTGCAGCAGGGATTTAGTAAATTACTTATGGAAGAAGTAAATTAATGAATGAAAGTATTTGGTTATGAGGCAGAAGGATTCAGAAAAGGCTTATAATGGATAAAATCGAAATCATTATTCAAATGTAAAGGGAGGTAGACATAGCTAGGGATGTAAATATTAATAGAATTTTCATTGTTGTTGTTCTAGTAGTAAATATAATGGCTCTCTAGTGGAAGTGTTCTCTCAGATGTCATCTGGAGGCTCCTAATTCCCAAATCCGAAACCAGTCCTTGTCCAGCCTGGCCTACTCACAGCACTCTTTTTATGGGACTCTCTGCCCTTCTGGCTTCCTCACACTGTCTTTTCCTGGCTTGCCTCTCATCACAGCCCCTGCTTTAATTCCCCTTCTTCCACACAGTCTCCAAATAGCTATGCCACCCAAGGTGGAACACATCCAGATAGATTCAGGTTGTATGGGGATCTGGGCTAAGTTTAATGTGCTTTTAGACACAAGACTGAGTAGGACCTGAGTTCATTGCATTTAATTGAGGACAGATGTAGCTGAGTCATTCCAGACAGATTAGTATGTGTCATTTTACAATATTTTTATCAAGCACCTATTGTTCGTTCATCTGTTGAATTCAAAGCCAAACGTTAGCCATTGACTGTGCTTATATAAAAGTGAAAGACACCAATTCTTGCCCTCGGGGAGATTGTAATTTAGTTAAGAATATAGATATGGCAGTAGTTAATTATAAAATAAAATGGAATTAAATAAGAGATGGATAAGTGCACTGGAAGATTAGAAGCAGAATAAATTCTGCCTGGAGGGTTAGAAGGCTGCAGGAAGGAAGAGGCATCTCAATTTGGCCTTGAAGTGTGCTGGTTAGATGGGATTTTCATGTTGGGGTGGGGAGGGCCTTCTAGGCTGGGAAAGCAGCAAGCAAAACCAATGGAGAGGGCATTTGACTGACTCAGGAGCTTCCAAGAGGTAAAGCCTAGAGGTGTGGTTTTGGTAAGCAAGGCATGAGGGCGGAGACTTGATGCTCTGGACAGTGGATTAGACTGTCCCTAGGAAGCACAGCACAAGAAGTGAAGCTATGAAGTGTTATACGATTTACTTAGATCGGTAAATTCTTTGACCCTATGTGTTTACAGATATAAATGAGTGTGAGACCACAAATGAATGTCGGGAAGATGAAATGTGTTGGAATTATCATGGCGGCTTCCGTTGTTACCCACGAAATCCTTGTCAAGATCCCTATGTTCTAACATCAGAGAAGTAAGAAAAATCAGAGCTTTTGAAAGTGAGAACCTTCTGACTTCCCATGCTAAACTGGGAAATACTTTTGTTTTTTTCTGCAGCCGATGTGTTTGCCCAGTCTCAAGTGCAGTGTGCCGAGAACTTCCCCAGTCTATAGTCTACAAGTACATGAGCATCCGATCCGATAGGTCTGTGCCATCAGATATCTTCCAGATACAGGCCACAACCATTTATGCCAACACTATCAATACTTTTCGGATTAAATCTGGAAATGAAAATGGAGAGTTCTACCTAAGAGTGAGTAGTACCCTGAGGGCAGCTGTAGCTGTTGGGACAGATGCAAGTTTGCTGTGGTTTTGCAGTATTCACTTGGAAGGAAAGCTAACATTTAGGGAGTTTTTATGTGCAAGCATTGTGTATGGTCTTCCTGTGTGCATTATCTCATTTAATCCTCTTGGTAACACTGTCAGATAGATACTAAATATTTCATCTCCCTTTTTACAGAACAGTGAGACTCAGATTTAGTAGCTTCTCTAAAGTCACTCAGATACCAAGTTGAAGACTCTAATGGAGTTGTGTGTGACCAGCAGAACACAAGCCAATGCACACATATACACACACTTCAAATAGATACCACCAATTAGTGATAGTTATTTAATTGTAAAAAAATAATTTCTGGAGAGCTTTTCAAAAACCATAAATTCCTTGTTGTTACATCTGCAAGATTATTTACATTCACACCAAAATTGAAAACTGGAAGTCCCTGAGCAATGACCCCAACCCCCTGCACCAAATGTGCCAGTAGTTGTACCCTTCTTGCAAACTGTAGGCAGATAATGTGAGGTCAACTTTGTGTTTTCCATTTATTTCATGCCTATATGAAATCTTTCTCTGAATTCTGCCATTTCTCTCTTCATGGATATCTTTGCTTCCCCGTGCCCCTGCCTCTCTTCCTTTAAACTGGTTCTTCATACCCCCTCATCCTTCCAAGGGCTTCCAAGCAGATCTCCCTGACTCCAGTGCCTCAGCCTTCCAGGCCCCAGACAACATCTCAGCAAGTTCATTTTAGGTGAAAATTCTGACATATTTTAAATACGGCTCACCACTTCATGTGCAAATGATGGCACCCCACCAAGCCGTTTGCAGGGTTCCGGTAACTGTTTCACGCTAAGGATGTTATTCATCCAGTTACAATTTTCTCAAAACTCCTTTGGGCACTCTTCATTTTTAATCAAATTTTAAAGTCAGTATTTCATTTTAAGAACATGAAAAGTAATTGGGAAATTCATTCTTGTGGTAAAGTTTAGAGATTTTTAATGTTTACATGTTTATCCCGTTCTTTGATATATTAAGTTCCCTTCCAACTCCAGAATTATGTGATTCTGCTTCTTTGCCAGTAAATTAGAAATGATTAATTTCTCATGACCAACTTCTGAAGAGAAAAATCCAACCCAAAATTTATTACTGTTCTTTTTTTCTAATAGCTAAGAATAAACTTCTTTAACATTTGATGCTTTAAATTTGAGATATACTAGATATTTGTAAGAAGTTTACTTTAAATGAATTTCACACAGTTCAGATAATACCAATTTAATAATTCTAGCCCAAACAAACAACATTATTTGTAACCCATGGCAATAAAATAGGTTCATCTCAAAATCTTTTTTAAAAATAGTTTTCCACTTTGAACTTTTAGCTATTATTTAAGAAAGTAAAATTTCTAGTAAAATCAACAAACGGTTAAGCAAAGTTCCAGCATGTTATTTTCCTTGCAATAAACATAGCACCATAAAAGTTTTATGATTCATATCAATGCGTTTATCGACTTGATATTTTCAAATATAAATTCTCACAGTGTTTTTCTCAAGTAAAATCTTTTTTTTCCATGAATGATATAAAACATTGGCAATTTTGCTAATCCCAGAGTTAAATATTAAGTTATTTGAAACAAAAACTATTTGAAATAAAAAGTCATTTTAAGATTATTTCTTATCACATAATTCAAGAATTACTTGGATTAAATCCTACAAAATTTTTCTACTGAAAATCCACTTGTGTAGAGGGCATTTGATGCATAAAAATCAATCATCAGGCCTTAATTAAGCACCCACTGTATGCTCAGCCCCATGCCAGGTGCATGGAATACATACTTCCTTATTTTAAAGAGCTTTAAATATTACGTGTGGCAAAAGTTAACATCTATGGGGCGGGGGAAAGGGAGCAATTTATGCTTAATTCCATGGTCCAAGACATCAAAGAATTAACATTGGCTGGAACAGTTAAAGAATGTTTCTTGGTGGTAAGAATTCTATCTGGATGATAGAATATAGAATTTTATTTATATTCCTTTTGGGAGAATACTGAGAAAACCCTCTTCCTTAGAAAAGAGGACATACTGTAAAGAAGTAGTACATAAAATTGAAGGTAGAATACCATCCTCCCCATCCATGCCACCCAGTATCTATGCCTTATTGAGCCTATTTTCTTCATAGCCCTTATCACCACTTTGCATAGTAGTCATTGGTCTATGTGTGTGGTCTACAGTGCGGGTGTAATGAGAGCAGACTTTACCTGTTTGTTCACTCTTCTATACTCAGCACAAGGAATATACCTGGCACCTAGCAGGTGCTCAAAAAAATATTTTTAAATGAATGAATTAATTCAACTAGTGCCTTCAAGGTACTACTATTACCTTCAAGGGGCAAGCACCATGCTGGGTCCTGGATACACAACAGTGAATAAAATGAAGCCAATTCCTGCCCCAGTGGAGCTCATGGTCAAGACACAGAGCAAGTGCTCACAAGTATGCTGAATGTTACAATAGGGAGTTGCAAGTGCTCATGAGTGCCTACCAAGTCAACCGCTAAGAAGATAGGAGTGGTCTGGAAGCTTCTGAAAGAAGTGGACTTAAGCTGAAGACTAACAATTAAAGACTAGAAAATGGAAAGAATAAAAAGCAGTCCAGTTGGTCTGAAAGTCCCAAGTGCTGCCAGTGGAGTGGCTTGAGAGGAGCCTGGTGAGATGAGCAGGGCCTAGATCACAGAATGTCTTAAAGATCATATTAAGGTTTCAGGTAGAGGAGTTGCTATCAGATTTTCATGTTAAAAAATGATGCCTGGCTACACTGCAGAGCCTGGATTGGAGTGGGACAGTTAGTAGTTCAAGAGAATGGGGTACTATGGTGGTAGCAGTGAGTCCAAAAACAGTGGACAGATTTATGAAGATATAGGAAGAACTACATGACTTGGTGAGTCATTTGCTATGGGGAGGTGGAGGGAGAGGAAGCACCAAAGGTAACTTCCAAAGATAAGTTTCTGTCTTGAGCAACAGTAAATTGTGGTGGTGCCATTTATTAAGATAAGGAAGAAGGAGCCAGTGTAGAGAGGAAGGTGAGTTCAGTGTGGACATCCTTTCAGTTTGGACCCTTCTTTTTCAGTAGGTGACCTCACCTCCTTCTCTTCTGAAACCACTGAGGCCAACAGATATGAATTACCTGAACTTCCCACTCACCCCCTACAAATTTAGGTTCGTGTGTCCTCCTTTTTACCTTCTCCCTTGAGTTTTCCAAAGATGAGCTTTCACTTCTGTCAATCAAGGCCAATTCACCACCTGTACTCTTCCTTCCATCTCCTCTAGAATCTTCTTCCATCAAACTCCCATCTACCTCCTACATATTCAACTTGCCTCCCTGTAGATGTTGCCCTCTCTCTCTTCTCCTTCCCACCCAGGGTTCTTAAAACACAGCCTATAAACACAGTCTCTGAATTCTCACTTCCTAGTCACCCTTTTCTATCTTCTGTTCCCATTACCCTACTGAAGTTGCCCTGAAAAAAGCCACCAGTGACATCCACACTGCTAACTCCAGAGGGCATTTTTCAGTTCCAGGCTCCTTCAGCCTCGCTTGCTACTCTGTTGGATACTGCTAGCCATTCATCTGTTTCCCACTTAATCATCTGTTTCTTCTCAGCTTCCCTCAATGGCTTCTTCTCTGCCCACTCCTTAAATATTGGCGTCTCCCAGATCCAGTCTTATCACATATACCTTCTCTCCCTTGGTTTAAATATCCACCCATTGAAGTGACAGCTAAATCCTAATCCACTGTCTCTACACCTGCTTTCCTCTGGCTTCAGATTCAAACATCTACTAACCTGCCCCTCAACTCATCTCCCTCTACTCTCCAGCACCCATCACATTCTTCATCAAAATGAAACTCCATCCAGTTCTCCTGAACATACTTCTTTATAAAACTTCCAATTATCTTTGGTGACTCTCCTTAGACATTCAAAAGCCTCCCCTCAATGCTTCAAGGTCCCTTCTCTTTTTCCCTATATTTTTGACTTTTATGTATCTTCACACATATCTACATAACCTCATGTATCTTAGCATTTGCTATGTTCTATTGAAGTTAACTATTTACATGTCTCTTTGCCTACTAGAATGTAAACAAATGCATAATGCTAAGAAGGAAAAGGTGATAACTTTGTTTACCAGTTCAAAAATTATTAGATTCTCACCTGAACTACAGTCTCTATAAAGGCTGGTATGACTTAGTAAAAGTGAAGAGAAACATTAACAGAGAGGGATGAACAGAAAACACAGAACTATCAAAAAAGCAGGTCCCTGTAACTTGGAACTAATGACTATGTGTGGACAAGGGGAAAAGAACCAAGAAAGGTTGAAACCAAAAAGGAATTAAGTAGTGACTTTTATCCTACCCTCAAAATTCTTCCCCTAATTCTTATAGGACTAGGTATACTCACAATAGAAACTCCAATTCAAAAATTATTCTCTCCCTCCCTCTTTTTTCTTTTATTTTAGCAAACAAGTCCTGTAAGTGCAATGCTTGTGCTGGTGAAGTCGCTATCAGGACCAAGAGAATATATCGTGGACCTGGAGATGCTAACAGTCAACAGTATAGGAACCTTCCGCACAAGCTCAGTGTTAAGATTGACAATAATAGTGGGGCCATTTTCATTTTAGTCTTTTAAAAGAGTCCACTATAGGCATTTAAATCAGCCAAAGAATATTGATACCATAAAGCACTATTTTATTTATAGACGTATCTAGTACATCTACATCTATATGCTGTACACTCACCAATAATTCAAACAATTACACCATGGTATAAAGTGGGCATTTAATCTGTAAAGATTCAAAGTTTGTCTTTATTACTTTATGTAAATTAGACATTAATCCACTAAACTGGTCTTCTTCAAGAGAGCTAAGCATACTCTATTCAATGAAACTTGGATTCTTTTCTGTAAAAATGGGACAAAGCAATGATTATCTTCTGTGGTGCTTAAGGGAACTTACTACAGCTCCACTGACAGTCTCATAAGGAGGCAACCATCATAACATTGAACAGCATGCAAGTTCAAGAATGAATTTTTTAACTGCTTTGTAAGAAAATGGAAAAAGTCAATAAAGATATATTTCTTTAGAAAATGAGGATCTACCATATTTGCGTTGGTTTTATTTTCATTATCAGTCTAAACACAGATTATTGTATAGTATGCTGGTTTCTGTTGAATATTTTAAATTTTGTCAGAAATTTTTTATTATGAATGTAAACAAAAAAGTAAGCAAAATTCTCAAAGTGAATAAGTTATCCATAGAATAATTATTATATTGAGAAATCTACAGAGAGGGATGAGAAAACAAATTCTTTTAAAACTATATTGGAATTGACCTGAAGAAGTAAATTCAGTGTGTTCATCAGTTCAAGCTGCTATAATAAAATACTATAGACTGGGTGGCTTATAAATGACAGAAATTTATTTCTCACAGCCTAGAGGCTGGAAGTCTAAGATCAAAGTGCCAGCAAGGTCACGTTCTGGTGAGAGCTGTCCTGTGGGTTGCAGACTCGTATCTTCACATGGTAGAAAGAGAGCAAGAGTTCTCTTGGGGTCCCTTGTATAAGAGCACTAATCTCATTCATGAGGGCTCCACCCTTATGACCTAATTACCTCTCAAAGGCCTCAACTCATAATGCTATCACATTGGAAGTTAGAATTTCAACATTTGGGGAGGACACGAACATTCAATCTTTAACACTCAGTAAATGTAAGAACACCCCTGAATTCAGGTCTTCCACAAGATGTAGAACAAAATGAAGAAAAGGGATTGTACTGAGGAAGCTTTAGTTTCTGAATAAAATTAAAACTCTAAAACTTCACTTATAACTAAAATTTCTCATCTTTATATCTGATGCTCACAGAGGAAGAAAATGAGAACAGTTCTTATTCTTGGCATCCAGAGTGACCGTGAACTAAAGCAAATTGCCCTCCCTCTGAATTCAAAGAAAAGGTTTTATGTTTTATTTGTTTAAAGTGTAACTGCTTCACTTGGATGTATCATATTTTTAAATAAAAATAAATATTCTTTTAGAGGATCACTCTATCTTTGAAGGTTTTTTTAAGTGCAACCAATGATAGTCAATATAATTTTGTCTAGGAAAAAATTAGTTATAGCTTCTACAGCAAGAACAACCATTTGATTTTTTTCTAATAGATAATCTAGGAGATGATGAAACAAAAAGACTGCTAAAATCATGCCACAAGAATGTGTGCAGCCAATTTTCTCTTACATCCAGTTTCAAAGCACATATGAATAACCTCTGACACCCAGGCAACCTCTACCCTGAAACAGATGTTTCTCAAACTGTTGACTAAGTGTGCAGTAATTGTCAAAAAGAAAGTTCACCAAGATATCAAGAAACAAAACACAAATTTCTTGTGTGAACAGGGGATGGGCTTTTGTTATAGGGGAATAGAAACAGTGATGAGAGAACAGCTCTAACCAAGAGCCATATAAGGAAGCAGAATAAATAGCCAGCCACAACACAGCAGGACTGTTGAGTGTGTTACTGTCACTCCGTCCACATGATTACTTGCAGTCCAGATAAATTAAGGCTTGATCTAAACTTTTCTGTTTTTAATCAGTCTACTGGTTTTTCTACATATAGACACAGTTCTCAAGTCAGTGATGGGAATGGTGAGAGTTTAAAAAGAAAGTCTAAGACCTCTTCCAACAGATTTTTCACTCTTAAATAAGAAGGCAGTGTCTTATCTATAACTCTGGAGATGATTACAGAAGAAACAGAAATTTCTCTGAAATATTTATATATAAGCCCTGGTCCTCCACCTCCACCTCTAAGCATACATATATTATTATATAATTACATATTATATAATTATATGCTATGTATTATAGAATAATATATTTTGTTATATGTAAATATATATATAAATTACTATTTCTGTATTATATAATTAATATATAAAACATGTTATAATATATAATGATTTATAAACTGCATTTTTATAATTATATATCTATATATGTGACATATAGAAATCATTAACTGCAGGGACGCCTATGTGGGGTAGTCGGTTAAGCGTCCAACTCTTGGTTTCAGCTCAGGTCATGATCTCAGGGTTGTGAGACCAAGTCCCATGTCCCATGCTGGGCTCCGTGCTCAGTGTGGAGTCTGCTTAAGACTGCCCCTCCCTCTCCCTCTGCCCCTCCTCCCTCTCTAAAATAAATAAATGAATCATAAAAAGGAAAGAAAAAGAAACCAAAAGAAACCATTAACTATAGGCGAGTTGGCTCCCCTTTCATCCCAAAGCCTAGCTCTATTCACAAATCATAGACAGATGGAAAGGGTTGATATAGTGAAATGTCACTGGTGCAATTCCTTTTTTATTAATTGTAAAATATACAATACAATTCATTTTAAAATGTACAACTAAGTGGCATTTAGTACATTACAATGTTATACAAATATCAACACTATCTAGTCCCATACCCATTATAAACCCTATATCCATTAGCAGTAATGCCTCATTCCCCAACCCACAAACTCTGGTAGGAGTTACCACTAATCTAGTTTCTGTCTCTGGATTTGCCTATTCTGGACATTTCATATACATAGAATCATACAACAGGTACCCTTTTGTGTCTGGCTTCTTTCACTTAGCATGGTATTTTCAAGTTTCAGCCATATTATAGCATGTATCAGTACCTTGTTCCTTTTTATGACTGAATAATATTCCACAGTGTAGACATATCACACTTTATCCATTTGATGCTGGAAGGCTGGGTCCAAGGAACCAGAAGGGGGTCCACAGGACCAGCCAAGAGGGTCCTTGGCTTTGTGCAGGATGGAAATCAAATGTGAACCAGCAAGGAGTGAGAGCAGAGCTTACTGAAGACATAGAGAGAGCAGACACAGAGGGAGTGTTTGGGAGACTCAGAAAGGAAAGGAGGGAGTCTGGTCTTTGCTTGGGGTTTGGAGGTTTTTATTGGGGATTGTGATTTGGTGTATGTGTCCTCTCAGGCATCCAGGAACCAGTTAGAACAAAGACAAGGACCGAGGTGTTATTCCTTGGAAGCAGGGGGTCATGGCGTCAAGATGTCTAGCTCCAATGGTGGTCTGGAATATGCATATGAGGGCTTCATTTGGTCATTCTCACTCGGTCCCTCTTTAGATGTTATCTATTCCAAAGAAATCATTAACTGCTCGTTCCTTACAAGGAGGACATACACTATTTGCATTCTGAGGCATGTGTAAAGTGGGGGTGCAGGTCCTAGCAAGAATAAAAGTGGGAAAAGGAGCAAAAAGCAGATTTTTATGGAGTCCTTCAGTTTCCCTGTCTCACATTCATCAGTTGATGGACATAAGTTGATATGTTGTTTTGACCTGCAATTCCTTTTTGTCTTACCTACAAAAAGGAAGCTGATTCCTAGATGATTCATCCACTAATTTCGTGGCCTAAATCACCCATTTTTAGTTTCATTTTTAAAAATGAAAAAAAAAATAGCAAGTGAAAAAAATATATTATTCATTCACAGAAGCAAAATCCTGGAGAGAGCTTTGGAAAGCTAACACATGAGTTCCCTTACAGGTACAACCATCCTTAGTAAACTTAAAAATCTCCTGTTCTCGGGCACCTGGGTGGCTCAGTTGGTTGGGCGACTGCCTTCGGCTCAGGTCATGATCCTGGAGTCCCTGGATCAAGTCCCTCATTGGGCTTCCTGCTTGGCAGAGAGTCTGCTTCTCCCTCTGACCCTCCCCTCTCTCATGTGCTCTCTCTCATTCTCTCTTTCTCAAATAAATAAATAAAATCTTTAAAAAAAAAATCTCCTGTTCTCTTTTTAATGTAATTTGAAATTCAAAATAAACATCTTCACTAAAAACAAACCAAAGCAGTAAGACAAAGACCTGCTTTGTTTCCGAACTACACATGACTCCCTCTTCCCCTTCTCTATGAGAATCACTGATTTAAACCAGCTCCCATAGATGTTACAAGACAAATTCATGTCAGAATCATTATTCAGCAGCAAACATTTATTAAGCAACTTCTGTAGTAATCCCTTCCAACATTTAAGAGTGTGATGTAGTATAAAAAAATCAGTTCTAACATTAATCACTTGTGAGACTTAGCTTTTGGGGCCCCTGCTTGCTTTATCTATAAAACTGAGATATTGAAACAAGGAGCTTTTCCAGTTTTAACAACTGTAACTAATCCCTATGCCTAAGCTGCATTGAGAGATAAGGTAGCTCAATTTGCCAAATTTTTTAAAGCATCTGAGCATTCCTTGTATGCAGTGGCTATTGGGAAGCATTGGACATTGGTAGAAGAGAAAACTCATAGTGCCTTCCCCAAAATAGGTCTTCACACTGTGGGTTCATTACTGGGGCCAAGGACAAATTTAGCTATGAATTTTTAAATTAAAATTCAAAATTATTTTTTTTTGCTATTCAATCTGTTAAATTATTCATGTTTTTGCTCCTTTTCACTGATACTGAAATATAAATACTCATGTTAAATTAAAAGTCATTTCGCCTTGTTTCACCAATGAAAAAAGTCCAGCCATGGGTTCCCACACTTCCAAACATGCATCCAGGGAAATATGTACATTCTTAGTAAGTCTCAGTACTGAGGCCACAACTAGTCATTTCCATCACTTCACCATTCTGTTACCATATCTGGGCTCAGAGACTTCCATGCTCTCTAACTGGACAGTTCCATCCTGACAGTGATTAGGAAAGGCCTCTTGGTTATTAAGACTGCTCCAAAAAAGAGTAAGTTCCCTTGCAGCTGCCAAATTTCCCTCTTAAATAGTTTCATTAACAACTTGCAATCTCCACCCCCTCCAAACATAAAATTTCTTATTACATGCACTTCTTTTTAATAATAATGATAATAAACAATAACAGGATTCTAAATTTAGATGCCACTTAGGTCATCTTATTTTTAAGACTTGCTCAAGGTCACAGTTTGTTAAGCAACAGCGCTGTGCCTAGAATGCAGGTCTTCTGATTTAGATTAAGCTCATTTCATTGGCCGTACTCCAAATTTCAACACCAACAAGCAATCCCTTTCTTTCCTGCAAAGCGTCCACCCCAAATTGTGGACCAGTTTTGCTGATTGCCATGACCAGTTGTCACCACTGCTGTTACAGGCAATTGTGTTGAAATAACACAGATACCTACCTGATTCTGATTTACTTTCTTAAACTTTAGCTGCTTTGTTCTCTTTAAAAACTCCAGAGAGGCAGAAGTCATCGTGTTACACAAAATACTCCTAAACTCTAGAAATTCAAAGTCAAGAACCAATCATGTAGACCTTACTATACTGGAGAGGACAGCAATTCCCAAAAGATAAAGTCTATTACTAAAGATCCAGATGTAGCTCTCTGCATGGGGGAGCTTTGAGAGCAACAGTGGTGAAGAGGGAATGAGGTTAACACTCTCCTGGTTCAGAAGCTGGGCCAAAAAGCTTACAGAGTCCGTCCTTCCATAGGATTAGTATAAAGTAAGGGGCTAGTGTAAAGATTACTGCCATTCCTTGACATTGGTTAATATTCGTTAGGTTATTTCTGAAGGAACAATGAACATCATCACCCAGAATAAGATAAGATGCCTCATTTTATTAACAACTCAGTCCTCAGTGGGGCTAAACATATTCTTTCACAATATGTTTAAGTAAAAATGGCAAAAACAGTAGGGCTTTTAAAATTGTAATTTAAAAATATAAATATTGAAGGGTAGAAATCAGTTGGAAACCAATCCCCACATCTAATAAATATAGTCATCTCTACCACTTTGCCTCTACCAGGGAGATGTTTTAGTGAATCCAAATGATGGAAATAGAAAGATTGTTCAGTATCCTAAAACCACCTGAACACAGCCCAGTGGGATTATTATTTTTGGGGAAGCTTCACAAATACAAGTTTATTGTTGAATCCTGTTTCCATGACGCCAAGCAGTTGCTTATGTTTTGAATAGCCGTGTATGCTTCTAACTTTCTAACTCTTCTTTTAAAATATAGAACAGCTGCTGGTCTGCTCATATGGTATGCATAAGAAGCCCACAAGGGACGAAACCTTCCATTAATATGTCAAATTATTTTTAACAGACTTATATTTCTATCCCGAATCATCGTCTCAGAAAGATGGCACATTTCCATCCTCCCAGCTGGGGGAGCACCTGCAAAATACAAACCCAAACTGTGACACATCTGGTACCAAAAAACCAATCTTGTTTCATCTGGCCAGCAGACTAAAATATCAAGATCGTTGAACAGAAACAAGGCAAAAAGTTAACTGCCTCTTATATGTAGTCAACACAGATGTCTAGTTAATCTGTTTATATTGTAAGTGCATGTGTATGTTAACGGAGCACAGACCCCTTTAATAAGCCAGAGTCAGAATACAAACGCAAGAGAATTTTAAAGACCTGAATGCAATAATTCAGTTCTTTCTTATCTTCCCATTGAAACTAAATTAATTTCTGCAGAATCTCAGCATTATTTTTAAATAGATGCATGTAACACAAATAATTTTGTTGAGTTTTCTTGGTATCTCCAAGTTGTTTATTTCCTTTAAAAACTGTAGTCCATGTTTTTGTATTTTAATATTTAGATTACATTTCTTTCTTTAAGTGCTAAATTACTTGCCTGTGACTTAAACCAGGTGTCTTGGTTTGTGTTGCCCCAAAAGCAGACCCTGACACAAGAAATGAGTGTGGGTAGTTTGAGAGGTTAACTCAGAAAGAACAGGCAAGGAAGTGGGGAAAATGAGTCAGGGAGAGGAGAGATGCCAATAAATGAGTTAATGAGGAGATCACTACTGTGGGCAACTGGTATGCATTTCCTCTAGGGAGCCTCTGAGAAATCTTGTGGAACTCACATCAAAAGCATCCCACTAAAAGCTGCCTAGGCTGGGCCATTTATCTACCAACTTCCAACTCTGTGGTGGAGGTTGCCCCCAGGGGCACTAACACCACACCCACTTATAACTGCCTGCTCAAGGGGGAGCTCCTTAGCCCTGGAGGAAGCCCTCAGGCAGATGGGAAAAGAGACAGAGGCTTGATGTTGGATGCTATCAGTGAACTAGAAATTTCTACTGCAGCCCCAGTAAACTCAAGTGGCTGAAGGGAATTGGAGGAGGCACGAAAATCTGCTGACTGAGGTCAGCTCATTGCATGATGAGTCTGAAACCTGAAGCACATGGAACTGGCCTAATGGCTTCAAATCACATAAACCTCTTCCCTGACTTTTTTCTGTTGGTTCTCCATCTTTTTTTTCCTTTCTTACTCTTTCTCTTCTTCTACTCTAGTTTTCTTCTCCTCCAAGTATCACAAATTAGGGACCAACCACATCCAAGACACATGGTTCTAAATTAGATGCAAAGACACATTAAGATATTATGTAAAGTGGTATCATATAGCCTATGAGATTCCAAAGCACATCACAAGTTCAATTACAGACTATTGTATAAAATTGGTTGTCCTAATTCTCTGAACAGAAAAGCGACCACTTTCTGGATGGTAGGACTTGCGGAGAAGTGAATCCGAGGCAATATTCAGGAAGATAGACAGCGGGGGAGGGGCCTCCATCAGCTGCTACTGAAAAGTGATAGAGCCATGGAGCACAAAATCGGAACTTTTATAAGTCGGCTCCACTGAGGGACGTCACTCCACTGGCTAAGCGGGGGGATGGAAACTTTGCTTGGACAGTGTGGTCTCAGGACCCTCGGGGTCACAGAAAGACAGGTGGTGCCTGAGTGGGGCAGAGCTCCCAGGTATCAGAGCAGGGAAGCCAGCTGCAGAGACAGAGCCGAGGATTGGGCTCTCAGCTCGGGGTTGCCATAAACTGTGATCCACGGCACAGTCGGACCACTGCTCCTCCAGCAGGGACCCAACAAGTGGCAGATCTGGGGAGACTCCCCTTCCTCCCCCCAGAGGAGCAGCACGGGAGTGCACTGCAGGAATCTTCTGGGTTTGGAGACTCCACACAGGGTCGTGTGCCAGAGATAGAAATGCTCAGTCACAGGCCAGGTGAGCACAGAATGTGGCTGGAGATGAGGGAAACGGGAGTGACTGACTGCTTTTTTCTGGGGGTGCACTGAGGCCAGGGCCCCGAGTTCTCGGCTCCTCCGGGGTGGAGATTGGGAGGCTGCCATTTTCACTCTCCGCCTCGAAAGCTATACAGAAAGCTTGCAGGGAACAAAAGCTCCAGAGAGCAAACCCAAGCAGATTACTTAGCCCAGACCCAGCAAGAGTGGGGCAATTCCACCTCCGGCAAAGACATTTGGGAACCACGGCAACAGGCCCCTCCCCCAGAAGATCAGCAAGAACAGCTAGCCAAGACCAAGTTTACCGATCAATGAGAATGGCAGAACGCCAGCGCTAGGGGAATACTGCACATAGAATCCATGGCTTTTTTACCATGATTCTTTAGTCTTTCAAAGTTAATTTTTTTTTAACGGTCTTTTTTTTTTTTTAATTTTTCTTTTTCCCTTTTTCAACCAACATCTTATCAATCCCTTTTTAAAAAAAAAAAAATCTTCTTTATTTTTCATTTTTAGAGTCATATTCTATCCCTTCCTAGTAGTTACCCTTATTTGTGGTATATATATATAAATTGTTCTCTCTTTAAAAATTTGGCATACAGTTCCTTCTAACAGATGAAAATATCCCCTAAATCTCTAGTGTATGACTTTGTTCTAGTCTCCTGCCTGATCACATTCTCTACCTTTTTTTTTTTTAAATCCTCTTCTTTCTTTTTTCAACCAACTTCTTATCTTATCAATTCCTTTTATAAAATATTTTATAATTTTCATCTTTACAGTGAGATTCCACCCCTCCACCACATTAACCCTTATTTTTGTACCTATATAAGTTTTTCTTTCTTTAAAATTTTGAGAGGCACTTTCTTCTAACAGACCAAAATATGCCCAAAATCTAGTGTGTGGCACTGATCTATGCACCAGCCTGATCATATTTGATCATATCCGGTTTTGTTTTGTTTTGTTTGTTTTTATCTTTTTCTCTTTTTTTTTTCTTTTTTCTTTCTTTCCCTTTCTTTTCCCCCGGTTTTAGGTCTTTTCTGATTTGTTTAGTGTATATTTTCTGGGGACGTTGTTACCCTGTTAGCATTTTGTTCTATCATTCATCTATTCTCCTCTGGACAAAATGACAAGATGGAAAAAATCACCTCAACAAAAAGAATAAGAGGCAGTACCGACTGCCAGGGACCTAATCAATGCACACATTAGTAAGATGTCAGAAGGAGAGTTCAGAATGATGATTTTAAAGATACTAGCTGGGCTTGAAAAAAGCATGGAAGTTATTAGAGAAACGCTTTCTGGAGAAATAAAAGAACTAAAATCTAACCAAGTCAAAATCAAAAAGGCTATTAATGAGGTGCAATCAAAAATAGGGGTGCTAACTGCCAGGATAAATGAGGCAGAAGAAAGACTTAGTGATATAGAAGACCAAATGATGGAAAATAAAGAAGCTGAGAAAAAGAGAGATAAACAACTACTGGATCACAAGGGCAGAATTCGAGAGATAAGTGATACCATAGATGAAACAACATTAGAATAATTGGGATCCCAGAAGAAGAAGAAAGAGAAAGAGGGGCAGAAGGTATATTGGAGCAAATCATAGCAGAGAACTTCCCTAATTTGGGGAAGGAAACAGGCATCAAAATCCAGGAGGCACAGAGAACCCCTCTCAAAATCAATAAAAATAGGTCAACACCCCAACATCTAATACTAAAACTTATGAGTCTCAGAGACAAAGAGAAAATCCTGAAAGCAGCTCGGGCGAAGAGATCTGTAACCTACAATGGTAGAAACATTAGATTGGCAACAGACCTATCCACAGAGACCTGGCAGGCCAGAAAGGACTGGCCTGATATATTCAGAGCACTAAATGAGAAAAATATGCAGCCAAGAATACTATATCCAGCTAGGCTGTCACTGAAAATAGGAGAGATAAAAAGCTTCCAGGACAAACAAAAACTAAAGGAATTTGCAAACATGAAACCAGCCCTACAAGAAATATTGAAAGGGGTCCTCTAAGCAAAGAGAGAGCCTAAAAGCAACATAGACCAGAAAGGAACACAGACAATATACAGTAACAGTCACCTTACAGGCAATACAATGGCATTAAATTAATATTTTTCCATAGTTACCCTGAATGTAAATGGGCTAAGTGCCCCACTCAAAAGACAGAGGCTATCAGATTGGATTAAAAAAACAAGATTCATCAATATGCTATCTGCAAGAGACTCATTTTAGACCCAAAGACACCCCCAGATTGAAAGTGAGGGGGTGGAAAACCATTTACCATGCTAATGGACACCAAAACAAAGCTGGATGGCAATCCTTCTATCAGACAAATTAGATTTTAAACCAAAGACTGTAATAAGAGATGAGGAAGGACACTATATCCTACTTAAAGGGTCTATCCAACAAGAAGATCTAACAATTGTAAATATCTATGCCCCTAACATGGGAGCAGCCAATTATATAAGGCAATTAATAACAAAAGCAAAGAAACACATTGACAACAATACAATAATAGTGGGGGACTTTAACACCCCCCTCACTGAAATGGACAGATCGTCTAAGCAAAAGATCAACAAGGAAATAAAGACTTTAAATGACACACTGGACCAAATGGACTTCACAGATATGTTCAGAACATTCCATCCCAAAGCAACAGAATACACATTCTTCTCTAGTGCCCATGGAACATTCTCCAGCACAGATCACATCCTAGGTCACAAATCAGGTCTCAACCAGTACCAAAAGATTAGGATCATTCCCTGCCTATTTTCAGACCACAATGCTTTGAAACTAGAACTCAATCACAAGAGGAAAGTCGGAAAGAACTCAAACACATGGAGGCTAAAGAGCATCCTACTAAAGAATGAATGGGTCAACCAGGAAAATTAAAGAAGAATTAAAAAAAATTCATGGAAACCAGTGAAAATGAAAACACAACTGTTCAAAATCTTTGGGATGCAGCAAAGGCAGTCCTAAGAGGAAAGTATATAGCAATACAAGCCTTTCTCAAGAAACAAGAAAGGTTTCAAGTACACAACCTAACCTTACAACTAAAGGAGCTGGAGAAAGAACAGTAAATAAAGCCTAAACCCAGCAGGAGAAGAGAAATAATAAAGATCAGAGCAGAAATCAATGAAATAGAAAGCAAAAGAACAGTAGAACAGATCAACAAAACTAGGAGCTGATTCTTTGAAAGAATTACCAAGATTGATAAACCCCTGGCCAGACTTATCAAAAAGAAAAGAGAAATGACCCAAATCAACAAAATCATGAATGAAAGAGGAGAGATCACAACCAACACCAAAGAAATACAAACAATTATAAGAACATATTATGAGCAACTCTATGCCAGCAAATTAGATAATCTGGAAGAAATGGATGCATTCCTAGAGAGGTATCAACTACCAAAACTGAACCAGGAAGAAACAGAAAACCTGAACAGACCTACAACCAAAGGAAATTGAAGCAGTCATCAAAAATCTCCCAACAAACAAAAGCCCAGGGCCAGATGGCTTCCCAGGGGAATTCTACCAAACATTTAAAGAAGAAATAATACCTATTCATCTGAAACTGTTCCAAAACATGGAAATCGAAGTAAAACTTCCAAACTCGTTTTATGAGGCCACCATTACCTTGATCCCAAAACCAGACAAAGATCCCATGAAAAAGGAGAATTACAGACCAATATCCTTGATGAACATGGATGCAAAAATTCTCACCAAAATACTAGCCAATAGGGTCCAATAGTCCATTAAAAGGCTTATTCACCACGACCAAGTGGGATTTATCCCTGGGCTGCAAGGTTGGTTCAACATCCACAAATCAATCAACGTGATACAATACATTAATAAAAAAAAAGAACAAGAACCATATGATCCTCTCAATCAATGCAAAAAAAGCATTTGACAAAGTACAGCATCCTTTCTTAATCAAAACCCTTCAGAGTATAGGGATCGAGGGTACATACCTCAATATCACAAAAGCCATCTATGAAAAACCTACAGTGAATATCATTCTCAATGGGGAAAAACTGAGAGCTTTCCCCCTAAGGTCAGGAACACGGCAGGGATGTCCACTATCACCACTGCTATTCAACATAGTATTAGAAGTCCTAGCCACAGCAATCAGACAACAAAAAGAAATCAAAGGCATCCAAATTGGCAAAGAAGAAGTCAAACTCTCACTCTTTGCAGATGATATGATACTTTATGTGGAAAACCCCAAAGACTCCACCCCAAAACTGCTAGAACTCATACAGGAATTCAGTAAAGTGGCAGGATATAAAATCAATGCACAGAAATCAGTGCCATTCTTATACACCCACAACAAGACAGAAGAAAAAGAAATTAAGGAGTTGATCCCATTTACAATTGCACCCAAAACCATAAGATACCTAGGCATAAATCTAACCAAAGAGGCAAAGGATCTGTACTCAGAAAACTATAAAATACTCATGAAAGAAATTGAGGAACACACAAAGAAATGGAAAAACGTTCCATGCTCATGGATTGGAAGAACAAATATTGTGAAGATGTCAATGCTACCTAGAGCAGTCTACACATTCAATGCAATCCCCATCAAAATACCATCCACTTTTTTCAAAGAAATGGAACAAATCATCCTAAAATTTGTATGGAACCAGAAAAGACCCTCAATAGCCAGAGGAATGTTGAAAAGAAAAGCAAAGCTGGTGGCATCACAATTCCGGACTTCCAGCTCTATTACAAAGCTGTCATCATCAAGACAGTATGGTACTGGCACAAAAACAGACACATAGATCAATGGAACAGAATAGAGAGCCCAGAAATGGACTCTCAACTCTATGGTCAACTCATCTTTGACAAAGCAGGAAAGAATGTCCAATGGAAAAAAGACAGTCTCTTCAACAAATGGTGTGGGGAAAATTGGACAGCCACGTGCAGAAGAATGAAACTGGACCATTTCTTTACACCACACACAAAAATAGACTCCAAATGGTTGAAAGACCTAAATGTGAGACAGGAGTCCATCAACATCCTAAAGGAGAATATAGGCAGCAACCTCTTCGACCTCAGCTGCAGCAACTTCTTCCTAGAAACATTGCCAAAGGCAAGGGAAGCAAGGGCAAAAATGAACTCTTGGGACTTCATCAAGATAAAAAGCCTTTGCACAGCAAAAGAAACAGTCAACAAAACCAAAAGACAACTGACAGAATGGGAGAAGATATTTGCAAATGACATAGCAGATAAAGGGCTAGTATCCAAAATCTATAAAGGACTTATCAAACTCAACACCCAAAGAACAAATGATCCAGTCAAGAAATGGGCAGAAGACACGAACAGACATTTTTCCAAAGAAGACATCCAAATGGCCAACAGACACATGAAAAAGTGCTCAATATCGCTCGGCATCAGGGAAATCCAAATCAAAACCTCAATGAGATACCACCTCACACCAGTCAGAATGGCTAAAATTAACAAGTCAGGAAACGACAGATGCTGGCGGGATGCGGAGAAAGGGGAACCCTCCTCCACTGTTGGTGGGAATGCAAGCTGGTGCAACCACTCTGGAAAACAGTATGGAGGTTCCTCAAAAAGTTGAAAATAGAGCTACCATACGACCCAGCAATTGCACTACTGGGTATTTACCCCAAAGATACAAATGTAGGGATCCGATGGGGTATGTGCACCCTGATGTTTATAGCAGCAATGTCCACAATAGCCAAAGTGTGGAAAGAGCCAAGATGTCCATCGACAGATGAATGGATAAAGAAGAAGTGGTATATATATACAATGGAATATTATGCAGCCATCAAAAGGAATGAAATCTTGCCATTTGCAACAACATGGATGGAACTGGAGGGTATTATGCTGAGTGAAATAAGTCAATCAGAGAAAGACATGTATCATATGACCTTACTGATATGAGGAATTCTTAATCTCAGGAAACAAACAGGGTTGCTGGAGTGGTGGGGGGTGGAAGGGATGGAGTGGCTGGGTGATAGACATTGGGAAGGGTATGTGCTATGGTGAGCACTGTGAATTGTGTAAGACTGTTGAATCACAGACCTGTACCTCTGAAACAAATAATATATTATATGTTAAAAAAAAATAAAAGAGAAGAAGATAGCAAGAAGGGAAGAATGAAGGGGGGGAAATCAGAGGGAGAGATGAACCATGAGAGACTATGGACTCTGAAAAACAAACTGAGGGTTCTAGAGGGGAGGGGGGTGGGAGGATGGGTTAGCCTGGTGATGGGTATTAAAGAGGGCATGTTCTGCATGGACCCCTGGGTGTTATACGCAAACAATGAATCATGGAACACTACATCAAAAACTAATGATGTAATGTGTGGTGATTAACATAACATAATAAAAAAAAAAGAGAACCCAAAAAAATAAATAAATAAAATAAAATAAAATTGGTTGCCCTTTGGGGCGCTGGGTTAAACATCTGCCTTCAGCTCAGGTCATGATCCCAGGGTCCTCAGATCCAGCCCCACATTGGGCTCCCTGCTCAGCAGGGAACCTGCTTTTCCCTCTCCCTCTGACTGCTGTTCCCCCTGCTTGTGCTCTCTCAATCTCTCTCTGTCAAATAATAAATAAAATAAAATAAAATAAAATAAAATAAAATAAAATAAAATAAAATAAAATAAAAACTGGTTGCCCTTCAAAGGTGAATTTTCAAAGAAACTAATGAAGCTAAATCTTTAAGAGCCTTCCCATACACCAGTCTCTTCCAAGGTCCTGAAGGGACACTAGCAATGTGTTCACATGGTCATATTTTTGTAAAATTTGCAAAAGTAATACATTGTAGCTGAATTGATTAGGACTACTCTTTCTGCTTAGCCCCTGCCGTCCCCCCCAACTACCACCTGCCCCTCCTCCTTCATCACATCATATTTCTCTTCATGTTGGATGGCACTGGAGTGGTCACAAGCATTTTTGGGAATCCAACCTGGGAAAATTAAGTTAGAAGTGTGCATTTGGTTTGAGTTTAGTGGGATATATATGTATCCCTATACAATTCACAGTCACTTCTATATATAGTTAATTTCAGTTCCTGTCTGGTTCTAGAAATATTCCTACTACCCTCTGTGTTGACGGCATGCACAAAGGTTCAAGGCCAAGGGTCCTATCACAATGCAATGTGTCTTATAGCATCCAGAACCAGAGTTGGTGGTAGACTGGAAGAGGGCCAGAACAGATGCAGGTTAGAAAGTTATGCCAGCAGCCCGAGAAAAGATGTGTTCACTTGGACAAAGTGTTGGTGGAGAGCATGAAGAGAAGGGAACAAATTGAATACACATAGGAGACAAAATAAAGAATTCAATGATGGCTTGGACATGGACGGTGAGAGAGCCTAGGTTTCTGGCTCCCATAACCTCATAGGCAGGCAATTGTTTCCAAGCACAATTTCAGAAATCTAAACTCCTTTCATTTTGGGGCTCTGTCATCTTCAAAAGGCTTCCAAGGTCACTGTGCTCCTCTACATCAAGAGATGGATCAATGACGGATAGAATGTGAGAACTTTTTATGGGGCAGGCCTGGAAGTGGCTTCCATCACCATGCTCCTCTTCCTTTAGAAAGCTGGGAAATAGAGTCTAGCTGTGTGTCCAGGAAGACAAGAAAATGGGTTTGGTCACTAGCTAGCAGTTTCTGCCTCAATGGGGAAGCTAGCAAATGAGTATATTCTTTATTCTAGGAATGGGAGTGTTCCACTAGAACAGAGAATAATTTTCTTCTTTTCTTTGGCGGGGGAGTGTGTTAGCGGGGGGTGGGGAGGAGAGGAGGGCCACAGAGAGAGAGAGAGAGAGAGAGAGAATCTTAAGTAGGCTCCATGCTTAGTGTGGAGCAGGACTCAATCTCATGACCCTGAGATCATGACCTGGGCTGAGATCAAGAGTCAGATGCTTAACCAACTGAGCCACCCAGGCACCCGCTGAGAATAATTTTCTCTCAGATTTACTTTTAGCTTCACTTGGAGCTTCACTTATTTTTCTCTGTATCCCTTCTCTCTTTTTTTAATTTTTAACAGCTTTATAGATATAATTCACATATCATACAAGTCATCTGTTTAAAGTATACAATTCACTAGCTTTTAGTATATTCACAGATATGTGCAACCATCATCACAGTCAGTTTTACATTTCCACCTGCTCAAATAGAAACCTTATATCCTTTAGCTATCATATTCTTATCCTCTCCTCTATGCCCACCCCCCAACTCTAAATGATCACTAATCTACTTTCTATCTCTATTAATTTCCCTATTCTGGGCATTTAATATGAATGGAATTATATAATTTTTCAAGATTCATATCTGTTGTAGCATGTGGCAGTTTTCCATTCTTTTTTCTGGCCAAATAATACTCCATCCTGTGGCTACACCCCATTTTGTTTATCTATTCTTCAGTTGATAGACTTTTGGGTTGATTCCACTTTTTGGTTATTACGAATAATGCTGCTATAAACATTTGTGTGCAAGTTTTTGTGTAGGCATATGTTTTCATGTCTCCTGGATGTAGTGTCTCCTTTAACCCTCCCAGTACTCCTAAGACCTGTTATTATTATCCCTGCCCCTTTTTTTGAGAGAGAGACAGCATGAGCAGGGGAAGGGGCAGAGGGAGAGAGAGAATCCTAAGCAGCCTCCAAGCCCAGCACAGGGATCGATCCACAACCCTGAGACCACGACCTGAGCGGAAACCAAGAGTCAGACACTTAGACTGAGCCCCCAGGCATCCCTGTTATCTCCTTTTGCACAATTGGAAACTGAGAACTGCAAGGTTAGGTTACTTGTCCAAAGTCTCATGACCTGTATAAGACAGAGCCAGGCCATAAACCCAGGCAGTCCAATTCAAATTTGCCATGCTACTTCTCTCTAGATCAGCTCTTCTCAGATGATCTTTAAGCTTTCCTTTTAAGGATATCTAAGAAATTGTACAAAAGTAATAAATATGCCCAGCCCCCTCCAGCCATTTACCCGTCATCTTACTAAATGCTACACATATTTCCTAAAGTGCACCCAGAAAATATAATTCTTACAAATGTAATAGCCTGCATAGAATTAGCACCACTTGCATATTTTACATCATTTTTTGAGTCACATTTTCTCACTTTGCCCCAAATTACACTTATCTTTCTTTTTTCTCTTCAAATTTTTATTTAAATTCTAGTTATTATCCTTCTAATACACAGTGTAGGTAGATGTTTGGAATGGCAAAGACCATCCCCAGACCATCTATTAACTAATACTCTTGAGGTAGATCCCCTCCCCCCTTAAATTTTCTTTGGAATGAAATCAATATTGCGTATTAGTTCCTTCCTTCCCACACTTCCTCTAGGTTAAAATTGAATTCTTTGAGATTAAGATTTTTTTGTGTGTGGCTTTAACATTAGCTTCACATGCCCTTGCATAAGCCCAACAATTGCTTGTTGACCCATTTTAACCTCTTTTGAGTGTCATCTTCAAAGTGTACCTGTCCTTGACAATGAAAGAGACCTCCCTATTGTCCTTCTACACAATCTTAGCATGGAGCTAAATGGCTTTCAGATGGAGGAGTTGACCAGATGAAGGAGACAAAGTAAACTCTTGTTCCTGAGTGACTTTGCTAAAGTTTCCGTTTTCTCTCTTAGAATGGTGCATTTCTATACAAGATGATGGACATTTTGACAGGTGCAAGTGCTTTGAACTATTGTGTCCGATAATTCTTTTGTCTTGGGTTTTCTTAGCAGAGTAGTATATCTTAGGATGCTGAGATGCATATTGTTTGCTTTTTGTTTAATGTGGTGAAGCCTTCCTTCTTGCTTTCCCTCCACCTTGCTCTTTAGGTCCTTTGTATGCATATCACTAACCCAGGTGGGAAGGCAGGCATTGGTGCAGGAAACTCTCCCTTAACCTCCCCCACCCTTTTTTTCCCCCTCAAAACTCTATATCCCTTTTCTTTGGTGTACTTCTTATGTTCAGGGGTAAGTAGAATCCTTAAGTAGTTCCACATTTCCATTTATTTATTTTTAATAAGGGCAGGTTTTCAATATTATTTATTCATTCAATAAATATGTAAGTGTCTACAATTGTCTCAGCCTAGTTGTTTACTTCTTGTCCAAGGAGGACAGAAAGAAAGAATACTATCCTTTTATTCTTTAAGAAAAAGGTATTAAAACTGAGTTTTAAACTTATAAAAAATGTTTATGCACAAATATGTTTACTTTAGTGTTATTTCTAATAAATGAAAAGAGTTAAAATGCACAATAATGGAGAAATGGCTAAGTTAAAATTATGGTACATCTATACTGTAGAATATTATTCAGTGATTAAAATGTTTATAAAGAGATTGATATGTAGTGGGGGATGTTTATGATATAGTGTTAAGTACAGGAGGTACTGTCTCAATCACATAAATATATGTATGGGGAAAAAAGGTATGCCAAAATGTCAACTATAGTTATTTCTGGGATAGGAATGAAAGAATATTGTATTCCCCTATCTATGCTTTCCTATATCTATAATTTATTACCTTTTTTACAATGAGTTTCATGTCAGATTAAGAAGTTCTTTTTTAAAAAATTCAAAGCAAACTCAAGGAAGCCATGGGAGACTTGGAAATATGATAGATAATTACAGCCAGGCATTAAACTAAAGCTAGAGGCTGAGTCCAAAATCTGGGAGTGGGTTACCAGAATCTTCCATATGAGTGCTTGTTCAGGTAGTGTTTTGTTATAGAGTCCACCAGTCGCATTAACTGAGAACTTCTCCCTGCTCAGCAGGGAGTCTGCTTCTCCCTCTGACCCTCACCCCTCTCATGCTCTCTCATTCTCTCTCTCAAATAAATAAATAAAATCTTTTAAAAAAAGAAATTATCTAACTGAGAACTTCAACATCTTAGTGTCATATATCGAGCCCATGGGATGGGTGCAGCAATGCTGACCTGGTAGGACAAAGCCAAAAAACAGAACTCAGGACAGAAAGTCAGGCCTGGATAGATGAGATGGTATAACAAAGCCAAACTTTCTGGAAATGGGGTATCAGGGGAAAAGTCCAGACTTTGGCTACCACAACAGCAGAGGTAAGAGCTGCCAGACATCAAATAAGTAGATGCAAGAGGCAAAAGCTGCTGGAGCAGTATGGATTCAAACATTTTAAGTGAAGTTCGGGAGCAAGGATTCAGGTGTTGGGCAGTTCACATTAATCTCCTAAAATGGGATTTAGGCTAGTACCTCAGTTGAAAATCTAAGGCATGACTTTAAACATCTCGAAGGTATAGCTTAGTGTCAGCAAATCTATTTTAGCCTTTTCCAAGAAAGGCATTTTTTTTATGCCTAGGTTATTTAAATAGTAATAATGAGAGCGAAAATTTACTAAGTACCTATTATATGCCATACACTGTGGCCTCATGCTGTGCTAGACATTTGATGTGCTTTACAAATATTACCTCATTTTATGATATGGGCTTTTCCATCCCATTTGAAAGAGGAAGCAATTGAGCCTCAGAGAAATAAGAAACAGATGTCACACAAGTAGAAAGTGGCAGAGCAAGGTCTACAACCCAGGTCAATTTGACTGCAAAGCCTATAGTCCTAACCACCTCATTACTGATCAGTGGCTAATTCTGTGTGGCCATTTGTATATTCTGTGCTTCTTTTTAGAAAAATCTGTCTGTCAGTAAGCCAAAAATCCTGTCTACCAGGGATGAGACTAATAGATATCATGGATAAGCAAATTGCATCAAGATCTTTGTGCCTATTAAAGGGATATTACTAATTAAAAATTATTACATATTTGAAAGTTATTAAGAGAATAGATCTTAAAAGTTCTCACCATAAGAGAAAAAAATCTGTAACTGTGTATGGTGACAGATGTTGACTAGACTTCTTGTGATCATTTCACAATATATACAATCATCAAATCATTATGCTATACACCTGAAACCAATATAATTCTATATTTCAATTATATTTCAATTAAAAAGTACTATTTATGAGAGTTAATTTGGAAACAAGGAAGTCTTAGTACCCTTAAAATCACACCATGGGTCTGGAGATGACTCCCACATCTCTAGCCAAGGTAAATAGGGAAGAAATGAAAAATTCCTAAAAAGGAAGTCTAGGTAGCTGTGAAAATTAGTCTGGATTCACTAAGGATCTAAATGGAGTAAGTAAGGCATTAAACAAATAAGATTTCTAATTAAAATTGAAAACACAACACACAAACTTTTATGTGATTCTTTGGATCACTGAACTGTACCCCCTTTAGACCAAGCGTCTAAAGGACACCATTAAATATATAAGTATAAAAAAATCTTTACAGTGCAGTAAATATTTCTGCAGACTGAAGAATAAAATCAATTGTGCAAAGTTGAACAATAGATAAAAAGAGTAAATACTCCTTTGTTTCTTAGAGATTAACGTAGAGCTGTTGAATATCAGTTGCAACTTAATAACGTGCTCAGGTGCTTTGTTTTTTAATCACTCAAGATTTGACATGTTTTCTTCTGTTGAGTGAGAGTTCATGCAATTAGCTGCACAAAAAGCTACAGACACGCCTAGGTTACTTTACCTTAACAGGAGTAACTGTTGGCACATCAACGGCATACTCTCCATCACTCATTCTAAATCTAGCAGGCCATTCCAAAAGTAACCATGTGGCTTGAACAAACATCATTCACTTCCTGTTAAAAAAAAAAAAGAGTTAGTGCCTTCAGCAGTAATTCTCATCCCTTTCCCAAGAGATGTTTCAAACACTCTGTGATGAAATTATGCAAAGAAAATAGGAAATAAGTGATTCTGTGAATGTCACAAAATGGCAATGGGGAAGTGTCATAGCAGCCCTTGATCACCTTGGAAGAAGGTGAAATTTTTAAACATCTGCTCAAAGATACCAAATAAATTTCTGTTTTGTTTTATTTTTTAATGGTTCAAGTGCCAATCTGAAGATTCCATTTTGAAGTTATAGCATTGATATCAAGATATCCTTTTCATTCTATGAGTGTACTTAGAAGAGGGTGGGGCAAGTTTCAACGTCAAATAAACCGAAGTAAAGGATAAATAAAAAACAAGAAATGAAAAATGATGTAATACAAAGCTATTTAGCTCTGCCAGATGCTTCTGTAACAAACAAGGGATCCCAGCAAGTCAAATGCATGCCCTATTGTCTTCCCAATAGCTTCTGTAACAAGTTATTTGATGTGGAAGCAAACTTGGGCCCAGCTCTTGACAGTTTTATAACCCTTGGTCAAAGTTTTCAACAGTGTTTGCGGCAGGCATGACTAGGCAGCTAGATTACACATACTGACTTTCCACTTGCAGATACACAATATTTACTTTTCAGGGTGAGCCAGTACACCAGCTGACCAATTAGGCCACAGATTCTTTGCACTTCATGAAAGCTAAGCAAGACTGTGAATATAAAAGCCACAGAAATACATGCAGCCTGAACTTTCCTTTAATGTGTCCTCATATAATCTCCATAAAAAAGAATGCCAATGACCAGTAGTCTTCTACATCAGAGCCACTTAGGTGTAAAAAAAACACAGAAAGTATCTCTCAAGTGGAAAGTTCTAGTTCTGTGGTTTATGAACACCTACATTCAGCAGTAGATAGAACCAAACTTTAGAACAAAGACAAAGTTTTACAAGAAATATGAATTCCTAGGGCACCTGGGTGGCTCTGCCGGTTGAGCATCCGACTCTTGGTTTTGGTTCAGGTCATGATCTCATGGGTCGTGGGATCCAGCCCCACACTGGGCTCCGCGCTTAGCAGGGAGTCTGCTTGAAGATTCTCTCCCTCTGCTCCTCCCCCCACTCGCTCGCTCTCTCTCAAATAATTAAATAAATCTTAAAAAAAAAAATCTGAATTCCTCTAACCTCCCTGTCATTCAGCCTGTAATTCAAGTCCTTCCACAATCAACTGTATAATTTTTAAATCAATATTTCCTTCAATGAATTCTTTCTTCTAGCCAAAGTGATCTTTTTACGATACCATGAACACATGGTATACATTCCTACCTCTCTGCCTCTACTCAAACCATTGCCCCCCACCTAGAATGTTATCATTCCTCCTCCCTCTCTCCTAGATCCCACACCTCCATTTACCAACTCAAAACCCAGCTCCTCCATGATGACTTCTTGGCCACAGGGATTTCTGTCTTCTCTGATCTCCCTTAGCATTAACTGTTTATCTATTCATTTAATACTTATACTGCTGCATGACCATCCTCATATCATTATATAACCTTTTATTTTAGTGTGTTTTGCCCTCCCAAAAAAGTTTCCAGTCACCTGTAGGCCGCTTCTACTTGAGTGGCTGCCGTCCTGCAAATTCAACAAACCTACCACCAAGCCTATATTCTTCTTAAACTTCTATTACCAACACCACTATTCTTACATTTCAGCTAGGCTCAAAACCTTAGATTCACCTTTGAGTCTCCTTCCTCTTACATACTTCCCATATTAAACCAGTCACCATCTCTTATAACCAACCACTTGCCTTTCCCATTTCCAATGCCAACTCAATTGCTCAGGCCTTTATTTCCTCACTTGGGCTATTTGAAAAGATTCCCACTGTCTTCTCTGTCTCCAGTTTCTCCCAACTTCAGTCCAATCTAAACACCTCAGCCAGATTAATCTTCCTATATGTAGCTCTGAATCACATTACTATTCTGAGAAAATACCTTCAATGGCATCTCAAGGCCTACCAAATAAAGTATAAATTCCTCAGTCTGGCATTAGCTAGGCATAGTGTCATGGATGCTGTGGTGTGCCACCCAGATCCCCCTTCAGTACCAAAGCATGCATTCCCCGATGCTAGCAGTGTTGGCTTCTGACAAGTCATAGTTTAATTCTTCCCCAGAAATTGCCATTGACCAAAAGGAAATGTTTGGCCCAAGATTTGCTTTCTCCCCAGAGGCAGACCACATTTAATAACTGATTACTATGGGAATACAAAGGCCCACCCCCCCTTGTCTCAATTCAGGACAATTTTTTACAGTTACGCTAACTCCTGTGTGCCATGTGGGATTAGCTGAGGCCTCTGTTGCAACTTCATTTCACCTCAACTTGTGCCTCTGCCCTATCCTACTTCTCAACTCCCTCACAAGGGTTGACCCTACGAGCATTTCCCAATAAACTTCTTGCACTGGAGTCTTTATTTCAGAATTTGTGTTCAAGGAACCCAACCTAAGACACCCAGCCATCTTTCTTTCATATCTTTCACTCTTGTCCTTCCTATATCCTACATTACAATCAAACAGTGATCTGCCATTCCTTAAAGATAACCTCATATATCACCACTTATTCATAAAAAAAAAAAATCTACTGAATATCTAAAATGTTCCAGACTCTATAAGAGGTATTTACTGACCTTAAGAGATATAGACAAGTAAACAAGCCATTAGAATCAGTGTGAACAGTGATTTCCCAGCAGAGACCACAGAAACAGCAAGGGAGAAGCATGTGCTAGATAGGAAACAGCATGCACAAGGTCCTAGAGATAAGAAAACTCACCTGGTGAGTCAGTGCACTGCAAGTGCACTTCAAAATGGCTGAAGCTCAGGGAGCTTGAGTGGTGGTGGCAAGAGAAGAGGCAAGCGATGTCAGCAAGGCCAGGACAAGAAAGGCAAGTAGCCTTATTTAGAACCTGGACACTATCCTTAGGGCAAATAGAAGCTATTAGAGGGCTTTAAGGGAAAAAATCACAATGATCATATTTGTGCTTTAGAAAGGTTTATCTGGCAACACTGTAGAGAAAGAATTAGCTGGAGGAAAAATCAAAGGTAGATGCTACTGCAGTCATTCAGGCAAAGGTGGTGGTGAACTGACCCAAGCAGGTGGCAGTGGAGATGGAGAGACCTGGGCAGATTCAGGAAATATTAATAACTACAATATAAAGGGCATGATGGTTAATCATATGGAGAGTGATAGGAAGGGAGGAATCAAAAATTGTGTTTCTGACTTAAATAATTGGATGTACATTATCCACTGAGATAGGACACACTGAGGGATGCAGAAGTGGGGAGAAAGATGGTGAGTTTGGTTTTGGCCATGCTAGACATAAGGTATTTAAGTAAGAGTTGGATATGTGGGTGTGCACAGCAGATATATAGGTCTGACTTTTAAGAGGCACAGGCCAGGCATCATGAGCATCTATATGGTTATAGAAACCTGGGGATGAGATTGAAAAGAGCTGTTAGACTAACAGAAGAAAACCTAGTAAAACGTGATATCACAGAAGCCAAGAGAACCCTTCAAGATGAAGCATGTGGTCAAAGGCATCAAATACTACTCATGCCAAATAAAATAAAGACCAAAAACAGTGTCCACTGATTAGAAACATCTCTGTACCTTTGCTCAAACTATCCCAATAACCAAAGAGCATAGAAATGTTTTCCATCTTTCAAGGATCAGCTCAAATTGCCTCACATTTGCATAGTGATTTACTGAACATCATCACAGGTTACCTCATTTACTGACTAAAATTTTGAGAGTTAAAACTATCTCATATGTCTTGACTTCCTTCTCAGCTCATTAAAATGTGGATGCTGTAGGTTCAGGAAAGGAACCAAATTTGCAGAGAAAATTTCATTGCAGAGAATGTATGGATGGGATGAGCTGGTCCACAGGTTGGAACTATTGCTTGTCCCTGTCAGGAAGATGGTACAACTAAGCCCATGTCCATGTAGGAAGAGTCATCAAGAAACGCCCTTTTTTGTTTAGAAAAGAACATGAGACAGTCTTCAACCTTATATTCAAACTTAGTGAATGAAATGAGGTGAAAAGGCCATCCTACCTTTTCACTGTGACATTAACCCCTTGGACCATTTTAGAGCTAGATCTGGAGCAAAATGCCCCCATCTGGATCCTGACGGACACTCGCCCCAAAGAGAGGCCATGAGCAGCCACCGATAAAGCAGGCATTCATCCTCTGACTGTTCATTTTTCTGGAGTGTAAACATCTAAAAAGGAAGGCCCATTTGAATAGGTACAACTGCCAACTTCACTTACCCCTTCATATTTAATGAGCCTATTTTGTTTTATGAATGCTTCAAAATTGCTGACAGAGAAGAGGCAGCTATGAATGGAAAACATGAAGCAACTTGCTGAGCCCTCATTGTGAGCTTGATGGCTTGCCTCTTCGTGCCCTCACAGACCTACATTTCCATGATTCCTTTAATTCTCTTCAAATGCGAAGAGAAGAATTCTCGCTCTCCTCCACAGTGTTAACATGAAAGAATATTTCAAAGCAGCTTGAGGGAGATGCAGGCACCAACACAGTAACTGTTAACATGGTAATAAGTGGTACATTTTTGGAGACATTCAGCCCAGACCTTCAAAATTCACTGCACAGCTACAGGGCCAGGAATCAATCTGCCCTTCCCCTCTCCCTGCCTAAGCAACATTCCTCTTAAGTTCTCAAGAGGCCCTGGCATTTAGAACATTAGCAAATATTGACTCAATGCCCAGAAGAATAGCTTGAAAATGGTGGGTCCTTGATGGTAGTGACACTCAACAATGGTAAAAAATAGCCCTTTAAGCCATAGATTTTTATAAATGGAGAGAAGACAGAGTAGTGAAGATGAAAGTTAAAGGTAAAAATTTCCAGCAGCTTCTATCTGGAATATGTTAGTTAAAGAAACTTCAGCTCAGGCAGACAGCCTCTCCTTTGCTGTCCTACCTGCTGCTCGCTTGCGGTGTATTCAATAAACTTCTATCTCCTGAAAGAAAGGAGAGAGAGAAAGAAAGGAAAGAAACTTCAGCTCATTAAGAGGCTAGTCAATGCCTATTAACATTAAGCACTGAAAGAATTTGGGTGATCCCCTCTTTACATCATCATTTTGTCATTTAGCACTGCTTCCATATTAAATCATACAATATTGCATACTTCACTTCTGGATGCTTTTACCCCTTATACTGTGGTTTCCACTGACAAGCCTGAGTGGGTTAAAAACAGATGATGCACTCTACACTGAACCATCTTATAAGTGTCCAAGGATGCAAGGCATCATTAAAGTGATGTGTAAGGATAGTATTTCAGACAAGAGGAAGAATATTACAGATCTGAATCTTAGGAAGGAAATTAGGGAGTTACTCCAATGCCAGCATTTTACATGACTGAAAAAAAATTTTAAACAAGCCAAGACATGAGAGAAAGTGCCTTACCAAGGTCACATAGTTATAAATACCTTCTCGTAGTTTTATTCTCTGTGTGTTCCTACTGTTTTAATACCTGCAATATTAGATTCATATCACAATATAATAATATGCTAAATTTTTAATCTTAGTGACTGACCACACACACACACACACACACACACACACACACACACACACATAACCCACAGCTGTCTAGAACTCCTTCATGAAGTTCATTTAGACATAGAAAATGAGTTAGGTAGGAAAGAACATTCTCCAAACACCAACTATATATTAAATTGAGAAGAAGTCTATTTGTAATAGGCCAGAAAATTCTCTCCTGTAGCTAATAATAATAATAATAATAATAATAATAATAATAATAATAACAACAGGTAGGATTTTTAGGTCCTTTGAATTAATAATAACAGGTACAATTTTTTAGATGCATTAACACATTTAATCCTGACAACAATCCTATGAGGTAGGACTATTATGATCCCCATTTTAGAAGGGAAGAAGCCAGGGCTGGAAGAGGTTAAGTAATTTTCCCAATTGTTCACTGTTCCTATAGCTAATAAATGAGAAAGCAAGAATTTCTAAGCCTTAACTGTCAGGCTCCAGAGCCTGCCATTTTAACTGTTATATCATATTGACTAGGCTTAATATACACAACCATAAACAATATGCATGAGACTGATTCGCAAATGATTTCCCAGAGCTTAAAAATAAGAGTTTCATTCTATGGGGCACCTGGGTGGCTAAGTCGGTTAAGCCACTGCCTTCAGCCCAGATCATGATCCCAGGGTCCTGGGATCAAGCCCTGCATCGGGCTCCTTGCTCAGCAGGGAGCCTGCTTCTCCCTCTCCTCCCCATTCTTGCTCTTTCTCGCTATCTCTGTCAGTGTCTCTTTCTCTCAAATAAATAAATAAAATCTTCTAAAAAAAATAAGAGTTTCATTCTATATACAAAATTTTAGATTTTTGTTTTTTTTAATTTCTATTTATTTTTTTGCTAGAGAGAGAGAGGGAAAAAAAAAACTAGCAGAGGGGAGGGGCAGGGGGAGAAGCAGACTCCCTGCTGAGAAGGGAGCCCAACATGGGGCTTGATCCCAGGACCCTGAGATCAGGACCTCAGCTAAAGGCAGATTCTTAACTGACTGAGCCACCCAGGGGCCCTAAGTTTTTCTTTTTTTTATAGTATGTCTTGGAACTGTTGAGCTTAAACAGTAGAATAATTCAACACTCATAATTCTCATGCTGCCCTTTCCACATTTAATTTCACCAGATAATTTTTATAACAAATTAATGTAAGACTGCATCCAGTTTAAGAACTATAGTTATGCACTTATTTTAATATTTTTCAAGAACTTTAATTTTTTCTCTAGAAGATTGCTCTTTTTGATGAAATGTTCAGCATCTCTATTTTTTAGTCATCATTTATCACTTTCTCCAGTTAGCTCTCATAAATTATCAGTGGAAATTATACTTGGTTTGGGAACAACCCACAAAGATTATATATGGGGTTACTTTCCTTTAAGGTAAATGAAAAATTCCAATAATTACTACAGATTTTGCCAATGGGAAACTGACTATAATCTCAGGTGAACCCTTTTTGAAATATAATCTGAATTTTTTTTGAATGATCACAATAAGCAACAGCTTCTTGTATTTTAAGCTGTTCAAAATTTTCTAAACTGTCAAATTATAAATCACTGTCATAAATTGCAAATTAAATTCACTACCAACTTACAAAATAATGTAATCAAGTAATTATAATTCAACAGAATTTATTAAGTGACCACAATATGAACTAAATAATCAGTAGCCATCTCAAACAAGTATCCATATTATTAATAGGCAGAAATAAAAGGGTTATTTATTGACTTAAAGTGAAAGATAACTTTTCTTAGCTTTTCCTTTCCAAGTAGCATATTGACCCCAACAGTTAGTTTTTCACTTATCTTCCAAATAAGATAATGTAAAAATTTGATTTGAAAAGAATGAAAACTAAGCATACCTATCATGAACAGGACCTCATATTAAATGCTGATAAGATATACCTAAAAATGCAAAAATAATAGTTTCAAAATAATTTTATCCACTTTTTGATCTTATCATTTTCACTCTGGGCTGTCTTTATTACATTTTACAGATAAAGATATACCAAAGTAACTTAACTAAAGAAGGGAAAGATTTATATACAGAAAACTACAAAACATCAATGGAAGACATTGACAAGACAGAAACAAATGGAAAGACATTCTGTGTTCATGGATTAGTAGACTTAATATTGTTAAAATGTCCATACTACCCAAAGTGAGCTACAGATTCAGTGCAATCCCTATCAAAATCCATAAGATATTTTTAACAGAAATAGAAAAAACAATTCTACAATTCATATGAAACCGCAAAAGACCACAAATAGTCAAAGAAATCCTGAGAAAGGAGAACAAAGCTGGAAGCATCATATTTTCTGATTTCAAAATATATTATGAAGCTACAGTAGTCAAAACACTATGGTACTAGCATAAAGACAGCTATATAGACCAATAAAACAGAATAGAGCCCAGACATAAATCCACACACATACAGCTAATTGACCTTTGACAAGGGTGCCAAGAATACACACTGTGAAAGGAGAGTCTCTTGAACAAATGTTGTTGACAAAACTAGATATCCATACGCAAAATAATAAAATTGGATCCTTATCTTATACCATAAATGAAAATCGGCTTAAACATAAGACCTAAAATTGTAAAACTCCCAGAATAAAACATAAAGGAAAAACTTCATGACATTGGTATTGGCAATTATTTCATGAATCTAACACCAAAAGCACAGGCAACAAAAACAAAAATAAACAAGTGGGTCTAACTACATCAAACTAAAAGCCTTCTGCATAGCAAAGGAGATAATTAACAGAGTGAAAAGGCAACCTATGAAATGGGAGAAAATATTTGCCAAACATGTATCTGATAAGGGATTAATCTCCCTAATATATAAAGAAGTCCTACAATTCAATAACAAAAAAAAATAATTTGATTTCAAAAATGGGCTAAGGACTTGAATAAAAATTTCTTCAAAGAAGACATACAAACAGCCAATGGGTGTATGGAAAAGATGTTCATCATCATTAATCATCAGGGAAATGCAAATCAAAACTATAATGAGATATCACCTTATACCTATCAAAATCACTATTATGAAAAAAAAAAACAAGCAAATAAAAAAGTGTTAAAGACGATGCATAGAAATTGGAACCTTTAAACACTCTTGGTGCAAATGCAAAATAGTGCAGCTGCTATGAAAAATACAACGAAGGGGGGCAACTGGGTGGCTCAGTCGTTAAGCATCTGCCTTTGGCTCAGGTCATGATCCCAGGATCCTAGGATCGAGCCCTGCATCGCACTCCCTGCTCAGCGGGAAGCCTGCTTCTCCGTCTCCCATTCCCCTGCTTGTGTTCCCTCTCTTGCTGTGTCTCTCTCTCTGTCAAATAAATAAATAAAATCTTTAATAAAAAAACACAATGGATTTTCCTGAAAAAATTAAAAATAGAACTACCCTATGATTCAACAATGCCACTTCTGAATTTATATCCAAAAAAATTAAAATTAGGATCTCAAAGGGGTATTAGTATTCCCATATTTATTGCAGCACTATTCACAATAGCTAAGAGGTAGAAACAACCAATGTAATTGACAAATAAATGGATAAAAAAAAATATGGTATACAATGGAATACTATTCAGTCTTAAGAAAAAAAAGAAATTGTGTAATATTTGACAATATAGATGGACTTTGAGGACATGATGCTAAGTGAAATAAGCCAGACACAGAAAAACAAATACTATATGATTCTACTTTTATGAGATATATAAACGAGTCAAATTCATGAAATCAAAGACTGAAATGGTGGTTACCAGGGGGTAGGGAAAGGGAGAAATAAATTATTAATCAAAAAACATAAAATTTCAGTTAAGTAAGATGAATAAGCTCTAGATATCTGCTGTACAATATTGTGTCTATATTCAACAATAATGTATTGTACACTTAAAATTTGTTAATCTTAATCTTACGTTAAGTGTCCTGACCACAATAAAATTTTTTAAAAAAGAAAACATGTCTCAGTTTTAAATATTTGAGGTTCTCTAATAACTTGTAGGATGCTTAGTATAACATTTAAATAAATATTTTTGACATGTAAGTCTGATCACTTCTCCCCACAAAGCATCATCCTACACCGAAAGCATTTCAGTCGTCTCCCACTGTTTTTAGAATTAAAGACAAAAATCGGGGGGGGGGGGGCAGAGCAAGATGGCAGAGAAGTAGGAGACCTGTATTTCGTCTGGTCTCAGGAATTCAGCTGGATAGGGATCAAACCATTCTGAACACCTACAAACTCAACAGGAGATCAAAGAAAAGAATAGCAACAACTCTCTGAACAGAAAAGCGACCACTTTCTGGAAGATAGGACATGCGGAGAAGTGAATCAGAGGCGATATTCGGGAGGCTAGACGGTGGGGGAGGGGGCCTCCATCGGCCAGTACCGGCAAGTGATAGAGCAGCGGAGCACAAAACCGGAACTTTTAGAAGTCGGCTCCACTGAGGGACGTTGCTCCAGTGGCTAAGCAGGGGATGGAACCCTCGTGGGACAGTGCGGTCTCAGGACCCTCAGGGTCACAGAAAGACCGGGGGTGCCTGAGTGTGGCAGAGCTCCTAGGTATCGGAGCAGGGAAGCCGGCTGCAGAGACAGAGCAGAGGCACGGGCTCTCAGCTCGGGGTTGCCATAAACCATGATCCGCGGCACAGTCGGGCCACTGCTCCTCCAGCAGGGACCCAACAAGCGGCAGATCTGGGGAGACTCCCCTTCCTCCCCCAGGAGGAGCAGTGCGGGAGTGCACTGCAGGGATCTGCTGGGTTTGGAGACTCCACACGGGGTCATGCGCCAGAGATAGAAACGCTTGGTCACGGGCCGGGTGAGCACGGAGTGCAGCCAGAGACCAGGGAGATGGAAGTGACTGACTGCTTTTCTCTGGAGGTGCACTGAAGAGTGGGGCCCCAAGTTCTTGGCTCCTCCGGGGCAGGGATTGGGAGGCCGCCATTTTGACTCTCCTCCTCCAAAGCCGAACGGAAAGCTTGCAGGGAACAAAAGCTCCCGAGAGCAAACCCGAGCAGATTGCTTAGTCCGGACCGGCAAGGGCAGAGCAATTCCGCCTCTGGCAAAGACATTTGGGAACCACAGCAACAGGCCCCTCCCCCAGAAGATCAGCAAGAACAGCCAGCCAAGACCAAGTTTACCGATCAATGACAACAGCAGAACTACAGCACTAGGGGAATGCTGCACATAGAATCCATGGCTTTTTTACCATGATTCTTTAGTCTTTCAAAGTTAATTTTTTTTTTAACGGTCTTTTTTTTTTTTTAATTTTTCTTTTTCCCTTTTTCAACCAACATCTTATCAATCCCTTTTTTAAAAAACATTTTTATTTTTCATTTTTAGAGTCATATTCTATCCCTTCCTAGTAGTTACCCTTATTTTTGGCATATATATATGAGTTGTTCTCTCTTTAAAATTTTGAGATACAGTTTCTTCTAAAAGATCAAAACATACCCTAAGTCTCTAGTGTATGGCTTTGTTCTGGTCTTCTGCCTGATCACATCCTCTCCCTTTTTTTCTTTTCTGTTCTTTTTTTTTTAAATCCTCTTCTTTCTTTTTTCAAACAACTTCTTATCAATTCCTTTTATAAAATTTTTTATAATTTTCATCTTTACAGTCAAATTCCATCCCTTCATCATATCAACCCTTATTTTTGTATATATATAAGTTTTTCTTTCTTTAAAATTTTGGGAGCCACTTTCTTCTAACGGACCAAAATACACCCAGAATCTAGTGTGTGGCACTGATCTATTCACCAGCCTGATCATATTTGATCATATTCTGGGTTTTTTTGTTTTGTTCTGTTTTTGTTTTTATCTTTTTTCTTTCTTTCCCTTTCTTTTCCCCCAGCTTCAGGTCGTTAGTGATTTGTTTAGAGTATATTTTCTGGGGACATTGTTACCCTGTTAGCATTTTGTTCTATCATTCACCTATTTGCCTCTGGACAAAATGACAAGATGGAAAAAATCACCTCAACAAAAAAAACAAGAGGTAGTACCAACTGCCAAGGACCTACTCAATACGGACATTAGTACGATGTCAGATCTAGAGTTCAGAATCATCACTTTAAAGATACTAGCTGGGCTTGAAAAAAGCATGGAAGTTATTAGAGAAACGCTTTCTGGAGAAATAAAAGAACTAAAATCTAACCAAGTCAAAATCAAAAAGGCTATTAATGAGGTGCAATCAAAAATGGGGGTGCTAACTGCCAGGATAAATGAGGCAGAAGAAAGACTTAGTGATATAGAAGACCAAATGATGGAAAATAAAGAAGCTGAGAAAAAGAGAGATAAACAACTACTGGATCACAAGGGCAGAATTCGAGAGATAAGTGATACCATAGATGAAACAACATTAGAATAATTGGGATCCCAGAAGAAGAAGAAAGAGAAAGAGGGGCAGAAGGTATATTGGAGCAAATCATAGCAGAGAACTTCCCTAATTTGGGGAAGGAAACAGGCATCAAAATCCAGGAGGCACAGAGAACCCCTCTCAAAATCAATAAAAATAGGTCAACACCCCAACATCTAATACTAAAACTTATGAGTCTCAGAGACAAAGAGAAAATCCTGAAAGCAGCTCGGGCGAAGAGATCTGTAACCTACAATGGTAGAAACATTAGATTGGCAACAGACCTATCCACAGAGACCTGGCAGGCCAGAAAGGACTGGCCTGATATATTCAGAGCACTAAATGAGAAAAATATGCAGCCAAGAATGCTATATCCAGCTAGGCTGTCACTGAAAATAGGAGAGATAAAAAGCTTCCAGGACAAACAAAAACTAAAGGAATTTGCAAACATGAAACCAGCCCTACAAGAAATATTGAAAGGGGTCCTCTAAGCAAAGAGAGAGCCTAAAAGCAACATAGACCAGAAAGGAACACAGACAATATACAGTAACAGTCACCTTACAGGCAATACAATGGCACTAAATTCATACCTTTCAATCGTTACCCTGAATGTAAATGGGCTTAGTGCCCCAACCAAAACACACAGGCTATCAGATTGGATTAAAAAACAAGACCCATCAATATGCTGTCTGCAAGAGACTCATTTTAGACCCAAAGACACCCCCAGATTGAAAGTGAGGGGGTGGAAAATGATTTACCATGCTAATGGACATCAAAACAAAGCTGGGGTGACAATCCTTCTATCAGACAAATTAGATTTTAAACTAAAGACTGTAATAAGAGATGAGGAAGGACACTATATCCTACTTAAAGGGTCTATCCAACAAGAAGATCTAACAATTGTAAATATCTATGCCCCTAACATGGGAGCAGCCAATTATATAAGGCAATTAATAACAAAAGCAAAGAAACACATTGTCAACAATACAATAATAGTGGGGGACTTTAACACCCCCCTCACTGAAATGGACAGATCATCTAAGCAAAAGATCAACAAGGAAATAAAGACTTTAAATGACACACTGGACCAAATGGACTTCACAGATATGTTCAGAACATTCCATCCCAAAGCAACAGAATACACATTCTTCTCTAGTGCCCATGGAACATTCTCCAGAATAGATCACATCCTAGGTCATAAATCAGGTCTCAACCAGTACCAAAAGATTGGGATCATTCCCTGCCTATTTTCAGACCACAATGCTTTGAAACTAGAACTCAATCACAAGAGGAAAGTCAGAAAGAACTCAAATACATGGAGGCTAAAGAGCATCCTACTGAAGAATGAATGGGTCAACCAGGAAATTAAAGAAGAATTAAAAAAATACATGGAAACCAATGAAAATGAAAACACAACTATTCAAAATCTTTGAGATGCAGCAAAGGCAGTCCTAAGAGGAAAGTATATAGCAATACAAGCCTTTCTCAAGAAACAAGAAAGGTCTCAAGTACACAACCTAACCCTACACCTAAAGGAGCTGGAGAAAGAACAGCAAATAAAGCCTAAACCCAGCAGGAGAAGAGAAATAATAAAGATCAGAGCAGAAATCAATGAAATAGAAACTAAAAGAACAGTAGAACACATCAACGAAACTAGGAGCTGGTTCTTTGAAAGAATTAACAAGATTGATAAACCCCTGGCCAGACTTATCAAAAAGAGAAGAGAAATGACCCAATTCAACAAAATCATGAATGAAAGAGGAGAGATCACAACCAACACCAAAGAAATACAAACAATTATAAGAACATATTATGAGCAACCCTATGCCAGCAAATTCGATAACCTGGAAGAGATGGATGCATTCCTAGAGATGTATCAACTACCAAAATTGAACCAGGATGAAATAGAAAACCTGAACAGACCTATAACCACTAAGGAAATTGAAGCAGTCATCAAAAACCTCCCAAAAAACAAAAGCCCAGGGCTAGATGGCTTCTCAGGGGAATTCTACCAAACATTTCAAGAAGAATTAATACCTATTCTTCTGAAACTGTTCCAAAAAATAGAAACGGAAGGAAAACTTCCAAACTCATTTTATGAGGCCAGCATTACCTTGATCCCAAAACCAGACAAAGACCCCATCAAAAAGGAGAATTACAGACCAATATCCCTGATGAACATGGATGCAAAAATTCTCACCAAAATACTAGCCAATAGGGTCCAACAGTACATTAAAAGGATTATTCACCATGACCAAGTGGGATTTATCCCTGGGCTGCAAGGTTGGTTCAACATCCACAAATCAATCAATGTGATACAATACATTAACAAAAGAAAGAACAAGAATCATATGATCCTCTCAATAGATGCAGAAAAAGCTTTTGACAAAGTACAGCATCCTTTCTTGATCAAAACTCTTCAGAGTATAGGGATAGAGGGTACATACCTCAATATCATAAAAGCCATCTATGAAAAACCTACAGCGAATATCATTCTCAATGGGGAAAAACTGAGAGCTTTCCCCCTAAGGTCAGGAACGCAGCAGGGATGTCCACTATCACCACTGCTATTCAACATAGTATTGGAAGTCCTAGCCACAGCAATCAGACAACAAAAAGAAATCAAAGGCATCCAAATTGGCAAAGAAGAAGTCAAACTCTCACTCTTTGCAGATGATATGATACTTTATGTGGAAAACCCAAAAGACTCCACCCCAAAACTGCTAGAACTCATACAGGAATTCAGTAAAGTGGCAGGATATAAAATCAATGCACAGAAGTCAGTGGCATTCCTATACACCAACAACAAGACAGAAGAAAGAGAAATTAAGGAGTCGATCCCATTTATAATTGCACCCAAAACCATAAGATACCTAGGAATAAATCTAACCAAAGAGACAAAGGATCTGTACTCAGAAAACTATAAAATACTCATGAAAGAAATTGAGGAACACACAAAGAAATGGAAAAACGTTCCATGCTCATGGATTGGAAGAACAAATATTGTGAAGATGTCAATGCTACCTAGAGCAATCTACACATTCAATGCAATCCCCATCAAAATACCATCCACTTTTTTCAAAGAAATGGAACAAATCATCCTAAAATTTGTATGGAACCAGAAAAGACCCCGCATAGCCAGAGGAATATTGAAAAAGAAAAGCAAAGCCAGCGGCATCACAATTCCGGACTTCAAGATCTATTACAAAGCTGTCATCATCAAGACAGCATGGTAGTGGCACAAAAACAGACACATAGATCAATGGAACAGAATAGAGAGCCCAGAAATGGACCCTCAACTCTATGGTCAACTCATCTTCGACAAAGCAGGAAAGAATGTCCAATGGAACAAAGACAGTCTCTTCAACAAATGGTGTTGGGAAAATTGGATAGCCACATGCAGAAGAATGAAACTGGACCATTTCCTTACACCAAACACAAAAATAGACTCCAAATGGTTGAAAGACCTCAATGTGAGACAGGAGTCCATCAAAATCTTAAAGGAGAACACAGGCAGCAACCTCTTTGACCTCAGCCAAAGCAACTTCTTCCTAGAAACATCGCCAAAGGCAAGGGAAGCAAGGGCAAAAATGAACTCTTGGGACTTCATCAAGATAAAAAGCTTTTGCAAAGCAAAGGAAACAGTCAACAAAACCAAAAAACAACCGACAGAATGGGAGAAGATATTTGCAAATGACATATCAGATAAAGGGCTAGTATCCAAAATCTATAAAGAACTCATCAAACTCAACACCCAAAGAACAAAGAATCCAATCAAGAAATGGGCAGAAGACATGAACAGACATTTTTCCAAAGAAGACATCCAAATGGCCAACAGACACATGAAAAAGTGCTCAATATCGCTCGGCATCAGGGAAATCCAAATCAAAACCTCAATGAGATACCACCTCACACCAGTCAGAATGGCTAAAATTAACAAGTCAGGAAACGACAGATGCTGGCGGGATGCGGAGAAAGGGGAACCCTCCTCCACTGTTGGTGGGAATGCAAGCTGGTGCAACCACTCTGGAAAACAGTATGGAGGTTCCTCAAAGAGTTGTAAATAGAGCTACCATATGATCCAGCAATTGCACTACTGGGTATTTACCCCAAAGATACAAAAGTAGGGATCCGAAGGGCTACGTGCACCCCGATGTTTATAGCAGCCATGTCCACAATAGTCAAACTGTGGAAAGAGCCAAGATGTCCATCGACAGATGAATGGATAAAGAAGAGGTGGTATATATATACAATGGAATATTATGCAGCCATCAAAAGGAATGAGATCTTGCCATTTGCAACCATGTGGATGGAACTGGAGGGTATTATGTTGAGTGAAATAAGTCAAACAGAGAAAGACATGTATCATATCATCTCACTGATATGAGGAATTCTTAATCGCAGGAAACAAACTGAGTGTTGTTGGAGTGGGGGGTGGGGTGGGAGGGATGGGGTGACTGGGTGATGGACACTGGGGAGGGTGTGTGCTCTGGTAAGCGCTGTGAATTGTGCAAGACTGTTGAATCTCAGATCTGTACCTCTGAAACAAATAATGCAATATATGTTAAGAAAAAAAGAAGAAGAAGAAGGTAGCGGGAGGGGAAGAATGAAGCGGGGGAAATCGGAGGAGTAGACGAACCATGAGAGACGAAAGACTCTGAAAAACAAACTGAGGGTTCTAGAGGGGAGGGGGGTGGGAGGATGGGTTAGCCTGGTGGTGGGTATTGAGGAGGGCACATTCTGCATGGAGCACTGGGTGTTGTGCACAAACAATGAATCATGGAACACTTCATCTAAAACTAATGATGTAATGTATGGGGATTAACATAAGAATAAAATTTAAAAAAAAAAAGAACATATTATGAGCAACTCTATGCTAGCAAATTAGATAATCTGGAAGAAATGGATGCATTCTAGAGAGGTATCAACTACCAAAACTGAACCAGGAAGAAACAGAAAACCTGAACAGACCTACAACCACTAAGGAAATTGAAGCAGTCATCAAAAATCTCCCAAAAAACAAAAGCCCAGGGCTAGATGGCTTCCCAGGGGAATTCTGCCAAACATTTAAAGAAGAAATAATACCTATTCGTCTGAAACTGTTCCAAAACATAGAAATCGAAGGAAAACTTCCAAACTCATTTTATGAGACCACCATTACCTTGATCCCAAAACCAAAGACCCCATCAAAAAGGAGAACTACAGACGAATATCCCTGATGAACATGGATGCAAAAATTCTCACCAAAATACTAGCCAATAGGGTCCAATAGTCCATTAAAAGGCTTATTCACCATGACCAAGTGGGATTTATCTATGGGCTGCAAGGTTGGCTCAACATCCGCAAATCAATCAACGTGATACAATACATTAACAAAAGAAAGAACAAGAATCATATGATCCTCTCAATAGATGCAGAAAAAGCTTTTGACAAAGTACAGCATCCTTTCTTGATCAAAACTCTTCAGAGTATAGGGATAGAGGGTACATACCTCAATATCATAAAAGCCATCTATGAAAAACCCACAGTGAATATCATTCTCAATGGGGAAAAACTGAGAGCTTTCCCCCTAAGGTCAGGAACGCAGCAGGGATGTCCACTATCACCACTGCTATTCAACATAGTATTAGAAGTCCTAGCCACAGCAATCAGACAACAAAAAGAAATCAAAGGCATCCAAATTGGCAAAGAAGAAGTCAAACTCTCACTCTTTGCAGATGATATGATACTTTATGTGGAAAACCCAAAAGACTCCACCCCAAAACTGCTAGAACTCATACAGGAATTCAGTAAAGTGGCAGGATATAAAATCAATGCACAGAAATCAGTGCCATTCTTATACACCCACAACAAGACAGAAGAAAAAGAAATTAAGGAGTTGATCCCATTTACAATGGCACCCAAAACCATAAGATACCTAGGCATAAATCTAACCAAAGAGGCAAAGGATCTGTACTCAGAAAACTATAAAATACTCATGAAAGAAATTGAGGAACACACAAAGAAATGGAAAAACGTTCCATGCTCATGGATTGGAAGAACAAATATTGTGAAGATGTCAATGCTACCTAGAGCAGTCTACACATTCAATGCAATCCCCATCAAAATACCATCCACTTTTTTCAAAGAAATGGAACAAATCATCCTAAAATTTGTATGGAACCAGAAAAGACCCTCAATAGCCAGAGGAATGTTGAAAAAGAAAAGCAAAGTTGGTGGCATCACAATTCCGGACTTCCAGCTCTATTACAAAGCTGTCATCATCAAGACAGTATGGTACTGGCACAAAAACAGACACATAGATCAATGGAACAGAATAGAGAGCCCAGAAATGGACTCTCAACTCTATTTTCAACTAATCTTTGACAAAGCAGGAAAGAATGTCCAATGGAAAAAGACAGTCTTGGGCGCCTGGGTGGCTCAGTTGGTTAAGCGACTGCCTTCAGCTCAGTTCATGATCCTGGAGTCCCTGGATCGAGTCCCGCATCGGGCTCCCTGCTCAGCGGGGAGTCTGCTTCTCCCTCTGACCCTCCCCCCTCTCATGTGCTCTCTCTCTCTCCTCTCATCCTCTCTCTCAAAAAAAAAAAAAAATCTTTAAAAAAAAAATAAGAAAAAAGACAGTCTCTTCAACAAATGGTGTGGGGAAAATTGGACAGCCACGTGCAGAAGAATGAAACTGGACCATTTCTTTACACCACACACAAAAATAGACTCCAAATGGTTGAAAGACCTAAATGTGAGACAGGAGTCCATCAACATCCTAAAGGAGAATATAGGCAGCAACCTCTTCGACCTCAGCTGCAGCAACTTCTTCCTAGAAACATTGCCAAAGGCAAGGGAAGCAAGGGCAAAAATGAACTCTTGGGACTTCATCAAGATAAAAAGCCTTTGCACAGCAAAAGAAACAGTCAACAAAACCAAAAGACAACTGACAGAATGGGAGAAGATATTTGCAAATGACATAGCAGATAAAGGGCTAGTATCCAAAATCTATAAAGGACTTATCAAACTCAACACCCAAAGAACAAATGATCCAGTCAAGAAATGGGCAGAAGACACGAACAGACATTTTTCCAAAGAAGACATCCAAATGGCCAACAGACACATGAAAAAGTGCTCAATATCGCTCGGCATCAGGGAAATCCAAATCAAAACCTCAATGAGATACCACCTCACACCAGTCAGAATGGCTAAAATTAACAAGTCAGGAAACGACAGATGCTGGCGGGATGCGGAGAAAGGGGAACCCTCCTCCACTGTTGGTGGGAATGCAAGCTGGTGCAACCACTCTGGAAAACAGTATGGAGGTTCCTCAAAAAGTTGAAAATAGAGCTACCATACGACCCAGCAATTGCACTACTGGGTATTTACCCCAAAGATACAAATGTAGGGATCTGAAGGGGTACGTGCACCCCAATGTTTATAGCAGCAATGTCCACAATAGCCAAACTGTGCAAAGAGCCAAGATGTCCATCGACAGATGAATGAATAAAGAAGAAGTGGTATATATATTGTGCATCCATCAAAAGGAATGAGATCTTGCCATTTGTAATGACATGGATGGAACTGGAGGGTGTTATGCTGAGCGAAATAAGTCAATCCGAGAAAGACATGTATCATATGACCTCACTGATATGAGGAATTCTTAATCTCAGGAAACAAACTGAGTGTTGCTGGAGTGGGTGGTGGGGTGGGAGCGATGGGGTGGCTGGGTGATAGACATTGGGGAGGGTATGTGCTATGGTGAGCACTGTGAATTGTGCAAGACTGTTGAATCACAGATCTGTACCTCTGAAACAAATAATGCAATATATGTTAAGAAAAAAAAAAAGAAGATAGCAGGAGGGGAAGAATGAAGGGGGGGAATCGGTGGGGGACATGAACCATGAGAGACGATGGACTCTGAAAAACAAACTGAGGGTTCTAGAGGGGAGGGGGGTGGGAGGATGGGTTAGCCTGGTGATGGGTATTAAAGAGGGCACGTTCTGCATGGAGCACTGGGTGTTATGCACAAACAATGAATCATGGAACACTACATCAAAAACTAATGATGTAATGTATGGTGATTTACATAAAAATAAAAAATTTTTTAAAAAAAATTAAAGACAAAAATCATCTATAACATGGCCTTTGAGCCTCTGAATGATCTGGCCCCTGCTGCCCATCCTTGTGTTGCCCCCCACCACCACTGCTGCCCATCCTCACTCTATTCCCACTGCACTAGCCCCCTCTCTCTGTCCCTCCTGTCACAAAGTTCTAGCACTTGGCCTTTGGCCCTAGGGAACTGCTCATCCCACTTGAACCACCTTCACTTCTTCCTTCAGCCCTCTTCCCATCTCACAACTATGTCAAACCCATCTATTTTATGTTCCAATATATTCCCTTTTTTTTTAGCATTTATTACTGATACCATTTTAAATATGTTTATGTGATTATGTGATCATTGCCTGTCTTCCCCCACCCTGGATGCTATACTGCATGAAGGTGGGAGCCTTATGTCTGGCTTTACTCACCATGGTTCACCACTGAGTAATTGTGCCTGAAATAGAGTAGGTACACTATGAAACAAATACTATTTTGTCTTAACAAAATGAGTAGATTTGAATTTATGCTCACCACTTGTGACATAATTTTGCGGTCTTCCTTTTTAGTAGCTTCCATATTGGGCAAGTTTCCATACAGGCAGCAGCGTTTTACCCCAAATAAAGATCTCAACACAGGAATCCAAGGGAAGGCTTGGAATGCTACCTATATCAATGACCTCTATTTTCCCTGAGAGGATTTAAAATTACCAACAGGTTGGGAGAGCCAAGGTGTGCCAGAGAAAGACCTGTTAACTGCATTAGGAATTCATCCTTCCACAGTTAGTTTGCCTTGTGAGTTAATCCCCTCTCAGATAATATAAGGATTTCAGACTATCTTACAATATTGATTTTTTTTTTTTTTGGCCTCTCTGAAAAGAGCCAAATTTTTTATGGCTTGGAAATGTTTTTGTCTGTTTGTTTTTTAGCTTAGCATAACTTAACTTCAAACTATAACATTTAAGTTGGAGAAGCTAAATGCACAAAAAGAGTGTACCTGACATACCTACCCCAGGAGTATCTCTTCATGGAATCACGGCGTCCTAAGAGTGGAATGGACCTAAGAGAGAGCATAACCCATCCTCTTTCATGCTCACAACTCCGAGTCATTCCGTGCCTCTCACTGGTGTGTTCCCTGGAGCCAGGGCAATCCGTTACACATAGTTTAAGGGAATTTGGAGCAGAATTTCATGACATTTCTGTGATGAAAGAGCAAAGAAAGTTGTGTCTCTCCACAAAGGTCTAGAGAAATAGGAAGGGGTGGTACAAAAAAAGCGAGGATATGTGGGAACAGGACTTGGAGAATGAATAACAGGAAAAGGAAGAACTAGAGAAAATAGAGAAAATGAAAAAACAATAAAAACCAAATTCTGGAAGCATGCACAAATTGAGATAGCCCAGGGTATGAGTCAGAAAAGCCTTGCTAAAAAAAAAAGAAAAAAAGCCAACCAAAGGAAAATTAGAATGGGTTTGCTGTTTCTGTTGTTATTATTCTCTTACAAACAGAAGCTTACAGTTACTAAACAAGGCAAAAATTAGAGTTGTTATAATGTACTGTATGTCTGTGGCTAAATTTTTTGAGGCAAAATACAGTAATCCGAGGGTATATGCAAATCAGATAAAAAGATTCAAGATGCAAAATAAAGCATACCTTATATTTATTTTTAAAGAAACTACATTGAGCAGCTAAGAATATTCCCTCCAAAATGCTTAATTTTTCCTTCTCTTCACCAGCTTCCTCACAGTGTGTTCACCCACACACCCTGATGTTAGTGGCACATAAATCAAAACTTTCATAAAAATCAGAACTAAAAAATATATGAGCACAGAAGTTTCCTGATATGGCAAGACTCCAATCCACATATAGTCCTGAGTCAGCTCCACTAACATTAAGGATCCAGTTTGTTCTTAGTACAGTAATGGGGAGGGTGCTACCAGCCTTAATTTATATGTACTCATGTACTCTCTGTAAGGAGCAAGATGTCTCTAACAGATTACTTTGGAATTGTCATATGAGATACTGCTGCAAGGTGTATAAAGTCTTCCTGACTAACCAATTTTCAACCAGGCAGTGCCTGAAGTATCAGAATATTTGGAAAATTGTCTCGGTGTATCTGTGACCAACAGCAGTGTAAGGAAAGGATGTATCATTGCATGGGTGTGACATCTATAGTAGGGAAACCATCTCTTAGGACAAGAAACTTGTATGCAATACAGGACACTCTACACCTGAGGAAGATCTAATGCTCATCAACAATAAAGCAAATAGAGGTTATCTCCAAAAAACAAACAAAAACTCTTTGAAAGGGACAAGCTGCAGATCATATAGAATCATCTTAGCAAAAAAAAAAAAAAAAAAAAGCCAAAAAGGAGGCACAGTAACTCCCTTTCTGCCAAAGACTAACTCCCTGGGAGGGGCTCCCAGAGCGGTCTTCAAGTCTGTTGACTTGTTTTTTCAAGCCCTTAATGTAACTTGCAGCTACATTGGTTTGTTTTGTTGTTGTGACATGGTCTCCATAGATGTGCATTGAAATTGTGCCCAGCTGCACTGAAGCCAAGAACCATGCAATCTGGAGGTTGTGCAAGCAAGATTACAAGGCTCCAAGGTATCCAGTGCCTGGGCTGCTCATCTCTTCTGCTTACCTCGAAGCTTGGCTTGTCCAAATGGGGCAACAAATGATGCATTGGGACCAGATCCAAATGCTTTAAGATAGTGACTACATTTGCAGAGAAGAAATAGAGATTTATCTTGACATAGGGCTTTATTTGCATGTCTAAGGGAATGGTCAGTGACCAGCAGGACCAGTTAAAGTGTCTGATTATTTTTATTTATTTTTTATTTATTTTTTGTGTGTGTGTGCCTGATTATTTTTAGTTGCCCCCTTTCCTTTCTCTACGTAGCCCAGTTTGGTCATTTTTATTCCTCTCAGGAGTCTATTACCCTCATGTTTTCTTCATCTCCCATCCCTCTCAAGAAATAACTCGATCAGCTCATTCACATGAGACTTAGCAAATAAAATACAGGACATCCAGTTGAATTTTAATTTTAGATAACCCACAAGTAATTTTTAGTATAACTATATCCTGTGCAACATTTGGAACCTACTTAAAGTAAAATTGTACTTACACTAAAATTAGCCATTTTTTATTTGAAATTCAAACTTAACTGGTTGTCCTGTATTTTATGTAGCAACTCTACACTAAAGAGTAAATGACTCATGATGTCTTTACTTCTCCCAAGGATACTGACTTAATTTTAACTTAATTTTAACTCCCAAAGCTTAAACCAATTAATAATTAGGATTTTTTAGCAACAAACTACAAGAAAGATATATGATATATGGTAAGCAATCACTTATTATGCCCAGCCTTGAGGAGTTACCTTTTTTGAAATTGGAAAAGATCATAATCCAGAGACAGAAAGCATAGTTTGATTCTTATCCGCTTGGACTTAAGGCTACTGATCAACATTTAGTTCAAATCAGACAATATGATTGTTTATGTTAATTGATGGTCTATTCTTCTAGACGTCAAAGATACAAGCCCCTCCCCCAAAATATCTAGTCCCATAGCATCTTGCATGGCTAGAGATACAGGTGGTGTTAGTTGAGTATCCTAAGGCCTCAGCTCACACTCCATCAGTGAAGACTTTTTTACATGTCATGTCTATTGACAAAGCCAACTATGAAATACATACTCTTCAAGTCCTCAGAAAACCTATAGTTAGGGTCAGGGAAAGAAGACTTGTGAAAAGAATCATAATCAAAGAGGGGTGCCTGGGTGGCTCAGTCATTGGGCGTCTGCCTTCGGCTCGAGTCATGATCCCAGGGTCCTGGGATGGAGCCCCACACTGGGCTCCCTGCTCAGGAGGAAGCCTGCTTCTCCCTCTCCCACTCTCCCTGCTTGTATTCCCTCTCTTGCTGTGTCTCTCTCTGTCAAATAAATAAACAAAATCTTAAAAAAAAAATGGTAATCAAAGAAAAAAAAAGAGGAGAATGGAATTAAAGAAAGAAGAAAATTAATTCGATCTAAAAAAAAGGTAAAAAAGGAGTGAAGAGGACATCTCAGCCAACCCAATTACCTAGAATAGGTGGTTGCCTAGTGGTGTGAGTAAAGGATCTCCAAGAAGAACCCTAGAGATGAACTCATTTAACATCCACTCCAACTTCCTTCTGGAATGTTTTCCTGTGTATTACAGGAGGCTGGTAAACCAAAAACTGCTTTCTGCTTTTTTCCATGGCTTCCTTGTAACTAGAGTTCTGGGTGCAGTGTAGGCTCCATCATCAGATTCACTTTCAGAATGGGAATGGAGAGTGAGTGAAACGAGAGAGGCTGGACATGAGGCATCCTCTGCTCCTGAAGATGGAGTGTTAACTCCCCAGTTTAGCAGAAGTGGCTTCCCAACCACAGCTTCTCCATTTGACAGGCAGTGTCCAGATCAAGGCAAGCACAGCAGTTCCTTTGATGGCTCAGTTGTGGTGTGGCTTTGGGATTCATTTCTGGAAGCTCACCAGCCTAGAGTCTGTTTCTTCAGCCCACAGACCAGTTCTGTAGAACACTGAATACCCCGTCATTAATACATGTCAGCTTAAGCTAGCTAGAGTGGGGTCTGTTCTCTGCAACTGAACACTAACTGATACAAGCTGCTGCTCCCAAAATATCTTTTTCACTAGCCTAATGGTTCTCAACTGGGGATAATTCTGTCCCCTGCCTAGAGGATACTTGGCAATGTTCGGAGATATTTTGGTTATAACAACTAGAAGGCGAGGATACTATTGGCATCTAGTCGGTAGAAGTCAGAGATGCTGCTAAACATCCAGCAATGCACAGGGCAGCCCCCCACAACAAAGACTTATCTAATCCAAAATGTCCGTAGTGCTGAGATTGAGAAACACTTCCCTAGCCCAGAATACCATTTGAAAATTGATCATTAAAAAGACAATATTTGGGGCACCTGGGTGGTTCAGTTGGTTAAGCATCCAACTCTTGATTTTGGTTCAGGCCATGATCTCGGGGTCCTGGGTTAGAGCCCCACATTGGGCTCTCTGTTCAGCGCAGTCTGCTCGGGATTCTCCCTCTCCCTCTGCCCCTCCCCCTTCTTGTGCTCTATCTCTCTAAAATAAATAAGTAAAATCTTTTTTTTAAAAGGCAATATTTTCAATATTTTAGTTGAAAAAGTACCTTTTTCACAGTGCAAATAGCTCAAAAAATTACAGGTAAATATTTGCTGTCATACAATACTGTATTAAAAATGATGTTCTCCCCCGCCCCTCGGGGCGGGGCCTGGCGGATGCCTCCTTAGCCGGAGCTTGGAACAGACTCACGGCCGGCAAAGTGAGTTCAATGGCTGAGGTGAGGTACCCTCCCCGGGAGCCTCATAACCCAATTCAAAAATGATGTTCTCTTTATTCTGTGATTGTCAGATTTTAATATTTCTGAAAGCATGCCATGACCTAAAATTAAGGTGTGCTTTTAATGTGGTGATATTTATTTCTTGTTCTTTTTTTTTTTAATAAAAAAACTGTTATTAAATCTATGGTATATGTTACAACTTAACATGTCATGTTTATTGACAAAGCCAAGTATGAAATATATATTCTTCAGGTCCTCAGAAAACCTAAGTTAGGGTCAGGGAAAAAGAAGACTTGTGAAAAGAATGGTAATCAAAGAGAAAATAAGGAGGAGAATGGAGTAAAAGAAAGAAGAAAAATCAACTCCATCTAAAAAATGTAAATAAGGAGTGAAGAGGACACCTGGGCCACCCCAATTACCTAGGATAGGTGGTTGCTCAGTGGAGTTCTTGCCTAGTTCTGAAATCAAAGAACTAGGATAATGTAAGCAACGTACTTTCCTGAGGGCAAGTTTGCCAAATTGTACATAGAGAATTGCTAATAGTGGGCAAGGGGCACCGTAGCCTCAACCCCAGCTGCACAATAGAATCACTACAGTGCTTTTCACTGGTTTGGGTGTGAGGCCCAGCCATCATTGTTTTTTCAATCCTGTTTGCAACCAGAGTCAAGAACCACTAATTTAGGGGCAACTCAATGGCTCAGTCTGTTAAGTGTCTGACTCTTGATTTTGGCTCAGGTCATGATCTCAAGGCCATGAGATCAACCCCTGCGTTGGCCTCCACCCTCAGTGGGGAGTCTGCTTGAAATTCTCTCCCTCTCCACTCTGCCCCTCCCCCTTCTCATGAGCTCTCTCTCCCTAAAATAAATAAATAAAATATTTTTTTTAAAAAGAACCACTAATTAAGAGCATCTTGGAAAACGAAGATGGAAAAAATGGAGGAAAAGGAGTACCACTGTGAGAAAAGATGAGCAAAAGTGATGGCACATAACCAGACACACTGTAGAACCTTACTCTTCTACCCAGGACCAGACCTGGTTACCATCGCTAGGCAATTTGCTAACACCCTAGGCTTATAGCTCTTTAGTAACTTTCACAAGGTCTCTGGAGCCCCCCAAAAAAATCACAACTAGGGAATTTAATAATGGATCCTGACAAGAAAAGGAAGATGATTTTGTCTACTCCAAATTTAGCACATATGCAGAAGCAAGATTGTATCTTATAAATACAATTTCTTTAACTTGTAAACATCTTATTCCCCACAAAGTCTAGGTCCTGCCTTGAATGAAGAGGTGCTCAGTAAAGATTGGCTAAAGTGAGTTAAATCCACTCCCTAAAAGTGCTACTGACTTAAAATGTATGGAGAAGAGATATAAGCCCCTTTTAAAAAGGAGAGCAAAAATTCAAGAGCTAACAGTAAAGGAAGACAAAAGAACTAGCCCATTCCAATTAGTTCCTTTCTCCACTAGTGGGAAGAGATCTACACTAGTCCAAATAAATGTCACCTCAGAAATTTTCTACCACTGCCAGCCCAACATCCCTACTATTTCTTTGCTCTTTTTAAAGTCAAAATTGACACAATAAATTCTACTGTATCCCCGGTTGCCTTAAGACTCAGAGTATAGACTTCTAAAGCCAGACATTGGATAAGATCCTGAAGGCACGCCATTATACCCAAAGAGTGTGTTTAGGTGACATGCCATGATATTGCAGGGGGGTTAGTTTCAAGCAGTAGAGCCTGAAAACTTCATCTATCTCTTTAGAAACAATCACTCTCATCATTCCAGCAAAGTCAGTTTTTCTTTGCTTTACATTTATTTATTCAGAGACTTCTAAATATATGCTGGCCTGCTGAAACAGCTTCTGGGCCCAAGTACAATAAAAACATTAATTAAAATACATGGTTAGAAACACCCAGCAGTGAGCCTGGAACAGCATCAAATGAGCTCTGCCATTTAAGTGTCAGTCATAGAAGATAAAGCCACCTCTAGGTGACCTGTACCACCCCCACCTGTTTCCCCACCCCCAGCTTCTCTGTAGATTCCTGACCAACTGATGCTGAGGTGGGTCCTCTCTGCCGAGAGATGGTCACAACCAATTATTGCATTTCTCTACTAACCCCTGATTTGGCACCGTCTCTACCTGCTTCTCCTTTCATTCTGCAATGAGCTAATGAGAAATTCACAGAATTCCCAAATTTGGCAGAGATCTGGGCATGGGAACCTTATATAACTGTTGGGCTTGGCAGGGCAGGATCTGAAGGGCTGGGTGACCTCTGCTGAAATGTGCCCTGCACTTTGTGGGCAGTGTAACTCTCTCCCTGAGACCGTCGGTCCACCCTCGGTTCTGACTGTGAGCACTTCTGAATGCAGAAGTGGCAGCCGAATTAACACAGAATACACAATGGAAGAGTCAAAGGGACTACCATAGGGGATAACATGGATTTCAGACAGTCTATACCATCAAATTTGGGGAGAGCCTATCTACAAAATGGGTTCTAAACCTTCACTCCTGTGTGACATAGAAGAGTCCCTAAATTCCAAATTTGTTTATACAGCTAATAAGTCAATCAGAGAAAGACAATTATCATATGGTTTCACTCAGATATGGAATATAAGAAACAGTGCAGAAGATCATAGGGGAAGGGAAGGAAAACTGAATGGGAAGTCATCAGAGAGGGAGACAAACCATGAGAAACTCTTAACTCTAGGAAATGAACTGAGGGTTGCTGGGGGGTAGGTGAGTAGGGGGGATAGTGTAATTAGGTGATGGGCATTAAGGAGGGTATGTGATGTGATGAGCACCAGGTGTTATATGCAACTGATGAATTACTGAACTCTACATCTGAAATAATGATGTACTATATGTTGGCTAATTGAATATAAATTTAAAAAAGATCTTGCTATATGCAGACATGATCTGTCAAGGGTGCATATCCAGTGAGGGATGCCATCAATGGATAATAAAACTTTATTAAAAAGTTCTACCCTTTTCTTAAAGGTTTGCAAGTTAAATAAAAGCAAAAGATCTTAGCTTCCTTCTTTTATGTATGATTTTCCCACAAATCTCCCATCTTAGAAAAACAAGAAAAGAAATTTGAAAGAAAATAATAGCAGATCAATGCTAGGTAGGAATAGTATTTCAAAAGTGGTGAGAACATATTTGTTGTTCCACTGCATTCTCTATTATTCATTTCTCTCTCTTTTTTTTTCTTTAATGACAAATGTGCCCATATCTTATTACAAAGAGGTTTCCACCAAAGAAGATAAAAATGTCTTTTATCATGCATCTGGACCAAATTATATCTCTGGAACCCCTTTTCAGTTAGCCATGGTGTTTTTCACAATTTTGCAATTTCATCATGTACTGCCTGCTACTACATTCTGAAGTGCCAGGCTGGTACCTAAGAGGAAAAATAACATTTTCCTTCACTTTTAACCCACATTCTGACTTCTCATGCTGAATTCAATCCCTAACTAATTAGTTCAAGAGCAAGCAACTTTAACCAAGATTTGGTATTACTTTCCTGTTTCTGAGAGCTGGGCTTTCCCCGAATGTAGCTCTCTTGTTACCCTTTGCATTTTAAATAAGCCATTTTGGAGCATGGTTCTTGTTTTTTCTTTAATATATGCACCCCTTGGGGCTGCACTGAAGCTTGTGATGGCTCTCTGCCGGCAGTCAGGGCAACAGAATGTCTACAAGATCCGGCTTTGTCCTACAGTTGGCATCCATTGTGCAGCCCCAGCTGAATAGGGAGATTGCAAGTCAATTTTCTCACAAATTCAGGTTCCCTGTTATCCCAACATAGAGTTCTGAATTTCACTTAGGTTCCTCCATTTTGTTTGTTTTAAATATGCAGTAACATTTCCCTATCGTTAGTTCCTGGAGTAAAGTATTTCACAGAAGTCAATTTTTCAGATAACTGAAGACTTTGTTAATGTGAAGGTTTGGTACAAACTCTTTCTAAGATATTAAGTAGTTCTCTTGGGTCTCATACAAGTTATGCTAAATGTATTTGACTTTTTCTCGGTGATTTAGGGTCATCTTTAAGCTATCAGTTATAAAACAATAATAGATACATAGAATTATTTGCCCCTACATTAAATAGGCCACTATGCTTTCTTGGTTACTTTGGCAAATTTTTATATTTTTATTTCTATGTCCTTCCATATATCAAACTTTCAGTGTTTACTTTGCACTGATGTTCATATGTCAGCCCCTAGAAGCAAACTTTGGGTTTATTGCTTCCAGCTTGCGGATGACTGGAAACCCAAACAAGTTTGTTGACACAACATCTCTGTTAAAAGTAAATTAGTTCTTGGGATGCCTGGGTGGCTCAGTCAGATAAGTGTCTGCCTTTGGCTCAGGTCATGATCCCAGGGTCCTGGGATCGAGTCCCACATCAGCCTCCTTGCTCAGCGGGGAGCCTGCTTCTCCCTCTGCCTGCCACTCTCTCTCTCTCTCTGGCAAACAAATAAAATCTTAAAAAAAAAAAAAGTAAATTAGTTCTGGATGGTATTCTGAATCTCAGCCCTCTCATATAAATGCATAAGTATCAGTATATGAATATGCAGCATCTATCCTGGTAGCTCAAAGTCCTTTGAGCTCTTCATCAGCTCTTCATCTGTATCTCACAGCAGAGAGATTATTTGTCCTTGGATATTGCACAGCCAAGTTCAGCAGTCAGCAATCAATTTGTTCACTCTCAGGGTTTTCTTCCCCTCCTAATCTTGTCTTCTCTTTGTCCCTCTGATTCCTGCTTTGAGCCGTGTCAGTAATTATTAAATTATCCAGTATAAGGAAAGAAACCATAAAGCGCAAAACATTTTAAGCCATACAAATTGAACTCTGATTTTTTTTGTGGAGGGGCGCAGAAGTTAAGGGGTTGGTGGGAGAGAAATGAAAGTACATCAAAAGGAAAGATCTTACTTTTTAAATTTGCCTCTCAGCAAAATGGGAGCAGGAAGTTTGGCTATACTCACGAAGGCACCTGCCACGCATATTTGGCCGTCTCCCCCATTTATAAAATCCCAACCTTTTTGGCTAAATTCCCAACAGCTATTTGAAATGCCTGTCCAAGATGACCTACACAAAGTTGAAAGAGCCCACACCAAAAAATAAAAATAAAAAAAAAAGAATAAAAGCTATTATTCAACACCATGCTATGTGATGTTGACACTGGTTGGGGATAGGGTGACCAACTCATCCTAGTGTGCCAAGAACCATCCTGGTTTTGAAACCCTAAGTCCCACTTCTAGAGAATCTTCTCAGTCCTAGGCAAATTGGGACAGTTGTCACCCTAGTGGGGGATGATCCCTCAAAATTCTCTCATGTTTTCTCCAGGGGGTCAGTTTTACCTTTAGAGCAAATTTTTTTATTTTTATGTCTAGCATTTCCAACAATTCAAAAACTTCTTTTTTTTTTCCTTCTGCCCTAGATAATTCTTTCTTTTTTTAATTTTATTTTTTAAGATATTTATTTATTTATTTAAAAGAGGGTGAGCAAGGGGAGGGGCAGAGGGAGAGGAAGAGAATCCCAAGCAGACTACGCTGAACAAGGAACAGGGGGCTCGATCCCACAACTCTGAGATCACAACCCGAGTCAAAACCAAGAGTTGGACACTTAACCGACTGAGCCCACCCAGGTGCGCCATAGATAATTCTTTCTTAGTAACATCTCTACCATCAATCTCTTTTCTTATTGCCACCAATTTGGACTTTATCCCCTGATCCTGGGCTACTACAAAACTTCCATGAAGTCTCCCCAGCTTTATTCCACAGCATGCATGACCCTCTCAGATTAATCTTTTCAAAGCTCTGTTTTGCACAAGGTTCACTTGAAGTCCTACCTCCTCCCTGGCAGGAAGGTAAGTGTGACCAAGGTGGGAGAAAGGAACATCAGGAAGTGTCAGCTGCTCAGCACTAATAGGGATGCTGTGGGCCCAATTTAGACTGTCATCTCCCAGAACCTGCTAAGGAACAAAATTAAGCCAGGCTGCAGAGGGAAGAGACAGGCAAAGCACAGAGGTCAGTAATCCAGAAAAGATGGTCTTTATCAATTAATCACCAAGCCAATGAAGCCTAGCTGCAGACACAAAACCCCAGTGTCCACGTGGATATCCAAGAGCTAGGGTGTGCTCCTAGTACACCAGAAGCAAGAGGGTCATGCAGAGCACATCCCTAGGAGAACAGAATTTGCCCCACAGCTCAAGGCAGGACAGGCTACATGAGAAAATTAAAGGGGATTTCAGTAGCAGAAACTGCCTGTCCTGTCCTTTCTGCAGTTATCAGGTTCTAATTTGGAAAGTGACTAATATTTTAATATATGCATCCCTAAAATGCAAAGATTACATCTTATCATTATCTGTATCCCCCACACCTAGCACAATATGTAATCAATAAATATTTGATCTAAATAATAATAAAATGCACTCCTGTGTTCTAAAGGCCATATGCATAGGAAACATGAGAAGGTTACGGAGACTCCACTTCTTTTCAGGACGTCTGGAAGTCATCTGCCTGGTTGGGGTTTAAGATGCACTAATCAGCAAGTACAGAGTGGACACAAATCCTCCGTTTTCTCTTTTTAAAGCTTCAGAGCAAAGCATCAACTCTCCTACTTCTTTTTTTATCTTAGTTTAAATCCTAAGCCCAAGAAAAAAATAACATAATAAAACCTTTCACCAAGACTACAAACCAACCTCTAACCCCAAATATCCTCATGTTTTCATGCTATAGTGTTTATTAGTACTTGAAGTTCAACCAGAGGGAATGAAAAGTTGATCTAGTTCAGTTTCTCAACTTAAGAGTTTTCGGCATACATGCTGGATAACTTCTTGAGCAAATGTTGTGGTATGTTCATGCTGAGAATCCCTTTAAAATAGTCAAGTCTTAAAAAGACTTTGCTGAGAATATATTTTTCATCCAAAAGCATTTTGGAAAAAAAGATCCAAGTTAAGTACAGGCCTATTGTGTTAGCTTTATAAATGTAATCACCTTTCTTTATTCACTGATTTATGAAGTCCCTTGAATAAACAGGGAAAAAAAGTGATAGTTAAGATTTACAAATAATGTACTACTGGAAATGCCTCAAATGAAAGCATTGTTTTAAACGCCAAAGTAAATACCTGCAACTATAAAAGGGGGCTACTGTATTTTGTGTTCTATCAAAAAAAAAAAATTAGGTGTAATTTTGGACAGTTGCTGGAGACAATAAAAAAGGAAGTCTTCAAAATGAATCTCTGATAAGAATCTGCATGACATATGTAATGTTGGAAATATTATTTACCTAAAGAAAGTAACTGCCCTAAACTTCCTAAATCATCTAAGCTGTGGTTTCTCAATCTGCACTATTGACATTTTAGACAATTCCAAATTTTCCAATTGGAAAAGCAAAGGTCAGAGAGTTGAAAAACCTGAGTTAAATCACAGTGGCACTGGTCTTAAATATGTGACTTTGGTTCTGTTTACTGTGCTGTACTCTATAGAATGAGTACAAAAATCCTACCTCAAAGGACAATTAACATAATCATGTAAGATAAAGCACATTTAGTAAGAAAAACAAATCAGGTCTCTTGAACTCCCTCTCCAAGAAAAATGGAATTCTAACTACAAATGTAATATCTACCCAAATTAACCTTTCTCTTTGAAATGAGAAAGAAAAAAAAATCTCAAATAGGTGCAGACCTAAAACAAAGTGTCAACAAAGTCCCACACCAACAATAATAATGCAAAAAAAAAAAAAAATCAATGAAGGGGTTGATATCCAAAATATATAAAGAACTTATATAACCCAATACACCAAAATACAAATAATCCAATTAAAATGGTCAGAAGACATGAACAGACATTTCTCCAAATAAAACATAGACAGCCAACAGACACCTGAAAAGATGCTCAGCATCACTCATCATCAGGGAAATGCAAATCGAAACACAAGGAGATCTTACCTCATACCTGTCAGAATGGCTGAAATCAAAAAACCAAAACAGGTGTTGGCAAAGATGTAAAAGAAAAGGAACCCTCATGTATTGTTGGTGGGAATGCAAACTGGTGCAGCCACTGTGGAAGACAGTATGGGAGTTCCTCAAAAAATTAAAAATAGGATTACCATATAATCCAGTTATTCTACTATTGGGTATTTACCCAAAGAATATGAAAACACTAATTTGAAAAAATACATGCATCCCCATGTTTACTGCAGCATTATTTACAATAGCCAGATTATGGAAGCAACCCAAGTGTCCATCAATAGATGAATGGATAAAAAGGAGGATACACACACACACACACACACACACACACACACTGGAATATTACTCAGCCATAAAAAATGAAATCTTGCTATTTGCAACATGGATAGATCTAGAGGGTATAACACTAAGTGAAACAAGTCTGTCAGAGAAAGACCAATACCATATGATCTCACTTATATTGGAATTTAAGAAACAAAAAATATGAACAAAGAAAAAAAAAAGGGACAAACTAAAAGAGATTCTTACCTATAAAGAACTATGGAGAACTATGGAGATGGTTACCAGAGGGGAGATGGGTGGGGGGATGGGTGAAATAGGTGAAGAGGATTAAGAGTACACTTATCTTTTTTTTTAAAGATTTTATTTATTTATTTGACAGAGAGAGAGACACAAGCGGGAGAGGGAACATAGCAGGGGGAGTGGGACAGGGAGAAGCAGGTTTCCCACCGAGCAGGGAGCCCAATGCGGGTCTCAATCCCAGGACCCTGGGATCATGACCTGAGCTGAACGCAGACACTTAACAACTGAGCCAACCAGGCACCCCAAGAGTACACTTGTTTTGGTGAGCACTGAGTAATGTATAGAATTGTTGAATTGCTATATTAAAAAAAAAGGATAAACCTCCTCCCCTCAAAATTAATGAATACAAAAAAGATGACAGAAATTTGAGAATAAGTGGATACAATATTAATAGAATACAATCAATACAAAGTCAATTAGTGAATTTGGTAATCTTTTATGTTAACTCTAAGGTATAAAGAAAAAATAATGTCTAAATAAAACAATGTCTTATCTCTTCTATAAAGTATTTAAAAGTTTATTTAGCTATAGAACTTATTAATAATGTTTTTAAAACACTTCTGTATATCTTTGTTAATGCTGTTTTTATTTTTCTTTATTTTAAAGATTTATTGATTTATTTGAGAGAGAGAGCATGTGAGGGGGTTAGGGGAGGGGCATAGGGAGAGGGAGAGAATCTCAAGCAGACTACCCCCTGAGTGTGGAGCCTGATGCAGGGCTCAATCTCATGACCCTGAGATCATGACCTGAGCTGAAACCCAGAGTCAGACACTCAACCAACTAAGCCACCCAGGCACCCCAATGCTGTTTTTAAAAAGAAGATTGATTAAGCTAAATTACATTTAGTTAAAATTATCTTCCAACTTTCTCTTTATTTTTCTTTAAGATTTTATTTATTTATTTGAGAGAGAGAGAAAGCATGAGTTGTGGGGGGCAGAGGGAGAGAGAGAAACAGACTCCCCACTGAGCAGGGAGCCCAACATGGGGCTCCATCCCAGGACCCCTGAATCATGACCTGAGCCGAAAGCAGAGGCTAAACCAACTGAGCCACCCAGGCACCCCTCAACTTTGTCTTTAAAAGCTTCCAAACTGAAAGTTACCTTGGGGTCATGGAAATATTCTATTTCTTAATTAGGGTGTTAGTTATACAGGCATATACATTTGTCATAACTCATCAATTGTTCATTTAAGATCTTGCATTTCACTATATGTGAAAATATTATATGGATGTATATTTACACATTTACATGTGTATATAGACATTTCTGTATATATTTGTATATTTGCATGTATGTGTTTGTGTATAAAACTTTAAAATATTTTTTAAATATAGCTGTAAATTTATGTGATCAGGCCTTTTTCCTCTCCTTCAAACTGGTCTATCTTTTTAAACCAATTTTAATTGTCAAAGTAATAAATAACATTGGAAAGAAAGAGGGAGAGAGAGAGAAAGGGAAAGAAGAGGGAGGGAAGGATGGGGGAAGGGAGGGAGGGAGAGAGAAAGAAATAAAAGAAGAAAAAAAGGAAGAAAGAAAGAAGGAAGAAAGAAAGAAAGAAAGAAAGAAAGAAAGAAAGAAAGAAAGAAAGAAAGAAAGAAAGAAAGAAAATAAAGGAAGGATCTTGTCCCACAGAGAACATATAAATAAAAACCAAGAATAATTGCCAAGAATTGCCAGATATTTGAAGAAAAGTTCTAATTTAAAAAAAAAAGACAAATTCTGAAAAAAATAATTTTCAACATCAAACTACATGAGGTTAAAATAAAACCAATTCCAGGCATACAAAGTCTCATGCAAACTCCTAAGCACCCTTTCTATAGAAGCTCCTGAGAAATGTGTTCCTCTAAAATGCTGAAATAAACCAAGAAAAAGGAAGATTCAACATAGTAGAGAGAGAATTTTTTGAGAAGGAATTCTCGAGATGGTGTCAAAACGAATCCTAGTAACCAGGTGTATAACAGGTTTAAAAAGCAACCAGTCCTGACTGAAAAAGGAACTTGAAAGGTGGTTGGATGGATTTTTCTAGGAAGGAAATAAAATGGAACTTGCAGGTTATCTTACAGATTTTATCATGTGGAAAGCTGTATTGAGAGCCACCTCACAAGAAAAGAATCACAACCATAGATTCAAAAAATATAAAAACTAAGTAAATGAAAATATAAAGTAAACATTAACTGCAAGAAAACTTAGAAATTGTGTAAGAAAAGCAATTATAGTATAAACTACATATATATACACTATATATACATATATACTATATCTTAGTATGTTTAAACTTATATAGCATATATACACAATATATAGTATATAGTATAAACTATATAAACAGTATATATAGTGTGACTATATTATGATCTATACACAGTATAAACTATATATGATATATACACCAATTATATACATATATTACTACATAACAGTTATAAAAAAATCACTGAATATTGATTCAACCAAAAATTGTGAATTTACCATTTTGAAAGGAATAGAATGGAGATAGGAGCTGTAAGAAAGCCAAGGGCACTTGGGTGGCTCAGTCAGTTAAGCCTCCTACTCTTGATTTCAATTCAGGTCATGATCTCTGGGTCATGAGATCAGGCACCACATTGGGCTCCATGCTCAGCACGGAGTCTGCTTGTCCCTCTCCCTCTGCCCCTCCTCCCACTTGCACACTCTCTCTCTCTCTCTCAAATAAATAAATAAATAAAATTTTTTTCAAGAAGCCAAAATAAGTAATACCTAAAAATATTAAACAATAGCAGTAGCTCATAGTATTTTGATATTAGAAATAAATACTGAATTAAAAAGCTGAAGATTTTGAAAGTAGTTATTGGAGGGAGGTAGGAGCACCTGATGGACAAGAGGCAATGAAGACTGGAGGAATTCAGAGAATACTGGGTTTTCTCTAAGGCTCTTAGTATTAGTTGACTTTTCAAACTGTGTGCTCATATTAGTTTGATGAAAAACAGGATACTATTAATTTATTTTTAATTATTTTTTTAAATATTTTATTTATTTGTCAGAGAGAGAGAGCACACAAGCAGGGGAAGCGGCAGGCAGGGGAGAGGCAGGAGCCACCCAGGTGTCCCAGGACACTATTAATTTTTTAGGAAAGGAAAGAAAGGAGGGAGGAAAGAATCAAATTATTCCTCTTAAACTAGACTTCTATACATGCTGTAGTATTAAAAAAAATTATAAAAGTATTATAAAAATGCAGCCATAGTTCTAGAGACTACAACTCAAGAAGAAAACAACGTTTCGGGTTTGTAAAAAACTCACCCTTAGAGTTGAAATATTCAGTATTTACTGGGTGATGGTTAGTAGGAAGGAACCCTGCCTCTGAGGTTTTGGTTACAATTACTTCCTCACATCCCATCCCATGTGCCTCATGAGGGTTTGGATCCCATGCTCCCAAAGGTACTGAGGACCTAGGATACATCTCCTTACTGCTTTCGCAATTCTCACATTCCCAGAAACATAGTAAATAGTCCAAAATTGTAATTACAGGTACAGAAGGGTTTGGACAAATCTATTTAATTGATGGAGATAAGAAAACGGAAATTAGTATCTTATTCATAGGGTCACAAGAAGAAAATCTACCATTCGTAAAATAACATCATTGTAAGCATTCCCAAGGAAAAGTATGCGTGCTCACTACCAAGTAATCCAGGAGAAAACAAACCCTCTATTACATAACTCTTATTTTACCTTTCATAATCTTTGAGTAATTAACGTGGAAAAGATTTGTTTTCTGGGCCACTCCACAGACAAATAGTTTCCCAGCAGAAAGAGACAAGCAAATAGGCCCAAGCATGTGATAGACTTGGAAAGCAATGAATCTTAACAAATTGGCAGTTTAATTGTTGAACTGTTAAGACTGCCCAGTTAAACAGAAAAGATTCCGGGAGATAAATGAGGTTTTGTTACCTTTGTTTCCTTGCTAATTTCGTTTGTTGCAGCTGCTTGTTGCCATGAGCACCAAAAGTTATGACACTGCAATTCACACTGAGTATTTTTATTTGGAAAATAAGGTTTTACTTACATAGTTGAGGTTCATCAACCACATGATCTGAGAGTGGGAGGTTTGCACACACACCATAGATTTATTTGCTAAACTACTGATTTTGTTTATTTTTAGATGAAGTACAAAATGGTGCTTCTTCAGTTTAGAGGATCTTTTCACTGACTCATTTGACAAATATTTTGTTGAGTATCTACTATGTGCTATGTGCTACTGTATACTATGCACTCTAGGTTCTGTGCTAGGTGCTAAAAATACAGCAGCACAAAACAGAGCATTTACAATCTAGTAGGTTAGTTAGACAATTAAGCAATTAAATAAAAAATTATAATAGGAAGATTTAAGTGCTTGGAACACATAGAATAGACACAACAGGTCTTAATGCAAAGGGGTAGGGAGGACTTAGGGAAGTTTCCTAAAGGAAGTGACATTGAGGGATGACTGGAAGTTGTCCATGCAGGATAGAGATGAGACAAAGAGTCTAAGAAGGCCAAAGGCCAAAACGAACAATGAGGAGGCCACCACAATAATGGAGGAGGAGATGACAATGACCTGGACTTTGCCGATGGCAGTGGTGTTAGAGAAGAAAAGATGGATCTGAGAGCTATTAAGGAGTTGGAATTGGTAGGATTTCATGACTTATTAAGGGTGAGAGAGATGAAGAAGAACAAGGAATGAGCCCAGCTCCAGGTTTCTGCCTTAGACAATTGGGTTCATGGTAGGTGTTACTCACTGAGCTAAGGGATCACAGGAGAGGTAGGTTGAGGAGGGAGAGAATGAATTCAGCTCAGAAACTGTTGACTTTGAGGTAGTTGTGGGAAGGAGAGCAAGAAAGAAGCCTGATGAAGAACAGAAAGGAGAGAATGGTAAAGTATAAGATGCCACAGAGGGGTCAAGTCGGTTCAACAAGTATTTATCGAGCACCTACTATGTGCCAGGTATATGCTACTGGGTAATGAGGATAGAGCAGTGAAAAACAAACACAGACCCAGTTGTTATCATCAAAAGGAGAAAGAGTGGCCATGGGATTAGGGATTGCAGAGAACTGTGTGGTTTTTTGCAGCAGCAGTTTCGTGGAAAGAAGGAGTGAGAAGCGTATATGACAATGAAGATAGTCAAGAATCAAGAGCAGGAACCAGAGGCAACGGGGAGCTGAGGATGAGGGGCTATTTTGTTGGTTTTGTTTCTTTGATTTTTAATTATATGAGAGACTTGAACATGCTTATACACAAAAAGAATGTGCCATGGAGAAGAGGTTAGAAGTACTACAAAAAAGGTGGGGGCGGTGGGGAGGAGATTGGTGTTGATGAAGAAGGTCCCTGAGGGAAAAACAAGAAATAGGATAAGGAAGTATGTAGCTCATCTTACAAATCTTACCCATATTATCTTCTGTCCTATCCTAGCCTCCTGCCAGCTCTGAAGGATGCATCCAGCTATACAAAGACTTCCCCACCTTGCCACTAGAAACACCATAACTAAGAGCCTTTAATTCCTGCACCAGTGGAATCTGGAAATAAATGGTAAGGATCTTATGCCTTAAAGCTAAGCCTCAGGCACTTTCATGGTGTTATTAATCACAAAACTTCTTTCTCCTCAGCAATCCCTAAAGTAGAAGATGACCAGATCACTTTTCTGCCCCTTGCTGCCTAACTGCTCTTGGGACAGGAAGGATTCTGCTGTTTCCCCGACATTCCCAGGGCATTAGTACAGAGTGGGGCAGGAAGGTGAGGAGAGAATCCTGCCGTAAATCCCAGGTACACACACACACACACACACACACACACACACACACCCCTGTGCCTAGGTCTGGAATCTATGCTATTTCTCACCTTATTTTGAGAATGACTTCTTAACAAAGCTTTGCTTGGTTCCTTCACCATTGCTATTCTGCAATTCAAAATCATTCCCTATGCCAGTCCACTCAAAAGAAGCTCCCTTTGGGCCTCTAGTACCTAGCTGAGAACTGGACTAAATTTATCTTACTCCTATTTGACCTTTATCCACCTTTCCTCTAACTTCCCCATCCCTAGCTTTTGCTTTCCTGGACTCCCAACATGCTTTAAGATCATGTGTAGTACCTTCGATGGTATTCCAAGACTGATAAGGAAGTTTGCAAGGCTTTGACTCTAAAGTCAAAATGTAAGGGTGACTGAGTCGCTCAGTCGGTTAAGCATCTGACTTTTGATATCAGCTCAGGTCTTGATCTCAGGGTCCTGTGTTCAAGCCCTGCATTGGGCCCCATGCTGGGTATGAAGCCTACTTTTTAAAAAAATCATAAAATAAGGCTCAAGTGAAATCATTTCCTTTTGCTAGCCTAAAATCTGGACTACTGTATGCTGCTTCTGTTGGTTGTGAGCTAAGTCTTGACTAATTCTTGACTGATAGAAAGGAAAGAACACTAAATCAACCACAGCTTAGGTTTCCCCTTGCCATTTATTAATTTTGTGGGTTTAGGTAAATTGCTTGAGTTCTCTGGGTCTTACTTTTTTTTTTATATTTTTTATTCTTTTATTTGAGAGAGAGAACACAAGTGGGGAGGGGCACAGGGAGAGGGAGAGAGAGAATCTTAAGCAGGCTCCATGCCCAGCAACCCTGAGATCATGACTTGAGCCAAAACCAAGAGTCGGACACTCAACCAACTAAGCCACCCAGGCACCCCTGAGTCTTACTTTTCTTATCTGCAAAATGTGGGCAAATATAGCCAGCATTTCTGTGTTTACAATGTTCTAAACACTTTATGAATAACCCTGTGTAATCCTCATAAAAACCTCAGAACACAGGTTCTATACTGTTAACAATTAATACTTAATGAGTGAAGTTTAAGCCAGATAGATAGCCTTATTCCAGGGCCTTCCCCATTAACCACTGTGCTCTATAGAGCTAATAATATCTTCCCTCTCACTTTCAGGGCTGTAGAGAAAAGCATGAAATATGAAGTAATATACAAGAAAAGAAAAAAACTTGATAAATTGTTGTTTAATGGGTGCAGGGTTCCCATGGTGCAAGACAAGAAAAGTTGTAGAGATGGAGGGTGGTGATGGCTGCACAACAATTTGAATATATTTAATATTACTGGACTATACACCTAAAACTGGTTAGATGAAAATTTTTTTGTTATGTGTATTTACCACATTTAATTTTCTTTAATTTCTAAAAAGAAAACACTTGGTAGATTGTAAAGTGCCAAACATATGCAAACTATTAAAAATGTTCTTAATTCTTTACAATTTATGAATCAGCAGTTTCCCCAGAAGAGGATTTTGTGTGACTTACTTTTACTCCTTCTCTGAATGTCTAGAATAAATGATGGAAACAGCAGAAGCCTAGAATAAACTGGCAGTATCTGGACTTTAGCAGCCCCAGAAAAGAAATGAGACGAAGAAAGTGGGTCCAGGTTGGTTTTTACATGACAGTCTGACAATTTCTAATTCTGACTGCAAGCGCATTCTCTGGCCACCGTCTACATTGTCCAACAGAGAATATAATATGCTTTCAAGAGTTAGACTCATCTTCCAAAGGGAAGGATCAAAGCTGAGGCCAAAGCCAAGGGGGAAATGACCTGGTTTATGCTTTAGAAATATCACTTTGGCTGGATGAAGGATAGGTTTGCATTCAAGAGTGGAAACCAGGAGTTCAAACAGAAGCTGTTCACATCAGTGTAAACTCCGGTTTCAAATCTGCTCATTCACGTCCATTCCTCTTCAGGCTGAGACTGAGAGCTCCAGCATCATGTGTGAGTGATTCCCAGCAGTGTGCACATTTCCTATCCTCACCTCCACTGTGATGGATCCTTATGTCATTTATGATATTTATGCCATTGTATTCCCTGTATGTCTTTGCTTTCATCTAAAAATATTTTTTCTTAATAAAAAGGACATACTCATTATAGAAAATTCAGAAAATAGAAAAATCAAGTGTTCTTGGCCAAGTGACTCCAAATTAGCTAAATTGGCCCAGTATCTCCAAAAAAATTGGTTTCAGATTCTCTCCAGAGAATAAAAAAAGTGAAGTTCCTTCTTACTTTGTGGGTGAATTAAGTTCTAAATTTTTCCTTGAAGATTTATTATCTGGCACTCTGGTTGCATTCTTCCTTTAAAACAATGCCATGAAGGGCTATTAGGTTTCCAGATCAGCCCACAAAATCCTACTTAATGTATAAGGGTACTGAACTATGGCATGGGTAAAGCTATGACACCAAGCCACCAAACTCTAGTCTTCTTCTAGGAGGCAGAGACTTTGCCAGTCATTTCTGAGCCATGAGCACTGGTGCATATTGGACATGAAGCAATAGTGATTTCTAACTTTGACTTTACTGAGACAGAGGAATTGGCTTTGTGGGCATCTCTTCCTTCAAGCAGCATTAAGAGCACCTAAAGTTTCCATAGTGGGAAGGAAGATGAAACCACCTGGTTGAAAAAGGGGACAGTAATCTTTAATTGTGTTAAAGGTTACTGGTAGATTGAATACTCATAAACTGGAGACCTGTTTACTAGAACTTATTGAAGAATGATCTCATTTATCTCCTATTTTATTAGTGATACATTCAATCAACAGCCAGTCATATTTATTAGATGGCTGTCTTCTATATGTTAACCAATATATTGTTGCTGGGAAGGAACATAAAAGTACGTCTGAAGGCAACAAATCACCTAATCCGCAGTAAACTTTCTCCTTTCTGGACCTACAACCATAGGCACAAAAGGACTAGAAGATAACACATGTATAAAGCAATACAATTTAACATAAGAATAATATAAGTAATTCTTTGCAATGGGTTGATTACTTTAAAGCTTGGAACTTACTCACAACTGCATTTCCCATTTTTTTTAAATTTGTCCAACAAATATTTGCCTATAGTTTCTATGTGCCAAGTGCTGGGCTGGGTTCTAGGTCCACAACTGTAATCCCAGCCCCTCCAGGGGTTTCAAATGAGCAAAGTCAGGGGAAGACTGGCAGGAAGCAAGTACAAAACAAATAAAAATATATTTCCAGTCTGTAATAGATGCTGTGATAGGGAATTATAGGAGGGACCTTCTGAAAGGGGAAGGAGTGAAAAGCATTGCAGATAGAGGAAGTTACTTGCGTGGGTACTCAAGGAAAGGAGAGAAAAGCAATGTGGCTGAACAAGTGAGCAGAGGGGCAACTGGCATGAAACAAAGTTATAGGTTGTCAGGGCTGGATAATGCAAGACTTTGCAGGAATCTGGATTCCATTCTAAGTGCAAGAGAAGCCACTGAAGGGCAAAGCCAAGGGAGAAATGACTTTGTTTGTGCTTTAGAAGTATCACTTTGGCTGCTGGATGAAGGACAGATTTGCATTCAAGAGTGGAAACCAGGAGTTCAAATGGAAGTTGTTGCCTTTAGAGGAACCAAGGTTCCTTGGGGGGAAAAAAAGTCATAAATGATAGAAACATCCTGTCAAAATATATCCAGGAATTGAAGGACAAGGGACTTCTTCGTATACCTATTATTGTCTGGCATTATATTATATGTTTATTCATTAATATAATTGGTTTATCTGTTCAGGGTCTGTCTCTCCCAATAGAAGTAAGCTTGATGAGGGGAGTTTGCCTTGTTCATTCTTGTATCCCCAGGGCATTGAAAGGTATCTGCCTCAAGGGTTCTTAATAAATGTTCACAAAATGAATGAATGAACCATGTATATAATGTTTTCATGAAGCAAAGGATCCTTCTGTAAAATCGTCATCCTCTTTCTTATCCGTTTTGCAAGTCTGGATCTTTATACATCAATTGAGAGGAACTTGAAGGAAGAGTAAACTAAGTCAAATGAAGTTTATTGAACTAAATGGAAGGACCCCATGAAATGTGAATCCCAAGAAGGCAAAGACCTTGAATGTGCTTATTATATCTTTTAATGAATAAATTAATGAAACCAGAGCTCGGAGCACTTGTCTGTGGTTTATAGAATTGTGCTCTTTTAACAGATGAAAAAAAAAACTTTGCATTTTAAGATGGTATTTTAACTATTCATCAAAGTAGTTAAACCCATCCACTTGACAGCTATCAAAGCAAGCTGGTAGGGGTGAGTTGTGAAATAAAAGGCTTCCACCCATTTCAGAAAAAAAAAAATGGTCTGGAGTAAAACTGGCAGAGTGATCCATCCATTCATCCATATCAAACCTTTCTGCTTTGGCCTCAGAAACCCAGACTGCCAGAGTGAACTGTAGAGGCTTATTATTAGATACTAAGTTCAGCAAGTTAGCAAGTTTCTGAACCTCTTAACTCAGAATTGCTTCTTGAGGCAAGCTCTACAAGACTGTTAGTTCTCTGTTGCTGCTGTAACAAATTACCACAGACTTGGTAGCTTAAAACAATAGAAATTTATTCTCTCAGTTCTGGAAGCCAAAAGTACAAAATCAAGGCATCAGCACGGTTTGGTTCCTTCTGGTTGTTCTGGGGGAGAACGTATTCATGCCTCTTTCCTAGCTTCTGACGGCCTAATATTCTAGGCACCTCTTTGAGCCCTGTCAAGTGCATCAACTCTGTACTACCTGGCTCATTCTTCCCTTCTCTGTCCAAAAGCCTTCTCTAAACTTTAGCTCTTCTCTAGATCCTGAGTTCCCAAGTAGCAACCCAAATCTGACTCTGGATGTTGACCTCTTGTCTAACTACTTGATTTTCAATGCTAGATGCTGAACTGTACTCCTGCTGGGATGAACCCACAGTAGCAGCTCAAGGTGAAAGACCTGATCTCTTTTCTGGACCATCAACCCCCAAACTCCATCTTTTTTCTTTGATGTGTAGTTGCAATAGATTGTCCCAAATTCAACAGATGCTTGTGCATTGTCCAGAACCCCTTCCTTTATACAGTCCCTGGCGATCTGGTGTGGAAGAAACAGCCAGCCTTGGCTGACAGCTTGGGCGACATTACAAGGCACATGAGACAGGAAGAAGCACTGCCAAAATTTTGTTTCTGTTTTTGCTGGTCTCTACTGTGGTTTCCAGTGAAAAGAATGGTTTTAAGAAGGTAAAGCTGGCAGGGCCACACTGTGTCAATGGGCTACTTTCAGCTTGAGGAGCATAGGTTGTTTGGTTTTTTTTTTTCTTTTCTTGGGGTACTGTCCTCTGAAAGGTTGAAATTCATTTCTGGCGTAGGATTTCACTAGAATCAGTTGTGCATGTTTAAAATTGTGCTTTTAATGTTATTTTAAGTACCTATTTTATAATTTCAATAAACTACTCTCAAGCATGATGTAATGCTGATTAATGACACTTCTCTGGTACATCAAGAGCTTTCAGTTCTGTCTTGTGCCTCAGTACTCACCTGAGGCATCCCATTAATCATTGTTAGGCCACAGTCTGTCCTATCATATTGCTTAATTACCATTTCTGTTACTCATTCATTTGCTCTGTTAATCCCCACAGGACATATTCATCAAACCCTGGGGCCTTGAAGTTACTGTATTCCTGGTCTTGCCAGAATCTACCTCTAGAAGTAGCTTACCCATAAAAGAGGGAAGGATCCCAAGTCTTGATATTCAAGAAAACTTAACCTTAACACATACTGTCTACACAAGGGAATTTTGTCTCTCTTTCTTCTTTGCAGACTTAACCCACCTTTCAAGTTTCAGCTAAATCCCTGCATTCTTCATGAACTCCTCCTTAGTTATAGTTTCTACTGCCAATTTCACAATCTACATCACTCAATTTTGTTACTTTATTCTGTTCTTTGTGGTTTTACATACGAATATTAATTCAGCTAAACCGTGTATTTCCTTGGAACAGTCTTCATGTTAAACACTCTTTAATAATAATGAAATAAGAATTATAAGTAAAAAATAATAACATCTATTGACTATTATGTACCAGGTACTGGGCTTAATGGTTTATGTAGATTATTTCTATTAATTATATCAACAGTCTTTGATGGAATTACTCTTACTGTCATCTTCATAGGAGAAAAAGTGCCCATGTTAACACAGCTAGTAAAACAGGTGTATGAACCCATGCAACCAGAGTTGAAAATCCAGTGCTAAACCACTAAGCAACACTGTCTCTTCTCATAACCTTTACAGTACCTGGAAATATACTAGGCACACTACTAAAAGGCTTACCTGTTTAATTAGTTAATGGTTTATCTTGGATGAAAAACCCTATTCTTCAGAATGGAAACAAGAAGAAAAAAATGCTGGTCCAGATTAGAATAAGGATAAGAGAAAGGAAAAATCTAAACCTAAAAGATGAAGAAAATGATTGGCAGGTATTTGGAGTGGGAGAAAAGTATTCAAGAGATCAAGTGTACAGAATTTTACATTCTACAGAAGATATTTCCATATAAAAATTTAAATAAAGTTTTGAAATTTAATAGGGGAATAGTATAGAAGCCTTAATGTAGTTCTAAGATATCAAACTTTGTTCTAGAAGACATAATAGTAACTAGACAAATGGACTAGAATCAAAATGTTTCTAATCATTTTTTCAGTGATTCATACCCCAAATTTTCTAACCCTTTTCCCTCATGCAGTCAATAGGAACCACACTTGTGATTTTTCCTAATGGGGCACTAAAAGCCAAATGCAGGTGTCCATTCTCTCCTACCAAAAATTGTACAATAAGATGTACCAAAATAGAAATGGATCATCAAAAATAATCTTTCACATTTCAGAATATTTGAAAGATAGATATATCATCAACTCACAGAGGATAATTGGATACAATGTATTTTAAGTTCCTGAGCCTGTTATGCAAGGTGTCTTACCTGTAGGCAAAGCAAATTACATAGTTGTTGGAATAGGCTAGCATTTGGAGGACTTCAATTTCACCACAAAACCTCATATCCCATTTTTGTGCATATGTATGCATATATAAATGTATAAGGAAGAATTTTCATGAAAGTGTTTATAGTGGAAACTTTGGGAAATAGAAATTAGGATGTGCTTATCTGTATCATTTGAATTTTTATAATGACCATGTGTACATTTTTACAAAATGGTTGAGATGAGTTAAAATTTAAAACTTGGTGGATATCAGGAACAATTGAGGTTGGCATCAGTTACATATGCCTTACTGTGAAGGTTGACAGAGTGGATTTTGTGAGGAATAATGGGAAGACAACAAGAAGATTTAGGTGCCGGGAATGAGCTGAGGGTAGGAATACTACCCAAAATGAGAAAGGACTCACATTGCTGAATCCAAGAACACCAACATTTAGCTTTGCCTACTTCATATTATTAGATAAACCTAGCAATTGACATTGTCAGGAGAAATGAAGTTAGCATATTCAAACTCCAATTCAGATTCCAATACTCTTTATAAAATCATAGAACTTGGAAAATTAGAAATGGTAAAGCCAACAAGCACATTCTAGGTAAATAGTAGAGGAAAATTTTATCATCTCCTTTCTCAATTCAACACATTTTCACCTATGTGGTGTATGATGGCTGTTTGCACATGCTCACAGCAGAGGGACTAATTATTCACCTAATCACTCAGTGTTTTGATTTGAAATTGCTTCTTCTTTTTGTGATTTTTTTTTCTTAGCTAAATATTGTCTTCAGAACTGAATTAGATCTCAGGAAAGAGTAGATTTTCCTAGGATTCCTCACACTGACTGCCAGAGTGCTGGTCAACCTAAGAGGCACTGGGTAAATACCACTTCCCCTTGGCGTCTTGGGAGAGGAGTTTACAACCCCTCCAGGGATAAGAATGAGAAAAAGAAAATCAAGTGGGAAAATTCAATTCCAGAAATCATTGCTATTGCCCTAACAAAGGCAAACCATTGTGCTGCAGTACCATCCTACAGTGGTACATAAAATACTTTCCAGACATCAATTTATCGGTCTTCAGAACACCCTAGTGAGGCAAACAGCATTAGCAAATGCTATGCAGATCCACAATAAATAGCATAAGCCAATCAATAGAAAACTTATCCTGAATATTTAGGAATTCATGGAAAACTGAGGCCTCTTATCTCCCAGCTTTATATTCTATCCACTTCAGAAAGCCTTCTCCAATTCCAATTTTTATCACAAAATCTATCCCAAGAGTCATTTATTCCTAGTGACTCCTGACACTAGAGGAGTTAGAGGACTCCTGGAAAAACTTCCAAACATTTGCCTCTTGCACATAAAGACTCATTCAGAAGACTGATTCTAAATGCAAGAAGACTTTGCTGATAATACATCTACTTTGTTTAAATTATTATTCAATGCTCCCGTTTTCCATAAACTTTACTTGAACCTTCTGTAATTATTGTAGCTACAAAACAGCCTTGGATTAGCTAACTTGTGCCACCTAAAGGCTATAGTGAGAACCTCTTTGAACAAGAAAAATAAAATGAAATACAAAATAAGTGAAATAAATAAATAATATTCATATCGAGCTCTCTACAAAATGGATTCAAACTGTTCTGTGGGAAGTGAAAATATAAAACAGATAAGAAGAACTTGGGAAGATACAGAAAAGGGGCACCTGGGTGGCTCAGTCACTTAAGCATCTGCCTTTGGCTCTGGTCATATTCTTAGGGTCCTGGGATTGAGCCCTGCATCTGTGTGTGGGGGGGGTCCCTGCTCAGCAGGGAGTCTGCTTTTGTGCCTCCCCCCTTGCTCATGCTCTCCTTCTCACTCTCTCTCAATAAATAAATAAAATCTTAAAAAAAAAACATTAGAAAATCAAGAAACTCCTGAGCTTTAATCTTAGCTCTGTCATCTACAAGCTGTGGGATGGTAGGCAAATTATTTAACCTCTCTAGACCTCATATTTCTCATCTATAAAATAAAAGAGTTGAACATGATTTCAAAAGAAACTTGACAATAGAATTTTTTTAATTTTATGAAATAAAAACTTGAATTTATAAATATTTATATGAAATTCAAGAACTGGATAAGTTTAAAGAAAGGTGGATGAATTAAGAGAGAAGTGCAGTTCGAAGATTTCACAGTCTTTTCCCCACTTTCCACTATTTCCTCTGTTCTCTGGACATGCAGTGGTGTACTTTTTCCAGGCTCCCCCACAGTTAGGTTTTGACCAGGTAGCTGAGTTCTAGTCCAATGAATGTTAGTTGAAATATAGGTGCCACTTCCATGTCTAGCCCATAAAAGTCTCACATCTGTGACATCCTCCATACTCTTCCACCTTCTGCTAGCTTAATGTGGATGTGTGCAACTGCCTTGAGAGGAACTAGATGTCTGAATTACTACTTGGAAAAGATCCACCTATTTACCAGAAATACCCATTTGGGATTTTACATGAGTAAAAACAAACTTATTTCCTGTTTTAGCCATTATCTATCATTAGACTTGTTACATCAGTGAGCTATACTCCAAATAATACAAGACCTTTTCATTCAAATTAATCAAAGGCAGATACGTGTTCCTTCTTTCTTGGGTCCTTTAAAAAATAGCAAATCAAAAATCATTTGAGATATATGACTCTAATTTTGTTTGTGCTTTGAACTTAAAAGAGAATGTCAAACTTTGGTTGTTACCTTAAGAAAAAAAAAGAAAGAAAGAAAGAAAGAAAGAAAGAAAGAAAGAAAGAAAGAAAGAAAGAAAGAAAGAAAGAAAGAAAGAAAGAAAGAAAGAAAAGGGAGTACCATAAGCCATGAGCCATGATAAACAGGATGACATAATCAGAGCTAAAAGGAAGGTAGAGGGGCGTCTGGGTATCTCAGTCGTGAAGTGTCTGATTTCGGTTCAGGTTCCCTGCTCTGCAGGAAGCCTGCTTCTTCTTCTCCCACTCCCCTTGCTAGTGTTCCTTCTCTCGCTTTGTCTCTGTCAAATAAATAAATAAAATCTTTAAAAATAAAATAAGATAAAATAAAATAAAATAAAAGGAAGGTAGAGCCAGCTTCCAAAAGTGACCCTGAAGTGGCTCAGTGTCTAATATAAAGTTTTGCACAAAACTGATGCTCAATTTCTTGAATGAAACGAGTGAATGAATAAATGAATGGACCACAAATATAATCATTTATAAAGTGGAATATAAAAACAAGGATTTATTATCCATCCCATATAATAGTTATATTTAATTAATTCATGACCAAACTATCACCAGCAATGTCTGTGGTGCAAGGGAAAAAATCTAACCATAATGTGTAATCTACTGACTTGTTAGTTCACCAGGAAATGGGATATTTGGACATTCATTCAAACTCAGCCTAGGCTTCTACCACGAGCCAGGCTCTGTGTTCTACACCCAAGATGTGCGTGTCCTCTGTCTCCAGCCTAGTACCTTATTCAGGACCTAAAGATTTTCCATGTAACCTCAACAGGTTCCCAGCCTCCTCTGGCTTTTTCATTATTGTCAACATCATTCATACAGTAGGACTAGCACAATGATTACCAGCATGGTCTCTAGGGTAAGTATGCCTGAATAAGAACCTGCCTCTGAAATTTTTAGTCTTAGAATTTGGGAAAGTTACTTAAGCTCTCCTCCTTTATAAATGGGAGTACTAACAATACCCACTCTTCCAGTTGTTGTGAGGATTCATAAACTCCAAGTTTAGCACCCTGCTTGTCACACAGTAAGTTAATTCTCCATCAATTTTACATATTGTCACTAATCTTCCTTATGGATATAAGGTCTTAAGATGGAAGGCACCAGCAGAAAGAACATCAGACAGCAAGTCAGAATTCCTAGATTATATTTTCAGGTCTGTTGCTAAATAGGTATTTTAGCATGAATGTGTCATTTAATGTCTCTGAGTCTCAATTTTCTTATGTGTCAAATGAGAGGGATGGCTAGGTAATTTGTGTTTCTTCCTGCTTTATGATTCCATGTCATATCTTATGCAGGTCTCTGTAACCTAATGCTCACTACTTTGTTCTGCACATAAAATACAGACAGACAATTCCATAACTTCCTTCTGACACCTACTCCAATTATTTTAAAGCATGAGAGTTCAATCCTACCATCTTTGCCATATGGTAGAGTGTATAACAGAAAGGCAGATGGAGCCAAATAGGACTCAGATGCCCTATCAAACACCCTGAGGGCAGATGTTATGGCCAAGAGTATGGGATCCATAGGCACATCTGCAGAGAGCATCAATAACTCACGGAGGCTGCCGTATTTATCTCCTAGCAAAGCACCTCAGGGATAAATAGCAGAATTCTAAGCACAGAAGGCACTTAAGAAATATCTGTTGCTATGTTTTATCTATGTAGAATTCTCATTTCCTAATTCTAAAGGACCGAATTTGAAGAGACCAAAAAAAAAAAAAAATCTGTTTCTTGCTTCAAGGACCAACACATAGTAGATTCTTAATTTATGTATGTTTGATGAATGGATCATCCTGGATCTTCTGTTTCTATATTAAGGAACCCAGGCTGCTGAAATCTTGTAAATTGATATTTATAATCCTCCTAATGAAGCATGTAGTATATCATTATAAAAATGTCCCCCAAGGAATCACTTCTCCCTGAGCCTATGTTTCTTTCGTAGTGTGATGTTGCTCCTTCTTCAGTAAAGACCTGGGGCTCTTTCTCCACTCCTTTGAATCTAAGCTGGCCTACTGACTTGCTTTGACCTTTAGAATGTGACAGAAGTGATACTTGTGAAAGTTCCAAAGCTTAGATCTCAAGAATCCTTGTAGCTTCCACCTGTGTTCTCTTAAGGCTCAACCACCATGGAAAAAAGCTTGGGTTCAAATACTGATGAGAGATCATGTGAAGAAAGAGGTCTCAGTTTTCCAACTATCCCTGCTGAGGTCCCAAACATGATGGTGAGATCATCTAGAATCATCAGCTCCAGCAGACCGAGCAGATGAACGAAGCTCCATGAGGAAGTCTGGCCAAGAACAGCAGAGGAACTGCCCAGCCAACCCATAGAATCATGAGAAACAGTGCATATCTTCCTCAACTTACAATAGAATTACTCCTAATAAACCTATTGTAAGTTGAAAGTATCATTAAGTCCAAAATGCATTTAATATACCCAACCTACCAGACATCCTAGCCTAGCCTACCTAAAACACTCTCAGAACTCTTACATTAACCTACATTTGGACAAACTCATTTAACACAAAGCCTATTTTATAATAAAGTGTTGAATATCTCATGTAATTTATCTAATACTACAGTGAAAATGAAGAACGGAATGGTATTGGTCCTTTACCCTTATGATCCTGTTGCTGATGGGGAGCCATGGCTGGCTGCTGCTGCCCAGTCTCACAGGAATTTCATACCACATATCACTAGCTCAGGAAAAAATCAAAATTCAAAATTCAAAGTACAGTTTCTACCAAATGCATATTGCTGTCACACCATCATAAAGTAAAAAAAAAAAAAAAAAAAAAACCTTAAGTCCAATCATCATAAGGGGACCATCTGTAAATTGTCATTGTTTTATAACACTGAGTTTTTGAGTGATTTGTTACATAGCAATAGATCATTGATGCAAAATTATTTCTTGACCAGAATCAGAATAGTCACACTAGGAGTTTCATGAAAATAAGATTATATCAGCAGTTCTGTCAAAGCGGAAAAAGGGAAAAAAAAGTGGGGAAAAATTTAAATACAATGTATGATAAATGATAAAATCCCAGATTTTGTCCATATAGCATTATGCAGGAAATGTAATCAGGGATCAAATACCACATTAAGTCTATTTATTGGTGTGAGGCCCTGCAGAAAACAATTTCCAAACAGTAGACATTTTAGAATTAATTAATTATTCATTAGTAGCATTCATTGCATTAGTGATCTATTTCTGCATAACCAATCACCCAAAAACTTAGCAGTTAAAAAAAAAACAACAGTTATTGGGACGCCTGGGTGGCTCAGTCGGTTAAGTGGCTGCCTTCGGCCCGGGTCGTGATCCCAGGGTCCTGGGATCGAGTCCCACATCAGGCTCCTTGCTCAGTAGGGAGCCTGCTTCTCCCTCTCTCTCCCTCTGCTTGTGCTTTCTCTGTCAAATAAATAAAATCTTTAAAAAAAAAACCACCAACAACAACAACAGTTATTTATTATTCTCGCAGTTTCTGTGGGTCACGTATATGGGAGAAGCTTGGTTGGGCAGTTGTGACTCAGTGTCTCATGAGGTTCCAGTGGAGGTGTTGACCAAGGCTGTAGTTATCTACAGGCTTAATTGGGGCTGGAGAAGTCACTTTCAAGGTGTGTTACCCACATGGTTGACAAGCTGGTTCCTCTTCATTTGGGCCTCTTCTTGTAGTTCCTTGTATGTCTTCATGCCATGGCTACTGGTTTCCTCCAGAACCAAGGACCCAAGAAACCAAAGCAGAAGCTGAAATGTCTTTTATGGCCTATCCTCACCATATTCTCTATGTACACACAGAGCAGCTCTGAGTTAATATAGGGGAAAATTATACAAGGGCAAGGATTATTGTGAGTCCTCTTGGAGGCTATCTTCCATATCCCTATCATGAAAAAAAAATTGAGAGCATATAGTAAAAACACATATGCACCAGGATTATTAAAAATAATGTTAGAAAGTGAAACCAAAACCATAAAGAGGCAAGAAGAAAGCTGATTCCACCCGGGGCCTTCAGGTAAGATATTTATTTACAAGTCCACAATCCCTTAACAGAAACCCTTGGGGCTGGATATGTTTCAGAATTCAGAATTTTTTGGATTTTAGGAAGGTAAGGAGATAAGGAGGCACATATACCAGATATTACACAATACCCTCCAGAACAACTTAAAATCAACTACATTGTTATTTATGCAGCAAAATGTATGCATTTTCAAACTAAGTGGGATAAGGCCTCTCAATATAGTCTCATATCCATTTAGGTCAGATTTCAATAATAATTTTTTTTTAAGATTTTATTTATTTATTTGACAGAGAGAGAGAGAGCACAAGCAGGGGGAGCTGTAGGCAGAGGGAGAAGCAGGCTCCCTGCTGAGCAGGGAGCCCAATGCGGAGCTTGATCCCAGGACCCTGGGATCATGACCTGAGCCAAAGGCAGATGCTTAACCAAGGCACCCCTTGGCTTGAGCCACCCAGGCACCCCTCAGTAAAAATTTTTTTTTAAGTCTGGGTCTTTAGGGGTTTCTAGATTTCAGAATTGCTGGTAAATGACTGTGAGCCTGCAGAAGTTGTAAGCTCACAGGATCAGAAACTATGGCTATGGATTTCCCCAGATTGTGTGCATCTGTTCCCATTTCCAGGCCATGTTTCCCCATCAACACCCCAATACTGCTGATCAAATTTGTCCCACAAATGCAGATTCTCAAAGATGTCCCACTCATATTTGAGGTCTCCTAATGACCTATTTTTCTGCCTTGGAATTCTATTCAGGTGCTAGTCTTTCAAACTTGCCCAGCTTATACCCAGCCTCAGTTTTCAGGTGTATAGCTACCATTTTAGCACTGACAGCTTGTAATAACTACTGCATAGCATAAGAAGTAGGAGAGTTACCACACCTGAACCATAGATTTAGCTGTTGCCTGACAATTAAGACAAAAAATCATATAACTTTTTAGAGAGAAACCATTATTTTCCTTATAAACCTTATTTTCAAATTCTGATAGAAATTTAGTCAAGCGTACTATTTAAAAGGACATACTTCTAACCTGAGAGTGAAGGCATCTAAAACAAGACACAACACCCCCAGAATTCACAAAGTAAAAGTTTTAATTTGCTTAAAATATAAACATGAAACTTTTTAAACAGTGTTAAAAGACAAGTGACAAACTAGTTGGAAATTTTGCAACATATAAAGCAGAGGAAAGATTAATGAGAACTCCTACAAATTAATAACAAAAGGACAAAAAGGCAAACTAATAGGAAATTCATAGAAAATTTATTTAAACATCTAATAAATATATGAAAAGATTCCCAGCATCACTAGGAATAAGGAAAATATTATTTTTTAAAAGTGAGACACTATTTTTCACCCATCAGATGGGCAAAAGTTTTAAAGTTTGATAATATCAAATTTTTACAAAGGTATAGGAAATAACACTCTCATACACTATTACTGGAAGTATAAAAGATACAACATTTACGGAAGGTAATTTGGCAATATCGGTCTTAGAGCTAAATGCAAATACACTTTAATGATTAATTCCACTTCTAGGATTCTGTTGACACACATGAACAAAGACACAAGTAGTAGGATTTTTAACTATAGCATTGGTTGACATAATGAAAATGCAAACAACCTATCTGTTAAAAGGAGATGTTTAAAAACAAACAAATAAAAGCTAAGGTATAGTCCAGGAGTTTGCAATCAATGGACCCTGAGCTGAATGTGGCCTCAGCTTGTTTTTGTACTGCCTGCAAGCTAAGAATGGTTTTCACAATTTTAGAGGATTGAAGAGGACAAAGAAGAGAAAGAGAAGGAAGAGAAGACAATGCAACTGAGACCTTGTAAGACTCAGAAAGGCTTAATTTTTTTTATCTGGCCCTTTGCAGGAAAAGTTTATATAACCAAATTATAGAATACTTCTCAGACCATGAAGATAATGAGAAAATAAGGATGGAATGGTTAGAGTCAAGCAGTGAAACTGACGAATTTGTCCTATTCCTATGATCCCTCAGGCCTCTGTGCCAATATGCAATAGGACTTGAAGATACAAAGCTCCCAATGCCCCTTTGAAACTTCGTAAGTCATTTAAAAATTGAATGCATTTAGGTTTAAATGCTCCAATCAAAAGACACAGGGTGATGGAATGGATAAAAAAACATAGCCCAGGGGCACCTGGGTGTCTCAGTCATTAAGCGTCTGCCTTCAGCTCAGGTCATGATCCCAGGGTCCTGGGATGGAGCCCCGCATCAGGCTTCCTGCTCCACAGGAAGCCTGCTTCTGCCTCTCCCACTCCCCCTGCTTGTGTTCCCTCTCTCTTTGTCTCTCTCTCTGTCAAATAAATAAAATCTTTAAAAAAAAAAAAAAAAACATGGCCCATCTAAATGCTGCCTACAAGAGACACATCTCAGTCCTAAAGACACATACAGACTGAAAGTGAAGGGATGGAAAAACATTTACCATGCAAATGGAAGTGGAAAAAAGCCTGGAGTAGCAATACTTATATCAAATAAAATAGACTTTAAAACAAGGACTGTAACAAGAGACAAAGAAGGGCATTACATAATGATAAATGGATCAATCCAATGAAAGGATATAACAATTGTAAATATTTATGCACACAACATTGGAGCACCTGAATACATAAAGAAAATATTAACATACATACAGACATTAATACAATAATAGAAGGGGACTTTAATGCCTCACTTACATCAATGGATAGATTGTTCAGACAGAAAATCAATAAGGAAACAGTGTTTTTGAATGACACATAAGACCAGATAAACATAAAAATATATACAGAACATTCCATTCAAAAACAACAGAACACACATTCTTTTCAAGTGTACATGGAATATTCTCCAGAATAGATCACATGTTAGGCCACAAAAGAAGTCTCAATAAATTAAGGAAAACAAATCATACTATGCATCTTTTCCAACCACAATGTGAAACTAAAAATCAATCACAAGCAAACAAACAAACAAAAAACACATGAGGTTAAACAACACTATACTGAACAACCAATGGGTAAATAAATAAATAACCAATGGGTAAATAAATAAATGGAGATAAATGAAAATGATAACACAACAGTCCAAAATTTTTGGAATGTAGCAAAACCAGTTCTAAGACGGATATATAGTGATACAGACCCATGTCAAGAAAAAAGAAAAAGCTCAAACAATCTAAACTTACATTTAAAGGGACTGGAAAAAGAAAAACAAACAAAGCCCAAGGTGAGTAGAAGGAAGGAAATATCAGAGCAGAAATAAATGACATAGAGACAAAAAAACTCAAGAAAACCAAGAGCTAGTTCTTTGAAAAAATAAAACAAAATTAATAAATCCTTAGCTAGACTCTTCAAGAAAAAATAGAAAGGACCCAAATAAATAAAATCAGAAACAAAAGAGAAGTAACAACTGACAACACAGAAATACAAAGGATTATAAGAGAATATTATGAAAAATTATATGCCAACAAATTAGACAACCTAGAAGAAATGGATAAATTCCTAGAAACATACAATCTTCCAAAACTGAATCAGGAAGAAATAGAAAATCCGAACAGATCAATTACTAGTACAAAATTGGCTTGGTAATTAAAAAAACCACCAAAAAATAAAAGTCCAGGACCAGATGGCCTTACAAGTAATTCTACCAAACATTTAAAGAAGAGTTAATACCTATTCTCCTCAAACTATTCCAAAAAATAGAAGAGGAAGAAAAGGAAGGAAAGGAAGGAAAGCTTCCAAATACATTCTATGAGGCCAGGATCCAAGTACTGGAGTGGTGCATAGAAATACATACACCAGGTATAATCAGAGACAGAAAGAAAGAAAGGAAAGAAAGAAAGAAAGAAAGAAAGAAAGAAAGAAAGAAAGAAAGAAAGAAAGAAAGAAAGAAAGAAAGAAAGAAAGAAAGAAAAATGAAAGGAAGGAAGGAAGGAAAGAAGGAAGAAAACTACAGGCCAATAACTCTGATGAACATATATGCAAAAATCCTCAAGAAAATATTAGCAAACCACATTCAACAATACATCAAAAGGATCTTCACCCAAATAAATGGGATTTATTCTGGGGATGCATGGATGTTTCAATATTTGCAAATCAGTAAATGTGATATACTACATCAACAAAAAAGACTAAATGTCATATGATCACCTCACCAGATGCAGAAAAACCATTTGACAAAATTTAACATCCATTCATAAAAACTCTCAACAAAGTTGGTTTAGAGGGAACATACCTCATATAATAAAGGCCATATATGAAAAAACCCACAGCTAACATCATACTCAATGGTGAAAAACTAAGAACTTTTCCTCTAAGATCAGGAACAAGACAGGAATGTCCACTCTCACCACTTTTATTCAACATAGTATTGGAAGTCCTAGCCACAGTAGCCGACAAAAAAAAGAATAAGAGGCATCCATATTGGTAAGGAAGAAGTTAAACTGTCACTATCTGCAGATTACATGATACTATACATAGAAAGCTCAAAAGACTACACCTAAAAACTATTGGAAATAATAAATGAGTTCAATAAAGTTGCAGAATACAAATTAATACCCAGAAATCAGTAGTGTTTCTATACACTAACAATGAAGTAGCAGAAAGAGAAGTTAAGAAAATCCCATTTACAATAGTACACAAAAAAATAAGATACCTACGAATAAGTTTATCCAAGAAGGTGAAAAACCTGTACTCTGAAAAATGTAACACTGATGAAAGAAATTGAAGACTACACAAATGGAAAGATTCCATGCTCATGGGTTAGAAAAGAGAGTTTCTTCAACAAATGATGCTGGCAAAACCAGCTACATTACAAAAGAATGAAACTGGACCACTCTCTCACACCATACACAAAAATAATCTTAAAATAGATTAAAGACCTAAATGTGAGACCTGAAACCATAAGAATCCTAGAAGAGAGCACAAGGGGTAACTTCTCTGACACTGGCTGTAGCAACATTTTTCTAGATATGTTTCTCGAGGCAAGGGAAACAAAAGGAAAAATAAACTATTGGGACCACATTGAAATAGAAAGCTTTTACATCAACAAAACTAAACTAAAAGGGCAACCTACTGAATGGGAGAAGATATTTGCAAACGACATATCTGATAAAGGGTTAATATTCAAAATATTTAAAGAACGTATACAAATCAACACCAAAAAATAATAAAAATAAAAATAATAATCCAGATTAAAAAAATTGGCAGAAGACCTGAATAAATATTTTCCCAAAGAAGACACAGATGGGCAACAGACACACGAAAAGATACTCAACATCACTACTTACCAAGGAACTGCAAACCAAAAACACAATGAGATATCACCTTAAACCAGTCAGAATGGCTAAAGTAAAAAAGACAAGAAATAACAAGTGTTGGCAAGAACATGGGGAAAAAGAAACCCTTGTGCACTGTTGGTGGGAATGTAAACTGGTACAGCCACTATGGAAAACAGTATGGAGGTTCCTCAAAAAATTAAAAACAGAAACACCATATGATCCAATAATTCCACTACTGGGTATTTACCCAAAAAAAATTAAAACACCGACTCAGAAAGATATATGCACCCCCATGTTCATTGCAGCATTATTTACAATAGCCAAGATATGGAAGCAACCCAGTGTCCATCCATAGATAAATGGATAAAGATGTGGCATGCACACACATACACACACACACACAGGAATATTACACAGTCATAAAAAAGGATGCAGTTTTTGCCGTTTGCAACAACGTGGATGGATCTACAGAATATTATGCTAAGCGACATAAGTCAGTCGGAGAAAGACAAATACAGTATGATTTCACACATATATTGAAGTTAAGAAACAAAACAAATGAACAAAGAAAAAACGAGGCAAACCAAAAAACAACTCTTAACTATAGAGAATAAACTAATGGTTACGAGAGAGGAGGTAGATGGGAGGATAGGTGAAATAGGTGAAGGGGATTAAGAGTATACTTACCTTGATGAGCACTGAGTAATATATAAAAATGTTGAATAACCGTTTTGTACACCTGAAACTAATCTAGCAATGTATGTTAACTATACTGGAATTAAAAGTTTTAAAATTTTTTAACAAAAAATAAACCAGTAAAATGGCTAACTACATTGATCACTATTACCAGCAAGTAGTTATCTATTTCTCTCAACTAAGCAATGTTGCTATTACAAAATCATAGCTTCACAGGATTGAGAGAGTCCAAAAATTCACCTAAGACTTCTGATGCATGGACCCTTTCCAGAGCTTCCCTAACAAGTAGCTGTAGAGTACGTGCAGTAATGAAAACCATTCCAGCACAGAGCGACAGTAAGTATTGGAGTGGTGCATAGAAATACATACACCAGGTATAATCAGAGACTGGTCCTTTTTTTTTTCCTCATTGTAGTTTATCGAATGACAAAATAGCATGCTCTAAACACCTGAAGTGAAAATAGAGGCTACTGAAGGAAGTTCTGTCAAAAGGTGATGAGCAACCTGGTTCTGAAACCAGAGGATTTATCCAAGTGTTGGATGATCAAGATGTGGAGATCTGGAGCCAGCAGATGGAATGTGAATGTTTTAGCATCTGTTAGAGGGAACTATTACATAAGATCATTTTACTTCAGAGAGTATTAGTTATCATTTTAGACTGAACACAATCTCAAAACCAAGACTTGCTTTAGTGTTTTGCAGGAGGAAGATCACTGTACTCAGAGGTGATTCTACTCTCTCTTTCCTCTCTGTAGGACGCCTCTGTGACCTAGGGCAAGTTGCATAACCTCTCAGCCTTTGCTGCTTTACCCAGAAAGTAGGAATGTAACCTTGGCCAGATCACTTCATTAGGATCTGACTAGCAAAGACCTGTGATCCTGGATTGAATTCAGAAGTCTGTAAGACCTATGATCCTAGATTGAATCCAAAGATTGTTATGTTTTTTGCTTTTCTGCCACAAGACAGGATCCATTTATATTCTTTTTCTTGTTCTACTAGTTCCCTGACACTCTAAGCAAAGCAGTAGACATGAGTTAGGCTGACTACCCATGTCTTCTTCATTCAAGCAGTTGTGTATTGCAATAGTAACCATTCTGACCAAGAGGAGGAGATTAAGTAAAGTGAGTGGTAGTGGGTAAACCCTAAGTTGTGTTCTTTCTATACCACAAGAAAACCATGGATGACATTTTCTTATTCATGAACAGTACCTTGCCTGTAAACAGGGCTTTACAACTGACGAAGTCCAAGCAAAGCCAACAGCTGTATGTCTACTTTCAGATGTGGAGACCAGGGATAGCCCTAGAACCCAGATCTCCTGACACCGAGGAGAGTTCTCTGTCCATTATTTTCACCTTCAGATCTCAATTAGATGATCCTGGGAATAAGAATATAAATTTTTCAGGGGGAAAAAACCTCAAAAACTGTCCTAGCTCTTTTTGTGCTGAAAAGAACATAAACTTGGTGAAAGAAAGACCTGGTATTGAATCTTGGCTTCCCCAGTCGCAGTCACCTTAAATACTTTTAATTCTCTAAGTCTCCATTTTATCTATAAAATAAGGAGTATAATACCTCCCTCATGTGGTAGTTAGCAGAATTAAATAAGAGGATATGTGTAAAGTGTAGATACAGAGTAGACTCTCAGTCAATGCTAATCCCTTAACAATTTCAGCATTTAAGAAATTATTTTGAGCTTGAATCCTTCCTGCTACATTTTACATTTTATTTCTTTTGACACTGCAAAAAAATGTATATACTTATACATATACATTATACATGTGTATGTGTGTGTGTGTGTGTGTAGATATATAAAATTATCAGTGCCCCAATGTACTATGAATGTTAGACTATGAAAGGGGGAAAATGTAGCATAAATCCTGCCTCTAGTTATTGATCTTGATCATTAGCTTACTGTAGACAGTATGGTAGTCCATAACTCTTACAGAAAAGCATCTCCCAAGCACCACAATTATAGGAGCCTCATTGTATCACAGCAAATATCCCACCTGATTATCATAAGTACACAAGGAAAGAATCCCATTTCTACAGCTGAAAAGAGATTACACTCTGAATAACCACGTGACAAAGAGAAGTGACCAGAATCACTTGGTTAATAGGAACAATGTATTTTTTATTTGTTTTTGTATTTATAGCAGGAGGAAATGGTAGAATGATTCTAACACAGGCAAAATGCTACCATTTGCATTATGTATGGCACTGCTTTAACTCTGAAACAGAGGGAATTGATTCATCTGCCCAGATTTCCCATGATAGTGGCAGTTTTTTAAAAAAAAAAAAAGAAGGAAAAGGGGCGCCTGGGTGGCTCAGTTGTTTGGGCGACTGCCTTCGGCTCAGGTCATGATCCTGGAGTCCCAGGATCGAGTCCCACATCGGGCTCCCTGCTCAGCAGGGAGTCTGCTTCTCCCTCTGACTCTCCTCCCTCTTATGTGCTCTCTCTCTCCTCTCATCCTCTCTCTCAAATAAAAAAAAATAAAAAATTAAAAAATAAATTAAAAAAAAAAAGAAGGAAAAAACAACTGGACTTGACTCTCACAAAATATTTTTCTTAGAAGCCTCACAAAAGGTCCTAAGGATTTTCAAAGACCAGGTCTGACTTCTTAAAAGCAAAATGATTTTGCAAAGGCCAAGTCTGATTTTGTTAAAATGACCACAGCTAAATGAAAACTCCACCAATCTCTCAGGAGTTAAAGCTGCAGCATAGCAACATACTAAGCAAATGGCAAAGCTATGGTAAATCTACTTAACATCGGGAAAATAATGACAGTTCATATTTGAGGGAGTTCAGAGTCAAGCCTTATCCCTGGAGACTCATTAAGCACATAGTGTACTAACCACAGTGTACCGTACAGGGATAAATTCAGAGCTCCTGGCATATGAGATGTTAGAACTGGAGCAACTCTGAACTTCTTTTATAAAGGCATGAAAAACATGAGAAGCATGTCTCTGAACCTGAGCCAACTCATAAGGCTGCCATGCCCTCCTGTTTTGGCAAGAAATTGAAAAATGCTTAACCTTCAAGTGGTTACCTGTCCTCATCATGTTATTCTAGCCTGTAATATTCTCAAGTTAGAAAATTAAAGCTTAAACTTGAGAAAATGGGATTAATCACTATGGGTGAGGAAGATCCTATGTCTAAATCTAGAGTCACATTGCTAATTATTTTTCATTAATTTTATTTCTCTTTCCTCTCCTAGCAATCAACTTCAATGGGTATTATTTGCCAAACAATTGATTGCATAATTGTGCTTTGAAAGGAAATACTGTGTTTAAGGAGCAGAAGATATAAGATAACAATGCTTGCTGGAAAAACACAATGAAAAGAAAAAAGTAAGAGAGCAATCCAAAGAAACTGAAAAACTAGGATTAAATGAGTGATAAAATCATATAGAGATGAAATCCATAAAGCAGGGTCAGAAAATGCACATTAGGAAAAAGTAGAAAATAGGAGAAGGAGAAAGCAAGAAGTAGACATAAGGAAAAAAGAATGAAGAAAAAAGAAAAAAGCAGAAGGCATATTACAACAGGGTTGGAGGAAGTGAGGATGAGTATTCACAAGGCAAGAGGAACATACTGTGACTATCTCAAGGAGCCCCGTGGGTATTGGGGTAAAGTGATTTTGGAAAATATTTGCTTCTGAGATGTTTTACATTTGTATTATTTGGTCTTGTATTAATTGCAGAGGATAAGGCATTTTTAACTGTTTATACTAGGAAGTGTAAGTCAGACCTTTTGTAAATTTTCAACATGTCATTGTGCCTCAGAACTTTTTCCCCAATGAATATATAAGAAAATAGACAAAATCCATATAAGGATCCTATGATGGAAAAATATAAGTATTAAGGTGTCTTATGAGAGCGAATGTGCATGAAGGGATACAGAAACACCTAAGATCCCCCTTACAGAAATATAAGGAATTTCAAATAGAGCTCAGTCTGAATGTCACGCAAGCTTAATATCTTGGCCTTATGCATAATAGGAGGAAAACTATACTCATACCTGAGTAACTCTTTACAAAATAATTCTTTTAATCGTACTATTATTTAAACCTATTTCAGTCATAGAAATTTTAAACAAATAAACTCAAAAACTGTAGTCTGCAATGTGAACAGATAAGAACATATTACAACTTCTGATGATGTCTTCCCAATGCAAATTTTAAAATCAGTATTTTTCTTATTTAACTTCTAAAACACTGTGGTAACACTGTGTTATACGCAAACAATGAGCCATGGAACACTACATCAAAAACTAATGATGTACTGTATGGTGACTAACATAACATAATATAAATAAATAAATAGGGCACCTGGGTGGCTCAGTTGGTTAAGCAACTACCTTCGGCTCAGGTCATGATCCCGGAGTCCTGGGATAGAGTCCCACATTGGGCTCCCGGGTCAGCGGGGAGCCTGCTTCTCCCTCTGACCCCCTCCCCTCTCATGCTGTTTCTCTGTCTCTCTCTCTTTCTCTCAAATAAATAAATAAATAAAACTTTTAAATAAATAAATAAATAAATAAAGCACTGCTGTAGACAGAATTTTGGCCTCCATGATATCTGCCCCTTGGTATTATTCCTGTGGCTACGTTACATTGCCTGGTGAAAGGATGTTGCAGACGTAATTAAGATCACTAATCACCTAACCTTAAAGTAAGGAAATTATTCTGGATTATTAATGTAGATCCAGTGTAATCACAAGAGCCCTTAAAAGGATAAGAGGAAGTCAGAGAGATACAGTGGAAGAGAAGTCAAAGTATGAGAAGGATTTGATGTCCTGGCTTGAAGGCGGAGGGGCCCTGTGGAAGACATGAAAAAGAACTGGACTCTGCCCACAACCTGAATAAGCTGTGTTTTAAAAAGTAGGTTTTAGGGACACCTAGGTGGCTCAGTTGGTTAAGCATCTGCCTTCGGCTTAAGTCATGATCCCAGGGTCCTGGGATGGAGTCCCACCCAGGGCTCCTGAGCAGGGAGCCTGCTTCTCCCTCTGCCTGCCGCTTCCCCTGCTTGTGCGCTCTCTCTCTCTCTCTCATTCTCTCTGTGAAAAATAAATAACTAAAATCTTTAAAAATAAATAAATAAATAAAATGTAATTTTTATTATTATTCAGATATGGTGAACCAAGCAATCACTGCCATTAAAAAGATAGTTTGTTATTCACGGTTGCCAAAAGGAATAGGCAGGCATACCACCCAAGGCCACACGGGGAAGTGCTAGGGTCAGTCAAAAGTTGAGGGGGAGGAGAAAATGTGGGCAATTGTCTTTATTGTGGTTTCCATGGAAGGAAGGAGCAAAGCAGGGTAGGCAGGTTTAGGATTGGCTAGTTTAAATAATTTCAACAGGTTCTGAGGCACAGGGGCTGTCCCAATTGCCTAGTACCTGGCCCTGTGATTATTAGAGCAGGGAATACTGGCCCTGAGTGTGACAGCCCAGTGGAGAAGGTGGTGTGGGTAAAGGCTTGGGATTGGTTAATTTGCATATGAAAGGCACACTTGGCGGGTAAGTCATTTACCATCTCCAGAAATTAGCTAGCCCTGAGAGGGGCAGTCTCTCCAGGGTCAGCAAGGTCTCAGATGTCAAAGAATCAGAAATACAGAAAATAAAAAGGCATAATTAGTGCAGGTTAGATATGGAAGTCTTCCCAATAGCTTCCAGAAAGGAACGCAAACCTACAAACACCTTGATTTTGGCTTTTGGGGACCCTAAGCGGTGAATCCAGCCATGCCATGCCAGACTTCTGTTCTACAGACCTATGAGATAACAAATGGCTATTGTTTTAAGCTGCTACATTTGTGGCAACTTGTTACAGCAGCAAGAGAAACTAATACATATGCCAAATCCTCCTTGTGGCATGTTTCTAATTAATTCTTTGGGCATATTATATTCTGCAGAACCTTCCACCACTTTCACAATTACAGTCACGTGGAAAAGGGCTAATTAGACAAGCTGTGTTCAATGACTACTTTTGGCAGGTTTCCATCAAGCTAAATATAATGTGAAATTTTTAATGCTATCCACCATTAGAGCATGGAGGAAAATTAAATCAAGATGTGCTTAGGAAATTAGTTTGAGTTTGTGGAGCTCAAATTCTTAAAACTTTAAAGTTTTAAAAATTTTTAATGCTATCCACCATTAGAGCATGGAGGAAAATAAGTACTAATAACCATAGCACACACTATTCATCCCTAATAGGCAAATGACTAACTATATTAACATATATACTTGGCCACAACTTCAGATCAAGATGTTGAAAATTCATGCTTGAGCCCTCGCTCTCCACCCCAAATAAGCAATGAAATATTAAAATGTAAAAAGCAGAAATCTTAAAAAATGTAGTCAGACTTAAAAAGAGACAAACATCTCTGTGGTTCAGTAACCAAGCATTCGTTTGTTCATTCATTCATTCATTCATTCATTCATTCATTCAACAAGCTTTAATTCAGCACCTACTATGTAATAGACATCCAATTTAAGTCACAGCACCCTGTACTGAACAAAACAAAGTCCCTGCTCTTATGGAACTTACATTCCAAAAGAAGAAACTCCTAACAGAAAGCAATAAACCAGGTGGATGCAACAGGGAAAGGCAGCCAGGAGCTTATATTTTTAATGATGATAGAGACTAAAAGTGCCCTCTCTGAAGCAGAAGACCAGAGCCAGTCCCACTGCTTGAAATAACAGACTGGAATGGAAAGGAAGCTGGAAAGAGCTGTACCTGAGAGCTTCCTGGGGCTACAGCTTATATAAAGCTCTGTGCCCATGTTCTTGAGAAAAGCCAGATAGCCTCACAGTCAGGATATGGGCTGAGCTGCCACTGGCTAAGCAAGTGGATCTGTGTTATCCCTGAATCACCAGTGTGTTGTCCCTGCCACCTGATTCTGAACAGGGGACAACAGAGGCTATGTACGGACAACTGTGACAAAATAGAGGAGTGAGCAAAGAAAGACAAAGGGAAAAAATATTTGCCCTCAAATGAATCTACAAATCAAAAGTTTATAACACATGAGGAAAACTAAGAAGCAACAAAATGAAAATTACAAAGGAATTTTAACATGACTTTAGGATACTCAAAGAGATAAAGTAATAACACTTTCATGGAAAAAAAATCAATAAATTGTGAAATAAAACAAGCAAAAATGAAAGGAGAACAGGCATTTTTTAAAAACCAGTTAGAAGTCCTGGAAATAAAAATTAGAGTTTAACTTTTTAGCAACTTTAATAGGCAAAATAGATAGTGGTGAGGGAATTAATAAAATAGAAGTGTACTGGGAAATTTATGCAGAAACTATGAAAGTGAGATGAAGAAGTAAAAACATAATTTTAAAAAAGCAGTTCAAAACTATAGAGACTCAATTGGGAGTCTCCAACATACATCTAATGGGAGAGCCACAAAAAGAGTGTTGAGGACATGGCATAAACTTTTCCAAAATAGAAGAAATAAAGAAGTTTTCAGATCAAACATGCCCACCAAGTGCTACATGGGATAAGTGGCTGTATTTGGCCTGGAATTGTTCCAATGCAATAAAGATGCTAAAGTAAAAAATCCACCTTTAGAATGTACCATTTATTTAAAAATCTTTATAAGAAGAAATGTAAAAATTTATATAGGCTGACTAAAAAGTTTCCTTAGCAACTCTGAAACTCAGAAGAAGACACACGTAAGTAAATTTAGAATTTCTAGCTAAAATCGTTGTAAGATTATATCAAACAATATTAAATTTATTATGTCTTCCTAAATTGCCTTCTCCATTTCTGTGGAGTAATAAAGTTGAAATAACCCAGAAAGTCAAAATGGAGGAAAAAATAAAGCTGGGGACAGGGGCAGTGCAATACTAAATTACTTGTACTACCTGAAAGAAGAGCAAAGTTGTATTAATGTTAGACTTAGGTAAGTAAATTATTGTAATATACAGGTCAGTAACTAAATGAATAAAACTGAAGTATATAACGACCAAGATAATAAAGGGAAAAATTATTTTTAAAAATATACTTAGCCATCTGGAGAGAAACAAACAAGGAAATAGATGGGGTGTGTCAAATTTAAAAAATAAGTAAATAAAATGATAGACTCAAATAAAATACATCAGTAGCTACATTTAATGCAAACAGACTAAATGTTCCAGTTTAAGAAACAAAGATTTTCAATCTGGATTTTAAAAGGACATTGAATAGCACAAAAGCTGTCTGCCACATAACATTATGTATGTGTATCCATTTATGTATATACGTATATTATATATAATGGCATACATGTATGTATATGAGTGTAGATATAAACATATATGCCAAAGATTATAATTTTCTGAAGATATTTTAAAAGTTGGAAAATAATACATTAAGATGTCTTGAGATGACAATTACCTATCTGTGCTTCAGAATCTTCCCCAGTCAGCAAAATACATAAAAACACATAAGGCATATTTATACACACCATCACACAGAGCTGTCACTTGTGTCTCAAGGTTTATACCAGGCATCCTGTTCAGTTCTATAGTAAGCCATCTATTAAAATTTACCAACCATTACATGAACATTAAGAGTTTGAATAAGATTCAAAAGTAATAATTCATGTATTTTCATAGTGTGAAAACTATTTCTTAAACTTTTACTCCCTGTAGATTAACTGTGACCATTACAGCGCTGCTGAATTTCCATGTTATTAGTTTTCTAAAGTTTCTTTGTCAAGGAATTCTGATAATTGAATTAATACTTAATTAGGATTTATGTAACTTGTTATAAAAGTGACTGTTTTTAGTGAACCCAAGACAGTCATATATACTCCTAATCTCATTGTGTTTTTCTTAGGTTTCTTACCAAGGGATTTCTTACTAAAGTGTTATTAAGTATTCAAAAACTAAAAAAAATAAATTAAAAAGACACTGAAAGGATGTCTGGGTGGCTCAGTCAGTTAGGTATCCAACTCTTCATTTGGCTCAGGTCATGATCTCAGGGTCGTAAGATTAAGCTCCACATCAGGCTCCGTGCTCAGCAGGGAGTCTGCTGGAGATTTTCTCTCTCCCTCCCCCCTGCCCCACTTCTTGCTCTCTCACTATCTCTCTCTCAAATAAATAAATAAGACTTTAAAAAAATAATAAAAAATAAAAGGACATAGAAAAGTTAAAGGTAAAAGGATACGAATAATGCAAATAATAACCAAAGTAAAATTGGTGTGTATATATATAAATATAACACAAAATCAACTTCAAGGGAAAAGGTACTAGAAATAAAGAGGTTTGGGGTGCCTGGGTGGCTCAGTCGGTTAAGCATCTGCCTTCAGCTCAGGTCATGATCCCAGGGTCCTGGGATTGAGCCCCTCGTCAGGCTCTATGCTCAGCGTGGTGTCTGCTTCTCCCTCTGCCTCTGCCACTCCTGCTCGTGCTCTCTCTCTCTCTCTAATAAATAAATAAAATCTTTTAAAAAAATAGATTTCATAATGATAAAAATTTCAATTCACCAGTAAGATATAATTTTAGAATTATATGCACCTGATAATGTGACTTCAAAATATGTAAACCAAAAGCTGAACAAGGACAAATAAACAAATCCATATTATATTGAAAGATTTCAGTAAGTGATAAAACAAACAAAAAATAGGGACAAAATACTTGAACAACACAATTAACAAAGTGATCTCATAGACATACATAAAATACTGACTCTAACAACTGTAGAATGCACATTCTTATCAAGTACATGGAAACATTTACAAAAAAATTGACGATAGATGCTGAGTCATAAAGCAAGTCTCAACAAACTTCGAAGGATTCAAATCATATGGATAATGTTTTCTGACCCCCATACAATGTGGGAAGATAACTTCCAAAATCTCCATTTGCTTGTTGGAAAAATTATAAAATGACTTAAATGGTCAAAAATAAATAATGAGAGAAATTAGAAAATAATTTGAACTGAGTCATAATTTAAAAACCTGAATATTATAACTTTAAGATGCAGCATGACAGTACTTAGAAGGAAATATATAAACTGAATATATTAGAAAATAATGACTAAAAATTAATAAGCTAGGTATTTAGCTCAAGAGATTAGACAAAAAGAAACAAAATAAAATTAAAGAGAATAGGAGGAAAGAAATAATAAAGATAGAGGACAGCTAACGAAGAAGAACCAACAAAGCTAAAAGTTTCTCCTTTGAAAAGACTAACAAAATTGACAAAATTTTGATGATATTATTCAGGAAAAAAAGAACAAATAACAAATATCAGAAGTAAAAAAGAGAACACCACTACTGATTCTGCACACATAAACAAAAAATAAGAGCATATTATTGACAACTTTGTCAATAATTTTGAAAATTTAAATGAAGTAGAAAAAAAATCCTAGAAAAATACAATGTATCAAACTGGCATCAAAAGCAATAAAAAGCAATAGAGGGGCACCTGAGTGGCTCAGTCCGTTAAGCATCTGACTCTTGGTTTCAACTCAGGTCATGATTTCTGGGTGGTGGGATCCAGCCCCGCATTGGGTTCCACACTCAGCAAGGAGTCTGCTTGGGATTCTCTCTCTCCCTCTCACTCCCTTCCCCTTGCCCATGCATGGGCATGCACACACACACACAAGCTCTCTCTCTTTCTAAAATAAATAAATAAATAAATAAATAAATAAATAAATAAATAAATAAATAAATAAATAAATCTTTTTTATAAAGTTTTAAAAACGCAATAGAAAACTCTAAAGTCCTATAACCATTAAAGAAATTAAACCAGTAAAAAAAAAAAAAAAAAAGCCTGCCCAGGCCTAGACAACTTTACTCTTATGTTCTCACAAACTTACAAAGAATAAACAATTTCCATTGTATATAAATTCTTCCAGAGAATAGAAAAATAAGAAATATTGCCCAATTTATTTAATGTGGCTAGCATAATTTTGATAGCAAACTTGACAATGACAATATAAGAAAAGATTATTACCAAACAAATGCTGTGTCAAAATTGGTTCAACAATTGTAATAAATGTCTATCACACTAATGCAATACATTAATAATAGGGAAAATTGTGGGTGGGTGGAGAGGGTATATAGTAACTCTCTAATTTCTGCTCAATTTCTCCAAAAACCAAAGTATATTAATTAAAAATTTTTAACTGAGAAAAAAAAAGAAGAAAATATTATAGACCAAACTCACTTACCAGCATATAGATGGAAAAATTCTAATAGAATATTAGCAAACTTAATCTAGCAACATATAAAAGTAATAATAGGTCATGATTAAGGTGTATTTATCCCAAAAATTCATGGTTCGTTTAATATTCAAAAATTAAGTAATGAATTCACCATGTTAACAAATTAGAGAAAAATCACATGATCATCTCAATAGATGCAGATGAAACACTTAAAAAGATTTAACACCCATTTATGACTAAACCAAATAAAACTCTTAGCAAACAAGGAGCAGAAGGTAATTTCTTTCATCTTTACAAAACATAAAGCAAATATCTTACTTAATTTAAATGCTGAAATTTTTCCATTGGAAATCAGAAACAGGACAAGGAAGACTGGCTATCACTGTTTCTAATCAACATTGTAGGGGAGGGCCCATTCATGAAGAAATTTTTAAAAATTAAAAATAAGAAACTAAAGCAGAGGGAAAAAAAACCTGTCATTATTTACAGATGAAATGATTTTTATATAAAATCCAAATAAACTTGGAACACCTGGGTGGCTCAGTTGGTTAAGCATCTGCCTTTGGCTCAGGTCATGATCCCAGGGTTCTAGGATTGAGTCTTGTGTCAGGCTCCCTGCTCAGCGGGGAGCCTGCTTCTCCCCCTCCCTCTGCAGCTCCCCCTGCTCATGCTCTCTCTCTCTCTCTGACAAATAAATAAATAAATAATTTTTTAAAAATCCAAATAAACTGTTAAAATTTAGAACAAAAAGGTTTAGCAAAGTCACTGAAAAATAATGTCCAAAACCTCTATTTCCTCCATATACCAGCAACAAATAGTTACAAAATTTAAGTTTACAAAAGATAGCATTTACAATAGCCTTTGTTTACAATAGCATTAAACATTACCAATTACTTAAGAATAAATCTAATAAAAGATTTCCAACACCATTATAAAGAAAATCATAAAACTTTGTTCAGAGACATTGAAGGCAACCTAAGTAATGGAGAAGAATACCAGATTCAAGGAACACCCAGTAGTAAAAATATGTAACTTCTCCCCAAATTTATTTATAGATTCACACAATCTTATCAAAATCAAAAGTTTTCATGGAACTTGACAAACTACTTCTAAAATTTATATTGACATGCAAAAGGCCAAAAGCAATCAAGGCACTTTATTAGTTTCCTAGGGATGCTGTATATAACAAAGTACCACAAACTGGATGGCTTAAAACAACAAATTTATTGTCTCATAGTTCAGGTGGCTAGAATTCCAAAATCAAGGTGTTGCCAGGTTGATGCGTCCTTTGAAACCTATACAGAGAATCCTTCCTTGTCTTTTCTATCTTCCGGTGGTTTCCTGACAATCTTTGGCTTTCCTTGGTTGGCAGCTGCATAACTCCAAGCTCTGCCTTCATGGTCACATAGCATTCTCTCTGTGTCTGTCTTTATATGGCCATCATCTTATAAGAACACCAGTCACATTAGAATGAGGGGTCACCCTACTCCAATATGACCTCATCTTAACTAATTACCCCTGCAATCACCGTATTTCCAAATAAAGTCACATTCTGAGGTTTTAGAGATGTCAACATATCTTTTGTGGGGAGGACACAGTTCAGCTCATAACAGCACTTTTAAAGAGAAAGAACCAAGAGGAAAATTTGTTCTAGTAGACAACAAGACATATTACAAAGCTGTAGTAATCAGGACTGTATGGTGTTGCCACAGGGACAGGAAAGTAGAAGAGTAACAGAGCAGGAGAGCTGAGTAATGTCATTGAAATAGGTTTGTGTGACATTTGACTTGTGACAGAGGTGGCACTGCAGAGCAGTGAGGATGGAATAGACTTTCTAAAAGAAGATACCAGGATAATGAGAAAAATGAAATTGGGCTCCTCTTTTATATCATACACAAAACTCAAATCCATTGAATTTTAGAAAATACGGGATGATTCTTCTTGACCTTGGACTAGGGAAGGATTTTTCTAAACAAGCACTAAAAGTACTCATAATAGAAAAAAAATGACTGATAAATTAAAATTAAAAACTACTTATAAACAACAGTATAGAAAGAGTGGAAATTCAACTCGAAGTGTAGGAAAAGATATTTGCCATGCATATAACTAATAAAGAACTAGTATCCAGAATATAAGAAACTGCTACAAATAACAAGGAAAAGGAAAAGTACACAAGAGTAAAAATGGTGAAAAGATTTGAAAAAGCACTTCACAAAAGAGGAAATTCCAATGACCAATATCATATTTTAAAATGTTTGGTGTTAATGAACAAACATTTCTTCAAAGAAGACATCCAGGTGGTCAACACACATGAAAAGATGTCCAACATCACTCATCATCAGGGTTATCCAAATCAAAACCACAATGAGATATCACCTCAGTCTTGTCAGAATGCCTACAATCAAAAACACAAGAAACAACAAGTGTTGGTGAGGATGTAGAGAAAAGGGAATCTTTGTGCACTGTTGGTGGGAATGCAAACTGGTGCAGCCACTGTGAAAGACAGTATGGATGTTCCTCAAAAAATTAAAAATAGAACTACCCTACAATCCAGGAATTGCACTGCTGGATGTTTACCCAAAGAATACAACAACACTAATTCAAAAGGATATATGCACCCCTATGTTTATTGCAGCATTATTTACAGTAGCCAAATTATGGAAGCACCCAAAGTGTCCATCAATAGATGAATGGGTAAAGATGTGGTATACATATACATAGAATATTATTCAGCCATGAAAGAGAATGAAATCTTGCCATTTGCAATGACAGGGATGGAGCTAGAGAGTATAATGCTAAGTGAAATAAGTCAGAAAAAGACAAATACCATATGATTTCACTTATATGTGGAATTTAAGAAACAAAACAAATGGGGGCATGTGGCTGGTTCAATCAGTAGAGCATGCAACTCTTGATCTCAGGGTTGTGAGTTCAAGCCCCAAATTGGGTGTAGAGATTACTTAAAAAATAAAGTCTTAAAAAAAAAGAAACAAAACAAATGAACAAAGGAGGAAAAAAGAGGGAGACAAACCAAGAAACAGACTCTTAACTATATAGAACAAACTGATGGTTACCAGAGGGGAAGTGTATGGGGGGATGGGTGAAATAAGTGATGGGGAATAAGGAGTGCACTTCTTGTGATGAGCCCCAGATGTTCTATGGAAGTGTGAATCACTATATTATACAAAAGGAGGCATGTAAAGTAGAGCAGATTTGAGCATATAGGTGATAAGTTCCATTTTGTACATTATGATACCGGGGTTCCAGAACATCTCCCACTGCTGATATTTAGCTGACCATTGGAATTAGATCTTGTATATATTTTATAAGTATGTGTTATGGGCTGAATGTTTGTATCTCCCAAAAATTTATTTGTTAAGCACTAATCCCCAATTAAATGATGTTTGGGAGTGGGGCCTTTGGGAGGTAATTAGGCTTAAATGAGGCATGAGGATGGGGCACCATGATGGAGTTAGTGTCCTTATAAGAAGAGGAAGAAAGACTGGAGTTTTCTCTCTCCACTATGTGAGGACACAGCAAGAAGGTGGCTGTCTACAAGCTAAAATGAGATTCTTTACAAGGGAACCAAAGTGGCTGGCATCTTGATCCTGGGCTTCCCACCATCCAGAACTGTGGGTAATAAATTTTTGTTGCTTAAGCTACTAAGTCTATGGTATTTTGTTACAATAGCCCAAACTGACTAATACAATATGGGAGGGAAAAAGAGAGGAAAAGTCATCTAGTAGAGAAGGTGGGGCTGTAGATATGGATTTGGAGGTCAACCACATACAGCTAACAGTGGATCTCAAGAGATCAGATAAGCCTAAAATTGAATAAAAATAAAGAAAAAGAAGAAAAGATGCTAAGATCAAATCCTTGAGGAACAACTAAAACTATAGAAGAAAGGATGAGACAAATAATTGTTGGCAGAGAGGTGGGGAAACCAGGAGAATATAATGTAAAGAAGCCAAAAGACAGGGCATCTGGGTGACTAAGTCAGCTAAGCGTCTGACTCTTGGTTTTGGCTCAGGTCATGATCTCAGGATTCTGAGATCAGGATTGAGCCCACCCCACCTCGGGCTCCCCGCTTAGTGCAGAGTCTGCTGGAGATTCTTTCTCCCTCTCCCTCTCCCTTTCCCTCTGCCCCTACCCCGGCACACAGGCACTCTCGCTCTTTCTCTCTCTCTCAATCTCTCCAATAAATAAATAAAGAATCTTAAAAGAAGAAGAAGAAGAAGCCAGAACAGGAAAGAGTTTCAGGATTTGGCCAACAGTGGGTTAGAGAACTGAGAGAAAGCGATTGTGCTCAATGACAAACAGAACAATTTTTAGTCACCTTAAACAGAGTGGTTTCAGTGGATTGTTGAGGGCAGAAGTCAGGCTACAAAATTATGGAATTTCTGGATCACCCTAACACAGAGGAAGTGAATATGGTCCCTTCAAGACTTTTGGTAGTGAAAGGGAAATAACATGAGAGTAGTAAAGTCAGAAGAAAGGGACTTTTTCTAGATGAAGAAGAGTACTATGGTTTTAGAAAGACCACAGTGAGGAAATATTAAAGATGCAAGATGGTGTTCAGAGTGGATAAAAGAGGGAACAGTGTTCTGAGAGATGGAAGAGCACAAGTGCAGGAGCTAGTCTTTGAAAGGAGGAAGAACACACCCTGTTTGAGGCAGAAGAATCTTCAATCTAAAGTGTATAACATGAAATGAAAACTCATCAGAGACCAAAGCATTAATAAAAGAAAAGTAAACTCTTGTGCACTGTTGGTGGGAAGTTAAATTGGTGCAGCCACTGTGGAAAACAGTATGGAGATTCCTCAAAAAATTAAAAATGAGGGCACCTGGGTGGCTCAGATGGTTGAGCGTCTGCCTTCAGCTCAAGTCATGGTCTCCAGGTCCTGGGATTGAGCCCCGCGTCGGGCTCCCAGTTCAGCAGGGAGTCTGCTTCTCCCTCTCCTTCACTTCACCCCTGCTTGTGTTCTCTCTGTCAAATGAATAAACTTCAAAAAATTAAAAATGGAACTGCTATGTAGTCCAGAAATTCCACTTCTGGGTATTTATTTAAAGAAAACAAAAACACTAACTCAAAAAGATATATGCACCCTATGTTCACTGCAGCATTATTTATAAAAGCCAAGATATGGGAACAACATAAGTGTCCATCAACAGATGAATGGATAAAGAAAATTTGATATAGATATAGAGATAGATCTAGATGGATATAGAGCGAGAGAGAATGAAATATTATTTAGTCATAAGAAAGAATAAAATCTTGCCATTTGTGACAACATGGATGGACCTTGAGGGCATTACTCTAGGTGAAATAAGTCACTTATTAAGTCATAGAAAGACAAATACAGCATGATCTCACTTATACGAAAAATCTTTAAAAAAAAAAAAAAAGACAACCCAGCTCATAGATACATAAAACGGATTGCTTGGTACCAGAGGCAAGGAAGAGTTGGGGAAGGGGGAACAGCACTGGGGAGAAATGAGTGAAGGAAGTCAAAAGGAACAAACTTCCAGTTATAAAATAAGTAAAGAGATATAATTTACAGCATGATGACTACAGTTAATAATACTATATTGCATAATTGAAAGCTGCTAAGAGTAGATCTTTTAAGAAAGAAAGTATTTTTACTTTTAATGCCTTAAAATGAAGTCCAGTCATTAAGAGAATTGATTCCCCAAATAAAGAATACAGCAGCTATTTAAGGGGGAAAAAAATGCAAGGTTACCAAGGTAACAATAAACTTGTTTATGGTGGGCAAAAGCAGACATTTCCTCACATGGTTACCACATGGGCAAGGATCACCACCTACCTGTAGATGGCAGAAGTTGGGGATGAATATTTTTTCATCAGGGACTTCTCAGTAAGGACTCAGAAAGGTTTCATAACTCAGGGGTTCATGTTAGACGTGTTGTTGCTTTGGGTTTGTTTTTACTATGGTCCATGATGTGCTTTCCATGTTGCTCTCAGAATTACAGTCATCTGTAGGCAATGAATGTGTCTGTGATAAAGTGTAGACCTTGAGGAAAATGCAAAATGCTTGAGATGGACAGTGTAGGAAACATGAAAGGGAGTCAGTTGTAGATTGCATTCCAAATATCCCAAAATACCAAAGAGGGTGAAAACAGGAAAGTTATCCAATCCACCCTCATCAGTATGTTTGGAGGGGGAAAATGAGGCCTAGAGAAATGGCTTAATGAAAAGCAAAGTTTGGAACATAGGACTGTCGACCCATAGTCCAGTGTTCTTTATGCCTTACCATATTGCCATGTAAAATCAAAGTTTTCTGGAGCCCAATTCCTTGTGAGTTATGTAATGTGTGCATAGGAATGGAATCCTAGCATGAACAGTAAAATAAGCAGTTCCCATACTTTCAGATGCCAGGTAGGTGTCTTTGATTATCCTTATTCTGGTCTTTGCCAAACTCTCTGGTCTAGGAGAGAAAAAAAGGCACACAATATTTCCTTTTTAAATTCCTAAAATAAATTATAAGCACTATAGGGACAAATTTAGAATAAAAAGTTATCTAATAGTATAGGATTTTATAATAAGCTGGTATTTAAAAAATATTTCCTATAGCTTCTTAATTTCTAAATTTAATCAAGAGCTCATTTAGAGTGAGATAAATTAATCTGAGGAACTATTAAAATAAAGGTACTTATTTAATCACAAAATCTATTAAAATATTGAATATTTCTAAATCTCTTACTAATATGAAATCATATTACTTAGTTGTTCTGGAAATAAAAAGAAATTTAAGTACAGCTTGAAGACAAGAATAAAAGGGTAGGTTAGAGAAACACTTCATTAATCTTCTACTACATTTTAATCATCCCAGAGAACAGTAAAATGTTGATGTGTGTAAAATAGCCAAATGAAGCTAATCAATTTATACAAAAATGAGAAAGTTATGGAAAATGTCTTTCTATAAAATTGTGGTACTAGTTTTTAAATGATCAGTTTCTGTTTTTAATTATCTTCTAATTTGCAGAACAGCAATCTGAATATATACTCTAGGAAAAATCATAATTAGATAAGGCTCATTTTCTTAAAGTTATCCATGTTAGATCTGAATGTGAAGAGTTGTCAAAAATAATCTCAAGGCAGCTGTTTCCAATTATGCTTATTTTGACAACTGAAAATCAGTAAACAAACCAAAAATAGTTTAATATTTTGACCAATGTAGCTCCTTAATACTAAACAAAATAATTATGCTTTATATTGGTATAAAATTTAAGAAGCATATTTTAAGGTTTAAACAGAAAGGAATTATTTTCTTAAATTCTGCAAAAGTTAATTATTATACAAATTCAGGTAGATGATGTACAAAGTATATCTTCATAAACAAAAATTCCAAATCCTCATCAGTAAATGAGATATTCAAATCCACTCAACACAAGCATTCATAAAAGGTTTCCACCATATTTGATATTTGAGGAGTCAAGTATAATGTCAATACCATTAATAATATAAATATGATTCAGATTTCCTAAATACTCTCCATTCTGCTAACAGTAGATTCCTACCAACCTTCATTCTTTAAAAACAACAACAAACTTTTTTTTTTTAAAGATTTTATTTATTTATTTGACAGAGAGAGAGAGAGAGAACACAAGTAGGCAGAGAGGCAGGCAGAGGGAGAGGGAGAAGCAGGCTTCCCGCGGAGCAGGGAGTCCAATGCCGGGCTCGATCCCAGGACCCTGGGATCATGACCTGAGCCGAAGGCAGACGCTTAACAACTGAGCCACACAGGCGCCCCAACAACAAACTTTTATAGGAATGTCAACTGTTTGGAAGGAATATTTTTTCATATATGGAAACAAAGTATAAGTAATACAGATGAGGCAGAAAGAGGAAAAAGAAACATGAACAAGAGTTGTCAAGCATACAAAAGTCCAAGAATAATACAGTGCAAACAGCACAGGAATCTGGGTTTTCCTCATCTAGACTGCTATGAAATATTGGGGACAGCATTTTTTCTTCGTACTTTTTGGTACACAATTGATGGATTGTTGAACGTTACATCTGAAATTAGTGATGTTCTAGAGGTTGGCTAATTGAATAAAACAAACAAACAAAAAACGATCAAAACATCTTTAAAATTAGGACCCATTCTTCCTTCATTACAAATCTGCATTTTTCTTTGAAGCTTGCATTAAGACCTTTTTATGGAAGTAAGAGGGACTTTTCTCCATAGAAAACAAGTAAGGTCTGTACCTCTGAAACAAATAATACATTATATGTTAAAAAAAAAAAAGAGAGAGAAAATAGTAGGAAGGGAAAAATGAAGGGGGGGAAATGAACCATGAGAGACTATGGACTCTGAGAAACAAACTGAGGTTCTAGAGGGGAGGGGGTGGGAGGATGGGTTAGCCTGGTGATGGTTATTAAAGAGGGCACGTTCTGCACGGGGCACTGGGTGTTATGCACAAACAATGAATCATGGAACACTACATCAAAAACTAATGATGTAATGTATGGTGATTAACATAATAAAATTAAATTTAAAAAAAAGAAAACAAGTAAGGATTCCAAGGCGATCTTGACTATATGCATTAGGGCCTATAAAACCCTAGAAGGCCTGCCTGCTCCCAGACACCTGTCCAATTATCCTGACATCATCTGAAATTTCCACTAATTTGTTATATTAGCAGAGTTTCTTTGGGGATAAGGAATTAATTCTAAAAGATTCCTATTGTAAAAGTGCAAAATGTTATTTGATGTTAATATTTTTCAACCAGCTATCTAGCTGTACGTGGCTGGGAACAGGTGTGTATAAGGGAAGCAGACCCAATTATTTCAGGGCAATGGATATCCCATCCTTCCTGTGGATGGTAATGATGAGGAAAAGATCCAGAGCATGGGGTACTGCTTAAAGGCAAATACGTGAGGGCTCTGAGGGTGGAGTCCTTAAACAAAGCCATGTGGGAACAGCCATGTTGTACCAGACACTTGGGGATAGTAGGAGAACCATGGAACCACATTTCCCTACTTCACCATTTGATTTCCCATAAGAAGTATTCACAGTATAATAGCATGTTGAACGTTCCAGAAGAAAGCAACAGGTTACAGTACTGTAAGATTTATGCCTTTCCACACTTGATACAATGGGCTGTTTCTTCATATATCTGTGCCTTGCTTTCTGCATTTCTTTTCCTGCTTACCCCAAATTCCTTATCTGCCTAATCCTGCAGCAGCCAGGCATAAAACACAGGACCAGTCAGGACCATTCTACCTGAATGTTAAACAATTCAGACTAAAGGGCAGGAGGAAGCAGAGAGTAGCCATCCTTGTATATTTCTAAAATGAAATGCCATGACTTCCCTTATTGGAAATGTCAAGCCATCCCATGGACTAACATTAGGATCAAAACCAGATGATTATCCTGTTTTTCCCAAGAAAAAATTACACTCTACTTCATTTAAAAGCCAGAATCTAATTTTTATCTTAAAAAAAAAAAAAAAACAGCTCTTTAAAGTAAATATTTCCCCAAAAGAAAACCACCTAATATACTTGGGTGGAGGGGAGGAAAGGAATAAAAAAGGAAAAGAGAAATAAATTGAGGTTTGTGTGAGGCATAAGTAATTTGAACTCTGGACATGGACATGGATCTTTACCATTAGTAATTGTTCTGCTATTCCGGGGGAGAGCAGAGATGAAGCTAGGGTTGAAAACAATTCAGGATTGACCAGAGATGAAAGCACTAATTCCAGTGCGGGTGGGGGATAGGATTCAAAATACTGGAAAGCTTTGTTTTCCTCACCCTGTGTCTTGGAACCGCCAGATCAGAAGTTGGCAACTCTATATTAAACATCATAACAGCTGGGATGAGGAAACTCTTCACAGAAGGGCCACCCCAAAAGTCAGGAATGAAAAAATGCTAGAGGAATAAACACAACAAAATCCCACAGGAAAATATATCTGGCCACTGGGTGGGTATCAGCCTTGTGTCATACTTGGTATGCACTGGAATTTTCTTCCTTTAAAATAAAGACTACTTTTCCTTTGAGAAAGTTGCCTGTTTTTTAGGTATTCACCCATCTTTCACAGAGAACTTCAATTCTAAGCATATATTGCTCATAAGGCTTTTTAGGGGAAATGTGAGCCCAATCCCTTAACCTAGAGCTTAAAAACATTACACATAATAGTCAGTGGACAAGAAAAAAGAGGAAATGCTGAACAATTTCTCCTCTTGGGAGAAACAGGTTGGTTTTCTACAATGTCATTGACCCTGAAGGGCATATAAGACTATTTCTACACAAGAGAAGGTTTGCACTAAATTTGGCCCTAAAAGTCCATAGCTTTGCCTTCACATTATTTATTGGCCCTCTTCCCACCCTCTCATGACCTCTTATGCTCATCATGTGGTATGAACACTGAGAACATTTAACAATCTTTTTTTTTTTTTTAAGATTTTATTTATTTGACAGAGAGAGACACAGCAAGAGAGGGAACACAAGCAGGGGAGTGGGAGAGGGAGAAGCAGGCTTCCCGCTGAGCAGGGAGCCCGATGTGGGGCTCGATCCCAGGACCCTGGGATCATGACCTGAGCTGAAGGCAGACGCTCAATGACTGAGCCACTCAGGCGCCCCCACTGAGAACATTTAAAAACTACAAGGTGAGAACCTAACCCATGAGCAGGCACTCAGAAGACCCTGGAAAATAATGTTGAAACACGATCAAAATCAAAGGCAGAAAGAGTATCCAAATAGGCAACAAAAGATTCAGTTCCTTAAATGAGCTTTTTAACATTAAAGAGAAATCCAGAAAAACAAAGATTTCATAATATAATTTGTGCTTTTCCCCCATTGAACAATGAATTCTCTAAGTATATGTAATAAAACACTAGAATGTATTGACTTCAAGTTGCAACATGGGTAGATATATTTTCTTCTCTATACTAAGGAAGAAATAGATTTCAAGTGTAATACATGACATTTGTGTTAGACTTTTTTTTCTAACTGACTTTAGGGGAATAAGTTACTGGAATATAGCCCCAGAAGACCTCCTCTGGAAACTTTGAAGAATCTAAGCTAGTTATTGGACAGGGCTTCCTGGAAAAACTAGGTGAGAGCTTCTTTAAGCCAGGGACAGGCTACATAGAGTAATATATTTGAACACTGGCTTGGCAGTCAAGCATATTCTGGGTGTGAATTCTGCTTCTACTAGTCACCATATTGGTGATCTCAGGCAAGTTACTTAGCCCCTAGAAGCACGGTTTCTGGGCTATAAAAATGAAGGTAATGCCAACCTCTTCAACAGGGTTGTTGGAAGAATTAAATGAAGCAATGTAAGTATTGGCAAATGAAATGCAAATAATGATAATAATAGTAATAATAGCTAAAGTGTATCTCATGATTATCAAGTGCCAGGCACTGTTACCCAAAATGCAACTTATTATTACTATACTACTGCTATTACTGCTACTACCATATACATTACTTATCAATATATCCCCAGTACCTAGCACAATGCCTAGCATAACTGGCATTCAGTAAATACTTCTTGAATTGAATTAAATTTCTCAGCATTACTTAGACTCAGACAGGCAAGAAGTGAGCAATCCAGTCAACCAAATGAATTGATTCCATATTCACAATATCTACCAAAAAACATGACTGTCATTTTTCATTGAATTTACTTGTTGGGTTTTTTTTTTTAATTTGAGTAAACTATATGGAAATTTGGGTAGCATAGACACTAATATTCATGAATGTCTGCAGAAGATAAAACTACAGACCAATTTTGCTTGTAAATACCCTCAATCATGAGTGACCTTAAAGATATGACATGTAGCATTTTGTCATTTTATTGAGAAGCAAATCTGAACCACACACAATAGGAGACCAATATATGAGGATGAGTCCTAAACATGTGTGTGGTGTGTGCCCCAGGAGAGGGCCCATTGAGAAGGAAGCTTTGCCTTTCACTAGATCATTATCATTGTAGTAACTCTCATAAAGCTGTGGAGGAAAGGGCTTCTTTGTGGAATAATAGTCCCACAAAATCGGCCAACACACAGAGCTATAGTAGTATTCACGGATTTGGGAATTCTAAAAGGACCTGGGACAAATTCCTAGTAGATGTCAAGGATATACCATACAGACTGTGATAACTGTGAGAATTAAAATCAGATCACATAAAAGCTATTCAGTTGGAAGACCAAACAAATTCTCAGAAATTCAGCAAAAAATGCTGGAGCAAACTTTCAAAATCCAGTTCATCTTTAACTTATCATTTTTCTAAGTGGGAAATGTTCATGATGTCCTGTTTAATTATCTTCAGAAACTTTTTTTAAAACCTTTAGAAAATTTTCACATTTTCTAAAATAGTACAAGCAATCAAATGCCAAGCTCACCATAATAAAATGTACATACATAAAATATGAAATTGCTTTGCATTGTAACATTACCTTAACCATATTACAGAGTAAATATTATGTCCTTTTAACATCATAAGAGTAAACTAATGGCTCAGAAACAACATGTGTGATCTGACTAAATTAATGTTACTATGGAAACTTGATATTTTCAATTTCCCAACCCTTAAGGTCAATTTCAACACTGCAATATGCTGTTTTCCATTCTGCTGCTATAGTTCAGGACAATAGAAAAGCATGCTGTAAATCAAAGTTATTAAAGACGTTAAACTAAAACTGGGAAATAAAAGTAGGAAAAACTATATTCTTCTCTTAAAAAGTTCAATCCTATGTCATCTATGGTTCATTCCATAACCCAAGTCCTCATCTGGCTTGTCTTTCTTTTTCCCAACAGTTTGCTGGCAGATCCACAAACTCAAAATAAATAGAATTTTTCCACTATCTAATTCTGAATTTGGCAGGGAAACTCAATGATGAATCTATTCCTACCTCAAAAAATGTTTTCTTTTATACATTTCACTCACTCATACTCACTCAAGGCAGTAGACTAGAGAAATAACAACTTTAGTGTCCGTGTGTGTATGTGTGTTGGGACTGGGAAGGGGCTTCTATCATATGTGTCTCAGGAATAAGTCAAAATACAAATCCAATCATAATATCTGAAATTTCAAATAGGAATAATCAGTTTTTTCACCACTTTCCCCCTTGGATTCCTTCCAGGCCATCTGAGGAGAAATCTCATAAGGTTTATCACTATGAAGAGGATATTTCTGCATATCCTGAACAAGTAAACACCCCTCACAACGGCGGGTGGTGCTGCAGGCTGATGGCTTCACTTACCCCCCTCAGCTTGGTTCTTTAAAATACAAATGCTTCACAGTCTACACAGACTTTTAACTAGCTTACTTGCATAGAACTTACAGTAGTAAAATAATTTAAACAATAATTTTTATTATTTCCTTCCCCAGGGACAGGTAAGTGAAGGGTTATTGCTATCTAGACAGCTTTCCCTACTCATTTTTTCTTACTTTTTCAAGTTAAACTTAATCCCAGTGACTCTCTACCTACCAAGTCTACCTTCTATTACAAACCTTTTCAAAAAGTCTTAAAAGCTCATTCACTTTAATTTGGAATTAATGCCAGGGAAGTGACACAACATGAACCACCCTGTTCGTTTCACGTAGGTGCCTAGAAACAATGTATAACTTCTATTTGGAAAGAGACAAACCTGGGTTATACATGGACTTTTACTGTGGAATCTGTTAGCATTTCTTTTTCAAGCATCACCTTCAGTTTATGTGAGGAAACTGTCCCCAGGGCATTATTTTAAGGAGATTTGTGAATTTATACTGCATAATGCCTCCAAATTAATTTTACCAAAGCAATTTTGATCATTTCAGTACCTTACTCAAAAATCCTCAGTGATCCTCTTTCTTTCTCCATTGCCTACAGGCTAAAGTTCTAAAAGGCCCTCAACAATCTGGCAGCAATTAGTGCCTAGGACCTCACTTCCTTCCCTCCCTACACAGACTCTCCCAACCAGGGGAAGGAGCTACGCTTCTTGTCCAGTGGGTTATAATGTGTGCTGTGGACCAAGGAAAGCTATGTACTGTATTCTAGCCTCTTTTTTTCCAGTGGGAGTTTTACTGAAGTTTTTCTGTTCTTTCTCCACAATTCCACGTTGGTTGTGTTATAAGTGGACCCCTTAGATCATAACTGTGAAGAATGGTATCCACACCTGATGGAGAGGAAAGGACAACCCAGAGATCCTGGACTTGCAGCTGATTTGGACTTTGGATTGTCTCTCTTTAGAAAGAGGTTGTAAATGCATATAATAGTGTATCAATAGGGAGAAAGATATGTATGGATGTTGAGCAGCCAGAGAAAGACTGTAGAGGACTCTGTGGGTGCCTCCCAAACATATCACCCACTCCTTTCTGTAGAGCAACCATTCTGTTTGAGTGGCAGCAAACCACATCTCCACCACGAATTAGGTGGACCCTAATTTATCTAAGCTAGTCATTGTTATCCTGTCCCCCTTGAAACAAACATTGGCATAACCCAAACCTAAGTAATTCAGTCGCTGTTATTCTCCTGGCCACTGTGATTGGCTTAGGATGGTGCAATCCCAGCAAATCTGAGAACTTTTTTCAATGGCTAAAAGAGGCAACTCTCTTCTGGATATGAACAAGGAATCATATAGGCTACATGTGGTAATCAGACTTTAAGATGGCCCCCAATGATTCCAGCCTCCTGATATTCACATTTTTGTATAATACCCCTCTCACTGTGTCCCCAAGTTGGTCTGTATGACCAATAGAATAGGGAAGAAGTGATGGTATATAATTTCTGAGATTATGTTATAAAATACGGGGTTCTTTCTCCTCCTTTTCCCTCTCCTTATCCCTTTCCCCCTCTCTCTCTCATCACTTGCTCTGGGGGAAACCAATTGCTATTTCATGGAAACCCATACATAAGCCCATATGATAAAGAACAGAAGTTTCCACCTAACAGCCATATGAGTGAACTTAGAAGTATATTCTCCAGCCCCAGTGAAGCCTTAGATGACCACAGCCTGGCTGACATCTTGATTGCTGCCTTGTGAGAGATTCTGAGAGATTCTGAGAGATTCTCTGATAAGCCATGCCTAGATTCCTGTCACACAGAAACTATAAGAGAATAAACGTTTATTGCTTAATCCATAAATTTTGAGGTAATTTGTTATGCAGCAATAGATAACTCATACACTTGAGGAATCATCTTGCAACTAGCAAGAACACCAAGGTGAAGATAAAGAGAGGGCTATGAGGGTCACAGAGAAATGTAGCTACAGTCCTAATTAATGCATCCCTGCAGCCCACTTTACCTCTAGTTCTCTTTAGTTACATAGGCCAATAAACAAATGCCCTTTATTTTTACGCTGGTTTGAGTGAGGTTTCCAATACTTGCAAAGAAAAGTTGGTTAATGCAGAATTTGTTTGAGAGAACTCAGTACCTTCAAACGTGACTTCCAAATCACCCTGATCTCCGCCCATTTGCTCATATAGCAGCCCTTTGTCTCTGAGCACTTTATTCTTACCCATTCTTCACCACACTGTTCAAGCCTCACGTTTTCTGATCTGATGACCACTGCAAGAAGGTTTCTAGCAATCTCAGTTCTGATAGTACTTCTGCTGTCACTTCTGTTCATTTGGCACTTGTCATACATTCTCCCATCTTTGATGAGTATATGTTTATCTAGACTGTAACCTCCTTGAAAGTAAGAACCATTTTTATATACTTCTAATTTCTATGGCACTTACCACAGAAGGCACTTGTTAAATATTGCCTTTTTGACTCCATCAGTCAGGATTTCCTACACAAAAGTGAACTACTTGGCTTGGAATCAGAGATCTTCATTCTAGCAGGTCAGATGCCAAGATACCTACTGTAGCAATAGGAAAAAAAAGAAGAATTGAGGGGGTTGCCATTTTGCTGGCCCATATTTTCTCAATTTCATCCCATGCACACACAATAATGAAGGATTTTAAAGATGCTACTTGGTTCCTGACAACATCGTCTCATAAAACTTTCTGCATATTTGAAGAGGATGCCAAGCTGTCCAGGTAAGCCATGGTTATTACATATATTTTTGAAGCATATGTAATATCCATTCTAAACAGCCTGAATTCAGAGTACAACTCCAACCCTTAACAACATTCTGGGCAGCTCCCACAGTTTTGAAATGACTATGTTAAAGACATCCAGTCCAATTTAAATCTTCACTTGCAGCTCCTCCCTTTCTGTAAGTCACACATTTGTGACTAGGGCCTGAAATGGGGAAGGGGACTGATCTTCCCCTTCACTTCTTTCCCCTTTCCTCTAGAGTGGTGGGCTTGAAGGTTGGAGGTCGTAGTAGAAGCAGAGATAGAAAGGGACAAGTATTTGTTTCAGTGCTGCATTGTGTCCTTCTCTTGGCTGATGCTGCTTATTGGCCTCTGGGTGGCAGACATCCCAACACTGGCTCTTCCACGGGGTACGTGTGTGAGGGTTCTTTAGACACTAGTGAGGGACCTCCCTGGGATATGGTCCCCACCTTGTTCTTTTGATACTTCCTCAGTTGCTACCCCTGGCATTACTCTCACAACCTCTTGTGTAGGGTACTGGCAAGTCAGCTCAAGTCCAGCTACTTTCCATGGAGGCTTCTTGACTCCTGGGAGACCCACACATCACTGCCACGCCACCAGGTAGGTACAGGCTGCTCTGCTGGCTCACTTCTCTCTGCTCCATTATCTTACTTTAATTCTCTGTTCCCTTACTCATACAGCCAACTGAGGTCTGATCATCTGGTTTAATGACTAAGAAATAAGATACCATTATCTTCTTTTCATCCCAATCTCTGCAGATGGTCCTCAAAGCACCCTCAAATGGGGAGCCAGAATATTTTCCACTAGGCCAAAGACTCACAACTTTAACAACATGTCCATCTCCCCTCATCTAGTCAAAAAGTGGATAGGACATGAAGACTGCTTCAGTCTCAGATGATGATGGGCAGGAGGCAGGAAGGAGGTTTCCAGGGGGGAATGGTCAGTTTGTCTGACTCATCAAATCCTGCAGGTGATATCTGGTCCCCGATATTCAGAATAGGTGTACTTTATCCTTAGCTTTGCTCCCAGTTGCCATTGCCCACTCAACACTCTGAAACCCATGGCAAAGAAAGGGAACTTAGAACTTAGTCTGTTGGGAAAAACTAGATTTTTACCTCTGCTTGTCAGCATGAGCTAGCACAATACTATTATGGTAGTCTTAATCCTCCATATTTTCTCACCTGCAATATGAGGATACTATTTACTTGATTGATCAGCTTCATACACGACACAAGCGAAAAACATAGAATCACATTAATTTTATTCAATATTTATCTTGTGTCTCTGGAAGAGCATTCAGTGGAAAAAATATGCCAGTTTCTTAGCACTGATTTATAATCCCAGCTTGCCATGTATTATGTATAAGGTATTAGGACTCTTGTAAGAATTAAATGTGATCATGCATGAGGAGGGCTTGGCATAGAGCAAGTACTCAATATTATCCACCATTATTATTATCATCTCTGTGACGTTACACAAGTCATTTAAGCTCTCTGAGTCTTCATTTCCTCATTTTTAATTGAGAATAATAATAGAGTTCTGAAGATTCTGTGAAATCATGTTATTTGGAAGCAATTGTAAATTTCTTTGTAAATGTTATATATTGTCTATGAAACAACGACATTGGACCTTTAAGGTATTTTCCTCTTCTAAAATGCTATGCATTTACTATCTGGTATTATGAAGAAGGAAAAGAAAAATGTTCACTTTTCAATAGGGTGTTTTGCAGCAAAAATTGTCTCATTCTACCTATGAACTCACAATTTCCACACAGTGTAAGAGACTGCTCTTCCCTTCTATCATACTGTCAATTTTTATCTGTTCCCCAAAATATTTTACCTCCTCAATGTGTACATTTCAAGCACCTTCACATAACTTAAAATGGAAAGGAAATTACTTAAGAGGCAGTGGAAAACTACCAAAGAATCAGCCAATAAAATTTAGTCATAGGGGTAACTTATTCCAATTCCTAACATCTAAGACACTGGTGGGAAATTTTCTTCCTTCCATCCTACTTTCAAATATGAACATTAATCCCATCACAGAGATATTAACTCCACTTTGGAAATTCCAAATCTTACCATATTCCATTACTGTTGAATAAGGTATAAAGTATATTCAAAAACTAAGGCTTCTTTTTAATCTATTTAATTTACATTCTTTGGCCAATCTGTCAAAAATATCTTGACTGCTCAGCCAACTGAAATTCGAAAGAAACGTAAATCTAAGTGCAATCTTTAAGTACGAAATTGAAACAAACTACCATGTCTGCCTTTAAGGACTAAAATAGTAGTTAATGTATTTTGGCTACTTAAGACATTCAGACTCACAATTATTTCTAATCATTAAGCTTTGAAATCGAAGATTTTCTTGGCAACAGAATCAACTTCAAGTTTGAAAGTTGGAGCCTCGTTGCAAATTTGCAACTGGCTCTATCTATCCGTCAAGCAAAATATCTTTTGAATGGTCTGAACATATTTATATGGCTCTTTATAATTTGAGAAGTGTCTTTTTTACACACCTTTTATTTAATGTATGAGATTCCTTGGGAGAGAAGCAGAGCAGATAAAGAAAATGTGGTTCAGTGAAGGTCAGTGGCTTACTCAAGATCACAGAAACTGGTAAAGCAGAAAGGAAAACATGGGTCCTCCTGATTCCCAGCCCAGGGATCCTCCCACCATAACGGGCTGCTTTAGAAACCCATGGACTTATGTGAAATCCTAAGAGAACATCTTGCCTATCACCCTGCCACTTATAAGCTAAAATCATGTCAGTTAAAATCAGATACTTAAGATCATGTCCAGCATGGAAAAATGGTTACAACACTTTTCGTTTGTTCATTCAGTCATTTGAAAACTATTTGTTGAGGACATATGAAGTGTCCAGCATTGTGCTGGCACTTGGAATGCAGTTGTGAATAAACCAGACATGGTTCCTACAGTTTAGTCATGGAGATAGATACTATTCACATAATCACACAAGAAATTTATCGCTAATAACCAGAAGTAGGTCCAGAATGAGGACAACATGCTTTGAAAGTGTCTAAAGAGACACCTAGCCTCATCTGAAACATCAGGGGTGTTTGGGATAGGAGTGAGGGGTGGGGTAATAAGGAGCATCCTAGGCCATGGAAGGACACGCCAGGCCAAGAGGTTCACGTCCATAGAAGCCCTGAGGCAAGAAGGAAAATCAAACACACTTTATGATAGCAATTTTATTTAAGCAAAGGGAGGAAAGTCTAGCAGGAAATACACCAAATCATTTGTGATGTTTTCTTTTGGAGAGGAACTGGCAATGTTCATTTTCTTATTTATGCTTTATTGAAATGTTCCAAATTTTCTACAATAAAAAAGAGCTTTGTGATCTTAGGGGAAAGTCAGCCTAAAGAAGTAGGAAGGAGCTGACTAGAATATCTAGCCCCAAAGGTCCCTGTGCGAGAAGGGAAAACAGAGCTCTCTCAGTCACTCCAGGCCAGAAATCCAGGAGCTGAAGTGTGAAGCGGAAAGTAAACAGTACAAGAACATAATTAGCGTTTTGGTGATTTAAAAGGTCCCCAAATACTCAAAAGGTATAAAGCTGTGAATGAAAAGGAACAAATGTGTATTGAGCCCTCTTATGGGCCAAGTACTATCCTACACTCTTCATGGCATTTCCTGGGAACAGCAGTGTACAGGTAACAGTGCTTCGTTTCTACAATTTACCCACTGATTGTGTTCCTTTCTCTCACCCTAAACCCTACGAGATGTGTACTATAATCCCATTTCACAAATAAAAATGGAAGTGAGATTTAAAGAGAGGTTAAGTAATTTGCTCAAAGTCAGACATCTATTAGGTCGGAGAGCTGGAATCAAAAGAAAAGTTCTGTTTGACTCCAGAGGACTCCTGTCACCTGCGTAAATGTGATAGAGATTGTTTACATTAAGATTTTCCCATAAGAATTGGGAAAAAGGGGGGCATCTGGGTGGCTCCATCGGTTGGGTGTCTGCCTTCGGCTCAGGTTGTGATCCTGGAGTCCTGGGATCAAGTCCCACATCGGGCTCCTTGCTCAGCGGTCAGCCTGCTTCTCCCTCTGCCTGCTGCTTCCCCTGCTTGTCCTCTCTCTTTCTCTCTCTGACAAATAAATAAATAAAATCTTAAAAAAAAAAAAAGAATTGGGAAAATGTATGATTATGGTTGTTTTGTTGCTGGCCAGAGGACAGGATTGTGCTGGCAGGATGGTAAAGCACAATAGTTCTAAACACTTACATAGTGCCAGGGTCTGTTCTAAGTGCACTAGAAATCTTGCCTAATTCAATTCTCATAACAAGCATATGAGGTAGGTACTATTATTATCCCTAATTTGCAGATAAGGAAACTGAGTCCCAGAAAGGTTAAAAAAAAAACAAGAGTTTGCCCAATATCACACAGAGCTGTCACTTGAAGCAGGAAAGGTGGATCCAGAATCTGTAGGCCTAACCATCAAGCAACACTTCCTTCCTAAATTCTTCTTTTTTTTTTTTTTAAAGATTTTATTTATTTGAGAGAGAGAGAGCATGCGTGTAAGCAGGGGGAGGGGCCGAAGGGGAGAGAGAGAACCTCCAGCAGCAGACTCGGCACTGAGCATGGTGCCTAAGCGAGGCTGATGCAGGACCAGTCTCACCACCTTGAGATCATGACCTCAGTGAAACCAAGAGTCAGAAGCTTAACTGAGCCACCCAGGGGCCCCTCCTTACTAAATTCTTAACTGACTCTCTTGGTTCCCTCTACATGTGAGTAATCTATTTCCAAAACTTCCTTCCATCGGCTAGTTCCAAAGACAAGTTCCTTTAGAGGCTTGAAGCAGATAGAAAACCACTTTGACACTGATTGTCTTTTGCCTAAAAGTCTGAGACCTAGCCTGCAGGAAAGTGCCCCTGATTCTCAGAATGAAAACTGAACAATAATGTTGAAGCTCTTATTGCCCAAAAGCAGCTTGCTTTGTAAAAACAAAGTGTCCAGCTTTGGTTCTCAAACTGGGGCATACATCAGAATCACTCACAGAACTTGTTAAAATGCAGATTGCCGGGCCCCACCCCCAGAGGTTCTGAAGCAGGAGGTCTGGGGTGGGGCTTAGAATTTGCATTCTAACAAGTTCCCAGCTGAAGCTGATGTTGCTGGTGGGGAGACTTTGAGAACCCTTGGCACAGCCTAGTGGAAGGCAAGACCATTCTGGGAAGCAAGACTCACAGGACTGTCAGCACCTTGCACCTAGCCCTGAAACAGAGTTCTTCCATCCTAGCCCCATCCCATTTTCAATAACCTGATTCCAGAGTAAGAGAATGAGATGAAGAAGAAACCATGCCTCTCAAAACTGCAATGAACCAGGACTAGAAGTGTTTGCTGAAAAACAAAAACTGATTTTTAGGTGGTGGAAGTTTCTTTTTTTTTTTTTTTTAATTTTGTTTTATGGTTTCGTTTGGTTTTTATTTGTAAAGTATTCTAATTGCTATGTCATTCAGGTAATTATCTTTAATCTGAAAGTAAAAACAAGACATACCCAAGGTTTTAAATGTTAGAGTTATATTAATCAGCAAACCTGTAGGTTCACCTACAAGTGTACAAAATAAAAATTCCATTTTACTTTTTGAGTTACAAAGGAAGTCCCCAAACCCAAAATGGTGACTTAAGTAACAACCGAGCGCCCTCTGGTGGGAACGAAATTCTCTGTTGTCCAAAGGCTGCAGGAGTGTTTCCCATGCTAAACAATAACTGAGATTTCCATTACCATTTGAATCCTTTGAAATTGGTGAATGCGTTGTGTATTGAGAACAACTATAAAGAAAAAGACTGACCAGAGGAGAGAGATTTTGGAGAGAACCATTGTGAAAACAGAAGGAAGCTAAATTTTAGATGACATTGATCTAAATCAAATCTGTTACTCCTCAAATTTTTACCCACTAGTTTTAGCTCCACTGATGATTCTTGCATGAATCAATTACTGTGATGATGACAGAAAATATTTTTATTTGTATTACAGATTCCAAAGCACCTGAATAACATGTTAATATACATAACTGGGATTCTAGCAAACTCTTGAAATTATCTCAAGTTATAAATAATCTGCTGGTCTCACCTGAAAAGGCCTACAGCTTTTATCGAAGTCATCAGCCTTGTTTCCATTTATTTGACATTTTGTAAAGCTATCTTTTGTGTTTTGTAGAGTGTCCTGACCCACTGCATGAATACCTCTGAATTCACAGCACATACCCATAGGTTCAGAGCCAGACGTAAGGAATTCAGCTCAGGACGTCTTGAAAATATTAATCAAGTCCAAGAGGTGATCTCTAGACTTTGCACAGTTGCTAGTAACCACCAACTGGATTATTATAACATGACATCAATGTTTTCTTACCAACCCTTCACCATCAGAAGAGCCGATGAAAATTTTGAATGAATTGTATTTTTTTTATATTTTTTTAAGATTTTATTTATTTATTTATTTGTCAGAGAGCGCACAAGCGGGGGGAGCGGCAGGCAGAGGGAGAAGCAGGCTCCTCTCTGAGGAAGGAGCCCAAAGCAGGACTCGATCCCAGGATCCTGGGATCATGACCTGAGCCAAAGGCAGATGCTTAACTGACTGAGCCACCTAGGCATCCCGAATGAATTATATTTTTGAACATGGTAACTGAATTAGACTTATATTTTGCATTTCTTTCCTTTTAGAATTCTAATAATAGTGGCTAGTATTTGATGAATGCAAACTGTGTGCTATTCACAACCTTACTGGATGAATATTCTTGCTATTTTCTTTTTCCAGATCAGGAAACTCAGACTTACTGTGGTTAGAACACTCATCCAAGTACACACAGCTAATAAAAAGCACAGCAGAAACTTAAAGCCAAGAATTCTTTTTTTTTTTTTAAGACTTTATTTATTTGACAGAGAGAGACAGCGAGAGCAGGAACACAAGCAGGGGGAGTGGGAGAGGGAGAAGCAGGCTTCCAGCAGAGCAGGGAGCCCAAAGCAGGACTCTGGGATCATGACCTGAGCTGAAGGCAGACGCTTAAAAACTGACCACCTAGGTGCCCTAAAGCCAAGAATTCTTAACTACAGTCTTAACCAGTAGGGCACACTACCTCCACCCCACCACTCCACACCCACACCACGCCGCCCCCCCACCCCGCCTTTTTTTAAATCTCTTTGCCTGTAACAAAGAAAAAGACAAGTAGGGACAGAAGTAGTCTTCTCTTTGAGGGTGTCCCTACTACTCTTATCACACATTATCTTTATAAACCTGTTTCTTTATTAGACTCCTTTATATCTATGAGTCAGCACCATCTTCTCAATCCCTTATAATCTAAGCATTTATAACCTTTGGCCTGAGCCACACTCTCAAATGCAATGAATTACCCAATCTTTTTCACTTTCAGTCCCCTCCTCTCCATTCCCGTATCTAGCATGGTGCAGTGTCCCGACTCTTCTATCTGGCTTCAATCTCTCCACCTCTATTTTGTCTCATGCAATACCTCAGATCATTCTTCCCAAAGCATGACTCTGCTAGCATCTTTGCCCAATGCAAAACCCAATGCCCATTATGCACAGAACCCGAAGGCCGTTCATGACCAGGCTCCAAACCACCACTCTAGCCGCATCACCCCATCAGGGTTTAGCAAACTCTTTAGTCACAAACAGGAAGTCTCAGTTGTTCTCAAACAATATCCTGAAAGTGTCCATGTCTTCGCTTAGACATTTCCCTCCCATCATATCCTTAAATGTGAATCTTACCATTCCTTCAGGGCCTTGATCAAATACCACCTTCTTTATGATTCCATCTTTCCCGATTCTGCAAACTAGACATTATTTCTGCTCCTCTGAGTTTTATTTCTACTTCCTCTGTGCCATTTATTATTTCTGGCCTTGTGTTATAGGACAAATCTATGTGGGTGGTTGACAAGTAACTCAAACTTTGCATGACCAAAATTGACATCATCATCTCTCCCATTCTAAACCTTTCAGAAACCTGGGAGTCATCCTGAATCCTCCTCCCTCATCTTCACCCCTTACAGTAAATCAGGGACCAGATTTTGTACTCCCTGAACATCTCTCACATTTGCTCCCACTTAGTACTCTTATAATGCCCTGGTTTATATCCAACCTCATCGATCATAGAACTATAGCAATTAGTGTCAACTCTGTTCTTGTATATGATCTTACTTACATCCTCACATTCATCCTCCACATCACCATAAAAAACATCTCTTGGAAATTCAAAACTCCACACCACTCCCCTGCTTAACTCCATCTATAGTTCTCCACTGCCTATAGAGTATAGTCTAAGATCCACAGCAGAGAAGCTTCCATCCTCTACTCTGCATCCTACTACTTTCCACCATCACTTTACAGTCAAGTAACAGCAAACTGATTCCAGTTCCCTGAACACACTGCTATTTTACACTTCTCTGCCCTTTTTCTGCCTGGATTAACCTTCCCTTCAGGCTCCTTTTGCAGGGCTTCTGCGTTGTATCACTCTTGGGGGTCCCATTCACACGGAATACAATTTGTTGTGCCAGCAATAGCCCCTGTCACCCTCAGTCCCCCTTCTGTACTTAATGAAGTCATACCTGTTATTTTGGTTCGGTTCAAAATTCATCTCTCCCAGAAGCTTCCCTGGACTTCTTCAGGAGTCTGTGCCCATGGCTTCAATGATTGCATCTTGCCATATTTTTAAAAAAATCATCTGGTTATGTGTTTGCCTCTCCCATTATCAGTTTTGAGGGCAAAGACCATGACTTATTTACCTCTTTATCAGGAGCTCTGACTCCTAGCCAGTGCCTCACACATTCAATAAATTTTGGTTAAACTGAAATATTATGTTCATGCCATTTCACTTGTAGGAGTGTGACTTGCTAGAGAGGAGGAATCCTGGCTTATAGTACGTATCTTTACATTCTCATAGTCATCATATACAAAGCTGACTGAGTATCAGAATATCTTGGAGAGCTTTTTTTAAATCCAAGTTACTTGGAATTAAGCATATTACAAAGGTGGTATATCACATCATGGGGTGGGGGGAAGGGTGACAATAGCAACCATTTCTCCAAAAGTGTTAATTTTCACAACATATATATGATATAATGTGATTAATAGTTTGATAATTTGACTGTGATTGGGAGCTAATGCTGAGTGAGGAGAGAAAATGTGTATGTGACATAGCCACTTCACTGGAATGGCTGGCTACTCTGTTGGCATGTCCAATATTTATTTACTTGAGTATACGTTTGCTCTTATGTTAACTTTGGTATTTGTGATGTGTGCTGTAGGCAACAAAATTGCCAGGTCAAGGCCAAAGATGAAAGAGGAAAATGAGGCTCTGGGGTGAGTGGAATGTAAAGAAAATGAAGTCTGTTTTGTCAGTTTTAATATAATTTATTATTTTTAGCATCTAATAACTAAATACACTTATACTCAAAATTCCTTTATTATTGACATCCCTGCAGCAAAAATAACTTGGTTATTGCCAATCTAAAACTCTCTAACCCCTAATTTCCTTTTTCTACTGAAACAATTGTTTTGATAACATACTTTACATAGTGAAAATATCTTAGGAATGATGCTATTGAGTTATAGCAGAATAGATTATATTTTTAAAAATGGCATTGGGACAACTAGCTGACCAAATGGAGCTTAGACTAGAGAAGAAGAAAATCATTAAAAAACATGAACATGACCAAACCTGAATTCATCCTTTTTTTCCCAAATCTGACTTTCTTCACACCTTTCTAAGAGAGGTGCAGTTGCTCATACCTCTCGAAAACAGGCATACTATATTATATGTAACTCTTTTCATGCCTTTTCCCCAATATCCAATGTATCACCTAGTCTTGTCGATTCTACCTCCTAAGCATCTTGTGAATCTTTCCACTCTTCTCCAACGAACTCCCAACACCCCAGTTTAGACCTCCATCATCTCCTAGCTGGATTTCTACAGTAGTCTCCTAAGGAGTCCACCTCCCTATATTCTTGTGCTTTTCCAGTGCATTCTTACAAACCACGTATCAGCCAGAAGAAACAGAGGTGGAAAAACACATCAAATAAATGTAGAAGCATGAACAAAATTATCAAGGCAGAACTCAGCATGGCTCTTTAGGATACTGAAAATGGTTTGTACGGCTGAAGTCCCCTCTTCTCACAGATACTCAAACTTCCATGAAGTTCCTATGCCAGTCCTTTCTGTTTTTCCTCTCTCTAGGACATCTTTTCAAAAACTGGAAAAATGAATTTACATCATCCTGTATTCTTCCTACTCTGTTTTTTATGATATGCAGAACTTTCTGCCCTAAGTTTCACAAATAATTTCTTTCAAAGTATTGTCTGCATCTATTTTGAAACTCACAAACCAAGTATTTATTGTTTTCTTTCTTGTAGCAACCTTTTCTAGGGGCAGTGAGAATCCAACACTCAGGTTACTTCCTGCATGTGTGAGTGTGTAGGATAGGAAAAAATATTGGAAAAGAAGAATTAGTATCTCAAAATGTAATCTGACTATATTTGCATGCCTCCTTGTAAATTTCTCAAGAGAAGACAGTCTTTCATATTATCTGAATTCCCCCATAACATATTGCTAATGAATTTATATTAAGTCAAGTCTTCATGGCCATTTTCCCCTATTCTTCATAAGTAAGTAAAATAACAAATGTGAAAACAGCATAGTATCTATACCCAATAGACTCAATTAAAGTTATTGTTGAAAATGAACCCTGGGGCACCTGGGCGGCTCTGTCAGTTAAGCATCTGCCTTCAGCTCAGGTCATGAACCCGGGGTCCTGGGATGAAGCCCCACATCAGGCTCCCTGCTCATTGGGGAGTCTGCTTCTCCCTCTACCCCTCCTCCCGCTCATGCTCTCTCCCTGTCTCTCTCAAATAAATAAAGTAAATCTTTAAAAAAAAAAAGAATTAAAAAAAAAGAAAATACTCTAAGTACCATTTCTGAATTTACTTCTTCATCAAAAGGGCTAACGATTTGTGCATATGATGTGGAGAACAAAGGCAAAAGGAAATGTAGATAAAACTAAATTTCTTTATAACCCGAAGCCCATAGACAAATACTGAGACAGTCGGAATATGACATTCCTCCAGGAACTCCAAATCTTAATGTTAATGCTTTGCTAGAGGGAAAAACAACTTTAGCTTGACAACAGCTAGGCCTCCAGGATCCTGTGAGTTTTCTTTGGCATATGAAAGTCCTTTTGGAAACTTCCTTTGTCTTCACCTCCCCCAGTTCCAAAGTATATAATCAGTTGCTCCTCACAATCCCAAGGCAGCTCTTTCTGCCCCCGCCCCCACCCACCTCCTGTCCCGTGCTATAATAAAACCACCTTTTTGCACCAAAAATGTCTCAAGAATGCTTTCTTGGCCGTTGGCTCCGAATCCCAACATTTCCACATCATACAGAATTCAAGGTTTGAATGAAATATACCTTCCTAACAATTAAAGCAACCAAACTTCATGAGAGATAAAAACTCAAATTAAAATTTTCCATAAGAAAATATTGGGAGGATGAGAAGAGTTAAATTTTGATGGAGAAAGTGAAGCAAACCAAGCTATGAGCAATTAAACTAAGCTATGTTTCTAAGGCCAAAACCAAATTAAAAGAGGCCTAATGAGAACTAGGTTGCAGCCTAAAAGAAATCTCAAATGCCCTCTTCACCCTGGTATTGATATAGGAAATGGTTGGGGTTCAGAGCCAACAGCCAAGAAAGCATTCTTGAGATGTCTTTGGTGCAAAAAGGTGGTTTATTAAAGCACAGGGACAGGACCTGTGGGCAGAAAGAGCTGCACTGGAGTCATGGGCACTGGCTGATTATATACTTCCAAGTTGGGAGGGGGTTAGGGAGATCCTAAATCTCTAAGGAATTTTGGAGGTAAGGTTTCCTGGACCTTGAGGGGGCTATTGTTAGGAATATTACTAGCTATTGTTAGGTTATTACTGTCTAGTAAAACCTTAGTCATGAGAACTTTCCAGTGTATATCGGTGGGTCACATGCTAGGCGGGGATGATTGCCAACATATATCTTGGGGGGTAGAGAGAAAGGAAGTTTCCAGAGGAATTTTTATATGTTAAAGTAGACTCACAGGATCCTGGGGGTTGGGCTAAGATTGCCTTTTGCCCTTAGCAAAGTATTAATATTGAGGCTGAGTTCCTAGAAGAATGTCACTCTGCCTGTTTCAAGGACTTGCCATTGGACTGTAGGCAGTAGGGAAATTTAATTTTTTGTTTTGCCATCATTTCCCATAGTATTGCCTTGCCAGGAGTCCATGGGAGTCTGTATTTAAAGGGCAAAAATGTGCAGGCATTTGCTACAGAAATTGCTATTTTCTTACATAATGGTTCCTGTTCCATAAATGTTTAGTGGTAATGAGAATGATGCATAGTGCAAGCAGGAAAAAAGACACAGGAATTGTTGAAAGGAAGAAAAAATGCAAATGCAGATACCCAAATGGAATTTTTATGAATTTATTAATTTTTGAAAGTTTTATGAAAGAAGCGCCTGGGTGGCTCAGTCGTTAAGTGTCTGCCTTCGGCTCAGGTCATGATCCCAGGGTTCTAGAATCGAGCCCCACATCGGGTCCCTGCTCAGCGGGAAGCCTGTTTCTCCCTCTCCCACTCCCCCTGCTTGTGTTCCTGCTCTTGCTATCTCTCTCTCTCTCTGTCAAATAAATAAATAAAATCTTAAAAAAAAAAAGGAAGTTTTATGGAAGAATGAAAAAGACAACAAAATATTAAAGCTAATATTACTGCTCAGCTTCAAAGCCTGCTCCTCTCCCAAAAGACTGATCCAATGAAAATATTTCAAGAAAATGTAAACATTTCAAAAATCTTGAACATCATCTCTTTAAAAGAGAACAAAGCTGTGAGAAGCTAAAGGCTTGTGATTTTAATGATAATGGAAAGCTACTTTGCACACAATAGTCTGTTCATTGGCAATGGCTCAGGCCTGTCTGCAAAGCCACCTGTTTCATATCCAAGACATAGTAAGTAGATTTTAATACAAAACCTTAAGTGATTCCACGACATTCTAAATTTGGATTGATATCATCATCTTATACAATGAGCCAAAACTCAAATGTATGGATTGCTTCTCTCCTCATCAAACTTTTGTGTTAGTTGTCAAAGAGAGAAGGAGAAAACTGGGTAAGGGATGGTTTTACACTCTTCCTGAGCAAACATTAGTCAGCCAATTTCAAAATCAGATCAAGGACATAATTATTCTGTTAAGAAAACACAGAACAAATTTAAGAAGCAAGAGAACATGTTAATATGGCCTGAAATTCCCACTAGCATAATCGACCAAAAACAAGTCCAAAAATCTCCTCCAAATTTTAATCCATGTTAATTATAAATGACAAATATAGTTAATATAAACCATAATAGTCTGAACTAATTTGACTGAGCATGCAAGGCAGCACTGGCAAGGTCAGGCTTTTGTGCTCAATTAACTATTCATTCAAGCTGACTTTAAAGAAGCTGTTTTGTGAGAAGGAACAATGATTCCACTATCCTAGGAACAACTAACTGACATGAAAATTTAAACAATCTAATGCAGGTTGCATTTAGTTAGAAGCCTAAGTACACAACCCATGCAAAAGTCTACTTGTAAATTGATTCTATTCATCACAATTCTGTAACACTTTTTCTGAGCCAATTTGGGACAATGAATTGAAGGCATCAGGAGTGTGGTCAGTACAGGAAAATCCATCTACCAGGGAAAATGACAATGACTAGTGGTGGTAGAAGAAACAAATAATCATAATGGTGATTGGAGGTATCCTGACACATAGGGGGACACCCACAGACTGAGGATCTGGATACTGAACTCTAGCTGTTAAAAGGTTTAAAAAAATTAAGGATAATCCCCTCATTGGGGCAGATCTCTTTCTGATTCTCTTTTATTGGAATGGAGGAAAATTTCAGTACACCAAAAAACAAAGATAGGCTGAAGGGGTTTTCACTATCCCTACCTAATTCTTGTCCAAACATGTAGCAGCAAGTATTCTCCATACATTACCTAACCTGCTCCTACCCTCTCCCTGCAGGTGGGAGTTTTCAGTTATCCAAATGACCCAGAACTTCAAAACGGCTCAGGTCACTTGGTTCCTGGGGAAGGTACAGAAGAAATGCCTGCTATCTATACCAGCAAGGCTGGGTGCCCATTCCAAAGGACAGAACTGTTCTAACCCCTGTTACTGCTTTCCTCAGAGCAGAAAATAATGAGCCAGTGGTCAAATCCAGTCACAGCTTTTTTTCTTTCTTTCTTTCTTTCTTTCTTTCTTTCTTTCTTTCTTTCTTTCTTTCTTTCTTTCTTTCTTTCTTTCTTTCATTTCATTTCATTTCATTTATTTATTTGACAGAGAGCACAAGCAGGCAGAGGGATAGGGAGAAGCAGGCCCCCCGGAGAGGACCCTGAGATCATGACTTGAGCTGAAGGCAGACACTTAACCGACTGAGCCACCCAGGTGCCCTAGTCACAGCTCTCTTAATGAATATGTGACAATGAGGAAAAGGTGTTTTCTTAAGCTTTCCCTCCACTCACATATTTCAGTCCTGAGGCCTGCAAATTAAACTGACAAAAGACAGATCAACAGGAGAAAAGGCATACAAATGTTGTTGATATTAATATTTTTACACACACAGAGGCTTCACAGAAAAGAAGTGAAAGCCTAAGGAAGTAGTTAGATTCAGGGGTTGTACATTTTAACAAAGGGCAATAAATTGTAAAAAAAAAAAAAGGCACTAGACAAAGTAAAGGGAGGTTTGGACTTCTAGAGGTGATAAATTGTGGGAAAGTGAGAAGGAAATACATGAGGAAAACTAATGGAAGCGTTATTTTAGTAATGTATATTTATACAGACTCATCTTAACGCCTCCATCTCAGGATAATGGTCACTCTCCTCATATGGCACAGGAGATGGGGTGAATCTATGCCACCTTCACAAAGGGAAATTTACACTCTGCTTTAAGGCAGATAAGAAGAGGGCAGAGAACTTTTCCTGTATTTATTGATTCTCAATTTCCTTCAGCTCAAAATAATCCAAAGCCAAAGTGGCATATTTTGGGGTGGCATATTCTAGACTGTTTCATTACATACATCCACAGCCATCATGTATTTATGATTTGGAACTCTTTTTTTTTTTTTAAGATTTTATTTATTTATTTGAGAGAGAGAGAATGAGAGAGAGCACATGAGAGGGGGGAGGGTCAGAGGGAGAAGCAGACTCCCTGCCGAGCAGGGAGCCCGATGCGGGACTCGATCCCGGGACTCCAGGATCATGACCTGAGCCGAAGGCAGTTGCTTAACCAACTGAGCCACCCAGGCGCCCCTGATTTGGAACTCTTTTAAGTGCAAATGTCAGAAGCCCAAAACAGATTCACTCAAAAAAAAAAAATCTATTGATTCACTCATATGAAAATGACTCAAATATCCATTAACTGATAAGTGGACAAATAAAATATGGTATATCCATACAATAAAATAATCTTCCGCCATAAAAAGGAATGACATAATGATATATGAACCTTGAAAACATCCACCATTTTTTGTTCCCACAGCTATAATTCAACCTTCAATCCACTGAACCCACCATTTCTCACTATTCATCAACCTCCTCTTGGCTTCATATTGGGAGCTACTTGTCCAGCCTAGATTTCATAGTCTCATGCTTAGAATCATTTCTCTGTGAATATCCACAATTATTTTGCCCCTCTCTGTCATCCATGCCTAGTATCTTAGTCAGTCAACTTAGGTTGCCATAACAAAATACAATAGACTGAATGGCTTAAACAACAGATAGTTGTTTTCTTGCAGTTCTGGAGTCTGGAAGTCCCAGATTAAAGTCCCGCAGAGTTGCTTCCTGGTGAGAGCACTCTTCCTGCCTTGCAGATGACCACCTTCTCACTGTGTCCTCATATATTAGGGTGGCGGAGCCCTCTGGTAGGTCTTCTTATAAGGACACTAATCCTATTCAGGGCCCCACCCTCAGGATCTGATTTACCTTAGTCACTTCCTTATTCCAAATATAGTCACACTGAGGGCTAGGGCTTCAACATAAGAATTTTGGGGACACAGTTAAGTCCATAGTACCTAGAAAACCCCAACCCTAAGTGAATCCTACCCCTCATTTTCTCCATTCCTGCACCAAACAGGTAAAATTTGCTACCCAACTGAATGGACTAGTTTCCCCTGAAATTCATGATCACAAGTCTCAAAGAGCACACAGCAATTCATCAGTGTCAGGCAATCCCATCATGCTTCTTAAGTAGATTCATTTTTCCATTCCTCAAAATAACTTCCTTCCTAAACCTCATATACCTTCTCTTCCCACTCTACCCTGACTTTCAGCTGCTGGCCTTGCCTCAGACTTCATTACAGACTGAAGTCAAACAAATCTCCCTAATTCTCCCTGAGACAAACTTTAAAATTCACCTGCATCTGCCCTTCCTTTACCTACCCTTACCTTTCTTCTGTTACAAGTCAAGAGAAGTTTCCTTGATGTTGAATGAGGACTTTTCCTACTGCATCAGAATTTAGGTTAAGGCTCCAAAACTGAAAATTATGAGTGATAATTATGCCAACAGTGAAGAAGATGTATCACTTAAATAGAATGAGTTAATTAATCAGCTCCCATCTTCCACTCCAGTCCAAATAGAGAATACTAGAAATTTGGAAATGAGATTGAAAAGAGTCACTGAGCAGAGAATTTCCAATTTAGTTAGGAATGATGTGATATCTTTCCTCCCTATTCTGTAGAGGAAGACAGAGCCTTCCTTGCTTGTCCCACCCTCAAAACCATGCCAACCAATGGGAGCCCAAGAGAACCACTAATAGAGAATGAGGAAAATATTGGCATTTATTAAGCTGTAGAATAGCCCTGTACTACCATGAAATAGGAGCAAACACAGTAAGAGAGTTTTCAGGAAGGTTTGACGTATGTCTCCTAGAGCTGGAGGACTGTAAATAAAGAATTTGAATAAATTTTTTATTGTTTAATTGCTGATAACTTCTAACCCTCATCACTCTCTCTTCCCTTTATGCCCTACAGCTGGGCAAGCTGATAAGAAACTTTGAGTGCTCTCTCCTTTGGCACCACTGTAAGTAATTATTTAAACAAACAAACAAAAATAAAATATTACTTACATAATAAACCTTTTCATACCCATTTGGGATGTGTGTGTGTGTGTGTGTGTGTGTGTGTGAGAGAGAGAGAGAGAGAGAGTGCGTGCACATGAGAGAGATATCAGTCTTGACATCCAAACCAAATTTTGGATGAGGGTCCATTCTGCTACTACAATGTGGCCATAAAAGGATATTTAAGAATATAGACACCAGTGCCTGCTTCCCAATAAGAGAATTTGGAAGGTAGAGGCTTACTGAATCCACCTGCAATGAGAGGACAAGAATAGAAATCACTGTTTAAGATAGGCTTCAATTCTACTTGTTTGTGGATGTATGTGGGCCAAAAGAACCCAAGGAAGCCATTTTGATGGTATTTCACCCTAGAAGGCCAAGAGCCAAGACAAGGGGATCTCAGCAATAAGAAGCTGTGCAACAGACCACCAGGAGTGGAAGCTGGAAAGGTCACAAGAGGTCACTCAGAGAGTACCCACATCAGGGAACTGTGTGGTTTTGGTGGTCCCAGCAGAGGTCACCAGATAATCTCCACATCCACCCCATATCATCACCAGCTTTTGGATGTCTGCAGTAATGGTAGATATGAAAACCAACAAGCATCTGTCAAATAAAAACTCCACTGGCTCCAGAATTTAAATTCTTCCATCCCTCTTTTATTCCCTGTTCCTGTGTCCCAATCCTGGAAGAACCATAAAAATTATGGAGGCAGGAGCAAGCTAAAAAATACTGTGGCAAAACAAATTATATCCCTTTTTTCACTTCTCTAGGCTAAGAGAGAGAAGAGGTCTTCAAAAGCACGTGAGACTGGCTTTTGCTTAGGATGCAGAAATCTGGAAAGATCACCCCACCCTCATAACAACAGGGGAGTAACAACAGTAACAACAAAGCCAGACAGTGAAAATTCACAACTTTTCTGGAACCCATCAGAGAGCTAAAAGTGACAGGAAAACCAATGAATCTGAAATCTAAGAAAAGATAGGAGCCTCCAAAGAGAAACAGGACATGAGCTCTTGCTCACCCAGTATAGTCACCAACAGACAAGGGTAAGAAGAATTAAACTAGGGCTGCCTGGGTGACTCAGTCAGTTAAGCATCTGATTCTTGATTTCAGCTCAGGTCTTGATCTCAGGGTCGTGAGTTCAAGCCCCACACTGGGCTCCATACTGGGTGTGGAGCCAGAAGGAGAAGAAGAAGAAGACTTCAACTAGACCTTTTAACCAATCACTAAGGGCTGAGTATAGACTAAGGAAAGTAAACAGAACCCCTGAGAGCTACAGACACAGGAATTTGCAACACCTCACAGGCTCTTCTCCTTGGACATCACTGAGTGCTCACAAAAAAGACTAGGGTAAAAGCAAGACTCCTGAGAAAGGTGCAGGCCTGGGGAAGGCACACAGCAGCCACTGTGGGGAATGCAAAAGCCCTACTGGATTCCTATGTCTCCATAGGAATCAAAGCTTTATGCACTGTGGGAATGTGACAAATACTGCTACTCCTAAGGCACTGTGAAAACCCACCACAGATAGAAGAAGGAACAGAACATAACCCTTTACCCCTGGCCCAGAATTACAGCTGGGAGAGGGGCAGGAGCACTGAGAATCCATGGACACAGTACCTTCCTAAGACTGAGGGTTAGTCAGAACAGCAGAGAACAGCATGCCCCTCACCTCCCACCTCCAGAGTAACAAACTTATTCTAACAAATAACAGTGGTCTAGGGCTGGGACAGAGGTCAGAGCATGCTCTCAGAAGAGCAGTGCAAAGGGGAGCAAGGAACAGAGGGCACACTCAAATGAGTTCTATCCTATTTTTTTTTTTAAGATTTTATTTATTTATTTGACAGAGAGAGACACAGCGAGAGAGGGAACACAAGCAGGGGGAGTGGGAGAGGGAGAAGCAGGCTTCCTGCTGAGCAGGGAGCCCGACGCGGGGCTCCATCCCAGGACCCTGGGATCATGACCTGAGCTGAAGGCAGACACTTAACGACTGAGCTACCCAGGCGCCCCCTCAAATGAGTTCTAAAGAGAACTTAATGAAAAGACTATTTACAGAGGTTAAGGCAGATTCTGGAACTAACAAGGAATGCAGAAGGCACTGAGTGATCACCAATAGTAGGAAAATCTGAAGGCTTAAAGTGGCAAGAAAAAACAGAGTAATTGGAGTGATAGCTAGAGCCACACAAGCAGAACCTGGCAGGTGCTGTAGTGACAGGTGGTTGCAGTCATTGCCACAGCATAAGGAATTATGGTTCTATAATTTTAGTTTCTCTCTCATCTTAACCTCCTGCTAGTGTCTCTCATTAGCTGACCCAACCAAAAAAGAGGGAGTTTGGGTGTTGTTATCTATACATTAGCTCCATAATGGCACAGAGAAGAGCCAAAGGAATGGATGGAATGGGTGCAAATGGAAAACACCCAGCATAATACAACCTACCTTGACTTCTCCATCAATGTTGGCTCCATCTCCATAGACTTGGCAGCCTCCCCCTCCTCAGAGCTCAGACCTGGGCCTTCCTTTTTCTCTCTCTACCATCTTTCTAAGTGATACAAAGCATTTCCATGGCTTGTGATATCACTGGTATGCTGATTACTCTTATATTAACACTAGTCCTTTCCTTGAGTCCTATGCTCAGATCCAACTGTCTTGACAGCTACTCTCAGGTGTCTCAGACACTACATTTATGACCCATCTAAGCCTGTTAATAGTCTTAATTCACACCTCCCAGTATCCAATTCATCAACAAGTCCTATTAATTCCAACACTAAAATATATTGCAAATCTCTCCATCCTTTCTCCTTGTCACCCTTGACACCACATTACTCCTGATTTCTATACCTCCCTCTTATCATCCTCCAATCCATTCTAGATTCAACAGCCAGAGGGATCATCTTAAAATGTAGACTAGGTCATGCCACGTCCCTGTTTCAACTTTCCAGTGCATTCCTCTCCTACCTCATCTTTGCCACTTTCCTACTTACTACTCTCTAGCCACACTGGCTTTATCAAGTCCTCACAGAAGCCAAACTCTCTCCTAACTCAGGGGCAACCCTCCCCCCTCCAAGTCACTGCTCCCACCTGGCCCCCATGTTTCAGAACCTGTCTCTTTTTCATCCTTTAGGGCAGCTTAAATGTCTCCACAGAAAGGTTTTCCCTAGCCACCATATTTTCATCTATCCCATTATTCCCTATTTTCTCATCTAGTTTATTTCCTTCTTACTATTAATCACACTCGAATTTTTCTTTTTATTTGTTTGGTTGTGTTTTTATCAGTCTCTCATGCTAAACTTCAAGCTCCATAAAGCAGGAATTATTATGCCCTATGACTATCTTGACACCCCTACATCCCCTCAGCCTAGTATAGTGCCTGGCATAAAACAGGTATTCCATGGGCCAGGGACTATGCTAAGTTCCATAAAAATAAGATTGCACTTAAATCTGCCTAACAACCCTACGAGGTGGATATTTTTATCATTTTCACTTTGCAAGTAAGGAAACTGAGACATAGAAAGGGTAAGCAACTTATCAAGAATCACATGTTTAGGAGGTGACAGGTGAGATTTGAACCTAGACAATTTGATGCCAGAGCCAGCACTTTTAACCACTACACAATACCTACTTCCACATTCATTTCCATGGATGAGATAATGATTGTATAAATTAATAAAGTGGAAGGATGGACATAGGTTGTACCTACAGGTCAGCATGGGGAAGTCAGAGAGGCTAGTATTGAAGGCTTCCAGTATTAAGATCTGAAGACTGATTGTACCAGGCTGACACATTGGAGAGAATATGTACCAGGCACACGGAATCATATATACAAAGACACAGAGGCAGGAGAGAGGGTTGTATGTTAGAGGGGAATGAGTGGTTCAATTTCCTTGGATTATAAAATGAGAGGAAGGGAAGAAAATAGGTAGTAAAAATTGATGAGGTTAAATAGGGACAGTTTGTAGTCAACACAAAGCAAAGATTAGGAAGTGATTGAAGAAAATCAATCAGAATGGAGACACAATTAGGTTTGCAATTTAGAAAGGTCCCTCTAGCTACATTCCTTCAAGAGAAAAAAATTTTCATGGATACCCTTGGTGTCCACTGATACTTTTTATACAAATATGTAACAAGACACAAACTCCTTAATCTTGTGCCTCTTATACAGTCATAAAACTAAAATAATCGTATATACTTTATAAGCCAAACTACAAACCAAATTAAATCTTAATTAACAGTAATTTAATGCAGTGATGTTTTACTTTAGTGAAATTGCTACTCGGAGCCGGTAGTGGTATTAACTATTTTGACACACACTCATTGGAGTTTGAAGAAAAGAAAAAAGGAGATCTGAGGAATATTGCTGGTGGATTTAAATTAGATCATCTTTAATGTCCTTCAGAAGTTATAGGTAAAGAACTTCCTTTTAAATTATATTTTGGCTGTCAAACTATACTTGGTAAAACTATTATTTCTAGAATGAGACATCTCAGATTGAACCTCAATGGATCATAGCTTCTGTGAATAAAACTGATGCTGGCAGGCTGGGTCCAGGGACCCAAAGAGGGTCTCCAGGACCAGCTAAGAGGGTCCTTGGCTTCACGCAGGATGAAAATCAAATGCAAGCCAGCAGGAAGTGATAGCAGAGTTTATTGAAGATACAGAGAGATCAGATACAGATGGAGCATCTGGGAAATTCAGAAAGAAAAGGAGCATGAGCCACGTCTTTGTTCAGGGTTTTTATTGAGGATTGTGGTCTGGCATCCAGGAACCAGTTAGAATAAAGATAAGGGCCCAGGTGTTATTCCTTGGAGCCAGAGGGTCTTGGCCTCAAAAAGTCTAGTGCTGGTGGTCTGGAATATGCATATGATAGCTTTGTCCAGTCATTCTCATCTGGTCTTTCCTTAGATGTTATCTTTTCTAAAGAAATCATTAACTTTTTGTCCCATACAACAGCGACATACACTATTTGCATCTTGAGGCATGTGTAAAGTGGACGTGCAGGTCCTAGCAAGAATAGAAGCACGAAAAGAGCAAAAACCATGTTTTTATGGAGTCCTTCAGTTTCCCGATCTTACAACCACAAGAATTTAAACTTTTTATACTTCCGTTTCTGTGTTAATCTTAAAATGCTTAATGTAGAGGCTGCTTTTATGCAAACAGGGTGAGCAATGGAATTTAGACCTTTCTAGGTTGGCGCAGCCTGGAGCAATCCCCTGGCTGAATACAGACAGGCTGATCAGGCAACCCACACAAAATATCCATAGGCCCTAACTAACCAATGGGCTACTTACAACCAGGCACAGTTACCAAAAAAGGGAAAATTCCGTAAGTTGCACACCTCACCTACCCCCTTTAAAAACAGCCCCCATCCACTGCCTCCTGGCAGACAGTCTCTTCTTTGCTGTCTTGCTGGCTCCTCTGTTGCAGTGTATTCAGTAAACTTCTATCTCCTAGGTTCTGCTTTGGGTGAATCCTTTTACCACCCCCATCGATGGCTTCCACCAGATCACTGCCCTACATTTGGGGGCCCCCATCCAATCAAGAGAGACACCACACTTAATAGAAACACAGTCTGGATCATCTTTATGACTACTTAATAACAAATTTCAATACCCACATGGCCTTTAAATTTATGAAATGATTACTACCATATCAATTATTTGGGGTTGGTATGAGGAAACAGGTGGACTTAATGTGTAAATACTGCTTTCCAATATTTCCAGATGGATGAAAGCTTAACAGATTCATGGGGCTCTACAGCAAAGAGGGTTGTTCAGTATTTCAAACGGGAAACTAGAGGGAAAATTTTAAAAAGCCTAGTCAAAGCTGAATCTACCATTTATTGAGTGCTGACAATGTTGGCAGGTACTGTGATAAACATCTTACATGCTCTGTCGCATTTAATCTTTACAAAAACCCTATGAGATTCATATTAATATCCATATCTATAAATGAGGAAACTGAGGCTTAGAGAGATAGGGTCAGACAACTAGTAAATGGCAGAGCTAAGATTGGGACCACTCAAGACTAACTTCAAGTTTATGCTCCGAACTATTAGGTAACACCACCTGAATGAAATGATTAAATAGTACTTAAGTGCTTTAGCAAAAGGTGATTTAGTATTCTTATTTTATAAATTCAAAATCATGTTGTATTATGGCAAGTAGATTATGATAGATTTGTCATTAGGATAGGTTTCAATAGATTGGTCTAGAAAACACTGTAGCAACAGGGGGTAAAGTCAAATGTAGAGGAAGAGGCAAAAAAACTTCTTTAACACTAAATATCCCTAGCAGATTTAGTAGTAATTCCTTCTATTGACATGGAAATTCCAAATCTGTGCTAATATCTCATGGAAACCAAGGTGTCAGGGAGCTGCTTTGCCACTAAATCATTTGTCTGTTTGAAGTTCAACATTTTTAGTTCTTAAAACCATGTTTGAATGTATGTTGGATTTTGTTGTTTGGATTTCTTCGGAGGAAGGAGGTTATGATCTTAAAAGAGAAATATGACCCTCATAATAAAAAAAATATCATTGATTCATTCAAGGAACCATATGAAGATGTTCTAACAGGATTAAGAGGGGTGGGAGAGATTTATTTACTCCCTGAAAATTTATCAAATTCAAATTTCAAACACTATTTTTCATTTTCCAAAACATTTAAATAGTAGCTGGCATTTTGCATTTAATAAGAGTTGGTTTAAAAAATAGTAACACTTGATCAAAAGGGGCAAAGAAATGAATTCTAAATATTAACAATGGAAACGAAAATGAATAACAAATGATGTCAAAGATCTAAAATGGTGATATAGATCAATAAGAACTGAAATTAACTTACTAGAAATAAATTAACATAAACCTTTTCAGTAATATTTGTGTGAAATTTATAAAATAAAAACCAAGGCAGAGAACAGGAGAGAGAGATCTCTTTCCATGGTCCACTACATAAATTCTCCTCTAATTCTCAGTTTACAGAAGCCAAATAATGTTTTGTCTGATGACTTCTATTATTACTATATTTACCCTACTTATTCAACATTTGCATTATTCTAGGACTTTCTTTTAAATGACGATAGCACACACATACACAAAAGGCATTAACTTTCTAATTGCCTTTCACTGGCAGATACTTAAATAGGAAAGAGAAGTTGTCACAATTGCGTTCAGATAGGTTTGACCCTTTCTAGGCTTCGTAGAAAGCGACCTAGGTGTCCGCTTCCCCGCGTTCCCCCGCCCCGCCACCACGGAAACGAAACTGCACCAGGCTCCGCCCCACCATCGGCAGAGTGAGCCAATCAAGGTGCAGCCCGGGGTGATCGCGTGCCGGGTGTCATGGCGGCCTGCAGGCATTGCTGCTCGTGCCTCCGACTTCGGCCGCTTTGCGATGGTCCCCTTCGTTTGCCAGGGCGGGATCGGGTGCTCACCCAGTTGCAGGTGCGAGCACTATGGGGTGGCGCGAGGTTCCGAGCCGTGGCCGTGGACTTAGGCAGCAGGTAAGGAACAGCGTGTGTTCTATGTCCTTTCACAAGGCGTCCTGTCCAGGCAGCCCGAGGTAAATTCATCTCCCAGGCTAGGAATCCGGCAACGCAGATCTCATTTACCCCTCTTTATCCCAAACCTAAATACCAGATTTCTCTTTCCGGGTTTGGAGTCCGCTTCCTGGCACCCTTCCCGCACTGTCTCAGACTCGTGTCCTTTGCTTCTCGGTCCTCCTTTTTACCCTGTTCCGGCTCTTTTCTCTAGCTGAGTCAGTCCACCTGACTTTCATCCCCTTTTTTTGCGGGGGACTCCTGGACTCTGAGGGGGGAAACATTTCACTTCAAGGTAATGAGTTGACAATGGATGCGTACGTCATCCAATTCAATTTACTGCCTAAATGCATGGCCAGTATGACCCTAGGTAGGAAGGGAAGGAAAACATCAATTTATTGAACGCTAGTTACGTGATACACGCTTTTTAAATCTTCAGTAAAGGTGCTGTTACCTCATTTCATAGTTAAAACAGAAGCTCAAAAAGGGTAACTTTCTCAGAGTCACCTACTTGGAGAGTAGGTGGATTTTGTTTTCTCTCCAAGCCCATACTTTTTCCATGGGTCCGTTTGCCATAATTCACATTTAAAATCACTTTTTAGGGACGCCTGGGTGGCCCAGTCGGTTAAGAGTCTGCCTTCGGCTCAGGTCATGATCCCAAGATCCTGGGATCGAGTGCTGCATCCTTGCTCAGTGGCGAGCCTGCCGTTCCCCTGCTTGTGCTGGCGTGCTGGCTCTCTCTCTCTCTCTCTCTGACAAATAAAATCTTTAAAAAATAAATAAAATGACTATTTAAAAACGGATTCTTAGAGCAAGTGAAATTGCTAATGCTTACTTTATATATCTAATTTTTCACATGTACTAAATTTTTTTACCCTAGTGTGTACAAAAAGCTGAAAAATCTGCCATTGATTACAGGTCTGCCTTCCTAACTTACTGAATGACTGATCCTGAACAAGTTACTTAGCTTTTTTGTCACAAAATAAGAAGACTGGCCTAGGTCAAGGGTCAAATTTTTCTGTAAGGGGCCAGATGTAAATACTTTAGGCTTTGTGTGCTGCATACAGTCTGTCACATAGTGGTGTATGTTTACAGACCCTTTAAAAAATGTAAAAACATAAATAACTGAAAGGCTGTACAAAAATAGGCTATATAGTTTGTTGATCCCTAGACTAGATGATCTCTAAAGCTCTTTCCACCTCTGGCATTCTCTGATTCTGATTTTTTTTAAAAGATTTTATTTATTAATTTGACAGAGACAGCGAGAGAGGGAACACAAACAGGGGAAGTGGGAGAGGGAGAAACAGGCCTCCCACGAGCAGGGAGCCCAATGTGGGGCTCGATCCCAGGACTCTGGGATCATGACCCGAGCCAAAGCTTAACAACTGAGCCACCCAGGCGCCCCTGATTCTGATTTTTTGAGGGAGAGAATATCTCTTCCATTTTTCAATGACTTCACATTCTTTGAATAAATGCCTCAGAACAGACACCCGCTGTGCATTAAACGGACCTTTTTAACAGACTCAAAGCAAGAGTAGTAGCCCCTGCCTTCCAAATTTTCCATAATCTACTTTAAATATTTCATTTATCAGTCAACCTGGATCTCTTGTAGTTAGTTCTTGAACCTGTGTCATGTTGTAACAACCAGATTCTTACATATCATACCTTCTGGGTAAATCAATTCTTCCATCTTTGTGTTAAGTTTTGTTTGGTTTTTTTTTTTTTTTTTTTTTGCAACATTTATTGAATTTGACTACTATGTACCATTCACTTTATACTTGTTACCATGTGTATTATATACAATGCTTTAGGAGACTATATACTATTGTGTTTTTCAAATGCTATACTTAATACTCAGAGTAACCTTTAAGGCAACTGTTTAATTTTCAGTTCAACAAGCTTTTATTGAGTATCTACTATGTACAGGGCACTGTAGATACAGATTCTGATAAGGGAGTAAGATAAACACAGATGCTGGGAAAATCACTGTAGGAGAGGTGTGAATGGGGTGCCAAAGGAGCACAAAGGTATATTTATCCCACTCTAAAGCTTGTCATTGAAGGTGAATCTTGAAGGGGGAAGAGGAGGAATTAGCAAGGAGAAAGTGGAAGTGCAATTACAGGGAAGTGACAGAATACATTTGAGTAGCTACAAATAACTCACTATGTATGAAGCAAAAGGTGAAATGTGAGTTTAGGGGGGGTGGAAGGATGGGTTAGCCTGGTGGCGGGTATTGAGGAGGGCACATTCTGCATGGAGCACTGGGTGTTATGCACAAACAATGAATCATGGAACACTTCATCTAAAACTAATGATGTAATGTATGGGGATTAACATAAGAATAAAAAAATTAAATTAAATTAAAAAAAAGAAATGTGAGTTTAGCATCAAAGGTAAGGCCAAGTGACAGGCAGAGGCTGACTCTTAAAGATGTTTTGGGTTTTTGTTTTTGTATTAGTGAATTTTTCTTGGTGGAGGTTGGAGGAAGTTGGTTACACTCCACATCATTCTGTAGATGTTTCTAAAAATGTTTTTTTTTTTTAAACATCTCTCTCCCTGGAATTGTACTCCCTGTGGCAGCTGGCTCTGCTCTTGCCCTTCTCTTCCTCAGCCACCTTTTCCCACCCTTCTTCCCACCAATAGAATCTCACTTCTCCTCCTAATCCTTTTTATTTATTGTTTTCAAGTGGTTTTTTTTATTAGTTATTCATTCACATTAGGTAAACAACTCACATGGCTCAACATTTTTAAAAAGCTCAAAAATCTCCTTCCGTAGCCACCCAATTCCAATCCCCAAAGGCCATATGTGTTATCAATCTTGTATGTATCTGGAGCTATTTTACAAGTAAAATACTGAAGAGTAAATTGATAAGAGGTAAAATCAATCATGATGTATAAAAGTAATAAGCCTGCACCAAAAACTGAACTAAAAGTGCATGAATAGGAAAAAATTACATGTCAGTTAACACCAGCTGCGATCATGAGATATAATGAAAAGTAACCACCTGGTTCTTTGTGTTAATATAAATTGCACACACCTGGAAGAAAAACAGTTCAAATCAGGGCAATCACCAAGGCAGGACCATAGAACTATCTGGTGGATGGCCTAGGACCCCTACTGGAGACACTGAGTAGACTCAACAGAGGGAACAAAGAAGGCAGGAGTATGTAGTGTTTGAATAAATATATAAATCCTAGTGTTGAATAAGCATATAAATGGAAGTGCATGTATGAGAATATTTGGGGGTAGTGCAGACCTGTTTGTTTTTCTCACTGATTCAGTCAGTTCCCATTCTCTGCCTGCTGATACAATTGGGAAGGGCTGGTTAGCAGAGGAGTGGGTCATCTACTCCTTGCCCCAAGCTTTGTGAGTATGTGTGCTCTCTTTGGTATACTGCTAGTCCTTACATAGGTGGGGGGCCATGTGACTGGTATTCACCAGTGGAACCTAATAAAAAGTGATACATGTCATCTGCAGGCTGAAGTATTTTATTCCAATGAAACTTACCATTATTCACAGAGAACCCATGTTCTTAACCTCTGTTCTCTACTGCCTTCTCTTGGTCCCCTGTACAAATTATATCCCTATTAAAGAATAAAGACTATCACTGAGGACATGCAAAAGAATATGCCACTGTGGGCATTCTCAAAAATTCTGGGGCAAGATTCCCATTAATGGAATAGAACTAGAGCTTTCACAGCTCCTCTTCTGTCTTGGGCCCACTTCAATTTATTTGGAGAATACTCCCCTTCCTTTCACAGGGATCACTCAGAATTTACATTATTAGAGGGAATGCTAATTCCTATTAGGTCTTGAGAAATACTGCTAGCATATTCTTACTCCGGATTAAACAAAATTTCAAGACCCCAAATTTCTATTTTACACATAAAACCTTAATATTGATTTCAGCTGTAAGTTGTGGAACTTTGCTTGAGTCTATACAATGTAACTGGCTCTGAGCATCATTCCCTCCACCTATTATGCCACCTCCAGCCTTATCTCTGCACCTCATCATTCCATCTGTCAGGGTAAACCCATTTTATTGTAGGCTGTCATCACAACATCTGTGTTGAACACTAATAGAAATCCATCTAGAATTTCTCAGATATTTCTTGTGGTTAAAAAAAAAACAAAACCTCAATTTTTCAAAGTTAGGACTGATAGTACAAGTGTACATGCTTTTTTGGCTTTCAAATTTAACAAAATGAGTCTATCTGAATAGATAAATATGCTTTTCATGAACTCAGGCTTCTGACAAGTGTTTAATGGATAGAAATATTGAGTTATCTCTTTATTTCTTTTGCATATGAAGGATAGGGCAGGCAGGGCATTAGCGTGTGTGTGTGTTTATTCAGCACTGGACCATGACAGAGTGTTTCTGAAGCAGCCTTCATAGGACAGAACATCTTCCTCAGTATCTTCAGGCGTCACTGGGTTGGTTTAGCCTCATAATACTCATGATTTTGGTTTCTTTGACAAGTTTCGCTGATCTGTTTAAAGCCTTCAATAACCTCTTTTTGTACTCTGCAGAAGCTGGGGAATAAGGCTGATAATACTGCCTATTTAATATCTATAAAGACAGCTTTATTAATATATAATTTACATACTGTACAATTTACCCATTTAGAATGTACAATTCACGGTTTTGCAGCCATCACTATAATCAATTTTAGGACATTTTCATCATCCCCAAAAGAAGCCTCAGGCCCATTAGCAGTGACTTCCCATTTCTCCCCAACCTCCATAGCCCCGGGCTACCACTAATCTAGAGACTTTCTGTCTCTTTGGATTTGCCTCTTGTGAGCATTTCATAAAATAGAGTCAATGACATATGGTCTTTTGTGACTGCCTTCTTTCACCTATTAGGTTTTTTTGGGGGTTTTTTTAGGTATGAAAATTCTTTTTTTTTGTTTTTTTTTTTTTTAAGATTTTGTTTATTTGCCAGAGAGAGATTGAGAGAGCGCACAAGCAGGGGTGAGGGGCAGAGGCAGAGGGGAAGCAGGCTCCCTTCCGAGCAAGGAACCCAATGCAGGACTCGATCCCAGGACCCTGGGATCATGACCTGAGCTGAAGGCAGTCACTTAACTGGCTGAGCCACCCAGGCGCCCCCACTTATTATGTTTCTAAGTTATATCCATGTTGTAACACATAGCAATACTTCATTTTTTTTAAACAATTTATTTATTTTTAGAGAGAGAGTGGGGGGAGGGCAGAGGGAGAGAATTTTTCAAACAGACTCTGCTGAGTGAGGAGCTTAATTTTTTGCGGGGGGAGGGGACTCAATCCCATGACCCATGACATCACAACCTGCATGGAAACCAGGAGTTAGACACCAAACCGACTGAGCCATCCAGGTGCCCCAATACTTCATTTTTTAAATGGCTGAAAAATATTCCATTGTATGCAGTGAGACCACATTTTGTTTATTCATTTATTAGTGGACATACATTTTGATTGTTTCCATTTTGGGGCCATTATGAATAATGCTGCGGCTATGAATGTTCCTATGCAAATTTTTGCATGGACATAAAAAGTTTTCATTTCTCTTGGGTATTTACCTTGCAGTAGAATTGCTAGATCGTTTGGCACTTATGTGTTTAACCTCTTGAGGAACTGCCAGATTATTTCCCAAGGGAGATGGACCATTTTACATTTCCATAAATACTGTATGAGGATTCTAGTTTCTCCTCACCAACACTTGTTACTGATCTGTTTGACTATACCCATCCTAGTAGATGTGATTTTGATTTGCACTTCCCTAGTGGCTAATGATGTTGAGCATATTTTCATGTACTTACTGGCTACTTAGAAGATTTTCTTTGTATAGACTTCTATTCAAATCCTTCACCAATTTTAAAATTAGGTTGGTTTTTTATTGAGTTATAAGTATTCTTTACATATTCTAGATACAAGTCCCTCATCAGGTGATTTGCAAATATTTTCTTTTATTCTGTGGGTTTTCTTTCACTTTCTTGATACCCTTTGAAACAAGAAAATTTTTAATTTTGATGAAGTACAATTTATTTTTTCTTTTGTTGCTTGTGCTTTTGATGTCCTATATAAGACATTGTCTAACCCAAGTTTATGAAGATTTACTCCTATGTGTTTTCCTTAGAATTTTATAGTTTTAGCTCTTACATTTAGGTCTATACTACATTTTGAGTTAGTTTTTTTTTTTATAGTTAACCTTGTTAACTTGTCTGCATATGGGTATCTAGTTGTCTCAGCACTACTGGTTGAAAAGGCTATTCTTCCCCAACCATTGACTTGTCTTGGCACCATTGCTGAACATGAATGTCTCTGTAGGCAATATTTAGGAAATTTATATTTTGTCCTGAAAGTACTGGGGGATACTTTAAAGGATTTTAAGTAGAGATATTATCCTGTTTGTCTGTTAAAAGGCTACTTTTATCAACAAGGCAAGAGATGACACACTAAACAAAGGTTGTAAATGGGAATCAACATTTAGGAACACAGCTCCTGCACCCCCAAGTACTTTATCTCTCATTCAGATTTTTCCTATGCCTTGGTTTCTGTATTTTTCCTTAAGCAGGTCTTAAATTCCCCTGGTACTTTTAATAACGATTGTGAATTCTATCCCTTTTTTGTTTTTTGCTGGGTGGGGGCCTGTGTGGCTTGGTTCTTCTATTAGAATCTTAGATTATTTTATACTGAGCTGGGATTTGTATTGATGACCTGAGTCCTTTTGTATTGAATATTTATTTTTAAACAGAAAACTAGAAATATCCTCTGGAAAACTGGCCAGATTTGCAGATGGCTCTGCTGTAGTACAGGTAAAAAGTCCACATTTTTAAATTTTCATCTTAAAAATGGTTATGGAGACTGCTACTAATTATCTTTACAACATTATGTCACTTCTTAGAACTGTGGTAGTGTAAGTTAATGCAGACCATTTCTAGTTTCAGAACCATTTCAGAGAACCAGGGAGTCAGAGGGCTGGATATACTAAATGACCTTTAAGATCTCTTTGAAACCTGGGGTTCTGTTTTATTCTGTTAATAAATTCTGTAATGTTTCTCTATAGAAAGTGATTTTACTGTTTTCTTTAATTGTGATAAATTTTTCTTTTTATATAGCCTAAATTTCTTCTTAAGAAGTAGAAAATATGATTGCTTGTGACTAAGCTAGCAGTAAGCCTTTTCTTGATTTCGTAAAAGGGATCAAGATTGGACTAGTTGTGATTAGTTATTTTCATTATCATTGTGTCATGGAATAACAGTTCTCTTTCCTTGCATTTAACTGGAGCAAGGATTCATTCACTCACTACTCATTCATTCACTACTCACTAGAGGTTAATGTCTGGTTTTTAAGGAATTTGCCCATGTTGTTGTTTATGTTTAAGTCAGGTGACACTGCGGTGATGGTCACAGCGGTCAGTAAAACAAAACCTTCACTTTCCCAGTTCATGCCTTTGGTGGTAAGTATTTGCTGATTTATCTGAACAGTAATATGGCATAAATGTAGAATTTGTAATATTTTTGTCTAATGTCTAACGAGTGCACAGTGTAAACGTCACACAACAAAGGATTTTCTTTTGTCGTTTGATACTGTCATTAAAAGAATTTAGACCAACTGCCTCATAACCAATTCTCATATTAGTAGTAAGCATGCTTTAGAATGTCCAGGTTGATAAGAACAGTGAAGTGCATGAAGATTTTGATCTTGAATAGCAGTGAATTCATTGCTTTCATAGGTTTCCCTTCAGTATGAGTTTGCAAGTGTATGTTTGGTGAAGAGTAAGGAGTGCTTTGGGAGTTTATGGCTTCTTTCTGTTATGAAAACGAGAATGCAGTTTTATGTAACAGAGTTGATACAAAAAAGGGAATGTTTGATTTGACCAGAATAAGCCACTGTGGGAAATAATGAGGCTGCGTAGTCCACTGCTAAGCGGAAGTCTTTTTAAAAATCAGTTTATTGAAATATTTCTATCAGTTTTCCCTTCCCAAAGAGATACAGAATGCTAAAAGTAAATAAAATAACCTTCATTCTTAATCTGGACCGTGTTGTTAGCAACCTCAGGAGAATTAGTATCTGTATAGTTGTTCTTGGGAAATAGTTTGTTGCCATAAAAAGGAGTCAAATGAACTTCATTTTTTTTTTCAATACTACTTCAGGTTGACTATAGACAGAAGGCTGCTGCAGCAGGTAGAATTCCCACAAACTATCTCAGAAGAGAGATTGGATCTTCTGATAAAGAAATTCTTACAAGTCGAGTAATAGGTAAGATAGTAAGAGGCATTAACTCTGTTATGCCTGTGTTAGCATTTCTTCTATCTATATTCTACAGTTCTTTTAAATTTTCTTCCATTACATTAACACTGCCTGAGATTATTTACTTTCTGTATCCCCTCACTCAGATGTGGGCTCCAGGAAAGAAAAAAGTGTTTGTTCACTACTGAATCCTGGGTACTTGTTATACTACCTGGCACAAAATAGGCATTCAGTAAATACATGTCGATGAAATGAATGAATCTCTATTGAGCATATAAATTCTGTGGCTCGTGCCTCTACTACTATGTTCAATCTACCCCTAGTATTTTTCATTTTCATATTCAGCATAGTAATTTCTGATAGCATTATATTCATCAACTACCGAAATACACCTGTAATCTTTCAAGTCTTTGACATCCTTAAATATTGTGGGATCATTTGAGTTTATAGCTCTTCTATACAGAAATTGTTAGTGTATATTTATATGCATTTTTCAGACAGAGAATACCAAGGAAAGATTTTCTTTTGGTCTGCTGCTGGCCTTAAGTCTCTTTGCTTTGTTTATATATGTAACTGATACCTATGGAACCAAAATGAAAAGTTGTTGCCCAATTTTATACTTGTGTGTTGCTGCCCTGCTAATTTTTTGTTATTAGGTCATGGTATATATTAATTGAAGCATTGATATGTATCTATGACCCTTTCAGTAAATCAGTCCAAGGGAATTTCTTTTTAACATATTGAACAGCTAGCTATAGGGGAAAAGGGCAAACTGTAAAGCGACTTTTGTCAGTACTATTTAGTGTCTTTTCTTTTTCTTTTGGCAGATCGTTCAATTAGACCTCTCTTTCCAGCTGGCTACTTTTATGATACACAGGTAGATTCTGCTTTAGGTTTATTTGTTTCCAGATCAATCAAAAATTACTTAATGAATTTCTATAATACTACTTAGACTAAACATTAGAACACAAAATAAGAATTTTTGGTAATGCTGCATTTTACATTAAGCTTTTTAAAAAACAATAATTTTAAAAATTCATATTTATTCAATGTCAATTTGAGTTGATACCTGAATTATGAGTAGGAGTTAGCCAACCTAGGAGTGTGGGGGAAGCATTCTGAGCAGATGGAATGGGAAGCACAAAAGCCCACAGGCAGGAAACAAACTGGTGAGTTTTAAAGTTTAAAGTGATTAAGGAAGGTGGGGACAGACCCTATTGGGACCTGTTAAGTCATATTAGTGTCAGAGGCTAGGACAATTGATAGAACTAGTCTTTATTACCTATTTTATTGGGTCCTCTAAACTTCTACTTTATTTTATTATTTTGTGAATATTATTCTCTTTCAGAATGACCCATATGCTTTAATGAACTTTTATTTCATAAAAATAAATATGCCTTGCAAATACGCCTTTGCAAGGATGTCACTGCCTCAAGTAGTTGTTTTTTCTCTTTTTTTAATAAGTTGTTTTCTTAAGTACATGACATAGGCATATTATTGCAGTATAAAGGAATTTATCAGTTCGTTTTGTATATGCTTATAAACAGAAAACAATATTTTTGTGTACTAGAAATAGCTAACATTTACTGAATATTTTCAACATGCCCAGTATTGTAAATGCTTTACAAATAATATTTCCTATAATTTTCACAAAACCTTTTAAGAAAATGCTATTATTTTTTCCTTTTAAAGGTGAGAAACTTTTGAGGCTTAAGTAATTTGCCATAGTCAAGCATATAGTTAAATGATAGCCAGAAATAAGGGGTTTGACTACAAAGCTCATGCTTTTAACCACATAGGTTCCCCTTTATTTTAGCCCAAAATGTTAACCAAAATGATAATCCTCCTAAATCAAGTAGATTTTTTTTTAAGTGCTCTGAATTTTTTCCCTTGTACCAGGTACTTTGTAATCTGTTAGCAGTAGATGGTGTTAATGAACCTGATGTTTTAGCAATTAATGGTGGTAAGTATAAAAATCGAGATTAAAATTATCACTGTCTTTTTAAAGGAATGAAATCTTTTTACCTCAGTTCTTATTTTTTTTCTTTTTTTTTTTTTTTAAGCTTCTGTAGCTCTCTCATTATCAGATATTCCTTGGAATGGACCTATTGGTAAGTTAGGATTTGAAAATAAGAAACATGTTTTTTCTTGAAATACTAGTGAGCATGCAATAGCAAAAGCATAGCTTTATTAGCTCTGATTTAACATCTCGTAGGGAGTTAAATTAGATGACATTCTAAGACTCCTTTTAGCTCCTTGAGATATTTTCATCCTTGCCTTAGGTTTTGTTTTTGATAGCGATATGTTATGGTGTTAGAGACTTTATGTTCCTAGATACTTTGACTTCTTAGTTGTCTCTCTGTTTAAGGACTTTCGGTGTGTTGGGCCGGGGGTGGGGAATAGGAAATTGTTAGAGTACATAGTCTTTCAGAATAAAACAAATATGTTTATAACTTACAACTCTTACAGGTTGTAATCATCCAATATAAAAATGATTCATCGAGTAAATAATTTTTGAATATCCTAAATGTCAGATACTAAGCTAAGAACTGAAGGAAGAAAGGCAGTCTAGGAATAGTTCTTGCTTTCAACATAAGTAGGAGAAACAAATAATTATTTATAAACAGTATTATAAAGGTATAGTAAAAATGCTAAAAAAAAAAATGATAGAGAAGATTGGGTTTAGTCTTTTGAAGTCAGGTTGTCAAGGACGGCTTCTCAGAGTACTCAACATTAAAGCTGAACCTTAGTAGGATCAAATGGTAAGCATTTGCCTTGGAAAAAGTATAGTCTAGCCCAGGAAAAGAGCACGAGCATAATCACAGAGGTATGGAAAAAAAAATAATGTATTTAAGCAACACAGAGTGCTCCAGTGAGGCTGTTAGGTAGGGTGGGGTAGGATGTTCTGTGGGCCTTAAATACCATGGTAGAAATACAGATTTTATTGTAGTCACAATTGAAGAATAGGGATTGAAGCTATCACTGAAATAATGTCTTGAAAACTGAGACTTTTTATTACACAACTGCCCATATTTTGATATATTTTAGGGGCAGTGCGAATAGGAATGATTGATGGAGAGTGTGTTGTTAACCCAACACGGAAAGAAATGTCTTCTAGTACTTTAAATTTGGTGGTTGCTGGAGCACCTAAAAGTCAAATTGGTAAGTAGTTTAAGTAGAACATTTTTTCTGGATTTTACTTATAAGTTCTGGCTTCTTAAAAATGCATTTAGGGGCGCCTGGGTGGCTCAGCCGTTAAGCGTCTGCCTTCGGCTCAGGTCATGATCCCAGGGTCCTGGGATCGAGCCCCGCATTGGGCTCCTGCTTGGCGGGAAGTCTGCTTCTCCCTCTCCCACTCCCCCTGCTTGTGCTCCCTCTCTCGCTGTGTCTCTCTCTGTCAAATAAAGAAATAAAATCTTTAAAAAAAAAAAAATGCATTTATATTCCTGTGTATGTATGTCTTGTCACTTAGCCATAAAGATTTTTGTTCTGTTTTATTGTTGCCCTATTTTGGTGGTGCTCTTGCTTCATAACAAACAATACCTAAATTATAGAATGTGATACAGCTTTGGGACGCGTGGGTAGCTCAGTTGGTTAAGCATCTGCCTCCAGCTCAGGTCATGATATCAGGGTCCTAGGATTGAGCCCTGCATCGGGCTCCTTGCTCAGTGGGGAACCTGCTTCTCCCTCTCCTTGCTGTCCCCCTGCTTGTGTGCTTGCTCTCTGACAAATAAATAAAATCTTAAAAAAAAAAAAAGTGATATAACTTTAATTGAAATAGACAAAAATCTTTATTTGCCAAAATAGTTCTGGTAATTATTTTTAGACTAATAAGCTAGTCTAAAAATGGAATTTCTAAATCTGGTAATAGTTTTATTAGTTTAAATATGTTAATTTAGCTAATTCATCATTTAGAGCCTGTTTAATGTCCTTTGAGAAAAAGGTGACCTATTTTTGGTAGGTAGAAAACTAATAAAGAAGAAATGCACTGACCATAGGTCACCCTCACTCCTCGTAACAAAAATGTCATAATTGCATGAATGAAAATTGGCCCAGTTCTCTTGAAGGAGAATTGGCTTTGACAGTCAGAATGACCTGTGTTTGAAACCCAGCAGCTATCACACAGTTAACTGTGTAACCTTGGACAAATTAATTAAGGTCCCATAAGTTTATTCTACTGTGTGATATTTGATGTCCGGGACTTTTTGACATGGGATCTTCTGATGTGGGAATATTTTGATAAAATATAAACTATTAAGCTTTTAGTAGTTTTGTGTACAATTAATGTGTGAAACACATTTCCAGCTTCTTTTGGAATACTGGTCAGTAATGGAAATAGAATAAGGTACTATATGGTAGATAAAACACATGAGTTGTACATTATCTACATATTAGTAGATTAGTTAGGGATTGTGTTGCTAAAGTAACAAGGGAGTCCAGGACAGTTATAGTGGCTCCATGATATCTTTTTTTTTTTTTTTTGGTAAAGATATTATTAATTAGTACACAGGAGCGTGCATGGGTCAGTGGGGGGAGGGGCAGAGGAAATCTCAAGCAGACTCCAGGTTGAGTATGGAGCCCGTCCCAGGGCTCGATCTCATGACCATGAGATCATGACTTGAGCTAAAATCATGAGTTGGGCGCTTAACCAAATGAGCCATCTAGGCGCCCCTGGCTCCATGCCAGTTTTCTGCTCTGCTATCCTCAAGGTGTGGCCTTCATCTTTATGCTTATGAACTTGCTTTTGGAGCTCTGGCCAACTTATCTGATTTATAGGCAAGAGGAAGAAAAAAGAGGGGAATAACAAAAAGGTGTATGCCAGCTGAGTGAGTCACCCTCCCTTTCAAGGAGCTTTCTTAAGAGCCCCCACATAGCAATTTTCACTTTCACTTATATCACACCAGGCAGAACTGTAACACATGATTGCATTCTTGAATACAGGGGAAGCAAGGAAATGGATTGTTGGATTCTAGCTCCTGAAGGTGAGATTCTTACTGTGGGAAACTATCACAATGTAGAGAGAACATTCCAAAAATTTGGGGAAGCCATGAATAACAGATGACCCCTACATATTTGAGCATCCCAGAGCAGAGTATTGGTTTACTGTCTCAAGTTTACTTGGTCTGCATCTGAAATTTTTTTTGCTTGAAGTTACAGTGTTCATTACTTTCACTTAGTAAATTGATTTGGCTACTTTATAGAGTTTTTGTGAAGATTAGAGTCAGGGTTTGTAAAATGCCAAGCATAATACCTAGTATCTAGTAGGCATACTGTTAATACCTGCTGTTATCATTAAGACAAAGAAATAAACTTGCTTCTGAATGGCCATAAGTATATAGCCTCTACCTGCCTTAGACTTTGAAACCCCTCTAATTTTATGGAGATCTTGGAGGAATGAACTGAGGATCTTTGTTGCATCTGTGGCATGCTGTAAAAACCCCATAGGCAACTTCTAGCTTGCTCTTCTTACTTCTTGCTCTCTAGTTGGACAAATTAGACTCTAGAAACTGCATAAAGAAAGCATCAGAAGGTTGTTCTGAGTAACTAGGAGACTGAGAATGATTCAGAAGCAACCTGTAAGGAGACTGGTTTCAGAAATTACCAGCCTCCATTTTAGGTCTTTTGCATCACTGTTTCCATGAAGATATTCAGCTACTTCTCTGCTTTCATAATAGTGCACCAAATATACATTTGACTTCATGTCCCTTGTCAAAGTTAATATTGGGCCCAAGTCCCATCATGGAACTTCTGGGATACAAAAATACAAAAAAGTAATTGCTGCCATTCCATTATTAAAATATTTAGTAATCCAAATCTTTAAAGTATGACCTTAAAGGGCAAGAATAATTTCTTTGTGCTGTTGGCTGCTAGATGACTTCGGCAGCCATCGTTCTGCACATTCTGCTTGTTTTCAACTGGTACATTTAATATCACTCATCTTTCTATGTATGCTAGGATAGAATTTAGGAAAAAGTATATCAGTAACAATTTTTAAGAAGAAATTTTTATCTAGAATTCATAGTTTTCAGCTAATCTCAAAAATCTTTAATCTTCGGGCACCTGGGTGGCTCAGTTGGTTAAGTGATTGCCTTTGGCTCAGGTCATGATCCCAGAGTCCCAGGATCGAGTCCCACATCGGGCTCCCTGCTCAGCGGGGAGCCTCCTTCTCCCCCTGACCTTCTCCCCTCTCATGCTGTTTCTCACACACACTCTCTCTCTCTCAATAAGTAAATAAAACCTTTAAAAAAAAATCTTTAACCTTCAACTACTGAAAGTTTAACAGAAATCATTTAGACCACCTTTTTCTGTGTAAATTTTTAGTCTACATGGCAGTGCTGTCCAGTGGAACTCTGCAATTAAGTAAATGTTTTATATCTGAATATGTGGCTACTGTGTACTTGAAATATGGCTAGAGTAGCTAAGGAACCGAATTTCTAATTTTACACAATTATTTTATTTTATTATTATTATTATTTTTTAAGATTTTATTTATTGAGAGAGAGAGAATGAGAGACAGAGAGCATGAGAGGGAGGAGGGTCAGAGGGAGAAGCAGACTCCCTGCCGAGCAGGAAGCCCGATGCGGGACTTGATCCCGGGACTCCAGGATCATGACCTGAGCCGAAGGCAGTCGCTTAACCAACTGAGCCACGCAGGCGCCCTAATTTTACACAATTTTAATTAAATGCAAATAACCACATGGAGCTAGTAATTGCCAAATTGGACAGCACAAGTCTATAGACACAAAACCATAAGGAATTTTCTTATATTTTTAAAAATGAATTGAAGTTTAATGAAAACAAAGTCTGAGGAATATTAATTTTCCTTACCATATTATTCCTTTCATATTCTCTTTTAAATCAACTTATTGAGGTATAATTTACATGTCAAATGCATTTTTAAAAATCTCCAGTTTAATTCTGCAAAAAGTGAGAGAGGATGTCATGGGAATACTGATGAGAATAATAATATAAGTACAATCTCAGTATCGTGTCAGAAAAGCTGCTTTATGCCTCAAGTGAAGTATTGAAACCTTACTTTGCCTTACCCTCCCCCATTTGTAATATAATCATTTTAATATTCCTCTGCATTTAGAACCACAACAGGCCATGTTATAATTTTTGCTTTTGCTTCAACCATCGAACGTAATTTAAAAAACTCAAGAGAAGAAAGTATATTGTATTTACCCACATTTTTGCTTAACAGTACTTTTCCTTCCTGATATTCCGTGGTTTCTTTTTTTATTGTTTCTGTTTAGAGAACTTCCTTTAGCCATTCTTTTAGGGTAGGTCTGCCGGTGACAAATTTTCTTAATTCTCCATCTAAGAGTCTCAATTCATTCCTAAATATGCATTCCTTCTTTCCTTTATTCCCTAAATATTTTCACTGGGTATAGGATTTTGGGTTGACAGTTTTTTTCTTTCAGCACCTAAAAAATATTATGCCACTCCCTTCCGACCTGCATGATTTCTAATGATAAATCTGTTACTTTAATTGCTTTTCCCATATGGATGAGGTTGTGTTTTTCTCTGGCTGGTTTCAAGATTTTTTTTGTCTTTGGTTTTCAGAAGTTTAATTAGGATATGTATTTCTTTGGGTTACCCTATACAGGGTTTACTCAGCTTCTTGAATCTGTATGTTTAGGTCTCTGCCAAATTTGGGGAGTTTTCAGCTATTATTTTTCTAGTACTTTCCAGCCTGCCATCTTTATCCTCTCTTTCTGGAACTCAGATGACACAAATGTTAGATCTTTTGTTTTAGTTTCACAGGTCGGCTTCAATTGGCTGTTGGAATTCCAACATACAATACAAAGCACATAAGGAGATTTTTTTCATTCTAGATTATACCTAGAAGCTTTACAAGTGATGATTTAGATAATAATAAATCTTAATGACAACATGATGTGGTTAATATTAAATATGATAGTTACCTATGCATTACATGATCTTTGGCTGTACAAATTGAGAAGGGCCAGAAATGACATGAGTAGGCAGGAATCTAGCAGCCTGGCAGAAACCAAAGCCAAACCTGAATAGCAGATTTTACTGGATACCATGCTAGAAGTGCTACTTGGAGCTTCCCTGCTTTACGCAGGAGTTTTACTATCACAAAACCATAAAAGATTTTGCAAAAGATTTCCCCCCACCTGTGCAAGCATTAGACAATGTGACAATGACAGAATTAAGTAGGAGGTCACATCAAATAATTGTTAAACAGAAAACATTTATTGGATTCCTATTATGCTGATATTTTAAAATTTCATTTTAAATACATATTAAAAATAAGTGCAGCTGTATGCTTTAAAGGTGGAATTTTATGGTATTTGAATTATATCTCAAAACTGTTATTTAATAAGTATGCATAGTTTATTTTGTTTCATTTTTTAATGAGAAATCCCTTATTAAATTCAAGAAAATTGTAAACCTAATTTCAAATATGAAGGTTTCTTTATTCTTTACTGCTGTTTACATTTTGGAAGTATGTTGATTCTAAGGAAAGAAATTAAAAAGGTAGATTTACCATTAATAAGCAAAACTGATCTGCAGTATTTATGTCGTGTCAAGGTGCTTAAAAATGCTATACTGGTAAAAGATTCAATGACAATCTTTTTTTTTTCCCCTCTTTAGTGATGATGGAAGCCTCTGCAGAGAACATTTTACAACAGGACTTTTGCCATGCTATTAAAGTGGGGGTAAAATATACCCAACAAATAATTCAGGGCATCCAGCAGTTGGTAAAAGAAATTGGTATTACCAAGAGGACACCTCAGAAGTTATTTACCCCTTCACCAGAGATTGTGGAACACACTCATAAGTAAGAATATCTGTACAAAAGAAAATTTGAAGTTGTTACCAGATTTAATTTCCTCTCAGAAAAAAACTTCCCATGGAAACATAGTCCATGCATTACTTCCTATATAGCACTCTTCTATTTTAAAAGTGAGGGACATAAATACCAATCTAATGCTTTAAAAAGGATAAACCCAGTTCCCACTTCAAGGGCCTAAGTTTGAATCTCAAATGAAAGGGGGAGGGACTTTATTGGTTAAGATTCAGATAATCCGCATCTCTCTCTGTGTCAAGGAAAAAGAACAAATCATAAGATATTTGAATATCTAAGGAAACTGTTGAGGTTCTTGCAAAGAAATCAAGTATAACCACCTCTACATGCCCAGTGCTTAAAATAGTGCCAGCACATAAGCATGCACTAAGTATGAATGAAATTACCAGAAAAGTATTTCATTTTATTTCAAATAAATTGAAAAAGTTAATATTTCCCTTAGTATCAGTCTTACAGCCATCAGTCAGAGACTAAAGAGATGTAAACTGTCCCCAACAAAACAGTTGCCTGCAATAACCGCCAAAGTGGATAGAATAGAAAAAAGCAAGAAGTTAAAAAAGAGTGGGGAGAGAAAGTTTGTGTGTAAGAAAAATCTAAGGTGAAATAAATTGAACAATTAAGAAGAGAGGGCAGGGCATGATGTCCATCGACAGATGAATGGATAAAGAAGATGTGGTATATATATATATACACACACACACACACACACACACACACACACAAAATGGAATATTACGCAGCCATCAAAAGGAATGAGATCTTGCCATTTGCAACAACGTGGATGGAACTGGAGGGTATTATGCTGAGCGAAATAAGTCAGACAGAGAAAGACATGTATCATATGACCTCACTGATATGAGGAATTCTTAATCTCAGGAAACAAACTGAGGGTTGCTGGAGTGGGGGGTGGGGGGGGAGGGATGGGGTGACTGGGTGATAGACACTGGGGAGGGTATGTGCTCTGGTAAGTGCTGTGAATTGTGCAAGACTGTTGAGTCCCAGATCTGTACCTCTGAAACAAATAATGCAATATATGTTAAGAGGAAAAAAAAAAGAAGGTAGCCCCGCATCTGGCTCCCTGCTCGCCGGGAAGCCTGCTTCTCCCTCTCCCACTCCCCCTGCTTCTGTTCCTGCTGTCCCTATGTCTCTCTCTGTCAAATAAATAAAATCTTAAAAAAAAAAAGAGAGGGCATAGTACCATGTGTGAGTGATTTCCCTGACAGATGGAGAGAAAGAGATTTGGTATACTGTATTATAAATAGTAAACAGATTAGCTGTGTTAAAGAACAATAAATACATTTTTAAAATTCTTTATGAAATGCTTATTAAATATTTTAGCTTACTATTAAATATTGCAATTTTGTTTATAATTATACTATTAACAAGATTATTATGCTGACATTTATTTTGTGCTTAAAATAGACTCGCCATGGGAAGACTCTATGCAGTTTTTACTGATTATGAACATGATAAAGTAGGTATACCTGAATTTTGTCTTATATAATTGTTCTGGGAATTCTTTTTTGTCATAATTCACATAATCTTATGAATTTTTATTAAAAATCTAAACAGAAAGCTAAAGAGAAGCCTAGTTATTTGCTTCTCCATTCTCCTTTTGTTGATTAATGCAAGTTTTAGGGTAGTGTGTAAATATATTTGAATGAATTAAACAGGTAATATTTCTTATAAATCAGTATCTAGCTCTAATCTTTTAAAGAATACTACCAGTAGAGAAATCTGAGTACTATTACAATGTGTTATTTGTATAATAATGTAAAAATAGAAATGTTAAATATGGCCATGTATACTGAACCTCACCTCACCTCTCTTAGATTTCCAGAGATGAAGCTGTTAACAAGATAAGATTAGATACAGAGGAACAACTAAAAGGTAAACTTTGCTCTATTAATTTAACTAAATATTTAAAGGGAAAAATGGATTTCTTAAAATTTCAGTTGTAAGACCTCAGAGAATCAGTTATTTTCCTTGTTCCTTAGTTTTATTTTTGGTAAACTCACAATAATGATGCATCCCAAGGTTACTGTTAAATTAACTTCTGTGAGGGACGCCTGGGTGGCTCAGTCAGTTAAGCGTCTGCCTTCGGCTCAGGTCATGATCTCAGGGTCCTGGGATCGAGCCCTGAATCAGGCTCCCTGCTCAGCGGGGAGCCTGCTTCTCCCTCTCCCTCTGCCTGCTGCTCCCCCTGCTTGTGCTCTCTCTCTCTCTCTGTCAAATAAATAAAATCTTTAAAAAAAAAAATTAACTTCTGTGAGGGGCACCTGTGTGGCTCAGTTGGTTAAGTATCTGACTTTTGATTTTAGCTCAAGTCATATCTCAGAATCATGAGGTAAAGCCCCACATGGGGCTCAGTGCCAAGTCCGCTTGAGATTCTCTCCCTCTGCCCCCCACCCCCTGCTCATACACATGCATGTTTGCTCTCTCTCTCTCTCTCTCTCTCTCACAAATAAATAAATGAATAAAATCTTTAACTTCTGTGAATTTAGTCAGCACTGCACTTGAAATGTTGAATGTGAAATATTCCCAATCTTTTCTGGATCAAGTTCTTACACTCTATGATGGAAAACTTTGTATCATGTCATTTGAAAATCTGAAAAATAACTCTTTAAAATTCTTGAGTTCTTAATCTGTGAAACTGTAATACTGATAATATCTGGTTTATGGTGATTAAATAGGTAAGTCATCTGAATTTGTGCCTGCTACATACCAAGTATTCAAAAAATGTTAACTGATGCTGTTATTAATATGTGGAATTGTAAAATTCAGATTTTAGAGAATTTAGCTCTCTAGAAATTATATTTAATAAAACAAATGCTTAAGAGAACATTGCTTAAGACTTGGCATGAATCAGTTGATAAAGTAGCTTAACATTTAAAAACATAAGCCTAGGCAGGCAGACAGACCTGTATTCAGTTCACAGCTGTATCTGTCAACTGCCTGTGTGATCTCAGGCAATTTACTTTGTAAGGCTGTATTTTCTTCTTTAGAATGGTGATAAGAATAGAATATACCTCATAAGTTGTTACAAAGATTAAAGGCATTTAAAAAAACATGTATAGTACATGGGTCCTGAAAGAATTTGATAAATGTTAACTAAAAAGGCAGCCAGTAGGGATTTGTAACGTATAAAGCAAATTATTTCTCTATTTGCAGACTAAGAAAAAAGTTCCTAAGGTAAAACATTGAAGGTGATTACTCTTAATCAGAAAAGTGTCACTCAGACCTTTTTATAAAATGGCTGGATTTGTTAGTAACATAATACAATAGAAAGCTAATTACAAAGCACTGTTGTTCTGGTAAAAAGCAAATTAAGTTCTCAATAACAATATGTTTGAGGTATAATACTTGTGTCTCTCCTACTTGAGAATATTTAATTTATCTACTTTGTTTGCTTGAGGACTAAATAGTTCAGTATCAACTCCCTTGGTTTACTCCCATAGTTAACTGATTTGATACAATGAATTGAAGAGAAATCTTATCTTCCAAAAAGAGAAAACTTTTGTTTTGGTTTGTCTTTCTTTCTATAGAAAAATTTCCAGAGGCTGATACATATGAAATAATAGAATCCTTCAATGTTGTTGCAAAGGAAGTTTTTAGAAGTATTATTTTGAATGAATACAAAAGGTAAATATACGCTTTTTTGATGGAATTGAAGTATGTGCCTCTGTAAGTTGCGTTGAAAGTGGCAACTTGCACAAAGCAAGGAACTGGTTTTTTCAAGTGAACATTAAAGAATTATGATATTTCATAAATGGGTTTTGAAGAGTGTGTGGATGTGTCTGTTTCTCTATGGGACTTATGTGTGGAGCAGTGCTTCACAACCCTGAATACACGTCAGAATTGCCTGTAGAACTTCTTTAACAGTACAAGTGTATGGGTCACAACCTGAGATTCTGATTCAGTGGGATTTAGGGTGGGGATCGGATACCTGTATTATTTTTAAAGTTCTTAAAGCTCCACAGGTGATACGATACACAATTGGGATTGAGAACTTCCTGGTAGGAATAAGAGATAATAGGTGATATTTCTGATTTTGAACACTGCTTTACATACTTCTTTATTACTATAGGTGCGATGGTCGAGATTTGACTTCACTTAGGAATATAAATTGTGAGGTAGATATGTTTAAAACTCTTCATGGATCAGCATTATTTCAGAGGGGACAAACACAGGTAATATATGTAAAACGCTATAATTATTTGCTGATTCTGGGTTGCTTAATTAGATCTAATAGAAGTATATTATGTAGAGACTATAGATTTTTATCATGGAATTTGTTAATACCTGATTTTTTAAAAATATTTTTAACAGCTTTTTTGAGGTATAATTGCCATCCAAGAAACTGCACATATTTAAAGTGTATGTTTAATAGATTTTCACGTGTATACAACTGGGGTAATGAACATATCGATCACCCTCAAAAGTTTCCACCTGCCTCTCTATAATCCCTTCTTCCTGCTTCCCTCCCATTCCTTAGACAACTGTTGATCTGCTTTTGTCACTATAAATCGGTTTGCATTTTCTAGAATTACCTGGTATCTTTATCATACTTTTCTTTTAATCTTGATGCACAAAATTTAGTGTATGGCATATTGTCTATTTTTGGTCTATTCAGGGCCCTCATTTGTTTTCTCTATTTAGCCTATACCTCAGTCCTATTTTTTTCCCTTACATTAGCACCTGTTCTCTTGTATTTAACATATATGTGTATCCATTGTTTTGTGTATGGTATTTGCTTTATACCTCCTTCTTTTTCTTATATTAATCACTACTTTAATTTTGCCAATCAAATCGGGACCAAGTGGTATTCCTTGCTTTCATTTGTATTTCCCTGTGAGGCTGAGGATCTCTATATCATAGCCAGTCAACGTGGTCAGTGCATAAATCATACCCTGGGGGCCTGCACACCCTCCAGGGCTCTCTTGTCACATGGATAGTGTCCCTGAACTTGAGCAATATGGTGGCCCTGGTTCAGGTTTGTTCTTTTGTGAATTATCTGGTTGTATCCTTTTTTCTTCCTATTTTAAGTGTTTTTTTTTTATGTGTTTCAAACATTAATCCTTTTCAGTAACCAGAATTTGAGTATATTATCTCCCTCTTTATCATAAGCCTTTTAACTTTGCTTGTGGTAGCCTACTTTGTCTAGAGTGAACCTGAAATCTTTAGTTTTGATGTTGTTAATCCTTCCCTTTTTTATTTTGTGATTTGTGTTTTTAAAGTCTTATTTAAGAAATCTTTCCTTACCCCCAAAGTCACAAAATTAGGCATCTAGTTTTTCTATTAACTTTCTAGTTGTAGCTATTAGACCATTAATCTATCTTGGAGTTTACTCTTAGATATGGTGTGAGATGAAAACCTCCAGAGTGAGCCAATTTTACAACACATTTACTAATAATTCATTTTTTCCATTGACTTATAATGTCAATGTATCTGTATTCAAAGTTTATAAACACGTTTTTGAACTATATTCTCTTCCATCGTTCTGTGAATTTCCTGGGCCAGTGTAACACTGTTTTAGCTACTATGGTTTGCAGGTATGTTAATAGATGAGAAGCAAATCTTCCCTTTTTTATTCTCCCCTGCCCCTCAGAATTATCTTAGCTATTCTGGTACATTTGTTCCTTCATTTGAATTTTAGTATTATATTAAGTTCTGGGGGAAAAAAAAATCTTTGTTTAGATTGGTATTGCACTGAATTTATAAATTAACTTGAGAGAAATTTTATTTTTACAGTTTAAATCACAGTCTTTTCAATAAACAGTATCACTCTTGATGCAGGTTTTCTTTTATGCCTTTTAATAAATTTTTTAAAATAACTCCATTAAGATATCCTGCATACTTCTGTTAGCTATTCTGACAGTCTCAGCTTTTGAAGAGTGTTTATTTAGTTCATTAATGTTCAATTTAATTATTGATGTGATTGAATTTAGCCTGTCATTATTTGTTTTTGTTTGCCCCCTCTGTTTTTTATTTTTCTATTTTGCCTTCTTTTTAGATTAACTGAATATTTTTAAAATTCAATTTTAATATGTCTCTTTGTTTTTTAGCTATACCTTTGCATTATTTTTTTAGTGGTTACTATAGAGAATACAGTATATATCCTTAACTTTTTGTACTACTTCACACATTATGCTGTAGTTGTCTTATGAGTTACATCTACATATTATAAACTCCACAAGGCAGTGTTATAATTTGTATTTTAAATAATCATGTATTTTCAAAAGTTAAGAGGGAAAAGATAGTCTTTTTTATTGACCTATGTATTTCTTTCTTTCTTTTTTTTTTTTTTAAGATTTTATTTATTTATTTGAGAGAGAGAGAATGAGAGACAGCACAAGAGGGAAGAGGGTCAGAGGGAGAAGCAGACCCCTGCTGAGCAGGGAGCCCGATGTGGGACTCGATCCCGGGACTCCAGGATCATGACCTGAGCTGAAGGCAGTCGTTTAACCAACTGAGCCACCCAGGCGCCCTGTATTTATAATTTCTGATGCTTTGTATTTCTTTCTGAAGATCCAAGTTTCCATCTAGTATTGTTTCCTTCAATCTGATAAGACTTTTTTTACTATTGTCCTGTGGGCCTTCTGACAACAAATTCTTGTATTTTATTTATCTGAAGATGTCTTTATTTTGCCTTTATGTGCAAAGAATGTTTTTTGCAAGATTTAGATTCTGGGCTGATGCTTTTTTCTTTTAGCACTTAAAAGAATGTTCCACTCTTTTTTATTTTTTCTTTTTTTCCTTATAAAAAGGATGCATTCAAATCATTGCTCCCTGTTTTCTATTTATTGTCTTCATCTGGGTGCTTTCCAGATTTTCTTTCTGTTTGGGTTTTCAACAATATAACTATGAAAAGTGTACTTTTCTTTATATTTATCATACTAAGAGTTTCCTAAGCTTGAACCTATAAATTTGTGTCTTTCAACAAACTTTAGGGATTTCAGCTATAATTTCTTCAAATATTTTTTCTACCTTATTCTCTTATCTCTCCTTATGAGATTGTAAGTATATATGTTAATGCTTTGGAAATTGTCCCACAGGTCCCTGAAGATATGTTTTCCCTACCCCACCCCACACCCCTTCTTTGTTCGTTAGATTTGGCAATTTCTGTTAATCCATCTCCATGTTCACTGACTCTTGTCATCTCCTTTCCATCATAAGATAATGTATCTTTAAGTTTTAGAATTTCCATTTGTTTTTCTTTATATCTTTCAGCATAATTATAAGAGCTATTGAAAATCCTTGTCTGTTAATCCAACATCTGAATTAGCTCGGGGCAATCTACTCATTATTTTTTTTCTTGAGAATGGGTACCATTTCCTATTTTTCTGTAGGGTGTATCTTGGATGTTGTGAATGATGCATTGTTGAGTTTGGATTACATTATGTTCCTCCAAAGAAGATTGGATTTTTTTTAAGTAGGCCGTTTTATTGGCTGGACCTTTACTTATTTATTTTTTTTAATTTTATTTAAATTCAATTAATTAGCATATAGTATATTATTAGTTTCAGAGGTAGAGTTCAGTGATACATAGTTGCATATAACACCCAATGCTCATTACATCACGTGCCCTCCTTGATGCCCATCACCCAGTTACACCTCCCCCCTACCCACTCCCCCCATCCAGCAACCCTCAGTTTGTTTCCTATAGTTAAGAGTCTCTTACGGTTTGTCTCCCTCTCTGATCCCATCTTATTTTATTTTTCCCTCCCTGGCTGGACCTTTATTGGGGCTTCCTTTATAGCCAGGTTTTACAAACATACTTTCCTCTTCCTGTCCTCCCTCAGTACTTCTAATACAGTGCTTTACATATGTAGTCTATGATGTTAGACCTTTGGATTATTGACATTTGCACATAACTCTCATTTATAGAATGAATAAATGTTTACTGTATTAAGTAGCATGGCAAGGTTTGTATAGAATTTACTTATCCCATTTCTTTAATAGCTAACTGGGTTTTTGAAATAGTTTTAGTTTTCCTCTTCATTGTTAGTAAATTAAAGTCTGACAGGTTTTTTATTATTGTAGGTGCTTTGTACTGTTACATTTGATTCATTAGAATCCAGTATGAAGTCAGATCGAATTATAACAGCCATAAAGTAAGTTATGTTTTTTGGTAAGTTTTAAAGTATGTTAGTATGTCCTAAAACATATGTTTGCTATGTTTTAAAGTAAGTTATGATATTCCAGTATATAATTGAAGCTCATACAGTATATTATTGTTTATTACTACTTTTTTAAACCAATTATCTCTGTACTTTATTTTTCTGTTTACGTAATAGTGATTTTTAAGGTGTTTTTAACGTGGGTACATTCAGTTTAGTCTCTGTCTCTAGAACCATTCCTCAGGACAGATATGGGTAGCTTTTTCTGTTATAAACGAGAGCAAATACATAAGAGTCTCAGTTGCTAAAAAGAATCTGGAGGCTGTTAATAAGTAAAAAAAAGCCTTACTTAAACCCAAGTCACATTGAAATTTATGTTCAGAAATACTTGGCTCTCCTCCTCTGTTCCTAAAGAGTCAGCAGTAAAATCTTGTTCATCGATTTCAGATGATGAGAATCTATGTTACAGTTCTCACCAGCACTACTGCATCAACCACAGTTCTTTTCTTTGCTCAGTGCCTACCAGGGTTGCTTCCCTTTCTCTTTCTCTTGGTAAGGGTCTCAGGAGACCATAAGACTCTGCCTCCCTCTTCCTACTGCTCAACTGATGAGGATAACCCCCAGTATCTTCAGGATAGCATCACTAATTGTTTTTCACACATCTGATAAAATTGACAATGCAGCTGTGTGTATAGGCGAGATTGTTATTGTAATAATCCTTTTGAGGGGAGCTCAAAATTCCCATCTGAGCCCAGACTTGGTTGCCCTGCCCTTCCTCACTTTGACTCCTTTCTCTTCTAAAAGGCAACACAGCTTCATAAGAGAGCACTGGCCTTGGCCAGGGTACCTCTTTATGTTCTAATCTTTGGTCTGTAACCTATGTAAATGAGAGGGCACATATCAGTCAGCCATGCTGGCCTTTGGTTTCATCTTGTAAAATGCAGGTACTGCACTAATGATCCATTTCCTCCTCTCTAGTCACCAAGATCTGTTATTCCTTTAGTCTTCTGTAGTCAGGTTTTTAGATTTCTCTTCCCAACACTGTGGTTTATGGTTATGCAGATTCAGCCCTACCTCAGGACTTTTTCAAGCCTCTGTACAGAAAGGTGCCTTTTGTAATTCCACCCACCCAACAGGGACACTATTTTTGCTAAGACCCTGTATATGCCAGTCTTTTCCTTAGTTAAAGATGAGTCTGGTTTCCTGCTTCCAGGAATTGTATTTCTTCTCATTCTTATTTTCCCCATTGTTCTAGATTCAGTCATAACATTTCTCATTTCAAACCCTGAAAAAAATCTTTGCCTGTCTGATCTCCTGGTTGCTCTCCCCTATATCATTTCAGTTACTGATCTTCATTTCACATACTAATGGGAGAAAGATCATAATTCTGAGATTTAACTGATATGTTCATAACATTTAAGAGTCTCTCAGTAGTTACTAATGCTTAAAAATAACTGTCTACTGTCTTAGTATACAAATAGAATATTTAAGTATTTCGGGGCACCTGGGTGGCTGCCTTGCGCTCAGGTCGTGATCCCAGAGTCCTGGGATCGAGCCCCGCATTGGGCTCCCTGCTCGGCAGGGGGCCCGCTTCTCCCTCTCCCACTCTCCATGCTTGTGTTCCCTCTCTCACTGTGTCTCTCTCTGTCAAATAAATAAATAAAATCTTTAAAAATAAAAAAAGAATATTTAAGTATTTCTATTTGAAGCAAAATCGTTCTCCTAAATCTCTATAAAATTCATTCATAAAACCCCAGAAAAAAATACTGTCTCTGACATTCATCCTTCTAATTCTTCTGGTTTTCAATTTCAGACCAACTCTCTTTAATATGTAATTATTTTTTAAAATCCCCTTAAATCTTTTTTAGTTGCTTATTGAACTTATTTTTTTGTATCTATATGATGTTTTTAATATTATGCTTTTTGTTTATAGTGGAATAAAAGATAAAAATTTCATGCTGCATTATGAGGTAAGGTAAATTTTATCCCCAATATTTTATGAAAAATTTTCAGGATATAGCAAAGTTGAAAGAACTTTAGAGTGAATATCCATATGCCCACTGCCTGCCTAGGTTCTACTATTAACATTTTACTATGCTGGTTTTATATATCTGTTAAGGTGGATTTGGGCATGTTCTTTTATTGCATGCAGAAGGGAATTTAGAGAAATGTCATAGTTTTCAATCACTAATTCATGTTCTGAATCATACATAAAAGTTAAAGTATAGTAGGCAATTTTATTTTAGTCAAGAAAAAGTTGTACCCATTCACTGGTATCAAACAAAAGTGGGGCTTTTCAAATACCTCAAATGACAAATCACCTCCTCCCTTTAGTTCATTTAAATGTTCATATTTTTACTCAGTTGATTAGTAGTAAAAAAAACTCTGTGGTATTTAATATTAAATTACTTTATGTGAAACTATTGAGTTGGTGATTGACCTCATTTACAACTAAGTCCTAAGGCACTAGACGCAACATATAGCACTTTAATTTTAGTATTTGGAGCATATATGCCGGGAGGCTAGGGTAAAAGTAGCAAGTCACTTCACTTTTGAGTGACCGTTGTTGGCTGCCCAGAATCCCAACATCTCAATTTTGTTGAGCATGCTATAATTAATAGAGAATATACAGAAACCTGGAGATTTTCACAGATTTTGAGTCCCTTGTAAATATCCTGTTCTGCATATACTCAGATGCTGCAGAAGCCAGAAAGGAATTATAAATGAGTAAAGCATATCCTTTGTCATGAGCTGCACAGCACATGAATGGCAGTCTTTAAAAAAAGGCAGCTGTCGGGGCGCCTGGGTGGCTTAGTTGGTGTCTGCATTCAGCTCAGGTCATGATCCCGGGGTCCTGGGATCGAACCCCACATTGGGCGCCTTGCTCAGTGGGGAGCCTGCTTCTCCCTCTCCCTGCCACTCCCCCTGCTTGTGTTTGTTTTCTTTCTCTCTGTGTCATATAAATAAATAAAATCTTTTTTTAAAAAATTAATAAAAAGGGCAGCTGTGAAAAATGTACCTGTAGCTGATTACTGGCAACAGAAGTAAAGGAAGGGGGCAGTAAAAGGATATGGGCTGTTATTGCTACATCATTTCATTTTTAAAAAACTTTTTATTGTAAAATAAAAATAAAACACAGATACTGAAAATGTTATAAAACAAAGGATGGCATAATGAGTTTTTATAAGGCAGAGACCCTTATAACCACCACCAAAATCAGAGAATAGAAATGTTCCCAGTCACCCCTGAAACCCCTCCATGCTTTTCATCCCAGGCTCAACACCCTTCTTTCCCTGAAAGTAACTACTCTCCTAAATTTTATAGTAATTACTTCCTTGCATTTCTAGTGTACATTCCCTAGACACTGTAATCTTGTCCATTTTTTAAAAATTTGATATTTCTCTTTTAATCTATAGGTCTCCAAAATGTTCTTTTCTTTTCAGTCTGTCTGTTGAAGTCCCAGAGCCATTTTACCTGCAGTCTGAGTGTTGTTGAGTACACACTCGTGGTGCAATCCAACAGATTTCTCTTTCTATCTCCTAAAAATTGACTGCAATCCTGAAAATTGACTGCTAGGTCCAGAGGCTTGAAGATTCATTTACCATTACTCCTTTTTAAAAATATTTTGTTAGAGAAACTGGAATTCCAAATTTTATGGGACATTTCCCATTATTTTAAATGATTGAACTAAGTCATATTCCTTTGAGACACTGTACTGGTCAAATAAAGTAGTTTGCAACCTCTGACTAAAAGAAAACCCTACTGGAAAAGATCTGTTTCCTCAATGTGCATTTTTAAATTTGTATATATTTTTCTTACTGTAAATATATAATATTTCATCATTGTTAATAATTTAAACATTATAGAAATTTATGTTGTGAATCCCCATAACCATCCACTTCCCACTCTGGTTCAAATACACATTAGAAATAGTTACTTTTAGTAATTTGATGTATAGTTCAGATATACAGACATTTTCTATGTATATAAATGAACTTTAAAAAAAATGGGATTCTACTATTTTGTAACTTCTTTTATCATTTTGGTACTATATCTTTCCATGTCAGCTGTTTATGTATCTGTTTTTGTTTGTTTTTAAGTTTCCTCCTTATGCCACTAATGAAATTGGCAAAGTCACTGGTGTGAATAGAAGAGAACTTGGGCATGGTGAGTACAAATCTATAAACTTTCTTGTATTCTTATGGGGACTTAGTACATTTATGCTTATTATTTTCTATTCTAATTTAGGTGCTCTTGCTGAGAGAGCTTTGTATCCTGTTATCCCCAAGGATTTTCCTTTCACAATAAGAGTAACATCTGAAGTCCTAGAGTCAAATGGTAGGATATTAAAATAAATTTTTCCTCTAGTCAAAAGACCAGAATTCCCTGTTATATTCTTAACTTTCCATAACTAATGTTACATTATGCTTATTACCACAGTGCCCAAGTCCATGACAAAAGAAAAATGTGTTTAATCATATACTATCTAAATCTCTGTTCGTAGCTAATGAGATATTTTGAAAGCAATATAAAACAAATATTTCTCTTTATGTATCTTTTATAACAGATCCAATTGGGGTTATTTGTTTATTTTTAGAAACCATAGAGCAAGGCCAGCTTCAAGAGAGAAAGAGCCAAAAGAGAGTGACACATTAGGCAGGGGACACCTATCAGGTATCACAGATATAAGTAGACAGCACAGAGAGAGAGGCTGGACTAAAAGATCAAATTTAGGGACACCTACGTGGCTCAGTCAGTTAAGCACCTGTCTTTGGCTCAAGTCATGATCCCAGGGTCCTGAGATCGTGTCCCGCATTGGGCTTCTTGCTCAGTGGGGAGCCTGCTTCTCCCTCTGCCTGCCATGCCCCCTGCTTATGTTCTCTTTCTCTCTCTCTCTCAAAATCTTTTAAAAATATATTTTAAAAGATCAAATAGAAATTAAAATTAAGTATCTAGGTCAAGGCAAGGTATGGCCATTAGAGACAGAAAGGTCACAGAGATGGTCACAGATACTTAAAAACAACAACAACAACAAAAATCCTCTGAATTTAAACTAGAGACTTTCTGTTCTCTAAAGGGTGTGACTAGGCTATAACTTAGGGTCCAGTGAGAGAGCCAGAGCCTGTATCTTTAACTACCTTCTGATTAAGCAACAAAAGAGGCATGGTGGTTTTTCTGGGAGGTTTCTTAGAATCTGTAGCACTGCTGTCCAATAGAACTTTATGTGATGATGGAATTTATCTCTGTGCTATGCAGTTTTTGAGGGACTGAATTTATTTCAATTAATTTAAATTTAGTAGCTACATGTACCTAATGACTATCATACTGGACTGTGTAGTCCTATAGTTTGTGGTTTAACAGAGCTTGCCTTAATTGCTTTTAAAAAGAAGAATACTGAATATTTATAAGGAAATAACCAATAGTAATAGTTTTCTACATTTAAAAAATCAGTATATTAAAAAGCAAGTATTTTTTGTTTCTATAGGATCATCTTCAATGGCATCTGCATGTGGTGGAAGTTTAGCATTAATGGACGCAGGTAAAGTTATGTGTCAAAACTACTAATGCTTTATCTGTATTTGATTAGTATAAAATACAAGATCTCTTTAAAATTGGATTTTGGTAAGACCTGGAGAAGTCAGATTACAGATTACCAAACCAGGCCAGAGCAAGATAGTTACAAAGTACAGCTTCAACTATACAGATAATTACTAGAATTCTTATCTTTGGCAAAAGGGAGAACACTAAAATTATTTACTTACCTTGGTAATCAGTGGGCTTTCTCACCTTCTAAAAGGTAAAGAGCTCTGCAGTTGATTCCATTCACCAACAAAGTTTGGACCAGCAAGAATAAGTATTTAGGACCTGTAAAGGAAAGTAACCATGTAATCTTCCAGTCAATTTGCAAGGCATGAGAAGAACAATACCACCCACAGAGGATACACAGAATTCTAGGAAGAAAGACTGTAAGAGGTTCAGTATAATATCTCAGTTTGAAACACCAAAAGGGAACACCAACGATGCTGTTCAAGAAGAAAAAGGAACCTAAAGATACTCAAGAGGCTACAAGGAGCTCCCTCTAAGTTCACACATTTATAGTACAGAAAAACAGAAAGATAGGATACTATAACCAAGGATGAGATAAAAGAATCATGGAAATATATATTAACACTGTCTAGAAAGATGAAAACTTAAGCCAAAGCAAAAAAACCCTAAAGGTACTTTTCTAGTTGTGTTCAGTGCCAGAAAAACATAAGCTGGTATTTAAGGTTGCTGGTAAAATACTTTTTCTGTTTTCACCTTCATGCATTCATTCAACCAATCTTTACTAGATGCCACCCCTCTTCCAAGCATTGACCTAAGCCCTTGGGACACAGTGATGAACGAAACAAAGTCCCTGTCCTGGTGGAGCTTGCATTCAGTCAGTCTTACATTTTCACATTGGAAAACACAACATATTCTCAAAAAGGTGAACTGAAAGATAAAATAAAAAGAGATCATAAGAGAGTCTTTAACTGCTTTAAATGAATTCAGATCTTTTGGTCTAGACAAAAACCCAACCTAAGTAAAGATGAGAACTTCAGGATGAGATAACTGACCAATGTTGGCAGTATTTGAAAAATCAGAAACTAGTATACTAAGGACACAAAAAGTTCTTAATTTTGAAAGAAAGTAAGGTATTTTCTGTAAAGCATAACCTAGTGAACTTGACAGTGACCCTTGATAAAACTCTTAAATAGGTAATATTAAAAAAAAAAGGTTTATAAGTATTTTTAGGAAGGAGGGGGCCGTGAAGAGAAGGGACCAGAAGGGACTCATTTGAAATAAATCCTGTCGTAAAATAATGTTCCACTTTGGAAAACATTACCAGATTTGGTGCTGGGAGGGGGGTTGCCGCCTATGCCATATATCTAGAGTCAGCTTGGCAGCTCATGATTTTTCTGTAAATGATACAGAAATTGAGATGGATGATAGATGCACCTTCATAACTGGTTGAAGCATGAGTAGAGGAAACAAGCAAATCTGATCAGTAGGATGGTTTGGTCGAGTGGAATGCCTGAGGATGTTTCCTTCTAAATCCTGTCAATGGTTTTATTATTGAATTGACTTAGAACACTGGCCTGCTGATAAAAAGGATACTGCTAAAAAAGAATGGGTGACTGATATGTTAAATGACAATTTTGATCTCTAAAAAAATGTCAATAAGATAAAAAATAAGAAGCCAAATAGAAAAAAGTTGAATTTGACAAGAATGAATGTCAAGTCCTGTGGGAAAAGCCAACAAAGGTGTGCAGTTCAACTCAAACACATGAGTGCTTATCATTCCTCACATCAGGCACTGTCTTGCTTCAGGGATACAAATGGTACCCATTTTCTGAAAAGTTTACAGGTGTGAAAAACATACTAATAGATCAAGAAGATAAATTCAGATAGGTAACATAAATATGTACAATATGGATGAAGAATTAGGTTGAAGGCAATTAGCTCCATAGAGACAGCAACATTTCATCTGGTTCTAAAGGTTGAGTAGTTGATCTGTCATTAGGAGCAGGGCCCATATTTCATGTGAAAACAACATGGGCAAAGTTATGAAGCAGTATGGTGTGTTTCTGAAATGTATTTGAAAAAACTAAGTAATAAATTGGGACCAGATTTTAAAGGTCATTGTTACGTTAAGGACCTATTTTGAACTTAAAGCTAATATTTCACAACTCAGTATTCTATGACTAGTATTCCTGCTGGATGTTGATTATTGTATACCATGAGAAAAAAATCATTCTGTTCTAAAGTACATTTGAGCAGGATTAAGCAGGTTTATTTAATAGGAGTTAAATAAACTTTAATATGCTAATGTGAATTCTGAATCTCTAGGAACAGGATATGCACTATTTCCCAAATGATTTTGACCAAAGAACATGTATAAAATTTCCTGATAGCATGGGGCGCCTGGGTGGCTCAGTCATTAAGCATCTGCCTTCGGCTCAGGTCATGGTCCCAGGATCCTGGGATCGAGCCCCACATCGGGCTCCCTGCTTGGCGGGGAGCCTGCTTCTCCCTCTCTCCCTCTGCTTGTGTTCCCTCTCTCGCTGTGTCTCTCTCTGTCAAATAAATAAATAAAATCTTTAAAAATAAATAAATAAAATTTCCTGAAAGCAGATAATGGGGAACTCAGGAGAATTTTATGTAGAGGAATAGTGTGATTTGAATCTGATTTTTCTTTTTGGTAATTTTTTCAGCTTAGGTGATAGACCTAGAGGATGAAGTGGGAGAGAATGAAAACTGAGGGGAGAGACTAAAATTGGGGAAACCAGACAGGGAGAATGTTGTCAGAGCAAGAAATAATGCGGACTTGGACTAAAGGAGTAGCAATGAATGTTACAGTATTTAGGGGAAAGGACAGCTTTATAAAAAAATTTAAAGGACAAACTATCAGATCTTTGTAACTTCATATAGGAAATGAGGAAAGAAGTGTTGATTCTGGCATGAGTGTCTTAGTTGCATTCAACCAAGATAAGAAAGGCAAGACAAAAAGGACTTATTGGGTGTGATTACATTTTGAATATATGTACATACATATAAGGTGCTTTGGGGACATTTAACTGGAAATGTCCAATAGGCAAATTGGCTGTACAGATCTAGGGCTTATTAGAAAAGAGAAACAGGCAGGAGAGAGAGGTTTTTAGGTCATCAACATTATAGGTTATGGTTAAAAACCATGAGCATAAGTGAGATTGCTTAGAGAATATGAAATGAGATCCCCGCCACACTCCTTTGTAACAGATAAGTTCCAAGTGATAAAACCTTAAATGTTTTGTAAAAAATTGAAACATGGAAGATTTTATCAAAATATTAGGAAAAATCTTTCTTTTTTTGTTTTTTTTTTGCAAAATCCAGGAACCGTGATTTCATATAATTTTAAAATTCTGTACAGGAAAATAAATCACAATAAACAAAGTCAACTGACTAGGAAATAATATATTTCCTTTAATATTCTGTATTTGTATTTAACAAAGATGTACTGTCCATATTGAAAGAGCTTTTATAAATCATTAAGAAAAAGACTAGCAAACAAGTAGGGAAATGGTTGAAGGCCATGAACAGGCAATTCACAGAAAAAGAAATATAAGGGGTGCCTGGGTAGCTCAGGTGGTTAAGTGTCCAACTCTTGATCTCAGCTTGGGTCTTAATCTCAGGGTTGTGAGTTCAAGCCCCGCATTGGGCTCCACACTGGGCATGGAGCCTAAATAAATAAATAAATAAAATAAACAGTATGTAAACATTTAAAAAAGTTTAATCTCACTTATAAAAAATCAAATTAAAAACAATAAGCTACCATTTTTACCCTTTATGTAACAAAGGTCAAAAGGTTTGACAGGAATTAACAAGAAAGTAGAACAGGAGGCACCCTCAAATACTGCTGGTAAAAATATAAAATGCTACGCTGTGGAAGGCAGTTTGACAGATTTATAATAAATGTAAATCCACACACCCTTTTACTCAGTAATCCCACTTCTATTATGTGACTTATAAATAAATCCATTCAGGGAGTACTAAGCAGCCATTCAAAAGAATAAGGTGGGAACTTTGTGTGGCATTATGTGTCAATATCCAAGGTATGCTATTAAGTGAAAAAACGCAAGGTGCAGAATAGTGAGTGCATTCACTATGCTTCCATAAGTAAAGAAAATAAAAGCTTACACTTCGATTCATATTTGGGCACAAATTTTCTGAGAGGATACACACACAAAAAAACCTACTGATGGTTTTCATGGAAAGGTGAGCTAAGGGGTTTAGGCTGGAAGGATTTACCAATAACATGGTTACTTTTCTAAAAAAAGAAGATAAATATACCAAAAGTAAAAAGACAAATGGATTCCATTAAGAGTTAAGTTTGCTACTTTTATAGAAGTTTTTGTGAGAACAGTGATTACCTGTTTAGAATTGTTTTAAGGGGCTTTTATCATGTGCTTAAGAAGAAATGAGGTAGATAGAAGACCCTTCCAGCTTAGTTCTGATGATGTCAAATTTAAAACACCACTTAAAATAAATATTAACAGAATGATAAATATGTGTGTTAGGCTGATGTACACATTACATACAAGCTCTTTTTCTCAATTACAGGTGTTCCAATTTCATCTGCTGTCGCAGGTGTGGCAATTGGATTGGTCACCAAAAACAGTCCTGACAAGGGTGAAATAGAAGATTATCGTTTACTGACAGATATTCTGGTAAGTATATCCATGTTTTCAAATATTCAGTGGTGAAGATGATGATGCACATTTTATAAGCATTGGATGCTTAGAAGAATAACATTTGAGAAACGGTGGTCCTTGTTCTTACTTTCCTCCTCTGCAACTAGCCTTGGATTTTATAGGATGTGAGTTAAAATATATATATGACGGTATAAATATCCGTAACGGCTTACTTCAGGGTGATCATAAATGAATCCCTGTGCATTTTTGGGGGGGCAACATGATCTTAAAGTGATTTTATGATGAAACACTTCTAACTTAAAAAGCCACAAATTAGAAGCAGTAGTTAATGTAGAAGATACTTTTTTGTATTTAGTCTTAGAGGACATGGTTTACTTCTACAGCTGTTTTTCAAAATTCCTCTATAGTGACTGGGTGAATTTTTTATTTAAAACTATATCATTTCTGGGGCGCCTAGGTGGCTGCCTTCAACTCAGGTCATGATCCCAGGGTCCTGGGATCAAGCCCCGCATTGGGCTCCCTGCTTGGCGGGAAGCCTGCTTCTCCCTCTCCCACTCCCCCTGCTTGTGTTCCTGCCCTTGCTATCTCTCTCTTTCTGTCAAATAAATAAATAAAATCTTAAAAAAAAAAAAAAACACTATATCATTTCTTAAATTCCTTCAGGGAATTGAAGATTACAATGGTGACATGGATTTCAAAATAGCCGGCACCAATAAGGGAATAACTGCATTACAGGTATTTTAAAACCTATTTTGTTTCACTTTTATAATATTTAAATAATGAATCAATATTTATATAATTTTTTGACTTTTCCACATTAGGCTGATATTAAATTACCTGGAATACCAATAAAAATTGTAATGGAGGCCATTCAACAAGCCTCAGGTAAGTTAAGCCAGTGTGCCTGATTCTCTTTCCATCATTGTTCATGGCAACTATAATTCCCATTAGGCATATTAAAAATGGGCTTATTATAAAATACTGCTTTAGAAAATGAAATTTCATGTAAAAACCTTTATGAGAGACCAGAGAAAATTCAATTTTTACAAGTTAAGTGACTAAGATAAGATTTATGGAGAAAGGGGACTATAAGTAGAATTGTAAAGGTAATTAGGATATGAAGAGCTTTGATTACTAAGTTAAAGAATTTGGATTTTACTCTATAAAAACTAAGAATACTGCTCTATCTTATCACATTTATTTTATATACAGTTGACCTTTGAACAATGTGTGTTCAAACTGCATGGGTCCACTTATACATAGATTGTTTTTATTAAAGAGTTGGCAACAAAAGCATTTATTTACAACAGCAAGTCATTTATTTACTACTGCCCATCCCACCAGACCAACTAAAGGCAGCTGGCACAAGAGGTCATGCCCGCTGCACTGAGTATCCTAAGAGGCCTGCTGAGGCAATTAGCAGCCCCTGGGGGTTGGGGGGGGCGGCCATGACTGGGCAGGGCTGCAGATCGCCCAGTGTACTGAGAAGGTGGTCCCATTAAGCATCCAGGGCTGGCCAGCAGAAGACTGGGCTGAAGTGGAAAAACAAGCCCAGAGGGCAGGGACAGCACTGTATAGGACGTCCCTGCACTAAGTCCTCTGTGCCTGTGGGATTAGGAGGGGACTCACTCCCCACCAGGGCACCTTGGCCTCGAGGCCTCCTGGAGACCAGCATACTCACATGTGGCCATAGGTGCCAGTGTATGGCCATGGGCCAGTGGTACATGTCCAGGCAGATGAAGCAGCTATACTATGCCTCCACGCAACTGTTGCAGCCTGCAGGCCACCCAGGGGTTGCCACTGCTGAGCCTAAGCCACCAGGCTGTGGAACTTTGCCATCCCAAGGCCAGCCCCCTATCCCATGCCTATGCACAAATGTTTTTCAATAAATATACATACAGTACTGTAAATATATCTTCTGTTCCTTATGGTTTTCTTAACATTTTCTTTTCTCTAGTTTACTTTATTGTAAGAATATAGAGTATAATAGATACAACAAACAAAATGTGTTACTTAACTGTTTTTTTCCATGGGTAAGGCTTCCAGTCAATAAGTAGGCTATTAGTTAAGTTTTGGGGAATCAAAAGTTTTACACGAATTTTTGATGCAGGGGTAGACATCCCTAATCTCTAGTTGTTCAAGGGTCAACTGTAGTTATAATTTTTATGTTTTTATCTCTTATAGTGGCAAAGAAGGAGATACTACAGATTATGAACAAAACCATTTCAAAACCTCGAGCATCTAGAAAAGAAAATGGACCTGTTGTAGGTAATGGAATAAAGTTATTATTTATTCTGTGATAAGGTAAACATTAATATATGAAAGTATATTATTATATTTAAATTTCCTTTAACTTCATACACAAAACGAAAATATTTTACTACACTTGATCTTAGCCAAAAGGCCGAGAAGCGATACAAAACGAAAATATTTTAACTATTTCTATAGTTAAAATATTTTAAATTTAGGGAGATACTTTTAGGCATGAGTACTTTCAGAAACTTTAGTCAAGTAACTATTTTTCTATTTCCCATGAAATATTTTTACATGTGTCTATGCCAAAAAAAATCTTGACTGATCAAGATATGTTTTAGGTTCATATATGTATTTGAATTATTTACAATTTTGTCTGTACTGCATTTCAGAAACTATTCAGGTTCCATTATCAAAACGGGCAAAATTTGTTGGACCGGGTGGATATCATTTAAAAAAGCTTCAGGCTGAAACAGGTAAGAGTTGTATAAAGTTTGGGGGTTTTATTTTTTTGGGGGGAGGGAGGGGGAAAGGCGGAGGGGGGAGAGAGAATCTTAAACAGCCTCCATGTCCATCATGGACCCCAACTCGAGGGCTCGATCTCACAACCCTGAGATCATGACCTGAGCCGAAATCAACAGTCAGACACTTAACCAACTGAGCCACCCAAGCACCCCAAGTTTGAGGGTTTTAATGGTAGGCTACATAAGTTGCCATTTCATCTCTATTGTGTTCAAAAAATATGTTTGAGATATGCAAGAACAAGAGAAAAGAATATAACACTGACATGTCTTTACTCTAAGTTTTCTGTATGCCTCTTAATAAATCAACATTCATTCTTAACCTAGGATGACCTAGAATTCATCAATTCATCAAATGGTTTGTGACATTTTAAAATTGAACATTTAGAAAAATGTTTAGTTTTTCACTTTAGAGGACTTTGCTGTCATTTTCTATTCTGCTATTTTTCACTTAGTCTTATTTAGACTCTTTTATTTAAAGAGTGTAGAAATAGTATGCAATCTTTGAGTTACCTAGTACTTACCAACTTTGAGGTTATTGAAGGAAGGTGAGAAGCAGAGTTGTCTTAGCCAGCTCTTTAGATTGAGAAACTGACATGATTTTGTCCCTCATCCATCTGTTCACCACTCTAGAGTAAGAAAGAAAAAAAGGTGAGGAAAAGGTTCTAGTATAGTTTCTACTTACAATTAAGAGAGCAAAACCAAACGCTGCAAAATTAGGACTTAAATATGCGTTCTCCTACCAAACTGTGAGCTCCAAGAACACAAAGACAGTGACTCACTGTTGTTTCCCCAGGGCCTAGTACAATGTCAGATACATAGCAGGTGTGCAATGTGTATTTCTTGGTGAGTGAATCCCTTCATTCCTAAAGCAATGAATAAATATAACACAACCCTGCCCAGCTACTTACAGGTCAGTCCCCTGCTCTCACATCTACTTTCTGAAACTAGACTCGGCTAGAGTGAGCAAGTTAACTTTAATATGTTAAATTATCTTTTTAAAAGGAGTAACTGTTAGTCAGGTGGATGAAGAAACATTTTCTGTATTTGCACCAACACCAAGTGCTATGCATGAAGCAAGAGACTTCATTACTGAAATCTGTAAAGATGATGTAAGTATAGATCTTATAATACTTTTTTCTACATTTTGTTGCTGTTTATTCATCTTATGGCTTATTTTGCACTTACAGCAAGAGCAGCAGCTAGAATTTGGAGCAGTGTATACCGCCACAATAACTGAAATCAGGTAATATCAACTAATATGCCATGCTGTTTTTTTGTAAGATTTATATTACAAGCACATGTTAACTTCACATTTGCATTATGTACTTTGAAAGTGTAAGGTATTTAGATTTTATGTCAATTACCTACCATAAAATCATTAATTATTTTTAAGGTATAATTTATTTTCTATACCAGTTTGTTGATTTTCAATAACATGATTCTGTGATTATAATTATATTAATAGATTCATCTAAATAAATGTTTTCTTGAACCAGATTTACCACCATTTAAATTTTCCCAATAAACAGTAAAACAGGCCGAAAATAGACCTAGCAGTATTTCCTTTTTCTTTCTTTTTCTGATAGTTTCTGGTTGGTTTGTTTTAAAGATAGTACTACTTAATGGCTAAGGAGCACATTTTTTTTATTTTATTATGTTATGTTAATCACTGTACACTACATCATTAGTTTTTGATGTTCCATGATTCATTGTTTGTGTATAAACACCCAGTGCTCCATTCAAGACATGCCCTCACATTTTTTTAAATGTCAGTTTCAACCTCAAAGCATTTTTTGTCAGCTAAAAAGATCGATTTTGGGGGATGAGAAAATGCCCCCCCCTTTATTAAAGATTTTATTTATTTATTTGAGAGAGAGGTAGCGAGAGAAAGCACAAGTGGCGAGGAGAGGGAGAAGCAGGCTCCCTGCAAACAAGGAGCCCAATGCGCGGCTCAATCCCAGGACCCGGAGATCATGACCTGAGCCAAAGGCAGACGCTTAATGGACTGAGGCACCCAGGGGCCCTTGAAAATCCCTCTTTTAAGGAAAGAAATACATATATGTATCGATGTAGCCTGAGTGTTCAAAGCTATTTGAAATGAATAACAAAAGGGCGCCTGGGTGGCTCAGTCCTGGAGTCCCAGGATCGAGTCCCACATCGGGCTCCCTGCTCAGCAGGGAGTCTGCTTCTCCCTCTGGCCCTCCCCCTCTCATGTGCTCTCTCTCTCTCTCTCAAATAAATAAATAAAATCTTTAACAACAAAAAAAAAGAAATGAATAACAAAAGCCAATGGAATAATTTGTTTAATATCACAGGTGACAAACGAAGAAATTGGATGGCTTATTTTAGTAGATGAGTGAAAAAAAGACAAATTTTTTAATGAAATAAATATTTTATCCAACCCCCTTCCTTAAATCATTATTTAATAGGCTGATGATTAATCTACACTACTTTAAAATATTTAATGTTGCTATCCCTCTACTCCCTGCTTGTGCTCTCTTGTTATCTCTGTCGCTTTCTCTCTCTCTAATAAAAATTTTTTAAAAAAATAAAAATTTAATGTCATTTCAAAATGTTTGGAGAAACACTATGAAGAGAAATATAGAAGAATATATAGTCTAAAAGCTTGTCACTACACAATTTTCCTTTATCTCTTCTCTGTCCTTTCATTCACAAGTATTTAAATACTGGGTGTAGGGGTGCCCGGGTGGCTCAGAACATGCCTTCAGCTCAGGTCGTGACCTGGGATCGAGCCCCAAGTCGGGCTCCCTGCTCTTCAGGGTAGTCTACTTCTCCCTCTCCCTCCCCCTGCTCATGCTCTCTCTCTCACTCTCTCTCAAATAAATAAAATCTTTTTAAAAAAATTTAAATACAGGGTGTATGTTCAATTGAAAAAATAAGTATCTCTTTTAGATAATCGTTTTTACAATTTTGTATGCGTGTTTACTTTGTTCTCCAATGAATACATAATCAGTTTGATTATCAGTAGATACACAGATACTGTTTTAATCAGGCTTATTTCCTTTTCAGAGACACTGGAGTAATGGTTAAACTATATCCAAATATGACTGCAGTACTACTTCATAACACACAACTTGATCAACGAAAGGTAAAAAAAATAACTTATTTTTAAAACTGCCTTAAAATCATCATAGTGAAATTACCTGGGTTGATGAGGATTGTGCACTTTGTCCACTACTAGCCTAAATATAGAAAACTGAAAATGACAGCGATGTTGCTGACAAAAGTTTTGTACACTGTTTAACACAGGTATTTGTTTGTACTTGTATGATGGAATAGAAACACTCGAGTTAACACATCTATAGTTAACATATAACAGTTACTTTTTAAAAATACCTACCTATAGCCCTGTCTTCCCAATTTTCTTGGCCAACCAAGCATAGCAAGATAAAACTAAAAATATGAAACTATTCAAGAAAAGTATAGGTGCAGAGGATAATAGGAATGTTTGGTTTACCAAATATTGAAATATAAAGCTATAGAGAATGAAACAGTATATTACTGACCTAGAATTAGACAATATGCAACAGAAAATAGAGACAGAAATCATCCAGTTATATACATGGGAATATAATACATACTAAAAGTTGCATTTTCACTCTGAAGAAACAAAGATGACTCAATACATTGTATTGGAATAGCTGGTTTTCATGAAGCAGAATGTCTACTCTTTTTATTTAAAAAGATTTATTTATTTTAGAGAAAGAGCACAACTGCATGAGTAAGGGGAGGGGCAGAGGGAGAGAGAGAGAGAATCTCAAACAGACTTCCCTGCTGAGTGCAGAGTCCCACACAGGGCTCGCTCTCACAACCCTGAGATCATGAACTGAGCCGAAATCAAGAGTCAGATGCTTAGCTGTCTGAGCCACCCAGCTGCCCCTGACGTCATTTTTAAAAAGTATATGGCAAAATTACAATAAAGTTGAAAGGCAAGTAGCAACTTGGGAAAAGATGTATATAACATATGAGAGAGGCTTCATATGCACAGGGTTTATATGGATCAGTAAGAAAGGTCAATATCAACAGCAATTTTTTTTAATTAAAGATTTATTTATTATTATTTTTTTAATTTTAGAGAGCATGGGCGAGCAGGGTGGGTAACAGAGGGAGAGGGAGGGAATCTCCAGTAGACTCCACACTGAGAGCAGAGCCCAACTCAGGGCTTGATCTCACGACCCTGGGATCATGGCCTGAGCTGAAATCAAGAGTCAGATGCTTAACCCACCGAGTCTCCCAGGCACCCCAACAGCAATTTTTTTATATGCAAATAAAACTAAGTTATCATTTTACAACTTTCAGAGAGTTGAAAATTACCAATGTGAGTAAAAATATGAAGGAAAAAATGGTAAATGTGTGTGAGTACCTTTGGCCCTAGAAGTTCTACATTAGGACTTTGTTCTGAGAGGATAATTTGAGTAAATGAATACATAATTGTTGCAACACTGCAGTTACCTACAGAAAGGTTGAAAAAAAATAGTACACTGAACCCACATATACCTTACATCTAGATTCAGTAATTATTAACATTTGCAATACTGGAATTTAAGGGGCGCAGGTAGCTCAGTCAGTTAAGCATCTGCCTTCAGCTAAGGTCATGATCTCAGGTCTGGGATTGAGCCCTGATTGGGCTCTGTGGACCACAGTGAGTCTGCTTCTCCCTCTCCCTCTCCCTCTCCCTCTGTGCCCTACATTCACTCCCCCCCTCCCCAGTAAATAAAATCTTCAAAAAAATATATTAGAATTTAAAATGAATTAAATGACCATCCTTGGGGAACAGTTAAACAAATTATATAGTTTGAACATTCAACTGTACTGTTTCATTTATTGATATAAAAGGATGTCAACATATTATTGAATGAAAAATCAACATATTAGAAAACAAGCTCAGTAAGGTCCATTTTTACAAATGCAGTATGTACTAAGTAGACATTTGAAGGGACACTTGTTAGAGTATCAGCAGCAGGTATCTAAAAAGTAGAGAGGTTTGGATGATTTTTGCTCTCATTTGAATACGTATTATTTTAAGCCTCTATAATCAACAGATTTTATAATCAGAAAAAACAATAAAACTTTCCACTTAAAAAATGTGTACTACTATGGATATTAAGAAATTATGCACAACAACTAATAGATGAACATGTTCTCTTTCAGATTAAACATCCCACCGCCCTCGGATTAGAAGTTGGCCAAGAAATTCAGGTACTTGTATTCAACTTTTTAGCCTTAAAGTTGTAAACTGTACTCGAAGTTCCAATTATTTTTTTAAGATTTTATTTATTTGACAGAGACACACACAATGAGAGAGGGAACACAAGCAGGGGGAGTGGGAGAGGGAGAAGCGGGCTCCCCGCTGAGCAGGGAGCCAGATGCGGGGCTCTATCCCAGGAACCTGGGATCATGACCTGAGCTGAAGGCAGACGCTTAACGACTGAGCCACCCAGGCACCCCTCAATTATTTTTTTTTTTTCAAAAAGCTAAAAGAATCAAATCAGCATCTGTGATTTGTATTATTTATGTGCTGTGCTTTTTTAATTTTGTTTGCTTCTAAACAGACTAAGGATTTAAGTTGCAATTCTTTCCCTTAGGGAGCTTGCAGTTTAGTTAGAACAGTAGCCCCTCTTCAGAGCTTTTAAAAATACATGAAGTCAGTAATAGCTATGCAGTGATTTGCAGACAGGACAGGAGAACTCTGAAAATGTGACTCTGTTAAAGGCCTTGAATGTCATGTTTGAGTTGAGACTTTAATTGGTTCTATACTGCTTACAGCTAAAAATTTTTGAGCTTGATGAAAGCCATGTTGTTTGTCCTTTTTTATAGTTTTTTATGAGTGGATAAAGGAAGTCACTGCCAGTCTGGTGTGGTTTGGTTTGGTTTGGCCATACCACATTTTGTTCCAGCTATACCTATTACCCATGACCTGAGTAACCAAGGCTTCTAGTTTATTCCCAATCTGTAGTCCCATTGTTCAAGTAGCCTCTAGGGAAGATTAAGAACTAAGACCTAGTATCTGTATAAGGTTGTGCTTTTACATCAGAAGGGACTTAAAAACTGCCACATTTTCCCAGACTTGTGGTGTCTAAAGTCAAGCCAAATAATTCCCAGTGTGATAGTCCTTTGAGGAATAGTGTGAATGACCTAACCATCATCCTGTATAGTTTATAGTACCCTTAGGCTCAGAAAGCTCTTGTCTAGAATCATACGCCATGGCTTGGGGACCTGGCCTAGGATGAAATAAGAAGGCATAGTTGAGTCTAACAGAAGGTTATAATAGGGCATCTAAATACCCGTCTCTTTTCTTATAAGAGCTATTTAACCAAATTATATTTATTACCATATACCTCTACTTAGCACTAAGCTATGCTTTCAGCAAAGTAAAATCATTAATCATTGTTTTGTTATGCACCATATAAATTTAAATATCTAATTTGGATGTTGATCACTGTACTACAACTGTAAAAGTAAATTGGCTTCTTTAATACAGGTGAAATACTTTGGACGTGATCCAGCTGATGGAAGAATGAGGCTTTCTCGTAAAGTGCTACAATCTCCAGCTACAACTGTTGTCAAAACTCTAAATGACAGAAATAGCATTGTAATGGGAGAATCTATTTCACAGTCATCACATAATTCCACCCAGTGATTTTTTTTTTAAAAAGAATTCTAGAGTGATATTCTATAGAGCAAAATTTCAGTAGTATCTTCTAATGTGTAGATTTATATATAGTATAAATATATTCTAATGATTTGTATTAAAGTGCACATTTTATGTGGTCTATTTTTTTATTTCAAGAGCTACCTATATTCTCTTATTTACATTATAAATCAATAAATATTATTAAAACTAAACCATTTATACATCTTTAAAAAGATTGCCCTTTAGTTCCTATAATTCTGAAATTGCTTAAAACCTTAGAATAGATCACATTTGCTACTAGATATCTCTTCCTACCTATCTTCTTTTTCTTCTTTGTATATAGTAGTGACAGTTTACTCTTAGTCATCTAATGGCTCACCTCTGCACAAGAGCTATATTTGGCTACATCTGTTTCACAAACTGGAACTTGCCATATTCAAAGCTAGTTTCTTTAGTACAGTTAATGGATATAAGTTGAAGGAGCTAATTTGATCTGCTTTTAATGATATAACACCTTTCAAATTGGTCACAAAACCATAAATGTAGTGGAATAAATATTATAAATGGGATCCTAATTCAAATGAGGGAGTACATTTTTCAAATTTAGAAAATATATTTATTTAGAAAACACAAAAAAGTCATTTACTCATCAAATAGAGCTAGGTCATTTTTTGAGTATATGTTGCAAATGTATGGATGTTCTTGGTATAAAGGATGGAAAAATCGTGGTTTTCAGTTAATGTTTGACACAGTCCTATATAGAGGCTGTTAACATAGTTATTAGTAATTGCTATAAGATGTTCATTTTAATGATTTCATATGTTACATAATTCCACAAAAAAGTAAATGGCTTATGGAAGTCCTAATTTAGTCCTAATTTAGAATATGCAATCCTGGAGGAAAAGCAAGATGGCAGAGGAGTAGGAGACCTAAATTTCATCTGGTCCCAGAAATTCAGCTAGATAGGGATCAAACCATTCTGAACACCTACGAACTCAACAGGAGATCAAAGAAAATACCAGCAACTCTCTGAACAGAAAAGCAACCACTTTTTGGAAGGTAGGATGTGAGAAGTGAATCCGAGGTGATATCCAAGAAGAGAGACCGCAGGGGGAGGGAGCCTCCATCAGCCACTACCAGCAAGTGATACAGCAGCGGAGCACAAAATCGGAAATTTTAGAAGTCGGCTCCGCTGAGGATGACACTCCAGTGGTTAAGCCAGGGGTGGACCACACTGGGACAGTGTGGTCTCAGGACCCTTGGAGTCACATAAAGACCAGGGGTGCCTGAGGGTGGCAGAGCTCCCAAGTATCGGAGTGGGGAAGCCGGCTGCAAAGACAGAGTCAAGGAGTGGGCTCTCAGCTCGGAGTTGCCATAAACCATGATCTGCAGCACAGTCGGGCCAATTCTTCTCCAGCAGGGACCCAACAAGCGGCAGATCGGGGAGACTCCCCTTCTTCCCCCAGGAGGAGCGGCGCGTAAACACACCGCAGGAATCTGCTGGGTTTGGAGACTGCAAACGGGGTCATGTGCCAGAGATAGAAATGCTCAGTCACAGGCCAGGTAAGCACAGAGTGTGGCCGGAGACCGGGGAGATGGGAGTGACTGACTGCTTTTCTCTGGGGGCTCACTGAGGAGTGGGGCCCCAAGTTCTCGGTTCCTCCAGGACAGAGATAGGGAGGCCGCCATTTCCACTCTCATCCTCCAAAGCTGTAGGGAAAGCTTGCAAGGAACAAAAGCTCCTGAGAGCAAACCCGAGCAGATTACTTAGCCCAGCCCCCGCAAGGGCGGTGCAATTCCGCCTCCAGCAAAGACATCTGAGAACCACTGCAATAGGCCCTTCCCCCAGAAGATCAGCAAGAACAGCCAGCCAAGACCAAATTTATTGATCAATGAGAAAGGCAGAACGCCAGTGCTAGGGAAATACAGCACATAGAATTAATGGCTTTTTTTCCCGATTCTTTAGTCTCATAGTTAATTTTTTGAATTTTTTTTTTGAATTTTTCTTTTTCCCCTTTTCAACCAACATCTTATCAATCCCTTTTTAAAAATCTTTTTTATTTTTTATTTTTAGAGTCATATTCTATCCCTTCATAGTACTTAACCTTATTTTTGGTATATATATATATATAAGTTGTTCTCTCTTTAAAATTTTGGGATACAGTTTCTTCTAACAGACCAAAATATACCCTAAATCTCTAGTGTATGGCTTTGTTCTAGTCTCCTGCCTGATCACTTTCTCTCCCTCCCCCCTTTTTTTTAATTTCTTTCTTTTTTCAACCAACTTCTTATCAATTCCTTTTATAAAATCTTTTATAATTTTCATCTTTACAGTCATATTCCATCTCTTCACCGTATTTACCCTTATTTTTGTACATATATGAACTTTTCTTTCTTTAAAATTTTGGGAGGCAGTTCCTTCTAACAGACCAAAATATGCCCAAAATCTAGTGTGTGCCACTGATCTATTCACCAGCCTGATTATATTTGATCATATTCTTTTTTTTAATCTTTTTCTTTTTTTTCTTTTTTTTTCCTTCCCTTTCTTTTCCCCCGACTTCAGGTCTTTTCTAATTTGTTTAGTGCATATTTTTCTGGGGTCGTTGTTACCCTGTTAGCATTTTGTTCTCTTATTCATCTATTCTCCTCTGGACAAAATGAAAAGACAGAAAAAAATCACCTCAAAAAACAAAAAAACAAGAGGCAGTAATGACTGCCAGGGACCTAATCAATATGGACATTACTAAGATGTCAGAAGTAGAGTTCAGAATGATGATTATAAAGATACTTACTAGGCTTGAAAAAAGCATGGAAGATATTAGAGAAACGCTTTCTGGAGAAATAAAAACTAAAATCTAACCAGTCGAAATCAAAAATGCTATTAATGAGTTGCAATAAAAAATGGAGGCTCTAACTGCTACGATAAATGAGGCAGAAGAAAGAATTAGTGACATAGAAGACCAAATGATGGAGAATAAAGAAGCTGAGAAAAAGATAAACAACTACTGGATCACAAGGGCAGAATTCGAGAGATAAGTGATACCATAAGACGAAACAATATTAGAATAATTGGGATCCCAGAAGAAGAGGAAAGAGAGGGACAGAAGGTATATTGGAGCAAATTATAGCACAGAACTTCCCATATTTGGGGAAGGAAACAGGCATCAAAATCCAGGAGGCACAGAGAACCCCTCTCAAAATCAATACAAATAGGTCAACACCCCAACATCTAATAGTAAAATTTACGAGTCTCAGACACAAAGAGAAAATCCTGAAACCAGCTTGGGAGAAGAGATCTGTAACCTACAATGGTAGAAACATTAGATTGGCAACAGACCTATCCACAGAGACCTGGCAGGCCAGAAAGGACTGGCAGGATATATTCAGAGCACTAAATGAGAAAAATATGCAGCCAAGAATACCATATCCAGCTAGGCTGTCATTGAAAATAGAAGGAGAGATAAAAAGCTTCCAGGACAAACAAAAACTAAAGGAATTTGCAAACACAAAACCAGTCCTACAAGAAATACTGAAAGGGGTCCTCTAAGCAAAGAGAGAGTCTAAAAGTAACATAGACCAGAAAAGAACAGACAATATACAGTTAACAGTCACCTTACAGGCAATACAATGGCACTAAATTCCTATCTTTCAATAGTTACCCTGAATGTAAATGGGCTAAATGCCCCAATCAAAAGACACAGGCTATCAGATTGGATTAAAAAACAAGACCCATCGATATGCTGTCTGCAAGAGACTCATTTTAGACCCAAAGACACCCCCAGATTGAAAGTGAGGGGGTGGAAAACCATTTACCATGCTAATGGACACCAAAAGAAAGCTGGGGTGGCAATCCTTATATCAGACAAATTAGATTTTAAGCCAAAGACTATAATAAGAGATGAGGAAGGACACTATATCTTGCTTAAAGAGTCTATCCAACAAGACGATCTAACAATTGTAAATATCTATGCCCCTAACATGGGAGCAGCCAATTATATAAGCCAATTAATAACAAAAGCAAAGAAACACATTGACAACAATACAATAATAGTGGGGGACTTTAACACCCCCCTCACTGAAATGGACAGATCATCTAAGCAAAAGATCAACAAGGAAATAAAGACTTTAAATGACACACTGGACCAAATGGACTTCACAGATATATTCAGAACATTCCATCCCAAAGCAACAGAATACACATTCTTCTCTAGTGCCCATGGAACATTCTCCAGCATAGATCACCTCCTAGGTCACAAATCAAGTCTCAACTGGTACCAAAAGATTGGGATCTTTCCCTGCCTATATTAGACCACAACGCTTTGAAACTAGAACTCAATCACAAGAGGAAAGTCGGAAAGAACTCAAATACAGGGAGGCTAAAGAGCATCCTACTAGAGAATGAATGGGTCAACCAAGAAATTAAAGAAGAATTAAAAAAATTCATGGAAACAAGTGAGAATGAAAACACAACTGTTCAAAATCTTTGGGATGCAGCAAAGGCAGTCCTAAGAGGAAAGTATATAGCAATACAAGCCTTTCTCAAGAAACAAGAAAGGTCTCAAGTACACAACCTAACCCTACACCTAAAGGAGCTGGAGAAAGAACAGCAAATAAAGCCTAAACCCAGCAGGAGAAGAGAAATAATAAAGATCAGGGTAGAAATCAATGAAATAGAAACCCAAAGAACAGTAGAACAGATCAACAAAACCAGGAGCTGGTTCTTTGAAAAAATTAATAAGATTGATAAACCCCTGGCCAGACTTGACCCAAAAAAATAAAATCATGAATGAAAGAGAGATCACAACCAACACCAAAGAAATACAAACAATTATAAGAACATATTATGAGCAACTATATGTCAGCAAATAAGACAGTCTGGAAGAAATGGATGCATTCCTAGAGATGTATCAACTACCAAAACTGAACCAAGAAGAAACAAAACCTGAACAGACCTATAACCACTAAGGAAACTGAAGCAGTCATCAAAAATCTCCCAACAAACAAGAACCCAGGGCCAGATTGCTTCCCAGGGGAATTCTACCACACATTTAAAGAATTCATACCTATTCTTCTGAAATTGTTCCAAAAAATAGAAATGGAAGGTAAAACTTACAAACTTGTTTTATGAGGCCACCATTACCTTGATCCCAAAACCAGACAAAGACCCCATCAAAAAGGAGAATTACAGACCAATATCCCTGATGAACATGGATGCAAAAATTCTCACCAAAATACTAGCCAGTAGGATCCAACAGTCCATTAAAAGGATTATTCACCACGACCAAGTGGGATTTATTCCTGGGCTGCAAGGTTGGTTCAACATCCGCAAATCAATCAGTGTGATACAATACATTAATAAAAGAAAGAACAAGAACCATATGATCCTCTCAATAGATGCAGAAAAAGTATTTGACAAAGTACAGCATCCTTTCTTGATCAAAACTCTTCAGAGCATAGGGATAGAGGGTACATACCTCAATATCATAAAAGCCATCTATGAAAAACCCACAGTGAATATCATTCTCAACGGGGAAAAACTGAGAGCTTTCCCCCTAAGGTCAGGAACATGGCAGGGATGTCCACTATCACCACTGCTATTCAACATAGTACTAGAAGTCCTAGCCACAGCAATCAGACAACAAAAAAGAATAAAAGGCATTCGAATCGGCAAAGAAGAAGTCAAACTCTCACTCTTTGCAGATGATATACTTTACGTGGAAAACTCAAAAGACTCCACCCCAAAACTGCTAGAACTCATACAGGAATTCAGTCAAGTGGCAGGATATAAAATCAATGCACAGAAATCAGTGCCATTCCTATACATCAACAACAAGACAGAAGAAAGGGAAATTAAGGAGTCAATCCCGTTTACAACTGCACCCAAAACCATAAGGTACCTAGGAATAAATTTAACCAAAGAGGCAAAGGATCTGTACTCAGAAAACTATAAAATACTCATGAAAGAAATTGAGGAAGACACAAAGAAATGGAAAAACATTCCATGCTTACGGATTGGAAGAACAAATATTGTGAAGATGTCAATGCTACCCAGAGCAATCTACATATTTAATGCAATCCCTATCAAAATACCATCAACTTTTTTCAAAGAAATGGAACAAATAATCCTAAAATTTGTATGGAACCAGAAAAGACCCTCAATAGCCAGAGGAATGTTGAAAAAGAAAAGCTGGTGGCATCACAATGCCGGACTTCAAGCTCTATTACAAAGCTGTCATCATCAAGACAGTATGGTACTGGCACATAAACAGACACACAGATCAATGGAACAAAATAGAGAGCCCAGAAATGGACCCTCAACTCTATGGTCAACTAATCTTTGACAAAGCAGGAAAGAATGTCCAATGGAAAAAAGACAGTCTCTTCAACAAATGGTGTGGGGAAAATTGGACAGCCACGTGCAGAAGAATGAAACTGGACCATTTCTTTACACCACACACAAAAAATAGACTCCAAATGGTTGAAAGACCTAAATGTGAGACAGGAGTCCATTAAAATCCTAAAGAAGAACACAGGCAGCAACCTCTTCGACCTCAGCCGCAGCAACTTCTTCCTAGAAACATCGCCAAAGGCAAGGGAAGCAAGGGCAAAAATGAACTATTGGGACTTCATCAAGATAAAAAGCTTTTGCAAAGCAAACAGTCAACAAAACCAAAAGACAACCGACAGAATGGGAGAAGATATTTGCAAATGACATATCAGATAAAGGGCTAGTATCCAAAATCTATAAAGAACTTATCAAACTCAACATCCAAAGAACAAATAATCCAATCAAGAAATGGGCAGAAGACATCCAAATGGCCAACAGACACATGAAAAAGCGCTCAACATTGCTTGGCATCAGGGAAATCCAAATCAAAACCTCAATGAGATACCACCTCACACACCAGTCAGAACGGCTAAAATTAACAAGTCAGGAAACAACAGATGTTGGCAGGGATGCCGAGAAAGGGGAACCCTCCTACACTGTTGGTGGGAATGCAAGCTGGTGCAGCCACTCTGGAAAATAGTATAGAGGTTCCTCAAAAAGTTGAAAATAGAGCTACCCTATGACCCAGCATTTTCACTACTGGGTATTTACCCCCAAAGATACAAATGTAGGGATCCAAAGGGGTATGTGCACCCTGATGTTTATAGCAGCAATGTCCACAATAGCCAAACTATGGTGGGGGGTGGGAGGGATGTGGTGGCTGAGTGATAGATTTTGGGGAGGGTCTGTGCTACTGTGAGTGCTGTGAATTGTGTAAGACTGTTGAATCACAGACCTGTACCTCTGAAACAAATAATACATTATACATTAAAAAAAGAAGAAGAAGAAGAAGAAGATAGTAGGAAGGGCAAAATGAAGGGGGAATTCGGAGGGGGAGACGAACCATGAGAGACTATGGACTCTGAGAAACAAACTGAGGGTTCTAGAGGGGAGGGGGGTGAGGGGATGGGTTAGCCTGGTGATGGGTATTAAAGAGGGCATGTATTGAATGGAGCAATGGGTGTTACACGCAAACAATGAATCATTGAACACTACAAAAAAAAAAAAAAAAAAAGCTTTGGGGTTAAGCATTTTCCTACTCAGGGGTTCTCTAGGAAAAGTATGTCAAGTAATAGCACAAACTATATAGTACTCAAAATATCTGTATGGTCATATGTGGACTAAAAATTTCCATCTTTGTTTACAAAAAAAAAAGAATATGCAATCCTTTTATAAATCTGCAAAATATTTGTATATTCATGACTCATAAATAGCTCATAAATACTAAAAATTTAGTTGGTGAAATATTTTTTTAAATATGTATATTTTATATATAGTGTGTAAAATAGTATGGTAGGCACATTTTCTGAAATACTGAAGATTAATTGAAAATGACATTAAATATAAACTACATGCTTTGTACATTTGATTTTTCTTTAATAGTGACAAAAATCTTTCTTTCTCACTTGCCTTCTGTTTAAAACATAAGCTTGGGGCGCCTGGGTGGCTCAGTAGATTAAGTGTCCAACCCTTGATCTCAGGGTCGTGAGTTCAAGCCCTGCATTGGGTTCCCCACTGGGCATGGAGCCTAGTTTAAAAAAAAAAAAGAGTAAGCTTTAATTATAGCATTTCAAAATTGTAATTTTTTTAAGTTTTCTCTTTTCTTAAAGGGACTCCCAACTACTACTGGGAGAAAAATGAAGCTAGTTCTTAAATTCTAGAGACCAGTGGTTCCACAAAATGACAGTATAGCCCACTAATCACAAACCACCAAAAAGATTCCATTTCCACTTAAACCAAGATCTCACACTTTATGTCTGAACTTATATTTTTGTCTTCATTCAAATCTTGGTAGTTTTCCCTACTCTCCATGAAGTTACTTCTAAAAGTGCAGTTATATGCTAAAAACACTATAATGACTAAAATTGAAGTGCCCATCTTTGGTAGTTAGTGCAATGCGGGTACTTACAAGACCCTTCCCTTCATATTCTTTGTTACTGACACTCCCCTGCCCATACATTACAGTTTTTATGCAATAATTTTTTCATCTCTTACAGAATATTTTATATTTGTAGATCGAAGATAGTAGGGTAAATATCAGCATCTTTCTTAGTTCAAGTCTGCCAAGCATAGTATTCATTAATTCAACACTATGTTCCAGACACTATAAAGTGTGCAAGGAATGCATTGGTAAACAAAACATCAAGTTCCAAAGTTCACATTCTAGTGGATGGAAACTAACAGTAAAGTATATAGCATGTCAGGTGGTAGTAGGTTTTTTAAAGAAAAACAACTGGGTAAAGGGATAAAATGATCAAGAAAAGGTACTATTTTAGATAAAATGATCCAGAATGGCCTAAGTAGGTAACATTTGAGCAAACACCTGAATGAAGTGGAGGAAGATGTGCAGCTATTCTGGAAGGAGAATTCCAAATGAAGGCACTAACAACTTCATATTCAGCTGGTATTTTATGTTTAGAATGGAGCAGCCTTTTCATTTTATAAACCAATTTAACAGTCTTCTACTCCGTAACCCTGTGCTTTTTCTTCACCAGAATTAGCAAATTTTATTAAAGAATACAAGTCAAGAGAAGGCTTGTACAGGTGATATTTTCAAAGCACTTAATCAGGCAAGAATATGCTTGGTTACTTGCAAAAAGAAGGTAGACAATGATGTTATCAACAGGCTTTTATAAAATTCTAGGCTCATGAGTTGAGACCAGGGTGTTAGGCAGTGTAATGGAAAAGTGAGAATATGTCCTGATATCAAGGGGCACAAACCAACATAAGCTAAAGCGATTGTGGGGGTGGGTAGGGATGCTCACAGGGCCATGAATTTATTTCACAGAAGCCAAGTCACACTCCCCGTGGCTGGGTGGCTCCAGGACTGTATATCATTATGAACAAAGGCCTTCTCTCTCTCTACCCTTCGCTTTGGAGTCTCCTGGCCTCCCATTTGTACTGTGCATACAACAGCTTATTCTTACATGCAAATGTTAATGTGATGTATCATACTGATTGATTTGCGGATGTTGACTATACTTGCATCCCTGAGATAAATCAACCTTGATCATGGTGTATGATCCTTTTAATGTACCATTGAATTTGGTTTGCTAATGTTTTTTTTTTAAAGATTTTATTTATTTATTTGACAGAGAGAGACACAGCGAGAGAGGGAACACAAGCAGGGGGAGTGGGAGAGGGAGAAGCGGGCTTCCCGCTGAGCAGGGAGCCCGATGCGGGGCTCGATCCCAGGACCCTGGGATCATGACCTGAGCCGAAGGCAGATGCTTAACGACTGAGCCACCCAGGCGCCCCTGGTTTGCTAGTATTTTGTTGAAGACTTTTGCATCCATGTTCATCAGGGTTATGGCCTGGCCTGTAATTTTCTTCTCTGTGGTGTCCTTGTCCGAGAAGGATAGGTATTATATCTTCCAATGTTTGGTAGAATTCACCAGTGAAGCCATCTGGTCCTGAACTTTTGTTGGGAGGTTTTTGATTACTCATTCAATCTCCTTGCTAGCAACTGGCTTATTCAGATTTTCTATTTCCTCAAGAGTCAGTCTTGGAAAATTGTATATTTCTAGGAATTTTTCCATTTCTTCCAGATTATCCAATTTGTTGGCATATAATTGTTAGTAGTGGTCTGTTACGGCCTTTTGTGTTTCCGTAGTATTAGTTGTAACTTCTTTCATTTTTTATTTATTTGAGCCCTGTCTTTTTTCATCAGTGAGCCTACCTAAAGGTTCATCAGTTTTGCTTATCTTCTCAAAGAACCGACTCTTCATTTCACTGACCTTTTCTGTTATCTTTTTAGTCTCTATTTCATTTATTTCCACTCTGATCTTTATTATATCCCTCCTTCTACTAACTCTGGGCTTCATTTCTTCTTTTTCTAGTTCTTTTAGGTATAGAGTAAGCCAGATCCACAGGCAGCAGCTTTCAAGGTATGTAAATATATAGTCTTGTGGGTCTCTAATCGTAAACCCTGCTGACTTTCAGCCCAAGAAATATGGAGTTATCACCAGGGCGACAACTGCTAAACTCCTGCTTCAGGCATATATAAGCGCCTTTCTGGGAGGCATCCGTGAACTGCTATATGGCCACGGGAGAGCACTAATATGATTATCTCCCTACCCATCCTCCCTTGGGGGCACCTCTGTAGCCTATGAATATATGGCAAACCTGAATCCTGCCCCTCAGGGTGAAGCTCCAGGACAAGAAAATATGCCCTTCTCAAATGAACTCTGGGGGTATGTTTCAGTCTGCTGGTTGTGCAGTGCCCTTGGGGTGGTAACCTGTGAAGGACTGAATATTTTAGGCCCAGGGGGTCCAAAATAATCCCTCCTGGCCACCAGCGCCAGGCGCTCAAGGGGTGTCCCTTGTGTGGGCTGCACATGCCCACTGGTTGGCATGGTAGACCATTGGGGCAGGGTACTCAGCTGGAGCAAGATAGGCCTGGGCTGTGATGGGAGCAGGACACTTCTACCTGAGCTAGCAGGCTGGGGCGGGGGGGGTGGGTTGCAAAAATGGTGTCTGCCAACACCTCTCTCCCCAGAGAGTCCCAACAGGTTCCTGTCTCTCTGGCAGATGCTGTAAGATTAGCAAAAGAGTTTCCTAAGCATATGGTCTAGGCGTCTTTCAGACTTACTTTTGTGCTGGGTCCTGGGATGAATGGGTCTATGCATGAGTCCTTTAAGAGTGGATATTCCATTCCCTAAAGCCCTATGGTTTTAAGCCCTGTTGGTTTTCAAGGCCTCGGGGGCTCATCTCTCTGATGCAGTTCCAAAGGGCTGGGGTGCCTGGTATGGAGCAAAAACCCCTCATTCCTCATGGATAAGCCCTGTATTATGAGATTCCTCCCAAATGTTGGTCTCTAGGCCTAGGGTTGGGTTTCTTGAAAGACCATGTATTGCCTCTCCTACCCATCTCAATGAGGCCCTTTTATCCTTTGTTCTAGAGATGTTTCATACATAGCTGTAGCTTTGTCGTGTTCATGGGAGGAGGTGAGTTTAGGATCCCTGTTATGTTACCATCTTGAAGTCCTCCCGATAAATTGTCTTAATAAAATACTGACAACAGCTATTAGGACCAAGTAGATCTGTGGAAATGCAGGGATGGTAAGAATAAGAATACAATTCATTATAAAGATTTTACAAGAGAAAAACTATATGATCACCAGATACAGAAGAGGCAATTTATAAAATTTCCAAGAATGTTTAAAATATTAGGAAATGTCTTTAACTCGGTAAGTGTTATCAGAAAGAAATTAAGAACTTGTATACAACCCTGGGGACATGGCTATTAAAGTCAGGAACAGAATGAGAATCACCACTATTACTCTCATCAGTGTTCTCAGGTCCTAACCAACAAGATAAGATTAAAAGGAGGTTGAGGAGAAGAAAAACAAATGCAGATGTTCTTCTTAAAAACACTTTCAACTGGTACAAAACAATTAGTTAGAACTAATAAGTGAGCAATAACCATATGGGTATGCCAAAATAAATAGGTATCTTCTCTAGGAGTCAAAAGCTGCCATGGTATAAGCTCATTTCCTCTCACTTTTTCCAGGCTTCCAAGAGCTAGCTTAGCAGTAAATCTGCCCCATCCTGTTGGGTCCTGGCCAAGGTTAAATCTTCTGTTCCAAGGGTATCCCAAATCAATGAAATCTTGAGTAGTGGTTGATCAAGGACCCCCAAAGTCCAATCCTAAGAGTACTTCTCTGGCTCCTTGGTAGTACATGCTAGATTATTATTTCAATTCCTTCAGTGTGTAATCTCTTTGCTCCCTAGGCCCAGCAGTTCCTAGGCGGATTATGCTGAGATTTAACCCTAGCTATCACAACCTCTCAGCTAGGATAAGAAATGAGAGCAACTATGGAAGAGGTCTTTTTGCAAGGGGAGGGAATTGTTACCTCTTATAGGAAGCATGTGCCACTTCTGCAATCCCTGAGGGTTCAGGGGTATCTGCAGAACCAACATCTTCACAGGTACCCCCATCCCATATTTCAAGCCTCAGGATTACCCAACCTAGGACCCTAACTGCATAGCAGCCCCCCTTAAGCTGAACATTCAAATATCTTTAGAGCTCTGTAACTCCGTCAAATCCCATGTCTGTTCTTCCATTGCAGGAAATAAGGACCTTTTTTTGAAGCCCACTCTCCCTCTGCAAGGCAGTAGTACAACTTAATTGGCCAGCTCTGCTATCCTTGTAGGCACTGTTTTCCCCATATTTTTCAAATGCTTGAATCACTGTATAGACAACATTGCCCTCTTATGGGATGTTTTCCTAGGTCACTACTGGTCAAATCAGTAGTCAAGTGACCACCTTGTGCCAAGGACTGAGTAAACTATTCCCCAAATCCCATCTTACTGCCTGATTTCTTATACTACGCCCTGTACCACCTATGTCAGTTCTGGCCCTCAAAGATACAGTTGCCACAAAGGGATTAAACATGTAAGATACTGACTAGAGGAAATGTCTGTGAATGATAAAACAGACAGGCTCAGGAATTGACAGTGACAGCCTACAGACCATAGTACAAGTTTGACCTCTATAAAAGAGGGAAGGTAAGGAAATACTGGGTGGAAAGAGCTTCAAACTACAGTGTAGTTCCAAGAAAGTCTCATCCAGACTGCTACGAAGTTCCCCAACCCAATGTTGCCCATTGAAGGAGTTCTGCACTAGATAGTAAAAGATAAGTATAGTACCAGTGCTATGCTCAGTTAATGGCTGGGAGCAGCTTGAGGTCTTTATGACTTCAGCGCAAATGCAATGGTGGATCCAAAGGGGTAGCAGCTGGCTATCAGTCAAGTATGTTCCCCAGAGTAGGTTCTCTTGAAGGAGATCTAAATGGTGCACTGATATGGCCACCACATCAACCAAATACCAAAACAAATAATAAAACTATAGCAATTAAAACTGTCATACTACAGTTGACCAACTAAAACAATGAAAACAGAGTAGTGAGTTTAGACTCAAATCCACACACGTGTATGTATATGTGTCTGTAGATTTACTAAAGACTATGACTAAAATAGCATTTCAAATTATTTCATATATAAATGATATTACAAGTGGCTCTCCATTTGGAGGAAACATTTTAAATTGGCACTTACTTCACATATACAAAAAAAATCCAAGGGAAATATAGAACTAAACATTAAAAAAACATAAAAACATGTTAGAATACCTTTGTCAAAAATGCAAAATTAATCACAGTTAAATATTTTTTTAAAGTATAGAGTCCAAAGGACAAACATAGTAAAAGAGACAATATCAGACAAAAGATTTTAACAAATGTCATTTGCATGGCAAGCAGATGGTAGAGCACTAGCGGACCTTAGCAGAACAGAGGAAGTTACGACCTAACTGGCCACAGAGGTGATCAGAGAAGAGAACTAATTATCTCTCCACCAAATCAGAAAGGATCAGGGCTCAGAATATGAGGACAGGGTCAAAGTCTATATAGAGAGGGACTACACAACTGGATCCCCTTCCCAATCCCACATAACCAAAGGACTACCATCTCCCTCCACACACACTCATACCCATACAAGCCCTTTGAACACTGCCGCCACGACCACCACCTCAGGAGACTGAGATTTATTTTATAGGAGAGACTTTGATTTGGAGACACTAGTCACAGTAGTGGGAAATTGTGAAAAAAGGTTCAAAAGGAGTGCTTAAGTGAAAGCTTAAATACCAAACAGATGAAGGACCTCTTGCCTCCTTCCTCTGCCTTTACTCTGTCAGAGTATGAGGGAATATCTGGAGAAACTACACTCATCCAGAGAAAAGACTTCTAAAAACATTTGGTAAGGTGAATGGGAGGGGCTGTGATTGAAAAAGAAAATCACCCCCAGGGAAAATCACCCCAACAGTCCATAGCCTTGCTCTTCAGAGTAGAGAGCCAGCCAGAGTTTGGAAGAGGCCAAACCATGGAGAGCTTTGTATGCCATTCTAAAGAACTTTATCCTACAAGAAATCAGAAACTGTTGAATGATGCAAAAACAATATAATATGATCAAATTTGTTTCAAACTATCATTCAGTAATGTATCAAGAATTGACTAGTTAGATAGAAACTAGAGATACCAATCGGGAGCTTTCAAAGATGTAATTTAATCTCAGTTGATTTGATAAGGTAGTTATTAAATTACTTGCTAGGGAGAATGTCAAATTGAGTAGTAAACTTCTAACTTTCAACAGTTATTGAGTACCTGCTATGTTCCACATCCTCTGCTAGGCACTAGAGATAAAATGGTGAGAAAAAACAGTTCCCTGAACTCACAGAAATTTGTCACCTAGATGTAGAGACAGTTATTAATCAGAAATCATACAAATAAAAATAAGTAAAAATTTAAAAAAAGAAATCAACAAATAAACCTAAAGCTACAAGTATGACAAATGCTTCCATTGTAATGGAAGGGTGCATGGTGCTGTAACAAGATAAAACTGATACTCTGGTTGTCTTCCTACATTTCTTTTACCGTATCACATGGTGTAATATCTGTGGGATTTGGGTGGGATTAACCCCAGGCTCCAATGACAGGCCCTGATTTGCCTCAGCCAATCAGTGCTTGACATTCCCTAGACCTCAGATCTCTGGGTTCAAGTGTAGGCATGTGGACCTATATTAGTCTAATCACAATGCAACTGGGAATACGTGAAGAAACTCTTTTTTGCTGTGAATGCAGACTCTGGAACCTTGGGAGCTCTTGGCCACTATCTTAAGATACAAAAGGAGTCAGCCTTAGTATGAATTTGACAGAGCAGAATACAGAATTGAGAGGCAGAAGGAAATCAAGTTCTCACTGATACTGTCAAGTCAATCAAATCTACCCGAGGTTCCTCTTTATCTCCCGATTTTCCTTCATATGAGCCAATAAATTATCTTATCATTTAAACCACTTTGAATTGGGTTTTTTGGTACTTGTAATATTCCAAGGGGATATTGTCTAGACAGGGGAGTCAGAAGGGTCCTTTATGAAAGCGATAACTGTGGCAACATCTGAAGGATAAAGCAAGAATTGCCATGATATGACTGGAGTCACATCAGACAAAAAAGTGTCAATTTTAACTTAGATCAAGTAAGACAAGTTGAAAAATGTCCACTGGCATTATTAACATAGATATCTTAAGTTAGTTTGTAAAGAGCCTTATGATGAGAGCAAGGTGCTGGGGCGGGCAGTGTGACGGAAACCAGAATGGGTTCAATTGAGGAGTAAGTGGGAGGTGAAGAAATGAAGGGAGTATAAACAACTTCAACCCTTAAATAGTTTGGTTGTAAAGGAGAAAAGAAATAGGAATGTGGCTAAGAGGATACAGGTTATCAGTTTTGATGGTTTACTTAAATGAAGAAGACTTAATCACCTTAAGGAAAAAAAATGAGTGAATATAGCAAAAAACTTTCATAAAAGCATTTTCATAAAAACATCTATCAGAAAGGGTGACATTTCAAGGGTATGAGTCAATGAAACAACAACCCAGTTTACCCTATAGAGATTAACAGGATATTTTTTTAAACCCTCAAGAATTAAAAAATGTAACATGCCTTCCAGGGACATTGGCAATGATGGTAGATAGTTTGAACTGTCACAGCTGGAAGAGAGGGTGCAATACTACTGGCACCTGATGGGTAAAAATAAGGGATGCTGCTAAACATCTTGTTTAGCACAGAACAATCTCTCACAACAAAGAATTACCCAGCCCAAAATGTTACTGGTGCTAATGCTGAAAAACCCTACTCTAGGAACTTAACATCAAGTAATTTGGAACACATGAAGTAATTTTGGTAAATCATTTATTATTTTAGGTTGGAAACTACTGGAAATGACACATATATACATAAATAGGAGATGGTTTAAATATACTAGGGTACATGTGTACAGCAATACGTATAGTATTCCATTATATATAGGTTTAAAGACACTGGTTTCTTTATTATTCCTCTCACTACAGCCTCATGGCTTTGTATTTGCTTTTCTGTTTTCTCATGCTCTCTTCCCTTGGGGAAATGTATGGCTGCCTGCCTGCCTCAGAGGCCTTCCTCAATGACACCATTACCTTTCCCAAGCTCACTAACCTTTTGCTACTTTTATTTTTTGGTATTAATATTTATCAGTATCAGGCATGTGTTTGTTTATTGTCTTCCTATACTAGAATGTAAGCTCCATGAGAAGAGGGACCTTTTCTATTTATTCACCGTATAGAACAGTGTCTAACACATAGTTTATGCTCAACCAATATTTGAATGATTGAGTAAATGCAGGAAATAACTCTTATTTCCCAATTTTGTCCAGAGTTAGTTCTATTTGTAGGACATTAACCTCAACACATATAGTGTTAAACTGACTTCTGTATAGTTTTCATTCCTTTAAGTTACATATAACTTACCTGTAAGTTCTTTGAGGGCAGCAACATTTGACTTTGTTCACCCTGTCCCCTCAGCCTTGAACACCTTCCCAAGCCAAAGTGCAAACTCCCACTTAGGGATCCTCTAACACCAGTTCAAAACTTAATCTGTGAAGCTTTTTCTGACCCAAGACAGAAAGGTTATTTTCTCTGGGCTCAAAATGCATTTGTCCACATCAATCACGGCAATTAATGGGCTCTATTATTACATATAACTACCTAATTCAAGAATATTTTCTGAGATCCTCTATAGATTTTTTAAAAATGCGATGTATCCAGATTTTGAAATTATAATTTATTTTTTATCAGGCGCCTGTTCTATGTAAGACGTCTCACGTTTTTAGTGCATCGCCGAAGGCTGTGCACACATACGATCTAGTCAAAACAAAAGCACGTTTTGACGAAACCCCTGAGAAGTAATGACTACAACCCCCAAGATGCGCTGCAGGGTCAACGCGTGCGTCGCGTCTGTTTTCACCTTTCAGACTAATGAGTGGAAAGAACTGACGACAGAACAAGCTGAGAATGTCTTTAAAAATGAAAAGTATTCTATCAAGAACGAACGAGCACTGAAATAAACGACTGCCCAGCACACGACTGGTATCCACCGGGCAACATTTGACAATTAATATGATGTTTGACAACGTGAATGTCCAGAGAATTCCTCCTTCGCTTATTCAGCGCAGAACACCTCCCGATAGATAACGCAAAAAATGCTCGTAAGAGAAACTCAAAAATATCAAAACAATGCTCTTAGATACGTTAGGCAGGTAGGTCCCCTCCACTTCCCTTAACTTCTCTGAAGACTTCTTTTCCGAGGCTACAAACACGGGAAGAGCACTGCATTTCCTGAAGTGGAAAGTATGCTTTTCAATTGCCAGCTACCAAATGCCTAACAGTGAAACGCTTTGGCGGGAAATAGGAATTTGTCAACACACTAATGTACCACATTATAATCGCCTGGTGGTCCACAGAACACTTCCTGAGATGTTTAACAGATTCTACAACGAGTTTTAGCGGGTTTCGGGTCCCCGTAACTTACAGGGCTCAAAGTTCCTACGTATTCACGGCAAGAATTTTAAGTTATTTTTCTCCCATAGGCTGACAGAGTCAGCTTCCATTAGGAGTGCGAGCACATTTCCTTCCTTTTTGCTCAAGGTTAGTCCCGTCCAAGGATGCGTACCTCCCAGGTATGCTTTACTTTTTCCTCAGAGCTGGGTCCCACGGCTCGTCACACCCCAGGTGCAGCCAGCAACCTCTCAAAGGAAAATCCAAGACCCCTCTCGCTGCCGGCTCAGAAAGGAATCTCGCGGCACCAGACGGGACAGGGAACTCGCGAGAACCGACCACCCCGCGGAGATCCCGCGCCAGCAGGCGGGACCGAGAGTAGAGGAAGTCGCTCTTAGACCCTCCCACATAGGTCCAGTACCCGCCTCGCGAGAACACCGAACACTGCCGGCTGGGGAAGCGCGTGCGGAACGCAGAGGCGTCGCGCATTGGGCTCGTCGGCCGCCGTAGCCCCTGCTAGGACAGCCCGTGCGAGCCTGCTGGAGGAGGAAGAGAAAGGCAGAGAGAATCGGGTTACAAGATGGCGGATCTGTAGTAGTTACGGCGGCGGCGGCGGCGGGAGAGCGAGCTCTGGGGGGCAAAGGGAGGGGAGGGTGGGTGTGTGCGGGGGTGAAGTGAGAGGTTACCGGGACTCTGGGCGGAGGGGTCTCGGTGACTCTTGTTGCCCCTTCCCGCGACTGAACCTTGGGAGCCATGGTGAACTCGGGCCTCTCCGGAGCCGCCGCCGCCGCTGCCGCCACCGCCGCAACCGTCTCTCAAGAGTGAGGGGCGCGGACGAGGTGAGCGAGGAGGCGGCGGCCGGGGCGGTGGGGACAGCAGCCACCATGTCGGATACGCGGCGGCGAGTGAAGGTCTATACCCTCAACGAAGACCGTCAATGGGACGACCGAGGCACCGGGCATGTCTCCTCCACTTATGTGGAGGAGCTCAAGGGGATGTCGCTGCTGGTTCGGGCTGAGTCCGACGGTAAGGTTATTGGAACATAGGATAGGGGACAATCAGTGCCTCCGGTTTGGGCATAGCCCTGGTGTTTAGGCTCTGGGCCGGGTACTGTTACTACCACGTCTTGGGACAACGCTTTGGTTTTGTGCCTGCACTTCAGTACGGTAAAAACAAACTACTTTGTCCGGTTTTACTCTCAGTCAAACGTTGATTCTGTTCCCCCGCCTCCTATGCCTATTAAGGATTTGACCCCTTCCTCTCCAGTCTCGCCTTTGAAATGGAGAGAGAAGTGCGAACGGAGGAAGTAATGAGAGACAAGAGTAGTTTTATTCTCGTCCTAGGGAGCTGACCCTCCCCCTCCCTTCATTTTTTGTTTTCTTATCCATTATATGTCTGTTTCAAAAAGCTTAGTGAAACTTCACTGAGTGGGTTGTTTGTTTTTTTTTTTAAACCCATTTTACTAACCTGCCCGGTTTGCCCCAGGCGACAGGTGCTGGGGAAAACCAAAAGGTACCTTTTCCTGCGATTATTGCAGACTGTTGCCACGATACATGCACGCACAAGCATATCTATAGTCTGGGATCCCCCCAGGCTGCCTTTGTAGAGGTTGCCATGAAAAAGTGGGTACTTTACAACCTAAACAAGTTAGGACACCAGAAGAGATTGTAAACTTGTATCCGTTGGTAAATGTACGAGTCATGTGTGAAGAATTTTTAAATTATAAAATGTAGAGCATAATTAAAACCTTTCTCACTGTAATTTGAACACCTCGATTTGAGCAATTATGTGCCGATAATAGAAAAATAACAATCTTAGATTTATTCTTGTATTTTGTACTCTTGCACTTTCCCTTTTATTTTAAATAGTTATGGGCATTTATTTCTATATGAAGTGTCCTTCAGTATGTTAGGGAGAAAAGGATAAAGGCAGTTCTGTAATTTGTGTACTAAGTACTTAGATTCCTGTTGTGGTCCTTTGTAATCTGTTTTGTTAAACTGGAAATGCAATAAAATAACTTTGTTAAAAAGAGCTTGGCTTCAAGTAGTCATTTAGATCTTAAAATTTTCATTTCAATAAAACTTTAATAGACATCTAGTCTCCTTATATTTTGGGTCTGAATGTTGATCTTAGGTGGATTTTTTTCCTTTAAGGGTATATGGGGGATAAGATGGTGTGTTCTGTATGAAGCCCAGATCTGAAGAGAAAAACGTGAATCAGAATACATTTGATTACTTCACATGTCTAGCTAGGGAAGGAGAACAAGTTTGTTTTTTTAAAGTAATATTCAGATATTTTATTCAGAATTTTACGAATTGAAACTTATAAATATTATTTTTTATCTTTCAGGATCACTACTCTTGGAATCAAAGATAAATCCAAACACTGCATATCAGAAACAACAGGCAAGTAGTTGTTTATCTTTAATTTGAAAGACTTCATCTGTGATCAAGGAAGTATTAATCTGACAAACATGGGAAAGCTTTCCTCACAAGAAAAAACATGTTTGGTAAACAGAGTTACACATTCTATGTTTTTTCCTGTAGGTCAAAAGTTTCAAACTAAAAAGTGAAAGTTTTTGTACTGGCAGTAATTTATTATCTTTGAATTGAGCCACTGTTAGTTTATGTTAGAATACAGTGTATTCATTAGTCTTACTTAACTACGGATAGCCAGATATCTTATACTCTGTATACTAAGCCTTTTATTCTCAATCACATTTAAAGGAAATGACATAAAAGAAAATTCAAAGGGGTACTCTTTAAAGCAAGGAAAGCCTGTTTGTGGTGTGAAATTCGATCCTTTGTTGAAAGCAAAGGTAGAGTTTTTGAAGTAGAAGCATTTAAATCCTGTTCTTTAATTGTTGTATATTTTTAATATAATCAGTGGATACTTTATAAAAAGTGTACCTTGCCAATCATGTAATGTTTTCTGTTAATATTTATTGTCTTATTTGGGAAAAGAAAACCTGTGTTGTGTTTCAGTGTGCCCAGTTACTTAACCTGGAAATGGCAGCAGTGATTCAACCTTTTCTTCTGTGAATGTTTTCATTTTTATTATGAAAGATTTCAAAATTGAAAAGTACAGAAAATATGTGTGTCTGTGTAACACCACCAAATTTAACGATGTTAACATTATACCATATTTGTTTCTAATCTTTGTAATGTTGAGCATTGTGGATAGAGTTAAAGCCCCCTTTGTGCACATCTCATTCTATCCATTCTCCATCCTCCCTATAGGTAACCACTATTCTGAAGTTGATGTATTACTTCTGTACATGCTTATATACCTTTTCTGCATATGTATGTATCCATAAATAATATGTAGTCTTTTGTGTGTTTTTAAACTTTACATGGTTGATCTCATGCTCTTACGTGTACTCTGAACTTTCATTTTTCACCCAACAGTTAACTGGAAGATTTGTTGATGTTAACAATGTAGATTTAGTTGTTTTTTTTAAAACTGTATAGTATTCTTCTGTATGATATACACCTATTGTTAGACATTGGGATTATTTCGTGTGCGTGTGTGTGTGTGTGTGTGTGTGGTGTGTAAAGTGAATATGGCAGAGATTTTTGAAGGAAAAGATAAATTATATTAGGATTATATTTACATCATCAATATCTACTTTCTTCAAGGTCAATGAAAATTTGGATACCCAGAAATAAATACTTCACAATTGGGGGAATGAAATTATGTCTGTTGCACAGCTCGTTATTAGTAAAAGTCTTACTGTTAAACAATTGTTTTGTGTATGCAATACATTTTTAATCATTTCTTTGAAGTATTTAAATTTTCAGTATTCAATTAATAGTTTTTTTTCCTTCTGCTTAGAAAATACTGTTTATCTTTGATGGAGAATCAATTTAAACATTTGTCCTGTATTGAACACTTGAAAAATGTTTCCTATACCTGAGACATTTAAGTAAATTTAATTTCTAAGTCAGCTAAGCAGATGGTTTATTCTCTCTTTGCATGGAATTTTACCAGGTAGCTACTTTTGTTTTTTTTTGTTGTTGTCATTGGCCTCCTTTTTTGTGGGGAAAGAAATACTGTTTTGTAATCTTTTTTTTTTCCCCCATCTGCCTAAATATAAAATGCTCAGAAACTGTGTTCTTAAATGTGACTCCCTACAAATTAATTACAATGGATTCTTCTCAGATTGTGTATAAGATTCTTTAACTGTTGTTACTATTGGAAAGATCACATATGGTGGAGGTTTGTATATAAAGTAGCCCTCCAACATTAGTCCAGAAATACACGATGTTTCATCAGAAACCTTGGGACATGTCTTTCTGTGTAATATCACTCTGATAGAAAACTAAAGTATTGGAGAAAAAAAGTACTTATTTTTAAAGTTTTATGCTATTGGGAAAAATGTTTTCTGTAATCATGTTTCATAATATACTGTTAGGATTTTTAAGTATTTTTTCTAATTGAAATACCTTTACCAAATAACATTAAACTAGAAGAGAACTCTTTGGCACTGAGAATAATATGAAAAAGCTTTGTATGTAAGATTGAAAATTGTGTAAATGGGGTCACTTGTTTTATTTTCTTTATATTTGTTTAAATTGCACTTTTCTAATAGAATCAAAGAGCAATTTAGGGAATCTGTTAAACTTAGTTTCTTTGTTATGGATATGGTTTTTTCATTTTTTTCACCATAATCTTGTTCAATTTGCATTTTTTATCAGATTATAAAAATTGGGATTTCCAAACACATTGGTAGTTTTCTGTGTTCATTAGAATTACTTTTTTAAATGTCATTGTTTAATTTATTCAATATATTAGTCCATAAAATAGCCATTTCCAAAATTTATATGAAATATATTGATCATTAGTGGGTTTTTAATTTTAAAAAGACTTGAGTGAATGAGATACTCATAGTTTATAGGATATTTTGCTACAAAATACACTGAATAAATTCAAAGCGGACTATTTAGCATTCTTTTTTAACATTACAGTTCAAAAATGAGCCAAGCTCTGAATTATGGACTCAAAATAAGTTAGAATGAGTTGAGTTGAATGTCAAATGACCCTATATTGATAGGTCATCATTGATTCACAACACTTTCTTGCTTCAGTACTGTGGGCAGTACTGAAGTTGTTAATGGGAAGAAGATAAACTTAAAGGAGCCAATAAACTTGTTAAGCATTTAAACACATTGGGAAGAGAAAAGAATGATGATATAGTGGAACATGAAATAGTGTCTGATACATGTCAAAATTTTAAGTTATTTAGAATCCATCCTACTGATCTGGACTAAATCAAAAGCAGAGTCATAGGGATGTATACTCTTTATATTCAATACAGTTTTAATACAATTTGTGTTAATTGGGTTTAGGAGAGAAATATAAGGAAGTCCCCATCCTTTGTTTTATTGGGAGACAAGACCTAACAGGTGAAACAATTACATAACAGTAATAAAATATCTGATAAAGGGTTTTAACCCAGTCCTTATTGAAAGCCCATGAAAGCATTTCACAGATGAGGCAGTTAAGGCACAGAAAGGTCAAGTTTCTTGACTGAGATTTTACAGCAGGTATGTGCCAACACAAAATTTATATAAAGCTATTTTATTCCACAGACTTGGGAGAGTAGAAAATTAAAGAAGGAAGAGATTAATTTTCTACTCTCCCAAGTCTGTGGAATAAAATAGCTTTATATAAATCTATATCAATTTCACTCTCCCTGGTGGTGCCTGTTGAAGGAATTGTGATAGGGAAGGAAATAGTACACCTGACACAAAAGTTATTAAGGCTCTTGGCAGCAGAGGTTTCTTGTTTGTGAGCTTGGTTTACTAAACAAAAGGGAGCTATTCTAGATTCTTGAGGAGGGGCCTAACATGATGAAAGTGATACTGTGTTTAGGAAGCAAGTATGGCAATGTCATGAATAATGAATTGGAGGTGGAGAGGGAAATAAAGAGCTTTAGGTAGCAAGACCTTTTACTATAATTCAGATGCAGGAAAATAAAAGTCTGTTCCAGTGTAGTAAATGGAATTGTAAAGAAATAGAGCTCCAGTATATTAGCAAGAAAGTGCTGAAGATTTGGTGAATGATTAAATATGAAAGAGAAGGAATCAAAGGTCACTAGTAGTGTTTTGAGTCTTGGGGCCAGGAAAATGATGGTTCTCTTCAATTTCTCTCTAGAAACTGAAAAGTGACAAGAAAGCAGGTCATTTGGCTAGTGGCTTGTTCATTCCAAAAAGCAAAAAACCCTCTTTGTTTATTTTGGATAGATAATACATTCACATCTTTAAAAATTCAGAAAGTATTTGGTGAAGTCTCTCCCACCCTGGACTCCATAGTTTCCCTTGCTAGAGGCCACCACTATTACCAGTTTATTACATACCTACCTAGAGGTTTTATGCATGTGTAAACAAATAGGTACGCAGTCACATACATTTTCCCTTTTATTGTCATAAATGGTAGCATACTATATACTGTTCTGTTGTCTTTGGTTTGGATTTTTATTTTTTTCACCCCTTCCACACCTGTGGTTTAGATTTTTAAAGTGCAGTTGAAAGCTTTTGAAAATTTTCAGCAGAGGAATGACACGATCCAAACTAGTAACATCAGTGTGTGGAATTGAAGAGAGGCAATAACTGAAAGAGTAGCTGAAAGATCACAACATGATCCAAGAAGATATAATGTTGAATCGGGTTAGGGTGATGTCAGTGGAGATAGAAAGAGGTGGATGGATTTGAGATATATATAGAAGATAGAATTGACAGGACATGCTGCTGGGTTAGGTATTTGGTAATCAGGAAGAAGATGTAGTCAAGAGGAAGAATAAGCAATTGGAAAGAGTAGAGAATCAGGAAAACATGTTGTCTTGAAACCAAGGGAGAACAGAATTTTGATAAGGAGGGTCAGTCAATGAATGGCTGTTCATACCCTTCAAAGGTTAAGATTGAGACTATTCTAGGTTTTAGCTAGAAGAACATTTGCCAAGATAAAGATAGAGGTGAAAGTTTTGAATGCTGAGTTAAAATAACAGCATGAGTTTGTAATGAGTAGGGTCTACTCTAGCTATAGATCAGGAGCAGGAGTGGAGGACATGAATTATTATATTGGAAAGATTGGGCAGTAATGGATAGAGGTATGTTCTGGGTGGTGGTTCTAGAATGGGACTAAGAGGTATCTTTTGGAATGGGACTAAGGAGGAATACTTGGAAATCAGATGGAGAGGGTTTTTAAATAGGGGTCCAGACAGATACCTAGATAAATGTAATGCCTCTGGGCAGGAGGTTGGGAAGCAAGTTATTGAGAACTTTGTGTTCTTTTAGAATTGTTTACATTTTTTATGGGGCATAGTAGCATGGACGTGGGTTTAGAGCTGAATACTCAAGTTTTTTTATTTCATTATTTCAGATTTTCTGAGCTAATTTTCTCTGAACCGTACCTTTTATTTACTTTTTTATTTTATTTATTTTTTTAAAGATTTTACTTATTTATTTGATAGAGAGATAGCACAAGTAGGCAGAGAGGCAGGCAGAGAGAGTGAGGGAGAAGCAGACTCCCCGCCGAGCAGGGAGCCCGATGCAGGGCTCAATCCCAGGACCCTGGGATCATGACCTGAGCTGAAGGCAGCCACTTAACCAACTGAGACACCCAGGCACCCCTAAGTCTTACCTTTTAAATGATGATACTACCTACATCATGAAATAGTTGTGAATTAATGTATGAAAAATGCTTTAGCGAGGTATGTGACACATAAGCTCAATAAGAGAAATACAGTCATAATTTCATCATAATCCTCTTTTACAATGAGGAAAGAAAAATCAAAGAGGTTAAATACTTTGCTGAGTCACAGAAATAGTGGACAGTGAAACTGAGTGGTGCTAATTCTAGTCTGAGGTTATTCCCATTATATCCAAATATATGTGGATTTTAGGAAGATATTAATATTGTTTTTAGCAATATCATCAGGTCTGTCTTGGACTATATGTTATACCATACTATATTTTAAAAATCCATCTCAAAAAAAGTTTAGGTCAGCTACCCACTAGGAGAGCTAGATGTTGCATAATATGTCTGTTAATCTCACTCATTTTCAGACTTCTGTATTGATTTTGAATATGTAAATTGAAGTCTACAAATCTGATATTTCTATTTTCCCTTTTAAAAAAATAAGTACTCCTTTTGAAAAACTTCAGCTCTGTATTGAATTTCGTCAGAGCGATTGGGGCAAAGGTAGGATTAATTTGACAAGCAGTAGGATCTCAGCTGTTTCATGAGTGGACTTTATTCATGTTAATGTACTGGAGAGGAAAACTGAAACTGATAATCCATTGGTTTGTTAGACTATTTTAAATGTGTCACAGGTGCCTTTGTGAGTATGATGTAAAAACTGAAGAGACCCTTTCCATAGAAAAGATGTTAAAAGCACCAAGTTTTAGATACAATTCTAAGGTGTGATTTAGACCTTGAATAAGAACCTTTGATTTAAACAGTATTCACCTCAGGAATGTATTTTTAATATTTAAGATCAGAAATGACCATTTCTCATAATAAAACTACATTATGAAAATCTGATTCAGTAAAAGCTAAATTGTCAAGCCTCTCCAGCTCATGTCTTAACTTCCATCCTGGCAGTAGACTTAATCACCTTTCTTATTTTTTTAAAGGACCAGAGCAAATATAACTGACTTCTTCTATTCTCCCTGAAGGCTCATTTTAAATCTGATTTCCATGGAGACATAGTGGTGATTAAATGTTTAGTTGGTAGAGGAAAACTCTTAAGCTTCTCTTAAACAGGCATTAATAATGTCCCAAAGATGTGTGTGCCACGCACAAATGAGCAAAAAATACAATACAAAGAGCACAGCAGTTGAAAATGGACATTACTACTAAAACTGAGCTTGACTTTGGGATATGTAGGAAACCCTGCCATTTGATACTTTTTATTTTGTTTTAAATATTCTTGTGCAAGTTTTGTGCTCTCTTAACCTAGGAGCTTTTACTGTGATCTTTGGAATAAGCAGTTACAAGAAGTACTTCTTACGGTTATTTTTTGACTGAGATAGTAGGTTTCCAGGGAGGGGAGGAAAAAAGGATGGGATTTGTAACCCATTTTGAGTAGATTTCATAGAGCTGGAAGGTGCCTGCTCTGATGGCAGTTTCCTATCCTGTTAACCAACCAGAGATAGACTTAGATGATGTGTTCAAAAGGATTATCTGAGACCCTTGTTAAAAATGAGGATTTGGGGGCTTCACTCCAGGGGAGAAGCATGGGAATTTGTATATTTAACCATCACCCAAGGTCAATCCTCTTTACATTGAAAAAGGATTCTAAATATAAATTCCATTTAGTTTCTGGGGCTTTGCCTGGCTTAGGGAGAAGACTTTACATTAAGAAGAAACAACAAGAAGAAACAAACAAGAAAATGATGAAGAAGGGGACTCAGTTACCTTAAGTCAGACTTCATTGCTTGCCTGGACTTTTGCTCAGAAGATAGATTGGAACCAAATTGGAAAGGGCCTTGGGTGCCTGGATAAAGTATTCTGGATTTCATCCTGTTGTACTAGTGATCTCTAAATTGGAATGCACAGTATAAAGCACTGAGATTTGAGAAGAAACCTGCTTAGCTATTTAATCAAAAGAAAAAATTGACTTTTGCTAATACTTAATAAGCAAGTGGTCAGAAGTAAAAACAACAACAACAACAACAACACACAGACATGGTATTCTAAGAGTAACACTTACATGAAAAGTGTTCCCTAACTACTGTGAATTACGGTAGCCTGCATGTGCAGATAAATATTTATAGATATTTTCCAATTTAAACTGACCTGTAACCCTAACAAAATGAATGCATGCCATAAAAAGGCCTGAAAAAAAATAATGTAAATGCAAATGAACATGATAATGGTAAAACTGACATTTATACTCCCAGTTAATCTGTCAGCCAAGTAATAATGCAGAAATAATGATAAAATAGATCTCACAAGGGCGCCTGGGCGGCTCAGTCGGTTGGGCATCTGCCTTCAGCTTGGGTCATGATTTCAGGGTCCTGGGATCGAGCCCCACGTTGGGCTCCCTGGTTGGTGGGGAGCCTGCTTCTCCCTCTCCCCCGCCTCTCTCCCCTGTTTGTGCGCTCTCTCTCAAATAAATAAATACAATCTTTAAAAAAAAAAATAGATCTCACAAGAAGTTGCTCCTCCCCCAAAATTCAGATTATTAAAAGGATGACATTAAATATGGATTTGTATCTACTTTCATTTGTGGATGTACTGTGCCCTAAATATATATTGGGTCTTAAAATGCTAACCAATAATGGTATGGAGCCATAACAGTTTAAATATTTTAAAATGTTGCTTATTTTATCTTTATATAAGGCTTTTTATCTCTATTTTAGTGTGTGTTTTATAGAGTATTGATGTGCTAATACTATATTCCTGAATATAATGTATAAGTAATTTGAGACATACAAATAGAGTATTGGAGATCACTGTTTATGAAGCTGTTTCAAGGAGAGCTCTAAGAAGTTGACTCGGGTTGAGTAAAGGACATGAGCCTGAGTGTGTTTCCTAGACCTTTAACCAGAGGAGCTCTGTCTTTATCTTTTTTTTTTTTTTTTTTTAAGATTTTATTTATTTATTTGAGAAAGAGAGAGAATGAGAGACAGAGAGCATGAGAGGGAGGAGGGTCAGAGAGAGAAGCAGACTCCCTGCCAAGCAGGGAGCCCGATGCGGGACTCGATCCTGGGACTCCAGGATCATGACCTGAGCCGAAGGCAGTCACTTAACCAACTGAGCCACCCAGGTGCCCTTTTTTTTTTTTTTTAACATGAAGATTCTGAGTAAAATTTTGTTTGTAAAAAGTTCTGGGTTTTTTTAAAGATTTCAAAACACATTGGTATGTGTATATGGTGGGAGCCATGGAAAGTTTTTATTTTATTTATTTATTTATTTATTTAAAGGTGAAATGTATTTTCCTTTGTTACACAGGTGGAAGTGTAGACTTTTTTTTTTAAAGATTTTTATGTATTCCAGAGAGAGAAAGAGCAAGCAGGGGGGAGAGGCAGAGGGAGAAGCAGGCTTCCTACTGAGCAGGTAGCCTGATGAGCTCGATCCCAGGACCCTGAGATCATGAGATGAGCCAAAGGCAGACGCCCAACCGACTGAGCCACCCAGGTGCCCCACAGAAAGTTTTTAAATGAAAGGAGTGACCTGATAAAATTTAGAATACGTGGTGGCAAATTTTCCTTTCAAGGAGCACAGCCAGAGGAAAGGGAGAACACAGCTTTCCAGGTGTTGTTCTTACCTGATTAAACAGCAAATAAGTATTAATCTGAGGCCTGGGTTAATTGAAGGATATTTTTCATTTACAGATTAGAGCTATCAAAGTATTGAAGTGTTTTCATTTTGAAGACTTTGTTAATGTGAGGCTCACTTTTAGTATTATATTTTTTAATATCAAGTCATAATATTTAGAAGTATTAGATGAACAATTATTAACTAATATATAAGGTATTTTTGTAGATTATATACTTGGTAATTAGGATATAAACTCATGTATATTTTCTTTTTTTTTTTAATTATATTTTCTGAAAAAGTTTTAACCCTGTTAAACTTTCATTGTTATATATCCTTAAAAAATTGGCCATTTCATTTGAGTGTTGCATAATGATTTTTGTGTTTAGATGTGTCTATGTTTTAATTTAAACCCAAACTCTAGTTTTTAATAAAGGGGTTGACAACTTTTTCCTAAAAGCTTAACTGACTTTTTGGTAGGGATACAATTAAGGACATTAGTAGAAAAACACCTAAACCCTGGGGTTCTTATTTTTTCTACAAACTAAAATAGGTGCTGTTGATAATGCTTAGAGCTAGAGTATCTTCATTTCATCATTGTTTTGAATTCCTCCATATACTGAAGGCTTTTCCAGATTCAGAGGAGAGAGGCAGTAGAGGATTAAAATTGTCTACATTACTGCTTGGCCAAGAATGGCTGGACTTTCCAGTCGACATTATCGTAGTAACATGAGCCAGAGCCTGCTACCCTGTTGTAATATTTTTTTTTGTTTTAGAAAATTCTCAGTGTCATTTTAGTACCCAAACAATTCCATTGCCAGTATATTACTAAGCTTCAAAGGATAACAAAATACAGTTACATGATGTCAGTTGAGTATACATTAATTGCACACATCAGAGGGCGTTTGTCACCACTATGCTGTTTCCTCTCGTCTTGATTTCTACTTACACTTCGTAGTTATTTCTTTCCTAGCTTTTCTAGTGTGATGATGTAAAAATCTTTATTTTTAAACAGGATACATTAATCGTTTGGTCGGAAGCTGAGAACTATGATCTGGCTCTAAGTTTTCAGGAAAAAGCTGGCTGCGATGAGATTTGGGAAAAAATTTGTCAGGTAAGGTTTTTTAAATAATATTTAAGTTTGCATTCTTGATATTTTTTCTTTTTATCTGAAAGATATGTATTAGAATATGGAGAGAGAATGTGTTTATCACTTTAGATTTTGATAGCATATATTCATAATTAATAAAAGGTCAGTAAATAATTACGTTCTAAGTCTTTGAGGTTTTTCTTTAATATTTGGTCACCTGTTTGCCTGATGTTTATGAATTCTGTGTGCCAGACACTAATGATCAAAAGTGCTCATGACTTCAATTCTGAAAGAACTTATAATATAGCAGAATACAAGATAGGTGGTAACTCTCACGTAACTGGAACTTTTTTTTTTTTTTAATATTTATTTATTTTTAGAGAAAGCACACAGGCTGGAGGAGTAGAGGGAGAGAGACTCTCAAGCAGACTCCACATGGAGCCCAACGTTGGACTTAATCCCACGACCCCAAGATCACGACCTAAGCTAAAACCAAGAGTCAGATGCTCAACCCACTGTGCCACCCAGGCTTCCCTGGTACTTTTTTAATAAAGTTTTTATTTTAGGGGCGCCTGGGTGATACATTTAGTTAAGCATCTGCTTTCGGCTCAGGTCACGATCCCCGGGTCTTAGGATCGAGCCCCGCTTCGGGCTCCCTGCTCAGCGAGGAGCCTGCTTCTCCCTCTCCCTCTCCCTCTGCCCCCACCCCATGTTCTTTCGCACACTCGTGCACACACGCGTGCTCTCTCTCTCTCTCTCAAATAAATCTTGAAAAGTTTTTATTTTAGAAGTTCAGATTTATAGAAAATATGAGCAGAAAATACAGAGAGAGTTCCTGTGCACTTCCCTCCGTAACACCTTCTCCTCCAGTTTCTCCTGTTAATGGTTTCTTAAATTAGTAGGATATACTGGTCATAATTGAAGAGCTAATATTCATACGTTATTATTACTATTCATTATTATTATTCATACATTATTAGCTAAAGGTTATATTTTATTCAGATTTCCTCAGTTTATTTTATTTTACTTATTTATTTTTTTAGAGAGAGAGCGAGCGTGCATTTGAGTGTAGCAGGGGCAGAGGGAGAGAGAGAATCTTAAGCAGGCTCCATGCCCAGCACAGAGCCTAACTCGGGGCTTGATCTTAAAACCCTGAGGTCATGACCCTGAGATCATGACCTGAACTGAAATCAAGAGTCAGTTGCTTTAACCAATTGAGCCACCGGTTGAGCCACAGAGTTCCTCAGTTTAAAACATAGTGTCCTTTTTCTGTTCCAGGATTCCATTCAGTATACCATATTACATTTAGTAGTTATGTCTCCTTAGGCAAATATAGTCTGTGACAGCTGGTAACTGGAATTTTAAATTAATTGTAACATTTTAACTATTATTTTCTGTAAATGGAATCAGTTTCAGCAGTTGCCTAGTGTAATATTCTGTTCTAATTTTTTTACTATTGTCATTTTCACTTCTATCAGCTTTTCTTTATAGTGATTCTGATCACTGAAGGTTCTTGAGTTAGTTTTAATGCATCTGACCACAGTAATTTTTTTCTGTAGTCCTCCCAGTAACAGTGCCACACAGTGCAAGAAAGTATGAACCTTCTCATTCTATATAAAGCTTATTTAACAGCTGGCTCTAGGTCACAAATCTGAACTGGAAGTAGATGGTTTGTTTCTTTCCACCTCATATCTTACTATGTATGTATCAGGTATTAATGGAGCATTATTAGTATACACTATTAAATAGAAGAATTTCCATTGATGAACAGGTGAAAACACTGGTAAATATGATTTTGCTTTAATTTGTAAAATACACCTAAGAATGTAATCCAAACTGTTTTGTTATTATTTTGCCTTTGTGTTTTGCCTGTCTTTAAACCTATGGGTGGTGATGATGGGAAGGTCCTAATACCCTTTTTTCCCCCTTGTGTGCTCTCCAGGGATCGAGATTGAATTTTATGTTTGCAAAGTTTTCTATAAAGTGAGATGTAAGACTTAAAAATGACCTCTATTGCAGATTCAGACACATGCAGTTCACAAATATTTGCTGCTCTGTTCTTGATTCAGAATCATGCATGGGTTCACCTACAAAATGAGGGGAAAAAACTGGTCCATGAAAATAATGAAAGCATACCGAAAGATATAAAACTTTAAAAATAAAAGAGGGAAAGATTACTTTTCTATAATGTGGGTTTAAAAGCTGTTCAGAATATTAATAGTATATAAAGATTAACCTTTTTTATTATAAGTTCCTGAAAAGTGATGTTTTATTTTGTATTCTCCCTCCTCTAATATACCAGCATGGCAACTGGCACATGTTGTGTGTGTACACAGTACATATTTAAAGAATGAATGAATAAGACAGAAGATAAACGTCTTACTAGGATGTTGGACTACATTTCTCCTAGAACATATATTTATATGGTGGATAATATTTTCCAGTGATCGGCATATTACATTATGCCTACTCCCTTCCCACACATCAACATGTACTGTTTAATATTAGTTCCTGGATATACATATATTCTTGAAGACTTGGTGCATTTGTCCTGGAAAGTTTTGCTGAAATTTGTTTACTGTTTTCACTCATGCAGTTCAGGAGTTCCCACAACCACTGTCAGGTCCACTAATTCACTAGAAAGACTCACAAAACTCCACAAAGCTGTTACATTCATTGTTACAGTTTATTACAATGAAATAATACAGATTAAAATTACTAGTGGAAAAAGGCACATAGGTCAAAGTCTAGGAGAGTTCCAGGCACGAGCTTCCAGTTTTCTTTCTCAGGATACTTACGCAGACAGCACTAATTCCAGCAATGTTGTGTGGCAACCTGCACATAGTATTGCTGACCAAAGAAGCTTACCCCAACCTTTGTGTCCAGTATTTTCATTGGGTGTTAGTTCTATAAGCAGGCTGACTGCCCTGCGGCTGACTTTAGTTTCCAGCACCTCCACAGGTTGAGCTGATACTATGTGGCCTAAGACCTCCACTATAAACCACCTAGTTACCCACACAAAGAATGTCTGGCATAGCCCAAGGCTCCCAGGTAAACAGAAAACACTCATATCAGACAGGATATTAAAAGTGCTTAGAGGTTACCTCTCAAGAGCTAGGCAAAGGCCAAATCTTTCTCGAGGCAAGACTAATCCTTGACTGCAAAGGCCACCCATTGACCCATTGCCAAGACTCTCACAGCAAAATGATTATATTTGTCTGAGCATCTATATTTAGTATAGCATTTATATGACAGAACAGATATCAATATGAATATGCCTGATATTTGAAGGAGCCATTCTGGGGTAGGGATATATTTAAAGAAACAATGTCTGATAAAGCCATGATTTACTTTTTATATTTTGTACTGATTACTGATTTTTCTCCTTGATCTGTTGCAGTTTGTACCTTATGATAAACTTGTACAGAGGTGTTTAGCAAAGAAGTTAACTGACAGTTAACAAAATCCATTTCTTCCTCCTGCCAGGCATTTTCTTTGAGCATTGATGTTGAGGAGGTTTTAACTCCGTTTCCCAGCATTAATATTATATTAATATTATGACGCTTATGTACCTAAGGTAGTTGGAGCAACAATGCTAGTATGGTAGTATGATGAAACCTGAAAAGTAGGAGTCTGGCACATTACTAGAATCATTAACAGTTATTAACAATTGTTTCAGTTCATCAGGTTTATTTACAGGCCTCCATTCAACCTTGTCAAGTCCCAAGAATAGGTGATCTTGGCAAACATATGGCTTTTACCCTTAGGCACCTGATACAATTGAGCTAAGAGAATATCATCTCTTGCTCCAATCCTTTCTTGAGGCACTAGTGTTAATATTGGATTTCTCTTGTAACTTTACCCATTTTTCATTCCTTTGCCCTTGGTTACTATTTCTTCCCATTCGTCAATGATTTTTACTCACGCTTTCCACCTTTGGAACGGGTGCTAGATTTGGCCACTCTGCTGGTCCAGGAAGTTTAATTTTTTACTAAACAACTGAGTACCGTACTTTTTTTTTTAAAGATTTTATTAATTTTAAAGAGCGAGAGAGCATGAGCAGGATGGAGGGAAAGGGAGAAGCAGACCCCCTGCTGAGCAGGGAGCCTAACATGGGGCTCGATCCCAGGACCCTGAGATCATGACCTGAGCCGAAGGCAGATGCTTAACCTACTGAGCCACCCAGGTGCCCCGTGTACTGTACTTTTTAAATCTATGCATGTTGCTGAATATAGATTTAGTTTATCGCTCCTCACAACTGCCTGGTATTCCACAGAACCATACGTTGTCTTACTTTCCATTTCTGAGAAGCCCTTGCTGACCTTTGAAAAAATTTTAATTTCAACAAAAACCATATTACTCAGTCACTTCTTAACTCCTTATATTGAGAAAGTAAAACCCTGAAAAGTGTAACAGCTCAGAGAACAATAAATTTCTTAAGGAGAATGGTGAATAATAGTGAATAATTTTTTATCTTAGATAAAGATTTATTACTTAGTCATTAGAGTCCTTCACTTTCTCAATATTGATACCATATTTTGAATTGTCCCTTTGGCAGGGCAAGGCACCACTGTAAGATTTAGAACAGGGGAGATGTATGCCTGTGTATCGCAAATGGGTGAAGGGCAGCCGTGACAGGGAAGGAGGGAGAAGATCGGGCATGGCATGTGGGAAAGCCCCAGAAGGCCACACTAAGGTGCAACCAGTCATGCAGCTCTACCTACATCTCTCTGAACTGTTTCCCTAGAGTCCAGGATATAATTCTGCTGATATGCACCTTGGCCATCATTAGTGCTTAATGCACCAAAGATGTGGGGCCCCTATTTAAGGTCCCTATAAATTTTTTGGCTTCAGTCCGATTCTTTTATGTATGGAAGAGGAATAAGTTATAAAAAGAGCTAAGATAATTTCTGTATATATAGCTTTTAGAAAGCATAAAGTCAAAAGTACGTATGGAAGCATTAACCTCAGAAAATGGGAGGGTAGAGACATTCTCTCTGAAAGAGATGATGGAAATGAGTGAAAATAAGTTGTGAGATGGAGAAGGGTGTTGGATATTGGAATATGTTGAATACCAGTGGTCTCTTTTTTCAAAGGAAAGGTTCTCTCTCCTGAGATTTAAAGGGGAAAGTAATAGTGTTTGACACTTAAAAGGGGGAAAAAGTTAAAGTAACGCTGTAAAGGAAGTAAGCTAGAAGGGTGGAAAAGAAATTTTTGTTGAGAACCCTACTGATAGTGTAAATTTTTGTGAACTTACACAACCACAAATGACCCTATAAGTGACCCTATAACCCTTTTAAGTGTTACCCTAATACCAAATTTCTACCTTCTGTCCTACTCTTTTTCCTGAGTAGTAGGTCCACAGATTTAGTTGCCAGCTAGGTATTCAGACACCTCAAACTTAATAGAACTGAACTTTTACTAACCATTCCTCTCCCACACTCTTAGTTTTTATTAAAGGAGCCATAATCTTTAAAACTACAGGGTCATTTGTGGTTCCTCCTCTCTTTTGTACCTGTCCCTTATCTGTCCCACCATCACTATCCAAATTCAGTTGTTCATGTAGACTTTGGAATAACACCCTAATTTACCTATATTCTCAAATTTATCCCATACAACTGATGCCAGGTTGACTTTCTAAAGGATAATGCTGTACATTCACTTCCCTAAACAATAACTCAAGTGTTCTAGCTTGACTTTCCATAATCTGGCTTTAATCTACATTTCCAGTTGTGTTGCTGTTAGCTGTATGCGTGTCACACATTTCCATCTCTCTGCCTCTACTATTCCCTTTGCACTTTGCATGCCTTTAGCCGCATCTGAATCTTACCCATCTTTGAAAGTCCAAATGCCACTTTGAAGATCTCAAATGCCACTGCTTTTATGATTTCTTCCTTATAGTCTCTCCTCACCACCCCCTGTACCCCCAAGAGCTGGAAGGAATTTCCCTTCATCTGAATTTCCATAGTATTTTATCTGAACTGCTCTTATGACCTTGTTACTCACCCTTTTATATTTATGTGTCAGTCTCCCTAAACCCAACTACTCTGTTGAGGACTCAGAAGTAAAAGTACTCTAGGAGAAAAATTACCTTATATGCACCAGTATATCTGTCTACTTTCTCTAAGCTCTTAAGTCTTTTTTCATGTTGTTTTGGTGGATTTGGAAATTTCTGGAGCTTTTTCATCTCAGGATATTTGGATATTTTGAGGTGAAAAGATGATACTTGCACTCTTGTGTTAGGAATTAGAAAAAATTTATAAAGAATAAAGTTTTTATGTTATTATAGAAATCATTTATAGAAAACTTGTTATACGGTAGCCATGCTTTTCTTGAGCTGTCAACATGAATTATAAAACAGTTTTTATTCATTATGTTTTCTAGATATTTTAAGTTGGAGGCTTTATCACAGATGTTAAATGAATGCCAGTTTTTAAAAGAATATTCTTTGTTTTTTTCTTATTTTTTTTTTTAAATTTCATTTGAGAGAGAGAGCACAAGAGCGGGGTGTGAGGGTCAGAGGGAGCCTGATGCAGGGCTCAGTCCTGGAACTCTAGGATCATGACCTGAGCCGAAGGCAGACACTTAACCGACAGAGCCACCCAGGCGCCCCAAGAATATTCTTTGTTTTTTAGAGCAGTTTTAGGCTCATAACAAAAGCAGCTATTTGTCCAAAAGTGAATTTCAAAAGTAATTTGAGGAAATCTTCTCACTCTTGAATATACAAAGAGTTGGGTTTTAGTTTGGTTTAAACTTAGTGGTGTTTGGGGTGCCTGGGTGGCTAGTTGGTTAAGCATCTGACTCTTGATTTCAGCTCAGGTCATGATCTCAGGTTTGTGAGATCCAGCCCTGCATGAGGCTCCAGGCTGGGCGTGGAGCCTGCTTAAGATATTCTGTCTCTCTTTCCCCACCCTCTCTAAAATATACACACACACACACATATATATAATATAAATATACTCATATATAATGTATGTATATATAACATATATATTATACATATATAAAAATAATAAACAGTAGTGTTTTTGTCAGGCCAGTGTGATGGTGCATTAAGAGTCATACGTAGTAATTTGGGGGACCCACAGAAGAGTTAACCTGAAAAATTCAAAATTAGTTGGAATAGTGAAGTTACTAAACAGCTGCACGTGGTTATTACATAACATCACATAAATCAGTGTAACATTAGCTTAAATGTGCACATTGTCAGGGATCAGAGTTAAACTCAAGTTATAAGTTGGGAAATTTAGAGGTGAAATTGAGACTCAAGTAATTGACTCTAAACTGGGTATGTTTTCCCCCTCTAGACTTCACTTCTAATTAACAATGGCTGTGTGGCTAATATTGTTTCTCTGCAAGGTATTTTTACTTAAATTCAGCCGTCAGTGATTTGATTTCCAAAATTTTGAATTCTTTTGTATTTTAAGGTAACCAGCTATACTTGGATGTTTTTAGGTTCAAGGTAAGGATCCATCAGTGGAAGTCACACAGGACCTCATTGATGAATCAGAAGAAGAACGATTTGAAGAAATGCCTGAAACCAGTCATCTGATTGACCTGCCCACATGTGAACTCAGTAAACTTGAAGAGATTGCTGACTTAGTTACCTCAGTTCTCTCCTCACCTATCCGTAGGGAAAAGCTGGCTCTGGCCTTGGAAAATGAAGGCTATATTAAAAAACTACTGCAGCTGTTCCAAGCTTGTGAGAATCTAGAAAACACTGAAGGCTTACACCATTTGTATGAAATTATTAGAGGAATCTTATTCCTAAATAAGGCAACTCTGTTTGAAGTAATGTTTTCTGATGAGTGTATCATGGATGTTGTGGGATGCCTTGAATATGACCCTGCTTTGGCTCAGCCAAAAAGGCATAGAGAATTCTTGACCAAAACTGCAAAGTTTAAGGAAGTTATACCAATAACAGACTCTGAACTAAGGCAAAAAATACATCAGACTTACAGGGTACAGTACATTCAGGACATCATTTTGCCTACGCCATCCGTTTTTGAAGAGAATTTTCTTTCTACTCTTACGTCTTTTATTTTCTTCAACAAAGTTGAGATAGTCAGCATGTTGCAGGTGAGTAAGCAAAGGTGTTCCTTTATTTTTTTCAGATACTTACTTCCCTTAATAGTTTGAGCTGGTATTCATTCCTTTTTGAAGATTTCTTTTGTTTACTTTAAATATACTGTCAAGCATAGAAAACAGGACTTCATCTCATGGGTTTTTGAAGGAGAATCATTTCTTAATGTGACCTTTTACATTTTTAAGTGTTCTGTGATGGAGCTTTTTTATTTAAACTTCATTTTTGCATATATTTTAAAAATTACAAAATATATATGACATAAAATTGATCATTTTAACCATTTTTAAGTATATAATTCGTAGCATTAAGTACATTCACAGTGTTATGCAGCCATCACCACTGTCCATTTCCAGAACTTTTTCATCATCCTGAACAAAAACAGCTATTTTAAAACTATCTTTTAGTCCATTTTGTGAGACCTAGTTATTATTAGGGGTGCGTGTGTGTGTGTGTGTGCGCGCGCGCTTAAAGCTTCCCGAATAATTCAAATGTGCAGCCAGTACTGAGAAACACTAAGCTTCAGGAAAAGATAATTAAATTATGTCTCCTTGAGTTGTAAGATAGGAATTTATACTGTGTTTATCATGTTAATCCTTTATACCCAAACAGTGTAGTAAGGATGATTTTGAAGATTTTGCTTTACTTGTGGTAGTATACGATACCCACAATTTCCTACATAACTGCCTTTGTTATGTCCATATCACTCATTAAATTTTTTGAGCAGCTTCTGTATACATAGTGTAGTGGTTCTCAAGTATGTTCTCAGAGCTCCTGAAACCCTTTCAGAGAGGTCTGTGAAGTTTTTCTTTTTCCAACTTCTTGTTACTGTGAGGCGGTATTTTCTTCATATACTTCAACCAAAACATATCACAACAGATTGGATGTCAAAGAAGATATGAGAATATAGCTTTCTTCTATTAAGCCAAACATTATAGATTTACAAAAATGTAAAACAGCCACTTTTTTTCTAAATTTATAAAATTTTTTCTAAATTTATTAAATATTCTCATATAAAATATTTACATAAACTTATAATAGCTTATTTCTAAAGCAAATTAATAACTGTTTCTAAATGTCTCAGTTTTGATTATAAATATTGATAAACATAATCCACATAATAAAAGCTCTTTGGAGACCTCCATCATTTTTAAGAGTTTAAAGTGGTCCTGAGACCAAAATGTTGAGAATCTCTGTCTTAGTACTTAGCTATGAGATTCTACTTCATGATGCTTCCAACCATCATTCACCTTTCCCTTGTTACTGTATTTTTTTGTACAGGATTTACTTCTCTAGTTCATTCTTTCACCTCACAGTTTTTCCTTATTCCACAATAACAGGTATAAGGGAAAATTAGACTTATGAACGAGGTTCCATTTATAATATATGGGACCTGCTTTTTTAAAACCATACTTGCTGTACAATTCAGGGTGCCATTTGACTTGCTAACAGAAAAACAGTTACAGTTAAAGAGTTTGGAAGTAGACTCACAGTCAGTGTAGCTGATGTAAAGCACCCATTAACAGAAACTCAAGTGCAGAAGCTTTCAAATGACTGCTTTTGACTTCAGAAGGTTTTCCAAATCCATAATACTGAATTATAAATGCTTTTTTATATTTTAAAAAATAAATTATGCAGGGGCACCTGGGTGGCTCAGTCGTTAAGCGTCTGCCTTCGGCTCAGGTCATGATCACAGGGTCCTGGGATCGAGCCCCGCATTGGGCTCCCTGCTCAGCCAGGAGCCTGCTTCTCCCTCTCCCACTCCCCCTGCTTGTTTTCCCTCTCTCGCTGTCTCTCTCTCTCTCTCTCTGTGTCAAATAAACAAATAAGAATTTTTAAAAATATAAATAAATAAAATTATGCAAACTATAAATAAATATTTATAACACTTTGTCATTTTATATATTGTGTCAAAGATCTATTTATAAAGGCTACAATTATATAAATCAAGTGTAGCTTTAAGAAAAGAAAGTCTTACTCATTTCTGGTCCATTAGATGCATTTATGAAATAGATACTGTGAATTACCTGTTGTTTATCCAGGGTTTACCACTTAGTTATCTCTTATGTGTCAGCAGTGATGCTGAATTCTGTTTTCTGTTCTCAACAGTATGTGAGAAGAAAGAAATTAGGATTATGGTGATTGGCCTCTAAAAGCTCATTTCCTAAAGCCCAACTCTGAGGTTTCCATGTACAAAGTTTTTGGCTAGGTATTAGATGTTTCCAGATATCCTTCTAGCTAGGATACCTATCTGTAGCTTTATTTGTTTATTTATTTATTTGAGAAAGAGCAAGCAAGTGTGGGTGTGCACGCATGAGTTGGGAGAGGAGTAGAGGGAAGGGGAGGAGGAAAGAATCTCCAGCAGACTCCGTGCTGAGGGCGGAGCTGGACATGGGGCTCCATCTCACAACCCTAGCCAAAACTAAGAGTCAGACACCTAACTGACTGAGCCACCCAGGCATCCTGATATCTGTAGTTTCTTAAATGAGTATTGTTTTTGTTGTTGTATGAGTTACATAAGCAAGTGAAAATGTAAGAATTCTATTTATCGGAACCAAAATGAGTTAGTGCAAAGATACATAAAAGAACTCCTAGCCTGAATTAGGTTAATTAACAGAAATTATATGAAAGCACTTACTGTGGTCACTGGCTCCTGGTATGTACTCTAGTACATGTTGAGATTCTCTTAAGCTTGATTGGGGCATAAGAGTTTAGTTAACCTGAACTTTCTAATTGCAGATCAAAATCTCATGTGCCCAGAATTGAGAAATATACTTTAAAATGTTTTAAAAATTAAATTCCTTAAAGCCAATAAAATGAGGTTATTTTCACACAGACAGCTACCGATAAGATCCTTTTCAGAACAAGAAGTTTTAACTTCTTCCTTCACTAGAAATGGTGGAGGACAGATATCGCAAATGTTGACATTTTAACACATATATTTCCACTATCCCATAAATGAGAATTGAGCCAAAAACAAACCCAGTAATACCAGTAGTTTAGTTCTTTTTTGACATATTTTGTGGATTTCAGCACTAAAAAAAATTTCTAACCTTTCATCCCAGTTACTAAGTAAATATATAAAATCTTTCCATGCCTTTAAGAAAACAACTTACAGTCATACAGTTCTTACAATAATATAGTTCTCCATTTTGTTTTAAAGGTTTTTGGACTCATGCATACTAAATTTTGTCTTACTAGATTTGGCCTATTCTACTTTCTATGTATGTTTTACTTTGGTTTGTTTCATAACTATGAACTACTTAGGAATCTGTCCTATAGTTTATTATATATTGTGGGAGTTACAAAAATCTCATCATGTGGGAGACTTGGATTCTAAATCCGTCTCTGTTATAGCCAGCCTCATATAAGTCCACTCTTTGGGCATCAGTCTCTTGGAATTTAAAATTGGACTAGGCAATCTATGTAATCTCTTAAAGCCTGATGTAATTCTAAATTTCTGCATTTACATGAATAATGGTGAATGGGTTCTGGGTTTGGGTTTGTTGTTTTTAAAGTAAACTCTGCATCCAGTGTGGGTCTCGAACTCACAACTCTGAGATCAAGAGTCGCATGCTCTGCTGACTGAGCAAGCCAGGCACCCTTGGGTTTTTGGATTTTGAGCATGTGCTTGTTTTTACATTACTGCAAAGAAAAGTTTGATTCAGGCTTTTTAAAAGTGGCTCCCTTTTTCCCCCCCAATAAAGAATTGCTGTGTAATTCAAAAAAGCAGCCACACACAATTTGTCTTAAAAGTATGTTTTATTAAAAACAAAGGCGTTTAAACTAAATAAAAAAGAAAAACTAAAGTTATCTAAAGAGACTACTGGGAGAACCAGGTATGTAGGGGGAAACATTACAACTATATTTATAATGGACTTTAGGCTGTCAATTAATTGTTTTTGTTTTTTTTTAAAGATTTCACTTATTTGAGAGAGAGAGAGCTCTAGAGCTCACAAGCGGGGGGAAGGGGGAGGTTGGTGGCAGAGAGCTGAGAGAGAGGGAGAAGCAGACTCCCCGCTGAGCAGGGAGCCTGACGCAGGGCTCAATCTCAAGCCACAGTCTGAGCCAAAGGCAGATGCTTCACTGACTGAGCCACCCAGGTGCCCCAATTAATTGCTTTTTAATGTACATTGGAATAGAGTGCTTTTTTAGATTATTATCAAGAATAAAGAAATCAGAAAAAATATACATGATAGGAATTAGAAAATATTCTCCTAGCAGGCTATAATATACTTGAAATTGCCTCCATAATACATTAAGCAGTTCTAGCTGTCAGCACACAAATAATGAATCATGGAAGAAATTGTATTTATCAAAGAATTGAAACTATTTTCCTCTGAAAGTATTCTCAAAAAAGTTAAAAAATCTTAAGAAAGGAAGATTTAATCTGGGAGAGATGGAAGAAGAAAAAAATTTATAAAAGGTGTAAGTGCATAGTTACTCACCAGAACCTAAAATATTGAGAGGAAAAGTATTTAGAAAAAGTGATTTGAGAAGTAAGTATAATGCTGTTGAATTCTCTCAGAAACAGATGGTTCAGGCCACGGTGTATAAGGTCCATAAGAAGTCAACAAAATAAAGAACAAAAAGAAACACCATTCTGAGTCAGACTAATGAACGGGAGTGGCTTTCAGTATTCTTTGAGTAACACTGATGAATGGTTAGTGGAAGAGTATGTTACATCGTCCATAATCATATCTAGTGGTTTTTACTTAGATTTTTTATATATACATTTTATCTTATTTTAGAAAAACTTATTTAAGGGATTGATACCACTTCACAGATGATCCACCTTAAGTAAAAGGGCAGGTATTTAAGGTATATCCTTAACATGTCGTGATTTGATTTTATTGTCAACCATGAAGGTATCACTATTACAAACATTCTTAGAACATGCTACCTTAAATAAAATTAATGCAAGTTGTATTTCATAAAAGTGAATTTTAAAAATAAGTGAAATTTAAAAGGATAGGTTTTTTAGCAGGTTTTGATGGAAATTTCCAAAGTGAATTTCAGAATTTATGTCAGTTTTTTCCTTTGTAATTTAATAGTCCATACTTATTATGGAAAATTGGAAAATATAAGCAAAAAAGCACTCATAATCCATCACCAAAAGATAATCACAATTAACACTTTAATGTTTACCCCTTTTAGATTTTAGACATAAATTTATATTAAAAATAAGACTATATAGTACGTACTCTACTATATTTTTTGTTTGTCCTTGTAAATAGTACGTAGATAAACTAACACATACCTGCCCTTTAATACCTCAGAATCATCAGTGTGTGAAAAGCAGTTATTGTAGTGTTTATCATTTAGTTTTATCCTTGGGAACCATAAGAAAATGTAAGCCTGTAACCCAAATGGCCCTAGATAATTATATTCCATGAGTTTTTGTGTTTTAAAAGGCTTTGCAGTCTTACCACTGCCAGAATTCAGTCTCTACTTTACTGCTCTTCCTGTGCCATATTTGTAATTTCTCATTTTTCTAATCTGCGGCGGATTGACAATGAGATCTTCAAACTTGTTTGAATTACATTTAAATTAAAAGTAAATAAATAGGGGCTCCTGGGTGGCTCAGTCAGTGAAGCGTCTGCCTTCAGCTCAGGTCATGATCCCAGAAGGCATGATCCCAGGGGTCTGGAATGGAGCCCCTCATCCGGCTCCCTGCTCAGCGAGGAGTCTGCTTCTCCCTCCCTCTGCCTCTTCCTCAGCTTGTGCATGCTGTCTCTCTCTCAAATAAATAAATAAATAAATACATAAAATCTTAAAAAAAAAGTAAATGAATAGACCCTGAGAGGGAGCTGCACAGCCTTTAACTGCAGAGTTAAAATACCTGAGTTTTCATATATGACTTCTAGAACATAACTGGGTTTTTTTGTTTTCCAAAGAGTTCTTTATAGCTGAAGTTTCTGGTCAAATGAGGTATTAATGTAACGTGTAACTAATATTAAATGGTGTAGTCAGGGTTTGAAACTTATAACACGAATATACCCTGGAATTTTAGGTTTCATGATGAAACTATTGGGTTTTCAGCTATTTTTATTATAATTTGTGTAGATCATACAAATGAGTGTAACTTTATACTATTGTTAGACTGTTTCATAGTAATTATTTCTTCTCATGTAGGAAGATGAGAAGTTTTTGTCTGAAGTTTTTGCACAGTTAACAGATGAGGCTACAGATGATGATAAACGGCGTGAATTGGTAAGTTATTTATTCCTGAAATTCGAACCTCTAAAGAGCACTTACTGTTGGCATATACAGCTTTCAATACTGAATTTGTTAAGAGAGAATTTTTTTATAAATATGAGATGAAAGATACTTATTTATACAATATAATTATTCTCAAAGTTTCTCAAACTTACTGTGTTGTATATTTACAAATTTCTTAAATTATTTTGATGAGGGGACTTTTGTGTCTCAAAAATCCCAAAATTAGGTATGGAGTTTATGTATGGACAGAACTACAAACTCATACATTTTTAAGGCTGTATAGAACAGCTCTTTTTTTTTTTTTTTTTTTTTTAAGGAAAAAAGGTAAGGACAGTGCTTGAATAAATGCATGATAAGTAATTTGGTTCTTGGAAATGTTTTTTTCTTTTGAATATGTGTATATTTTATGAGGTATAAGCTATGCTTTGGTGGAAAAAAATAGTGATTGCTATTTACTAGCAGTTTGTCATTATTTTTTTAAACATAATCAGGTGCTTGGGTTTTAAAAAGAAATGCAAGTGGAGCACTGGGTGTTATACGCAAACAATGAATCATGGAACACTACATCAAAAACTAATGATGTAATGTATGGTGATTAACATAACATAATAAAAAAAAAAATGCAAGATTGCCAACTTAAAGTCAGCCAAGTCATCTTGGTATAGTTGATCGCCTGCTCAGTTTTCTCTTTTAAAAAATTAGTTCTTTAAACTCGGGAATGTCTAATGTCCTTTCCAATTCTTAAAAATGGAATTGTACTTTTGAGAGCCCCCTGAGAACCCAGCCACCATTTGTTATACAGCATGTTTCTGTGAAAATACATGCTCTAATTCAGGATACATGCCTTACATGACATTTTTGCAACTAAACCGTAAGTTAATATTGTATGTGTATTCACCCACTGGGACTCCACATATAACATGTACACTATAATGTCTTTGGGGAGTTCATTGTTCATTGCTAAGAAGTAATGCAAAGTTTACTTTTAGTGGGATGCTAGTTTTTAATATGTTATTTTAATATAGGTTTTAAGGAGCCAGGACACCCTAAAAAATGAAGGTCCTTTTTTTTTTTTTTAAGATTTTATTTATTTATTTGAGAGAGAGAATGAGAGAGAGCACATGAGAGGGGGGAGGGTCAGAGGGAAGAGGGGGGAGGGCCAGAGGGAGAAGCAGACTCCCTGCCGAGCAGGGAGCCCGATGCGGGACTCGATCCAGGGACTCCAGGATCATGACCTGAGCCGAAGGCAGTCGCTTAACCAACTGAGCCACCCAGGCGCCCCAAGGTCCTTGAGAAGGGCACATTACACTGTGGTACATCACATTAAAGTGTGCCAAGTTTGCTCTTACGTGTGTCAACTTCTTACTATGTTTTCTAATATTCCAGGTTAACTTTTTCAAGGAATTTTGTGCATTTTCTCAGACATTACAACCTCAAAACAGGGATGCATTTTTCAAAACTTTGGCAAAGTTGGGAATTCTTCCTGCTCTTGAAATTGTAATGGTAATTATATAGCTTCACTTCATGTTTTTGAAGTTGTGAATTTGTAGTAGTTCTATATTATGTATGTGAAAGTATTTGTTATAATAATGCATATTGAATTATATATATTAGGTTATGATTCACTTGATAGTGAATTACTACAAGTGTGTGTTCAGTCTTTGGGTTTTTATTATTTAAGTTTATGTTATTAATATGTAAGCACTTGCATATAATATGGCTTCAAGTGAATAAAAATCCCACATGCTTTTTCAAGACTATTATTTCTTCTGTAACAATATTATGTTTCATAGAAACAATTAAAATATCTTTCTTTTTTAGACCAGTGAGTAGAGTGAGGACAGACTGGACCAAGGCAGCTCATGCTGCAATGTGGTTTAGGGCAGTGGTTCCGCATACATTTGTTTATATTTTTATCCATTGGTATTGTATGAAAATTAAAACTGAAAAATTTTAAATATTTATCAGTTCATTTTAAGATGATCAAATATTTGTTACAAATAATATAACTTCTATGAAAAAATAATTTGCCGAAAACAAAAAAAATTTTAGTGAAGAATGGCATTGTTTCACCTTTTTTTGCCCATCCCTTTAACATTTGGTGTAGGAGATGACAGCTAGATTCTCATAGCAACTTCTGCATTTGCTTTGTTGTGATACCACATGTCTCACTATACTTGTGATATCCTCAGAGTGAAAAGGGCCATTAATGCCCTAGTACTGTTTATTGCTATGAAAATAGTTTTAATCTCATGCACTTCCTGAAAAGGGTGTTGAACACCTCATCAAAATTCCCTGGACCACACTTTGAGAATGCTGAGTTAAGGAATGTTTTCAGAATCACTTGGAGATTTTGTAACTTACAAGTCATGTATCCTTTATCTATTAAAGAGGGAAAAGCATTCAGGATCACTCCCTTAGAAAACTAAGATGTGGACAAAGAGTGAAAATACCCAGAGTGCTTTTCAAAAGCATCCTCTCTTAGGAGAGTCATAAAAGAGAGAATCAGTTACTAAGGAGTAACTGGCAAATCCAGGACCAAAGACAGATTCTGGAAAATTTTGAAGTCTTAACTAGGTAACATCATTCACATTTTGCATATATATAAATAAAAAAAAAATTTTTTACAGCATTTGTAAAGTGTAATAGTATAATCCTATGCTGATCCTTACATCTAAATTCTCTGAGTATTTATCTTTGTGATGGTGAAAACTGGCAGAAACTAATCATTGAGCTGCTTAAAAGCTTTTAATATTTATACAAGAAAAGGAAGAAAAGATTCCAGTACAATGTCTGAATCCAAAACGTTAATGTGCATAGATTTGGGAAAGATAGGGAACATGGCGTAATTTTTGTTTACAGTCTCTAACCTAACTTTCCTTTTACCAGGGCATGGATGATTTGCAAGTCAGATCAGCAGCTACAGATATATTTTCTTATCTAGTAGAGTTTAGTCCATCCATGGTCCGAGAATTTGTAATGCAAGAAGCCCAGCAGAGTGATGATGTAAGTAATAATTCTCTGATTCTATGTGAATGACCTGTAATGTTTGCATACTGTTGAGAAAAAAAGTATAACTACAATCTAAATCTTTAATGAGGCAGAATAGATTTCTGATCAACTGCGACTTCAGCAACCCCAGAATATGTGGCATTTGATTTGTTTATTGTAAAAAACTGTATTCAAACTCAAGTTGAGATAAATAGGTTATAATAGAATCAAGTTCTTCAAAAAAGTTCAAGTGCTAAAGGCACTTCTAGTATAACTAACAGGGTGCCTTCACTTGTTCAAATGTGTCTTTTTTTCCATGTGAATAAATGTTTAATAATGAGACCACCGTGTTTTCCCACCACAGAAATACTTAAACTTTCCCCTTAAACTCTTTTAAGAACAAAATGAACAAATAGCTACAATTTAAAGTACTCTTTCTTATATCAAATATGTTTTAGTGTTAAATAGAAAATAAATATAATCATGTTCCATCGTAAAGAAGATTTTGATTTCTGTTAATTTGATCCTTGTTATGAGTTACTATTGAATTAAATAAACTACAGTTGTTTTATATGTTTTGTGTTTAATCTCATAATATCTCCTTAGATTTTTTACATTCTTTGTTAGATATTTCCAGTGGTTGTTTTTTTTTTAAGCAATTTTATATTAGAATCAGTTTGAGCTAATGCTACAATTTTAGGCAGTAGAAAAGAAATAGAAGAAATCTTTATGTTAAGTATATTTTAAGGTTTTTTGGTTTTTTTTTAACCCAAATGGTGCTAAATCTGACTTTAAAGAAGTAAATACCTGTTTTACTAATCAGTTTATAATCTCACAGTTGTTATGTGTATCTTTGTGCCATCCTTTACAGAAGGTAACTTTGAATTTAACACTCTTAATTGCTACATTCTCAGTGATGTGTGTGATTAAGGGCACTCATAAAATCTCTTCCGATTGTGAGAATAGGATTCTTAACTCTGAAAGCTTTTATTTCTGTTTTTATTAGGATTCTTAACTCTGAAAGCTTTTATTTCTATTTTTATTAGAAATATTTCCTTGTTTACATTTAATTGACAAATGAGACTTAGAGAAGCAGTTACTGATATTTAACTATGAAAAGTCCCTTTCTCAGTTTCTTTTTTTTATAATCATAGTCTTCAAGGTCTTTCATTTCCCTGAATTTTCTGAGATCTAGCAGTTTAACAATTTAAAAATTTTGTTGCCATAAAATAATTGAGTTAGCCCACAAAAGAGGATACTTTTTTTTTTTTTTTTTTTTGCTTTAAAATTAAGGATTCTACATGCCAGATTCTTTGTTGAGTTCCTGGTAACCTTTAAAAAGAAAAGACTTACCTGTGTATTTGGTGGGCACTTGCTATTTTGATGCTCTTTGAAAGTAAACTGACAGCATTCAAACTTTCTTTCCAGTATTATGGAGCAGATTTGGTTTAGGAACCTGGATTACATACTAAAATACGTTTTGAGCAACAGGAAATACTAACATTTTTTACTATAGTCATTAATTCTTTCTAAGCTAGACGGATAGATTTAGCAGTAATTGCTGTCTCTTTGTTATGCCACAGATTTCACATATTTTTATGCTAATGTCCTTTGAAACATTTAGTAAAACTTATTTTAGAATCTGACTGGGTAAGTAACGCAGCTATTACTGAACCACTTATTTTGGCAGGTATTTTCACTGTATTCTCACTTAAGAATAAACTCATATGTTAATTTTTTAAGATATGATAGTAGCATTGGGGTTATTTTTTTAAGAATCCTTATTTTATAAAGTTTTATACTGAAATACTTCATAGAACTATATGTGGAATTTATAGTAATTCTGGAAGATGAAATTTGCCATAATAAAGTTAAAAATACATAAGCTAATCTCTATGGGTTAACTCTTTGATATTTTGTATTTGAACATATGTATTTGAACAAATTTGCATCCATTTTTTAACTTCTTGTTTTGAAGTAATATTTAATTTACAGAGAAGTTATAATAATAGTACAAAGAACTCCCATATACACTTCACCCAGATTGCCCAGTTGTTAATGTTTTATCTCTAATTTGCTTTATCATTCTTTCTTTGCTTATATTTGTATGTACACATTTACATACAGACATAATTATTTTTGTTCTAAATCATTGAAGAATAAAGTATAGAAATGATTGCACAATGGCTTTTTACCAGTATCTACTTCACTGTCTATTATAATTATCAAAATCAGGATATTAGGATTTTTATAGTACTATCATCTAACTGCAGTCCTATCTAAGATTTTGTCAGTTGTCCCAGTAATGTTCTTTTTAAACAAGACAAAACTGAAAATTTTCTGGTCTAGTATCCAACAATTTGGATTTGTCTTACGTATCCTCATGATTCGATTTAGGTTACTTTTTTGTGTCAGGAATGGTACAGAAGTAATGTTTCCTTCAGTGCATCACATCAAGAATTCCCTCAACTTCAAAAACTGAGCTTAAAGGTTTTTTTTGGTTTTTTTTGTTTTTTTTTTTGGACAATAAACACCTTTATTACATGACCGAAGATAGGAGGAAGATTTATTTGCCTTTCCGGGCTTTGATTTTCCTCAGATAGAACTCTAGCTCCTTGCCCTCTAGCACGTAGCCATCTGCTCGGCCACACTGGCCTGGTCTTGAAGCGATGCACGCAAGAAGCTTGCCCTGCTGGAATTGCTCCTCCACAAGACTGCTGATTTTGGCATTCTTTTTCCTTTCATCATATCTCTTCTGAATTTTCTTTGATCGTTTTTTGTTTAAAATCTCTTCCTCCTCGGGCGTCAGCTTGGCCCCCTTCTTGCGGCCCAGGGGCAGTGCATAGTGGGACTCGTACCACTGTCGGTACGGTGTGCTGTCAATGAGCACAATACAGTTCTTCACCAGGGTCTTGGTGAGGACCAGTTCGTTGTTGGATGTGTTGTAGACAACATCAATAATCCTTGTTTTTCGTGTACAACACTCAGAGCCCCAGGAGAAGTTCCCCACATCTAGCCTCAAGGCACGGTACTTCTTATTGCCTCCCCGGACTCGGACTGTGTGTATGCGGCGGAGGCCAATCTTAGTGTTGGCAGCAGGGCGTCCCAGCTCATATTTCCGCTTCTTGTGGTAGGGCTTTCTCTTGCCCCCGGTCTTGCGGCACTTGTGCCAGTTGTCCCGAGAGATGCCCATCTCTCTCGGCAGTGGCTGCGAAAGAGCGAGCTTAAAGTTTTTTTATTCAGACTGTTTTGCTGTTTCACAGACTTGAGAAATTGGACCATAAAGTTCTGTAGAATTTGAAGAGCTGTTTTTGCTTTCTTCTGACATGTCAGATGGATTAAAAGAAGTATTGTTTTTCTTATTATTTTACCCTATTCAAGTTGCTGCAGAACAAATTTCGTGTGCATTTTTAAATAAGTCTTACATTTAAAGAACAAAGATGTTTCCAGAACATCCATCAGTTTTTATTCTACTTCAGAATAATGTTCCTGCTCCTGTCATTCTTTCTTTTCCTCTTACTTACTATATTCATGGAATCTAAGATAACATGGATGCTAATATTTTCTTGATCTTACCTCAAAGTGTTAGTGGAAAATTTTCATCTTACTTTGTCATGCTTTCTAATTGGCTGATAATAACTGTCTAATGCCATAAATTATAAAATGTATCTTAATATCAAGAAGTTGAAAGTTTTAAGAAATCTTAGAAGCAATGAAATAAGTATGTTCTTTATCTTTCCCAGCCAGAAAGTAGAGAGGCCAACTGATAACCTGGATAATCTCTCAATTCCATATGTAGGTACCTAGAACTTCCCCTCTGTTGCTGATTATTTTTTGCAATATAGCAAAATTCTTAAACCCACAAAAATGTACTTTAAAAACCGTTATGTGCTTCTAAGAATAGTATGAGGTTGGAGTGTGATGAAACCCATGGGAGTATCATTTCTCTAAAACTTTGATTTAGAAATAACTAAAACCTTGAAAAATCTCTCGGAAACCTTGGTTAAACTCACTTAAATGTTGCTCTTTAGGTAAAGGATAGCAACCTTTCTTTAAAAGTCCAGAAGATAAGACTTGATCAGCCCTGTGGTCTCTGTTGCAATTACTCAACCCTGCCATTGTAATATGAATTGTCCAAAGATGGTGTAGCTATGTTCCAGTAAATGTTTTACCGTAAACTTTATTTACAAAGTAGGCAACCAGCAAAGTGGTCTTGTGGTTTGCCAACACCTAACTTAGACCCCTTAGAATATTGCAGGACAGTAATGGTGGCATTTAAAGGCTGACTCTGAATTAAAGGTTATAGTTGCAGAAGCTGCTATGGTGGTGTAAAAAGAAGTTAAAAGAGAGAACATAGGAATAAACAGGCTTCAGTGGAAAGGAGGTCATTGGGCCCTCTTAATTAAGACTATAAATTTAAGGGGAGACGGAGAAAAAAATATTTTATATATACATATATATAAATTTAAGAGGGTGTTCTCTAGATTTTGGTGTCTCGGCATTGACACATACTAACTGGAGTTACTCTATAATGGTTTATTTGCACATCAAGTCATTTGATTTTAAGAAGGAATTTTCCAGTAGTTTTTCTTATATCTTCATTATTTAGCTACACTTACTTGAGCATGAGTTTTTTTCTAGCTGAGTAATGCCATTGTTGGAGAAGCAGGTTAAGGAAAACTGGATTTGTATGTGTAGTATTTTAATGGTACCAGTAAAGAACTCCTGCAAACAGTTAGAAATTAGACAGTTCAACTCTAGCTGGCTTGAATTTTGAAAGAGTGGTCCAACTTATAGTGATTTTCTATTCCATTTCCTTTGTTCTGCCATTGGAGAAATAGGTATGGGAGAGTTAATAAGGTCACTTGGATAGTGTATATCTTAGATGGCTGTACTGCAGTTAGAGAGGCTGGGTCCTTTGATTCGGCTGTTCCTTCTGTTCAGAAGGGCTTGCTCTATTATGTTAATTAAGAAATGAAACATGCCTTACAGACAACATATAATGTTGATAATACTTTTATTTCATTGATGTATGTTCAACCATTCATTAATTGTTTCGGAACTATTTGTTCATTGTTTCTGAAAAATACCATTACTTTTGAGTGGATGTAGTCATGCACTGTAGTAGACTAATTTTAATTATTTACTGAGGTGGGTGTACCTCTGGAAAAAGACTGTTCCATACTGCTCCATGGGGCAGAATTTCTATAAATCTGTGGTGAATTCTAGTATTTTAGGAATTGATTTTTACTTAGTTTGGCAGGATCCAGTAATACAATAATTGTAATAATAATAATAGAGCCTGACATGTATTCTAGGGCTTATCTCATTTTTTCCCATCTTTTTGTCTTTTATTGGCCAGTGTCTACTGTCTTACCAACTGTAGTTTCATATATTTTGTCCAGCTTTTTGTTGTTGTTCCAGGTAAAAACTAAATCTAGTTCCTGTCACTCCATCTTGACCAAAAGCAGAAGTCTGATTTTATATGTATTTTCAGAGCAGATTTTATTGCAAAAGTATGACTCTTATTACAGAATAAGAATGTTTATAGATTCCTGTCTCTTGTGTTTTCTTTACTAAATTATTTTTCATTACAGTGACACTTAAGAGCAGTAAAAAATAAACCCATCTGACACAAGGATTTAGAAGCCAACTTGTTTAAAGACTTTAGTATCATTGCATGTGGCAATTAGTATTTTGATTGTGAGAAATTCCCATATTTTGCCCTTTTCTCCCCTGCATCTTTTTTTTTTTTTTTTTTGGTCTAAGTCTGATTATCCTTTTTTTTCCTTTTCTTTAACAACAAAACTATAATAGGCTTGAAGAGTGCTGTTTAGTTTCTGTGATAATGGAAATGTTTATTGTGTAACCACAAGGTAACCACTTGCTACCTGTGGCTACCAAGCACTTAAAATGTAGGTAGTGTGACTGAGGAATTACTGGTTTTAATTTTAAACTGCCTAATGTAGCAAGTGGATACCATGTTAAACAGCACAGGATTAGAATATTTCTTACCTACACAGCCAGTCTAAGGAGTTTATCTTACAACCATTCTAAACAAAGGATGTCTTCATCAGGTCTCTGTTTTAGAACGATAGTTCTAACAGCATTGTGGAGGAGAGATAACTGGAGAAGGAAGACCTGACCTATGACAGAAGAAAGTAGGAGAATAAGGAATTAATGTATTACTTAGGAATGGGTTTGGCTTCATATATCAGAAAAACCAGGAGTGGCATCAGCAAGATGGCAGAATAGGAAATTCCAGGTCTTGTCCCCACAACAGAAACCAATTTAACAACTATTAACAGACACAAATACCTCCATGCAACTCCTAGAGTCCAGGTTAGAGGTTACAGCATTTTAGTGCAGCACAGAAATGAGAAAAGATGCACTGAAAAGGGTAAGAACAGTTTCACTTTATCCTTGTCACTTCTCCCCAAGTCAGCATAACACAGTACTGAGAGAGATCCCTCTGGGCCCACAGATTCTCTCATGGGGAAAGGGAGAACAAAGAGAGAGTCTCAGTGACATCCCCAGCCTTTCAGAATGCTACCCATGAGGGCCATTTCTTTCAGGTCCTACCCAGAGCAGTGAGGGTATCACCTTGTAATAGCTAAGAACAAAGAAAAGGAGCAGGGGCTCTCAACACCACCACACACATCTCAATAGCTGGTCCACGTACCCCAGTAATGAACCCCATCAGCTGCCCCAGCCAAAATCTCTGACTGGGCTGACGGGTGAAGAACTTTCCCTGCCAAAGCCAGTCTGTAAAGACAAAGAGCTAACTGCTTCTTTAGATGGGCAGACATCAGTGCAAGATTACAAAGATCAGGAAAACTTGACACCACCAAAACAAAACAAAATAAAGCTATCATAACTGACCCTAAGATGATGGAAAACTGAACTGGCTGACAAAGAATTCAAAATAATTGTCTTAAAGAAGTTCAGTGAGCTGCAAGAGAACACATAACTAAATGAAATGAGGAAAACAGTACGTGAACAAAATGAGAAGTTCAACAGAAACCAAGTATTAAAAAAGAACCAGAAGAGGGGTGCCTGGGTGGCTCAGTCGCTTAAGCATCTGTCTTCAGCTCAGGTCATGATCCCGGAGTCCTGGGATCAAGCCCTGTGTCGGACTCCCTGCTGAGCTAGGGAGCCTGCTTCTCCCTCTCCCTGCCGCTCCCCCTGTTTGTTCTCTCTCTCGCTCTGTCAAATAAATAAAATCTTAAAAAAAAAAAAAAAGAAGTTCTAGAGCTAAAGAATACATTGAAAAAAAAAAAGGCAATAAACAGCTTCAACAGTAGACTCAGTCAAGCAGAAATAAAAATCAGAAAACTCAAAGACAAGCCATTTGAAATTACCCAAAGAACTAAAAGAAGAAAGAATGAAAAATAGTGGAGAAAGCTTTCATGAATTACAGGACACAATAAAGAAAACCAGTATACACATTATGGTACCCTGAAAGGAGAAAAGAAAGGAGCAGAAACCTATTTAAAGAAATAATGGCTAATAGCATCAAATCAGGGGAGAGATATGGTCATCCAGGTACATGAAATTTATATGTCCTCAAATAGATTCTATCCAAAGAGGTCTTCACTAAGACACATTACAATAAAACTGTCAAAAGTCAAAGACAAAGAATTTTTAGAGCAGCAAGACAAAAAAACAAAAACAAAACACCCCAAAGAAACAAAAACCCTCATTACATACAAGGGAACTCCCATAAGTCTCAGCAAATTTCTCAGCAAAAACCTTTCAGGCCGGGAAAGAGTGAGATGATATATTCAAAGTGCTGAAAGAAAAAAACAACCAACTGAGAATACTTTACCTGGCATCACTAGATCTGCCTTAACAAGACATGCTTAAAGGGAATTCTTAAAGTTAAAATAAAAGAACACTAAACAGCTACAAGAAAGCATATTGAAAGTGTAAATCTCACTGGTGAAGGTAAATATATAGACAGATACAGAATAACATAATACTCTATTCATGGTGTATAAATCACTTTTAACCCTAGTATAAAAGGTAAAAGACAAAATATTAAGAATAACTGTAACTACAAAAATTTTTAATAGATACACAATATAAAAAAATAAATTCTGGGACACCTGGGTGGCTCACTTGGTTAAGCGTCTGCCTTCGGCTTGGGTCATGATCATCGAGTCCCGTATCGGGCTCCTTGTTCAGCGGGGAGCCTGCTTCTTCCTCTGTCCACTGCTCCCCCTGCTCGTGCACTCTCCCTCTCTCTCTCTCTCTGACAGATAAATAAAGTCTTTAAAAAAATTTTTTTAAATATAAAATAAATTCTGACATCAATAACATAGTATGTAGGTTGGGAGTAAAAGTGTAGAGTTTGTTTTCAATTGCTGATGAGATATTAGTATTCAAAATATGTAAGGAATTCCTGCAACCCAGTAGCAAAAAGACAACCCAATTTGAAAATGGGCAAAGGGACTGAACAGACATTTGTCCTAAGTACACACACATCTATTAGGGTGGCTAGTATCAGGGCTGTAGGGGAAGGTAGTCTCCACAGGAGTTAAAGTTACTCATAATTTTCGCTTGTTGGAAGAACTTGAAGGACAAGAGGTAGTAGGCAATGACACTGTCATTTACGCATAAACCTCGATTACTCAAAATAGAATTCAGGTTTACAAGCTGAAAGCATGGAGAGAAGAGTCATGCTGTGGAAGCATGTGTGTTTCTGAAAAGTAAAAAATCTCAAGAAGGAAAAACAAATGGCATGCTTTATCCGTCTTGCTTAGTGAAAGAGCTTCAGGTGAAACTGTCTGAAGTAGCAGATACAATGAATATTTTCACAAATTGTGTTAATTTTTGAAGTGGTATGGGTGCTGACTATAGTAGTATCAAAAATATGTCCAGGATTGTTTCGATAACTGTATTTATAATAAAAAAGTGTTGTGGGGGAGGTCGATGAATTTCTGTTAAAAGCCGTTCCTGTGTGTTACATGTAACAGACATGGTAAATATTTGTTTACAGTCTTTGACAAACCATGCATTTAAGTGCAATCAGCAAAAAGGAAATAGGTAAATGGATATGTGATTGTGAGATTAAAGTTAGTCTTATAATGTAAATAAAATGTGGAACATGTCCTCAAAAAAAAAAGTATGGCTAATATAAAAAAATAAAGATGACAAGTCTTGACAAGGATGTGGAGAAAAGAAGAGTCCTTGTATACTGATGATGGGGATATATTGGAGCAGCCGTCATGGAAAACAGATGGAAGTTCCTCTAAAAATTAGACTACCATATGATCCAGCAATCTTGCTTCTGTCCATAAATGCAAAAGATCTTAAAGAGATATCTGCCCTCCCATGTTCATTGCAGCATTATTCACAATAGTCAAGACATCTAAGCAACCTCAGTGTCCATCTGCAGATGAATGGATAAATTTGTCATATATGTACAGTGGAACATTATTTAGCCTTAATGAAAGGAAGTCCTGCCATTTTTGATAACTTCGATGAACCTAGAGGACAATTTGCCAAGTGAAATAAGCCAGACACAGAAGGAAAAATACATGATACTTCTTATATGAGTAATACAGACTCATGGAGTCAGAATAATGGTGCTTGCCAGGGGATGGGGAGTGGGGGAAATGGGGAAGATACTAGACAAAGGGTATAGAGTTTCAGTTATACAGGATGAGTAAGTTCTAGAGATCTACTGTACTGCTGTACAGTACCTATAGTACCTATAGTTAAGAATATTATATACTTAAAATTTTGCTGAGAAAGTAGGTATTATGTTAAGTGCTTTTGTCACACAAAAAAAGAAAAACCAACTTAGAATAGTTTTATTAGTCTAATGAAAGTTTTATTAATGTCACAAGTCATGAAGCAGCTCCATGATGTCCTTAACTATACAGCTCATGATGCCAGAAGACTTTCATCTTTTGAGTCAGACATCCTCATTTTCTGGTTTTAATGCCTGTTACTTTGAGGTTGCAAGATTGCTCTTCCACCTCCAGGAATAAGAAAGGCAGCAAAATAATGGAGAAGGCTAGAAAGCTTTTGTATTTTATTTTAAAGCACTTTCCTGGACTTTCCCCTTAGCAATTTCTACTTGGATTTCTTTGGCCAGAAGTAGGTTACCCTTAGCAGTGAAGGATGCTGGGAAATTGTGTTTTAGCTGAGTACATTGCCTCTGAACAAAATTTGGGCTCTGCTAGCAAAACAAAGAAAATAGAGACTAAGTTGGCATCTTGTAGTATCAGCCACACAGTCCCCCTCTCTAGCTACCTAACTTTCATACATATTTTTCTTTGCTCACTCACCTTTCCCTCAAGGGAGATAAATCAAGTTTCCGTTCACTTTTGTATCCAGTGCCACATCCAGAATAGTTGAGTATTAGGTAGTCCTTTTCAAGTCCAGATAAGACTCCTAGTGTTTCAGTGACCTATAAATAAAAAGATAATTTATCTGCCCCCAACATCACAACGAAACTGCTTTTGTTTGGGAAAAGGGAGAGCATACATATAGCAATCATTCATTCATAACTATGATGCACTGTTTCATCAAATATTTGTTGAATAGCAGTAGCTTGGACTCTTTGTCCCAAGAGGTCCTTGATTAACGAAACCAGCTGTCTCTAAAGAATTCCCCCTTGCCTATTTTTTTCCAAAGCCTTTCTTCCCTCAGGATATTATCAGCTGTGGCCACATCTGAGTTGGGCAATAGAAGATCCTTTTCCTCCAAGGCTCTATATAATCTTCATAGTCTGCTTTCTGTTGGTGTGAGTTCTCTGGCCCAGTGGTGGTCTTAAAGATTGAACAGTCATGGACCTTTGTTTATTTTAAAACTTTCTTACAGTTAAGCTTCCTCAACTGTTTAGTAGGCTTCCAAACTATTTGCTTCTTAAGGATTTTAAAGATCTTACCCAAGCATAATCTCTCTTTTTTTTTTTTAAGATTTATTTACTTATTAGAGCACATGCCCGAGCTGTGGGAGGGGCCAAAGGAGAGGGAGAGAATCAAGCAGACTCCCCACTGAGCGCAGAGCCCAACTGGGGGGCTCAGTCTCACAACCCTGAAATCATGACCTGAGCCGAAACCAAGAGTCGGATGTTCAACTGACTGAGCCATCCAGGTGCCCCATGTTCAAGCGTAATCTTTGAACCTAGAGATATCAGTTTATCTACTGACCTCTGTGCCCTTCTTATCTGAAGCCTGGGGAATCTTAAAATGTTCTAAAGAATAGCATTCGAGGGCGCCTGGGTGGCTCAGTTGGTTAAGCAACTGCCTTCGGCTCAGGTCATGATCCTGGAGTCCCGGGATCGAGTCCCACGTCGGGCTCCCTGCTCAGCAGAGAGTCTGCTTCTCTCTCTGACCCTCCCCCCTCTCACACTCTATCTCAGTCTCTCTCTCAAATAAATAAATAAAATATTAAAAAAAAAAAAAAAGAATAGCATTCGATGGTGCATATACCTCTCTCTGGCAGGGAAGTCTTACAGGCCTTTGAGAAAGGCAGTTCTTTTCTTACCTCTTTCACCATGAAGTATATAAATCAGCTTTTTTCAGTTCCACAAGTCACTAAATTATGGGACTGAGTTTGGCATTGATACTGATGGAAGCAGGGTTTATGAGAAACTGTAAGAGAAGACCAGAGCAAAAAGTTTGAAGACTATATTGAAGTGACATTTCAGTGTATGAGCTATACCTTAAGTATTTCTTGCCACTCTGATTTTATTTAGATGTAACCTAAATTCATCATTTATTTTTTTTTTGTGCCTAGTTTTAAATGAATGAACTTAAGAAAGATGATTATATATAATTCAGCGAATTATCTGAGGCCCTAATTAACTGGTAGAATGTAAGTAGTACACGTTGACATAAATGTAAAGTAAATGCCATAGCACTGATCTGAAGAAAGTTTATTGGCTAACACCTTTTTGCAATATCTTAATATTTTACATGAGTTAAGTTTTGCTGATCATGCCAGAATAAAAAAGAACAGCAGATTAATGTGGAATCTACCTTTTTCTTCTAATTGAAATGAGGCTTGGGTCTGGATTTATTAATTAGCTCTGTGAATTTTATTTCATAATTCGTAATTCCTCTTTGAAGAGATTTTATTCTGTTTCTAATGCCATGACAGAATTGATTCATTGGTGTTCAAATTTTGAAACATGGTAGGGGTGAGGGTTCTAATTTTAAGCAGCTAAGTCACTGTGACATGCTTTTGTTGGTTCTTAATGGAATTGAAGAACACAACTTTACAGGGAAATATTTTTGAAAACCACAGTATGTTAAGTTTAGAGGGGCTAGCACAACAAAATAATAACAAAAAATGCTTTATACTGGGGGCACCTGGGTGGCTTAGTCGGTTCTCTCTGCCTTCTGCTCAGGTCATGATCCTGGGTCCTGGGATCGAGTACCTCATCGGGCTCCCTGCTTAACGGGGAGTCTGCTCCCCCTGCTCGTGCAAGTGCACACTTTCTCTCTCTCTCTCTCTGAGAAATAAGTAAATAAAACCTTTTTTTTAAGTGCTTTATTACTGAAGATTTATTTTTATTACTTTACAGAATTCTCCCAATTTAAGAAATTTATCTTCATTCCATGCAGTTCCCTTATTTCATCTCCTTCAGTTACTACCTTCCTTCCCCCAAGAGTAAACATATTCTCAAATCACCAGAGTTGATGTCAAAACTTTTTTCTTTGACATGAGCAATCACTTTGTACTGTACTTCAGTTTCCAAGATTTCTTAAAAATACAGGCAAAAGGCAAATTTTGTATCTGCAAGCTGCTTTGTAGTTTCTTAGTTAAGACCCAAAAGCATGCAACCTAATGCAAATCTCTGTGGCATAAGATTATTATGTAACACGGTGTGCACCCACTTGCCTCCTGTGGAGAGTTGTATACTGGGTTTTCTCACTTTTTTGCTAGAAAGGATTTTCTCATTTGAAGCTCAGATAATCTGTGTTTTAGGGTCAGATGATGTGTGATCTTCCTTATTCAGTCAACTTCTAAATTCTTACCTGAGGCTGAAACCTAGAATGAGAATCTGTTAGAATCTCCAGTGAACAAGAATCACTGGTAAATGATTTTGTTTTCCACTTCCCTACATTAATGTTGCAGCTGTAGGGTGCTCTGCTTTTTAGTGGGCTTTTTCACTCTAGTGTGTTTATAGAACTTTGAAAAATACTAGAAACATGAAAGTTTAACTAAGTTCATTTATTCTTTGGTTCTGATTTTGTTCTTTCAGCTGGTATATTTGTCTTATATCCAAACCAGTTCTAATGGAAATGCATTTTCTTTCAGGATATCCTTCTCATTAATGTAGTGATTGAACAAATGATCTGTGATACTGATCCTGAGCTAGGAGGTGCTGTTCAGTTAATGGGACTTCTTCGTACTCTAATTGATCCAGAGAACATGCTGGCTACAACTAATGTAAGAAATTATTCTGAGATAAAAATGTTTTGGTCTAGTCAGTTTTAGAGGATTTAATATATAATAAATTATGTATAAATATATAAATTATATGTAAATATAAAATCTTTTTAAATTTGTACAATTATTTATTTATTTATTTTAAAGATTATATTTATTTATTTGACAGAGAGAGACACAGCGAGAGAGGGAACACAAGCAGGGGGAGTGGGAGAGGGAGAAGCAGGCTTCCCACTGAGCAGGGAGCCTAATGCGGAGCTCGATCCCAGGACCCTGGGATCATGACCTGAGCTGAAGGCAGACACTTAACGACTGAGCCACCCAGGCGCCCCGTAAATTTGTACAATTTTTTAAAATAATAAATACTTGAGTATTTGTACACTTCGTATCCAAGTAGCTGTGGTGTTCCTGTAGCAGTTTATTTGTGGCAAAATACAAGATTGTAATCTGCGAAAATCTTAGTAAAAAGTGTTAGCATTTCTATTTATGGCCCTTGGCCTCATTCTGTTAACTTCTTAAAAATTAATACACAACAGGATGCGTATATGTAACACTGCTGAAATGTAAACAGTAAAAATGGCTAAGATGGTAAATTTTATAAAGTTACATGTTCTTTAATCATAATGAAAAAAATTAATACGTACTGAATGATCTCAACTGCATAGTAGGAGAAGTCATTCAGAAAGACTTATAGAAGTATTCCAAAATATTAATAATTGTTGTCTCAAAATGCTGGGATACTTTTTCTTTATAAACTCTCTCATATTTAAAGAAGAATATGTATGTTGTTTTTAAATCATTACTTGTTTTTTCGAGACCATTGTATAAAAAATAGTGGCCAAAAAAAGGAACTGTTTTCCAAATTTCCAAATAATAAATTTTTAAAATTTAAAAAATAGATCTAAATTCTATCCTGTTTCAGATGACTTGATAAATCATTCTGGTGTTTTTTCATATTTGACTATGCTATGAATGGAGTTTCAGATTTGAATATGTGTGGATATGAACTTTCAAATTTTCAGCAGTTAAGTTGCTCCTCTCACATTGCTTGATAGATTCTTCATTGCATTTCAGGTCACAAGCATATTAGAAAAAAAGTTCTTCTGAATAATTTTCTTCAGAAAAATTTTTTATACTTGTTTTCATTTTAATTTAGTAATATGAAATAGACTTGATTTTTCAGTTCTGCAGAAATACGATTAAGGTGAATATAACTAGTTTTTTGGTGCTTTCATGATATCTTGAAGTATCTGTTGTATATGACCTGCATTAATTCTTAAAGATATCTTATTAATTAAAAGATAAAATATTTTTTTAATTCTGTATGTTTCAGAAAACTGAAAAAAGTGAATTTCTAAATTTCTTCTACAACCATTGTATGCATGTTCTCACAGCACCGCTTTTGACCAATACTTCAGAAGACAAGTGTGAAAAGGGTAGGGTGTCTTACTTATCTGCTTATGATTTCCATTTTTAAAGAGTGAAATAAGTAGTATAATAGGCTGTCTACTCAGTGCTTTATTTGACAGGGAAATTACTACTGAAAATTTTAAACTGCGTTATAAAATCATGATTTCCCTTTTTTCAGAGGGACTATGTTAGAGAATGATACAGAAAATGTAGCAAAAAGTATTACACCTTGAAGAAGAGAAATATAAACACTTTAACAGAAGGGGATTATTCTCAAAGCTGTTAATTACCTAGAGGGGGTAAGAGTAAACAGTATATTACCTACATTAGAAAATCCAAGGGAACCATCATTTTGGAGAATAATTTGGCAATATAGTACAAGCTCTTTAATTTCACAACATAAGGATCAGAAGTTGATGGGTTAATCAAAAAAGTTGGTTAAAGCAGAGAACAGTTTAAAAAAATAAACTCTGTAAACATTCTAAATGCTGACTCATTTGCTGATATTTTTTATAAGGGCAAGCCTTTTTTTTTTTTTAATGTATTTTTTTATTGTATTTCCATGTCATCTTTCATGCATAAACTACAGTCATAATTCATCAGCTCCAGCTTCTGGTTTTACTGATTTTCTAGACTGTATTCAACTTAGCCATAGATAACTACATTTTTATGATATTTCATCAGTCTGTGATGTTTAAAGTATGTAATCATACTGCCAAAAATAATTAGTGTAAACAAAGGACTTTTTGATAAGCATACAACTCAACTGGTGAAATGAGAAATGGGCAGGATGGGGGGATTTTATCTCTGAGAGTGTTGGTTAATCTGATGAGTCATTTTAAAAGGAAGTCAATTAAAGAGAATGCTTACTAAACTAATTAAGTTGTAAAAATGGGCACACCTTACATAATACCATCAATTCAATTTCCGAGCATATCCTAGGGGACATTTATGCATATGCATGACAGGTACAAGAATGTATAAGAAAATAAAGAACACGTGATATATTCATACAATGGAATACTATATAGCAGTTAAAACAACTGAATTTTAATCTGTCACCTAACTAGTTCTTGAAAATATAAAGTTGGGTAAAAAAGCATTTGGCAGAATGTTTTCATACAGAATGGTTTCATTTGTATAAATTAAAATAAATGCATTTTAATCTTTATTTTAAAATAAAACACTTCCAGCGTACAGAAATATTTAGATAATTGTATAACAGACACCCATATATTTCCTGTTGACTTTATCAAAACTAACTTGCCCTATCTTTTTTTCAAATATTTTTGAAAAGAAAATACAGATATTGTTAGTTTCCTGTGCACCGCTTCACATTCTCACTTCACCCCCATCTCTCAAGGAATGCTGAATTTGAAGTTTATCACCCCATGTCTGTTTATATTATTATGACAAGTGTAATGTATTATTTTTCATATTTCCAAGCTTGATATGAATTGATTTCTGTTGTACACATTATTCTGCATTTTTTTTTGCCCTTACTCAATGCGTTTTTAAAATCTGTCCATATTGATACCTGGAGTTCTTATTTATTTTTAAATCTTGCATAATATTCTCTTTGAGTATGTTATAATTTAGCCATCCTGCTTCTAATGTACATTTAAGTTTCTAGTTTTTGCTATTACACACAATGCTGCAATAGACATTTGTATTTTTCCCTATGCAAATGTGCTCTGAAATATGTGCCTAAAATTCAGAACTTACAATGTCCTACTTATTTTTTTAAAACTTCAAGGCATAAATTATCATTGTTAACGTGTTATTCTGGAGTTTAAGAAATTCCTATATAGAGAGAGACATATCCTAATTGTTGGGGGATGACTAAGAAATAAAAGAAAATGTGCCTTCTCTGGTTGTAACCTCACTTTTTTATCACAATATTTATTGTCTTTTAACAATTCCTCATCTGCACCGAATTCTGTAAAGGACTGCAGATACAGGTATAATATTTGACTGAAACAACTTTTTTTAATTGAAGTTTAGTTGACACATGATGCTAACTTCAGTGGACAGCATAGTAGTTCGACAAGTCTATACATTAAGCTCTGCTCACCACAAGTGTAGCTACTATCTGTCACCCTATAATGCTGTTACAGTACCACTGACTATATGCCCTGTGCTGTACCTTTATCCCTGTGACCATACATTCCATAACTGGAATCCTGTGTCTCCCTTCATCCATTTTGCCCCTTCCTTCACCCCCCTCACAACTAATTCTTTACGGTTATTATGCAGGTAAAATGAGATTACGACCAAAGACATCCTTTGTATGTTGTAAAGGACTAGGAAAATGTTAAATAATTATTACTGAAGTAACTGACTTTAACTTTTTTTTATTAGATAATATAGTTGGATCTAACAAAAACAGCACGATTTGCCCTGGTAAGTATAAATTTTTATTTTATGAACTAATATAAATTGTTAAGCTTTTTTTGCTCAGAGTATAATGCATTTATTTATACAAGGCTAGGAAAGGCATTTTTTTTTTTTAATTTACCTTTTTCCTCTGTTGTAAAGAAAAACATTTCATTTTCTCTAATATAAAAAATGGAAAACTGGTTGGAATTTTGTTTTTGTTTTTTACTGTAAATTTAGAGCTAGTTTTCTGATTTTTTTTTTTTGAAAAGACATCTGAAAGTTGAGGATTTTAGTTCATTATTTTTGAAACCTAGTAACTAAGGCCTTAGTGTTAGTGTTCGTGACAGCATTATGCTTAGGTATTATTTATGAATCTGAGTGTAAGCACTGTTGCTTCTACTTGGAACATGCATACCAGGTATGGGCCTGGGAATATAGAAAATATGCTCTGTGCACCTAGCATCCTGTCTTTTCTACCAGGTTCATCAATGGTCTAGGAGAGCCAGTTTCAAATGAAGAGACTGACATTCAGAGATTGGATTAGTTAGAGATATAATGATTAGTTTCATGTCCTAATTTGAGAAAGTGAAAACAAGACATTTAATTAAGACTGTAGATCATTGTTACAAAATCTTTTGTGAATAAAATTAGGGAACTGAGGGATTAAGAGAGTTTATTTTTTTTAATGGTGAGGGACTAGTTCAAATAAATACCAGAACTATATTTTGTATTTTTCATGGCTTTTCTGTTATCAAAAGAATGCTGATTTATTCCCGATAGCATCAGAGTTCCACAAAATAGTCATGTGTGTAATCTTCTTGAAAAATAAAATAGTTGGACTAGATTTATTCTGTAAAGCTGTGATTCCAAAATTTCCTCACAGTTTAATATTTCTTGCCTAAAACTTTTAATAGATGTCAGTAATTATTGACAGAAGCCCTTTGACATACATTGAATTTTGATGTTCAGGAACCAATTTGAAGTCATTTCATTAATGTACCAAGGCCTCTTGAGGGAAGAAAAGGTAGTTTATTTTAGTAGGCCTTTCATGGGTATTACACTTTGATGTTAAAAAGGTTATTGGTAAAAAATCTCAATGTAATATTTTTCACTTTATATTCAAATAGCCAAAAATGTCCTTTCCTTAAAGATGTCTTTAAAGAAAGCATATTAATTTTTCTTGGGAAATTTTGTTGTACAATGTTAGGCAAAAAGCTTGAGGTATTTACTGTTTACTGTGGACCCTTTAATGGGTTCATTAATATTAATAATGAAAGCACATACTAAGGAAATATTACTAAGAAGATCTCAGTGCAATGAGGGTTTTCTTACCATGTTTGTAGATTTTTATTTAGGCTTTTTTCCCTCTTAACACTAATAAATATTTTATACAAGAGCCTTAGAAAGTATCCATTTAATCAATAAAACTGAATAGTATTGCAGAGTCTGCTATTGAAAAAGTAAAAATCTGTAGCTTTAATTGATATAAAATGAGGAAGAAATACAATTTTACTTTTGCTCTAAAATATGGGACATAAAATTTATTCTCTTTATTTAGGTGAATTACAATATTTTCATGTGATGACTTTTTTTGTAGATAATTATCAAACAGCACAGCTGCTTGCCTTAATTTTAGAACTACTCACATTTTGTGTGGAACATCACACATATCACATAAAAAACTATATTATGAACAAGGACTTGCTAAGAAGAGTCTTGGTCCTGATGAATTCAAAGCACACTTTCCTGGCCTTGTGTAAGTAACAACTTAAAAAGAACATTCTTGTAAAGTATTTTAAGGAACAGTCGATAGAGATAAAACCTGAAGTTACCCATGTGAATTGATTTATTTTTTAGCAGTATATATGCCATCAAAGAGATGATTATGAGAAGTACTAATCTTTTGTTTTCTTTTATTTAAAGGGCAAGAGGAATAGGTCATGGTGCTTCCCACCCACATATTACTCACATTTAGATTGAATTAGTTTAACTGTTGTGATAAAATACCACGTACGATGATGACATTTCACTAATAGAACAAGTCCTGCTGTCTTTCACATCTGCTTCATCAAACTGTCATTTATAGTGACTTTTTTTATACCTTTGAGATATGGGCCTTCAAACGTTTTTGTGTAATTTGGGTTATTTATTGAACTTGTAAAATAACTTATGAGTAGTCCCCCTCAGTATACCACTTGGACCAACAATGATCAAACTTAAATGCCAGTAGTTGCGTCAGTGTTGATTTTTGGCAAACTGTTAAGTTTCCTTTCCTCTTCATAATTTTACCTGCAAATAGCGATAAAGTAACCTCCTTCACCCTCCAAATAAAAAGAGCTTTGTGTGTTTTTTCTGAGCATAAAAATTACGGTTAAAATTGAAACATTTAACATATAGAGAAAAGATTAATCTCCCAACTCCTTTTATTTTTAAGGCCTTAAAAGTAGCTACCATTGGGCGCCTGGGTGGCTCAGTTGGTTAAGCAACTGCCTTCGGCTCAGGTCATGATCCTGGAGTCCCGGGATCGAGTTCCGCATCGGGCTCCCTGCTCGGCAGGGAGTCTGCTTCTCCCTCTGACCCTCCCCCCTCTCATGTGCTTGCTCTCTCTCATTCTCTCTCTCTCAAATAAATAAAATCTTAAAAAAAAAAAAAAAAAAAGTAGCTACCATTAACTCCGTGCACAATTTTTCCTATTCCTTTTTCCACAGCCGTACAAATTTATATAAAAATTCACACACTTTACAGGTTTTTTTGTTTTATTTTTATAAAAACAGGATCATATTAACATGTTTCTCAGCTTTTTAGTATTACTCTAGGTGATCGAATATGGTCTCAACTAAATTTTTTTACTAAATGTAGCTGAGTCACACTTGATGGAGTGGCTCTTCCACAATTTATTCTGCTGTTCTGTAGTGCACAGATAATGGATTGTTCGGGTATTTTGCCCCTCCAAATAACACTAGTAAATAGTTTAGTATATAAATCTTTTAAGTGCTGGTTTCTTTATTTCCAGAGTATGGATTCCCAATAATGATAATGCCAGGACAAAATGTTTATATAGTTTTAATGTATCCTTTTAAATTTGAGTTTCACATACAGCCTCCAGATTACTTTCCCAAAAGATTGAAGCACTTGACACTCTTGCAGCACTGTGTTACTGATTCCTAAAATGTTATGAAGAGGATGATGGAAAATGTGGTATTCCATTTATGTTTTAATTTACATTTTCCTTGGCAGTATATTTTCCTGTTTTAGGGCTTTTGAATTTTATCTGTTGTGAATTGCCTATTATCTTTTCCTTAGAGTTCTTTTTATATTAGAGATATTTATCACATTTTTGGGAAAAAATGTCACAGTCTCATTTGTCTTTTGCATTTGCCTTTATAGTATTTTTTAAATATATAACAGTTTTAAGATTCTCTATGATGAAAAGTATGTCTCTTTTCCTTTTATGAGTTTTGGGGTTTTTGTCTTGCTTAGGAACATCTCCTATGTCCTAAGATTATACAAATAAAATACTCTCCTCAATTTACTTCTAATATTTTTATTATTTCATTTTTTACTTATATATGTAATACATTTGAAGTTTGTTTTTATATGTGGTTTGGAGGGTCTTGCTTTGTTTTCTTCCAGATGGAGAGCAAGTTGTACCAATCCCCTTATTAAATAAACTATATTTTTCTTACTGAATTAAAATTTCTCTGGTTATATAGTAAATTGACATATATATCTTGTGCTTGTTTCTGAACTATTATTTCTATTTCTAATCTATTGTTTTATTAGATGAGATAAATAGGAAACTTTATTCTTAGGCCACTATAGCCTCTCTCTTGTAAAGTTTAATATCTGCTAAGTCCCTGCTCGCTTTTCCTTTTCATAATTTTCTTGGTTCTTGGACATTTGTTCTTCTATAATAACTTAAAAACAATTTTATCCAGTTCATCATGACCAGACTATGTTAGATTTTTATATTAATTTTGGAAGGATTGATGTTCTCATGATAGGTATTCCTATCTGGCTTTCTGTAAATAGTTCTTTTGGATGACTGCAGAGTAGTCCTGTTTGTGTGGATATATCATAATTGAACAAATCTCTAGTATTTAAATGTTTACATTGCTTCAAGATTTCCATCATTTTAAGTAGTGCAGTTGTAACTATATCGTATCATTCACCCATTCACCAGCAGTGCATTAGAGTACCTACTTGCGCACATACTCAGTCTTTTTAATCTTAAATAACTGTTTCTTGTCCTGCTACAAAAAGAGGTGATGTTGTAAGTCTAGTACTTCTCTTCACACTTGTTTTTGGTTTTTTTCTTCACACTTGTTTAGTGTTAACAGCTATCATACATTTATACCTTATGTGGCCTATTTCAGTTTTATTCTCAGATAATATTTGGAACCTCTTTTGACAGGCACAACTTCTTTTAATGACTTGCCTCTGAATAGTGGGTTGAAATGGGAGACATTTCTTTTCAGTATTTAAAATATGAAAAGCTACATTATACTGCTTGTTACTCTATTGTTCTTTTACAAATACAGTCTGATCTGCCACAGTTCATGTTTACCAAAGGCAAAAGAGCTCATAAGCAATTGGTAAAAAAAGACTAAGACGTATAGGGTTAAAATGTATATGTTATAATATATAGGTAGTGTCGGTTCACAGATGATTTTTCCAAGGCAAAGAGACCTGAAATAGTGGGAGTGGAACTATAGCCTTGAAAAAGTAAAAGACCTTCAGCTCTCCTGTTAAGCTGGCAGCAGGAACCCCTTTGGCTTTATTTTCAGAAAATCAAAAAGAAGTACCTCCCTCCAGAGCTCTCCCCACAGAGAGGGGAGGCAGCCTTGGGCAGGTTGCAGCACTCCTGTGCCCACCTTCACGACAGACAGCCCTGCACTGGTTCTGAGCTGCCATCACTACGTCTGCATGTCTGCCTGCGCTGCTCTGAGTACTGCCAGCATTGGCACTCGCTGGTTACTGTGGGGGGTTTTAATCTTTACACCATGGAGCTACCTGCCTGGATACTTCATCTCCCAAGTACCAGTTATTGGGGGTTTTTTGCTAGCTCTGGCTACATGAGTTACACAGATTTGAGTGGTCTTTCCCTAACTCTGTTTTTCCTCAAAACCCAATTATTTTTAGTGCACAGTTTTTATTTTAGAATATATACATTGCTTTATGTAAAAATACCTGTATAATAATTGTTATTAATGAGATTATTGATTTGTTCCCTGTATTATTAGGTGCTCTTCGTTTTATGAGGCGGATAATTGGCCTTAAAGATGAATTTTATAATCGTTACATTACGAAGGGAAATCTTTTTGAGCCAGTTATAAATGCTCTTCTGGATAATGGAACTCGGTACAATCTGTTGAATTCAGCTGTTATTGAGTTATTTGAATTTATAAGAGTGGTAAGTTTATGCTAAAGGATTCTTAGTAAAATAAAATAATTATATGTTTAGTGATGTTAATATTTTAAATTGTGAAATTTAGCATAGTGTTTTAACCCATGTTTACTCTATATTATTCTCAGTTCCATTTTTATTGGCCAGATGTTTCAGGATTGTATTTGGCATATGTAGACATTTTGGTCAAGTATATGCCATTCTTGAGATATCCAAGATCTTTGTAGGGGTAGTGATAAGTAGGAAGGTTGAAAATAATTACTTTGGTAACTAAATAGAAGATGCATAAAAGGTAGGCTATTATCATGGAATTTTAAGTTGAAGAGACCAGGAAATCAGGCGGACCGCTCCAGCTGCCTTATTTTATAGATGAGGGGCTTCAGACACCCAAAGTAAGTGATTTATTCTAGAGCGTCCATTTGGTTAGGAGCACAGTCAGAGCTTGAAGATAGGTCGTAGCTCAGTTTTGGGCAGCAGAAGATCTGTCATAAAAAGATCTGGAGAGGGCGCCTGGGTGGCTCGGTTGGGTGACTGCCTTCGGCTCAGGTCATGATCCTGGAGTCCCGGGATCGAGTCCCACATCGGGCTCCCTGCTCAGCAGGGGGTCTGCTTCTCCCTCTGATCCTTTTCCCTCTCGTGCTCTCTGTCTCTCATTCTCTCTCAAATAAATAAATTTTAAAAAAAATCTTTAAAAAAAATAAAGATCTGGAGAGAACTCTATGTGAACAACACGGTTAAGATAGGTAACTGTAGAACCAGTACAATAAATTTACCCTCTCCCACACACTAAAATCATTCCACCAGGGGAAATGGCTACATGGTTAGAATTTGAAAAAAAAAGAAAGTAAAGCTAGAAATTCATTCTCTGGTTTTGGCTGTTAAAAATCAGATTTCTGCTCATGACATGCTGTTCTCATGTAAAGATTATTTGGCTGCCTGGATTACTTTTCTAGTAGTACTCGGCAAGAATATGGCTTTCAAAAGGATGAAAAGAATAGAAGTATTGTCTTTAGCCTTAGAAAAGAGGGAACACAGTTAACTACCTTACCAGGTATCTGAACCCTGTTTCACAATACAGTGTTCTAATGAACCAGAGATTGACTTTTCTATTTTTTTTTCCTTACAATTTTTGGTGAGAAACTGATAAAATGAGTTGTAGGGTTCATAACCCCATTCCTATGATTGAATTTGTTTTTCAGAAAATAATTTTGAGTGGTCGATAAATGTACATGGAATCCCAAAACTTAACTCATCTTTTTTTTTTTTTTTTTTTAAGATTTATTTATTTGAGAGAGGGAATACAAGTGGGGGCAGGGGCAGAGCAAGAGAATCTCAAGCAGACTCCCTGCTGTTGATCTCAGGACCCCAAGATCATGACCTGAGCCAAAACCAAGAGTCACCCAGGCGCCCCAAAACTTAACTCATCTATTTGTTCAGTATACAGCACAGAACCGTTTTACCTGGGTTTCTAATGTTTCTTCTTTGCGTATTATTTAATTGAGATTTCCAGAGAAACTAGTTTAAAGACTTAAAATCCTCAAAAGAAGCAGATTATGGTGTATCTTTTAAAGAAGTGGCATGTATATTTCTTATTAATATTAAATTCCTGAATCACAACTTCAGTTATTAATAATGAGCGTACTTCGCACCCAGGCATTTGCAATGATTATTTAGAATGGTTCATTTAGAATTTAAAAGAATTTAGAAGTTACTACTGTCAGTTTGTTTCACAAAAATTATACCATTGGAAGACTGTGGAAATAGGTGGAATTCAAGTTAATAGTTTATCAGATCTGTATATGTAATATAGTCAATGGAGTCTGTGTTTATTATTTAGGTAAGGCTTATCCCATTTTGATACCAGTTAAATAAGGAGTCATTAAGTAGCACCTAATATTTGTTAAAAATGTAATTTCAACATCTGTCTGCCTTCTAACTAGCTCTGTGCTCTTCATCAGGTCATCCAACCTCTCAGATCTTCAATATTACTTTTCTGTAAAATGGGGTAATAAAACCTATTTCATAGACTTGTTAGGAGGATCAAGTGAAACTACATGTCAAAGCGCTTTTTAAATTGTAAAGTGCTATGTAGATGCAAAAAATAAACAGAAGACATAAACTAAATCTAGTTACTTTCAAATGTTTTATAGCCCCCCAAAAGGGCTCCTTTTTTATTCCAAGTTTTCTCTGGAGGCCTGGCTCATGTGTAAAGAAACTAGGACATTTATTTTTGTAATGTGATTTTGAAAAACCTTTTTTGATCAGCTTTGGAACTATAAAAAAGTTCTTCTAACAGTCATTGAATTATATTTGAATTGTAAATTTTGTCCTTAAACAGGAAGATATCAAGTCTCTTACTGCACATATAGTTGAAAACTTTTATAAAGCACTTGAATCAATTGAATATGTTCAGACATTCAAAGGATTGAAGACTAAATATGAGCAAGAAAAAGACAGACAAAATCAGAAACTGAACAGGTATTGTTTAAATATATTGCATTTATAATCTATAAAATTACATCCAAAATTTTTTGTTTGGATCTGACATATGAAATTTACCCAGGAGTATTCTGGGTACCATCATTAGATAGTACAGGGTTGTATAGAAGGGTAGGTTTTTTTCCCTACCCAGAATCTTTTATGTGAAAAATGACTGCTCCATATCATAACTCAAGATAAATTTTTAGTTTAATTTGCAATATTTTGGAGTGTTCTCTGGTTACATCTTGTACCACTGTTGAGGTGATTATGATGTAAATTATACATAGTTAAAATTACTTTAGCTCCTCTTGGTTATACATATTTATTCTCAAACTTAATCTGGTCACAAACTTTAAATCATTACTCAGTGTTTGTGATATGTTTCTTACAGTGTACCATCTATATTGCGTAGTAACAGATTTCGCAGAGATGCAAAAGCCTTGGAGGAGGATGAAGAAATGTGGTTTAATGAAGATGAAGAGGAGGAAGGAAAAGCAGTTGTGGCACCAGTAGAAAAATCTAAGCCAGAAGATGATTTTCCAGATACTTACGAAAAATTTATGGAGAATAAAAAAGGTATTAAAATTTTGAATTTTTTAATAATGTATCATTTATTAGGTACAGAAATTATCAGTTGCTTGTGAAGGTTTGGTCATAGTATATAAAGCATGAAAGACATGAATTTTATAGTGAATCAGACCTTTTAAAATTTCCACATCTTTTTCCAAACCTGGGAGTTATTTTCGTGTTTAAACTGTTTTTCTTGAAACTTGCCATTTTGTGCTGCTCTTCATTTGCTGTTTAGAATTACACTGTCTACTCATACATTGCCTTTTATGAACAGTCTTGGATTTATTTCTGTACTGAAATCTCCAATAATACTAGAGACCATATAGATCCATAGAAACTTTCCAGAGCACTCTGCCTTTTATAGCTGTGAGGAAACTAAGCTCAAAGAAGTACCCTTGCTCTTTGAAATTTTAAAATCATTATAAAAATTTCATAAAGATACACTATCAAGAGAAGTAACATTTCCCATCTTTCAAATATGTTTAACTTGTTTAAAAACTGAGATCTTATCTTTCAAAAGAATTAATCACTTTAATTCTATGGCCTGAAAAACCACCATTACTGGAGTACTGTCCTGCATATATCATATAAATGTTTACCAGAAATTTACATTTTGAAAGGCAAAAGCATTTCCTGAAAGGCAAAAGCATTTGTGATTTTGAATGAGATTTTCTAAAAGTATTTCTCCTTAGGTAGTGTTTCATTGATTTATTACATTTTTCCTGCAACTTTTGTTCCTAGCCTCACTCATTATGTACTTGTTAATGCTTGAAGTTTTATTTACTTCAGCCTGGCAGAGCAAATAGCCCATCAAAATGTCCTCTAAGGAATAGGTAACTTTTGGTAGCCTAATTCTACCTTTGTTCATTACAGGCACTGCCCTGTGAAAAGGGGCAGTGAGGCCGTACTTGAAGTACTGCATCCACTTAAGAATCATATACAAAAAAGTAGCAACCAGATATGAAAGGATAGTAGATACGTAAGTCATAAGAGAAACAGATAAAGGAACCTGGAATATTTAGGAAGTAAGAGACTGATAGACATGATCATGTCATTGTCTTTAGGCATTTGAAATACTAACTTATGGGAGAGATTATCAGGTCTATCAAGGACTATAGAAGTATAGGTTCAGTTCAGGGAAGGGAAGCTGCAGAGGGACAATGGAAGAGTCAGACAGGTAATGAATCCTTGACACGCCCTAGGTAACAACAGTGTAGAATTCTAGTGTAGGATGACTGATTTTGGTATATGATTCTTAAGGTCTTTTCTAATCCTGAGGTGTCTAAGATTCCAGCTAATTAAAGACTTAACCACTGTACACATCATGCTCTACTCTTAGCTCTTATGAAGCAAAGGCAGTGTTATTTTCACTTGCTTTGCTTTTAGGAATATTTACTGAAAAGGATTAAAAATTTTACTTTCACTTTAGCAAAAGAAAGTGAAGACAAGGAAAACCTTCCCAAAAGGACATCTGGTGGCTTTAAATTTACCTTCTCCCACTCCGCCAGTGCTGCTAATGGAACAAACAGTAAATCTGTAGTGGCTCAGACACCACCAGCAAGTTCTAATGGGTCCTCTTCCAAAACTACAAACTTGGCCACATCAGTAGCAGCCACCAAGGTATGTGACATTATTCCATACACGAACTTTGCTTTTTCCATCTTTAAAATTATTTCATGTTTACTAAAGAAAATTTGGATAATAATAATTTCAAAGAAGAAAGTAGTACACATTGTCATCAGAGAACATGACTGCTAATAACATTTGATTGATTCTTTAGGTGTATGGGTTTATCTGACACGTAATTGAGGTCTTTGTATAAACACAGGTTTGTATCCTGCTTTTCTTTGTTAAAAAGAATTTTTCTGTGTTACTACAACACTGTCGATGACTACAGAATTTCATTTTATTTAGCTGTATCACAGTATTTGTAAGTAACCTACCCAGTGATATTTTGGAGCACATACGTTGATTCCGATGTTTCATTGATAGTAGGACTCCTGGTGGTGGTGCATTTTAAGTTACCTTTTTGAACTGATGCGTAGAAGAATATTTTCATACATATTGTCAAATACCTCCAGGAAGTTTCTACCAGTTTACATTACCATAAGCATTGTATGAGTGTGCTTGGCTCACTGCAGCTTTGCCAGTGTTGTTATAATTATTTTTCATCCTTGCCCATTAAGTAGTGGAGACAGTATAGATCTCATTCCCAGTTGTGTGTCCTTGTTAGTAGCTAGGTTGAATATTAGCCTTTTGAATTTGTATTCAATAATTCTTCTGCAAGTTGTCTTTTCATAGTCTTGCCTTTTTAAAATTGGGTTACATTTTTCTTAGTATGAATGAATCTTTAGTTATAAGGATATTAGCCTTTTGGTCATTTGCATAGCAAATGTACTTTCCATTTGTTACTTTTTTATATAAACAAGTTTAAATTTTATTTTTTTTTAAAGATTTTGAGAGAGAACACGAGCAGGTGGGGGGAGGTGCAGAGGAAGAGGGAGAAGCTCCCCACTGAGCAGGGAGCCCCACTCAGGGCTTCATCCCAGGACTCTGGGATCATGACCTAAGCCAAAGGCAGACACTTAACTGACTGAGCCACCCAGGCACCCCTAAACAAGTTTAAATTTTATATAAAACTTTTTTCTTTCATTTATATTGTTATTATATGTAACCATCCTTTTCCCCAAAAAGGAGTGGCTTAAAATAAAAAGGCATAAATCTAAGACAACTGTTAATGTAAGGGTAGAACGACAAGAGGACAGAAATGCCATAGTAGTAGAAAACCTAATCTGAAGGGATGCTTCTTGGTTTGAACACATAATACAATTTGAGTTTATTGTTTTACAAAAATGTAGTCTTTATTCAGTATTGTATTGAGGTAGGCTCTTGACTAAAGATCACAGAAGTAGCATTTTCAGTGAGATTCTACTGCTTTTGAAACTTTTTTAATTAGAAATTTTAAAATTAATTTTCACTTCTTGATAGGAGAATTTGGTATAATATTTGTGGCACTCTATTAAGAATATTTGCTGTGAAGTTAAATTGTTCAGGTTCAGATCTTGGCTCTGCCTCTTCCTAGGCTATTTGACTTTGAGTAAGTTATTATATCTCTCAGGACCTTATTTTTTTCATTTTAAATAAGGATAAAATAGCACCTACTCTATAGGCTTATAAATATTAAATCATGTAATAAATGTAAAGAACTTAGAACACTATTTGCACTTTCTCAATATATACTAGCTTTTCTTTTTTTCAAGCAATACATGCGCTTACTTTCAAAAGTCAAAATAGTATTAAAATGTTGAGAAAAATCAGTCCTTTTTTCTTCTCCACAGAGATAGTTAGAACTCTTCTTGTACCTGTTTCTTCCGTTTCTAAATAATATGTTAATACTTCATATTGTTCTATCAAGTTTAGACCTAATTTATTCTTGTTATGGTAGATAAGAATTTAACATGTGAGCACTCCTTACCACATTCTCACCCTTATTTCTCTATGTATCACAATTTTTGTTTAAAATAACCTTTGATAATTTTATAGCTATAGTGACAATATAAATATTCTTTATTCACAACTTTTTTCTTGGTCTTTTTTTCTATACTATATGTTTCTTAATAACTTTTCTCTTTTTAGAGTAAATAATTGCCACCATTTTTTCATTTGTTGCAATAGTTAGGTGCCTTTCACTAATTCTTGCAGTGCCATTCAGCTTAGTTTCCGCATTCTCTTGACGTCTCCAGCCTGGTTCCGACCTAGATCCGTTGCTCTCTAGACTTGCTGCACAGCTCTTGTCTTGAGGTTGCCGAGGCCATTATCCTAATACTTCTTTTGCCTCTCTTTTTCTTGTATTGCTTCTGGGTCTTATGTCTCTATACTCTTTCTTGATTTTCCTTCCCATTTTGGTGCACATCCTCTAATAATTGTTTTCTGAGAAAAGAATCCCAGGAGAGGTAAAATTTGAGCCCCTGCCTCTATGAAACTGTGTTGATTCCATCCTACTTGACTGCCAGTTTAACTGAATGTAGAACCAAATCGGAAATCATTTTCTTTTAAAACTTAACTTTTAAAAGTTATTGTTGCCAAGAAATCCAAAGACATTCTTATTTCTGATTCTTTGTGTGTGCGTTCTTATTTTCTTGGGAGCAGCTGAACAGTCATGTCCTTCAGTTTGGAAACATTTTATATTATTTCACTGTAACTTATTGTTCAGATGTTGGGCCCTCTGTATTGATCTTATAATTTTCATAATTTTTCTCTGTTACTCTTTTTTTTTTTTTTTTTACTCTTCTTGTTCTATTTTCTGGGTTATTTCTTATAGTTCTTAATTCATTATCCTTTCAGATGATTTTTTACTTAGGACAACAAAAGCAGGTTCAAGCACTAACACATTTTTCACCCTTCTTGACACTAACAGCAGATTACTGAATACACTTGTACTACATCTTTTTGCGGGGACAAGGAGAAAACAGTGATTGCTCTTGGAAAATAAATTGCTCATCACTCTAGATTATGACAAAAGTTTGAAATTTACTATCTGTTGAGTGCCACAGTCCAATTGATTGGTTCTTAAACAGATCAGGTGTGAACTTGTCTGTTTTCCTTGGCAAGGCTTCTAAAGCTCTAATATGCTTTTAAAAATTGCATTCTTGGCAAACTTGGTAGTTTTTCAAGGCTGGTGAGACATTAGCTACTAATGAAATTACAAAGATTTTTTTTTTTTTTTAACTTACAGAGCTATAAAAACCACATTTTCCTTAACAGAAGTATACTTACCCAAAAAAGGAAAGAAAAATACTTACAAAATCATAATCAGAAACCATTAGTGGGTGCTAAAACAAGCACTTCTTTTGCCACAGATTAACAGAAGAGAACACTGAATCTTGCTTTTTCACTTAACAAACTTATCTGGGTGAGCTTTCCATATTAGAACATAAAAGAACTTCTCCATAGGATTCCAAAGTATGATACACTTTAATTTATAACTAACACTCTTAATGCATTTTAATGTTGTTTCCAGCTTTGTGTAGTTAAAGCAATTGTATGTGACTTTCTACACAAAATATTTCATATACATGTGTATTTCTATATAGAATATGCATTTACAGTTTTGATTAGTTATTGAATTTACTCAGCAAAATGGAAATATGTGGATAGTTCCTTAACATGGTATATATGGCCAGTACCAAAAGCTAGCTTAATACTTATGGACATATTAGAAGCATTCCCACCAAAGTTGGGAACAAGGTAGGATACCACTATGATTGCTATTATTTAACCATTGTTCTGGGGTCGTAGCCAATGTCGTTAGGTGAGATGAAATTAAAGCTATAAAAATTAGAAGATATAAAAACCATCACTTGCTGATGATTTTTAAAAATTTTATTAATCATGTTTATGGAAGATCTGTCCTTTTTTTTTTTTTCATGATTTTATTTATTTATTTGAAAGAGAACAAGCAGGGGTGGAAGGGTAGAGGGAGAGAGAGAAGCAGACTCCTCACCGAGCAGGGAACCCAACGCAGGACTCGGTCCCAGGACCCTGGGATCATGACCTGAGCCGAAGGCAGATGCTTAACTTACTGAGCCATGCAGGTGCCTCTGTCCTTTATTTTTTGAGTAGAGGATAATTCTTGAATTCTCTCTTCTTACATTTTTTAAATATGATTAATTATATTAATAGTTTCCTAACATAATTTGTTCATTGGTTTGTTTGATTCAGAAAAAATGTCATTGTGTATTCATAGGTGTTTGTTATTGTTATCATTCGTTTTCATCCCTTCCTTCGTATTGGAAACTTTCCTCAAGGGTAATTGGCATAAATGGTCTAATTGCAATCTGATATTTATTTTAAAACAAGTATGTTTATGTTTGTATATTAAGTCTTGAATCGGTCAGATTCTTTACGGAGTGCATCTCTGGATTACAGGCCTTTTCAAATATTTCACATTTTATATTTTTATTTTCAATAAAAATGATTGTTTTAACATATAGTTTATGGCATATATGTATAGATAATAGAGATAAAATTGATAATAAATTATGTAGCTGTGTGTTTCAGATAGAATATTTATTAATCTTAAGTAAAAAGGCATTTTAAATGTTACCGATTGGAAACTGAAATGTTTGTACATTATGATATATAATTTGTAATCCTAAACATGATTAAAACTTTCCTTGATAATTTGTCATCTTTGTGAATATCAGACTGGTGCCTTTTTAGAAGGTAATTACATCTTCTATCTCCTCCCATCTAACTTGTTTGGCTTAGAAACCAAATGAATAAGGATGATATTGTAGTAGCAGTTAATAGCAGTTATTGAACACTAACTACATACCAAGGACTGTGCCAGGTGCTTTTTATGTTTTCTTTTCATTTTATTTTCAAAATAGTTCACTGAGATCTAAGTACTATTATACTAATTTTAAGATAAGGAAAATGAGGCATAGAGATACAAAATCACTAGCCCACAGTCATACACTTAAAAAATTGTGGCATTGCAATTTGAAGTTAGGCAGACTACAATCAATACATTCTTACCAATTTAGCCATACTGCCTCTTACCAAACTTAAGATTTGTGTGTTATTAAGCTGAGAAAGCAGGATTCTCACATAAGTATATGTGGTATAAATAAGTTTGATTTAATTCCCAGACTTTCTGATAATGGTTTCTAGTTGCTCAGTGGCCTTTGTTGATATTACAGTGGTTCAGTTACATATTGGCCAAGTGTTACTGCCAGATGTCTGGATTCTTTAGATATGAAGCTACTTAACTTTGAAATACGAGTTATTTCAGTTGTATTTGTTTTTCCCCTTGAGGTCTGAAGGGTTTGAACTAAATCCAGTGTTTACAGTAGCGCTCTTAACCTGTGGGGTCATATGTATAAACTTATGACTTATGGGATGGATTCAGAATGAGTGCAAACCTGAGGACATTTAATTTCCTGGGTAGTATCCAGAGCCTTAATAGGTTTTTAAAGGGGTCCATGACTCATAAAGGGCCGAACACCTGAATTACCTCATCCTTACTTTCCTTTTAGTTAGAGAGATAGCCCTAAATTTTTTAGTTGTTAGTTTTAGGAAGTATTTCATTTGTTTATTATTATCAAAAGCATAATGAAAACAATGGTATGCACTTAGTAATGAAATACATACATGAAGTATGGAGACAAAAGGAGGCTTCTTGTCGCTGACTGACTACTCTTTCTAGTTTAAACATAGAGAAATGAACTAGTTCATTTCCACAGTCCTTCCAGCTCCCCGTGTCATGATGATTTTTGAGTCCTGCTGTTTGGAGATACATTTTCCCACAGTGAAATTTTGCTGAATTGAATTAAATTGTGAGGTATTGTTAAAAATCCAAGAGCTAAATAGAAAAGTTGAAGGTAACTTAGAGTGCCACCAGTGGTACCAAGTGTTCATAATTTTCAAGCAGTTCCTTTATCAAATTCAAATGTATCTGAGATAAATATGATTACATAGTTTAGAAAAGTTATTTGTGATGTCTTTAAAAGTGACTATTGATACTAGTAAGTGTTTTTTTCCCCTGAAGTTACATATGTTAAAAAATTCTTATTCTTCTTCAATAGGGAAGTTTGGTGGGTTTAGTGGATTATCCAGATGATGAAGAGGAAGACGAAGAAGAAGAAACAGCTCCCAGGAAAAGACCTCGTCTTGGCTCATAAAATATTTAGTGAGGACCCTCAACGCGTGGTCTTACTAAAATGCTGCAACTGTTCAATGAGCTGAAAATCTGAATCAGAAAGCTTTCTCACTTGAACTTATAAATATACAAGGAGTAGCAAAAGATACTCAGTATATCAGCTAGGAGAGTTTAGTTCTGTAAAAAACCAGGCTTCCCAGGAACTTGACTGCTTGCTAGTAATTAAGGGGTTTGCCTTTCAGGCTGTCAAAAAATAAAAAAATTTAAAAAAAAGTTAGTAACCAGAACCTGGGAGATAGCTTCTTCATGAGGAGACTCTCAGGTTTGGGGATGGCTTGGGGGAGGGAACAAGGTTGATAAAACAATATTAAATGCAGGGTTGCTCCAGGGGGGTATCTGATCTAGAAACAATTACAAAACTTTAGTTACAAACCCAATAACATTACTTGTATAATGGTGCTGGCCATGTTGTTCTTTTAATCAGTTGCCTCTTTTTAAAAAAATTTTTTATGAAAACCAAATTTATCGTAAAAATGAAGTTATGCTTTTGGGACCATTTTTTGAAGATTTAACAGAAATTCAGCCTTATAGGTAGGTAGAGGGAAGTACACTCTGTGTTACAGTACATGTTGAGTTTTCTACACCAGAAATTTTCAGTATGTATTTTGATGAAAACAAACAAGCTGGATTCAAAATGGACAGTCTTGTTAATATAACTTTACAGCACTCTTAGAGATAACTGATGCCAAGAATCAGTACATTAGTATTTTGAAATGATTTTCTCTAGAAACTTGGGAGTGGATTGAACAGAATGTTTCCAAGTGTCTCCCAGTAGTGCGTACAATCTTTTATGCAAGATACTTTGAAGTCACTTTCTGCTTTGTTCATAAAGTTGTCTCTCTCTCTAGAGCTGCAAGCAAGTTTTAAAGTATAATTTATAAAGACTCACATACAAAGACTAGTGCTGAACTAAGTGGCATTTAATATCTAGAGGCCATTTTGATCCAAGAAGTTACTTCAGTATCAAAGTCAGTATGCAGCACATGAAGTTTTCCCATAAACAAACAAGGGTGTAATATGAAAGCTGCTTTTTTTAAAGAGTAAAAGCACATTCCATGTACGTAAATGAATTTAAAATAAGTTGAGGCAAACAGTTAAGAGGTTTTATTTTTAGAACAGCAAGTTAACTGTAAATATTTTTAATGTTTGTTTGCTCATCTGTGATCTGAGATCATGCTGAAGTGAGAAAAACATCCTCCAAACTACAATTTAATGCATTGGGAAAAAAAAAAACTAAAAAACAGGAATCCCAGCTACAGTCTTCAGATCACCCTTGTAATGTGTTATGGGTCCATTTTTCCTGGAATAGCTTAAACTGAAGCAGTTTCCCCTGTTTTGGAGATTTTGTAGTTAATTTTAATTTTGGCTATTGTTTGGAAAAGATGGGCTGTCTGTGTAGATATGAAGTATAGTTTTTCCATAAAACAGATGTTTATTTTGTATTAAAAATACCACTGTACTTGTTTTACACCATTTGTATACATGTGGTGATATTAATGCTGAACTGTAAAATTCAGGAATTAAAATGTGACCCTGTAATTCTATGATTGTTGCTTTTGTTTGGTTTGTTGTAAATATAAGTTATCTCCATGTTGAGATTTGTTCCATTTTATAGTATCTTTTAAAAGCCAATAAATTATCCATAGATATTTATTATAAACCACTAAGTCCTACACCAGTCTGAATGAAGTAATAATAAGCAAACGAAGGTTGACTGCACTTTAAGAATTACTGATTGTACTTACAGAAGGTGTGCCTTGGGCAAATGAAGTCTCAACACCAAAACATCACAGCATGGGGCTAGTCTCACCTCTTTGATTAAAAGTACATATAATGAAAAAGACCTCCCACTTTATAAGGCAAGTGCCTCAGGATACCCTAATTTAAACTAAGATCAGTAAAGTTACCATCTGAATACAGTTTTTTTCAAGCAAGTCTGTGAAGCCCCTTTCCCTCTTCTTAGCTCTTAATTTCTTCTGGTCATCTAAGAAGCCCAGGCCTAAAGCATTTCCCTATTTACTCTTGACTCTTCCTGATTAAGTAATTTTAAAGTTCCAGTAGGAAGTATTATCTTTATACCTTATGAAGAGTTTAATTTTCCTTTCTGAAGAATTGCCAGGAGTCAAACATTTAAATCATCATCATCTAGGAACCTTTCTTACCGCAGAAATGTGAGTGTTTTGTTGACTTACAGGATAACAGTTTTCATGGTACATATGCTCACCCACAATGATATAAAAACAGGGCTTAAAATATCCCTTGAAAGAATAACTATTAAGTTTCCACATGTTAGCTGCTGTCTTAATGACTACCCTCAGGCAGATCAGGATTTTTATATCTCTATCATCACTCAGTGAACCAAGCCAGAGCCCACATTTGTATGCCTGAGGTTCTCTTAAAATTATATCTGTAAACATGTATCCACTATAAAAACTATTTTTAATAAAAAGTTACATGAAACAGATTTCTGTGTTTTAATCACTAGTTTTTCCTCTTGTCCATCTAAGTGATGAAAATGTAACAAATGTAAAGTAATGATGGTTTTTCTCTGCAGGTTGAAGACTGGAGCTAAACAAATTTTGGTATCCCTTTTTTAAAAGTTTGTAACTGTAGATTTAGAGAGATAAAATGGAATTATAAATTAAACCTCAGGAGCAACCTATAACTAGAAAAGGGGTGCTTGCTGGAAGACACAATACAGGAAGTTTTCTGAAAGAAGGGTCTCTCCTACTATTCTGGTTCTGGACATGGGATCTTTTCTCCTGATCTGTAAGCAACCACAGAAAACCATCCAGGACCATTTCACATAAAAAAGGCCTACACCCATGGCTGCATTCCCCTCAGGAGTTGACTGTTCCCTTTATCTTTTTTAATGGTAGCCTTTCTAGAAAGAGTAATTGAGTATTTTTAACATCCCTCATCCATTTTCCAACTGCTGTTTGCTTCTGCCCAGGATCACGTCTTCTGGTTGGATTTCCTTATACTTGGTATACCCACAACAACTCTAACTCACCCCATCTCCATATAGCAGGCACACATTTTTTTTTTTTAGCTGAACGTTTTGATAATGTAACTTCCCTGCTTTAAAACTGCAGTGAGTTCCTACTGCCATAATAAAATTTAAAATCCTCACATTTCCTACAGGGCCCTGCAAATCAGTACCCCGCCTATCTCCAATTTCATAGCCAGCCTTCTGCCCTGATTCTGTGTATACACACCATACTGCCCACTCCTCACTAGCTGCCTTTCCTGTGGTAGGACCTGAGTTGGTCCTTCCCATTTCTCCTTGCAACTAGCCTTCCAATCAGCTTAAGTATGGCTTTCTCAAGAAGGCTTGGCCAGCCCTGCTTATAATACTGGCATTTTTCCCTCTGTACACTTGGCTCTTCGGGCCTTCTTCACTAGCCCCATGAAGGCAGGGACCCTGATGATCTAGTTGACAACTGTATCCTTGGTACCTAGCACAGTGCTTAGCATAAACAATAGTAACCAAGTTGGAATGAATAAATGCACGATCGCGTTTCTATACCCTTTCCCAGCCCAAGTAGCTGTCTTCCCCGCCACCCTTTACCTCAAAAGTTTAATAAAGTATTAAGAATGAGCTTATATTTGCATTTACAAACACAAGTATTTGAAACTAACAGGCTCAGTTTAAGGATTAAATAATTTATTTTTAAGAAAATTTGAACTTCTGTTTTGCTAAATTGTTTTTAAAATTACTTATTAATAACTTCTTCTTTAAGTTTCTCTGCAAGCAATCTCCTCTTTAGTAATGTTTGCTTCTCCTCTGCTGTCATTTCTTGTTTCTCTGTCATTTCCTTAAAAAAACAAAAAACAAAACAAAAAAAAAAAACAGGAAAAAAATTGGCTATAGTGTAAGATGGGTTCATTTGTCTAAAATTCCCAACATACTGCCTCAAAGAGCATTTTCAGTAAATAAAAATGTAAAAAGCCACATGTGGACTGGGCTCCCTAAATCTCTTCTTTGCAAAAATCTCTTCTTAGAGAAGAAAGCCTCTTGGAGGTGGTGGCAAGGATACTGTTGCTGCTTTGTGGATAAAATATCTCAAAGGGCTTAGGTAAAATAGACTGCTGACCCTTAAGCACTCAGAGCAGGGCAAGTAAAGAAAAAAACGTATAATGAGACCGCTATCATTTCAACCTCATAATCTTCGCATCATAACCACCTCACTGCCTAGAAAAAACAGGTGCTACACTAACAGGGAGGTTAATAGGACTGCATCTACAAGCGACATTCATTATCAAGGCTGTCTTGCACACATTCGGATTTTGACAATTCCACCTCTAGATTTGCAAAGTTTGACACACTAAAGCTAGCCATACCTCCACCTCCCCAGCAGGTTTTCCTTTCTGCTCGGAATTCTGTATCGGCTTAGTCCTCATATCCTTTCTCATGGACATCAATTTATCTCTCTTCTGCTTGAGGTAGCGCTCGCGTTGTCGGAGCTCTTCTGTTCCAAGTGTTGATAAATTCTGAGTCAAAAAAGAGAAGGAACTATTTAAATTCAAGTCCACATAATAAGCGGCACAGATAACCACTGGCTGATTCAACTCAAAATTTGTAATAACAAAAGCCAAGTGTATGCCTGTTTACATTGTGTGTTCCCAGTACTTTGTCATTTTGTTCATAGTTCTTAAAAAGTAATGTTTTTTACTTACTGCTATTGGTCCTTCAATGCTTGCATGTTGTAAGCCAGGAATCTTCAGGCCTTTTTGTGGGAAGGAGGAAGTTTCAGGCAGCATTTCCAGCTTTCTTGCCAAAGGTTGTACTGACTGATTAGCAAAATGCACTTTAACTTCTGGCAGTAATTAGACAGAGACCAATTAGAATATTGTAAGAAATATTAAGTATTAGGTTGGTTCACCAAAATGCCTAGTGTTTTTTTTCTCACTGTCTTTTTTTTTTTCCTCACTTTCAATCAACACACACTGATTCAACGTCTATATTGTTTCAAGCACTGGGTGAGAACAATAAACATGGTCTCTGTCCTCAAGGAGCTTGAACTACTGCTACTCATGAATAATGACATTTCAACAAATACCAAGCTCCTGCTGTTTGGCACTATAGCTACAAGAAGCCTAATTCTTGTCTGAAGAGTAGAACTACACTACACTGTAATACAAGGTTGCCACATAAACTAAACAAACAGGACACTAAAATCCCTTACTGTTAGTGTAATTGGTTGTCAAACTTTCGCTTACAGAAGAAACTGTAAATGACCCTATATTTTCAGAACAGTGAAGTTAAAGCTACAATTTTTTGTACTGGACAAGTAAATGCCAATAATATCAATACTTTTTGTTTGTAATACATACTGAAGGCAACTTGAATAAACCTACTAACACTGTAAGAAAATGTAAAGATTTTAAAGTTGAGTAGAACTTAGAAGCAGATATAACAGAGCACTCAGTATTTTCCAGCTCTTTGGTGACTGTGCTAAGAGACAAGATTAACATGCTAATTGCTCTTCTGAGCCATTTTTTATTATAAGAGGGTGATTTTTTTTTTTAAGATAAAAAATTTTCAGGGTAAGTACGTGAACTCTGGAAGACAGCAGAGTGAGACAAGAAAAGACTCAGATAAAAACGACGGCAAGAACTAAAAGCGGGACGGGCGAACGTGATACCCATGTCTCAGAATGTTTAACAATCTTGACAGCACGGTAAAACCGGAAGTAAAACTCTGCATGAGCGAAAAGCTTGCCAAAGGACCACTGCTTTAGCATGGAGTAAGTGTCCTGATGGCAGTGCCAGGGAGGCTGGAAGAAGAAATGCTCTTCAGGCTCTTGGACAGTAAGGAAAGTCTTCATAGAAAAGCTGAGGCTGTAGCTAACCTCCCATCAGCCTAGACAGGGAGCTACAGAACTTAGAAACAAAAACAACGCTCAAGCAAGCTGGTTGCTGCAAACAGGAGTTCAACATGCCCTTCTTACTGATGGTGACTTTACACAGAGGTAGGCTTAGCCCCCAGATATGGAAGCACATGGCTGAAGAAGGGACAATTCCATTCATTTCTGAGGAGGGGGATCCTAGGCACATAAGCATTTATAGTCCATTCATGTACATGTTCTGGATAGTTCTTGCCTGGAGTTTGTTAGTTATGAACACCTTGTATGTTCTAACTCACACCTAGAGAGGAAAGTACTTGAAACCAAAATACTTAGCTTCTCTGATTTCTAGGAATACACAATTAGAAAACCAGGAAGCTTAAAGAAAGATCATCTTATCTCTGGCAACTCTTTGCATCAGTCTGAGAACAGATGCCATCCATTTCTAGCAGGAACCAAGGAAAAACATGGAAAAAAAAAAAGGAATTAAAAAGGAAGTCAGACTCCTTTTTGATTCTTCCCAAATTAGGTTTTCAAAATGGACTCCCATCACTGTGCATGAAATGATTTCCTGGAATATCAGATATACTCATTTTTAAAAAATAGAATAGTTTTTGAAAACTAAAGTCATTACTTTAGAAATTATCTGCCATTTGTTCTGTGCCACTTATGTGCATATCTGAGTTATATGTGGTTTGAGATTAAGTTTAACTTCACTTAATAGCCAGATAAGGAACTAGACAAAGCAAATGTATTCAAATTATGTCAGACACAAGACTGAAACGTGTGTACTTAGGTCTGTACAAAACAGAAAGCTAAATCTGGGCCAGCAAATTAAAAAAGAGCTCAGACAAATCTAAAGCAGGTGCTTTCATAAATATAATTCAGATGAAGTTATTCTACCTAGAATCTGATTATGAAAAAAGAACAATGGTTAAATTTGCTAGGAAGAAAGAAGCAAGGTAATTTCATAAACCTGCTTCTGTTTCATATGCCCCATTGTTTTATCAACTAAGAGTACAGTTCCTTAAAATAAATGGGTAAACATCAAACCCATCTTATCTCAATTATAAAAATTCTTCTGAAGTGTAAAAGAACACAAGATTTTGGAGGCAGAAGACCAAGTAAGTTACAGTTTTACCACTTAAAAGCTCAGTGGTTTTAGACAAGTCACTCAACTTCCTTGAATTTCTTCTAAAACAAAAATAATAAACATAAAAATAAAGATCATATCTACCTCACAGTTGTGTGGCTTTTTTTTTAATGAGAAAAGGACATTTATTTAAAACCAGAGAAATGCGTGATAAAATGAACTGAATTCATGATCACGGCTCAACTTCTGTTTCCGAGTTACTTGTTTTCTTATAAAGAAAATCAGAATATATTAAAAATGACTTTGCCATATATTGTACAAATCCATCCACAAGGATTCTCATCAATTTTAGTTTCAATATTTCCCGACTAAACATCTGGATAAACTGGCTACTTTTTGTTTCCTAGTCATGCTTTAATTCATTAGGAAAATAACTTAATATTACCTTTCCAAGTTCAGCTTCTAACTCACAAACACTATATAACTGTGGTCAAGGAAGAGAACACAAATGCGACGGGAGCATATCTTGAAGGCTGCGGCCTTGGTGGCTCCCTCAAGGAAATTTCACTCGCTGCTGGGTTCCAGGCTTCACTTAGAAATCTGGGGACTACACCCTCTCTGTCAGCTGAGTATTTCCTACCTGCAACCTCCACAGCTAAATTAAAAAAGAATTTTAAAGACCAATGGCCACTCAACACTCCCTCCCAGGGGTTTTGAAGGTTAAGTAGGTATGAGAAAGTAACACACTCTTTATGATGTTTATCTATCCATCTTGTCAGAGAAAGTTCAGTACCTGAGGGTGGGTGTGCAAAATGTTCACCATCTCCTTGGGAATTCTTCATTTTTGCAGTTTCATTAGCATGCACTGGAGGCTCTTCTGCTTTAGCCTCTGATAACTTCAGGAATCCATAATACAATTTAAAAAAAATTTTTAGATTAATTTTAACTAATTCACTATTTAAGGGATCCAAAGATGTTACTTTAAAAAAAATGTATTGGGCGCCTGGGTGGCTCAGTTGGTTAAGCAACTGCCTTCGGCTCAGGTCATGATCCTGGAGTCCCTGGATCGAGTCCCGCATCGGGCTCCCTGCTCGGCAGGGAGCCTGCTTCTGCCTCTGACCCTCCCCCCTCTCATGTGCTCTCTCTCTCATTCTCTCTGTCTCAAATAAATAAATAAATAAATCTTAAAAAAAATAAATAAAATTAAAAAATAAAAATAAAAAAAATGTATTGTCTACTAAATAAATAATGAACAAGAGATTTTCCAAAGTTTTTAAGATGTTTCCAGCATTTTATATCTTTTATTTTTTGAGGTAGATAAACATTCTCATTTCAAATCATGCACTGCTAAGAGTAACTAACTAGTATGTTTAGAACTTTGGACTTAGGAAGAAGTTAGGTTCAAACCCAGGCTTCACCTTTACTACTCATCTGACCTTGAGGAAGACACCAAAAATACTCTAATAAGAGAAAGAAATCCACTGAATTATAAGGTGCTTTTCCACTTAAAATAATCTATAAACCACTACCATGGTACGCCTGAAGAAGCCACAAATGGGTTTATTCCCATTTCTAAAATGGGATAGTGTATTTAAACCAAATAAATCATTTAAATCTTGGAAAAAACTAAACTGACAATTTGTTTTTCTTAAAAACAGAGGAAAATCTAATCACATGTAGCTTATTAGGTAACTCATGTCATAAGCCCCTATATGCTGGGTAAAAAACATAGGAAGATTCATTATCATACTATCAGCTCTACTCTTGTGTGTTTGAAAATTTCTATAATAAAAACCCATACATATAGCCCCTAAAATATAGTATTATTCAAGAAGCCAAATATAGTTTGCTTATAAATCAGAGTTAATACTAATGTCTTCTGATAGCAGTTTTGAGCTGATTTCTATTCTATACTCTTAAAAGGTTTTATTTATTTATTTGTCAGAGAGAGAGAGCACAAGCAGGGGGAGCGGCAAGCAGAGGGAGAGGGAGAAGCAGGCTTCCCGCTGAGCAGGGAGCCCGATGTGGGACACGATTCCAGGACCCTGGGATCATGACCTGAGCCAAAGGCATATACTTAACTAACTGAGCCACCCAGATGCCCCTGTTCTATACTCTTACATTAAAAAATATCAGCATCTATGAAATGCACCACCATTTACTAAAAGGAGATTTACTTAAAGATACATAAATCACCTCTTAATCCTAAAACATCTCTATTTCTTCTGCTCTTCGTGGGGTACCTTGCAGTAAAATAAGGCTTTTCAAAAACAGTGCATGATTGAAGGAAAAAAAGGAAAACGACTTTTGAGTGATTGGGAGACAGTTTATATTCAGTTTCCCTTTCCCTTCAGAGAGATTTGGGAAAACACAGGAAGAGAGGCAGCTAGAGCAGAAGAGAGGAAAGAATAATTGTTAGCTTCCCTCACCTCAGCCGGATACATGTTTAATTTATCCTTAGGAAAGATTAAGCACTTTATGGAAATAGTTCTTAATGGAAGAACAGTATGCCAGGATATATCATAACCGACTCATTCTGCTTCAGGCTGATAATGTTAAAGTCTGCAGGGGACCCTCGAGAGTAACTGCAGTTGCCGTTTCAAAACAGTAAAGGAATCAAAGAGGGGGAGAAAGTAAAATATTATTCTTAGCTGTCTCTTACTCATAAAATTAAGGGGAATTTTTATAAGGAATCCCTCATAATATGAATGATATTACAGTTTTTTGTAGTTAATCTCAGTGTTTTGGGGTACTTAAAAGGTAGGTTGCTGCATGGGTTATAAAGCGAATATGGTTATAAAGTCACATATAAATGCTTAGAATTGCCAAGAGAATATGATATTCTGAGGAACTACGTAGTTCCACATAAGCAGCAAATCCTAGGTGTAAACTTAAGAGATAACAGCAATGAGGGGCACCTGGCTGCTCAGTCAGTAGAGCATGTGACTCTTGGTCTTGGGGTCATGAGTTTGAGCCCCACGTTGGGCGAGTTTACTTAAAAATCAAAGGATAAGGGAACCTGGGTGGCTCAGTCGTTAAGCGTCTGCCTTCGGCTCAGGTCATGATCCCAGGGTCCTGGGATCGAGCCCCGCATCGGGCTCTCTGCTCAGCAGGAAGCCTGCTTCTCCCTCTCCCACTCCCCCTGCTTGTGTTCCCTCTCTCGCTGTGTCTCTCTCTGTCAAATGGATAAAATCTTTAAAAAAAAAAAAAATGGTTAACAGCAATGAAATACTTCTGTTATATTAATATGTTCTGTGGGCACCTGCTTTATTCTCTTCCTTTCTTCCTCCTGGTCATATTCCTCTTTTGATTTTCTGAAATATACAAAAATAAGGTAGAAAAGTAAATTTTCTTTTTTGGTCAAAGAATAAATATCCAACAAGCAACATGCCAAACTAAGCTCACAATATGTGCAAGGAACCTTGGAAACCAAGATGGAAATAATCAGGCTTTTCTTAAAGCAGCTTGGAATCAACAGAGAAAGATACACATAATAGGCATATACAGCATAATACAGTAACATAAACTACAGGTTCACCCATTTCTTCTGGAAATGGGAATGACCCCTAGCTGAACACAGACCTACAGATTTGAAATCCTAAACCCAAATCTGAATGGCAAATCTGATCTCTCACTTTAAAGTGATAAGCTCCATCTCTCCCTCATTTTAGTTTTTCCAGTGCCACCAGAACTATCTCAAAGTTCTCCTGGTATCACTATGCCAAAGCCCTATCAGTTGTTGTAAACTGCTCACTGAGGGCCTCTGATTTAGGAAAACAGCCACGTCAACTCTCATTCATTACTAAGCTCTACTACTTTAAAGAGTACATTCCCCTCGAAAGCCCTTAGAAAATAAAATCTGAAAGTACAAGGTGATTAATTTTCAGACCACTAATCAACCAACAGAAGCAACCAGTTCAAGTCAAAACTACCAGTCCTCTAAACCTATTAACAATATCCTTAACTCTTCACACGTATACACTCAAAGCATTCTGTGTTGTCTCAGGCTCCCATCTGCCCCTGCTGTGCAAAACAGGATCTGGCCGGAAGAGGCTGGGTTTACCAGCACACCTGCCTCCCTCCCCACAACCACTCAAATCCCCTGGAATTAAGTACTAAGTCATGGAGCTCTTGCCATAGTTCCCCACTAGACCCATCCTCCTAATCACCATCCTGCCTTGTCCTCCCTTCTGCTTTGCAGTTGAGGACAAGGTGGATAGCGGTAGAACTACAGGATGCTAGAAGACGACCATGTGTATGGTTAGAGTTGAAGAGAAAGGAAGGACTCCCAAAGAACAGGTCCCCATTCTGCAGGTGACACAGTGGCTGCAAGTATCCTTCTGCCCTAAGCCTACACATTCTCAAAGGAGATTTTAAAAATTAGGTGCTGCAATTGCTGCTCCCTTCCGAAATTCCCAGAGGGGTCAAGAGACAACAGGCCCAAGGGAAAAAAAGAAACGTTCCTTTAGTGGCCTGCACACTCCATGCCAGGCATTTGGCTGAGAATCATGTAACTGGGGCAAGGAAGAGACCGGCAAGACAGTCATCTGGGAATGGCACTTCCCACTGTCCACTTTTCCCTTACAGGTTACCTGCCACCCTGTCAGCTATTTGGTCTGTGGAGTGTGAATGTCCAGCCTCCTGCTGTTAGACACACCTGGAACGAGCCACCTCTAATACCAAGGTCCAGAAGCCATGGACTATCTTGCTCACCAGGCTGGGCCTACTGGCTGGTTTCCTGTTCCCATGATGGGAGCGGAAGAAGCCCCTCCCATTTAGGTTGATATGGTATGAGGCACTTGAAAATCATTTTTTCTGTCCATTAAAAAATGTTATGCATAGTTATAAACAAATACAATGATAAATCATTTTTATTGTTTTTAGTAGAGAATTTAGTTATTTTTCACTAATTCATAATATTTTGAGGATAGAAAACATATACAGATCATGTCACAATATTACTAATGATTCATTCAAAAGATAATTAAAGAAGGATACCTAAGAACTTCCCTCAGGATTTTCATCTCTTCCTGTTCAAGGTCACTGACCATATCAGAACCATCTGTTAGGCAGTCAGGTAATACACCTGTTCAAAATCAAAGACCACACAAAAGAATATGAACTCAACTGAAAACATTTATTGCTCACTATTCTAACTCACCAAGAAGTACAAATCAGTTTATTAATGACTTTCACTTAAATGTTCTAAGCTATTATCTTTCTAATTATGGTCTTTTTACTTTTTCTTGTTTTACAGAATCAGCCCCACCCAAACCCCAGTTTTACCTAGAAATTCTCTTAGTAATTATTTGTATTACCTACTAAAAATAAACATAATATAGCAATTAAAATTAGTTAATATAAACTATCACCTCCCTTAATCGTATACTGAGGATAGACCACTGAAATCATTAAGCTCCTAATAATGAAAAGTATGCTCTCGGTGGCACCTGGGTGGCTCAGTCGTTAAGCGTCTGCCTTTGGCTCAGGGCATGATCCCAGGGTCCTGGGATCGAGCCCCAGGAAGCCTGCTTCTCCCTCTGCTGCTCCCCCTGCTTGTGTTCCCTCTCTCCCTGCCTCACACTCTGTCAAATAAATAAATAAAATCTTAAAAAAAAAAAAAAAAGTATGCTCTCAGAAGTATCCCTTAAGTGTGAAAAGAGTTTACAAAACAAAATATAAAATACTTTGTTAATTTGAACAGCATGTTAATACTCTTCATTCATACTACAGCAAATGCTACTGAAAAGGGCCCTGCTTACTACCTGGGAAAAAGCACGGTGCTAAGCACTCGGGAGGAACATAAAGATGAATAAAACAATCTGCCCTCGGAGCTTCTATCCAGATATTGGGCCAATAACTATAAACCAGGGCAATACTAACTTCAGCCCAAAGCAAATAATAATTCATGGCAAGTAATTTTAAGTATTGGTTGAATTTACTTTATTACCTACATCTTCCTAAGAAGCAGGTAGACTGGTAATCAGTGTTCTATTCGTATCTACAATTAGTATATTCCCACAACATCAGTAGCATGTCTCTTAATTTTTACCTTCCATTTCTTTATCCACAGATGACTATGGGATTTTGGATCTGCTCTAAATTAAAGTACCTTTATTATTCTAATCCCCTTGATGTTTAAATACCTTTTTTAATTAAACATTTTATTTTGAGATAATTGCAGATTCACATGCTGTTGTAGGAAATAATACAGAGAGATGCTATGCATGCACCCTTTATTCAGTTTTCCCCCAATGGTAACAACTTGCAAAATATAGTATGGTATCGCAACCAGAAAACTGACATCTATCAAGTGCATTTTTGCACTTTTTCCAGTCAAAAGATATACAATTAGTATTCTCTGATAGTATTTCTGAGGAAAATGAAAAGAACTAAGGAAAGAATGATGCAACCGTATGCAATACTTCAAAACCATGAAAATAATGCTCTGATTTGCATTTCCCAAAAATTCTTTGATAAAATACAACAAAGAATCCAGAGAGCCTTTGAATTTTTCTTACCACAAAGACAATTTTCAAATGGTCTGCGGTTTTGAGTACAATCAACATTGCTCTCAGGTACTAACTCCTGGATCTAAGTTAAGCAACATTCTTAAATGCACATATTAAAAATGCTATGGCACAAACTAAGTATTAGATTTTATTTAAATGTAAGCCAACAGTCCCACCCAGTGGTTTGATACCAGCTCTATTCCGCATCATTGCCTCATCCTCCCTTGCTAATATAAGTCAGATTTGTTTAATTATCAGGCAGCCAAGTATTCAGAGGCTTAACCCCACCCACCACAGGAGAGTGATTCATGATAATGGTCTCATTTCCCCTGCCAGAGGGTTTAAGAAAAACATGTGACCCCAATCCTGACCAATAGGACCTGAGAGGGAAGCTCCTGGCGGCTTCCAAGCAAGTTTTGTCTTGCTAACAAAAAGAGATGTACAGGAAGAAATACCCCTTTTCTTCAGGAGATGTTGTTGAGTTTCAGCCAATGCAGCTAGAGTGCAATCAGGAGAGAAGATCCTGAGAATAGCAGAGTGTAAAGATGGAAAGTGTCAGCGTTCTTGATAATATCACTGAGTCACTAACTTAACCAACATGGACTGTCTTCCTTCCTTTCTTCCTCTGGACTTCTTGTTCTGTGAGAGGATTGTTTCTTACTGCTTAGGACATTTTCACTGAGGTTTTTTCTGCTAATGGCAGCCTGAGGCATCCGGCTGATACAAGCTATATGTATTTGTTCCCTTTATATTAAAATCTAAATGAGTTTCCAGTTAAATTCCAAACTGAAAACTATATGGAGTGCCAATATCAAGTTCACTAGTTATGCTTTAATCCCCCCAAAGCAATTTTAACTATAACAAAGTAATTATTCACATCCTCTAACCCATAGGTCAAAATAAAGCATAATTTCAGGAACATTCAGAGAAAAGGATTTTATAACAGTAAACTATGGTAGAAAAACAAACAGACTGTTTTCCAAACTTATTTACACCAAAGTAACAGCACAGTGTCATCCATCGTTCAGGGTTAGGGTGATGTTATCTCCTACTTAGAGACATCAGCTCTCTCACCTGCTGAGAAAAGCATCCCAGGATTTTACAGGATGGTTATGGTGGTGGTTGGGCTCTAAGAGACAGTCTCTACTCTCATCATACTAATGAGAGGAGAATCCACAAGGGCCCTGCAACACTGCGATGTTTGCCCTGCAACAACAGAAGCCTCTTCTTGCATGTTCCAGACCCTTAAAAGCAAACAGTTCAGTACAACTGAACTATAGCTCTCACATCTTCAAGAAACAATTTTTAAAAAGGTCCTGCTGCCAAACCATTAAAGAGTATGTAGGCATGGTCAAGAATATCAGTGTAGTTAATTGAGCAAAGGAACACATAAGTATTAAGGTAGGTTACTAGAGCCAGAAATCTGAAAGGAGGTAAGAATCTGGATTGAATCTGGATTGAAAAGGAGATAGTACAATAAGAAGTATGGTTAGAAACTCAGATGTGTTGAGTCAAGATGTCAAATGCAATTCAAATACACAAGAAGGGAACAAAAGCAGGAAAATCTAGGGACAAACTGAAATTAGATAAGAGAGTCAGGGAACAGATTAACTAAAGAGAACTACTAGGGCTTTGAGTTCTGTTTTCCTTTCCCTGATGGTAGTGCAATCATACCTGCCCATTACCCTAGAACAGTTCTCAGTTTGGTCCCAGGACCAGCATAATCACCTGGGAACTTGTTAAAAATGCAAAGCATTCGGTCCCACCCCAGACCTGCTGAATCAGAAGAGAGAAACAACCATACGTGTTTCAACAGCCCTCCAACTACTTCCAAAGCTCACTAACGCTGGAGAGCCCCTGTCTCCTACAAAGGTCCTAACAACGATAAGCCAGAAGGAAAAGACAAGTCACCTTCTCTCAACAGTAACTAAAACTGTGACAATTCAAAAATACTGAATTTCATAAATAAAATGGCTAGGAAGAAAAATCAACCTAAAACATCATTAAATCAAATTCTGGTCTGCTTTGAGACAGCCAACACAAACTGATCAGGAAAGTTTACATTGTTGAATCTCTTCAGTCAACAAACCTGAAATACATTTGTGCAAAGCAGCTACATTTAAGACCATAAAAGAATCAGAATAGTCAAAACTAAAATTAAAAAAAAAAAAAAACATTTAGCACTTAGATTTCTAAATTCAACATTTTACCATTTCTCTCTTGAATTATTCGAATGGCTTGCAGCTGCATTTCAATGTTTTTCTGGACCATCATTGCTTTAAAGATAGTAAAATCTTCTGCTGCCAACACAGGTTGCAAAATGGCCTATGGAAAGAAGTCTGGAAGTTAAACGAAGATTCAAGTTGGTTTTTTTGTTGTTTTTTTTAGGATTTTATTTATTTACTTGACATTGAGAGAGAAGAGACAGCGAGAGAGGTAACACAAGCAGGGGGAGTGGGGGAGGGAGAAGTGGGCTTCCCGTGGAGCAGAGAGGCCAGTTTGGGGCTCAGTCCCACGACCCAGGGATCATGACCTGAGCTGAAGGCAGACGCTTAACGACTGAGCCACCCAGACGCCCCTAAACGAAGACTCAAGTTTTAAAACTATCACCACACACTCAGATCATTTCTATGGCCAATCATCTGTATTAATTCAAGAATGCTGTATTATTACTTACAGTCAGATGACTCAAAAGGAAAATTTTAAGATTCTAAAAGCCTAATTTAATGTAAGGTTGACTCTCCCAACCCCCAGGCCTCCAAGAAGCTAAGGCTGACAATGGTGATGTATTTTCCAAATAAGCCAGTGCTGAGTAACTCTGAAAAACAACACAGAAATTAGGCTTACTTTTTTAAGGTTGCACTTCAGTATCTGGATTTGTTTTGCAGCCAAAATAACGATATCTATTGGTTTTATTTCTATCACCTGAAATTTACTGTGAATAATAAATCGGTAACTACAAAATTATCCCTTAATTCATAAAAGCACCAAGTTGAATAAAAGTAAATGCAAAAAAAATGGAGTCTGGAAAATAAGTGAAATGAGATATTAGTAATGTGAGAACACAACTGTCCTGTATGTAGAAGTTTCACGTAAGAGGTAAGTTAGAAATTATGATATGAAATCATTTTCTGGATGAAACAAAAATGTGACAAATTAAGGGGAAAAAATGAAGGTGTCAACCCTGGAGTACCCAAATTAACACTTCCTTAACTACTGGGAGCTATTTGCTGTATTAAAGAGCAAACCAATTCCCAAGCTAATTAATAATAAGTAGAATAAGATTTGCAATGCGTGAAAACCCAGAAGAAAGCACTCAAATTTTATGCACCCAACTAAAATCTTATTTCAAGCTTTACATGATATTAATGTACAAGCCGAACACACAAAATCATGCGGAGGCAACCAAGGGTGTGCTATTGTTCACCAGGCAGGCTGCAGCACTGTCAGACACATCAACAAAAGCTCTATGGAAGAGCTCTACTCAAAGAGGAAGGAGCCCTCCCCCAGCAACCAGCTCACACCCGAGACAACCGCAGTATACAGCAAAGCAGAACAAAACGCAGAAGCAGCTCTCTGTGACATTTATGAAGAGTCAACTGTCGAAAAAAATGATGGAAAGTTTATTCCCTTTCAATTCACATACACTGTTCAAAAGACCCACAGCAGGGCGTAGCAGATAGGCTTGACTGAAAGTTGCAGCCCAAAGCTCAGTATTGAAAACACTTGTGGACAGTCTCCGTGATAGATTAGTGATGTCTGCCAAAACACCTTTATGGGATTGCGCCCCCACGTAACTTTGTTCTCGGGCTTCCTAGACTTCTTATTAGTGACACTAAGGACTTTATCCTCATCAATAATAAACACTTGAAGGGCAATGCTATTAATAGCAATGTATCAACTGGAGCTTCTAACAGCAAGTCAAAGTTTGAGTTGATACTTAAAAGTGTACCTTGATGCATCTAAGAAATGCATATTCCTAAACTGTGCCCTAAACATAATGAATCTAAATTTCTAGAGGATGGGTGCCGTGCTCGCTAAGGCAGCACATATACTAGCGGGTTGGGTGCCCGTGTATTTCCACAGATAATTCTTGTAACATTAAAGCTCGAGAACCATTGACACACTGGAAGAAAATGAGCCCTTGATACCAAAAGCCATTCCCAGCTTAACCATGTACCAGCTGTGTGACTCTGGGCATGTCATTTAGTCCTCTGAGCTTCAGTTTCTTCATCTGCAAATTGGTACTATAATAATAATAGTAATAGAGTATTTTATTGAATCTAAGACTCCAGATTAGTAAAATAAGCCTTTACTTCTTGTACCAACTAGAAAAGAAAAAAAAAAAAAAAACCTCTACCAATTAAATGATAACATGTCATTCAGTGTAAAATACATTCTCATTTCAGAGGTATTATGATATGAAAAATTTGCATTTTAGCATGAAAGAAATATAATAATAACTTTCTGGCTGGGTGTTGGAATTAAATAAGAAGAGAAAGCACTTTTTAAACTGAAAAGTACCTATAAAAGTAATTGTTCTGGTCCTGTTGAGGCTGGTTAAATATCAAAATGGTGCACTAATAAACCTAACAACTTTATAGCAATGGGATTCTTCTGGTTCAAGGAAATGGATAAGAGCTTCCAATAAAGGCACTAAGAGGAACTAAATACAAGACTTACTTCAAAAAACTGGCAAGTACTTTAAAAACAACAATAATCTTAAGTATCCATTAAATTAATTGAAATGTCAAACTACTTTGACAGAAGACTATGAAGTAAGGTAAATGTGATGGTATCTATGTTTGAGAAGAGCACATTAACAAAAAAATGAACACTGAGCATTTAGGAATCTGGCATACATGAGTTTACAAGATATTCAAATATATTCACGCTTAGTCTAAGGTTACCCTATTATTATCTCTGCTTAGAGTTCATCATACCATAGTTTTGAAAGGTACAAGTGGTTTCATGTCCTTACACTACTCTATTAATAGACAGAACTACCAAAAGAAACAGATGAATTCATAATTATAGTTGGAGACTTCAATACCCTCTATCAGTAATGGACAGATCCAGCAGGCAGAAAATCAGAAAGGACATAGTTGAACTGAACAGCACCTTCAGTCAACTGGATCAAATTGACATTTCTCCAAAAACAGAAAAATACACATTCTTCTCAAGCACACATGAAAAATTCACCCAAACAGACTACATTCTAGGCCATAAAACACATCTTAATAAATTTAAAAGAATAGGAATCATACAAAGTATCCTCTCAGACCACAATGGAATTAAACTAGAAATCAATAGCAGAATGATAGCTGGAAAAACCTAAAATAATTGGAGATTAAATAATGCACTTCTAAATAACACGTGAGTAAAAGAAATACAGTTGACCCTTGAACAATGTGGGGCTTAGGGGCACTGACCCCTATGCAGTCAAATATCTGTGTATAACTCTTGACTCCCCCAAATTTAACTACTAATAGCCTACTGATGGCCAGAAGCCTTACCAACTACATAAACAGTCCATTAACACATATTGCATATGTTATATTTATTATATACTGCATTCTTACAATAAGCTACAGGAGAGAAAATGTTATTATGAAAATCATAAGGAAACTAAAGGCAACCTCCTGAATGGGAGAAGATATTTGCAAAGGACATATCTGATAAAGGGTTAGTATCCAAAATATACAAAGAACTTACACAAGACCAAAAAACAAATCATCCAATTAAAAATGGGCAGAAGACATGAACAGACAATTCTCAAAAGACATACGGAGTGGCCAACAGACCCATGAAAAGATGCTCAATGTCACTCATCATCAGGAAAATGCAAATCAAAACCACAATGAGCTATCACCACATACCTGTCAGAATGGCTAAAATTAAAAACAAAAGAAACAAGTGTTGGCAAGGATGTAGAGAAAAAGGAACCCTCCTGCGCTGTTGGTGGGAATGCAAACTAGTGCAGCCACTGTGGAAAATAGTACGGAGGTTCCTCAAAAAATTAAAGATAGAAATATTATAGGACCCAGTAATCCCACTACTGGGTATTTACTAAAAGAATACAAAAACACTAACTCAAAAAGATATATGTACCGCTATGTTTATTACAGCATTATTTACAATAGCCAAATTATGGAAGCAGCCCAAGTACACAATGATAGATTAATGGATACAGAACAGGTGGTATATAGATACAATGTAATATTATTCAGTCATAAAAAAGAATGAAATCTTGCCATTTGCAACAATATGGATGGATCTAGAAGGTATAATGTGAAGTGAAATAAGCCAGAGAAAGACAAATACCATATAATCTCACTCATATGTGGAATTTAAGAAACAAAACAAACGAACAAAGGGGAAAAAAAAGAGACAAACCAAAAGACAGACTCTTAACTACAGAGAATAAACTGATGGTTACCAGAGGGAGGGTGGGTGGGGGAGGATGAAATAGGTGAAGGGGATTAAGAGTACACTTATCATGATGAGCACTGAGAATGTACAGAATTGCTGAATCACTATATTGTACACCTAAAACTAATATAACACTATATGTTAACTATACTGGAATTAAAATTTAAAAAAAAGGAAATCATAAGGAAGAGAAAATACATTTATAGTACTGTGATGTATTTATAAAAAAAAAAAAATCTGTGTAGAAGTGGACCCACACAGTTCAAACCTGTGTTGTTCAAAGGTCAACTGTAGTCTTAAGAGAAATTTCTTTTTTTGAAAGAGAAATTTCTAAAATATTTCTAACCAAATGAATATACAACTTATTGAAATTTGTGGGATGCAGCAAAAGTAGTGCTCAGGAGAAATTTATGGCACTAAAAGCATATATTTAAGGGATGCCTGCGTGGCTCAGCTGGTTAAGCGTCTGCTTTCGGCGCAGGTCATGATCCCAGTGTCCTGGGATCGAGTTCCACATCGGGCTCCCTGCTGGGTGGGGAGCCTGCTTCTCCCTCTGCCTGCCACTCCCCCTGCTTGTGCTCTCTCTCTCTCTCTGACAAATAAGTAAATAAAATTTTTTAAAAAGCATATATTTAAAAAGAAGAAATATCTAACATCAGTAATCTAAGCTATCACCTCAGGAACTACAAAAAGGAGAATAAATCAAATCCAAAGTAAGCACAGGAAAAAAACAGTAGGAATTAGAGAAGAAATCAATTAAATTTAAAATAGAAAATCAACCAAACTAAAAGTTGATTCTTCAAAAATATCAATAAAACCGAAAAACCTCTAGCCAGGTTAACTACAAAAGAAAGGGAGAAAAGATATAAATTACTAATATCAGGAATGAAAGAGGGTGCATCGTTACAGATCCCAGAGACATTAAAAGGATAATATAGAAATACTGACAACTCGGGATGCCTGGGTGGCTCAGTCAGTTAAGCAGCTACCTTCGGCCCGGGTCATGATCCCAGGGTCAAGTCCCACATCGGGCTCCTTGCTCAGCAGGGAGCCTGCTTCTCCCTCTCTCTCCCTCTGCTTGTGCTCTCTCTGTCAAATAAATAAAATCTTAAAAAAAAAAAAAGAAAGAAAGAAAGACTGACAACTCTATGTCCACAAATTTTATAACCTAGGCGAAATGGACCAATTCCTTGAAAAACACAATGTGCCAAACTCACACAAGAAGAATAGACAATCTGAATAAGGTAATAAATAGATAGGAATATTCTATCTATATCTATTAAAGAGAAGGAATCAATAATTAATAACCTTCCAAAACAGAAAGCACCAGGCCTAGCTGGGTCCCCTGGTTAATTCTACCAAATATTTAATGATGAAATTATACAATTCTCCACCAAAAAAAAGACAAAGCTTTGAAGAAAAGTTATAGATTCATATTATTTCTCAAAGGAATAATGATTACATATTTATTTGCCAAAGTTAAATAGCATAACCTATAGAACTGATGTAAAAGCTTTTCTACTGATTTAAATTATTAAGGAGAAAAAAAGTATGACTTTGAAATCCACTATCTCTTCTATATATAATTTACTCAGTATCCATGCTATTGTCTCACCAACTCTCTCTGCATGATTCAGATTAAGATTTACATATATTTGAACATGCATATGCAAATTTGCCCTTAGATAAGAATCCTCAAAAAAAAAAAAAAAAAAAAAAGAAATTATACCAATTCTTCACAATCTCTTCCTGAAAATAGAAGCAGAGGGAGAACTCCCTAACTTATTTTATGTAGCCAGCATTACACTAATACCAAAACTAGACAAAGACGCTACAAGAAAGAACAATCTCTCTCATGAACAGAGATACAAAAATACTCAACAAAATATTAGCAGATTGAAACCAACAATGTATAAAAAGAATTATACACCATGACCAAGTGGGATTTATTCTAGTTATGCAAGGTTGGTTCAACACCCAAAAATTAATTAATGTAATCCATCAATCACACCAAGAGGCAAAAAAGAAAAATCGTATGATCATATAAATAGATACAGAAAAAGCATTTGACAAAATCCAACATCCATTCATGATAAAACTCTCAGCAAATGAGGAATAGAGAGGAATTTCCTTAACCTGATAAAGAACATCTATAAAAAAATTGACAGCTAACATTTTACTTAATGATGAAAAACTAGATGCTTTCCTATTAAGATCAGAAATGAGTTCCCTCCCACCACTCCCACTCCACATTATACTGGAAGTCCTAGCTAATGCATTAAGAAAAGGAAATTACAGGTACAAAGATTAGGAAGGAAGAAATAAAACAGTTTTTCCTCACAGATGACAGGACTGTCTGTAGACAATCCCAAAGAATCAGTTTAAAGAAACTCCTGGAACTTATAAGTAATTATAGCAAGGCTGCAGGATACAAGGTTACTATACAAGGTCTCCTATATACTGACAATGAGTAGTGGGAAAATGAAATAAAAAACACAATGCAATTTACATTAGCTCCACAATAAAAGAAAGTACTTAGGAATAATCTAACAAAATACACAAAAGATCTATATAAGGAAAACTAAAAAACTCTGATGAATGAAATCAAAGGTAATGTAAATAAATGGAGAGATATTCTTTCATAGATAAAAAGACTCAGTATCATTAACATGTTGATTCCTCCTAATTTGATCTGTGGATTTATGCAACCCAACAGAATCCAGCAAATTATTTTGTAGACATCAACAAACTGATTTTTAAATTTATATGAAAAGTCAAAAGTCCCAGAAGAGCCACATAATATTGAAAAAGAACGAAGTCAGAGGACTGACACTACCTGATTTCAAGACTTACTATAAACTACAATTATCAAGAGACACTATGGCATTGGTGAAAGAGCAGAGAAAGAGATTAATGCAATGGAAAGAACCTGAAAATAGATCAACACAAACATAGTCAACTGATCTTTGACAAAGAAACAAAGGCAATCCAATGGAGAAAAGATAATCTTTCCAGCAAATGGTGCTACAAGAACTGGATATCTACATGCAAAAAAAATGAATCTAAATACTGAATTTATACCTTTCACAAAAATTAGCTCAAAATGGAACATAGACTTAATTGTTTTAAAAAACAAAACCATAAAACCTCTAGAAGGTACAACTTCTAAAGATACAACACCAAAAGCATAATCCATGAAAGAAAGCTGATAAATCACAGACTTCATTAAAATTAAAAAAAAAAAAAAAAAAAGGAACAACTTCTACTCTGTGAAAGACACTGTTAGAGAAGGAAGACAAGCCACAGAAGAAAATTCTGTGAAATATTTGCAAAACACATATCTGATAAAGAAGACTTGTACCAAAAATTGTATACAGAGAACTCTTACAACTCAACTACTAGAAAACAACTCAATTTTAAAATGGGCAAAAGTAAACCACTACACCCCTAATTAGAATGGCTAAACTGTAAAAAACTGACTATACCAAGTGCTGCCGAAGATGTGGAGCAACAGGAACTCCCATTTATTGCTGGTGAAGATTCAAAATGGTACAACTACTTTAGAAGAGACTTCGGCAATTTCTTACAAAGCTAAACTTAATCTGACTGTATGATCCAGCAATCTCCTAGGTATTTATTTGCCCAAATGAGTTGAAAACCTTATGTCCACACAAAAGCCTAAATATGAATATTTGTAGCAGCCTTTTCATAATTACCAAAGACTGGAAGACACCAAATGTCCTTCAAAAGGTAAATAGATAAACTGTGGTATATCCATATAATGGAATGTTACTCAGCAATAAAAAGAAATGAACTATCAAACAACAAAAAAACATGAAAGAACCTTAAATTCATACTGCTTAGCAAAAGAAGCCAGTCTGAAAAGGTATATGCTATATGATCCCAATTATATGACATTCTGAAAAAGGCAAAACTAGAGAGCCAGTAAAACGCAGTGGTTGCGAGGAGCAAGGATGGAAAGGATAAACATGTGGGAGACAGGGGAATTTTTAAGACAGTAAAACTATTTTGTAAGATGATGTAATGGTGGATATATGACATTGTGTATAAATCCACAGAACTGTGGAACACAAAGAGTAAACCTTAATATCAACTGTGGACATGAGTTAATAATAATGTTTCAATGCTGACTCATCAATTTTAACAAATATACCACACTAATGAAAGATGTTAATAATAAGGGACACTACTCTGCTCAATTTTCTGTAAACCTAAAACGTCTCTAAAGAGAAAGCCTACTAGTGTGCCTGTGAGGCTCAGTCGGTTAAGCGTCCAGCTCTTGATTTCGGCTCAGGTCATGATCTCAGGGTTGTGAAATCGAGCTCTGTGTGGAGCCCCATGTCAGGCTCCAGCTCAGCATGGAGTTGGCTTGAGATTCCCCTGCCCCCTCCCCCACTCTCTCACGCCTGCGTTCTCTCTCTCTCTAATAAATAAATAAAATCTTTAAAAAAAATAAAGCCTATTAATTTTTTTTAAATCTTACTAGTACTCACACAAAATATTGTTAATTATCCTGTGTGTATTTTTAGAAAATGAAAGTTACACCACATATGTAATCTTTTCAATGATACAAATTATTGGAAAAACAGCATAATTTTGCCAAAGTACTATCATAACACAAATGTTTCTGAAAGTGTTAATTTTTGTTATTTTAAAAGTCAAAGCAAATCAAGACACAAAAGCAAAAAATACTGCTTGTCTCTTGCCATATAGAAGTCTTTTGCAATACAGTATATAGAAATCAATGACGAACTTTATCCTCAACAAAAAAATCACAAGTCACAATGAAGGAAGTCATTTTTGCCTACTTCAGTTGGAAAATACCACAAAATTACAAAATTCAACTGAAGATGACTGAAATAATAAATATCTCAGTAGTTATTATAGTATCATATTTTCTTAACAGTTAATTCATGAGCATGTTTTAAGAAATCACAGATTCAACAGAAAAACATGCTCTTACAGGTTTTTGGTTGTTGTTGTCTTAAACTAGAATTCTTCATCTGGTGCACTCCTTGCTATTCCTGCTAACTTCGATATACAGAGTATGGCAGGAGCAATGGCCTAGGTAGAATCATGACCAAACCAGGTGAAAAGAATTTTGTTAAGTGGGCTTTAGCAGTATAATTCAATGGGAGCTGGTTTAAACAATCAAAACGAAACCAGCAAACCAAAACAAAATAAAAATTACCTCCTCAATACCCCAGGGCAAGCAGCTGGTTCCTTGAGTTAATTCTTAGGCACCCTATATTGGCATAATGGAATCAGCATTCTGATCTTTCTGTATAAAGACTAGATCATTGCCGCAAAGCAGTAAATAAAATAGCTTTAAGCTGGTTTTCTGGTAATGATGATGGCTTTGTGTTGATTCAGTCATTTTGCTATTCAGTATCTGATGCTAAGTGTTTGCTCCAGAAGAGAATACAGCTAACTAGTCCACATGGGGATTGAACAATGACCCTGGCCTAATTAGCACACTGCTAATCAACCACCAAAATAGCTAGTATTAATTAGGAGGTGTTTCCATTTATAGACTACCTTATAAATGTCAGGTATTGTGCTAAGTGCTTTATGATCATTATCTCTTAAATTTTGCAAAAACCTTTCAAAGTAGATACTATCCAGATTTTACAGATGTGGAAACTGAGAATCAGAATGGTAAGAAAGGAAAACAGCACAACAATCTTACAGCTAGTAAATGAAAGCTCTAAGACTCAAATCTAGGTCTGTCTGTATCAAAAGCCTTGCCTCCTTGTACACAACAAGACCGTATTACCAATCAATTCCAAATAAATCAAAAGGTGTTGTATAACAGAACAAAAAAGAAAGATGTGTTACTCTTGATCTGAAAACAATATTTTAAAATTCTGAACATCTTCATTCAATTTAAAGTTATCCAAATAATGAAAACAAAAGGTGGATATGTCTGCTATTAGCATGAACATCTTTATTCACAAAGTAATTCAGGCTCATTCACAATGACTTAATTAAGAGATTGACAAATATTCACCAAAGTAGAAAATATTCCTGAAAAACAAGGAAAATAAAAACAAGTATCAACATCTTAAAAGAAACCTAAATATTAGTTAATAGTTTTCAAATTATTCCTGCCCACCTAAAAAGGAGAAGAAAATAATGCCTGTTATTGTCCTTAAACTAAACTTATGGTACATATAGAATAAAAGCTACTGGTGAACTGTAAAACAACTTTCACTTTATGGCATTATTAACTAATAAAATCAGATCTTTATTTACATTAGTTGGGGTATACCAATAACAGTTAAAAATATTTTTCAAAATGCCATGTTGTATTAAAGATATTGTATAAGACTGTTGAATCACAGACCTGTACCTCTGAAACAAATAATACATTATATGTTAAAAAAAAAAAAAAGAAGAAGAAGAAGAAGAAGAAGATAGCAGGAAGGGAAGAATGAAGGGGGGGAATCGGAGGGGGAGACAAACCATGAGAGACTATGGACTCCGAGAAACAAACTGAGGGTTCTAGAGGGGAGGGGGGTGGGGGGATGGATTAGCCTGGTGATGGGTATTAAAGAGGGCACGTACTGAATGGAGCACTGTGTGTTATACGCAAACAATGAATCATGGAACACTACATCAAAAACTAATGATGTGGGGCGCCTGGGTGGCTCAGTCGTTAAGCGTCTGCCTTCGGCTCAGGTCATGATCCCAGGGTCCTGGGATCGAGCCCCGCATCGGGCTCCCTGCTCCGCGGGAAGCCTGCTTCTCCCTCTCTCACTCCCCCTGCTTGTATTTCCTCTCTCGCTGTGTCTCTTTCTGTCAAATAAATAAATAAAATCTTTAAAAAAAAACTAATGATGTAATGTATGGTGATTAACATAACATAATAAAAAAAAAGGATGTTCTATCTCTAGAATTAGAGATGATCGCTAAATAAGAAAATCTTGTACAACAGAGAACTATAGCAGGAAGCACTGGATTAAACAGTAGTCAAAGCACCCTCTTCTAGGCCATGGTAAGAAGATAATTTAACATTTATTAAGAACTACCTACTAGTAACTAGGTTCTCATCTATGTGCTAGACACTGGGAATGCAAAGATACTAAAAACATTTCAAAGGATTTATAATCTAGTAAGGCTAACAGACTTGTAAGAAACTAGAATTTGGGGCAGAGTACGAAAAAATATAAAAATGTCCAGTGAGGGGGCGCCTGGGTGATTCAGATGGTTAAGCATCTGCCTTCGGCTCAGGTCATGATCCCAGGGTCCTGGGATGGAGCCCCACATCAGGCTCCTGGCTCAGCGGGGAGCCTGCTTCTCCCTCTCCCCCTGCTCATGCTCTCTCTCTCTCTCTCTCTGTATCTCTGTGTCTCAAATGAACAAATAAAATCTTAAAAATAAAAATGTCCAGTGACGTAGAATGAGTGCTAGTCTACCCTAGCATACCAGAGACCAGGAAAGCTGTCACAGGAAGTAACATTTTAGCAAGGCCCTCATGATAAGAGGGATCTATCTGGTAAGGAAAAGATACTGGGGTGGGGAGGTAAGGGCCAAACATTCCAGGGTTAGGGAATAGCATGAGCAAAGCCAGACGCATGGATGCTTCCAAGAACAAGTGGCCTGGAATGACAATAGTACATAATGTATCAAGAAATTACAGCAGGAGGAGATTGAAAATATAATTTAGGGTCACATCACAGACAATCCTCACTATCATTTGGCTAAGGAATTACAGTTTATTTAGTAGAAAATGGAAAGCTAAAGCAACTTGAGAAGAAGGCTATTTAGGTAGTAGTAACATATCCCTACCCTGAACTTCTGAGCAAGGGCTTGCAGTTGGGAGTGCCTGGGCTGGTATCCTGCACTACTACTTAATGAGCAGAGGACTTTGCACTAGTCATTTAATATATCTGTGCATTGGGTTTTTCATTTCTAAGTGGAAATAAAATAGTGCCAATTCCTATGGGGCAGCAGGAAGATTAAATGAGATAATACATGTCAAGTGCCTAAAACAGCAGCTAACATGAGCCCTCAGTAAATATTAGTTATAAATACACATAATATCTAATTCAAACCAGCACTGCAGAACTAATGTGACAATAAAAGTAGTTCCAGGGACACCTGGGTGGCTCAGTTAAGTGTCAGACTCTTGGTTTCGGCTCAGGTCCTGATCTCAGGGTTGTGAGACGGAGCCCCGTGTATGGCTCCCTGCTCAGCACGGAGTCTGCTTGGGATTCTCTCTCCCCCTCCCTCTGCCCCCTGCATTCTCTCTCTCTCTCTCTCTCAAAATAAATAATCTTTAAAAAAATTTTTTAAATTAAAAAAATAAAAATAGTTCCAAGAGAAGGAAGCCCCAGGAACTGTGTGCTATAGAACGGCTAAGATTAAAAAAGGGGCAACTGAAAAACCGTCAGAGATCTATATAAATAAAACAGTAGTATATAAATAAAACAATAGAACAGTTTATATAAATAAAAACTGTGATGCATTATAGTTCTGCATTCAGAAAGTTCCTTTTTAATTGCATTAGTTCATTAATGCCTCAAATTACCATTTATTTGCGGGGGGTAAAGGGCAGAGGGAGCAGGAAAGAGAATCCCAAGCGGGCTCCAGGCCCAACAGGGAGCCCTACACAGGGCTTGATCCCATGACTCAGATCATGACCATAGCTGAAATCAAAAGTGGAACGCTTAACCAACTGACCCACCCGGGTGCCCCACAAATTATCATTTCTTGAGGTAATTATAGAAAAGAACCCACATGTGATGAATTAGCTTTTCACTCATACAATGTCTAAAATAGTATACTTTGACAATCAAATATAGCAAATTTAAGTGAAACCCTGGGCATTTTTATGAAAACTATATGATAGCAGAATGATAGAAAAGCAGAACCTGTGATGTACGGGTCTTTGCAAGAGGAGAAGTGCATGCTTCTTGAAATTGATCTTCATTAATTCCAATTTCTTTGAGGTAACTTTCCAGCAGCTTTTCAACCTAAAAACAGAAAGTATAACTTTTATAATTTACATAGAAAAATTCCAAATGACAATTTTCATGTTAAGTGTTAAGTTTAGAAAAGGATAATCAAATGTTTGCTTGCAATTATTAATCTATATAAATTATATTATATGGAAATGACAATGTCTTTCACCAAAAAAACCCACAAACAACGAAAAGTTAAAATTTTTGCAGAGAATCAAATGAAATTTTATTTCCTCTACCTGAAATAATTGAAGTCAGGGTTATGACAGTCAATGTAGTACAACTCTTCTATTACTCAGGCATTTTTAAAAATCACAAGACAACCATGGCAAATTAATAATTAATACTTCTCTAGATGCATAAACAGAAGATTAAAAATAAAATTTAAAGATTGGTTGCAAGATCCCTTAAAATAGTTGTCCTAAATTCATTTCTTAGATTCTAGAGTAGAAGAGATAAGAAGTCAAAAGGATGAAATGCTCAGAGAAGCGTTAGGGCCTGATGGAACTGGTAGTACTATTAGGGTAGACTGGATTTTTTTTATTCTTTTTTCTTTTTTTAAGGAGGCTCTACTCCCAATATGGAGCTTGAACTCACAACCCCAAGATTAAGAGTCACATGTTCTACAGCAGAGCCAGCCAGGTGTACCTAGAATGGATTTTTTTAATTAAAGAACTTTAAAATGGAAAAAGTCCATGTTTTTAATTTAGAAAAGCTAAAATTAATATTATTTTAATTACCTTTAAAAATCAGTGGAAATAAAATACTCACTAGTTCTTTGTATTCCTGATGAATCTCTGTATAGGTCAATTTGCTTTCTTCTTCATCATCAAAAACTAAATTTAAAAGAAAAATATTATTATATAGTGTACAAAAACAAATCCTTTCATTAATGCAAATATAAAAGTGTACTCCTTACATCTTACAATAGAATTCTTATTCTCATAACCTAGCTCTTCAGCTTTGAATTCTTGAATTAAAAAAAAAACTATGTGTATATATATGATATATCCATATATTTGTAATAATATAGGTTATTTGTATAACACATAAGTGTTTTTTCCTACTTAAGATCTATTTCATATGTAAGACAAACACTAATTTGCTACTTTCAATAATAAAAGGCAACAATTTCTTTATAAACTTTTAATGGAATATTATTAATAGTTTTTAAACATTAATTCCTTTTACAACAGGCTCCAGATTATGTTATCATATTCAAAATTTGCTGATGCAAATTTTACTGAGAGTGACTAGGCCATTTTTGCTCCATATAAGTCAGTAATGAATTTAAAATAAATAAAACCAAAACAAATGTTTACTCAATGATCATATGTGTGAAACAATGTGGATTAGAAAGATATATATTCCATCAAGAAGCTACAATCTAATTAGGGAAACACGCCAAATTCATGAATTGTTACCAATAAACTTTTTTAAAATTCCCCCTAAATGATCTAAAATGCAAAACTAACTTCTTTAACTTTCTATTTAAAGCTCTTCATGACTGTTCTTTGCTTAAATAATAAATGCAAAATCCTTAGAAGGCCAGACAAAACCTCCAAGTCTCATCTCCTTTCACTCCAAAACCCAAACTTTGCACTCTTAACATACACCACTACTTGGAATGCCATCAAACATAACATGCGCAGTGCTTCAAACTCCTGTACATTTGCTCAAGTGTTCCTAGAATTTTTTGCCTTTACCTAATCCTCTTCCCCCAACTATTCTTCAAGACATCGCAAATGGCACATTCTCCAAGACCTGCCACCCACTCCCAACTCCTGGGCTGGTTAGATCCCTTCCTTTGAACTCTTACAGTAGTGCCACATGCCTTCCTTTATTATAACACCTGACACTTTAGATTTAAATTCCATTTACCTGCCTGTCTTCCCCCACTAAATCATAAACTTCCCAACCACAAGGATTTTGTTTCATTCATCTCTCTATCCCCAGCTTCTGGCCCATAGACACTCAATAAGTGTTTATTGAAATAAATGCTGATATCACAGGTTGTACAAAACTCATCTTTAAAGAATAGCACACTGACAACCTAAAGTTACTCAAGTGTTAACATTTATTTCAAGTGACACTAGGATGTTACTTCCACTTCTACTGGCATCTGCTCTATATAACACTGGGCATACACACAATATAGCAGCAACTTAATTAACTGTTTCCACTTAATTCTAAAACCAAATTACTACATTACATATGTATAAGGCTTCCCTGTACAATTACACAATCAGATGTATTACTACTGAGATGCAACCGCTTTTGACATTTGGGGATAAAAAGAGCAATGCTTTAACTTTTTTTCATTTTAGCATTCAGTCTCGGAGGCGTAAATAGAATCAAAAAGTGACATAATTCTTTTTTTCTCCCAAAGGAGGTCAGAATTCCACATGCTTCATCTGTCTCAGAATTTTAAATTTTTAAAAAGATCATAAATAAAAATTATTTTGAACTTTAGAAATTATGCATAAAAACAATACTCTCTAAACAATTAAATACTCTCTGAATTTTGATTACAGCATAATTTTGATTATGGTAATGAAAAGATTCAACGGTCAAACTAAAGTTTATCTTTACCAGATTCATGGACTCTTAGGGTTGAAAGGACTTTTCAAAGGTCATCCAGGATAACTCACCATTTGATGGTTGAACTCCCCTCTATAACATCTCCATTAAGTTGCTGTCAAATCCATTTAAACACAGCTACCGTCTGGGGAACTCATTACCTTGTCAGGTAGGCTAACTTAACTGGGATACCTTCCCCTATGGAGCACTTCCTTCATAGAAATTTGTCTGTGGCTTGTACCCACTGACCCTTACAAAACAAGTCTAAACCCTCCAACATAAGGCAGACGTTCAAATGATTAATGGATATTACCGCCCTGCAAGTCCTGCCTGCTAAACAACCATGATATCAGTTGGGCATTCATTCATATGACATGGTTTCTAGCTCCTTTTCCGTACACGGACTCCAGTTTGTCTCCGAGAACTGAACGCAGAACTCTAAGCGCGAATGATCACGGCCTGGGGGTCCTTTGCCCTCACAGGGAATATTATGCCACCTTTATACACCTCACTTGTTAGAAGATACCCCCCATTTTTGGTATATCCGAGAGTCCGAGTGCTCAGGAAAGGCAAACAGGCCACTGGGTCGCCAGCTCTGGGCCTGGCGGAGCAACAGTATGCCCTCCCTTTGCGGTTAACTGTTTAGATCAGAAGGAACACAGGCGAACTGACCTCTCTCCTCCCCAGCCCCTGGGGAAATTGTTGAAGCCCGCCCCAACAGTGCACCTGCCCAAGGAAGAAACGTGCAGGGTAAGGCGAGAGACCCAACATAGGACTGAAGTCTAATGATTTTCGGATGTGTGCTTGGGCGCAGGGAAAGGGGAGTCCCCGTCTTCAGTTCCGTGAAGGAAGACGGCTGGCGCAGTGGCAGCAATACCTCCTACAAACCAGCTCTGAACCTGGCCGACAGGAGTAAAGACCTGAGAGAGGAGAGATGGTTCGTGGTGACCACCTTCCTGCCGATCGCTGGTGAGAGAGAGGCGAGAAAGAACTGTCGGTTCGAGATCTGATTCTTACCTTCACATTTCTGCTCCACAAAGTCCAAGATGGGGATGGACCAGTCCGGGCCTCGCAGGAACCCAGCGATGCTCTCCACTACCCATTCCACCTCATCCTCTTCTTCCGCAGCCATCCCGCTCTGCGGGGCGCCGCGGAACCGCAGGCCAGACCCCCGGAGCCTGCGTAAGGCTCTTGGGCCGCAGGGAGCCGAGACAGAATGGGAGAAGAAAGAGTGGTCCCCGCAGTCCCCCTGCTACCTGGACGAAACCTACAAACCAGTTAACGTAAAACGGTCGCTATGGCAACACGCGCAGCCGCCCCTCACAGCCTTCCGGAAGTGAAGCCTGCTTCCCTGGAGCCTGCGATCTCAGAGAGGGGCATTTGAAGAACGCTTCCGATTGGCTGGAACAGGACTACCGCATCTAAAGATAGCCTTCCGCGCATTGGCCCGGAGTTGCTAGGGCGGGAGCAAAAGTGTCGCCATTGGTTGGAGGTCCTAGCAGGATTCGACGTTCCCTCTTCGGAGAAGTGCGTAGGAGCCAAGAAATGGCGCAGTGAGGTACAAGCAGGGACGGGTCCTACCCCTGCAAGGTCTTCAGAGGCTTGGGTTCGCCGTTGTATACCCTGCACCTCAGTACCAACCATTTTCAAACCCACTAGCCCAGAAACCTTTGTAATAAAAGGGTTGTTTGAAAATACAAAGCCGAGCGACGTAGCTCTGTAAGACTTGCTGTTCGGCTCTCTGTAGCTCATAGCTCCAGGCGGGTCTTTAACCTTTCATGGGTAGATAGGAAAAACTAGAATTAGGAGATTTGCAAGGGCAAAATCGAACTTAATGTTTATTTAAATAAATATTTACACTACCAAATCTTATGTCAGACAACACCAACGCAAATTTTCAAATTAGGGTCCATTGGGAATGAGTCTTCAGAGGTCATTGCCAAGGTCTTCTTCGGTGTCCCCAAATCTCTTCAAGCAGCCTTATATGTTGTTATATTAAGTTTTCAAGATCTAATTCTATCAATTCATGAATGAGGCAGCATCCCATCTGGCAAGTAGAGGAGAGCTCCAAAGGGCTACAGGAAAGGAAAGGTTTTTAAAGGCTTTTTAAAGGTTTTAAAGGTGTGGGAAAAAGGACATTGTTAGCAAAGAATCCATTGTTTGAGGCAAGGTCACCCTCCTGAGGGGGAGAGAAAGGGTGTATCAGTAAATTTCCTAATGCTGACCGAGAAATTCCCATGTTGACTGGTTAGAGGTTACATTTCTAGGCTGAAATGACAGGTTAGGTTTTTTTAAGTCTTGGTTAACTGGTTCTGGGCCTTAACCTAAGTGACACCATTTGGGGCCTGTGGTTTTCTTTTTAACAATATATTTATATAAATGAGATCATATTATATGTACAGCCACAGAACTTTTTTCACTATGAGGTCACTTTTCATGTGAAAATATAGAACTCCTTTTTTTGCAGCTGCACAGTATTCTATAAAATATCATTTAGTCTATTTTACTTTTTTTGCAGCTGCGTAGTATTCTATAAAATATCATTTAGTCTATTTTTACTTTTACTTCCACAATATCTTAGTGGATGCAGAAATATCATTACTGTGCAGTCTTTTTTCTTTTTCTCCCTTCCTGATGTGGGTGTACTCTACCATTTTTTTCCTTACAAACTGCTGAAATTAACATCTTTGTGTCACTAAGAGCTATGATTTTATGGACTATTCTAGGGGGTAGATTGCAGCAGAATTGCTAAATGAAAGTATAGATGTCTTGATTTATTTGACTAATCTTTAACTGCTAGATTAAATTACTTCAATTTATTTTATTTTATTTTATTTTATTTATTTATTTGAGAGAGAGAGAATGAGAGACAGAGAGCATGAGAGGGAGGAGGGTCAGAGGGAGAAGCAGACTCCCTGCCGAGCAGGGAGCCCGATGCGGGACTCGATCCCGGGACTCCAGGATCATGACCTGAGCCGAAGGCAGTCGCTTAACCAACTGAGCCACCCAGGCGCCCAAATTACTTCAATTTTTAAAACTCAGTTCTGCAATGAACAATTCTTCACATATATTTTTGAACCCGTTTCATTATTTCCTTTGAATAAATTCCCAAATGGAAAATTACTTAACTTATTTTTAAAATCTTTTTTGAAAAATTTCTTTGCCAATCTACTAGGTTAAAAATAAAACATAGCTTTAGTTTGCATTTTTAAATTTGAAATTGAGCACTATTTGACATGGATTAGCCTTTGCATTTGTTCCTGGGTTCTTTCCATATCCTTTGACCATTTTTTGTTGGGATGTTCTTTTTTATTATTGATGTATAAGAGCTTTTCATACATTATTATAAGAATTTTAACCCTTTGACACATGTTGCGGTGACATGCTTGTCATTTGTCTTTTAATTTAGTTCGTTGTGCTATATGGAAGTTTTGCATTTTCCATGTAGACTTTAAATGGGAGATTATAAGTTAATTATTTTCCTTAGTGGATAGCTATGCTTCAAACACCACTTGCTAGAAATAGGTATGATAAAGTGTTGTGGTTTTTGAATTACTGAGTAGAGGTAATAGGAAAGAAGGATATCATCATTCTTAGGCTAACCTATTGTGACACCAGAGATGGATTTCTGTAGTTTCCTATTCTGTTTTTCTGTTTCCTAAACCAGCTTAAAATAGAAATCCCACTTTTGTTCTGCCAGTTTCCTCTTTTCATAAAGAAGTTGCTTGTATGGTTTCTAATGAGCCTAGAAGCCACAGAATGCTATTCAACTGCACTTGGCATTACTTGGCATCAGAGTCTTCATCTTCAGTCTCTCCCAAGTGCTTTCCCATTTCACTAGAAGCAGACAATAACTGGGATGCATAAGCTCTCCTTTTGTTTATTTTCTCAGCATTATTCCTGAATGTGGGCAGTGTGGATTTCCTCAGGCCTTGAATTTTTCTCATTTATTTCAAAACATCTAATTATTTCAATTTTCACCTCAAAACGTAAGGTTTTTCTTTTTATTCACTACTTGGGATCTTAGAACCAGTATGCTCATACAGTTTAAACAAAATATATTCAACATGTTCATCATGATATAACACAAACTCAACAGAACAGTGCACGTACTCAGGACAACACATGTGGGTGCGCTGGGGTAAAAGTAAGAAGACAATGTGGATGTGTGTCATGCATTTTACCATAGGTCACTTTGTTCAGTCAGGTAGTGTTTTTCCCGTTTCACAGTAATACAAAGCCTATTCATCTCTTGAAAAATCATGACTTCTTATTTTGGCGGTTTTATTACTTTTTACCTACTACATATAAACAGATTTTCATACTGAAGGTATGTGTTGTAACAAAAGAGACCAAAATAGATAACACATACACACTGCTTCTTTCCACCCTTGGTATGGGAACTGAGCCTCTGCCTTACAAAAGGGTTATAAAGTTCAATCTTCCTCTTTTTAAGATTTATTTACTTATGAGAGAGTGCACACAAGCAAGGAGGGGGGCAGAGGGAGAGGGACAAAGAGAATCTCAAGCTGACTCTGTGCTGAGAGTAGAGCCCGACATGGGGCTCGATCCCACGATACCAAGATCATGACCTGAGCTGAAACTGAGAGTCAGACACTCAACTGACTGAGCCACCCAGGCGTCCCTATAATGTCCAGTCTTAACAAGATGACTGTATTCCTCCAGGTTTTTACATTTGTGTAGTGCTTTATAGTTTACAAAGACTCAGTGCAACCTTGAAAGCTAAATAAAGATGGTATTAAGATTTTCCCCATCTTATAGGACTGCTAGGTTGCTGCAACAAAGTACCACAGACTAGGTAGCTTAAATGACATAATTTTATTTTCTCACAGTTCTGGAGACTAGAAGTCTGAAATCAAGGTGTCAGCAGGGTTGGTTTCTTCTAAGGCCTCTTTCCTTGACTCCTAGATGCTGCCTTCTCATTATGTCCACATGGTCTCCCTTCTTTGCCCATCTGTATCTAAATTTCCTCTTCTTATAAGGACATCAGTTGAAGGGCAGTCAGAATATGATATCCCGAAATATGCCACTTTCAGAATATTGATTATCTTGAGCTGAAATGAAGGCAACTGAGAACTCGCTGCTCTCTCACCATCTGCATAAAAGCAGGGCATAAATTTCCCATGAGAAGAGACTTTCCCTGGGAGAGTACCGGGAAGAGGAGAGGTGAGGAGAGCACTCATCACTGCAGACAAGGAGTCAATGATGAGATGAGTTTGCATAAACAGACTTTACTAAAATAACCCTTACCTTACATTAAAAGATCTTTGTCCCCCACACATATTTCCTATTCACTTTTGCACATTAATGCACTCAAGCAGCCCAAATCCGCTTTCCTTCGTCTAGTCACTTCTCCACAATTTATCACCTTTTGTTAGCAAGGTACATGAGTGGAGCGCCTGGGTGGCTCAGTCGTTAAGCATCTGCCTTCAGCTCAGGTCATGATCCCAGGGTCCTGGGATCGAGCCCCACATCGGGCTCCCTGCTCCGCGGGCAGCCTGCTTCTCCCTCTCCACTCCCCCTGCTTGTGTTCCCTCTCTCTCTGTGTCTCTCCCTGTCAAATAAATAAAATCTTAAAAAAAAAAAAAAAAAAAAGGTACGTAAGCCCCCAAGTCTGTCTGCTCTTTGACTTTTTTCACTTCTTTTCTGTGAAGCCCCCATGCACATACAATTTTATTAATACTTAAAGTTAAGTATTTTTCTTATCCTGTTTGTCTCTCCTGTTGTCAGTTTAATTCTCAGGCCCCAGCTACTAAACTTGAGCGGGCAGAGGAGGAGGTTTTTTCCTTCCCTCCATAGTCATACTGGATTAGGGCCCCCCCAACAATGGCCTCGTTTTAACTTAATTACCCCCATTTAAAGGCCCTGTCCCCAAAATACAGTCAAATTCTTACGTAGGAGGTTAAGACTTCAACATGTGAATTTGGGGAGAACACAATTCAACCCACAACAGGTGGGAAAACTGATACTTTTTGAGGTCAAGTTTCTTGCCCAGGGTCAGAGCCAAGTCAGGGCTTACACTTCCCTGTAGGTACCTTCCAACTTTCACTTTATAATGTATCACAGAAAATTTTCCTTATCAATGAAAATATTTCTGCATGATTCTTTTTAATGTTATCTAGTGTCTTAGCTCAGACTGCTATGACAGAATACCAAAGACTAGGTGGCTTATAAACAACAGAAATTTATTTTTCACAGGTCCAGAGGCCAGGAAATCCAGCAGATTCAGTGTGTTTGGCAAGAGCACACTTCCTAGCATAGATAGCTGTCTTCTTGCTATGCCCTCACAGGTGTAAGGCCTAAGGGAGCTCGCTTGGGGTCCCTTTTATAAGACCACTAATCCCATTCATGAGGCTTTCACCCTCATGACCTAATCACCTACCAAAGGCCCACCTCCTAATACCATCACATTAGGGGTTAGGATTTCAACATACGAATTTTAGGGGTACACACACAATTCAGTCTATAGCACCTACTTTCCTATTGTGTAAACATAACACAGTTTAATCCAACAATCCCATATTGACCTAGGCTGTTTCTTGCACTATTTAAAAAATAATTCTAGGGCGCCTGGGTGGCTCAGTTGGTTAAGCGACTGCCTTCGGCTCAGGTCATGATCCTGGAGTCCCGGGATCGAGTCCCGCATCGGGCTCCCTGCTCGGCAGGGAGTCTGCTTCTCCCTCTGACCCTCCTCCCTCTCATGCTCTCTGTCTCTCATTCTCTCTCTCTCAAATAAATAAATAAAATCTTTAAAAAATAATAATAATAATTCTATAGTGAGCATCCTTTTAACTAAGTCTTTGCACCTAATCTTTTTTTTTTTTTTAAAGATTTTATTTATTCATTTGAGACACAGAGATACACACAGAGAGAGAGCATGAGCAGGGAGAGAGGCAGAGGGAGAGGGAGAAGCAGGCTCCCCGCCGAGCCAGGAGCCCGATGTGGGGCTTGATCCCAAGACCCTGGGATCACGACCCAAGCCGAAGGCAGACGCTTAACCATCTGAGCCACCCAGGCGCCCCATCTTTTTTTTTTTAAGATTATTTATTTGACAGACAGAGAGAGAACACAAGTAGGCAGAGCGGCAGGCAGAGGGAGAGGGAGAAGCAGGCTCTCCGCTGAGCAAGGAGCCCGACATGGTACTTGATCCCAGAACCTGGGGATCATGACCTGAGCCAAAGGCAGCCACTTAACTGACTGAGCCACCCAGGCGCCCCTGCACCTAATCTTCATCATTTTATGAAGATGAATTTCTACAAGTAGAATTGCTAAGTCACACAGTATTCAGTTTTCAAAGAAATTTGTACCTATGAAGGTTTTTTTTAAGAGAAAGTGTTGTGCATTCTGCAATAATCATGGTTAAATGCTAAGTAATTCTTATCCTTTACATCCATGAGTCTACACATCCATACACATGCACAAATGTATTTCAGATACTTTGGAAATTGCTAATTTAATCAAAGTATGACCAGAAAAATGTGAATTCTGGAGGAAGCAGGCTCTTTAATCTCACAAATGTATCTCCAACAATAATGCTTGGCGCTAAGAGACCCACAGTGAATATTTGATGAATATGTGAATGATGATCATAATATATAGTGCCTCATATTTGCCTAAAAATAATCCATCTCTTTTTTCTGACCCTGGAAGTGAGAGTAAAGGTACAATTACTGGCAGAGCAGGTGTTTTGTGTTTTTTTTAATATTAATGAATCATGCTTGCCATTCTAGATCAGATGGCTTAAAGTTATTATTAGCAATAGGCTTAAAAAATAAATAAAATTTAAAAATACCTGTGCAACAGGAATGTCATCTTCCTATGTAATTTATAGAACATATAAAACATCACTAATGAACTATCTAATTGCTACTCCAAATGGTATGATTTCAGCTTTCAAGTTAAGAGAGGGGGAAAAAAGGTCACTGCTTTAATCCTATAAATTGCTTTTATCCTGACTATAGAAAGACTTTTTAGAAGTTCTAAATTATAGGTTTTTTGCAAATATCTTTTCTTGATTATTTGGTCTATGTAACAGCAAAGGGATAGAGGAGGTTTCCGTGGGTTAGCAAATAATTCCCCCCATATCTTCAAATTCTCCAATGAATCCTTAGATTTTTATTGCATGTGCAGATGTGGCATCACAGAGTTTTCATTCTCTTTTCTGTGTCTTTTGTTTTCTATTCCTCATAATCTATAAAATATCTAGCAGCTTGATTTAAAATAGCAGCAAAGAAGGGTGGCTCAGTCAATTAAGCATCTGACTCTTTTTTTTTTAGATTTTATTCATTTCTTTGACAGAGAGAGATACAGCGAGAGAGGGAACAGAAGCAGGGGGAGTGGGAGAGGGAGAAGCAGGATTCCCGCCGAGCAGGGAGTCCCATGTGGGGCTCGACCCCCGGACTCTGGGAACATGACCTGAGCTGACGGCAGACGCTCAACGACCGAGCCACCCCGTCGCCCCTCAGCTCAGGTCTTGATCTCAGGTCATGAGTTCAAGCCCCGTGTTAGGCTGGGTATGGTGTCTACCTAAAAAAAAAAATTTTTTTTAATAAAATAACAGCAAAGAAATAACCAAAACACAATGACTTTTAAAATAATGGCTAAATACATACATTTGGTATAAAATGGCATAGCTTAAAAACCTTTCTTTACTTATGGAGTGCATACTATGTGCCAACCATTGTGCTCAACACTCAGAATGAAGAGCCCTGGATCTGGTACATTCTAAATTCCAAGTGCATGACAGATGGCTTATTTTCATTTAATCTCTAAATGTTCAGGGGTTTTTTGTGGCCTTCTTTTTATTTCACCTCCCTTTCTTTATTCATTATGGGTTTTTTTTTTTTCACTGTTTTACTTGTATGTGTGTAAATAATTTTCCTATCTGTTTTCCCTTCTCTTTCCTTCTACCTTTTACTACCTACTAAGCTGACTCTTACATTTGTCTCCTTTGAGTTTACTCACCTATTTCTCTATTTGTTTTCTTCTAACCATTACTGACTTTGAGGAGGGTAACTAATTTATGGAACATGTTTATATGTGCCTTATATCTGGTTTTTGTTCTTTTTTTTATATATATTTTATTTATTTATTTGACAGAGAGAGACACAGCGAGAGAGGGAACACAAGCAGTGGGAGTGGGAGAGGGAGAAGCAGGCCCCCTGCCGAGGAGGGAGCCCGACGCGGGGCTCGACCCCAGGACCCCGGGATCATGACCCGAGCCGAAGGCTTAACGACTGAGCCACCCAGGCACCCCTGGTTTTTGTTCTCTTAAAAGCAGCTGCAGCCTAGGTTAATGGCCTCTAAATTTTTTTGACCAGAGAGTCCATCAGTAAAAAATTTTTGAATACTCCACTTAATATGTAAATATATATTTAGTAGTGATCTACATGTGTGTACATACACATATATGAATATACACAATTGTATAATAGACAATTTTAAAAACAAAACTTGAAAAAAAATTGCAATTAACAAAGGGTGAGACAAAAATATATAGGTTGAGGGGTGCCTGGGTGGCTCGGTCGTTAAACGTCTGCCTTCAGCTCAGGTCATGGTCCCAGGGTCCTGGGATTGAGCCCCACATCAGGCTCCCTGCTCGGCGGGAAGCCTGCTTCTCCCTTTCCCACTCCCCCTGCTTGTGTTCCCTCTCTCATTGTGTTTCTCTCTGTCAAATAAATAAAATCTTTAATATATATATATATATATAGGTTGAAATTCTAATATTTTTTCCCCTGGGTGCCAGTGGATCATCTTGTGCACCCTGTAGAAGCCCCTAGTTTGCATTTGATAAACTTGATAGTTTGGTCTTCTCTCATTGTAAGGAAGCCACTGAGCATCCTGTTTGCTCTATTCCCTTTTAGAATATTCTGGGAGAAACGGTAAAGACAATTTTGAGAGTCATCTTAGGAGCCCAGCTCATTGAGATCAAGACTCTCAAACAAAAATGGTAATAAACATCTCTTGCACATTCAGAATAGGTAGAACCATCCTATCTGGGAACCATGCTGATGTGGGAGTCAGTAGGGAATTAGCTTAATAATGGAACATTCTTAAAGATGGCTGGGAAATACTCTTTTATTTATTCATTTAAAAATTTTATCTTTATTGCTTTTTCTGTTGGAAAAGTAATAATATATGCATTGAAAAAAGCTCAAACATTATAGAACTTTATAATGAAGATTGTGGCCTCCAGATTTTTTAAATACACATATTAACGTGTATTATTGTCTTCTTCAACCAAAATGAGACCATTCCCATTTATACAACATTTTTTACTTCATTTCCAAGGATACCTTTCAGTATTAATACGAAGAGATTGTTTTTTTACATGGATGTATAGTATTCCGTTATATAGGGATCTCTCTATATTTTGTTTGTGCTCATGTCCAATATTTTGCTCTTATAAACAATGCTACAATAAATAATAAACATTAGTGTACCTGTATTTCTGCATTCTTGCCTGAGCAATTTCAGAAAAGAGAAGTGGAATTCCAGGTGTAAGGATATGAAATATTTGTGGAACATTAAAATTTTCCATCAATACTACCAAATTGCCCTGCAAAAGGCAATACCAACTAATACTCCTGCCAAAAGATTATGTGTTTATTTTTCCACACCTTTTCAGCACTAAAAACTATTAGTGTTTTGGTGATTTTTTTAAATCTGAAAACTGAAAAATATTTACTTGGTTTTTTTAAATTTATTTATTTGAGAGAGAAAGAGAGAGAGAGCATAAGCATAGGGGATGGCAGAGGGAGAGGGAGAAGCAGGCTCCCTGCTGATCAGGAAGCCAAACGCGGGGCTCAATCCTAGGACCCCTATGATCATGACCTGAGCCCAAGGCAAATGTAAGTGAGCCACCCAGGTGCCTCATTTACTTGTTTTAATATGCCTATGCTTTATTGTTAATGAGATTGTGGATTCTTTCATATGTTGACCAGCCATTTATATTTGTGAGAGCAATGATTCTTTGTTTTGTTTCTATTTTTAACCTTTTATTGTACAAATTTGCAAATATACACAAAAGAAGCACCACGCTTCAACAGTTATTAACATTTTTACCAAACTCAGACACCATGTCATTTCATATAGGAGTGCTTTCACGTAAGACTCGAAGATGTCGTTTAGTGCCCTTTGACCCAGGCCCTCACCTCTATTTCCTTGGCTAACCAGAAGTGTAAACTAAAGGAGTAAGTAGTGAGAGCCAACCCTAGGTGTCCTGCAGCAGTGAAAACCAAGTTACTGATGCGGGCCACCAGATGGCAGACTACGGGGAAAAAGAAAAAGGAGAGGACGAAATCTACACCTACCTACCAAGACCCAGCTCCAGGATGACCCAGAAGTCTTACAGAACTTGGTTTCCTATTAGTATGGGGGGGAGGGGCGTGCGGCAGGGAAGATTATTCAGAGGCATTGTTTTAAACCATAATAATGTACTTAATTATCTGATAGTAGTGTGGTTTATTATGTGATGTATTTTATTATCAGATAAAATATCTTTTGTTTTTTCCCCTATAAAGGTTATTATCATTCTTAAGGCCTCCAACAATAATGTCTTAATTGGAATTGCACCAAACCTATAATTAATTTGAAAAAAAAATCAAGATCTTTATATTTCTTTTTCTCATGAAAGAACATGATGCTTTCCCCACTTATTTAGGTCTCCATTTGTATCCCTTAATAAGGATTCCAGTTTTCCTTATAAAGATCATGCATATCACTCATTAAGAATTTTACTTGAGGACGGGTTTATTTTCTGTATATTCTAACCGGGCTTTTATGATTTTACAGAAATATGTTGATGTTTGCAGATTAAAATTTTTTTATTAAAAATAGCTATGAGTTCTTTCTAGTTTTCTTGCTATGCAATTATGTAATCTGAAAAATATCATAAAATTCCTATATTTGCCTTTCCACTGTTTATTCTCTTATTTCTATTTCATGTGTCATTATATTGGCTAAAAATGACATAAAAATGTAAAAAAAATTAATACTAATGATAAATAATATAGCTTTGATGTGTATAATTGAGTTATTTGGAAAAGATACACATGTTTATTTTAAATTTATATAATAGTATGTTTTTATTAAGAATATAAATGGGTATTGAATTTCATCCAGTGGCCTACTGAGAGGATCATATGCTTTTTCTTCTTTAATCAATTTATGTGGTTATTTTATTAATGTTTCCTTATATTGCCAGTTTTTTGTGTCTAATATTCATAAGTAAGGGTTGTCTGTATATTTTGGGGGGTGTCATACCTTTATTGGATTATAGTGTTAGAGCTATATTTAGCTCATAAAAGAATTGGACAACATCCAATAATTTTCTGTGTTTTATGTTCCAGAATAAATATATGATGATTTTTATCTGTTTTATTATTATTATGTTCCAAAGGCTGAGAGACTATGGACTCCGAGAAACAAGCTGAGGGTTCTAGAGGGGAGGGGGCTGGGGGATGGGTCAGCCTGGTGATGGGTATTAAAGAGGGCACGTACTGAGTGGAGCACTGGGTGTTAATACGCAAACAATGAATCATGGAACACTACATCAAAAACTAATGATGTAATGTATGGTGATTAACATAACATAATAAAATAAAATAAAATAAAATAAAAAAGAAATGCCTGTCAAACCCATTATAAAAGATTATCTCTGTCTGGGTGTGCTACGGGTTACACTATTACATAAAGCAGACAAAATCCTTTATTTTTCTCAGCTGTTCTGCTCAATCATGGAAAGAATAAAATTATGCCTAGTGATTCAGCATCTGAAATGTTATACCAAGTCAAAAGTTGCTGCCTATATAGTTTTCACAAGTAGCTATTGCATTTCTCATGTTCTGGTAGATAATAATATTCCAAGGAAGTCTTTCTTGGCTGGGGGCGGGAAGCACTAAAGAATTTGACCCTTGTTTTATCTAGTTTTATGACTTGCCTCTGGAAGTAAGTAATGGCTTGGATAATAAAAAAAGTAGTTGTGGTAAACTTCCAGGTGAATAATATTGATAAAGCTTCATTATGACCCTTCTCATGATGAATCACAACATTGTTCGACAGAACTTTCTGGAATGATGGAAGTGTTCTATTTCTGGTGTGCAATGCATACCTGTGTCTCCTGTGGCTCTGAGGACTTAAAAATGTGGCTAGTGCCAATGAGGAACTGAATTTTTACTTTTATTTAATTTTAATTAATTTAAATTTAAGTAGCCACATGTGGCTAGTGGCTACCATATTGGACCACGCAGCTTCAAAGCATGAAATTTAATCAGTATGGATACATTAAGAACCCAGAATGTTTTCAGCATGAAACATTTCCTTATTATGCATAAATAAATTTCACTTGCCAGTATTTTGACAACTGAAAATCAGTATCAGTCTCTGCTCTCTTCTCCAAAGTCATTTATGCTTGTATTTAAAAAATTTGGTTTAATACTTTTATCCTGTCTGAGACACCTTTTGCCATTCTGAGAAGTATCTGTTTTTCCACTCATTAGCATTTTGCTATTGTTACTCCTCTTTGTTCACATGCTTTCAGCTCTGCTGTTAGGTGTCTTTGTAATTTTGCATCTGAATTTTTGTTAGTTTCTTTAAATAAAGTGATTGGGTTTAAATACTGACATGAACATGGATATGACATGTATAATGATGGATAATTATATCAATAAACTGGGCATGGGTAAAAAAAATGATCAAGAAGAGTTGGCAAAAAAATGTAATGAGAACTTTAGAATTAGCACTTTAGTATGGAAATTGCAGCCGTATCATTGAACTCCTTTTCAAAGATGAAGCCATTTTACTGAATCCATTACTGTAATTACACTTTAAACTTGCTAAAAATCTGTACCGGTATATACCAGTTTTACACGTAGTCTCCACACCCAGCTCCATTTTTATGAAAATTTTAAGAGTTGGTGGTTACATTATTGTAGCAGTACTGCATTGAGTTGCTTCTTGTATATCTGTAGGAGCAATTTGAACATATATTGGAAAAGTTTTATGGTTCCAAATGATCTAATAGGATCAAGGAATTATTTCAGTGACTTATCTTTTCATTAACAGGTTGCAAAGTACTATTTTTAGAGAGGTTGGAACAACCATTCTTTTGAAGCTAAAGCTTCATCATTTAATAAATTATTTTGTCATTCTAGTCATAATCTTCAGTAGTTGAGAATGATGGTAGCTACCTAAATATAAAAAACCAAAAGCTAATTTTAAATGAAATTACCTGTGGCTAGAATCCAAATATTGAAAACATTGAGGGGCACCTGGGTGGCTCAGTTGTTAAGCGTCTGCCTTTGGCTCAGGTCATGATCCCAGGGTCCTGGGATCGAGTCCCACATCGGGCTCCCTGCTCAGTGGGAAGCCTGCTTCTCCCTCTCCCACTCCCCCAGCTTGTGTTCCCTCTCTCACTGTGTCTCTCTCTATCAAATAAAATAAATAAAATATTTTTAAAAAATAAAATTAAAACAAGTTTTTTAAAAAAGAAAACATTGAAATATTGGACTGCCTGGATACTTAAACGAAGAACCCAAGTTTCTATCAAGATGCTGAGATTGATGGTGGAGGCCATCTCTAAGAGGGATAAGACAGGTGGCAAACTCTTCAGGAAGGAGCAGAAATGAGATGCTACACCTCACTCAGATCAGTAACTGAGATTAGTCCAGCATTTTGATAAAATATAATCTTATTCCCTGGGTCCCCACCAACTCACAAATTTAAGTTTGCATTGTTTCTTAGGAAAAGCTTTGCTAACAAAATAATAGTGTGACACAGGAACTAATAAAAAACATGAGATGATTCTTTTATCTGTTTTTGCATGATTACCTCATTTTAAAAATGAATGTAATTTAAGATGATTTTTTATGATGGCTAACAATATTAGCTATTTTTGTCTGTTTATTATTTATTTATTTTTTATTTTTTATTAAAGATTTTATTTATTTATTTGACAGAGAGAGACACAGCGAGAGAGGGAACACAAGCAGGGGGAGTGGGAGAGGGAGAAGCAGGCTTCCTGCTGAACAGGGAGCCCGGTGCAATGCGGGGCTCGATCCCAGAACCCTGGGATCGTGACCTGAGCCGAAGGCAGACACTTAATGACTGAGCCACCCAGGCACCCTTTGCCTGTTTATTTTTTTCAGGTAAATTTGAGAATTATTTTGCTAAGTTCTTCCAGAAGTATTTTTATTGAGATTTTGCCTAATAACTTGAAGTATATTAATTAATTGGGGAAAATGACAGTATAAAATATTAGTCTTCTAAAATATATCACTTTTCTTATACTTAATATCTTTCAGGAAAATCCTCTAGTTTTCTTCGTATTAGTGATATATTTTTCATTAAAAGTCATTAACATATATTCATGTCTGCTGCTATTGTAAAGCAGGATTCCTTTTTAATTATGTATTTCAAACAGTATTGTTGGTACATATGAATGTTATTTCAATTTATATATTTCCAAGCATTTCACCCAAACTTTTAAAGTATTCTATATTTCTCTCCCCCAAATGGAAGTTTCTTTTGTTGTCTATTCTTTTTTTTTAAGATTTTTTTCTCAAGTAATCTCTACACCCAGTGTGGGACTCGAACTCAGGAGCTAGAGATCAAGAGTTGCATGCTGTACTGACTGAGCCAGCTGGGCACCCCTTGTTGTCTATTTTCTTAACCAAAAGTAGAACCTACTCATTTCATACATGTCATGTTTATTAAAGTTTGAGACTTACTGGGGTTGGGAGCACTGGCCTATCACATATAGACAGAGAGCTATTTCTAGCAGATTTAGGATAACAAAGGCAAATCACACTCCAGAATATCTATAAGTCAATTTAGAAATAGCAATTTCTGAGGCGCCTGGTGGCTCAGTCAGTTAAGCATCCAACTCTTGATTTCAGCTCAGGTCATGATCTCAGGATCCTGGGATAGAGCCCTACGTTGGGCTCCCCACTCAACAGGGAGTATGCTTGTCTCCCTTTCCTTCTGCTCGCTCTCACTATCTCTTTCAAATAAGTCTTTAAAAATAAAGATTTAAAAAAAGAAATAGCAATTTCTGCTTAAATTCAAGGATGCATAGGGAAGATTTTGTTAGAGAAAAAATTACCCTACAAGTGTTCACAATTTGTTACCATAAACTTCTGAGGCTTTTGAAGATGTTACTGTTATGTTGATGTGTTGGCAATAAAGTAGGCATTTAATATTAATTGAATGAATGATTATATGTAGCACTTTGTATGCCCTGAGGATATAGTGATGAGCAAAAACAGAGCTTAAGGGAAGATAAGACATTTAAAGGCTCACCCAGATAAATGCATCATCTGGTCCTGGAATGGAGAATTTGAGGAGTCCAGAAATTGTGGCAGCCACAGGAACCCCTTCAATTTGACCTTAACCACCACAGGAAATCTAACCCTAATTAATGCTTTTCCTTTTAGGGTTTCCCATCTGAAATCCCCAATCTGTGAAACAAAGCCTGGAAATAGACTTTGAGATGATCCTACTGGACATATTTGTCAAACAGATGAAGAACTAGGTAGGACAGCCCCTAAACCACCACTCCAACTTCAGTTAGATAACTAAACTTTCTCTTTCCTGACCAACTTTGTCCCCCACTTGCAAATTATGGAATATTCTCACTGAATTTTCAAGGAACTACCAGAGCCTGAGACCTCAGTCTGCAGTACCTCTGAGCAACTGATCAACCTAGCTATTTATATTGCCCATTGGCCAAGGACTTTCACTTGCCCATAGCCACTGTTCAGGGTGTCCAGACCACACACACTGGGTATATCTCAACTGTACCCTGGAAACGGGACTCAGTTGAACTCCACGATCCATTGCTTTTGGGTGGGGCCCCGTGCCTAGGACTAGGAAGTGCCTAAAACCTACCTGATCATTTATAATCAGTCCAATTAGTCCAGTCAGGAAAACAGAAACCACTGTACATAGTTCAAACAGAAAGGGATTTCATTCTGGAAAGTGGTTACAAAGGTGTTGGAAGGGCTAGAGGAGAAAGGGAAAGAAAGGAATGTCACCCAGAGATGAGCAAGCTGCTACCACCACTCAGCCTAGAGCCCTCCAGCTGCATTTGCTGCCAGAAAGTTACTGTGTGGCCCATGTCAAACTCAACCTTCACAGAAGGGGCACCCCGTGGCCAGTGCCAGTCTGCCATTGAGACACTTCTACCAAATGGGACCAGACTAGAATGGCTTATTCTTTTCTCCCACCAGTGACTCCCATTGGCCACACCTGCCTGGAAGCCAGTTGGTAAAGAATTTGGGGAACGGAGTTATAGGCTTCCAGCCCCTGCAATTATAGACTACAGAAGGGAGAGTGTGGCATTGTGCCAACAAGAAAAAAAAAACGAGGCACCATAACATCATTTAGGTAGATGCTAATCATTTTTAATCATTTATGTTTGGTGGAAAATTACTTCTGAATGGACTGGATAAGTGTAAAGGACTAATCACTTTCCGATTATTTCCTGAGAAATCTTGCTGTTGAGGCTTATTAAGGTGGCAGTAGCACAAGACAAATAGGGAGCCAAGGATGGTAGAGAAAAGGAAGAATGGACAGGATAGAACAGGTCCAGGGGCAGACATCTGGATAATTAATCTGAGAGGCCAGCATGCATTTTGAAAAAGACTCCATCTTTCCAATCAGAAAACATTTTGCCTCTAAAATTGAGGATTGAGGTAGAAGAACAATAAAAACCTTTTCTTTCGTCTGAGTAGCAGGAGCCAATGAGTTTCATGAGAAGAAAAAAAATCTAGCTTCCTAATTATATGTAAAATCTCCTTTAAAATAGAACAAAAATGAGTCACCAAAAATACAAAAGCTACATAAATTAGCATCCTTCCATATTTTTAGATAACTAAGTAAAATAGCATAATAAACTTAGGTCCCCAAATTAGCTTTCTTTCATATTCCACCCAGGCATATCCACTAGCATTGTAAAAAGCTCACATTACCATCAGTTGATACCTGATGTGGAATTTTTAAAATTTCTTTGTATTTCCTCTGCCCTCACTCTGATTCACAAAATGCTTCGTTAGAGTTCACTGGGATTTTGTGGCTTATCTGACTCAAAAGTGAGTTCATTCCTATTTTGTTAGTTGGCATAAAAAACATTCAATAAGCAATGCTGAGCAGGATGGTATTCTATGAGTAAATATGTATAAATTATTTCAAAGATTGTTTTAAAAATTCTTCTTTTTAGTAAAGTACATTTAATTTTTAGAATCTTGGGAACTTAAAACATTAGCCCTTAAAATGAACTTCGTCTGCTCCTTGCCAGAGTGTATAAATATAAGTATAGACACCTTAAGTTAATGACTATATTTTGTGGGGTACCAATCTGAAATGTTGTTCTAGAGACTTCTTTCAGAATTGTGAAATATTTTAGAATTATAAAAGTTGGAATGCGTTTCTGGAACTACTTTTTTTTTTAAGGTGCCACTTGCTTTCATCATGAAATACATAAAATATAACCAATGAAAATTAATATAAAAATAATAAATTAAGTTCATATATATGTGCATTTCAGTTTTTCACATGTGATAAAAGGAAGAATATTTCGGTCAGGTACTTTTCTTATGTTTATGCACAATGCTCTCCCAGTTTTTATGGAACTGAAGTAGTCGATTCATTTAATAATTAATCCTCCTAGGAAAATACTGGAAAGGAAAAGCAGTGGATCAAGTTATATTGGTTTATGTGACTTAACCTTTCCCCTTTCTCCTCTTTGAGATAGTAGAGTGAACATTAAAGACACACACCTAGAGTACTGCAAGAGACCCAAAGAGGTCCATTTCACAGACCACTGGTACTCACTTACATTCAGGCCCTCTGCACAGGTGTGGCAATGCTGTTTGTTCGAACAATGAAACATGTCCATACCCATTGTGGTAGGTAGAATAATGGTCCCTAAAGATGTCCACTCCCTCCGCCTTTAGAACTTGTGAAAGTGTTACCTAACATGGCAAAAAGGACTTTGCAGATGTGATTAAGAATCTTAAAATAAGATTATTCTAGATTATCCAGTGAGCTCAATCTAATCACATGGATCTTTACAAGCCAACTTTTTCCAGCTGGGATCAGAGAAAGATGAGACTATGGAAGAAGGGTGAGAGGAGATGTAATGTTGATGGCTTTAAAGACAGAGGAAGAGGGCCACAAGTCAAGGAATGTGAGCAGCCTCTAGAAGTTGAAAAAGGCAAGGAAACAGAATCTCCCTTAGAGCCTCTGAGAGGCTCTATTGACACCTTGGGTTTCAGTTCAGTGCGACCTGAGCCTGATTGCTGACCTACAAAACTGTAAGATAACAAATTTGTGTTGCTTTAAGCCGCTAGATTTGTGGCAATTTGTTATTGCAGCAATAGAAAGCTATGCATAATGCCACTGCCCTAAGCCCACTTGCTGCCTTGGCCATCCTTCCCTTCCACTAAGACTCTCAAGCCAAGAACAAAAGGAGAAGCCCCTGGCATAGCAGATTTCCCTGGAGCCCCGTCCTGACACCGCATCCAGCTTTGACTGGGCTGTGCCCAAGTTTTACCAGTTGTGAAATATCTTGACCATAACTTTTGATTAGAGGGACCTAAATCAGTGACTTTCAAGCTTTTTTGACTCCAACTCACCTACAGTAAGATACACATTTTGATGTCAACCTAATACAGAACTCCCCCACACACATATTATATAACTCAAAGCCAGAGTTTCATGAAACAGTGCTTACCTTTACTACAGGCACTGTACTCTGGTATTTTCAGCTCTATTCTCTTCCTTTTTTTTTTGAGAGAGAAAGAGTGCATGTGAGCACAAGGGGGGTGCGCAGAGGGAGAGGGCGGGATCTTAAGCAGCCCCCATGCTCAGCGTAGAGCCCAACTCGGGTCTCCATCTCACCATCCTGAGATCAGGACCTGAGCTGAAATCAAGAGTGGGATACTTAACCGAGCCACCCAGCCACCCTTATTCTCTTCCATTTTTTTAATGTAAATTGCAATCCACTAAACTGATTTCATGATTCATTAGGTTGCAACCCTCAACTGAAAAACACTGACCTAGATCATGAAACTCTGTGGTCAAGATGTAGAATTTCTGCTGGAAAATGCGTTCTGTTTTATTTTAAAGGAAGCATAAACATTTGTTCAGAATTTAAATTGTTCCTGGGGCGCCTGGGTGGCTCAGTTGGTTAAGCGACTGCCTTGGGCTCAGGTCGTTATCCTGGAGTCCCTGGATTGAGTCCCGCATCGGGCTCCCTGCTCGGCAGGGAGTCTGCTTCTCCCTCCGACCCTCCCCCCTTTCATGCTCTCTCTCTCTCAGTCTCTCTCTCAAATAAATAAATAAAATATTTAAAAAAAAAGAATTTAAATTGTTCCTATATGTAACCTTAATTTATTGTTATTCTTATTTATTAATGTACCAAAAACGTATTAGTTTTCTCAAAGTGAACATCAAACCTGTGATAGTTTATAATCAAGCCTAATAATAAGAGAGAAGGACCACAATGAGAGGATACATTCTAGAAACAATTTTTAAATAAATAGTCATTGGGTACATGTATTTAGTGTTCTGCTTTTCTGTTACTCCATTTGTTCATTTCTGCTTTTAATTTTAATATTTCCCTTTTTCTTGCTTGCTTTAAGATATTACCCATTTCCTTTTCTAGACTTTTTAGGTGAATTTATTGGATTTCTCTCCTTTTTTTTTTCTTATTGCTATTTATAGCTGCAGCATTATTTCAAACACTTAACAGTTTGTTTCAGTATCCCTTAACTTAGAGGTCCTAGAGGAGTTTCCACATGCATTTAAAATTATGTTACAATTCAACTAGCTTTTCTAGGTGTTGGTAGCAAAAAGGTTTGAAGATTGTGATACATTAGTTAGCTTTCACTATGTTATAAACAAACAACCTCTCTGTTCCGGAATCTTCATTCCAGGATGTAGACTGAAGGAGCAGCCTCTATATGAGACACGCTGGTTCATGGCTAAACCCTGGGATGTTTCTTAAAGCTTCTGCTCAGATGGGGGGCATACATCACTTCCACATACATTCCATAGACAAAGCAAGTCATAAGGCTAAACTTGAAGGCTATGCAGTGGTGAACATAATCTATTCATAGGCAGAGCAACAGATAATAGGGAACAATGGTATAATCTACCCCTGTGTTCTCTCCCATAATGCTGAAACCGGAAGGGTTTATCCTTGCATTTCTGTCAATTCAAAACTCTATTTTATTGTTGGATTATATCTGAGACTTATCATTATAGCATTTATGCTTCCCTTTTTATGTATCTTTAATCACACTATAATGCTGTTTGTCTCCCTTAATGCTTTTTGCTATAAAATCAGTTGTGCTGATCATGTTTTTATAGGCCACACATGGCTGTGGTTACTATGGCTCTTAATAACATTAGGAAAACAGTGTTTTTCGAGCTTAGCCTACACTCACAGCAATGCAGGACCTCATCTCTCGCTCAAACCTCACCAGCACGGCATGTGCTTCTGCAAGGAGTGCACTGGTGCCCAGGAGGATACTTCCCAGGACCCATGCAGCCTTCCTAGGCTGCTGAGAAGAGACCAGTGTTCCCTGCCACCTCCAGATGTCTACAGAGCAGAGCTGCTTTGCACAGCTCACACCTTCAGAGGCTCCAGGGATTTCACTCTTTTCTAAATTAATAGCTATCTTTCCCCAGAGCTTTGGCTCAAGTTTCTAGTTGATGGGGCACCACTGGATAGAGAATAATATGATTAATACTCAAAATTACTCTGACAGCCAAACCTTATATTTCAATAAAGCTTCTCTCTCCCTCTCCCCACTTTCCCCCCTTTCCCTCTCCCTCCCCCTTCCCTTTTCCCTGTCTCCCAGCTCCTCTCCCTCTTCCTCTATAGGAGGCTCCTCTGCTGTGGATGCTTATATATCCTCCAATAATCAACTCCACCCTGGAAGCTGTGAAACTGATAAAATTTAAACATCAGGTTTTTAATATGCCCGTACAGATGCTATGAATTGTAGGCTGTTCCTTTGCTTTATTAAAATTTTCTTATTTTAGGGGCGCCTGGGTGGCTCAGTTGGTTAAGCGACTGCCTTCGGCTCAGGTCATGATCCTGGAGTCCCTGGATCGAGTCCCGCATCGGGCTCCCTGCTCGGCGGGGAGTCTGCTTCTCCTTCTGACCCTCCCCCCTCTCATGTGCTTGCTCTCTCTCATTCTCTATCTCTCAAATAAATAAATAAAATCTTTAAAAAATTTTTCTTATTTTAAAACATTTTATCTCAATAATCACACATGGGAAAAAGCAATAATATATACTAGGGCTTTTAATGAAAACCATTGTCTACTGCCCCATCCTCTCCCACCCCTAATTTGATTTCCCAAAAGGAAGCACTTTTAATTGTTTCTGTTTCAAGGCTTTTTGGTGGCTACTTCCCTAGTTCTAAATAAGGGGCCTTTACTGCTATTTCTTGATTTATTGGTAAATCACTACATTAGGTGAGATGATTAATTCCCCTATAAAGGTTGGCATTTATATTTTCTCTGGTAACCATATTTAAGTTTTCCCTGTTTGGTTCATAGGCTGCTTCTAAAAATTGAAAATTATTAACAATAATAACCTAACAATGTAAATATTGTAGCTATGTAAATATTGTTGATAGAAATATTAGATACTAAGATTTCATTTTCCTCTCCACAGGGGCTGTTACAGATCATGTAAAAGACTGTTCAAATTTAAGATTTGAGTTTTACTTGGCTGGTTTGATTTTATATTTCCATCTCTTTTCACTTAGGCTGAAAATCTTGGTTCCAATGATAATAACATAACAATCAGTACTTAGAGCTCTATGTTACTTTCTTTTCCCCAAAAGTTTATTTTAAAAAATGTCAAACCTACAGAAAAAGCTTTAAAAAATTAGTACAATAAATGCCTGCACATCTTTTATCTAGATTCATAAATGGTTAAAAATTTTTGCCACATTTGCTTTATTTCTCTTTTGTTTTTGCTGAGTCATTTGGAGGCACATTGCAGACAGCATGACAATTCACCACTTGCGCTTTCTTCTACAACAAGGACATTTTCTTACAAAACCACAATGCCATTATCAGACCCAAGGAATTAATATTAACATACTGTGACATGATTCATATCGAAATTTCCCCAGTTATCCCCCAAAATGTCCTTTATAGCTTTTTTCTATCCAGAATTCAATCAAGGCTCATTCATTACATATAACAGAAATATCTCTTTAGTCTCCTTTGCTGTTCCTTGCTTTTTGGGGGCTGGGGGGGAGGGTGTCTTTCAGTACATTTGACACTTTTGCAGAGTCCAGGCAATTGCTTTGTAGAAGAATGCCCTACATTCTGGATTTATCTAAATCCTTCATCATGATTAGATTCCTTTTTTTTTTTTAAAGATTTTATTTATTTATTTGAGAGCGAGAGAATGAGAGAGAGCACATGAGAAAGGGGAGGGTCAGAGGGAGAAGCAGACTCCCTGCCGAGCAGGAAGCCCGACGTGGGACTCGATCCAGGGACTCCAGGATCATGACCTGAGCCAAAGGCAGTCGCCCAACCAACTGAGCCACCCAGGCACCCCATGATTAGATTCTTAAGATTAAACATTTTTTCGTAAGAATATCATAGCAGAAGTATGCAATTCCCATTGCATCACATCAGAAGACACAAAATGCCAGTTCATCTCACTGGTGATAATGCTAATGATCATTTTCTTCGGATGGTATCAGCTAGAATTCCTCCAGTGCAAAGGTATCCTTCCTCTTTGTAAAAAACAAATAGTCTATGGAGTGATTCTTCAAGACAATGTAAATATCCTGTTCCCCAATCACCTTTGACTCGGTGGTTTTAGCATCCACTGATGACCCTTGCTTGAATCAGTCACACTGAGGTTTTCTTTCTTTCTTTCTTTCTTTCTTTCTTTCTTTCTTTCTTTCTTTCTTTCTTTCTTTCTTTCTTTCTTTCTTTCTTTTTTTTAAAGATTTTATTTATTCATTTGAGAGAGAGAGAGCATGAGGGGAGCTGGGGGGAGGGAGGGAGGGACAGAGGGAGAGGGAGAAGCAGACTCCTCGCTGAGAAGTGAGTATGAAACAGGGCTCTTTCCCAGGGCTCTGAAATCATGACCTGAGCCAAAGGCAGATGCTTAAGGAACTGAGCCATCCGGGCGCCCTTACACTGAGATTTTTTTTAAAGATTTTATTTATTTATTTGTCGGGGAGAGAGAGAGAGAGCACAAGCAGGGTGAGCGCCAGGCAGAGGGAGAAGTAGGCTCCCTGCCGAGCAAGGAGCCCCATGTGGGACTCGATCCCAGGACCCTGGGATCATGACCTGAGCCAAAGGCAGACGCTTAACCAACTGAGCCACCTAGGCATCCGTCCCCTACAGTGAGATTTTAAAATGATAATTTTTTAAATCATTCTTTTGTAATGACTGCATAGTATACCAGCCTTTAGAAATGTATCATAATTTATTTATTAAGTCCCCTATTGATGGGTATTTAGGTTGTTCCCAGTATTTTGCTTTTATAAACAATGCTGCAAAGAACACCCTGGTATCTTTATGCAAACGTACAACTATAATTGTTAGATGAATTCCAGGAAGAAAAATTGCTCGGTCAAAGGCATTTCACATTTTGATAGATATTGCAATGTTACCCCACCACTACCTCCACCAAGAGAAGGGATACAGATCTACATTCTCACTAGCAGTGCATAAGACTGCCTATTTTCCCAATTCCCTGATTTTTTTACTATATTTTTGCTTTATATGTACCACCACCTCCTATTTTTCCAGCTCACTCTCCCTATACCTTGACTCCCACAATTCTTCTCCTGAAACCTACAGGCCATTAGCACCTTTTCACCTCTCTTCTCTCCTTCCTCAGTTTATATTCCATGCTCCATCATTGTAATTACTCGTTTGCATACTCACTCAAATCCCTTACTCCTCTCTTCCTTCACTGTACTTCATGGCCAAACTCCCATCCCAGTTAAAGCCAACTGTCTTCCTGTGTCACACCCAGCAGCTAGATAGTACTGCAGAAAAACAGCCCCGCAGAAGATACTCACTGTAAATTCATGGCCTCAACTAGAAATGGGCCTTTAATAAAGTCCCAGGACCTTCTCTAGCCCATTCCTCTCTGCCTTTCCTAGAGGGCTGTTTCATTTCTTTCCTCTCTCTTTAACCTCCAACATTTCCTGATCCCCCTGTTGATGATTTTGTCTCCTGCCTCACCGAGAAGAGAGCGTCCACCGCAACCACCACAGCTACTGGTCTACCAGCATCAGTGCCCACATTTTCTGCCTTCTCTCCTGTAACTGTGAATATGACATTGCTTCTCCTTTCTCGAGCCACCCCTGTAGTTGTGCACTGCATTCCACATTCCACATACCCAAGGTTCTCTCTCTGGCAATCGTTCTTTCCCTCTCCTGCATCATTGATGTTTTCTCCCTACTGTATTATTCCCATTAGTATCAACATTCTGTCAATCATCTATTGACTCCACATCTCTTCCAGCCAGTGCCCCCCTTGACATTATTCTAGTGAATACTATTGTGCTCCATCAAGAGTCCTTCCTCAGGACCCAAACTCCTACTCCCCAGCTGCTGGAAATATCAACTACCATTCGCTCACAACCACATCCCTTCACAAGGATCACCTCTTGGCCGCAAAGAACTGCCTCTCCTAAAGTTATAGGCCCTCCTAAGAGGCAGCCCATCAAGTGACTGGCTGAGGCAGGAATACAAAGCCTGGTCCCCTTGTCTCAATTTGGGACAACTCTGAAGAGTCATCCCTGCTCCAGAACTCCCCATAAGATGACTGAGGCCTCAGCTGAAACTTCACTAGGTCAGCTTTTCCACTGTCTAGTCTTATCTTCCTCACTTCCTCAGAAGTATATGTCCAGTAAACTGCATGCAACTTCCCCCCTACACCCCCAGAATTTGTACGTTGGAACTTACCGTAAAATAATGTTCTACCAGAGGTAGCACTATCCTCCAGTAGTTGTGACATTTACAACAGAATTATAGAATATTTATTTGTTTAAAAAGCCAGGTCATTTGTTTGATAGAATTTCCCATATTCTGGATTTGGCTGATTGTGTCCCTGTGTGTATTCTTATTTCTGATACTTTCTGTAAACTGGTAGTTATGCTAGAGTATAACTATATTATACTCTATACTAGAGTATAACTAGAGTATGCTAGATTAATTAGACTCACCTCCACCCATTTAAACCTGTTACTCTGAAACTTTTTTACTTTTTTTTTTCTACGCTGTGAAATTTAAATATTGATTATCTGATGCTAAGAAGAGATAAAATCAAAGCTCCCCATGATCAGGAGAGATCATTTATGATCGCCTTTCCTTCCCCCAGCCTCCAAACCCCTTCCACACACACCCACACACAGATTTGATATATGCAATCGAAAGGCCTTCCAAATTCTTAATGGAAACTGGGAACAAATAACTGGAGAATGTGTTTACCTACGTTTACAGCCTTAAATACTAAACACCTTCCTCCCAAAGCAGAGTATGATTATCTTGTTCTCATCAAGGAAGGGAACCAAAGAAGGGATTATTTGCATATAGAATTCCATGTTGTTACTAATTTTAAAAGCCATCCTGGCTTTCTTCTGTCAAATGGTTTGATTGTGGATCACATTCTTTCATCGACAGCTGGTGTATTCTAAGTCAATTAATCAACATGCATTTATCAAGCACCTGCTGTGTGATCAACGTCATTCTTGCAGAATTCATTCTGATTAAATTCTCTGTAATAGGAAGCTGTATCTTATTTCTGCTCTGTCCTCATCCCCACCCCCAGTTCACACAAATGCATTCCAAAATCAAATAGATGCTCTTTTTGTAACAATTTACTGTTTTGAATTATCTATACCCTGCTCCATTCTGTTCAGAGTTGATAACACTCTGGACAATTATGATTTTTCTAAGGTACTAAAAGCACTTTTGCATAAATGTATACCCTTTTGTGTAATTATGCTCTCTTATGTGTCTCCTTCTAAAGAAATTTAAGAGTTTTTGTTCATTTTAATTTTGTTGTTGTTGTTGTCAATGTCATTACAAGTAACAGAAACCAGCTAGAGCTGGCTCAAGGGAAAATAAAAGCGTATTGGAAATCTATTAGGCTCGCTCATGGAATCCAAGAAGAGCTGAACTACCAAATAGGCCTCTGGAAAGGCAGAAGACAGGGAAGCTCTGGGGACCCTGACAACAGCTGCTCACAAACCCTCCTGTTGGAATTCTGCCATTAACATGACTCGGAGCCAACTGGCTCTGTGTATCTCCGTTCAAAATTCAAATTCCCGGGCGGGAAAATCTGATTGGCTGAGCTGAGTCCGAGGGCTGCTGCTGCTCCAATCCAGGATGGCCAGGAGACAGGGTTGCTTGCTCTGTACGTGCGCTCTCCAATGCGGAGCCACCAGCCGCGTGTGGCTATGGAACACCTGAAATGTGGCTAGGACACTGAGCAAATGAATTTTTTCATTTTATTTGTTATTGGCTTAAATTTTGAAACTGAAGCAGTGTAAAATATATTTCCGTTACCCTACAACTTCATTATTTGGGTGGAACTATGTTTTTACTTTAATTACTAAAACTTACTATCTGAATTGAGATGTGCTGCCAGTGGTAAATACTCAGCAGATTTTGAAGACACTGGTTAAAAAAAAAAAAAAAGAATGTAAAATATTCCATTAATAATTGTATTTATTTTTATTGCATGTTGAAATTATGGTATTTTGCATATCGTGGGTTAAATGAAATATTAAAATTCTTTTAACTATTCTTTCTACTTTTAAAAAATATTACTACTGGAGGATTTTAAACTATATATGTGGTGCACCTTATATTTCTCCTGGACAACATTCTTCTGTATAGCTATGAAGGATCCATTTCTGAGGACCAGGGGCAGTTCCAAGATACTAGACAAAAGTTCTCAGCAGAACAGACACCCTCAAAGGGGTCAACTACATAGTACAAAATAACAGATTTCTGGGATAACCCAATGTACTCAATCAATAGTGGAAAACATCTCTTCAGCATTGTTTGACTACTTCATTGCAATATCCTTATATCATTAAGGAATATGGAAAGCTTTAATGTTTGATGCTACAAATTTCTATCCAACTAACATTTCTCGAAAAGCCCCTGTTTTCATGGAGCTGAAAATCTGGTAGAGGGGAGAGAGCCAATAAGCAGATAAACAAAGACATAATGCCATGATATTAATAGATGCTGGGGAGTGGGGAGGTAAGGAGACAGAGAATGACAGGGGATGCTCTCTAGCCAGATGATTAGGGAAGACCTCCCTGATCACTGATATTGAAGTAGAAAGTAGAATAAAGGGGAAAGGGTGAGACACATGACTCCTCCAGGCAAATGGAATTAGTTCATTATGTTTCAGGATCCACAGGGAAGCTTCTGAGGCTGAAGAACAGGGAGAAAGGGGAACAAGGTGGAAAGTGAAATCAGAACAGGTAGTCTGGAGCCCGATCGTTCAAGGCCCTCAAGACAAGTGAGTGGAAGCTCTTCCAGTGTTGAGAATCGCATTTACATTTTCCTTGGGTCCACAAATCATACAGCTAAGACCTGAAATTTTATGACGCAGTTTTTTTCTGTGGATTTTTATTCTTGTGGTTTTATCAAAAATTATTGACTCTTACTTTATTTCCTCACCATGTGTCTTATGAAAAATTAATTTTGAAAAAAGTAAAAATTTATGAAAAAATAGTGGAAAATTTAAATTAATTCCAGAGCTACTTATCTCCTGAATTAATTTGAATCTTGAAAAACTTCTATGTCCTTTGCTTGAAGAAAATGTTTGTACAACTGAGTTGTAGAACAAAATTATTAACCTTAGAAAATCCGTTTTATCCATGATAGAAGTCTTTGTAGTGACTAAGAATACTTTCCAAATTTCTTGAATGCAAAGCTTTAGAAAAATAATTCACTCAGCTGCCTAATGCACAGACACCCATAGAACCTAAAGGCAACCCTAAAGGGGACATGAATGCAGAGACACAAATTCCTAAAACTTGCCAAGCATATGCATGAATAATCTATATACAAGAAGTATATATATTATATATATCTTATATATATATCTTATATATCTTATATATAAAATGGTAGTTAGTATGTGTAATCAGCAGTTTACCATTTTTTAAGCACTTACTCTATGTCATTCACCTGTGACAATCTGTACTAGTTTGCTAGGGCTAGCAATGTACCGCAGACTGGACTGTTTAAACAGAAATTCATTTTCTCACATTTCAGGAGGCTGGAAGTCCAAGATCAAAATGTCGGCAGGTGTGGTTTCTTCTGAGCCCTCTCTCCTCTCTGCATGCACAAATTTCTTATAAAGACAGATTGGATTAGGGACACCTGGGTGGCTCAGTCGGTTAAGCGCTTGCCTTTGGCTCAGATCATGATCCCAGGGTCCTGGGGTTGAGTCCCACATTGGGTTCCTCGCTCAGAGGGGAGCCTGCTTCTCCCTCTACCTGCAGCTCTCCCTGCTTGTGCACTCTCTCTCTCTCTCTATGGCAAATAAATAAATAAAATCTTAAAAAAAAAAAAAAGATTGGATTAGGCCCCACCCCAAAGACCTCACTTCAACTAAATCACCTCTTTAAAGACCCCATCTCCAAATACAATCACATTCTGAGTTACTGGGTGGGGAAGGGCTTCAAAAGATGAATTGGAGGAAGAGGGAAAGAAACAACTCAGCCTATAACACTGCCACTTACTTAGGAAGATAAAATATCGGATAAGATGCTATTCCTAAAACAAGTGACAATGTGATAAGTGCTATCACAGAAGTATGTAAAATTGGTTACATATCTGGGAGCACAGAAGAAAGAGGGCAGATTCTTCTTTGATGGAGGGGCTGGAAATAATCAGGGACTTTACGGAGGAGGGTACATTTGAAGAGGCTTCAGAGGACAATTAGGCATTGTATACATTGTGCCAGCACCCGTGGTCACTGGGTGAATTGTAAATTCACCCTAAATTATAGGTTGCCCCTTAACTATTCAATAAATTATAATGAGAAATTAGTAAGAAGCAGTAAGGTGCTATGCAAATATTCAGTTTTTCTTTCTTTTATAAATTAAATTAGCTAAATTACTATATTTCCTATTCCTCCAGAAAACAAATTGCTAAATGAAAATCTAAATACATAATATCTTCATTTGCCTCCTTTACTTATAGACTAATGCTTGGCAAAATATTTTGTTGTTTCCCATTGTTTTCTCACCTGTCTTCGCTTTCTTTGGGTTTTACAAAATAATTTAAATAAGTCTTGAATCTTTTTTTCTGGGATGGAGAGAGAGATTCTACAGGAATTTTACCTGTGATTGCTGTGATTGATCACAACACCTGAAAATAACTACTAATTGTGGCAGGAACTTGATGAAATGTATACTTAGCAAATTTCTATATTTCTCTTGGGTTAGAAAAGTCCTTGAATTGACTTCAAGTTGAATTCTTTATAGCTCTTTTTATAATACCTACAAAATTGTTCTCTTAAAATGAAAGACACATGTGAATTAAAAAAAGGTTCTTATATCAAGGTAGCTTCTATAGGTCTGAAAAGATCTTGTGTAAAATTGCATAGCCACTTTAACTTTCCTCCAAATTATTCCAGATATTACTCCTGGAGAGAGCTTTCTTTTCCTAGAGAGAACTTTTGGGTTTTGTTGACAAGTGCTCTTCCCCCAGAGAAGTTGGTTGGACAGCAATCGGTTTCTGTGGTCTCCTGTGGTTTCTGTGGCTTACACTATGATGATTGGATCTGATCTGTAATGTATTCAGAAATTATATTCCCACTACCTTTGTAGCATGTCACTGGAATAAAATCCCAACTCTACTAATTCCATTAGGAAGAATGAAAGTGTTTTCTACTAAGTTAGAATGTTTTAAATTTTCTTGTACTTTTCTCAACTCTTACTGCTGTGAAAACTACGTCCTGAAGCGAATGTATGAAACTATATATAACTAAAATATGCCAAACAAATAATAGAGACTCTTCCCTAGAGGAGCTCATAATCACAGAACAAGTGGCATCTTGACAACTTGTGTTGTTTTTGCTGATGAATATTTTATCTTAAATATTAAAATGCCACATTCCTCATAATTGTCATAGCTTAACTGGAAATGACTTGAAAAATAGCTTGTTTTAAAATTTAGCAGATTAAATGCAATGTACTATCCTGGATTGGATCCTGGAATAGAAAAGAACATTAGTAGAAAACTAGTGAAATCCATATACAGCCTGGAGCTTAGTTAATAGTAATGTACCAATGTTAATTTCCTAGTTCTAATAAATGCACCCTGGCTAGGTAAGATGCTAACATTAGGTTACATTGGATGAAGGACATACAGGGATTCTCTGTATCTTTGTGATTTTTCTGTAAAACTAAAATTGCTCCGCAATAAAAAGATTATTTTTTTAACTCAAAAAAATTTTAGCAGAATGTTGAAGTTACATTTCCCAGTCTATCTCCATGAATAAGAGGGGCATACCCACAAGTCCAGGGATCCGGATTGGATTCGGGACTATAGGGATAAACAAGACAAAGAAGCAAGATGCAAAACCTAAAAGGCTGGAACCGAAACAGCTTCCGGGTGAGGAGTTTCAAAGCAGACAGACGGCTCTTCACTGGAGAAGAAATCCTCTAGGTTGTCAGTATAGGTAGTCACTAATGCTAATATAACCTAGAAGCCAGATTTTAATAGCAGAATATTTTATAAACACAAAACATATATGTAGATGAGAATGATGGATGGAGCACTGACGGATGCACCTTTTAAAAGTACTTTTGAGGGCGCCTGGGTGGCTCAGTCGGTTAAGCGACTGCCTTCGGCTCAGGTCATGATCCTGGAGTCCCGGGATCGAGTCCCGCATCGGGCTCCCTGCTCGGCAGGGGGTCTGCTTCTCCCTCTGACCCTCCTCCCTCTCATGTGCTCTCTCTCATTCTCTCTCTCTCAAATAAATAAATAAAATCTTAAAAAAAAAAAAAAGTACTTTTGAGATTTAGACTGTACCTGTCAAACATGTGGAAGCTGTCGGTTGTGGAAAGCTAAGGAAGTCGCTGAATATTTACAGAATCAGCTCTTGCATTTCTGATGTGAAACGGGGTGACAGTCTGCTGCTGTTTTCCTCGTTCTCTGGCTCTCGCTCTTTGTCATTCTGTCTGAGATCACCCTGCAACTTTTAAGCATTAGGGTGTGATCCTAAGAATCTTTCCTACTCATACATCTTTCAGTTTTAAATTGGCTAATTTTTATATGAAGTGCTAACTCCGCTTGGATCCCCAGCCCTCCTCCGTGTCTGCAGAAAGCCCTGCGCAAGCGGAGGTGGGCACGTGACCCGGCCCAGTCAAACCCATGGCCCCGGGGTTCGGTGCACATACCAACAAACCAGGATGATGCGACGTGGAAGAGCGAGGAAGCACCCCGCTGGGCGAAGAGGAAGCGACAAGCTTGAATCCAAGCTCACCTGTCTGAAAGCACGAAGGCAACAGCCGACTGGGAGGCCCCTCCTGCCTTTAGCCAGCATTCGGGGACCACTGGGAGTCAAATAATAATTCTTCCTGCTGATTTGAAAAAGCTGAACCCTGTGTCTCAATTTAAAATCAATACAAAGGCGTGAGGCAGGAAACACACCAGAGACTCGGTAAAAATTAGGGAACCTTGTTTCCCTTGCCCTTTCTTATATACAGCTGTGCTCTTCCCTGCCAGGTATAATCAGAAGTCATGCCCATGGCAGAACACCACCCACTGGGCTGAGCCTAGGGGCAGGTTAACCATGATGGGAGAGAGCCTATCGGGTGGGCAAAGCTGAGATCTGTTGCTAAGAAAATGAAACTATGAGGACAGGGTAACATTTTTGGTATTGGTGCTTAGTTTATGAAATCGCCACATACGAAATTGACAAAAAGCCAGCTGAGATGTGAAGAGGGTTGTATTGCCAGAAAAACCCAACTTGGAAACAAAGCCCTGACTGTTCAAAGCCTAAAGCAATACCCAGGCTCCCTAATGAGAGCAACAAGAAGTTGGTGGCAAAGGCGGTGGCATCCGAGAATGTGCCAGGGGAAGGGAGACTTGTTTCCTACATGTGCAGACCTGGGGACAGCAAGATTGAATCACCAAAGAACTTACTTCACTGCAAGGGAAGCCATTGGGATGCTGTTTGGATTACAGGACCAGGAGGAAAGCATATGGCCCAGAGATACTAGACTTTAAGACAAGGTAGTCACTGGATGAGAGCTTGCGTGGTCTTGTTGGGAGATGAACAGTACGTGGGGCTGTTACATTAAATTCAGTATGGGACATTTTTGGAATTTGCCTTTCAGAAAGGCAAGAGTGTGAATGATAACAGTGAACTGCGATAGCATACTGTGCTGCCCAATACCTTCCTTAATTTGACTGACCATCATGCTATTTCTTTCTTGCAGTACCAGATCCTCTCTTCTGGAACAGATATGGGCACATGTCAGAAGCCCACCCAATCTTAATTCTGCATTCCCCAGACATGATGATGAGTATAGAGGTGGGCATGTGACCCACAGAGAGGCTGTGAGTCCCTCACAGGGGTTGACAATGTAGACAGGGGGGGAAAGAGGCCTCTTCGCATTGAGATTCCTAAAGCAGATGCTGTGAGCCTAGAGCTGTGGGCAACCTAATTCTCTGGCAGTCTGGAAGAGGGAAGAAAATGAGGTCACTACACAGAGGAGGCTGAGCTGAGATTTGGGGGGAGGGTGGAAGAGAGAGACTTGATGATACAATTTCCACCTGGGCCTGAAACCAAATCCTTCCATGAACTTCTCTTTCCCTCCTTCCCCCTCTCCTTTCAAATCCTTTCCCTTTTTGGCTTAAATTAATTTGAGTTGTGTTTCTGTGAATTTCAACTAAAGTAGTCTTTATGTATTTTTATTTTTCTAGATATAAAAGTAATGCATGCTCACTCTAAAAGAAATTTGGAAGATACAAGTAAGTAAAGAGAAAAAAGAAAATTATTCTCTCATGCTTTGAGTATAACCAGGCTAGCATTTTAGAGATTTTGCAGTATTTGAAATGCTTATTTTACATAATTATGATCATAATAAATTTATTTTGCATAGTTATGATCATAATAAATATTCAAGCTTAATCTCCTGCTTTTCTACTTAATATTATAACATTTTTCCATGTTCTTAAACCACCTTATAAATAAAATTTTCTAAAATTTTCTCTATTATTAGATACTTTTGAAATATTATAAACATTTTGGATTATAACCCTAGCATTTGTTTTCCAAAATATAATTACTGGGACTAAATATTGGAACATTTTAAAGGCTCATGATATTGGGGGCGGGTGGTTGGGTTTTTTTTAAGATTTTTAAATTTATTCATGTGAGAGAGAGATTAAGAGCATGAGCAAGGGGGAGGGGCAGAGAGAGAGGGAGAAGCAGACTCCATGCTGAGCAGGGAGCCCAGCTCAGGCCCAATCTCAGGACCCTGGGATCATGACCTGAGCCGAAGGCAGATACTCAACCGACTGAGCTACCCAGGTGCTCCGGTTCATGATATATTTTTAAATATGATTCTTTATTTAGACAAATACAAATATACACAAATGAAAATTCGTTCTTCATGGATAATCAGGATTAAGTGAATCAAATATATAGGATTAAGTAAGAGGAAAAATATTAGATACCATTAGACCTTCAATAGTTCTTTCAGGGGCAAAAACTATCCTGAATTAACCCAATTCAAAATTTAAGCCACATACAATTATAGAAATTAAAAGAAATAGAAATATGGATATTCAACGATGGCATATATATACATCCCTCCCTATTTGACATAATCTTTTAAAATTATAATTTTAGCATTTTCCAGTATGAAATTAATATATAAAACAACACATGATACCACTGACAACTTTTTTTTAAGTATTTATTTATTTATTTGAGAGAGAGAGAGAGTGTGGGGGGAAGGGAAAGGGAGAGAGAATCCCAGGCAGACTGCACGCTGTGTGCAGAGCCCTATGCAGGGCTCGACTGGGGGCTTGATTCCATGACCCTGAGATCAGGATGCTGAGATCATAACCCAAGGCAAAACCAAGAGTTGAACGTTTAACCAACTGCGCCACCGAGGCACCCCTACCACTGACAACTTTTTAAAAATGATAATGTGCATTGTCATTGAAGATACAGGTACAGTGCTGGGAAGGGTACAAATTAGTTTAACCCTTTGGGGACAGCTTGGCAACTATTTTATTTTTTGCATTAATGAATAAATAACCAGTCATTTAAATTGCTTTATAATATTCCATAAAGTGCATATATTTACTTAACCAATATTCTATTTTTAGAGATTTTGATTGCTTCCAGCATTTTACTATTACAATAATGTTTTTATATTTTATTTATATTAATTTAGTATCTTATATTTTATATAATTTTAATATAATTTAATGTATTTAAATATATTATGAACTATTTTTTGGACTGATTCCCAGAAGTGAGATTATTGAGTCAAAGGTAACTGAATGAAAATAACAAAATCAGACATTTTCTGTGTTGGTTTTTTTTTTAAAGATTTTATTTATTTACTTGACAGAGAGAGAGACAAGTAGGCAGAATGTCAGGCAGAGGGAGAGGGAGAAGCAGGCTCCCCGCTGAGCAGGGAGCCTGATGCAGGGATTGACCCCAGGACCCTGGGATCATGACCTGAGCCAAAGGCAGATGCTTAACCGACTAAGCCACCCAGGTGCCCCACATTTTCTGGTTCTTGATGGAGATTGCCAAATCACTTTTCAAAAAGAGCTTATCAGTGTACATGCCAGCAGCATCTTGCCCTTAATCTAATCAAATTAATCTATTACAATATTTTAATAATAATGTCTCTAATCTATTAAATTATTTTAATATTTTGCTCATTTAAGAGGTGGACATTGATATCTGGTTTTAAATTTTTAAATTACTAGCAAAAATCAATTCTTCCTGAATATTTGTGTAATGTTCATCTTCACTTACATAATCTTTTTTTTAAGATTTTATTTTATTTCTTTGAGAGAGAGAGAGAGAGAGCATGAGGCACACATGAGTCGGGGGAGAGGTCAAAGGGAGAGGGAGAAGCAGGCTCCCTGCTGAGCAGGGAGCCTGACAAGGGTTCAGCCCAAGGACCCCAGGATCATGACCTGAGCTGAAGGCAGATGCTTAATCCACTGAGCGACCCAGGTGCCCCAGTAATCTTTTAACCAGTGAGAAGGCACTCTTTTTTCAGAGCTGTTTCTGTCACATTAGGAAGAAGCATGCAAGGCTCTTCTGTCACTTTGCCACTCTGGCTAATCAGTGCCCAAAGACTATTACAATGGTCCCCAAATGCCTATCCAAAAAATTGTGTCAGGACCACTTAAGAAATAATACCTGTGAAATCTATTAAAAATGCAAATTCTTAAATTCCACTCTCAGAGTATCTGATTCTGTGGGCCTGCAACATTTTTTAACAGTTCTGTAGGTGAGGCTGAGATGTCAGATTTGGACACAGTGCTCTAAAGCAGATGTTCATAGAGTGTGGTCCCTGGACCAAAAGCAGCAACATCACCTGGGAACTTGTTAACAATGCAAGTTCTTGAGACCCTACCCCAGACATATTGAATTAGAAACTCTCAAGATGGGGCTCAGTAATCTGTGGGTTTTTTTTTTTTAAGATTTTATTTATTTATTTGAGAGACAGAGAGCACGGTTGGTGGCAGGGGGAGGGACCGAGGGAGAGGGAGAAGCAGATTCCCCACTGAATAGGGACCCCGACTTGGGGCTCGATCCCAGGACCTGAGATCATGACCTGAGCTGAAGGCAGACACAACAGAGTGAGACACCCAGGCGCCCCTAAACCATGACAATTTTAAGAGTGAAAAGTGATATAAATACTAATTACACCGGGACAGGGTGTGTAAACTGGGACGGTGGCAAGCAAACAGCAAAGTATGGTGACTCTTCTTCTTCTTTTTTTTTTTTAAAGATTTGTTTATTTAGGGGCACCTGGGTGGCTCAGTTGTTAAGTGTCTGCCTTTGGCTCAGGTCTTGATCCCGGGGTCCTGGGATGGAGCCCCGTATCATGCTCCCTGCTCAGCAGGAGGCCTGCTTCTCCCTACCCCCTGCCACTTGTGTTCCTTCTCTCACAGTCTCTTTCTGTCAAATAAATAAATAAATAAATAAATAAATATTTGTTTATTTATTTGAGAGAGAGAGAGAAAGAAAGAGAGTTGGGGGGTGGGAGCAGAGGGAGAGGGAGAAATTACCTCTTCCCCATTATGTCTCACTAACAGGACAGTAAATCCAAGTGCTCCCCTGGTACAGAAACCAAAGGAGCCACTTAGGGTTTCCCTCTAAGCTTCTCTCTCACCTCCCTGTGCAGTCAAGGGGTGAGCATGAGACATAAACCAGGCCAACTACACTTTCTGTTCTGAAACTCTTTTTTTTTTTTTTTTTAAGATTTTATTTATTTATTTGACAGAGAGAGACACAGCAAGACAGGGAACACATGCAGGGGGAGTGGGAGAAGCAGGCTTCCCGAGGAGCAGGGAGCCCGATGCAGGGCTCGATCCCAGGACCCTGGGATCATGACCTGAGCCGAAGGCAGACGCTTAACGACTGAGCCACCCAGGCGCCCCTCTTTTCTTTTTTTAAGATTTATTGATTTACTTATTTGACAGAGAGACACAGCAAGAGAGGGAACATAAGCAGGGAGGAGGGGAGAGGGAGAAGCAGGCTTCCCGTGGAGCAGGGAGCCCGATGCGGGGCTTGATCCCAGGACCCTGGGATCATGACCTGAGCCGAAGGCAGATGCTTAACTGACTGAGCCACCCAGGTGCCCTTCTTTTTTTTTTTTTTAAGATTTAATAAAAATTCTTACTGTGGAGAATTTAGACATACACAAAAGTGGAAGGAACAATATGTTAATCTCCATAAACTCATTCTCAACAATGATTAATACATGGCTATTCTGACTTACCTATACACATCTCCATTTCCTCCAGGCTCCAGAGTTTTTTTGAAGCAAATCTTACAGATATAATATCGAGGAATATTTTTCCCTGTATTACTAATATAAGCCATTAGACTAATATAGGTTAGTTGATGAAAACATTGCTTTGTGCTAGAAATGATACGTGTATAAGTCCTTTCAGTGCCCAGTACTGAAACTGACAACACCTGAAAAAAAATATTTTCTTCACTGGAGGAAAGAAGAAATGCCAAGATCTGGTGACCTGCATTTCTCTAATTCTGTCTGTCTCTCTCTGTTACTTCCAAAGTCAAACACAGTTGTATCAATTTTATTTAACTTGATCAGATTTATTTAAGTCTATATATTATTTAAGTCTAATTTAAGTCTATATATATGTATCCCTTAATCTCTAAATAGTTTAAAAGCCACATACTTATGTTTCATTGCTCTAAAATTACTTTACTGAAATTATCAGTATTCGGCTGTATAAAGATTATTGTTAATTTTTTGTTTATTGTGGTAATATATATATATATAAAACATAAAATTTGTCATTTTAACCATTTTTTATGATTTATTTATTTATCTGAGAGAGAGAGAGAGAGCGCACGCATGTGAGTGGGGGGAGGGGCAGAGGGAGAGAGAGAGCGCCTGACACAGGACTTGACCTCACCACCCTGAGATTACCACCTGAATTGAAACCAAGAGTTGGACATTCAACTGACCACACCACCCAGGAGCACCATCATTTTAGCCATTTTTAAGTGCACAATTCAGTGACCTCACGTACATTCACAATGTTGTGCAATCAGGGACTTGGTATTTTGAGCAGCATAGCACAAGGGGAGAAGTACCCAAACAAGACCAACAAGGGATCCCTACCGCTGAAACCCTCAGGATTGGAGGAAACGAGCTGTATAACCAATATTCACTGAAAGTTGCCTTCTGAACTAGTTTCGGCTAGTTTGGACTTGCCCTTGAAAGACATAATTGCTTCTTCCTTTTTCTTCCTATGGAACTTGAGTTACAAATGTCCTAGTGTTCCTACAACCTTCCAACCTTTATTTATCTCATGTGGTTTGAGCTTCAGCAGCTGGAGAGCACAAATATTGTCACATGAACTTTACAAAACACAATGTTCCTGTTTGTGTCACCACTTGAATATGCATGAGCCATCTACCCTTGCATAACCCTCTATCTGGACATCCCCAAAGACGAGGAGCCCATATACTCACAAACAACTACAGAACTAGTTGTCTTACGGCATCCAGCATGTCCTTCCCTTTACTTTTGCATCTCTTACCTGATATCTGTTTGCCTGAAAGGTTTTTTTTTTAATTGAGGTAAGACTCACATAACAAAATTAACCATTTTTAAACATATTTATCATTTTAATTCTATAGTTAACATCCAGTGTTATATTTGTTTCAAGTGTACAATATAGTGACTCAACAATTCCACTCATTACCCAGTGCTCATCATAAGTACACTCCCAGTCCCCTTCATCTGCTTCACCCGTCTCCTCACCCACCTCCCTTTGGTAGCCGTCAGTTTCTTCCTATAGTCAGGAGTCTGTTTTTTGGTTTGTTTCTTTTTTGTTGTTGTTCATTTGTTTCTTAAATTCCACATATTAGTGAGATCATATGGCATTTGTCTTTCTCTGACTGACTTATTTCACTTAACATAATACGCTCTAGATCCATCCATGTTGCAAATGGCAGATGGATACTTACGCTGCTTCCATAATTTCACTGTTGTAAATAATGCTGCAATAAACATAGGGGTCCATGTATCCTTTCAAATTAGGGTTTTATATTCTTTGGGTAAATACCCAGGAGTGGAATTACTGGATCATGTGGTAATTCTATTTTTAATTTTCTAAGGAAGCTCCATACTGTTTTCCACAGTGGCTGCACCAGTTTTCATTCCCACCAACAGTGCACGAGGGTCCCTTTTTCTCCACATCCTCACCAGCACTTGTTGTTTCTTGTGTTTTTGATTTCAGTCATTCTGACAGGTGTGAGTTGATATCTCATGGTGGTTTTGACTTGCATTGTCCTAGTAATGAGTGACTTTGAACATCTTTTCATGGGTCTGTTGGCCATCTATATATCTTCTTTGGAAAAATGTCTATTCAGGGGTGCCTGGGTGGCTTAGTCAGTTAAGCGTCTGCCTTTGGCACATGTTATGATCCTGGGGTCCTGGGATGGAACCCCACATCAGGCTCTGCTCAGCGGGGAGCCTGCTTCTCCCTCTCCCCACCCCTGCCCCTGCTTGTGCTCTCTCTCTCAAATAAATAAATAAAATATTTTTTTTTAAAAAAGAAGACTGTTTATGTCTTCTGCCCATTTTTTAATTGGATGATTAGTTTTTTTGTGTGTTGAGTTGTGTAAGTTCTTTATATATTTTGGTTACTAACCCTTTATCAGATATGTCATTTGCAAATATCTTCTCCCATTCAGGAGGTTGTCTTTTAGGTTTGTCAATGGTTTCCTTTGCCATACAGAAGTTTTTTATTTTGATGAAGTCCAAATAGTTTATTTTTGCTTTTTTCCTTTGCCTCAGGAGACATATCTAGAAAAATCTTGCTATGGCCACTGTTAGAGACATTACTCCCTGTGCTCTTTTCTAGGATTTTTACGGTTTCAAGTCTCACATATAGTCTTTAATCCATTTTGAGTTTCTTTTTGTGTATGGTGTGAGAAATTTTCATTCTTTTGCATGTAGCTGTCCAATTTTCCCAGCCCCATTTGTTGAGGAGACTGTCTTTCTCCCATTGCATATTCTTGCCCACTTTGTGGAAGACTAACTGACCATGTAATCATGGGTTTATTTCTGGGCCCTCTATTCTGTTCCAGTGATCTATGTGTATATTTTTTGTGCCAGAACCATGTTGTTTTGATTACTACAGCTTTGTAGTAAATCTTGAAATCTGGGATTGTAATACCTCCTGTTTTGTTATTCTTTTTCAAGATTGCTTTGACTATTCGGGGTCTTCTGTGGTTCAATACAAGTTTTAAAATTATTTGTTCTAGATGTACAGAAAATGTTGTTGTTATTTTGATAAGTATTACATGAAATCTGTGGATTGCTTTGGGTAGTATAGACATTTTAACAACATTGGTTCTTCCAATCTGTGAGCATGGAATATCTTTGATTTGTTCGTGTCATCTTCAATTTCTTCCATCAGTGTTTTATAGTTTTCAAAGTACAGGTCTTTCACCTCCTTGGTTAAGTTTATTTTTAGATATCTTATTATTTTGGTGCATTTTTAAATGGGATTGTTTTCTTAATTTCTCTTTCTGCTACTTAATTATTACTGTATAAAAATGCAATGGATTTCTGTATATTGATTTTGTATCCTGTGACCTTACTGAATTCATATATAAGTTCTATTAGTTTTTTGGTGGAGTCTTTAGGGTTTTCTATATACAGTATCATGTCATCTGCAAATAGTGAAAATTTTACTTGCTCCTTCCCAATTTGGATGCCTTTATTTCTTTTTCTTGTCTGATTGCTGTAGCTAGGACTTCTGATACTCTGTTGAATAAAAGTGGTAAGAGTGGACATCCTTGTCTTGTTCCTGATCTTAAGGGAAAAGCTCTCAGTTTTTCACTATTAAGTATAATCATTAACCATTTTAATTGTGCAATCCAGTGGCATTTAATACATTCACAATGTTGTGCCACCATCACCTCCAAGTAGTTCCAAGACATTTTCATTACCCACCTCCACCAAAAAAACCCTGTATCTATTAGCAGCCACTCCCTATATTCTACTCCACCCAGGCCCTGACAACCATGAATCTCTGTCTATGGATTTACCCATTCTGAATGTTTCATATAAATAGAATCATAAAAATGTGGCCTTTTGTGTATGGCTTCATTCACTTAGTATAATATTTTTGAGGTTCATCCACATCGTAGTATGTACCAGTACTTCATTCTTTTTTATGGCTGAATTATATTCCACTCTATGGATATACTACATGCATTCATCATTCAATAGACAGTGGGTTGTTTTCACCCTTTGGCTATTGTAAATAGTGCTGCTATGAACATTTATGTACAAGTATTTGTTTGAATACCTGTTTTCAATTCTTTTGGATATATACATAGAAGTGGAATTGCTGAGTCATGGTAATTTTATGTATAACTTTTTGAGGAACTGCAAAACTGTCTTCCATAATGGCTACACTGTTTTACATTTCTACCAGAAATGTACAAGAGTTCCAATTTTCCATATCCTTGTCAACACTTACTTTACTTTTTTTTTTAAGATTAATTTATTTATTTGAGAGAGAGAAAGAGTGTGGGGATGGGGGTGGGAGGGACAGAGGGAGAGGGAGAGAGAATCGCAAGCAGACTCCTCACTGAGCATGGAGCCTAATGCTGGGCTTGATCTCACAACCCTGTGATCATGACCTAAGCTGAAATCAAGAGTTGGATGCTTAACCAACTGAGCCACCCCAACACTTATTTTCTATTTAAAAAAAAAAAATTATGGCCAACTTAGTGAGTGTGGAGCAGTATTTCATTGTGGTTTTAATTTGTATTTCCCTAATGACTCATGATGTTGATCTTTTCATATGCTTGTTGGCTATTTGTATATCTTCTTTGGAGAAAAGTGTGTTCAAGTCCTTTGCTCATTTTTAAAATGAGTACTAAACACTTAATCTGCCCATACATTGATCTTGGACTTCCCAGCCTCCACAACTGTGAGAAATAAGTGTTTGTTGTGTATGAGTCACCCAGTCTATGGTATTCTGTTATAGCAGCCTGAATTAACTAAGACAAAGGCATGAAGATTTCTCCTATGTTTTCTTCTGAGAGGCTTTTGTTTTTGTTTTCAAGATTTATTTATTTATTTATTTTAGAGAGAAAGAGAGCACAAGCAGGAGGAACAGAGGGAGAGGGAGAAAGAATCTCAAGCAGACTCCACGTTGAGTGCAGAACCTAACACAGGGCTCAGTCTCACAACTCTGAGATCACAATCTGACCTGAATGCTTAACCAACTGCACCACGCAGGCACTCCTCTTCTGAGAGTTTTATAGTTTATAGTTTTATAGCTCTTATATTTAGGTCCTTCAACCATTTTGAATTAATTTTTATATATTTTTGTATATAAATGTACTTACTTCATTTTTTTTGCACATGGATATCCAGTTCTTCCAGACCCATTTGTTGAAGAGACTGTTCTCTCCCTTAATGAAAGGTTTTGGCACCTTTGTGAAAAATCAATTGGCTGGGCTGTAGATATATGTGTTTAATTCTGGACTATCAATTCTATTTCATTGATTTAAATCTCTCTCCTTATGCAAAAACCACAGTATTTTAATTACTAAAGGATTGTAATAAGTTTTGAAATTGTAAGTGTAAGTCCCCCAGCTTTGTACTTTTTTTTCAAGATTGTTTTGACTATTTGGGGTTCCTTGAGACCATAAATGAGTTTGAGGATTGACTTTTCTATTTCTTCAAGAAAAGTGTGGAGTTTTGATAGGGATTGCATTGAATCTGTAGATCACTTTGAGGAGTATTGTCATCCTCATAATATCAAGTCTTTTAATCGATAAGCATGGGATATCTTTCCATTTATTTAAGTCTTCTATAACTTCTTTTTTTTAAGATTTTTATTTATTTATTTGAGAGAGAGAGAATGAGAGAGAGAGCACATGAGAGGGGGGAAGGTCAGAGAGAGAAGCAGACTCCCTGCTGAGCTGGCAGCCCAATGCGGGACTGGATCCAGGGATTCCAGGATCATGACCTGAGCCGAAGGCAGTCGCTTAACCAACTGAGCCACCCAGGCACCCAAAGTCTTCTATAACTTCTTTCAGCAGTGTTTTATAATATTCAGTCAGTAAGTTTTGCTTCTTCTTGGTTAAATTTATTGCTAAGTAATAAATTAGCACCAACCTCAGAATTTCTGATTCAGTAGAACTAAGGTGGAGTCCAAAAATTTGCATTTTTAGCAAGTTTCTAGGTAATGCTGATGCTGCTGGTCTGGGGGCCACATTTAAGAACTAATTTAAGCTAAGACTCAAGTAATAGAGTTTTGGGGGAAAAAATTCTCCAGGTGTTTTTCAGTGTGCAGCCAGGATAGAAAAATTACTTCCCTAGCACTATTTCCTCTCTAATTATAGAGAGACAGAGAGTACAGAAAGCCTAACTCTCCTAAATCAGGACACTTCGATTGAATGATAAAAGAGGAAGGGAAGAAGGAAGGAACGTCAGATAGAGTCCCAGGGTGAATCGGAGACTCTCTGATAGGTTTGACATCCATGGTGGGAAAGAATGGTTGGACTCAATTCCTAAATTTTACTTCTGCTCAGTTTCTAAATGTTACTTCTGTTCAGACTTTAATCTGTACTTTTCTATGATTATAGAACTAGGGGTAAAAACTGTTTCCTGAAATATTATTTGACACCTTTTTATCTGGATAGAAGTGCTATCCAGAAACTTTACTGAGTATCTAATACCATAGGAACTTAGATAACTCCTGGGATGAATCTTGCTTTAATTCTGGCTCTGCCCTTCCATCTGATTAAGCATTTCTTGAATTCAGGTAGCAACTGTTTAAAATTATTTGATCAGTAGCAGATGCAGCTAAAGAACATCACTGCCCCTTGCACTAAACCATTATGGATCATATGAACCAATGCTTCTCAACAAAATGGCACACATAGAAATGATAATACAGTATTCATATGGCACACTGGGGCAAGAAGAAGAGACTCCTTACAGCTGAAGATAGGCAGCCAGGGTTCTGACCAGCTGCTCAAGGACTTAGGGCAGTCAATATATCAATTAGCTAGAACCAAACCTGCAGTTTAGAAATCTCTGATGTAGCCAAAGTATCCAATTACTTCATGTAGTTGCAACCTTCCGTAATACATAGTGTTTAAAGAAGATATCCTCAAGAAGCCATTGTTGAAAAAAAGAAAAAGGAAGCCATTGTTGGCCTAAATATATTATAAATGACTTCATCTAAATTTGTTTAATTGTGCATTTACTCATGATATGTGTGGATTTGTTCCATGATACAGTTGTACAATAACTATTGCCGCAATCCTGGGGTAATACTGGAAATGAAAGGAGCAGAATTAGAAAGTCTAGAACATTTAGAGAAGGCCAGTGTGGTTACCACTTTAGGTGTTCCATAATCAGGAACAGTCCGTTGAAAGCCAGGTGGCTCCATTTCCTCCATGCCAGACTCAGGCGTGGGCAAATCTCCCAAGCCATGGCATCTAATATCCAACATCCTTCTGGGACTCCATGCAGACATCTCCCCATCCACACATTGTGTATAAATGGGACACAGGGCTCTGCCAAAATCAAACCCTCATCCCCATCCCCGTGGGGGCAGCTCCACTTTAACTGCTTGTTGGGTCCATGTCTGTTTTTCTTCAGGCCATTACAAAGATGTTGGAAATGCTCTCTAATTGGTGAGAAGAGTCCAAATGTAGTTTTCCTGATGGAAGTGGAATACCTTTCTATTCTTTTCAGTCTCTTAAAGCGAGTGGCTAAGAACTGGACAGAAGACGCTGCTATATGAACAAATTAGCCTGCCTCCAAAGGAAAAGGTCTGTGCTTCAGGAACACGTATTTACAGCTGAAGCTCAAGAAATTACATGGTGGGGCACCTGGGTGGCTCAGTCGTTAAGTGTCTGCCTTCGGCTCAGGTCATGATCCCAGGGTCCTGGGATTGAGCCCCGCATTGGGCTCCCTCCTCTGTGGGAAGCCTGCTTCTCCCTCTCCCACTCCCCCTGCTTGTGTTCCCTCTCTCGCTGTGTCTCTGTCAAACAAATAAATAAAATCTTTTTTAAAAATTACATAGTGAGATAGTATTTAAGATTGAAGACTTTTTGGGAGGGACTGGGTGGCTCAGTCAGTTAAGCATCCCACTCTTGATTTCAGCTCAGGACATGATTTCAGGGTCGTGGGATTGAGCCCCAAGTCAGGCTCTGAGCTCAGCAGGGAGTCTGCTTGAGATTCTCTCCTTCTCTCCCTCCCCTCTGCCCCCTCCCCCACTTATGCTCTCTCTCTCTAAAATAAATAAATCTTTTAAAAACGATTGAAGACTTTTTTTAGTTATATGAGTTCTGCTCTTATGTAAAAATGCAGGATACTCTAATTATGGACAGATTATTGCTAGTGATATGTACAGTGATAGAAGTTTTCCACATTCAAAATAGAAATAAATGCTTTCTGTGTTAGATGAAACAGGTCCAGGGCTAGAAGGGGAGGGGTAGATCTGTGTAGTGTTTGAATATGTGAGTTGGTCTAAGTGCAAAACCAGAGGTGGACTGCAAGCAAACATAGAAACTAATACCCAGAAACAAACTGGATTAGAGTAGGAAAAAGAGATCATAGAAGTGTGAAACTAGAAGCAGGCGCCAAGAAACAAAACTGGATAAAATCCCAAAGAAGTTTGAGAATCTAAGTCATCAGGGAGAATGGAGCAACTTCTCTCACCATTGAGATCTGATCTAAGACAATTTATGAGTTCAGGAATTGTCAGCTTGTTCTAGTAAAAATAACGGTAGATTCCAGATATTGAAGGTGGTTCAGGACCCTCCTTAGGATAATGTTTCCTCTCCTACAACATCGTTACTATGATTTCTTATGACATAACTTAGTCTCAGACCTAAATTTTCCACAGATACCAACATGTATTAGCCAACAGGCTAAAATAAAGAGAGTGGTCACGCACACACAGTTCCTCTAAACTCAGTGAAGTCCACACTTCTTGTTCTTGGCAATCTAACAAGATAACTTGCCTGGAAGATTCACTTGGAGGCCAACACACTGTAGGCTGACAGGATGAGTCAATCTTCCAATTAGCTCGAGGAGAAGAATTCTGTATTAAGAAGGGTGACACAGAAGGAAACAAGTTAGCACTAAAAGCTCCAGGTGCTCAACAACTGTTGGGCTTCTGGGCTGCTAGGTGCTTATCCTCCATTTATGCAAAGTGGACGTACCTGAATAGTACAGCTATGCCCAATAATATGGTTATGCCCATGGTTATAGTTCACTATAAAAAAAATACCTGTTATCTCTTGGTGCAGGTTCAGATAGCAATATGTAAAGTGCTGCGCCAGCCTCCTTTGAGGGATGGACTAGTGATTAAGATCCTTAGACCTGCTAACTGATCACCTCTGCCTGGGGTGTGGACTCCTGACCAGACTGTTACAAATGTTAAATCATTGCCTCTGGGATGTAGATTAATGTATGAACACCTATACACCAAACTAGTGTATTTTTAAGCAAATTCCAGACAAAATATCAGACACCTTTAACTAATAATGTTTACATCTAATTTTATTTCTCACAGTATTTTTTTTCCTCCCAGGGTGGAAGTGAGATTGATTTTAAAAATAGTTACCATGACTCAGAAATGGAGAAAATGTAATGTGCTTTACTATTAGTCAAGGGGCAGAAATCCTACTCCAATTAATTTAAGCAGAATAGACGTTAGCAGATCGTGGTCCTGGCAAGAATAGAGAAGGATCCAACCATAGAGACTCTGGACCCAGGGACTCAAAGGATATTGAAATCTCTTCTCATTCTCTTTCTCTCTCTCTCCGTCTGCATTGTGTTTCTTCCTCACAGGTCTATTTCTCTGTGTTTTGGCCTCATTCTCTTCTATTTCTTGAAAAGACTTTTTACAAGGCATGCCAGACCCTTTAGCTTCACTTCCTTCTAGCTCCATGACCCCAGAGCCAGGGGGCCCCTCTATTTCAATTTTTTTAAAAGATTTATTTATTTGTATGAGAGCACATGCCTGCAAGATTGGTGGGGGGGAGGGGGGGTAGAGGGAGGGAATTTCAGGCAGGCTCCCTGGTGATCGAGGAGCCAACTCGGGGCTTGATCTTGAATAAATGATGAGGAAAGACGGGGGTTATCTCAATTTGTGTCACCTGCTCTGAATAATAACCCCTGGATAATCCCTCTAGCAGGAGGTTGAGGTACTTTAAGGCTGGGTCACTTGTGTGCTTCCTGGGTGGGAGAGGACTGTTATCAAAAGAAAGAGTGGAGCCAAACTGCCCAAAACTATCCCTGCTCCAGCCTCCCCCATCCTCCCTATTCTTTCCTTGCTTTCCTTGGCTTACGGGTATTAAATTGGATATTACGAAAAACAAGAATTAAAACTGTTATGTCTTAAGATTCTGTAGCACATAAACTTTGATCCACGTCTTTCCTCATCATTTACTCAAGATCAAGCTAGCAGAGACCATGAAGAACTGCTGGCCTGAGAACTTTCTGGAATTCCCGCCCCCTCCCCCATGATACCATTGCAATGGAAGTCTGAAGGTTTTTATAAGCAGAGGTGGGCTAACATTGATCTGGGGGGAAATGCCAATATGCCATAGCAGCCAATATCATAACCAAAATACACATCCTTGAAACATTGAAATTAATTGAACCGGGGATTGGTTAAAATGGTCTGTTTGAACATTTAATCATCATCATAGGTTCGAAGCTCCTGGGTTTTCCTGGTCAGTGATACTCCTGATAAACATCTCTCTGTTTTGTGGACAATAAAATGATTCAACAAATGCCATATGTAGTATTTAGCTCTCAAGGAGACCTACAGCCTAGTTGGAACACATCCTATTTGCTGTGCCTACTGGAGGGTAGAATGAACAGATTGCTGGTAATAGCTCACTCCACATCGTGTCTGTCAGACATCATGTGCCAGGTCAAAAACTGACCACATGCAATGTGGCACCATTATTTTGCCACTTCTCTCCATTACTGGGAAGCATCAAAGAAGAACAAAGAGAACAAATTGCAGGAACACTATTCAAACAAATTGTGGTGAGATATCTGACCATTACATTATGATGACTAAATTCTAGCAGGGTTGATTAAAATTTGACAAATGGTAGCAGTTGCAATTTTAAGTGTTAACAGAAACACTTTGACGTCATTATTCGCAGTTTTCTGGCATGAAATTCTATGATTAACTAGATTCTGAAGAGCAGCGCTGCTGCAGCAGAAATCCACATTCCTCCTCATATACAGAAGGCAGTGGCCTCCTGTCGGTGGATGAAACCGAAATACAAATGGAGTGACGAGTGATAACATCTAACTTCTGCTACTTCGGACCTAGTTGGTTGCTGAGAATTACACGTAGGATTCTGAAATGCATAGTGTTCTGCGTGCACGAATGGTATTGCACCTGGACACTCAAAGTGTAGTACAGGGTCCTGCAGCAGCACCCAGGAGCTTGTTTAAAATGCAAATGATTTGGCCCTACTCTAGACCCACTGGATCAAAAATTCTGGGAGCCGGGCCAGCAATCTGTGTTTTACAAGGCTTCTGCATGCTTCTGGTGCACCCTAAAGCTGAGGAGCACCATCCTAATTAGTGATGAGCACTCTCCTCGTGGCTTGTGCCATTGCCCAAGCAATAGAACTTGATGATGTAGATGCATGTGATGCACGGGTCTCCCTTGTCTGGTGTCGCTACTCGCAGCAGTAGACCAACCCAGCAGCCCTCCCATGTTGCAATGACTTCTTTCACCTAAACCTCCCCACACACACATTAGATGGGTTGAAATAGTCTCATTTTCCTCCTTCATTTTTATAAGTCATCCACAAGAACTTCTCAGGTTGCTTTTACTTCTGGAGTTCTAAGATCTGTGATCTTTAACCAATGCCATATAGAGACAATGCTGTCTCTAAAAGTTAATACTCCTAAGGCACCTATTCTCTGTAACATGTATTCTTTAAAAATTCATTTTTATTTTTAACTCTTTTTTCACAAGACTGGAAGACTTGAATTTCCTGTGTCACTTAGTACCAGGGCAAAATCATTTCAGCATGTGTTCTAGCCAGCCCTAGCCCATTTACTCCTTATTATTCGTATATTAATTAAAAATTAAATTGTAGGAAGGTACTTTTTGAACCAGTGATCAGTCAGCATCAACAAATACTTAAGTGTATGTTACAACCAATACCCTGTTCTAGGAGCAGCTGCATATATATAAAGGGCCCAAGACATGATCATCATTTAACAAAATGGTCAAGGAGAACACAGGAACTTGAAAAATTTAAGGACAGTATCAGAGAGGAGTAGAAGAGCTATCTCTAGGCATTATGTGATTAATTATAAAATAAATGGAAAAGTCAGTGGAGAGGAAGAGATCACTGGATTGAATAGATCTGAGCAGGCTTCACTCAAGTTTCCTTCCCTAAGCACATGTTTAAAAACACCTGCTCCAAGAAGGGCCTTGTGGAGGTGCTGCCGAGAATGTGGGACTTGAGCCAGGCCTCTGGGAAAGGTGATTCAAATGGCAAGAACAGCATGAGCAAAGGTATGATACGAGGAGTTAACTACAGTAGGTCTGTCAAACTTCTCCTCACCTAGACCCATAACTGACCATCGCCAACCCCTGGGTGTATGGTCTTTGGAAGTTGATGTTGAATTTTGATTATTTTGTCGTATACACCTGGAACAAGGACCCATGATTTACCAGCTTGTCAGAATTGCTTTGCACAAACACCAAGATTGCTGGTGTGCACTGAGTTCATTGATAGGGTCCTGAGTGTCAGTACGGTCATGTACCAGAATGTGCCTATGTGACCAGACCTTCATAAAAACCTCAGACCCTGAAACTTGAACCAACTCCCCTGAATGAAGACATTCTGCACATGTCCTCTGCTAGAGAGAAAGCACATCCTATGTGGCCCTAAGTAGGGAAGGACTTGAAAGTCTGTATCTGATCTCTCTGGTTTCTGCCGAATGCATTATCTCTTTCCTGCTGCTTGTGCTCTGTACCTTTTGCTGTGGTAAACCTTAGCCATGAGTGTAACCTGATATTGAGTCTTATAAATCCTTCTAAAGGATGACTAAACATGGGGTGGTCACCGGACCCCTAAAACATATGGCATGCAACAAAATTCAAAATGCACATGATTTTTTGAGGAGGCAGAGACAATAAATATTTAGATCTGATGGGAAAATTCAGTTCTTTATTTTTTATTTCTTTTTTTATTATTATGTTCAATTAGCCAGCATATAGTACATTATTAGTTTTTTTTTTTTAAGATTTTATTTATTTATTTGACAGAGAGAGACACAGTGAGAGAGGGAACACAAGCAGGGAGAGTGGGAGAGGGAGAAGCAGGCCTCCAGGACTCTGGGATCATGATCTGAGCCGAAGGCAGATGCTTAATGACTGAGCCACCCAGGCACCCCACATCATTAGTTTTTGATGTAGGGTTCAATGATTCATTAGTTGCATATAACCCCCAGTGCTCATCACCACAGGTGCCCTCCTTAATACCCATCACTCGGCTACCTCATCCCCTCACCCCCCGGAAAATTTAATTCTTGATTGCTGAATATAAGGAAAGGGTATGTGAGTGTTCATTGTACTGTCAAGGTTCCTGTAGGTTTGAAATTTTTCAAAATCTAAATTTGTAAAAAAAAAAAAATGGATAGTATTAGGAAATGACTAAATACTAAGAAATGTTAGCAATTTGAAAATCAATTATTGCATACGTGCATGGATATATTTGTATATAGAATCATAGAATTTTAAGTTGTCTTGAAGAATAGAAGTTTTACACGCCACTGTTTAGTCAAATCTATCCATCTTTTCTTGTTTGTTTGCATGTGTATTTTGGCGAGAACTCCTGCCTTGGACAGATGGGGGCCTGGGGGGCATGGTAGAGCCCTGAGTTCCTGGGCTGTAAGCAGACATGAGGCTGTGATAAATGGAGCCAAGAGGATAATTACCAGGTCAGTTTCCTATGGAGTTACTGGGTCAGTGGTGCCAAGACCAATAGTCTAGGGTCAGGATGCCAAAATCAGACAAAACAAGAAGAGGAATCTCAGTTTCAAAGCTGATCTGTCTGACAGAGCAGGCAATGCAAAGAGAGTTCAAACAGGGAGGAAGGCAGATGAGCCAAGAATGATCTCTAACAAAAAATACATACAGCTACAATTTCTTTTTTAACCTGGTTACTGCTGGAAGAGTTGGTATATCCTGAAGAAACTGATGCAGCTAGGGAGTGGACATTTATAAGGTCACAGAGTTCTCTCTCATCCTGAGATTGAATAAATGTTTGCTTATATTTTCTTCTAGTTTTATTATTTGACATTTTACATGTAATTGTTTAATCCCTCTGGTTAAACTATCATATCTATATGCATGGGTGAGATTGGTTAATACTGTGCTAGCTTCTTCAGGTTTTATTAATGGGTTATGTATGGTTAGTGGTCGAGCACATGAATTCTGGAGTCAGACTCCATGGTCCCAATCTTGGCTCTACCAGTAAGTGGCAATATTACTCAACCTCTGGATATCTCACTCTCCTCTCTATAAAGTGCAGCTAAAATATTACCTATCATAGGGTTATCACAACGATTAAATGAGATCTGGATGTAAAGCTCTTGGCACAGTTCTGATAAAAAGTAGGTGCTCAGTAAGTTTTAATTCTTTTATTAGTATTTGCAGCATCAGAAGGAATTACAAATAAGAAAAGAAGGAAGGCTGGAATGACCCCTATTATGTTGGGTTGGAATAAAAAGTATCAGGAGCAAGACAGTGAAATAGGAGTTTTCTGCTATTGTCCCACCACAGAATCAATTTTGCCAATCATTCACAGGTGAGAATACCTTTGTGGGTGTCTGGCAGTCCATTGGAGGAGTTCCAGCACATCACTGGAACAAAAAATCTGAGAATAGACCCAATGAAGAGGGCAAGAAGAACAGTTTTACTTTATTTGCATAAGTCCTGGGGATCTAACATACAGCATGGTGACTATAATTAATATTACTGTATCATATACTTGAAAGCTGCCAAGTCTGTAGATTTTAAGCATTCTCACCACACAAAGTATTTATGTGAAGTAATGTATGTATTAATTGACTTAATTGTGATAATCATTTGACAATGTATACATATCTCAAATCATGTCATACACTTTAAATATATATAATTTTGTCAATTATACCTCAATAAAACTGGTTTAAAAAGTATCAGTATGAACTAATGGTTTTGGATAAAGAAATAGAGGTGTATACATATATATATAGATATAGATATTAATGTATATGTGTATACATGTATTTCCTAGCTCTGTCTGCTGAGAGGGCCTAGAAGCAATGATACTTCAGTAGCAACAAACATATTTGGTGCCCAGATTTTGTTCGATAAATACACTTTTCCAAAAAATAAAGAGAAACCAAAGCTCCTTAGAGAAATGACTGATTCCAGGGCTGAAACAGAAAGAGCACAAGAGGAGCCTGGAGCAATCTTGTAATACCAAAAAGTATGTGGTCAAAAAATGACAGGGGCATGTTGAAAGGACATAGGAACCAATATGAAGGGGGTGCCAATGACCAACTCTGTGACAATTTAAGCAAAAATAAATAAATAATGATAATAGCATATTATATAACCCATGGAATAAAAATAATGTCCATAAGGCCATCTCATAAAAAATTGAATAAAACCAATTGGTGGAGTAGGGAAAGCTCTTCATTACAGTAGAATTTCAAGAAATAAATGTTGAAGAAATGATGGAAATGAGAAATCATCATTTGCCAAACACATAGTAAACATTGTTTCAGCCGAGAATCATTAATGGATGCTAAAATCGGTGGGCTAGAGTATAGAGAAATGGGATTTTTACATAATGTCCAAGTATCTCCCCAGAAAATACTTATTGATGGCAAAGAGAAAAAGTGTCAAGGTCACGACGGGCAAAGGAAAGTTGAGAAACTATCCCAGATCAAAGAGATTGAGGAGACATGATAGCCGAATGTATTGTGTGATCGTGAGTCGCCCCCTGGTCCAAGGAAAGGAAGACATTAGTGGACGGCTGGCGAAACCTGAATATGGTCTGTAGATTAGTTGTATTTATTTGTGTTATTTTCTCAGTTTTGATCATTTTAATGTGATTGTGCGACATTTAGCATTTGGGGAAGTTAAGGGTATACAGGAATTCCTTGTACTATTTTTGCAACTCTTTTGTAAGGCTGAAATAGTTCCATAATGAAAAGTTAAAAAACAAAAAGAAAATGTTTTTCCTGTTCACCAAAATCTTTCCAGATTCTTCTAAGATACATATTAGTAATAGACATTTTATATAAAGGTAGCTTTGTTCTGTTTTACAGAACTGGGATTGTATTATACATGGCTCTTTTTTGTTTCCACTCAACAACTGTCTTCAATTCTTTTTGAGTGTTGGCTTATTTCACAATGACCTAGTTTAACTTCCGTCTCCTTGAAGATGGGCCCCAGACAACCATATCTCTACTTGTATGACTTCATTCCCTGATCACAGATGATCACATCATGTGTAGAAATTGGACCCAAACCTTCTCCATCCAATGTTTTCTACCAGGAATTTGAAACTGGGGGCATAATATTCTTTTTCAGACTGAGCCACTGTCTTGAGTGAAGGGAAGTTTAAAACGTCAAACTGGAGTATAGCTGTAACCTGATGGGTGGATTGAGCAGCAGAGACAGTTGCTAGGCAGAGAAATGACAATTCAACAGAGAAGCCAAGACAGGATATGAGAAGGCATTTCCTGGGTTCCTGGTTGCTAACCATTTTAATATCCCATGCTCTTTCTGGGGTACTTCTGCCCTCAGATTCTAGAAGACACATTGAATCCATATTGTACATTCTCCTTTTCGGCTCTGGCCAGCTGCCGAGAGGCAGACACCACACTAGTTATGTTTACAGAAATAATTTTATATAAAGAATTGCTAACTAGGTACTGATGAAATGAACAGACAACAAGAAAACAATAAGGCATCATGGAGGTAGCAAATGCAGGAAGCAGATGCCACCATTAGGCTTGGAGGGAACAGAGGAACATGGTTTGGGACTGTTAAAACCTGAAAGCTTGTAGGAGGAACCAGGAGGAAGTGCTTTGAGGGTCCCAGCCCCAGCAGAACAAAGCACACTAAGGAAGGGTGGGCTGGAAGCAGAGAGACAGTCAGAGGATAACTGGCTTGGCAGCTCAGATCATTTTCTCTCCCTTGCAAACAAAGCGTTCTAACAAACAAAACAATATTTTATGCAAATTTTGCATGGTAATATATACATTCTCCAAGAGGATTTCAAATGGTTGCACAGTACTTAATTATATACCTGTACCCCAATGATTCACAGGCCTCTGCTTTTAAATCTTTTGGTTGTTTTTAGTTCTTCACTATTATGTACAACATTGCTGTGAACATCTTTCCATGTTCTTCATTGTAGGTTTATCTTCATATGGATCTTTAGTTCTCTGAAATAATTCCTAGAACTTGCACGTCAAGTAGATGCACATTAAAAAACAAAGCTTTGTGTATTGAAAATTATCAAATCTACAGAAAAATTACATGAATAGTACAAATGAGGCCTAGGTTCAACAATTATTGACTTTCTCCACATTTATTTTCTCTATCTTTCTCTGAATCATGTAAGAGTAATTTGCATATAATAAAAAGCTATACACTTTATAGTCATTTAAAAAAATTTAATTCCAGTATAGTTAACATGCAGTGTTAGTTTCAGGTGCAGAATATAGTGTTTCAACAATTCTATGTGTTATTCAGTGCTCACTATGATAAATGTACTCTTAATCCCCCCTTCACCTATTCTACCCATCCCCCCACCAGCCACCCCTCTGGTAACATCAGTTAGTTCTCTATAGTTAAGAGTCTGTTTTTGTGTTTGTCTCTTTTTCTTTGTTCACTTATTATTTTTTCTTAAATTCCACATATGAGTGAAATCATACAGTTTTTGTTTTTCTCTAACTTATTTCATTTAGCATAAAAGGGTATACTTTTTTTTTTAAGTGTTGTTTATTTATTTATTTTTTTTTTAAAGATTTTGTTTATTTGACAGAGAGAGACACAGCGAGAGAGGGAACACAAGCAGGGAGAGTGGGAGGGGGAGAAGCAGGCTTCCCGCCGAGCAGGGAGCCCGATGTGGGGCTCGATCCCAGGACCCTGGGATCATGACCTGAGCTGAAGGCAGACGCTTAACCACTGAGCCACCCAGGCGCCCCAAAGGGTATACATTTTAAAGGATTTTAGTTCATATGGTCAAAATGCATTCCAGAAAAATTGTACCAATTTACACCTATTAACAGCATATAAAATTGTTTCTTCCCTATCCCCTATCCTTCCATTTCTGGCCAAATACAGTCTTAATTACTGTAGTTTCAAAGTATAATACATTTTGGAGGCATCTGAATGGCTCAGTCAGTTAAGTATTGGACTCTTGATTTTGGCTCAGGTCATGATCTCAGGGTTGTGAGATCGAGCCCCACCTGGGCTCTGCACTGGGTGTGGAACCTGTTTAAGATTCTCTGTCTCTGTCTCCCTCTCCCTCTGCTGTTCCCCAACCTCTAAAAAAAATAATACATTTTCATTATCTGGAGGGTCGAGTTCCCCCATATTTTTTTCTTTTTAAAAATTTTATTGATTAATCATTTGGATATATTTAAACATCATTTTTTAAAGATTTGAAAAGTTCCCATGAAAAAGGTCCTTATAAGTTAAAGTTGCATACTGGAAGTATTTTTATGGGTGAAAGGACATGTCTAAGATTTGCTCTTTTTTTGGAGTATTTTTATTTCACGTACAGTGAGTTGCCATTCAGGTAGGTATCTTGGATATCTGCAGTTAAGGTAGGTATCTTGGATGACCCATTCAAGGAAATTCACTTAATCCAATTTAATCAGGCCAATATCCTTGGCGTACTGACGGAAGCGAAGCATATTGAGGCGGTATTTCCGAATCAGACCGTGCGGGTTTGAGCAGACGCGGCAAGAACGAGAACCCTGGCCAAATTTCCTTGCATGGCTCCAATAGAGCTGCTGGTGACCCATCTTGCTCTCTCGGATGCCATGAGGCAAAAAGTAAGATTTGCTTTAAAATAAACTAGCCAAAAGAAAAAAAAAAAAAACAAACGGGGGCAGGATGTAAAAAGATAATACAACATCAGCAAGATAGTGATGATTATTGAATTGTGTCATGGGTTTATTATACTAATTTCTCTATGTTTGAAATTTTCTCTGCTAAAAGGTAAGAGAAAAATAAGTTATCTTAAAAATTTCATTAAAATAACAGATTAAGGGCGCCTGGGTGGCTCAGTCGGTTAAGTGTCTGCCTTCATCAGGTCAGGATCCCGGAGTCCCAGGATTGAGTCCCCAGCAGGCTCCCCGCTCAGCAGAGAGTCTGCTTCTTGTTCTGACCTTCCCTCCTCTCGTGCTCTCTCTCTCACTCTCTCAAATAAAAAGATAAATAAAATAAAATAATAGATGAAGTAAGAATCACTTGACATCATTACTATATAAAATCTTGCTCTCAATATTCACAGTATATTTACTTATTGGCTTAATCCCATGATAGACATAGACATAGTTTCAGAATTTCTAACTCATTCCCTTCTGAAAAACAAAATTATTAACTATAGTACAATATTCATACATAGTTCTTTTTCTTTTTAGCTTTAGTGCAGGGGTGTGCAATCTTTTTCTCTAAAGGGCCATATAGGAAGTACTTTCAGTTTTGGGTGTCATACAGTTTGTGTTGCAACTACTTAACCCTGCCATTGTACTGCAAAAGCAGCTATAGACAACATATAAATGAATAAGCGTAGATGTGTCTAATAAAACTTAATTTGCAAAAGTAGCCAGTGGACTGGATGTGGTCCATAGGCCTTAATTTGTCAAACACTGCCTTCGAATATGTAGTCAAAATATTGATGTCCATAGTTACCTGGATGAGTTTTTGTCTGTCCTCATTCCTTCAGTGTGATTAGGTTATTATTCTGTAATATAGTTGGGTTCATTTGTTGCTATTTGTATTCCATTTTGGTGCCTCTCACATCTTGGTTGAATTAGGTAATTTATTTTATGCGAATGTGAAACATTAACCTGGTTCTAAAAGTCAGAGCTATACAAGGAAATTTACCTCCAAAAGTATCAGTACCCTCTCAATCCTTTTACCCTGTTCCTACTCCTCTTCCATCCTTTCCACTTTGCTCCCACCCACTCCCTGTAGGTAACCAACCTCATTGGTTTCTGGTTTATTCTTCCTCTCCCCACTCCCTTCCGTTCGCTTCCATTCCCCTTCCTTTCTTTTCCTTTTCTGTCCCTCCTCCTCCTCTTTCTCCTTCTTCCACAAATAAGCACATACAGATGTCTTTTCTTTTCCTGTTTTTCTTACATGAAGGTAAAGACCCTTTTGTATTTTGCTTTTTACACTTAAAATTTTTATCCTGAAATCAACCCATACCAGTTCATAGAGATCTTCCTCATTCTCTTTTCTAGCTGTGTAGTATGCCTTTGGGTTGCTGTACAATAGTTTATTCAATTATACTAAGAGGAGTTACTTTTAAATTATATACAGTTTTTTAAAAAATGTTTTTATACAAATATACACGTGTCAAATTATATGCACATATCAAAGTGGTACAGCTCAATGAATTTTCACAAATGGAACTCACAAGGGTAACCAGTAACCAGGTCAAGAAATAGAACATTATTAGTGCCTCAAAAGCCTGCCTTGTGCTTCTTTCCTGTTACCGTCTCCACTACCTATGGTAACTCACCACTATCTACTTCTAAGACTAAAGATTAGTTTTACCTACCTTTGTTCTTAATATCAATGGAATTTTACAATATGCACTCATTTGTGTCTCACTTCTTTCATTCAACATTAGATTGTGAGAATCATCTATATTATTCTGGGTAGATCATTCATTCTTGTTGCTGTATAGTATGCTATTTACCCATTTTTTAAAAGATTTATTTATTTATTTTAGAAAGAGAGAGTGGGGAGGGCAAGAGGCACAGAATCTTCAAGCAGACTCCCCACTGAGCACAGAGCCCAACAGGAGGCTCAATCTCAAGACCCATGAAACCATACCTGAGCTGAAATCACTAGTCAGAAGCCAACTGAGCTGCCCAGGTGCCCCTTATTTATCCATTTAACTGTTGATGGGTATTTGGGTAGTTCCCAGTTAGGAGCTATTACAAATAGTGCTGTCATGAACGTTCCAGCACATGCCTTTGGGACACATAGTCACATGTATCTGTTCGATCTGATGGATATTTACTTAGGAGTGGAATTACTGAATTACAGAATAGGCACATTTGGCTTTAGTCTATGCTCCTAAACAGTTTTCCAAAATACAGTTTACACTCCCACCAGCAATGTGAGAGCTCTGTTTGCTCCACATCCTGACCAATCCTTGGTAATTTCATTTGAGCTTTACAGGTGGGTGTGTAGTGGTATACCACAGTGATTTCAATTCACATTTCCCTGATGATTAACAAAGTGGGGTACTTTTTCATATGTTTATTGACCATCTGGATATGTTCTTTTATGTACTATCTGTTCAAGTCTTTTGCCCTTTTCCTATTAGATAGTCTACATTTTCCTTTTTTTTTTTTTGGAAGGACTTTTTTTTTTTAATAGTCGGGGTATGGGTTGTCTCTTGATATCTTAGGTCGGGTTCCCCAGAAAGAGATCCTGAGATGAGGATTCTAGTGCAGGTGATTTAATTAAGAAAGTGCTCCCTGGAGAAAAGAATATGGGAATATGAGAAGCAGGATAAGGAAGGGGAAGAAGCCAAGCAAAGGTATGACTTCAGGCAAAGTCCCTCTGAGGGTAGTTTCAGCCTATTCCTCAGGGGGATCTCTGGGATGTTAGTTATACCTCAGAGTTTTTCCCAGATTGAGACAAGAGAGCTGGGCTTTCATACCCCTGATACGTGATTTTTTTTTTTTAAGATTTATTTATTTATTTATTTATTTGACAGAGAGATAGAGGGAGAACAAGTAGGCAGAGAGGCAGGCAGAGGGAGAGGGAGAAGCAGGCTCACTGCTGAGCAGGGAGCCTGATGCAGGGCTCGATCCCAGGACCTTGGGATCATGACCTGAGCTGAAGGCAGCCGCTTAATCGACTGAGCCACCCAGGCGCCCCTCAATACGTGATTTTGATACATGCTACAACATGAATAAACTTTGAAGACATTATGTTAAGTGAAATACACCAGAGCAAAAGGACAGATATTGTTTGATTCTATTTATATGAGGTACACAGATTAGTCAACAACATAGAGACAGAAAGTAGAATGGTTACCCATAGCTGGGGATCAGGGGGAGAGAATGGAGAGCTATTATATAATGGGTACAAAGTGTCAGTTTGGAATGATGAAAAAATTCTAGAGATGCATAGTAGTGATGTTTGCACAACAATGTGAATGTACTTAATGCCCCTGAACTATACAGTTTAAAATGATTAAAATGGTAACTTTTATGTTACTCACATTTTACCACAATAACAATTTTTTAAAAAAAAAATTAGAAGGATCATAGAGGATGATCAAGTGGGATTTCTCACTGGGATGCAAGGATGGCTTAACATATGCAAACCAATAAATGTGATTCACCACATTAGTAGAATGGAAGATTTTTTAAAAATATGATCTTGGGGCACCTGGCTGTGTCATTCAGTGCAGCATGCAACTCTTGATCTCAGGGTTGTGGGTTTAAGCCCCATGTTGGGTGTAGAGATTACCTAAAAAAAAAAAAATCTTAAAAAAATTATGTAGCAAATGAATTTCCCAAAATCCACATCTTTTTATGAAAAAAACTCTTAACAAATTTAGAACGAACACACCTCAACATAATAAAAGCCATATATGACAAGCCAGAGCTAACATTACACTAAGTGGTGAAAGGTTAATAGCTCTAAGGTCAGGAACAAGACAAGGCTGCCCACTTTCCTCACTTTTATTCATCACAGTACTGAAAGTCCTAGCCAGAGCAATTAGGCAAGAAAAAGGTAAAAGGCATCCAACAGAAAGGAAGAAGTAAAACTATCTCTATTTGCAGATGACAGTCTTTTATATAGACAATCCTAAAGACTCCATCAAAACCATCTTAGAACTAATAAACAAATTCAGTATAGTTGCATTATACTAAATCTCCATGCAAAAATCTGTTACATTTTTATAAACTAACAAAGATGATCTGAAACAAATTAAGAAAACAATACCATTTACAATACCATCAAAGACAATAAAATATTTAGGAATAAATTTAACTGAGAGGTGAAAGATCAGGTAAAAGATCCAAACTATAGGATATTGATGAAAGAAATTGAAGAAAAAAAATAAATGTAAAGACATCTCATGTTCATGGATTAGAAGAATTACTATTGGGGTGCCTGGCTGGCTCAGTTGGTAGAGCATGTGATCCTTGATCTCAGGGTTGTGGATTTGAGCCCCAGGTTGGGTGTGGAGATTATTTAAAAATAAAATCTTAAAAAAAAATTACTCTTGTTAGAATGTCTATACTACCCAAAGTGATCTACAGATTCAATGCAATCCCTATGATAATTCCGTTGGCATTTTTCACAGAAATAGAAAAAATAATCTTAAAATTCATATCAAACCACAAAAGACCCCAAATAGCCAAAGCAATCTTAAGAAAAAAGAACAAAGCTGGAGGCATCATGATACCTAATTTCAAATTTTATCACAAAGCTATAGTATTCAAAACAGCATGGTACTGGCATAAGAACAGACACAGAGACCAATGGAACACAGGGCAGAGCCCAGAAATAAATGCACACATATGTGCTCAACTATTATTTAACAAAGGAACCAAGAATCCTCAATGGGGAAAGATCGCTTCTTCAATAAAGGGTTTTAGGAAAACTGGATATTCACATGAAAGAAATGAAACTGGACCTCTCTCTTACACCACTCACAAAAATTAACTTGAAATAGCTTAAAGACTTAAATGTAATACCTGAAACTATAAAACTAGTGGAAGAAAACATAAGGAAAAAGTTCCTTGACTTTGGCAATGGTTTTTAGGATATGACACCAAAAGTGCAAACAACAAAAGAAAAAATAAAGTGGAACTTACACAGACTAAAAAGCTTCTGCAGAGCAAAAGAAACTCTCAACAAAATGAAAGGCAACCTACAGAATGGGGGAAAATATTTGCAAACCATATATCTGATAAGGAGTTAATATCTAAAATATAAAAGGAACTCATACAACTCAATAGCAAAAACAAAACAAAACAAAAAACCAAAAAACCAAAACCAATCTGATTAAAATATTGGCAGAGGACCAAATAGAAATATTTCCGAAGAAGATATACAAATGTCCAACAGGTAAATGAAAAGGTATTCAACATCACTAATCATCAGGGAACTACAAGTCAAAACCACAATGATGTATCACCTCACACCTGCTAGAAAGGCTGTTATCAAAAAGACAAGAGGTAACAAATGTTGGCAAGGATGTGGAGGAATTGGAACCCTTGTGCACTCTTGATAGGAATGCAAACTGGTAGAGCACTATGGAAAACAGTGTGGAGGTTCCTCCAAAAATTGAAAATGAGGGGCGCGTGGGTGGCGCAGTCAGTTGGGCTACAGACTCTTGGCTTTGGCTCAGGTCATGATCTCAGGGTCGTGACATCAAGCTCCGTGTCAGGCTCCATGCTCAGCACAGAGTCTGCTTGAGTTTCTCTCTCCCTCTCCATTTGCCCCTCTCTCCTGCACATGCGCACTCTCTTTCTCTCTAAAATAAATAAATCTCTGTTAAAATTTTGAAAATGAAATTGCTATGTGGTCTAGCAATGCCACTTCTGGGTATATATCTAAAGGAAATGAAATCAGGATCATAAAGAGATACCTGTACTCCTATGTTCATTGCAGCATTGTTCCCAAATGTCAAGACATGGAAGTAACCTCAGTGTCCATTGATGACAGACAAATGGTTAAACAATAGACTATTATTAAGCCATAAAAAAGACAGAAATCTTGCCTTTCATGACAACACTGATGGATGTTTGGGGCATTATACTAAGCAAAATAAGTCAGACAAAGACAAATACTCTTTGTTCTTACTTACATGTGAAATCTAAAAATCTCTTGGAAATAGAGAATAGAATGGTGGTTGCCAATGATTGGGGAGTGGGGGAAATAGAGCGATGTTGGTCAAAGGGTACCAGTCTACAGCTATAAGATGAATAAGCTTGGAGATCTAACATACAAAATGGTGACTGTAATCAACAACACTTTATTATATACTTGTAAGTTGGGGTTTTTTTTAAAGATTTTATTTATTTATTTGACAGACGTAGCCAGAAAGGGAACACAAGCAGGGGGAGTTGGAGAAGGAGAGGCAGGCTTCCCGCTGAGCAGGGAGCCCGATGCAGGGCTGGATCCCAGGACCCCGGGATCATGACCTGAGCCGAAGGCAGATGCTTAATGACTGAGCCACCCAGGCACCCCTATACTTGTAAGTTCTAAGAGAGTAGATCTTAAATGTTATCACCACACAGAAAAGAATGGTAATTATGTGAGGGGATGGACATGTGTCTAACCGTATTATGGTAACCATTTTGCAATATATATGTGTATCAACTCATCACATTGTATACCTTAAACTTAGATATGTTATGTCAATAATATCTGAAGAAAGCTGGAAAAAATTTTAATTGGTTTCCATCTCATCTAAGTTATATTCTAAAAACTTTTTTATTGACATGTAAATATAGCCCTGGTATCTTATTAAGTGGGAAAAAAGGATAATATATATTGTCTATGATATGATCTTGTGTGTGTGCATGTGTGCACGTGTGTCACTGTGACAATTTGGAAGCATCTAGGTAGTTGAGATTGTGAGTGAAATTTTTTTTCCAATTTTTTTCCTTTCTTGTATCTTATTATCTGTAGTGTCTGATTTTCCTGCAGGGAAGACATATTCTTACAAGTTAACTTACAAAATTATAGTTTTTGTTAATGCGTTTATTATTGAATATATCAAGACATATAATAAGTATTTAATATACAGATGTCAATTAGCTATGTGTATATTTTGTATGACACGTGTTAATATTATTTATGCATTGGGACAACTGCATTAATGGTAATTTAATTTTATTTTTATTCTTACATTATGAATTTCTTGAGATTCTTTTTTTTAATCTTCTAGTCTTAGCACAGTTACTGGCCCATAGTTGCAATAGAAGCTGAAATACTGTCAGCTAATGAAATATGAAATCATGCCCTAGACAGTAACTTTCTTTCCTTTCTGCCAATAGAGGGCAACATGAACAAGTTGCTGGATTGACGATCGTGTTCATCATCTCTTGTCTATCAACAAAGTTCAAGAAAGTCAATATTAAACTTTCAACAAACAAAAGCAGCATAAGTTGAATCTATAAAACTTTAGTAGGAAGAACTCCTGTCTGGCTTCTCTGCCTACAGTCTCACCTCTTTCCAACACCCCCACTACAGTGCTGCGAGAATTTTCTTCTTAAAGGAGAAATCTGATACCATTCTCTTTTTTTTTTTTTCTTAAGCTACAACTGAACCCTATTGCCTATAGGATAAAGGCCAGTTCTTTAGTGTGATATTTTGCTTTCCTTACAATATGACTTCAACTTTCATTTCCCACCATTCTCCACCCCTGGGAAAGTATGTATTTTAGCCACATGAAGCTATTCATGGCTCCCCAAACACACCATGCTCCTCTGTAGTTTGATGCATTGCTTCTGTCGTCTTCCCACCTAAAATTCCCTGAATCCTCCTCTCCCCCTTAAATGTCTACTTTTCATTCAAGGCCTGGCTGAAAAGTCATCTCTCTGTGAAGCCTTTCTTGACTCCATTAAAACTGAACCTTGTTTCTCCTTCGAATGGCACATATCTCGCATTGCACTCTTTTAGAATAGCTGACTTTAAGGTCTCTGAAGGTTCATGTGTCATAAGGGAACATCTTATTCATCTTTGTATCCCTAGTGCCCGGGGCATAATAAATACTCAAAATGCATATTCACTGAATGGACAGAAGAAAAGGAACTAAGCAGGAAGTTCTCATATTGAACAAAACACACTGGATAAAATTTTAGATTGACATTGCAGCATGTGGCTGGTGCCTCTCACATGTTCAGGAAGCATCAGGTGTTATTAAAGGGTTATTTTTGAAATATACAGGAATTTTTTGGTGAATTTTAATTTCTTCACCTTCTCTTAGTGCCCAGATTTTTTTTTTTTTTTTGTACTACTTGTCAAGGGGGTCCTTTCGTACAGAAGTACAGGAGTTATTTACAATATGGAGAAATCCTGGTAGCACCAAGTCACTTGATTTCTAGGCCAGGTGGAATTCCACTTTCCTGCTTCTCTGGAGACAAGGGATGATCTACAGTCTGTGTGTACTCGGCACACTCAATAACGGATTCCAGTCTCATTGACGCCTTTAAGCTGAGATCAGCATTCAAGAGTGCAATGAGGGGAGAGGAAGCATTCCTTTCATGATTCTACCTCAGACTTGAGCACCACACTATGTTTAAAAACACATGATATATATACCGGGAAGTAGACACAGATGATGTTTTGTAGAGGTAATCATTACTATACCATCTGTCAGGTTCTGCAGTTGGTTAAAGAAAAGAAATTAGTTTGGCAGGATTTGCTCCTCACAAAATCAGGTTGATTTCTGCCAATTCCATGTAATTCGATATGCCCTTGTGAAATGAGTAAAAATGCTTTCACATTGTGCCAGAGGAAAAATATGGCCATTGTTCTTATGACCCTTGTTAAATTAAAAAAAAACACCTCAAGTGTGAGTTAGAGAGGGCCATAGTAAAAAGAAGAGAGAAAAAATAAAGGAGACAGAGATAGCTGGGTAACTAATTCAGAATTACCAAAACTCAAAAATCGTTTGTAGCTGTAATATAATTGATATACTATTGCCATATCTTTTAAAAAATTTTTTATTGTTATGTTAATCACCATACATTACATCATTAGTTTTTGATGTAGTGTTCCATGATTCATTGTTTGTGCATAACACCCGGTGCTCCATGCAGAACGTGCCCTCTTTAATGCCCATCACCAGGCTAACCCATCCTCCCACCCCCTCCCCTCTAGAACCCTCAGTTTGTTTTTCAGAGTCCATCGTCTCTCATGGTTCGTCTCCCCCTCTGATTTCCACCCTTCATTATTCCCCTCCTGCTATCTTCTTTTTTTTTTTTTCTTAACATATAATACATTATTTCTTTCAGAGGTACAGATCTGTGATTCAACAGTCTTGCACAATTCACAGCACTCACGATAGCACATACCCTCCCCAGTGACTATTGCCATATCTTAAACTAAAAAGAAGGGAGGTGAGATCTAAAGCCTTCTGGGATCCAGATATGCCCATTGCAGGACTTGGAAACCTGTCGTTAGACTTATGCTAGGAAATTTCCACAGAAGGTGCGCATGCGATTATGAAAGTTGACATTAACACGCAAACGATCTCTTCCTAATTTAGACTCAAAGTTTTCACATGATTAATGTCTTGTGACATATAGAAGATAGAGCCGATATTACCTACTAACGTTATGGCAGCCAGTACCATGGCTGTCTACTATGTTGATTTCACAGTGATTTTGGAAGAGGCGAATTGAACAAAGAGCCTAATTCTGATTTGTTGTCCATTTTACTTTTATTAAGCAAAATGATGACTAAGGATTTCAAATAGGAATACATTCTAAACAAACGTTGATGAATGGGTTTTAGTGAAAGTTGGTTTGTATGTAGCGCTTCCATCTTTTGTTGTTGAGTGGAGGACACCGAGAAGAGAATCGCAAGTACCCCATAGTCATGTTAACCTAATTTTGTTATTTTTTTAAATAATATCTTTTAATAAATTATATTTCCTGCTACTTACAAATCAAGTCATTTAAGTGAAAGTTATGAAAAATTATTTTCACAAATTTATTCCTTCAACTACTATAGAGTATACACCATGGGCAAGACATTGCAGGGCACTGATATTATAGATCTGTCAGTAAAAAAAAAAAAAAAAGAAAGAAAAAGATTTGGTTTATACTTTGCAGTAACAGGTCATATATGTCAAAGTATAAGCCACAAAACTTAAGGCATTTTATTTTTAATATGCTTATCAGCTCCCTCTGTTTCATCAAGGCATTCCACCAAATATTTAAACTTCTGTTAATTTGAAAAGAATTGCCCTCTTGTATGACTATCAGAGAATCTATAAAAATGGTTCTAGTTGTTATCCACACTTTTCACATGCAGCTCTGTGCTAGATAGCTTCATTTTGGGGCCTTGAGTTCCAATCTCTCTGTCTTTCTCTGTGCCAGGAGGCTGACCTCTGTGGACTGCATCATCTGGGTTCTTTTGCTCTCTGCTTCTCATGGCATTCAGCAGTGGGGAGCACTGGCTGGTAATATAAGTGAAAAGAATAGAGAGATTGGATATTCTTTCCCAATTTTTTCTTCTGCCCGATGAAGATGGCAGTGGCCCCTTTCTCTATGGACCTAGCTCCTGTCCAGTGGTTCCTCTAACAAGACTATGGTCTTCCAGAATTCTGGTAACAGCTTCCTCCTCTTGCCCCTTCTGACCTAGGGCTGAAGGGGATCCCTGCAATTGCTCATCCCTGCGTGCTTTACCACCCTCTGTTGGTTCACTTAACTCCCCACACCTAAGTTGTCCCTTCACGAAATTCTGTTTAGTTAAGCACTTCCAGAGTGCCCCCGTTTCCTGCTGGGACTCAAGAGAATCCCCCAAAATAATTTTATATCTGGGGAAAGGTTTTCCGTGGTAACAGGAGAGATTGAAAGCAATTTGAACTATATCTGATACACCAGAATGATGGAATTCCGTTTCCAAGCAACTTGAAGACCAACTCTTCTGCACTTCCAGAACATAATTATACAATACAGTTGGATGGTTAATTTAATTATTTATAAAGTTAATTAACTGACTGGAAAAGAATTCAGTCCTGATTTTTGTTTTGCTTTGCATCCAGTGTAAATATAGTGAATACTAGTTGAGAGGTGGACAAGCAATGGCCTAGGGGCCAAACCTGACCCACTGTCTCTTTTTGCAAATAAAGCTTTTCCACAACACAGCAACACCTTTTTTTTTACACATAGCCTGTGGCTGCTTTATGCTAGCATGGCAGAAGTGATCAGTTGCAACGGAGACCCTCTGGGGTCAGTTGCATCAGAGACCCACGAAGCCTAAAATATTTACTGCCTGGCCTTTTACAGAAAAAGTTTGCCCCCCTCTGAACTAATTGATTGAATGATGTATTTGCCATTTTATTTCATTTGGCCTCATTTAGATATAATCTTCTCTGTGTCTTGTATGTTCAATATGCTATCTTGCACATATGGTAGCTCAATAAATATTGATTAATGAAGAAGGTGAGAATGCACCGACAAATATAGAACTTTTAACCTTAGTTTTATTCTAAACTCAGAGGATACATTTTTTATTCTTTTGCAGGATGTATGAGCCAAGTTTAGACATGGTTGTGGGAATTTGAGGTTTGATGTTTTGAAAATTGGTAAACTGGGGGCGACTGGGTGGCTCATTCCGTTAAGTGTCTTGCCTTTGGCTCGGGTCATGATCTCAGGGTCCTGGGATTGAGCCCCACATTGGGCTTCTTGCTTAGCGGGGAGTCTAGGCTTCTCCCTCTCCATCTGCTGCTCCCCCCTTCTCATGCTCTCTCTCTCTCACTCTTTCTCTCTCTCTCTCTCTCAAATAAATAAAATCTTAAAAAAAAACCACTAATACATTTTTTAAAAATTGGTAAACTGGAAGTTCTACACATCTAACATGATGAATCCTATTATTAAAAATGCATTTGGGGAGCACCTGGCTGGCTCAGTTGGTAGAACATGTGACTCTTAATCTCAGGGTCACGAGTTCACGTCCCATTTTGGGCATAGAGTTTACTTAAAAGTAAAATAAAATTTATTTTTTAAATGTTTTTAAAAGATTTTATTTATTTGAGAGAGAGAGAGAAGGAGAGATTGAGAGAGTACAAGCGGGGAGGAGAGAGAGAAGTGGGCTCCGCGCAGAGCAAAGAGCCCGATGCAGGGCTCCACCCCAGGACCCCAGGACAACGACCTGAGCCGAAGGCAGACGCTTAATCAACTGAGCCACCCAGGAGCCCCCAAAATAAAATAAAATTTAAATTAAAAAACAAATATGTCCATTTAAAAAAATAAAAATGCATTTGGATTCCATTTATTGATTAGTTTAAGTTGAGAGGCATATTCAAATTTTGATCATTGTTATATTTTTCTTTTTTTTTTTAAAGATTTTATTTATTTATTTGTGAGAGAGAATGACAGACAGAGAGCACGAGAGGGAGGAGGGTCAGAGGGAGAAGCAGACTCCCCGCTGAGCAGGGAGCCCGATGCGGGACTCGATCCGGGGACTCCAGGATCATGACCTGAGCTGAAGGCAGTCGCTTAACCAACTGAGCCACCCAGGCGCCCCATTGTTATATTTTTCTAATGGTAATGTGAGAGTGGTACAGTTTTTGAAAATAATGTGAAATAAATGCATCGATATATTAATCTCTGAGTGGTACAATTACGGGTTTGATTTTTTTGTTTGTTTTTTCTTTATGTTGTTGATCTTTCCAAATACAGCAATGAAATGTATTATTTTCATAACAAGAAAATAAGGTAATTTTAAAAATATGAGACATATTTAACTCCATGTAACTGAATATTTTATACTGCTGTTTTAGTTTAAGAAACAAAAGACAGATATTTAAATTACAAATTTCACAAAATAAAATTTAATCTGAGAACTCTTCTCAAGCTAATATTTGAAAACATTCAACTGACACATATTAATTGAAAATTAGGATTTCAAACATTTACATTAAGCAATTTTTTAAGTTTCATGTGAATTTTAACTTTCAATAAAAGAATAGCAAATATAAATCTCATATATCAGTATATGAGTATATGAGTATATCATTTTTTAAGTTTCATGTGAATTTTAACTTTCAATAAAAGAATAGCAAATATAAATCTCATATATCAGTATATGAGTATATCAGTATATCATTTTTATATAACTTCCTACTGTCATTCAATAGAAGGAAATAAAACATCTTCATATTTCTTTATTTGTAATGGTTATCATCATTTTTATTTTGTATTTTTTGGTATGAGAGCAGATCTACATTTTTTTTCTAGGATTAGAAGTATTTAATTGTTTTAACCCACATTTATTTTCAGTAGCCTAAAAGCACGAGTACTTTATGTAGAAACTTACTTGCTGGTTTCTGTCTATTTTATTAATGATCCATCATTTATTCTGACATAGGCTAGGTTCTGTTTTAACCAGGTATTGCTGATGCTTGTCTCTAGGATGCAAATGGGTAGAAGTAGAGGTTGGGAGTAGGCTTACAGTCAGAATAAGAGAGTGATTTTTTTCACCTTATAAAGGTCCATTTTATAATATTTTTCCTTTTCTATACTTGTTGTTATTTTCTCTTCTATCAGGTTTCCATTTGCTTAGTAGCTTTCCATCAGAAGCACTGGAAGTACGAATGAGTCACCACCTATTGCATGGGATTAAGGAATTAAAGGAGGAACCATGCAAATGCAAGGAACTGATCACATGATAGGACAGTCATACCCTGGAAATACCTGGTAAGTGACCACTAACTTTCATGTCCTATCACAGCAAACTAGTTAAAGGAATAGGATAGCACCACCTCACCTAAGACCAAGAAACTGAAAGAAGAAACATTACATCAAGAGACACTTTTAGCCATACCGTAAATTCATGGAGTTTACTCATAAGAGAGCCCATCAGGTTCTTACTCAAAAATTATTAATTTTTTTAGACTGTTTTAACAATCTGTGAATTCCATGCACATAGAAAACGAGAAGCAGCAAATTAAAATGGGGACTATCGATAGAGATACTGTCAGCAACAAAAACCAAGAGCTATTCAATGTAAAATTAAAAACTCAAAACATAGTTGTCTTGGGCCTGTGAATGTAGGTGAAACACTCACACACTTCGTAAGGGCCTGTGAATGCATAATTATATAAATGCACAACAGTCACTTAGGTTGATTGTGAGGATGTATTTCTTTAATAAAAGGTCAATTTCTGTTCAGAATATGCTGTCCAATAAAGCTTAGACAATGACAACTTTCTAGAAGATTTGCATCAAAATGATAACAACTGAAACACAGTTTGGGTGCTGAAAAGGATAAATACCATTATACACTGCTGAGAAATAGAAGAATACATGATGCTTACGTATTCTCCTAAGCTTTTCTCTGAAAACAAAATTATATAGACTGGGAAAAACCTATCTTGAAAGCCATTTATTTCATGATCTCAATGTCTTTTTAGTTCTTCAAATTCACTAGCAAGCAGTAATCGCCTGCTTATGCCTCCTCTAGGTCATTAAGTTAATTAGAATAGTCCTTCTCGGAAGTTGCTCTGCTGTGAGCTCTTGCCAATTGTTAAGAATTTAAACCAGTCACCATGGTTGAAAGAACAGTCTTTGATATATTGACTGAAAGTGCCCATAATAGCAAGGCGCTGTCCTAAATGCCAGGGGCACAAGGATGAATTTAAAAATGCCAGTCTCCAAGAGTTCCCCATTTACTCAGAAGAGCATGTCAGCAAATACATGTCTTTCAGAGCAAGTTACAGAATAAAGGGAGGTTAGATACTATGCAAGGCACAAAAGAGGAAGTGGTCAACTCAACCCGAGGAAGAGGAATGCTTCATGGAGAGAGGCACTTGAATCCTGAAGGACGAATGGGAGCTGACCCGGTGAGGAAGCAGAAGAGAACATCTCAGATAGGTGTGGTAGCATGGAATATAATGGTGAATTGGTGGTGGTTCACTTTGTTTGCCCCACAGCAGTAGGGCATTTGAGAGACACCATAAGCAGATGCCCAGTAAGAAATGAAACCAGTATGACCATTTTACAGTTGAGGAGACGGATGCTCTACTGATGCTCAAAGAATTTAAACCCTCAAGAGGACTTAGAGGACTTAGAGACCCTGTTGAAAGTATATGAGAGATTGGATTTCTTGATGGCATTTCTTCCTAAATACTCATGAAGTAATGGTGCCAATCTTTTAAAAAAAAAATAAAACAGCTTTTTTGAGAATTGACAATTTACCATGTAAGGTATCCAGTTAAATGATTTTTAGCATATTCACAGAACTGTGCATCTATCACAACTTTAGAATATTTTCATTTTCTCAAAAAGAAATCATGCATCCCTAAGCCACTAACCTCATTTCCTCCCAACCGCCCCAGATCTAGGCAACCACTAATCTACTTTTTATCTATACAGGTTGGTCTCTTCTGGACATTTCATATTGATGAAATCATACAATATGTGCTACTTTGTGACCGGTTTCTTTAAACATAGCATAATGTTTTCAGGATTCATCCATGTTGTAGTATGTATCATACTTTATTCTTTTTTATTGCCAAAATATTCTATTGTATTGATATAATACATTTCATTTATTCATTTATCAGTTCATGGACATTTGGGTTATTTCTATTTTTTGGCTATTATAAACAACAGTGCCATTCTGCTGTCGTATTTGTGTTATTTTTATTATACTAGCTTATGGATGTGATTAGCTCTGTAAATATGTGTCACCCAATATATTTCTGGGGTGAGTCTATCACTTACTAGAGTAGATCAAAATGAAGGTAAACATGGGTGCTTTTTGTATACAGATAGTATTAGGTATGTGTAACCTGCAGGGGAAGCCTCAATTATAATACACAAGAGAGAATCTTTCTCTAGTGACTTCTAAATGGGATCATGGTCCATTCCAAACATTTAACTTCTGATCAGAAGAGAGCAGAACAAATAACTTGGGACCTAGTTAGATAGGTATGATTTTTTCCAAAGTCCTTTCCTGCTGGATTTAACATTTGAAGAAAAGATGAATTCAGGATAAATAAATGACTACCAAGTACCAAAAAAAAAATACCTGGAAGAAATCTTGAGTAATCTCTTCCTAAGTGAAAGGAAGATAGGAGGAAACTTTTGGATTTAATCTTACAGGATGTTGCAATTTGAAGACCATTAAATTGTGTATAATGTACAATCCCTTTTTTGCCAAAGAAGTTTCCTGATTGTACTCTTGAGATATTATAAAGCATTTCTAAGGCTGCTGTTAAACTAGGGAATTGTGAATTGGTAGGTTTTCAAATAAGTTACTCCAGACCTCAGTCTGGTCTAAAGCTTCCTGTTTTTACAATTAACTCCTCATGTTTCTTTGTTGAGTGTGTGTGTGTGTGTGTGTGTGTAAAAGCTAAAGATAGACCAGGAAGCATCTGGGGCCATTTGGCTGTAGAGGGGAATCCAGATTTGTGAGGGCTAGCTTTACATGTAAGCTGAATACACAATTCTATCTTCGGTCATCACTGTCCAAAATGCCCCTAGCTTATTGTACTTGGTATTAATACTTTATGAGTTTTTCATCTATGGATGAAGCAGGTGGGTCTATCTGAAGATAAACCCCAGTATATGCATGAGCACTTCCATGTTGTTTGGTCGAGCTTTCTAGGGATTACAAAGAAAAGTGGGCATGTCAGGCATTGGGCAGCTCTGAAAGCCATGCTTTCCTCTTGGTGCCAGCTCTCTCTTCGTCTGCATTTCCAAATAAAGGATTGTGATTAAGAAAGAGTCATCAAGGGCGCCTGGGTGGCTCAGTTGGTTAAGCGACTGCCTTCGGCTCAGGTCATGATCCTGGAGTCCCGGGATCGAGTCCCGCATCGGGCTCCCTGCTCGGCAGGGAGTCTGCTTCTCCCTCTGACCCTCCTCCCTCTCATGCTCTCTGTCTCTCATTCTCTCTCTCTCTCTCAAATAAATAAATAAAATCTTAAAAAAAAAAAAAGAGTCATCAAGAGCAGAAGGAAAAGACTGCTAGCAACCAGGATGCCCCAAAGCTGTGTACTGGCCCAGGCAATGCAAGGTTCTACTCTGACCACACCTTGCAAAGTGCCACATGAATGCATCCTAATTTTAATTAAGATGATTTTGGAAGGGCCTTTCTCTGGTCTCTACAGCAAGATCCTTTCTCCTCTAACTAAAATAGGAAAAGTTAAATTTCAAGTCTTTTCCTAAAGATTCTTCATTTGGGGGCTATAATGATGAAAACAACATCAAGAACATTTATGGAGCACTTATTATAGGTTGCCATTTAATTTAACCCTATTATTAGCCGTGCCTTATACATGAAGAAAGTGAAGCACGGAGAGGTTCACTAGCTTGCCTAGGCTCACACAGCTGGTAGGTATTTGAAGCAGGCAGGAAGACTCTAGAGCCCAGGCTCTCAATGACCTAATTAAGAAATTTTGCTGTTTCTTAATTTAGTGTTATAAAACATTTTTACTGCTACTTTAAAATATCATATAAGTACTCAAAGTAGAGATTTATGTAAATGTAAACAGCACACACTGCAAAGCTTTAATACTATATTTATTTTATTAAAAAAAAATTGTTTTACATGCCCATTTTGTCCCAGGGAAAAAGGTTTTTATGTTTCTTCAAAATGAGGAATTAACATTGATTTTGCTGTGGGAACTGTTAAAATTACTTTGATGATTCCAGTCGTGCATAGCATAGATTTATGACAAATATGTAATCTGTCACCCATCTTGGATGACTTTCAAATGTTTCCTTTTAGTAGCTCTTGATTTTGTTTGGATTTTTTTTTTTTAATTGCCAAATAATCAAACAACAATGTCTGAATCACGTTTGCTCTAGTCAGGGAATACCATGTTGAAAGACAGCTTTGGTTATTTAAAATCCTACTACATTCACTTGCAACTTTGAAGAGCATTCATGCTTTAGTGACCTGGATTTTTTAAAGGAGAAGAGGAAAAAAGAAAAAACAAACAAAACCAAGTTTGCAGCTCGAGTCCCTCTTTTGCTGTTTGCTGCGCTGAGTTTGCCTACTCCGTTTTGCGGGCGAAAGCACGCTTAAGAAACCAAATCAAACTGTCCGAAAAAGGCAGTCTGCATCCCTCATGTTTTAAAAGAGAAGGATTTCGTTCCCTCTCCTTCACACATCAAAGAAGGCACTCGGGGAGGAAATAAACCATAATTAGGCATGAGCGACCGAGCAGACAGACCCCTTCCTCTGCCTTCCCCATCCCCGCCCCCCACGCCCTGGCAACAGTCCTGGGCTCGAGAGAGGCGCGGGTCACCGCAGCAGCTGCAGCGAGCGCGCGTCCACGCCCGCGCCCGCCGCCAAAATCTGGGCGGCGGCGGGGCCGGCCCGGGGGGCGCGCGCGCTCGGGAGCGCGCTCATGCAGCGGTTTTCTTCTCCCACAATCCAGAGGCTGCGGCGCGGGAGGGGCGGCGAGTCGGCGGAAGGATATGGGCGCGGAGGGAGAAGCGCGCTCCCTTTGACGGAGGGCTCGTGGCTCTGGTTGGGCGGCGGGGAGCGGGGTGTGATGCGGCACTGCGGTTGGGAGGCCGTTACTCCGGCTCCTCCAGAGAGGGCGGAGGAGGAGGCTGGAGCGCGGCGGTGATTTTGTGCCAGGGCTTCCCAGAGGCGCGCTGAAAAGGCTGCGGGGCTCAGGAAACTGGGGGGTTAGGGACACCCATTCAAGCCCCCACCCCCCGGGAGGGGAAGGGGGCTGGAGGCGAGGCTTGAGGGCGGCGGAGGGATGGTGTCTGCTCGGGGGGAAGGGGCGAGCCCTGCCCGTCGTTGGTGAGGGGCTGCGGGCAGGGGAGGCTCCGCGGATCGAAGCGGCTCCATGCCCACTGGTGGGTGGAACGTGTTGAGCGGAACGCGGAGGTCGAGCCTGGCTGCCGCTCGGAACCCCTAACGTGGTATCTACGTGGTATTTAATTTAGCCCACGTTAGGATTAATTCATTGCGGGCGGCTTCGCTGGTCTGGCTCCTTTAGGAGCTGGGCAACCTTGACGGGCTTTTTGTCTTGCTGCTCCAGCCCCCTTTCCCTTCCTCCTCCTCCAGATGCCTTTTCTCTGCCCCTCCTCGCCCGGTACAGACATTTCCAGCGCAAGCTGCCGCTCGTGGCTGCTGTCGAAGCCGCTTCTCGGGTTTTCGGCTCGTTCCCCTCTGGGGTGTTTTTTGAGGAAGGAGAGTTTTTCTCCCCTCCACGATGGGATTTTCTTCCTGTGCCCAAATGGACTTTCATTGATTTCTACTTACTTCAACGTTTAGTGATCCATTCCCTAGGCGTATTTTTGTGGTAGTTCCCTTTTTCAAATACATTATCTGTAAAATGGAGAACGAGATTTTTACTCCCCTTCTGGAGCAGTTTATGACCAGCCCCTTGGTCACTTGGGTAAGTAGGGTGTTACTTATTTTACATTTTTGCTGCATTATTTGTGGCTCCTGAGATGGAGATGGGCGTTCGTGTCCTTATGATCATTCTGTTCTAGGTTAAAACGTTTGGACCTCTGGCTGCAGGAAATGGGACCAACCTGGATGAATATGTGGCTTTGGTGGATGGGGTATTCTTGAACCAGGTCATGCTCCAAATGTAAGTGTGCTTTTCCTCTTTTCTAGGTAACTTGTTTTCTTTGAAAAAGGTTATACTGAGAACTTGGAGACTTTATGTTTGAGGCTCCTAATTTGGTTCTTTGGTCAAAAGAATTCAGGTGGTTTAAGAATTGGACCTTGAAAGGGGTGATAGTCTTACGTGCCCACCAGCCCATTTATCACAACCTAATAATTATACCTGTTAAAATTGTGAAACTTTAATTTTTATTCTGCAAACCGTATATTGTCACTTATTGTCTTCAGTGCTGAAATCCAAACCACATTGTCCTCCAATAATTTGGTAAAAAAGAGAGAGAATATGAGAATAGTTTCCTAAGGGGGAATAAAGCCTCTACTGTGAAGTTATGTGTATTTGATGCAGAAATGTTTCTTATTAACCTCTGTGTCTAAAATTAGTGGCTCAAATTTTGAAACTGGTGAAATAATAACAGATTTCAGAAGAGAAAATTTCAAACAACAGTTCTGATTGGTGAGAACTGTTGCTGTAGCAAGTAATTTAACTGGGTACAGTAACTCAAGTCCGATGAGATTATTATGTGAACTAACAGATTAATATTTAGGAGATCATTTTAAGTTTGTTTTTTTTTTAAGATTTTATTTATTTATTTGACAGAGAGAGACACAGCGAGAGAGGGAACACAAGCAGGGGGAGTGGGAGGGGGAGAAGCAGGCTTCCCGCCGAGCAGGGAGCCCGATGTGGGGCTCGATCCCAGGACCCTGGGATCATGACCTGAGCCGAAGGCAGACACTTAACGACTGAGCCACCCAGGCGCCCCTTTTAAAGGTATTTTTAAGGGAGTTGTGAAATGCCAGTAACTGACATCTTGATGACAACTAAATAATGATTTAGTAGGAAAATCTTTGTCTTTTATGTTTGGATTATTGGGTTTGTATTAAGTAGGAAAGTTTTTTTAGGATGGGAATTGATATCAAAATCATAAGGGTAGCTAGATCAGTGAAATAACCGTTTTTGTCATTATAGGTGTTGTAACATACATTCATTCTAAGTACATCAGTGTAGGTTTTCTAAGTACAAACTCTGAATGTTATAGTTGTGCTCAAAATAATGGGTATTTAGCCTTCTGTCTCTTGAAAAGAATCTGATTGGAACTTTCAATTTCAAGGCATTCTTACCTTTTATATATGTGGGAATTTAGTGCGTTATTAATAAATAATTGTTACTAAGGAATAAGTCTACTGTGAATAGGCTAATAAAGTATCATTTCTGTATTTTGTATGAAATTATGTTTCTTTTTAGATTTTTTATTTAGAAGATGTAGAAGTCAAATTCATAAATGTTCCAGTGGTAACTTCTCAGTCTGTGTGCTCGGAGATATTTGTAGTCTGTTTGCTGTTTTGATGTATGTGTTGGTCCTACAGGGAAGTATTATACTGCTATATACTTTCTGAAGGTGTTTTATTTGTATAGGCACCCAAAGAAATATATATATTATCTAAATGTGTGTATACATTTTTTTCTTTAAGAAAGGAGAAAGGAATGTAGACATTAATTATTTCCAGGGATAATAAATATATTTTTGGCAGCTCTCCCCTGGAACTATTTTTTGTCTTTCAGATATCCCACTATTCCCTAAGCAAAATGGTAGAATAATTAAATTGACTTCTATTTTAGGGAACACACATGACAGGAAGGGTAGCTACTACAGTAGATACTCAGAATTTGTTCCCCTCTCTTGTTTTTAGACAGAAAATTTTGAAATTGTATTCTGAACCCTAAAAAAAAGGTGTTTTTACAAAATAAGAAAATACTTTAGTTTTCCACTTCATTTATTTATTTTTAAAGCGGGTTTCATGCCCAAGGTGTGAGTCTTGAACTCATGACCCTGAGATTGAGAGTCTCATGCTCTACTGACTGAGCCAGCCAGGCATCCCTTGTTTTCCACTTTAATGTTTTTTATTTGAATGATTCTTTTTCCAAAAAATACTTAGATTTTTTTGAGTCCTGAATAGTTAGCGGAGGTGCTAAAAACAGACACTTTAACTTGTTTCCACTTTGAGTGCAGTTTTATATTTAAAAATACATATGTGTATTTTGAAAGTAATGGTGTTTCAAAATAGTGGTTGCCAGGTTTTTTTTGTTTTTTTTTTTTTGTTTTTTGGTGGACTAGCTCCATTCCAAACCTGAAATCTGCTTCTGTTTTCAGTTCCACCTCTCAGTTTCTTTAAAAGTTTTTTCAATGTCCTAATTCTGTTCTGAATGACCTATATAAATTAAAGGGAAAGAAAATTAAGAAAAGAAGGAAGAAGTAGGCATTAGTTTTTTAAAAAATAATTTGCTAAAGTAAGATAAATTTATTTTAATGAATTATTTACCTAATAGAGCAACAAAATATACATTGTTTTTAAAGCTATATTTTGCTAACTTTAAAATCATTAAGATTTCTGGGGCACCTGGGTGGCTCAGTTGTTAAGCGTCTGCCTTCAGCTCAGGTCATGGTCCCAGGGTCCTGGGATCGAGCCCCACATCGGGCTCCCTGCTCAGGGGGAAGCCTGCTTCTCCTTCTCCCACTCCCCCTGCTTGTGTTTCTGCTCACGCTATCTCTCTCTCTGTCAAATAAATAAATAAAATCTTCAAAAAAACCCAAACATTAAGATTTCTGTTAAGTACTTTACTCAAGTTAATGTTTGATTTAATGTACTCTATTAAATTGTCAGTTGAAACTGTACCCGGTAAGTTAAATTAAAAGTTGGACTTAATCTAAGTCATTTCTGACTTTGTTCTGATTTGTTTACAGAATTTGTGAGTGAGAACCCTTTCTAAATGAAACTGTATACTTTTCTTCACTGTATACTTGTTTTGCTTGGAGTTCGTTGAGCTTCTTGGATCTGTGGGTTTGTAGTTTTTAACAAATTCAGAAAAATTTTGGCCATTATTTATTTAAAAAATACATATTTATAAAGAATATTTAACTGTGTGTGTGTGTGTATTTTTCCTGCCCCCACTACCCTTTTTGGAAGTCCAATTACATGTAAATCAGGCTGCTTGATGTTCACTGATGTTCTTTTCAGTCTTCTCTGTTTCATTTTAGATTATCTTGCTATGTCTCCAACTTCATTAATTTTTTTTCTATAATGTTTAATTTGCTGTTAATTGTGTCCAGCATATTTTTCATTTCAGACATTACAGTTTTATTCTAGAAATTCAGTCCTTTTTTATATCTCCCATTTCTATAGCTTTGATGCTTTGTCTTTTCTGTAGCTTCTTGAGCATATGGAATATAGTTATAACTAAATTAATGTTTATTTCTACTAATTCTGTCTGTATCATTTCTAGATTGGTTTTGATTGATTTTTCTCCTCATAAAGGATTGCATTTTCTTGCTTTTGCATACCTGGTAATTTTTGATTGGATGTTAGACATTTGGTATTTTACCTTGTTGGGTACTGGGTATTTTTGTATTTCATTAGGTATTCTTGAGCTTTGTTCTGGGATATAGTTAAATTACTTGGAAACAGTTTGATCTTTTCAGATCCTGCGTTTAAGTTGTATCAGGTAGTACCGCTTTGTCACTCTATTGGCAAAACCCTCTGAGTACTTTGGGTGGTGAAAACAGGAGCTATTCCTGGACCTTTTTGAAGCCTGGGTGGTGTTCCCTCTAATCCTTTTTGGTGGTTTTTTCACCGTTCTTGGGTAGTTTCCGCACGTGTATGTACTAAAAGTACTCAGCGGAAGACTTGAGGGATACCCTCTGCAGATCTCTGGATTTTTTTGTGAACCTCTCTATTCTTAGGTACTCTACTTTGTATATGACAGTCACCTTGCTGTTTCTAGATTAAGTTCCATCTCACCTCAGGGAGGTCATTGCTCTACCTGGGTTCTCCATCTGTTGTATGGCCTAGGAACTCTTTCAAGGTAATAAGTTGGGGCAACTGAGGATTCATTTTGTATGTTTCCCACTTATCAAGGATCTGCTGTCCTTTGTTGCCTGATGTCCATTGCCTTGAAAAACACTTAATATATTTTGTCCTTTTTTTCCAGTTGTTTCAGGCAAGAGGGTAAATTTCGTTCCTGATATTCCATCTTGGCCAAAGTAGAAATCTATTTATATACTTACAATTACACCTTTGGCCTGCCACTCTTGTACTCCTGCTTTCAGTTGTGACATAGAATTTTGTTATAGAAGGCTTATGGTAGAATTTTTTTTTCATCTACAGTGTTTACTAAAAGTAGGAATATTGATTAGTGTCTTTGGATTTGCCATTTTGGACCTTGTGTGCATTGACTTCTTCATGCCAGTTTACCAGCTCTGCCTTATAATTTTGAAATCCGTTCACTTGGGATTCACTGCATTTTGAGGTGAATCCTGGATTTCATTGAGTAGCTCTTTGAATCAAAGAATTTCTGTAAGAGCTTGTGACATGGCATCAGTCCTCTTTAATGGGAAGGGGAAGCTCTTTAGAGATTGGGAATGATGGGCCAGCTCTTCTGCATGCCACAGGGCATTTTTGTACTTCAACCAAATGAAATCTTTCTTTCTCAGTGCAAGTTATCAGACTTGGGCTTGGTGACAGTAGAAATAATCATTTCTCTGAGATGTCATGCAGTTCTGTATCCCATTTTGAATATTACTTGCTATGAAATTTTAAGTTTATAACATTGTGAATTTCATAATCCTAAAATTTAAAAAGTATGTATTCGTATTACTTAAGCAGTTGAAAATATGGATATATTAGGGTTTTAAATATTGAGAAAAATGTTAATTGTTAATAGTATCTATTTTCTGTTTTGTTGACCACTATATCCCCAGTGTTGGTTGCTATCATTAGAATTATCAGAACAGTGGTATGATTCAACCCCATTAGATAACTATAGAGATCTATACCGACCGTTACGATGTACTTGTTATGGCTTTCTTTCTTTTAGAATCTTGATTTGGAAGGAACTTTAGAAGTCCTCTATTATGAAAATCATTTTTTAACTTAAAAAATTAACAATGACAAAAATTAAATGATGCATGGGCATGTAGATTCTCCTTAAGTATTTCCTGAGAGGCAGCTCCGTAAAGTATACCTAAAAGAAGCCATTTGTCTAATAGAGGAAGTCGACTGAGAAGTGTTCCTTAGTTCTATGAATGTTTAAGATTTCAAAAGTAAGGGGAGGTGGATGGGAGAGGGATAAAATAGATAAAGGGGATCAAGAGTACACTTACCTTGATGAGCACTGAGTAATGTATAGGATTGTTGAATCATTATATTGTATACCTGAAACTAATATAACACTGTATGTTAATTATACTTCAATTAAAAAAAGATTCAAAAGTAGATTGTGTTAACTTTATGACTGTAATGACCTTAAAGTGACTTATAAAATATACGGGTTTCTTACCCAAGTATGGCATTGACTCTGAATTTTGTTATGGGCATCTCAGATTTTCTCATTGGACCTCGTATTTTTTGTTTAGTTTATTGTTTTTGTTTTTTGCTTCTTTAAAAACACACTTAGGATATAGTCATAGTTGCTGTCTTATTACCAAGTTTTGTGATTTATCTTCCAAATATTTCTTAGATGCATCCCTGACTTTTGAATTAATGTGGTAGCCCTGACTGGTCTTACTTTTGGGCTTGCCCCTCTTCAAGTTTCTTCTCATCTGTGATCATATGTGCTTCTGTAAGACTCTAAATGTGTTTTGATGATAGCATTTATCTCACTGGATTGCAGCTCTTGGTATGTCTGATTCCACTAACTAACCTGAAGTCATGAACTGTATCTTTCATCTTTAGTCCTAGCATAGTGCTTGACATACAGTAGGTACTTGATATACTTCTGTTGAATATATGAATAATGGAGAGAGAATGTGGTAAAGTAGAATAAATTTGGGCTTTGAGTCAGACAGACTTTAAGTCAGGCAGGGTTTAATTCTCACTATGCTACTTATTAGTGTATGACCTTAAACAATTTACTTAGTATTTCCAAATCTCAGTTCTTACATCTGTTGGATGGAAGATAATGTTTCCTTCCTGGAGTAGATTTAATCTCTAATAAGGCACAGATAGTATCTATTTTCTGTTTTGTTGACCACTATATCCCCAGTGTTGGTTGCTATCATTAGAATTATCATTTGCTAAGCCATACCTACCTATTTCTGTTTCTTCAAACAAATCATGATCATTCACAGCTTAGTTTTGCATAATCTCTGTTGGTGTCACCTCTATATAGCTGTATGATCGTTAGCAAGTTACTTCTCAGTTTTTTCATTTATAAGTAGGATAAAAAGAATCAGAGGGTTATGAGAATCAACTAGGATAATTTGTGCACAGTGCTTAGCAAAAAGCAAGATTAAATTATTGTTGGCTATTGACCTTTGTTTTATTTCTATTATAATCATTTTTCCGTACACTGCCCTTTCCCCTTTTTTTGCCTAGCAAGTTTTTACTGATTCTTTAACACCCTCTGAAGTCTCTTGGCATAGTTAGTTGCTCTCTCCCCTAGCATCCCATATCTGTCTTTACCAAATTGCATTCAAGTGCTACAGCTACTAGATAGTTAGCATTTAGAGGCTAGAGATTTTTGTTATGTATCACCAGCACCTAGTATAGATTTGGTATGTCACAAGTTTTTATTAAATGTCAAAGGAGTGAACGAAACATTTTATAATTTTATTAACTTTTAAAATTTTGAGAACTCTAGTTTTAGTATTGTAGAATTTAGTTTGTTTTACCTTTTTTTTTTTTTAAGAGAGAATGAGAGAGAGCGTGAGCAAGTGTAAGTTAGCATGACTGTGGTGGTGAAGGACAGAGGGAAAGGGAGAGAATCTCCAGCAGACCCTCCCTGAGCAAGGAGCTGGCTCGATCCCCAATCCCATGACCCTGAGATCATGATTGGAGCTGAAACCAAGAGTTGGACGCTTCACCAACTGAGCCACCCAGGCTCCCCTACTTTGTCTTCTATTTCTCTTCTTTTGTTCTTTCTCTTTCTTGTTATTTAATTACCTTTATTGAATATTTTCCCCACCTATGTTATGTCTAGCCTGAGTTGAGGTTGTAAGGCCAAGTCATAGTACATGCTTTTATATGGTATTAGAATATACAGTGACTGGGGTGCCTGGGTGGCTCAGTTGGTTAAGTGTCTGCCTTCGGCTCAGGTCATGATCCCGAGGCCTGGGATTGAGCCCCACATCGGGCTCCCTGCTCAGTGGGGAGTCTGCTTCTCCCTCTGCCTCCCCCGACTTGTGCTTATTCTCTCTCTCAAATAAATAAATAAAATCTTTAAAAAAAGAGAATATACAGTGACTTCAGTTTGGTTTCCAGTAATGTTACTGATGATGTCCAACATACTGAGATTTTTTTTTCCACAGCCTTATATTGGACTGATGTCTTTAAGAGCAGTCCATTGTGATTGTCCAATTCTCAGATTCATATCTAGTTAACCTATAAAAAGTGATAAGAGAACAAAAAGTAGTTGCTCCATATGGGAGTATTTTTTAATTTTTTAACTGAAAATTTTCTCTATAACATGTATTAATATGGGAAACTCATAAGGGAACAGCAATTCTTTTTTATTTTTATTTTTATTTTTTAATTTTTAATTTTATTTACTTATTTTTTTTTAAGTAATTTCTCCACCCAATGTGGGACTTGAACTCAATTCCAAGATCAAGTGGCACACTCTACCAACTGAGCCAGCCAGGTGGCCCAAGGAACATCAGTTCTCAACTATACTCTTTCAGAACACCAATTGACCTTCTTTTAGGATTTGTGAAACAGATTGGTCCCACCCTAAGCATAATGTTTCAATATTTAAAAATGATATTTGAGATTTTAGCTGATACTAAGAGATGTCTGTCTAACACTTAATTTAGTCATTACCAAGCTAGCTACTTTTAGAGAGTTGCTGTGGTAGAGAGGAAGAAACTACCTTGAAAGTTATAAATTTAATTCCTGGATCAGGATGGTTGGTGGAGCAGTCAACACACACACAACATTTGTTGATTAGTTTACCATATTACGTGGATGTGGTTTGTGGCACCCCCAAAACATTTACAATAGCAAGATCAAAGATCACTGATCACAGATCATCGTAAATACTATAATAATGAAAAGTTTGAAATATTGCAAGAATTACCAAAATGTGACACACAGACAGAAAGTGAGCAAATGCTGGGGCGCCTGGGTGGCTCAGTCGTTAAGCGTCTGCCTTCAGCTCAGGTCATGATCCCAGGGTCCTGGGATCGAGCCCCACATTGGGCTCCCCCTGCGCAGCGGGAAGCCTGCTTCTCCCTCTCCCACTCCCCCTGCTTGTATTCCCTCTCGCTGTGTCTCTTTCTGTCAAATAAATAAATAAAATCTTAAAAAAAGAAAAAAGTGAGCAAATGGTGTTGGAGAAATAGTGCCAATAGACTTGATTAACAGAAGATTTTCATAAACCTTCCATTTGTAAAAAACGTAATTATCTACAACGTTCAGTAAAGTGAAGTGCAATAAAAAGAGGTAATGTCTGATTTTATTCCTGTGCTACCTTAGCTCTATTTTGCTAGTTCAATATTTAATAAAACTAAGTTGATGAAACTCATCAACTTTATTCTGACATTTGTGAGACTCAGGGCAAGCATTCATTTACCACAATAGGCCTAAATATTTAAAGATTATAAACCAGGCTAATAAATTGTTGGCTATGTTCTGATCTTTTATCTTGAAAAATATACCTTCATAGTGACTTAAAAGGAAAGATTCAAATTTAGAATTTATAGAATTGAGAATTCAAGTATTCAGTTTCACATCAGAATGTTGTGGAGCCCAACCTCCTCCCCACATCCCTAGCTCTAACACCACAGACAGGTCTCATTGCATGCCTGTGGACATCATGCATGCATGCCCAAGATCCAAGCTCTTCCAAACAGCAGTCCTTGGCACAGGGGTATATACATCTGTAGCATAGTCCATCCTCAGGACAGACCTAGGGAAGATTCCTGTGCAAGCCTTGTAATTGGGTTAGAGATACTTGGGCAAGAAATTCCAGAGTTCCAGGTGAATACAGTGCCATCTAGAAGGGGAAGTATATGGGTATATCCTGTTGTTTCCATGGATTCTTTGCCCAGCGGTGAAGGGCATGGCCTGAGGAGGGCCAGAGTGGGTCTAGGGCCTGAGATCTGTTTTGCCAGGATCTAAATACAGTACTCGGTGAGAAGGCTGAAGGGATGGTTCCATCAAAGATCAGTTTAGTCATTGAGTAGTTTCTGAGTGCTCACTATATCACAAGCTATCTGCTAGAAGCTGGGGATATGATGCTGAATAAGGTATGATCTTTGTTCACTAATAAGGGGGACAACATGCACATAAATTGCAGTGTGATACATGTGCTATATAGTGGAATTATGTTCTTGAAATAATGTTGGCACAAAGAGGAAGAGGGAAAATTTGAACTAGGGCATGAAAGTTGAATGGGACCAATTTGGTAAGTTGGAATCAGAAACATGGGAGTAGGAGGAAAATGCATAAAAAGAGGCATAAATATGTGACTAAAAATAGTAGAATCAAATAACTATAGGTTATTTTGTATAGCCGAAGCAGAGATCATATGCTTCTTTTTTTTTTTTAAGATTTCATTTATTTATTTGACAGAGGGATAGAGAGAGAACGCGCAAGTAGGCAGAGCTGCAGGCAGAGGGAGAGAGAGAAGCAGACTCCCTGCCGAGCTGGGGGAGCCTGATGTGGGGCTCGACCCCGGGATCACAACCCGAGCCAAAGGCAGCCACCCAACCGACTGAGCCACCCAGGCACCCCGAGATTATATGCTTCTTGCACATAGGAGATGAGTTTGAAGAGGTGGGGATTGGGAGACTGTCCTTAGATACCATGTTAAGAAGATTGGATTTTTTTCCTGTAGAGACATGTGTTACTTCAGATTCTCTCTGGAGAAACAGAACTACCAAGGGGTGTGTGTGTGTGTGTGTGTGTGTGCATGTGTGTATACAGAGAGAGAGAGAGAGAGATTTATTTTAAGGAATTGGCTCATGAGATTGTGGAGGATTGGCTAGTTTAAAAACTGCTGGGGGCTAGGCCGCCTGGACGCGGAGAAGACAGGAGTAGCGAGCCACTGAATAAGCTTCCAAAATGATGCCCACACCAGTTATCCTGTGGAAAGAGGGGACCAGTGGCTCCCAAGGCATCCCCCAGCTTGTAAGTAACATCAGTGCCTGCCAGGTGATCGTGGAGGCTGTAGGAACCACCCTGAGCCCTCATGGCATGGACAAGCTGATTGTAGATGGCCAAGGCAAAGCAATAATTTCTAATGATGGGGCCACAATTCTGAAACTCCTTGATGTTGTCCATCCTGCAGCAAAGACTTTAGTGGACATTGCCAAATCCCAAGATGCTGAGGTCAGTGATGGTACCACCTCAGTGACCTTCTTGGCTGCAGAGTTTCTGAAGCAAGTGAAACCCTATGTAGAGGAAGGTTTGCACCCACAGATCATCTGAGCTTTCCGTACTGCCACCCAGTTGGCAGTTAACAAGATCAAAGAGGTTGCTATGACTGTGAAGAAGGAAGATAAAGTGGAGCAGAGGAAGCTGCTGGAGAAGTGTGCCATGACCGCTCTGAGCGCCAAGCTGATTTCCCAGCAGAAAGCCTTCTTCACTAAGATGGTGGTGGATGCGGTGATAATGCTGGACGATTTGTTGCAGCTTAAAATGATTGGAATCAAGAAGGTGCAAGGTGGTGTCCTAGAGGAGTCCCAGCTGGTAGCTGGCATCGCATTCAAGAAGACTTTCTCTTATGCTGGGTTTGAAATGCAACCCAAAAAGTACAATAATCCGATGATTGCCCTTTTAAATGTTGAGCTTGAGCTGAAAGCTGAGAAAGATAATGCTGAAATCAGAGTCCACATGGTTGAGGATTATCAGGCAATCGTTGATGCTGAATGGAACATTATGACAAGTTAGAGAGGATGCATCATTCTGGAGCCAAAGTCTCTTGTCCATACTCCCCATCGGGGATGTGGCCACCCAGTACTTTGCCGACAGGGACATGTTCTGTGCTGGCCAAGTGCTGGAGGAGGATCTGAAGAGGACGATGATGGCCTGCAGAGGCTCCATCCAAACGAGTGTGAATGTTCTGTCGTCAGATGTGCTGGGCCGCTGCCAGGTCTTTGAAGAGACCCAGATTGGAGGCGAGAGGTACAATTTCTTCACTAGCTGCCCCAAGGCCAAGACTTGCGCTATCATCCTTCGTGGTGGTGCTGAGCAGTTTATGGAGGAGACAGAGCGGTCCCTGCATGACGCCATCATGATTGCCAGGAGGGCCATCAAGAACGATTCAGTGGTGGCTGGTGGCGGGGCCGTTGAGATGGAGCTCTCCAAGTACCTGCGGGATTACTCAAGGACCATTCCAGGAAAACAGCAGCTGTTGATTGGGGCATATGCCAAGGCCTTGGAAATTATCCCACGCCAGCTGTGTGACAATGCTGGCTTTGATGCCACAAACATCCTCAACAAGCTGCAGGCGTGGCATGCCCAGGGGGGCATGTGGTATGGAGTGGACATCAACAACGAGGACATTGCTGACAACTTCGAGGCCTTCGTGTGGGAGCCAGCCATGGTGCGCATCCGTGCCCTGACCACAGCCTCTGAGGCCGCCTGCCTTATCGTGTCAATAGATGAAACCATCAAAAACCCTCTCTCAACAGTGGACACTCCCCCAGCTGCGGGCCGTGGCCGGGGCCGGGGCTGGGGCCACCCTCATTGAGAGTGGCTGGCAGGCTGGCTGCAGGATGTGCTTACTCTCCCTGTATTGGTCCATTGGTATTATGAGGAAGGGGTAGTAATTAGCCCACTCTGTTCTCACTGGATGTTATTTAAATAAATGTAAGACTTAGGAAAAAAAAAAAACTGATGGGGCAGGGTAGCAGGCTGGCAGGCTGGAGACTCAGGGAATTGCATTGAGTTCAAAGGCAGCGTGCTAGAAGGAGGTCAGCCTTTGTTCCAATAACACCTTCAAATGATTGGATGAAGCCCCCTGACATTATGGAGGGTAATCTGCTTTACTCAAAGTCTATTGATTAATGTGTTCATCTTATCCAAAGAAACACCTTCATAGAACATCCAGAATAATATTTGACCAAATATCTATGCACTATGGTCCATCAAAGTTGACACATAAAATTAAACATCATAACTAGTGTTTCTTAAGCTAGGTCCACAGATATTTTGGGGGGGGGGGTCTGTGGTAATTTAGGAATTTTAATTTTGTGTTTTCATTTCAGTAATTTAAATTCTTTTTTGAGAGGTGCTAATAAAATTCTTTTGCAATGATAATTCACAATTGAGAGATTTTTTTTTTTTTTTCATAGAATAAGACTAGTTTCTTAAGTCACTTTCTCATACTGGGTCTTTGGACTCTTAGGATATCTGTAGAATAATCCGCAGAGATTCTTTTTTTCTTTTTTTTTTTTTTTTAGATTTTATTTATTTGTCAGGGAGAGCACAAGCAGGGGGAGCGGCAGGCAGAGGGAGAAGCAGGCTCCCCGCTGAGCAAGAAGCCTGATGTGGGACTCGATCCCAGGACCCAGGGACCATGACCTGAGCCAAAGGCAGACACTTAACTGACTGAGCCACCCAGGCGTCCCAAATCTTCAGATTCTTGATAATTTTGTTTTTTAAAAAGGTGTCACTACCTTATTCCAGCTTGAAAAACAGTATAATATAGGCTACCCAAATCATAAAAGGAATTGAAACAGATAGCATTTGCATTTTAGAAGGATTTAATTTGGTGCTTAGAGGGGCCAGAATAGAGATAGAAACAGCGTTGATGTTGAAATGATATGGAAGAGAGATAGCACGGAAATAATGGGATTTGGTTACCAATTTGTTATGAAGAATGAGAAAGGGATTACTGGGATGACTACTTTTTACTTGGGTAAGGAGCAGATGGTAGTGCCCTTAGTAAGACATTACAGGATGATGAAACTTGGAGGGGAGGGGAAGTGTAGAAAATAAGTTCTGAGTTAGTTTTGGAGTGTCTGGTGAACAGTGAGAAATATCTTGCGGGCAGGTGGATATACATAGGCTTGGTGCTCAGGGAAAAGTCTAGAATAGAGAGAGATACGGGAATTTGTTTTTAAGTTTGTGATAGAAAAAGACATGGGTGTCAGAAAAAAAGTACAGAAGGGGCCAATGATAGATCCTAGGAAACAGCAACACAGCAACATTAAAAGGCTGGAAATTTGAGGAAAGTAGGAAAATTCACAAGGCTGCTGGGAGGAATCATAAAGGGAGTCAGTTAAAGATGAATGCAAGTATTGTCATGTAAGGTTGATGGCTAATTTGAGATTTGGAAAGCACGTGTTTGTAGTGGAGCCAATCAGCGTAGTTGAATAACTTACCCAGTGATGCTTAGCTGCTCAGAAACTGACAAAAAGATCTGTAGAGTTTACTCAGAACTGGGGATAGACATAGGGCTATCCAGGTGAACAGTTGAAATGAATAGAGTGTGAGCATTAAAATGAGGAGGAAAGCAGGTGTCATCAGGAGAAGGCTGATAGACTGGAGGTCACAGTAGGATGAAGGAAGAGTAGGATTAGAAGAAGTTGAGAAAGGGTGGAATAGGTGGTTGAAGTCAGAGGGGACTTTCAGAATTTGAGATTTTGAAGGTTGCAATTCTGAATGATGATTTAGGGCCAAGGTTAGACCTTGCTAATGGGTGGATAAAATGGAATAGAGTGAAAATAACTAAAGTTGAGAAGGAATTTATTTCCTTATTCTTTGTAAAGTTAGTGATCTCTTGATTAAGACGAGGTAGAAATGAGTATTTTGAAAGCTGGGAAATAACTAACTAATTTTAACAGTTTTATAATTAAAGAAAAAATTAATAGAGGAAGAAGACTAGCAATTTTAAAATTTTATATTAGTATATTGCTTGTTTTAAACATCAAACTTTGTGGAATATCTCCATAGTCTTTCAGGAAATTTGAAACAATGGTGTATTCTTAATGTAATTTACTTTCCTAGTGAAGGCTAGAAAAAGGTGAACTTCACGTTATTATTGACAACATGACTCTTTCCTTTCCTTGGGTGCTAAAGGACCAAGGAAGATAGTTTAGTTTTAGGTGTTGGGTCCTACTCATTGTTTAAGACCTGGATTACTATGGAGTTGTGGAGGATGAGAAATTGTGAGAAAAACCAATGGAGGCAATACTCTATTTTTGCCAAGACTGGTTAAAAAAGGGTAAACCACAGTAAATGCTCCATTAACTTGAATGTTGAGGGAAAATGGAGAGTTGAGTTTTCTCATAATTGAAAGTTATTTTTTTCCAACTCTATATTTTACATCTTTGCAAATGAATTAAACTATTTCCACATGTCATTTATTTTAAACGTAGGTCTTTGTGTTAAGTATTGAATATATATAATTAAGATGAATCTATAATGAATGGTGAATGATCCCAAGTATGTATTTGAAAGCAAATCTCTTGTTATTAGCTAGGGTTTGTTTTTTTTTTAATTTGTGTGAATTTTGTATTTTGTTATTTTGTTTGTTTGGTTTTTTTTTTTTTGAGTGAGTGAGAGAGAGAATGTGTATGTTAGTGTGAGTAGATTAGGGAGCCGTACCGTTTAGAAGTTAGTTAGTAGTTAGGTTTGGGGGCACCTGGGTGGCTCAGTTGATTAAACATCTGCCTTCAGCTCAGGTCATGATCCCAGCGTCCTGGGATGGAGTACCTCACTGGGCTCCCTGCTGAGCAGGTAGCCGGCTTCTCCTTCTGCCCCTCCCCCTGCCCATGCACTCTCGCTTTCAGTCTCTCAAATAAATAAATAATCTTTATTAAAAAAAAAAGTTAGGCTTGGCCTCTAGAGGTATAGATAGGGAAATCAAGGGGGAGGAAGTTAGATTTTTTCTTTTAAGATTTTATTTATTTGGTTGAGAGAGAGAGAATAGGTGCATGCGCAGGAGAGCAAGGCAGGAGAGGGAGAGGGACAGGCCAGCTCTACACTGAGTGTGGTGCCCAGTGCGGGTCTTGATGCAGGGTTCAATCCCAGGACTCTGAGATCATGACCTGAACTGAAATCAAGAGTCGGACACTTAACCCACTGAGCCACCAGGCGCCCCAGGAAATTAGATTTAATTCAAACCTTGAAGAATGATTGGGCTTGGGCAGCCATAGATGAGGAGAGGAGGGTATTTAAAGCTGGGGAATCAACATGAGGAAAAAAGCATATTATATTTATGATTTAGGAGGTGGTGAGGAGACTAGCCTTGGTAGAGGATCCATCCAGGTTGGGAAATAGAATATAAATTTACAAAGACAGAGTAGATTAGATTATGGGAAACTTGAAAAATAACCAGTATAATTTAGGCTGCACATGGCAGGCATTGTAGAGCCATTTAAAGGTACTTGTTAGGGAATTAAAAATATTAGGAAAATCACCTTGCCATTAGTTTGTAGAATAGGTTGAATATGGACTTTATTTGTTCATCCAATATTTATTAAGCATACACTATATATACTATTGCCCATACTGAGAATACATCAGCAAATCAGTGAAACTTATATTGTGTTAGTGCTTGGAACAAAGATGAGGAATAAGCAGGAACAAGTAGGTGTTAGTAGAAGATAGATGGGTAGTGATGGATAGCATTCTGTCCTATGGTGGTGAGGTTCTAGTCAGGTAGGATATATGAGTGGAGAAGAAGGAAGCAAATTCAAGAACTTGCCAAGGAATTGATGGAATTCTAGGTAATAGTGCGTGAAAGGGAAGAATGAAAGGTGATATGCCAAGGTTAAAGCTAGGCAGACGGAATTAAAATTATGTATTTCTAGGAAAGAGGATGTTAAGTTTGGATACTTAATTTTGCGTGAGAAAATAAGGACATTTATTTTATTACTTGCAACTGAAAACATTTAAATGTGCAGTATAGCAATGTGTTTTGACACTGATGCCTAATTTTATATGAGAAACATTTCAATAGCTATGTATTTGTACTCTTGTTTACATTTTCATTACTGTTAGTACGTATTTCATTTTTTTATTTAGTGAAATAGTTTTGAGGATGTGTTATTATAGTTCTTTTGGACTACCAGAATGCTTTAAAGTCTGCATTTATAGGATCTAACTTATCTAGGAGATTTAACAATTCCCAAAAAATTAAGTTGCATTTTAACTACTCAGTTGTTAGAATTTAGCCATCTTTGTGTTATACTTCTATTAACTATAACGATTCAAAGTTTTTGTCTTTGCTTATAGAAAGAGCTCAGGCCAGTGTTTTTGGGCAGTGCTGTTCTCAATAAATTTTTCTGTTATCTGAGAGTATTCATATAATTGCTCTGTTTTAGACTTAATTCTGAAAAATAGTGTTACTGAGTTATTTATTCTGGAAGAGAATTTTGGTCTTTGTATAATTCTCCAGAAGTTTTGTTTTTATTTTTGTTTTAATTCTGCAATGCATAAATTAAGTCCAGTATTTATTGAGTGCTGCCCATTTTTCTTTTAAATATCCCATTATCGGACGCCTGGGTGGCTCAGTTGGTTAAGTGACTGCCTTCGGCTCAGGTCATGATCCTGGAGTCCCTGGATCGAGTCCCGCATCGGGCTCCCTGCTCGGCAGGGAGTCTGCTTCTCCCTCTGACCCTCCCCCGTCTCATGTGCTCTCTCTCTCCTCTCATCCTCTCTCTCAAATAAATAAATAAAATCTTAAAAATAAATAAATAAATAAATAAATAAATAAATGTCCCATTATCCATGAACTTTGCATTCGTGGCTGCTTTCAAAATATTCTAAAGTCTTACTTCGTTTATTCCTCTGTCTTCTAAGAACCAGGGACCTATTTTATTAAATTGGAGGTCCCTAAAACAGTTTAGTTCTCTTGAGCCATTTGTAGACCATGCTGCAAAGTCTTTAACTTGTCTATTAATAATTCCTCACTTCCCTACTTGTGTACCTCTCCTCTACCTTGGTTTTCAGTTCATCACAGCTTTTCCAATACAGTACTTGGTTTGTATATGTGGGGTTTTTTTCTTTTCTATTTTACTACTACTTTTTTATTGTATTCTTTCATTGCTGTCTGTTTTTAGCAATGCTTTTTTATTGGGTTATCTTTTTCCCCCCTTTAATTGGTCGGCTTATAATGGAGTTTGTGATCTCTTTGGAGCACTTTTATGGTACACTGAAATGGGCAAATTAAACCAATATAGTGGTAATTTTATTCTGTTCCTAATGGAATTCTTATTCTTAGAGTAATTCTGTATAGGGACTTTATTTTTAATATTAGAGAAACTGATGATGCAAAAAGATTTTCTTGGGATGCCTGGGTGGCTCAGTCTGTTAGTAGTGCTCAGGAGAAATTTATAGCATTAAAAGCATATATTTAAAGGACGCCTGGGTGGCTCAGTCCGTGAAACATCTGCCTTTGGCTCAGGTCATGATCCCAGGGTCTTGGGATCGAGTCCTGCATTGGGCTCCTTGCTCAGCGGGGAGTCTGCTTCTCCCTCTGCCTGCTGTTCCCCCTGCTTGTGCTCTCTCTCTCTCTGACAAATAAGTCTTTTTAAGAAAAAGATTTTCTTACTGAATTTTAAAACTTCTTATTTAAGGTAAATTTCTATGACTGTATATTTTGTTAATTAGAAGAGATTGTACTTTGGAAAATACTTTTTAAAGGTTTTTTTGTGTTTTTTTTTTTTTAATTTTAGAGGGCTTTCTTGCATCTCAGGAATGACCATTATACCTGTCACTGGTGATTAATCAAGTGAACTATTGAAATTATCCTGGGAGGCTTAATGGACTTCAGAAATCCTTTCTCTCTTGAATTGATAGTATGTGAGTGAAAGCTGTACTAGTCAAATCTATCACTGATTAAGTAAAATAGCTAATTATGTATCAGCTCAGTTTGAGATTTCTTGAGTCTCTAGAACTGATTGGATTTGGAGCAAATACTACCCCAAAATACCGACTAAAACAAATTTAAACATACCCCTCTGACCCTGTGATAAGGTTTGAGGACAATGGGTGAAGGTTCTATCACAGATCAGTGATCCTTGTCGGTGCTATAAACTTTTAGTTACTGGCCATGTGGTTGACCACCATATAAAAGAAGGTTCTCTTACTTTATGAAGACACTGATTATCCATAATACCAAATCCTCAGGTCTCTATACCAAGAACAGGAATTGGTTTGCCTAATACAGTGGATCTCAAAGTGAGACCTAACAGACCCCTGCCAGTCTGCGAGGTCAAAATTATTTTTATATAATATTAAGATGTCATCTGCCTTTTTTGCCTGTGTTGGAAAAAAAATGATAGTGCAAAAGCAGTGGGTGAAACTGCTGACACCTTAGCACAAATCGAGGAGTGGTACCAAGTTGTACTGATAGTCATTGCATTCTTCACACTGTGTACTTAGAGGAAAAAGAAATCGAGTTTCACTTTAAAATGTTCTTGGTGAAGCAGTAAAAGTTATTGTATTGAGTCTTGACCCTCGCATGTATTTGTTTTTAATATTAATTTAATATTAATATTAGGACAAAATGGGAAGTATGCATAAAACACTTCTGTTGCATAATAAAGTCATGTTAATATATATGAAAATATCCTATAGATATATACAAGATTATATAATACTAGGTTTTATTGTTTGCCATCATGTGCAGTGACTGATGTGAGAAAGGAGAGAAATTAAGGTGAAGGGATACTTTTTTAAAAACCACTTATTTGCCTGATATTCTCAAGGTAGAGATATCTTACTATTTGGATAACCCTATATGGTGATGATGCTTACCCAGTTAATTATTTTTCATAAGGCAATCATTCTGGTATATGCACATTTGAAGTTAAATAGGCAAATACTTATTTCACATGTTTCATAGTGACATGCAAATGTTATGCAGTTACATGTTACCATATAAAATATCTCAAAAATTAAAAAAAAAAACCTGTTACAGCTAGTTTTATATTAGAATGGCATGATCAAAAACATGAGCACATGTAGTTGTTAAGCACCAACACTAAACAGATGGTCCAGGAGGATGCATAACAGGCTTGCAGTCTGGGTAGAAGAGCATAAAGCCATTAAAACTATCAGGTTTCTGTTTCTCATAGATATTAGTCAATGAATAAGTAAAGACATGGTCCTTGGTTATACAAGGACCAAAAGTCTTAGAACATTAGTGTTGCAGAATTACTAACTTTCTCTTCATCTTTTACCCTAATTTTAAAATTACTGTATACAGTGGTAGATACTGTTGCCTGCTTATTGAAATTAATGCATCTTGTCATAAGTAGGTCATTTATAAATGTGCAATTGCTTAAGGCCCTCTTTTACTGCCATGTTGCGTTTAACTTCTGGCTGGACAGATTTGAACTATATTGCTAGGCTATTTGCCTCTAAAGCATTTCTCAGTTTTCATCTTATAAAAGCAAATGGTTGATCTGTCATTATGTTGGCTTGGAAATAGTTATGTATGATTAGAAAGTTACTTGCTCACATTTCATATGTGTATCATTCAGTAGCTCTTATTTTAGAAAAAGGTCTTTCTGAAGATAAATTCTAAAAAAAAAAATGCTGTCAAAAAGAGTTTAATCAAAACTGCATTAATCATGACTCTATATTCTGAATTAATCTTTGGCATTTTAAGTAGTAAACATGAAGGAAAGACAGAGTATTTAAAATATTTAATAGACTATAATTTCTTTTTAGAGAATTCTGGGTTCATACTCTACCCAGTTTGTTTAAATTACTGTACTGTGACTTTTATTGTAAAAAAAAAAAAGAACCTTAAAATACAAGCAGGAATGTAGTGCTTTCTGACTTTACATGGAATGCATACCTTTTACAGATGAAATTTTTTTTATTGTTTTATTTTCTTATGTTTATTCATAGTCTGACAAATGTCTTAGGACTCTGAATCTCTTGCACTGAATTCGGCATGTATAGCCTCATTAAGTGCTTCAGCTAAGTAATAGATACCATTACTTTTTTCCTAGAAGTAAATAAAATGGACAGGCTTCATGAAACTATTTTTTTATGAGTATCTTTACTCTCTTTAAAAAATACTTTACGTAGTTAAAAGAATTAGTTAATACTAAAAGATTCATAGTGGGGGCTCCTGGTTGACTCTGTCTATTAAGCATCTGCCTTTGGCTCAGGTCCTGATCTCAGGGTCCTGGGATGGAGCCCCCCCTAGTCCTTTGGCTCCCTGCTCAGCAATGAGTCTGCTTCTCCCTATCCCTCTGCCCTCCCCCTGACCCAACTAGTGCATGCAGTGCTCACTCGCGCTCTCTCAAATAAATAAAATCTTTAAAAAGAATAATAAATAAAAGGTTAATAGTGAAAAATGCTAATCCGTGCCCTAACTTACCTCTCAGTTCTGTTTCTTAGAGTAAAAACTTAACTTTTAAAAAGCAATTTCTGGGGCGCCTGGGTGGCTCAGTTGGTTAAGCGACTGCCTTCGGCTCAGGTCATGATCCTGGAGTCCTGGGATCGAGTCCCGCATCGGGCTCCCTGCTCGGCGGGGAGTCTGCTTCTCCCTCTGACCCTCCCCCGCTCATGTGCTCTCTCTCTCATTCTCTCTGTCAAATAAATAAATAAAATCTTTAAAAAAAAAAATAAAAAGCAATTTCTGATGTCATTTAGTCCCATTTATAGTGATAATGTCCCCACCCTCATATTTCTTGATTTATCCCTTTTAAAGACATTGTATGTTGACTTCTGGATAATGGTAGATGAGATTTGAACTTTTTTATTTTTTTTTTGGCCATTTCTATGTCTTCTTATCCTGTCCTTTTAATATATTTATTACAAGTTTAGTCAAATCAGTAATCAGTATTCACATTAGTATAACTGTATAATGTTTTCTGCAGAACCTACGTTTTTCTTTAAAAAAAAACTTTTCTGAAGTTACTAATTTCCTTGATGTACGTAATTTTCAGTAAGTCTATCCTTAAATAATCAGCTATCTTCCATTGGAGCGGAGATTAGGACTTTTCAGGCAGTTTCACCTTAGGGTAGTCCATCCCTCTCACATAAAGAGATTGCATTCCTGGGGTGAAAGAGCCTGTTTTCCGTGATCCTAACATATGTCATTATGACCCTAACTCAAATTAGGCATGAATCAAATGGGAAACCCAAGCCTTGTAGTTGAAAGTTTATTGCTCTCTATGTCCGTGCTTAAAGTGCTTAGCAGTTATTCTGGTCTCCCAAGTCCAGAAAGTTTATGGATAGGCTGTGATATATATTCAGATTCTAAACTAGTAAGAACTTCCAGTTTTGTTTGCATACTAAATTAACTCTCAGTAGGTACAGTGTGGATTAGAAACTGAAACTGAGACTTTGAGTACCTAGTATCAGCCTGTTCTACCAAAGAACTGCGCTATCATTTGGATTTCCAAATGAGTCTACTAGATCATAGAAATCCCCTCAAATCCCATGTACTCACAGCAAAGATTTGTAAACACAAAGCAGGAAACTTTTTTTAAAAAGATGGCAGGAAACTTTCATTCCCCTATCTTTAATAATCTGTTGAATATGAGGTTAATTTTAGGTGTTGAAGTACTTTTCTGCAAATTTTTCAAAATACTTTCTCTTGCTTTTCTAAGTTGCATTTTTTAGTTTTTCCCAGATTGCTGAAATAATTTCATCTGATATCCTTAGTGTATAAAAACTAAACTATTCTCTCTTTTTATATTCAGGATTGTCTTAATAGTTTCAAGGAATCTTTCTCAAAGGCTGAAAAACTTAATATTAAACTTATAAATAAAATTTTCTTTACAAAAAGATCTTAAAGATTCTGAGCAAACCAGAATTCTAAATTCTTAAAGCTTGCTAATTCTTAGAACAGCTTTATTATACAAAGGAGGCCAAAGGCTTTTCTGGCAACTGGATACATTTTGAAATACCATGTGCAGAATGTTGGGCATAAAAATTTTTTGAAGAACCTTTAAAACTTTAAGAAATATATCAACTTAAAGAATGCAGAGAAATGTGGTAACAACTGTCAGGGAGAAAGGTAATATTTATATTATAAAATTTGTTAAAGTGGGAATGAAATCACTCGTGTTTATTAGAATATCATGCATCCATTTTAAAGTATAATCCAAATTATATATTATCATGTAATAATGGGCTTGCACTATAAATTTGTACAGTTATTTAATCTAAAAATACTTTTTTTTTTTTAATTTTACTTATTTGAGAGAGAGAGCATGAGTAGGGGAGAGGCAGAGGGGGAGGGAGAGGCAGACTCCCCTCACGCAGGGTTCAATCCCAGGACCTGGAGATCATGACCTGAGCTGAAGGCAGAGGCTGAACCATCTGAGCCACCCAGCACCCCAGTTTATATATACTTTTAGTAGTAATATTGTAATTTTTTCTTTTTCTTTTTTAAAAGATTTTATTTATTTGTCAGAGAGCACAAGAAAGGGGGGGCGGCAGGCAGAGCAAGCAGAAGGAAAAGCAGGCTCCCTGCCAAGCAAGGAGCCTGATGTGGGACTCAATCCTAAGACCCTGGGAACATCACCTGAGCCGAAGGCAGACACTTAACCGACTGAGCCACCCGGCCATCCCAATATTGAAATCTTTCTTAAACATTTGTTGTCAGAATTAAATGTCTGGGTTTATTAAAATATCAAAGTGTTTTTTAGGTCTGTTATCAGTGTATGACTAGGAGGCAGTCGCAGGTGAGAGGTAGGTAAGGGGATTCAAATATAGAGTAAGGAAAATAAAAACAAAAAGATAGAAGGCTAGAGAGATATTTACTGAATCTCTTATGATTGCAAGTGAAAATTACATAATTGTAGGTTTACCTAACATTTTTGTTACTAGGGTTGTTCTTACTCTCCTCTCCCAATTACAATTATCTGTATACTTTTCTCTACAATGATAGATTGACTAAACTATGCTTTTACACATTAAGTAATATGGCCACAGTAGGTATTCAATGATTATTTGTTTAACTTACTAAGTGTATCAGAGTTGATTAAAAAAACAAGATTTTCCCTTCAGCATTCTGAGTTTTTAAACATGACTACCTGACTATGCTGCTGTTGGTCTTTGTTTGCCATCACACATAATCTGACTTCTGCAATACAGTGTCCTTGTTTTTCTAAGTAGCTAGTTCTGGTTGGTGCTTTTACCTCGGAGGCCTACTTTTCTAGTTATACTCATTTGCCTTGGGCTACTCATTAATTCCCTTACACTAAGCATAAATCAGTCACAGGTCAGATTTGGCCTGCCTTACTACTATTCTTCCTTGTTCTGTAGATCTCAAATTGTAGGTTAGAACTCTTATTCAGCTGATCTCTGGGGCACAAACCTTCCTAGGGAGAATCTATTCCGGGCTGCCAAATGAGTTGTTAGCTTGGAGAATGTCACCTCATAACTCTTATTAGGAAGCAACTGTTTTTGAAACACTATGCTTAGTCTCAGATTATTTATTATTTTTATTTATTCAAACAACTTTGTTAGAATATATGCTAATTTTTAGAGATAAAAATGTGAATATGATATGATTTCTGCTGTCAAGGTACTTAAGTCAAGTGAGAAAGTGAAAAGTATAAAGATAATTAAATATTAGAAGGCCTATGATAGAGTATGTACCAAAAAGGGGGAATGGTTGTTATACTATTTAATCAGTCTATACTGTTTATTGTGAGGATGACTCAGTATTAGAAGATGTAGCAATGTAACTAACTACATTAACATATTAAAGAAGAAGAATAGATGTAGGAAAAATTGGGTAAGTCAGCACCCATTCAGATACTGAGTAAAGAATAGGAGGGAACTTAACTTTTTTTGATTAGTGATGTTAAGTACCTTTTACTGTACCTATTAGCCCTTTGTAGTTCTTTTTTAGAAAAATGCCTGCTCAGTTCCTCTGCCCATTTTAAAATCAAAGTGTTTGGTTTTTGCTTTTGAGTTGTATGAGTTTTTTATATATTTTGGATATTAACCCCTTATCAGATATATGATTTGAAAATATTTTCTCCCATTCCCTAGGTTACCTTTTTATTTTGTTGATGGTTTCCTTTGCTGTGCAGAAGCTTTTTAGTTTTATGTAGTCACACTCGTTTATTTTTGCTTATATTGCCTTTGCTTTTGGTGTCATTGAATTTTACATTCTTAACCATGGTCTATTTTTCCTCAGTTTCTGCTACCTCAGAATCATTCAACCATTTGCTTTCATTGAATCTGTAAAGTTTACCCAAGATTAGAGTATTAACCCATGTCATGACTGCATTCTTTATTTCCTGTGGGACAGTGCCCGCTCAAAGATAGTCCCCGTTACTCAGTGAGGAGATACAGCATTTCTTGGTTATTAGCTCATATTTTACATTTTTGGTTTAAATAGATTTATTTTGGGTGATGAAATATATATGTTCAAAGGAACTAAGAGGTTATTCATCCCAGGAAGGTAGAGAAACAAAATGAGAATGAAGGGCAATATGTGACTTATGTTTCTGATTTACTTTGCCATTGTCTTAGAAATGTCAAAGGCATTTATATTAATTAGAAGCATAGAACACATGTCAAAAAAATCATCTTCCTTTGGATTATCTCTGTTAATGCATATGGTTACACAATTTTCTTAAAGAAAAAATGTTTTTTATGGTTATTTTCAGTCATCTGTTGGTTGACAGGTATACTGTAATATAATTTTAGTTTAAAGCATCTTTTTTTAATTTCTTACAGTAATCCTAAATCGGAGAGTCAGAGAGTAAATAAAAAAGTCAACAATGATGCCTCACTTAGAATTCATAATCTTTCCATTTTGGTGAGACAGATAAAATTTTATTACCAGGTAAGTGATCCTTTTTTTTTTCATTTAGTATTTTAATAAATGCTTGTGTATTCACATTTTTGTGTAATAACAAAAGGTGAGTATCACTCACCTAACATATACTAAATGCTTATTATGTGCCAGATACTGGTTTATTTGCTGGAGATAAAGCAGTATTGATATAATTTATTTCTAATGCAATATTAAAGATACAAGCAAGCACTTCATAATTATCTAATTTTAAAAATAATTATTGTATTTTATGAATTTTTAAAACCAGTTCTCAGTTTCTGAGAGTTTGAATAATGCAACACTTTGTTAAGCTACTTGAATTATACCTTTGAAAAGTATACTTTTTGTTGTCCTTTTTAAAACTTAAATTGGATGCATATTTCAGAGTTTAAATATGAGCATTCTTCAGGCTATCACTATACCTCTAAGAATCACTATAGCTGCATCACACAAATTTTGGTATGTTGTATTTTTTAAAATGTTTATTTTTGTACATTTTCTCATTTTTGTTGTGGTTTCTTATTCCACTTGAGTTATTTAGAAGTATGCCTTTAGATTTTGGAACATAAAGTATTTTTCAAGCAGTCTTTTTTTGGTTTTTATTTTTGATTAAAGAATATGGTTTGTGTGATACGTGATTCTTTGACATTTGTTAATAATTACTTGTCTTGGCCTATTATGTTGTCAGTTTTTATTAAGGTTTGATGTGTGCTTCAGAAAGATAGGTATTGTCCAGTTGTTTGGGTGCAGAGTCAGAGCAAGCTTGTTTGTTAATTGCATTTTTCAGCCTTTTGTGACCTGATTAATTTTGTCTCTTGAGGGGCGCCTGGGTGGCTCAGTCGGATCGAGCCCCACATCGGGCTCCCTGCTCGGCGGGAGGCCTGCTTCTCCCTCTCACACTCCCCCTGCTTGTGTTCCTGCACTCGCTGTGTTTCTCTCTGTCAAATAAATAAATAAAATCTTAATTTTGTCTCTTGATCTATCAGTTGAGAAAGGTAAGTTGGAGTTTCCCATTATGATGATAGATTTGTCCAGTTTGCCTTTATCCACTTGAAAGCTATGTGACTAAATGCAAATGAGTTTTAAATTTTTTAATTATTATGGAGAATGATACCATTTATAAGTAATTGTTTCCACATATTTTTTTTCTACTGGTTTAAATCTTTTTCACCCTCCTTCTGTTTTTTTGAAGGCCATTTGAAATTACACCTTCCATTCTTACCCTAGCAAAGGCCAAAGTTAATATCTTTACTCTTTTATGGAATAGTACTATGATCTTAGAATACTTTAACTCATTATTCCCCTTTATGATTTTTTTAAGCTCTTGTATTTTAGTTCTTTTTTTTTAAACCCCATAAATAAGATATTAAAAGTACTGTTAAATAAATAGAATCAGTGTTCCTTTAGATCAAGCTATGTGTTTTTCCCCCCCCGCTCATGATTCTTTTTTTTTCTTTTCATGATTTTCTTTTGTATCTCAGAAGTATCTTTGGTATCATTTTCTTACTGAAGTATATCCTTTAAATGTTTATTTAGAGATGGTAAATTTAGAGATGTTTATTTAGAGAGGGCTTTTTGATGGTAAAGTTTCTCAGTGTTTACTTGTCTGAGAATGCCTTTATTTTACCCTTGTTCTTGAAAGATAGTTTTATTGGGTATGCAGTTATTTGTTAACAATTAGTTTTATCTCTATCTTTTGCAGATTTTATTCTTCTATCTTGGGATTCCTTTTTGTTCTGGAGAAGTCAGCTATCAGTCTAATTTTTATTCTTAGGTTAAACTGTCTTTTTTCTCTTTTGGCTGCTAATATTCTCTTCTGAAGTCTCTTTCCTATTCTATTCTTCAGATATTATTATTATATGTTTATTAGACTTTCTTATTCTATCCCCCATGTTTGTTAAACTTTCTTTTTACCTTATCAAACTTGTGCTGTATTCTGAGTATTTTTTTCAGGACTGTCTCTCCAGTTTGCTAATTTGCCTCTAATATGTGTCAGATCTTCTGTTTAACCCACTGATTAACTTTTGACTCAGTAATTGTATCTTTCCTTTGGAGAAGGTCTGTTTGAATCCTTTTATCTTTGCTTTTTTGTTTTGTTTATCAATCTTTTAATTCCTTATTTCTTTAGAAATTAAAACACTTTTCTATTTTAGATTTTATGCCTGACAGTTCCAAAATCTGAAGTCAGATCTGTGGGAATCTGAATATACCTTTTGTTTTCAGCTTGCTATTTCTCCTGGTAGTGGTGGCAGCAGTGACAGCAGTGTGTGTGTGTGTGTGTGTGTGTGTGTGTGTGTGTTAGTTGTGACCTTATTTAGGGTGGAAGGGGATTTATCTGTGGGAATACTTTTGTGTCTGGGCCAAGGATGTATTGCTCCAGAGAGGATTTGTTTCATTTGTGCAACCAACCAGAACCACTTTAATTTATTTTAAGTAGCTCTATGTTATTTTAGAAGCAATACTTACATACTGTAGAAAACTGGAAAAAATGAGAAAATACAAACATAGTTCCAGTGTCTGGAGATTACCACTATTAGCATCTGAATATATGTATTTCTGGATCTCTTTCTCTGCATTTAATGGTTATGTAAATTATGTATTTATGTGTTTGTATTTTTTTTTTTTTAAGCTGGTACTACATTATTGCAAATCCTTAGGGAAATAAACCCTCCTCAGTCTCTACTAAAGGCCAAGAAAAACATCTTATTTCTTGTCTTCCTTTGTAGGGTTCAGTTTTTTTTCTGTTTTATCTTTTAACTGAGGATTACCTTTTTATTTATTTTTTTAGTTCAGTCGTTTGAAAAGAATTTTTTAAAAATTATCCAGCATTTTTGGATTCCTTCCTTCCTTTCTAATATCTAGTACTCCCCCTTGTTGCCAGAAATAAGTCTGTGCTAGATTTTTTAATAAACTTTTTGTATTATTTGCCAATATTCCAGCTATCATCTTCCTGAAGTTGATTTGAGTAAATAAAACTTCTATTTTGTCTTTTAATGTTGTTTCATATCAGTATTTTTAGATTTGAAACAAATGAGTAAGTAAATTAAGTGATACAGTGATTTATTTTGGCAGTCATCAGTGCCGTTCTTATTAAAACAATGCTAGATTTTTGGTTTTATATTGTCTTTAGGGAGATGGAGATTTGCCTTGAAAATTTCAGTGAGATTCCTTGGAAGGCAAAGGGATTTCTGCACTAGAATCTTAAATCAGTTGTCAATGCAACCTAATTCTGTATGGTATACTATTGCTTTTGGGGTTTTTTTTTTAACAGCTTTATTGAGATACAGTTCATATACTGTACAATTAGCCCATTTAAAATGTCCAATTCAGTGGTTTTTAGTATATTTAGAGAGTTGTGCTGGCATCAGTACAACCAATTTTAGAACAATTTTGTCACCCCAAAAAGAAACCCTGTATCTGTAAGCAGTTACTCCTATTTTCCCTATCCTGCATATACATATACCACCACCCACTACCACTACCCCAGTGTTAGGCAACGCTAAAATCTATTTTTGTCTCCATAGATTTGCCTCTTCTGGACATTTCTTAAAAATGGAATTATACACTATGTGGTCTTTTGTTACTGACTTCTTTTACCTAGCATAATGATGTCAAGGTTCATTCATGTTGTGTGTAATATTTTTCATTAAACTACTGTTACCTTATTTTTTGTCTTCCTCCTGCCTAAAGCCAGGTGTTGAAATTACCTTTTATTAATCATGTTATAGTCATCAAGAAATTTGGGGAAGAGCCAATTATGAAATCCATCAGTTCCAGCAGTTTAGATAAGTGGTTCTCAGCGGAGGGTACTTTTATCCCCTTGGGGACATTTGGCAGTGACTAGAGACATTTTTGGTTGTCACACATAGGAATACTACTGGTATGTAGTGGGTAGAAGCCAGGAATGCAGCTAAGTATACTGTGATGCACGGCACAGTTTCCTAAAACTAAGAATTATCCAGCCCAAAATGTTAATAGTGCCCAAATTGAGAAGTCCAAATGTTTATAATGCCAGGTGATTTTAGTACTAACATTTTGACTTGTGTTAGTTGTCACCATTTTTCTAGACACATCTGTAAATATTTGCTGGGTGACCAGTTATATCCTTTTCATTAATCTAAGTTTGAATGCCAATGGACGACCTTAGGGCTAGAAGTGATTGAATATCTTAACATTTTGTCAGTATTGTTTCAGATATTTTTTTTTTTTTAAGATTTTATTTATTTATTTGACAGAGAGAGACACAGCGAGAGAGGGAATACAAGCAGGGGGAGTGGAAGAGGGAGAAGCAGGCTTCCCGCTGAGCAGGGAGCCCGATGCTGGGCTCGATCCCAGGACCCTGGGATCATGACCTGAGCCGAAGGCAGAGCTTAACGACTGAGCCACCCAGGCGCCCCTGTTTCAGATATTTAAAACACAAAATATTCTGAAGGTTGAAATTCTCCTTGTATCATTCCCTTGTGTTTTTCCTTCAGAACCAGTTTACAAAACCATTTCTTCCATCAACCCAGTTTTTCATATTCTTAGATAAAATGTTTCCAAGACACTTCTAAAGTATCTTCAGCAATAGATCGACTGTCTTCTTTACACGATTGATTTACTCAGTTTTTTTCCTCATGTATGTAACCAAGACACTCATGGCCAGATTTCAAGTTAAAGTCTAAATCAGTGCAGTTCTTGTCACCTGTTAAATTACCTATCTGTTGAAAAAATCAGATTTCCCCCCCAAATTTATTGAAACTATTAAAAATGTTTTATATCTCATACACTCCTCAGAAAAAGTATTGAGGTGGAATATTTTAGCACATTATGGAGGTTCTGATTCACAAAAGGAAAGTGAATTTGGGTAGGTTAAAATTCACAAGTGTGTGTCTCCAATTTTTTTTTTAATGGGTTGGTAAGAATCAGGGTCATCTTGCAGAAATGATTCCCAGGGAGAAAAGAAAAGTGACAGATACCTTGAGATGATTGTTAGTGGAAGGAGTTATTTCATTATATCTTTTCAGTAATGATAGGTAAATTTAAGTGTCAGTATTCTTCCATTTTTCATTTTATTGATTTAGAATATGTAAAAGCTCAGTAAAAATTGTAATGTCATTCAGATTTCCCCTCTGTTCTGCTACTTGTAATTGCATGCCAGGGCATTGGGGCTACAGTGGTGAGCACAACAAGCAAAGTCCCTATTCTCATGGAACTTACAGTTTTATTAGAGGGAAAATAGATGAGTAAATAAATAAATATATAATTTTGATTGTGATAAATAAAAACAATGTACGAGGTAATGTACGAGGTCTTGAGAGAAATAACTGGTAAGATTGGATTATGAGAAGTTGATTGAATATACACTTCTTCATGTTTAAGTGGCAACTCAGACCTTTTCAAATAATCACTTGATCCATATATAGCAAACATTTCTTTTTGTCTTGCCAATGAATACTGGAAAATTTTCAAGTCAGAAATAAGGAAGTTAGAGCTATTATGTAAAACTACCTAGTCTCTGGGTTTTTTTTTTTTTAAGTTATTTTTATTCCTGTGAATGAGGGAGAGATAGTGAATTTGATTATCAGAGACACAATTTACAAGTAAAAATCTTAGTCCATTTTTAGAATTCTGTCAGCAGCTAGTGATTGCCTTGACTACTCTGGCTGCAGTTTAAATAAGTACTAAAAGAAGCAAGGTGGTTCTTCAACCACCATTAAAATAATAAGCTGAATCATTTGAGGCTCAGAAAGAAAAGAACAATTTACTATTAGGAAATTTAAATTTATTAGGAAGTTTTTGCGTGGTTGATATCATTAATATTAAAAACAAAATGGTCTGGTACCATTAATCTAGTTGCCAGAGAAAGCTGGTACTTTTTAAGGTTTTTGTTTAACATCCGTTATAACAAGCAACATTTGGATTATTAATAAAACTTAGTAGCCAATTGAAAGGATGAATACCCAACTTTTGCATCAACATGAATGGGACTGGAGGAGATTATGCTAAGTGAAATAAGTCAAGCAGAGAAAGTCAATTATCATATGGTTTCACTTATTTGTGGAACATAAGGAATAGCATGGAGGACATTAGGAGAAGGAAGGGAAAAATGAAGGGGGGGAAATCAGAGGGGGAGACGAACCATGAGAGACTATGGACTCCGAGAAACAAACTGAGGGTTTTAGAGGGGAGGGGGTGGGGGGGATTGGTTAAAGGGTTAGCCCGGTGATGGGTATTAAGGAGGCACGTACTGCATGGAGCACTGGGTGTTATATGCAAACAGTGAATCATGGATCACTATATCAAAAACTAATGATGTACTGTATGGTGACTAACATAACATAAAAAAAAAAAAATCTCTCCCTATTCTGTGAAACTTTGCTTAAATGGTCCTGAAAATTCCCAGATTCTCTGTATTTGAATACTTGCATACCTTTAAAAAAGTGCAACCTTCTTATCTCTACCTCCAGTAATCCTTTTCATTCCCTGCTTTATTTTTATCCTTAGCACTTACCATCAAAACCATTTACTTTTTTTCTGTCTACTACTAAAATGTAAATTCCATGAGAACACGGATTTTTGTTTGTTCATTGCTGTATTTCCAGTGTCTAGTACAATGTCTGGCAGATAATAAACACAGTAAATACTTGAATGAATAACTGCCCTGATTTTTTAAAAATTTTATTTATTTGGGAGAGAGAGAAAGCATACAAGCAGGGGAAGTGGCAGGCAGAGGGAGAAGCAGGCTTCCCGCTGAGCAAGGAGCCCAATGTGGGACTCGATTCCAGGACCCTGGGATCATGACTTGAGCCGAAGGCAGACGCTTAACCGACTGAGCCACTCAGGCGTCCCAGCCCTGATTTTCTTATAACTTTCTCAGCTCTTTCAGTTGTATTGCTAAAATTCTTTCTCCATACATTTTTTGTATGTTTCTAATCACTTTTCTAACAAAGTGAAGTATGTTTACTAGTTCATATGCATATATATTATCATCTTTAACCCTTCAATTAATTTGTTTCTCCTGCTGAAAGTCATATTTATCTTGGGTTCATTTGTGTAGTATTTTTCCATTTTTTTTTTTTTTTTAAGATTTTATTTATTTGACATAGAGAGACACAGCGAGAGAGGGAACACAAGCAGGGGCAGAGGGAGAGCAGGCTTCCCGCGGAGCAGGGAGCCCGATGCGGGGCTCGATCCCAGGACCCTGGGATCATGACCTGAGCCGAAGGCAGATGCTTAACAACTGAGCCACCCAGGCGCCCCTATTTTTCCATTTCTTTAGCACCTTAATGATGAGCATCTTTAGAACTAGGTGAAGTCTGGGAAGTCTGAGGATATATAATAGAGCTTTAACAGTAGCAATCAGGTTTTTTAAGCCTCTAATATCTTTTATGTCTTCTATATTTTCAATATTACTTGTAAGATTAGAATAGGGAAATAGGAATTTTTACAAAAACGTAACCAGAATCCTGTGAAGAACCCATAGAACCAAACAGAGATTTTTAGAATAATTTGGTTTTTTTTTAAATTTGTGTAGTTTTTAGCTGCCTTGCCTAATATTAGTACTTTCAGACATAACAAACTTAATACTTAGAAGTAAAGTAAAAGTAGAGTAGAAAAGTAGATTTTTTCCTATTAACTAATATTTTGTAACCTTTATCATTTAAAAAATACCTTTATACGTTCATTTGATTTCCTACCCTTCCCAAGAAAAGTCACATACATAGTAAGTCATGGAACTTTGATTTAAGCCTAGGCATTCGGACTGTACTCCACCAGCATGTTATGCTAGGTATCAGATTCTACTATACTAAAGTACATTTTTAGATACATGGAGATAATTTTAAATTTAGCAGTTTCCTGTAGCAATTGTATCTCATCCAAATATAATAGAATTTCACAGTGTAAAAGTGAAACACATGAGGTCATTGATGATACCATATGGTGAAAAAAATCCATGAGATTGGCTTTCGTCTTTGTGAAGAGACTGAGTTAGCATGAGGCATGGGGTAACAGAGTAGGCAGAGAGTAGGGAGCCAACTGAGGAAGAGGGTGGAGGAACAGGTAGTGACCATACTGAAGATTACTATTCACCTGGACCGTTTTGTTATAACCGTGTACCAACATAGGATATTACATGGTAAATCAATATAATAAATTGCCTTGAAAAGTTGATGTTTTCTAGTATGATTTATCAGTTTTCACTCATGTTATCCCAAAATAAAAGGTGTAAATGAGAATTAATCCTTTATCTTGAAATAAAGCTTTTTTCTAATAATTCAGGATCTCTTAAAATTTAATGCCTCCTTTTATGATACTGAATTTGAATGTTCTTTGTTCAGACTTAGACTATCCACTAAATGGGATAGAGACAAAATAGTGATTGCTTTTTTTATATAGCTCTTATTTATGATTTCTTTTACATATGTACAATGATAGTCCTGATAATTTTGCTTCAAGGCAAGGAAACTAAAAATTAGAAGAATTAGAAATTTATTCCCTTAAGTCCATTTAGCTGTTACCTACTTAGCTAATAGCATATTCCATCTTGAGGTAACTTGCTTTGAATTGGAAAATTCATTTATTAAATAACCAGACTCGGTCTCAGTCTTTGGAGTAAATGATTTTAGCAGTTTTTGACACTTACTCTTAATTACTTATCTAATCAGATACACATACAGAGTATATACTTTTTCTTTAAATGTATGCATGTTTTTGGTAATAGTTTTTAAAGGGCTAGTAAATATAATGCTGAAGAAAATGTTTTGAAACTTTCTCATACATATCTATAAAGAATTAAAGATAAAAGGTTAATTCTAATGAGCCTCTGGTACATGTCACATACTGGCTATGGGAAAATGCTTTATGGGATCTAGAATTACACATCTTAAAAAGCAGTACAAGTTAACTTTTCATGATATTTGCTCCCTCATCATAGTATTAAGTAAAGAGTGACTCAGAAAGAAATAATTTTAAAAACTTCTTAGGAACTAGTTATGTCTGAATATGTAGTGAAAACCAAATTGTAAGGACATTCACAGTTATTTCTATAATCTTGCAAAGCTTCGGTAGTATCACAGGACACCGATCAGTCCTGTAGTCTACTTCATCTCAGACCCTTTGTAGCATGCCATTATTAGTAATGATAGACACATTGTGTTCCTTCATTTCCTCAAAAAAGGGGTAGGATAAATGGAAGATGCATAGTTGAGTTATTACCTAAAATGAGTAATATGAAAGCATTCAATTCTTTCTGAATCACCCTGTACTATCAGAATGTATATATATTCTTGTCACTGAAAGTTTGACAGAAATCTAAGTAAAACATCTATTGTAGATAGAAGGGAGAAATAATGATTGACTGAGGAAGAGTTCACAGGCATAAAATGATCAGACGATACAATTTTTAATGAAGTAACTAGCTTCTTTAATTTTAATAGAGGTTTTTAATTCCCTTAAAGAGAGGTAACAAAAGGTCAAAAACGTACACATGCTTGATCTTTTATTGAGGAATGTTGTTTAAGTATCTAACACCTAAAACTCAGATTTCCAAATAATAAATATTAGACCTGTTCTACTTGGACACTTATTTTGTAGGTATTATTTTTTTTAAGATTTTATTTGAGAGAGAGTGAGTGAGAGAGGGAGAGCACGAGCATAAGCAGGGGCAGAGGGAGAGGGAGAAGCCGACTCCCCACTGAGCAGGGAGCCCAGTGTGGGGCTTGATCCCAGGACACTGGGATCATGACCTGAGCTGAGGGCAGACACTTAACCAACTGAGCTACCCAGGCACCGCTATTTTGTAGGTAATAGATGTGTTATTAAGTCTAGCTGACATTTTAATTTTTGTTACTTAATTCATTAACTTAAAGTTACAAAAAGTTTAAGATCTTGGTGTCTTTTTTTTTTCATTTTTTTGTTTATTTTTTATTTATTTATTTTTATTATGTTCAGTTAGCCAACATATACTACATCATTAGTTTTTGATATAGTGTTCAATGACTGTTTAGTTGTGTATAACACCCAGTGCTTTTCACATTACGTACCGTCCTTAATACCCATCATCTGGTTGCCCCATCCCCCCACCCCCCCTCCACTCTGTAACTCTCAGTTTGTTTCCTGGAGTCCAGAGTCTCTCATGGTTTGTCTTCCTCTCTGATTTCTTCCCATTCAGTTTTCCCTCCCTTCTCCTACGGTCCTCTGCACTATTCCTTATATTCCACATATGAGTGAAACCATAAGTCTTTTTAAGACCTTGGATAACTTTTTTCACCTTTTTAAAAGCTTTTTAATTGCAGTATAGCATATCTACAGAGAAGTGCACAAATGGTAAGTTATAGCTTGTTGATAATTATCTAGTCAGCATTACCCATATAACAACCTTTGGGATATCTTTTTACAGGAGACTTTGCAGCAATTGATCATGATGTCCTTGCCAAATGTCTTAATCATTGGCAAAAATCCTTTTTCTGGTAAGTATTAAAATTGGCATAATGTGATAATAGTCTTTGTGTAATACTGTAATGCTTATCAAGATCTTGCTCATTTATATGAACACAGTAGGTTTTTCATGACTCTAGGGAAAGTCAGAGGTGATACTCCATTTTGTAGAGAGAAAATAAACAGAATATTTGTAATATGTAGATGAGGTCTATATATTACAGACATACATTTTATGTCAAGTCCAGTGTTTTTTTCAGCTCTACCAAGTTGATACATTTCTGTAATGATTTTTAGTGTCTCATTATAAACAAGTATAGAAGATAATATGGGTATAAGATTAAAGGAAAGAAGTGATTTTGAAGTAATTTCTAAGTTTATATTCATACATCTGCTATCTTTCATTGCCAGAGCTGTTTGAATCTAAGATTTTACTGATTGATGTTTAGCTTATATTAAACTACTTCTAAATGGAAAGGTGAGAAGCAGTTTTCTTAGATCATTTAAATTATTTTCTTCAGAAGTTTCTGCCTTTTGCCAGATTTTAATTGTGACCTCTTCAGAGTTTTGATTTTTAAACAATTAGGGAAATTAGTAGCTACTAACCAATTCAACAACAGGCTTATTCTTTTAGGCTACCCGTAACCCAAATCTAAGTATATCTTCTCCAAACCCCACCCCCCATTCTCATTCCAAACAAACAAAAATAAAGCCAAAATAAAAACTAAAATCAAGCATGAATTTTTCCTGAGGAAACTACCACTTAGATGAGGTGAATTAAGAGTTTAGATAGTCTTTAGAGACATTCTGGGATATTTGATTATATAAATTAAAAAATGAAAAAAAATTTTTATATGTAGAATGGAATTATTTTCAGTTTTACATGAATTTAGTAATTACCTACCAAATTATAGAGACCAGGAATATAAAGAAAATGGTCTGTACTCTGGAGGATCTTATGTTTTGGTGAGAGATACACAGATGACTGGGAAATCATGTAATAATTAATATACAATAGAGCTATATAAAAGTATCAGGCATATAAAATATGGAGCCATTATTCTAAAAGTTGGCAGATTAGTGAGAGTTGGGGACCATGGGTGGGCGGTTGCCAGGGAAGACTACACTGAGATGTTAGAGCTGTGCCTAGGATTGTGATTAGTAGTAGTTCCCTAGAGGGATGAGTGTAGGGAAGAAAGACAAGCAAAGAGAGTAACAGAAGTGAAGGCAGACGAGTGTGGATGTATATATATTTGGGGAAGGGTGATTAGTGTGGCTAAGAAAGTAGGTTGTTTGCTGGAGAGTAAGAGGAAATGTTTGAAGAAAGATTTGGACTTTGTCATAGATGATTGCCCTGATGTTGAAATTTAGCCCAAAGAAGTGACTTTTTTTTGGATAGCTGCTGTATGTTTTGAGAAAATCTGAATTGAGTATTGTTCACCAGCAAATATACTATCCACTTCTGTTACAAATCATTAACTTTATCCAGCTTATTATATACATTCATTTTATCAGCTTTGCTGTAACATTTAAGGTTTTGATCCAGGTTCGCCTACACAGTGGAAAGCCATTTAAATTTTGTAGGTAGATGGATCATATAAGATAGGAGTGTTAGAAAGAAAATGCTAATAGGCCTAAGAGAAGCCAGACCTATTAGGAACCATTTGGTTGAATGTGTGGCATGTCCCTATATCAGCAGTTCATTTGGTACACGGGTGTGGTATAATCATTTATGGAAAACTAGTGGATTTATATAATTAGCATACTTTATTGCATAAAGCCTTGAAGGTCATCTTATCTATGCTGCAGCCCTTCAAAGTTGACATCCTTGCCCATTTCTTCTGCTCTCACCACATTGTGCACACAGCTGCTTTCTTGACTTCTTCACTATACTTGCATACTTAATCCTTGGGTCAAGTTGTTGTGGATATTACCTTTAGAAGGGATTCTACCAATGTAAGTAAGAGAGTTGAACTAACGTAAAATGTAGTACTTAGCAATCATTTTTATTGCAGAACAAGGCACAGAAGAAGTTAAAAAGTTGCTTTTACTTTTACTGGGTTGTGCAGTTCAGGTAAGTTAAAATATTTCTTTGTATTTTCATTTTAATAACTCTATGTTTTTTCAGGCTCTAGTTTCTGAAAGACTTAAAGATGGGCTATTGGTTTTTCAAAGTCTATGTTAGGAACTTTTAAATAACTATAACCTTCTAAGGAGATTTTGCAGGAAAACACTTATTCTCTTATTTTATTTCAAACTGTACTTATATTATCAGATAATTGTATTATTTAAAAACTGTATTTTTTTTTTTGAGCCTTTTATTGGCCCCAAGTTTTTCAAATTTCCATAGAGGTACTCTTAAAAACTTCTCCCAAAACATCCTTATGATTTATGTGTGCATGTTTGTATGTTACAGAAGGGATGATTAACAACAAAAAGAGGCAGAAATTATGAAAAATGTTATTTTGGAGTCTGGATTATTATTATATTGCTTTTGATGAGTGATAAATAGCAGCTATGATATATTGAATACATACTTTGTGTCAGGTATGATTCTTATATAGGTTTTCTTATATCTTTTCTCACATAAGAAGATTGGTGTTTATATAGGATGATATTTAAGTTACCCAAATTAAGACACTTTTGAGAGTTGGAAAGGGTACTGTTAACAATTACAGTGGAACTGCCTGTGTAAACTGGGACTGTCCCTGACAAACCAAGATGGTTGCTTGAGATTCATATTGCCAACAGGCCAAAGAGTTAAGTTTAAACTCTGGTCTGACTTCAAAACCTATTTTTCTATGTTGATTTTTCCTTTAATCGGCCATTTTTTGGGTAAGTGATTACAGTGTTAAACTGTCTCAATTATTTTTGGAATGAATTTATTTATAAACAAATATTGTGACCACAAGTGATTTTTTACATACATTTGCCAGAAATTATAATTCCAAGAGAGTGTGGCTTTTAGAGCTAACTGCTTGGGAGGTATAGACTTACACAATGCATGTTATTAAAGTTTCATGCTCTGTAATATACAGGTGTTTACTTCATAATTGATTAAATATTCAGTAAAAATAGTGTTTGTGGTCATTGCTGTTCTAATTTGGTCATCAGATCCTAAATTAGAAACACAGTCCTTAATTATTTACAGCCTTGAATACTGTATTTGCTTTTAAAAATACCCTCTATTGGTGGATGTTATGTAAATTTAAATAACATAGTGACAGCATAAATTTGGTTGTAACTTCTGGTTACTATTGGTTGTTATTTCTGGTTACTAAAATTGACAGTGGGAATGGAGCAGAATGAAGGACTTTCTATGAACAGTTTAGGGAAAGCCTAAAATATAAAAGAAACCATCATGAGCTGTGAATTGTGTAAGACTGATGAATCACAGACCTATACCCCTGAAACAAATAATACATTATATGTTAATAAAAAAAAAAAAGAATTTAGATTTCATCCTGTCGGTATTTGGGAGCCACTGACGCAAATGACATAAAATGTGTAACGGTCAGAATCTCCTGTCAGCCTTTAACTGTCTATATGAACAATTAGAAATCTTTGTTGATACTGAAGAGCTAAAATGTACTTCAGGACAAAACCAATCAGCTAACAAGTATTGTTTGTACACTTTCTAGAATGTAATCTCTATTACAGAAAATCTATCCTTGTGTAATTCAACAGGTTAAAAGTCTAATGTTTAATACAATATGTAAGTAGCATAAATATGTTTTTCCACATCAGGATTAGTTTTATCTGTTATACTTGTGATTTGTAGGTAGAAATAGTAAGTTAAAGTTTGCTGGTATGATACTAAAGTCCAAGAATTCAGTGGGCCACAAGTTTTAAAAGATACTATATTCATGAAAAGAAATAGAAATGGAAGGAAGCATAAGGAAATTGGAAAAAAATTGTTTCTTTTGAAGAAGAAAGTATGAAATTCTTAAGGGGAAGTAGCATTCAAAAACAGTAAATTAGTCTCTGTCAAAAGATCTTACAGAATAAATTTATAATTGACTTTTTTATCCTTGATTATATATAAATTCACAGGAATAACTTTGAATACAAAGAAGACTGTTCAAGGCAAGGGCTTAGATATTTCCATTATTGACTAATTAAACCAGTCCAGTTCCACCAGAATCTTTTCTAGTGGATAACACATCTTCTGAACCAGTTCTGAGCATCAGCTAAAATTTTTATGGACACATGGCTCTGCATCCCAGCCATGAGATAGTTGAGAGATTCTCAAGCAAAATCATCCTACACAGAAGGAAAAATGTTTGTAGTGTATGTTGTTTACAAATATTTTTCTTCAAAGACAATGTAAAATTCAGCAGACCTTAGTTTTATATTAGTACTGGCTATTCAGTATCCCAAAAATATTATTTATTTTGGGCTTTTGCAAGGTTGCATAGTGTTGAAAGCAACTGAGTGTCAAGTGTGATTGGAATTAAAATTTTGACCTTTATGTGTGCCCTCACAAGCAATTCTAACACTAGTATTCGATTCAGAAAACTATTTTTGAACTTGGTCAGCTTGAGGGCTATATAGCCTGTTGTTTTCCTAGCAGTTATCTGTAAAGCATCCTAAAAATTAGCATTTTAGAACATTAATTATCCCATTACATTTTGGGGAAATAAAATAATACATAGCTTCTAGCTGAGGCATTTTCTTTTCTGAGAATACATGAAAATAGCAAATGTAGCTTAATATAAAGAGGGAATTTTTTGCTGATATTGTTTTTTTATTTTTTTAGTCGGGAAAATTTATAAATAAAATTCACCATTTTACTAAATTTTTTTTTAAGATTTTATTTATTTTTATTTGAGAGAGAGAGAATGAGAGAGAGGGAGTACATGAGAGGGGAGAGGGTCAGAGGGAGAAGCAGACTCCCTGCCGAGCAGGGAGCCCGATGCAGGACTCGATCCAGGGACTCCAGGATCATGACCTGAGCCGACCGAAGGCAGTCGCTTAACCAAATGAGCCACCCAGGTGCCCCCATTTTACTAAATTTTTTTTTAAATTTTATTTATTTATTTGAGAGAGAGAATGAGAGAGAGCACATGAGAGGGGTTAGGGTCAGAGGGAGAAGCAGGCTCCTCGCTGAGCAGGGAGCCCGATGTGGGACTCGATCCCGGGACTCCAGGATCATGACCTGAGCTGAAGGCAGTCGCTTAACTGACTGAGCCACCCAGGCGCCCCACTAAATTTTTAAGTGTACGGTTCATTAGCATTAAATACATTCACATTGTTGTGCAACCATCACCACTACCCATCTCAGAACTTTTCTCATCTTCCAAAACTGAAATTTTACACCTGTTAAACAGTAACTCCCTGTATCATTTTTCTTGGAATATCATGGTAATCTGCTGACTTAGATATCAGTTGCTATAATAGAGTTAGAAATAACTTTAGTGCCCATAACACATGAAGAACTTTATATAAAGATAAAAGAGAGCTTAATTTTAAGTGGAAAAAACAATTTGCTGATGATTATCTAGTCTTCTTCACAACAGTCTTCATAGATGGAAGTAAAGCTATTTATATGTCTATTTTTAACACCAGACTTTATGCTCTAGAATGGGGCTGTCAATACAGTAGCCAGTGTGAGCCACATGTGGCTGTTTAAATTAAAATTAATTACTATTGGGGTGCCTGGGTGGCTCAGTGGTTAAGCGTCTGCCTTCAGCTCAGGTCATGGTCCCGGGGTCCTGGGATCGAGCCCCGCATCAGGCTCCCTGTTCCGCGGGAGGTCTGCTTCTCCCTCTACCATTCCCCCTACTTGTGTTCCCTCTCTCGCTGTCTTTCTCTCTGTCAAATAAATAAATAAAATCTTTTAAAAAAATTAATTACTATTAAATAAAATGAAAATTTTAATTTCTCAGTTGCACTAGCTACATTTTGGTGTTCAGTAGCCACATATAGCTAGTGATTACTATATTAGACAACACTGATATAAAAAGTTTGGTCCAATTATTCAACTTCGGAATTGTTATCTTCTCTCATTCTCTTTTCCATCTTGATAGTTTTTCTCTTTTCTATCCCTCAAGATCCTATAACCTTCATTGTGTATTCTTTAAGAAAGCCTAACCTATTTATAAAGCATATTTGGAATTCTTAAAAACTTTCAGAGTTTGAATAAAGATGAGATTTAGTAGAAAATGTGGGTATTTTAAGAGTAAAAGAAGAATTCTCATTGATTTGTGTTGAGACTATGTTAAAGGATGAGCTCCTAAAGATAGTGTAAGTGAAGAAACAGTGGCTATAGGGCTTAGAAAAGGGAAGTATATTTGTTAAGTTTGAACTGAAGGCAGACAAAGATATGGCAGTTGAATTGGGAGACCCTTCCACTGAGTCATAGTCATCATAACCCTGCTATTTTATGTGTTCATTGGCTTGAAAACTATACATAGGTCAACATCTTTGGAAGCATTAAATTTAAAAATTGGGCATAACATACCTAAAAAGTTAATTATGTTGCAAATGTACTATCAGAAAGTCATTCTTAATTGTTCTCACTAGACCTGTCAAATATTATTTACTAGATGAAAAAAATTCTTGTTTTTAAATTGATTAATTTTCATCCCATCCCCCCAAAACTCGATTTCCTAGTCACAGCTAGAAATTGTACATTCTTAGTAATTTAATTTTAAGTATTATTATATCATTCTAATAATTTTGTTTTTACAGGACACAGAACTATTTTTACCAATGGGAATGTGTTAAGTTAAATTGTAGGCAATAGAAGTAGAGTGTTATAATTTGATATAATAAATACATAGAGTATAAAGCAGAACCTTGCTAAGTTTCTTAATGATCAAAGGACCAATTTTTTCTTTTTGTGAGTATATTCTCTTCACTAGTAGTTGGGTAATTGGCCCCGGAGATGCAACTAAGCTAGACAAGGCAGTGCTGTCTGTTTTGTATGCACTTCTCATTTGGTAGCTGCAAGAATACAGTTATACCAGCAGTTGGATTGCAGTTTAAGAGATGTAGATGGGAGGCAGAGATATTAAGATGCATGTTAAACTCTTACTCAGTACTGACTGAAAAGAAAAAGATTAGGTTTACATCATAATATTTTTAATTTATATAAAGATTTTACAAAGTTATACAATAAAAATTGCTGATTTTATTCCACTCAGTACATGTGTACTTGTATATATACTCTTAAATTTTGCCCCTGGTAACTTTATGTTATGGTAGAAACAAATATTTATTGTACTACCTTATAAATGTTGAACTGGGCCTCAAAAGTAGGTTTCTTTTATTAAGATTGATAGGATGAAGATGTGAGAATGGATTGTAAGCTTGAAGTAAAAATTGCTTACAATTTTTTTTTCCCAAGAAGAAAGCCTGTTTTGTTTGATGATAGCCAAAGACTGGCTGAGCTTTTTGGCTGTATTCCGAATTCTGCCACTGACTCACTGTGTTTTTTGGCAAGTAACTTATCCTCTCTGAAACAAGTTCTTGATTCTTTACTTTTCTGTTTGTAAAGTTAGCATAATAATATTGTACTGACCTCAGATGGGTTGTGTAATGGTTTCCCACTTTAGAACTTTACAGCATAAAAATAGCATGGGTTTTCGGTGCTATGCTTTTTAAATAAATATTTCTAAATTGTTATCTTTTCAGTAGGTAAGTATATTAGGCCATTTAAATGCAAAACAAACAAAACCCTCATTGTACTGTTCAAAACATAACCAAGTTTTTTGGCCTGATGAGTTTTTGGTTATTTACAACATATTAAGGACTATAGCCCATAAAACGTGAATGATCATTTTATTATTTCTTTTAGTGTCAGAAAAAAGAAGAATTTATTGAAAGAATTCAAGGTTTAGATTTTGATACAAAAGCAGCAGTTGCAGCACATATTCAAGAGGTAATAACTTATACTCAGTTTTTATATACTAATTTTTATGAAGATTGTGGTGTGTTTATATCTCCCCACATACTTGAAGTCCTAGGACAAGCAAGAACAAATCAAGGTCAGGTACAGATGAACCCTGCTGTTAGACAAATTATCGTCTTCTCTTTAGAGATAACTTTTTTTTAATTATTATGTTATGTTAATCACCATACATTACATCATTAGTTTTTGATGTAGTGTTCCATGATTCATTGTTTGCCTGTAACACCCAGTGCTCCATGCAGTTCGTGCCCTCTTTAATACCCATCACCAGGCTAACGCATCCCGCTACCCCCCCTAGAGATAACTTCTTAAATGAATCCTCATGGCACAGTGCTAACTAACTAACGTGTACTGTTGCCTTTATCCATAGGGACGTTAGGTAGGAAGTGTTTAAGGAATGAAGTGTATGTCTTTGTTAGCACAGAATGAACAGTATTGTAAATGGAAGCAGCAGAAAGTGGATCACTGCCTGTAATTCAAAACTAAAATGAGAGGTAAGATGATAATCTAAGTACTAAGTCATTCCAGTGATTTCCTTTTGAATGAATGGACACAGTATAATTTTTATTGAAGATATTACTTGAATTATAACACATTTGTAACATCCATATAAAAACTTAAGTCTAGGACATATTGTGCAATATTAAGTAATTAAAATAATTAACAGATGGATTTTAAAAGCTGCTATTTCTGCATCTATCTAGTCTTGAGCTTTTTAATCTTATACACTTAACGAGACTTTTTAGAACTAGATCATGTTAAACTTTACATGTTGATTAGAAAGAAAACTAAGGGAGGGAATTTTTAAATAGTAAAAATTGGTAGTGTTTAAAATATTCTCTATTTGAATAACCTGTGTTGTGTATATCATCTTTCCTCTTCGTTAGTATTCTTAGAGTCCAGCTCTCTTGTCTATAATACTTTTGTCAACAGTAAGCATATTAGTACTCCACAAGATACAGGGGAGGGGTTTTGGTAGTTTCCCCTTATATACGTTTGTTTGTGTATGCTAGCTTTGTGGTTTGTATTTTATTTTGAATAAATGCTAAGTATTGCAAGTTACTAAATTTGCCATCATTCTTCAAAGTGTTATTTTGCGGTTTCTTGTGAAAGTTAATGCAGAATATCAGACTCACAAAGAGAAAAGGAAAGCAAGAAATAAGTATTTCATTTATGTAACTTTTCCATTCTTTTAAAAATCTTTATGTTAGTAGTCCATTTCTCCTAAGGTTCTGTGACAGTGTCATCTTCAGACTCTTTAAAGATGTAGCTTTTCAAATATAAAAGTGCAATAACATATATCCTACAAGATTAAAAAACTTTTGCTTTTGAATCAAGCACAATAAATTTAGTCTTACCTAAAGAAAAGTTCAAAAGTTCAACTGATTTTGTTAAAACAGTTGTCAAACGTATCAATATTACCTTCCCCTAGTAATGCCTGAATTAAATGTTTTACTTTTTAGTTAACAGGAAAACAAATAGAAATTTATTTATAGTTTATATTTAGTAAAAATAATTTTTATTATTAGCCTTTTCATCATTAGTTTCAAGTGTTCTTTTTTAATTTAATTTAATTTTATTATGTTAGTCACCATACAGTACATCCTTAGTTTTGTTTTTTTTTTCTTTTTAAGATTTTATTTCTTTATTTGACAGAGAGAGACACAGTAAGAGCGGGAACACAGGCAGGGGGAGTGGGAGAGGGAGAAGCAGGCTTCCCGCAGGGCAGGGAGCCCGATGTGGGGCTCGATCCCAGGACCCCAGGATCATGACCTCAGCCAAAGGCAGACGCTTAATGACTGAGCCACCCAGTTGCCCCGCATCATTAGTTTTTGATGTAGTGATCTGAAGTTTCAAGTGTTCTTGAGGCATCATATTTACTTCTCATATTTTTATGATAAGGGATATATGATATTTGAGCTAATATTGTACTAAAATGAAATCAGTTTTTAAGTAATAGCCATTCTAAAATATTGTTTATTTTGGTTGCTTTGCTAAAGGTAACCCATAATCAGGAAAATGTGTTTGATCTGCAATGGATGGAAGTGACTGATATGTCTCAAGAGGAAATAGAACCACTCTTGAAAAATATGGCATTACATCTAAAAAGACTTATAGATGAGAGAGATGAACAATCAGAGGTTTGTAAATTTCTTTCAGTATATTGTGAAAGTTTGCTTTCCAAAAACAGTGATTTCAGAGGATCTTCAAAATTGATACTGTGTTTCTTAGGGACAGGTAATAAAGTACCTTATGTCTGTTTTTTGTGCAACACAGGAACGAAAAAGGGTAGATAAGAGCCCCAAATTGCTAGTAAAGAGATTGCAGTTAGATATCCTTTTCCCCTTTCTTTTAAATTATTATTCTGATTTTGTTCCTGTGTGTTTTTAAGTCATCCCCACAGCTCTGGCAACAGTACAGAAGTGTGAAACTGAAAATACTATTGATGTAAATGGAAAAATCATTGCCTTGAAGCATGAGAATTTGCTTAAGGTTAATTTCTTAGTTTTATTGCCACATTTTGAGGTTGGAAAAATAAGTTTAATAAAAGGAGAATAACAGGTGTTCTGAATAAAATGTCTCACAAAAGGTCTCAAATTTTTGTAGTCCGTAAATGAGGTGTGATTTTAAAAAAGAATTATTATAGGCTCCTGTAAGAAAGTACTTCGCTTTTTTAAAAGAGTAAAATTGCACCAGGTTTTTTGCCTGCACTCTCTGAAAACAGCTAATAATTTTATAGGAGTCTAGACTTCTGTGCATGTGATGGTGAGTAATATTTTGTTAATAGCAGACCAAAGTACTCTGCCATTCGGAAGAATGTGTAGCTTTGATCAGTTGTTCCATTTACATGGGAGAGACAGGTGTGTGTGTGTGTGTGTGTGTGTGTGTGTGTGTGTTTAAAGATTTATTTGAGAGAGAGAGAGAGCATGAGCAGGAGGGGCAGAGGGAATGGGAGAGAGCATCTCAAGCATTTTGCACACTGAGCACAGAGCCCAACGTAGGCCTCAATCTCAGGACCCTGAGATCATGACCTGAGCCGAAACCGAATTGGACACTTAACCGACTACACCACTGAAGCACCCCTGGAAGAGACAGTTTTGAGGTTATTTACAGAGAATTTGATTACTCTTTGGGCTAATGAAAGACTTGTGTAGAAGAAATTCCTAAATTTTTTTTTTCTTTTTTCTGAACAAAACTTTCATGTTGCTATAGATGAGGATTTTCAGTTTTTCTTTAGGCATTAAAAGAGAAGAAATGATAGGAAATAAAGAAGTATTTAGAGCAACAACTAATTTTTAGAAAGCCCAAAACCGTTAAGACCAAAGGAAGAGTGAATTGAAAAAATGTCCCTAATATATATCAAACTTATCCTGAGATACTTAGATTATTTCATTTTCAATCTGAGTTTTGACCCATGTGCTTTATCTTCTTTTTATATTAGCATCTTTTTACTGCTTTATTAATTTTCTACAACATTCTTCTATTTTTATTTCTTCTATTTGTATTTTGATAAGGTGTCCTCCAGCTTCTGAGGGCATGTATGAATTGTTTGATCTCACATGGGTGAAGAAGGATATTATTTTGGAGAAATGAGAACAAAATGTTTGTCATTATATGATCTGTGTCAAAACTAAGGAATATGAAACACTATACTGATTGTTTGAAAAACCTTTTAAAATGTATCATCCTGCCTGATTAAGCATTTTAGTTGAACTTAACAAGAAAAAAGTGGTGGCATTCTCTTGTCTCAAGGTATTTGGAAACAAGTTGCTGTCTGGTTTAAACCCAGTTTTCTAGGGGAAAATTTTTTAATTTGGGTCACCAGTGGACTAATTAGAAAAGATCCTTAAAAATAATTGTGAAAAATATTAGACAAATGTAAATACAATTTATAAATGCAATAATTTTGTATTAATCAATTGGATTGAAACAAGTTCTTATTTAGATTTTCCCTTTAGCTCATCTGTTTTTTCTCCAAAATATTTTATTATTTTATTATATTTTTCCCTCCAAAATATTTTATTTTATATAAAATTTTTATATAAAAAATAAAATAGAAGAAAGTTATATGTCACACTGAATAACACATATTCCTAACATTTTTTGGAACACTTCAGAGTACAAAAGCAGCATGCTCATTTTTAAGTGCAAAGAAAACTTACAATAAAAGACTTCAAAAATTACCAATAAAAATCTGTACATTAGGATATTTTTAAGGCATTTCCATGTGTGTAGCATTATGTAGAAAGAAAAATGGAACTTCAAGAGAGGAACCATCACATCAGGTGTTACACATACATCTGGGCCTTTCCAGCTTACAGCCCTCTCTCTCTTTAGGGGAAGGTGTCACTCAGTTTGAAGAGGGCCATAGGTGTCATCATGGAGATGTAGTACTCCTTGTTCATGCCATGCTTATCCACAAGCACCATGCTGGAGGGATAGAGTAGGGTTTGCAGTAAACAGCCTGACCTGCAGAGCTAGTGCTGGAGGCATAATCTTTGCTCCTATCCTGTTGATGGGGCTCAGGAACATGCCTATTAGGTCCACCGTGGTGATATGTCAAAGATTCAGGCCATACTGTGCTTGTGGAAGCATTCCCATGTGCAGCCAGTAGAGGAGGACTTTGGATATGGACACAGTGAGGAGTCTCCTTTTCTCATAAAACTGCTCTTCTGCACCCACACTGATATTCATGGGCTCTGTGCCAGTCCAAGCCAGGTCGGATTGACAGACTCGGGGCAGGGCTACCCGGTAGCTTGTAGCCACTGATGCAAGAGAACTAACAGGTGGCTCTACTTACTGCTGCAGCTGGAACACATCTTGTAAGCGTTCCCTAGGGTGCTGAGTTTACTTTTTTGTCCGACTCTTATTTTAACTTGAAATTTGCAAATGTCCTTATTCTCAGCTCTGTCATAGATTGTACTGACTTTGTGACCTCCTAGAAAATTTGACCTTTGGGGGATGCCTTTTAGAATAACATCACTTAGAATTCTTTCTGCTTTGTTTCTTTCCTCGGGGGTCTCCAAGGAACCCAGACGTCAGCTTATTAAGTTAAGCAATGCATTTCTTCATATTTGGCCACTTAATCCTAGAAGATTCATATCAACAAAGGAGGCTAGTTGGCTGCTCCAGGCCTTTTTGTTCCATACATGTTGTATATCCTGGTGAGCAGTAAAACTCTCGGAGTTAAAGTAGGCACCATCTATGCACTTAAATATCCTCCATTTGCTGGCATGGCAAGGATAGGACATCACTTTTTAGTCAGTATTAGGAAGCTTCAGGTTGCTCACAGGGGATACCCTTCCTTGTCAAACAGAGAGTCCTTTTTTTCTGTTTTGATTAATCTTTTGTTGTAATTCTTTTATTTCAATCTAGAAAGTGTAATTTGGTCACTCTTTTTAATTACTCTTCACTTTGTATTAATTTTATGTAACATGTATTTCTTAAATCCTCTTCCTTTACTAAAAACCAAATAGATTTTAATGAATTTAAGATCTCTTTATTATCACTATTTTATGCCAAGCATTGTGTTTGTATAATATACTATCTTCATAAGTCTGTACAATAACCCTATCTTAAAAATGAAGATACTTGAGCTCAGAGAAGTTAAACAATTTGCCAAATCTAATTCCAATCCCTGTGTTCCTGTTTATAAAACCTTTGCCCAAATCCATGATTGTGCTCAGCACATCTCTGATTCTTTTCCTTAATTGGGAGTTTTGTAAACAGAATTATTATGTCACTTGAATTTTTTTCTTAGCTTTGGTATATCTTTTTATGTTATATATGTTCTTCAGTGTATATTAATAAATACCTGCAAGATCTTGTGCTAAGAGTGCTTGGGAGCAACAAACTGACAAACTTTCAAAAAAGGATCAAAGATCATTATAATCTAGGGGGGAGAAGTTATTTTAATAAAATAATTGGGTTTTTTAAATTAAGTTTTTATTTAGATTCCAGTTGACATAAAGTGTAATATTAGTTTCAGGTGTAGAATTTAATAATTCAGCACTTCATACAACACCCTGTGCTCATCACAAGAAGCGCTCTCCTTAATCCCCCTTGCCTATTTCACCCATTGCCCCACCCACCTCCCCTCTGGTAACAGTTTGTTCTCTATAGTTAAGAATCTGTTTCTTGGTTTGCCTCTCTCTCTCTTTTTTCCACCCTTTGCTCATTTGTTTTGTTTCTTAAATTCCACATATGAGTGACTTATTTCACTTAGTACAATACTCTCTAGCTCTATCCATGCTGTTGCAAATGACAAGATTTCATTCTTTTTATGGCTGAATAATACTCCCATATATACATATAAATGTATATGTATGTATACACACACACACACACACACACAGACACCACATCATCTTTATCCATTTGTCAGTCAGTGGACATTTGGACTGTTTCCATAGTTTGGCTATTGTAGATAAGGCCCTATAAACATCGGGGTGCATGTATCTCTTTGAATTAGTATTTTTGTATTCTTTGGGTAAATACCTAGTACTCTAATTGCTGGATCAGAGGGTGGTTCTATTTTTAACTTTTTTGAGGAACCTCCATGCTGTTTTCCTGAGTGGCCACACCAGTTCCCATTTTCGCCAGCAGTGCAAGAGGGTTCCCCTTTCTCCACATCCTTGCCAACACCTGTTGTTTCTTGTGCTTTTGATTTTAGCCATTGTGACCAGTGTGAGGTGATAATCTCCTTGCAGTTTTGATTTGTTCTCCCTGCTGATGAGTGATGTTGAGCACCTTTTCCTGTGTCTGTTGGCCATCTGTATGTCTTTGGAAAAATGTCTATTCATGTCTTCTGCACATTTTTAAATTGGATTATTCATTTTTTGGGTGTTGAGTTTTATAAGTTCTTTATAGATTTTGGATACTAACCCTTTATCAGATACGTCAGTTGCAAATATCTTCTCCCATTCTGTAGGTTGCCTTTTAGTTTTGTTGATTGTTTCCTTCACTGTGCAGAAGCTTTTTATTTTGAACAAGTCCCAATAGTTGATTTTTGCTTTTGTCTCCCTTGCCTCAGGAGACATACCTAGAAAGAAGTTGCTACAGCCAGTGACAAAGAGGTTACTGCCTGTGTTCTCCTCTAGGATTTTTATGGTTTCAGGTCTCACACTTAGGTCTTTAATCCATTTTGAATTGATTTTTGTGTTTGTATAAGAAAGAGGTCCAGTTTCATTCTTTTGCAGGTCACTGTCCAGTTTCTTAACACCATTTGTTGAAGAGACTGTCTTTTTTCCATTGGATATTCTTTCCTGCTTTGTTGAAGATTAATTGACTGTATAGTTGTGGGTTCATTTCTGGGTTTTCTATTCTGTTCCACTGACCTACGTGTCAGTTTTTGTGCCAGTACCATACTGTTTTGATCACTAGACCTTTGTACTGTAACTTGAAGTCCGGAATTGTGATGCCTCCAGCTTTGCTTTACTGTAATAAAATTTTGAAAGCAGTAAGTACCCCCCAAAAAATCATATATCTAAATACTACAGGAATTTAGAGAAGGAAGACATTGCTTACAACTGCTAGTGGAATGTCTAGGATCAGAAGTATCAGAAGGTTCATGAAATTAAATTATGCTTTAATAACATTTTTTGTCAGGTTTAAAAAAAAAAAATGTTTGGAGGCCTTGAGCTAAAGAAGCTACTACCGTTAGAGGAAAGTCAAATTGTCTACATAATCTTTAACGGAAAATGCCTCTGGGTACTCTTAACTTCTAGTACAAGGTTTCTTTCTTTTTTCTTTTTAGAAAATATTTCTCAGCCCATAGTTCTTTTGTACACTGGCATCTGGAACCTCTCGATATCTCCATAATGCCACCTACTAAGCTCAAATGTAGTGTGTCTTCCTACTTTTGAGTTTTCCATTTTGTAAAACATTCAGTTAACTAATTTTGAGCAGCTGTTTTTGGGCTCAGTACTATGCTAAATGAGATCAGAGATACAGAGGAGGTATAAAAAAGATTGTATCAGGTTTATGGGGGAAAAAACCACATTGTAAATGAAAAACATAAGATAGCATTTAATTAAATTCTAATTTATTTGTGCATGAAACAAATATTTATTAAGTGCTGTGCACAGGCACTATTATTATTAGAGTCGGGAGATGTTAGAAGGCAAGATTAAAGATAATGGAGATAGTAAGAAAATAAATAAATAAAACTTCATGAAGACTGAGCCTGGACTACTATGGAGATTACTAGTAACATTATTCACAGAGACAGGCACTTGGGCTGGTCATACTGGGTAGGTGGATAAGATGAATAGTGTCAATGAATGTATAAACTACCCTTCAAAAGTAGCAATGAAAGAGAAGTAGAAGGGTAACAAGAAGGAAATGTGGTCTTTTTTTTTTTTTTCTTAGCTAGAAGACACTTGTATATATTTGAATATCAAGGAGAAAAAAGCCAGTAGGAAGAGAGAAGTTGAAAATGTTCCAGAAATAATGAATATGTATTGGGAGCAAAAGATGCATAAAAATGGAGGATTTAATCTCAGGTGGTTTTGTTTCTTTGACAAGTTGGAGGAGAGGTCATTCATCAGAAGTGATAATAGCAGTTTCCAGGTGGAGGCTTAAGTAGAGAAAAGAAATATGTTTAAAACACTCATTGTAGAGAAATTTGTCAAGAAATCAAGATTTTCAACTAAAGGATTGATGGGTATTGAAAAGAGCTTAACTGAAAATAGATGGCAAGATGTGTCATAGGATCGTGTATTTTTTGTTTTAGAGTTCTTTATAACCTTGGAGAAGGAATAAAAAAATGATATTAGGTAGGGAAAATGACATAGTGTTTGAATCAAACTTGTATTTGAATTCCTGTTATACCTGTCATGAAATGTGTGACTTTGTTAAGTTAATCTTCATGAGCCTCAGTTTCCTTATTGTTTTACAATAGACATAATGCCTCTATTGTAGATCATGGTATTGGATGAGATCTTGTTGGAAAATCCCCTATCTGGAATTCTATAAATACTCATTCCCTTTTATTTTTTCCCAAAGAGTGGGCTGTAGTCAGAGTGGCATGGTAGTGTTACATTAGAAAGTAAGGATGACAGGCACTTAACTGTAGTTTCAAGCTGCGTAAGAACTCTAGAGTAGCCAGGAGTAATCTGGGCAGAAAGGAAGAGTTGAGTGATAAAAGGTTCAGGTGTAGGTATGGTGCCATGGGAGTAATGCTGGTAAAGGAGGCACAAGAGAGGAATGGTTCCTTCATTGGAAAAGTCTGTATGTATTGAATAAGGAGTGAAGGTAGAGTTGTAAACAGAAAAGGGACTGAGAAGTCATGTTCTTTGGTTTATCAGTAGGGATACTGGAATTTGTGAAATCAGTAGTTGGGCAGACCTTGATTAGGTGCTGAAATATATCCCAAGGATGAAGAAATGAGTTCTTATGGGTGGTTTAAAAAAAAAAAAAAAGAAGGATAAAAGTAATGATTTAGTGAGGGCATTATAAGACTTGGTGATAAGAAAGCAAAAATGGTGATTTCATGGTCCTGAGGTGGTTACCCACCTATTCTACCTGGAGTAAGACAGTTGGAATTACTACTCAAGACAATTTCAGTTTGAAAGAAAAGCTGAGGTATTGTTTAGAATAACAGAATTTTCCAATAAGAGGAAAATTGGAGGAATGGAGGAATATGATTGAGTGAGGTAAATATAGGTTGAGTAGCCCTTAAAGTTCAGAACTGGGGAAAGTAGAATGAGATTTGTGTCCCATGGAGAGACAGGAATAAAGGAAATGTTGAGATGGCAGATTACAACTACTATTGCAAGAAAGAGAACATAGGATATGGAGTCAAGAGACTGGCCTTGGAGTGTTGGCATCGCTACTATGAGTTTTGTGATCATGGACAAATCAGTCTCTGTGCCTCAGTTACATTACCTGCAGAACAAAGAGATTAAACTAAACCTCTGAGGTTCTCTTAGGTTCCTCTGAGATCCTTGTCTACAATTCTAGAGCAGTATTGTGGAATTCTGCAATGATGGCAAGATTGTATTTCTGCGCTGTCCAATACAGTAACCACTAGCTACATGTGGCTGTTTTATACTTAAAATATGGCTAGTGTGACTAAGGAGCTGTATTTTTAACCTTTTTAATTTGTAATTAGGGACACCTGGGTGGCTGTCAGTTAAGCATCTGCCTTCATCTCAGGTCCTGATCCCAGGGTCCTGGGATCGAGCCCAGCATCGGGCTCTTTGCTTAGCAGGGAGTCTGCTTCTCCCTCTGCCTCTGCCCCTTTGCCTTGCTCGTGTTTTCTCTCTCTCTCTCTCTCTCCTAAATAAATAGATAGACAGATAGATAGATAAATAAATAAAATCTTTTTAAAAATTTGTAATTAAATAGCCACTTGTGCTACTGGCTACCATATTGGACAGCATAGTTGTAGACATATTGCTCTTGGGTTGATTTCTTTCCTGTGTCAACAGGTCTTTTACGCCTTTCTAATAGTTGCTTTCTAGTGTAGTTATTTTACCACAATTGATTTCCTTTATTAAAAAATTAGGAAGGGAAAAAAGTATTAAGTCTTGTTCTAATGTTATCTAGTAAATAGCTAATCCATGAACTGTTGCATGAAACTTTTTAAAAAAGAGAGCTATCACAAAATTAAAATCTATTTGACCAGTGAATTGTTTTTGATATTATAGGATAGTACTTAGACTTAGTGAATAGTGTTGATGTGTTTAGTTCTCTGATACGGAGAATACTAACAGTGATTCTGTGTTTATTTCTATATTTCCTTAGACTATCATAGAACTCTCTGAAGAACGGGATGGTCTTCATTTTTTACCCCATGCCTCTTCATCTGCGCAGTCACCCTGTGGTTCTCCAGGCATGAAGCGAACAGAAAGTCGACAGCATCTGTCCGTGGAACTGGCAGATGCTAAGGCAAAAATAAGAAGGCTTAGGCAGGAATTGTAAGTTGGTGATTTTGAAGGCTTACTGAGTTTACACGGTCGCAAAGGTGACCTAAAAATGTTTTTTCAGCTTATGGAATATAGATCAGTTGTTCCAACTGCTAGCTTGTGTCAGAGTTTTCACTAGTATTTGTCAAAACGAGAAAAATAAGGAGACTGGCATAAAGATTTCCTAATCCTAGATCTTACCAATTAAAGATTGTCCTTTATTCTGAATTTATGTCCTTCCTACCTTTCTTATATTACAATGATCTTTCTTTTATAAAATATTTTTCTTCCTTGGCAAATTGGGGTCTCCCTAATTTTTTTAAATTTTATATTCTTTGAAATCCAAAATACTGGCAACCACTGATTCGGTCAATAAGTTTAACTCTTTAAAAATTAATATTATGAAAGACTGAATTGTTGACATACAGTATTACAGAAAATAATTTTGTGTGTGTATTTTGTGTGTTGAGTATTTGAAATGCCTGAGTCATGTACTTAGACATGGTAAATATTCAGATTGGTTAGTGCTGATGAAATTATATTTATTTAACTTTCAAAGATCATTTGAGAAATGTCAGTGTAAATGTCACATAGGCATTCTTTGGTGAATCACATGTAAAGACATAACCAGTCTCTGCTGGAGATTTTTTATTTTGTACTTTAAAAAGAACAAAGGATTTTTATGTTTGGGGCTTTTTTCTTTTTTTTTTTTCTTTTTGGTTTGTTTTCCTGGAATTTGGGCTTCAGAGTATAGATTTAAAATTTAAAGCCACAGTATAACAATTACGTTTATTTACTGATTATTTAAAGCAGTTAGTTTAAGCAAGTGATTGAATATGCAAGGTAGAAAAAATATACAGTCTATAGGAAAATTTGAAAACAAAAAAAATACAGCTTTCATTGTGGATGTCTGCACTATTATGTATCTATTGAAGTGAACACGCCCAGGATATTCTATAAACAGCTGCACCAGGAAAATTAGGGAAGAGATTGCTGTTATTAGTTTGACTGGCAGTTAATGGATAGCCTAAACAGTGAACACTAGTTCGTGCCATATAATTTAGCACAATCTTCTCCAGTCTTTAGATGAAGCATGCAATTAGAACTCTAATGATGGTTGTGAATTCATTTAACATTTTGCACTCTATTAGAATTTGATTTTTAAATGAAATTTACTTGGCCATGGAGTGTATTAAAATCCCAAACAAAATAGAGATATTGATAAAATTTGGTTTCTCATATGCTTACTGGAAAATATAAGTGAATATTATTAATGAATAAGTAAATATGCCAGATATAGCAAGTATTCCCAATAGCTAACATTTCATCAAATACCATCTTTTTGTCCTTTGAAAATGTGTTTCTTCACAGATTTATTAACATTTGCTCTAAGTCTTTTTGTTGGGACGGATCTTTCCAAAATAATGAAGTATGGAAATCATGGTGGTTAAAAATAGTTTAGGTTGCCTTATATGTAATGGAAATAAATAATTATAATGAGAACATGCAGATTAACTAGTAGCATACTTACTTACAGATGGTGCATTATAATTGCTTTTAGTTTATTGACATGCAGAGTAAAAATATAATTTGCAATTTGTTTTTTTTTCTTTTCAAATTTTTATTTAAATTCTTGTTAGTTAACATATAGTGTAGTATTGGTTTCAGGAGTAGAATTTAGTGATTCATCACTTACATACAACACCCACTGCTCATCATAACAAGTGCCTTCCTTAATATACCCATCACCGTTTAGCCCATCCCTCACCCACCTCCCCTCCATCAACCCTCAGTTTGTTCTCTATTGTTTAAGAGTCTCTTATGGTTTGCTTCCCTCTCTTTTTTCTTTTTTTTTTCTTTCCCATATGTTCATCTGTTTTGTTTCTTCCACATATGAGTGAAATCATACGGTATTTTTCTTTCTGTGACTGACTTACTTCACTTAGCATAATACACTGTAGCACGTCACTGCAAATGGCAAGATTTCATTCTTTTTGATGGCTAAGTAATACTCCATTGTGTATACACACCACATCTTCTTTATCCATTCATCATGGATGGACATTTGGGCTCTTTCCATAGTTTGGCTATTGTTTTCGTTGTTGTTTTTTAAAGATTTTATTTATTTGACGGAGAGAGAACGCGTGCATGTACAAGCAGGGGGAGGGGCAGAGGGAGAGGGAGAAGTAGGCTCCCCCCTGAGCAGGGAGCCCAATTCAGGGCTTGATTCCAGGACCCTGTGGTCATGATCTGAGCCAAAGGCAGATGCTTAACCAACTGAGCCACCAAGTGCTCCCATAGTTTGGCTGTTGTTGATAATGCTGCTGTAAACATCAGGGTACATGTATCCCTTCAAATTGTATTTTTGTATACTTTGGGTAAATACCTAGTAGTGTAATTGCTGGGTTTTTAACTTTCTGAGGAACCTCCAAACTGTTTTCCAGAGTGGCTGTACCAGTTTCCATTCTCACCTAATTTGCAATTTGGATGGAAGAATTAGTTTCTTATAAATTTCACTTTTATGCAGTAGTTAGTACACTATCAAAGACTTCCTTTAATAATTCTCTCTGCCTCCATGGATCCTATATTTTCAAACTTTTTCTTTCATACAAATTATTAATTCTTTTTTTTTTAATAACAGCTTTGTTGAGATCATTTATGTATCAGAAAATTCATCCTTTAAACAAGATGAAACCCGAGAGGGAGACAAGCCATAAGAGACTCTTAATCTCAGGAAACAAACTGAGGGTTGCTGGAGTGGAGGGGGGTTGGGAGGGATGGGGTGGCTGGGTGATGGATATTGGGGAGGGTATGTACTATGGTGAGTGCTGTGAATTGTGTAAGACTGATGAATCACAGAGCTGTACCCCTGAAACAAATAATACATTATGTTAATAAAAAAAAATTCATCCTTTAAAAATGTAATTCAATGACTTTTAGTATATTCATAGAGTTGTGAAACCGTCACATACTATCTAATTTCAAGACATTTTCATCACCCCAAAAAGAAACCCCATACCCATTAGCAGTCATCCCCCACCCTCTTTGCCTTTGGCTCCTGGAAACCATTAATATACTTTGTGTTTCCTTGGATTTTTTATTCTGAACATTTCATATAAATGGAATCATACATTGTATGACCTTTTGTGACTGGCTTCTTTGACTTAGCATAATGTTGTCAAAATTCAACCATGTTGTAGCATGTATCAGTATGTTATTCCTTTTTACATTGAATAATACTCCATTATATGGATATGCCACCTTTAGGTTACCCATTTATGAGGTGATAGATATTTGGATTGTTTCCACTTTTTGGCTATTACGAATAATACTCTTATGAACATTGATGTGCATGTTTTTTGTATGGACATGTGTTTTCACTTTTCTTGGGTATATACTGAGGAGTGGAAATGCTGGATCCTATGGTAGTGCTATGTTTAACCTTCTGAGTAACTGTCAAACTATTTGGCTGCACCTTTTTACATCCCCACCAGCAATGTTTGAGGGCTCCAGTTTCTCTGTATCATCACCAGTACTTGTTATTATACACCTTTTTGATTATAGGCATTCCATTGGGTGTGAAATCTCATTGTGGTTTTGACTTGCATTTTCCTGATGACTAGTAATATTGAGAGCATCTTTTCATGTGCTGTTGGTCATTTTTGTATATCTTCTTTGGAGAAATGTCTATTCAGATCCTTTGCCCATTTTAAAATTGAGTTGTGAGATAAACTTTTAAACAGATAGGTGAAACTCTGCAGTTGAAACCCACAGGAGTTTTGGACATTTCTGACTTGGAAGAGAAAAAGGAGGTGGTGTCAGGAAGATTTCATAGAGATGGTTACCTTTCAGCTAATGTCAAGCATTTACTAGGTTGAAAAGGCTCATTTGGGTATTCTAAGCAGAAAGAACTACAACAAGTTCAGTAGGCTATAAGGACAGGCATCACAAGAAATGAAGTTGAAAATGATGGTGTGGATACATAAAGGTCTTGTATGCAGTACTCAGAAGTTAGGACTTTAAACAGTGGGAACCAATTGAAGATATTTTGAATAGGAGAGTAACAAGATCTGTTTTATGTTTTAATGAAAAGATGCTAGCCTAGTGGTTGACAATGTGAATGTTCACATTGAAAAAATAAATTCTGATGGCATTGTGATGGTAGATTGAAGGGCAGTCCAGACAAGAAATGGTATGCGCCTGATGTAAGGTTATAAAAATGAGGTTGGAGAAGTAAAGGAGAAGGCAGGGTCTTGGGTATAAGTCCTAGTTTTTTTTATAATCAGTGTCTATTTAGATGATGATGCCATTCACTCCAACAGGGAATATAAAAGAAATGAGTAATATTAAAGTAAAAGACAAGTTTAGTTTTTGACATATTTAATTTGAGGTACCTTTGAGATATCTCTGTGGAGATGATCATTGAGTAATTAACTGTTTGCTCCATGGCATGGAATGGAGATGTGGAATATTCTGCATACTAATGGAGAATAATAACAGCATATAAATAGTATTTGAAATCTTGGAAATAGATAAGACAACCCAGGGAGAACATGAAGAATGAAAAGGATGTAACCTGAAGAATACAAACATTAAAAAAGCTGTGTAAGTGGTTGGGGCAGACTTCACCATTTATTAGCCATGTTAGTTTCTTCATACATAAAATGAGAGTTATACTAATATGTACTCTAGAGAGATACAGCAGATGACCCAGAGCAGGAGCTTTGGAGGCATTCTGCCTGAGTATGAATCCTGGCTCAACACTCCTTAACTGAGTGACCATTGCCAAATTACTTAATCTCTCTAAGGCTCTCAGCTTGCTTAGCCCATTAAGTAGAAATAATAAGTGCCTACTATAGTGTTGTTGTGTGAGGCAAATATCTAAAGTGAACAGTGTCTAGTACATAAGTGCTCAATAAATGTAAGCTGCTATCATTGCTACTATTTTTTAGAGGCTCTTGTGGGGATTAAGTGCTTGGTTAAGTGTAAAGTGCTTAGCACATGTGCCTACCACACAGGTAATAAGAGCTTAATAATTGTTAGCCAGAAGATGGGCACAAAACATGAAATCAGCATACAGGTCAGAGAATTAATCTGTAGAGGAGGAGTAGAAGAACCTTTGAATATGAAGTCATGGAAGCCAACGGAGAGAGTATCAAGAAGAAATTATTTAATTATTTTAAATTCTTCAAAAGGTCCAAAAAGAATCCATTGGGTTCATTAGTAAGGAGGTAATTGACTCTGTGAAAAACAGTATTAGTAGGGAGGTATGGATGGAAGCCTCACTGTTGTGGGTAGAATGGTCAAATGGATGCATAAAGGAATTATTTACTAATGAGACTGGAACTCATGGATAACTCTTCTGGAAAAATTACTTAAACTCATACTTTACGTATACCACAGTGAACTTCAGGTGGATTAAAGAGTTAAATGTAAAAAATAAAATAATGATGAAAGAACCAGAAAGAAATACAGATGAGTATATATTTGTTCTCTAGGTAGGGAAAAGCTGTGCCCAAAAGCAAAAGAAGTATTTATAAAGGAAGTGGTTCCTCTATTTGTATAAAAGATGTTAAATATGTAAACATGTAAATATGTAAATAAAAGTATTTGAATATTCTTCAAAAGCTTAAACATATAATTTTCCTATGACCTAGCATTTCCTCATCTAGGTATATCCCCCCAAAATTGAAAATGGACTCAAAACAGATACTTGTGTGCCATTGTTCATTGCAGCATTACTCCCGATAGCCAAAAGGTGGAAACAACCCAAGTGTCCGTGAACAGGTTGTTAAATAAAATGTTATGTAAATATACAATGGAATATTCTTCAGCCATAAAAATGATGAAATTCTAATACCTGCTATAACATGAATGAGCCCTAAAGACAATTTGCTAACTGAGATAAGCCAGATACAAAGGACAAATATTTTATGATCCCATTTAAACATCTTTAATAGGCAAATTCAGAGATTAGTAGATTAGATGTAGGAGCTGGGGGTATAGTGGAATTCCAGAGTTATTGCTTAATAAAAACAGAATTGCTGTTTGGGGTGATGAAAAAAGAAAAAGATTTGGGAATAGGTAGTAATAGTTTAACGACAGTGTAAATGTAATTTGCCACTAAAATGTCATTTAAAATGATTAAAATTGCAATTTTATGTTAAACATATGTAACCATAATAAAAAATAAAATTTGTTTTTAATTTTTTAAAAAAGCATTCAATAATCTATAAAGAAATATTTATAAGAAATATCTTATAAATCATAAAAGGTAGTAGCTTTTTAAAAATGTTTTTATTTAAATTCCATTTAGTTGATATACAGTGTTATATTAGTTTCAGGTGTATAATATAGTAATTCAACACTTCCATATATCACCTGGTGCTCATCACAAGAAGTACACTCCTTTTTTTTTTTTAAGATTTTACTTATTTATTTGACAGAGAGCGAGACAGCGAGAGAGGGAACACAGTAGGGGGAGTGGGAGAGGGAGAAGCAGGCCTCCCGCTGAGCAGGGAGTGCAATGCGGGGCTCGATCCCAGGACCCTATCCCAGGACCCTGGGATCATGACCTGAGCCGAAGGCAGATGTTTAACCGACTGAGCCACCCAGGCACCCCAAGAAGTGCACTCCTTAATCCCCATCACCTATTTCACCCATTGCCCCACCCACCTCCCCTCTGGTAACCATCAGTTTGCTCTCTATAGTTAAGAATCTGTTTCTTGGGCGTCTGGGTGGCTCAGTTGGTTAAGCGACTGCCTTTGGCTCAGGTCATGATCCCGGAGTCCTGGGATTGAGTCCCACATCAGGCTCCCGGCTCCCTGCTTCTCCCTCTGACCCTCTCCCCTCTCATGCTGTTTCTCTCTCTCTCTCTCTCTCTCAAATAAATAAATAAATAAATAAAATCTTTAAAAAAAAAAAAAGAAATTTTCAAAAAAAAAGAATCTGTTTCTTGGTTTGCCTCTTTTTTCCGCCCTTTGCTCATTTGTTTTGTTTTGTTTCTTAAATTCCACATACGAGTGACTTATTTCTTTTTTTTCAAGATTTTATTTATTTATTCATGAGAGACAGAGAGAGAGAAGGCAGGCAGAGGGAGAAGCAGGCTTCCCGTGGAGCAGGGATCCTGATGCGGGACTCAATCCCAGGACCCCAGGATTATGACCTGAGCCGAAGGCAGACCCTTAACCGACTGAGCCACCCAGGCACACATGAGTGACTTATTTCACTTAGTATAATACTCTCTAGTTCTATCCATCTTGTTGCAAATGACAAGATTTCATCCTTTTTATGGCTGAGTAATACTGCATTGTGTATGTACACTTCATATCTTCTTTATCCATTTGTCAGTCAGTGGACATTTGGACTGTTTCCATAGTTTGGCTATTGTAGATAAGGCCCTATAAACATCAAGGTGCATGTATCTCTTTGAATTAGTATTTTTATATTCTTTGGGTAAATACCTAGTACTCTAATTGCTGGATCAGAGGGTGGTTCTATTTTTAACTTTTTTGAGGAACCTCCATGCTGTTTTCCTGAGTGGCCACCCAGTTCCCATTTTCACCAGCAGTGCAAGAGGGTTCCCCTTTCTCCACATCCTTGCCAACACCTGTTGTTTCTTGTGCTTTTGATTTTAGCCATTGTGACCGGTGTGAGGTGATAATCTCCTTGCAGTTTTGATTTGTTCTCCCTGCTGATGAGTGATGTTGAGCACCTTTTCCTGTGTCTGTTGGCCATCTGTATGTCTTTGGAAAAATGTCTATTCATGTCTTCTGCACATTTTTAAATTGGATTATTCATTTTTTGGGTGTTGAGTTTTATAAGTTCTTTATAGATTTTGGATACTAACCCTTTATCAGATACGTCAGTTGCAAATATCTTCTCCCATTCTGTAGGTTGCCTTTTAGTTTTGTTGATTGTTTCCTTCACTGTGCAGAAGCTTTTTATTTTGAACAAGTCCCAATAGTTGATTTTTGCTTTTGTCTCCCTTGCCTCAGGAGACATACCTAGAAAGAAGTTGCTACAGCCAGTGACAAAGAGGTTACTGCCTGTGTTCTCCTCTAGGATTTTTATGGTTTCAGGTCTCACACTTAGGTCTTTAATCCATTTTGAATTGATTTTTGTGTTTGTATAAGAAAGAGGTCCAGTTTCATTCTTTTGCAGGTCACTGTCCAGTTTCTTAACACCATTTGTTGAAGAGACTGTCTTTTTTCCATTGGATATTCTTTCCTGCTTTGTTGAAGATTAATTGACTGTATAGTTGTGGGTTCATTTCTGGGTTTTCTATTCTGTTCCACTGACCTACGTGTCAGTTTTTGTGCCAGTACCATACTGTTTTGATCACTAGACCTTTGTACTGTAACTTGAAGTCCAGAATTGTGATGCCTCCAGATTTTCTTTTCTTTTTAAAGATTTTATTTATTTATTTGTTAGAGAGAGAGCACAAGCAGAGGGAGAAGCAGGCTCCCCGCTGAGCAAGGAGCCCGATGTGGGACTCGATCCCAGGCCCCCGGGATCATGACCTGAGCCGAAGGCAGACGCTTAACTGACTGAGCCACCCAGGTGTCCCCAGCTTTGCTTTTCTTTTTCAGTGTTGCTTTGGTTATTCAGGGTTTTGTGGTTCCATACAAATTTTAGGATTTTTTGTTCTAATTGTGTGAAAACTGCTGTTGGTATTTTGATAGGGATTGCGTTAAATGCTTAGAGGGATTTGATAGAACAGACGTTTTAATAATATTTGTCTTTCCAATCCATGAACATGGAATGTCTTTCCATTTCTTTGTGTCAATTTCAATTTCTTTCATCAGTGTTTTATAATCTTCAGAATATGGGTCTTTCACCTCTTTGATTAGGTTTTATTCCCAGAAATCTTATTATTTTTGGTGCAGTTGTAAATTATTGGTGTATAGAAATTAACATAATCTTTATGTTGGTTTTGTATCCTGTGACTTTATTGAATTCATGTATCAGTTCTAGCAGTTTTTTGGTGGAGTCTTTTGGGTTTCTCTGTAGAGTATCATGTTATCTACAAATAGTGAAAGTTTGACTTCTTCCTTGCTATTTGGATGCCTTTTATTTATTTTTGTTTTCTGATTGCTGTGGCTAGGACTTCCTGTACTATGTTAAATAACAGTGGTGCGTGTGGACATCCCTGAGATGAGAGGAAAAGCTCTCAGTTTTTCCCCATTGAGCATGTTGTTCACTGGATTTTTCATAAAAGGTTTTTATTAGGTTGAGGGTTGCAAGGAATAAATCCGACTTGATTGTGGTGAATGGTTCTTTTAATGTATCACTGGATTCAGTTTGCTAGTATCTTTTTTTGAGAATTTTTGCATCCATGTTCATCAAGGATATATTGGCATGTAGTTCTTTTTTTTTAGTGGATTCTTTTTTTTTTTTAAAGATTTTATTTATTTGATAGAGACAGCAAGAGAGGGAACACAAGCAGGAGGAGTGGGAGAGGGAGAAGCAGGCTTCCTGCTGAGCAGGGAGCCCAATGCGGGACTCAATCCCAGGACCCCGGGATCATGACCTGAGCCAAAGGCAGATGCTTAACGACTGAGCCACCCAGGCGCCCCTTCTTAGTGGATTCTTTATCTGGTTTTGGTATCAGGGTAATGCTGGCCTCGTGGAGTGAATTTGGGAGTTTTCCTTCCTTTTCCGTTTTTTGGAATAGTTTGAGAAGAATGGGTATTAACTCTTCTGTAAATGTTTGGTAGATTTGCCTATGAAGCCATCTGGCCCTGGACTTTTGTTTGTTGGGAGTTTTTTGATTACTAATTCAATTTCTTTGCTGGTTATCAGTCTGTTCAAGTTTTCTATTTCTTCCTGTTTCAGTTTTGGTAGTTTATGTATTTCTAGGAATCTACCCATTTCTTCCAGGTTGTCTTAGTATTCAAACAAATGCAAATTAGAATAGTAACACAGCATTTTTCAGTTATTAAATTGTTTTTCATATAGGCAGTTATATCTAATGCTGTTTGCGTTATAAATTGGTAATGGTCTTTCTGGAGGGTTGTTTGACAGTTTATATCTAGAGCCTTTAAACATGTAATGTACTTTTATAAATCTGGCTAAAACAGGTTTTTTGGGGGGAGGGTGGGATGGGTTTTGTTTTTGTTTGTTTTTTTTTAAGTAAATTACACCCAGAATGGGACTTGAACTCATGATGACCCTGAGTTCAAGCATCACATGCTCTTTCAACTCAGCCAGCCAAGTGCCCCTAAACATACCGTGTTTTATGTATACTGAGGTTTATTTACCAAAACATTCATTACAGTGAAAAATGGAGCTCAGAAAGGGACTATTTCTTCATTAAAAATTATGGTCCTCAAAAAGAAAGTACAGGTATGATGAAATGTCAGCAATGGATTGTTTTATACAATGAACATTTACCGTTTTTTATTAAAGAACAGAAGGTGGAAAAGTAGAATTAGTGAATGGAAACTTGAGTTTGAGCAGCTTGGCTCTGAAAGGGAGTTAGTAAATGGGAGAAGTAAAGTAGTGAGTTGTAAGAAGAAGAAAAACAGTAGGAGAAATTTGAAGATGTTTATAGACTACAGGGAAGAAACCAATAGGGGTATAAAGATTTTGTGTGTCTATATAGCAGTGTATACTTTCCTTTAGGCCACTGTAAATGTTGAAAATAGTTGGAGATCCTTTAAGACTTAGACCCAGATAGTAGTGCCTTGCTTAAAAACGCTTCCAGTGTATTTGTCTTTGAGAGGGAGAAAGACAAAAAGGAGAATGAGAAGGGGTGATGGCAAGAAAAGTGAAGAGAGAGAAACTACTTTATGAACTTAGAGGATGTCAGTCATTGAGGTTATTAGCCTTTGGGGAATTTTAAGGAGGAATCTGATTGATGACATGTAATCATATACATTCCTAATATCCATTTCTTTGTCTTTTTCCCCTGGGTTAGCGTATGGCTAATAGGATTTTCAACTAGATATTCAGTAATGATAATACATTTGTATTAATGCAGATGATGATCATGGTTTTGAAAAACAGTAAACTGATTATTTAATAAATTTTCATCTAAGGGAGGAAAAGACTGAACAGTTGTTGGACTGTAAACAAGAACTTGAGCAAATGGAAATAGAACTAAAAAGGCTGCAACAAGAGGTTTGTACCTGAAACTTTTATTATATGGGACCAGTAAGTAATTGGAAATTGATTTTTCTGCTTAAAATTTATAACCTTTACCTTAATGTTTTATGAGGTTACTGAGGCTTAAAGATGACTTTTTCAGTGTTTTTCTGTTAAAAAATGCGAGAGCCCTGGAAATCGTCTTTGGACTTTACTTTTTCTATATCAGTGATATTCAAACTTTCCTAGAATTCAAAGGAGCCTTTTAGGACTGGGGTAGTTCCAAGTTTCTCTTTTTATGTATTTGGCTTCTGTGAGCTGGGAAGCTGGAATACCTCTACTGTAAACTGTGCTGCTTTATGTGTATCTCCCTAAGTCTTTAGTCTCTGATAATGTTTTATGTTAACTTACAGATGACAGAATGCTTTTTAATTTTTTACTCTTTTCCTTTTAAGTATTAAGATCAAAACTTTTTACCTTTTAAAAGTTACTTTTATTTTACTAAAGCTTTGTGGGCTTTTTTTCATCTTGAGCCAAGATTGTTTAAGAATTCACTTCTTTTAATGTTTATAATGTTTCATTTTTATTTGGAGGTAGGCATGAAGTCTTCTTTTACCCATAAATGGTAAGGATTGTGGTAAGGCTAGACAATTATTTCTTCTCCTTACTTTCCCTAACTTGCTATTTTAAATTCAGGGAATACGCCACTTGCAGAATCCTAAACTGGGACCTTTTCAGATGAATGATACTGGGAATCATAATCTTCATTTCTAGATATGCTCTGACTGCTATTCTGCTTCTTCTTGGGAGCATGGTTTTTTGTATGTGTGCTCCCTGTAAAACAGTGGTTCTCAATCTCTTTGGTGTCAAGGCTCTTTTCTGCTATTTAAAAATTAATGAGGATTAGATCTACTGGTATTTTCTGTATTTGAAATTAAAACTTAGAATTTAAAAAATATTTATTTAAAAATAATACTCAACCTATTCCATGTTAACATAAAAATTGTATGCTTATTACCATTATTTTCCAAAAAAAATTAGAAGAATGCTACTCTTCTACATTTTTGCCAGTCTCTTTTTTTTAAAATCATTTTTGCAAATGTCTTTAATGCCTGGCTTAATTAAAGACTACTGAATTCTCATATCTGTTTCTGCATTCAGTCTGTTAAGATATCACATGCCATGTAGCCTCTGGAAAACTCCACTGCACCCTCATGAGATATGAGAATGAAAAAAACAAATAATGTTTTAGTGTTATTATGAAAATGGTTTTGACCTCATGAACTCCCTGAAAGGGTTTCAGGGACCCACAGATGTCCCTGGGTCATACTTTGATAACTTGTTCTAAAGGATTACAAGAGAGCTTTTAAAGATTGGATTTTTGATATTTGTCTAAAATGTTATTAAGATAAGCACTAATCACTTGCAACTAATACTCACTTGGAAGTTTAGAAAAACTCAGCAGGATTTTGGTATGTTACAACATATCTGGATAAAAACATAATTTCTCTAAAGTAACTAATGATCAACTTTAGTAATACAGTTTGCTTCTTCTTTGTTTTCACTATACTGTATTTTAAAGTTTTGCACCTTTAATTAATTTCAGATGGTTATGTTAACTAGAGGCTAACTTATTTAAAAATATCCTGAGTAGTTTTTACATTCCTAAATAGTGATCATTATTTAAAAATTTGTATGTAAGCATGTTTGTATTTGCATATAAACATTTTAAAATAATTTGTATTCTTGATTTTTTAAAAAAAGACTTCATATATCTCCCCATTTTTTATTTTTTATTTTTTTAACAGGCTTTAATCCACTTAATGTTTTTCAGATGTGGTAGCCACACAGCTGGAGCCTGGGTCCTCTGCCCGGAGACTCTGGTGTGGGTCTTTACAGAATGGTCAGTGAATTCCTGATAGGGAGACTTGGTGAACACAGCCTCTTTCCAGAGGTCAGGGGTGAGATAGCTGTAGGTCTTGGAAATGGCCTCAGAAGTTGCCCAGGGTGGCAGTGCAGCCCCTGGTCAAGGTGTAGCAGTCGTCAGTACCGGCCATCATCAGTAGCTTCCTTATATCTCTCCATCTTTAAAAAAAACAGCTTAATTGAGGTATAGTTTACATACTGTGAAATTCACACTTTTAAAGGATACAATTCATTGGGGTTTTTTTAGAAAATTCATTGAGTTGTGCAACCAGAGATTATCAGTTTGAAAATAGAAAATAATATTGGAAATATTAATATGTGTTTATATTTAGAACATGAATTTGCTTTCGGATGCTCGTTCTGCTAGAATGTACCGAGATGAATTAGATGCACTTCGAGAAAAAGCTATCAGAGTGGATAAGCTTGAAAGTGAAGTCAGCAGATATAAAGAAAGACTACATGATATTGAATTTTATAAGGCAAGAGTTGAGGTATGTTGCATAATTTAAGCTATTCATAATTATTTTGTTTAAAAAGTTAGGTTTTTCAAAATGCACGTAAAATGCACATAATAAATTTAAGGAACTTTTGAAATGTTGAACAAATTATAAATACTTTAAGTGCTTATTTTATGGTAGACCAGCATATTGCTTATACTTGTAAAAAGGGATCTCTGGACATTATTAATTTTATTGAACTGTTTGGAGTTCTTTCATTCTTTTATTTAGGTGAGGAAGACTTGAAGTCCTTCCCACGTTGTCAAAATATATACTAATTTCAAACTTGTTTCTAGAAGTGAAAGCAAAGCATGTTTCTGATCATTGGTCTCAACTCAGAATACTAAACTAGGATTAAGAAGGCACTCTCTCTCCCTCTCCCCTTGTGTGTGTGTGTAGGAAAGACAGCTTTTCTTACTTAATGGTTGCAGTCAGTGTTACATGAATTTGTTTGACAGCAAGAATTTGACGATCCTTGCTTCTACATTCTGTTTTTCTTTCTCAGTTAATTTCTTCATTTCTGCAAACAGAGGAGAGTATTATCAGTTTCAGTATGGTGATAAGAAGGAAGGAGTATGCAAAATCAAGAAGTGAAAACACTATAAGAGATAATTAGAACATTTTAGCCTGAAAGTTACCCGAAAATAGACCCAGTAGATAGCAAAGACAAGGTGCTTATTAATTCTTGGCCATTTGTTTAAACGGTATATGCATGGCACTGTTAAGAGATCCTTATAAATGCCACTGTTTTAATATACTTTCTTTTGACTTTATAAACCACAGACATGTAGTTTAGCAAGACAGATTTGTGAGCACATGTCTTCAAAACATATGTATGGATTTTAAGCATTTTCTCAAGATGCTGATATAAAATATTTATTGATAGGAGCCTTAGTTTATGATCTATGTGAGTCTTAGCTCAAGTATTGGTATTTTACTCAAAAACCCAACGCTTCACTTTCAAGTTATAGTTTAAGTAGAGAGATCTATTGCAGCAAAAAAAAAAAAAAAAAAAAAGAATTAGCCCTGATTCTGTGTCTTAAATATCAAAAAGACTAGTTATACTTAGTTCCTTCTCCTTGTGACTAAGAAATTTAAATATACCCTGACAATTTTATGTGAAACTGTAGTAGTGTTACTCATCCTAGCATAAGTACTGAGTATTATGTTTGCATAATAGCTTAAATTCTGAGGGGGAAAAAAAAGAAACCAGGAAAACATCAACTGTATCTCTGTTACTCAGTTGCTTTTACTCTTGCATAAAGAACGTTTGATAAAGACAGCTTAATGTCTTATTTACAATAAAGATTTTTTGTTTCAGAGCTTCGAAAAATTAACAGATATTAACATATTTGTGATAAAGCCTATTTGAAATTTTCATAGGAATTAAAAGAAGACAATCAAGTTTTATTAGAAACAAAAACCATGTTGGAAGATCAATTAGAAGGAACTAGAGCTCGTTCTGATAAATTACATGAATTAGAAAAAGAGAATTTACAACTAAAGGCTAAACTGCATGATATGGAAATGGTAAGTAATGTAAGGTTGAACAGTTGCATGGCTTCATAGGAAATCTCTCAGATTCATCTAATTTCCCCATAATGACAATAACGACTAGCTCCTGTGGCTTTAATGGAGAAGAGGTGGCTAAATAAATTAGATGCTTCCAATTCTTTATAAAAACAGTATATAAATTTCTGCTTTTGTTACAGAGTGGTATTAATGATTAATTTTGTCTTCTGCTTTGAAAAAACCCTGATAAGTTATTGTGCAAATATGCCTTTAAAATACAGAAATAGAGATGCCTGGGTGGCTCAGTCGGTTAAGCATCTGCCTTCTGCTCAGGTCATGATCCCAGGGTCCTGGGATGGGGCTCCTTGCTTGGCAGGGAGCCTGCTTCTCCCTCTGCCTGCCGCTCCCCCTGCTTGTGCTCATTCTCTCTCTCTCTGACAAATAAATAAATAAAATCTTAAAAATTTTTTAAGTAAAATAAAATATAGAAATAAAACTATTTGCTAGGAATGCCTGGGTGGCTCAGTTGGTTAAGGTCATGCTCCCCAGGTCCTGGGATTAAGCCACACATCAGGCTCCCTCTTCCCTCTCCTTTACCCCTCCTCCCGCTCCTGCTCTCTCTCTCTCCTATAAATAAATAAAATCTCTTTTAAAATAAAAAAACTGTTTGCTAAAATTTAGCATTGGGTCAGAAATCATTTACTATATATATTGAAATATATGAAGGAGTTTTCAGTGTCCCCAAGGATCACTTTATTTTTTTTTTAATTTTTTTTTAAGATTTTATTTATTTATTTGAGAGAGAGAATGAGAGAGAGAGAGAGCACATGAGAGGGGGGAGGGTCAGAGGGAGAAGCAGACTCCCTGCTGAGCAGGGAGCCCAATGTGGGACTTGATCCCGGGACTCCAGGATCATGACCTGAGCTGAAGGCAGTCGCTCAACCAACTGAGCCACCCAGGCGCCCCCCCAAGGATCACTTTAAAAGGATATCAGACAGGGGTGCCTGGCAGGCTCAGTCAGTGACTCTTGATCTTGGGGTTGTGAGTTGAGTCCCATGTTGGGTGTAGAGATTACTTAAAATTAAAAAAAAAAAAGGATATCAGACACCTGATCTATAATATAGTGACCAGTATGAATAATTATAACTGATTATCACCTTCAAACTGTGAAAATTTTAAGGAACTCAAAATTTATCCTCATATTATTCAGTTTCTGATAAATAAAAATTATAAGTAATAGAGTATTTAGCTTGAAATTGCATGGTTTGTTAGCTTTCATTTCTCTTCCTACTCCCTCACAATAAAAAAGGAACGTGATATGGATAGAAAAAAAATCGAAGAATTAATGGAAGAAAATATGACCTTGGAAATGGCACAGAAACAAAGTATGGATGAATCATTACATCTTGGCTGGGAGTTGGAACAAATATCCAGAACTAGCGAACTTTCTGAAGGTATTCCCAGTATTTTTTTATTGAAAAGGATAAATGAATACATGAAGTTGTATTTATGCTTACATTTTTTTATGTTTTTTTACAATTCTTTATTTTCCCTTGCTGGAGATATCTAGGAGGACAGATGTCTCTCTAGGTATGATTTCACAGAGTAATATGTTCATTTCCATGTTCCTGGGTCTGGTCCTTATCTTTGCACATCTTACAACTCAACTTTATGAGCGCAGTAACAGATTTGATAGTCATTTAGGCACTGTTTCATATTAGTATCACAGGAAGCTGGGATACCAGTTTATTAATTTATTTTAAGAAAGAAAGCCATCTACTCAATAGAACAGAAAAGTCATATTACCTGGTTAACCTGTTCTTTAACTATAGACAGACTTAAATAGGAAGTCGTAACATAGTGGGAAGATTCTTAGGTGACTATGTAGCCAGTGTAAAGCAAGTTAAGGATCTTCATAGCTACTTTCATCAATACATGTACTCCATTTTAGCACTATACCTACCAACCAGTCCAGCCTAATTTTACCCTAGAGATAATTAAAGACCCCCAGATAATTACTTGGGTTATAGGTTTGATTATGCTAATACTGATTTACTTTATTGAAATTATGCCCATGTCACATTTATTTGAATTAGATTAGTTCCATAATTCTTCAGTTACCCAGTGTTAGATTATTTCACCTGCTTTCCTTCCTTCCAGATATTTATTAAGCATCTACCATGTGTAAAATAATATACCAGGCCCTGAGGATATAGTGGTGAGGTAGACATAGGTCTGAGAGAGCTTATAGTCTGATGCTTACAGGATAATTACTTCTACAGATGGTTCATCATATTTATTACCATTAGGCTTTTCCTGATTTTACACATGATAACCTAATTCCAAATTCTGAGACCCCATGTAAATTCACTGCACAGTAATGATGATATTCAGCCAGTGAACTTGCTGAGATGTGTTACTTTAAGTACTTGTGGAACTTTTTTACTGTATTTTTTGTGAATTGAGTATAAAGAAAACAATTCAGACTTAAATGTTTTCTACTACTAGTTAAAATTACACCGTTAAGAGTTTCTTCATCCGTTAATGTGGAAACAATAATAGTATGTGCCTTGTTAGGGATATTGCAAGGACTGAATTCATTACTACTTATGAAGCTGTTAGTAGAATACCTGGTAAATGGTAGGTATTTGAGTGCTTATTATTATTATTTTTGTCATCATCATCATCATCACAGTTGTTTTGCAATTCATATTAGGATCATAGACCTGAATACTTGTTTTAATGTGGTGTGTTATTGTTTTTTTTTTTTAACTATACAAGGGAATTGCTTTCTAGAAAATTTGCAAGATGTGGAAAAATATAAAGGAAGAAATGAAGGTCACTAATAATTTCTGCAGTCACTTTTGACATTTCAAAAAATTTGCTTCCAAAATGTTTCTACACACAAATAGATATTTTAGACATCATCAGATCAATGTCTATATACAGTGCAGGTTCTTTTTTTCACCTAAGATTATCATGTAGGCAGCCTCCCTATTTAACAAAACAATATTGTGTTAAAAATGTTTTGTAAGGGGGCACTTGGCTGGATCAGTCAGCAGAACATGCAGCTCTTGATCTTGGAGTCTTCAGTTCAAACCCCATGTTGTACATAGAGATTACTTTTTAAAAATGTGTTGTAAGCATCCTGTTTAATTCTTTATAGTCTGACCTGAAGCAACTTTGAAACACAGTCATAGTATTGAAAGTATTACTAAGGTATATTGAGTATTGTAGTCTAATCTTATTTAATTGAAATGCATGACTACAGATCATGAAGTAGTTTTACTTCAAGACTTGGACAACTAATGGAATTTAAAAAGTCAGTGACTATCAGTTGTACCAGCTTTCAATTAAAGAATAATATGCTAACTAGAACAAAAACTAGAAATAAGATTTGAGGCTTTCTTTACTTCAGTCTGGGAGATATTTTACCATACCTAATTTTAAAAAGAATGTATGTTTATATACTTGTTGGGGATATGTTTTTGTGTGTGTGTGTGTGTGTGTGTGTTTCTCTCTACTTAATGATGGAGAATTTCAAACATACACAAAGATAGATAGACCTAGAATGCCTTCCCATACGTCTCCATTTCCCTTCCTGAAGTCTAAGATTTCAAAATGAATCTAGGTATCATATTTCACTTTAAATCCTAATTTTTATATCATCAAAATATTTAATGAATCTGCTGTAGGGTTATTAAAAATAATATTTTTGGTTTGCATCATATACAGAACTAGAAACCGAGTTTTCTTATTTTAAAAAATGTAATTATGCTAAAATCTACTTAGAAATATAATTTTTTGGCAAAATGGTATACATGTTGCTTGTTATACTCAAGTTTAGCAGCAATTCTTCATTTAGAGAAAGACTTTTTCGAGGTGACCAGTGTATATTGTCTTGCATTTCTCAGAATCAGGATTAGGAAATTGGAATTTTTTTTTTCCCTTAGACTGTCTTCCTTTAATTTTTGAAGATATGGCATAGGACATGCTTTATAATTCTTATGTGAATCACACGATAGCTCTGTGAGACACACAGAGCAGTAACTATATTTTGTACAAGTAACATAAGATTCACTGAGGTTAAAGTGGCTTGGGCATTGTCAAGTAGTTTCTCATGAAACTAGAACTGAAACTCTGTAGTCCATTCAATCTAAATTTTGTATTTTTTTTTCTCTAGAACGCTCATGGGTGCATTAAAAATTCAAGATTTACCCATCTTTTATCTGTTTTTTTTTTCATTTGTCTATCTTATATAACTATAAATTTTTTATCAAGTTAAGGACCAAGTGATGTAGTACATTTACACTCATTATTTTAAATAATAGTGAGTAAATATAGTTTTACCAGTGACAGTATTTTTCATTATTATAGCACCACAAAAATCCTTGGGCCATGAGGTGAATGAGTTAACATCAAGCAGGTTATTGAAATTGGAGATGGAAAACCAGAGTCTGACAAAAACTGTAGAAGAACTTCGGAGTAGTATGGATTCTGCAGAAGGCAACACTTCCAAAATCCTGAAAATTGAAAAAGAAAATCAAAGACTAAGTAAAAAGGTAAATAAAAGTAATGTTTAATGTAAGTTAAAGAATATATGTAAAAGTATGAATAGCCCTGTGGTTGAACGTTTATTTTCCAGTTTTTAATGTACTCTCATTATTTCAACTTATGGAAATTTTCAAAATATGAAGTGAATGGGGGCGCCTGGGTGGCTCAGTCATTACGCGTCTGCCTTCGGCTCAGGTCATGATCCCAGGGTCCTGGGATTGAGCCCCGCGTCGGGCTCCCTGCTCCATGGGAAGCCTGCTCCTCCCTCTCCCACTCCGCCTGCTTGTGTTCCCTCTCTCACTGTATCTCTCTGTCAAATAAATAAATAAAATCTTTAAAAAAAAAAAAAAGTGAAGTGAATGAACTAATATACTCATTCAGCTTCAAAAATTATTAACTTCTAGCAATCTTATTTCTACCCTTGTTTGCTCTCCGCATAACCACTAGATGATTTTGAAGTAAATCCTCGACGTGGTATTGTTTCACCAATAAATATCTTATTATATATCTCTTAAAAGTAAGGAATTAAAAAAAAAAACCAAGAACAGTGACATTATCACACTTAAAAATTTAATAGAATTTGGTTAGCATTTCAGTTTCTCCAAATCAATTGGGATTTTTTTTTTGCATTTTGTTCAAATCTGAATTAAAATAAGACCAATACATTCAATCAACTGATGTCTGTTGTCTTTTTTAATGTAAGGTTTACTCTTCATACCTAGTAGTTTTTCTGTTAAAGAAACCAGGTGGTTTAATCTAGTTTTCCTACAGTCTAGATTTTGCTCACTGCATCCTTTTTGAGTCACTTCGCAAGTTCTTTTGTTCCCAATAGGTCTTATTTTATCTGTAGACTTAATCAGGTTCAAATCGAGGTTTTAGTAAAAATATTCGTAAGGAGTCTTTTTCAGTCAGGAGGTACATGTCTAGTTGTCTGTCTTTTTGTCATGTTAGTTGTCATGGAAAAGGTTTGCTTTGATCCCTTAATTCAACAGAGGTTGCAAAATCCTGATAAGGAACTCTCATGGGGAAAGCAGGATGAATGTTTGATTCTTTCCCTTTATCTACCAGTTTCCTGGTAAAGAATTGGTTCTCATATCCTCCTGAGATAATTAATGAGTTTTTTGTTTTAGTGTCTTTATGAATTCATGGATTTAAAAATATTTGAAGTGTTTCAATCTACTGCATTTGTTTTTCTTATATCTACCTCTTTCTGAATTCCTGTGACACACCTTAGCACCCGTTGTGAACCTCTGTGCTTTTGCCATAATAGGCTTCTCTTAAACATTTCCTGCCCCAAATCTGGAGATAGCCATTTCTCCAGAAAGCCCTTGTTCCTTTTAGTGGGAAATGGTATTTAAGGACCACAATTTAGGCACTCTGAAACCTGAATTTTGACTAAGTTTTGGTTCAACAGAAATATTCCAGTTGTGCAACAGACCAAGTAATTTATTTTTGAGTATCTTTCTGCATACACACATACACATATTGTAGATAAATAGAATTGTATCATGACAACATACATGATATTTTTATCATCTAGAGAATTTATCACATCTGCTCCCCAATATGTGCTTTCACTTTTGTTTCTAGGTCTTGGTCACAGTGAACAATACTGTAATAAATATTCTTATACATATGTCCTTATGTATTCCTTTTCATTTCTATATCTAGTCAGCCATGTCTAGTTTTTTCTTTAGATTCTGGGTATCTAGACTCATTTATGAAAATCTCCCTAACTTTTAGACCATTGGTTTTGGAACTATAGTATGCATCATGGTCACCTTCAGGACTTGTTAAAACACAGATTGCTGAGTCCCATGCCCAGCGTTTCTGATTTGGTAGTCTTGCCTAGGGTAGGGGGTGAAGAATTCTCATTTCTAAGAAATTCCTAAGGGATGGTCTTCCTGGTTTCTTGGAACCACGCCTTGAGAACCACTGCCTTAGATAATGCAAATAGACTCCTTGATTATCTTGCCAGATTTTTACTCTTTTAAAACATTTTTGCATCATCTTTAGTCCATTAACCAAATAATCTTAATAAGCATTTGATAACCAATATAGTATAAAAGTAGGAGTGGTTATTTAGAACTTGGAACAGTTTTATTTTCGTTATCATTATAATTGGGTCTGGAAATTATAATTTGATTTTAAAGTTAGCTTTGAATTCTAATAAATTTTTAGTGATTCTAGCAATTATTTATAAATTCATTGTATGAAAGATGTCTTTTGTAAACTGAATGTTTCACTTGAATTCCATTGCTATAAAACAACAGAGTTTAATTAAATAACTGTTACCCATATATTTCAATCTTTAATGGGAGAACTGGATTCATAATTAATAACTAAAACCTTCCTGAATATATATATGTTGAATTGAGTGACTGCATAAGATTTTGTGACTTGATGCTTTTGAGATATTACTGGAAGATGGTCTTCCCTATATGGTTATCTTCCATTGATAATAAAATAGGAAAATTCAACTTGCTTTATGTAAGACTATTCAGATTCTTAGACTTCTTCACTATTGACATAAGGATTTAATTAATATTTAAACTCGAAGTGGAATATTTTATATAGCTAAATCTTTATTTTCTTTTATTGCCTGGTTTGAATATGTTGTATGCTAATGGGAATATCAATTTGGCATAATTTAAACTGGAATTTGCTATTTTATCCTTATTAATCACATACTTGATCATGTCTTTAAAATGTGTAATTGACAACAAATTTAAACCTAGAGTATAAACATTTGCTGGAGTTTTGTTCAGCCCTTTTTTCTCTAGTATTATTCTCCTTTTTTCTCCCTCTCTCCTTTTTATTTTAAACTTAATCCCTGTTTCCTCATTAAACTTAAATCACTCTTTCTCATCTTTCATTCATGCTTTTATATTCTCTTCTTCCTTCTTCACTGAAATTACTTGACTGTAATTAAAGTTTTACTTTATAAATCTCCTCAAGCCAGGAGAGTCTTTCAATAAGATTGGTACAGTCTTCATAAAGCACATAATTATCATATATTCATTTGGATTTATCTTTGTGTTTAGAAGTACAAATGTACCTTTCAAAGATGCACAGGTTAAGAAAGACAGTCATGTCTGCATTTTTTATACAGCTGCTAAAAGTAGCATGGACTATTACTTGAATTTTTCTACTCAGTTCTTAAATTTCACCATTTGAGTGTTAAAATTGTATTTAATTTTTTATTTGAAAATTATCTTTTGTTTTGACATGTTTCCACTGTTGTAAAATATTGAATGATACATTGTTTTTTTATTTAATTTCTCTAGGTTGAAATTCTTGAAAATGAAATTATTCAAGAAAAGCAAAGTCTTCAGAACTGTCAGAATTTAAGCAAGGATCTAATGAAGGAGAAAGCTCAGCTTGAAAAAACAATTGAAACACTTAGAGAAAATTCAGAGAGACAGGTTCATAAATTTCCTATTAAGCAATATACTTTGAAATGCATTAACAAAAGTTATTTTAAAGTTTAGGCAAACAAAAATGTTCATATAACATGAAAGGGAAATATTTTAGAATTGCTTAAATTTTAGAGTAACTATGGTTTTACTTCATTTTCTGTCCTGTGTATTTTAGGAAAGTTGAAGGGAAAGCTTAGAATTTTTTAAATGGCAAGTATGCTTGATAATTATCTGGTATAAAATTTTGCAGTTACCTGTGCTTTCAAGTGTCTGTGGAATAGGACTGAAGATTATAAAGTTCCTGAGTGGAGTTGGGGGAAAGCAGCTCTACTCCAACCCTGCTTAAGAGGAAGATGCGGTTGCTGCCTCTAGGATGCATTCTCATGTGCTTTCCAGTGTTTATTGGTCTTTGTCATTTTATGTTCTAGGAAACTGAGAACTGGAGATATTGATTGACTTGCTATTTTAAAGTTCTGTTACTTTTTTAGAAGTAAAATGATTTTTTTTAATATATTCAGATATAGTCCTCAGGCTACCTGTAAAAATAGAGGTTTCTGTAGAGCTACAGAATAAAAATTCTAGAGCTAAGCATGAATCTGTATTTTTACAAGGTTCTCAGGGGATTATTTAACACTGACTTTTGAGAACCACAGAATTAGGTCATGATATAAATTGGTTGGATTAGTTTTCAAGTGTACCAGAGGATTTTGTTATTTTGATGTTTCCAAATTAGAATTCTTAGGGGAATGAGTACACACCCACATATACACATATAACTATAGCAGTATTTATTAAGAGCCCACTGTGTATATGCATTACAAAATTTATTTAAAGAAAATAAAAGCTATATTCATAAAGAGATATGTGTGTACATTTCACCTGTGTTCTTATTTGAATTTGAAACCTGTAACTGTGAATAATCTGAAGATCACTTTGATTAATATTAGATACATCTCTCCTAACCATTTCTTTACATTATGAACTCCCTAAAGAAAGAACTTTAATGACCTGGCAGTACATGTACATAGGGGTCTCTCAGTAAATATTTGTCAGAATTAAGAGTAAGATAGAAATTAGCACCCTCTTATGTTCTGATTTCCTTGTTATTTTTTAGAAAGGAAAAACTGTAACTTAAAATATTTAGTTTATGCTCAATTAAGTTTTTAATTCTCTCTTTTTTCTTTGTTAATTAGATTAAAATATTGGAACAGGAAAATGAACATCTGAATCAAACTGTGTCTTCCTTAAGGCAGCGCTCCCAGATAAGTGCTGAAGCAAGGGTGAAAGATATTGAAAAAGAAAATAAAATTCTCCATGAGTCGATCAAAGAAACAAGTAGCAAGCTAAGCAAGATTGAGTTTGAAAAAAGACAAATTAGAAAAGAATTGGAACATTATAAAGAAAAAGGAGAACGAGCAGAAGAACTTGAAAATGAGTTGCATCATCTTGAGAAAGAAAATGAATTGTTACAGAAAAAGATAACCAATTTAAAAATTACTTGTGAAAAAATTGAGGCCTTAGAACAAGAAAATTCAGAGCTGGAAAGAGAAAATAGGAAATTAAAAAAAACATTGGATAGCTTTAAAAACCTTACTTTTCAGTTAGAATCCCTAGAAAAAGAGAATTCCCAACTAGATGAGGAAAACTTAGAACTGCGAAGGAATGTGGAATCTTTGAAGTGTGCAAGCATGAAAATGGCTCAGCTACAACTAGAAAATAAAGAACTGGAAAGTGAAAAAGAGCAACTTAAGAAGGGTTTGGAACTCATGAAAGCATCTTTCAAGAAGACAGAACGCTTAGAAGTTAGCTACCAAGGTTTAGATACAGAAAATCAAAGGCTACAGAAAGCTCTAGAGAACAGCAATAAAAAGATTCAACAATTAGAGAGTGAACTACAAGACTTAGAGGTAGAAAATCAAACATTGCAGAAAAACCTAGAAGAGTTAAAAATATCTAGCAAAAGACTAGAACAGCTAGAAAAAGAAAATAAATCATTAGAGCAAGAAACTTCTCAACTGGAAAAGGATAAGAAACAACTGGAGAAGGAAAATAAAAGACTCCGACAACAAGCAGAAATAAAAGATACCACATTAGAAGAAAATAATGTGAAAATTGGAAATTTAGAAAAAGAAAACAAAACTCTTTTCAAAGAGATCAGTATTTATAAAGAATCCTGCATTCGTCTGAAAGAATTAGAGAAAGAAAATAAGGAGCTTGTGAAAAGAGCAACTATTGATATAAAAACTTTGGTTACATTACGAGAGGTAAATATAGTTACCTAAATTTAAGGCAAATTCTTTTTATATTTTTAATTCAGGGCTTTGTTAAGTTTTATTGGAACCCATTGGAAATTTGTATCATCTGTTTATGGTTCAAAGTAGAAATTTGGCATTAGAACTAGAAACAGTTTCTAAGTTTCCTACTTTTGTTACACCAAGGAAGTACATGTAAATTTTATTTTTTAAGATATTGTAGTATAGTAATAAGATTTCCATGCGGTATCTCACTTATTACATTGAGTAATTTTATATTTTGTTTCAAAATAATATTAAAATATTTGATCAAGATTATTACTAAATGCTAATGTATAATAGGAAGCATGACAGCTACTATTTACTGAATGCTAACTATGTGCCAAGTACTAGGCTAAGGGCTTCATAAGTTGTATTTATGTATATTTTCTATAATTTTTACAACTAATCCTCCATAGATACTATTTCCATTTAGATAAAAAGCATTAGAGACATTAAGTAACTTACTCAGGATCACAAGCTAATAAATGGCAAAATTGGATTACTGGAATCAAGTCCAGATCTTTCAGACTCCAAAACCCAATGAATTTTGACCTCTAAGCCTGAGAATGCAAATCAGGTTGAACTTAAGAGTCAACACTGAACAATGTTTAGTTGCTTGGATTTGTGTGTTGAGAAGAGTTGTGAAACTTTCAGGAGTTGATTGGCAGTAGGTCCTGTGAAACATGGTATAGATTAGAAGACAGCATGCTTGGCTGTTTTTTGCTATCCCTATGCTATACTATACATGGTAACCCTTTAAGTTGAGTTAAAAAGTTTGTTAGCATTCTGGCAGAAAGTCATATCGGGAAGTCTGCATTTCTGCTAAAGAGACATTGAGAGGGACCCATTATTAACTTTTTGGTTTTTTTCTCTGTTATACAGTCCTACAGTCATGAATGACAGACAGGTTCCTTGTGTCTGAACTTCTAAGAATGTGCCCTGTTTCTTCATATCAGTATCTTAGGGCTCTTCCACTGGCAGAGGGGTGCTTGTGGTGTAGGAAGGGTGTTGCATCCAGCATATTTTCATAGGAAGAAATATGCACTAAAGTCCTAGCTCATTATTAAAAAGTTAATGGATATGTATCTTTTTTCTCACAGTTTTCAAACCTAAAGTGTTCACAAGTAAAGAGTTTTTCCTCTTAGTTTTTAACACAAAAAGTTAAATATTAGCAAAAAACAAAAAAGGAAAACCATATTGTTTGAACTAGGTTATTTTGTTGCTTAACTACTTTTTATTGATGAAGGAGAAATTCAACAACAACGTTTCTTTTTTCCTGGTTTGAATTAATATGTATTCCTGGATAGTGGTAGTTATAGTCTTGGCTGAATTTGTTAGATGTTCATGGTCATGACACTTACGTGAGTTTTGCATTCCTTTTAAAATAAGGATTTGGTAAGTGAAAAATTGAAGACTCAACAAATGAATAATGATCTTGAAAAATTAACTCATGAGCTTGAGAAGATAGGGTTAAATAAAGAGCGACTCTTACATGATGAGCAAAGTACTGATGACAGGTAAGTATTAAGTCTATTTGGCAAACAGTTGAAATTATTGTTATTTTTTTGCTCATTCTTTCCTGTAGTAACTACAGAATATTTATGTATTTCATCCTGTTTCTGGTTCCTTTCTTCCCATAGAGAAAGTTCTATAAGAAAAAAAAAAGTAAAAACCCAGATAAGTACAACCTAATATTGATACAAGAGAAAATGCTAAAATATTACTATAAATAGTTACATAATAGGAAAACAGGATGCCACCCAGGTAGCAGAAGACCAGAGGCTATAATTACCTATGAAAGTAGAATGAGACATTAACAACAAACAAACCCTTCTCTCTTGAAATATAAAGTTAGTTTTTATTTGAATCGAGTGCTTAAATGCCTCAGTTCTTTCATTTATTTTGTGTGTTAAAAGTAGACTTAGAGATGGAGGAGAAATATGAAACAGGAAAATACGCTGAGGTAATTAAGGTATAAAAATAATGTGGAGAAATAAGGCTTGACAAACAATAAGAAATTACTTTATACACCCTTTAATTTTGAGAATGATCAATACAAGCTTAAAAATGTTTATTCTCCCATGGTAATTACAGTCTGTCAGACAGATTTTCAAGTAGTCTACTGTTAGCATCCAGTCAGCCATGTGATTCCAGCTAGACTAGAAGTATGTATTGTTAAAAATATTGTTTTATGTAGACTAGATCTTAATTCATTGAAATTTTTGTCATATAATTTGTATCTTATTGTCTACTCACTATTAATGTTCTAGTATTTATATTCTATATTAAATAAATGTATATAGGAAAAATTAATGCTGATTATATGGGTTTGTTTATGTAATTTTGAAAATATTCAGTTAATATATTGAATAGATTAATAATTCTGTAATAACAAATAGAAATAATTTGAGGCATTCATTCTAGCAATGAATTCAAGCAACCATAATTGGATTAATCAAAGAGCTATTTCATGAGAAATTTCATTTTTATTTGAGTTAAATAGATAGTTAAGGGCCAATTGAGTTGACTACCTCTTAATATAGATACTAAATATGCATCACTTCTTTATTCACACAGATTTATTACCTGTCATGTGTAAGACATTTAGTAGAGGGGAGAAAAAACAGTACACCATGTAGCTACCCTAACTAACCCTCTTAGAACCCAGCTGTAGATGAGTACTTCATATTATTTGTCACCTCTTCCCAAACCTTAATTCAAACAGCTTGTCAGTGTTAATTGAGCTCTTATCATCTGCTGATCATCAAGCATCAAAGAAATGATAATGCTTCAGCTGAATGTTAAAGAATGACTAAAATTTGCAAGGTAGAAATGATGGAGAAGGGCATTTCATGGAAATAAAGCACAGAGATATGCTGAGTAATTCTTAGAGTGACATGAAAGATGGACTAGAAAAAGGACAGGGACGCCTGGGTGGCTCAGTCGGTTAAGCCTCCAAATCTTGATTTTGGCTGTTGTCATGATCTCAGAGCCCTACATCCGGCTCCAAGCTCAGTGGGGAGTCTGCTTGAGATTCTCTCTCTCCCTCTGTCCTTCTCTGCCCCCTCTCTCAAATAAATAAATCTTAAACAAACAAACAAAAAAGGGGCAAATTGGAGGCACAGAGACCGGTTAGGAAGCTGTTGAAATAATCTAGGCAAGATGTGATGCATTCATTAATCTACACATTTATGTATATAATGAAAGCATTAGAAATGGAGCTGAGGGTATATATTGAACTAAGTTGTTTAAGAACTGGAATTGAGACCATCCATGATCAAATTCGGTAGATCAGTAAAAGAAGTGTCTTAAGCCACTACACCGGCTTCGTTCTCAACCATTAAGTTAGCCTTATTGTCACAAGGAAAATAAAAGCTCACAGACATAAATTCCTTTAACATTCCATCCCCTCCATCTTGGAATTTATATGTATATCTGCATCTGTCTTTACCTCTAATCTCAGATTATGTCCCTAATTATTAGTATAACCTTTTCATCTTTCTCATTGATGTCATTCCCTCTGACCCTTTTAAGATAAAATTAAGATATTTGTGCCATCAAGGAACAGATAGTCTAAGTTGTGGGTTTGCATGTATAAATAGATAAAATGCAACAAAGTAAATTCAGTGGTAGAGTTAACAAAAAGGAGTGCTAAGCAGTCACTCTTGTCTTTTTCTTTTAACAGCTCTTTTCCTATGACTTCTCTAAATATAGTTTCCCAGGGTTATGTTCTTAGGCCTCTTAATCATTTATTCTGAATGCTATGCATTGCCATCCATCATCTTACCTGATAGCCACATTATTCTCCGCTTAGTGGACATCTCTGTCTAGACAGTCTAGAAGCAACTCGGGCATCACACATTCAACATATTCAAAGTTAGATTCATTAAATGCTTTAAAAATGTCTCTTTACTCAAGCCAATACCAAAATGAATGAGATTTGTTTTCTGTTCTTAACTTAAAAATTGGTTGAGCAGAAAACATATATACAAATTAATTAGAGTAAAAGGCAGAATGTGATAAAATTTCTCATATATGTACTTTACTTTTTTATTTGGTTTAGTTACCAAGGTTCTCAGGTGTAAGAATTCATCATAATCCATAGTCTGTGATTGACTCTCAAACTGTATTCATGCACTGTCCTTTCTGTAAAAAATATTTAATTACAAATAATATATTTATGAACCCACCTTTCAAAAAGATAACTAAAATATTGACATTCACATCTGCCTCCAATGATGAACTATGTTATTTTTGTACTTGGATAGTAGGTACAAACTTTTGGAATCAAAATTAGAATCCACTCTAAAGAAGTCCCTTGAAATAAAAGAAGAAAAAATTGCTGCTTTAGAAGCTCGATTAGAAGAATCCACAAATTATAACCAGCAGTTGCGCCAAGAACTTAAAACAGTAAGTGATTTCCCTGGAAAGAATTTTAATTGTCAGATATTTGGGCAGAAAAGTCTAAAGTAAGAAAACAAAAAAGCAACATCACTGATATTCTGTCTATTTCTTCCTTTTTCTTAAATTTGAGAGTAACAGATCTTGGTCATTTTATGACAAACTATATTTTGTTTATACACTGTAATTTATTCAGTTCTATTTCATGTGCATATGTCCCCCATGCAGTTAGAGACCTATCAGTTTTGTGGGAATAGGATGGGGAAGAGGCAGTCTTACTCTATTTAGAAAAGCTCTCAATGTGATATTGACACTTCACTTTGACACACTTCGATTGAAAATCTAGGTAAAAGTTTGATAGGCAAAGATACGGGTATGAGGATACCAAGTAGAGGGAAATAGTATGTGTGGTATAAGAAAGCACCTGATCTCATTAATTTGAAGTTTTCTCCTAGATCCACTGTCTTGTGATATTTGGAATTATTCTGTGAAATAAGCAAGGCAGAGCAACTGTCTGTTTTCCCTTACATAAATAAATTTAAATCAAAGGGGCTTGTCCATTGCCTAGGATTAGTATATGGTAGATAGGTAGAATCATGTTCTGGTTTTTTTCCCCCCTTTTATCATCTCTGTAGTACCACCAGGAGTGGTTTTACAATCAACTAAACATTTAGATTGAGAAGATTACTTTGGGCCTCATTTAGAACCATTTGATTCAGAACACTGTTGGAAATACAATATATAGCAGGGCACTGTCATGGGTCCCTCTTATAGTTGCCTGAAAGTCATATTCCCACCAGATTACAATTCAGGTGCAAGACGATGAGATTCACATTGAGCGTGCGGGAGCTGCCCTGTCTTTGAGACTCCAAGCTCCATAGTAGTAATCATCTCTTAACAAAAACTCTGAAGGCATAGATAGAAGATCTCCACGATGGATATACTAGTTTTAAGAGTTGCTGCACTCAGAGAAGTTTAAAGATATGGCTTCCTATTAGGTATTTATAATTCTTGCAGTCTAAATATAATTTACCAGTTGGGTCATTTTTCTCATATGCAATCTTGCCTGGTAACACAGAACATTCCAATTTTTTCAGGTTTCTAAGGACACAGTTACCAAAGATGAATTTCTCATACAGAAAAGGAAAAAGGTTTTGTTCCCCATTTGCCCACACCATCATTTTTGGTATTTGTACCATGAAACATATATTGTTACAGAAGAAATTCTAGAATTTTGCTTAGTTAACGTGAAGGATTATCCAAAAAATAAAGTAAAATTTGCTGCCAGATTTAATTAATCTGCAGTATCTAGGTTGCAAAGAAAGTAAACTTCATGAAGCTGCTCAGCCAGTTTGGGTATGGGTTGGTATATATGCATTTCAAGTCTGCAGAGATTTAAAATTTCATCATTGTTTTCCACTTCCAGTCATTTTGGCACAGCTATTAGACTAGCTACCTGCCATAAACAGGAAATTAGGCTGCCATAAAACCGAATTAGACTGTGCTAACTTTTAATACTATATGTGAAGACATATATCACTTGAAGACTATGAAAGTTAAATATGAGTTGAAGGCCTGAAGTAATTGCTAAAATAGCATGACAAAAAGGTATAGCTAATATGCCAGGAAAGGAGATAAAATAGAATTACAAAAAATCTAAAAAACAAAAAAAAAGAAAAAATGAACAAAAGTACAGATTGGACAGATAGCAAAATGGCAGTTTTAAAACAAACCAGATCAATAATCACATTAAATATAAAAGTTCTAAACATCTCATTTGAAAGGCAGAGATTAATAAATTAGATTAAAAGGCAAGACCCACCTATATGCTGCCTCTAAGAAACCTCGATGGAAAATATGTCATTTTTTATGTGAACATAAATTAGAGATTCTGCGGATACATAAGGCAAAGGGACCATTTTTGAAATTTAGTTGTAAGAACAATGGGCTAAAAATAAGAAGCTTTGAGTTTTATTCTCAACTCCCCTTCTTAATAATGGCATATGTCTATAGTCTTTATAAGCCTAGAGAAAAGAACCTGTGGGAAATTAATGTAAAATAGGAGACTGGAAATGATGTCACTCATCTGTTATTAGGGTATTAAAATTTAAAAAACCTGGAAAATTAGGATCCCAGAACACCTATTAGATCACTCAGCCAAGCTTTAAATTATATTCTCTTTTGGGCATCTTTTTTCTTTAGTCTCACATTTTCTAACTCAGTAGTAGCAAAGCTTATTGTTGAGTCATAAGCTTTCTTAAGGTTTGCTTTAGATATTGAATTATTTTAGACATTTATATTTTTGCCTTAATGTAAAGTTTGGGTTTTAATTTAGAAATTTGTGATAAATGTCTCCTAATATAAACTAATGATTCAAGAGAAGTATAATAATAATCAGCTTAAATTGAAGAGAGCTATTAAGTTAATCAGTAATTTTGGTGATGTAGGATGACCAAGTTCTTAGTTTTGAGTTGACTCTCTTAAAGTAGGATGTGGTTGTAATCACACCAGAAAACCCTGGGTAAGATAAATCCTTGGATTGCCCACTTTTTATAAAATAAATTACAGTAATAATATATGGGTTAGGATCTGAATAAAAAAGTCACCAATTTATCTATTAATGTAGCTCATTCTAGGCAACATATCCTTCTTAAAAGGGTAGACATATATAGATATTCCTCAACTTTAGGTATCTTTTTAGAAGGAATTATTACATATGTCAAGTCTTCATTTGTCCTTTACATGGGGATCTCTGAAATTTCTTTTTTTAAAGATTTTTATTTATTTTTTTGACAGAGAGAGACAGCGAGAGAGGGAACACAACCAGGGGGAGTGGGAGAGGGAGAAGCAGGCTTCCCTGCCGAGCAAGGAACCCAATGTGGGGCTCGATCCCAGGACCCTGGGATCATGACCTGAGCCGAAGGCAGACGCTAAACGGCTGAGCCACCCAGGCGCCCCGGGATCTCTGAAATTTCTAAATCCAGCTATAGATGGGTCAAAAAATAATTATTAATATTTAGCAACATGTCTATGTCCAGTTAATCTATTCCTTAGATTATAAACAATGGGATCTGAAATTATAGAATATATTACTAGATAATGGCACATAAGCAGAGTATATATTTTCTAGGAGAAAAGATTTTGTAGTTTACAAAGCATAAATTGTGATCATGATAGTAATGATAATTATACATATTATTTATCACATTTTTAAATAGTGTCTTTCACATTCACCAGACCATTGCAGAGTCTGATTGTGAGAAGTGATAACTTTGGTGATTCTTTTTCTTTCCATTAACATATTTTAAATAAAATTTTAGGTGAAAAAGAATTATGAAGCTCTCAAACAGAGACAAGATGAAGAAAGGATGGTACAGAGCTCTCCTCCAACTTCTGGTGAAGATAATAAATGGGAGCGAGAAAGTCAAGAAACAACTAGAGAGCTTTTGAAAGTTAAAGACAGATTAATTGAAGTAGAAAGAAATGTAAGTATTTTTAAATTTTTAGTAGGAAAAGGTTTTTTTTTTAAAGTAAAGTATCATTGTATATATAACTTAGAAAGTTTATCTAATCTGGTTTTATACTTTCTTGAGTGATTTATTTTATAATAAAAGAGTGAAGAACTAATAATTTAATTTACTTTTCTCCATCACCCTCATATAAGTCCATCAGCCAACTTTGTCAACTCTGTTGTGAAAATGTAACCCACGCCCTTCTACTTCTGTCCCATCGTTGCTGCTACCATTTAAGGTACCATTATCTCTCATCTGGATTATTAGAATAGCCTCTGACTGGCTGGCTTTCCCCTTTCTACTCCTGGCCCAGTCTAACACATTCTTACTACAGTAGCCAGAGTTATTTTTTAAAACATAATCCTAGTCATGTAATTTTTCTACTTAAAATATTCAATGGCTTCCTCTTCCAGTTAGAATAAAATCCAAATTTTTCAGTGTCCTATAAGATCATTCCTGACTTTGCCCTGCCTATATTGTTGGCCTTATACCATACCACTCTTCCATCCCTTCTGTTTATAATCTCGAGATATTATTACTATCTGTCGATACCTGGGAAACACAAAACAGTGCCTGGCATATATAAGTAAATCAATTGTAGTCATATTGGCCTTTTCTGTTTGTTCCTGTTTCCAGAGATTTATGTTGGGATCCTCTACCTGGAACACATGGCTGGCATTCAGGCTTCGTATCACATATCTCCTGCAAGAGGTCTTTCCTGACCCCTTCCCCCAGTAAAGTAGTTATTCTCAACCTAAACCATTCGCTATCACACCACTGCCTTAGTTTCTTCCTAGCACTTCTCACTAGTGAAATTATATTACTTATTTGTTGGTTGTCTACTGGAAAAAAGGCTCTTTGACAGCAGGAGCTTATCTTTTTTTTTTTTTTTTTTTTTAACCACTGTGCCTTCAGTATGTAGAAATAAGCCTGGTAGATAGCAGATACAGTAAATATTCACTGAATAAGTTAGAGAAATATTTGTCAAAAAAAGGTAATCAAACTAATTCACCAAACATCCTTTAAAAATGAATTAGCTTAAGGAATTTATATACTAACAAGTAAAATAGTTGTGGTCGTTGTTATTATGTTTTAATGTAACATGAATTGAGAACTTTAAGCCATAATGCCAAAAATTAATCTCCTACACTGTTGGTTTCTACTTTCTCATCCAGAAGTAATCACTGTAAACAGTCTTCCCAGAAAAATGTGACTTATCCGTGTATGGTAGTATATTTCTTTTGCGGTGCCCGGGTGGCTCAGTTGGTTAAGTGTCTGACTCTTGATCTCAGCTCAGGTGTTGATCTCAGGGTTATGAGTTCAAACTCCGTGTTAGGCTCTACTCTGTGCTTGGAGCCTACTTATTAAAAAAAAAAAAAAAAAAAAAAGTAGTATATTTCTTTTTTTTCCTTCCAAGATTTAAATTTCAGATAGTTAACATATAGTGAAATATTAGTTTCAGGTGTAGGATTTAGTGATTCATCACTTACATACAACACCCAGTGCTCATCACAAGTGCCCTCCTTAATACCCATCACACATATCACCCATCCCTCCATCCACCTCCCCTCCAGTAACCCTCAGTTTGTTCTGTATAATTAAGAGTACCTTTCTGGTTTGCCTCCTTTTTTTACCCCCTGTGTCCGTCTGTTAATGTTTCTTAAATTCCACATATGAGTAAAATCATATGGTATTTGTCTTTCTCTGACTGACTTATTTCACTTAGCATAATACTGTCTTGGTCCATCCTCGTTGTTGCAAAAGGCAAGATTTCATTCTTTTTATGGCTGAATAGTATTTCATGTATACATACATAGCACAACTTCCTTATTCATCATTTGATGGACATTTGGGCTCTTTCCATAATTTGGCTATTGTGGATAATGCTGCTATAAACATTAGGGTGCATGTATCCCTTCGAATCAGTATTTTTGTATCCTTTGGGTAAATACCTAGTAATACAATTGCTGGATTATAGGGTAGTTCTATAACTTTTTGAGGAACCTCCATACTATTTTCCAGAGTGGCTGCACCAGTTTGCATTCCCATCAACAGTGTAAGAGGGTTCCCCTTTCTCCGCATCCTTGCCAACATCTGTTGTTTCCGGAGTTGTTAATTTTAGCCATTCTGACAGGTGTGAGATAGTATCTCATTGTAGTTTTGATTTGTATTTCCCTGATGATGAGTGATGTTGAGCATCTTTTTATGTGTCTGTTAGACATTTGTATGTCTAGGAGTATATTTCTTTTACAAATTTACATCTGTGGAATCATGCTATACAATATTCTTATTTGCATGTTTCAATTATGTTATCTTAGAGATCTCTCTATTTCAGGCAGTTATAGATCATATCATTTTTTTTAATAACCACATATTATTCTGTAGTGTGGATATTACCATAATTTATTTAAATAAATCCCAATCGATGAACATTTAGGTTATTATCAGATTTTGCTGCAGTGAAAATCCATGTATAATATGTTCATGAGGTAATAAATTTCTGATGGCAGAATTGATAGGCCAAAGTGTGTATATATATATGTGTGTGTGTGTGTACGTGTGTAATTTTAACTGGTATCATTATGTTAGCCTTTGAAGATCACATCAGTTTTCAGTTCCACTAATAGATTACCTATTTTTTTAGGTAAACACTTGGTGTTATCAGCCTTTTAATTTTTGTTAAAGCAATAAAGTATTTTAATTTTTATGTTTTAAATTATTAATAAGCGAGCTATTTTACATCTTCTTCTCTATTTATCAGCCGTGTATGAATACCTATTTTTAATTATTCAGTGATTTACATATGTATATTTATATATATGCGCACATAGATACAAATCTCCATCACTTGGATTAGTAATTGTATTTCAGAAAATTTGGCTGACATGTAAAAGTTCTATAAAGTAAATCTCTTTTTGCATTGACTTCCTTTATGAATTTCTATTGGAAAAAAGTTACTTGGTTCTCATTTTTTAGCCATTTTATTTTAGATAATGGTTTGTAAAGATGGCTAGTCTTATATTAGACTGATAATTTTGGTGCATTTGCCAGTATAGTTACTGACCTCCTAACTTTTCCATTGTAGATCTTTTCCTGCTGTGAGATACCCTTTCTACTCTCTTATTCTTTATAGACTATAGGAATTTTTCTTACTACTGTAGGGATACCCAGACTTGTCATTAGAGCTTTGTACATTTTGGTTTCTTAAGAGCTGAACTACAGTAGCACTTAATGTCTGAAGTGAAAAATGGTTCACTTTTTGGTGTATCAAGATGGTATATAAAAATATCAGTGTTCCATATTATTTTTCCAGTGTAAATTTTTTCATCCTTTTTATTTGAATAAATGAACACAAGAGAACTAAAATATCAAAACCCATCTTAAAGCATTTTGCTTCCTAACCTTTGATTTTCTGATAAAATATATGGGTTTAATCATTACTTGCCTTTATGGGCGCCTGGGTGGCTCAGATGGTTAAGCATCTGCCTTCGGCTCAGGTCATGATCCCAGGGTCCTGGGATCGAGTCCCGCATCGGGCTCCCTGCTAGGCGGGGAGCCTGCTTCTCCCTCTGCCTCTGCCTCTCTCTCTCTGTCTCTCTGACTCTCATGAATAAATAAATAAAACATTAAAAAAAAAATCATTACTTGCCTTTTATACAGTGACCATGTAGTATATGTAACTTTGAAAGACTATAAAATGAATGATTCCTTTGTCCCCTATGTAGATATGATAAAGGTGATATGTTGTGATTCAGTTGTAACTTTTTCTGCATATTGCAATTACATGCAACAAATTCTGGACTTTTTGTATATAACATTTTATTTCAGTTTTCTAGAGGTTCTTTGTTTATACTTTTTTATGCTAATTTTTTATGAAATGTTATTTAGAAGTAATCCTGAGAATATAATATCCATGACAAACATTTTAATATCTGTCAAATTAATAATGATCTGTGATTTGTGTAGTAATTCACTGTTTATAAAATTGAAATATGGTCAAATGTACTAGAAGAATTGAAAATTGTATGTTTTGTTTGGATTTGTTCCAGAAGTCCTATAGATAAAATAGAGTTCTAGTGAGTATTTTACACCATGGGGGGAAAAAAAAATCACTAAAGAAAATATGTAACATCTGTTAGGTCAATTATGGACTAAATTTTTTAAACACATGGTTAAAATTGTTCCTGCTTCTCTTCCAAATTTGTGTTTATTAAAATATTTAGTTTTGCTGCTACCCCTGGGACCAGCACTCACCTATATATATATATATATTTGCCTTTGGGCAGTTAGAAAATGTGCACTTCATTAGCTAGACACAGTCCCACATACTTTTGAACAGCACGAAAACCATATAACTAACAACCCCATTCTAGTTTCTTGTGTTAATATATTGAGAATGGAATATTTTGTTTTTTGGAAATTATAAAGCAGACAGTATAGAGACACACTAGTAAGGTTTTAGTATTAGCACTTGCTTTCTCTTAGATTACATCTCTTTTTACAATTTGGGATAGAGGGGAACTGTTTAAGTCTTTTAAGATTGTTGGGTTTTTTTTTTTTTTTTATGGTAATAGTTGTTACAAAATTCTAATATCTGTTAAGCGGAAATATGTTTGTTACTTTTTAAAATATGTGTTTTCTTTATTAAGAATGCTACCCTGCAAGCAGAGAAACAAGCACTGAAAACTCAACTGAAACAATTGGAGACACAGAACAGTAATTTGCAGGCTCAGATTCTTGCACTTCAGAGGCAGACAGTTTCATTACAGGAGCAGAATACTACTCTTCAAACCCAGAATGCAAAGCTTCAGGTTGTAATGTAATATTTTGGGATATGCAACCAAATTTTTGAATTATGCTTTTAAAATAAGGGTAACTAGACATGGTAACATTGTTTCTTAGTGAGTGAATTTAATGGAAGATAAAATATATCTACTTAGTGCTATGCCAGGCTTTCAGATATCAGCATTTTTTTTATCAGAGCCTCTAAATATCAACTAATAAATTCACTCAATGATGTAAATAACATAAAGCTAACTTTATCTTTGTTTAAACTATTTATGGGAGTGCCCAGGGCTGTGGTCGAGCCAGGGCAGCTGCAGCAGCACTGGCAGTAACGCCCAGCGTAAGAAAAAAAACAAACAAAATGAAATACTTACTTACTTAAAATATAATTTTATCTTTATTTATATTTACTTTGTGGCCTTTCACCTCTTTCAGCAAGTTGATTGTGATTAATCGAGCAGAAACCCTTGCTTTAGAGTCTGATTGCAACATACTATTGCTTATTTCATTTTTACAGCTTTCATATCAGTTCTTAAAAAACAATACAGCATGAAACTTTTGTCTTCAGACTTTTCCTTAGATCCATCTTGCACTTAATGCTGCAGTGTCTTTTCACATAGAATGATCAGATTGGGGAAAGTACAACGCTTTGAGACCTCTTAAAGAGCCAAAGGAAAAAACTCCATCTCTGAATATAAAAGTTCTTTCTATAACTCTTTTCCAAATGGTAAAACATATGTAATGTAGACCTTGAGAAAATTTCCAGTTGAATTTTCACAAGTAATTTTTCAGTTCTGTCACCTCTTAAGTTTTAGAAAGTGATAAATAAGCATTTTAAATTCTGTACTTTTTCATGAGTGGAATACAAATTGTTTCTAATCACCTTCATTTAAAATAATTCAACCCAAAACATATATATGATATGTATCTCATAATAATATTAAATTAAATAACAATATTAAATTAATATAAATTTAATATTGATATTAAACTAAGTAATATAAATGAATAATATTAAATTGTAGCCTTCTTTCGGGACACTAAAAACCAAATTATCTCAGTATAATATGACTATATCTTCTGTGATTTATGTAGAGCTTCCTAAAGTTAATGTTATCTTTTATATTTTTTATGTTGCCATTAGAATTTTATTTTTGAATAATTTTTAACATGGGAGAATTATTCTATCTGTAATAAACACATACCACATATTTGCATCTCCTAGAAGAACAAGATAACTATTTTTCTTCTGTCTCATAACAATATACTTTCTTACAGGTTGAAAATTCTACCCTTAATTCCCAAAGTACTTCACTTATGAACCAGAATGCACAACTCCTAATCCAGCAGTCTTCCTTAGAAAATGAAAATGAAGCTGTAATCAAAGAGCGAGAAGACCTGAAATCTCTCTATGATTCTTTGATCAAAGATCATGAAAAGCTGGAACTTCTTCATGAACGTCAGGCTTCAGAGTATGAGTCTCTCATCGCTAAACATGGAACTCTAAAGTCTGCCCACAAAAATCTTGAGGTGGAACATAAAGACCTTGAAGATCGGTAATTTACTATCTTCTCTTGTGTTGTTAATTTAAAACCAGTTTTCTTTAGATAATATAATAAATTTTATGTTAAACAGATCTAAGATAATTTATATAGGAAATTTATCATGTTTATGTGATACTTACTAATAAGTCTTGTTTTCTTCATTTCTAAAGTATTTCTTTTTTCTAAGGGCATATTATAAAACAAATAACCTAATATTTTTTCCAGTTACAATCAGTTACTAAAACGGAAAGGACAATTGGAAGATTTGGAAAAAACACTGAAATTAGAACAGGAAAAAATGCTGCTTGAAAACAAAAACCATGAGACTATAGCTGCAGAATACAAGAAACTTTGTGGTGAAAATGATAGGTAATAAATATTTATATATTTTAGTTTTGTATTATTCATTACATCCAAAGTGTATACTGCCCCTTTGCCATACCATCTGTAACTTAGACTTTTTTAAAAAGACCCCAGAGCAATAAGTAAATTACCCAACAAAATCATGCAGCTAGTTATAAAATGGCTTGAAAACCTAGATCCCTTGTTTCCACTTATTGTTTCTCTCTTGATTTATTCAACTAAGTTTTTAAGCCATTTGATAATGAAATTTCTGTACCTTGATAGCATTTATATGCTTTATTGTGACGGAATGTAATGAAGTCTGATTCTTTATGTCTGTCTGTCTTTGCTAGTCTGGTATCTCAGTTCTTATCTTTCAAAGTTTTTACAAGTGAGCAGCTTCCAATTTCCTAGCTGACTAATTTGTACTCTTATTTTTAACTGTCTTAGTTATTAATGGTCTCATATTGCCACGAGGCAGTTATTTTTAAATTTGTAACCCTAGGAAGATCAAAACTTACCAACCCATAATCAGTCTCTTCATAAGGGTCCATATCAGAAGGTTTTTAGAAACCTTTGAAAAGTGTAAGCATCCTGAACATTTGTATTACACTTACACTTAACCATAGCTGAAGAGCTGAAAGGCAGCACACAGAATTCAAATGGGGGTCATTCATTGACTATTTGTCCTATTATGAATTTAATATAATCCATTTTTAGAATTGTATTTCTTTCCCTTAACAACAACAAAAAAATCCTATGCTTCTAGAACTATTTTCATTTCCATGCTCAGTAGTTTTTAATTTAGTAATTGTTATAACTAGAAATAGTGTATTGGGGATTTGAACTTTCAATAAGCTCTACACCAAGCTAGAATCAAGAAGGACGTATCTTTACGGTATGTGCAGTAGAAGACCAAGTTGTGACAAGTTATAGAATACAAGGATAGGGGCATTTTTATTACACACATAACATTGGGGAAGGCATTTACTATCGAAGTCCCATTTTGAACCTAACCTTTTTTCATTGTTGGGATTCACAACAAACTGGGACAGTTTGTGAGCTTGGGTAGGCCTTCTAGGAATCTAATTGTATTCATTACTGAGGAGCCTTCTGAGAAAGAACTCAGCCTACATGATAAGAAATTGAGCATGATGATCTTGAACCAGGAGATTCTGCAGGCTTGGAAGGGAAGGGGTGGTTCTGAGTATTTTCTGTCTCTCAAAGGTATTCTATCCCAGCTTTTATGCACTCATGTCTATATTGTTAAGGCAAGAAACGGCTTTAAGTAAAATCTGAAAGAGCTCTTTCACCAAAAAAAAAAAGTATTTATAAAGACTTGTCTCAAGAACAATAGTTTGTTTACCCATTCCTCTAAATAACCTAAGTTTTAATCTTTGATAATGCCAAACCAAGAAATTGTTTCTTAGATGGACTAGTTTGTCTTGGCCTCTTTAGAATTGTGTTCACTGAATTACATTTTGGTGTTCATGTTCTCAACTTTGAGGGACAGTATAAAAAACTCTCTTAAAGAGCTCATTTTAGTATTGGCCTTAGAGATGATGTTGAGGACGTTGTATATGGTATGTCTTCATATCTTGCCCCCATGAAGCATCAATAGGTGAATCTTTGATCTCCATAGGTATTGATATATACTGTGTAGCTGTCTGTGTGTCTCAGTGAGGTCTAACCAGCTGTTATAACTTATGGCATACATTCATTCATGGATTCAACCTCTTTATGGAACATTTTCTGTATGTTTCTGGTCTTGCCATTTTATTTTTTACTAAGCCTTGATTTTTTAAACATATTATTTTGTTATTTATTTTATAAATTCTTGTAAGCTGACTCCACTTCTTGGATATTGAGTTGAAGTAAATTATTAGATGTTCTGAACAAGTACCATCCTGTTCTTAATCCCTTTAGATAAGGTCGTTAAACTAGAGCCAAGCACAGCAGGCCAAATCCAAGCTGCATCCTGTTTTTGTTTTTTGTTTTTGTTTTTTCAAATTTAAAAACAGATTTTATTATATAGCTCTTCTACCTGTTTTTTATTTTTACTTTTTTAAGTCTTTATTTTAATTCCAGTTAGTTAACATATAGTGTTACATTAGGTCAGTAGGACAGTATAGTAATTTAACAGTTCATCCTGTTTTGGTTCAGCTCCCAAACTAAAAACAATTTTTGCATTGTAAAAGGTTGGGGGGTACATTGAAGGAAAAATAGCTTTATGAGCCACATGTAATGTACAACATGCTAGAAGATTCAAGGGGAGAGTAGTCTGAATTTTTTTAATCTAGTTTTATAGAATAGAAACTAATTTTTGATGAGTTTGTCACTGGCTAAAGAGTCTTTTATATTCTCTAAGTATGTCTGAGATCCACAGCATTTTCACATTGTATAAATTACAATGAAAGCTATTAAGGGAATCTAATTCTGTTTCTATCATGATTTCTAATTATAGGTTGAATCATACATATAATCAGCTTGTAAAAGAAACTGAAGTTTTACAAACTGACCACAAAAACTTGAAAAGTCTTCTAAATAATTCCAAATTGGAACAAACAAGATTAGAAGCTGAATTTTCAAAGCTAAAGGAACAATACCAACAGTTGGACATCACATCCACCAAGCTAAATAACCAGTGTGAGGTGAGCTTTGACAAGTTTCTTCTTTTAGGAATCAAGACATGCCTAAAAAATAAACAATCATATTAAAACGAGAATAGCGGTATGTATTTGTTTGGGTATTTCTAAAAGAATTGCTCAGGGGTAATTGAAATTCCAAGTAATTCATAAGAACTTATTTTATTATGATTTTCAACATTGTTTACTATTAGTTTAAACTTAAGTGTCCACATACTTTGAAAATGTAAAACTGTGCCCTTGTTTAATGAAAAAATGTTTACTTAGCACCTGGCATGTACTAGTAAACCAAAAAGGTAAAATCTCTCCCTTTGTGGAGCTTATATTCTGGTGGAAGGAAATAGACAATAAACACAACAAGTAAGTGAAATATATAGTATTTCAGTGTTTTGTAACATGGCTGTATTGCACTTTACCCCAACCCTTGGTGTAAAACAACCATTTATTAGACTCCCAGATCTGTGGATCAGAATTGGACAGGGACAGTGGGGCAGGTTTGTTTCTGTTCCACTAGCAACTGGGCCCCCAGCCTGAAGACTGAAAGGCTACATGCATGTTTGGTGGTTGATGCTGGCTACCAGCTGGAGGCATCAGTTTTCTCTCCACCTGATGTCTCCCCCAGGGCTGGTTTGGCCTTTCTCACAACATGGTGATAACCAGACAGAAGCCATGTCTACTTTAAGGATCAAACCTCAGAAGTCATGCAACATCATTTCCCCTGCATTCTATTCGAGGCAGTCAAAGTCACATTCAGGCTCAAGGGAAAGAGAAAATAGATTCAGTCTTTTGGTGGAGAATGGCAAGATTTTTAAAAGAGCGTGTGGACTGGAAATAGTACTCTATTTTGAAAATTGGTCCGCAACATATGGTATATTACAAGGTAGATAAGTTATGTGCAAGTAAAAGTGAAGTAGGGCAGAGGGGGATAAGGAGGACTTCCATGATGGATAAAGGAATATAGATCGAAATTTTAATAGGCATCCTTGAACAAAGATAACTTTATTCTGAGTAAAACAGGGGAGCCATTTCAGTGTTTTGAACAGAAATGATGTTGGCCTTATGTGTACAGTTGGGTTAACATAATTCCATGCCGCTCTTTGTGATGGTTTGATAAAACAATGAGTTTTAAAGTATAAAAGGATGCCAAAAGCCTTAGAAAATCCTTAAATTTCATTGGTTGGCCCCAAAATCATTGAAGTTTGAATACAGCTTAACACCTGAATTTCATGGCACTTTTAAGAAACAAGCACTTAAGCTAACCTTTAAAGGGAAATAGGAATAGATTATCAGAAAAGTAATACTTAAAAGCATTTTGTCTGTTTAATGATAAACCAATAGAAAGAAAAAGTAGTTTAAAATCATATACATTTTAATTACCCATCAAGGCTTAGAAAGTGTAGAACATTCATTATGCCTATGATTTATAAAAGTCTAAATAAAATATAATTGGGGCGCCTGGGTGGCTCAGTTGGTTAAGCGACTGTCTTCGGCTCAGGTCATGATCCTGGAGTCCCGGGATCGAGTCCCATGTCGGGCTCCTTGCTCAGCAGGGGGTCTGCTTCTCCCTCTGACCCTCCCCCCTCTCGTGTGCTCTCTCTCTCTCATTCTCTCTCTCTCAAATAAATAAATAAAATCTTTTAAAAAAATAAAATAAAATATAATTGGAGTCATGGACTTACAAAAGGAAGAAGAGGACAAATCATCTCCCCAAGAAACAATAAAATTGGGCAAAATTATTAAAAACAACTATTGTAGTACTCTGGAACTGAAGGAAAGGTGTACAACAAATTGAGAAGCATTTATTGAAGAAAAGCTACTCGACATTGTGTAGGAACTGTGGTTGTCTGAGGCATTTTATCTTGTGATTTCTCCCATTCTCCAGTTCCAATACCTGGTAGTTCAGGTGAGGGGCATACTGTGAAAATCAGCAACTTTGCTACCAGAGCAGACTGACTTGATTTGAGCAGAGTACAAAAAAGTCCCCATACCCAGGAGAGTTGTCACAGGTGAACTCTCAGATGCTCTGAAGTTGGAATATTGGTTGGGGCAAATTAGTCAAAAATTTAACTGGGAGATCCAGGAATGAGACATCTAGCTATAGTGAGTCTTGACAAGGTCCTGCCTGACACTGGTGGCCTGGAAAGCTGTTCTGGAGAGACCAGAAAGGCGCTAGCTACCTACTTATCTCTGACTGGTAGTCCCAACTCAAGTCAAATGTTAACCCTTGGCTAGGGGCTAAGTCATATAATAACATGATTTAGAGGGAGTGGGAAAATGAGTCCAGAGTGTAAGAGGCCAGGATAGCAGTTAATCTTTGTGGGAAGGGATGGTGCTTAGAAGAGAGCACAAGGTGTTTCTGGAATGTAGTTAATGAGCTGTTTCTTGATCAGAGTGCTGGTTTCATACGTGTTCACTTTGCACTAATTCATTGAGCTGTAGCTACCTAAAATTTGTTCTCTTTTCTATATGTATGTTTTATTAATTGTCTTTTGACATAGTAATTAATGCTGTATAACAACACGGAACCTTTGGTAATAGACAGTAAACATTTATTTTTGCTTATGAATCTATGGATTGCCTAAGCAGATGTGCTGATGGCATGTATTAATGTGACCAAGCTCATTTGATCCTCGTAGGGCTTGTCCTACATCTGCAGTCAACTGGCACATATTCCGAGGGCTGGCTGGCCTAGGGTGGCCCCAGATAGCATAACTCCTCTGTGCCATGTGGTCTCTCATCCTCCAGCAGGATTACAAGTGGAAGCACATAAGGCTTCTTGAGGCCTAGGCTTGGAACTTCCATCACTTCCATTTCTTCTCGTGGCCAAGGGCATTCCAAAATCAAAAAGAGGGAAAATAAATTCTACTTCTTGATGGTAAGAGCAAGAAGTCACAGCACAAGAGGGTATAGATACAGGGAAGAGGAAAACCTGCGTTCAGTTTTGCAATGAATCTACCATATGTTGTGTTTCAATTTAACAATATATAGATAAAACAAATACAGCACAGTAGTGATGGTGGTTAGATCTAAATGGCTATTTATGGATATTCATAGTATTATACTGTCTGCTTTTCTGTATCTTAAGAGTTTACAAAATGTCTGTTTCTTTTTTCTTTTGCAGAAGGGCTTGTTGGCGCTTTTTTTTTTTTTTTTTTTTTTTTTTTAAGTACAGCTCTCTGGGCTGTTCTCCACACTGGTTGAATTTGAATGCTAGGACCCAGAAATCCACATTTTTTTAAGAGATAGATTTATTTTTTTATTTGAGAGAGCGTGTGTGCACACAGGTGCAAGCAGGGGGGAGGAGCGGGGGGAAGGGAGGGGGAGGAGGAAAGAATCTCAAGGAGACTCCAAGCTGATCATGGAGCCCTAGGTGGGGCTGGATCTCATAACCCTGACATCTTGACCTGAGCCGAAACCAAAAGTTGGAAGCTCAACCGACTGAGCCACCCAGGTGCCCCTGGAAATCTACATTTTTTAATAGTCTCTACGAGTGATGCTGAATTTTGAAAATCACTACTTTGGGATTTCTGACTTCTACTGGAATCTCCGGCCTAACTAAGGCATATTTCTAGTTTCTTCTAACTACAAAGAAGCAGCCCAATGCTGCTGGCAACCCAAATACCAGTAGTATCAGCTAGTAATACCAACCATTGACAAGATTACCTGAGTCCCTTTGACCAAGCCATAAAAACTATGTACAAACGTGTAAGGTTCCTAAAAAACAGTGGTTGAGGAAAGAATGAGGTACCTACTATGTGTTAAAGGCATGACACAAGATACTTTACATATATTATTTAATCCTTACAATAGTCAAGGGTGTGAGTTATTCTCATTTTATAGATGAGCTCATTGAAGCCAGTTAATTTACTTGTCCAGTTTTTCATAGTTCCTTAAATAGAAGGCCAGGTAGCATTCGGACTATAAGTTAAATAAGAAAGCAAGTGTTTTTGAAACTAGATGATTTATTATATGTTTAACCCAGTGTTTGTAAGAATTTTTAAAAATGTGTACAGCACATAACTCAGCATTTTAGTTCTCATTATAACTAAAATAATCATTCATGTTCTGATCAAAGTGCAACCACCTAATTGCCCAAGTAGCAGAAGACCTAAGTCTTTTTCTTTTTTAAGATTGATTGATTGACTGATTGATTTTAGAGAGTGTGTGGGAGTGGGAGGAGGATCAGAGGGAGAGGGAGAGAGAGAATCTCAAGCAGACTCCCTGCAAAGCGTGGAGCCTGACACAGGCTCGATTTCCTGACCCTGAAATCATGACCTGAGCCGAAACTAAGAGTCGGACACTCAATCAACTGAGCTACCCAGGAACCCCAAGACTTTATATTTTTCAGATGTTTTGGTTGATTTATGTTAAATGTAAATGTTGATTTTTTAAAAAATGTTTGTGTTTAAACAGTTGCTAAGCCAACTTAAAGGAAATTTAGAAGAAGAAAATCGACATCTACTAGATCAAATTCAGACATTAATGCTACAGAACAGAACACTATTGGAGCAGAATATGGAAAGCAAGGATCTCTTTCATGTTGAACAAAGACAGTACATGTAGGTACCAAATAATGTTGAAATAATACTCATGATTTTATCATTGCCAACTGGTGACAGAGAAAACTCACTGCTTATTTTTTTTTAATTTTCAACATTATTATTTCTCCATACATTTTTTTGAATGCTTATGTTCTAGGCACTATGCTAGTAACCAGAAGTACTAACATGAAAACACACAGATTCTGCTCTTAAGGAACTAGTAACATAAAGCAAGAAATACAAATAATTGCTACAATGGAAGTATGTGTAGGAGGCCATAGAAATACAGCAAATACAGTGGAAGGAGTATCTTAGTCTGGCAGGGGCAAGGTGGGCTTTCCAAAGATGGTTGCTCAAGCTGAGACTTAAAGACTCATGGGAGTTTGCCTGAGGAGACATATCAGGCCAAGGGAGCACAAATGCAATAACATGAAGGTGTGATGAAGGTGTGTTATGGTAGGGTATAGGACCTAAAAATTAATAGTTCTTGCTGGAGCAAAATTGAGGAAGAAGGAGCAATAGAGAAGTGGCTAAAAACTTAGGATCCACAAAGGTTTTTCTATGCCATACAAAGGAGTTGCTGAAAACTTTGAGCAGGGGAATAAAATGATCAGATTTGTGTTTTTTTAAGAAGGCACTGATGGCATTTTAGAGTATGGATTGGGAGGTCCTGAGAATAGAGACAAGGAATAAGTTTTAGAAAGACTGTTGTAATAATCTAGTGAATCATAATTCATAAGCGGCGGTAGTTGAGATGAAATACCAGATGTAAGAGATAGAATTGACAAGGTTTAATATTGGTAAGTTATATTTCCATTAGTAGTAGAGGAATCTGGTAAAATCAGGGATTTGGGCCTGAGAAACTCAGTGAATAGTCCTTGTATTGCACCAAGATTCACCTTTACTAAATTCTTCACTTCCCCTATTCCCTAAATGAGAAACACCATAGTATAATAGAAATAGCACAGATGTTGAAATTAGGCAGTTCCTAATTCAAATGCCAGTTCTCCCAGTCACTAGCTATGTGACCATAGGTGAATTACTCTGGTTCTTTGATCATTGTGTCTTTTTCTCTAAAATAGAGATATAACATCTACTTCCAAGATTATCTTAAGAAATAAATGAAATAATATATCTATGCCTTTTAGGCATGTTATATATGATGGTGAGCTAGGGCACATATGAAACCAGGATATATCATACATTTTTCGAAGCATCAGTTTTCTTATAAAATTTGGGGCAGGGAACATGATTTTTATATTAACAGGTATAGTATGGAGCAAAAAGCAGAGTTTGCATGAGCTTTTAAGATAAATGCAAAACTTCAGAGAAATTTCACATTTGTGGCTGGCCACTTTGGACTACACTTTCAACCCTTTCAGGAGCATGTATTCCTTTATTCTCTGCCTTAAAAGGTGTTTCTGCTTAAGCAGTAAGTATATGTAAAGCTCTTGACATTTAAGTTTTCTGTCCTTCAAGCAAAGGCATTATCCAAAGCTTTATCTTTGGATATCTTTAGAATATCTTAATATTCTGGCCCTTGGTAAATAATCCATTTCCAAAGTTTCAGTAATTGTATCTGTATAGTTGACTTAGAAATATTAATATCTATTTTGACTTTTTGAATTTAAATTAAAAAATCCAACTTACAAGTCAGACAGTTCTAGTTGAGTGCCTCTGTCACATGGTCCTAGCAGGAGTGACAGTGAACAGGTAATACTGAGAATTTGGAGATTGCTGATGATATTTCAAAAGGTCAAAAGAGAAAACATTTGGGAGGTATAGACCATCTGCCATTGTGCTGTGGTGTAACTCTTGGCAACCTGTGTTCACAAAGCATCTTCTTCAAAAAAATCTCTCAAAATCCATTTGTTCTGGTTCCCACTTCCCTAATTCAGCCTAACCACTCAACTAGACTACCTCATTAGCCTCCTGGATGCTTTCTTTACTACCATCCTTTCTGATAGATACTATTTCATTATGGAGTTAAGGTACCTACAGCAAAGATTTCATAATGTCACTTTCTAATGAAACCTTCAAGCTTCTGATTTCCTATTGAGCAAAATCTAAACCTGAAAATCCCTCCCTGCTTCCCACCAACTATAAACTGCTTAATTTAGCATTCTTATCTTTTCAGTCTATCTAATATGGCCATTTTCACCATGAGGCTTTCTTTGGTCATCCAAGATAGAAATATTTTCCTCTTTATAAGTTTCTCTTGTACTTAATACAGTGCTTTTATTTTGGCACCACTCCTGCCTTGGATTGTAATCGTCATTTATGTATATTTGTTCTCTCTCCTATTGTGTTATAAGCAGAGTTGGGCTACTGTTGTCTTTATATACTCTTTGTGTCTTCCTCATTTAAAATGATCACTAAATATTTGTTGAGTAAACAACATCACAGTTTGGCATCACATTTTTTTTGGATCATTTACTTTAGTCTATGATCTTTGATGTTTCCCTATGTAATATATACCATCAAGGAGATAAATGAGACTAAGATGTGGTGAAACTAGTGTATTCATGTATTGCTGGTGGCAGGAAATAGTTCTCTAAAGGTAAATTAAGCCTAAATAATAATGCCATAAAGGAAAAAAGTCTGTTTGCATGAAGATGTGGTTGCAAGATTATTTATTATATCCACCACTATAAGCAGACTATTGAAAATTTTAGTTTTTTACTCACATAAATTATATTAAATCACCTTTCATTCCAAAAACAATGTGAGATACTAAAAGATCCAAGAATAGAATAGTCACTGTTAATGTCCCTTAACAGCTATTAAAAGATGTTGACAGAATTCCTTTGTCATGATGAGAATATAATATGGAAAATTTTCTTCAAACAAATAAATTGTATTAAAGAATTGAATTTTAAATTCTATATCCTTTTATTAAGTAAGTTTGTAAATATGAAGAAAAGGAGAAACTTGGAAAAATATCCCATTGTTAATACCTAATACTGAGTTGTCAACTCTAATATCTATATTTGTTTATGTTTTGGACAGAAGTTAGATTGTAGTCACAAAATAATTTAATATTCATAACTGTACAAAATATACATGTCCTAAATTTTTATTTTTGTAGTGATAAGTTAAATGAATTAAGACGACAAAAGGAGAAATTAGAAGAGAAGATAATGGATCAGTACAAATTTTATGACCCATCTCCTCCTAGAAGGTACTGTTAACCAAATTTTATTCATTTTTATTTTGGAAAAAAAAAGAAAGTTAAGACTTTTAATTTTGTGAAGGATTTACATGTTGAATTTTAGACTGATAAGAGTTTTTTTAAATTATTCTATTAGGAGAGGCAACTGGATTACTCTAAAAATGAGAAAATTGATTAAGTCTAAGAAAGATATTAATCGGGAACGTCAGAAATCTCTAACATTAACACCTACCCGCTCAGACTCCAGTGAAGGATTTCTTCAGCTCCCCCATCAAGATAGTCAAGATAGTTCTTCAGTAGGTTCAAACTCTTTAGAAGATGGCCAAACTTTGGGGACCAAGAAAAGCAGCAGTGAGTGCTTAAACTCTTTAAACATTTGTGATCTCTAGTATTGATTTAGAATCCTTTCAAAAGATTTCTTTTAACTTATAACTTCAGCAGTCCTTTGGGGTAATAGTCTGATGAATGCATTTCTTTTTAACTCTATCTGATTATAAAATTCATTGTGTACTGCAGTACTGCATAACCACATGATTTTCTGTATTATGTGTTTAGAAGAATACCAAACACAGAGATACCATCATTTAGCCAGGGAGGAAAAACACTGTCCAAAGAGCATTGAGATAAGAGCCAGAGTATCCCTGCCACTTGCTAGTTGTATTAATACGGGTACACCTTTCTTTCACCTTTGTGTCATACTGCACAGGGTGATTATGAAGAGTAGGTGAGAAATGTTTATGTGCTCATCTTGATAATTTTTTGTAACTAAATAGAATAATAAGGCATTTTTATAATGGGGTTTTATTCATATACTTTGGTGTCAAATTGGAGCAAAGTTACATTGGTGAGAAGCAAAGAAAAATAGATGTGAATTCGAAGAGAATGTTATTCAATGATTTAGAAGTAACTGAAGGTTGTAAAAATTGTTGAGGGATTGCTTGGTAAAGGATCGATTAAAATTGATATAAGCTTGTTTATAAAATTGTGATTTAATTTTTTAAATTACAAATATAGCAGTATCACATCATAACATGCCCTATACAACTCATAATATTTTTATTTCATTACTAGTGTGCTTAACTAAACAAGAGCAAAGTAAAAGCCTAAAGAAGTATATTTTAAGAGAAAGAGAAAAGAATGCAGTGCTAGGCCCTTTGAAGATGTCCCACAAGTTGACTGCTAACAATATTCTTAGAGAATATGTAAACAAGATACTTTGAATCCACTCATACTATCACCAGAGTCACTAAATTAAAAAATATGTATTTGTGTGTGTGTGTGTGTGTATATATATATATGTATATCTATATGAAATAGTTCTATATAATTTCACTGCTATTCTTTTGAAATAAATAGGCAAAAACAGCTACTACTTCCCCCAGGGATAGACTCTCCTTCTGGCAACTCTCAAAACACTCAAAAAACTATAGTGTTTTGGCCTCAGGGGAATTATCTCTGAAAAGACAGTATTTTAGGGTGTAGATGAGGCATTCATTATAGCTTATATTTCAGAATACAACTATAGCACCCTAAAAACTAGAATCCATAAGTATTCATGCATACATACATACTTGTGTATGTGTATTAGTCTCAAGAAAGTGTTTAAATTCTGTATCCCCACACAAGATTACCATTACCTGGGTTTTTTGCTATCTAGTCTTATCAGTCAAATCTACATGAAATTTCTGAGTATTCTTGTAGAGAAATCATCAGGTTTATCTTAAAAAGATGCCAGATAATTCAATTTTATGTTACCTTTAGAGGTAAAATATCTGACATCATATTAAATGAGAAATGGTAATAGGTCTACTTAGTTTTTTTCCAATTAAAGGAAGATATTTCATAAGGGATTGATTTCTTTCTTCTTTTTTCTTTTTTCTTTTTTTTTAAGTAAGCTCTACACCCAGCATGGGGCTTGAACTCACAACTCTGAGATCAAGAGTCGCATGCTCTACCGACTGGGCCAGTCAGGCCCCCTAAAGAAAGATTTCAATTCAGATATGATAAAGTAACACAAGAAAGGCACAACAGTCTTTGTTGAGGTCAACTTGTCTGTTTTTAATATAAAGCTAACATTCTTTCACACTCCCGGCTGGAACATCCAGAATAAGGATCAGAAGGCAGTAATATTCTCCTTTCCTGTAGTTCTTCAGTTTTAGAATTTTTTAAATAAACAAAAACCCAGCAATGCTAATGTTCCCTGAATTTCAGTATGTTGGAAAAAGAATATTGTGTATCTACAAACTAGTTGACATAGAAGGATCACATTCCACCACTGGCAAATTTAATCCTTTTATCCTGTCTGTCAGTAAAGCAGTCTTTGGAAAACAGTTGAAACAGAAGTATCTAAACAAGACAACATGTGCATGCTGCAACCACTCAGCTTTGTTTTAGCCAAATGTCCATTTTTACATTGCTTTCAGTTCATTTCTTTTTAATCATTAAAAACAGCTGTGTTTACCAAGCCAGAAAAGAAATAGGTCAAATTAAAAGCCTAAATGAATCATGACTGTACCTAATAGCAGTCAAATAAGTTAAAAAGCTGTATGTCCATTGCATTCTTCTTAATGGAGAAAAACTTTGATTATTTACAAGATGATGGCAAACTTTAAGAAGGAGTATCGTCATTAAGGCTATATACAATATGCTGTTAAGTCTTTATTCACATCATCTCCCTAACTCCTAAATTGCAGTTCCAAAAAGGTATAACAGTTTTCTGTATTTGAATCTTATTAAAATATAACTCAAGAATGTTAGTGACTCTAGTGAGCATTTTAATTTTTATGCTAATGACACTTACTATAATTCTAAGTCTAATTTTCATTTACAGAATTTTTCTGCACAGTGCTACCTTTGTTTTTCTTAATAAACTCACCCAAAAAGCCCTTCAAAATACCTAAAAATGTTATAAATATGTATTTCTCTGTTGTTTTTGCTTACATTAGGGTGCCTCTTATCTTTTAGCCTGAACAGAGCTTAGTGCTAGCTTTTCTCTTTTCCCTATCCAACCTTTTGCAAAATGAAATTAATGTAATTGCTCATGTCATTTTTTGAAAGACTTTGCTCAGAAGAATAAATATTTTCATGGTGCTGTTAAATAATGCACCAGAATTCAAATTAACCCCCCAAAATAATTCCCTATTTCCTTTGTTAAAGTTTAAGAAAATAAAGTTTTTAAAAAGTTTCTTTAGATTGTTTTAAACATTCCCTGGGCACCCACGTTTTTGTTGATATATATTACTAGAATACTCCTGTAAAATGTTCATTTTCCTAAGTAACTTTTTTCCAAGATGAAGTCTTTTTATTTAAAAGGTTAAAATAGAGGATTGAAAAGCCTTGTACATTTTCATCATGGATGCTGTGGCCCACTAATAGCCCTAATTTTAAAGGTATACCTTTATAACTTAACTAGGAAAATCGTTCCTTCAGTAAGTACTTTAATCAGTTCCTGTATTTGTAGGACTTTAGCCAATCCAAGCTTTCAAAGTATATGTTCCTCATCATTGTCTTCAGTGCTTTCCAAGTATTTTAAAGTGTCAAAGTACATATTTCATATTTCATTATCACTCAGCAGCATGAGAATAATAGCTTTAGTATAGCATACATAGCTGAAACTCAGACATTCATTTCTGTCCTTAATTTCAACATTTAACTCCCATCTGTTCTTCTCCCTTTTTTCTTTCATTTTTCTGTTTCTGTTTTTCCTCATGCTCTGACATTAAAGTGGTTGCACTGAAAAGACTGCCCTTTTTGAGGAACAGACCGAAGGATAAAGACAAAATGAAGGCCTGCTACCGTCGTTCCATGTGTAAGACTTTATGACAGTTCAGCTTCTTTCAAATGACTACACTGGCTTCCATTACTAATTTTTCACTAACCTTTCTCTGGACTGTGCCAATCTTCTTATTTTGCAAAGTGCAGTCTTCCTCTAATTCAAGGAGCTGGAAGAATTTTTTTTTCAAAACTGGCACTGAAGTCGCATTATATGTTCACTGATACATATACATGCATATATGTTTAGTCATATGTGTAATATACTTATAAATTTCCAGTGCCTTCTAAAAGTTGGCAGAAAAAAAAACCTAATTTTCTATGCCATAGAGAATTTTTTCCCAAATAAATTTACTTAAAATATAACAAAACCTTTAGCATTAGGAATTTATTTTCTTAATGAACTAAATTAAACAAACAAATAAATAAAATGGCCTGTAACCCTTGAAAACGTTTGTCATTCTTTATATATTAATACTCTTTTTTTTAAGTGGTATGGGTAATTACATAATCAAATTAAATGTCACTTTGGATATCATCTCTTTCAGGTTTTTATTGAATGGTATACTTATTTGATACATAAAATGAATGATTTCTTCAGTAACCTGCTCTGACCAAGGACTCTTTGTCATTTTCAATAATGATGCTGTATAAGAACTGCTCTCCATCTTACCTTTATTCATTCCATTTCTGTCATCACAAAACCACATTATGAAGGCTTCTAATTATATTGCACATCACTGCGCAAAAGCATGGCAGTTGTACAGAGTAAAATTCCTTTTCCTATCTTTAAAGGGGGTGGAGGTGGGATAAAAATATTTACTGAAATTTATCAGCCTTTGGCCTACTCATTTCATTCAGCTGAATGCATGTCATAATTCTAATGACCTTGTGGTTATAGTCTTTGATGTTCATTTGCATTAATCCATAAACAAAAACCAGATCATTTATAATACAAGATAGAAATAAGAGCAGATACATTAACCATGCTGATTCATTTGCTTTCATTTGCATCCCAGCCATGAATGACCTGGTGCAGTCCATGGTCCTAGCAGGAGGACAGTGGACAGGTAGTACTGAGAATTTGGAGGTTCCTGATGATATTTCAACGGGTAAAAGGAGAAAAGAATTGGGAGCTATGGCCTTCTCTACTACAGCCATCAACTTTTCAACTGTCAACTCTTCTACAGGCTTCAGATCCAAGCAGTTGGTTAATAATAAAGGTATAGGCTGTCTGCTCTTTGCACTGTGGTGTAACTGTTGACAACAGGAATTTTAATTTGACTTTTCCATGTGTATTTTTTGACAGCAACAACCTGAAATAAATTACTAAAACAGTCTGGATTCGATTTAAGAGAATTTTCAAATCATTTCAGAAATTTAAAACATCATACAAATAATTAAAATCTTTCCTAGGCCTTTCATAATAAACAGCTGATGAACTAACAAGAAAAGGAAAAGTAAGCCAAGTAAAGAGTGAGAAAGGGAAAAAGTGATGATAGAAGCTTAAAAAAAAAAACAACTAAAAACAATATAACTTCAACCAGAGAGAACCATGTAGAACAACCCTGGCTCTTGCTTTGCTTTGCAGGGTCCTTGGGGAGATTGTTCCACTGCTTCTGGTGTTAAGCGAGTCAACTCTCATCACAGCTATTCTGTTTCTTATTCCTAGTTCGAGTTTCTGGTTAAGTCTATTCTGTTTCTTATTCCTAGTTCCAGTTTCTGGTTAAGTCTATTCTGTTTCTTATTCCTAGTTCCAGTTTCTGGTTAAGTCTATGAAATATGTTAAATCAAGATGTGTTACATGTGATTGAAAAAGAATATCCATATCTGCATAAATGAAATTTTAAAATGGGTTTTTTTTTTGTTTAAAAATATTTTTATATCCATTTTGCTATTTTATGTAGATACTACATCCTTTGAAGACATAAGTCCACAAGGTATTAGTGATGATTCTAGTACGGGATCAAGAGTTCATGGTAAGATATGAACTTTATTTAGAGAGTACATATTCCATACAGAATGGGAATGCTGAGGCTCTGGCATTGATTTGGTGAATGTGGCATTGCCAGCAAGCATGTTTTCTCTAACCTGCATCTCATAACTACTTCTGCCATTTCTTCAAACCTAATACTCCCTTTTGCCCCTTTTAAGGTTATTGCTTCATCCTAAGTAGTCTCTCTCTTGGTCAAGGTCATTTATAAAGTATGCCTGCACAATGCTCAAAGGTAATTTTGTTGCCATTTTGGTATAAGGTTAAAGTTATGAGAAACATATTTTACCATTGGTTTAAAAAATATTTAGTTCGATAAAGGATGAACTCTGAGAAACACATTTTCTGCAGTGGTGAGCATTTTAGATTTTTAAGTTTCTGGAGAGATCTGCAAAACCGTATCTTGCCAAACTAAAATATTAATAATAAATGGATAGTATGTTGAGGGAATTTCATACATAAGCAGGATTTTAAGAAACAGGGTAGGGTCATGTTAACTGCAATTGTTTCCCTTGTACGGTTAGGAATGCAGGACATTAACTGTGCAGATGCTCATGTTCCTCCTGTTTGTGGCATCTGCAGTGTGCAGGGTTCCTTGTCTGATCTGTTGTAAGTGACCTAATCACTAGCACTTTTTTTTCTTTTTCTTTTTGGCATGTCACTCGACTCAGCCAAAACAGTTCTGGTATCCATCTAGAAATCATTTCCAAATCTAAATATGCACTTTATTTCCTTTTCTTTGGATCTCAATTAGTGTTTCAGAAGTGTCTTATTCTAAAGTGTCTAACTGAACTATCAGGAAATGCTTTTGCTCTCTAATCTGTAAGATTCAACTCTGGGCATGCTCAGTCTGTGAAAGTATGCATGATCATTTCCTCAAAGCATTCTGTGCTCAGAATGTAAAAGTTCAATGTCATTAGCTAGAAGTTTTATCACACTGTCTCCTGATTTTTTCATTTAGCTTCAAGACCAGCCAGCCTTGATAGTGGCAGAACATCCACTAGCAATAGTAATAATAATGCTTCACTCCATGAAGTCAAAGGTATGCTGTAGGTAAATTTATTAATATTGTCCATCCATTTCCAGATTTTATAATCAGAAGATTGATGAAGTTTCTGGGGTAAAGTATAAAATCCAAATCATCTATGTTTGGAACATAGTTCCTTGGAACATTTTATACTTCTTACATTGTAATACAGTGTATACAATGTGTATAAATGTAAAAACAGGAGCAGTTACTTTGGTTGCCATTTTTCATCTTCACAGATAAAATATTTTTATGTAATTTTTAACTTCAAAAATATCTGTAGGTCCTTATTTTTCTTACGTTTTGTCTTTGTCATGAAAATGGGTTGTCCTTAATTTTCTCATGAGGCATGTGCATTGAACTCCCATTACAGAAGTGTTTTAGAAATACTTTTAGCTTAAGTTATTGACGAAATAAGGGGAAATAATTTTTTAAATTTAAGAAGACAGTTATGTTTGTGTATAACAGACAAATGGATGCACACAGCTTATATAAAGAATTACTTCAGCATTTTTTCTTAATTTTTTAATATGCATTCTAAGGTAAGGTTTTTATGTAAATGTCTAGAGGCCTTGACTAGTACTTTTTCCCTTAAAGGTTTACTGCCTACTTGGATTCTGGAATTGTTTAATAGATTATAAAAGTTGGTGAAAATAGTTATTCTCTCAAGTCCAGAATTGTCAAATTATAAAATTTGTTCTGTTGCTTTTTGTATTATAAAATCATTTTGTCTCAATTGTAATTTTGTCATTAATGCTATGACTCTGTTGCAGTGGTATGAAAAATCTGATCTCAAGAAGGGATTATTTTTTTATTTTTATAATCATGTTCTTATATCCAGTAGAAAAGTTTAGTCTGAAAATATGAAGTATTTCTTTCCTGATTTGAAAATTTAAGAAAATCTTTTTATAAAATGTTATATAACTTGAGCCAGATTCTTCATGACCCACTTTACTCTCTCTGATTAGGAAACCATGGAAAGTTGTATTTTCCATCTTGATACTATCTCTATACAGTTTGGTATCAATTGGAATCCACATAAGGAATAGCATTAAACATTAGGGAGCTTTTATCCAGAACTAGTAATGTGCATTCTGTACAGTTGCTCAAACTCAGTTGAGTCTTTTAAGGCTATATATGGGGCGCCTGGGTGGCTCAGTCGTTGGGCGTCTGCCTTCGGCTCAGGTCATGATCCCAGGGTCCTGGGATCGAGCCCCGCATCGGGCTCCCTGCTCCGCGGGGAGCCTGCCTCTACCTCTCCCACTCTCCCTGCTTGTGTTCCCTCTCTCCCTGTCTCTCTCTGTCAAATAAATAAATAAAATCTTTAAAAAAAAATTAATGCTATATAGCCACATGCCAACAGTGGAAAGCAGGAACAATCAGATGACGCAGACATTAAAGAAGAAAATATACAACATACTTGATTTTGTATTTTTACTAGAACTTGCTAAGTATGTCATATCTCCATTGATTTTCCTTTATATGCCTGCTATTTAAATTTTAAGAAAATTTCTTTAAGTTTATTCACTCAGGATGAACAGAGAAACCTTCAAGTAAGGAATGAAGATTTCATAGAGAGGCAAAGAATTAGAATTTTTAACTTCTGAATTTGTATTCTGGTTTTAACATTCTGAAATAATTTAAAATTCATATAATCATATTTTGTTCTAAATTGTGAGGTGTTTTACAGTTACTTGAACCTGAATTTTAAAAGATGTATCATTTACTTATTTGTAGTTTGGCTCTGAGTGTAGTGGAGAAAGCAAGTATTTGCCCTTGTAGAACTCAAAATATTTTTGTCAAAATGAGACTAGGATAGACAATGTTAGACTGATGAAAGATGAACACAGTTTACTAAGCATTTCTAAATAAAGCTTGAAAGTTAGTTTAGCTATTCATAAGAATCCAGTCAACAAATGTTATTACTTAGTTTTAGTCTCATTTCTGTTACCGAACTCTTAACACACCATTTACTCCAAAAGCAGGTGCAGTTAATATCCAAAGCAGGCCACAGAGCCACAGCAGTGGAGAATTTAGCCTGCTTCATGATCATGAGACTTGGTCCAGCAGTGGTAGCAGTCCAATTCAGTATTTGAAAAGACAGACCAGATCAAGTCCAATGCTCCAGCACAAAATGCCTGATTCGTTAGAGAGTCGAGCACATCACAAGATCAAAACTGGTTCCCCTGGAAGTGAAGTTGTTACTCTACAACAGTTTTTGGAAGAAAGCAACAAGCTTACCTCAATACAGGTTAGTTTTACCTGGTAGGACCTTAATTTAGATCGACACTGCAAGTTAAATTTCTGTGACTGAACTATAGAGCTTCTTTTTAAGTTAAGGGGTGCTTAGCAGTTTTATATCATACAATCTAATATATCAGGAAAGTAAAAGCTTGGCTGCATTCACTAATCTGTTGTGGTATCTTTTTTAACAGATAAAGTCCTCAAGTCAAGAGAATCTTTTAGATGAAGTAATGAAAAGTTTGTCTGTTTCTTCTGACTTTCTGGGAAAAAACAAACCAGTTAGCTGTGGTCTGGCCAGGTCAGTAAGTGGAAAAACCCCAGGAGACTTCTACGATAGACGGACAAGTAAGCCTGAACAATTTGTGAGACCCAGTCCTCGAAAGACTGAAGATGCCTACTTCATTAGCTCTCCAGGAAAACCTACACTAGGCGCTCAAAGAAAGATAAAATTAGTAAAAGAAACTTCTCTGTCACGACAATCAAAAGATAGTAATCCTTATGCCACTTTACCTCGTGCAAGCAGTGTGATCTCTACTGCCGAAGGAACTACTCGAAGGACAAGCATCCATGATTTTTTGACCAAGGACAGTAGACTACCTATGTCAGTTGATTCACCACCAGCTACTGCTGATAGCAGCATCACTGCAACATCTAGTGAGTACCTTTTACACCAGTGGTCCTCTTATACACTTCACAGTCCAACCCATGCTGTAGGATCTCATGCGCAAAATGATTTAGCTACACATAAATCCAAGTCTCTGTATGCCCAGGCTAGAAAGTCAAGAACAGAAAAGTCACATTTTCTAAACCAAACTTTTGCCATTATTAATATGTCTAATGATGCATTTGGAATATCAGCTGAAGATAGTGGAGAGTCATTTACTGTGGCTCATCCATCTCAGCCATTTTTATCCCTGAATACAAAACTAGTTAGTAACATAAGTGGGTTACCTCCCAGGCCAATCACAAGAGTAACTGACCAGGCTTCTGCCTCTTTAGATAAAGCTGCAAAGAAAGATAACGAACAGTTTTCTGATAATCAGAACCCTAGTAACAGTAACCCACAGTCTTCTGCAGATAGCAATAATCTTATCACTCCTGCATGCTTCCATCCTGATGACACAGAAGCTGCATTGTTGGTTTCTGAGGATAATCAGACTGTTTGGTATGAATATGGTTGTGTTTGATCAAAACTGCACAATATAATACTGATGTTACTTGATATGCACTGTGCTTCTCTAATCTGATTTGAAAAGCTGCTGTTGAAAAGTATAGTTTGGCTAGGCTTATATTTTTATTTTTAAATTGTGGCATAGTATTCACTTGTACATGATGGCATGTGTATAAATATGAATGTGTAACCATACCAAAGCCTGCATGAAATATTAATTGCATTGTACATTTTCTGCATGACTTTAAAAACCTTAACAATACATGCTCCTCTTTCACATTTCTTGTCACCTGATATAAGATTGTTACTTTGATACCTGGAAGCATATTAAAATAGTTGCATGCTGTAATTACCAAGAAGGCATTACCAAGTCATATTTACTTTGTTGCTCCCAAAAAAGAATGCTCATTTTCTCCCTCCCTCCTTTTTTGCTCCCCTTCCCTCCCTCTCCTTGTCCTTCACTCTTCACTCCTTTCCTCCCCCAGAATGTGCACTTCCTGTTGTACATGTACAGTGTTAAGGAAACTATGTAAAAAGATGTCATTTTCTTTTGCCATTTAACTATGTCTTCTGTCCTGTTTTATTTTCAAGGAAATAGTAACTCCATTAACACTTCCTGTAGCAAATATTAACTATTGCCCATATTTATAAAACTGTTCAGATTTAAAACATTGTTAATACTCATAAATTTATAATAACTCATAATTCTTTAAAAACCCCACCAGATTTACGTTACTAGGAGCATTTGTATTAATTCTGTTTCTTCGCTTTTCTTCATCTGATAAATGTAAGAACTCAAGGACCATCTTTCCTTTAAGATGACTTTTTTACTTGGAATCAGTTAATACATTAGTTTTGCCAGTTCTTTTTTTATATAGAGTCAAAGAGTAACAAATCAAATCATACTCAATGTGTTGGAAATTTGCATTTTTCTGTTCAAAAGTAGTAAGTTTACAAAGTAGTGAAGACTGTTGCTTCTATAATCTATTTATTAAATTTTATGTGTTTGTCCTTAAAACAGCTTTTTAAATGAGTATACTGTGCTAAAATAAAATTAACATTAGAATTTAAATGAACAAGTGTGTTTTTAGTGGAACAAATTTTAGGACTACAAATTAATACAAACTTTTAGCTAAAAAAATAACCATATAAGATAAAGAGAATATTTTCTAACTCTAACTGCAGTGTCATAAACTTTAAAATTATCTTACTGTGGTTATAGCACTTTTAAAGCAGAATCAGCTAAACTTGAATTTCTAATTCCCAGAATTAAAAAAAAAAAAAGAAATGAAATGAAACAAAGCCATAACCCTGATTCACTTACTTCTGGAGGAATAGATCTTAGCTCTTTTTCTGGAATGTTTTTGCCATTTTGACTCAGCCTAAATATTACTGCTAATAACTCAGCCTGGCATCTGGAAAGGAATGCTTTGAAATGTAACTTGCTAAATGGGGAGGAAATCACTATTTTATACATGTTGTTACATTAAATTATTATTCTTATTAATTGGACCAAAGGAAATAGAATCCATAGAGAATCTTTGCTTAACAAAATTTCTATCCTTTAAATTAAGCCATTCTCTGGTACTTAAACAAGATCGTTGTGGGGGCTAGGCCCTCTCCATTTTTATCTTTGTGCTTCTTTTCTCACAGCCAGCTATTACTAAAAACGGTTCTATTGCAGATAATCACATAAGCATAAATTTTCTGAAAATTTTCATATTTTTTAGTACCACCTAATATATTTTGTCCATGAATACATCTACCTATTTTATTGTCTCTTGTTTCACTGTCAGCCCTAACTTTAAAAATGTTTTTTGGCTTCTCTTCTTTTTTTATAACCTAATAATAAAACTTAATGGTAAATATAAGTGAGATTAGATGGGGGCCACATATGATTAAAATGTAATAATTAGTGTTACTTCTTTTCCACTTTGAGTCAAGAATTATTTTATAACCATTTCAACTCTTTAGATATTACAAATCTGGCCATACACTTTAAATTTAAAATATTAAATTTATTTATGCAAAATATATTGAGAAATCATGTCCTATTATGTTAAAACTGTGTGGTTATTTTACAAAATTAGACTTACAGGAAAACAGTATTTCCAATACAAATGGCTATAGTTTATAGTATAACATGTTTTCACAAGGAATATATACACTGTGCATGTAAGACAGATCCATACCATGTCCATGTGTCTTGAGGATTGTCTGTGAGAATACAGGCTAGACTTCCTCCATAGACTATCACCAGCTCTGGAGTCATAAAATTTTCTCAAAATACCAGTTTCTTCTTACATTTCTTCATAACACTTGGGATCAAATTTTTAGCATGGGAAAAACCTTAGAAATCATCTACAGCCAGTGCTTCCCAAACTTAAAAAATCAAAACATCTACTTGCTAAACAAGTCTTACAAAGATGCACCGGTATTTTATTTTTGTTACTGTTTTTAAAGATAAAATTAACCAACTCTGACTCAATTGAGCAGCTGCACTTTTTTCCTCTAAGACATCTCTATAAATATCCTACGATTTCATAAAGGAATATTTGGAAAACTATTTGGAGATTCAGTACTCTGATTTTAGATGAAACTGAGTAGCATTCACATTCCTGCCCTGGGTTTCTAGAAATCATACCCTCATTATTTGTGTGACATTGTAAACTGACATTGTTAGGCATTGGGTCCCCTTTGACCAAAGCAGTTTTAGCTTTAACAGTGAAAGCAGGCATAATTTTTCTCCGTAAATAAAACAAATATTTCATTGTGGATGTTTCTGTGGCTGCATGCAAGATTATTTTGTACTTTAAAACTGTGACCGTTTAGTAAATAAACATAGTAAACCTATCTGATGCTACTAAAAGGACATAAGTATATTATTTCTGGCTTTTAAAATACAACAGTCTTTAAGTAATAAGATATCTATCAGATTAATAACTTTCCCAGTTAGATTCTTTCTCCTTGCCCTACTCAACAAGAGCTCGTTAGTTTCTTAACTTCATGAATTATATTATGCTTAACCTTTGATTAAATAACATGAAATGCTTTTCTCCTGCAGATGTGGACAAAGTACAAGAAAGCAGAAATTCAAAAAGCAGGTCTAGGGAGCAACAAAGCTCCTAATTCTATTACCCACTACATGACATGTGGGCCAAGTGGTGAGTTTCTTGCTTAAAATGTAAATGAGATTAGTCTCATTTATACAAACTAACCGAGTTACTTATAAGAACAAGTGCACATTGCATTAACAGATGTAAATATTGCTTGCTTATTCATGACTTTCTGTCTTACTTATTAGTCAAGCAAGATTTATTGATTGCTATAAGTTTTTGCCTGTCAGTGCAGGAAACAAACCTTTAAATATTATTTTTCTTTTTTTCTTAATTTAAACTTAATTTTTTTTTTGAGAGGGAGAACTTAATTTTACTTGTGAATTATGTTCTAGGAATTCCTTTTTTAATCTGAAGTCTTTTTCTTTTTTTTGGTAGGAATACAACTTTCCCACAATGTTTTTGATAATTGAGAACAAACAAATTAAATACCTTTTGTATGAAGAGCCACTCAAAGAAAAATTGTCTCTGACTTTCTGTCACTTTCTCGTTCCTATAGAAGAAATATCTGGTGCATGTTGTTCTTATAGTGGCTACTCTGTATTTTATCTCTCTCTCTTATCTTCAAGCTTTTCTTATATTTTCTTTCTTCTTTCTACCTTCCAACTAAATACAGAGAGAAAAGTGTCCTTCAGTTTCTCAGTGTGAAGCCTTTATTTCTGAAGTAACAAGACACCCAACTATAGGAATCATTTTAAAAATTTTTAAGGAGACTTTAAACAATCCTTCGTGACTAGAGCAGGCAAGAAATACAAAACCTTCATTCCTTCCTTGAATCAAGGAGCACTACTGGAGTCAACTGCCAAAATTTTTAGAAGGTTTTAGGACTTACTATACATTGTATTGATAAGATCTACTGAATAAAGGATGTTCTCTCACTAAGGACCAAGTGTTATAAGATTCCAAGAAGTACTCCAAGAACAATCTACTTCTTTCGTCATTTGTTTATGAATTTATCCATGTTTGCTTAATGCTTCTGCTAAGTATTAGCCAAAATCTAGCCATTTATATTTAGTTGTGTAAATCTAAATTAAATGCTGTAGTATGTTGTGGAATGTACTATATATCATGATACAGAGAACATTGTTTTGGCATGTCAGACCTTACTTGGTTAGCAGACTGCATGTGTTGGTATCCTTTCTTTTTTTTTAACCAATTATTTTGATGCACTGCAAAAGAAATTCAGTTTATGAAGATAAATCTGAAAAATAGCTATAAAAAATTTACAGTAACATTAATCTTTCCGTATTCCCCTTTAAGCAACACTAAGCATTCACACCTGGATCCAAGGTAATTAAAAAGAGTGTTTTTCTGAAACTTTTTTAGTAAGGTGGTTTTCCAGCAAATTGCATTCCCAAGATAATGCTGTTGTGTTTTAAATTCATTTCCCTTCTTTAGTATTGGGTTATGTATGTGTTTGTTTTTTTAACACGAGAGCTGACTGTTGCTTAAGAAGTTTTCTTATGGCAAAAAAAAAAATGTAAATAATTTACTATGATCTGCATTTTGCCAGGAACTCATTTATTTTTAAGGTTATGACATATTAATAAGAACTTTTCTGTTTTTGTCCTTTATAATATTACATTAAAGTTGGTAACTGTTATTGGTACTTTTGAAATATTTGTATGCATTTGTTACCTTAAACATCTGAAAGAAGCACAAAAAAAGTAGATTTAGTTAACCCAGGGAAACATCAGTTTTTTTGTAGCTCCAATTTTATATCACAGTTTTATTTTCTTATGAAATCAAAAAATGCATTGATACTTATTAATGCAAATTCATTATTTAACATAAATATCGGAATAATCTTAAAGGTCTGAAATGAGAAAGATAATGACTTTTTTATTTTAACAGTATACTTCTTAGGCTCTCATTACCAGCTCTAAAAATCTTTTTGGAATAATTCCATATTCATAGTGTGTGGTTTAGGAACTATGTGTTTCATCACTAACCTAGTAGCCATGAGACTGTGTGTGTCTCTCCCTGCCTCCCTTCCCTCTCTCTCTCCCATCCCCCTTCCCTCTCTCTCTCTCTGTCTCCCTCTCCCTTTCTCTTTCCGGTAGGCCAGTTAGCAGTATTGTGTTCATAGTCTACTTTCAGAAAGACTTAATGAAAAGAAAGACAGCATGTATAGTTGACCAGAAATTAAAAAGGAATTTAGAGAACTTGGACTTAACGTAACTTAATGCCACCATTAACTTAGGTTTTGCCGCCAAATAATGCTGTAAAATTAAATCACTTTTAAACTCTTGGATGAAAGGTGCTATGTAAATGTAAATACAAAGGATTCTTACTCAAATACAACTATTGCACAACAGACATATTTAAAACTTATTCTCTAGATTTTGAAACATCTCTCTCCATCGTGACTCCCTAGATTCAAGTATCAAATTGATAATGGGCATCATGGCAGTCTAGAGATACTTGCATGTAAAAAATGTAAATTCATTTTTAGGTGGATAAATTGAAAGTAAATATAGAAGTTATGTTTTAGCCAAATACAGTAAGTGGGTAACTTAGATTTATATTAACTAGCATCTAATTTGCACAACTAGGACACATCCCAGGACAATTACTGAAAGTTGGAATTTAATGAGTAGGAAGTGGCCCAGTGAGGGTGAATCATACCACAGCTTGACCTCTCCAGAACACTAATGTCCTAAAATAGAGAACCTATTGACTTAAGCAGCACATTATTGCTTCACATAGAACATGCTTAGGGGCAGCCTATATAGTACTGAGTCTAAGGAGGCTGACCCTGAGAAAGTGCAGTTAGAGACAAAGGGGAAACACTTAAGACCATGAAAGTAGGAATATTCTCAATTATATTCATCACGTTTTTCATACCATTTCAAGAAAGGACTAGATAATAACCTCATGAATATTTTACTTTCTCCAAAAGATTCAGAAGCAAACTTAGTAGGAAGTCACTCCTTTCCCTTAGATAAACTGCTTCTGCCAAACAAAATAGTATGGCTACCTAGAAACTTACTGGGGCCACTTTCCTGACTGGGGTCTGCCATGCTTTTATCTGGCTGTGTTCTAAATCAACACCTAGCCCTCCCCACCCCCACCCCAGGAAACTGAAGAATTAATATACAGGGTAATAGCTTCCGCAAAGAGCTCCAATAAAGTGCTTCAGATCTGGCCATGTGGAAAGGTTTGGTCCACGTTTTTGAACTGGTGGTTACCAAAGAGTTCATGTAACAGGTTTGTATGTAGCACCTTTCATGCAAGGCATGGTAAGAGCCTATTAAAAAAATCACTGTGCATATTACAGAACTACAGCCACCTCACAAATGAAGTATTACAGCCTGCACTGTCTTAACAGTTTATGTCAGGAAGTGAAAAAGATACTGTACCAAATCTGGAATTACAATGAGGAGTAATAATGTATGCTACATGACTTTGTATTTTAAGTTACTTTTACAAGAAAATTGAATTTTTGTGTTTTTCTTTTCTGCTATACTTTGTCCTGAGATGTATTTTTTCTTTAAGCCTTGAATGAGTAATACAAAAGGAGCCCATTTTGTGATATAAACCTTGATGTACATGTTGAGATATTTGGACAATGAAAATGCCTTAAAAGGAATGCTTATGGATAAAGTTGCACTTATAACACCCTTTAACAAAACCTGATTTTAAATTGTCTTTTTCTTTTCTACTAAGGGTTCTCTTTCAATGTTTGCCATTGTACTTATAATTGTTATTAAATACCAAATCAAATAATATAAAAGCTGTAACATTTCCTTTAAAAATAATGGTACTGAGGGATCTGGAGTTGAATGGCAGTGATTATTACTTGGTAATACCTATTACCAGTCACAGGAAGCCAGTTCGTAACAAACCGTCATTGGTTTGATTTGTTTTTAAAAACATTTCATTATTTTTCATTTTAGTTTTTAACTTTATTACTCCTAAAAAATTAAGTTGGTTTAACATTCACTTCAACTGATTGATATAAAAATAAAACAAAGAGGTGATTTTTATAACAAGTGGTTAATAATCATTTAAAAATTGTAACAGGGCGCCTGGGTGGCTCAGTTGGTTAAGCGACTGCCTTCGGCTCAGGTCATGATCCTGGAGTCCCGGGATCGAGTCCCGCATCGGGCTCCCTGCTCAGCGGGGAGTCTGCTTCTCCCTCTGACCCTCCCCCCTCTCATGCTCTCTCTATCTCATTCTCTCTCTCAAATAAATAAATAAAATCTTTAAAAATAAATAAGTAAATAAATAAAAATTGTAACATATAATTTAGCTAAATATTATCTTTCCTTTCCCTTTGCTCTGGAAAACCTTTTTTCAGACCTAACCCATAACCTTGTTTAGATGATTCTTTCTAAATCTTTCAGGGATGAGTATTGGTTTGGGAAAAGAATGGAATCTTACCAGTTCTGTCAATCCCCACATAGTTTAAATACAATAATATATTGCACAAAGCAGTGTCTTTCATTTTCATTTATAGACTTTGGAGAGGCAGAATGTTAGAGGAGGCAACCAGTTGTGTATTCTGGGGCAGGTTAGTCTTTCTGAGCCTGTTTTCATTATAAGATGGGAAGGGCACTGTCCCCTGTCCTCAGTCTTTGATTCTATTCATTAAACCTTCATTTTATGTGCAAAGCAACCTAAAATTTCCTCTTAGAGATGTAGTAAACAGGCAAAAAGTAACATGGCACCTTAGAATAAGTTATCATTTATGGACAATATTTAACTCCACAACTCTTAAATTCATTCTTTATAGAAATTCTGCCGTGAGTAGACTTGTAGCTTCTAATCCTATATATCAAAAAATAACGTTTTTACTCTTATTTTGCCTTTTAGTGACAAATTGGTTACACTATCACTACCAGATGGAAGTTACTTTTGAGTGACCAAACTCAGTAAAATATGGTTACCTCACAACTATCCCATTTGCTTGTAAGAGAATTTTCATGATGAGATCTCTAGACTATTTCTGTAGTATAGTCTACCTGAGACCTTCAACTAATGAAGGTTTTGTTTTAAGCGAAAAAGTATGTTACTCCACAATTTTGAACTAGCTTCTATAGAACTGACAATATATATTCCTGAGTTCTTACACTGTTTCAGATGCCATAATTGAAGGGCGGGGGTAAGTAAAATTTAATACAGCCTCAGGGCAGAAAAAATTTTTTCCAAGTATGGTCACATTTCTAACCTCTCAAAAAGATTAAGCAAATCTTTCCTTAATCCTCATTCCCCAAAGATAACCACCATCAACAATTTAATATATTCCTATATTGCTTTTTATTTTTTCCCTTTATGTACAATATATGTATAATTTTATATATGCTGTTTTTGCAACTTGCTTTTTTCAAGTAAACACCCTAAAGAAGATGTAAGATAGTTAATCTTAACTAGCCTTAGTTTTGTTGTTAATCTACTCTTAATTGTTGAAGGCATTCCTGTAATGAGTAGTGCTCATGGGGGATGGGAGGTGGACTCTCTGAACTGACTAAAACTACCTCAATGTATCTTTTTAAAAGCAGCTGCTTTTTATAGGGCACCTGGCCGGCTCAGTCAGTAGAGCATGTGACTCTGGATCTCAAGGTTATAAATTTGAGCCCTACCTTGGGTGTAGAGATTAAAGTAAAAAATAATTAAAAAAAAAGCAACTCCTTTTAGATGAAACGTTCCTCCTAAAATGATTTAATCACCAGACCAAGGTGCTAAATATTCTTATCACTTTTAATGCTTTTTATAAATTACAAATAAGAAAAACAGCTTTCAGAAATAAATGTATTCTAAATATCAGCCCAATTAGTTCTTTTTATCAAAATTTAGTATTATGGGATCATGTCCTGTCTTCTTCACAAATGTGAGAAAGTCTTCAGGGCTCAAGCCCATGGTTGCAGCATTGGTCATTGGATGAAAGTACACCTTTTCATGTCCACCTTCCAAAAAAGCTGAATCCAGAACAAATTTCACATCTCCATCATCACAGAAGAGTGCCAAAGGTGTGGCACAGCCTTGGCCAACTTTTAGTTTTTCTAGCATGGCTGTTTCATCAGCAAACCGAAGATTTCCACTCCCAACACCTAACTGCTTGGCAAGATCATTTAAATTAATTTGTCTATCATGAAGAACGGTCACCAGCCAATAGCCTTTTTTCTTCTTGTCTTTAAGAAATAAGTTCTTACTATGTGCTCCTTTCAAATGTTGGATATGAGGCATCATTTCTTCAACTGTAAACACCTGTAAAATATCACATGAAAACTTCAAAAAATATGCATGTACACATACTCTGCTTGCTGGGTGAAGGTTAGGGAGTGCTCAATGCCCTGGATGTCACTGGTAGGGACCCATTCCCAGCCCATTAGAAAACACACCTTGCCGTTTCAATCCCTCATCTCGAGACCTCTTAGGCCAGTTCTCTTTTCCAATGTGCTGGCCAAGCACTCCTCCTAAAGTGTTTTTTGGTTTTTTTCTTTAAACTTTTGGTACTGAAAATCTACAGCAGCCAGATTCCTATTCCTTAGCATTCCATTACATCCAGACCACGTGACAGCCTCCACTTTACAAATATATAACCACAATGAGAGAGATCACGGGCAAGGAACGAGACCCCGACTAGTAACGTCAGAAGAGCTGGCAATGTGCACAGGTAAAGAAGGGGGAGAGTAAGTGTACTACATAGGGAAGAAGGTCAGAGAAAATGATACAGTTTTGATGTTAAATTTGTAAAGCTGAAGATTTTTAGCGTTTGCAAATCCTCACATCAATACATGAAATCATGTTCATACCAAACTCTCTAAGCTTGGTGTCCTGCTGTATGCATGATGCCTGATACATCGTTGACACTAGAGACGGTTTACTGCCTCGTAGCTTATCTACACCATAAACACACACTGACCCAACTTTACATGCAGAAGTTCTCAAAATGAAATGTGACCAAAGCGCTCCAAGAGGAAAACCCTGTTTTCTCACAATAACATCATAGTCCCGAAAGGCCTTCGATGTTTCTGTGGGTCCCTTTCGTGCTCTGGAACCTGGGAAATGTCCGAGAACGGACGTTTCTGCGGCACCTTACCGCTGGGGTATCTGGTCTTCACGGCCCCGCCCGAGAGACGCCGCAGCGGAGCCCACCTCTCCCGCAGGGGGGTCCCAGCGGAGGCGCCTCACCTCCGCGTGCTCCACGACCTCTGTAGGGATGGCTAGGGCGCCGAGCCGCTGCTCCAGCGCTGCCCGCAATTCCGCGCCCGCCATGCTGCCGTCGTGGCCAGAGGAGAGCCACGGGGCGGAGAAGCGCTGAAACGGGCGTGGCTTCCCGCGAGGCTGGCCGACTGGAGGCTAGGGCGGAAGTACGCGGAGGACCAGGGGGCCCCGGAAGTCCAGTGTGGCACCTTCCGGAGGCGGGCCCTTGCTGCGGTCGCGCGCTCTTCCCTCTCTCCTCCCCGACCCCCCCCGTCTCTCTGGAAGTCGCCTGCAGAGGAGGCCTGGCCCGAAGACCCGAAGGCGTTCCTTATCCCGCGTTCTACAGGAGGAAGACACGTGCTTTTTTGTTTGTTTTAAAGATTTTATTTATTTGAGAGAGAGAATGAGAAAGAGAGAGCACATGAGAGGGGGGAGGGTCAGAGGGAGGAGCAGACTCCCTGCCGAGCAGGGAGCCCGATGCGGGACTCGATCCCGGGACTCCAGGATCATGACCTGAGCCGAAGGCAGTCGCTCAACCAACTGAGCCACCCAGGCGCCCGACACGTGCTTTTTCATAGCCGCCTCTAATCCCGCTTCAGGTTCCCTAGGCTCAGCATAACTTCCATTTAAACCAGAATCAGGGTCACCTAACGAAATTAGGCGTAGGGAGTGTGGGAGAACGTCATGGAGAGGATGTGACCACGGGTAAGCCCCAGGCAGAGACGCTCCTTACCCTTTCCCCTGACCTTGAAAAGTACCTTTTGCGCACTGTTCCTGTACCGGGAGCCGTTTGAAGAACATTGCCTTGACCGAGTAATGTGTTATTGAAACCAACGGGACAGTTTTGTGCCTTAAATCCCCTTAAGGCCTCTGCATAAACTCAAAAGATTCTAGCGAGTGGGTGCAGAGATCGCTGTTTTGTAGCTGCCCAAGACAAGCTTCCTGTTAAGTTCTGTTGCTTATTAAACTTGCCCCTAGTCATTATAGAGTGGTCTGCCTCTTCCAGTCTCTCCTTGTTTAGGAAGCGGGGCAGTTAAAGATTTTAAAGAACTTAAGAGGTTTTTGAATCAGCTCCCTAGGGAGAGAGGAGGGTGCCAAAATGCCTATTCTTTTACGACTTTTCAACTTTTAATTTATAAATTACAATTTCACTTGACCTTTCCTGGAAGTTACCTTTTGTTATTATTCATGTACAAGTAATTCGCGGTGGCAAGCACAGCTCACCTTTTTTGGAGGCAGTTTGCCTACCTCTTGATGGGGGTTTTCCATTATCATGTGAAACCCTCAGTCAGCACTTTTTTCCACTAGGTTTCTTTCTAAAAATGAAATTAGAAAGCGTTAGAGAAAGATCACCCATTTGAAGATATGGCACATCCCAAATAATTATCCTTAAATATTTGAAGATGTTCAAGAAAACCCAAATCCGATCATGGTGAACTGAGAGTAATCAGGGGAAAGAAGAATTGGAATCTGATTGTAACCAAGAAAGGTGAGTATGTTCAAAAGTAGGAAACTAACCCAGGGTAGGATCTCCATGACAGCTACAAAAGAGGAACGCAAAGAGCCAAAATTGGCCGTGGCATCCCCCATATTGTCTAGGCAGTTGAGTTTTCTGACCTAGAAGTCTCTTTGGAAATGAACTGCCATCTATCAGTTATTCAAACTATGAATTCTCTCGCCCAGCACACCACACACATGCACACCCCAATAGCTAGTCCATCACAGTTCAGTTTCCCAAATCATTCCACTTCTCACCACCTCCATCACCCCAGCCCAAACTACTATCATTTCCCCACTTGGCTGACACTAATGTTCTCTTAATTTTAGTCCACCTGTGGTGGAATGACCCAAGTATCCTGCTCCAAGCAAGTCTTACAACCAAAGATATTTATTATAAAATGGAACTAGATCTATGATAAAAGAACTTCATATCGCTGTTTAAAAACTATCCTAACCCAGATTTAATGCAATATTCGTCAACATTGTATTAAATACAAAATAAATGCTATCTATCCTTGGCATAGTCCTTTGTCTTCAAGGCGAATACAATCTCAAATTTACACTGGAAACAACATGAAACATGAAATTCAAAGTGATCAGCATGAGCTTGAGGAACTAGATATTTAGTCGCAGAACTTGAATTTTAAAAAAATTATAGAAATCTCACAATTCTAGGAGAGGAATAGCATCTGATAAATAGTTTACTGCATTATTTTACAAACAGGAAAAGATAAGAAGTTTTGTGGCATTTATACAAGAACGTATTGAGGGAAAGACTCTTGTTATTAGGAAGAGTACGGATATTGGACAGAAAAGGACAGAATCTGGGAAAAAAGAGCTGGAAAATGGAGTTATGCCAGGATCCATGAAACCAGGGACGCTCATCTAAGTCAGCTCAAAGTAAAAGAAACAGTTGCAACTGTAGCCTACCTAGCAAAGGAAATATAAAGGCCAAAATATTTATCAACACCATGGGGATTGGGCATCATGGCATTTGTTAGATGAATGTTGGAAATCCCTATTATTGAGTGAAACAAAGGGCAATTCCAGAACAGGTAAATTGAAAGCCATCCTAGGAAGCTGTACATGCCCCAAACATGTGAAACAATAGGGAAAAGTGCTTGCTGCAATCTATGTCTCTTCAACATATCTTTTGGAACATCTCTATGTGCCATGCTTTCTGCCCTCAAAGACATTGAAATCTAGCAGAGAGGACTGAAACATTCAGAGAATAAATCCAAGAAAATGTGACTAGTGGCACGATGTGGATGCTTTAGGAGCCCAGAGGAAGGGCGCTTAAGACTGCGTTGGTGCATCAAGGAAAGCATTAGGGGAAGATGGCATCAGTTTGAAGAATAAGTAGGACTCTGCCAGGAAAAAAAAAAAAAAAAGTGCTCCAGCTGAGGAAACCCCAGAAGTTGAGAGTTGGGGGTGAAAAAGCACGGTATGTCCCTGGGCAGTATGATTTGCTGTGACGGTAGAGCAGAATGAGAGGCCTGTCAGCAGAAGACAAGGCTAGAAGTAGGCACAAGGAATTGTACCTGCTACACTAAGGAATGAGGAATGTCCCACCATCAAGGGCCATGTTCAATAAATTAGGTGACATCTTCCTAGGGAATTCTATGTTCTCAATCATGCTCTCAATATGAATATCTAGGGAAACAATTCAGTAAATGGAGAAAATGAATTATAGGAGAGGGTAGACAACATGGCCCCAATTTTGCTTCAAAATATACATAGCTGTATAACAGTAACTCAAAAAACTAATTAGTATTTGCATCTTTCCCTAATCCTACTCCACAAAAATTGGCTTCTAAAGGCCTATGGAAGAGGATTCTTACCAGGTCAGAAGAAGATGGAGGTTGGTTCCTAGAATAAGAGAGGAGAAAGCAGCTGGATCTAGGAGGAAATTTAAGTTTCGTCAGAGTCAGAAAAGAAGGTGAGGACTGGAGTGGGAAGGATGGGAGAGTAGAGAAGAGTCCCTTTCTTGGCACTTTGTCCCTCCAGTGGGTAGCAAGATGGGAACCTGCTGTCAGTGGAAGGCAGTCTACCTGGGGCAGCGCTGCCTAGGCAGATGAGACACAAGTACATCTAAGATTCATTGCTCAATGAGGAGCCATGACAAAAAAAGACAATAACCCCACAGTCCAGTTCCCTGGCTCCTGCCAAGTCTCAGGTTCCTGGATGATTCCGTGGAGAAGGGAAGAAATCTTAGTGATAGCCTCAGGTTTAAGGTTCCTTGCAGCTCCAACATGTGGGGACATGAGCCATATTATATTCAACTCAAAATATGATTGAAGATCAGCTATGGGCTAAAGGGAAAGTGGGGAGCAAAACCACACAGAGACCCTGCCCTTGTGAAGCACACAGTATATTAATTAGTCAAATAATCACAGAAACAAATGTTAAATTGCATGGGTAGCAAGTGCTAAGAAGGACACATACACAATGCTAGGAAAGTCCATAATAGAATCTCACCTCATCTGGGGGAAGGAGTGGGTCAAGGAAGGCCTCTCTGAGGAAGTGAAGCAAACTGAAATCTGAAAGATAAGTAGGAATGAAGAGGGCAGAGAGAGGAGAGAAGAGTGAACCAGGCAGAGGAAACAGCGTGACACTGTGTGCAAGGGTGGGAGGAAGCAAATCAAGGAAGAGGCATTGAAAGATGGTCAGTATGATTGGCATCCAACAAGCAAGGGGAGGGCAGTAGGTTATGGCTCCAGTTCCCACACACTAGAGCTGGGAACTAAAATTCTCACCTGTTAAAAATACATTTCTTAAAGTGGTTATCTCTGGGGATGCCTGGGTGGCTCAGTCGTTAAGCGTCTGCCTTCAGCTCATGTCATGGTCCCAGGGTCCTGGGATCAAGTCCCACATCAGGCTCCTTGCTCAGCGGGGAGCTTGCTTCTCCCTCTGCCTGCCACTCTTCCTGCTTGTGTGCTCTCTCCCTCTGACAAATAAGTAAATAAAATCTTAAAAAAAAAAAAAAGTGAAGTGGTTATCTCTGGCTAATGGAACTGTGGGTATTGTAAAAAAATTTTCTTTGTATTTTCTATCTTCTGAAAATTTCTATGTTTCTATGTATTTTTATAATGGAGGGGGGAATCAATAAGTTACTAAAAATAAAGAAATATAAACCATGTCTCCACAAGTAAGATCACATGAGAGTATTTTTAACACAGGCTTCAAAAGAAAATAAAGTTAAAATGTAAAAAAATTAATAAGTGGGCAGACTGAATTTAATTACCTCCCAATTAAAATATGAAATAGATGAAAACATTCAGTTTTCTTGCCTGGAGAAATATTGGTTTCATACAACATAAAATGTGTGGAGTAGATGACAGTTGATTAAGCAGAGAAGTAGCATGTTTCCCTTTTGTTCCCTTTAAACACTCATTTAAAATTGGATGGTCCTAAGGAAGCTTTGTTTTAAAACTCAGAGGACTCTCAGTTCTGTTAAAAATTATCCAAAACCTGGAAATAGTGAAGGGATTACTGCTTGCCCTTCCAGTGTTCTGCTGGGATTTGTTTAGCACACACTCCTGGGGATTCTCTGAGTCTCTAGGAATGGCCAGCTTTTTTGACTTGGTATCTTTTTATTATTTATTTAAATTATTTAAGTATTTAATTATTTAAAATAATGTACTAATTATTTAAAATACAGTTATATTATTTTTTAGTATACAGGTATTGTACAACTCTGTAAGGGTAGATCTTTTTTTTTTTTTTTAAAGATTTTATTTATTTATTTGACAGAGAGACACAGCGAGAGGGGGAACACAAGCAGGGGGAGAGGGAGAGGGAGAAGCAGGCTTCCCGCGGAGTAGGGAGCCCGATGCAGGGCTCGATCCCAGGACCCTGGGATCATGACCTGAGCCGAAGGCAGACGCGTAACGACTGAGCCACCCAGGCGCCCCTGTAAGGGTAGATCTTAATGTGTGGAAAACTGATAGTAATATAAATGAGTTTTGTCCCATTGAAAAGATAAACCCAAAAGTTACAGCTTTATCGTGCTGTAAGATATTAGCCAATTTCGTATCTATATTAGTAATCTTGTTCAAGCATTCATTCTTTCAGCCACTGTAAATACTTGGCATTCCTCAATTCTCTTTGAAGGAGGCTTACCATCTTGTTGGTTCTCTTGTTAATGAGTGAAATACATCTTTAGACACATGATCGCTTTATATTTAACATTTTTAAACTCTTCAAAAATAATACTCTAAGAATTTAACCTTCTAAATTTTGTAATGAAGATACTGATCACCAGAAAAGTTAAGTGTCTTATTCAAAGTCTTCATACTCACCGGGAAAGAGATAGGACAAGAATGTTGGAATAAGAAATGTAGGTTGGTAAGGGGGTACAAAAGTTCTAAGATGAGCAAGGTCTGAGGACCTAATGTGTAACAATGTGGTTCTAGTTTATAATGCTGTATTGTATAACTGAAATTTGCTAAGAGAGTGGAACTTAGAAGTCCCCAACAAAAAATAAATAAATAAATATAAGTAAATTTATGAGGTGATGGATCTGTTAATTAACTCAATGGAAGGGGAATACTTTCACAATGTGTATGTATACCAAATCATCACATTGTACAGTTTAAATATCTTAAAATTTTGTCAGTTATACCTCAGTGAAGCTGGAAAGAATGAAATTAAAGACTTTACAGCAAAAAGACATTTTTAAAGAGATGTGATTGTGTATGAAGAAATCAGTGAAGTTGAGGAAACCCACAGAAAGCTTTGTGTAATTTGGTTGCTAGTGATAAAGAGAGAACTATCTCATTGTTGATGAAAATCCATTGTGGATATCTTTTTTTTTAAGATTGTATTTATTTATTTGTCAGAGAGAGAGCGTGAGAGGGCGAGAGAGAGCACAAGCAGGTGGAGAGGCAGGCAGAGGGAGAGGGAGAAGCAGGCTCCCCACTGAGGAAGGAACCCGACGCAGGGCTCGATCCCAGGACCCTGGGATCATGACCCGAGCCAAATGTAGCCGCCCAACCAACTGAGCCACCCAGGCGTCCCCCACTGGAGATATCTTTAATGAGTGTTCATTTGGCTCATATTAGAGGTTACTGGAGATTAATATCATGTTCTTGACTAGAAATATACAAAGTTATTACTCTTACTGTTTTCCATAAAGAGCTTTAAGAGCAATGGTCATATTAATGGAAACACAAAGATTTACTACATAGCATGGACTACAGGTTGATACCAAATTAAACGAAAAAAATGCTTACATTCATATGTTCAAAAGGTAACATTTCAAAGCTGAATAGGACCCTAAAGATCTTCAATTCAGCTTCTTCAAATATGGAAATGGTTAAGAAACGGCACTGGAATCAAACAGACTTGAATTTAGGTCCCTCTCACCAATCACAAAGGATGTGACCTGGACAAGTTACTTAACATTCACAGTGATAATGCAGCCCCTCTGGTTTGTTAAAATTGATGTGCAAAAATAAGACATTCAATCTTGCAGGACTGAAATAGATGATGACTATAAAGCATTAAAACAATGCCTTGGGGCACCTGGATGGCTCAGTTGGTTAAGCCTCCAACTCCTGATTTTGGCTCAGGTCATGATCTCAGGGTTGTGGGATCGAGCCCGGAGTCGGGCTCCATGCTCAGTGGGGAGTCTATCTCTCTCTCTCTCCCCCTCCTTCTGCTCCTCCCCTTGCTCACGTGCTCTTTCTCTCAAATAAATAAATAAATCTTAAAAAAAAAAAAAAGAATAGGGGTGCCCGGGTGGCACAGTCGTTGAGTGACTCACTCTTGGTTTTGGCTCAGGTCTGATCTCAGGGTTGGGGGATCGAGCCTTGAGTCGGGCTCCGTGCTCAGCACAGATTCTGCTTGTGTTTCTTTCTCCCTCTCCCTCTACCCCTCCCTGCTGTGCTCTCTCTCTAAAATAAATAAAATAAATCTTTAAAAAGAGAGAGAGAGAGGGAAAGAACAGGGGCACCTGGGTGGCTCAGTCAGTTAAGCGTCTGCCTTTGGGCTCAGGTCATAATCCCAGGGTTCTGAGGGATCTAGTCCCGCATCGGGCTCCCTGCTCAGCAGGGAGCCTGCTTCTCCCCTCTGCCTGCCTCTCTCTCTCTAACACGTAAGTAAATATTTTTTAAAAAAAGAGAACAATGCCTTATCCTTAGTACATCAGATGAGAGATACATATCGTTTTTATTTAGGTTTAGTGATTTTCCCAAAAGCCACACATCTACAATAAATTCTCTTTACCGAAATTTGACCTCTAGATTGCCAATTTTTCACTGGGAGAGGTTGTCAAATCAGAGTCAAGAAAAACAGAGGTTCCAGAGCAGAGAGAATAAGGAGGTCGCGTCCGGCTCCCGCTCTCACAGCCACTGGTCTACAGTGAGCTCCACAGAGACAGTGCCAGGGTAAGTGAGAGCCAGAAGGGCACTGGACAACTCTGTGCCTCACTGAGGAAAATAGTAAAACGTGGGCAAAGGCGATCCTAAGAAGCCGAGAGGCAAAATGTCATCATACGCATTCTTTGCACAAACTTGCTGACAGAAGCTCAAGAAGAAGCACCCAGATGCTTCAGTCAACTTCTCAAAGTTTTCTAAGAGACACTCAGAGGGGTGGAAGAGAAAGGAAAATTCGAAGATGTGGCAAAGGCGGACAAGGCCGGTTGTGAAAGAGAAATGAAAACTTATGCCCCCCCAAAAGAGAAACAAAAAAGAAGTTCAAGGATCCCAATGCACCCAAGAGGACTTCTGTGGCCTTTTTCTCATTTTGTTCTGAGTATTACCCTAAAATCAAAGGAGAACATCCTGGTCTATCCGCTGGTGACGTTGCAAAGAAACTGGAAGGGATGTGGAGTAACGCTGCTGCGGATGACGAGCAGCCTCGTGAAAAGAAGGTTGCCAGGCTGCAGGGAAAATGTGAAAAGGACATCACTGCACACTGAGCCAAAGAGACGCCTGAGGCGGCAAAAAAGGGAGTCAGCAAGGCCGAAAAAAGCAAGAAAAAGGAGGAAGAGGAGCAAGACGAGGAGGATGAAGAGGATGATGAGTAAGTTGGTGCTAGCATAGTTTTTTTTTCTTGTCTATAAAGCATTTAATCCCCCTGTACACAACTCGCTCCTTTTAAAGAAAAAAACTGAAATATAAAAAGAAAAGAGGAAAAAAAAAAGAAAAAGAAAAACTGAATCATCAGTGGGCCTCAAATCTGCTAATGCTCCAAGAACAACTGCTGTATAAAATATTAAATATAATATTTACATGACTGGTAAATAATTGGCAATGAAGAGATAAGTGAGGATTATAACTATTATGGATAATTTTAGGCTGCCATGATTCAGGTTCTAAAGTCTTTTCTAGTTTAAAAATGCCTGGCACCATTTCTCTAGCAATTTTTTACTGCAGGGTTTCTTTGCTTTATGAAGCCAACAAATGACACTTGAGACAGAAAACAAAACAGATTTAAATCTTGTCATTTTGGTCTGCTTTCCTGCAGCCCTGACCAGTTGCTCCTTGGAAGACGCTTGTTCTTATGTTGTTCCTTGTGATGTCCTCCTGCTAGAAGAGGCCCAGTGAAATGAATGTAGCTCCTTGTAGCACTGTCTTCCCAGCTTGGCAGCAATCGCCTTGCCTCTTTCATGGAAGGCAGTCTAGCCCTAATTATCACCAAGAACTATAGTCGGTCTGGATATTGAAGTGACCTAGCCCCCTGGGGAGCTTTCAGTCAAGATCTTGAAAGGCAAGAAAAAGGTTGGTAGAGGGAGCAAGTTGAAAGGCAGAACTAGTAAAAGTTCAAGCCATTTGCTAGAAAGGGAAGGGCTGCAATACAGTTGCTTCTGTTTTTTGGGTTTTTTTTAAAGATTTTATTTATTTATTTACTTACTTATTTATTTACTTGATAGAGTGTGAGAGCACAAGCAGGGGGGAGGGGCAGAGGGAGAAGCAGGACTAGATCCCAGGACCCTGGGATCATGACCTAAGCCGAAGGCAGATGCTTAACTGATTGAGCAACCCAGGCCTGGCCCCTGTTTTGGTTTTTTTGTTTGTTGTTTTTACTGTTCTTTCGATTCAAGTTTGCTCATCAAGTGTATTTTATGGCCTATTATTTAATAGTTCTGAGAAATGGCTCTCACCAAGAAGATGGTAATATGAAATATTATTCGTGGTTAAGTGTCCTATGTCCAAACATGTTTTGTTTCATGGTTAATATGATCAGACTTTTGTTTTTATTTTTTTAAAAGATTTTATTTATTTATTTGACAGAGACACAGCGAAAGAGGGAACACAAGCAGGGGGAGTGGGACAGGGAGAAGCAGGCTTCCCGCTGAGCAGGGAGACCGGTGCAGGGCTCGATCCCAGGACCCTGGGACCATGACCTGAGCTGAAGGTAGACGTCCAACGACTGAGCCACCCAGGTGCCCCATGATCAGACTTTTAGAAGGCCAACAAAGGACATGAGATGAAGTGGGAATAAGACCCCTTCTGCATCCCTCCCCTTTCTCAATTTAGTCCTAAAGCCATTAGAGGTGAGAGTGAGATAGGCATCCACAGATGTAGGGCAGGAATGGGGTGTGTAGGGGGTTCTGGTGGCTCTGCTTAGCTGTAAATTCACAGACAAGTTGCAAAGACAGAGGAGAAAGTTCCCAAATGTCCTTCATCCTATTTCCCCTAATTTTAACATTTTACTCCAACCAGGGTGTGGAGGATATCCACTTCAAGGGGTGGATTGGCCTGGGGAGTCCAGGCTGAAAAGAGGTAAGGAGAACATAAGCTCAAGGAAGGGGATGGTGGCCAAGTTGAAGTTTAAGTTTCATACAGGGGAATTGCTCAAATAATTAAATTTGTCAAGTTTGATGAAAGTCAAGTTTCTCACTGCCAAAAAAGGAAGTTATAAACCTGGAAAAGGAAAAGACTAGAGTGAACCTGTGGTCTTAGATCGGAATTGGTGATATTAGTAAGAACTCATGATTTTCAATGTATATGGATGAAATGTGTGCATGTGTGTGTGTGTGTGTGTGTGTATATATATATACATACATACATATATATATATATATATACATACATATATATATATATATACATACATATATATATATATATATATACATATATATATATATATTCCCTAGGTTTGTCCACAGAGAGCTTGAGAGCAGTGAAACTCCAGTAACAATAAAGACACCTAACACCCAGAGCTTAGATAGTAAATACCATTCTCCACTGAAAGGACATAGAGCTTCCAGTTTTAGGTATTATTCTAGAGGAAGAACTGAACTGGCATGCAGAGGTGTATACTCAAGAATAGTCACTGTGAGGTGCCTGGCTGTCTCAGCTGGTAGAGCATGCAATCTTGACCTCGGGTTGTAAGTTTGAGTTCCGTGTTGGGTGTAGAGATTACTTAAAAATAAAATCTTAAAAAAAAAAAAAGAATATTCAATGCAATATTGTTTATAAGTTAAATACTTGAAACGACCCATATATGTGCCTATGTAAGTATGGCACTTATAGACAATGGGATCCTTCAGAGTCATTTAAAAAGAAGGATATGGATCTATGTCCATCAGCATGGAAGGTTTCCATTATATATTTTTGCAAAGATTAAAAACAGCATTTATAGTATGAATATTATTTATATACAATTGCATGTGTAGGTATTTATACATAGAGATAAATGAATGATGTGCACCAAAATAATAAAAGTGGTTACCTCTGGATAGGTGGGATTTAGGATTTGACTCACTTTCTATTTTATTTTATTTATTTATTTTTTTAAGATTTATTTATTTATTTATTTATTTATTTGACAGAGAGAGACACAGCAAGAGAGGGAACACAAGCGGGGGTAGGATGGGAGAGGGAGAAGCAGGTTTCCTGCAGAGCAGGGAGCCCGATGCGGGGCTCGATCCCAGGACCCTGGGATCATGACCTGAGCCGAAGGCAAACGCTTAACGACTGAGCCACCCAAGCGCCCCTCACTTTCTATTTTAAAGAAGAAACTTTAAATTTTGGAATAAATTTAGATTATAGAAAAGTTACAAAGACAGTGAAGAATTCTCAAATGTCCTCCACCCCGTTTTCTCTAATGTTTACATGTTATATTAACTGTGATACAATTATGAAAATTAAGAAGTTAACACTGGGGTATTACAATTAACTAAACTACAGACTTCATTCAGATTTCACTAGTTTTTCCACTAAGGTGCTTTTTCTCTTCCAAGATTGTATCCAAGATTCCACATTACATATGGTCATCATGTCTCCTCTTCTGACCTGTGATAGTCTTTTCTTGTTTTTCATGACCTTGACAGATATTTTGTAAAATGCTCTTCAATTTGGGTTTGTCTGATGTTTTCCCCGTGATTACAGTAGAGTTGTGGGGTTTTGGAAGGATGCTACAGAGATAAAAGGTCCTCATCATATCATTTTAGGGGGCACATGATATCAACATGACATCACTGATGATGTTTACCTGGGTCAGTTGGTTAAGGTGGTGTCTGCCAGTTACTGTTTTTCCCTTTCCATACTCTATTCTCTGGAAGCAGATCACTAAGCCAGCCCTCACTCAAGTGGAGATGAATTAAGCTTTACCTCCTAGTGGCAGTTATATACATGTATTATATAGAATTCTTCTGTAGGGAGAATTTGTCCCTTCTCCCCTATTTATTCGTTCAATCATTTCTTTATATCAGCATGAATGCATGTATGCTTATTTGATACTTGAGGTTGTAACCCAACACAGTGTTATTTTGTTGCTCAACTGTTGCCAGCTTTGGCCACTAGGTGGTCTTATAGCTTGTCTCCTCTGTTCTTTAACTGCCCTCATCCTTTTGTTTGCTTTTTAGCCACTTTCTTTATATACTTGGAGGAGGGGAAGTATTACTTGAATTTTCTACTAGTATTATCTTCATGATTAGAAAAGTATCAGTTATTTTCACTTAAAATTCGGGGGTGGGGGAGATATGACCACTACTTTGATATTCTACCAACCAATTCCTGCTTGTTTCTCAAGGGCTTGGTAAAGCAAATAAGAAAGCAAAGAACAATTTCTTGCAGAAATTGTACTTCAGTGGGTGTTTGTAAATGGTAAGTAAAATGATAGCAAATGTAATGAACTTTAATAGTTTTCAACTGTTTGGGTGTTAGGTTTGTTAAAAAAAAAACTTCCAAGACAGAGGTTTCCATTAATCCAACGCCAATTGCATACCTGTGGCAGGCAGTGGGAAGACAAAAATCAAGCGGGAGGAGGGACGCCTGGGTGGCTCAGTCGGCTAAGTGTCTGCCTTCAGCTCAGGTCATGATCCCAGGGTCCTGGGATGGAGTCCAGCATCAAGCTCCTTGCTCAGCAGAGAGCCTGCTTCTCCCTCTGCCTGCGGCTCCCCCTGCTTGTGCTCTCTCTCTCTCTCTGACAAATAAATAAAATCCTAAAATAATAATAATAATAAAAAATCAAGGGGAGGAGGCATGAATTAGGAGGCCAGATTAAGGGAGGGAGGTAAGGGTAAGTATGCTTTTGAGTAAGAAACTCTCCTGTACTGTATCATTAGCCGAGGGTAGTGTTAGACCTGAAGGACAGAGTTAAAACAATACTTACACTCTCGAGAACTGGTGCAGGTTGTGGTCAAAGGGACAGGCCAAAAGACATCATGTCCGATCAAGTTGTGGGAGTGCTCTGGGAGAGGCTGTAATAGTCGCAACACCAAACCCTTATTATGAACCAGATGTTCTTATAAACCTTACTGCTCTTCTACGAAGCGGCTGCTATCATTACCATCGTGCAGAACCGAGGCACAGAGAGTTTACATAACGTGCCCAAGCCTACACAACGGGGAATGAACTGAGACTGGAACGCTGGCTACCCATGAATGAGGCGACTTTTGAAAGGGAAGGCGCCTCTCGCCGAGTACTAGCTGGTTCTATCACCACGTTCCCTTGCATTTTCCCCTCCTTCTTAGGTATGGGTCATTTCTCCCACATTTCAGCATTTCAGCACCAAGGCCGCTCAAGCCCCAGGGTAGCAGTAAGGAACTTCCCAGAAAAGTGAAGGGACTTGCAGAAGCGACTGCCGACGCGCGGCTGACGCCGGGAGGCGGCCACAGGCTGAAGGAGCGTCTATCCCCGCCTATCCTCTGGGGGCCCACTGGGGCACCTCCGACAACCCTACCCCTGGCCGCCGCAGCTATTTCAGATTCGGGCTTCCGAAATCCGGGAAGGACCGCTTCCGGCGGGACCGGAAGTCCGACGGGGACCCTTTCGGGGACGGACTGCCGGACTGACGGAGGGTAGTCCCGGGTCCGCAAGGTGATTCAGAATCCGGACGCCCAGGCCTAATGTAGCAGCCAAGTGAGTGGGGTTCCTTTGCCGGGTCGTCCCGGGGAGTGTGTATTGTTTGGCCTGCAGTGGCAGTGGCACGGGCTGTAAACACTGAGCGACCGGAAGCCTTTCCGCGGGGCATTTAATCCCTGCGTGACCCCGCCTCAGGCGTAGCGAAAGCGTTATTCGCCCCGAAGCGGCGGGCTGACTCCCGCTCCCAGCGCGCAGCGGCTGCCCCGGGCCGGAGCCCGGGTTCGAGGCGAAACCACACCAGGGCTGTCATTTTTCTTTTCTTTTCTTTTTTTTTAAAGATTTTATTTATTTATTTGAGACAGAGAGAATGAGAGACAGAGAGCATGAGAGGGGGGAGGGTCAGAGGGAGAAGCAGACTCCCTGCCGAGCAGGGAGCCCGACGCGGGACTCGATCCCGGGACTCCAGGATCATGACCTGAGCCGAAGGCAGTCGCTTAACCAACTGAGCCACCCAGGCGCCCAGGGCTGTCATTTTTCTACAATGACTTCTTTTTACCTTTCGGATAAATTCCAAGGCTGACACCTCCTACATTCAGCCCTTTCTACCAACGCAGCCACGTTTTTCCAGCATCTCTTTTCAGATTCGATGATAAGAATATCCTAGCTGCGAAAGAACACCGAATTGGGAGTCAGACAGCCTGTCTTCTAGGCCTGACTGTCACTAATTGGTGGTATGACATTGGAGAAATCTTTTTGACGTCCCTGGACTCTTCATTTTCCTTTTCTGTGAAATGAGGAGCTTGGAATAAAAGTAGCAAGTAAGGTTCCTTTCAGTTTTCACAGCTGGATTATTGCCCCCAGTGTGTTTTTCTGATTCCTGCCTCAGTTATCTGTGCTTTGGTTAGTCTCCATGTAGTGCTTTTCTTTCCATTCCGTTAATATATGCCCTTGTCAGGTCTGGTTTTAGACTCATTAAAAATTTTTTTCCTAAAGGAATCCCTTCACTTCTTAAACCAGGGACATGTACCTAAATAAGCTTTTTTAAAATGTGCCATTCTTGAGGTGTTTCATGTGCCTGGAAATCTTATTTTGGAGCTCTTTAAAGACAGTAAATTCTGAAGGAAGGGACTCTAGCTCATTAAACTTTGAATCAACGTCCTCAAATGTAATGTCTGGAAGATGGTACTCAGGAAATGTTTGTTGAGGAGAAAACATGTACATCTCACATTATTTATTTGCTCTTTAAAAACTGAAAAGCAAAGCTGTAGAAATGCAGTACTGAGAGCAGAAAGAAGACTCAAGGAGAAAAATAACTATACTCTTGAGTTCTGAACTACACCATTGAGTTCTGTTGCAGTTTTCTCTTAGGTAACTGTTCTTTCATTCCAAGAATAATATTCAGAAGGCATTCAATAGATGTTTATTAGGTGCCTTCTTCCCCCTCTAAAGCATCTTTTTGGGGGGAGGGGGAGGGGGGAAGAGGGAAAAATATTGAGGCTTGAAAGACAATTCCAAGAAGAGATAGCATATGCAAAGGTTCAAAAATGAGATGAGAAGCCATTGGAGATTACAGGGGGTCAGAATAACAAAAGCTTGGAGATAGGAGGGAGGGAACTATAAGAGTGTAAGACATGAAGTGAGAGGTTAGCAGAGGGCAGATAATGAGTCCTTATATAGCATGTTTTCTTGAAATGGGAAAATGGCCAGCCACTGGAGGGTGGTTAGCAAAGAGCTGATGAGTTCAAATTTGCATTTTATTTTTTATTTTTATTTTTTTTAAAGATTTTATTTATTTATTTAATTGACAGGGAGAGAGAGAGAGACAGCGTGAGAGGAAACACAAGCAGGGGGAGTGGGAGAGGAATAAGTATAATAAGTATAAGTTGTATTTCAGTTCTGTTGTGGTAGGAACATTAACAATAATGATAGTTAACATCTAGAGAGTAGTATGGAATTCCATCTCCCTGATTAGCCTGTGAGTTCTTTCAGGGCAGGAATCTAGCTCTACTTATAACTCCAGCGCAGTGTTTTTCATGGAGTAGATATCCACTTAATATTTGCTAACTTGATTTTCATATTAACCAAGATACTATTTTAAAACTTTCTCCAGGGGAAACATGAACCAGAAGATACTGAAATTGGAGAACTTGCTACGATTTCACACTGTCTTTAGGCAGCTGCACAGCCTACGTCAAAGAAGAATGTTAGCACAGTGGAATCATGTGTTTTCATCTGCTTACCCGGTGTGGACAGCTCAGCTCTGCATCCGGCCCTGGCAAACAGACCCGCTCATTGGGGTGGTTTTATCTCAATATAGGCTTCTAGTAACAAAGAAGGTAGGTTTAGATTTCTATCAGTTACTATATTATTTGGTCTGAGGTGAAAGTGCCTACAGCCATGAGTAGAAATCCATTTTGGGTATTTGTAATTTCCAGAATCTTTATTCCTTAATGCTGCACTCCAGGCAGTAAATCTTTGTGAAGAAGGGAAGTTCTAGTTTGTTGTTCAGTAATGCTGATGAATTTGATTACTTGGAAATTAGTATATAATAGTGAATTAGGGGTGCAGGACTGTAAATTTTAGTCTGAGGTTTAGCTATTTGTGGGAGTGTTGGTAGAAATAGGAGCCATTATTGTGGTAGATATTCCAGAATAAATCTACACTGTCACTTAAAGTTTTTTTTTTTTCCTTCTGTATGTGTCCTGAATTTTTACTAGGAAGAAAGATCACAGAAATCTCAGTTATTTTCAACAAAATCCAAAAAGGAGGTGGAGGTATGGATTGGAATGACTATTGAGGAACTGGCCAGAGCAATGAAAAAAGACGTAGGTGGGTGAGATAATTTTATGAGGAAAAATATGGGAAATGGAATACCTGGCATTTTTATTTGCAATGAGACCAAGACGTTCAAAGATGAAAATTAGACTGATGGTTTAAAAAGATGTTAAATCATTCCAGTATTTTTCACTCTAGGTCACAAACTCTTATTAGTTTCTTATCTCTTTGCCAAATAGAGTTCTCTTAAGATTTTGCTTTTAATAAAAGTGGAAAATATTTTCTTATCTACACTAACCCTTGTTTCTCAGAAATTCTTTTTTTTTTTTTAAGATTTTATTTATTTATTTGACAGAGACACAGCAAGAGAGGGAACACAAGCAGAGGGAGTGGGAGAGGGAGAAGCAGGCTTCCCGCCGAGCAGGGAGCCCGACGCAGGGCTCAATCCCAGGACCCTGGGATCATGACCTGAGCCAAAGGCAGACGCTTAACGACTGATCCACCTAGGCACCTGTTTCTCAGAAATTCTGTAGGCTTTTAGAGTAAGTCCAAAGAATGTTTTTGGACTGAAGGATTGTATTTATACTTAACTTACTTTCCCTTTGTTGTCTGTGATTTCTGATTTTCTTTTTCACTTGTAACAATATCTGTAGTGCCAGCAGAAAAATATTTTTAGTAGTAACTTTTAATAATACTATTTTTATTTATTATTATTTTTTAAATATTTTATTTATTTATTTGAGAGAGAGAGAGCACAAGAGGGGGTAGGGTCAGAGGGAGAAGCAGACTCCCCACCAAGCAAGGAGCCTGATGCGGGACTTGATCCCAGAACTCCGGGATCATGACCTGAGCTGAAGGAAGTCGCTTAACCAACTGAGCCACTCAGGTGCCCACTATTTTTATTTATAAATGTATAGCATCATTGTCCCTTTTTTTCTTTTATTCCTTCATTGCATTCTTGGTGTATTTATTACCAATTTAGGATTATTGGAACAGAATTTGAGTTCCCATTATAAACTGACATTACAGTTCAGTAAATGGGGTGCCTGGGTGACTCAGTCAGTTAAGCATCTGCCTTCATCTCAGATCAAGATCCCAGGGTTCTGGGATCGAGCCCTACATCAGGCTCCCTGCTCAGCGGGGAGTCTGCTGCTCCCTCTGCCTTTGCCCTCTCTCCCCCAGCTTGTGCAAGCACTCTCTCTCTCTCAGATAAATAAATAAAAATCTTAAAAAAAAAATAAAATTCAGTAAATAAGAAATAGCCTATTATTGTAGCAAAATAAAGTGACAAGGCAGACTCTTGGAAAAAAAAAATAACTCATATTATTGAGCTGTTACTGTGCACCAGTACTTTATATATATTAACTCATGTAATTCTCACAATGCACCACAGGTAGTTGTAATTATTACCCCCATTTATAGGTTGAGAAACTGAGGCATGGAGAGGATAAATAATTGCCACAGTATGTGGTAGAGCGAGGATTTGAACTCAGGGAGTATGGCTACAGAGGCCATGCCCTTATTCACAGACCAAATTATCTTCCAAGAATTGTTATTTTTTAATTACAGCAGAGCTAGAATTTTAATGTATGTCCTGCCTGAAAGTGTTACCACTCTTTGTACATATACATCCTTACAAAGAATAGAAAATTCACCCAGTCTAGTATTTTTATAACTTTGCAGTGGATTGTGTAATCATTTTATTAAAAAAACTTTAAGAGAACAAATACATATGGCTGTATCATTGATAATTTTTCCAAAGAAAAGTGTACTGATATAATTTTATAAATAATATTGATAATAGATGTAACTTTTAAGACTTTTATTATGGGCAATTTTCATCCATATATGAAAGCAGAAAGAATGGAATAATAAGAATAATATATGCATAAGGCAGTGACAATTATTAATCTATCAACCCATAATTATTTCTGTATTTATCACTTAAAAATGAGGATTCTTTCTTTTTTTTTAATCTGTTTATTTATTTTAGAGAGAGAGAGAGCTAGAGAGCTGCACAAGTCAGGGGGAGGGGGCAGAGGGAGAGGGAAAGAGAGAATCCCAAGCAGACTCCCTGCTGAGCGGGGAGCCTGAGGCAACTCTATCCCAGGACCCATGAGATCATGACCTGAGCTGAAATCCCAAGGCAGACGCTCAACCAACTGAGCCACCCAAGCTCCCTGAGGATTTTTTTTAAACATTGCCTCCCCCCCATAACTGTAATAATTCTTTTGTATTGCCAAATAAATAGTATAATTAAAATATAAGTTTAGGGGCTCCTGGGTGGCTCAGTTGGTTAGGCGACTGCCTTCGGCTCAGGTCATGATCCTGGAGTCCCGGGATCGAGTCCCGCATCGGGCTCCCTGCTTGGCAGGGGGTCTGCTTCTCCCTCTGACCCTCCTCCTCCTCATGCTCTCTGTCTCTCACTCTCTCTCTCTCAAATAAATAAATAAAATCTTTAAAATAAATAAATAAATAAATAAATAAATAAAATAAAATAAAATATAAGTTTAGGGGGCGCCTGGGTGGCTCAGTCGTTAAGCGTCTGCCTTCGGCCCAGGTCATGATCCCAGGGTCCTGGAATCGAGCCCCACATCGGGCTCCCTGCTCCGCGGGAAGCCTGCTTCTCCCTCTCCTATTCCCCCTGCTTGTGTTCCCTCTCTCGCTGTGTCTCTCTCTGTCAAATAAACAAATAAAATCTTTAAAATAAATAAATAAATAAATAAATAAATAAATAAATAAATAAATAAATAAATAAATAAATAAATAAATAAAATAAAATATAAGTTTAATCCTATGGATTGGTGCTCTAGCCCCAAAACTGATATATAATTTAAATAAAAGTTATCTATTTAAAGCTTATTTAATATTATATTTGCCTCTTATTCGAATTAAAGATGGTGAATATTTTGGAGCACTTAGGTGGCTCAGTCGGTTATGCATCCGACCCTTGATCTCAACTCAGGTCTCAATTTCAGGGTTGTGAATTCAAGCCCTGTGTTGGACTCCATGCTGGGCTTGGAGCCTACTTAAAAAAAAAAAAAAAGATGGGGCACCTGGATGGCTCAGTTGTTAAGTGTCTGCCTTCAGCTCAGGTCATGATCCCAGGGTCCTGGGATCAAGCCCCGCATCGGGCTCCCTGCTCTGTGGGAAGCCTGCTTCTCCCTCTCCCACTCCCTCTGTTTGTGTTCCCTCTCTCACTGTGTCTCTCTCTGTCAAATAAATAAAATCTTAAAAAAAAAAAAAAAAAAGATGGTAAATATTTTTAACTACTATATTAGCAACGTGAGTAGATTTTTTTTTCCTCCCCTGGGTCAATTAAAATAACTTAAGATGTAATATTTCTGGTTGAATTGCTTTGGGCACTTTTCTATTTGTAAATGTTTAAGTCTTGGATAAAGATAAAATAATATGTTAATACTAAATGCATTTAATATAGAGGGAAAGAGATTCTCTGTATAAGCTACTTTCAAAAGTTTAGGATAACGAGGGAAAACTGTAGTTACTGGATTATTAGGGATTTTAGCATTAGTAGAAACAGAATTGTACTCATTATAATTTATATGTTTAGAGTTTTATTGTTCTCTGAGTGCATATCCATATAGAGAATTTGCACTGTATCATTCTTTTAAAATGTGCTTTCTTGGGAAAGGATGTGGTGGGGCTATACATAGGAAAGGGTTTAGGCTTTACAGGGTAGGATCAGTGATGTCTGGGCCTGGCTTGCACCAACTTTTGGGCCAATTGCTAACTTCTGAGGAAGTATGTGAGCTGGTAAACACAACCATTACAAAAATTAAATCATAAACAAAGGTAATAAATACTCATCAAACCCCTCACTCCTAATTATTTTTACTGTGTTTTGCTATCTTCTGTGTCTTGAGGTTATTTACACCATGTACCTATATGGTGGGAGTACTATATAATGGTGTACTACTGCCCATCTCTTTCCATCTCTGTGTTCAGTGACTTCATGTTGGTAGCTGTAATCAAGCATGGTGGGAGTATTTGCACTATGGAAATTGAGAAATGCTATAACAATCAGGGATTTTTTTCTTTTTTTTGGAGAGTCTTGTGAGTAAACATTTACCTGCACACCAGTGAATAGGATATTCTTTTCATACTGTGTTCTGCTTATTTGAGGATCCCTTTGTTTCACATCTGTTTCTTGAAATACATATTTAAAGGGTGATTGAAGGTCTAGAAACATAAATCTACTTTATTTCATTATCATCACAGATACATTCATTTATCATCTACAGGGAAATATGACTGAAATGAAAACAAAGTACCTTAAATAAAATGCAAAAAAGAATACCAAGTAAATATTTTTCCTATATTTTAAGACTTTTTGGACACCCTAAATAGGTACATAAATAAATAAATTATATGTATGTATGTTTATTCTGAAACACTGTGTATGTGTATGTGTGCATGTATACATCCAATTGATCCTTGTTGTTTGGGGATTTTGTATTGCCGAATTCTCTAAAATGTATTTATAGCCCCCAAATCAATATTCAGAATACTTTTGCAGTCATTCCTGGACATGCCTGGAGCAGTGAAAAATTTGAGTTGTCCAATCACACATTCCTAGCTGAGGTTCAACAAGGCAACACTTAGCCTTCTTGCTTTAGCTCTTATACTGTAAACAATCGTCATTTTGTGGCTCATTTAAGTGTCATGTTTTCACATTTTTGTTCTTTTTGTTGATTTTGCTGATTAGCCTAAGCATAATGCTGAATGAAGTAATGTTTAGTGTTACTAACTTGCAAGAAGGCTGTAATGTGCTTTACAGAGAAAATACATGTGTTAGATAAACTTTGTTCATGTACTGGGTTTAGTGCTTTTGGCTGTGAGTTCAGCGTTACCGAATCGACAATATATATTAAATAAGATGTCTGGAAACGGAAACACATAATATGTTGATTGGCTAATGAAGATGTGATCAGGAACTGCAGGAACCTAACCTTGTATTTCACCTTAGAGTGATGGTTTAGTATTATTAATTCAGTATTTGTGGTGGGTTTATAGAACATACCCACCACAAATAATGAGAATCGACTATCTATGTGTACACATTTGTATATGCATGACATATGTAACTACAAGTTTTCAAAGAACTAGGCTGTGGTAAACTGCTCAATATAAATGTATACAACATGTAATGTTTTATTGGTAGCTCAGATGATTCTTATGGTACATAAATATTCAAATATTTATAAATTAAGTAATGTTAATATAAGTAAATCATATTTTAAAGATTATTTTCTTTAAGCTTGTTTGCGATTTGTTAACATTAGAGAAACAGCTTATAAAGTTATTCTTTTCATTGAGTGTACTGTTCATATATAGACATTTATTAATAGAGGTTACTTTGTGAACATTTAATTCATCATCCTAAAAGGTCTTATCTGTTCCACCCAGATAATGTATATGAAGCTTTAATGAACACTGCTATTGACATAGATTCACTAGAAGCACACTCATGTTTAGATGAAGTCTGGATCAAAGAAGTGGTAAAGAAGGCGGGGATGAAGTTAAAATGGAGCAAATTAAAACAGGACAAAGTCAGAGAAAATAAAGATGCTGTAAGAAGGTAAAACTTAACCATGTATGTTGGGGGGAGGAAACCACATAGTTTCATTCACACTTTATAGTGGAAAAATGTACCTTAAAATTTTTTTGCCGTTAAAATGACGTGGGAGTGTAGATTAAACTTTTCTTCAAAGTGTTTAAAACATCAGTAAGTATATTCAGTTTATAGAACTCTGAGGGTTATTTTTTTAGTTTGCCGAGTGTGTATATTGATCCTGAATTTAAAAATCTTATTCCGTCTGCTTATTGTTATGAAGATGCCAACTGTACGTGGGCAGTCATTATATATTTTGCCATAGGTCATTGTACTTACGGAAGAGGAAGATAGTTACATCTAATCAAAGCTGAATGTTGGGTTTTATTGTTAATGGTAGTTCACAGAGATGACTGCAAACCAATTCACTGGCTATAAAGATATTTAAGAAATGAAACTCCTTTGCTGTTAATTGTAGGCCTCAGGCAGATCCAGCTTTATTAACCCCAAGGTCCCCAGTTGTTACTATAATGGGCCATGTTGATCATGGGAAAACGACGTTACTTGACAAACTGCGAAAAACTCAAGTGGCAGCAATGGAAGCTGGAGGCATCACTCAGCACATTGGTGCCTTTCTTGGTATGGACACACATTACCTTACAATGTGCCTGGGAACCCTACATACTATTTTCTTAAACCAAGTGTCATAGTATGAGATAGACAAATTCAAAGTAAAAGGGAAGCCTAAAGCTTAAAGCCATTGGTCTGATGAAATGTAGAGCAGGTGGTTAACAAAGCTTATTTTGTACATTCTATAAGAAGAAAATTCTATTACCTTTTTATTCTGGCTCATTCTTAGTTTGGTTTAATGAAACTACAATTCTTCAATGCTAGGTTGTGATAATGTTGCTAATAATTAAGTAACAGCTACCATTTAATGAGCACCTAGCATGTGCCCAGCACTGTGGTGAGCACCTTATTTATATGCTTTATATTTTTTATCTTCACAACAACATCATGAGGTGGGTATTAATATTCCTACTTACAGATAAGGAAGCTGAGGCTTGTGTAGATTAAATTACTTGTTCAGAGTACAAAGCTAGTAAGTGGCAAAGCCAGGATTTACACTCAAGGCTGGGTTTGGGCTTAAATCCTGAGCTCCTAACCATATACTAAATTGCCTTTGTTGTGCAGCTGATGTTTGCTAATGAAGGGGAGACTGCCTATATAACTGTTGGTCTGTTCTCTCTTCAGAATAGATACCAGTTGCTATATTTATGAAAAGTATATTCTAGAAATAGAGTTTTAGTTTGAAATTATTACATGAAAAGAAAACCCTAAGGGTTTCACTGCTTTGTTATTTTTCAGTGTGAAATGATACTGTATTGTTCCTGATTAAGATTAATGGAAGGAATAAGTCATTTTAAAGAATTGTTGATTCTGCTTGATAATTTCACATATATTCCTTTGTATTAAGAAAGTACATATTTGAGTCCTTAGTGTTCTTGGATTTCTGTTTCCACAGTCTCTCTGCCTTCTGGGGAAAAGATAACTTTTCTTGATACTCCAGGACATGCTGCTTTCTCAGCAATGAGAGCCAGAGGTGCTCAGGTCACTGACATTGTTGTATTGGTTGTAGCTGCAGATGACGGAGTGATGAAACAAACTGTAGAATCTATTCAGCATGCCAAAGACGCTCAAGGTACCATGTGGCTGACTTACGTGTATCAGGAAAGAAGTTGCTTTTTTTTTAAAAAAAAAAAAGGTTTTACTACTTAAAGTCGCTATTCTGGGGCCCTTTATATGTAGCTCATTTAATCTTCTTGGCAATCCCAGGATTATTATACCTATTTACAGATAAGGCTCAAAGACAGTTGAATTGTTTTCCCACAGACATAACTACTAAGAAGAGTGTAGTAGGATTCAGCTGGGGATGTGGGATCACAAATATAGTCCTTCCAATACTGTTTACTTATTTGGCATGGTGTGAGAATTTAATGGTTTCCAATGACTTTTTAAAAAACCTTTTTAGGGGTGCCTGGGTGGCTCAGTCATTAAGCTTCTGCCTTCGGCTTGGGTCATGATCCCAGGCTCCTGGGATCAAGCACCGTATCGTGCTCCCTACTCGGCAGGAAGCCCTCCCTCTCCCACTCCCCCTGCTTGTGTTCCTGCTCTTGCTATCTCTGTCAAATAAATAAATAAAATCTTTAAAATGAATAAAAAATAAACTTTTTATCATGGAAATTTTAAACAGTTATAAAAGTAAGAATAGAATAATGAACTTCCATGTATCCACCAACTAAATACATCAGGAGTTGCAAAGTATTGATACTCTAATTCTATTATTCCTTGTTCATTTATTGTCTGGAATTCATCTCTAAAGAGGAACTTTTCCGGGCACCTGAGTGGCTGTTGGTTAAGTGTCTGCCTTTGACTCAGGTCATGATCCTGAGTCCCGGGATCAAGCCCTGAGTCTGACTCCCTGCTCAGTGGGGAGTCTTTTTCTCCCTCTCCCTCTGCTCCTCCCCCTGCTCATGCTTGCTCTCTCTCTCAAATAAATAAAATCTTAAAAAAAAAATAAAGAGAAACTTTTCCTTTATATGCTTTAAATAAGTTCTTATTTGGTCAAAGGTGTAAAATTGAAACTTAGAAAATCACTTAGCTATCTTCTCCCTTGCTTCTTCCACACACATACTTTGTATATTCATTCTTATTCCGATATGATCTTACACCTATTGAGAAAATATTGCTGTCTTGAGAAAGTGTACCTAATGGAGAGTGCATGATATTCCCCTAGGTTTGTTGGCAAGAGAAAAAAAAAAGGTTGACAATCACTATCTAGGCCAGTTCTTTTCTTACAACATGAAAACAGAACCAGAGAATGGCAGGAACTGCCTCCAGTTACAGTTAATTTGTATCATGTCCACACTTGGAATCTGGTCTTCTTTCCATTGTTAATCTTTTTCCTTTTAATTCCTCAAAACTGCCTTAGTGGAATGGGCTATGTTCATCATGATTCTAGGGAATATAACAAAAAGAAGAGAGTGATAAATTTGCCAGGGATTTGCATTGCAAAGCAGGTAGTTGAGATAGGATAAATTTCTTAATCATGCTTTCTATACCTGTTCTCATGTCCCTGTTAAGTTCCAGCTCATCCGTATGGAATGTACTTTTTCATAATAGTAGGTTGTAGATTGCATAACTTTTTTGTGTCTATTGTGAATTTCTTGTTTGATACCTGAGAAAATTGCAAAGTTGATGAAACCCAACCAGAGAATTATCTCATAGCATTTTATGTGATTTCTCTAATGGGAGGGTATGTTTGATATTGACAAGTAGATTATAAGATTATTTGGTTCATTCATTAAGCAAACATTTATTGAGAATCTACTATGTGTCAGTAACTGAGTGTGTATGAGTAGAGAGTTACTATAAATCCTAAAAGAAAGTTTACGATAATGCTACTTAGTTTCACCCCAGGATGAGATGTTGGGTCTTAACAATGACTTAATAGCTCCTGGAAAGAAGACGCAAATGATCTAGTGGTTTAGAATTGGATTAGAATCTTCTCTTGATTTTTTTTTCTCTCTGGAGATTATCTTCAGTGTAGTTGCTGATCTTACATTCAGGTTTAAAGGTAGGCCTTTCTCTACCCACAGTGCTGTTTTTTATTTGTTTGGTTTTTATCATCTTAGGTATCTATTCTTAATTCAGACTCTGCTTATAATGATAGTTTTGACATCTCATATCCAGAATCCTTCTTTATATGCAGAAAGCAGTGTAGAGGGTGGCTAAAGCAGGTTTTTTTCAGGTCTGTCTTTTAGTTTAGTACATCTGCTGGGTAAAGAGAAAGCCAGAAAAGGTTGGTGTCTTTCACTACCTGGCATTGAAGGTTTCCTCATCTGCACTCTTTTTAACTCTCTTTCAGTTCCTGTCATCCTTGCCATAAACAAATGTGACAAAGCTGAGGCTGAACCTGAAAAAGTGAAAAAAGAACTGCTAGCTTATGATGTGGTCTGTGAGGATTATGGAGGCGACGTCCAAGCAGTGCACATCTCTGCACTCACGGTAAATGCAAGCACCTCAGAGATGATGTGTTCAGATGGGCCTGCTGTCCCTAACGCACATAGTGCACAGAAACAACATCTTGACAAATAGCGTTTCTGTTGTTGTTTAAAAGTCCTCTGTAGTATTAGGCAAAGCTGGTATCATTATCTTGATTTGGCAGATTAGAAAGTAGGCTCAGAAAGGTTAGTCACCAGTCTAGGATTCCACAGCTGGATAGTGGGGGATCAAGTCCAGACCTAATGCTTTTCTTATTATGGGATACTTAGAATGAGAACAAATGGTAAACGATGTGAGGATGGGGTAATAGTAAGCTGTTAAAGACTGTTTTAAGCAGAAATGAAATCCAGTTTGTAATAAAAAGTACTTGTTTTTATAGTGAAAAAATACAGAATGGGTCTTAGGGCATTTAAGGGAGATTTAAACAAAAACTTCACTAATAAAAAGATAAAACATTTAGGTTCAGTTTGTTACTGATTGATTCAATGTTTCTGTGAATTGCTATAAGTTTTATGTTATTTATGATGAATTCCATTTTCTTTTAAATGACCAGTTACTATTTTCTGATTGAAAAACACCAAGAAAGCTAAGTACCTGCTTTGTGACAGCATTTTCCAATTCTCTTATCCTATACAGGTTGCTGCTAAGTAACAGTTTCCTTTTTTGTCCATTCCTACCATATTCCATGGTTTATACATAATATATAAAACTTCTCTTTTTCCTCATCATTCACTGAAGGGATGGTACTATATTTGGCCACCTTCCTCTAGTTAGGTCTCATTTTATCTTTAGTTTTCCTAAATTTGTTACCTCTAAGATGCTTAGCAATCATTCCTCCATTAATAGTAAAGCCTTGCCTCTTTTTCTCTGAAACTCATAAAATGCCACCTTGCTTTGTTATCTTTCAACTATACCCCAATTGCTATTGCACTCTGAAAGCCACATGGCAAGATTAAAACATTTGAAGACATGGTCACCTTTTCTGCCCAGGTAACAGAGATGAGTAGATAAATGTAAAGCTGCTTAGGCAGACTTGGAGGCATGGCAGAGACGATTCCTGGCAAGTGGAGGGAATTGGGAGGGAGTGGCAGGAAGTAAGATGAGGCTTTTTTTTCCAAGTAGAGATAGAGGACGCTTCATGCAAAGAAATACCCCAGCTCTGCTTTTCAGGACAGCATTTTGTAAATTGGAATTAATGACTAGTAGGATAGGTGAGCAAGGTATTTCATTGATTTTGTTTACACTTGTCCCCGTTGTCTTATACTCTGACAAGTGAGCAATCTCTTCGCTGACACAGAGAATGGAAAAATCCCTTGCCCATCAGTTCCAGTTCCATCACCACTTAATCAGCTGTGTGATCTGGGAGCCCTAGAAAGTATAGTAAACATAGATCATTAAACATGAAACAAATCATCTAATCTAGCTTCCTCATTTTACAATTGAGGAAAGGAGATCCAGGGAGTAGTGATTCTTCAAGGTTGCACAGCTTGGTGATTACGGAGTATGTCTTAAAGCCTGGGTCTGGTCCATACTTTTTCTCCTTATTTATTTAATAAGAGTAAGTAATGTTTGATTTATTTATTTTACAGCACTCTTAAGTTGATCAAATGAAATAATAGATGTGAAAGCTTGCTCAGTTGGATAAATTTCAAATGCAGAGTAGCATTGTAAAGAAAGTGAGAGGAAGAAGACACAATTGTAGAGACAGATGAAGGAGAGAGAATGAATGAAGAATGTGTTTATGAAAGGGTATTAAGGAGCACCACTAGTGGCCATCCTTTTAATAAAATAGCCATTCTTCCTTGAAAGATCTGTCCCTCGATCAGGTCTTCTTGCTTTTCCTTCCTTTGTTCTTTCCTCCCTCCCTCCCTCCTTTCCTTGTTTCCTTTCTAATTGGATGATTCATGCTTTTAATGCTTAAAAGTATAATATAACTGTAAAGGATTATTTTGCTTTCTGACCCTGGTATATAAATTTACAGATAATATTTTATTATTGTATATTAACTCCTTTTTTTTGTTAAAGGGTGATAATCTGATGGCTTTGGCAGAGGCAACGATTGCTTTGGCAGAAATGTTAGAATTGAAAGCAGACCCCACTGGTCCAGTAGAAGGAACAGTAATAGAATCTTTCACAGACAAAGGAAGAGGGTAGGACTGTTAAAATGCTTGCTTTTTAATATTTTTTTTCATTTTTTTATGACTTGATTATATAACAGTGTATTATTTTTATTGTATATTATTGTTAGACATGAACAGTATTTTCAAAGCATTTGTTTTGAAAACATTTTATGGCACTAGCACACAGAACAAAAAATGCATTTATCAGTAGACCATAGCAACTCTCTGTATATACCTACTAGTCACATTTAGATGATGTAAGTAGTTCAGTTTGAATTTTTTTTTCCCCACTGACTTAACTGAATTGGTAAATAAAGCCTCATGGACCAACAAATTGGAATGAAATAGCAATTGTTGCATTTTAGGGTTCCTAAATTCTTTATGTCCTTCCCCATTAATATAATATATGGGAAGGTCTTTGGATTGCTCTTCTCTTCTTTAATTTTTCTCCCTATCAGCAAGAAGTTTCACTGCTTAACAAATTAGTTACAGAACGAGGATTAGGATTCTGTCAGAATACTCAGCTATCTGCACCCTCCACTACCATAAGCTTATAGAAATGGTTTTTGTTTTCCATTAAAAAAATTGTGATAAAAGAAGCATAACATTAAATTTACCATCTTAACCATTTTTTTTTTTTTTAAGATTTATTTATTTATTTGAGAGAGCGAGAATGAGAGAGAGTACATGAGAGGGTGGAGGGTCAGAGGGAGAAGCAGGCTCCTCGCTGAGCAGGGAGCCCGATGCGGGACTCGATCTCAGGACTCCAGGATCATGACCTGAGCCGAAGGCAGTTGCTTAACCAACTGAGCCATCCAGGTGCCCCCATCTTAACCATTTTTAAGTGTATAGTTCAGTAGTACTAAGTATATTCACATCGTTGTACAACAGATCTCTAGAACTTTTTAATTCTGTACAACTGAAATCATATATCCATGAAACACTAATTTATCCCTCCTTCCTTCCCCAGCCCTTAGAACTATCTTTCAATTCTCTGTTTCTCTGATTTTGACTACTTTAAATACTTCATATGAGTAGAATCATAGAGTGTTTGTCCTTTTGACTGGCTTATTTCACTTAGCATAATGTCCTTGAGGTAAGTTCACTCATGTTGGAGCATATGACAGGGCTTTCCTTCTTTTTAAGCTGGCATAATTTTCCATTGTGTGTGTATATATATATATATATATATATATATATATATATATATATATACTGCATTTTCTTTATTCTTCAGTTGATGGACATTTGGTTTGCTTCCACCTTTTGGCAATTAAGTAGAAATGTTTTTATAGTATGAAAACTTGATTGAGAAGTGGGATTAACCCTGTGTGTTCATATTATATATAGTTAAGTCTCATAAAGATATCTTTGCTCTACTTAAGAAAGTGTTCTTACATCCTGATTATGGCATTAAGAATATATACATTTGTTTTCCTTTTAGTCCTGTTACTACAGCTATAATTCAAAGAGGAACTTTGAGGAAAGGCTCAATTCTGGTTGCTGGAAAGAGTTGGGCAAAAGTACGCTTAATGTTTGATGAGAATGGAAAAACAATCCATGAGGCCTGTCCCAGCATGCCAGTGGGAATTGTAGGCTGGAGAGACCTCCCTTCTGCAGGAGATGAAATTCTTGAAGTAGAATCTGAGGTATATCAAGTTTAATTCCTATATATTAGATATGATACAGTGATTTTAAATATTAATCTATGATGTTATACCAAATAAGTATATTTATGTTAACAAATAATTGCAGATTGTAAGGGCTTGTGAGGGGGCCAGTAGTGCCATTTTAGAATTTGGCTACAGAATTTTTAAAAATTTGAGCTAATATTTTTAAATTAAATCATCTGTTATACACAGAGCCCCCCAGATTAAAGTTTTATAAGTTTCTTGAAATTTATAAAATTAGTGGTTTCATGTATGAGTTAAGCTAAGCTAAGTTGAGGAAAAACACAAAGCTTTTAACCCATAAGTTACTGGTTTCTATTTAGTTAGATAATGCCTGTTTTTTTCCCTGTAAAGCCAAGGGCACGCGCAGTTGTTGACTGGAGGAAGTATGAGCGAGAACAGGAGAAAAATAAAGAGGATCTGAAAATAATAGAAGAAAAGCGAAAGGAACACCAAGAAGCACAACAGAAAGCCCGTGAGAAGTATGGCAATATGCACTGGAAGGAGAGATCATTTCTAAAGTACCAAGAAAAAAAAGAACAAAGACACTTACAGTCAAAAGAGAAAGAAGAAAGGGATTCACATGTACTTCCTATAATTATTAAAGGTGACTTTGGAAAGATTGTACTTTACAACTCCTATCTGGAATATATGTGTTTCTTCATTCTCACAGTTAATTCGGGCCATTAAATTTAAGCTAAAATTATTTTGGCATTTAGGGAGAGGTTTTTTTTGTTTTTTTTTTAAGATTTATTTATTTATTTGAGAGAGAAACAGAAAGCAGGGGAGAGGCAGAGAGAAACTAAAGCAGGCTCTGCGCTGAGCTCAGAGCCGAACATATGCCTGGATCCCATGACCTGAGCCAAAACGAAGAGTCCGATGCTTAACCAACTGTGTCACCCAGGTGCCCCAGGGGGAGATTTTTTTTTTTTTATTTGAGGTATAATTGACATATAACATTATGTTAGTGTCAGGTGTACAACATAATGATTTGATATTAGTAAATATTGCAAAATGACCACCACAGTTCGTCTAGCTAACATCCATCATCATATATAGTTACAAAAATTTTTTTGTGATAAGAACTTTTAAGATCTACTCTCTTAGCAACTTTCCAATATGTAATATAGTATTATTAATATAGTCGCCATACTGTATGTTATATCCCATGACTTACTTATTTTGTAACTGGAAGTTTGTACCCTTGCCCTCCTTCACCCTTTTTGCCCATCCCTCACTGTGGGAGATTTTAATAAACATTTTTCTTGCTGATTTTGTTGTAAATGTACATTTGGTTCATTATACTTTATTTAAAGTTAAATAGATATTTATAATGCTAAACCTAAATAAAAGTGGATTTAGTGGTAAATGGCATTCCTGTTATGGCTTTAAATAGATTTTTGTTGTTTTTGTGTCTGTTAATGCCTCTTAACACTGGTGATTTTAAACTTCTGCATTTAGGTGATGTTGATGGTTCCGTCGAGGCTATTGTGAACATTATGGATACCTATGACGCTTCACATGAGTGTAAACTTGAATTAGTACATTTTGGTGTGGGTGATGTCAGTGAAAATGATGTTAACCTTGCTGAAACATTTCGTGGTAAGGATTCTCTTTCCTATTTGTTTAACTGTGTTCCCTAGAACACACTGTGAACCATTTGCTTCTGTCTTTTGTTGGTTGGCTAGTCAGTCTGCCATTTATCCTTATGAGCATCCCCCTCCTGCTGTAGTCAAGCCCCATCCCCCTCCTGCTGTAGTCAAGCCCCAGCCATGGAGCTGAATGGGATGTGGAGTATTGCAGCCATAGCTCCACTCATTGTCCCTATACTGCAACCCTGGGGAACTCTTTTGAGCCCCAGTAGTGTTTCTTGTTTTTGTTTTGTTTTGTTTTGTTTAAGATTAGTGTCCTCTACCCCCTCCCAGTTCCCCACCCAATCCAAGGTTGGTTATCTTTTATTTAGACTTTTGAATGCTCCTAATACTGTAATCAGCCTCTTCAGTACTTCATCTTTTACTTTTGTCTACCTATTTTTTGTTTATTGGTAATTTTACAAATTATATGTCTCTTAGATTAAAAGCTGTTTTTAGCTTTAGTGTGTGTGCTTCCAAAGCGAGCACTGTTTTTAGCTTTAAATGCCTAGAAGGCAGGGGGGCTGTTTATTCGTTGAACTTATGATATACAAAAAGTACAAAAAGGTGACTCATGACTGTCACTTTAGATCTAACACCTAGCAAAGCACCAACATTTTATTGAGTGATTAATGAATCACTTAGGAAGGAGCTACTTCATGACTGGACTTGATTAGAATTAGATGTTACCTCTACTACTTAGATCTAACACCTAGCAAAGCACCAACATTTTATTGAGTGATTAATGAATCACTTAGGAAGGAGCTACTTCATGACTGGACTTGATTAGAATTAGATGTTACCTCTACTACTGAAAAGGTATTTTTAGTAATGCTGGTTAATTCCAAGAATTTTCTAGGCACTGATTGGTCTACACTATACTATGAAATGTTGATAGTGTGTTGAATGAATTCTTTTTTTTTTTTTTAAAGATTTTATTTATTTATTTGACAGAGACACCGTGAAAGAGGGAACACAAGCAGAGGCAGTGGGAGAGGGAGAAGCAGGCTTCCCGCAGAGCAGGGAGCCCGATGTAGGGCTCGATCCCAGGACCCTGGGATCATGCCCTGAGCCGAAGGCAGACGCTTAAGGACTGAGCCACTCAGGCGCCCCTGTTGAATGAATTCTTGATGATAAGACTTTCAGGGTGGTTGTGTTTTTCTCTTAAATTGTTTGCATTACTTTTTTTCACTTAAGGAAGAGTGTTTTGCTTTTTTTTTTAAAGATTTTATTTATTTATGTGTCAGAGAGAGTGTGTACAAACAGGGGGAGTGGCAGGCAGAGGGAAAAGGCGGCTCCCCGTCAAACAAGGAGCCTGATGTGGGGCTTGATCCCGGGACCCTGGGATCATGACCTGAGCCAAAGGCAGCACTTAACTGTATGAGCCACGCAGGAGTCCCAACAGTGTTTTGCTTTTTTATTCCCTCCAAAGTATTTGCAGTTAAATACATTCTCCCCCCCTTTTTTTTTCTTAAGATTTATTTATTTAGGGGTGCCTGGGTGGCTCAGTTGGTTAAGCAACTGCCTTCGGCTCAGGTCATGATCCTGGAGTCCCAGGATCGAGTCCCGCATCGAGCTCCCTGCTCGGCAGGGAGTCTGCTTCTCCCTCTGACCCTCCTCCCTCTCATGCTCTCTGTCTCTCATTCTCTCTCTCTCAAATAAATAAATAAAATCTTTAAAAAAAAAAAAGATTTATTTATTTAGGGGCACCTGGGTGGCTCAGTCATAAAGCATCTGCCTTCGGCTCAGGTCGTGATCCTAGGGTCCTGGGATCGAGCCCCACATCAGGCTCCATGCTCAGCGGGGAAGCCTGCTTCTCCCTCTCCCACTTCCTCTGCTTGTGTTCCCTCTCGCTGTCTCTCTCTGTCAATTAAATATAAGTAAGTAAAATCTTTAACAAAAAAAGATTTATTTATTTGAGAGAGAAAAAAAGAGTATGTGAGCAGAGGGAATGGCAGAGGGAGAAGGAGAGAAGCAGAATCCCTGGTGAGAGCGGAGCTCCATCCCACCACCCTGAAATAATGACCAGAGCCAAAAGTAAGAGTCAGACAGTCAACCTACTGAGCCACCCAGGCGCCCCTAAATATATTCTTTGGTAAAATGGTCAGCTCCATGGAACTTCTTTCATTTCTAAAATAACTCTTGAACTTTACCAATTAAGTAACTATTATTGGGCATCTTTTGGCCAACTGAATACTTACGAGTAAACCACAAAAAGTTGTAGACAATAAGATTATAATTCAGTAATACAGTTATTAAAATAATGTAATAATATTTTAGCCCTAATCAATTTTTGTTTTCTTATTTCTCTAGTATAAAAATAAAAGTCTTGGGGCGCCTGGGTGGCTCAGTCATTAAGTGTCTGCCTTCGGCTCAGGTCATGATCCCAGGGTCCTGGGATCGAGCCCCACATCGGGCTCCCTGCTCCGTGGGAAGCCTGCTTCTCCCTCTCCCACTCCCCCTGCTTGTGTTCCCTCTCTTGCTGTGTCTCTCTCTGTCAAATAAATAAATTTAAAAAAAATAAAAATAAAAGTTTTGTTTAGCATACTGCCTTGCACACTGTGGGCACTTTTGTCTCTTAAATGGATTTAAAAATCATAAAAAGGGACGCCTGGGTGGCTCAGTCGGTTAAGCGTCTGCCTTTGGCTCAGGTCATGATCCCAGGGTCCTGGGATTGAGTCCCGCATCGGGCTCCCTGAGCAGGGAGCCCGCTTCCCCCTCTGCCTGCTCTGCCTGCCCCTTCCCCTGTTTGTGCACGCACGCTCTCTCTCTCTCTGATAAATAAATAAATAAAATCTTTTAAAAATAAATAAATAAAAATCATAAAGAAATTTTCCTAATTAAACAAGCCACAATAGAACTTACAAAAATCCTTTCATTAATTTGAAAACTAGTAAGTTTTCATGAGAAAAAATGATAGAATTTCTCATCTCTCCTACTCGCTTTTAATTTACATAGAAGGAAATAAAACAATTTAGATTTGAGTTTCTGCTTGAAAGAAAAGTGTTTAATGCAACATTTGTGCTACTTTATTGATTGTATTTCTGCTTGCCAGGTGTTATATATGGCTTCAATGTGAATGCAGGCAATGTTATCCAGAAGTCTGCTGCAAAAAAAGGAGTAAAAATTAAACTTCACAAAATCATTTACCATCTGATTGAGGATTTGCAGGAGGAATTGAGCAGCAGATTGCCCTGCACTGTGGAAGAGCACCCAATAGGTGAGTGTTCACTGAATGTTAAACATTCATATCTTAGGTGCTGTAAGTAACACTTTGAAAGCAAAGTTTAGGGGAAAATGTAAATCACTGTTGAAATACCTTCACTGTTCCAATATATAGCCTTTGTTCTAGAAAAAAATTACTACAGATCTATTCAGTGTAACTTCATATGTATTATAAACATCTGCTGTCTGCAACATGTGCTTCTGCCCTGAGGATACAAAGGCCCTGAAGTTTAGACATCAACAACTAATTGTAGTACAAATTAGACTGGGATGGGAGGGGATAAAGATTATATGTAGGGTTGTGGAGGAAGCCATTGATTTTTGTCCTGAAAACTGGCAGGGAAATCCACCATGAGAAGAAAGTTTACTTTACATTTAAGTATCACATATTTAAAAATTTTCTTTCTAGCATATCCCTTGGCCAGATGGAAACCTAAATTTATCTGAGACTGATTAAACCATTTTATCTGTTCTTATGGTCCAGAGATTTTAGATTTTTTCTCACCTGCTAAACGTGACCACACAGAGATTTGTATGTTCTTGTGCTAAGTGCAGTTTGGAAAACTTTTGAGTCATATGAGGGTTTTTAGGAGACAAGTAACACTAACTTCAGTAAATTGGTATATTATAGTGTGTGATAGCATGTCATTATAATTTAATTTTCAGTGAAAAAAATTAAGCTGAGTCACAGAATTAGTGCTCTTAAGTGGATATAAATTACCAATGGAGGGATTAAAAATAAGTCAGGTAACAACAGATCTCTTCGAGAAAATATATTGAGGCACAGCTGAAAACTAGGTTTTTATGGAGCAGACAGTAAACTATTATCTTCTAGTGCATTTTATTTAGCTAAAAAAATGAATTCCACTTTTCTCTTGTCATTATTTTGGCAAACGTTTATTTTTGTGATTTTCTTTTCCACGAAAACCCAGGGATTTCATGTTTTTTTTTTAAAGATTTTTATTTATTTATTTGAGATAGAGCGTGCATGAGAGAGAGAGCAGGAGCAGGGGGAGGGGCAGAGGGAGAAGCAGGCTCCCTGATTATTGCGGGTGGGGTGGGGGGATGCTGGGCTCGATCCCAGGATCCTGGGATCATGACCTGAGCCAAAGGCAGACACTTAACCAACTGAGCCACCCAGGCGCCCCTCATGTTTATGTTTCTAATAGTAGTCAGGAAAATAAAGTTGGCAGACTCAAAGAAAACCTGGACTTCTTTCTCTGCATGAGTTTTTTTCTCACACTTTTAATTCTTGCCATGCAGAATATGTGAAATTATGTACTTCTCAGAATCTTGTTCTCTGTGCACTTAATGTTCTTTTTTTTCTTAAGGTGAGGCTTCTATACTAGCTACCTTCTCTGTAACAGAAGGGAAGAAAAAAGTTCCTGTGGCTGGCTGCAGAGTCCAAAAGGGACAGTTAGAAAAACAAAAAAAATTTAAATTAATCCGTAACGGAGGTATTATTTGGAAGGGTAAGCAACATCACAATGTTTCTAATAGACCTCAAGTCCAGTCACCAAAACCTGATTCTGTGTAACTATCTGAAATGTTTCACTCCCATATCTTGGTTCAGGCCATTCCTTCTTGGGAACTCAAACCTGGTCTCATTGATTGGCTCCCTCCCTTACAAATTCTAAATTCTGATAATCTATAATAACCACCTATAGTAATCCCAATAAATCAGTAATCTAATTTTCTAAGCTTCTAAAAATTGGCCCCAAACTACCTTTCTAGCTCTGTGTTCTGTACTTTTCTACAGCATTGTATTTGCTTACCTCCTTTTGACCTTCTGCCTGCAGTCTTTTACTGGATTTATCTCATTAAGTCCTAAGTATAATGCCAATCCTCTGCAAAGTTAGTCCACCTTTGAAATGGGAGATTTAGTTATCTTTCGCTATAAGCCAAATCTTGTTTACAGCAAACCATTTTCCTTTGGTTTCCCTAGTATTTAGTTCTATCATTTAACATGATAGGACTGTAAAACTTAAGAATTTCAGTGTTTATTTATAACTTCCTTTTAATACCAGAATATTTAGCACTTAGTAGTATTTATTTGTTCAATATATGTACCTTTTTTTTTTTGTATTTTCTTAAGGTTCATTAACCTCATTGAAACACCATAAAGATGACATTTCAGTCATCAAAACTGGAATGGATTGTGGTCTCAGTTTGAGTGAAGAAAAGATAGAATTTAAAGTGGGAGATGAAATTGTTTGTTATGAAGAAAAAGAAGTTCCAGCCAAGACTTCCTGGGATCCAGGATTTTAAAATTGTATTAAAAATGTAAACAATTAACTGGGTGCCTGATAGAGCACGCAACTCTTGATCTCAGAATTCAAAGTGCATGCTGGGCAGAGATTTAAAAAATAAATTAAAAACTATAAACAAAGTCTTGCTTTATTATAGAGAGCAACTAGTTTTGCTTTATTGAAGGTAAGAATTCACCACATCTGGTCAAAAAATACCCTAGTAGTTATTCCAAGCGCTAACATGGATAACTTGTCAAAATGTTCCAAAAATAGGAAACCTTATTTAAGCATGTCTCCAAGTAGAAATCCTGGAAAGAATATGTTAAAGGGTATTGGCATGCCACTGAATGTAATAATCAGTTCATGGTAAACTTCAACTGCATGTTTTAATTGAGTGACACCAAGATAAGCAAACCTCCCTGAATTTACCTCACAGGCAAAATGTGCCAAATACTGCTCAAAACTATTTCTCAATGTTGACAGAACTAGTGAACAAAGTGTTTAAAATTCCAAGTTTTCACGCTCAACATTGAAGAATGTTCCCTTGTACTATAGACAGCATATATCCCCAGCCAAACCACCGAGGGACTCGGGATAACCTTTTTTAATTGATTACTGAAAGCTTAGCTTTTACATTTATTATGTATGAAACAAATGGGTCACAGCCTTTGTTTAGGCCAACTGTTAACACCAATTCATACGAATCAGTGTTTCTCTAAGTGGAGATCAATGGGCAGGTCCCCCCTTCCTCACCATCCCAGGGATCATTTGGCAAGTCTGGATATACCTAGTGGTGAGAATGGGTGGTGTGCTACTGGCATCAGGTGTGTAGAGGCCATGATGCACAAGGATAGCCCCCACAACAAAGAATTATCTGGTCCAAAATTTCAATAGTGCGGACATAAAAAACTGACAAACTGGCTTATATCTAGATAGTTCATGTTAAATACAATCTTAGTTTTTCTGCCAAAGTATATGTAGTTTATCAAAATGGTGTGATCAATTGGATACTTAAAACCACTCTAAGTCACTGGAATAAAATGCAACAATTAAGTGTTAGTTCATGTCTTTTATTATTAACCCATATACAATTACTTGTCTTCTGGTTTGTTGAAGCAATAAGTCAGACAACATTTGCCACAATAATGTCTGTCGAAGTGGCTAGCCATGAAAACTCCAGCACCACACTCATCTGAAGGGCACTCCCGACGAAGGCGACTGATTTTGCCATTCTCATCCACCTAAAAAGTACAAACCTGCTGTTAAGATAATTTTACAACATATTCTGGTCTAAGTTAAGTGACTCAAAATATTTAAGTACTTTAAAATCACAAAACAGTGGTAGTTTATTTAAAAACCAAAGCGCTCCAAATCCTCACTAGTAATTACAACAAAATAGTTCAGAGTAGTCTAGCCTTGCAAGTGGTGACAAAGTTAAGACCTAGACCCAGATCTGACTTCAAAATCAGAACTCAGTTTGGAATAAGCAGCTAAAAGTGAACATCATACGAAGCTTGATCAAATACCAAAAAGAAAAGAAAACTTTAAAAGAACGTCTGAAACCAGAGATGCAAACAAAATTTATTAAATCAACAGATAAAAACATTTTTATTAAGTTAGCTCACCTTATAGTATTTCAGGACGGCCAGTTTAACCTTCTTTCTCTTATGCTTATTTTTCTTGGGAGTGGTATACGACTTCTTCTTCCTTTTCTTAGCACCACCACGAAGTCTCAACACAAGATGAAGAGTAGACTCCTGTTAAAAGAAGAGGATGAAACAGGCTTTAAAATAATTACATTTAATGCTCAGATTCCATTAAGGGGCAACTAGCTTCACGCACTTTCTAACTGGATGTGATAAGTACACAATACCACACATCAGGAAGTTTTGGGGGAGGCAATTAACTACTTGTTTATAGGAAGATTTAAGAACATATTAAGTCACACCATGGGATGCAATCTACACAATCCAGAATGTGAGAAACTACAGCAGTGTTTCTGAAGTGTTAATGCCGGAGTCACCTAGAAATCTACTGCTAGTCTGTTATTCTCCCCCACTTTTGTGTGTTGATCAAAACTTACAAAATTAAGATTTACATTTAAAGGACTGCTCTTTCCTCCAAACAGACCTTTTGAATGTTGTAGTCAGACAAAGTGCGTCCATCTTCCAGTTGCTTGCCAGCAAAGATCAGTCTCTGCTGATCAGGAGGAATTCCTAAAACAAAAAAAACAAAAAATCAAGTCACATCAGAACAAGCGTATCTGCTTAGGTTTATGGATAATTCTTAATCAAATAAAGGGTACTAAGAGCAGTCACTGAGTTCTTACTATAGGCGAGGCATGATTTTAAATGCTTGCACAACTGACCTTATTTAATCCCAGCAACAGTTAATACGTGTAACATTACCTTTATTTTACAAATCAAGCAGACGTAGAAAATTAAATGGCTCACCCAAATTCCACACATGCGAAGAGCACCCCTGGATGGCCCCATGCTCACAAACATTTGTTACTATTTTAAAAACATTTCGCTTTGTCAATCCGACCTCTTCCCACCCCACCAACAGCAGGTATGTCCAGTAGTTAGGCTGGCGCCAGTACAGGTTAATTTCTCTGAACTAGAAAATATTACTTGCCTTCCTTATCCTGAATCTTGGCCTTCACATTTTCTATTGTATCCGAGGGTTCAACCTACGAGTTTAAAAATGCAAATGAATCGATAACCCAGTAAGAAACTAGAATAAACGCCTAATTCAATGTGCAAGTTAGTACAGAACCAAGCCGGCGGAAGGCCGAAGCCCACCCAGCAGAGCTGACCACTCACCCAGAGGGCAGGCAACCGCCCCAGGACTGCCGCCGGCGAGCACACTTCCTGAGCCCAACCGAGGGCGGACGGCGGCGGCGGCGGCGCCACACGCGCTCGCGCCCACCGGTGAGAGCGCGTCCCTCCTTCCCCCCAGCGCGGGCCCCCTGCTTTGGCTGCCTGCACAGAACTACTTAAGAGGTGGTAGCTCACACTTCAGCATCGAGAGCCAGCCCTAAGCCCTACTCAGCCAACAACTAATTCAGGGCCAGTTTTCAGAACCCAGACTCATAAACATATTCTGCGGCAGAAATCGGCACGGGTCCCCGGCTCCACTTCAGGCCCTTATTCCGGCCTTGACTTCCTCACGCCACCTAGCCCGTACCTCGAGGGTGATGGTCTTCCCCGTAAGGGTTTTCACGAAAATCTGCATCTTGGCGGCGGTTCCACCTGCAGTTGAGGAAAAGGAAGTGAAGGATCAGACGTGGGAACATAAGAGGCCGCCGCGTAGACCACTGGCCGGAGAGAGGCCAAGAGCACACACTCACCACAGATGGCGGATCGGAAAGGAAAGCAACGCGCCGGCCCACGGGGTTTCCCGGCGCCCCCGCCAGAGGCCCCACCTCTTAGGCGACCACGTCAAATGCCGGACTTGTCACAGAGGCTGTCTAGCCACATGCCGGACTGGGGCGTGAAACTCATTCCTCCTCTCTGGCCTGAACTTGTTTCTCACTTTAACCCTCAGAATGCTCTCGAAATAGATTTAAACAAATGAAAAATGGCTTTAAAAGGCTTTTCCCGTACAAGCCACGCGGCTAGGAAGGTCTTTAAAAGGGGGTGGGGTTGAGGGGTCCTTATTGAGGGAAAAGGAGGAAAAAGAACTGTCTTCTGGGAATTGTAGTTTTTCATTGCTTTCTTTTAGTTAGGACTACTCGTCCCAGGGTGCAGTTCCACACCTCCGGTTCCCTAGTAACTCTCTCCAAGCGTTGGAGTCAGTGTTTGGAGAAAGGGGTTCAGGTGAGGAGGGAGGATGGGAGAGGCGGGGTAATGGTTTGAGGTGGAAACGGGTCGGAAATGACTAAGAAAAAAGGTTAAGCAGGAGAAGGGTTGGGGAACGAAGGTGTCGTTCACTCACATACACAGGTGAGGGGCGGAAGATCAACGATGTGCCAGCGGACGCTTTGGCCTCCAAGGGAAGGGAATTCCTGTGGCCAAAGATAGGTAGTATTCAAAACCTTGGGTTCATCTTTTTCTAGATGTAGCTCCTCCCCGTCTTCAACCCCCAAATCTGTCCTAGTCAGAGGAAAGTTCTGGGCCTCGTGTAGGACTCCTTAGTGTGAAACAGTTTAAAATGTTGAAAATCTCAGTAGTTTTCAAACTAAAATATGGGTAAGAAACCTGCGGAACGACTAGTTGTAAAATTTCCAAGTCCGGACCTTGGAAATGGTTGTGAAGGAAATCTTTCAAGGGGAAGAATTTGGGAGTATGTGCAGGGTTGTCGCCTAGCAAGGCGGGCCAGTTAGAAGCAAGTTACACCTTCTTTTGGCCTTTCTCCACTGCACAAACCACGGAATCTTTTCTAATGTGCCTTCCTAATGTCTTTTCTGTTTCTCTCTCTCTGCCCTCTCCTCTGTATCCCCAACCCCAAATTCAGGCCCTCCTTAATTTTCTCTTCGAAGAGTTAATTGTCTAACTTCTCACCTGTCTTCAGTCTTTCTCCTTTTCTAACCCATCCTCACTTTGCCTCCAAAACATTCTAAAAAGTAAAGATGATTATGTCATTATTCTACTTCACCTTCTGGATAAAATCCAAATTCTTTAGTATGATATTCTGCCTCTGCCTCCCTTACAGCCTATTCTGCCAAACCCATTACTCCGTTTACACTTTAATGACTGAGCTAATTGAAGTTCCTAGCTTACCTCTCTCATGCTTTGGCACTTCTAAAAATCCATTTCTTCTTCCTGGAACATTGTTCATCCCATATTCTGCCAACTTGTCTCCATCTTTACCACAAAACTCCTTCAAAGAGTTGTCTATACTCATTGTCTCCAGTTTTCCCCTTCCATTGATTGTACCTACTCCTATTAGGTTTTTGTCCCTACCATTACAGTGGAATAGCTCCTCTGGGTCACTAATCACCACCATGTTGCTAAATTCACTGGTCATTTAATCTTATGTGATCTGTCAGCATTTGACACAGTTGATTACTCCCTCCCTCTTTGAAACACTTTTTTTCACCTGACTTCCAGGATACCTCTCTCACTTCTACTTTCCTGAACACTTTTCCAGGCTGTTTTTGCTTCTTTCTCTTGATCTACCAGACCTCTAAACTTTGGAGTGCCACCCAAGGCCCAGTCCGTGGACCTCTGCTTTTTGACATTTTCTAGGTCATTTTCATTCTGTCTCATAACTCTATTTAATTAATTAATTAATTTTTAAAGATTTTATTTATTTATTTGAGAGGGAGGAGCAGAGGGAAAGGGAGAAGCAGACTTCCCACTGAGCAGGGAGCCCGATGCGGGACTCCATCCCAGGACCCTGAGATCATGACCTGAGCATCAAGAGTCAGATGCTTGGGGCGCCTGGGTGGCTCAGTTGGTTGAGCGACTGCCTTCGGCTCAGGTCATGATCCTGGAGTCCCTGGATCGAGTCCCACATCGGGCTCCCTGCTCAGCGAGGAGCCTGCTTCTCCCTCTAACCCTACCCCCTCTCATGTACTCTCTCTCTCTCTCATTCTCTCTCTCTCTTAAATAAATAAATAAATCTTTAAAAAAAAAAAAGAGTCAGATGCTTAACTGACTGAGCCACCCAGGCGCCCCTATTTTATTTATTTTTAAATTTTATTTTAAGTAGGCTCCATGCCCAGTGTGGAGCCCAATGTGGGGCTTGAACTCATGACCCTGAGATCAAGACCTGAGCTGAGATCAAGAGTTGGACACTTAATCAACTGAGCCACCCAGGTGCCCCGTCTATCTCAACTTTTAAATACCATTTATATGCACATGACGTATAAACTTATCTCTCACTCAGACCACTCACTAGAACTCCACCCTCACATATCCAGCTGACTACCTCTCATAGGCAACACGTCTCATAGGCAAGCCCGAAGTCCTGATCTCACGAAATTGCTCTTCCCATCTCTGTAAATGGCAATTCCCATCTTCTCATTGCTAAGGCCAAAAACTTTATGGTCATCCTTGACTGCTCTCTCATATCCACGTACTTTCTTATGCACAGCAAATTCTTCTTGGCTTTGTTCTCTATGCAGAACACTTCTCACCACCTCTACTGTAACCACCCTGATTCAAGCCACCATTATCTTTTGCCCAGATTATTGCAGTAAACTCCTCTAACAGTTCTTCCAGCTTTGATCCTTGTCTTCACAGAGCAGCAAGAAAGGTTCTTTGAAGATGTATGTCAGCTGTCACTCTTCTGCCCATAGCCCTCCAATGACTTCCCGTGTCACCAAGAGTGAAGCATAAATTCCTATAAGGGAGGCTGTTGCTCCAGCGCTGGAACGACATAGCCGTGTTCCAACCCATTGTTCCTCTTGCCAAGTCTTCCTAGTGAAAGGGACACCTTTTTCTAACCTGTACAAAGGTGCCCCATGGGGGAGCTGGTCGTGGTCCTGCCTTCAAGGCCTCATATCCTGCATGATCTGGCAGCTACCTCTCTGACCTTATCAATCCCTTGTCCCTTTTTCTTCTAGCCCCACTGGCCTTCCTGCTGTTTGTCAGACGTGCCCTCCTGCTTTGAGGCTTTTGCACTTGCTGCTCTGTCTGCATCCATCACTCCTCCCAGGAATCTTTAAACTCCTTTTTAAAATGTCACCTTGTTGGGACGCCTGGGTGGCTCAGTCGGTTAAGCATTTGCCTTCAGGTCAGGTCATGATCCTGGAGTCCCGGGATCGAGTCCAGCGTCAGGCTCCTTTGCTCGGTAGGGAGCCTGCTTCTCCCTCTGCCTGCTGCTCGCCCTGCTTGGGCTCTCTCTGTCTCTGTCTCTCTGACAAATAAAGAAAATCTTAAAAAAAAAAAAAGTTTAAAGATTTAAAAGTAAATAAATAAAATGTCGCCTTATCATGAGGGCTTTCCTCTTTCCCAACTTAATGCCTTGCATAAAATAGCACCCTCCCACCTTCTTTCTAGTCCCCATTCCTTGTTTTATTTGTTTATACAACTTAGCCCCATGTGTCATCTGTATTTGTGGGTGTTGTCTGCCTTCCTGTTTGAATGTAACCTCTGAGCGGTTCGGGACTTTGTTTTGTTTGATGCTGTATCTCTAGTGTCTAGAATAGTGGCAGACACAGTAGGTGAGTGCCTCCCCCAATTTATTGAATAAATAAGTGCAGCACAACGTAAGTATTGCCCTAGGTGTTGTTCCATTAGCTGTTTCCCTGCTCTCTCCCACAAACTAGTGAGGCGCACCTCTGGGCTTTTGGAGCCCATTGTGCCCCCCTTGTCACACTGCCTTCTCTGCTCTGTAGCAATGGCTTATTTAACTAGCCCAATAGACTTGGAATCTTTGTGACTCATTTTCTCTGTATCCCTTTGTGTCTAATATGAATGAGGGAGTGAAAGGTCATCTGAGTTGGTTTATGTGACTCGGGCATTTTGTAGATGCTGAGAAACGGTCACTTTAGCTGTGTTCTGGTTTGAGGCACCCACAAGTCATGTCTTATGAGCAGACCACAGTATTGCTCAGTGATTATTGATTATTAAGCGTTTTTTTAAAGTACATATTCTGCTAGACATTGTACTATGCACTGGAATGTGTATAGGTAGGGAAGGATAATGGGGAGTGAGAACATATTGGTTCCTGCCTATTGAGACAGATAGAGAATGTAAACAGAAAGTCACTATTATAGAGTGGCTGAGTGATAATACCATGATAGAGGAAGTGCACAGTACCATGGGAGAATGTAGAAGTTGACCAAGTTTAAGGGAATTCAGGGCAGCTTTCCTGGAGCTGTATAAGCTGAAATCTGAGAAATGAGTAGAAGCCAAGTGATTGAGAGTGGTGGTATGAGTGTTATCTTGGTGGGGGCAGGGAGTGCTGAGGATGGAGGGAGGGCATACAGAGATGGGAGAGAATTATGCAGGACTCTCAGCAAATTCATGGGAGTGGGGATGGGAGTTATGAGAAGGGCAGGGGCATGAAAAGGCTAGATTTGGACAGAGAGAAAGGGACTACCTGGTTCCTCTAGGGCATTCATAGGCTAAGTAAAGGAACTTGGATATTATCCTAAGGTTAATAGGAGGCCACTGGCATTCAGATGTAACCACTAAGTCTCCAGTGGTCACACCCATTCCTTCCTCCTTTGACCATTATCTTTTACTATCTGAAATTACATTATTTATAGTCTGTTTCTCCTGCTAGATTATAAGCTCCAAGGAACCAAGAACTTTATCTTATTTATTACTGAATCTCTAGCTATAAAATAATGCTGGCATTTAGTAAACAATAAATATTAGTTGAATGAATGAATAAGGAAATTGATTTCTCACTTGGGAAAACTGTTGATCCATTTATGGGCTTTTACCTTATTGGAACTACTTATGTTCATTTATAAATTGGTTTTTCATTATCCAGTTCATCAACATAAAGTAAATTAGGTCTTTTAAACTTTGATAATTATTTTGGTGTCTCTCTCCTGCCTATGACCTGTGGGCAGGATTTATAGGCCATATATGTCTATATATATGCCATATAACTCTAGGCCATATATGTCATTTTAAATAACCAGATATTAATTATATTGCTAAAACATGGTAAAATTGATTTAGACATTTATTCATTGCAGCATTATTTATTATAGTGTAAATGTCCAACAGTGGGGGAGTGATAAAGTTATAATTATATAATTATATAATTATATAATTATTTTGGTGTCTCTCTCCTGCCTATGACCTGTGGGCAGGATTTATAGGCCATATATGTCTATATATAGGCCATATAACTCTAGGCCATATATGTCATTTTAAATAACCAGATATTAATTATATTGCTAAAACATGGTAAAATTGATTTAGACATTTATTCATTGCAGCATTATTTATTATAGTGTAAATGTCCAGCAGTGGGGGAGTGATAAAGTATGGGCTCCTGGGTGGCTCAGTCGGTTAAGCAGCTGCCTGCCTTCTGCCAGGTCATGATCTCAGGGTCCTCGCATCAGGCTCCCTGCTTGCTCCCTGCTCAGCGGGGAGTCTGCTTCTCCTCCCTCTGCCCCTCTCTCCCCTCCACCACCCAACCCCCTGCTTGTGCGTGAGCCCCACCTCTCTCTCTCAAAAAAAAAAAAAAAAAAAAGTATGGTGTATCATACCATGAAATACTACACAATCATTAGAAGTCTTTTTTTTTTAAGAATTTTATTTATTTGTTTGTCAGAGAGAGAGCACAAGCAGGGGGAGCAGCAGACAGAGGGAGAAACAGGCTCCCCTCGGAGCAGGGAGCCTGACATGGGACTCTTATCCCAGGACCCTGGGGTCATGACCTGAGTGGAAGGCAGACACTTAACTAACTGAGCCACTCAGGCATCCCTAGAAGTCATGTTTTTGAAAACTATTCAACAACATAGAAAAGTGCTTTTTTTTTTAATAAATTAATTTTATTTTATTATGTTAGTCACCATACATTACTATCATTTATTTTTGATGTAGTGTTCCATGATTCATTGTTTGTGTATGACACCCAGTGCTCCATGCAGAATGTGCCCTCTTTAATACCCATCACCAGACTAACCCATCCCCCCACCCCCTCCCCTCTAGAACCCTCAGTTTGTTTCTCAGCGTCCATAATCTCTCATGGTTCATCTCCCCCTCCGATTTCCCCCCCTTCATTTTTCCCTTACTGCTATCTTCTTTTTTGAACGTATAATGTATTATTTGTTTCAGAGGTACAGGTCTGTGATTCATCAGTCTTAGACAATTCACAGTGCTTACCATAGGGAAAAGTGCTTTTAATATGAAGTGGAAAACATGAAGATACAAAGCTGAATATAGAGCGTGATCCTAATTTTTATAATTATAAAACTGGAAGGAAATATACCAAAATATTAAATAATCATTATGTTTGGATGGAGGATTGTAGATTTTTAGTTTTTCATTAATTTTCTTTGGTTTATATTTTCCAAATTTTATACCTGAATATACATGGGTGGGGGAGAAGTTAGGAAGAGTTCAAATGTTTTGCCTTGCCAGACATTTTTCAGCAAGCCATGGGTTCTGTTTGATGTTAATGTGAATAGTTTTCAGGAATCAATTTCTGTATCTAACTCTTAATTGGATAATGATTCTTAAAGAGCAATGGAATGTAGCTGCTTGAAACTGTGCTAGAAAAGGGCTGTTATCTTTGATATCACTGATGGATGGGTTTTAGCAGAAGTTCTGACATCTTACTTTTTAGTTAGTATGTTTATTTTAATGATAAGAATTATAATAAAGTTTATCATAAAATAAATTCATGAGTTGTTTGTAGCTCTCTTGACTATGCCTGGGCCAAGTAAGCACATGGGTAGAGAAGTATCTGACCTTGTTTGTATCATGAGGAGGCTTCCAAACTTGGTAAATTCTGTTAGAAAGTAATGAATTAAACATAAGAAACCATCCAGGGACACCTGGGTGGCTCAGTCGTTAAGCGTCTGCCTTCGGCTCAGGTCATGATCCCAGGGTCCTGGGATCGAGTTCCGCATCGGGCTCCCTGCTCAGCGGGGAGCCTGCTTCTTCCTCTCCCACTCCCCCTGCTTGTGTTCCCTCTCTTGCTGTGTCTCTCTCTGTCAAATAAATAAAAAATAAATAAAATCTTAAAAAAAAAAAAAAACCATAAGAAACCATCCAATCACATGACACATAGGCTTGGTTACTAAGAAAAGTGCTCTTTATTGACTGGTGTTTGGTATTTCTATCCCAGAGGTATAGCACTTGACAGTAGGTTAGACCTTTTAATTCATAGGTTGAAATATTTATCTCTGAGATTCATGGGAAATTTTTTTCCCATGACAAATACACATTTTAGACCAGTTTTAATTTATTATAAATTTATTAGAAATGTCTTAATTTATCTTAAGCTTCAGATCAGTTGATGGTCTTTTTTTTTTTTCAGGCTTACCAAAGTTTTGGTTTTGTTGCAAAAGCAAGTCAAGACTTAACTCTTCTCTGGTGAACAAGTGTGCAGATTGTGACATATGTCCATCCAAGAAATAAATAAACATGCAGTTCTCCCTCCTATCATTAGTAGAAGTGACAAGGAATTTTTGGAAAGTATGCAAAGATACATAATCACAGAAACTGAAAGAGTGGGCTGTACTGAGGAAGGACCTGCTGATGAATATTACATCATATACCGAAACGTTTTTGATAAGGTATCAAAATGCTCTTAAGATGAGGGAGTTTTCATGCGGTAGAAATGGTCTATCTTGACAACTAATCTTCCTGCCTTAGTAACATCACTGCTTGTTTGAGTGCAATTCATTTGTCAATTTTGAGAAGTTCATCCAGTGTATTGGGAAGGGATGAATGGGGAAAATACAGTGCTGGATTTCTATCACTAGATAGTTAACGAATGTTTCAATTGTTTTAGCTTGAGTGCAGGCTGTCAGTTTTTGAGCAACAACTTAGTTGTGCCTTCTAACATCATTTTGGCCTTTTATCTAAGAATACCTGATTTGTTAGGAATTAGGCTGCCAAGCAGGAACCTGGTAGTTGTTGTTTTGGGTTTGTTTGTGATACCATTAAAGTGTTGGCTGAGATTTGATCTAGCGTATTAAGTTGGAACACTTGGTGAGTTAGAGGTCTCCATAGGTCCAGTAAACAAGAGGTTTGACTGGACTGAACACTGGAAATAGATGAGTTTAGAAAATGTTATGGCTGGGGCGCCTGGGTGGCTCAGTCATTAAGCGTCTGCCTTCGGCTCGGGTCATGATCCCAGGGTCCTGGGATCGAGCCCCGCATCGGGCTCCCTGCTCTGCCGGAAGCCTGCTTCTCCCTCTCCCACTCCCCCTGCTTAGGTTCCCTCTCTCGCTGTGTCTCTCTCTGTGTCAAATAAATAAAATCTTTAAAAAAAAAAGAAAGAAAATGTTAATGGCTTTATATAACATTTGATTTTGCTTTTTAAGGTTTTAGAAACACTTGTTTTTCCTTACAAACAATTGCAGTTTCCCCTTTGGTTCTATTTTTTTTTTTTTTAATCCTTACTTTTTTTAACCCCCTTGGAAGATGCCCTGGCAGTTAAATAAGTGAAATCAGCATCCTTTCCTCCTTACCCAGAAGAAATAATTATTTATCTTAAGAATTCTGTAGACTATTGGTTTCTGAGTAAAACAGCCACAGGCAAAATAGGAACTCAGTCTTTTGTTTAATTTTTAAACAGTATACACTATGAATCTTATTTCTCCTCTAATTAAAAACACAGTGCATCACTGTAAGGAAAAATGAGCACAAAGTAGTGATCTATACCTACAAGTGGAATTAAGAAAATTGATGAGTATTCATAAGAGTATAAAATAAAGAAACAGTCTTTTCTTTTAAGTCATCTAGAAACACCATCTTTTAGAATTGGTACATTGGCAGGTTAGCTTCATTTTATATGTCATTATGATCAGTGATTTTGCTTTTGAGTCATTAAGGAATGTATTGGATGAATGTTTAAAGGCAGCGTTTTGAATGGTTTCATCAATATCAAGAATTATGCTAAGACTCTACTTACCTGAAACCAGCAAAGGAAAGTTATCGTAACAGTGACATGCTTATCTTTGCATGTCCAAATGCTGACACTTGTTGGAAGTTTTCTTACATGAAGAGTTGTCTGCTTTAAATTAGTATAGTTCTAGTAAAGTCATTTTGGAGGTGGTGTTGGTTAATTTAATTCTTAAAGAAAAGACATGGGAATAAATAAAAGATAATATTTACATCTATAGTCCTTTTCTCCCTACCTCCCAAGATTTCCATGTGCACTTTCTGTCCGTTGTACATTTGTGCCTTGTAAAGAATTCTATTCTTTAGGACTGAGACGGTGTCTGAAATAGAAATTATTTGGCACTTAGAGAAACTTTTCTTCTAGTTTCTAAAGATGATTGGTCTTTCCATTTTCTTTCTTTTTTTTTTTTTTTAAGATTTTATTTATTTATTTGCCAGAGAGAAAGCGTGGGAGAGAGAGAGGGAGAGAACAAGCAGGGGGAGCGTCAGGCAAGAGGGAGAAGCAGGCTCCCCGCTGAGCAAGGAGCCCAATGTGGGACTCGATCCCAGAACCTGGGATCATGACCTGAGCTGAAGGCAGATTCTTAACCCACTGAGCTGCCCAGGCGTCCCTGATCTTTCCATTTTCATGTTATTCTAGCATATTTGCTTGTTAATAAACTATTAATGACTACTTTCTCTAATCTTCCTTCTTTCCTTGGAAGGATCTAATTAGGCAAAGATGAAAGTATTAACTTGCATCTCTGAATACTTGGAATCAGAGCAAATACCAAATTCTGCTTACAAACACACATAGAGGATTTTACCTAGTGAACCGTGCCTGAATCAAAGCAAAGAGGACCTGAAACTCCTGTAACAAGAATTGAGGGTAGGTTATAGAAAGAGCCAAAGACTTAATAAGCAAGGCAGACCAAAGCTAGAAGAGTGAGCTTCTACAGAAATAGGTGAAATATGGAGGCAACTGTCCTCTGGAAATGGCTGGTTTTTGTGCTTCTGGTAGCATGTACAAATAGCCTCTGTCCATATATAGGAGCTGAGGTGGAATGACTACCCTTCCTCTTCTCCCCCAGACCCCTGTACTTACCAAGTCTCTTGAGTTTAATGCAAACCTGACCCTCAGACTTGAATGATGTAGAGCCAGGAAGACCGTATGAAAGAGTTAAGTGGGTTGGCTATAAGAGAATAAGGGATCACGAGGACTGGGGCAAAATAAAGAACCAGTTCAGTCTAAAGCTCCAGCTGATTACTGCCATTAAGGAATGGGGGTTCATGTTGGTAGATTTTTCAGAGTTTTCAAGAGAAATGGAAATACAGTTTTTGGTGAAATTTCCTACATTTTAAAATATTTTTGTGAGTCAAGCAAAACTGGATTCTGCCTGTAGCATGCCACTGTGCTTCCTTTACTTCTACGCATCTCCTGTGCGTTCTCAACGGTTCCCATTTGTGTTCTTCTGAAATCTGTGTCTTCTAGCAAGCAGGTATGGGAGCTGATTGTGGCATCACTCCAAGTCCGTTTTTTCTCCATTACGTTTCCAAACTATATTGGATTGTTGTGGCATATCCCAGAGGCATGTGAAGTGGAGGATGGCCAGGAACAGTGGGGTATTTGATTTGGAAGACTGCAGACGAGTGGCCTCTGTTTCATTAAAGGTTCCTGGGTGGCTGTCCTCCTGGTTTGGGTAGATGGGTAATATGGTCATGTCAAAAAGACAACCAGGATCTCCCACTCACATATCCTCTACTGGTATTTACCACTGATCTGTAATCTGCTTGTGCTCTTTCTTGATAGACCAGATCTCTTCCAGACCAGATAATTTTTTCTAGATACTGTTTAGCTAACAGAAAACCAATGGGGGATACCAGAGACTAGAGATGTAGCTGGGATAGACAGCATAATTATAGCTTTCGGAGAAAATTATGGATTGATCATATCTATTCCCTATACATATTGATCCCTTCCAAAAGCCTCATGTGTAGAATTTGGAAACCATAAATATTTATAATTTTTTGTTTTTTAATTTACTTAAAATGCTTGTTAGTTATTTTTGCATGGGTAATGCATACACAAGATAGGCAAGAAGGAAGGAAGGGAGGAAGGAAAGAAGGAAGGAAGGAAGGAAAGAAAAAGAAAAAAAGAAAAGAAAGCCAATAAAGAAGAATATACAATGGAAAGTTAGGTCCTTTTCACCTCAGACCCTGCTTCCTCTTTGCTTCTCTGCAGGCACCCACTATTTCCATTTCCTTTTATTATCCTTCTAGAGATATTCTGTACTTACACACACCATTGGAAACCATGAATATGTAGCAGGTTTTCTATAGTTGCACTTGACATCTTAGCAATAGAAATGCAATTGGGGAATTGAGAATATTGATTAGCCAGTAGGAGCTGATAGGTTAGAAAAAGAGAGAGGTGAGAGGAATCCAGGATTTTAAGGTCTGAATGAAGCCAGAGACTAAATTTGGAGACAGTAAGGGATGATAGGCAATTATATTTCAAAGATCTATAATTGAGATAATTAAACCTGGTATTGGTTTTAACTGACATCATATCATGTATGTGTTCATACTAAGTAGAGCAAAAATATTTAAGTTCATAGTATTGTAATGATTCACAAAGTGCATATTCAGTAAATATTAGTTGTCTTTAATACCCTAGGTATTAAAATTTAAGACTTCTAACTGCTCATCATGTTTCATTTAAGAAATAATCTACAATGCTGTTTGCAAGGCTTTTGTTTCGTAGTCTTCTAGAAAAAAAATTCAGTACCATAGGCAGAAAAATCATGTTTCAGGTAATAGAGTATGTCACTGCATACAAATCCATTCTTACTTCGATCAAAAAAGAATATGATGCCTTTATTGAGACAATGAAGGAAGGCCAAAGAACTGCATTTTGTCTTCATGGAAAACTTAAAGCTTTGGCAGCAGAGCCCACAGCATTGGTGTATCACAGGAAAAGAACAATCCAACTTGAAACAAAGTAAGTATATTAGTAAGTAGCCCAAAAGGTGATAATTGTTACTTGGTTATATTACCTAGTTAATGTAACTATAAACAGTGGTTCTTAGCCCCCCAAATCCCAAGCATTGTAAATATTAAGAGATTCTCAACTAGATTTATCATAGTGAAATTGTCAAAGATAAGGAGATCCTAAAAGTAGTTATAGAAAGAAGCAACAATTCAATACCCTCCATTCGGTGTTGTAGCATATATCAGAATTTCTTTCCTTTTTGTGGTTGAATAATATTCCATTTTATGAATACACCACATTTTTATCTAATTATCTGTTGATGGATACTTGGGTTGTTTCTACCTCTGGGTATTGTGAATAATGCCACTATGAACATTCATGTATAAGTATCTGAGTCCCTGCTTTCAATTCTTTTGGGAGTCCATTTACTTTTTTTTTTTTTAAGATTTTATTTATTTACTTATTTAGAGAGAATGTGAGCAAGGGGAGAGGGAGAGAATGAATCTCAAACAGACTCCCATGCTGACTGCAGAGCCTGATATGGGCCCCATCCCTTGACCCTGAGATATGACCTGAGCCGAAATCAAGAATCGGGCACTTAACCAACTGAGCCATGCAGGCACACCAAAAGTCTGTTTACTTTTAACATGCTCTTCTTCCACAAGCATAAGTTTTTTGGATGAAAGCCAAAGGGTATTTTATTTCCACAGTCCCTCTTTCATAAATACTGCAGGCTCTTACTCAGCCATCTGTAGGTACCAGGAAATCTGTATAGTAATCAGATGTGGGTAGCCATTCTCTACTGACAAACTTGTTTTTAATTTGCTAGAAACTGACATTTATATATCTAATTTATTTTAATCTGTTATTTTCCTCCCAGGGCCAACATATCAGTGATAAACTAGGCAGTGAACTTCAAATAATGCTTAAAAGAAATTTATATCTACCTCTCGGTCTTTAAGATCCCCATTTCTGGAATAAGACAGTTTTATCTCAAAGAGGTGCTATCCTTCTTCCAGCTCTAGGATTAAAATTACTATTGGAAGCTGAATAATGGCCTCAAAGATATTAGGTCCTAATCCTGGGAACCTGGGATTGTTACTTTATTTGGAAAAAGGGTCTTTACAGATGCTACTACGTTAAGGATCTTCAAATAGGGAGATTATCCTGGATTATTTAGGTGGGCCTTAAATACAATCACAAGTGTTCTTTTAAAGAGCTAGGAGAGTTGACAGGCAGAAGCGGGGGAAGGCAATGTGGTCATGGAGGCAGAGATTGAAGTGATGTAGCCCCAGAAGGCCTGCAGCCCCCAGAAGCTGGAAGAGGCAAGGAATAGATTCTTCCCAAGAGCTTCTTTTTTTTTTTTTTTTTAAGATGTTATTTATTTATTCTTGAGAGAGAGAGAGAGAGAGAAGCAGAGGGAGAAGCGGGCTCCTGGGGAGCAGGGAGCCCGATGCAGGACTTGATCCCAGGACCCTGGGATCATGACCCCAGCTGAAGGCAGACGCTTAACCATCTGAGCCACCCAGGCGCCCTTCCCAAGAGCTTCTAAGAGGAAGCACAGCCCTTTGATTTTGGCCCAGTGATACTGATTGTGGATTTCTGATCTCTGGAACTATAGGAGAATAAATTTCTGTTGTTTTAAGCTACCAATAAGTTTTTGGCAATTTGTTATAGCAGCCACAGGAAGCTGATATAACTACAAAAATAATTTTATTTGCAAAGGTAATTTTCAACTATAGGGAATAGACATAGTATTTTGTGGCCAGATTATTATGTTTAACACGTACAAATTTCCAGTAAGGTTGTGAATCGTAGTGTAAGATTTTAATGATGCTCTGAAAGAAAACTGTTCCTCACTTTTGGGGTTAGTTAACTTTTTACAGGCATTGTTTTGTAAACTTAACACCCAAGTCCATAATGGTTCAAAATGATAATTAGCCAAAATAAAGTAATGATTTAACCTGTTTTACTTTAAATCTTATGATTAAATAATTAACTAGTTGAAAGAAATATAAGAAAGCCTTTCTGTTTTTCAGAAAGAGGGTTATTGAAAATAATTCCTCAAAGATTCAATTGCAAATAGACAAAATGAAACAACTTAGGGCAGAATATGATGCAAAAGAAGTAAGATACCATACTTTCTCCAAAGATCCTTCAAAACCTATTCCAGGTACTGTATTTTGTTTAAAATGTTTGAAATTCCAACTGTTTTCAGTTATTACCAGTCATACAAATTAGTATATATATGCTGCAATATGTATGTGTGCAAGTGTACGAGGACTTTAACCAGACTTCACAAACAACTTTAGCTCGGGCTCCAGGTTGATACAAGGGAATGAGACAACTTCAACAACCCTGAAAGACTGAGAGAGTTCCAGACTGGCTGGATTATATAAAGTATAAGGGAGTGACTATTAAAATTTGGTTCTTGCATCAGTGTCACGTTACCTGCAAACCTGTTAGAAATGCAAATTCTGGCCCCACTGCAAACTTATTGTGTCAAACTCCAGGGATGGGAGTTGGGGTGGGGGTGGGGTGGAGCTCAACAGTATTTTAGCAAGGCCTTCAGGTAGTTCTAAAGTTTGAGAATCCCTGATATAATATATGAAAAAACTATAATGTATTAAGTTCTAGTGAATATTGTTGATTCACATTGATGTCAGCATTCACTGGTTCTTTATCTTCAGCTAAGCCATATTTTAAGAAATTGGAGTATATCCTAGAATTCATGAGGATGTTGAGAAGTTTGTAGGATGCATGGATAGAACTGCAAATATTCATCTTGGAGAAAAGGGAGACTTTGAAAATACCCAACTGTATTCAGAACTTTTAAGGATTTCAACCAGTTTTTATCCAGAGGCAGAATCAATAGGTGGAAATTTTAGGAAGTCAGATTGAGTTTCAATAGAAGAAATTACGTCTTGAAAGTAACGAACTGCTGCATACCAGAGGATTTCACCTCAGGTTGGACGATCATCCTGCATTTGGTGGAAGCAGGGACTAGATTCATTTTCAAATATAAAATTATGATAATACAACTACAAATAAGGTACATATGAATAAGTAGAGAATAAGCCAAATTGGTTAAATGCTGAGAGGATTCAGGGTAAGAGAATGATTAAAAATTGAGTAGGATTAATCCAGGCAGGTTTCTGGGAGAGAATTTTGATGCATGCCTTTAAAGCCAACAATTGGCCTGAATAAGGGAATCATTTCAAGTGGGTGTGAATGGGTTGTTATGAATAATGAATACAGGGGCAAGGAGGGAGAGAGGACTGAGGGCTTGGCAGGTTTTATAAACTTCGCACTGGAGAGAATAAACAGATTACCCTGGAGTTTGTTGTAGCAGATTAATGGAATCTTTGGTTAGAAATCTTGGGACAAAAATCCTGAATTGTTAGGCAGAAGCTCTTAGTGGTATTGAGTAACAGTGATATTTAAAGGTTTGCAAGGTGTGACAGTGAGGTCATTAAAACTTTTTAAGATGCAGGGGAGCCTGGGTGGCTGTCAGTTAAGCATCCGACTCTTGATTTCAAGATTTTACTTACTTACTTACTTACTTACTTACTTACTTACTTATTGATTTATTTGACAGAGAGAACACAAGTGGGGGTGGGGGCAGCAGAAGGAGAGGGAGAAGCAGGCTCCCTGCACAGCCCCAATATAGGGCTCGATCCCAGGACCCTGGGATCAAATCATGACCTGAGCCAAAGGCAGGTGCTTAACCTACTGAGCCACCTAGGTGGCCTTCGACTCTTGATTTCATCTCAGGTCCTGATCTTAGAATCGTGAGATCAAGGCCCCACTTGGGCTCCATGCTCAGCTTCAAACTTAAAAAGTATATAATCAATCTTAAGATTGATTCTTAAGATTAAGATTCTGTCTCCCCCTTCCCTTCCCCAGCTTGTGCACCCCGCCCCGTCTCTCTCTCAAATATGAAAAATAAAAAGCTTAAAAAAACTTTTTAAGATGCTAAGTTTTGGACAATCAGCCTTCATTGATGATATGTTTAAAACTGCTACACATTTAAAATTGTGTGCCAATTCTTTTTATGTTCAGTAAGTTATAAGTTCATGCTACCATTTCTTAATTATTTCTTAACATAGCAAACTATGATCTATTTTGCTAAGACTTGCCATTTGAGCACAAGAGTCCCCAACATGGTTTCTCTTTTGACTTGTTCCCTTTTCTCTGTAGGCATGACTCTCCAAGAATCTGTCAATTTAGTTGCTCTCACTAAATACCTGAAACATCTTGAAGATAAATATGCTGAAATTAAACAGGCTATGTTGAAAAAATATGTACCAGTTCAGAGGAGGGCAGAGTTAGATGAGGAAATGATTGTAACATTAAAACGGAGAGATTTAGCTGAAAATCTGAACAAAGAATTACAGTTTCGGTATGAAAGTTGATCATATACTTTTTAAGTTTGAAGCTTTTATTTGTGTTTATTCTATTACTCCACTATTTGATTTTAGGTTCAGTATACTGATTTTTTTTTTTCTTTGTAGTCATCAAAGACTGCAGATTATTTCAAATGCACTTACTTCATGGGTAAAATCTGATATGAGCAGCTCATTTGAAGACTTTGTGGAGCAAATTCAGAAAACTAAAAGTTTACCTGGTAATTTATCTATATTTTTTTAATTAACACAAATAATGGAAAACATCGTTTTCCCCCCAGAAAGCTAAAGAGTGAGAATTTTCCTAGGCTGAGCTTAAAGAAATAAAAAATGTACTTACTTTTGTTATGTCTCTATTACCCAATGAGCTTCTTCCTTCAACAGCTAACAGATAATTGGTAAATAGTAGATGTGGTAAGCCAAAGAGAGAATACCTAAAAATGTACCTGAAAATATGGGAGACATGAACAGGGAGGCCACTCAGTTTAGGAAGAGGTTGGTGCTGTTAGAAACCATAGCATTAAGTTGCTGATTAATTAAACATATATATATTTATTATTTTCTGTTGATTGATAATCTTAAATATCCTGTGGTGCTTTCAGTAATTATAGGTGACGAAGGCATTGTTGAAGAACTGCTTGAAGACGATCCAGGCAAGGCAAAAGAAGCTGAAATTTTGCTTTGCTACATTGAAAGGCAAATATTTTAAAAGCTTTGATTTTCCTTGTTAAAATGTTACCACATTTATTTTTTATTTAAATATTAAGTAAATATTTAATATTTATAAATGTTTAGCGTTTATTTAGCATCTTGATGAGCTACAGTCTCTAGATTTTGTATTTTTACAATTTTACTCTAGCAAACAAATTGGAAAATAAACTAGAATTTTAAAAAAATAGATTCTTTGTGTGAAAAATATTAGATGGGTAGTCTAGGAGATTTTTCAGAGGATGTAGGTGGCTCACAGTGTTGATTTAAGTTTTATTTATATATATATTTGCATTTCCTAGCCATTAGCCTGATGTTATGAAATGTTTTTGAGAAGGCCTTCTTGAGTCAGATTATCCTAACTAATTCAGTCATTTTTTTCCCATCATTTCTTCCTAATGTTTAAGTTACTATATGTAGCGTATAATAGAGGCTTACAGAGACCTCAGACTCTTCTTTAAGAGATTAATTTATAGGCTATGAGTCCAATATGTAAGGAGCATATGTAATATTCCTAGTCATATGTTAAACAATTTTTAATTGTGGATTGTCTTACTGATACGGTACAAAGAGGGGCAAAGGTCATTTTGGGGCAGTGCCAAAGCCTGTGCTATTTCCTTACACTGTAGGCATCCCCACGTTTATCAGTGTTAGATATGAGAGCAAAACCCTTGTTGAAATTAAAAGTCTTATGTATTTTGCTTATTAGTATTATTTTGGTGTTTTTCCCCTCTAGGGTTTCAAATTCATTTGCAACACTGTAAATCCTGTTTGCCATAGTTTTATTAATTGTGGGGTAAGGGCTGGTTTGAAGACATTTTGCCCTAGGAAGAGGCGTAGAGGCTTAAGTTAACTGAACTATTATTTTTTCTTCTTGTGTTACTCTCATAATTAATCAGGAGTCTGATGCCTGGCAGAGTAACATAGGCTTCTGAATACCAAGGACACCTCTTGATCTCCAGTTCCGCGTTCTTGGTGTTTCGATTACTATTTCCCCTAGGCTGAGTCTCTAAGCAGATTGCTCTTCTTTCCCCTGATATCCCTTTTCATCTGCAGACGATATGAGAGAAAAAAATCTGAGCTTATTGTGAATTCAGTTCAAGTTCTTTCCATTTTCTATGTCTTGCAGTAAGTACTATAGGAATAAAGTACAGGGTAAGGTTCAAAGTCTTCTGTCAGGTGAGAGTTTTATTCTGAGGATACAAAAAATGACAGAATATTACAGAAAGAGTAAAAAAAATCTTAGTGAATGACTCTAGATATAGTTTTTCTATATTACTGTGTTTAGTCTGTTTTAGACATTTCTAATCAGTTTTCTTTTCTTTTTTATGTGTACTATTATAATGCATAATGAAATGGAATGGCTGTAGGTTCAATGACTTAATGTCACTTGGTGAATATGAAAAGGCAGCTTGTTTTGCAGCAAACAGTCCTAGAAGAATTCTTCAAAACATTGGGACAGTGAATAAATTTAAGGGTAAGCATTTTTCTCTGAACCTCATGTATGTATGCAAATTGTACTTTTTTCCCCTGATAGAATGGAAAGAGTACTGAAGTAGGAGACTAAAGATCTAGGCTCCAGCCCTATCTCTGCTGTTTACTCAGTTTCTTTAGCTGTCACATTGAGGAATTTGATTAGATTTTCTACATTAAATGAGGAAATATTTCAAGTATACAGAAAAGTGTGGAGAAACGTACAACAACCATATACTCACTGTCAAGATTTAGTAAATGTTAACGTTTTGTCAAATTTGCTCCACTTCCTTTTAAAAAAGCTTTGTTGTAAGTTGACACACATGCAACGCAGTGTATGTATTTACACAATTTGGTAAGTTTTGACATTTGTATCACCCAAAAGTTCCTTCATTGCCCTCAGTGATCCTTCTCTCTGACTCCTCCTCACCCCTCCCATCTCCATCTCTCCCACAGCTTCCTCTCAGAGGTAACTGCTAGTCTGCTTGCAGTCACTGTAGATTAGTTTGCATTTCCTAGAATTTTATATAAATGGAATTACATAGTAAGTAATCTTTTTTGACTGACTTCTTGCACTCAGTATCATTATTTTGCAGTTCATCCATGTGTTGCATCTATCAATAGTTCATTCTTTTTTATTGTTGAGTAGTATTCTGTGGTATGAACACAAATCCTTTATCAGATATATGATTTAAAAATATTTTCTCCCAGTCTGTGGCCTTTCTGTTCATTCATACTCTTTGAAGTATCTTTCTAGGAGAAGTTTTAAATTTTGTTGAAGTCCAATTTGTGAATTTTTTTTCTTTTATGGATCATGATTTTAATGTTATACATAAGAAATCTGTGTCTAATCTGCAGATTTTTAACTCCTATGATTATGATTATTATTTTTTGGTAAGAATTTTATAGTTTTAAGTTTACAGTTAGGTCTGTGATTCAGTTTGAGTTAATTTTGCTATGTGGTGTGAGGTATGGGTTAAGGCATTTTTTTTGCCAGTAACTATCCAATTGTTCCATGATAATTTACCAAAAGGACTTTCTACACATAATTGCCTTTGTTGAAAATCAGTTGTCCTTATACTTTCAGGTCTAATCTGTTTCACTGATCTATTTGTTTATCTTGATGCTAATACTACATACACTGTCTTGATTATTGTTGCTTTATAGTAAGTGTTGAAATCAGAGTGTTAGACTTTAAACTCTGTTTTTCTTTATCAAATTTAATTTGGCTATTTTGAATCTTTCATATTTCTGTTTAAAATTTTAGAATCGGATTGTAAATTTCTATAAAAAATTCTGCTGGGGGTGCGCCTGGGTGGCTCAGTTGGTTAAGCGACTGCCTTCGGCTCAGGTCATGATCCTGCAGTCCCAGGATCGAGTCCCGCATCAGGCTCCCTGCTCAGCAGGGAGTCTGCTTCTCCCTCTGACCCTCCCCCCTCTCATGCTCTCTCTATCTCATTCTCTCTCTCAAATAAATAAATAAAATCTTTAAAAAAAAAATTCTGCTGGGAATTGCATTAAATCTATAGATAAATTTTAGGAGAATAGACACTGAACAATATTGGATATTTGGCCCAATGAACCCATAAACATGGTATATTTCTACATTTATTTGGGTCTTTAAAAATTTCTTTCAGCAGTGTTTTGTAGTTTTCAGGTCTTTTTTTTAACATTGAAAAATTTAGTATTTTACTTAAAAATTTTCAGACATCTTACAAATATCCAGGAACTCTTCCTTTGGATGTGTTCTGAAATTGGTGAAGTTAAAAGTGATATTAGTATATCCCTATGGGTTTTATTTCTTCTCCCCTTGACTGGATCTGCTTAAAGTATGGATTACAAGTTTTAATAAAAGTCAAAGCTTGCAATTAAGGAATGCTTAAATAGGTATAATTACCAGCAAAATTAGAAAACAGCCAACTTTTATTACTTTTCTAGGTATGTGGATCTTATACTGAGAAATTCACCAATATTAGACAGATGATACTTAATTGTTGAATAGAATAAAAAAAAGTCCTTTTATTTTAACCAACTGAGCCACCCAGGTGCCCAAAAGTCCTTTTATTTTAAAACTTGACTGTATTTTTAAAGGATGAGAAGCTCAGAAATAAACAGAGAGGTATAAATAAAGGAGGGATATACTCAGTGGAGCTTACAGATACAGATAATTTTTCTTATTATTTTCATTCTAAGTGGAAATTTTTGATGTCAAATATATACAGCCTGTTTTTCATTAATTTTTCCTCAAAAAACCCTTTAAATTCAACAGTTTGAAAAAAAAGTTCTTTTACATTTATTTGAACATGAAAAATGTGTTGCCATATACATAATGCATATGAACATATATATTTATAGAGATTGTTTGACTGTGAATTGTGTGTAAATGGCCCATTTCATATTTTTGCATGCACAATTTTCAGTATTCTATTCTAGTGGATGTAATGCAGAGTATATTCTTATAGCTTTTATTTAGTGGACTCAAAGTCAAGAAGCCATTCCAATAATTATTTATAATTGGATAACTGACTATCAGGTCATGTTACCCTGTATACATACATCATGAGTAATGACACTGTACATTTTGAGTGTTAAACTGTTAACTTTTGTAAGTCTGAGATTTAAATTGGTATATATAAAAGTAGCCAAAGCCTAAAGAATGATGACAGGAAGAGGTTTCTACCACAGAGCATTTATAGTTTCATAAGGGACACAGAGCAAAGAGAATTAAATGATTTTTAATCTGTGTTTAGGTCTTGTACATCTTTTGTCAGATTTATTTTTAAATATTTTATATTTATATTATTATAATTTTTATTTTGATTTCCAAAATTATTTGTTGGTAATATATAGAAATATAATTAACTATTATATATTGATCTTGTATTCTGTGACCTCATTAAACTTGTTTATTAGTTCTAATACTTTTATTGTGTATTCCTAGAATTTCTACATAGCTAATCATGTCATCTGCTAAAAAAGGGTTCCACTTCTTCCTTTCCAAGCCTTATTGCAGTGGCTAGATCTTCCATTACAGTGTTGAATAGAAGTGATGAGAGCAGATATTATTGCCTTGTTTTTTGTTTTTTGTTTTTTAAAGATTTTATTTATTTATTCATGAGAGACAGAGAGAGAGGCAGAGGGAGAAGCAGGCTCCCAAGGAGCAGGGAGCGCGATGCGGGACTCGATCCCAGGACGCTGGGATCATGACCTGAGCTGAAGGCAGACACTTAACCATCTGAGCCACCCAGGCGCCCTATTGCCTTGTTTTTGACCTTATTTTTCATTAAGAATGATATTAACTGTAGATTTTTCATAGATGCCCTTTATGAGGTTGATGAAATTGCCCTCCATAGTTGGTGAGAATTTTATCAGGGATGAATGTTAGATTTGTCAAATACCTTTTCTGCATTTATTGAGATGACCATGTGGTTTTTGTCCTTTAGCCTATTAATATAATTTATTGCTTTCCTGGGGAAAATTCCACAATTTTTATATTAATTTTACTATAATTACAGAGTTGTATAACCATTTCCATAACTTAATTTTAGAACATCTTCATCATTCCAGAAATAAACTTAGTACCCATTAATTCCTCATTCTCTACCCCCTGCTCCCTCTCTAGACCCTGGGTAACCACTAATCTACTTGCTATCTGTATAGATTTGCTTATTCTGGACTTTTCATATAAATGGGATCATATAATAAGTGTTTTTTTGTGACTGACTTCTTTTACTTAGCATGATCTTTTTGAGGTTCATTCATGCTGTAACATGAATATTCCATCGTATGGATGTATAATGCATTTTGTTCATCCATTTGTCAGTTGTTAGTAATTTGGGTTGTTTTTACTTTTTGGCTGTTATGAATATTGCAGCTGTGGACAGTTGTGTACAAGTTTTTATGTGGACATACGTTTTTATTTCTCTTGGGTAGATCCCTAGGAGTGGAATTGCTGGGTTATATGGTAACTCTGTGTTAACACTTTGAGGAACTGCTAAACTGTTTGCACTATTTTTCATTCCCACCAGCAATATATGAGGATTCCAATTTCCTCACATCTTTACCAGCCCTTGTTAATGTCTGTCTTTTTGTTGTAGCCTTTCTAATCCATGTGAGGTGGTAATCTCATTGTGGATCAATTGATTTGTTTATTATTTTTTTAAAATTTTAATTCCACTATAATTAACATACAGTGTTATATATTAATTTCAGGTGTACAATATAATGATTCAACAATTCTATATATTACTCAGTGCTCATCAAGCTAAGTGTTCTCTCATTGTGGTTTTGATTTGTGTATCCCTAATGACTAACAGTGTTGAGCATCTTTTCATGTGCCTATTGGCCATTTGTATATCTTTGGAGAAATGTTTATTGTTTGCCCATTTTAAAATTACGTTTTTTGTGGTTTTTTTATTGAGTTGTGAGAGTTCTTTTTATATCCTGGATAAAAGTCTCGTATCAGACAGATGATGTGCAAATATTTTCTTTTAATCTGTGGATTTTCTTTTCACTTTCTTTCTTTTTTTTCTTTTCTTTTTTTTTTTTTAGTAATCTATACATCCAAGGTGGGGCTCAAACTCATAATCCCAAGATCAAGAGTCACATGTTCTTCCAACTTAGTCAGCCAGGTACCCCTCTTTTCACTTTCTTGTAGGTGGGTTTTTTGGTTTTTTGTTGTTGTTGTTGTTTTTTAAGGAGGCTCCATGCCCAACATGGAGCCCAGTGCAGGCCTTGAACTCATGACCATGAGATCAAGACCTGAGCCAAGATCAAGAGTTGGATACTTAACTGACTGAGCCACACAAGGGCCCCTTGATGGTGGTTTTTAAAGCACAAAAGTTTTAATTTTGTTGAAGACTAATTTACCCATCTTTTCTTTTATAGCTGTGCTTTTGATATTGTATCTAAGAAGTCTTTGCCTAAGTTAAGATCCTGTGTTTTTTTCTGAGAGTTTTGTACATAGGTCTGTGATCTACTTTGAGTTAATTTTTGTGTATGGTGTAAGATAGTGATCCAGATTCATTCTTTTGCATGTAGATATGTAGTTATCCCGTCACCATTTGTTGAAAAGACTGTTCTTTATCCATTGAATTGTTTTGGCCCCTTTGTCAAAAATTAATTGACTATAAATGTTTAGAGTTTATTTCTGGACTCTTAATTCTATTATATTTCTCTAGATATCCATCCTATGTCAGTATCATACAATTTTGATTACCATAGCTTTGTAGTAAGCTTTGAAATTAGCGTGACTCCATTTTTCTTTTTATTAGTATTAGCATTGTATATCTTTTCCCATATTCTTACTTTTGATCTATTTGTGTCTTTGTATTTAAAGTCATGTCTTTTACATGCACCCCATGTCTGATGTTTATAGCAACATTATCAACAATAGCTGAACTATGGAAAGAGCCCAGTGTCCATCAACTGATGAATGGATAAAGAAAATATCTACATCTATCTATATATGTGTGTATATATAGATGTATATGTATATCTATATCTATATATCTACACACACACACACAATGGAATATTACTCAACCATCAAAAAGAATGAAATCTTGCTATTTGCAATGACATGGGTGGAGCTAGAGTATATTATGCTAAGTGAAATAAGTCAGTCAGAGAAAGACAAATACCATGTGATTTCACTCATGTGGAATTTAAGAAACAAAACAGATAAACATAGGGGAAAGGGAAAAAAAAAAAACGAGAGGGAAGCAAACCATAAGAGACTCTTAACTATAGAGAACAAACTGGGGGTTGATGGAGGGGAGGTAGGCAGGGGGGATGGGCTAAATAGGTGATGGGTATTAAGGAGGACACTTGTTGTGATGAGCACTGGGTGTTATTATATGTGATTAATCACTAAATTCTATACCTGAAACCAATTTTACCATATATGTTAACTAACTAGAATTTAAATAAAAACTTGAAATTAAAAAATAAAAAAATAAAGTCAGTGTCTTCTAGGCAACATATACTTGTATTCTACTTTTTTTTTTAAGATTTTATTTATTTGACATCCTTCTTCTTTATACACTCTGACAATCTTTGCCTTTCAATTGGAGTTTTTAGATCACTTACATTTAATGTGATTGTTGACATGATTGAGTTTTGTTTTCTATTTTTCTTACCTCTTCTTTTTACCATTTCCCCCCTCTTTTTCTGCCTTCTTTTGGATTAGGTGAATTTTTTCATGATTCCACTTTTCTCCTTTGCTGATTATGAGCTATAATTCTTTGTTGTCTTATTTTGGTTGTTGCTTTAGGGTTTGTAGATTATATCTTTAACTTATCACATTCTACCCTCAGGTGATTTTATACCGCTTGATGTATTATATAAAAACAATATACTTCTAAATACTTATATTCATAGCATATTCCATTTCTAGTCTTCATTTCTTCATGTAGATTCATATTTCCATCTGGTATTATTTTCCTTCTGCTTGAAAGACTACCTTTAACATTTTTCATAGTGCAGGTCTGCTGGTGGTATATTCTTTCAGCTTTTAAAATTTCCACGTGAAGGCTCTGAGGGAGATTACATTCCATCTTTCTCTCCTAGCTTCTGGGTAGCTGTCAGCAATTTCTGGCATTCTTTGGCTTGTAGACATATCACTCCAGACTCTGCCTCTGTTTTCACATAACATGTAATATTTAGTCATTATCCAAAATGTAATGTTTAATCCATAAACATTAGTTAAAAATTGTAAGTATGTAATTTTAGATTGAAATTTTTAAAATTTTTTTTTTAATTTCTAAAGATTTTTATTTATTTATTTAACAGAGATAGCACAAGTAAGCAGAGTGGCAGGCAGAGGGAGAGGGAGAAGCAGGCTCTCCGCTGAACAGGGAGCCCAATATGGGGCTTGATCCCAGGACCCTGGGATCATGACCTGAGCCGTAGGCAGCCGCTTAACTGACTGAGCCACCCAGGCGCCCCTGGATTGAAATTTTTGAAGATACAGAGATGAAAATAATATGGGGGCGCCTGGGTGGCTCAGTTGGTTAAGCCTCTGCCTTCAGCTCAGGTCATGATCCCAGGGTCCTGGGATCGAGCCCCGCATTGGGCACCCTGCTCAGTGGGGAACCTGCTTCTCCCTCTCCCTCTATCTACTGCTCTGCGTACTTGAGCTCTCTCTGTCAAATAAATAAATAAAACTTAAAAAAAAAAAAAAAGAATATGAAGTAAGAAAAAGGAAACTATTATTTACTTAAAGTGTTCAACTCAAAAACTTTTCTTCTCTCTATAGCTGTTGGAAAGATTAGAGGCAAGCCTTTTCCATTACTCTTATTTTTTGAGACCATCTTTAGCACAAGTCATGCATGTAGACGTCCTATTGATGCAGAACTAACCCTGGAAGGAATCAAATGTGGATTATCTGAAAAACGTTTAGATTTAGTTATCAATTGGGTCACCCAGGAAAGGTAAGCAAAGTAAAGCTTTTAACTTAATTTTGATAGTTGGTTAATAAAGTTGTTTATTCTCAAGATTTCAATAGTTTTTTATTAGTACATTATTTGAACATTTATCTCCAGTCTCTATTGCAGTTAATTGGTTAAAAAGATTTACTAAGCATTCATGCAGTAATGGGGCCTAGTCACAATGAGCCCAGATCAGGAGTTGAGTAATGGCAGTTCACGGATGATTCATGACCACTTAATGGTGGATAGAAGTTGATTGGTAAGGGTAGAAAAGGATTAATCAGTATCATTGCTACTCAGAGGGATAAGGCAGGAACCTGGATCCAGATAAGTTATGGGTACATGTAAAGAATAAATCTAGGAGAAAACTTATAAGCAGGATGGATGTGGACCAAGGTAACATTTAGAACATACAAACCATTAAGGATAGACAGGAGATGGCTTCTTGGAGTTAGGTTTCAATACAGATTGGCAGATTTGTACTAGAGCCCCCTTAGGTTAGATTCCCTAGAACCAAAGCCTCAGACAGGAATTTGAGTGTACATGATTGATAGAGGGAGGGCTTCTCAAGAAAACCATATACGGGAGTGAGTGAAGCAGAATAGAGAAGAGTGTGTGTGTGTTTGGGAAGCCAAGAAAGGATGTAATCTCAGGCAAGTTCTAACCTTGGTCTTATTTATAGAGGCTCTGGAGCATAAACCACACCACAGAGCTGTCCCCCTTGAGGCAAGAGGCCAGCCTTTTGTACCTCTCTGTTAGACTCTATTAGGGCTATGGGCTGCCTGGATGGGGCATAACTTCCTAGGCATGGTGGCTTCCACCAGCGAAGGGCAATTGGCTGTAGAAGAAGGGGACCTGTAAGCCATTGGCAGCCAATACCCAGAGCAGCTGGGGAAGGAGGATCTGGGCAGGACATTAAAACAGCATCTACTATAGTCAACCATTTGCACAACACCTAATGTATTTGCTTCTCACCTTAATTTCACTCCATCTAGTCCAGGATTTTGTGGGTATAATTCTGGGGGAATCTTGTAAGAGGAGGGTTAGTGGGATGTACTATACAGCCCTTGTCATGACAATGAATCCTAAGGCTGTTACTTGTTTTTTACAACTTTATTGAGATATAATTTACATACAATAATCGATACATATTTCAAATGTACAATTTGATGAATTTTTGGAAAACAGCATTGTGGAGATATAATTGACATATAATAAACCACACATATTTGTAGTGTACAGTTTGACAAGTTTTAACATATGTATATACCCATGAAATCATTACCACAGCTGAGATAATCAACCTCATTCAACACCCATTCCATCTCCAGGTAACCACTGATCTACTTCCTGTCATAATAGATGAGGTTTCGTTTTCTAGAATTTTATAAAAATGGAATTATATATTATTTTTTCTTCTTGGTCTGGCTCTGTCACTTACAGTTATTTTGAGATTCTTCCATATTAATTATTATTCATCTTTCTTCTGTATCCATTTTATATTCTTCTCACTCTTACACTTCTGTTGGTCTTGATGGCTTGTCTGGTAGGATGACTGATTGCCATGCCTTTATCAAACCATGATTACTGATACCCATTAACAGTTTTCATTTGGCTTGGGACTACCAAGAGCTATCCCAGTAGATTATCTGCCACCTGTAACAAACAACTATATACTATTAAAAAACACCTACTGGATCTTGTTAAAGTTGGAGTGTCTATCCAGGGAACACCAATGACTGTTAAACTAGAGACCTGCTTATCATGAACTGGATTCTGACAGGCTCACCAAGTCATGAGGTCAGGTGGGCTCAGACAGTCCATCTAAAATCAGGTACAATCAAGATCATGCTCAAGCAGATCCAGAGAATACAGGTTAGCTTCAGAAATAGGTGGCCCAGACCCCATGTAAACTACCACCAACTGACTGACACTACTTCCACAGTAATGTCACACCTATGGCCTCATGCACGGGTGGGGTGACCTAAGACCAGCAGACAAGGAAGAAAAAACCCAAACTTGGCTCATGGATGGTTCTGGTTGTGTCCAGGTGATGCCAGCTTGTCACTCCATCCTTTGAAGATGGAGTAACATCCTTCAGGATGAAATGCACTCTTTAAACCAGTGACAATTACATGGTGTATTCCCAGTAGGTGGAATACTTGGGTCTGGGAGATAAAAGAGTGGCTCTGCTCAGCTATCATTCCTAGTAGCCCACATGGGGAGTATATTAATTAGGCTTCTCCAGAGAAACAGAATCAATAATATATTTAATATATTATTTTAATGTATATAATATAAATATATATATATTTCCATATATCAAATTGTGTGTGTGTGTGTGTACATGTATATATGTATATACATATATATAAAGAAAGAAATTGGCTCATGTGATTATGGAGGCTGGTAAGTCCCAAGATCTGCACTCAGCAAGCTAGAGACCAGCAAGCAAGAGAGCCCTCAATGGTGTGAGTTTCAGGCTGCTCAAGACTCGAGAAAAGCCAATGTTTCTGTTTGAGTCCAAAGGTAGGAAAAGACTGATGTCCCAGCTAAGCAGTCAAGCAGGAGGAGTTCCCCCTTATTTGGAAGAGGGCAGCCTTTTTGTACCATTCAGGCCTTCAACTGATTAGATGAGAGCCATCCACAGTCACAACAATCTGCTTTATTCAGTCTACCGATCCACTCTCTTTCAAGTACATCCTCATGGACTCCCAGAATAATATTTGACTAAATACCTGGGCGCTCTATGAGCCAGTCAGGATGACACATTCAATTAAGCATCACAGGGAGTCTGTGCTTTCCACTCCTGCAACTTGAGGTTCTGTGAATCCTGGTCGACTTTGATTATCATGAGAAGGTAAGGTTGTTGTTACATAACACAGAAGAGAGGAATATGTTTGGCACTCAGTTTCCCTTTTCCCTTAAAGAGAGCATGGTAGTTGCACCTGAGTGCATGTCATTTACTGATAGACTCCTCCTCGAGAAATATTGTAAGGGAAGAAGTGAGATGGGATGGAGAAGGGCAAACTGCCAAGCAGGAATGTGAACTCAGGTATAGCTAGCATTACAGGGAGAGGACTACGGAGCGTAAACTGTACCAGAGTTGTTTCTTTTTGAATTATAGGACTGGCCTTTTGTATTCTTTATTAGTCAGTCATCTGCTCTATACTACTGGGTGTTGAAAGATAGGCATGATTTTCTGGATGAGGCAGCTCCAGTCAGCTGAGGGCAATTCTTTGGGGAAGGAGAAACTGGGAGCTGTTAGCAGTCAGCTGGGGAAGAGTCACTGGTCCAGTAAAGAGGACTAAAACAGTGTGTGCCTGCTTACGAAGATCAAGCTGTTCTTGCTGGGTCTATGTGGACATAGGTTGGGCTCTGAGTATTGGAAGGCAGAGTGAGGAAAGGCCTGCCCGTCATCTGTCTTGTTGCCATGGCCTGCTTATTTTGCAGCCTAAGGGCTATGCTTTCTTGGCTCAGGATGTATAGGGACAGAGGATACATATTATAGAGTAGTCAGTTTGCGTACTACTGCCTACTGCTGCCCGTTCCAAATTCACCATTTCCCCTGCGCGATGCTCTCGTCCCAGAGAGATAGTCTCGGACTGTCCTGGATTGATGGCACTATTGTTTACCAGTGCAGAGTATCTCTTTCCCACCCCTCTTGTTAGCTTCACTTATTGTTCACATAATTAGTTAATTATGTTTTAGGAAACTTCTTCATACATACACCCTGCTCTCCCTGCTTTGCCTCTTTCTTTTTCTGCCTGGTCACACCTTCTACATGCTCCACAAAATGTACTTGTCAGGGAGCCCTGGAAATGGTTCAGATGTGAGAACACCATTAGAAAGTGCATGTTCATTAACACCTGCTATCAATGCAGAGACACTTCAGACAAGATTAATTTCCCTACATATACTGATGGTTCTTGGCTGATTCTACCTCTTAGTTGTAAGAATTTAAATTCTTATGAAATTCCTTGACTGCATAAATTTGGACAATACCACCACTTTTAAGGATCCTGAGATGGTCTAACAGAATACTGAAGGTAATTCACATTCTTTATTCTTAGCCTCTGCCCTCTGGTCTCTGACTCCGATGACCTGGCCTCTACCACATGGCTACCTTAAAAAGTTCTACAGTTCTTTCCCTGAAGCCCTGTACAGAGCCAGCCCTAAAACAGCCTGGGTTATAGACTAATCTTGGCTCTCTTAGTCATTCTTACCTGAGGAAGAGTCTGATCACTTGACACATAAAGCCTAAACTTAAGAAATGATGCTTTACTAGCATTAGGTCTCTAAATTGCAGACACTGCTCCTAGAAGAGGAAAAATATCCTCTGACATATTAACTTTACAAACTGAACCCTACAAAATAACAGTAAGTAAATATGCATAGATTTAGTGATTATATATTGCCTTTATTTTGACTTAAAAGTCTACAATCTGGTTTATAATCAAATATACCTTAGTTTACTAGTGGAGTTAAGCATATTTTCTTTTATTTATTAGTCATTTGTATTCTCCAGAGTCAGGCTGGAGATCCACTTTCAGAAGTCCCTGAAAGAGTCTTCTTAGAATTGGAAGTAGGGGTGGGAGAACCAAGAAGGAGACTTTTGGGAAACAGAAAGAAGGTAGGATGAGGTGATTGGAGGGGGTGGAATGTGGGCAGAGGTACCCAGGCTCATTTCCCAGCCAGGTGCAGGGTGCTTGATTATGTCCCTTTCCCCCCGGGTTAGAATCCCTGTTTGTCTTTCCCCTTTTTTCCTTCAGGGTCAATTCCATTCTTTTGGGGCTTGACCCATTTCCTCCCTTTCGATAATTTTTTTATTTTTTATTTATTTTAAAAAATTTTTTCTTTTTTATCATATTCTTCTTTCCTCATCATCCTTTTGGAAAGTGACAAACAGAGACACAGCAACTTCAGTCCTCAGCTCTGGCCTTCTTTCAGGTGGAACAACATAATGGTGGTGACTTCTTAAAAAATACAACTATGGTATTAATAAGAGAAGTAATAACTAAAATACTGGTATTATCATCTTGCTTTGGGAATACAGTCACTATAAAGACTGAAATAATTACTTGTTCAGCCTTAGGAAACATTGTGACTGTAGCTACCATACCTGTATTTTGGTACTAAAATGTAGAAGTCAGGTAATTCCTTAGTAAGTAATTGATTTATAATCAGAAGCTGCCTTTTGATTTTAGACCCACCTCTCTCTGGCCACCCCAATAAACACGGTAGGCTTTATTTCCTGAATTTTCAGTAAACACATTTTGGAGGGGTTTCTGGATTTCATTTTAATGTTATTGGCATTTTGTTACATGTATACAGGCACCGGTATTCTGTAGCTATTAAAAATATAACTAAAGTAAAATTTCCGTACAACCAATGATTAGAAGTAATATCTTTAATCACAAGTAAAAAAATAAAAAAATAAAATGTGACGACAAGTGAAACCTATTCAAGTGAGCCGTCTCAAAAGAACTACTTCTTCAGTGTCTCCTAGTAGGGACATCTTATATCCTTTGTCCCCCCTGTTGTTTTGTATATATCTATATCAATTTAAAAAAAATAACACTGGTGTCACACATTTCTTGCAAACACTTGCAAGATCTGTTACTAATACTGAGCTAAAATTTGTTGTCACTGTCGTTAACCAACATTTAATGAATTCTTATATTCAATAGGGTTTAGAATCTAGATAACTGCTGAGAACATTGAGATCCCCAATTATAAGAGAATTTTTGTTTACCTTGTCATTTTAAATCCCACCAGTCTTTTTAGGAGAGTTTTAACCGTGTTTGTAGATTTTTTAAAAACTTGAGCTCAGTTTTGCTAAAATGTCTTCCCCCATAAGAATACATGCTGATTGTTTTTGTTCTTGTTGTTGTTAAATCTTAGATATGTTTGATTTCTTCTACATCAATTGCCTGTTAACTTGGAATTCTTATAGACCATAGAAAATCCAGTTCTACTGTGCTGAATTTTCAAATATTTTATTCTTATCCACTCATCAAGAACTCTCTAAAGTATACCTATTGATCTGCTTGCTCTAGGCTCACATTTTCTGAAGAGTTGGGGGATGTGATTTGTGATTATGGGGAACAGGATACTTACAACAAGGCCAAGTGCCTGGCTTTAGCTCAGATGATCTACAGTGACTGTGGCCTGCATAAGAAAGCTCTTCTTTGCCTATGTAAACAGGGTCAGATTCATGGGGCCATGGAATACATACAGCAATTCAAGGATTTTACTTATGGTGAGTGAGACAGTCTACTTAATTGTATACTTTTGAATTCTAGACTTTAATTGTAAGATCACCCATGATAGTAGGCAATATTTTGGATTTACATTATAAAGTCTTTTATATATATACTGATATGTAGGTTTGTCTGTTTGTTTTTAGTAAAACCTATCTAACTTTTATTGGGTACCTACTTTGTGCCAGACTCTGGGTAGGGTATCCTCATGTCCTTCCGGCCAATCCACACAACAGTTCCATCAGGTAGGCACTGTTAGGCCCATCATACAAGTTGAGATACTGAGGCCCAGAGAGGGAAATGAGCCAAGGCTTGCACAGAGGGAACAGTGAAACAAGAGAGTGAAGTTCGTCAAGTCCGTGGTGCTGATTGAGGGTCCTGGGTAGCTGTGGCCAGCCCTATCAGGGTGGTCTTTGCCTTAAGGCCAGTTGTTCCTGAGGAGATCTTGTTTGTCTTGAATGTCTGGCAAAGGCACTGGGGACTGAGCCTGGGGCTGTCCTGGGGTGGAGGGCCTCACAGCCTTGGAGAAGGTGGATATTTGGGTGTCACTGCTTGTCTCCCTCTGAAGTACACAGTTTATTTTGCAGATATTTTAGACCATGCTACTTAAAGGATTTATTTTTTAAATAGCTGAACTTATTTGTTACATAAATGTTCTAGACTATGATATAAGCATTAGAAATGAAGAATTAGTAAAATAATGTTCATTTCAAAACTCTGAAACACCTAGGTTGCAGTTGGGCAATGATCTGAGAGCACTGTCAACCTTAGGGTAACCTTACTTGAATGAGCTGATCTCTTATTTTGAGCCTAGTTCATCAGTAACCTAAATGTATAGGCATCCTGACATCTCCCACATCCTAGGCCTGTTTCTCAATTCTGATTTGCAGGCTTTGTACCCCAATTCTAAGAAGTTGCAAATGGAATAAAACATAGCACTTTTAGGGCATATTTTTCCAGGAAAGAGGATCATTGATGGCTGTTGAATCTGATCATTTTCAAACAGTAACTTGAATTTTCCTTAGAATCTAGTTTTTAAAGTTATTAATTTCTTTGTTATATAACAGCACACTTGATACTATAGTTTGGCTTTTTACATGCATGAGCTTACTTAATCCTTATGTTAACTATAAAGTAGGTTTTGTTATTATCCCTATTTTATAGATTAAAAAAAACTGTGTTTCCACAGGGAAGCTAAGGCTCAAAGAGATAAGTAATTTACCTACACACACATAGCAGTAGAACAGAATCTGGTACTACTCAATATTTGTTGAATGAATTATATATTTTATTTTTATTATCTAAGTGTACAGATTCAGTTTCTGTTTTAAGTATTATTTTTCCATAGATAAGAGATTATTTTAGTCAGTTTAGACATGGAAGGAATATAGGTTTAATTACACTTAGAATTTTTATTGACTGAAATGTTAAGTTTCTGTTTTGCTTGCAAAATTTGCCTTGCATAAGTGCATAGAAACATGATTGACTCACTATTATATTGTTCTGTTCTTCTAGTAGTGCATTATAATCTAAAATAATTAGATATATATTGTAATAATTTACAAAGTAGTAACACTCTTATGTAATTAGAACCTTGATGTTTATCCTCAGAATTTATTTAGCACATCATAAGATGAAAATAATAACGAGAAAAATTAAGCTTACAAAATGGAAACAGTGTTTGAAAATTACTTTCCTTATTTTACTTTTTAATGAGAAACAACCACAGCTTTCCATGGTATCATATTGGCACTGGGGGACAGATTCATTTTGTTAATACTTTCTGGTTTCAGGAAAAAACGTTCTCTCTTAGATTTAGACTATCAGTTATACACTTACAAATTAAAAAACCCAAACCAAAACCAAACAAAAATAGAAAAGTTCTAAGAAATTTGTTCCAAAAGCATAAGTGTGACTAAAAAAGCATCTGTTTTAAAAGTAAAAATTAGGGGCGCCTGGGGTGGGTGGCTCAGTCATTAAGCGTCTGCCTTCAGCTCAGGTCATGATCCCGGGGTCCTGGGATCGAGCCCCACATCGGGCTCCCTGCTCCGCAGGAAGCCTGCTTCTCCCTCTCCCACTCCCCCTGCTTGTGTTCCCTCTCTCGCTGTGTCATTCTCTCTCAAATAAATAAATAAATAAAGTCTTTAAAAATAAATAAAAGTAAAAATTATTTTTCCCCCTAATAATTTTTAGAATAAAGCCTGAAATGATTTGTTTTGTTTGTTCACCTTCCCATTATCATTAAACAAGTGAATATACCTATCTGGAAATTGGGTTATTCTGGATGTGAGGCTTTCAAACATTGTGGTCTCAGGTCTCTTTTACACTTTTAAAAAGCACTGAACATCCCAAAGAGCTTTTACTTACATGGGTTATGTCTATTGATATTTATCCTATTAGACATTAAAGCAGAAAATTTAAAAATATTTATTCATTTAAAATAACAATAACAAATAACAATAAAAAATGTTTTATGAAAATAGTTTTGACTTTGTAGACCCTAGACCATATTTTGAGAACCAGTGTTCTGGATATTTGTGTTAAACAGGTATCATACTTGGTATATAGGCCTTTATAATCTTATTAAAACAGAATATCCATGAGATAAAAAAAATGATTAATAATATGTCAAACCAAGGAATAACGAAATGGATTCCAAAGTGTGGTAAGCAGAGGGGAAAGGTCATGAGAGTTGAATTTGTATTCTTTCTAATCAGTCAGAGACCATATCTTGTACATATTTGAGTAAATATTGGTTAATTAATCAATTCAGGGAGAAGGCGATTTGAATACCTGATTGAATGAAGCAGAGTAAGATGTGTGAGTTATGAAATGTTGGAGGCTGGGGGTGCTATAAAAATAGCTTCACCTTAGTGGAGGCCAATTTAAGTGGCCCAAATCATAAACTTCTACCTGTTCTCTAGGGAAATTTTTAAAAAATTGTTTGACTTTATTGATACAGAATTATATTTTGTTATTCCTTGTTTCTTCTTTTACCATTTCTCTCTATATGTTTATGTGTGTGTGTGCATGCCTGTGTGTATACATACAATACATACATATATACAATGCACACACATTTATTTATTATTTTGGAGGAGCATTACTATAGATTGGAAGGTCATAGACTCAGGGCGGGGGTCAGATGAACTGTTCTACTTTATATTATGTGTATAATTTTGGGAAAATTAACTTCTCTAAGCCTGTTTCCTCACTTTCAATATGAGAATAATAATATCTCACTTATAGGGCGCCTGGGTGGCTCAGATGGTTAAGCGTCTGCCTTCGGCTCAGGTCATGATCCCAGAGTCCTGGGATCGAGTCCCACATCGGGCTCCCGGCTCAGCGGGGAGCCTGCTTCTCCCTCTGACCCTCTCCCCTCTCATGCTGTTTCTCTCTCACTCGCTCTCTAAAAAATAAATAAAATCTTTAAAAATAATAATAATAATAATATCTCACTTATATTAAATATTAAATGCAGTGATTTAATAGATTTAAGTTCCCAGTACAGAAATTTGTGCCTGTCAAGAGTGCGAATTACATTTATGATAGTTCTTGAAAGGCTCTCAGAAATTATTCTGAAAACTACCTCTGTTTTGACCCAAGAAGAATATTTTTACTTGAAAAACTTTAGTAAGTTAACACTAAGTTTATAAATTTAAGAATGTGAATCATGATTGCAGTACTAGATGAACTCAATAGTTAGCTAGTGTATTAAACCATATGAATTTGCTTTTTTTGGAGTCAAAAATGGTCAAATACAGGCAACTTCATATGGCTCCACCTCTAGCTACTTGAACTGGCTGACAGCTTCTTAAAGTCTTCATTTTTGAGTTTCTAAATACTTGATATTTTTAGGGAAAAAAATTACTGAGACCCTTTTTCTCTGCAAGACACAGAAAGAAAGAAATTATACTTACTAGGAACTGGTCCAAATATGAGCAACAAGATGTAGACAAACATAATGTAGTATTAGATGGAAATTTAGAAATTGGAGCTACCAATTCTAGCACTTTTAAGGTGCATAAACTGAGATCCAAAAGAATAAGTGATTGATGGAACTGTGATTAGAGCTCAGGTTTCCTAATTGCCAGTCTAGTCCTTTCTATTCTACCACAGTTCTTTGATAATTTGTTTTTCAGGTAGTGTGTGTTATAAGTAGTTTTCTTTCATTTTTTTGCTATGCTGAGCATTGATTTTTTTTTTTTTTTTTTTTTTTCCCTGATCGGAGAGAGTACTGTTGAGTTCATTGAGGACTTTGGAAGGATTGGAAGAAGAAGTGTTGATTGGCAGGTGTAGACATTAGCTGGTCCCAGTTTGTAGTTGATGTATCATATTAGGATGTTGAGACATAGTTTTTTTATTTTTTGCTTTCAGATGACCTGATGCAGTTAATAAAGTTATGTCCTCACACTGAATTAATTCAGTGTCTCACTAGAGAATGGAACGGGAAACCACCATCTTTATCTTTTGGCCTTGCTATACTTCATCTGTTTTCTGTAGATATGAAAAAAGTTGGCATTAAGCTACTTCAAGAAATAAGTAAAGGTGGGAAAGGTAAGTATAGTAAAATGTTATAGAAGGAAAGTAGTGGGTTATTTAGGGAAAGGTTCAAGATTATTATGTCTGAGTTAACTAATTTTTCCTAAGAGTTCCTTCTTGGCAGGAATTGATTTTGGGAGTTTATAAATGTAAAGATTACCATGTCAATAATAGTCTGTCGACAATAGTATGTATTTCTTGAGGGAATTACAAAAAAGAGAGAATCTTTATGTAGCTTTAGGGGAACATCTTAATAATTATACTGGTGAACACTATAAAAACTGTACGTATTTTAACAAATGTGTATATTTAGTAATTTTATATATATTTAAAATGTTATTTAGACATAATCTCTCTATATTTTTATTCTTAAACCAAATACATAGGTAAATGTCACTTCCATATGATGTTTATTCTGAATGTAACTCTGGAGTGGGATCAAGAATAACTAATTACATCTCACTTTTTTCTTTCCTTTCTCTAATTTAATATAGGAACTTGAGCAGATAGCTTGATTTTAAATTGTTATATGGGGTTAAAGAATGAATAGCAAATTACATGAAAACATATTTGGGAAGATAATTTTGAAATTATCATTACAGATATCAAATAAAATATTTTATTTGACAGAAAAATAATCATGGTAGAAATAAAATAACAGTGCTGACAATATTTTAAAAAGAGATCCTCTTTCATTAAGTATCATCAGTAATGCAGATAATAGATAAGAAATGAGTTCCCTAAATAAATATGTTCCAAAGAGGGTCACCATAATTGATTTTCAAAAGTAAGTAATATCATGAGTTTTCTTTAATAAAATCATTCTTTTATTTCCTTTAGAAAAATATTTATTATAGAAGTCCCATCATTAAGAGGTCTCTGTCTATCCAGAGATAGGAAGGGTTTGCCAAAGAGGTTTTCAAGCCCTTGGATCAGCACTACTAGGGAATTTATAAAAGAATTTGAAGGATCATGAAAACTAGACCTGTAGGCCCCCAGTTATGTGATAGTGTCTAGTGGTACCTTAGAGACTCTGAATAAGGCTGAGCCCTCATTCTTCATTTTTTGAGACCCCTTCCGTGTAGCCTTCAACCAAGAAGGAGATGGGAGATGAGTAGAAGTGTGGGAATGTGAGAGATAGTAGAGGGTTGAAGTGAGACATGAAAAGGTTAATGAAAGAGATGAAGAAACTAACACTTGATTACTTACCATGAACTGGCTGAAACACTCCAGATTAAACTTATATGGATCAAGTTTAATAGTAACTTTAGTAGTTGAAATGATATCCCTTTCTATTTTGGAAGAATTGCTAAGTATGAGTTTTCAAATAAGAATAAGTGCCATACTATAATATTATAATTTTTTTCCTCAGGTATAGTTGAACATCTTATGATAAATGATCCATTTTCCTCATTAGAAAACTGGCAAGAAATGGCAAATATATGTTTACAGAATGGCTTTGACAAATTATCTCACGACATCATGTCCATTCTTCGATCTCAGGCTGGAGTAACAGAAATTTCTGAAAAGGATGATACAGTCAACTTAATGGAACATGTTTTTTGGTAGTTCTAGGTCTTAACCAGTTGAGGGAGCTTATATAACATTTTATGTGTATTGGTTGGGCAAGCTGGTTTTGGCATAACTAACTTATAAATAAATCTAAAGTATGAAGCTCTCAGAAATAAATCATGCTGTTTTTGTTATGATGATTTGTCCTTGAAACATTTATACTGTTGCTTTCTTTTTTCCATATGGTCATTTCTGATATTGAATCTTGATAAAATCCAAGAATATAACTTTGTATAAAACTCAGTTTAGGCACTTCTATCTAAGGGCATAAGCTAATGTCTAGATATATTCCTTTCTGGGGATCTAGTTTTATAGCAAGAACTGAGGAAGGTTGTAAACAGTATCCTATCAGACTAATTTCCCAGATAACGAATGCTTTGAGACTGATTTTTAACAAGAAAGGCAGGATGTAATTTCAAGGTTGGACTCACTGGTGAAATCCTACAGTTAGTAATTTCATACTACTGATTTAAAGATGTGTCCCTTGCTTTGGTATATGTAAATGGCAAATGCTAGGCTTCTACTCTGAAAGTTAGGAATCTTAGCATGTTCTTACCTAGAGAGAAGACCAGCCAAGTTTTGCATGAAGTAGACCTGAGATGCCTGTAGGTATGGAAAATATGTCATGAGAAGTGGTTTTGGATGATTTCAAATGTCTGAATAAGTATGTGATGGAATACTCAGAGTTCTGTGTCATGGTCAGGTAGGATATTCAAAATATTTAGTGATCAATATGTCACGGGCACCCCCCCGTCAAATAGAACAGATAATCATAACTTTCAGCCCTTATGCCATACCAGCTGAATGTCAGCCTTGATCACGGAACATGGTAACAATGAGCTGCTATTAGATGGAGTCAGAGTAAAAAGTCACCTTTTCCCCTACTAAATTTAAGTTGAGTGTCTATTTTTTACTTTATAGCAGACAGAATATGAACTTGGAATCAGACAGCCTTGTATTCAAATTCTGGTCTTACCTCTTCCTCTTTGCAAAATGTGGGCAGTAATACTTCCTCTAAAGGTTTATCATGAGGATTAGTGATATATGTGTGTAATATAAGTATATAACATAATGGAGGAATTTCGTAGAAGATAACTTATTTCTATGTAAGTCCCAGAAATACATATTCCTCTACTTGGCTTATACTTACTAAATCCCACATATCTATCCATTTGTATTTATGTAATTATCCTTCTTTGGAGTATTTGATATGTTGACATACCTTTATTGAGCTATCTGTCCATGCTTATATTAGGGTTGCTTGGCTTATCTTATAAATCCTGGTCTTGTACATTCTATGGGTTTGGACAAATTTATAATGACAAGTATCCACTATTACGGTATCAGAGTAGTTTCACTGTCCTAAAAATCCTCCGTGCTCTACCTATTCATTCCCATGGCTGAGATCACATAGCAGAGGTCATGATAAACTAAATTTCTGATTAGGTGTTCTTTCTACCATGCCAGTGAAAGAGAGGAAAAATGTTTCTTCCAGACTGACGTCAGAAAGATTTACTTGGACTTACACGTTTATCATTTATCAAAATGAATTTCCATTAATTTCATCTATTTGGAAAGGTTTAGAGGTTTTCTGAAACAAAAATTTAATCTAATGAAAAGTTTTCTTAACATTTAGGACTTTTTCTAAATCCTGGGTTAGTTAAGAAATAACCATTATATTCAATCACTTTTTAAAACTTAACACATGAAAATGTTACTTTTTAGTTGCCTTCAATTCTGTTAGACTGCTAAAGCATAAGTTAAGTTAAAAATCAAAGTCAGGCCTCATTGGTTATTTTTTTTTAACTTTCTCCATTTCATGGAATTTTCTTCCATTCCTTCTCTGAAAAAAATCAAACATTTTTTTTCTTCAAGTTTTTATTTAAATTCCAGTTAGTTAACATACAGTGTAATCTTAGTTTCAGGTGGAAAAAAAACAGCATTTTAACAAAGTTGGACCAGCGTAGCACTACTGAACATATAAAGTTGCCAATTTGCTAGTGGTTATAATTTGTTGTATTCTTGAAAGATACCGAATAAAGGTACTATTATTTATGTAGCAATCTCCTTTTGTTTCTTTTTTATTGTCAGTTATCTACAGGTAGCCTACATGTCTTGGAATCTGTGTCAATCTCTCCTTGATGTTCTTTTCTTAAACTCCAAACTGAAGGTCACTCAAGTTATCTATAGAAGCTGGTACTACTGTAAATTAGTGAGGTGTTTAGGGGCAGCTGGGTGGCTCAGTTGTTTAGGCGTTTGCCTTTTGCTCAGGTCATGATTTCAGAGTCCTGGGATCAAATCCTGCATTGGGCTCCCTGCTCAGTGGGGAGCCTGCTTGTCCCTCTCTCTCTGCTGCTCCCTCTGCTCATGCTCTCTCTCTCAAATAAATAAATAAAATCTTAAAAAAAAAATTAGTGAGGTGTTTGAGAATCAGGGGTAGGGGCATCTGGGGACTTTTCAAAAGAGACAACTATAGTTAGTTCCAGTCACTTTTTGTCATGCAGGATTATGGACTCAGAATTACCCTATCAGAAGCTAGAAATGTTGATTTGATGTGAGCAGTCCTGATTGTCAGAGTACTATGTACGCTGAACAAAACACATCTACAGATTAAACTTGACCTGTAGGCCTCCAATTTGAAATCTTTCCTAAACTCAGGAGGCCAAATTGAATTTCTTGTTTCCATTAATTTTATTATTAAAAAATTTTTTTATTAAAAAAATTTGTTAAAGATTTATTTATTTATTTGAGAGCGAGTGAGGCAGAAGGAGAGGGAGAGAGAGAATCTCAAGCAGACTCCCCACTGAGCGCAGAGTCAGCCCCATGCAGGGCTAGATCTCACAATCCTGAGAACATGACCTGAGCCTAAATCAAGAGTTGGATGCTTAACCAACTAAAACATCCAGGCACCCAATTGTTTCCATTAATTTTAAATGAAGCTTTTTGAGTGGATAAAGGAAGTAAAGAGCCACCATGTTTTCTTAGGAAAAGCTGCTGCAGAATGCCCAATTTACTGATGCCCTAGTAATAGAAGGCCGGGTTCTTTAATCTAAAAGTTAGAGCTATTATATGTAGTGCTGGTCTAAAATGGAGGCCATTTCAATTTCTAATGCAGTGGAACTTGGAAAGTAGCACAGATGCAATTTGCATGTAAAAGGACGGAAAGATAAATGCTCTTTAAGTAATTTTAATGCCCCTTTCTCTCATGCTAATTAGTTTGTCAGTATCCTTCCTCAGTTGTATTGCCATAGGATAGTAAAAAAGCAGTATTACAGTTTTTAAAAAGAGGTTATTAAGATACATTTTGAGGATTTTCCTAAATTGATCTTGTTTCTATTTAGTAGAAATTCCATTATGGCTGTGGGGAGCTGCCATTATCATGTATTTTCAAACTGCCTACAGGAATAATTACCACTAAATGTCTTCAGTCCTTTGTTGAGTTTGTACTTTCCCGTCAAGTTCCCAAGTGGATCGATGTGTTAAAGCCACTGAGGAGGATCTACCTTTTTCATCTAAGGAACAGTTGCATGGGTTATATCCTGTTATCTTGTTTTCTTGCATTAGATCATGCAGGGCTGGCTTTAGCTGGATTTGTGCTTAACATGATGTGCATGTCAGCCTTGAACTCCCTGGTTATACACAGATCAACATGTCTCATCCACTTCCTTACCATACACATATGCTCACAGTTTGAAAGCACAGAATCAATGTGAGAAGGTACATTTTGGAAGCAGCTCCCACCAATGGGACTGAATTATCAAAGATCTCTGCCAAGTTGCTTAAAGATCTAGGCATTTATGGGTTAGCAATCGTGAGTTTTGAATTGCAAGCCTTCACCAGTCCAGAGAGCAACCAGTCTGCTTGTAAAGTCTGCATGCTATTTTATTTTTGCCCAGCTTCTCTGGGGTGAGGACTTATATTGATCAGTTCCTGAACATAACATCACAGTCACAAGAAGATAAGTATTATATGATTCCATTTATATGAGGTACTTAGTAAAAAATCATAAAAACGGGGTGCCTGGCTGACTCAGTCAGTGGAGTATATGACTTGATCTCAGGGTTGAGTTTGAGCCCCATGTTGGGTACAGATCTTTTTTTCTTAAAAGAAAAAAAATCATAAAAACAAAGTGTAATGGTAGTTTCCAGGGACTAAGGGGAGGAGTTATTGTTTAACGGGTACAGAGTTTCAGTTTTACAGGAGGAAAGAGTTATGGGGATGGATGGTGGTAATGGTAGCACATTATGAATATATTTAATACCACTGAACTGGACACTTAAAGATGGTTAAGATGGTAAATTTTGTTATGTGTATTTTACTAAATTAAAAAAAAAGACAAAACTCTGCTCCTATAACAGCTCTGTCCCCACCCCCATGTAGTTGATGTCACAAAATTACATTTTTGAACGCTGTGTGCCCGAAACCATAAACTAATTCTTGTAAATGCATTAGTCTCTTAAAGTAGGTAGAAAACAAAATTAGAGTTATAACCAAAGTTACAATAATATTAGCTTTTAGGCTAATAATTTTTTAAAAATGTATTTTTCTCTTAAGTCATGCAGATAACAAAAGGTAGAGTTACAAACCATTCTTACAGTAATAATAGCTCTTCTAATTGCCTATGTATTTACCTTTATTGAGATCTTGATTTTGTCATATGGCTTCAAGTTACTGTCTAGTGTTCTTTTATTTTACCCTGCAGTAGCCTCTTGAGCATTTCTTTCAAGGTAGGTTTAGTGGTAATGAACTCCCTCAGCTTTTGTTTATCTGGGAAAATCTTAATTTCTCCCTCATTCTTGAAGGACAGTTTTGCTAGATTGACAGTTTTCTTTTAGCACTTTAAATAGCACTGCCTTCTGGCCTCCAAAATTTCTGATGAAAAATTTGCTGATAATCTTATTGAAGACCTTGTGTATGATGTCTGTTTTCTCTTGTGGCTTTCAAGACTCTTTCTTTGTTTTTGTTTTTTGAAAGTCTGATTAAATGTTTCAATGTGGGTCTCTTTGAGTTCATCTTACTTGGAGTTCCTTGATCTTCTTAGATGTTTATTGCATGTCTTTCATCACATTTGGGAAGTTTTCAGCCATTATTTCTTCAAATATTCTCTAGGCTTCTTTCTCTATCTCTTCTTCTTCTGGGACTTCCCCGATGCATACATTGGTCCACTTGGTGGTGTTCCACAGGTCCCTTAGGTTCTGTTCACTTTTCTTCATTTTTTACCCCTTTCTGTTCCTCAGACTTGATAATTTCTATTGTCCTATTTTCAAGTTTGCCAGTTCTTTCTTCTGCTGAAACCTGAATCCCTCTAGGGAATTTTTCATTCCAGTTATTCACTTATCAGTTCCAGAATTTCTTTTTGGTTTCTTTTTAGTTTTTCTATCTCTTTATTTATTTATATTTTGTTCAGACATCATTGACTTTCTTCATGTCTTTCTTAATTCATTGAGTGTCTTTAAGACAGTGATTTTAAAGTCCTTGTCTAGTAGATCTGTTATCAGTTATTTTACAGGGGCATTTCTGTTGATTTGTTTCTTTGAATGGGCCACACACTGCTATTTCTTTATATGCTTTGTAACTTTTTTGATGAAAACTGGATATTTGAATCTATTGATGTGGTAACTCTGGAAATCAGATTCTCTCCCTTCCTTAGGGTTTTCTAGTTTTTGTTTATTGTTTTTGGGTTTTTGACTGTTGTAGGCTGTCTCTGTGCCAAGGATCTGCCTGAGGTGTAAACTTAAGGTCTTCCTAAGTCTTTTCTGAGCCTGCACCTTTCCCTGGGTGTGCATGATGACTTTCTAATTTTCCCTGTATATGGAGTTGCTTTTGAATGTTCTATTCTTTCGTGTCCAGTTACCAAAAAGGGAAAACCAGAAAAATGGAAGGAGGGAAAAACAGAACACTGGCCTTTTAAATCCCCTGGAAGTCACTTCAGCTGGAAGGGGGAGAAACTTGCAACAATGGAGAGAGGTGCAAAAACAACAGCCAACTTCCTCTTTGCTGGCATCTCTGAGATCAGAAGCAGCAATCAGTGATCAGAGCACACATACCCTATATTTGGAAGACAGGGTCCTTTTTTACCCACCCAGGCTCCTGCAATCTCTGCACGCTGATCCAGGAACAGGTGCACAGCTGCCTGCTATGGGGCTGGGGTTTGGGAGGGGGAGTTGCTCCTGTAATGGCTGAAATTGACCTGAATTAACCACAGTTTACTGTGGTTACAGTTTACTGTCCAAGCCTTCCCCTGGAAGTTACAAGCCTTCAGTAGACTCTAGAGTCCCCAAATACTTAGGCTGTCAGACAGATTCTGCCAAAGCAATTGTGGTTGAGATGGAAAGACAGATTCCTGGTGCTCCTCACCCTTCCCAGAATTCTTGAGAACCATTCTTGGTTCTTGCATTCTTAGGAAGATGGTCCTTTAAGGAAAAAATAGTTACTCTATATTAAAATGTTTTAAAATTCTAGCACTTTTCTTTTTTTGAGCTTTTCATTCAGTTGAAGCAGGGATAAGGGTGGGATGAGTGGGGTGAGTTGGGGCCTGGAAATGAGGGCTTTGTTTTCTAGACATAGGATTTCTTTTCAAGACATTTCAAAGGCCATATTGTAGTAGGATCCTGCCTGTTATGCAGTGATCCCACACTGTTACATGCTTGAGTGGGCCCTCGTGACTTAGCTGACTTTTCTGTTTGTGCTACTCTAGGTTAAAGCATAGGTTGGCTGCAAAGCTGTTGCTTATATCATATTTTAACTTCAAAAAATTTTGACACACTCATTCAGTCTATTATTCAGAAAAGTTAAGAAATGTCTACACAGGGGCACCTGGGTGGCTCAGTCGTTGAGCATCTGCCTTCGGCTCAGGTCATGATCTCAGGGCCCTGGGATTGAGCCCCGCATCAGGCTCCCTGCTCGGCGGGAGGCCTGTTTCTCCCTCTCCCACTCCCCCTGCTTGTGTTCCCTCTCTCGCTGTGTCTCTCCCTGTCAAATAAATAAATAAAATATTAAAAAAAAAAAAAGAAAAGAAAAGAAATGTCTACACAAAAATAGCCCAGGCTGATCAATTTACAGCCAAATTGTGGGAAGTCTGTTTTCTTAAAATCACTGGGATGGTTTCAAAACCAGTTGAAGAGCGTACCTGGTTATTTTGCTTACATGGTGTTCAATCCTTGACTCAAAGTGTAGGAGATGAAATTATTACACAGTTGAGAGCAAGAGGCATCTCTTTGTGCCTCAGAATAAGACCTGACCTAGGATGTAATTCTGAGAATTCTTTGTTATTTTTTATTAAGTTTTTATTTAAATTCTAGTTAGTTAACATACAGTGTAATATAATTTTTAGGTGTACAATATAGTGATTCATCCCTTATATTAGGGACCCAGTACTCATCACAAGTGCTGTCCTTAAAACCCATCACCTATTTAACCCATCCCCCACCCATCCCCCACACACCTGCCTTCTGGTAACCATCAGTTTATTCTGAAGAGTCTGTTTCTTGGTTTTCCTCTCTCTTCCCCCCACCATGTTCATTTTTTGTTTCTCAAATTCCACATATGAGTGAAGTCATATGGTATTTGTCTTTCTCTGACTTATTTTGCTTAGAATTATACTCTCCATTCATGTCACTACAAATGGCAAGATTTCATTCTTTTTATGGCTGAGTAATATTCCGTTGTACATATACACCACATCTTCTTTATCCATACATCAATTGATGGATATTTGGGCTTTTTCCATAATTTGGCTCTTGTCGATAATGTTGCTATAAACATCGGGGTCGGGGTGCATGTGCCCCTTCGAATCACTATGTTTGTATCCCTTGGATAAATACCTAGGAGTGCAATTGCTGAGTTGTAGGGTAGTTCTATTTTTGACTTTTTGAGGAACCTCCGTGCTGTTTTCCTGAGTGGCCACACCAGTTTCCATTCTCACCAGCAGTGCAAGAGGGTTCCCCTTTCTCCACATCCTTGCCAACACCTGTTGTTTCTTGTGCTTTTGATTTTAGCCATTCTGACAGGTGTGAAGTGATATCTCATTGTAGTTTTGATTTGTATTTCCCTGATGATGAGTGATTTTGAGTATCTTTTCATATATCTGTTGGCCATCTAGATGTATTCCTTGGAAAAATGCTTATTCTTGTCTTCTGCCCATTTTTTAACTGGATTATTTGTTTTTTGGGTATTGAGTTTGATAAGTTCTTTATAGATTTTGGATATTAACCCTTTATCAGATATGTCATTTGCAAAAATCTTCTCCCATTCTGTAGGTTGCCTTTTAGTTTTGTTGATTGTTTCCTTCGCTGTGCAAAAGCTTTTTATTTTGATGATGTCCCAATAGTTGATTTTTGCTTTTGTTTCCGTTGCCTCAGGAGACATATCTAGTAAGAAGTTGTTATGGCTGATGTCAAAGAAGTTGCTGCCTGTGTTCTTTAGGATCTTGATGGTTTCCTTTCTCACATTTAGGCCTTTTCATCCATTTTGAATTTATTTTTGTGTGTGGTATAAGACAGTGGTCCAGTTTCATTCTTCTGCATGTTGCTGTCCAGTTTTCCCAACACCATTTGTTGAAGAGACTGTCTTTTTTCCATTGGACATTCTTTCCTGCTTTGTCGAAGATTAGTTGACCATATAGTTGGGGGTTCTTTTCTGGGTTTTCCATCCTGTTCTATTGATCTATGTGTCTATTTTTGTTCCAGTACCATACTGTTTTGATCATAATTCTGAAGTCTGCATTTGTGATGCCTCCAGCTTTGCTTTTCTTTTTCAATGTTGCTTTGGCTATTCAGGGTCCTTTGTGGTTCCATATAAATTTTAGGATTGTTTGTTCTAGTTGTATGAAAACTGCTGTTGGTATTTTGATAGGGATTGAATTAAATGTGTAGATTGGTTTGGGTAATATAGATATTTAAACAATATTTGTTCTTCCGATCCATGAGCATGGAATGTTTTTCCATTTCTTTGTGTCAATTTCAATTTCTTTCATCAGTGTTTTATAGTTTTCAGAGTACAGATCTTTTACCTCTTTGGTTTTATTCCTAGGTATTTTACGGTTTTTGGTGAGAACTCCTTGTTATTTTCTGACTTGGCCTGTCTGTTCAGATGTCCACATAACACATAGCTTTTGAAGGGAGTCCGTGGGCTAAGATGAAGCTTGTTTTCACTTTGCAGTTGGGGTTTTACTTGTCTTTATTCCTTAGCTCTGACTCCATGAAGAAAAACAAGAAAAAAGAAAGAAAAAAAAAAGGAAAGCCTTTGAGCTTGTTGGTCAAGCAACTTGTAATTTCTCCAGGCCAGAGGAGGAGAAAGAACAATGCCTGAAGCTTTCTGAAGAGGTGAGTACATTTAGGAGGACTTGGAGTTATTTGTAAGTCAGGGTTTCTCAATCTCAGCACTATCAACATTTTGGACCAAATAATTCTTTGTTGTGTGAGGCTGTCCTGTGCGCTCTAGGATAGTTAGCGGCATTCTGGCCTCTATCCACTAGATGTCGGTAGCGTTCCCCGCTCCCCTGCAACCAGTCATGATTAGCAGAAATGTCTACAGGTCTCGACAATGGTTGAAAATCACTCCTCCTAAAGGAGTGTGAGTTTTCCTAATGAGTATAGAAATTCTACCGATCCACAGTTAAAACATAATAATTACTGGGTGGTTTTCCTGCGAAGAGGATCAAAGATATAGCAAGATAAGTGCATGTAGTCCTTTGTAAATTGTTATTTACCATGCAGATCTGGAAAACATCCTGAAGTAAGCACAGGGAAACAAACAAAAAAGGGCTGATCTCACTTTCAATTCATAACTCAGAAATCTAAATATCTCAAGGATTCTTGGCAAGAAAAATGTAACTAATGCGCTTAGATTCCTCACATAGGCAGAAGCTCATTACTCCCAAACATGAGCTACCTGCCTCTGGCTAAGTTATGTGGAGTCCCTCTTCCCTCCTCTTGTCTGGGGCACAGTGGCTTCTCTGTTCCTGGGAACCATGTGGCCTCAGGTTTAACCTTCTTCTTCCTACCTCTTGATGCCTTCCTACTTCTTCGGTGAGAAGCCCTGTTAGGATCTCCAGGCTGTGGGAATAACTGCTTTGAAGAGTGGTAACTGGGGAAGAGTGCCCTTGCCGGCTTGTGAATGGTGACTTGTGTACTGGAATGCCGTATTTCACACAGGATGACCAAATGGACTCTAGTAGGTGAGAAATTGGCATGGCCCTGAAATTGACCAACATTCAAACCAAGATTTGAAAGAGGGTGTTTGTGGCCTCCACAGAAAGCCACAGAGGTGATGATAGGATTGAAAGCAGTACCTTTTGTGGAAAAATTAGTGGAAATGGAATCATTCACCTTGATGAAAAGATTGGAGAGGAATCATAAAGGGTCCCTAAACAGAACAGCTTATAAATGTTTTCTACCTCTGCCTAAGATAACAAAAAGAAATTAATACAGGGTGTGAGGAATTTAGATTTCTTTCAGGAGAACACTTCTGATAGTGAAGGGTTATCAACTTAACAAGGGGTGCCAGCACCAGGGGTGGTTTGGGAATCTTCTTTAAAGGGCTTTAAGAATTGCCTGGACTTGTTTCTGGCTGACTGGCTCAGAGAGGGTGTGGTCCTACTAGGGAAGGAATGGCCATTTCCGTCTCACTGCTCTGGCCCCTGAACAGCTCAATACACATGTTGTAGTTGGCAGTGAGGTGGCAACCTGTAACCTAGACAGAGCCTCGACTTCGTTCTCTGAATCAGGATGTGGGCAACATTCTTTCACAGGGACGCGTTACTTGACCAGATTCAATGGATGGAGGTTTTCTCTCTGCCTTCAGTGGGGCTCCATATGTTTGCTTAATCAGCAGTGTTGCCATTTGGGTTCCCCCAGAAGCTGACTAAGATGGGGGGATCTCTGTGCAGGCTGTTCAGGAGGGAGTATGCTCTCTGTAAGGCGCTGTGGAAGGGAGGGAAGAAAGTAGGATGGGCAGGGGGAGGAGTTAAGGCCTGAAGCAACGCCAACAAAGAAGTCAGCTGACCTGGAAAGCTCTGAAGCTGGGAAACTGTCCCCAGTTGGGGCTAGAGGGCCAGGCCTCTGTACTTCCGTGGATGGGTCACTGGATGGGGGCTGCCCCTGGAAGAAGACACGACCTTGGGTGGGGCAGCTTCCTTTAGCCCCAGCACTCCCAAAGAGGGCTGACAGCCAAGAGTCTTCTTCCAGCAGCACTCCACATGTGTGTGTGTGAGGGGGGAATACATCCTTCATTCAGGAAAGGGAATGGGGGGGGGGGAGCGGATCATTGCATTCCCTGCAAGCAGCTTTCCCTGTCTTGTACTCATATCTGAGACTTGCCGTGAGCTTTATTTATTCTGGAAGCATTTTCCCTTTTGCAGGGATGCGTTTCCCTTACCTCATTCTGAGCCAACCCTTGCTAGAGCATGGAGTAAGTGCAGTCACAGATTCTGTTTGTTCTGAGATGCATTCTCCTCCCTCCCTGCCTCTTCCTCACATCCCTCCCTGCCTCTTCCTCACATCCCTCCCTGCCTCTTCCTCACATCCCTCCCTGCCTCTTCCTCACATCCCTCCCTCCCTCCCTCCTCTTCCTCACATCCCTCCCTCCCTCCCTCCTCTTCCTCACATCCCTCCCTCCCTCCCTCCTCTTCCTCACATCCCTCCCTCCCCTCACATCAGGCAGATTCACCTGCTTCCAATTTAACCTCGTGACAGCCAGCCTGGATGGCCAACTAAATATCAGCTGATTTCCTACTCTTCCGAGTTTCTCCATTATTCCCCGGGTGGCCATATTCCCCCTCTGCCCATGCGTGGTGCAGGAATTCCCCGGGCAGCCACGCGGCCGCCAGAACACGGGCCTGGAGCCCCGGGGTCAGCTCAGCCCCTGGCTCGTGGGGCTTCGATCACGGCCTGTGTTCTCCAGGAACTCTCTCAACTGAGGAGGGGCCGTGGGTCCGAGCGACCCCCACCATCTCTCCTCACTCTGACATTCAGTGACTTTGGGATTTGAAGGGTTTTCACAGAAGGAAATGGGAACAAAAACGGAGGGCAGAGTTCCTATTTAGTCTTCGCTTCCGGCCTCACCCGCATGAACCCCTGGAACCTCCTCTCCCAGATAAATGCAAGATGCAGGATTGCTCACGGCCTAGTCCGAAGGGTTTGGGGGGTGAAGGTTTAGAACCCCCAGAACATTTTGGAAATCCGTCGGACCTGAAATCCCCAAGTTCCCAGCAGCCGTACTTTGCCGGGGGCTGTGAGGGAAGCGACGGTGAAGCGGGACCAGCGCCCAGCGCCGAGCCCGAGTGAGATGCGCAGGCGAGTTCACTGCGGCGCGAGCGGATTCCCGCTGGCTCTTCCCTCCGGCCTCCCTCCGTTTTCCTAATCTAGAAGGATTTAGCTCTCGCTGCCGCTCCTTTCCCTCGCAGTTGCCTCGCGGTGTTTTTTGCAGGAGATTGGGTCAGGGTAAAACACTGGCCCTAGAAAGGAACTCAGGCTGAGGGAGACCGGATAAAGGCCATTCAAATTGTCCTTTGTCTTTCAGGCCTGTTGTCTCATTCAGTAATGACAGACCATGATAAATGAGTGCCGTAGAGTCCAGATAGCACAGAGGGTGGAAGCTGGAGAGAAAAGACTGGTGGAAAAGTGAACCTGGCTATTCAGAGAGCAGAACTGAGCTTATTTGCATAGTAATTCAGGTGTGGTTACTTATTTATGAAGCACATGCTCTCTGAGGTGTGGAAAATAGGCTAGCTGGGAACCTGATCCCTGCCCTAGAACGCTCATGGTCAGGAGGCGGAGCCCAGCAGGAGCCCCCATCCCCAAGTTCTCCCTCTTCCCCCAGGGGTTCTGTTAATTCCCTGAGTTTTTTCTTGCCTTCCCTGCTTGCTAGACTGTGAGGTCCTGGAGGACAGGACCTCCTGCGTTTGGTCACTAATGTTACCCATGTCCCGAGTCTCACCAGGCACATGGCAGGCCTTCAATAAATGTGTAGTGAATGGCACTTGGCAGGGAAGCTCGCAGCTCCTTGGAAGTTGGAGATAAATACAAAAGAAGGCAGAACTTGTATTTCCCAAAGTAGACAGCCACCCTGAAGGGAGAGGAGGAAGTAATGTTAGAGATGGAGGGACAGGAGGAGCACCATTTGAAGGAGGGGTCAGCTGTGGACCTACTGCAAGAGAAAAGCCCAAACAAATTTGACCTTCTTCAAGTGTATGGCTTAACTCCTCCAGAACAAGGGAAAAAACACCCCTCTCCACCCCAAAACACCTACCTCAAGCAGCAATTCCTCCAGACTCCTAGTGGTGCCCTAGTTACACAGCAGAAAGAACAAAGAAACTATTTAAGCATCTTGACATTGAAATAGCTATTGCCAAACACCAGAGGATCAGCAGAATCATTAGATTCCAGAAAATGCGGAACCTCTGAGGCCTCTGTATTCTTCCATCCTGATGTCAGACTGCTGGCAGCCCACGCCGAGCTGCTTTATAAGAATGTGCAGCTAGAAAGATGGGAGGAGGAAGGAAGGGCAAGGTCGCTTTGCTTGGAATTTGGAAGCTCTGTGTTGAAGACAAGTTAACCATCAGTGGACACTGTAGTTTCTCTGTTCCCAATGATGAAGGAACACAGGGATGGCCCTTTCAGCTGATCGGACACAGATGTGGATGTCTCTGAGTTTATCAGTCAGGGGCCAACAGGAAAACAATTTATCCCAGGTGGCTCAAATGAAAGACTGTAATTAAGAGATGAACAGAGATGCAGGCAGGGTTAAGGGAACAAATAGGGAGGTGCCCAGAGAGTTCCATCAGCTGGGAGCCATTACCTCCCTGAGGCTAAAGGGCAAAGAGAAGAAGGGAATTTTGGTGCCTGAACCCCCTCTCCTGCTGGATGCCTCCCATTGGCCAAACCAAAAGTCACCAGCAAGGGTGCCCAGGAGGATGCCTTTCTCAGGGGTCAGCCTCTTGGGGCTGAGAACACATGGGGGTGAGTGAAATGGAGAAAACACAGACAACTAACCTTATTATATAGCACATATATTTTAAAACAATATAGCTTCTCATGTGTTACCTCATTTAATCCTCCACATTCAAGCAAGTCTGAGCCAGGGGCTCTTGAGAATACCAGAGGCTAGTGGGCCCAGCACACACTCATGCCTGTGGGCATGTTCTGGCTGAGCTGAGGAGAGGGCAAGTCTGCAAGTGTGCTCCATCATATGGAGCTCAAGGCTGCAGGAGCTCTAAAACACCAAGTAGAAAGGAAGTCACTGGGACAGTGACTGTAGAAAGTCTGTCTCTGCTTTCTTCAGCCTTTGTAGTTTCCCCATGTTTGTGCATTTTATCCTGAATGGTTCCCAATAGTAGGAAGGTTGTCTTCCGCTCCACTGGCAGTCCTGAGGGGAGAGAACCCTGTGGGTTGCTGTGGGCAGTGGCAGTGTTCTGAGGAAAAAGGAGGCTGGCTCCCTGGTGACATCACTGGGGGAGGAAAGGGAAGTAGAAAGGCCAGAAGACAGACGGTCTCAGGGGTTGTGGTTGGGGCTGAGGGGCGCTCCGACTTTCCTCCTGGTCCTTCTGCTTCCCTGCTGGCAGGAGTTGGGGAGCTGTTCACCATGGCTCACATGCAAGCTGGAATGAATGACCCTTCAGAGGCTTGGGCCAGCGGGCAGCAGACGCTGACGTTGGGTCTACTTTATTGTAAGGTAACCAGGCAGGAGCGGCCATTTGATCTGAAGGGCAAGGTCTTATCACCAAATAAATATTTCATCCATTCGCCCCCGGTGAGCTGAGGCATGGACAGGAATTCAGTGCTCGCTTGAGTCCCCTGCCCCCTTTCAGATGTCTGATGCCCAGGGGAGGGGGGAGGAGGAGGAGAGCCTGTGGCCGAGCTGTTACAGGAGGTGGGAGAGGGGTTGGTCGGAGGCCAGGGCCCCGGGTGCCCCTCCCGCGGCCTCCACCAATGTGCTGAGTCACTTGGTCAGGCCACCTCCCCGTGTCTTAGTTTTCTCAGCTGCAAGATGGAAATGATGGCCCGGCCTAGCTCTAGTGCCCTTTCTTGTTGCAAAGATCAAAAGTGATAGCGCACGAAGGCAGAAAATGATACACCAAATGTACCAATTATTAATGCCGACCGTGCCTTTTCAGAAAATATTCCTCAAGAGGTCTAAATCACAGTTGAGTTGCTTTTATTCACTAATTCATTTAACAATTTAACAGCTCTTTATTGAGCCCCTGCCCTGTGCCAGGGCCTTATTTTCTGCCTTATGGATTGGCAGCGTTCTCTGTATATCCTTCATTCACCAGTCCTGTTCTTTAAGGTTTTATTTTAACCTCTGCTCTCCAGGGTTGACAGCGAGAATAAAAGCAAGTCGAATGCTTGTTGGGGTTGATGAGGAATATATTGGCTGAAATGAGATTTCAGTGCCCCTGCTCATTATCTCGTCTTATCGACGGTCTGCCTTTTTGCCTATGGAGCTGCAGGCCGGGGCTGCACGGGGAGCTGAGTGGCCCTGCGGGGCGCCATGGCAACCACACAGGACCGCTACCAGAGAGTTCACGTCAGGTGGCACCCGGCAGCTCATCAGCTGTGGGCTCAACAGAAAAGAAACCCTTTCCCGTTCTGTGAGGTGGAGGAAAGGGGAAGAGAGGCAGGTGTGCCCGATGTAGCTCAGCCGACCCGGCACCGTCCACAAGGCCCCATTCATCAGACTGGGCTTTTCACTTGCAGCAGGACCTCTGACGGCTGGGAAGCAGGTCCTCTTGGGAAAGTAGCCTCACAGCAAGAAGCATAGGAGTAGAGGGGCTCCCACATGGTTGGGCAGTTTAGGGTTCCTTGCCTGTCCTGAAGGGGAACCCTCTTAAGTTGGTCCGAGATAAACCACATATTGCCCCTATATCCCAGACCTGTTGTCTCTGGGTGTGTAGTTTTTGTTGTTGTTGTTGTTGTTGTTCCTTTCTTTAGTTAATAAATCAACCCTCCTAGAGCATTCATATATTTTTAAAAGATTTATTTATTTATTTCAGAGACAGAGCACGCGGGTAGGGGTGGGGGGAGGGGTAGAGGGAGAGAGAGTCTTAAGCAGATTCCGTGCCAAGCATGGAGCCCAATGCGGGGCTCCATCTCACCACCCTGAGATCACGCATGACCTGAGCCAGTACCAAGAGTCGGACGCTTAACCGACTGTGCCTCCCAAGTGCCCCCCGTGTTCATTTTTTAATAGGACATGTTGGTGGACATCCAGGAGATGCCTGGATTATCTGATAAAACCAGCCCTGGTCCAGAAGAAAATTATCTGCGAAGTACCACTAAATAAGCAACAAAGGGCACCCTTGCTGAAATAGGAAAGGAAAAGATGTGTGATAGGGTCTGGGGAACTTGGGTGTCCCTGGGTACTTTAAAAAATGTGCTCCAACTCCAGGATCCCAGGGAGGGGGTTGCCGGTAGGGGAGCAGACAGCAGCGAACACGTTGCCTTGGGCCAGCGCACCACCTCCTGTTTCCCGGGGCCATCAGTGGAGTCTCCAATACCTGGTAGGAGGCCTTGTCTGCTGGGACCTTGTGCTTCTGCATCGCTTCCATCTTGCTCTCTTATCTCCAGACAACTCTAGCCTCCTTATTTACCTCATCAACCAGTAGGCAGGCCCAGAGCAGGAGCGGTGTTCCGTGGGGAAGGGGAGCCATTGTTCGGTGATGAGGGTGATGATGAGGCTCGGCAGCCGCCACCTCCTGGCTCCTGTCATTAGGTAACAGGGGCCATTATGATGATGACGGTTGACAGCCCTTCAGGGGATTTGTCTTATTTTTAGCTTTTCTTTGCTCAGGTGCTTTAGGACTTTGTTAAAACCCCTCCCTGAGCTCTGGTGGTTTGTCTTTTATTATTTCTCAGACCCAGGATACTAGTTTGATTTAGAAAGTTTGCTTGTTCAAGCTGCAGCTGGTTGTGGCCACCAGGTCCTTGGAGGAGAGAACCCAGGGCTCATCTGCTTTCATAGGTGCCGTGCTGGCTGCCTGTTCAATATTGACTGTTACATTGCTTCCTGTCATCACACTGCATGATGCTGCACTGGCCCAGGGCCTGTGCAGGGATTTGAACCTGAAATGTCTCGGTTCATTCTCTGGAAGCTGTTGACACTCTCTCCTTTGGCTGCCGCCGCAGCTCTGCTGGGGCCCTCAGCCTGCCACTGACATCCTTCTTATGTTGAGTTTGAAAAGGTCTGAGAAGTGAGGGTGTCCACACTCCTAATTGGCTAGGCACAGCAGTTTGGCTTCAGCTCTTGAGGTTGCTTGAGTCTTGGAATGTAGGGTGGGAAGGGCCAACTCAAGGAAAGTTCTCAAAGACAGACAATGCATTAACATCAGAAATCTGCAGAATAAGACTGAAAATCTCCTATAAAAAGAAAGATACTGTACTTGGAAATTGAAATAAGGGTTAGTACCCTGCAAAATTCATACCTTGTGCATGCTGTTGAGAGCATTGGACAGCAAAGGAGAGGGCCTGCACCCAGGGGTGGTGTCCCTCCTGCCCTGAAATGCTGTGGGAATCTCCCCTTTGTCCTCCTCCCTCAGGGATCTATAAGGGCCATAGAAGAGTGCTGGGTACAGAGTGAATGCTATCTGTGCTTGATGAGTAAGACACACAGCAGAACTGCAGGCCACAATGGGCGCGAAGGGGATGGGAATACACAGCTGGGGTGGAGAGTCATGTCTTTGGGGATTAGGGAAAGTTGTAGTTGGTGATACAAACTAAGACCTCTGAGGGGCCGAGGCCCACAATCAGAACTGCTTCTGGGAGGAAGGGGCAAATGACTTTTACTTGAGTCCCACCACATATTGGGTGCTTCACACACATTTTCTCATTTAGTCACCACAGAATTCCATGAAGAAGGTGTTGCTGTCACTTTTTTACAGAAGAGGAAATTGCCCAGGGGCACATGGCTATTGTAGGGGGCCACCTCTTCCTCTCTGAGGAGAAAATAGGAGTAGAGGACCGGTTTGGGCCTGTTCTGTGGATACTTGGTAGGGGGCGGGGTAGACTCCTAACACCCCCTTCCCCCCCGCGGGAGGCTGGCCAGGCTGTGGGAAGGGCGTCTCTGCCCCGTGGAGGTGGACAGGGAGCCAGGCCACAGTGGCCATGTTCTAGCAGGAGCTCAGAGGGGCTGACCCCCCCCCCCCCCCCCGTCCACGCACCCAGCGGGCCAGCCGCCATGGTGGGGAGATGAGTTCACGACAGCTGCCCTGACTCCGCACTCTTCCTCTCCCCAGGGCCTCGTTGGCCAAAGGCCCAGGCTCTGCTGATAGAGAACTGACAGATTTCCTAAAATAGGAAGCCTTGTCATCCACCCATTATCTCTCTTTGGCTGGGCTGGGTAGGGCCTCCTTGGTCGAAATCTCTCTTTATAGATTTGTTTTACCAGAGAAAGCTTTGGCATGAAAGAGTGCCTTTGGTTCAAGGGCCAGGTTGTAGCCATTAAAATTCTGTTGAGCCCTGGGGGTTAACGGAAATAATAGGGCAAGTTGGGGGTTGGACAGGAGTCTGTGCTCTCACTTCCTGTTTAAAAGGGATGAAAGAAGCCCAAGGGACCTCACTGACTACCCAGCTGAGTTCCTTCCCTTCCTGCAGAGGCCCAAGGTCCCGGGGGCCAGTGCAGGGAGCTCTAAGCTTGGTGTTAGAACGGCCAGATTCAAGTTCTGGTTACATTCATTTTCTAATTAGAAGACCTGGAGCAAATCTTTCTGGGACTTGGTTTTCTCATCTGTATGATGGATGGAGCAGTCCCTGTGCTGCCTACCCATGGGGTTGTAGTTCAGGTCCAGAGGGGGAGCCTCTGTGTGGGTCAAGTGCTGGGCCAACACTGTCTGTGTGCTATACCTGGTAAGAGACAAGCTTTTGATTGCTCAGAGATAACACCCAGGGGCCTGGAACAGGAGAGGTGAGCCGAGGCCTGCCTGTCTGCCCGGACAGAGAGCTTGCTTCCTTGCGGCTCTGACTGGATCAGCCCCTCTCTCTCCCCTAGCCTCTCTTTCACATTGATTATAAAAGTAAGCACACGCCTCCTCCATTTTGCTCTTTGGATTTTGCTTGGCAGCTTTAATTCTCTCTTGGGTCACATGGGCTTTTTTCTCCATCTACACTCATTGATCTGAAATCAGATTTCACCTAATGGAGCAGAATTTCTCATTCTTTTGTTGATGAGGAGTGTGGGTTTTGTTTTTTAATCTTGTTTTGTTTTTACTGCTCGGAATTTCCCTGATACACTTAGTTTTCCAATTTTGCATGTGATTAGAGGGAGAGGCCACTGTATGAACAACAGTAGGAGAGTAACTTTCCCTTCCCCTGGGTGTGATTCTGCCTGGAAAAATAGTAAAGAGGGAAACAGGGCAGACCCATTTCGAGTCCAGGTGGTGCTCTTGCTGAGTGCATTCTTGGTGCCCTTGGCCAGGACCCAGGTGGGGCCATAAACACGGAACTGGGGTGATGGGAAGGATCCTTGGGGCACAGCTGCACACCTACCCACTTCCTCTGAATAGGCAGAGGTGGAGGGAGGGCTTATTGAAGTGGGGAATTCTGCTTCTCTCTTGGCAAGGTTGGCTTCGGGTGTTGGGGATGGGAGTGGGGCAAGAGGTAACTGCAGGAAACTGCACAACGACAGAGAGGTAGAACCCACAGAGGTGTCCCAACCACCCTTGCTTAACTGGAGGCAGAGTCTTGCCCAGAGCCTCTTGTGAGTTATGCGTTGGGACCCTCCATGCCCACCTCGGAGCCTGGAACCAGCGCCTGTTCCTCGGTGGTAGACACAAAAAAGAGCAGATAAAGTCCTTGTGCTTGAGGAACTCAAGACCTACCAGAGTGATTAAAGCAATCTCCAAATTGGGGCGCCTGGCTGGTTCAGTCAGTAGAGCATGAGCCTCTTGATCTTGGGGTTGTGAGTTCGAGCCCCATATTGGGCACAGAGATGCTAAACAATACGTTAAAAAAAAAAAAAAGCAATCCTCAAATCATGAAAGATGTGGCGATTATTACAAAACAACTGGCTGTGTGGGTGAGTGCAAGTGGGTGGGTGTGGGGATCACAGTTTACCTGGGCTCACTTTGGCCTTCTGAACTGGCAGAGAGGAGTGGACCAACACTCCACTTGGCTCTCTTCTTCCCTCATTACTTCCCTTCCTTCCAATGGAAAACCTGTTCTTTGTATACCACTCACTGTGCTGGGTTCTGGGTGGAGGTGGGGGGTGTTATAATAAGGGATTCAACAGCTCTGACTCAAGAGTGTCAGTGCCAGAGTTGGGGAGTACTATCTTAAGGGCCAACCTATCCTGCCTGAAGGGGCAGGATCTGGACTTGAGCTGTTGTAAGCGTCAGGGCAAATGAACCTTGTCCAAGGGCGTCACTCTGGACTGACCACATCCTAACCTCAGCTTCTGCACCTGTCTGTTCCTTTACTCCTGCCTTTGAGTCCAAATCATTCACATAGATTCTGCCTGCACATGGGTGTCTTTCATTTGTTATCCCGGGGACTGGTTTGGAAAGATCCCTGACCTCACCCCTGAGGCAGTCTTTGTCCTAGGCCCCGTTTCTCACCTCGGCCAGACTACTGGTTTTGGTCTGGCAAGTTGCTTCGGCTCAGATGGAGCAAAAAGAACCTTGGATTAATTGAGGAGACAAGACTAGAAACAAACTAATTTTTTTTAAAAAATTACTATGTTAATTGCCAGGAGAACAGGGTTCTGTAAGATCTCTGAGGGCTTGGTTCTGGTCCTGAGGGAGAGTCAAGATTTGCATAAATGGAAAGGAGCAGGGAGTGCATTCTTGGCAGGACGCAGGGCTTCAGCAAAGGGCCCGCAGACGGGAATGTGCTTCAGGAGTTCAGGGAGCAATGAGTAGCTGGGTTTGCTAAACATATTTGTTGAGTGCCTTCCATGCGTGAGACACACAGAAGATAGGAAGGAAGGGTCACAAGTGATCTCTGTCCTCAAGATTCTGTCGGGCTCTGCATCTGATGTGCCCCCAGCAGAACAGAGAGGCCTGGGTGAGTCTAAGGAATAAAGTAGAGACAAGAATTGAGGGTGTGGGAAAGCGTTTGCTCTCCCCGCAGAGAGATTCGGATGACTAGAAACTGTGTGCTCAGGACATAATCTTAGTAAAGCTGCAGATTACGTCTAAAGCAAACATTTACAAAGAGGATTGGCATGAGGAATGTGGAGGGAGAGGGAGCAGTTCTGCGATGCAGAGCTTCCACATGGCTGCAGTAGAATTGGGCAGCAAAGGAGGAAAGGAGAGAAGCCTGGGGTCAGGCACAAATGTGTTTGAAAGCGCTTCTCTCCAGCAGGGGCTGGGGCTAGTGAGGTTTGCTATGTTGCTCTTGTTTGGTGACGTACAGGCCCAGGGAGGCCTTCCTAGGTTGCTACGCTTTGGCTTTTTGAACTTGTCACAAGAAGTTGCTTTGGTTTCCTCTCACTATGCATGGAAGAATGCCTAAAGTTCCTGAAACAGAGTAACACTTAACAGGTCTCTGCGTCATTTTAGCCAGAAAAATGACTGATGAGATCGATGATTTTTGGTCCTTGCGTTTGCTCACCTGAGCCTGTCCTAAACGTGGCTAAATTCTAATGGTTTCTCTAAAGGAACTTAATTGGAATTTGCATTTACAAAAGCTGGTATATCATCACTTAAGGTACAATTAAAAGGTAGCAAGACATGAAATCAGCACATGTGAGTGCTGATAAAAAGAACATTCATGCATTCATTCAGCAGACATTTTTGTCCCTATTATGTTCAGGTCACTCTGCTAGGGGCAACACCAAGTGCCTGTTTATGAAAGCCTCACTTGTACTCTCCTCCTAAATACACAGGGTCAGAACACTATCCAGCTCAATGAACCAGGAATTCCAGCCTCTAGGTCTTTTCCAGTGGAAGCACGAGATGTCCACCTATAGGAAGGATTTCTTCCATGGCCTCTGGCATCCACTTGGCCACAGGCTTCAGCTTCATCCCTTTGTGAGCCTTCCAAGTTCCAGAAGAAAAGTCCTTGGTCCAGATGTGTATATGCAGTTGGCATGAGGGAGATGGGAAAATAATCTAATGAAGCAGGGAACAAAACCCAATATGGAGCCCTGCAAAGTGGGGGCTTACTTCTGAAGAAGCTGGCTCCCATACATTAGCAGAGACGCTCTGCAGGTCCCCAACCTAGGCTCGGGGCTCTTAATTGGAATTAGCCGACTGAGTGAAAAGGCGTATTCCCAAGAACTGGCAGGTGGGGTACGAGAGCCAAGATTTGAGCGGGGAGATGCCTGGAGTCGACACCACCCCCTATGAGGCAGCGTGGGCCACTGCTGCTTGAGTTCAGAAGGCCCGAGGGAGAAAGTGTGCTGTGGGGTTCAGTCTAGTTGTGTTCCCTTTCTTGAGAAGCAGACACAGCCAAGAGCGGAGAGAGAGTGCGATGCAGGAGGGTATCAGAGCACGTGCTGTGGAAGACCAGCCCAGGGCTTTTGAAGGTCAGCTTGCTGGTTGCCAAAAACGTGGTGATCTCTACTGTAGGACTGTTTTTTTTGTTTGTTTGTTTGTTTTTTGTCTTTTTAATTGGGATATCTATCAGTATGAATCATTTGTTCGAACAGCTCGGGTCCAGAAAGAGTAGGGACTGATGCCCCTGGGTTTACTTATGGGAGGTGCCTCTGACTCACTCAGAGAATTAGGTGAGCTTTTGTACCTCAGTTTCTCCTACCCACGAAAACAGGACGAAACTTGCCTGCTGCAGATCACAGGGCTGTGGGAAACTTAAAGAGAATAAGGAATATTTATATACTCTTAATATCTTTGAGGGAGGCAGGATTTTCACCTGGTAAACATTTCCTTCAGGACAGCTACATGGTGGTCTGAAAAATCTTTCTTAATAAATGAAGCCCATCTCCTTGTTTGTGCCAATATCTCGTGTCTTCCTACTTTCCTTGTAATCATTCCCACGTAGTAAAGAACCCCATATGATAATATTGGTAACTAATAATAAAAGCTGTTATTTACCAGGCAACTCCTATGTGTTAGTTCTCTGCGGGATATTACTTGATCTTAAATTCTTAAAACACATGTGAAAGAGAGGTATTATTAGTGTCCCTTTATACTTGTGGAAACTGAGGCTCAGGGTGGCTAGTGGAGAGGGCGGAGGGGACCCACTAATAAGTAGTAGAGCCAGGATTGTAATTCAGGCCCATCTGGTGCCAAAGCCATGTCCTTTCCACTATGCCCCACAGGCTCCTGGCCCCTCTCCTCAGATTTCTGAGGGCAAATGGGTGGCCTCTGCCCAGAGAAAGCAGCTCCTGGCAGAAAAGGTGACTGCAGAGTGCTCGGTACTAAACACAATGCTGGCGGTACCAACACTCAACCCAGCGATGTGTGCTTAAGGCTGGCTGTGGGGAGCACAACATAGTACCCTTCTTCCGTTTCTTGCCTTTGGCTGCAATGCCATCTGAGACCAAACACAGCCTTTTTTGTATAGAAGGCTGCACATTCATAGTTCGCAGCTGTGTGGAGGATGACAGGCCTCAGAAAAGGAAAGAATCTGTCTGGGGCAGACTCAGCTCGTACCCAGGTCCCTCTCCCCTCTTGAACTTGAGGGATGCAGCAAGTCCCCCATCTCCTACCTGACCCCACGTGCAGGTGTAAAGGCAGGTGGTTTCCCTGGGCACGGGGGATGGGGCCCCTGTCCCGCTGCCTCCAGAAGGCCCAATTTCCTGGCAGCATGGCTTACCTGGAAGCTGTTAACTTCGCCCTAGTTCATTTTATTGCCTTCATGCTTCTCTTTTTTCCGATGCTTTCAGACAACGGGTGTGGTGGCTGATGAGTTGAAACCTGTCTTAACTATGCGCTGAAGCCAGCTTTGGGAGTGTTAGTACTTGCTTAATGACAGCAACTTGCAGCACCGTTTCCAAGGCTCTCAGCACAGCCAGGCTTCCCTTCTGGTACATCTGCTCCTGAACAGGGTTTGCCATTCCAAATGCAAGCGTTTGGCTTTGGCACACGGTGCCCCAACACAATCATCCCAGTGTTCCGTGTCCTCTAAATGTCATTGTCGAGTAATCAGTATTGATTTGGGTCATTCTTTCAGAGGCCAGGCTGTCACTAACCCTTTAGGGGGATCCTAGCCTTTGATAACTGGAGAGTAGCTGCTTGCTTTATTGATGGATTACCAGGACCAGAATTTCCCAGGGCCTATCATTCGCTCTTCAGAGGAGTTTTTGGATACATCATCCGGAATACTTGTGAAATGTCCATATTATGTAATCCCCACCAATACTGTATATGTAAGACATTTTTTTTTTTCTTCCCATTTGTCGTAATCACCCCCTTGATGCTTGGTTATTTAGGTAAGGATGCACAGTAAGGTAGCAGTTTAGACCCAGTTCTTACACATGGAAACATTCTATTTTTCCAACTTTCTATAGCCTTCTCAGAAAATGATGTATTCCAAATAGCATATTCTTTTTAGCAGCTAAAATTTACCTCTTGAAGTAAAAAATTTCAAGATTTTTAACTTTTGTAATATAGTCCTGGTTTCTTAAATATTACAAATTTAAGGTAATGTAACTTTTATTGTATTGACATGGGGCCATCAATATCAGGGATTATGCAATACTGCAGTAGCTCAGTGATACCCCTCAAAGCCGCTGAGATTCAGGGGGTTGGCCCTTTGTCCCCCAAATAGCCATATTGCTGTGTGCTGTTATTTCCCCGGACCTTTAGCACGCTCCACTTTTGTTCCTCCCTGTGTCCCCATGTTCTGCTGCTTCTAATCCACAGCCTTATTTCTCTCAGAGTAGGCTATGGACTTGGAAATGCTTCTTTTTCCTGGAGATGTTCAGCAAATGGGCTTTGTGACTATAGCCCCAGGGCTCAGAGGCCCTCTTCCTTTACTCCAGCATTCAGGGCTCCGCTGTAGACGGTGGGGGTGCAGGAAGTCAGAGCCTCTCTCTAGGGTGTTACCGGCATTGACCTGGAGCAGAGCCACCCGTCGGGGAAAACGCACGTCGGCCAGTATGAGGACATTACAGGCGATGGGTTCATCATGTGTGTGATAAGGCCAGTGTCCTTTATGTCCTGTCCTCCCTTTAACAGAAGCTACTGCTCTGATTTCTAGTTTCCTAAGTAGCTGATGGTTAGTGGAGCAACCTCAGCTTTCCTTCCTCCGTCTCCAGCAGGAAATTGACCCGTTTTGCCTGAGGTACCACTCCTTGGATGGGCGGGAGATGCCAACACAAAGCCAAAGCAAAGGACTGGCCGCCCAACTCCTGAGCACTTGGGAGGATGCTTTGGTATCCCTCATCACACGTGTGATTTCTTCGTTAATGCCCATCCGCCCCATGAGACTGTGAGCTCTGAGCTCCAACAAGTAGGGGACAATGTCTCTTCTCCCTGTGGCCCCAGCCCCGGCAAAGTGTCCGACACGCAGTGGACACTCAGAGCATAGCCACTGGGTTAAGTTTGTGAGGGCCCCTCATTGACTCTCTCATCTGAACAGCCCTGTGAGAATTTTCAGGAGACAGAGGGATATTTCAGGTGTGGTGTTTGTGGTTTTCAGGATGGCAGAGTTTGTGTTCTCCCCTGCAGGGCTGGTGGGAAGTCTGTGCCATTTGCCTGGTTTTGGGTCTGGGTTGCAGTCCTGTCACTAGGTGGCTACCCTGTGCTCAGCACTCTCCTTGCCACTTCGTGCGAGCCAAGAACAGTTTATGTTCTAGGTAGGGGGGCAGTGGCATCCCTGTGGGTGGAGCGTGGTAAGGGCTCATAAGGCTTCTGGAATTCAGAGGACAGAGAGACGGATGGAGACAGAGGTAAGACTAGGATCCCACAGTAGAGTCTTGGGTGACCCGGTGTCTTACCTCTCTGCCTGTCTTTGTAGGACCATTAATTGTACAGTGTTCCATACTGCTTTCTTGGGTGTACTGACACTTCTCCATCCTGGTCCTTTCTGGAGAGACAGCTGCAGGCTGGACCAAGTAGATACCGGGCATCTTCCTGCCTTGGTTGCTTCTTTTCCGGTCTCATTTTGCCATGTCATCATTTGCCTCTTCCAGCTCCAATATTCCAGCTTTCCTCACAAGCCCTTTCCCCCTGTCTAGCTTCTCAGGCCTCCAACCTCCCTTTCCCTACACGCCTGCTGCCCACGTGAGCATGGACTGCCTAGGTGGGAGTCTTTTCACCTCTCCTCCTATGCGCTTTTCCCTACAAACTACCTCCATGACCCATCACTTCTGAGCCAGACTTTGCATTTTCCAAGGTGAGAGTGAATTTTTTAGTACATTTATCTGCTTGTCAAACATTTACCTTCTATAATCACCTGTGATAGGCTCTCTAGAGAAGTAACATAGTGAAGATTCACCTTCCCAGGTTAGAACGTTCTGTTGGACAATGTTAAAAAAAGGGAGGGGGCACCTGGCTGGCTCATTCAGTAGAACACGTGACTCTTGATCTTGGGGTTGTGAGTTCGAGTGCACATTGGGTGTAGAGATTATTTAAAAATAGAATCTTAAATGCCAACAGAATGTTCTTTTTTAAAAATCTTTTCCTGAGAATCTCTTAAGACTTTCTAATAAATAAGATAAAAGGTTTTGAGACTTAAGTTGAGCCCTACTACTGTTAAAAAATTATATAATTTATATATATATATATTTTATATATAAAGAGGGGAGATAGTAGATGACCCTAATACCTCAGGTGGAGAAGGACCTTATGGCATAGGAGAAAATTTACATTCCTATCCATCCTGACCTTGGACATCGACTCATGGTTGTTGGGAGTAAGACATTGGGAGGTATCATTCAATGTCCTCTTGTCTAGCTCTGGGAATGCTTTGCTCACCTTCAGACAGAGTTGTGCATGGAGAATATCAGATTTCCTTGGGAGGTGGGAGCTGTTAACACTGGTGAATGAAGAAGTTTCTCCTTCTGTGATTAGAGACAGGAGCAAAAACTGAGAGAGAGGACAGATGGAGAGAACTGGGTCTGACGGGGCAGGGCCCTGGTCTCCAGCTGCTAGTAGCAGTGAGCTCTGTGGCCTTGGCTTCCACCAGTGGTAGCAGCCAGGAGTTACAAAGGAGGACTATCAACCCCTCAGGCAGTGGAGTCAAGGGACATGTTTGGGAACGGTGGGGACTCCATGGGGAGTTTGGACTTCCAGGAACGACTATGGTGGCGAATCAGGACTCAAAGACTAATTATAGTTGTGCCTTAATTGTTTCCCCAAACTTGATGGGTACAGAACACAAAGATCAGGTAAAGAAGAACCAACTGTGGCCCTTGCTCTCAGAGAGGATCACATTGTGATGGGGTGGGTGAAGACATGAATGCATACACACGTGATACAGAGGAGTGAACAGAGTTGGGGTGATGGGTAAGGAGAGAAAGTGTTGAGCGTGAGCTGAGTATGGGATTGGCCAACCTTAGTGAATCTGAAAGGGAAAAGTAGTGTTGAGACCTCCTTGGAAGTCAAGTAAAGTGATCGATGATGTTTGTTTCTTTCTGTGGCATAAATGCTCTCAATAATGCCGATGAGGAGATGAGCACTGAACCTTCTTCATTCATCCTGACCAGATAAGATCATTCGTTTCCTAGATCATTTTCTTACTTGTTTATACTGAATTTTTCCACCCTGGTCTTTTCTAGCCAGCAGAGAGGTAAATGCTAATGGAATTAGGGAATTAAACTTAGCTGGGTTCAAGTAAAATAGCTGTCCAAGGGGGTTGGTACCATGACCACTGCTCAGGACACCCTGATTCCGTAAAGTTGGCATCAGCATATGAGGTGCAGAATCCCTGAAGAGCAGTGATGGCAGGGTTACATGGATAACTAGGCACAACCCTGCTGCTCTCCCACGTGAGAAATCTGAGGTCCAGAGAAGATAAGATCTTGATCAAATTCAGAGTTGCAGAACCAGGAAAAGAATCCATGTCCTTCAAATGCTAGGTCAGGGTGTCAGCTCTTCTGCAGTGTGACCTCAAAATACAATAATTCTCCAGCTGGACTGGACTAAAGCACTTGACTCTAGAAGTCCCTTATAAAATATAACATAAAGCCATGCATTAAGCTCTAATCATTAATAATGCTTTGATGTGGATGGTGATAGCCTTCTCTTAAATCAACCAGGCCAATAGGAGAGGATTAAAGACTAATTGCTCCCATCCCTGCTACTGGTAAAAAAAAAACAAAACAAAAAAAACCCTTCCACTTCTTTCCTCCTCCTGCTCTGCCCTAAATCACGTGCTCACCTTGGTCAAGGTCTTTTTTTTTTCTTTTAATGATCAGCCTAGAAGAATGCCATGTTGGCTTTCCTGTTTGGGCCAGGTCAGGATTTCCTATAGACAAGGCAGAGCTTTGGGCCCTTCCAGTGTTTTTTAGTTGCCGTTTCTGTGATGGCAGTGAAATTGAAGATGTTTCAGAATAAATCTCACAATCTCTCACTCCCTCTTCACACCTAGGAGATCAGGAGTGGAGGAGGGAAAGCTGTGTAACATTCCTCCCATCAGCTAATGGGGTCACTGATGACCAACATGATAAATGCCTCTAGAAAAACTGACATGAAGTAAATGTATTTTCTTTGTTTTAAAACTCCATTGTAGAGTTTTATAAGTGGCATGCTTTATCTGGTAATTCAAAAAACTCTTGAGGTTCCATTATTCTTCTGTGCGGGACATGCATCATGTGCTTTGCCACCAGCTGGGTGAAAAATGAGAAGTTGTGATCAGATCTCACCACTGAACACAGACCCACTGCCTGGGCTAAGTCTTTCCCTTTCCTTTTCTTCCATATCTTATCACTGAATTATGGGCTCTTCAAACTGGTCAATTAAAGACCCTAAACATACAGCTCTGATCACCTTTCTTCCCTACTCAAAACAGTGCTGAATGGCTATAGCAGTGGTTCCCAAAGAGTGGTCCCTGGACCAGCAGCCTCGGCATCACCTGGGGGCTTGCTAGAAATCAAATTCTTGGACCCTGCCGAGGCCCACTGCATCAAACTCTGTCGGAAGGGCACCACAAGCCCTGCGGGTGATTTTGACTAGCACATTTGACCAGCACTGGACTACAGCATTAAGTGTTCTCTAGATCTTGCCATTGAGGGACTTCACAGCATCGCCCCAAGCCACCTGTTCAGCCCACCAGTGCTTCTCTGTGCACTCTGTGCTCTGGTTATGCAGAAGAGACCCTTCATTTTCATGCCTTTCTGCCTTTGTTCAGATGCCTCCTCTGCCTGGAATGCTCTCCCCTACCTTTCCCTGTGTGTCTGTCCAATTCTTCACCTAAAGTTTTGCCTGCTGTAAATGCAGGCAGGTACATTTCTGATGACGAATGTTTTAATTTTAGAAGCCAAGATGGTGATCTCCAGTTACCCTGAGGTCTTACTGATCACCCTAATAACCCCAGCAGCCCTGAAGGGCTTCTCCAGGTGACCATTTGCAAGCATCCTCTAATCAGCATGTAAGTTAACTAACATTTGCACACTGTTTTCCTTCTGGGAGCCTCCAAAGGCAAGTGTTGTGACAGAAAAGGGGATGATTCAGTTCAGACCTGATGGGAAAACAGGATATAAAATCCAGTAGCACTGATGTGAACAATGAACAAAAATGGCGACCTATATTTAAATGACATGAGCCTTGATAATTAGCACTTGCAGTATCTAGCCTCCCAAGATGAATGCATCCTCAGGATGTGAAACTCATTCTAATAATTTAGGCACTGGAAAATACTGGTAGGCTTGTAGAAAGTATATACTGTAAGCACATGATGTCCTTAGCAATGTATTCACTTCTGCCATGTTCCATGTGCCAAAATGACCACCTTCATTATGAAAACCCACAAATTTTAACTAATAGTCCTCAACTCTCAGCTAGTGTCCATAGGGCATTGATCAAAATGGTGTCTACCAACGTGGTCCCTACCATCTTTGGGATGTCACTCAGGTCTGTAACCATGTGCATTTGTGGGGCAACCAGGCAACCTCTTAGTACAAATGGATGATAATGACTAGTATGTCTTCCTTCCTCTGTAGCCTCTGTTGGGAAGATTAATTGGATCGTAGCTCCCCTGCAAATGGCAAAGTTTGGTGTAAATATCAGTTAATACTATTTTGATCATCCACTCCCTGGCTGCCTCCAAAGCCAGAGCCTTCAGTTCTGCTTGACAAATGGAGAAATCCTTCTTCCTATAGGTAAGCCATGAATATTGGCTAGTCCTGGATTGTGACCATAGATGACTGGGGCTTGGTTGAAAATAAGCACTAGCTTTTAGTGAGATATAGGAATTAGGATGTGGAAGGAGTTAGAGCACCTTTGGTTCAAAGTACCCATTTTCCCAGTGTCGTCCTTGGGCTGGTCTCTGTTCACAGAATTGTGGGCTTTTTGAATTGGAGGGGGCCGTGGAGGTGAGCTAGCCTAACTTTTCACATTTTTCAAAAGCCCACGCCACAGTATTCCCTACAGACGTCATCTAGCTCTTTTTTTTTTTTTAAAGATTTTATTTATTTATTTGACGGAGAGAGACACAGCGAGAGCAGGAACACAAGCGGGGGGAGTGGGAGAAGGAGAAGCAAGCTTCCCACGGAGCAGGGAGCCCAATGCAGGGCTCGACCCCAGGACGCTGGGATCATGACCTGAGCCGAAGGCAGACGCTTAACGACTGAGCCACCCAGGCGCCCCCGTCATCTAGCTCTTGCTTGAACATCTCCAGAGCTGGGTGGGCTCATCATCTCAAGAGCTCATTGCTTTGTTAGATATTTGCAGTTGTTGGAACATTCTTTCAACTTTTGAACCAAAATCTGCTTTCATTTTACTTCCAACTATTGGTCTTCGTTCTCAACTCTGGCAGACACACAGAAGGCTGCCCTTCTTGATATGGCAGAGCTTCTTGAAAACATAATGCACAGCCAGCATGCTTCCATCAGAGTTTCTCTTCTCTGAACTAAGCATCCCCTGGTCTTGTAACTGTCCTTTGTTGATGTGGTTTCCAGAACCACCTCACAATCTTGGTTTTCTCCTTTGGACGAAGAGCATGAATGTTCACAATGTGATTGTTAGAGTAATAAGGAATTGGCAGGGGGCAGCTAGGTCTTCCACGGTCTTATAATAAGGCAAACTTTGCTCTGAATAGTGCCCCCTCCGCCTGGCACCCTTACTTCAGCACACATCTATAAAAATTCAAAAAGGAACCCAGTGATAACAGACTCTCCAAGGAACCAACACAGTGATGTCAGGCTCTGGTGATACCATATGTCATCCGGAGTGAATTCATTTAGCATAGTTCCTGCTGATCATCTCTTTATCCAAAGTGATAGAATTTCTTCCTGGTAATTGTAGAGAAATGTTTAAGTGGCAGACAGTATGGAAATTGGATGCAGTGATAGAGTGCACAGAGGGGCAGATCTAAGTTCACATATGGCTCTGCCAGTTCAGCAGAGCATCTCCGAGTCTTTGTTTTCTCATGTATAAGATGGGGATCATTCCTGATGTGAGGATGTGATGTGATTCCTGAAGTTGATGTGAGGGCTAAATACAATGATATTTTCAAAGCAGAGCCTGGCTCACAGCAGGTGCTTATGAGTGTCTTCTGATGTTCTTAGTACAGGGACTTTTTATTGGGTTTTGGCCCCCCTTTCTCTAAAGCAGCCCAAGTAAAGGTGTTTGAGACATTCTGGTGTGGTGATGAGAGTGCTGAGGAATCTAGGGCAAGGGGTGCAAGATTCTTTTTGTCCAAGGGCCACTTGTAATTTCTTTACATTTAAATAGCCACATGTCTGGTGACTTCCTTATTGAACATAATAACCTTGGAGCATGTGAATTAGGATTGTGGCAAATAAGATCAAGCCTGGTCCGTGGACTGAGTGAGAGACTATTGGCAGTAGGACACATTTCAAGTTTTGCAGTAGGAGAATATCAAGAACAAAAATGTGGAGAATACCAAGAGGATGCACAGCGGACACCCTTGTGTAGGGTACTCAGGGATTTCAGCTTTGTGGGTCAGATAGTCTCGGTCACAATTACTCAGCTCTGCCGTTGTAGTGTGAAAGCTGCCATAGACAATGCATATGAATGCGTGTGACTGTGTTGCAGTAAAGCTTTACGTATTTACAAAACAAGCAGCAGGCTGGCTTTGACCCCTTGGTCGTCATTGGCCAACCCTGGGCCTAATGTCTTCTCTCCTTTTCTTTCTTTTCTCTTCTTGTCTTTCCTCATCTTGTCTATTTCTTCTTTCTTGTAGTAAGAACACTTAACATGAGGTCTACCCTGCTGACAAATGTTGAAGGGCATTATATGCAGAATTGTTAACTATTGTCACAGTGTTGTACAGCAGATCTCTAGAACTCACTCGACTTGCATAACTGAAATTTTATAGCCATCGAACAGCGACTACCTGTTTCACCACCTCCCAGCCCCTGGCAACCACCATCCTACTCTCTGCTTCTATGAGTTTGGCTATTTTAGGCACCTCATATTAAGTAGAATTGTGCAATATTTGCCTTTCTGTGGCTGGTTTATTTCACTTAGCATCATGTCCTCGGGTTTACCCGTGTCGTTGCATATGGCAGGACTTCCTTCTTTTTTAAAGCTGAAAAAATACTCCACTGTATGTATATAGCACGTTCTCTATATCCTGTCATACACTGATGAACATTTGAACATTTGGATTGTTTCCACAACTTGGCTGCTGTGAATAATACTGCAGCGAACATGGGAGTGCAAATACCTCTTCGAGATCCTGATTTCAATGCTTTTGGATAACTAGAAGTGGGATTGCTGGATCATACGGTAGTTCAGTTTTCAGTTTTCTGAGGAACTTTCATACCGTTTTCCATAGCAGCTATAACATTTTACATTCAGTGTACAAGAATGTCAACTTCTCCACATCCTTGCAAACATTTATTCTTTCTTTTTTGATATTAGCCATTCTAACAACTGTGAGGTGGTTAGAGCCTTATTTTCTGATCTCTGCCCTGGGGACCTGCTTCTGTTTCATTTGTCTTTCCAGAAGCATCTCTCTCCTATCCCAAGGGGCTCTAGGATCCTCTTGGGGCTCGCTGGGCATACAGCCCCAAAATGTGTGTGAAGACTTGCTTCAAATTTTGTAGCTCCTGGAGGGGCAGGAGCTATCCTGTAGAGAGAATGTGTATAAAATTTAGAGCAGACCCACTGGAGGTTTCGTTATCACTGGGGGCAAAGTACTTACGTCCTGTGTTTTCATTTAAACCCTCTGTTACGTATGCAGAGTGTCTTGATTATGCTTCCATGACATCCCTTACTCTGGCTTTGTATACTTGTGTGGTAGTTTAATATCTCCCTTCCTCCCGCTCTGTGAAGGTAGGGCCATGTTAGAATTGCTGTCCATGGCTATATCCCTAGCATCTAGCAGAGGGAACAACACAAGGTACACACTCAACAAATACTCAAGTTCAGCCTCTCATCCACAGAATTTTTTCAGACAACATTTGCTAGACTTTGTCATCCTAACATGGTGGGGACAAGTTCATGGACACCAGGCCTGAAAAATAAGACGTATATTATAGGCATGGTCTTGACCAAAGGCCTACAATCTCAGGCCTCAGAAGTTGTCTTGGTGGGGCGCCTGGGTGGCTCAGTTGTTAAGCGTCTGCCTTCGGCTCAGGTCATGATCCCAGAGTCCTGGGATCAAGCCCCGCATCAGGCTCCCTGCTCCGTGGGAAGCCTGCTTCTCCCTCTCCCACTCCCACTGCTTGTGTTCCCTCTCTCGCTGTGTCTCTCTCTGTCAAATGAATAAATAAAATCTTAAAAAAAAAAAAAAAAGAAGTTGTCTTGGTAACTATCACTGACACAACTTCTGTTTACCCAACTGGCAGGCATTTCTTGGAGGGAAGTCACATTAATAACTTAAGGAACAGTTCCTTTGAAACTTGGTAGTTCATTTAATATTTTCTTGGAGAAAGGAACTTTTAGAATTTTTGTGTGTGGTGTGCCTTTTTCTGATCCTTAAATTGAATTTTGTTAACTAAGTTTTGGAAGGCTTTTCATTTTGTAAATATTAACCACAGCAGAAGAAGCATAAATGCTGAATCCCGCGTTCACAAACCAGTCATGGAAGTACAGGCTTTTGAGCAGTCCCAGGGTGGACAGAGCTGGCTGACCTCCACAAGACAGGCAGCAAAAATGCTTGGCAGGCAAGCTGCTGCCTTGCTCACCCCCAGGAGGATACAAAGCTCTGGGTTATCCATAGGTTACCCATCAGGGGTAAATGAGGTGAGAGGAAGGGGGTGGGTGAGTGGGGAGAGAGGTTCATGACCTGACTCTTTCCCGTGACTTTGTCATTCCAGCCACCTAGTGACCTCAGTGGGTCTCAGTGGAGGGCAGATCCCAGGCTGCTGCCCCTTCTTCCCTACTACAGCCACGCTGAAGGCCCATTCAGTTACTGTGGCCTTTGCTACCATAATTTGACTGAATAACTCTAGTCCTTACCTTGTCCCATGAAGTCTTATAGGTTTGAATAGGAGCTCAGTGTGGTTTCCTCCTCTTCTCCCTTCCCCTTTGTCTGGGTACTATAGTGGTTGAATAGTGACCCCCCAAAAAGATATGTTCAAGTCCTAACCCTTGGAACCTGTGAAAGTGACCTTATTTAGAAGAAAGATTTCTGTGGATGTAATGTAAGGACTTTGAGATGGGATAATCCTGGACTCGGATTGGCCTTAGGTCCAATGACAAGTGTCCTTAAAAGAAGAGGCAAGGACACATAGACACAAAGGAAAAGGTTATGAAGTTGGGGGTAGGAATTATAGTGACAGAGCCACAAGCCATAGAATAACAAAGGTAGCCTCTAGTGAAGGCATGACATAGATTCTCTGTCAGAGCCTCCAGAAGAAACCAACCCTGCCAACACCTTGATTTTGGACTTCTGGCCTCCCCAAGTGTGCACAAACAAACGTCTCTTTGTTGTTGTTGTTTGTTTGTTTTTTGAGAGAGACACACAGAGAGAGAATCGAAAGCAGACTCCATGCCCAGGACATGAGCCCGACATGGGGCTCAATCCCACAACCCTGAGGTCATGAGTCGGATGCTTAACCGACTGAGCCACCCAGGCACCCCCAAATGCCTCTTGTTTGAAGTCACCCAGTTATGGGAGCTTGTTATGGCAGCCCTAGGAAACCAAGGCAAGTGGTGATGTGACTGTGGTTTGGAAAAGACTTAAGACCTGAGCATTCCAACCCTGTATTGTTAAGTTTCCAACAGCATTGTCTCGGCTGATGCAGCCAGGGCTTGGAAGAGACCAGGAAAACAGTGCTGGGTCACGTGCTGTTAACCACCAGCCCTGGGGGTCTGCTCCCTTAAAGCTAGGGGCTGTCTGTGGCAGATAAAGCTTCTTTTCTCCTTATCAGCTGGGAAAATGAGCTCATAACCATACAGCTTATTGACCACCTAGCAGACTGGTGAGGGGTGGAAAGGGCACTCTGCTCATAGGACTTTCCTATCTCTTTCCTGTCTCTGTTCCTTATTTGCTTCTTAGCATAATAGAAGCTAGGAAAGAACAGTGCTACAATCCATCTTCTAAATAATGGAATCTTCCCTACAGGGACAAAGTAAAACAATCTTCAAAATTAGAGAAAAGTAACCTTCTCACCCTCACTACTCTCTTTGATCCTTCCCTCTGCCAGGTACCAGCCCTTACACCTGATGCCAGCAGTATGGCCGGAAGCATAACCTGGGGAAGCAGAGCGTGAGAACCAGTCACATGCAGGCAAGATGCTCTGGGGAATCACTTAGGGGCCAAGGCAGGAGATGGTTCACTCTGGCTGTTTTGGTTTCTATCATTTAAAAATCCTGTAAGTTCATTTTGGTGTAATGTGCAAGAATCTTCATTTGTCCTATTGGCTGGGAATTCCCCCTTCTCCAATGGTCTCATTTAACAATAGAGAGGTTCTTGGCAGTCACTAAATGGTCCAGTGCTGTAGGCTCAATGAAGACATTTCTGTTAATACGTGTATGCCACTTAGAGTTGCTTTCATGTCCTTCATTTCATACGAGCCTTCCAATAGCCCACGAGAATAGTAGAGCAAGGATTATTACCCTATTTTATTTTGTTTTTTAAGATTTATTTATTTTAGAGTGAGAGGGAGAGAGTGCATGAACAGGAGGGGCAGAGGGAGAGGGAGAGAGAATCTCAAGCAGACTCTGCACTGAGCGTGGAACACAACGTGGGGCTCGAGCTCATGACCCTGAGATCATGACCTGAGCTGAAATCAAGAGTTGGCTGCTTCACCGACTGAGCCACCCAGGCACCCCTATCCTATTTTAAAATGATGAAACATGAGGTTCCTGAGGCTAAGAGGGTTTTCATGGATAGCAGGGCAATAGTAGGGAATTCCAAGTTTGGAGAGGAGTGCAGGATGGGGGATGAGTGTGAAGGAATCTGGAAGAGTGAAGAGACCTTCATGGCTGGAGAGCAGGGCATGTGGAGTGAGGAGACAGCTGGGGCGCTTGGTCATTTGAAGAGGGTCCTGGAGTGGAGTAGGCAATTGGGAATGCTAGCCAGATGGGAAGACAATGAGGGAAACCTGTGGTCTGTGAACAGCAGTTCCCTCCTGAAGCTTGAACATTCAGTAGAGGGTGGATATTGGTAAAACTGTGTCTCCTCACCCCAGAGACTGCCCACCACAGTGATGCTTAGATATATATATATAAAACGATGCAATAATACAACGAATGAACTCTGTCCTCTACAGTAAAGAGTAGAGGCTGCTTATGGTAGTGAGTTGTTGCGTTGTGGGCCTGCTCGTTGAATGAGGTCCCCCGACACAAGGCAGCACTTTGGGAAGTTGGCTCTATCGATGTGACCGTTGGGTTGTTATCATGCCATGGTGAGCTCTGAGAGGAGGAACTTGGCACCTCCGGACTCCCCAGCAGGAGGCCTGGCCTCAGCTGGCCTGACACATCCCATTTGCTTTCTGATGTGCACACATAAAATGAATCTCCCCAACGACCCTCTCCCCAGAGCCTCACCAATTAGAACTGCTTTTGTCCTCAGCCGCCTTTTGTCGACCAGCTTGGAAACGAGTTAGAGCGGAGAAGAAAGGGAAGTTGTCTCTGTGGGCAGTGGTGCTGGAGCGTGGGCTGCTAATGAAGGAGCCCTGAATGGTGCAATTGTATTGCTGTTTATATAGGTTTTATTTTGATTTGCATCCGTACCAGGCTCGGCTCCCAAGAGTCATTCGGCCGTGTTTGGAGCTTTTATCTTCTCCACAGAGCCAGACCTGCCAGCTTATCATTTGCCTCGAGGAAATTAATGTGGGTCCCCCCTCCCCTCACTTTTGTCATGTGCTGTCGAATTGTTTATACATCCGTGGAGAGAAAGAAAGCCTCCACGGAACAGCAGAAGAACGGTTCTTTCTCCTGTAGCTGGATCATCCGAGACTTAGCTCTCCTGTTGAAAGGCTTCTAGAGCCCAGGGCTCGGGGAACGAGGAGGCCTGGATGGCGGTGAGGGGCGGAGGGTGAGGGATGGGGGCATGGCGTCCAGCAGCAGAACTGAATCTCCTGGAGTACAATGCACGACATGAGAGAAACTGTTCTCCAGTTCTCCTTATCTTCTGCATGGGGATATAGTTCCTACTCTTCTCCTACTTTTCCTGAATGTATCAGCAAAATTTGACTCAAGAATCACCCCCGGCTCACCATTCCCTTTTTAAATAAATTGCAGCTCCTCAGTGTGGCATTTAAGACTCCCCATAACTTAGTCCTTTTTAGCTGTCGCCACTGGCTGATGGGAATGGTCAGTTCCAGCAACCGCTTCCTGGGCCCGTGGTTCTCCCCGCTGTGAGCTGCACTCTGCTCAGGTCCCTGCTGAGGCTGGCCCCACCTGAAAAGCCCCTCCTGCCTCGTCTAGGCCAGCCTGCCATCAGCCCCAGACTTCCTTGTTGTTGGAGCTTTCCAGCTCACATTGCTCTCTCCATTCACTAGGGTCCTTGCTGCTCAAAATGGGTCCCAGACCAAAAGCCCTGGCCTTCTCTCGGAACATGTGAGAAGTGCAGAATCTTGAGCTCTACCCCAGAATTGCTGAACCAGAATCAGCGTTTGAATAAGATCCCTGGGGATATCAAGTGCACAGTAAAGTTTGGAATTCCTTTCTAGATATCCATGCGTTTATCAACGTGTCCTCCCCACCTGGTAATACGTTTATCCCCAAATGTCTTCATGTGTATTCATCGTGCTTCCACAATATGAGTGTTCACACCTGAAGACAAGAACCGTTGACTTAGGTTGATCTGTAGTATCTGCGATAACTCGAGGACAATGCTGAGTACATTGTAAGATCTCAGCAAATACTTAGTAAACTCTGTGCAGATTTGCCCTGTAAGTTACATTTATCTGTTGCTCCTTTAACAATATTGGCCCAAATATCAGACAACGAATGTTTTAATGTCCTTTTATGTATGTCTATTCTGTGTTCTTCATCTTAATTATTAATATATTAAGGGCAGGAAGCTTTGGCTATTTTTTTCTTATTTTCATACAGCTTTGTCCCTCCCCTGATAAAATAAGCCTTCCCCAGGACTTGTCAGCGTAGAGAATAGAGTAATGACACTGTCCGGAGAGATCACCTCTGGCCCTCTTTCCACATTGTGTCGGGTCAGAAATCCTGGTGCACACGCAGAGCATGGCCCTTGGGGCTCTGCCCTCATCCCTCTATACAGTCTCCTGATTTCAGCACTCCTAAGGCAGTTCCTGGTTACGTCAGTCTACTCTAAAATCTCCGTCTCCAGCACTCCAGTCCCAAAAATGCTGTCCTGAAGACGTGATAGTTCAGTGGGCATGAAGGAGGTTACAGAGGGCAATGCACAGTGTGCACTGGGGCACAGATGGGTGAGCTGCTGTGTCTGGAGTCCTTAGGGGGAGCTTCTGGAGAAGGAGCCTCAAGCCATACCTGGAAGGAAATATAGAGAGGGAGAATTGTGCACTATTGTATCGTGTGTGTGTGTGTGTGTGGTGTGGGGGGCAGGGGGTGCAGCGAGGCAGAGAAGGGAAGAACTGCTGAGTGCTCAGGGGTGGAAGACGGGGTGGCACCAGCCAGTGGGTGGGCCCAGCTTGCCCAGGGTTTTGTGGCCATCTAGGGGAAGTTAGATTTCATTCTATAGTGGTGGAAAGCCACAGGGGAAACTGAGTTGGCAGGACACAGGGAGTTTCCGTCTCTCTGTGCCAACAGTGGGCTGGACGGTCTGGTAGAGTGAGAGGGACTCCTGTGGGGAGGCTGTCACCAGAATTGAGGAAAAGAAGATGGCGACCACCCCGGAGCGCCAGCTGTAAGGGATACTGAAGTTGACCCTTCTGCGTGCCTTATATCCTGTTGGCAATCCCTGTGCAATCTGTTATGGAACTCCCCAGAACATAGTCCCTGTTGTCTGTTCCCAGTGGCATCATCCAGGTACTCATCCCTCCTGTTTTCTTCCCCCAAGTGTTTTTCCAAAGTGCAGTCTGTCCTGGCTCTTTTCCCTGGGTCCCAAGTGTCTGTGCCTGGAGGACAAGGACCAAGCCCTCACCATGGTGTAGCCAGCCCTTCATTCTGGCCTGTTTTCCCTCCACCCCCATTCCATGCTGTCCTCCTTGCTCACACTTCCCAGTTCCTAGAATCTGCCTTCCCCTGGGGAATTCCTAAGCTTTCTCCTGCACTTAGAAAGCCCTCCCCCAACTCTGCTTGGTAAATTCTACTCTTCCTCCAAGACCCAGTTCAGATATCATCTCCTGGGGAAGCCTCCCTGAGTTCCCCAGACAGACGTAAGTGCTTCCTCTTTTCATCACCGGAGATTTTATGCATTTCTCTTCGGCTTCTCATGTTGCATTTGCATCTGTCTCCTTCCCCTACAGATGGCCAATGCCTTGAGGCAGTCCCTGGAAAAGGCCAGTTTGGGGGGCATGGAGGGAATATGTACCCAGTGTCCCTCTCTTCTTGGGCCCTTCACCTCTGTGACAAGAGTTCTCTACCCTGCACCTGCCCAGTTTGTTGAATTAAACTCCATTAAGTAGGCAGCCAATTTGAGCAGGGTAAGTGGAGGGCCTAGCAGAGAATCTGGGGGTGTACTGTTCAATAGAAATACGATGTGAGCACATTTTAATATATCTAGTTGCCACATTTAAAAAAAAGCAAAAGTTAAATAGATAAATGTTCATGGCTGCTTGATCTGTGATAGCCCCCAAATGGAAACAATCCCAATTTTGTCAATAGGGGGATGGATAAACAAACTGGGATATATTCCTATAATGGAATGCTCCTCAGCAATATAAAGGATGGACTTCTGATACATGGAATAACATGAGTGAATCTCACAATAATTATGCTGAGCGCAAGCAGTAAAAAATCATGCATGCTCTATGATTCTACTCATATAAAAATCTAGAAAATGCATACTTCTGTAATGACAGAATGCAGACCAGTGATTGTCTCAGGATGGGGGATGGGCAGGGGGGAATATAAAGGGCATGACAACTTTCTGGGGGTGCTGGGCCTGTTCATGATACTGACTTTAAGGATAATGCCAAAACTTATCAAATTGTAATTCTTTGAGTATGTGCAGCTTATGGTATGTCAATTATACTTCAGTAAAGTAAAAATGAAACAATAATTTTAATATATTTTAATCCTATATATCTAAAATAATATTTTGACATCTAATCAATATAAAAATTATTAATAGTTTTTTTTTACCTTATTTTTGTACCACTTTTGAAATCTGGTGTGCATTTTACACTGCAGCACATCTCACTTTGGAGCTGCTATTTCAAGTGCTCAGTAGCTGCACATGACCAGGAGCTACCATGCTGGACTGCAGAGATCTAGACCCTCTAGTGAAACCCCCTCTCCCCATCTGGAGTGGCTTTTTCGTGAGAATGGGCAAACCGTGGGCAAACCATTCCTGAAATCTGTACGTGGGACAGCTTTGAGCTGCCTCAAGAGCCCCCTTCTGTAGCCTGGAAAGGTTTGGGCTCTCTGGGGCTGTGGATCAGAGAGTGGCCCTGGGAAGTCTAGATCATAAACCTAGAACTTCGCAGGAATTCCCACCTCCCATCCGATCCTCCCTTCCCTCTTACGTTTAAGCTTGGAATGTAGCATTCTCTTTGCATATCTATTTTTTTTTTAAGAGAACACCTTCTTATTTTCCCTTTTGCATCAGGAAGCAAACTCTACCTTACTGACTACATGCAGGGGTTGGTGTGGGGTATGAAGTGGGGATGCGCAGAGCTATGGAGGGCATCCAAGGGGTGGGCATCAGCCTCTGAGAGATGGAGTGAGTCTGGGGGCTGCGTCTGGCAGCCTGGGAACATCCTGGTGCAGAGCAGCCTTGGGCTTCCTGCAAGCCTTCAAGGCTGGGATCTGCCCCCCATTCCCTCAGCTCCTGTCGAGGAGGGCTGAGATGGGGTGGGTGGATGGGCGGTGCTGGTGGCAGAACGGGCAGGTTCACTAGCCCTGTGGTTACCCAGCAAAGACTGCCTGAGGTTGGTTCTGCTACTAACCGGCTCAAGGACCCTGACCAAGTTACCCCTTCTTCTCGGAGTCTTAGTTTCCCCATCCGTAAAATGAAGGAATTAGAATAGACAATCTGAAAGGTCCCTTCCAGTCTTGTGAGGAACAGTGATTCTAACTGCATTAAATGGAGCCTGGACCAGTGCCGGGCAGTGTCCTGTGGAAGGAGAAGTTTATAAGAGACACACATTATACAGTCTTTGCCTGTATTAATGGGAAGTGGATTTATAGCTCTCTGTATTGTTTGACATTTTTACGAGAATCCATTACTTTTGCAAATAAAAAAACAAACGGCAGAGAAAGAGAAAAGGCTAAAAAGAAGAAAAAGAAAAAAGAAAAAAGTGTGTATGAGAAACTAACCCCTAAAGTGACAAGTATATTTACTTTTAACTTTTTATTTAAAAATTTCAAACCTACACAAAAATCAAAAGCCTACTATAATGAAACCTCATGTAGCCATTCCCCAACTTCAACATTTAACACACTGCGTCCACACACCGCATCATCCTGCATCCACTTTGTCGCGTCGGTGGTTTTTAAAGCAAATTCTTGATATCACATCATTCTATACTTGAGTAGGAATCTGTAACAGGTAAGGACTTTTGACAGAATAAAGGACTGCTGTTAGCACACCCAACACAATTAACAGTAATTTTTAAAATAACATACAGTAAATAATGTGTTCATTTTTCCTGATTGACTTAAAAGTATCTTTTCCCCATTGGTTTGTTGGAATCAGTAAAAGGATACTTGAAACTTTCAAAAATATTTAAAAAAATACTTAAAACAAATGCCATTCTGGTTGTGGTGTTCACTTCCTGGGCCTGCCTTCTCCTGTGCGGTGCTCACTGGCTTGGGGACCGTCCGTGGATGGGGCGCTAGAGGCCGCATGGTGACCGTGTAGTCCCCAGCCGGTGTCCCCCTGGGAGGGACCTGCGCAGGAACCCTCAGTCCAAAAGTAGCCAAGGAGGGAGGATTTGGTGCCCCTGGTAGTCCAGATTCTTGAGGGAACGGGCTGCTTCAGAAATTCGGGCATCACGGGGTTTTTACTCCCTGAAAGCAGTGTGGGGTGCACTTACTCTTCACCTCTGGTTTCTGTACTCCCTTCCCCATGGCCCCTTAGCCTTTTGCAGTCAAATCTTAGGAGAAGGAAGCTGGGTCATCCATCGCTCGGGAGAGCTGGGATGTCCTGAGGGACTAGCAGAGGCCTTGGGGCAGTGGTGGGGCCAGGTGGAGCCTGGATGTTTGGCAAGGAGAAGCCTACTGTTCTGTGCGCCCCATGAGGGAAAGGTGGCCCATGGGGGTGCAGGAGGAGGGGAGGCACAATGGCTGGTGGAGTTAAACCTGAAGAACAGCCCTTGTCAATCCCTATGTACATTACCTGTGTATTTCTAATTTCTATCCTATTTCCACAAAACATGGAGGTGGCCTACCATAAAAGTAATAAATACGTCTGTCATTAGCTAGGCTAAAGGCTTGGCACCTGGACTGTCCTTGGCACACACCAGTCTTTTTTTTTTGTTCCATAAATAATCTTTATTAAGGGACCTGCCCATTTATTAATGTCTATCGTCCATTTTAAGTCCTATAATGCCCCACATTAGAGTAAGAGTCAAAATAAGCAAACACCAAGGACAAGTGTAAATAATGTGCTACTGCTTAGTTATTATAAGTTTTCTTATTGAAATGCTTTTCTTTTTGACAAAGTTATACACTATCTCGAAATACAAAGGGTATTATATTATTCTTTCTACCTTTTATGGAGACAATAATATAATGAATACTGTTCTACTCATCACCCAGCTTAAGAATTCGTATAATATGAATTGAAGCTTCTTAGAAGGTTCCTCATCCACCCCACCCCCACTCCCCATAGGTGTTTATGTCTCTCTTACATGTTGTTATACTTAAAGTAATTTGTTTCTATTAAAAAACAATATATATCAATATTTAATAGTAAATATTCATAAATATAATAAATAGTAAATATATGTTTTAAACATGCTAAAAATAGCATTATACAATCTGTAGGGAATTAAATGCTTGATTTTCTTTTTTCAGTGAATGTAAATATGAGGCCCAGGACTTTTGTGTGGCTCGCTCTTGGATGTCTCTGTTCCAACCTGCTATTCAGAGAAATCACATTATCTTCTTAAGACATCTCCATTGTTGCTCTTATTTTTCTCTGTCCTGGCTAACCTTGAGTTTAAGCCACCTCCCTTCTTGGTGGCTCTGTTATCAGCAAAACTTTCTGTGTTACTTGTAGCTCTGTGACCTCAGGCAACTTACTTTACCTCTCTGAGCTTCAGTTTCCTCATCTGTAAAACAAAAATATTAGTACTTGTAAAGCAGATAATATTAGCACGCACCTCAGAGTCACAAGGTTTCAAGAAGACAATGCATGTTAGGGGCCTGATAGCAAGAGTTTGACAAATCAAAGATTTTCAGAGTGCGATGTCCTGAATTCTTCCTCCATTTTTGCAGCCTGATATCTCTGAAGGAATCAGGGCCTTTTATTATTCCCCCCAGTGATCTAGAACTGCCAAATACGAGCATAAGATCTAAACCAGGCTATACAGGTTTCTTCAGAGTTTGTGGGGGAAAGAGCAACCATTTCCTTTGTGAATAGGAGTGGTATAAGAATAACTGTCTCCATGTTGGTAACCGTGGGTTCTTACTGGGCTCAGCTTTTCAGGCTGATGGAAGTCCCTGACTCTCTGTAGAAGGACTTTGATGCACAAGGGCCTAAACCCAACAGACTGACAGGACAAGAATGGGAGAGAGCCCTGGACTCCATTCCAGACAGCTGGGATGTTAGCAGCACCCCAAATGTGGTGTTCCTCTTCTCTCTTCACTTTTCATGCAACGGACTTGATTTACTGTGAATTAAGTTCTTTCTAGATACAGAAACAGAAGTGAAATCATTACCAGGGCATTTAAACTCAAAGCATTGCTCTTGCATCGTTTTTTTTTTTTTTTTAAAGATTTTATTTATTTTATTTGATAGAGACAGCAAGAGAGGGAACACAAGCAGGGGGAGTGGGAGAGGGAGAAGTAGGCTTTCCCGCCGAGCAGGAAGCCCGATGTGGGGCTCGATCCCAGGACCCCAGCATCATGACCCAAGCCGAAGGCAGCCACCTAACGACTGAGCCACCCAGGCACCCCATGCTTGCATTATTGACCGACTTCCAGGACATAGCAGAAAACATACCAGGTGTTTCTCCACCTGTAAAATGGAGATAAAGATGTGTATGTACCCTTGCCTCATTTCCTCCACCTTCAGAGATGAATGGTCGCTTAGCTCCAGATTCCTCTGGACGTGGCCAACTTCCCAGATTCCCCTTCAGGGCTGAGGTGCTCATTCCCCCAGCTGCCACCTGTAGCTGAGTCTCTCGTCCTCAGCTGAAACAAGTGGCTTTGGCCAAAGTGACACTCCCTTCCCAGATCAGCCTGGTCCCATGACCAGTCCAGGTGGAGGTGCAAAGGTCCAGTCCCCGTTCCTCCTTTTTGGCCCTTCAGCTCCAGAGCTCCTACTGGGATCTGCCAAAGCCTTTGTTGTGACTGCAACCCACTCCCCCTTCTTGCTCTGCTCCATCCTGTCTTCACTCCCCCGGAGCTGGTGTTCCCAAGAGCTCTTGCAGGTAAGGGTGATATCTCATTGTAGTTTTGATTTGTGTTTCCCTTGTCTTGCATGCAGATCTCAGAGCCTCACAGGCTATTTCCCAGGGAAGCTGAGCTGTGGCATTAGTGGAAAGTAGAAGAACATCTGTCAATTCTGGAATTTATTAGGAGTCCTGGTAGGCTATGTAATTGACGCATTACTTTCCAAGTATTATGAAAATTGTAATTGAGGGAACACAAAAACAGAAGGGAGGATGGCCTTACTCAAACAAGTAAACAGAGTGGAATCAAATCAGGAAAGGGAGGGAGGACTTCTAGGGAAGGTCCTGGCTAAGGAGAGTGTCAGGAAGGAGATGTACTGGCATCTGGGTGGGGGCTGACACTGGGCAGGTGGTGGTTCCCTTTCTCTACCCTGTGCCCTCTCCCCATGCCCTTATCAGTCTATCTGTGTCCCCTCCAGGGAAGGCAGACCTAATGGATTTTATAGATCTGTCCTTGAACAGCCCCCTGAAGCTATGATAGTTCCCTTTTTCTTCTCGTTTTAAAATTATACATGGAATATATGAGCACATTGTTCTTGTAATAATGTCAGTTCACAGAACAGTCCTTGCAAAAGTCTCTCCACTGCTACATCCCCGAGCCCACTTTGCCACCCAGAGAGAGCAATTATTGTCAGGTTAGTATGTATCGTTTTTCGATGTATTTCTATCCATTTACATACATAGGTACATATAGAAACGTGTGGTTTTGTGAGTGTACATGTCTAAAAAATAAATAGGTTACTCTATGCATATTGTTGAACAATTCACCTTTATGACTGCGTATGTCTTAGGAATCATTCCATTTGGGTGCTCAGCATAACTGCTGCATAGTGATCCCTGTGATTACCGCCCCATGTGTTATTAAGCCACGCTTTTTCAGAGGACATTTAAGTTTGTTTCCAAAGTTAAGCTTGTACAAACAGTGTGTAATTAATGTTTTTTACATGATTCTTCACAAGTTCAGGTGCTTCTCTAGGCTAACTATTGGGGGTAGAATGCTGGGTCAAAGAGCACAGACATTTTAAATTTTGATGCAACCTACTTGCCCTCCTAACTCCCAACACTGGATATTTTTTTTTCCTCTTTTCTTCCAGCTTTATCGAGATCTCATTGACATATGACATTTTTTTAAGTTTCAGATGTACGTTGTAATGATGTGATATGTAATATATTGTGAAATTATGGCCACCATAAGGTTAGATGCCACATCCATCACCTTACACAATTGCCATTTTGTTGTTGTTGTTGTTGTTAAGGTGAGAACACTTAAGATTTACTCTCTCAATGGCTTTCAAATACACAATACGCTATTGTTAGCTATAGTTGCCATGCTGAAGGTTAGGTCCCTAGAACTTATTCCTCTTATAACTGGAAGTTTGTATCCTTCGACCAACATCTCCTCATTTTCCCCATCCCATAGTCTTCCCCACCAGTCTACTCTGTTTCTGTGAGTTTGGCTTTTTAGATTCCACATATAAATGAGACCATACAGTATTTGTTTTATGACTTATCTTTTTGATACTAGCCATTCTAACAGGTGTCTGGTGATATCTCATTGTAGTTTTGATTTGCCTTTCCCTGATGATGAGTGATGTTGAGTACATTTTCAGGTACCTGTTGGCCATTTGTATATCTTCTTTCGAAGTCTATTCAGATCAATTGTTTGGAAGAGTTTGAGAAGGATTGACATTAATTCTTCTTTAAATGTTTGGTAGAATTCACCAGCGGAGTTAGCTGGCCCTGGGCTTTTCTTTGTTGGGAGTTTTTGATTACTGATTTAATCTCCCTACTCGTTATTGGTCTGTTCATATTTTCTAATTTTTCATGATTCAGTCTTGGTAAAGTTGTGTGTTTCTAGGAATTTATCCATTTCTTTTAGGTTGTCCAATTTGTTGGCTTATAATTGTTCGTGGTAGCCTCTTAGGATCTTTTGCATTTCTGTGGCATCAATTGTAATATCTCCTTTCATATATAATTTTATTTATTTGAGTCTTTGCTCTTTTTTCTTTCTTGGTAAATCTAGCTAATGGTTCAATGCTGGATATTATTAGTCTTTTTAATGTTTGCTAATTGGATGAAAAAACAATTATATTTTAGTATTTTAATTGCATTTCTGTTGACAGATTTGACATATTTTCCTTTGCTGTTTGCCATTTACGTATATATTTATATATTCTAAAGATTTTATTTATTTATTTGACAGAGAGAAAGCACAAGCAAGGGAAGGGCAGAGGGAGAGGGAGAAGCAGGCTCCCCTGAGCAGGGAGCCTGACATGGGACTCGATCCCAGGACCTTGGGATCATGACCCGAGCCAAAGGCAGATGCTTAATTGACTGAGTCACCCAGGCGCCCCTGTCATTTATATTTCTTTTATATTTTTTTGCATCTTTTTAATTTTGTTCACCTTCCTTTGTCTTATTGTAAGCTTGTTGGTACTTGTTGTAAATCGACCTCTGTGCTCTGGAGCCAAAATATGCCAGGCAAGGGCAGAGTTTGGGTATAAAGAAGGAAGATAGTTTAATCCTTTGTGGGGCAAAGGAGGCGACAGCAGGCTAAGGCCTTCAAAAACTGTGAGCCCTCCCGCCCCCCACCCCGCGAGGAAGGGGCTCGGGGGTTTATAGGGAAATATAGGATCTAGCTGGTTTCGACAGAAATTGTGTAAGTGTTGCCAGCCTCCTTCGTCATGTCTTGAGGGTGGTAGGTACTGGGTTCCACTCGAGGGTGGTACAGCCTCGAAGAGGCATTAGTGGAGCCATTTTTATTTTTGTTCAACTTTATGCTTTGAAGCAGTTTCTTCCTATTAATCCTTTGTTATACCTGCTGCAGATATTTTAATATACCACTTTCTTTTCACTTTGTGATATATTTTATTATTCTAAATTTTGAGTTTGCATGCTGCCCAGGCTTTTAGTCATTTGTTTTCTTCACGGCTTCTGTGTTTTTGTACCTTCAGTAGGTCTTCTTTACCCCATGGTTATAAACACGTGAAAACCATTTGTTAAAGTTGCAATGAGCTGGGACTATCCTGTAGGCCAGAAGCTGCTGGGCCTTAGACATTTAGAGAAGGCCATGTAGGGGGCTATGTTCTGGAGCCCTACACCTCCACATTCTCCTCATCTACGAGGGCAAGAAGTGGAAGCCATGGCTTGTGGGTAGTCACTGCTGCCAGGAAGCAAGTCTAGGCAGAGTGCCTTTAGAAAGTCGTGTTGCTGCCCACTCTACCTCAGAAGGGTGCAGAAAGCGAGAGGCCACCTTGAAGACATGAGTTTGGGGGAGCCCTATCCCCTCGTGCCCAGAGTCCTTGACATGCTCAGCAGTCCCAGAACCATGCAGGTGGGTACTCTCAGGATGTGCTGCCGTGTAATAGAAAACACAGGCACTGGGTCGTGGTTCTGATGCTAAACGTGGAAACATCTAGCATCACAAGGTCTCATGAAGTATCTGCTGTTGTAATGCACCGTGCTGGGGATGTACAAAAAGAGTGATGTGTACCCTTTTAAAGACACTGGCTCCACAAAGGTGTGGTCATACAGAATCAGCCCATCTGTGACTGAGTCCTAGCCCTGGCCTTGAGCAGCTGTGGGACTGTGGGCAAACTGATGAACTTCTTGAGAACTTGATCTCCTCCTCTGTAAAATGGGCATTATCTTGGCTTGGAGGGGTGTGCTGTGAGGGCTGACAAGTTAATGAATGGGAAAGTCGGTTGTAAGTGTTCTAAGAGCTACGGTATTTGTCGTTACGCTTGGAGTCTGGGTGACCCATGAAGAAGAAGATAGGGTCTCTGTCCTCAAGGAGCTTGTGATATACGCACGTAGAAACAGAAAACAGGACAAGGCAGGACATGGTCAAGTTGTATGGTAGTGGAGAAGGGTCTAGAGTTTGGGTGGCTCAAGTACATTCCCATTTGTGGTCGTGTTTCTGTGAAAGTTGCCAAATGTGTTTTATGTGAAATGAAATGAAATAGTCCAAAGGAGATCCCCTTGCCAGCAGAATCTGTCCTGCCTTGTTCAGCGAAGGACAGTGGTGCATCGGCTGGTGCAGCTTCTGTCCCCAGGCTCCTCACTGGAAGGTTGCCTTTTCTCTTCCCTCAATTTAGCCTTCAGCCCTACAGGGCTTTTATCCATCACCAAGACTGTGACCAGCTTTGGTGAAGTGGCCCCTTCTGGGTACCTGACCAGGAATCACCAAATAGTATTCAGAGGGAAAGGTTGAGAAACTGGCTGTGGGCATCTCAATAACAAAAATGTCATCTATCCTGTGCTGAGTTCCCTCAACAGGAATTCAGTTCTCTCCATGCCACGTCCCCAAAGGAGTGCAGATGTCCATCAGAGAAGGAAAAGATGCCAACAAAAGAGAGGGAGGATGGGATGATGTTCTCAGCCATAACTCACTGCAGAGTCCACGTGTGGGGGGCTGGCAGTTCCACTGTGGTGGACAGGAAAGAGGCCTGTGATTGGCCAGTGCTTGAGGACACAAGATCCCCAGTCCATCTCTGAATGGGCCAGTTTACTTCCCAAGACCAGCTAACAGAGGGATGCCTTCTTGACAAAGGGTGGTGGTGGTTCGATCACCTCTGGAAAACAGTCCACGTGGGGCTGGCTACATGATTTGCAGGGCCCGGTGCAAAATAAAAATTCAGGGCCCTTGTTCAAAAAGCAGGAACGAAGTGCTATTAAATGTTTTAAAATATAAAACTTTTTCAAAAGCTCTTGTTACTTATAAACATAATAGACATAATGGTATTACATGAATAACAGGGTAAACTTACAAATGCAAACAGAGTAATGCTTTTGATATGGTATAATAATATAATACTGATAGTATTTTATTAACACGGTATCTCAATCCTGAGATTTTTCTGTTTTGTTTTTTTTTTTCAAACTCATTTATTAAGCCATCAAAAGTTATCCTTTCAGCAACTTCGTTTTCAATAGATATAATTGAAAGTGACATTAGTCATTCTTGGCAAATGCAAGATTGCAAATAATTTTGATAATTGTTAATTTTGAGAAGGATCTTTCTGTTGGTACAACAGTTACTGGAAATGTTAGGCATATTTTAGAGGCTGGGACAACATTGGGGTAAATTTCTGGTAAATTATTTCAAAATAGAAATTTTAGTACATCTAGAGCTGATGATGAGCTTCATGTCAATCTGAATTTAATTTAATTTTTTTCTGAATTTAATTTTAAATATAAATTTATACAATGGCATTTTAATGTTTCCTTTGGCATTTCCTGTAACTTGTAGAGGTTGTACAAGAAATTGAAAGCAGCTTCATAATTAGTGTATAATTAAACATGCTTATTTATGCATTTTGTTGCCTTATCTTCCATTATAAGAAAAATTAATTTTAAATTGTCTTTCTTATTAATAATTGACTTAGCTCAAGCTCCATAAGCAAATAATGTCCTTTCTGTTGTAAGAAATGGTCTGTAAGTTTACTTTCTATTTCTCAGCCTGTGGATATTTGCTTTGCCGTGCTGTAACAGTTGTCAAAACCAGAGATCCTAAACTCTTTATAGAATTCAGATAACTCTCAGGTAGGTTTTATTGCAAGGTCCTTGTGCACAATTCCCTTCTGTAGCAGCTTACTGACAGTTTGCTGCCCGAGGACCAGCAATTCGGTGCTCAGGCAGCCCCGGGGCTAGGACTGGAGAGTTCGAATTTGTGCAGATGCTGCAGGGATGGGCTCGCGGATAGGGCACACCGGCCTCCCACTGCTGTCCCGGCCACCGTCACCAGTCCGTCTCGGAGCTGGGCCTGGCTGTGCCTTCAGCGCACTGTCTGCTCTCCCATGTGCCAGGAGGCACGTGTGTGTGGGTGTGGGGGTGTGTGTGTGTCCCAGCCCACCTCCCCTGCTCACATCTGCTCTGTGCTCTCATCAGACTTCGCTTGCAAAACACACATTGAAAAATAAAGTCATCTGGAACTTCGGGATAGTGGCCACAGAGCATTTAAACCGAATCTGGGAGTTGGGCTCTGCGGGACGGCGCAGAGCGCACACCCATGGGGTCAGCCGGATCGACAGCTTGCAGGGCTTTTTTTTCCCGGAGTAGAGAGGAAGCTGTTACTCAGCGCCTCGTGCTACTTACTTCCCCCACCTCTGCCCCCAGTCTGGTGACCTCGGCCAGTGAGGGGTCAGCTGAGCATAGGGATGGCCACTGACACTTCACTGTCATCCTAGTCCTCATCCTCTCGTGGTGCTAGAGAGGGCTAGGCAATGGTGTCAGCTCTCCAGCCAAGGACAAAAATGCTCCCTGGACGGAGAAACAGGAGACAGACAAGGTGCCTTGCGTCCAGGCAAGGTGATTGGTCTTGTTTTGGCCCTACCGCAGGTGCTTTCTTCAAGATGAAAGTGGGAGTTTTCTCTTCATCCAGGATTCCAAACATAGGATGGTTTCCATAGTTAAGCTGGTGCCTAAAAAGTTTTTATAATTTTATTTTCTCATTACAAAATCAATTCCAATCTTTAGAGACAGGTGTCGAATTAGAAAATCCAGATAAGTAAAAATAAGAAATATTATGTAGCAGAAATAATCACTTAAAATTTTGACATATACTCTAGCAATCTTTTTGTTTGTTTTTCTGGATGTATTTGAGGAAAACATGTTGACTATAGGAAAGTACAGGGAAAAACATGATAAGCATTCATGCACCCAGTACTTTGAATAGGTATTTACATTTTGTCGTATTTGCTTAAGATTATTTTATATAAAAGAAATATTGCTGATAAAATTCAAGTTCCCTTGGTGCCCCACTCAAATCCTGTTTTCGGTCTTCCTCCCCTAGAAACAACTTCTATTGTAAATTTATATATATCCTTAACATACACATTTTTATTTTTTATTTTTAAAAAGATTTTATTTATTTATTAGATAGAGAGAGCATGCACGAGTGTGGGGGGAGGGGCAGAGGCAGAGGGAGAAGCCGACTCTCTGCTGAGCAGGGAGCCCTACCGGGCTCGATCCCAGGACCCCAGGGATCATGACCTGAGCTGAAGGCAGATGCTTGACAGACTGAGCCACCCAGGTGCCCCAACATACACATTATTATAGATTTACTACATGCATGTATTTATATTTTGTAAGGAATTAAAGACTTACCTAAAAAGCATGTAATTTTTCTGGAGTTTGTTTTTGTCACTCGTTTTTGTCTTTAAGATGTACTCAAGTTGATGCATATATACCTAATCACTAATTTTAATTGTAGTTATAGCAGCGGTTGGCAAACGATGGCTGTGAGCATATCCAGCCTGTGAGCAAGTCTGGCTAAGAATGGCTTCACATTTGTAAAGGTTGTTAAAAAACAAAACAAAACAAAACAGACTCTGCAATACAGACTTAGGTGATCGACAGAAGCTAAACAAGCTAGTCCAGAACAAGTTTGCTGAGCCCTGTTGCATAATATTCCTTTGTAACCATCCACTGCCTGCTGATGGACACTGAGGTTGCTTCCAGTGTGCCACTCTTGGGAACAGAACTGCTATGAACATGCTCACATACGTCCTATGCTTGCATGCAACAGTTTCTCCAGAACATGTGGAATAGCTGAGTTGAATGGTGGGTGCATTTGCAGTTTGACTGCCAAATTCCCCCCCATTGTTGCTATAAAATTTAGACCCCAGCTAGTGGTAAATAAGAGGTCTCGGGGTTTTTCTGTTTTTTTTTTTTTTTTTTCTAAAATTTCATCTACATTTAATTTTATCAGATTTTCAATTCTTGCGAATCTAATGGACATGAGTGGCTCATTGCTTTTATTTATGTCTCTCTCTTTTCTAGTGTGGTTGGGCAGCTTTTCCTAAATTTATTAGCCATTCAGGTTTCTTCTTTTGTGAATTGCCTTTCTGTTTCATTGAACCCTCTTTCTATTGAAATTTACCTTTTTATTATTGTAGGAATTCTTTATTCTGAATTCTGAACTTTTGGGAGTTTTGTATGTTACAAATCTCTTATCCTTCTTCATTCATTTTCTTTATTTTGCTTTCTACTGTTTATGGTGTCATTTAATGTATAGAAATTTTAATTTTATTGTAGTCAAATGCATCAGTCTTTTTCCTTGTGGTTTGTGCTTTTTACTTCTTATCTAAGAAATTTTTCTCTATCTTGAAATCATATAGATTCCTATGTTATTTAAAAGGTTTTTGGGATGCCTGGTGGCTTGGTCGGTTAAACATCTGACTTTTGATTTTTGGCTGGGGTTATGGTCTCAGGGTCACGGGATTGAGCCCCACATTGGGCTCTATTCTGAGCATGAAGCCTGTTTGTGATTCTCTTTACCCCCTCAACGCTTGTGTGCACGGGTGCATGCTATCTCTAAAAATAAATAAATAAAACTTTTAAGGTTTCACTTAAAAAAAAAAGATTTTATTTATTTATTTGACAGAGAGAGAGAATGCACAAGCAGGGGGAGCAGCTGAGGGAGAGGGAGAAGCAGGGGCTCCCCATGTGGGGCTCAATCCCAGGACCTTGGGATCATGACCTGAGCCGAAGGCAGACGCTTAACTTACTAAGCAACCCAGGAGTCCCAGGGTTTTACTTTTTATATCTAGATGTTTAATCCATCTAGAATTTGCTTTGGTGTGTAGTGTGAGGTAGGAATTGAGTTTATTTTCTATCCAGAACACCAAAAATCCCAATACCATTTTTTGATGTTCTTCCTTTCCCAGCTAATTTAGCATTCAAGCATTTATTCACTGAATATTTATTGAGGTTGTACTACGTTCCAGGCACTGTTCTAGGCATTGGATAAACAGTGAGAAAAAAAAACAGGGAAAAAAAACTTTGTTCTCAAGAAGCAAACATTCTAGCAGAAGGCACAGACAACAAAGAAGGTAGACTACATGTCGGATAGTGATACCAGTTATGAAGAAAAATAATGCAGATAAGGAGGACAAGGATTGTGGAGGGACTATTGCTATCATAAATGGGGTGGCCAGGGAAGGTGTCACTTACAAACTGGCAAGGCGACATTTGAGCAGAGACTCAAAGGAAGTGAGAGAGTGAGGATGTGGATATATGGGGAAGAAAGTTCCAGGAAGAGAGTATGATCAGTGCAAAGGCCCTGTGGAGGGAGTGTGTTTGGTATGTTCAAGAGAACTAGCAAGCAGACACACGACTGAAGCAGAATGAGCCAGGAGAGGAAGTCAGACAAGTAATGAGGAGCTGGATGATGTAAGGCCTTGTGGGCCATCATCAGAATTTTGGCTTTTAGTCTGAGCGAGCTGGAGAACAGTGCAAGGTTTTGAAGAGAAGGGGACATCATCTGACTTATGTTTTAAAAGGTTCACCCTGGTTGCTGTGCTCAGGAAGTCCAGGAAACTTCTCATCACCTCACTTTTTCTATCTTTGGGGTTGAGGGTGTCTACCTCACTCTCTCTTCTTAGTTGATAGGAGGCTGCTTATATGATGCCATAAAGGGCTGGGCCTTCTCGGGGGAGAGACTTCTGGTGATTATTGCTGTCAGCAGGAAGAATAAGAATAATGGCAGATGAGAATAACATGCTGATTATAATGACCTCCGTGGAGAAAGGGATCTATCATGCTTCCCAGAGAATTCTGGGTTCTTTGGTCGGTGCTCTATGATTATTATTATTTATTCCCAGAGCTTTATGTTCAAGAGGCTGGTAATGAAACAGAACACACACCAGATGGGTAGGTATTAGCTAAAAGTTTAATTAGCTGAAGAAAGAGAAAAAGTAGGGATGGCTGTAGGCTGACCTCACTCAAGACCCCAATAGGTTTGAACTTCACTGTGTCTCTTAGTGAGGTTCCCTATCAAGGCAATTCCTGTGTTCAGTTTAGATTTCCCCTATTATTATGCTCTTGGTTCCTTCAACTATATTATAACACTCATCACATAATGACCAGTTTAATTGCAGGTGATTTCTTCCAGACAGTCCACTCCATGGCGGCAGGAATTGGGACTGTCTCTTCACCGCTCTCTTCCCAGTTCTGTGCGTCTGCCGGAGTAGGTGCGCAGTAAGTATTTGGTGCTGAATAAAGAACACTCTCACATGGAGCCCTTGTGTGGGAATCGCAGCTGGTTCTGGGGTTTAGTCTCTTGGACAAGGCATTGTATACTGCAATTTGCTATTGGGAATCTTTGGTTGGTTGGAATTTTCCCAGATGTCCTGGGGGCCTCCAGGGTTTCCTTGCGGGTTGAGTCATCCCTGAATGGAGACCCCGGAGACCTCTGCAGTTGCACGCGGTGTCTGGAGCCGCCGTTGCCTGCAGCTACGTGGGCGTGAGCTGGGGACCAAGTCTGTCTTAATCTCTGCGCCGGGCTGCTGACAATAAACAAGCCTTCCCCGCAGCAGCTGTTGACAGTCGCCTCCCACGCGGCCCAGTGAGCCCTGCCCAGAGGTGGCATGACTCCCTCCCAACTGCTCTAATAATAACACTATATTCTTAGCCAGAGCTCCAGGGCGTCACTCAGATAGACATTTTTCACTGGTTTTAGAACAAGAGTCAGAGGAGCATAGAAACACAGAAAACTCATTTGGACATTTAACCACCTCCAAGTCCACCTGTTCAGGTCCCAGTTGTCGAATTTCCCCTGCGGCTTGTCCCTTGGCACCTGAGCAGTGGAAGGGGCAAGCTGAGCTGCGGCATAGTGGCCCGCGGCGGGCGGGGCAGTCTGCTCCCCGGTGCGGGCCGGGAGGGGCTGGGGGCTGGGGGGCCCGCTGGCAGAAGCGACCTCCGCGAGCCCAGCGGCGGGGAGGGTGGTCCTCTGAGAACCGTGGCTGTGCGGCTCCGCCCCTCCGCAGGGGCTGGGGGAGGGGGAGGGGAGCTGCACGCGTGCACGCCCCACCCCCACCCCCCCGGGACACCGCTGCAGCCCTCGAGAACCCACTGGCTTCCACAGTCCCATCACCGTGCGCCCTGCCAGCAGCTGAGAACAGGGGAGATGAGATGTCGGTCAGCCAGTGGCCTGATCCCCACGCCCCTGCATAATTAGGGGGTGCCCACGCGGTCTGTCTCGTTTCCCCAACAGCCCGGGAGGCTCGGCAGAAGGAGGCAGCTGCCGAAACCACAGGCCCTGGGTCCTAGTGGCGCTCCACCAGCCTGGGAGCGAGGCCGCCCTGGGAGATCCCAACGGGAGCCTACTGACTCCTGATCGTTGTTTTTTGGTTCGGTTTTTCTGCTCCGTGTAATACTCTCAGAGTTTTCACTGCTGCTCAGTGAGGTTTCGAGTTGGGCTGGTCACTCTGCCCAGAGAATATGGCATTACAGTGTAACCAGGAATGCCTGAGGCTCCATGCAGAAAAGTGCCCGATAAATCCGGGGCGGTATTATATTTACTTCCGCCTTAAGGCTTTTATACTCACATCCAGCAAGTCTGTGTTCCTTAGCTGAGGAATGGAGCCAGCCGGCTCTCAGGCATGAGCTCTCTGTTCTTAAATAGACGCAAGGCTTTGCTCACAGCTTTTCAGATGGATTCATTGAAAACTGCAGCTTCCCTGCCTTTAAGAAATTCATCCTGTCCCCCATCAGCCTGGCACGGCTGGGTATGTTACTACTAGGCACGGAGACGCACACGGTAGCCCCCAGTGCGGAAATGGAAATTTTTGATTGGAAAACTGCAGAAAACTTGACTGGGATTCACTAAGAATGTATTTTGATAAATAAGGAAACCACATTTCAAAAAGTAGGTCGTGGCCCCCTCTTAGGGAACCCAAAACACCCACCAGGATTGCCTGCAGGTATTGTATCAGTCTCCCGCCTTCGTTCCCCTTCCTTTGTTTCTTTTCTGTGCTGCTGCCTGTGACAGGGAACGAAGGGGCCCAGGGCAGCTCTCCTCCGAATCCTTCTCTGTGACATCTCCTCTCTGCCTTCTCCCTACACATACCAGCCTCACTAGCACCTCAGCTTCTAATTTTATCTTCTGTTTTGCATTTTGTGTAGCATAAGGAAATATAATGCAGACTTTAGGCAGGGAGAAGTCAGGCTGTTTTCTTCCTCATAAATTGGCAGCGATCCATATTTGATGGCTGAAGGCTGATAGCAGTCAGGAAAGCAGGGAATAACAAAATGGTTGTGCCTTCATTCACATTAGGGAACAGTCTCTTTGCAGGATCCCATGAGCTAGAACCTTTTTATCCTTTTACCTCTGCACGGAGGGCTGGTTGCATGACTTCAGAAACCACGACACTAACTCCTGTTTTTTGTGTGTGTTTTTTTTTAAGATTTTATTTATTTATTTGAGAGAGAGAGACAGATAGTGACAGAGATAGCACAGAGGGAGAAGCAGGCTTCCCACTGAGCAGGAGCCCGAAGTGGGGCTCGATCCCAGGACCCTGGGATCATGACCTGAGCCGAAGGCAGACGCTCAACCGACTGAGCCACCCAGGCGTCCCTAACTCCTGGTTCTGTAGAAGTTTGAATTGACACAGATAATTGAGTATGTTGAAAGTGTGAGTATATGCGTTTGTGTGCGTGTGTGTGTGTGTGTGTGTATTTGGGGGGTAAGAGTATTATTTCACATAAAAAAGTACTTAATTAGAGGGGCGCCTGGATGGCTCAGTTGGTTAAGCTTCCAAGTCTTGATTTCGGCTCAGGTCATAATCTCAGGGTTGTGAGATTCAACCCTGCGTTGGGCTCCACGCTCAGTGGGGAGTCTGCTTGAGATTCAGTCCCTCTGTCTCTCCCCCTGCTTGTACTTTCTCCCCCTCTCTCTCAAATAAATAAATCTTTAAAAAAAAATACTTAGATTCAGTGATGTGTCAAGACTAGAAGCTAGATAGATCTGCATTAACAAACAGGCAGAGGACCATATCTTATAACCTGTATTACGTGGACTGTCTCTTGTGTGTCTTTTAAAGGGCGGGGCAGACAGGATCGGAGCTCCTCCTGCTGTGGTAGCTACAGCAGCATCTGAGAGCGCGTTAGGGTTTCAGGTCAGTACCTACTGACTCGCAGTCTCTGGAGGGTGCAGTCCAGGAATTTGTGTTTTGCCATGTTCTCTAGATGACTGTTATGAATGCAAAAGTTTAAACATCACTGAGCTTGGTGATATCTCAAGGTCTTTTCCATCCAATTAAAACTTACTTAGTTCCTATAGCTTTTTAAATGTCTTCTTGGGGGGGGGGGGTTGCTGCACATTTCATTAGTGAAACAAAACAAAACCCGACCTTTGCTACCGTGAAATACAGCATACAGAAGAGTGTGGAGATGAATTATATGAAGGGAGCCCCAGAAAACGAAATGAATGGTAATAAAAGTAAGCCTGTGTTATTTCCACCCAGGTCAAGAAGTAGAACCTTGCCAGAACCCTAGGAGCCCACTTCCCAAAGGAATTCCAACCCCCTTTTCTGCCCAAAGGGAAACACTCTCGTGACTTTTGTGGCCATCACTGCCTTTCTTGACTTTATATTTTTACAGTCTAAAAATACATCCCTAAATAGCACAAGGTAGTCTTGCCTGTTTTTGACCTTTATCTAAATGGAATCACGAAGTACACATTCCTTGGTGTCTGATTTCTTTTGCTCAACATTTTGTCTACAAGATTTCATTAAGCTTTCAATACAACAATTCTTGTCCTTTGTACAGCTGCAATGCCCTCTCATTGTTTTTGGATCCATAGTAACACCTAGAGAAACACAGAAAGTAATTTTCCTTTCAAATTACAGCAAATTAAAATTAATTTGGTTAATAAGAATCTCATGGTGCTCCCGAGCCAACCGTGGATGCCCTGGTATGTTGCTGAATGAGGACTGGGAATTGTTGCTGCAAGACTCCAACTGTGTTCTCTGTGGCAGGGAAGGGACCAAGGAGATGGTCGGGGGGGTGGCATCTCACAAAAGGAAATGCTCAGATTCTGAGCTCCCAGGGGCCTCAAAACCCAATATTCATCCAGAGTGTGGTATTGGATCAGGTAGGGGATGACCCAGGGCTGTTGCAAGGCAACACGTGTTTGTCTTCATGGTAGTTCCACTTGGCTTTCTGATCCAGCAAACAAACAGCAACTGTGCATAAGGCACATGACAGAAAGTATAGTAGAGACACGACACTTAAGGCACAGTCACTGTTAGTCTTTCCCCCCAGACTCTTGTTCCCCACTGAGGTTAAGAGCATAGCCTTCTGAGTCAGACCAAACTGGGTTCTGGTCCTGGCTCTGCTATTTACCAACTATGTGACCTGAAGCTCATTTTCTATCTTAAAAATAGAGATTATAATAATAGTACATACCTCATGGTGCTGTCTTTTTTTTTTTCTTTTTCTTTTTCTATCTTGATGATTAAGAAATGCTTGAAAAATGCTTAACATAGCATCTGGCTAATAATAATTCCAGCTAACAGTGAATGCTTTTTTTTTTTTTTAAGATTTTATTTATCTATTTGAGAGGGAGAAAGAGAGGGAGAAAGAGAGAGAGACAGGGATAGTGACAGAGATAGTGAGAACACGAGTGGGAAGGAGAGAGAGAGAAGCAGACTCCCCGCTGAGCAAGGAGCCCGACGCGGGGCTCGATCCCAGGACCCTGGGATCACGACCTGAGCCGAAGGCAGACGCCCAACCAACTGAGCCACCCAGGCGCCCCCAGTGAATGCTTTCAATGCGCCAGGTTCTATAACCCTAATGATTGGTTCTGTTGTTACCCTCACTTTCAGATGAGGGAACTGAGGCACAGAGAGGTTAAGAAACCTGCCTGGGATCCCATGGCTAGTATGTGGTGAAAGTAGTCTACCACCAGAGTCTTTGCTCTAAACCACTCTGTGTATAGCTCAATAACTGTTCCATATTTTTATTGTTTTATGTCTACGCTTTGGTATTGTTGATGCATTTCTCTCATTATCTGTGTCTTGCCTCTCGTGTGCCTTCTAGCACAGCCGGGGTCCTCCCAGCTGCCCATCCCAGATCAGTCTGGGACAACACATGAGACTGGCTTTGGAATTTGAGGATGGTTCTGTCTGCTTGTTATATGATGCTCTTTTTCATTCGTCCTTCACAGCAGAAGCTGGTGACAACCACGGTAGTCCTGCTCGATGCATACCAGAGGGTCTTAGCTGTCACTTTATGAAGCACGGGCTTGCTTCCAAGCGTCATGCCTCACTGAATTGGGATTCTGTAGCAGTGAGCAGTCAAAATGGTTCAAGGGGTTGGAAGATGGTCTAGAAAAGACAGCTTAAAGGAACTGGCAATCATTTGGTAGTGACATATTAGGGACTCTTTGAACAGTTTCCTCTGCCCACATGTGGTAAAAGAACAAGCAGCACATAGAAAGGGAAGAGCTTGGCAGAATGTCTTCCTTCTATTGGTGACAGAGACTCAGTGCCCTGGAGGAAAATATTGAGGGGCTATTGGGCAGAGACTGTGATTTCTGGGCAGTAACCTTGGCAACTCTAGATGGGGATGAACACCTCCCTTCTTTTCCCACAGTTTTGTGATAAGGACATTTTCTTTCTATTCTTGCATTTCTAAAGACCTTCTACAGGTTGGTAAGCAGAATCACAGCCCCTCAAAATGTCCACATCCCAACCCCTGGAACCTGTTGATATAGGGGGGCCCACAAGGGTTCTTGTAAGAGAAGAGGGAGGTAGGAAAGTCCATTTCAGAGAGATGCCATGTGAGAAAGACTCTGCTGGCCATCGTTGGCTTTGAAGATGAAGGAAGAGGACCATGAGTCAAGGAATGTGGGCACCTCTAGAAGTTGGAAAAGACAAGTAAATAGATTGTCCTCTAGAGCTTCCAGAAAGAAATGCAGGCCTGCTGACAACTTGAGATCTGTGTCAGACTTCTGACCTACAGAGCTATAGGATAATAAATTTATGTTGTTTTAAGCCACTTAGGTTTGTGGTGATTTGTCACAGAAGCTGTAGAAAATTAATACACACAGTTTAACCCATATGGCAAGAATATAATTTGGTAGATTGTGTGTGGGGGGGTGCTGTTTAATCTTCTCTCCCAGCCTGGCTTCTGTATCTCGAGTTCATGAGACTTACAAGCCCAGGTGTATGTGTTAGTGTGGCATGAACAATAGTAACGGGATAAGTACCTCAGTTTTTGAAGCTGTCTTCAAAGCTACTTGTCAGATGATGCAGCCTCTGATGTCCCCTGGGACCCAGGGGGGAAGGTGCATGGGGGCTCTTAGTCCTCACACTGTCACCACCCAGAGCCTCTGTAGCCAGAGAAGCTTCAGAGGAGAAGGTAGGTAGGACCACTCTTCAAAAGCAGCATGGATGGGTATGCTAACTTCCTACACTTCTCTGGAGTCACCTTAATCGATCGTGACCTGGACTTTGGGGCCTCCTTGTCCCCTTCCAGCTCCAGCCCCTGCTTAGAGAAGTGAGTTTTTTTCCTTGTGCTGACTCATGGCTCAGACTGCAATGTGGAGCTACAGACTGATTCACAGAAGCAGGGGGAAGAACAAACCAGCATCATCACAAAAGATGCACCGAGTCCCAGACGAAGAAGTGACATCACAAAATGTTCTAAGTGTGCCTGTCTTACTATAGATTAATGTAAAGACAGGGAATAACTGCAGACTGGAAAAAAGTCGATCTACATTTTTCTTTTCTTTTTTTTTTTAATAAAATTTTATTTATTTATTTGACAGAGAGAGATAGAGTGAGGGAGGGAACACAAGCAGAGGGAGTGGGGGAGGGAGAAGCAGGCTTCCCGCAGAGCAGGGAGCCAGATGTGGGACTCGATCCCAGGACCCTGGGATCATGACCTGAGCCGAAGGCAGACGCTTAAAAACTGAGCCACCCAGGCACCCTATCTACATTTTTCTATAAGCTGTATATTTAGCATTTTAAAAGAAAAATAAAACTTTGAACAAGAACAAAGAAAATCAAATCACCTTTTAAATATAGTTTCTCTGAGCAAGTTTGTGAAGCCATTTCAGGGGCCAGTAGGCTGAGCATAGATGTGTTTCTTTTACAACCTGGATTAGCTCCTTAGGGCCCAGGATCAGAAGTACTTGATTTTCTGGTTTGGGCCAGGGGAGGGATGGCCAAGAACATTCCCAGGGGTGGAAAAAGTCCTACATTTGGCACCAGACTTAGGCCGGAGGCTCCTTGGCTGTCTGATCCCAGGCTGGCCAGTCACGGTCCCCAACCCGACCAGTCACGGTCCCCAAGCCCTTTGGACTGGAGGTGCCCCTCTCCTCCCCGCCCTTCCTACAGGGTAGTAAGTGCTCCTACAAGTCTCAGGTGGGTCGGGGGCAGTATGGGTGATGAAACCAGCCTGAGGAGCCAGCTTATCTACGCTGGGGCTCCTGGGTCCTACAGGCTGGGGGGAGAAGTCTCCCGCTGCAAGGAACCCATAATACTGTCCAAGTGCAGGAAGGGTCACTGCAGCAACTTGTCCCCAGAGAGGAGCTGCTTCCGCCACCCTGTCTCCTCTCCCCACTGTAGGCAGACTGACCAAGCTTCCCAAGGGAGGCCTGAGTAGTCAGGGATGCTAATGAGCAGGAAGGTCACCGTAACCTCACCTGAGGTTCAAGTCTGTTGTCAGTGAGTACCGCTGGGGCTTGAGTTCAATTCCACGGTGTCCCCAGACTTTAGAAACCATGGTGGTGGAGCTCTGAGGGGTCCTTTTCTGTAGGTAAGCAATGCTCCCCCAACAGAGAAGAGAATACTTTGCCCCCCTTCCAGGCTTGGCCCAAGCTGCTTCCCCTCCTCCTAGAAGCAGCAGGGAGCTCTCTTGCTGGTGAGCCTTTTTATTTCTCTAGTGACAGCACAGGACAGAGCCTTTCTCTTCCTGTCGGGTCACCGTCTTTCTCCTCCCCATGCCAGCCCTGGGGTTTCATCCAGGACTTGGAATCATGGTGTGGCCAGGCCTGCTGTCCATGGACCATCCACTGAGCTCCTGGATGCCCCCATTGCTCTGAGCACAGGTTTTCATTCTACATCTTGTTCTCCAGAAACCAATTTCCCCATCTTGGTAGGTGCCAGACTCTTCCCACTTTTCCTTTTTGGCTTTGAGTTGTTTTATTGATCCCCAAACTCCAGTGGAGTGTTGGTGGGAGACGTCAAACAAGGAAGCCAGGGTCATGAGCAGCTCTGATGAATTCTCTGGCAGAGGAGAACTTTGATTCATGGTTAAATGAGAGTTGGGGATTATCGGGTATAATTATCCTTGCTCCTTCAACCCATATTTACTCCGTTAGAGAAATGCAGGCCTCTCCCTGCAACTCCAGGGTCTATCTGTGTGGAAATCCGTTTCCGCAGGACAGCGCAGGCTGCAAGGCTGGGCCCAGAGCCAGAGACAGCGTGGCTGCAGTGACCCGCAGGGTCGGGTTCCGGAAGAGCCTCTGCGGGCTGCTTGCAGACCCAGCGGGGCGGCCTGGCTCCACGTTCGCTGCGGGGGGCGGTGCCTGGGGAGATGCTACTCTCAGAGGTCAACTGGGGGGCTTCCTCTCCCTTCCCCTGCAGGCTTAGATTTAGATTTAGAACCATACTGGTGCGGATAGTGCAGCTTTTCTTTTTTTTTTTTTTTTAAGATTTTATTTATTTATTTGAGAGAGAGAATGAGAGAGAGAGAGAGCACATGAGAGGGGGGAGGGTCAGAGGGAGAAGCAGATCCCCCGCCGAGCAGGGAGCCCGATGCGGGACTCAATCCCGGGACTCCAGGACCATGACCTGAGCTGAAGGCAGTCGCCCAACCAACTGAGCCACCCAGGCGCCCTAGTATAGCTTTTCTAAAGCCGGTGGTGTTGAAGTGGTTCGGGGTCTGGCCTCCTAGCCCCGCAGGTCTGGGCTCAAGTCCTGCTTAATCATCAGCTGACGTTAGGCTCTGGGAGTCTGAGTTTCTTCATCTGTGAAATGAGGATTTCACTGTCTACCTTCCAGGAGTGCTATGGGGGTTGGTAAGTGAGGCAACCTATGTCAAGGGCTGAGCACATAAGAAGCGTCCGTCCGTACTGCTGTTATTAGTAACGGTGTTTGTTGTCACCACCGTCATCATCATCCCAGCCCAGTAGGCTGGTAAGGGGGGCGCTGGGATAGTGCTAAGCAAGCTCACCTGGGGAGCCTCTGAGCTCTTTACAGGCCAGGTATGCTGTTCCCTGATTTCCGTAGCACTAACTTAGAAGGTACTGCTCCGATGTTCACTTTCTTTTGACTGTCATCATTGGAGCAGGGTCCCCAGAGGCCCATTGCAATCAGCTGCCTCTGGTGGTTGGAGCAGTTTTAGAGCTGAGCCTGCGCACAAAGCCAGACTTCACGCTGAGTCATACTGCAGGGTCGAAGCCAGTCACCAAGACAAAAGGCAGGCAGCAGTCGGGTGGATGAATGGCCATGGCGTACAGAATATTTTTCAAGGGCATTTTAGTGCATGTTTCTGTTTAATGTGTCTGGAAGAAAGAAGGGTGGGATGGGTGTTAACATTTATCAAACACTTACCGCCCACCTGGCCCTAGGTTGGGCTTTAATTTTTTTGAGGCCCACCCAAACTAGCCAGGGGGGACTCCCACCTCTCAGACAGCCCCAGGCACCCCCCCCAGTGGGTCCTTGTGGGGAGTCTCTGACACCCAGCAGAGGGTGGGAGGTGACTGTGGTCCTGGATGGGGGGACAATCCTCCTCTCCCTTCCCCTCCCCCTCCCTGCAGACACACTCAAAGTGCAATGATGGGAACAAGAGTGGAAAGCATTCATTTCTGCCTGAGATTGAGTGAGGTGTCACAAAGGGAAGTGACCGCAGTCAGGACTATGCCGGTAGAGAACTGTTTTCATGTTCGCTATGGATATTTGTCTGTTACTTCCACTGTCTATTTGAGTCTAGGGTATGAGGATGCTGCTGAAAAATGCTTCGCCATTATCTCTGTACTTACTTTCTGTTTTAAAATCCTGAAAGAGTAAGGTTAAAGTGAAGTGGCTTCTTACACGCAAGTATTTCAATATTCTCTCTCAGAAATTATTGGAAAATAAAAAACAACTTTGCAATTAGCAAATTTCCCAAAGTTTTCAGGCAAGCAAGTGAAAAGAAAGGTAATGTAATTTTTAAAAAAATAATCTATGTTTTTCCTGATTTGAATTTGGCTCTCGATTTTATTGTGAACACATTTGGCGTTTATTTAAAGAGTGAGGCAAATAAAGATCTAAATGGATGTATATGTCTCTTAAGATGGATTGACATTGGTCTGCATTATTGATAAGTAATCAGGAAATGCTGTTTGGGAACATTGGTTTTCTTGATCGGCAAGAATTTTTTCGAGCCTTTATTGGCTCTGATATGTCACAAGGTATTCATGATGTTCTGCTTCTTTTGACATTATTGTAACCTTGGGTAAAAATCTATCATAAGAAAATGGGAGGCAGGAAGGGATCCTAAGGAGTCATCTGGCCTATCCTGCTTCGTTTATAGCTGCAATCATACTTTCTTTTTTTAAAGATTTTATTTTTTAATTTTTTTATTTTTTTAAGATTTTATTTTTTAAAGTAATCTCTACTCCCAACGTGGGGCTCAAACTCACAGGCCCAAGATCAAGAATTGTAGCACGCTCAACTGACTGAGCCAGCCAGGCACCCCTGGCTTATACTTTCTATTGATGGAAACTGAGATTCCAGATTTTTTATTTTTATAATTTATTCCACTATTTAGCATCCCTTCTTTACCCATAGTTTCCCCTTACTGCTTATGAGTGTAAGCTGAATGTCTCACTCTTCAGTGAAGAGGCAAATGGTCAACTGCGCCCCCCACCCCCGGGAATAAATAACACCCTTCCCCAGGTCTAGGGTTTTATTCGGGTGCTCCTTCAGTCTCCTCTTTCCTTGACTAATTTCATTTTTGAGTATTTCAAAGATATTGACTCTGCCCGAAGACCCTGTGTGCTGCCCGGCGGCCGGGCCGCACCTGCCCTGAGTCACTCGCCACCGTGTGGGGCTTTTCCCCTGACAGACCCCTAACATGAGGCCTGCGCAGTAACACCCCCTTGTTCTAGCGAATTACCCACCCTTCTCAGGCTCTTCCTTTTCTAGAGGGTGTTTCTTCGGAATAGTTGGTGAGTGTCTGTCATAAAACATGTCAGAGGGCAGGAATCCCAGGGACAGACATTCTTTTTTTTTTTTTTTTAAAGATTTTATTCATTTCTTTGAGAGAGAGAATGAGAGACAGAGAGCATGAGAGGGAGGAGGGTCAGAGGGAGAAGCAGATACCCCGCCGAGCAGGGAGCCCGATGCAGGACTCGATCCCGGGACTCCAGGATCATGACCTGAGCCGAAGGCAGTCGCGTAACCAACTGAGCCACCCAGGCGCCCAGGGACAGACATTCTTATCGAAGCCGAGTTAGGCATTTTCTCTTCAGGGCCCACCTAGCCCCACGATACCGCACGTGTGGGCTCTTCGATAGCGTGGGAGAAACGTGAGCAGTGTTTCTCCCGGAAGCCCTCAGGGCAGTAGAAGCTGCATGTGTGTCACCCTGAGCAACTTACTATTAGCGATGACACTTCCCCAACCGTTGTATCTGTTATTGAAGGGCCCAGGCTGTTCGGGGATGTTCTCCCAGGTTGGCATCCACTTGTTGGACTTGGCGTTATGGCTTGTGATTTTGGACATTTACTGCCTTTTTGAAGGAGGTCAGCACTCTTTTGTAGACAGCTGGGGTCTTTTTGTTTTTTTTTTTTTAATTTCAAGATTCTAGGAGTTTATAGTTTATTGATCTTTTAAGAACTGTGTCTGAAACATTTCATAAATGGGTGAATTTAAAAATAAGAGTTCAATCTGTATATTTTAAGCAACTTCATTTCTCATAATTCAGACATGGTACTTGGAGCAGAGCCTATTGTCACTAGAAAACACCATGGGCTTGAAAAAGCTTCTGGCCTTGACCTTGTCTTTGCCATTTTCTTGGGCACATGTTTAGCACAGAGCTCCTGGAGCTATTCTCCGAGGAATGTAACTGTTCCTGCAGATCCTCTATTCTTAGTATTTTATACAATATTCACCATAGAAGTTGGTCCACTATTTATTTCTTTTCAGGAGTCAGAGTAATAAGAGAGGAGAGATAGGTAAGGATGGAGACCAGGCCTAAGGGTCGACTTTTATTAGCATTACTTCTCCAATCCCTCCCCTAGAGCTGCTCTCCCTGACTCTTCTACTCAAAGGACAGTCAAAACAAAAGAGTTACAACAACAACAAAAACTCCACCCACCCATGGCTAGCAAGGGACTCTCTGCCCCTAATAAATTTCAGTTCTCAATATATAATTCATGCACACTCACACGCATGCGCGCACACACACACAAACATACACATACGCATGCACACACACACATACCACTAGAATTTCAGGCTCATCCTCCACCCTGCTTCCTCTCCACCCTGGCAGGAAATAGGCATTCAAGTTACTAAGTGCTCAATAGCTTAGAATTTGGAGAATATAGGCCAATATTTTTAAATGCTTACTCACACTTCCCTAAAACTATATATATAATATGTTAAATTAAGTTACATATGTGTAACTTATTTTATAAGTTGTATATATATATACACATGTGTAACATATATATGTATATGCATGCATACATATGTAACTTAATTTAACATGATAAGAAAAGTGTGATTTATAGTTAAAAAAACCCAGGCTCTAAAGTTGGGGAGGTTGTCCAGAATTGGGTGCACCCCATTGTAGCCTTTCCTGACTCACTCCAAAAGTACTTGCAATCTCTGGTTTTATGATTGTAATTGGTCAAGGGGGAGGAATCCTGCTTTGGGATCCGTGTTTGTCCAGGGAGTGGCATGGACATTGCTGATGGTCATGGGTATAAGAGCTCTGCATGCCCAGCATACCCTTTATCTACCCAGAGCCTGACTGACATCTCTCTTCACTTCAGTATCTGTTTAGCCTGGAGTACATGACCTCGTTCTATAAATACCAGCCGTGTTTAAATAAGAGCTGCCTTGGACTTGTGGCTACTGCAAATCCCCCAGATGCATAGGGCAGGCTGTCCCTTGCTCGCTGTGAGGTTTGATCTGCCCTCCCTCTGGGAGAGGGGGCAAAGGAATGGGGGTAGGGCCTAGAGCTGCCCCCACTCAGTCTTTCTTTCCACGAATGTATGAGGCCCTGGATGAGGGCTTTGGGCAATACAAAGATGAATAAAACTCAGTGCCAGCTTTCAAGGAGCTCACAGTGTGGTACAATAGAGGACATTGCATAGATAATTATGCTTTGAGAAAGAAAGAAGAACCAGGGGGCATGAAGGGCAGGAGGAACAGTTAGGAATTGAGAGAAGTGTGAGCCCTCTTCCAAGCAGGGCATCCTGAGAGCTTTTGTGGAGGACGTGCATGTGAGCCAACAGCAAAGATTAGACAGGGTTGGAACACAGGAAAATAGGTGAGCTATTTGGGAAAATATTACTGTGGGTCCCTAGCTTGTACACCAAACTAAATTCCAAGTCCCAGCAGCTTAATATAAAAAAATGCAGTTACCCAAATAGTAGAAGATATAATTGAATATGTGATCTTGAAATAGGGGAGTTCATTTTAAGCATAAAAGAGAGAAAATGTAAAAGACAAGACTGTTTCTGACTATATAATAAGAAGAACTATCATGAACATCTTACATAAAATAAAAGAACAAGGGAGAATGGGGAAATACTTGTTACGTATAGTAGATAAAAAAAGGTTAATAGCAATATAAAGAACTCACATACAATAATTTAGAAAAATATCTTAATAGAAAAATCGGGGAAAGGCAATGAGCTATTAACAAAAAGAGAAATATAAATAGCTTATGAACAGGAAAAAATTCCATATGAGTAGTAATTAAAGAAATGTACATGAAAGCAACAAGGAGATGGTACTTCTCACCTATTAAGGCAAAGTTTCATTTTTGTTTTTATTTTTTTAATGATTATTCCCCAATGTCCAGCAAGCAAAATGGGGAGGAATGAACAGCTCTTTCATTCAGGGCTGCCTTTTTTAAAGATTTATTTATTTATTTGAGACAGAGAGAATGAGAGAGAGAGAGAGAGAGCACATGAGAGGGGGGAGGGTCAGAGGGAGAAGCAGGCTCCCTGCCGAGCAGGGAGCCCGATGTGGGACTCGATCCAGGGACTCCAGGATCATGACCTGAGCTGAAGGCAGTTGCTTAACCAACTGAGCCACCCAGGCGCCCCTCAGGGCTGCCATTTAAAACTCATTGTTTCTTTAAATGTTTTATAAACTTATTTTAAAAATGTATATTATGATAATGACTTCTTGGATTAATGAAGTGGCTTAAACTTGTTTTTGGAAAAGTAATTCCATGATGTTTTGTTTCACAGATCTCTTAGACTTCTTCCCCTCCTCCCTACCCCTCAATTCCAGGACTCAAGAGAAGCAGCAGGTTCTGAGCACCAAGCTCTGGTCTAGAGCAGAGTCCCCCAGCCTATGGCCATGCTCACCTGTCTACCACCTGATTTGTGTAAGGCCTGCTGGCAAAGAATGAATTTTACATTTTTTAAATGACTGAAAAAAATCAAAAGAAGAATAATATTCACAACATGTAAGAATTATATAACATTTAAATTTTAGTGTCCATAAATAACATTTTATTGAAAAATAGTCATTAGTTTATGTACAGACTATGGCTGCTTCTGGGTGACAAGAGCAGAGTTAAGTCATTGCGATGGTAAGGGAGGAAAAAATTTTCTTTGACTCACTTACGGCCCCTGACTAGGTCTGAAAATTAAACTAACCTTTGTCAGGATTAACAAATTAACGGGAAAAAAGCCTTCAAGCTTTATTGAATTTTTACATGGGAGATTTCACAAGAGAATGAAGACCGGAAGTGACCAGAGCAGGAAGCCTTTATAACTCTGAGACAAACAGTAAATTCGTGAAGAATTGACAATACAAAGATGTTTGGGCTAGAGACAGTAAATAGGGAAGAAGTAATTCAGAAGATAAGGGTTAGTTTAACAAAGTTTGTTTATACGGACTTCTTGGCCCTAAATTCCCTGCCCTCTGGTGATAAGAATGTCTTCTTTGGGGTGCCTGGGTGGCTCAGTCAGTTAAGCACCTAGTCTTGACTTCGGCTCAGATCATGATCTCAGGGTCATGAGATTGAGCCCCAGCTCAGCTCCACACTCAGCTGGGAGTGTGCTTGAGATTCTCCCTCTCTCCCTCCCCCTGCCCTCTCTCTCTCTCAAGTAAATAAATCTTAAAAAAAAAAAAAAAAAAAAAGAATGTCTTCTTTTCTCCTGGTACAGGGCACCTCTCACATGGGAGTTTTATGACTGTTTCAGGGAAGAAATACAAGTGGGGGAAAGTCTGAGTGACCTTCCTGCTTTTGCCATTTTTAAAAAAGTCCTTTAGCATAAGATATTTAATATGCCAAGGTGCCATATTTTGGGGCACTGTGTCCTGAACCCCATCATGACAGAGACCGCATGGCCCACAAAGCCCAAAACATTACTGTCTGGGCCCTTCATAGCCAAAATCTGCTGAGCTTTAGCTTGGAGTGATAGCAGACATTTGTGTTCAAGGAAGTCCAATTCTGCAAATATAAGTTCAGTTCTGTTTCACTTGACCCATTGATGCTTCCTTCCCTTGCCCCCTAAATTGTCATCTGTTCGAAAGAAAGAACTAAAGAATGTGGGCATGATTGGAACTGTAGGATAGGAAACAAGAACAGCTCTTTTTTTTTTTTTTTTTTAAGAGGGAGAGAGCACACAAGCAGGGACAGAGGGAGAGAGAGAATCTCAAGCGGACTCCCTGCTGAGCATGGAACCCAATCTCAGGACCCTGAGATCATGACCTGAGCGGAAATCAAGAGTCTGCACTTAATCGACTGAGCCACCCAGGTGTCCCAAGAATGTCTAATTTTTAAGGAAGTTGGTATTAATGATTTTTTAAAAAAATTGACTCATTGATTTTGTTCAAAATAAGACCAGAGACTTTAGATTCTAAATATCCTTAGAATCTAGTGGTTACATCTAGAACTGAAATACTACTAGGGAAGAAGATAAGTTTTCTTATCTATTTATGTTCTTTTTATTTTATATTTGATTTGTATGTGTCAAAATATATATCACAGTGATGATTTTGTGAAATTTGAATATGCCAATGAAATATGCATTTTAGTCACGTAGCCCGTTTTCAAAGGAAAAATTCACTTTAGCAGTAAAAATTTGAGCAAAGGCACAGTTAACTTTTTGCTTATTATTTATTCACATGCAGTAATTCTAGTTAATTTCTGATATGCTCCAGGATACACATAGGGTTGGTTCATACCATAATACGGTATGAAACTGAGTTATCTTTCCGTTTATTGAAGTATAGTTGACAGACAATATTATAGTGGTTTCAGGTGTATAACATAGTGATTTGACATTATATACAGTGTGAAATGCTTACCATGATCAGTGTAGTTACAGTCCATCACCATAAAACATTACTACAAATTTTTAACTATTCCCCATGCTGTACTTTACATCCCCATGACTAATTTATTTTATAACTGTGAGATTGTACCTCTTAATGCCCTTTACCTATTCCACCCATCCCACCCGCCCCCTGGCAAACACTAGTTAATTCTCCATATTTATGAATTTGTTTTTGTTTTCTTTTCTAGGTTCCATATGTAAGTGTAATCATATGGTATTTGTCTTTCTCTGTCTGACTTATTCCTCTTAGTATAATACCCTCTGGCTCCACCCATGTTGTCACAAATGACAAGATCTCATTCTTTTATATGGCCAAGTAATATTCCATTGTATATATGTACCACATCATCTTTATCCATTTTCTGTTGATGGAGACTTAGGGAGCTTCCATATCTTGGCTATTGTAAATAATGCTGCAATAAACCTAAGGGTGCATATATTTTTTCAAATTAGTGTTTCTGTTTTCTTCTGGTAAATACCCAGAAGTAGAATTGATGGATCATATGGTATTTTCATTTTTAATTTTTTGAGGAGCCTCCATACTGTTTTCCATAATGGCTGTACCAATTTACATTCCCACCAACGGGGCATGAGGGTCCCACTTTGTCCACATACTCACCGCCACTTGTTATTTCTTGTCTCTTTGACATTAGCCAATCTGACTGGCATGAGGTAATATCTTATTATGGTTTTGATTTGCATTTCCCTGATGATTAGTGATGTTGAGCATCTTTTCAATGTGTCTGTTGGCCATCTCCTCTGGAAAAATGTCTATTCAGATCCTCTATCTCTTTTTAATCAGATTGTTTTTTGGGGTGTTGAGTTTTAGGAGTTCCTTATATATTTTGGATATTAACCATTTATTGGATATGTCATTTGTAAATATTTTCTTCCATTCAGTAGGTTCCCTTTTCATTTTGCAGATGGTCTCCTTCACTTGCAAAAGCTTTTTAGTTTGATGTAGTCCAAATACTTTATTTTTGCTTTTGTTTTTCATTCTTTTGAATGTAGTTGTCCAGTTTTCCCAACACCTGTTATTGAAGAGACTATCTTATCCCCATTGTATATTAATGCCTTAATTGTCATAGATTAATTGACCACATAAGTGTGAGTTTATTTCTGGGCTCCCCATTTGGTTCCATTGATCTATTTTTATGTCAGTATAAATCTGTTTTGATTTGCTTTGTAGTACAGAAATATGTGATTGTGATACCTCCAGTTTTGTTCTTTCTCAAGATGGGTGTGTGTGTGTGTGTATGTGTGTGTGTGTGTGTGTGTGGTTCCATACAAAGTTTAGGAATTTTTGTTTTAGTTCTGTAAAAAATGTGATTGGTATTTTGATAGGGGTTACATTTAATCTGTAGATTGCTTTGGCTAGTATGGACATTTTAACAATATTAATTCTTCCAATCCATGAGCATGGTATATCTTTCCATTTGTTTGTGTCATCTTCAATTTCTTTCATTAATGTCTCACAGTTTCAGCGTACAGATTTTTCACCCCTTTGGTTAAATTTATTCCTAGGTATTTTATTCTTTTTTTTTTTTTAAGATTTTATTTATTTGGGGGGGGAAGAGAGCACAACAGAAGGAGCAGCAGAGGGAGAGGGAGAAGCAGACTCTTCGCTGAGCAGGGAGCCTGACGTGGGGCTCCATCCCAGGACACTGGGACCATGACCTGAGCGGAAGGCAGACGCTTAACCCCCTGAGCCATCCAGGCACCCCTATATTATTCTTTTGATGCAATTGTAAATGGGATTGTTTTTCTTAATTTGTCTTTTTGATGGTTTGTTATTAGTGTATAGAAACACAACAGCTTTCTGTGTATTGATTTTTTATCCTGTGACTTTACTCAATTTATTTATTAGTTCTAATAGTCTTTTGGTAGAATCATTAAGGTTTTCTATATATAACATCATGTCATCTGCAAATAATGACAGTTTTACTTCTTCCTTAACAATTCGGATGCCTTTTATTTCTTTTTCTTTTCTGATTGCTGTAGCTAGGACTTCCAGTACTATGTTGAATAAAAGTGGTGAGAGTGGACATTCTTGTCTTGTTCCTGATCTTAGAGGAAAAGCTTTCTGCTTTTCACCATGGAATATGATGTTAGCTGTGGGTTTATCATATATGGCCTTTATTATGTTGAGATAAGTTCCCTCTATACCCACTTTGTTGAGAGTTTTTATCATGAATGAATGTTGAATTTTGTCAGATGTTTATTCTGCATCTTTTGAGATGATCATGATTTTTATCCTTTATTTTCTTATTATGGTGTATCATGTTGATTGACTTGTGGATATTGGACCATCCTTACATCCCTGGAATAAATCCCACATGATTGTGATGAATGATCCTTTTAATATATGTCAAATTCAGTTTGCTAATATTTTGTTGAGTATTTTTGCATCTGTGTTCATCAGGGATATTGATATTGGTCTGCAATTCTCTCTTTCTCTCTCTGTAGTGTCTTTGTCTGGTTTTGGTATCAGTGCTGGCCACATAAAATGAATTTGGAAGTGTTTCTTCCTTTCAATTTTTTGAAATAGTTTGAGAAGGTATTACTTCTTTAAATGTTTGTAGTTCACCTGTGAAACCATCTGGTCCTGGGATTTTGTTTGTTGGGAGAGTTTTTGATTACTGATTCAATTTCATCACTAGTAATCAATTTGTTCAGATTTTCTACTTCTTCCTCATTCAGTTGTGAAAGATTTTGTGTTTCTAGAAATTTATCCATTTCTTTTAGGTTATCCAATTTGTTGTTATGTTTCTTATATCTTTTCTTATAATCTTTTTTATTGCTGTGTGTTTGTTGTTACTTGTTTTTTCTTTTCTTTTTTTAAAAAATATTTATTTATTTGATAAAGAGAGCACAAGCAGGGGGGCTGGCAGGCAGAGGGAGAGGGAGAAGCAGGCTCCCCGAAGAGCAGGGGGAGCCCGGTGTGGGACTCAATCCCAGGACCCTGGGATCATGACTGAGCCAAAGGCAGTCACTTAACCAACTGAGCCACCCACGTGCCCTGTTTTTTATTTTCGATTTTATTTTAGTCCTTTTTTTTTTTTTTTGGTGAGTCTGGCTAGAGGTTTATCAATTTCGTTGATCTTTCCAAAGAGCAAGGAAAGTTTTTTTTTTCTAGTTCTTTCAGGTGTAAAGTTAGGTTGTTTATTTGAAATGTTTTCATTTCTTAAGGTAGACCTATATCACTGTAATCTTCCCTCTTAGAACTGTTTCTGTTCTGTCCCAAAGATTTTGGAATGTTGTATTTCCATTTTCATTTGTCTCAAGGTATTTTTTCTATTTACTCTGATTTCTTCATTGACTCATTTTTTTTTTTTTAAGATTTTATTTATTTGCGAGAGAGACAATGAGAGACAGAGAGCATGAGAGGGAGGAGGGTCAGAGGGAGAAGCAGACTCCCTGCTGAGCAGGGAGCCTGATGTGGGACTTGATCCCGGGACTTCAAGGATCATGACCTGAGCCGAAGGCAGTTGCTTAACCAACTGAGCCACCCAGGCACCCCATTGACTCATTTTTTTTAAAAAAGATCTTATTTATTTATTTGAGAGAGAGCGCGCATGTACATGGGGTGGAGGGGCAGAGAGAGAGGGAAAAGCAGACTCCCCGCTGAACAGGGAGCCCGGCGTGGGGCTCAATCCCAGGGCCCTGGGATCATGACCAGAGTCAAAGGCAGACACTTAACTGACTGAGCCACCCAGGTACCCCTCTTCATTGATCCATTGGTTGTTTAGTAGCATGTTGTTTAGCTTCCAACTGTTTGTGTTATTTCAGTTTTTTTTTTCTTCTTGTATCTGATTTCTAGTTTCATACTGTTGTGGTTGGAGAACTGCTCTATATGATTTCAGTGTTCTTAAATTTATTGAGACTTGTTTTGTAGTATAACATATGCTATCCTGGATAATGTTCCATGCACTTGAAAAGAATGTATATTCTTCTGTTTTAGATATCTGAATATTTGCTTTATATATTTAGATGCTCCTATGTTGGGTACATAGATATTTACAATTGTTACATCTTCTTATCATTATGTAATGCCATTCTTTGCTACCTCATTTTTTGTTGTTGTTTTTGATTTCCATTTGTATGGAATATCTTTTTCCATCTCTTACCTTTCAGTCTGTATATGTCTTTAGGTCTTTTTTTTTTTGTAGGCTCCATGCCCAGCATGGAGCCCAATATGGGCTTGAACTGATGACCCTGCAATCAAGACTTGAGTTGAGATCAAGAGTTGGGTGCTTAACCGACTGAACCACCCAGGCGCCCTTGTCTTTAGGTCTTCAGTGGGTCTCTTATAGGCAGCATATAGATGGGTCTTGTTTTTTATCCTTTCAGTCATCCTATGTCTTTGGGTTGGAGCATTTAGTCCATTTACATGTAAAGTCCTTATCTTTAGATACGTACTGATTGCCATTTTGTTAACTATTTTCTGGTTGTTTTTGTAGTTCTTCTGTGTTCCTTTCTTCTCTTGCTCCCTTCCCTGGTGATTTGATGACTTTCTTTAGTGTTATGCTTGGATTCCTTTCTCTTTACTTTTTTATGCATATATTATAGGTTTTTGCTTTGTGGTTACCATGAGGTTCACATATAACATCCTATTATATAGTAGCCTATTTTAAGCTGATGGTCATGTGAGTTCAAAGGCATTCTAAAAGCACTACATTTTTACATCCCCACCACCACATTTTAGGTATATGAATCATATTTTACATCATTTTATTTTTTATATCCCTTAACTAATCATTGTAGATATAGTTGATTTTGCTACTTTTGTTTTTTAACCTTCCTATTAGCTTTATAAGTGATCGATCTACTATCTTTACTGTAAGTTTGCTCTTACCAGTGGATTTTTTTTCTTTCATAATTTTCTTATGTCCAGTTATGGCCTTTTCGTTTCTGCTTAAAGAAGTCCCGTTAGCATTTTTGACAAGGCTGGTTCTTTAACTTTTATTTGTCTGGGAAACTCTTTATCTCTCCTTCAATTCTGAATGAGAAACTTGCTGGGTATTCTTGGTTTTGGGTTTTTCCCTTTCAGCACTTTGAATATATCATGCCACTCTCTTCTGGCCTGCAAAATTTCTGTTGAGAATCAGCTGATAATCTTATGGGTGTTTTTTGGTATGTAATTAGTTAAATTTATCTTGTTGCTTTTAAAATTTTCTCTTTATCTTTGATTTTTGATATTTTAATTATTATGTGTCTTGGTGTGGACCTCTTTGGGTTCACCTTGTATGGGCCTCTCTGTGCTTCTAGGACCTAGATATCTGTTTCCTTCCCCAGGTTAGGGAAGTTTTCGGCTATTATTTCTTCAAATAAGTTTTCTGCCCCTTCTCTCCTCTTTTCCTTCTGGGACCCCTACAATGTGAATGGTAGTACACTTAAGGTTGTACCAGAGGTCCCTTAATTTATTCCTCATTTTTAAAAATTCTTTTCTCTTTGTGCTGTTCAGCTTGAATGATTTCTGCACCTGTGTTTTAAGATCACTGATCTGTCTTCTGCATCTTCTAATTTGCTGTTGGTTCCCTCTAGTATATTTTTCATTTCAATTATTGTATTCTTCAGCTCTGATTGGTTCTTTTTTATATTTCTATCTCTTTGTTAAATATCTCACTGAATTCTTCTACTCTTCTCCCAAGTTTGGTGAACATCTTTATGACCATTACTTTGAACTTTCTATTGGGTAGACTGCTTATCTTGGTTTCATTTAGCTTTTTTTTTTTTTTTTCTCCTCCTGAGGTTTGGTCTTGTTTTTTCATTTGGAACATATTCTTCTGTTTCTTCATTTTGTCTGACTTGTAGTGTTTATTTCTATGAATGAGATAGGTCAGCTATGTTTCCTGGTCTTGAAGGTAGTAGTCTTATATAGAAGTCTGGTGGGACCCAGAAGCCCAATCCCCCCAGTCACCAAAATGAAGCACTCCAGAGGTGTCTCCTGTGTTGGCTGCATGAGCCCTCTGTCGTGGTGAGGCCATGATTGCCGTAGGCACACTGGTGGGCAGAGTTGGCCCTGGCCTGGCTGGCTTAGATGCCCAGTTGTGGCTGCTGCAGGTATGATGGTGGATGGGGTTAGCCCCTGGTGTGGTCTGGCTATGAGGCCAGGTCATTACTGTTGCTCTTCCTCCCTGCGGCAGGTGTTACTTTTGAGGGGTACTGGTACTGGCTGAGTCTTCCTGTTGGGTGTGGCAGGATGGGAGCCTCCTTGGAGGGGCACCTGGGGGGTGGGCATGTTGGGTAGGATGGGTCCACAGGGGAATGCCAGGTGGATGCTAGCAAGGTAGATGGAGAATGTTAGAAATGGTGCTCACCAGAAGTGGGCACAACTTCTGTGGCCCATGGTGCAGTGTCTGGACAGCCAGGCTGAAGGAGGGTAAGAAAAATGGTGCCCATCAGTGCTTCCATTCCCAGTGAAATTTCCTATACATCCCTGCCCCTCTGGTGCATGCCCTAAAATTAGTCAATCTTCAAATATGGGCCAGACATTTTTAAAACTGCTGCCTCTGTGCTGGATCTTGGAGCAAGTGAGATTGGGTGGGGGCCCTTTAAGAGTGGCATCTTGGTTTGTATAGCTCTCCAGGTATCCCAGAGTTAAGCCCCGCTGATATTCACAGCCAGATGTTATGGCAGCTAGTCTTCCCAGTACAAAACCCTGGAGTGGGCCGTGCCTAGTGGTCCTCAGGGAGGACCTCCACCCCTGTGAAATCCCTCTGGCTTGTGGGTCATCATGCTAGGGGTGTTGTGTCTCTGCCCCTCCTGTTCTTCTCAGTGTAGCTTTGTCTTTTTATCTTCGGCTATGGAAAAGCTGTTCTCCAGGTTTCTTCTCAGAGCAAGTTGTTCTATATGAAGTTGTAGCCTTGATGTGTACATTGGAGGAGGTGGCTTAGGATCTTCCTCCTCTGCCATCTTCCTGACTGCGTTTATCTGAATGGAGCCTCTCTGCCATCCTGACTCTTGTGAACGCCCCATATAAGCATGGTTCTCCTGCAGAGATGACTCTATCTAGGACCCCTACCGTACAGACACCATCACCCATGGGCTCATGGCCGGGGTCACCATCACAGCCATCATCATACTTGTCTCGGCCAGGGAGGCCTACCTGGTGTACAAAGATCATCTCTATTCCCGCTCTGACTTCAACAACTATGTGGCTGCTGTCTATAAGGTGTTGAGGAAGTTCCTGTTTGGGGCTGCAGTGATTCAGTCACTCATAGACCCGGGCCAAGTACACGATCAGCCATCTTCAGCCCAACTTCCTGGCGGTGTGTGACCCTGACTCGAGCTCCATCAAATGCTCCGTCTACGTGCAGGTGGAGAAGGTGTGCAGGAGAAGCCCCGCTAACCGAGTCCAGACCTTCTATTCCAGACACTCCTCCTTTGGGACGTACTGCATGATGTTCCTGGAGCTCTACGTGCAGGCACAGCTCTGCTGGAAGTGGGCACAACTTCTGCGGCCTGCGGTGCAGGTCTTCCTGTTGGCCTTTGCACTCTATGTTGGCTACACCCGCGAGCGGGTCTGACCACAAGCACCACTGGAGTGATGTCGTCGTTGGCCTCCTGCAGGGGGCGCTGGTGGCCGGCCTCATCATTACTTCCAAGTCCCGGCCTCCGCAGAGCTGCCTGGAAGAGGAGGAGTTGGACCGGAAGCCCCGGCTGTCATTGACACTAACCCTGGGCAAGGCTGACTGCAGCCACTATGGGTACCTGTCTCCTCCTCTTGAGGCAGGACCTGTCTGTGTGTCCAGCTAGGGCTCAGGCTGTGCATCAGCGTGTTCATGGTCCTGGCAAGGGTGGCAATGAGGGCTCTGGATAGGCTCCCGGTGCCCCGCGCTGGCTGCCGGAGTGGCTTCCACTAACCTTGCCTCCTGTGCCCTGGACCCGGGGGCTGGGGCTGCACGGGGCCGCCGCAGTGTTTGGAAGGGGGATCCTGTCCTCTTAGCTCCCTCAGAGACCCCTTTTGTTGGATTGGGGGGCGCCGAGAGATCCAAATAGATGGTGTTTTTGTAAAGTGTAACGTATATGTCTATGTTGACTTTTAGTAAAATAGAGTGTTTTCTTGAAAATGATGTTAGCCTCTGTTCCTTGTGGCCATTCTGTGCATTGTTCCTACAGCAGGGAGGGGATGCTTCCTTGTTGGTGCCTCGGCTGAGTTTAGGCGTCAGAGTAGCTGGTTGCAATATTGTCGTTTGGAGATATGGGGAGAGCAGTGTACTCTTTTCCCTGGCCTCACTCTGTGTTGATTCATATTTATCACATCCTTTAATAAACTGGTAAATGGGAAGAAAAAAAAAACCCCACAAAAGTCCCCAAACAAATAAACAAAAACCTGTACTAAATTGTTTTCAATTCAAGAAGGGCTAGTTATACTGGTTATTTATTTTTTTCTTTACTACATCAGTTATAGTAATAATAACTACTATTTTCACAGAAGCTTAATAATATACCTCTCAACTGAGACGCTACCATGAGAAATTTCACTAATGTTATTATAATTAACAATAGATTCTTTTGATGTTTTGAACACATTATAACATTGATTTTCAAAAAAATATATTTTTTTCTGATTGAAAAAGTAATACTTATTCATAAGAAATTCCAAGAAGTATAGAAATATATAGGAAAAATCAATTACAATGTCATCTCTGAAAACAGCCCCTATTTTAAATAAACTTTTGTTTATTTATTTATTTGTGAGTGCACGAATGGGGGAGGGGCAGGGGGAAAGAATCTCAAGCAGACTCTTCCCTGAGATCATGACCTGAGCTGAAATTAAGAGTGGGTGGCTTAACTGACTGAGCCCCCCAGGTGCCCCCAAAATAGCCCCTATTAACATCTTGGGCTATCTTTCTTCAGATTTTTAAAAAAGATTTTATTTATTTATTTGAGAGAGAGAGAGAGAGAGAGCATGCGCAGAAGGAGCAGGGGGGAGGGGCAGAGGGAGAAGCAGACTCCCCACAGAGCAGGGAGCCCAATAAGGGACTTGATCCTAGGACCCTAGATCATGACCTGAGCCCAAGGCAGACGCTTAACCCACTGAGCCACCCAGGCGCCCCCTCAGATTTTTTTCTATGCGTATACCAACATGTATAATAATTATTATTTTACTGAAATATGATCCTACTATACATACTGTTTTGAGTATGTTTGAAACTTGTTTCTGTTCTTTCAATACCTAAAGATACATTTAAGTATCAATACCTAAAGATCCATTTTATTTAGTAACTGAATAGTTTCCATTATATGAATCCACCATTATTTTTCTACACCCACTTCCCCGTTGACAAACATATATGTTACATATTATTATTTTTTACAATTATTATTTTTAAAGTTCCTTCAAAGTCATCTTAATGGCAAACAGCTACTTAAAAAATGCTAAGAGTGCCATAAGACACAAAAAGAGAAAAAAAAATTTAAAACAAGTGAGTAAATGTTTGTTTAAGCACTGGTAGACCTTGGTGCCTCCTGGGAATTTCTGGCCAGAGCTCTATGGACAACTTGGCCCAGCTGATGTAATTATAATGCAATCATATGTCAGTGATGCAAGTGTGTAAAATTGCAAACATATGTCTTTGTTTTAAGGAACTCATGGCATAACAGTTTTAGAGACTGTTTAGAGACAGCTCTGTAGGGTTTTCAGGTTTAGAGAGGTACCTAGAGGCTTTGCTGGGATCTAATGAACCAGCAAGGAAACAGCCCCCTGGGCTTCTGCTTCCCTTCACTGTCTTTATTTTGACCAGAAATACCCTGTTTGTTCACACTGTGACAAAAGAAGTCAAAACTCAAATTTCAGTAATAGTGATATAAGCTTCTGGTAAAATACATGTGAATCCATGCAAAAGCAGCCCTGAAATCTTTAACCTCTCAAACCTGAAGCAGGAGTTGTATTGCAAATGGCTAAATGGATCAAGATTTAATAGAGATGAGCTTCCAGACAGAACCAGTATTAAGATTTATGTGATCTGCAACATGTCTTGAGGTTCTACCAGTTTGATTAAAAAGGGAGCTGGAAGGCTTTGGGGAATGCCACCTCTAATAGCTCCCTCTGCTCAACTAGGGAAGACCAGACAAATGTGACTTCGCAATGCAAAGTAAGAACTTGACTCCATGGTTGGGCCACTCCCAGCCAGGCTTCTGCCAATTTACCCCTTTCCAAATGAGTGTAAAAAGCAGGAAGTACGCTGGTACTTGGGAGCTTCATGAATGCCATTAGCTTTGTTGAATTTGGATTCCTTTGTAGGAAATGTTCTAATATGTGTGAGAGTTGCATCATTTAGAGCTGCACGCTAGTGGGATGAATGCTGCAGATGGGACTTCAAAATAATTTTTTAAAATAAACCAGTGTGTCACTAGATACGAATAAAATGTAAGTCTGTATGACACCCCAGATGACCCCCATTGTGAGCAGGCAACAGTGACAAGGCTGGGAAGAGATTAGTAATAAGAATATTAATAGCCAACTTTTACTCAACCCTCCAGGCCAGACTCTATTCTAGGCATTTTACATGAATTTTCTGATTTAAATCTCACCAGGGTCTTATGAATTTAGGTAAGGTTATTATTCTCCTTTTATAATTGAAGAAGCTGAAGCATGGAGAAGTTGGTAGACTGGCCCAGTGTCACATACCGAATAACGGTAGAGCGGTGATTCAAACCCAAGCAGTCTACCTCTGGAGTCTGCACCACTAGCCACGGGTACATAGAGAAATTTAAAACTTCAAAGTCAAGGTCAAATCAACGGAGGTGCAGGGAGCACCCCCAGAGCCCTGATAAGGTCTTGCAATACCATCTCCCATTAAAAGGAGCCAGGCTGATTCAGGTCTGGCGCAGGAAATGAACAAGAGAAACTCGAAGCATCTTGTCACATGGATAGTTGAGGAAGCTATCAAAGACTACTAGGGTTGTTTCAAAAGAACCCAAGAGCCAACCCAATGAGGTTCCCACTGGCCAAAGATGGGACTTTTTGAGCATTAAGAGGATAATAAATGGCAATAAGTTGAAACATCAAATATGTTTAAGTCTATGAGTTCATAATGATGCTCAAAAAATTGGTCCCATCTAGAAGATGACTGAGAAGCAATTCATTATTGATTTGAAAACTGGTATATAAATTCTATTATTTTTTCGACCTTTTGATGTCACTTACATCCCTGGGTAACTGAATAATACATGAGGCGAAGCTCCTCCTTGCAGAAGTGTTCCAGCAGCTAAATGACAAAGGAATGAAGAAATTAGAGTATCACCTTTCTGCAACTCTCTGAGAACGAATGTGTCTAGACCTTGAAGATCACTCATTGTTTCTAACACGACAAAAAGAGAGACAACCAAACAATATTTACCTCTTCATGGAGAAAGGAAGAACACACCAACGCCCTTGAAAAACTCCTGCCAAAAAATCCAAGTCTCATCAAGCTGCTCATTCCAACTCCTGATTTCAGAAGGTACAGAGGACAGAGGAACATGTTACACTCTACCATGGGAGTACATGCAGCAAAAAATCAGACTGTGGGAAACTCTATAGGACAAAGGACCTGATATCTTCAATAAATAATTTACAAGAAACACAGAGGGAAAGGGAACTCTATAGATTTAAAAAAAATTTTTTAAAGATTTTTATTTATTTACTTGAGAGAGAGAGAGAGTAGGGAGAGGGAGAAGCAGACCCCTGCTGAGCAGGGAGCCCGACGCAGGGCTCGATCCCAGGACCCTGAGACCATGACCCGAGCCGAAAGCAGCCACTTAACTGACTGAGCCACCCAGGTGCCCCAGGAAACCTGTAGATTAATAAAAGAGACTCAAAAGGCATATCAACCAATGGCAATGTGGGGGCATTATTTAGACCTTAATTTTTTTTTCAGACTGTAAAGAAAGAATTGATAATTTGACCAATGACTGAATATTTGATAATATTAAAGAACTATTAATATTTTGAGGTGTAATTATATATATAGGTATATGTACACATATATATGTATATGTACATATATGTATATATATATTTATTTATTTTTTAGGTCTCTTCTTTTACTGATGACATAGTATGCTCCCTCTGGGATTTGCTTCTAGATAATATGCAATGAAGTTGGGGGTAGAGGTGAAACAGAATTGGCTGTGAGTTGATAATTATTGAGGTAGGTAATGGGTACATATAGGCTTATTAATGTTCTTTCTACCATGGTATATGTTTGAAAATTTTAAATAAAATGTTATTTTTAAATGCAGCAACTGATTTTGGGGCTACACAAGGTACACACTATTTCTGGTCAAAGAATACCTGAGTGATTTAGCCCCAAATACTTTCCATATTAAGATGAAATGAACTTGGCACTCATGACTTTAATGTATGCCTTCCCTGGGCTATGCAATGGAATAAAGAGATTAATTTGAGTAGCTATTGTTAAATTAAAATGTGAGATCCTTGAGCTAGAAATAGGAAGATAAAAACCAGATGGTACTGTCACGAAATATCATCAGAAATAATTTATAATAGTTTGGTAGCTAGTGTTTGAAGGGATTCATTCACCATTTCAAAATTGCTAGCATTTTAAGTCCAAATTGATGAAGTACCCTGAAATCTTCACCACAATGTTACAAACATTTGTTAGGGTTCTATGCTGTGCTAGGTGCTGGGAATCCAGAAATGCTTCTGAAGCCTCTCACGGGGAAAAAAGGGAAAACGGGCTACCACTAACCCTGATCAGAAACGGGTGGAGGAGGGTGCAAGGAGACGCTGTAGCTCAGCGCTGCGGATCGCTCCACCTGGGTGGTGAGAGCTGGAGAGAGAGCTTTTGAGATTGTGCTAGGCAGAGGAAGGGACTGGGTGAAGGGCTCTCTCGTGGAGGGAAATGACATGAGGCAGAAGTGATGAGTAGGAGCCGTGAGAGCTTCAAGCCCTCCACCTGACGTCCTTGGCTCTGCAGACCCCACCCACTTCCCTGGGAATCGTATTTGTCATGTTCTAACCTATGTCCTCACGACGCAGAAATTCTTATCTTCAGCCTTGACCCCTGTGCGGAGCTCCACTGCTGCCTACTCCAAATGCCCACGCTTCAGGACGGATTTCATTGCAAATCCAAGTCCCAAAACCCTACTCATTATTTTCCCCTGAAACCCACTCTCTTTCTCCTGTAACCACTATTGATGCAGGCATCCAAGACACAGACCTTCGAGACCTAGGTGCCCGTGTGTCCCGCACCTCCACATCTGATAGCCCACCTCCTACAGGTCTTCCATAGCCACCACCTCCTCGGTTCCCCACGGCGACTGCCGGGGTTCAAGCCTTGCCGTCTCTCAGACAATAGCCGTGGTCTCCCACCTTCTGCGTCTTCCCGCTCCAATCTATTTTCTACTCTGCTGTCGGAGTTTCAGAGTTCCCAAGTTTCCCTCATAAAAAATACATGGAGTGCTCATGAAAATGCAGACTTCCAGGCTTCCTCTGGACATTCTGATTCTAGGTTGGGGCCCTGAACTAGTATTATCCTCGGAGAAGTTTGAAAAATGCTGTTGGAACACACAGCCCTGCTACATATCCTCTCCATATAGCACTGCTTTTTTAAACATTTTTTTTTTTTAAAGCTCCATGCCAAACGTAGGGCTTGAACGGCCCTTAGATCAAGAGTCGCACGCTCCACCAACTGAACTGGCCAGCCACCCCCCGTATAGCAGTCTTTTAAACCATTTATGTAAAGGTGATTTCCAGTAAAAACATATAATTTACATTGCAAAGCAGGACATACACATAGTTATATATGCAGAAACAAATGAAATGTCCACAAACCAACTTTTTCTCCTCTGTTCTATTTCACTTTAAAATAACGATAAAATCCAAGTTCTTTAGCTTGTTTTGTCACATTCTAGCTCATATTTACGTTCTGCAAATACTTCCATATTGAATTGCTTCCTGGCCATGACTTATTCTGTGCACGATGTACCCACTGTCTAGACCTTCTCTCCGCCTCTTGTTCACTTGGTGAACTTCTTCTTTCTTCAAGTCTTAGTCGGATATCATGTCCCTTGTGTAACCTCCCCCTAAGTCCCTGAGCCACCGTGAAGGGCTTTGGCCCAGATGTTCCTTGTGCAATTTGCACACGGCCAAATTAGTATCGAGCATCTACTTCTGTACCCTGAAGTTACCTGTTCACCGTGCTTGTCACTCGAATTCACCACACTCCTTGACTGTAAGGAGCCTTTTGTGAGCCGTTTCTAGAAAGGGCCTCGAAAGATGACTGCCACAGAGCGGAAGCATGACAAAATGCAGCCCAGTGGCCTCCGGGAAGGAACGAGCCAGGGCCTGATCCGAGGAGCGCTAGTGTGGAGCTCAGACAGGAGACAGAGCGGCAAAGTCGCTTCTGGTCAGGTTGAGAAAAAGGCATGCATGTGATGCTGGAAGACTCGGACTTATCTTCCAACCAAAGCAGAAGTTTTGTTCCCAGGTGGGGTTATTTGACTAGAGCAAGGATATGAATGACAAGAGTTTTATTTTAGGAAGAGAGCTCTGATAGGGTGCTGCCGGGTGCTGAGAAGGGGCTGGGAGTGTAGACCCGAGGCCGTTGGGATGATGCCAACGAGTGGGGTCGGCGAGAGACCCTGGTAACCACTGGGAGAAGCCCAGTGACTGGCAGGGTGTAAGGCATGAGAGAGTGAAGAATCAAAAATAATTTGGAACTCAGCTAAGGGATCAAGGTCCACATCAATAGTGATAAGTCATGTTAGTAACATGTATCCTTGATATGGTGTGCTAAAAATGGCACTTGACCTCTCTGGTCTTTTTCCCAATAACCCACAGCTGCAGTCTCATCTTTTTTTTTTTTTTTTAAGATTTTATTTATTTATTTGACAGAGAGAGACACAGCGAGAGAGGGAACACAAGCAGGGGGAGTGGGAGAGGGAGACGCAGGCTTCCCGCTGAGCAGGGAGCCCGATGCGGGGCTCGATCCCAGGACCCTGGGATCATGACCTGAGCCGAAGGCAGATGCTTAACGACTGAGCCAGCCAGGCACCCCTGCAGTCTCATCTTGGGAAAAACATCAAGACAAATCCCAATTGAGAGACATTCTACAAAATACCTGGCTAATAGTCCTCAAAACTGCCAAGGTCATCAAAAACAAGGAATTCCTAAGAAATTACAGCCACCAGGAGCCTGAGAAGACATGACTAAGTCCAGTGTGGTACCCTGGATGGGATCGTAGAACAGAAAAACAAAAAGACATTAGAAATCTGAATAAAGTGCTGACTTGAGTTAATGTGTCAATATTGATCTGTTAATTGTAGCAAATGTACCCCGCTGTCTAATAAAACCGACTTGGAAGCTGTGATTAGCATCATGATGTCGTATAGATATTTCATGTTCTATGGATGATGGTGATGTGGAAAATGCAGAGGCGGCCTTGCATGGAATAGAAGGCCATTGTGAGACCATCGTTATTTCATTGGTATTCAAAATCTGAAGGTTCTTATTTGAATGTTCTCGCTATGTATCTCTCACTTCCACTTCTGGATACTAATACTCAAATCTATGTAAGGTCTATTCATTCCCTGCCTGCCCTAATTGTCAGGTCTTACGTAGGCACAAGCTAACACTGTGATCCCCTGTGCCTGGAATGTTACTCCACCAGGTTATCTCTAAGTTGGGTCTTCTTGATCATTCAACTCAAATGTTCCCTCCCCAGAAAGCCTTCCTGGACTACCAGATCTAAAGTAGCCCCTCCCATCACTCCACGTTGCATTCCCTGTTGTGTTTTCTTCATAGCTCTTATCATGTCTAAATTCACCCGTTTGATTACTTGCCTATTGTCTTTGGCTAGCGTTCCCATTAGAATCAAAGTTCCACCATGAAGGTGGGACCTCATCTGCTTTATCCATGCTTTATTCCACAGCCCAGGTACTGGGCAGGCTCAGGACATCTCTGCTGAATGAATTCAGGGAAAACACTGTCTTTGTTAGCTCAGGTTGCTGTAACATAGTACCATGAACTGGATGGTTTAAACAGCAGACATTTATTTCTCATCATTCTGAAGGCTGGAAGGTCCGAAATCAAGGTGCTGTTGATATGGTTCCTAGTGAAAGTGTTCTTCCTGGCTTGCAGATGGCTTTCTTCTTGCTGTGTCCTTACATGGGGGGGTGGGGAGAGAGAGGGAGAGAGAGAGATTATAACTGGAGGCACAATGGCTTATTTAGGTCAGTTATCAGACCCAGTGAGCAACATTGAACTGATAACTGAAAAAGTAAATTTTATAGTCACTACTTGTTGTTCGTGACTAAAGGTCACACAGAAAGGTTTTACCCTTTGGGAAAAGGTCTGGAAGGAAAGGAAAATGGCAAGAGCAGAACATTTTAGGGAGGTTTGAAAAGGGACAGAACTGGATGCTTGGAAAGAGTGAAACTTCCGTCTTGTGTGAATTTCCCCAGGGCCTCTGCCAGCTCTAGTGAGGTCTCTGCCTTTCCCAGGAGAGCCTGCAGGGCGCCTTCAGGTACCAGTGGTCCAGTTTACCTGACTTAAGGGGACCGTCAAATGACCAAACTCTGATGCCTGAGGCTTGAACCGGATGCTGCAGTTTGGGTGGCCTTTGAGAGAGAGAGAGAGCAGGAAACAAGTGAAACTCAGCTGTGTTCATTCCACAGATTCTATGGAGCACTATTCTGTGCCAGGGACTATTGTAGGAGTGGCAGATAAGAGTCTCTCCCTTCATGGAGCTCCCATTCTTTTTTTTTTTTTTAAGATTTTATTTATTTATTTGAGAGAGAATGAGAGACAGAGAGCACGAGAGGGAAGAGGGCAGAGGGAGAAGCAGACCCCCTGCCGAGCAGGGAGCCCGATGCGGGACTCGATCCCGGGACTCCAGGATCATGACCTGAGCCGAAGGCAGTCGCTTAACCAACTGAGCCACCCAGGCGCCCAGAGCTCCCATTCTAATGGGGAGAGAAAGATGAAAAATGCGAATCAAACCACAAATAAGAGTTATTAGGAGTAAAACAAAGTAAAGGCTAGAGAGTGGCTGGGGCCAGGAGTTCGGGGATTGTGGCAGCCTGGCAGAAATTTAGGGGGAAAGCACTCTAGGCAGAAGAGTAGCAAGTACAAAGACCCTGAAGCAAGAAGGGGCACCGTGTGTGTGTGTGTGTGTGTGCATGTGTGCGTACGTGCGTGTAGTAAGGAGCCAGTGTGCATAATGTCCCATGAATGCAAGGAGTGTGAAGGAAATGAGGTCAGGGAGGTGAGCAGGGCCAGGTCACTTGGGGCCCCAGAGACCACGTGGGGTGGGGGGGTGGAGTTTGAATTGCAGTGGGAGGCCGTGCATGACTGTAAGGGGTAGAGTGATAGGTTCTGATATGGACACACACACATTCTTATCTGTCTGCTACTGCTATGTAGAATAAAGGGCACTGGGACCAGAGTAGAGGCAGGATGACTGGTAAGGAGGTTCTTGTACAAGTTCAGTTGAGGAATGGTGGCTGATACTTAAGTGGGATCAGTGGAAACAGTAACCAGCACTGGGAAGACAGAGGCGGGGACTAGTGTCCTGAAGACTGTCTCCAAAGTCCTGAAAATACTTCCAGGTTTATATAAGGAAAATGTGGGATCGAGGCCAGCGGGTGCGTGCAGGTGGGCAGTAAAAGTCAGGTCTACTGTTGTCTTAGAATCAATCACAGGTGGGGGCTTGCTGGCTCAGGGCTGTCATTTCTTGAGGGGATACTTTGCCCGCAGGGTCTTTTGCCGGAGTTAAGAGATAAGCTGGAGGGGCGCCTGGGTGGCTCAGTTGGTTAAGCGACTGCCTTCAGCTCAGGTCATGATCCTGGAGTCCCGGGATCGAGTCCCGCATCGGGCTCCTTGCTTGGTGGGGAGCCTGCTTCTCCCTCTGACCCTCCCCCCTCTCATGTGCTCTCTCTCACTCTCTCAAATAAATGAATAAATCAAATCTTTAAAAAAAAGAAAGAGATGAGCTGGAAAAAAGACCTTAATCAATTAGAAAATTTCAGGTCAGAACGGAGGTAGTGGAGTCCTCTTTCAAAATGTCCAGACTTGGGATAGGTCTTGGGGGTGGGGCTGGCGGGGCCTGCTGCCGTGGAGGATGAGAGAAAGGGAATTCCAGGATGCCTTGTAGTTTGGGGCGTGAGCAACTGCGTGGTGGTGGGGCTGGTAACTGAGATGAGGAAGATGAAGGGAAGAGCCTGTTTGGAGATGGAATCAGGTTTGGTTTGGGGTCGTTTTCAATTCGAGTTATCTGTTAGATATCTAGGAGGAGAAATTGAGGAAGCAAGTGGCTCTAAGGTCAAGGCTGGAGATGGGTCTTTGGGAATCATTAGCTGCAATCTCCTTGCCCCTTAGAACGGGCTCAAAGCCCTTCCCCACATTTCGTGGAACTCAGAAGCTCTCAAGATGATTTGGCGGAATCATCTTGGTAGACAGGGAGGAAGAGGGCTTCCTTCCTTGACACTTCTAGCTCCAGCTTCTGCTTCTTTTGCATCAGTACAGTTTATCTTCTGCAACACTCTTCCCTCACAGAAGGAATTCAGCCACTTCTTTGATTTCCATATTCAGTCAAGCTGTTGAGTGTGTAGGAAACTGCATTAAAGATTTGCTGGAGACAGAGGGGAGTGTGCATGTTTGGGGAGAGTGTGGGGTAATACTATAATAGCATGAATAAGATTTTTTAATAACATGAATAATATTAAATGGAATACTAGTCTTTCCTGTTTTCTTTCTTTTTTTTTTTTAAGATTTTATTTATTTATTTGACAGAGAGGCAGCGAGAGAGGCAACACAAGCAGGGGGAGTGGGAGAGGGAGAAGCAGGCTTCCCACTGAGCAGGGAGCCCGATGTGGGGCTTGATCCCAGGATCCTGGGATCATGACCCAAGCTGAAGGCAGACGCTTAACGACTGAGCCACCCTGGTGCCCCATCTTCCCTGTTTTCAAAATGTCTTGGGATTGCTGTATGTGAGGCATATCTTAGGATATTTCTTCTTCTTCTCCTTTTTAAGATTTTATTTATTCAAGAGAAAGATAGAGAGCACGAGCATGGGGAGAGAGGCAGAAATAGACTCCCCACTGGGGCCCCGGGATCACGACCTGAGCCGAAGGCAGACGCTTAACCAACTGAGCCACCCAGGCGCCCCTTTTCTTTCTTTCTTTCTTTCTTTTAAAGGATACTTCTATGGCCCTATTATATCTCGCATTCCCAGCTCCTGGACTTTTCCAGGCAGAGGAACTAAACATCCTCCACCCATGCCCCACCCTCCCCCCAAGGCAGCTCCAGATCCATTTTTATATATTCAAATCAGACTATACTCAGAAAAAAACTGAGAATTCAGAATAAAAAGAAGACTTTCATTAAGCAAATCTCTCCTTAGAAGACATTTACTGTTTACAAAAAGTAAGCCTTTCTCAACTTTTATAATCCCTGAAGCATCCTTGACCCCTTGTATCTATTCTGACATCCAGACACCTTCTCAGTAGTAGGGAGGAGGGGAGGGGGTTCGGTCTAGATGCCCGTCCCCAGCCACCATCACAGTAATAGGGAAAATAGTCCATGTCCCAGGTGTCCCAGGAAGCATCTTTTTTTTTTTTTTTTTAAAGATTTTATCTATTCATTTGAGACAGAGAGATTGAGAGAGAGAGCGTGCCGGGGAGGAGCAGAGGGAGAGGGTCAAGCAGACTCTGTGCTAAGCACAGAGCAAGACACAGGGCGCAATCCCAGGACCCTGAGATCATGACCTGAGCTGAAATCAAGAGTCAGACACTTCACCAACTGAGCTCCCCCAGGTGCCCCCTCCAAGAAGGCATCTTTTTACCACGTACCTGGACTAAGTCCCCTTGGCCCCGGGACTACAAGGCTTTGCAGAAGAGCTGGGGGGTGGGGGCAGCAGAGGGCATTTTGCTCTAGAAAAGACTTGTACCTCAAGTGCTTCTGCATTTCACGGATTTAGGAAATGATAACTAAAACCAGAAATAGTTGAAGCACTAGACATACAGCTGATACCATTTGCTTAGTTGGAGTAGAACATCTTTGTTGTTCAAACACTGCATTTTAAACACATCCAGACAAAGAGAGATATGCAATTGATATGTCCATTAATGCAGCTAAGGCAGGAAAGTGGCTGGGTTTATCAACATGGGATGTGACCAGAAAGAACTGGAGAAGCAGAGAAGTCACACTCCAGGTTCTGTGACTTCAGTGCCAAGGCAGAGACGCCCCCTCTCCCCCCAGAGTGTGGAGTTTCACACTGTCCTGGAAGGGATGGGTATTTTAATACCATACTATTTTAGTACTGGGTTTTAGTATTCATACCGATACTTAAGTTAATGATAGATAATGTGCTACGGGTTCAGTTTTTCTAAACCCTTTTGTTTTCTTTGCAGTATCCTGAGATAAGAGAATCCTAAAGATAACCTTGTGCTACCGTCTGGCCAGAGACTGGGAAGCCAGATAAGGTTTTAAGGTTTCCCCTTAGAATAATGTTGGCTAGTAAGGATCCATTCCAGATTGGTGGTCCTGCTGTTGTATATCTCTACCTTTTTTTTTTTTTTTTAAAGATTTTATTTATTTATTTGAGACACAGAGAATGAGAGAGAGAGAGAGCACATGAGAGGGGGGAGGGCCAGAGGGAGAAGCAGGCGCCCCTGCCGAGCAGGGAGCCCGATGTGGGACTCGATCCAGGGACTCCAGGATCATGACCTGAGCCGAAGGCAGTCGCTTAACCAACTGAGCCACCCAGGCGCCCATATCTCTACCTTTTTAGCTGTCTCTCCCCTTTACCCTGTTCCTCCCTCTGTCTCTGTCTCTATTCCTCTGCTTTCAGGAGATTCTTTTCTTCCTCATTTTCACCAAATCCAAGTAGTCATTTTTAACCTACTTTGTCTCCCAGACGTTTTGAGGAAAGATGTGAACCCTCACCTAAGAAAAATGTCGATACAGGAACATACATTGTGAGGGCCTCTAAAATCTACCCATGGACCCCATGTCAAGGACTCCCCGAAGGAGTACACGATGGTTGCAAGAAGTGAGGAAGGAGTCAGAGGCTCTGGATTATAGTCATGAACAAGTGCTCCTTTGATGGAGCGAAGACACTGCAGTGGGAAGATGCACTCTGGCTTCCCTGTGGGGCCTTGGCAAGTCTACTTCCAGCTTTGTCATCTGTAAACATGGCAGGCCTGCCTTTTCCCTTGTCTGTAAAATGAAGTGTTTGCATTCAATGACATCTAAGGTACCTTCTAACTACGATTCCTTGTCTGTCCTTTCTGCTCAGCCCCATATCATGTACTATTGGTTATTAGCTCCAGCGAGTGCCCTGCTCTGAACATATTCCATATATAGTCCTCCTGAGAGAACATGTGAGAAAATAATATAAAACAAAGGGTTTTGATAGGACATGAGTTAGTCCAAGTCAAAAACTACTTAAAGAATATTGTCAAATCCCCTAACAGCTCATCCAAAAGAAAGCATGTGTGGTTTGCTTTTTTAAATAGACAGACTTCATGCAGACCAAGCAGGGAAAAGTCATTGCCACTTTCCCCTCCTTCCCTGTGTCCTGGAATACTCCCCGAGGTCCCTCTGGGGGCGGTGCCTAGAGTTTGGCTCTGGCTCCCAGCTGCGTGCGCATCCTGGCTGGGAGAAGGGAGCTTCGAGCACCAAGTGAGCCTGAGAGCACCGCTCCAGCCGAACGCACAAGGCATTGGGCGGCAGCCCCAGCACGTGATCTTCAAACGGCACACACAGTCAAGCAGCTTCCTGGGCCACCTCTCTAACATTCTAGAACCATGGCTCTGTAGGAGGAGAGAAGGGGAATGGAGCTGTCTTCCTCCTTGCAAATGAAAGTGTATGTATTTATAAATTATTTGGAAAACTTTAGAGAGTTATGAAAGTGACACACCCAGCTGCTTGACGAATGCTTTAAAAATCCCGACAATACAAATTATTGGCAAGAATCTGGGGCAAAGGGTACTCTTGGAGGCTGCTTGGAGCTGTAGGAGTTGGTGTAACCATTTTGGAAAGCAATTTTGGCAGTATCTAGGATAACTGAAGCTCTGCAGAGACTATCATCGGCCGTTGCCTTCTATAGCAATCCTCACACGTGGATGCAGAGATACACGAACAACTGTCTTTGCATCATTGATTTTAATTGTGAAAAACTGGAAACAACCTAAACGGGCATTGGCAGGATTTAGATTTGTAGGATGGGGATGTTATACAGCAGTAAAAGAGACTAAATTGGGCTCTATGTATAAATAGAAATAAATCTCAAAAATAAATCATAGACTATTTTCAGCATGATACCATTTATATGACATTTAAAAAAATGCAAACCTATGTATATGTTGTTTTGGAGAGATCCATAGGTTGTAAATCATATCCATAACACTGAAAAGATAACAATTGCTAATGGTATGAGGAACCATTGGAAATCTCGTCAACGGCTAGTGGTGTGTACATCAGTACAACCACTTGGGAAGCTATTTGGCACTTTTCAGTAAAATTGAATTTCCACAGGTATGTGACCCAGAGATTCTGCTTCTAGGTGTATACCAAACGGAAATACATACGTAGATGGACGGAGACTCATGTACAAGCACGTTCATAGCAGCACTGTTCCCAGCATCCCCAAGCTGGAGACAACCCAGAATGTTACCTGGATGACTGTATACACAAATGGTATCCCTTTTGATACAATGGAATGCTATACACCAGCGACACAGCTGAACAAAGTAGTGGGTTAATCTCACAGATCTATTGTAGAACATGGAGGCTGGATACAAAAAAGCACATACAATAGAATTCCATTTATGTAAAGCGGAAAACCAGGCAAGATCGGTGGGTGGTGATAGACTTCTAGATGGCGGTAACACCTTCATGGCTGGGAAGGGGTCCCCAAGAGGCTTCTGAGATGCTAGTCAGGTTCCATTTCTTGCTCTGGGTAGCAGTGACATGGGGGTATTCATTTTGTGAAAATGTATGAGTTGTAAATGCCTAATCTGAGTAGCACGCTGTACTTTAGTCAAAGTTAAAAAAAACAAACAAACCAAACACTTACTTGTGGACAGAGATTGTTCCTGAACTTGTTACACAGCTTTATATTCCTGGGCAATAAGCCAGGCACCTTCATCTTTATGTGTTTTCAATGTAGAGGAATTGGGAAATTGAATCAAATCAAATTAAATTAAATTAAAATAGCTGCTATCCTTGAGGACCTGTGGCACTTCTCTGTCCATGATACATGTTTGATATAAGGGGCTTGATTTCAGAAGACCTGACTTTTCTTGTCTCTGTTGCCTATTAACTCTACAATCTTGGGCATGTCAAGAGAATTCTCTGGCCTTGGGGCGCCTTACTCAGTTAAGCATCTGACTCTTGATGTTGGCTCAGGTCATGATCTCAGTGTCGTGAGATTGAGCCGCATGTCAGCTCTATGTTCAGTGGGAAGTCTGCTTGAGATTCTCACTTTCTCTCTCCCTCTCCCCCTCCCCCTGCTCGTGCTCTCTCTTAAATAAATAAATAAAATCTTAAAAAAAAAAAAGTAATTCTCTGGCCTTAATTTTGGCCCTTCAAGGACACAAGAATGGATTGTTGTGAAGATCACACAAGATGTATCCATGAACTTATTTTGTAAACCTTAAGGAGCTACAAATTCAATTTATTATGATCAAACAAATGTATAGCAAGATGATATTCATGTGTCATAATGTCTATTGCTAGGGGCTGGGGCCTTTACTAATATGCATCAAAGGATGGAATGAGTTTGGACAGTCTCTGAAATACAAACTCCTTTTTCTTCTGTGTAGATTGAAGAAGGATTTCGTGACGGTTAGCTTTATGTGTCAACTTGGTTGACAACTTGGTGCCTAGTTGTCCTGTCAAATATGTTTAGATGTTGCTGCGAGGTATTTTTTTTAGATGTGATTAACATTTAAATCAGTAGACTTAGAGTAAAGCAGATTACCCTTCCTGTGAGTGGACATGATCTAATCAGTTGAAAGCCTTAAGAGGAAATACTGAGATCCCACTGAAGAAAGAAATTCTGCCTCCAGACTGCCTTTGACTCAAGACACCAGCATCCACTCTTTCTTGTGTCTTAAGCCTGCCCCTTGCTCTGCAGATTTCAGACTGGCCGGCCCCCACAACTGCACGAGCCATCTCCTGACCATCAATCTATATATCTCTCTGTACATCCTATTGATTCTATTTCTGTGAAGAACTCTGACTCTCGGGTTAGGTAAAGGGAAGAGGAGAGGAGGGAGAGGAAATTTTGTATGGCTGTTAGAAAAGAGAGGATCCCGTGCCCTCTTTAAAAAGTGAATTGTGCTGGCTTGGATGAGCTGCTTTATCTGGATTACATATGGAAGCACAACTTCTCTTATAATTCCCCTTAATTTTGTACTATTTAAGTGAAGGTATAGGTTTGCCTATTTAAAGAAAACACAACTGGTATTTTTCCTTCCTCTGTGTGTGTGTGTGTGTGTGTGTATCTATTTTAAACATACTTTAGATCATTCTGCATGTACAGATTCACAGCCTGCTTTTGTTATTATGCTCACACGCAAGTGTTTTCACCATCGCAGATGTCACTTTTAACGGCTGCATATCCGACCTATTGATATTAATTTATTTACTCATCTCTTTATTGTTTACCTTTGGTGGTTATTGATATGTTGATTGTTGTTATTGTTGTTTTAAATTATGAGGCAGCAAGGTGTAGTGGATAAAGCACAAAATTTGGAGACCTCTAGACCTGGGTTTGAATTTCAGAAATGCTGCTTAGCTGTATGACTTAGGGAAGTTAGTCGATCACCTTAGTGTGGGACGTGGGTGGCACTACTTGACTTGACAGGTTATAATGAGTGAGAAAACATAAAAATGCCTAGTAGAGTAACTGGCACATGGTAGGCATTCAGCAAATGATGAAAACACATTTCCCGTCAACTGTCAAGTCCCCAAGGGCAAGCCATGATTTTATTATTTCCAACATCTGACGTGATTTATGATGTACACTGCCCAGTACAGTACGTGTTTGCTGAACTATTGATTGCTTTATACTGAACTTTGCCAAAATGGACGATTATTTTCTTAAGTGGAATTACTGGGTCAAAGGACAGAGGCAGGCAAGGCTCTGGAAACATTTTGCAGATTGGTCTCCTAAAAGGATTGTGTCAATTTAAGTGGTTGTTACACCAACGGGGAGTGCGTTTATGCATGAAAGCAGACCTCATCTGCCATAAATCACGACCATTGTCATAACCAGTGAGTTTGGCTTCGAGTCCTGCTGGCCCCAAAGCAGTCCTGTCTCATAGCGAGGGGAACAGACACCTGGCCAGGAGTAGGTGAAATGGCTCTGGTCGGGGCGCCTGGGTGGCTCAGTTGGTTAAGCGACTGCCTTCGGCTCAGGTCATGATCCTGGAGTCCTGGGATCGAGTCCCGCATCGGGCTCCCTGCTCGGCAGGGAGTCTGCTTCTCACTCTGACCCTCCCCCTCTCATACTCTCTCTCTCTCTGTCATTCTCGCTCTCAAATAAATAAATAAAATCTTTAAAAAAAAAAAAAAAGAAATGGCTCTGGTCACCAAGACTGAGCTTGCTAAGGCAACCCACCAGGGGACTGCCTATTTTGGGACCTTCTTTGGGAGTGTGGTGGTTTAGCTTTTGGTGGTTGCTCCTAATTTGGCTCTTCTTGAGTCCTTGACTTGGGGGGAGGGGGGATAAATATATCTGCAATACATTTTATTTTATTTATTTATTTATTTGTTTTTTAAGATTTTATTTATTTATTTGAGACAGAGAGAATGAGAGAGACAGAGAGCACATGAGAGGGGGGAGGGTCAGAGGGAGAAGCAGGCTCCCTGCCGAGCAGGGAGCCCAATGCGGGACTCGATCCCGGGACTCCAGGATCATGACCTGAGCCGAAGGCAGTTGCTTAACCAACTGAGCCACCCAGGCGCCCTCTGCAATAACATTTTAGATGTGATGTAACTTCCAAGGGTGTAGAAAACAGTTACAGAGGGGATTATTATTATTATTTTTTTAAAGATTTTATTTATTCATTTGAGACACAGAGATACAGAGAGAGAGAGAGCATGAGCAGTGGGAGAGGCAGAGGGAGAGGGAGAAGCAGACTCCCGGCTGAGCCAGGAGCCCGATGTGGGGCTCAATCCCAGGACCCCGGGATCATGACCTGAGCCGAAGGCAGACGCTTAACCATCTGAGCCACCCAGGCGCCCCCAGAGGGGATTATTTACTAGTGCTTTTATGGAAAGCCAGTGGAGACCAAGGCACCAGGCAAATAATACATCTCGGTTCCTATATTAGCAATACATACATCTCCATCAGCCTGTACCACAAACCAGGAAATGGTAGAGCCAATGAGAAATAATCTTCACAGTTTCAGAGATTACAGATACAATCATAATAGATAATAAGTTTTTGCACATTTATGCTTAGTGATTATGTCAAAGAATGATATTCCGTTTTGGCCTTCTTCCAAGTAAACCACCCATCTACGGGAGAATAAAATGGCTGTTGTATTTAAAGTCAGCATGAGGAAAAAGGCAGAACTTAAGTGTGTTGAGGTCTCCTTTCCCCCATACTTGCTAACCTGAATTAGTAGTCTTGATTAGCACAAAGGCAAGGGGTGTTTTCATCACTAGGATGAAACAAATAAACCCTCTGGGTTCACAGTTAGTACAATAATCAGAAATGTTAAGATTCAAAATGTTATTTGTGCGTTTACACAAGGCTGTGTTGTATATATGCTATTTCAATCAGACAAAGAATGAGTTTGGGGTTCATTTTCTCGTGTGTAGTAGCTGAGAATAGGGTAAAGCCAGTGTACCCTTTTGAGGGATCCGGATATAGAAAAAGAAGTATAATGTCACTTCCTTCCATGAGAAATTGTTTTCCTTTCTTTTTCCTTTTTAAGACCAAAAGGTTGCATTGAAAGATTAGAAAATCTGGCAGCATGGCCAAGGTTCCCACTGGACCACAAACCGTTTTGATACCCAGGCTCTTTACTCATTTAGGTTTACTTGACAGACTCAGTAGATCAGACTTGAAAGGACAAAGGTTGCTTACCTCTCCTCTGGGGCAAGGAAGCCTAGCCCTGCAGGACACCAAGCCCCGTCTGCCCTCCCAAGAGGTGGAAGAAGACATACTGTTTGTTCCTTCATGATGAGTCAACCACCCAGACACAATCCATTTCTTGCCAGCCCTGGTGTAACTTTCTGCTTCCACAGAGGACAAGATTGGTTTGGGTTTCCCCATCATCTCCCCAGGCACTGAGATTTGCAGCCTTGACAACCTTTTTGGCTCTTCTCTTGTTCTTTGCCTGACAGATCAATCAGCTGCCAAACCTAGATTCTCCCAGCAGAGCTCTTGTGCCCAGAACCTTCTCTGCATTCCCCACACCCACCTCTATGATGCTACCTTAACACAGACTCTCCTCATCTCTTGCCTGGACCCTCCTGATCTGTGACATCTTACCAGGTCTGCTGGCTCCAGTTGATCTTTTTTACTTTCTTTTCCATTTCCCATGTCCCATCCTTATCCCCACGCTCAGGTGGAATGCAAACTCTCTTTTTCCTGGTGCCTGTCCTGGCTTTTTCTGCTTCTATCATCATTCCACTCTCTCAATCTAAAATTCCCTCCCTCTCTTCCCACTTATTCAAATTTTACCTCTCTTTCAGTAGCCATAAATTTCACTTTCTCCCTGAATCTTTCTCGCTGGAAGTAATTACTCCCTCCTTTAAATTGCCACAGCACTTTGCACGTATTGCCTTTTAAAGCACTTACCCCCTTCACTCTGTTTACAAATAGTGTCCCTATTGGATGGTAAATCTTTGAAAAGTAGAGTTCATTTTTTTAAATGATTTTGTATGCCCACAACTCTCAGAATGGTACCTTGCAAGTATTTTTTAGCAGGTCTTTAATATTTGTTAAAGGAAGAAAGGAAGACAGGAAGGCAGGCTAAAATCTCCTGCAAGGCCCAAACGTATTTAGTAATAGAAAATTAATTATTTTTTTGGTTACTGCTTCCTCACCTCTATAACGTAGAAGAAGAACTGGAATATCATTTCTAAATCTACTTTATTCAATATGAGAAATATAGGGCAAACATATTTCTACATTGCCGTTTCCTTATTTGATGCTATTCATCTATGGGCTAGCTTTAGAATCACTAACTGCCCAATAACCTGCAAAGCGGGTGAATTCCTGAAGCATATCACAGACGAGAATGTGAGCTCCTGAGAGACAGGACCTGAAACCGAGGCGAAGGGTAGATTGTACTTGCTATTTGCCACCTAATTTCATTGATCGAGTAGGCATGTGAGTTGCTTTGGGGACATGCTGTGTCTTTGGCCTAGCCTGTGATGTGACTGGGATGAGTGGCCCTCGGGGGTGTGGTAATGTGGCTGGTGGCTGGTGAGACTCAGGTCCTAATGCTGTCACTTACCAGTGAGTGAGCTGGACATGTTTATCAGTCTCTTTGCTTGTAAGTGAAGAAAATTTTCCTTACTTCTAATGTTCTTTTTGGTTCTCAACACCTGGGAGTCAGGCCGGTAGATGATAATTTTCAGTACATCGAAACAGCAAATGACCCCAGAAAGCCATGGATGTGAGCAGTCTGAAGACAAATGGGAATTCTGGAGATTGTATTTTCAAGTGGCACCGTCGAGATTCCCTGGTATTTTTTGCACATTGCCATAGTGATGTAGCTTCATACAAATGTCACATGTTAGCATTCTGTTGTCCTTCTCAGAATTCTTCCCCGAAGATACTGGGGCAGTCTTCAGCCGTTCCCTTAAGTGTACCAACTTGCTGCCAAAGCCCCCCTTTTCCTTCTGCTCTCAGCCTATGGACAACACAAGAAAACTGAGTTACTGCTACCGTTTCTTGTAATAGTCACAACCAAATGTTATGCTATTGCATATTTATGTTTTCTATAAAGCTATTTGTAGACACTACTGTAAATAGTTTCATATGATAAGATGCACATTGGAATATGGAATTAATGCTCTTGGCTGTTTGATATTTATGGAAAGAAATACATAATGAGATCTAAAGGTTTTCCCTGGCAGGAAAGAAAAAGCTCATCGAAGTTTACATGTGGCAATAAACTTCATTTAAAAAATGGTTTCTGTAGAAAAGATGGTGTTAGAATGGTCTTGTTTTGGTTGCATGATACATACAGTAAAACTTTGGTTTATAATTAATTTTAAAATATGTAAAATCCAGCCAAGCCTCTTGATAGAATTGCCTCATAAAATTGCAGAAATAATTATATGGGGGAGGGGGTGGAAATTAGAAGAGGCAATTAAAGAAGATGACAGAATGAGGAAGCCCAGCAACTGGCCAAGCTTGTTTGTGGGGGGGGGAGGAGGGAGAAGATAGAACTCTTGAATAATTTCTCAATATGGCACATTTAAAGAAGTATAAAGCACAAATGGTAATCCTGAAAAAGAAAAAGAATGGTTATAATTGTGATCTTCATATTTAGGGATTTCCAGATTTGAAGATCATGTAAGCATTCCTTTGGATAATTTCAAAATTAGAAAATATATCAAGTATCATTAGGCATGTGCTCAAGTGCTAAGTGGTACAGATAAATCTAGAACAGCAAGATGGCACCATGATAAAGAGAAGGAATCCTCAAAAAACTTATCAAAAATGAAATTTTTTTTTGAAAGAAATCTTTAAAAATGTGCCCCTCATCCAGAAACTCCACAGCATCTAAGGAAACATATATGTACCTATAACGATTTGTTGATGTTGTTTACTCAGTTTATTTATAATTAGAAAGAAAGAAAGAGAAAAAGAAGGAAAGGAAGAAAGGAGAAAGAGAAAAGCTAGAAACAACACATTTCCAGTAAGGAATTATTTACATAAGCTGTGCACGTCCACCCATACGAAGGAAGAATATTTTAATGATATGGAGCAGTGATGGGAACCACTGAGGGCAGGAAGCAGGGGAAGGAAGAGGGTGAACATTTCTACTTTCTTGTATTCTGGAAAGTTCTCAAGGAAATGCAGTTTATCTTAGCAATCTTCCAGTTTTCCTTTCTTGCTCTTCTCTCTTCTTTCGGATCCTGAAATTCTCAAGCTAACTCAGTCACTACAACACCTCTGTGTCACAGAGTTATTTGGAGTCCTCTCTCCTAAACTATTTATGGCTTTTACAATTTTTTTTTCCCCTGCCTTCACTAATAAATCCACAGAATGTCTCAAAAGATGCTGGGGTGTGTTTGGGGCTTTTTTTTGTTGTTACAACCACAGCTGCGGCCCAGAGCTGGGACTTTGGTGAAGGGTTTGGGCTACTGTTTGCTAGGAAGAGCTAATCTACAGATGAAGTGTCGCAAGTCAGTGACTGCCTGCAGTAACTTTTCATAGAATCCGATCACATTTGTTCTCTGCACTAGAGTAGCAAGTAAGTGACTGGTATTTTAGCGGCAAATGGGTCCCACTCCTGTGCCAGCCTGGCAAATCAGGAGGAGTTAAAAATGAGAAAGAGCCTCAAACGCTTTAACGTTGTTCGTTAATGGGTTTCCGTCTTGAAGTTTATTATGCCTGGTTATATTTTCTCCTAACTTTTCCAAGCACTTTGACATCTCCTTTTATTGTGGCCTTATAATTACCTGTCAGAAGGTAGGTGAGGTGCTATCGTACCCCTTTGAGAAGTGATGAAAGTGAGGCCCAAGGAGGTAATCATAGAGCCCAGGCTGACCGGCTCTCGGCTACACACTTTTATCTTGCAGATCGCAAGTAGGAGCCCCCTGGAAGCCAATCCATTATTACTGTAGAAACTAAGGCAGAATTTGAAACTATTCCCAAGAACTCAGCCTGAGGTTAGAGATTTAAAGTCACATTAAAAAAAAAAAAAAATCAGAGCAGCTGTTTGTCCTTGAAAGGAATGGAGAGTTTCATATGCTGAGATAATAATACATCTAGACTGGTGGTTTTTAAGTAGGGGCAATTTTGCTCCCTCACCTCACCGCTCTCCGCAAGGACATCTGGCAATGTCTGGAGACGTTTTTGGTTGTCCCAACCGGGAGGGAGTATTACTGGCATCTTGCGGGTGGCAGCTAGGGATCCTGCTAAATATTGTACAAGGAAGGCACAGGATGGCCCCCATAACAAAGAATTACCTGGTTCGTAATATCAGTAGTGCCAGGGCTTGAGGAACCCCGCTCTGCATGTCTCTCTGCTTTGGTTAAGGGTGGTTGCTCTCCATTTGTCACAGGTACAGTTGCCGCCATCAGAATTACATAAACTAACTGGCAAAACTTTTAAATTAGGGGCGCTTGGGTGGCTCAGTCGTTAAGCGTCTGCCTTCAGCTCAGGGCATGATCCCGGGTCCTGGGATCGAGTCCCGCATTGGGCTCCCTGCTCAGCGGGGAGCCTGCTTCTCCCTCGCCCTCTGTCCACTCCTCCTGCTTGTGCTCTCTCTCTCTCTGTCAAATAAAGAAATAAAATCTTTAAAAAAACCCCAAAACTTTTAAATTAAAGAGAGTTTGCTCATGTGTTCCTTCTACCCTGTATTTGGTGCTTCCTCTTTGTTCTTCATCCCTTCTCTTAGTTCTTTCCCCTTAGTTGCCATCCTCCCTATCGCCTTGGCTTACTTCGTATTCCTGTGTCTTCCTCCAACCTCATCCTCTTTGCCAGCACACTGACGTGGTTCCGCTCCACTCTGGGACCCCTTTTTTTTTTTTGCTCTCTAAGCCAGCACTGACTCTGGGCAGAGACAGGCTACTGGGTGCAGCTGCAGGCTCTGGAGGAGCCACCAGGAATGCTGGCTGGGCCTCTCTTGGGGACTGCCTATCTTAAAAATTCAACTATTATTTTTGGATGGATGGTTGGGTGGAGGAAGCAGAAGTCTGCCCTGAGTGCCTTAAAACCTAGAGGCTAATTTTTCTAGAGATAAAGCAAACTTCTACTCTTCTCCTGGGAGGTGGGTAAACAATTATATCCCATAATCCCCTATGCATTGTAACTCTATCTGCTTAATATTCATCGACTATGCCTAAGTAGTCTCCGGCCATGCAGATATTTTCAGCTAGCTCTTAAACAAAGGCAGAATTGAATGTACTTATTAAAAGGAACACTTAAAGTATTATAGGGACTTGGTGATTTTTTTGTGAGGAAGGAGGTGCAGAGGGCCAAGTAATGTTAATTTTAATTTTCCAGAAGGACGCTGTTAAGGATGAAAAACATTCTTTGCATCTCAGTAATAAAAATTAGAACTACATATCCTCAATAATTGATTTCTGAAACATGATTGGAATAACCATAACTATGTTAATCAGCCTCATTAGGGTCAGCGCTGAGCTAGGTAAAATGCATCCGTTGTCTTCAGCTAGACTACAGTCTTAGCTCAGCAGTTCTCAAAGTGAGCCCGCCCCAAACCCCGGATGCTCCTGAGATACTTCCAGAGGATTTTTCCTAATGCTATTAAGATGTTATTTGCCATTCTTTTGTCTGTGCCATTCTCCTCACTAGTTGTGCACTGACTGATGATGCACACACAATGAGAATTGCGGGTGTGTGGCCGAAACCTTAGGTGGTGGCTCTGAAGTGTCCTAGTTGTCATTGTATTCTTCGCCTCCATGCTCTCACAGTAAAAAAAAAAAAAAAAAAAAAAAAAAAAGTTTCACTTAAGAAGGTCCTTTTTGAAGCAGTAAAAATTATTATACTTTGTTAAATCTTGACCCTTGAAAATCTGTAGTTTTAGTAATCTGGGTGACAGAGTGCAAAGTACACGTAAAGCGCTGTGGCTGCATACTGAAGTATGAAAGTGCAATGATTGTCTTGAAGAAAAGCGCTAGGCAGTTGTTTGAGTGCAAACCGAGCGAGCCACTTTGTTTCTATGGAACATCATGTTTACTTGAATCACTGAAATGCAAACTATTTATTTAAACTTGGGTGTTTGGCAGAAGTTTTCAGAAAAGCAAATGAAGTGAGCCTGTCATTTTTTAAAAATATTTATTTATTTGAGAGAGAGAGAGAGAGTGCGCGCATGTGCATGAGAAGGGGGAGGGGCAGAGGGAGAGAGAGAGGCTGAATCTCCAACAGATTCCACACTGAGCGTGGAGCCAGGCGCAGGGCTCCATCTCACCACCCTGAGGTCTCCACCTAAGTTGAAATCTTGGGCGCTTAACTGACTGAGCCACCCAGGCACCTTTCATGTAAAGGGGGAAAAACTTACTACAGTATTTTCTGAAGTTAAAATTTGAGTTTTTAAGCAAAAATCAGAATTTTGGTAAACTTGTATCTACCACAGTGAGTTTGAGAGTTTCCCACTACTAAAAGACTTTTCTGATGAATTGAGTAGTGATAACAATTAACGTGATTTTTTAGTATTGTATAAGGAAATGTGTGAAGACCTGAATAAGTCTATGTACTGATATTTTCAGTATGGCCAATGAATAATGTTACCCCTAATTATGGGTGGAGTGAAAGAGCCATTCGGGGGTGCCTGGGTGGCTCAGTTGGTTAAGCAACTGCCTTCAGCTCAGGTCATGATCCTGGAGTCCCTGGATGGAGTCCCGCATCGGGCTCCCTGCTCAGCAGGGAGTCTGCTTCTCCCTCTGACCCTCCCCCCTCTCATGTACTCGCTCTCTCTCATTCTCTCTCAAATAAATAAATAAAATCTTTAAAAAAAAAAAAAAAGAGCCATTTGAAGTACAAGATTGACCAGTGGATTTTAATGTCCCAGAGGAGGAGTTCATTGATGAGAACTTTTTGTTCACAAAAAAGCAATGAACCAAGTTCATCGGTTTTAGATTCTTTGTAAATAACCTTTAAGGAACTACCACTACTGGGTTTTGATATAGTATCAAATAGTTATATCAATAATTATCTGACTTGTTTCTCAAATTCCTCATATCAGTGAGATCATATGATACTTGTCTTTCTCTGATTGACTTATTTCGCTTAGCATAATACCCTCTAGTTCCATCCACATTGTTGCAAATGGCAAGATTTCTTTTTTTGATGGCTGCATAATATTCCACTGTGTGTGTGTGTGTGTGTGTGTATACCACATCTTCTTTATCCATTCATCTGTCGATGGACATCTTGGCTCTTTCCATAGTTTGGCTATTGTGGACATTGCTGCTATAAACATTGGGGTGCATGTGCCCCTTCGGATCACTATATTTGTATCTTTGGGGTAAACACCCAGTAGTGCAATTCCTGGGTCATAGGGTAGCTCTATTTTCACCTTTTTGAGGAACCTCCATACTGTTTTCCAGAGAGGCTTCACCAGCTTGCATTCCCACCAACAATGTCAGAGGTTTCCCCTTTCTCTGCATCCCTGCCAACATCTGTCAGTTTCCTGACTTGTTAATTTGCCATTCTGACTGGTGTGAGGTGGGAGGGATGGGTGGCTGTGTGATGGACACTGCGGAGGGTAGGTACTGTGGTGAGCACTGTGAATTGTGTAAGACTGATGAATCACAGACCTGTACCCCTGAAACAAATAATACATTATATGTTAATAAAAAAAATTTTTTTAAATGACAATTTACAAATAAAAAAATTATCTGAAAACGTTATTGAAATACTTCCTTTTCTAACTACTTACTGTGTAAGGCCAAATTTTCTTCATATATTTCAATCAAAACAGTATGTTCCAACAGATAGAATGCAGTAGATGTGAGAATCCAACTATCTTGTATTAAGCAAGACTCAAAAAATTTTGCAAAAATGTAAAATGATGTCTAGTTTTAGAAAAAAATAGCTATTGCTCATAAAAGTTATTTATGTTACCATGAAGAGTATATTAATATTATTTTAAAATAAATATTAAAACATTTTTGGTTTAGGGCGCCTGGGTGGCTCAGTTGGTGAAGCGACTGCCTTCGGCTCAGGTCATGATCCTGGAGTCCCGGGATCGAGTCCCGCATCGGGCTCCCTGCTCGGCAGGGAGTCTGCTTCTCCCTCTGACCCTCCTCCCTCTCATGCTCTCTGTCTCTCGTTCTCTCTCTCTCAAAAAATAAAAAAAAAAAGTTAAAAAAAAACATTTTTGGTTTAAATTGTTATTACAGTATACATTAATAACCAAAATCCATTATCGCAAAGGGTCTGAAGAGATCCTGAGATCAAAGACTGGAGAACAACCCGTCTGGAAGAACAGAAATTGCAATATGGAGGTACTGCAAACTTGATCTCTTCAAAGTAAATATGGGCTATTTCCTTTCTTCATTTAAAATAATAATGATTACATTTGGATAGTGTTTTATACTTTCCAAACAGCTTTTACATGCATCAATAATTTAATCCTTTGTGTAATCTTACAGGTCAGGCGTTATTTTCCCCATGCTATACTAAAGAAAACTAAGATCCAGAATGATCAAGCAGCTTATCCTAGGTCAGGTAGCCAGTGAAAGAACTAGAATCTGCCACCAGATTTTCCATTTTCATCATATTTCTGTAATACTACTAATAGGTTCAGAAACTACTAGAGATTATTGGTTTGTGAACAGTTCAAATTATAATCAATTTGAAAAGGGGTTATTAAGTTACTTTTGGGTAACAAATATTAAACTTGAATATATAATCAAATAATATTGGTTTTGAGTTATATTCTTTTTTTTTTTAAAGATTTTTTATTTATTTATTTGAGAGAGAGAATGAGAGAGAGAGAGCATGAGAGGGGGGAGGGCCAGAGGGAGAAGCAGACCCCCCGCCGAGCAGGGAGCTTGATGCGGGACTCGATCCCGGGACTCCAGGATCATGACCTGAGCCGAAGGCAGTCGCTTAACCGACTGAGCCACCCAGGCGCCCCTAAAGAAACCTTTTAAATTAGGTTAGAAATTATATCAAAAGCGTAAAAAAGTATAAAATGAAAAAAAAGTCTATGTATAAACCCTAACCTTTAGTCCCACATGCCAATAGTCTAAGGTAACTGCTATGAACAATTTCCTATATATTCTTCCAGAAACTGTCCATGCATATACCACCATACATATATTTATTAAAACACAAACACACACTCACAAATACACACAAGTGGGATCATTCTAAACAAACTACTCTGCCAATTGCTTTTTTTACTTAATATGTTTGGGTATCATCCCATTGAATTCATGTAGTTCTATTCCTTTTTTAAAGTTCTATTGGTCTATTGGAAGATGTACTATAATTTACTACTGAGTTCAAAAAATTATTGAGGTACATATCCATATAGTAAAATGCACTAATCTTAAACTTTATTTTCTACATGTCTATATACATATGCATGCACGTGTATATATGTGTATGTGTAACTGTATACTACCACCTAGATCAAAGTAAAGAACATTTCTAGCATCCCAAAAGGCCCCACTAAGTTGCGTCCCAGCCAATAACACCTCCCCAAGCCAGCAACCATTGTTCTGGTTTTTAATACATAGATCAGTTTTGTGTTTTCTTAAACTTCAAAGAAATGGAATTATGCTGTATTACTGTATTTTGGTATGTGTGTGTCTGGTTTCTTCTGCTCAGCAGCAGTTCTCTGAGATTGACCCACAATGTGTGTAGCCATAGTTTGTTCTTTTTACTTGCTATATAGTATTCCAGTGTATGAATTTATCCATTCTACTGTTGATGGATATTAGATTTTTTATTTTTAAAGGTTTGGAGATCAATAAAGGTTTAATGAATGTTCTTTACATGTCTTTTGGTGGACACATCCATTCGTTTTCTTTGGTACGGTCTTACCTGATTTCATTTTGGTTTAAATGTCTGAAAATGTCTGTAAAGGCAGCACTTTATAGAGGAAGTACAACACACCCATCACACTAGCAAATAGTGGTAGAAGGCGGATAGGTGAAATACAGAAATTATGAGTGAGTTTTTTTTTTTTTATGACAGATTTAAGAAAAACTTTTAGTTGCAGAAATGTGAAGAAAATGTGGTATAAATAAAAATCAATGTTTTAGTAAAATCTGTTTGTATGTGCTGGATGTATGATGTTGGATTCTGGTATGAAGAAGCTCCACCAGTAGAATGCTAGATAAAGAAGATATTCTGAAAAAAAAAAAAGAAGAAGATATTCTGTAAGAGTAGGACCAGTGGCTTTTTCAAGCTAAAGATATCTATCAGTAATATACTGGCTAAGCTTATCTCTGTGATTTCATTTGCATTCTTTCTGTCATATGCTTACTGGCTTATTTTGAGTGCACTATTTAAAAACCCACAGAATATAATACATGCACTCCAAATGGAAAAACTAAAGTTGTTTATCTGTAATAGTAATCTAATTTGAGGGTGCCTGGGTGGCTCAGTTGGTTAAGCATCTGCCTTCGACTCAGGTCATGGTCCCAGGGTTCTGGGATCAAGCCCCATGTAGGGCTTTCTGCTCAGTGTGGAGCCTGTTTCTCCCTCTCCTTCTGCCCCTCCCCCTGATCATGCTCTCTCTCTTGCTTGCACGTGCGCGCACTCTCTCTCTCTTTCTCTCCCCCCTAAATAAATACATAAAATCTTAAAAAAAATAAAAATAAAAACTTTTATGTTATTGTTTTTAATATTAATGATTGTTGAAAGAGTGCTATAGATGATCTACACCTGAGATCATTCTGGAAGTTTCTTTTAAAAATATATTTTGCTATCATGTGTTTTCTTACCATTTGAAAGTTCTAATTCATTGTTTATCTTTAATTAATATTTTATCTAATTCAGATCTTTGAAATCAAACATTAATATTTAATGTAGCATGTCATAAGTAAAACAGATACAATTTGAAGGTACTCTGTCACATCATTTTACCAAAATGACACCCAAAAGTAATTAGCAAATTATTTTTTGGTTTAATTTCTAAACAAACCACAACAGAACATATTAACATTTAGAATGTTCTGACATTATCATGTTTCCAAACACACACAAGGTTCTGTTTATTCATTGCCTGAAACCATTATTAAGTTAATATTACTGGAAATAGATTTATTCATGTGGTTTCTTTCTTTTGATTAAGTACTGAGAGACCTAAGTTTCGTTGTTGTTGTTGCTTTTTAAAGTATCAACGGTGGTAATTTGTGGATGTGGAATTTTTTAAAACACTAGAAGCCACATATTGCTCTCTTGCTCTGGATGTTTATTTCATTTTTTTTTTTTAATTTATTTGAGACAGAATGAGAGACAGAGCACATGAGAGGGGGGAAGGTCAGAGGGAGAAGCAGGCTCCCCGCCAAGCAGGGAGCCCGATGCGGGACTCGATCCAGGGACTCCAGGATCATGACCTGAGCCGAAGGCAGTCGCTCAACCAAATGAGCCACCCAGGCGCCCTCTGGATGTTTATTTCAAATTGCCGGCTGGACACCTCTGCTTCAACATCTTGAGCTCAGCATGTCCCAAATGGAGCCCTGACTCCCCGCCATCTCTGCCGTGCTGCTTCCTGCTCTCCGCTTCCTGCCCCTTCTTCACCCAATCTCCTTCGCTTCGGAAAAAGGCACACCCACCTATCCAGCTGCTTAAGCCGGAATCTCTGAGCTTTATCTCTGATTCTCCCCTCTTCCTACATCCCACCCAACCACAAGTTCCACCCTTCCTCCCTCATATCCATCTCTCACCTGTCTTCACTCCCTGTCCCCAATGCCACTACAGTAGCCCATCTTCTCTTGCCCAGACCGCCACAGTGGCCTGCTTTCTGCAGTGCTTTCACTTTTGATCCCCATTTGTTTTCCACACACAGTCAGAATCGTTTTTAAGAACATAAACCCGTGTTATCCTGCTTACAACTCTTAATATTACACTTGAAAAAAATTCCCACAGTGACCATTAAGCTCTAGCCACATTGCCTCTTTTTAATTCTTGAACATGTCAAGCAAGCCCTTTCCCACCTCATCACTTTGTGCCCCCAGTTTCCCCTGTTTAGGATAATCCCTACAACCTCACATGGTTAGCTCTTTCTTAGCATTCCACTCTTAACTTAAATGTAACCTTCTTGGAGTGGCCTTTCCTTGTCACCTGATCTAAGTAGCCCACTGTTTTCTATCCCTCTATTCTATTTTTTTTAATAGCATTTACCAAAATTGTTTTCTTGTTTATTGTCTTCTTTGTTGTAGCAGTCAGGATTTGGTTCAACTGCTGAAAGCCAAAAATACAGTGGCTGGAAAAGATAGTAGTTCATTTTTTGCTCATTTAAACAAAGTTTAGAAGTGGGTAGATTAAGTTTAGTTTGATAGTTCCATGATCATAAGAGACCTAGATTTATTGTCTCTAACTGCTCCACCAAATTCAGCTTGGCTTCCACCTCACAGTCCAAAATGGTTGCTCAAGTTCCAGTCATCATGGTTCTATCCAGCAGGAATCAGGAAGGTAAATGTGGTCTTTATTCAAAGTGGAAGAGGCTAAATACACAGTTAAAAATGGTGAGTTCCTTAATGAAATTATTGCTTGAGCACAGATTATCAGTTTGTGTTAAAACTATTAGGTGGCTCAGTTGGTTAAACGTCTGCCTTCAGATCAGGTCATGATCCTGGAGTCCTGAGATCAAGGCCTGCATCGGGCTCCCTGCTCAGTAGGGAGTCTGCTTCTCCCTCTGCCCCTCACCCTGCTTGTGCTCTCTCTCTCTCTCACTCTCTCTCTCTCATATAAATAAAATATTAAAAAAAAAACTATTAGGTGAATGGCTAATGAGAAAATAACCTTCATAAAGTACTCCAAAAAACTCTACACAGATTACTTTTTGTCCACAGGAGAAAAAAAAAAAAGTAGCTTTATAGCGGAGGAGTTGTCTGCCTTCACCTTACTCCAGTAGTCAAATACGCTGTTTCCTGATGTGATGCAATATGAGGTGCACAGTACCACCTATGGTGTAAGCTTGCCAAAAATGGTTGAGTCTAGGGGTGCCTGGGTGGCTCAGCTGGTTAAGTGACCAACTCTTTTTTGTTTGTTTGTTTTTAATTTTTTAAAGATTTTTATTTATTTATTTAAGAGAGAGCATGAGAGGGGCGAGGGTCAGAGGGAGAAGCAGACTCCCCACTGAGCGGGGAGCCTGATGTGGGACTCTATTCCGGGACTCCAGGATCATGACCTGAGCTGAAGGCTGTCGCTTAACCAACTGAGCTACCCAGGAGCCCTAAGTGACTGACTCTTAATCTTAGCTCGGGTCTTGATCTCAGGGTAATGAGCTCAGGCCCTGCGTTGAGCTCCACGCTAGGTGTGGAGCCTACTTAAAAGAATATATATATATATTTGAGTCTAACTGGACCTTTTGTCATAACTTCTAGGTTTATAGGAATTACAAGGAAAATAGAAAGTAATTGATACGCTGAGGAAGAAAACACACAGATTGAGAAATTGGAACATTCTATAAGACAGTTGTTCCTGTCTGTTTCTTTAACATTTTAGTCTCATGAATATAAGGACTGATTTATTTTAAGGAGACTGAGGGGACATAACCTGATGTGATGTGTGATCCTCAACTGGATCCTGGTTTGGACGAGCTAGCTATGAAGGACATTTTGTGGACAACTGGAAAAATGTCAAAATGGGTGGTCCCTAAGATATGATAGACTATTCAATGTATAGAACTGTTGAATCACTATCTTGTGCACCTGAAGGTAATATAACACTGTTAATTATACTTCAATTTAAAAAAGAAATTAGGGGCACCTGGGCGGTGCAGTCGTTTAAGCACCTTACTCTTGATTTCGGCTCAGGTCATGATCTCAGGGTCATGATCTGAGCCCTGCAATGGGCATGTTCAGTGTGAAGTCGGCTTGAGACTCTCCCTCCCTCTCCCTCTGTCCCCTGCACCCCCCAGCTCTCCCTCTCAAACACATAAATAAATCTTAAAAAAAAAGGAACTATTAAGGAATTATTAATGTCAGCTATGATTGTTATTTTGGCTATGTAGGAAAATGTTCTTATTTTTAAAAGATGCATATTAAAATTTAGGGGAAGAATGATTGCTATTAAAATTCTTCAGCATAACAAATTGGGGGTCTCTTTCTAATGAAGAAGGGGAAAATGGCTATTGGGGGCCAACAAGAAGTCTTGGGCTTACTCCACCACTGGACTGAAAGCTGCACACGAGCAGGGACTGCGCCTCTGTTGCTTCCCACGCCATAACCAGTGCCCAGCGTGGAGTAGGCACTGCATATATATTTATTAAATGAAGGAATAGACATGGATGGGAAAAGAATGCAGAAATTACCCATGACTTCAACTGACATGAAAATTCAACAGACGTTGCTTAAGGGATCAATGTACTTGAAAAACAGATAAAACTAAAATGTAACAACCATACGCTATCAAGATAACTAAGATGATAAGAAAAGATATGAAACTTCAAAAAAAGTAGAAAACATTAAAATGCTAAAATAATAATTATCAGGATACTATTATTAATTTTATTGCCCCATTCCCATTCCTTTTGGAGTCCCGGACATTGAACTGGCTTTTTGTAATGAAAAATAACCACATACAAAAAACTAAATTCTATGTGTTTTTCAAGAGATTGTTAGAAATTCAAAGAACTATTTTTTTCTCTTCCTCACTCTGACCTTCTTTCTTTCTCTTACTACTGATCTGGTAAGATAGCAAGATACCCATCTGCTGAGTACAGCTCCTTCCTATTAGCCAACGACATTCCAGGAGAGTTTTCCCCTTCCCTGCATCATTAGTTGAAAAATAATAAAGTTTTCACTGTATGTATTAAGTATTTTTTTTTTAAAAAGAAAAAGAAAACCAATGAAGCCCAAGTTATAGATCTTGTGCTTGGGGAGTCAGAATCAACACAGGTAAAACAAAAGTAAAAAATCCCAGCGATACTTTATTTTTCTGCACCGGTTTACGTTTACAAACAGCTTTGACAACAACATTTCAGTTATTCTCAAAATGATAGCTTGCTGCAGGCCGGGTTTAAAAAAAAAGATTAATTGACTTGCTCCAAGTCATCTCCATAGTGAGAGATAAATCTGATATGGGCACCATGTTTTCTGACTTCTTGTGTCAGTTCTTTACCGATGACACTACCTTCTGAAAACCACAACTTAAGCCAGTATTGCCTTTTTGACTCTGCAGTGTGCCAGGGACAACTGACTGAGCTATCCTGTGACTGACCAAAGTTCATACACCTTGACTATAGGGAGGATCTCTAAAACTTTCATTTCTGTCCTGCCCCAACCCCCTGCCATTTTTCTTAGAACAAGAAGCACCACTTTATTTTCCCTCTTGGTGCTGAGCTCCAGCAGTAGCAGCAGACCCACTGTGATCAGCAAGAGAGAAGGAAAACCTCCAACTACCATGAATCGTGCTTACACAGTACGAGAATGTTTTGGATCCTACTACGAGGAGTTCATTTAAAATTTCATCTACACAGCAGAAGCTGTGAAAAGCATAGACAAGGCTGCAAGTGGCTGGTAAGCTGGCACGTATATCATAGAAATTCCTTATGAGTAAAAAAGAATCTGTGATTTTGTGTGGTACATTTAACATTATCACCACCTACACATTCAGTTAAAAGCTGTTCATGGCTGAGGAGAAACCCGATTCCCTCCTACGTCACATCTCAGCTGCATTTGCTGTAAGCTACGGGTGGCTTCCTTGAGAATGTTTGTACCTTTTACCCAGAGCAAACATTCCAATAGGGCAGCAGTTGGGGAATCTATAAACAGGTTAATTTAGTAACATTTAATAGGTAAATAATAATAATACAATCAATTTAAAATATTTTTTTCTCACTATTTCCTCTCTTTTATCCCCTATATATCACTAATATATAGTCCTCAAGTCCTCTCCATTTTAAGTCCCTCCAATATATGTCTTATTTCCACTCTACCACCCTTGTTTATTTTTTTTAAGATTTTATTTATTTATTTAACAGAGAGAGAGAGAGAGAGAGAGAACACAAGCACAAGGGGAGGGAGGAGCAGAGGGAGAGGGAGAAGCAGGCTCCCCACTAAGTAGAGAGCCCGATGCAGGACTCAATCCCAGGACCCTGGGATCATGACCTGAGCCAAAGGCGGATGCTTAATGGACTGAGCCACCCAGGTGCCCCTCTACCACCCTTGTTTAAACACTAGTTACCTTTAGTACTACAAAGCCCAGTGAAATACTCCTACTACCTATTCTCCCTTCACTTTCTCCAAGTCATTCTTTATGCGTTCCAAATAGTTTGACTGAATCAAATTCTTTTCCTGCTTAAAAACATACAATGACTTGAAAAGTCTTAACTGCTCTGACATTCAAGGTCCTCTAGAATATGGTCTTCACTTACCTATATGACCTTATCTTGCTCTTGTAATCGTAGTAACAACAATAATAATTACTATTCATTGGGTACCCAAACCCCAAACTCTGTGCTAGGTGCTGTCCATATCCTACAGAAACTCCTGCCCCAGCTAGACCCGTGTCCTTATGGTTGCCATGCATGCTTTGTTCTTTTCAACACTATGCCTGTGCTCTATTTTTTATGTCTTCTATGTCCCCAAATCCTGCTAATATTTTGAGACTGAGATAATTTCTCAGCTCCCCCCAAAATCCCCTCAAATCATTCAGATCCCTTGATCTCTTCTATATCTGACTTGTTAACACTCTTTTTCTGTGCCACACTCTACAATATTTAGTACCACTGTGTGATTATTTCGTCCTTTCAGGTATGTAAATTCACCACCCATTAAGTTGTCCTATGTTGGCTTCCATGAATGGGCCTCAAAGCGTGCACGAACCATTTGGAATTGCATGTTTTACAGTTTGTGCGTTTTCTCTAGGTCGGGAGTTTTCATGGCATCACAGAGAGCTCCATGGAGAAGGTTGAGTTCCTCTTTGGATACCAAGTCATACTTTTAGTTCAAGCCTCTTATCTAAACATAGGAAATATTTATCTTATTGCATATCTGCTGATTCTCCACTGTAAAACTTCTAATAGTTATGGGACTGAGTTTTAAAATTCTGACCTGTTGTTTTACTCTGCATTAAATATGAGGTGCCCTGAATTTTGATGCGAAAAACATAAACCACTATTTGCAGAACTTATTTCAACAATAATTTTTAAAGTAAGTATTTTTTGAATAGGTAATACAGTTGCATAATTTGAAGGTCAAAACTACATAAAAAGGTTAACCGGAGAAGTCTCACCCCCACCTACCTTTTATAGGTGACCATCAACAAAAAGATTTTATCTCTGGGGCACCTGGGTGGCTCAGTTGTTAAGCGTCTGCCTTCGGCTCAGGTCATGATCCCGGGGCCCTGGGATCAAGCCCCGCATCGGGCTCCCTGCTCAGCGGGGAGCCTGCTTCTCCCTCTCCCACACGTCCTGCTTGTGTTCCCTCTCTCGCTGTGTCTCTCTCTGTCAAATAAACAAATAAATAAAATTTTATTTTAAAGATTTTATTTATTTGTTTGTCAGAGAAAGAGTGAGAAAGAGAGAGAGAGGGAGAGAGCACAAGCAGGGGGAGTGGCAGGCAGAGGGAGAAGCAGCCTCCCCACTGAGCAGGGACCCCGATGCAGGACTCGATCCCAGGACCCCGGAATCATGACCTGAGCTGAAGGCAGAAGCTTAACCAACTGAGCCACCCAGGTGTCCCAACAAAAAGATTTTAATACTGTAGATGATACAATAATATCTGTAGCTTCATTAGTCAAGGCTCTTTTGGTGACAAGTAAAAGAAATTTATTTCAAACCACTATAAGCAAAAATGAAATTTATTTTAAGAATAGAATATCCCAAGGAAGGCAGAAAGTGCAGCCAGGTTTCAGGAAGGATTGGAACGAGGACTTGGAATCCATCAAGAACACAAGCAGCTAATTTTTGTCTCACTAACTGTGCCCATTGGGTTCTGTTCTCTCTCATTCTCCCTGCAGACTGACTTTGGCATGTGTAAATCCAAACACAGCTGTCCTCTGCTCCTGAGTATACTCATCCTCCATTCAAGTGAGCAGCCCAGCTTCTTATCGCCCAGTGCAAATTTGGAGAGAGAGAGAGAGAGAGAGAGAGAGAGAGAGAGATGGAGAGAGAGAGAGAGAGAGAGATGGAGAGATTCAGGCCCTGTTTGGCCTGACGAGAGTCCTGTGTGCATCCTTGGTTCATCAGCTCTGGACCAGAGAGGTGAGAAACAGTACAAACACGGATGCCAGGGGGATCCAGCCCTGTGTAGGGCCAGCTTAGTACTAGTATCCCCGTAGGGGCCTGCTAAAACGGTCTTGCTGACCATAGAAAACCAACTTTTAATTTTCATGGGCCTGAGGCCACTTTTGGCCCAGATAATAGCCAATGCTGATTATCTCTTCCTCCTGGCTGGAAATAACTCAGGAGAGCCGCAGCGTTTCTGGAGTAGCATACTCTGCTGGGACATGGAGGATTGCTTATCCCTATTTTTATTTAAAGTTTTTTCAAGTTTCCCTGGGCCAATTCACAGTGGCTGTGTTCTGCTATCCTCACTCTAGCTGGTGCTTATGTTACCACCTCTGGTTATCTCCTGGGTATTGCCTAGTCAGGAACAAGGCCCACTGCCTAATTACTGAAAATAGTGGAGCAGAGTGATATATGGCTCCTACCAGATCCTTACAACTCTGTTTTGAAGAAGGTGGGGGTGAACGGTGCTAAGAAAAATAAGTATTGCCTAAGCTACAGTATCTAATTTTAATTCATAAAGAATATGGCTCTGATGTATTTACATGTCATGATGGTGCTAAATGAACTTCATGGATGTTGAGAATGGTGTTAGTAGAAGCGATGTGAAAAAAGCAAAAGGGATATTATCTCTTTAGTAAGATTTTCCACACAGAACAAATATTAGCAATCCTTCCTCCCTTTTTTCCTTCTTTTCATCCATCCATCCATCCATCCATCCATCCATCCTCCCACCCATCTAAGTATTGCAGTACCTTCTCAGAACTCCCCAGGACTTGTACTGTCTAAAATTCTTATTTTACTGCATGAAATATCCTCAATAATATTTTTATAATTAAATTCAATTAAGTCACATATAATGTATTATGAGTTCAGAGGTAGAGTTAAGGGATTCATCAATCATATATAACATCCAGTGCTCATTACATCACGTGCCCTCCTTAATGTCCATCATCCAATTATCCCATCCCCTGCCTCCCTCCCCTCTAGCAACCCTCAGTTTGTTTCCTATGATTAAGAGTCTCTTATGGTTTGTCTCCCTCTCTGATTTCATCTTGTTTTATTTTTTCCTCTCTTCCCCTATGATCTCTGTTTTGTTTCTTAAATTCCACATATGAGTGAGATCAGATGATAATTGTCTTTCTCTGACTGACTTACTTCGCTTAGCATAATACCCTCTAGTTCCCTCCACATCGTTGCAAATGGCAAGATATCATTTTTTGATGGCTGCGTAGTATTCCATTGTATATATGTACCACATCTTCTTTATCCATTCATCTGTTGATGGACATCTGGGCTCTTTCCATAGCTTGGCTATTATGGACAATGCTGCTATAAACATTGGGGTGCAGGTGCCCCTTTGGATCACTACATTTGCATATTTGGGATAAACCCCTGGTAGTACAATTGCTGGGTTGCAGGGTAGATTTATTTTTAACTTTTTGAGGAACCTCCATACTGTTTTCCAGAGTGGCTACACCGGCTTGCATTCCCACCAACAGTGTAAGAGGGTTCCCCTTTCTCTGCAACTTTCCCAACATCTGTCATTTCCTGACTTGTTAATTTTAGACATTCTGACTGGTATGAGGTGGTATCACATTGTGGTTTTGATTTTTATTTCTCCGATGCTGAGTGATGTCGAGCACTTTTTTATGTGTCTGTTGGCCATTTGGATGTCTTCTTTCCAGAAATGTCTGTTCATGTCTTCTGCAAATTTCTTCATGGGATTATTTATTCCTTGAGTGTTGAGTTTGATAAGTTCTTTATAGATTTTGGATACTAGCCCTTTATCTGATATGTCATTTGCATATATCTTCTCCCATTCTGTCAGTTGTCTTTTGGTTTTGTTGACTTTTTCCTTTGCTGTGCAAAAGATTTTTATCTTGATGAAGTCCCAATAGTTCATTTTTGCCTTTGTTTCCCTTGCCTTTGAGACATGTTTAAAAAGAAGTTGTTGTGGCCAAGGTAGAAGAGGTTGCTGCCTGTGTTCTCCTCTAGGATTTTGATGGATTCCTGACTCACATTTAGGTCTTTCATCCATTTTGCATCTATTTTTGTGTATTTTGTATATGATGTATGATGTAAGAAAATGGTCTAGTTTCATTCATTCTAGTGGCTGTCCAATTTTCCCAACACCCTTTATTGAAGAGACTGTTTTTTTTCCATTGATATCCTTTCCTTCTTTGTTGAAGATTAGTTGACCATAGAGTTGAGGGTCCATTTCTTAGTTCTCTATTCTGTTCCATTGATCTATGTGTCTATTTTTGTGCCAATACCATACTGTCTTGATGATTACAGCTTTGTAATAGAGCTGGAAGTCTGGAATTGTGATGCCACCAGCTTTGGTTTTCTTTTTCAACATTCCTCTGGCTATTCGGGGGCCTCCCTGGTTCCATATAAATTTTGGGATTATTTGTTCCAGCCTTGTGAAAAAAGTTGATGGTATTTTGATAGGGATTGAGTTAAATGTGTAGATTGCTCTAGGTAGCATAGACATTTTAACATTTGTTCTTCCAATCCATGAGTATGGAACGTTTTTCCATTTCTTTGTGTCTTCCTCAATTTCTTTCATGAGTATTCTATAGTTTTCTGAGTACAGATCCTTTGCCTCTTTGGTTAGGTTTATTCCTAGGTATCTTATGGTTTTGGGTGCAGTTGTAAATGGGATGGACTCCTTAATTTCTCTTTCTTCTGTCTCATTGTTAGTGTATAGAGATGCAAATGATTTCTGTGCATTGATTTTTATATCCTGCCACTTTGCTGCAGATGCTTAACTGACTGAGCCACCCAGGCACCCTTATTGGGAGATTTTTTATTACTGCTCCAATTTCCTTGCTGGTTATGGGTCTGTTTAGGTTTTCTATTTCTTCCTATTTACCTTTTGGTAGTTTATACATCTCTAGGAATGTGTCCATTTCTTCCAGATGGCCTAATTTGTTGGCATATAGTTGCTCATAATATGTTCTTATAATTGTTTGTATTTCTTCTGTTTGGGTTGTGATCTCTCCTCCTTCATTCATGATTTTATTTATTTGGGTCCTTTCTCTTTTCTTTTTGATAAGTCTGGCTAGGGGTTTACCAATCTTATTAATTCTTTCAAAGAACCAGCTCCTAGTTTCGTAGATCTGTTCTACTGTTCTTTTGGTTTCTATTTCATTGATTTCTGCTCTAATCTTTATTAATTCTCTTCTCCTGCTGGGTTTAGGCTTTATTTCCTGTTCTTTCTGCTGCTCCTTTCGGTGTAAGGTTAGGTTGTGTATTTGAGAACTTTCTTATTTCTTGAGAAAGGCTTACATTGCTGTGTACTTCCCTCTTAGGACCACCTTTGCTGCATCCCAAAGGTTTTGAGCACTTGTTTTCATTTTCACTTGTTTCCATAAATTTTTAAAATTCTTCTTTAGTTTCCTGGTTGAGCCATTCATTCTTTAGTAGGATGCTCTTTAACCTCCATGTATTTGGATTCTTTCCAAATTTCCTCTTGTTTTTGAGTTCAAGTTTCAAAGCACTGTGGTCTGAAAATATGCAGGGAATGATGCCAGTCTTTTGGTTCCAGTTGAGACCTGATTTGTGACTGAGTATGTGATCTATTCTGGAGAATGTTCCATGGGCACTAGAGAAGAATGTGTATTCTGTTGCTTTAGGGTGGAATGCTCTGAATATATCTGTGAAGTCCATCTGGTCCAGTGTGTCATTCAAGCCCTTGTTTCCTTGTTGATCTTCTGCTTAGATGATCTGTCCATTGTAGTGAGTGGAGTGTTAAAGTCCCCTACTATTATTGTATTATTATTGATGTGTTTCTTTAATTGTTTTATTAATTGGTTTATATAATTGGCTGCTCCCATGTTAGGGGCATAAATATTTACAATTGTTAGATCTTCTTGTTGGATAGACCCTTTAATTATGATATAGTGTCCTTCCTCATCTCTTATTACAGTCTTTGGTTTAAAATCTAATTTGTCTGATATAAGGATTGCTACCCCCAGCTTTCTTTTGGTGTCCATTAGCATGATAAATGGTTTTCCACCCCCTCACTTTCAATCTGGAGGTGTCTTTGGATCTAAAATGAGTCTCTTGCCAACAGCATATGGATGGGTCTTGCTTTTTTATCCAATCAGATACCCTGTGTCTTTTGATTGGGGCATTTAGTCCATTTACATTCAGAGTAAATATTGAAATATATGAATTTAGTGCCATTGTATTACCTGTGAAGTGACTGTTACTGTATATTGTCTGTGTTCCTTTCTGGTCTATGTTACTTTTGGGCTCTCTCTTCACCTTTGAGGTGTAGGATCTTACCTTCACCTTAAAGGATCCCCTTTAACATTTCTTGCAGGCTGGCTTAGTGATCACAAATTCTTTTAGTTTCTGTTTGTCCTGGAAGCTCTTTGTCTTTTCTATTCTTAATGACAGCCTTGCTGGATAAAGTATTCTTGGCTGTATATTTTTCTCATTTAGCACCCTGAATGTGTCATGCCAGTCCTTTCTGGCCGGACAGGTCACTGTGGTTAGGTCTGCTGCCAGCCTTATGTTTCTACCTCTGTAGGTTAAGGACCTCTTGTTCTGAACTGCTTTCAGGATTTTCTCTTTGCCTCTGAGATTTGTAAGTTTCACTATTATATGTCGGGGTGATGACCTATTTTTATTGATTTTGAGGGAGGTTCTCTGTGCCTCCTGGATTTTGATGCCTGTTTCCTTCCACAGATTAGGGAAGTTCTCCACTTTAATTTGCTCCAATATTCCTTCTGCCCCCTTCTCTCTTTCCTCTTCTTCTGGGATCCCAATTATTCTAATATTGTTTTACTTTATGGTATCACTTATCTCTCAAATTCTCCCCTCGTGATCCAGTAGTTGTTTATCTCTCTTTTTCTCAGCTTCTTTATTCTCCATCGTTTGGTCTTCTATGTCACTAATTCTTTCTTCTGCCTCATTTATCCTAGCAGTTAGAGCCTCCATTTTTTATTGCATCTCATTAATAGCCTTTGATTTCGAGTTGGTTAGATTTTAGTTCTTTTCTTTCTCCAGAAAGGGATTCTCTAGTGTCTTCCAGGCTTTTTTCAAGCCCAGCTAGTATCTTTATAATCATTATTCTGAACTCTAGTTCCAACTTCTTACTTGTATCCATACTGATTAGGTCCCTGGCAGTCAGTAGTGCCTCTTGTTCTCTTTTTTGAGGTGAGTTTTTCCGTGTTGTCATTCTTGCATTAAGTGGTCACTTTTCTATTTGTAGAATTGCAGCAATTCTTTTCTTAAATCTCTGGTTGAGTTCACAGGTGTTCAGGGTGATTTGATAGCTATCTAGCTGAATTCCTGGGACCAGACAAAACTAAGGTCTCCTACTCCTCCACCATCATGGAAAAGCCTATCCTCAATAATGTTTATGAATAAAAACCAACCTGTATAGTATACTTTTGTGTGCCAGGCACTCTTTTTTTTTTTTTTTTTAAAGATTTTATTTATTTATTTGAGACAGAGAGAATGAGAGACAGAGAGCATGAGAGGGAGAAGCAGACTCCCGGCCGAGCAGGGAGCCCGATGTGGGACTCGATCCCGGGACTCCGGGATCATGACCTGAGCCAAAGGCAGTCGCTTAACCAACTGAGCCACCCAGGCGCCCCTGTGCCAGGCACTCTTAAAAGTATTTTGTGATTATTCAACTAATTCTTGAAACCACCCTAGGAGGTGACCACAATTATGATCCCCATTATACAGATGAGGAATAAGGCACAGAGATGATAATTGCTCAAAATCACAAATCTAGTAAGTGGTACTGTCAGGATGTAAACCTAAGTACGTTTGACTCTAGACTCTTTACTTTTTAACCTACCTTCACTATCTCATAGTGAGGGCTATATTCAAAACAGTGATTACCAAATCATTGAACATGTTTTAAAAATATACTTAACAGGATTGACAAATCTGCTGATGCAGCTCATTTGTGACCCTGCAGAGGTAAGTGCTTCTGAACTGGCCTGGTTGGCCTGGTTGTCATTTTCTTCTCTAGCCATTTCTTGAGGGCTTACCTTTGGTAAATGCCACCTTTCTCACAAGCTTTAGATTTGGAAGCTATCTATGAATAACAAATTCTTTAAAAACATTGTAGCTCCAAATTAACATCATATTTTCTTTTCTAATTTTTTATTATGGGTAGTAGTAGCCCTCATTTGAATGCTGTCTTCCTAGGTGGTGGCCATCCACACTGTATATAACAGCAGAGCTCTGTTGGAAGTGGCAAAAGAGATGAAAGTCGAGTTGATAACTAAGCTAGGATGAGACTTGAGAAAGCAATAAAACAGATGGATTATTGCTTTGGAGTGGTTTTGATCTAAATATGGAGAATGATTATGAACTGTAAGGCTTTGAAAAATCAGTATGACCCTGTAAAGATAACAGGTAGGAACGCCGTGCTTGAATCTTAATGTACAAGTTAAGACCCAGAAGTGCTCATGACTCCCTAAGAATTTTCTCAAGAACATTTCCAATAAAGTCACACACGTAGTGTGGTTGACAGCATTAGAATACACTTGAGATCAGTAATGATGAATCTGAATTCACACTGGTTGACATAGTTGTTTTTCTCTAGCTATGTTCAGCTTTGATGGTGCAAAAATTAGACAAAAGCAGAGCTGGATTTAACTGGGGTTGTGGTTTCACAAAGCCAGATAGGGGAAGGGAGTTGAGGGAATCTTTGCTATTCTCAACTATTCATTATATGTAAATTTTATAAACACCTTTTCCAATTTCATATAAAAGTCTTGGGAATTTATTTGAACTCTCTTGACCATACTAATCAATTTGGGACTAATCACCTCCTTTAGGATACTGAGTCTTACATCTGTTTACAATGTAAAGATTTTTTAGTCTCTATAACATCTTTCAATAGAGTTTTCAATTTTTCTCCAAAAAATTAAATCACATAGAGATACTAAATCTAGTATCAGTGGACATGAAAAAAACTGTGTATCTATCACAACCTTGCTCATTGTTTTCATATTTAAAGTTGTCTTGTGAAAATTTGCCATTCTAAGTTTCATCATAAAATTATGAAATTATTATTGCTGTCAAATTTTATTTTGAGACTCAAATGGTCTAGTAATAACAAATGTTGTAACTCAGCTGCCCATTTAGAAATAGTTCTCTTAAAAAAAAAAAAGAAAGAAAGAAAAAAGAAATAGTTCTCTTGTAGCTGTTTTCCTTTGAGTTTTTATCCTCTAAGTAGGCTGTCTTGCCTCTCCCAAAGATATTGTGTTATTTCTCCCTTGTAAATATTTATTTTTTCTTTTCACTTAGTTCCCCTACAGTACAAAATATTTGGAAATGCAGTGTCCTAAAGAGATTGTGTAAATGTTTTAAGGCATCATGCATCATTATAATTAGTTACTCAAGTTCACAGCCCCAAATTTCAACTTTATATTAGATTTTTAGAAATCCAGTAATTTGGTTAAAATGAGGGTTCTCTTTCTCTCTGTGTGTGTGTGTGTGTGCATGAGCATGTGTGTAACATTGGCTGTATATTTGGATTAGTTTCCTATGTCTGCCATAACAAGGTACCACAAACTGGATGGTTTAGAACAATAGAAATTTATTCTGTCACACTCACACTTTTGGAGGCCACATGTAGAAAATCAAGGTGTTGACAAGGGCATGCTCCCTCCAAATCTTCTAGGATCCACTCTTGCCTCTTATAAGTTTTTGGAAGCCCCATGTATTCTGTGGCTTGTGGTAGCACTGCTGTAATTTCTGCCTCTGTCTTCACATGGCCATCTTCTCTATGTGATTTTGTCTTCTACTCATCTTAGAAGGACACCAATTGTATTGGATTAAACCCAGCCTGCTGTGGTATGACCTCATCTTAACCAACTACATCTGCCAGGACCCTATTTCCAAATAAGGTCATTCTGAGGTAGTGGGGGTGAGGACTTCAAAATATCTTTTTTTGGGAGATACAGGTCAACTCATAACAACACCTAAGTACTTGCTAAGAGATCCCGTGTTAGTTTTTTAGGAATATGTGCATATTCATTTAAAAATGTAACTTCGAGAAAATAAAAAATGAAAATAAATAAAAATGTAACTTTAACATTTTTGTTAAATGAAATAATATACTGTTAAAATCTGCAAGGATAAAATATTGCACATCAACTAGACCTTTATGAGAACTCTTCATTGTTTCCTTCAATAAGAGTTCTGCAGGTGATATTTTTTATATTTTTGATTAAGAAATTTGTCTGAATCACTGACTTTACTATAGTTTTCTTGAGTATATTTCCAAGACTATGCAGCTTCCTACATAGTTTCATATTTGCTTCTAGAAATGAGAAAGATAAAGTTTGAGAAAAGAAGCTCATCTAAGTTAAACACACTGTGTGACTCTCCTCTCTCTTTATTTTCTTACTTTGAAATGTATAAAAGGAAACGGTCTTCTTTCAAAAAAGGCTCTAAAATATCTTGTTACATTTATAAAGTCTTCTGAACGCTGTAATAAGTCTGCCAGCACCATCTTTGCTTTAGAACATTGTTGAAAATGTCCTTCTGTAAAATAGATCTTTCTGAGCTGCTCACCCCAATATTTGTGTTGGTTCAAAAGAGAAATGAAAAGTTAACAATAAACAACAGTAAAAACAAAATCTTGAAGGTAGATCAGAGCTAGAGGGTGGTCATCTAGTTGAACTCCCTGATTTACAATGGAGATAGTGAGGCCCAGATGTTCCTGAAGGTCACTTTGTTGAAACATGGCAGAACTGGGTCTAAAATCATGCTCTACTGAATCACATTGTCTTTTCTTTCTTATCTTATTCAGAACTTGTACAAAAGGTTAACAACGGCTGGCACTGAATTGTACACTTTTTTATTGCAGTATAGTTGACACACAATGTTATATTAGGTTCAGGTGGATCACATAGTGTTTCAACAACTGTATACATTGTGTACCACAAGTGTAGCTCCCATCTGTGCCCATACAGAGCTATTACAGTACCATTGACTAGGTTCCTTATGCTGTACTTTTCATCGCTAGGATTTATTCATTCCATAACTGGAATACTATACTTCCTACTCCCCTTCACCCATTTTGTCCATTCCCCTGTTCCCCTCCCCTGTGGCCACCATTAGTTTGTTCTCTGTATTTGTGGGTCTGTTTCTACTTTTGTTTGTTTGTTTTTTCATTTGTTTTGTTTTCTAGATTCCACATAAAAGTGAAATCATATGGTATTTGTCTTTCTCTGTCTGACTTATTTCACTTAGCATAATACTCTCCAAGTCCATCCAAGTTGTCACAAGTGGTAAGATCTCATTCTTTTTTAGGGCTGAGTAATATTCTATTCTATTCTTTGTCATGTTGAGGTATGTTCCCTTTATATCTACTTTGTTGAGTTTTATAATAACTAGATGTTGAATTTTATCAGATGCTTTTTATGTGTCTATTGAGTTGATCATATGATTTTTATCCTTCATTTTGTGTTAAACCATCCTTGCATCCTTGGAATAAATCCTACTTGATCATGGTATATGATCTTTTTAATGTATTGCTGACTTCAATTTGCTAATATTTTGTCGAGGATTTTCTATGTTCATCAGGGATATTGGCCTGTAATTTTCTTTTCTTATGATATCCTTGTTTGCTTTTGGTATCCAGGTAATGCTGTCCTCATAAAATGAGTTTGGAGGAGTTACCTCCTCTTCTATTTTTGGAAAAGTTTGAAAAGGATTGCTGTTAGTATTTCTTTGAATGTTTGATAGTATTCATCAGTGAAAACTGTTTAAGAAATAGTCTTAAAACATTTCTTAACTTTCAAAAAATCTGCACACATTTATAAGGTTAAGTTAAAATGTAAACTTAAATAATGCTCTGTCATGCAGCATGAAATACCATACTACAAGTTCACCTTTCTAGAGGGCAAATTAGATTAATAGGAAACTTAGTGTTTTTTTCTGTTCTTTCTTTGTGGATTTCTTGTTAGTGATTCATAGGCCTTCCAAATTGATCACCTAACTTTCTTATCTTTTGTCTTCTGTATTATGTCTCTTTGTCTTTTTTTTTAAATCCATCTTTATTGATATAAAATTTTTATTCAATAAAGTTCACTCATTTTAATTGTACAGTTCAATGAGTTTTGGCAATGTATATAGTCATATAGCCTTCACCACTCTCACTCCAAAGAGTTCCCTCATCCCCTTTGTAGTCACCCCCTTTCCTTTCCCTCTCCCCCCAGGAGTTTTGCCTGTTTTAAAATGTCACATAAACAGACTCACATAGTATATGGGCTTTTGTGTCTTTTTTATTTTTTTAAGATTTTATTTATTTATTTGACAGAGAGAGACACAGCGAGAGAGGGAACACAAACAGGGGGATTGGGGGAGGGTGAAGCAGGCTTCCCGCCGAGCAGGGAGTCCGATGTGGGGCTCAATCCCAAGACCCTGGGACCATGACTTGAGCCAAAGGCAGACGCTTAATGACTGAGCCACCCAGATGCCCCTTGTGTTTTGTTTCTTTCATTTAATATCATTCATTGGAGTTTTTTTCATGCTATGTACATTAATAGTTTGTTTCTTTTTATTGCAGGGTAGGATTCCTAAGCCACAAATTATTGGTCCATTCACCAATTGATGGACATATAAGTCATTTCCAGTTTTCATTTCTTCTGGATAGATACCTAGGTATGGAATTTCTGGGTCATGTGATTAGGTATGTTTAGCTTCATAAGAAATTGCCAAATAATTTTCTAAAGTGACTGTACCATTTTATACTTGCAAAAGCATTTACTGTATAACCTTGCCAAGATTTTATTCTATGTTTGCTTTGAGAAATTTTATAGTTTTATAGTTTATAGCTGTTCTATTTAGGCCCATGATTCATTTTGAGTTAATGTTTTGCATATGATGTGAGATGAGAATCAAGATTCTTTTTATTGATTGATTTGGGGGTTTTTTTGCGTATGGATATCCATTTATACTAGCACCATTTGTTGAAAAGACTATCTTTTCCTCATTGAAATACCTTGGTACTTTTGTAAAAAATTAATTAGCTATATACTGTATGTCTATGAGTCTTTCTGGACTTCCTATTCTGTTCCATTGATCTATTTGTCTACCTTGATGCCAGTACCACATTGTCTTAATCATTGTAGCTTTATCATAAATCTTGAAATCAAATTGACGTCCTTCTAGTTCTTTAAATTTCTCTAAGCAATATTTGCAGTGTAATGGTAGTGGGCATATTTTATTTAATCCATCCTTAAATATTTCATGTTTTCTGTTGCTGTTGGAAATGATACTGCATTTTTTAAAAAAAACTTATAATTTCTACTTGTTTGTTGCTGATACATCTTTTGTTCCTTTTTCTATTTCCAGGGAGGTTTATCAAGTTTATCTTCCAAAACTTCTATTAATTTTTTTAAAAATTGCAATTAAAAATGTTTAGTGTGGTAAAATATACATGAAATAAAATTTACCATTTTAGTCATTTTTAAGTGCACAGTTCAGTGACATTAAGTACATTCACATTGTTGTACAACTACCACCACCGTCCATCTCCAGAAGTTTTTCATCATCCCATACTGAAACTGTCTACTCATCTGGCCCCCGTTACCCACTGTTCTACTTCCTGCCTCTATGTATTTGATTATTCTAGGTACCTTATTCACAAATGAGTTACATATCTACTACTACATGAAAGGAAAAAATTTCCACCCAGGACAATAAATAATATTGAGATAAAATGGAAATGTCAGATGACAGTGAGTTTGTAGCCATAAAAGGAAAGTGAGTTTCCAAAAAGACACTGGCAAGGCAATATACTATGGCATTTCCGGTGATGAATGTATTCCTGAGTTCTCTGGAAACTAGAAAACAAGTTGAATAATGAGCAATATATATCTGTTGATTAAAAAAAATCCTATACCTCATAAATACAAGTAGAATATAAAAGAATCATTTATTGTCTAATTTTTTAATTTAATGGAGCTTGCTTAACCTCTTATTGCTTTTCTTCCAACCATTTCCTTCTCTTCAGCATCTTCATTAGAGGGTGGTTAGTTACACGTAGAGGCAAAAGTCCACCAGGCAATTCTACTCTTTGTTTTTGGCTAAGAGGCTGGAGCTACCAGCTTAATGAGAGTTTAAGGATTATCTATGGTTTAAATTATTGGTGCTGTCCCTATTACTATAGATTACTTAGTGCTAAATATAATTATACTGAGTACTTACTGGAATACTATTTTGAGTTCCAAGTTTAATATTTAAGGTGGATGAAGAAGATAAAATGATACCAAAAACTAAAGAACTAGACCTATGAAGAAGAGCAAAAGCTGACTTTTTGTTTTGATTTGTTTTGCCTGGGAAAAGTAAAGGTTAAGTGGAAATAGCATTGTTCAAGTACATCAAGAGATATTTCATGTCGGTGTTTCCCATGGCTCCTTTCTAGGCCTTTTCCTCCAAGGGTAGCAGAGAGTATGCATCAACCTGCTCCACCACCCCCACCCCACAATTTTCCCCCAGACCTTTACCCATGAAACTTAACTTACAAGTTTAGGTACCTGGTCTCCAGACTAGACCTCCATCCTAAGCCCCAGCCCTGGCTTTGTAGCTGCTTCCTGATTGTTTCTACTCCAATAGTCTACAGGCAAGTCAAGTTCACTGTAGTATCTAAAAACTAAGGTTGTCATAGTCTCCCCAGCATTATGCACCAGTTCTGTGCTTCCTCTCCTGATTCTTTGCATTCACGGTGGTAGCACCAATTTACCTTGCCACCTATGCACAAAGCTTATTTCAGACTTTTTTTCTTCTTCTTTTCCATCAGACCCTCCATCTTATTAGTCATCAAATTCTATGAGTTCAGCTTCTTCAGTGTTTTTCAAATTTATCTTCTCCTATTTCCCAAGCTATTGGTTCAGGCCCCTATCAATTTTTGCCCAAATTATTATTAGTAGTTATGTTTCACTTAAGCCACAGTAACTATAACCAAGTTATTGGGCAAAGATTATCTGTAATATTGTAATTGCATCTTAAATATTGTTTCCTTACTCTATCATCCACAACCCATCCTCTATCAGTGTTATTTTTGTAAATTAGCAATCAGGTCATCCCACCATTTTAAAAAAGATTTTATTTATTTATTTACTTACTTACTTACTTAAGAGAGAGAGTGAGAGAATGGTTTGGAGGAGGGGTAGGGGAGAGGGAGTGAGGGAGAGAATCTGAAGCAGACTTGGTGCGGAGCCCAATTTGGGGCTTGATCTCATGACTGCAGGATCATGACCTGAGCTAAAATGAAGAGTCAGAGGCTTAACTAACTGAGTCACCCAGGCACCCCTTGCCCACCATTTTGCTTAAAGACTTTTAATATCTCTTTACTTAGAGGATAATGCCTTCACTCTTCAGCATGGCATTCAAGATTTTTCACAGTCTGTATGTGGTTTATTTTTCCTGGTTTTATCTTCAGTCACTTTCTACCTCTCTTTACCAAATGTCTCTCTATGCCTTGAATCTGTGCTGGAGTTTTAGCCCTCCCTGCCTCTGTAGGTGCTATTCCCCCTTTCATTAGATGGCTTTCCTTCTTTCTCTACCTTAAAAGATTAATTTCTTTTTATGAAGACTTCCCCAAATCCTGCTGGAATATGTCTATGTTTGTGTCTGTCTCTCTCTCTAATATATATACATATATAGTATGAATTATGTTGTATTAATTATGAGCATATAATATATATTATACATTTATAGTATGAGTTAATTAATATACGTATATCCTATATATTCACACACACATATATATACACACATGTATATGAATATATTTACATTTACATTTATGTATATACACCTAAATATTCTTATGTAAACTGGACTATATGTACCTTGATGTTAAGAAGTGTGTTTTATTTATTCTTTATCACCAGGACCTAGAAGGTCAGATTTTAGTTGAGTAAATGCGTAATGTTTATTGCAAAGATAGTGACTACCTGGTTTCTATTTCCAGAGAAGATAAAACAGCAGAAATTATACTTTAGTCTTTGGTATTAGGAAGAATAGGTGAGATGCTGGAACGAGTTATTTATAACTTGGATAATTTTATGAATTCTTTTCTGTAGTTCTTTTTTCTCATGAGTATAGATTTTTATTTGTCTAAGATGGTTTAGGAATTTCTCTGCTTGGATTTGTGCTGCTAGATCAAAATTAATTTTCTTCTGAATCAAAAATAATTTTTCTGTTAGATCACAATAAATTTCACCAGAGAAATGGTACACATTGCACTTAGCCTAAGGAAATGCAGTATTAATGCAGAGGACCCAAGAAGGTTAAAGGAGAAAGACTAGGTTCAATTTTAATTATGACTTTCGCTTGCCTATTATGTGATTTCTTTTTGGAACTTAAAAACTTGATTTTAAGTCCAACACTAATTTTCAATGTTTAACGAGGATGGCTGAAGATGTTGATCTCATAATATTTATATTTCTATTCTTATTACAGAATGAACTTAGTAGAAGTCAAAATGTTAATCAGAACAAGGAGATGCATTTCACAAAAAAGGTACATTTCATGCAAAATGGTAGGGACAATGACATAGCAAGCTGTTAGTTTTTCCCTTAGGAGTGCCAACATGATGTTTCAGTTTTTTTTTAAGTAGAAAGGTTGAATGTAATTCAGTGGTGCTCTGGAATATTGGCAAGTCATTTTTCAGTAGACAAATAAATTGTGCACAGCCTTCGAAATAGATTTGTCAGGAATCTATCACTCGTTTTCCTCCTGTGTGCTGAACCTACTCTGGAGTCCACAACCTGCAGTATGTAGATAAGAGTATAGCCATCCTATGCCTTTTAATTCTTTCAGGGGGGCAAACATGATAGAAGGACAATTAACCTGTTCAATGTATGCCAGATTAGGGATCAATTCAGCTTCCTGCAAAAAGGTAGAATTCTAGAATGGGATATTTCCTTAAGTAGTGAGTTTCCCTTTACTGAAAATGTTCAAGCACATTTGTGCTGATTTGTTCAGTGCTGTATTCCAGAGTGCTTGGTACAGAGTAAATACCCAATAAATATTTAATATACAAATGAATAAAGCACAAAATAGATGATGTTTAAATTAGCTTATGCTGTGTAATGAACCATCCCAAAAAGTAGTAGTTTAAAACAACAATGATTTGTTATTTTTCATGATTCTGAGGGTTGGCTGCAGAATCTGAAATGGTCTCACATTTCTGGGGACCTCAGCTCTATGGTTGGGACAGCTAGGTCTCTCTCCCCGCGTGTATCTCATCTTCAGCCTCAGTGTTCCAAGAGAGTGAGAATGGTAACTGCAAAGCCTCTGCTGGTTAGGCTCGCAACTCATTTCCAGGGCATTCTATTGGTCAAGAAAGTCACAAGGCCAGCTCAGAAGGGGTGGGAAAATTGACCCTACCTCTGGATGGGAGTTGTTGCAAAAAGTTTGTGGCTGTTTTTAATCTACCACAGATGACCAACTTAAAAAAAAACCTTGTGTAGGGAATTCTTGTAATGGGATGGAGATTGGTCAACCTGACCTCCCAGAGCCCTTCCAACTCAGATTCTATAATTCCATCAAGCTGAATGGATCTCTTGCAGTGTTCTAAGAGAATAGTTACTAACTTGTGGTATCTGGAAATTTTAATCTACTTCTGGTAAGGTAATTTCAAAAATAATTCATGGAGTAATCCTTTTTCTAATTATTATTATGATTAAGAATTTATATTCTTCCTTTAAGCATTTCAAATGCCCATCAGAATTTTGTTAGTAAGAGTGATATTTACATGTAGTTGCACTAATGTGTAACTAACTCTATATTTAATTCTGGTGTATCAGCAACATTCTCCTTTCCTTATGCTTTGTTGACCATTCTTTTTTTTTTTTTAAAGATTTTATTTTATTTATTTGACAGAGAGAGAGAGACAGCTAGAGAGGGAACACAAGCAGGGGGAGTGGGAAAGGGAGAAGCAGGCTCCCAGCCAAGCAGAGAGCCTGATGCGGGGCTCGATCCCAGGACCCTGGGATCATGACCTGAGCCCAAGGCAGACGCTTAACGACTGAGCCACCCAGGCGCTCCTCTTTGTTGACCATTCTATGAACACTGGGTAAACTCTTTACTCTTAATTCATCCATCAAATACTGACATTTTAGAAGTCACTGAGCTCAATAATATAAAATTTTAATTTTTCTTCTGCTTCAGAGGAGAGTGTGTATATTATTGTCTCAGTATTTATGGCTATTTGTTAAAAAAGTTGTAAATCTACCACTTTTCTGTAATTATCCTTCTATGATACTTTTTTAAAAAGATTTTATTTATTTATTTTATTTAATTTTTTTTTTTAAAGATTTTATTTATTTGAGACAGAGAGAATGAGAGAGAGAGAGCACATGAGAGGGGGAGGGTCAGAGGGAGAAGCAGGCTCCCTGCCGAGCAGAAAGCCTGATGCGGGACTCAATCCAGGGACTCCAGGATCATGACCTGAGCCGAAGGCAGTCGCTTAACCAACTGAGCCACCCAGGTGCCCCTTATTTATCTATTTTAGAGAGAAAGAGTGTGTGTGTGTGTACACATGCAGGAGAGAGTGGGGGGAGGGGCAGAGGAAGAGGCAGAGAATCTCTAGCTGACTCTGCGCTGAACGTGGAGCCTGAAGTGGGGCTCAATCCCATGACCCTGAGACATGACCTGAGCCGAAATCAAGAGTTGGTCGCTTAACTAACTGAGTCACCCAGGTGCCCCCTTCTATGATGCTTTTAATAAATTAAAGATATTCCCTTGAGACTATTTTAGTAATAGCAGGCACACAGATATATGAATGCAGAGATCTCATATAAGTAACTTACAAATAATATATGTGAAAACTGTAAAAGTATTCCATTAAGGAGTGTCAGAACAGTTATAGTGGGAAAGCAGTATGGGGAAGACTGACCTATTGATAGCTAAATTGTTACTTATGGTATAAAGGTTTATACCATAAAATTTTGCTAGTATATTTTTGTATGTGTATGCAGTTGAAAATCATATGTTTTTGATAATTTTTGACAAATACTTGAAACATGACTATTTTAGTTATCATTGTAGGAATCTATTTTGCTTAAAATTTTTAGTTTGGCATTAAACTTCCACCCCAAAATTCTACAGTAGTATTTTTCTCTTCCTACTCTTCAAAAATAACACAAAATAAAGCCAAACAAACTCAAAGCACCTCACAGCCATTTTGTAGAAATAAAACCAGTTCATCTTTGTGGAATGGATATGCCAGGTCCTGAACATATTGTTGATAATTTTTTTAAAGATTTTATTTATTTATTTGACACAGAGAGAGAGAGATCACAAGCAGGAGGAGCAGCAGACAGAGGGAAAAGCAGGCTCCCTGCTACGCAAGGAGCCTGAGGCGGGACTCAATTCCAGGACCCTGGGATCATGCCCTGAGCTAAAGGCAGATGCTTAAATGACTGAGCCACCCTGGCATCCCTGTATTGTTGATAATCAACCTGGTCAGGTAACGTTCCCAGGAAATCTTCTACCTTTCCCTTTTCTAAGAATTAATAAAATTTATTTCTTAGAGCAGTTCTCGATTTACAGAAAAACTGAACAGAAAGTACAGAGAGTTCTCACACACTCCCATGCCTACTCTGCAACCAGTTTACCCTATTACTAACATTTTGCATTGGTGTACATTTGCTGCAAGTGATGAACCAGTATCGATATAACTAATGTCCACAGTTTACATTAGGGTTCATTCTTTGTGATGTATGGTTCTGTGGGTTTTGCCAAATGCATAATGTCATGTATCCCCCATTATAGTATCATAGAGAATAGTTTTGCTGCCCTAAAAATCTCCTTGTCTCCTTGTTCCACCTATTCATCTCTCCTCCTTCCTTCCCCAACCACCTTTCCTTTTTAATACCTAAATTAAGCCTAGAGTAATATTAATTAGTTTGAGCTAAGAATTTGCTTAAATAACCAATGATTCCCCATGGCAATCAAAATTTCTTAATCATTTAGACCAGCAGTGTCCAATAGAAATATGATGTGATCATATGTGTATTTAAAATATTCTAGAAGCTGCATTTAAAAAATAAAGAAAACCAAGTGAAAATAATTTAGTAGTTTATACTTATTCCAATATATTGACAATATCAATTACAAAATGTAACCATATAAAAATTGAGATGTTTTAGTGTTTTTGTACTAACACTCAAAACCTAGTGTGCATTTTTTTTTTTTTAAGATTTATTTATTTGGGGGGGGAAGGATGGAGGGAGAGGGTAAGAAAGAATCTCCAGCAGACTCCCTACTGAGCGAGGAGCCTGACCCAGGCCTGGATCCCACCACCCTGAGGTCCTGACCTGAGCTGAAATTGAGTGGGATGCTTAACTGACTGAACCACCCAGCCCCCCCTCTAGTGTGCATTTTAAACTCACAGCACATCTCATTTCAGTATAGTCACACTTAAAGTGCTCAATAGCCACAAGTGGCCTGTGACTAAGATACTAGACAGTGCAGGCCTAGACTGTGAGCAATCTGAGAGCAGGTTATCCCGTCTCCAAGGCCTCCAGAATAGAAATGCGGTGGATATTTTTGTAAGGTATACCAGAAACGTAAAAGGAGCTCTCTAAACCTTTGCATTGCTGATACTTGTATTGTTCTGCGACCACTTTCCTTTAAACTTCCTTTCCAGTTTTGGAAAAAGTGGAATGGGGATCATACTCATTCCAGCATATCAAACAAATGAATACTGGCCTTCCTGACTCCCAGAGGCCTGAATCATCTGAAATGTTGACTCATGAGCCTAAGGTGACTGAAATGTAATGGAAATCAAATTTGCCTTCCAAGGCATCATTTTGTTTCCACTTTCCTCTTCTCTCTCTTTGGGTGACTCATCTTTCTACCATGTAAGAGTCCAGCAGCAGGCAGAGCCCCAAACCCTCCTGAATGAGCCGACTTTGAAATGGCCCCAGTCCTACAGACTGTGCAAGCCCAGCTGTTTTGCCTACCTCATCCAGGGTTTGCAGTTTGGACGGAAAACAATCTTAAAGCTGCCCCCCGCCCCCGCCTTTTTTTTTTCTTTTAAGGTGGTGAAGGTAGTAGTGACGAGTTGGTCTGGTAATTTAAGTTTGAAAAAAGGTTATCTTTTTATTTCAAAATCTTTTAATACTTAGTGTATACTTAAATCCTTAGGGCCTACTTCACAGTAGCTTTCTCCACTCCGGTTTTTTTCCTTTCCTGGGAGGAAAGTTACCACCCCCAGGCCCCCAGGATAACGCCCTTCCGGGGTTGGGGGCCAGAAATCCTCAATCCTAAGGGGCAGGCCGCCTGTCCTGCCGCAAGTGTACGCACTACTGGAGCTACAGACTGACCCCCACCTCTGGGCGAAGCTAAGACCCCAGCCCACCCCGCGCCTACCCAAGGTGAAGGGTGGGGCTCCCAGTTCCAAACCCCTCCCATGGAACTCACCCGAGCCGGTAGGAGAGAGGAGGTGCAAAAGGCCCCACCTACTTTTCTCTCTTTCTCTTTCCATTGGACTGACTGGTTGCCCATCGTCTCTGTTTCGTAGGCGATTGGCTTCCTTCCTTCCGCGCCAGTCCCTGCCTCTCCCCGCCGGGGAGGGTAAGTCACGCCAAACTGGGCGGAGAATCCACTGGCCTCTCTCCTTCGCTCGTCTGGGCGGTGGCGGCAACTGGGGACGGGGCGGGTGGCGCATCACGGGCGCAGAGGCAGGAGGAGCAGTCTCATTGTTCCGGGAGCCGTCGCCACTGCAGGTCTCTGGGCTCGTTCGGCCCTGTCCCTCGCAGTCCTCCCCAACCCCCACAACCGCCCGCGGCTCTGAGGAGAAGCGTCCTGTGGAGACAGCTGCAGCATCATCTCCGACCCGCCAGCCATGGAAGACATGGACCAGTCGCCTCTGGTCTCTTCGTCCTCGGACAGCCCGCCCGGGCCCCAGCCCCCGTTCAAGTACCAATTCGTGAGGGAGCCCGAGGACGAGGAGGAAGAAGAGGAGGACGAAGACGAGGAGGACGAAGACGAGGACTTGGAGGAGCTGGAGGTGCTGGAGAGGAAGCCCGCCACGGGGCTGTCTGCAGCCCCGGTGCCCACCGCCCCCGTCGCTGGCGCGCCCCTGCTGGACTTCGGCAGTGACTTCGTGCCCCCGGCGCCCCGGGGGCCACTGCCGGCCGCGCCCCCCGCCGCCCCGGAGCGGCCGCAGTCTTGGGACGCGAGCCCCGCGTCGCCCGCGGTGCCCGCGCCATCCCTGCCCTCCGCTGCCGCAGCCTCGCCCTCCAAGCTTCCCGAGGACGATGAGCCCCCGGCCCGGCCTCCCCCTCCTCCCCCGGCCAGCGTGAGCCCCCAGGCCGAGCCCGCGTGGACCCCACCCGCCCCGGCCCCCGCCGCGCCCCCCTCCACCCCGGCCGCGCCCAAGCGCAGAGGCTCTTCAGGCTCAGTGGGTGAGTGCCGTGCCCTCCCGCCTCGCGCAGCCCCTCGCTCCCCTCCGTCTTTTGTGTGCACCCCCAAATGCCTCGGGCGGAGCCCTCCTCTCCGCCCCGAGGGGCTTTGTCCGTGGACCTCCGGGCGAAGGCGCCCCCCCTGGTAGGAGCCGTCAGGAGCAGGGTGGGGCGGCCGAGAAAACCCGGGCTTGTTCTTTATTGTCTGTCTCGGTATCGGGGAACACGTGCACCCCTCCTGTTCGGCTTCTTCCCTCTGGTCCCTATTCTACTGCATCCCGGAAGTTAGGCACCCACCCCTGATAGGAGCTGGGTCTGTATCTAGGGACCAGGGTTGTGGATACATTGGGCTGGCTAGGCTCCCGGGTGAGGATGGAAAGGCCTTGGCGCCCTTCATCTTTTGTCTACCGGTCTGGGGTGCTCCTAGGGAAAAGGCGCAGTTTTGCAGCTAGTCACTTTGCCAGCAGTGAGCCCTGGCCCCCCTCCTCACCTTCTTCCTGGCTTGGGTGGCTCCCCAGCGCCTCATTCCCCTCCCTCTCGACTCTTGGCGCTGGTGGGGAGCTGGCCCAGTGGAAAACATCCACACTGACCCAACTGCAGTGAAGGGAGAGCGCCTCCAGTGGTGTGGCGCGTGGAGAATTGGGAAGGCGAGAGTTCTGGCAAAGTCCTGCCACCGCCCAGTTTATCCGGGTTGTGATGTGGCGACTCCCCAGCTAAACCGAGCCAGGGAAGTGGGATCTGAGCATTTATGGTCCGAGGGAGCGCAGTTCTACTAGGGTCTCAGGTGCTGAGTGAGAGGAATTGCTGTTAGTGTGGTTTAGGCTCTTGATGGATTATAATTGAATCGGAGAGGAAAAAAGGCAAAATGGTTGACACTCTTAAAGAAAGGAAACCTGTGGGGTTTTTACCGCGAATAGGCCAGTTGAATTTGTGGCAGACTTGCCACTAGACTTAATGAAATGTTTTGAGAAAGATATTTTCATGTAGTGGTTAGAAATATATTTCTTAGAAGTTATTTGTTTTAGGTCGACAGGGACAAATCTGCATAGTCTATAAACAGTTTCCAAATCTTTTCATTCACTTTAGTACCTGATTTTATATATATGTATTTAAAGGAACATTGTCTTATTTCCCTTTTCATTTTGGGAAATTGTTTATTTTGGAAGAGGAAAAAAAGTCAAGTTTGTTAGAGATGGAGAATCTTACTAGACAAGTTATTAACTTACTAGCATGTATCTTGTTACTTCGGGGGCAGAAAGTGTCCCACCAGCAAGCAGTAGGACTTTTCTTTATGTATAAAAGGGCCAGAATCTGGTAGTATAACTGCCTGCTGAGAAATCTTCATTGCCTTGTAGTATTTTAGAAATGGTTGATTTTCTAGAAGAAAATCAATGAGATCACAGAAAACATATTTTTCAGTTCATTCCTTCACAATAGGGAAATAAGCCAATTGTGATGTTTCTGAATAACATTTTGATAATGACATACCCCAAAGCATTATTAACATTAATCATTACACTAAAGATATTAGGAGATGAGGAGTAACTCAATCTTTCCTTTTTCTGAATTAAAAAACACGTTTAAGAGAAACTAAGATGTAGAAGAATAAAGAGTAATAAGAAATTTGCAAATGGGAAATCTAATGATTAACAAAGGCATACTGATTTGTCATATTGTATTCCAGTATGGGAACAAAGAGAAGAGTTCTGATCTTTGAACATTAGGGATTCAGGAGGTGACAGCATTCTCTTAGAATTTTGACTTTTGGAATACTAAGTTTAGAAAACAAAGGACAGAGAATATTGCCTACCCAGGGACTCTTATCTTTATATAGTTCCCTAATTCTGTATTGATGATAGCTATTTGGAAACTTTAGTTCCTTTAGGAAACCACTGAATATCACGATTATGGTCATGGATAGTTAAACCATTTCTGTGAGTCTTAGGTTCTTCACAGTTCGTTCATTCAACTGATAATTGATTACCTACGAAGAGACAGGTTCTATTCTAGGCTGTGAGGGTATAGCAAATAAGCAGGACACACGTGCTCCCCATTAGGGGTGTACGATAATTACATAAGTAAGGAACTCAGAATAGTGGTAAGTGTTATGAGGAAAATAAACAGGATGATGGTATGGAAAGTGATTGGGGTGTGTGTATGGGGGGGGGTTGTTTTAAGTAGGGTGGCATTGAGAAATGCCTTTGTGAGGAGGTGAGATTTGAGCTGTAGATAAAAATTTCCAAGCAACCCGTAGGGAGACAAAAGCCTTTAGGCAGGAATTAGCTTTGTGTGTTTGAAAGTCTAGTAAGAAGACTAATGAGAAAAACTTGGGAGACACTGGTGTCAGGTGAGGTTGGGGAGGTGGGCTAAACTTAGATCATTTGGGGTCTCTAACAGGCCATGGTAAAAAGTTTGGATTTTTTAAATAAAAGATATTCTTTATTTTAGAAATATGCTCCTTAATAATTGTGCTTTTGGAGCAAAAATATAGTTTTGAAGATTTAGAGGAACTGCGAAGACTGATGTGAGTAAAGACAAGGTGAGAAATGTGCAGGGCATGGTTAAAAACATAGAGCAACCCGATGGGAAGAGGGTTATATTTACTGAGTTGGGCGGACTCCTGACACTTGTGCATTTAACATTGTTTACATTATTTTTGAATAAACTCTGATTCCCATCACTAGGAAAGTAGTAATTTTGCTGTTTACTGTTGTGCTTGGAGTATCCCCATTGTAATGCAGTAATGAAGTGAGATCGAAGCCTCTCACTTGATGACCATTTTTCACAGAAAACATTTGGCTTCACTTTGAGAAGGTGGTTGGTTAAAGGGCTTTGAGGATACATGAGGGAAATGCTGGATAGAAATTGTGTTGAGAGAAATGTAAACATCATTAACCATGACACTGAGCTGGTCTCTGGGCATGTTCTAAACCAGTGTTAATATTGAAAATGTGGTACATCGGGGGGCGCCTGGGTGGCTCAGATGGTTAAGCGTCTGCCTCCGGCTCAGGTCGTGATCCCAGGGTCCTGGGATGGAGCCACATATTGGGCTCCTGGCTCAGTGGGGAGCCTGCTTCTCTGTCTGCCTCTCCCCCTGCTCATGCTCCATCTCTCTCTATCTCTGTTTCTCAAATGAATAAATAAAATCTTTAAAAAAAAATGTGGTAGATCTGGATTCTGAGGCATATTGAATACTAAATTAAGCTACTAGGGTTTTCACATCCTGTTTTTATCCATGCTCTGCCACCCGCAGTTGCTCTTGCTTTTGGTAATTTCTATTATGAAACAACAAAATGTTTTTGTTGTTGTTTCCAAATGTAAAGTTCTTTCATTATTTTTTACCCTGGTCCTGAGAGGGTAAAAAATATGAATAAACTCCAATTCCCATCACTGCTTTATGCCATGGGAGGCCATTGGAGATTATTGAACTGAGGCAGGACATCATGAAAGCAGTGTTAGGAAAAAAATGAATTGGTGACAGTATTCAAGATAGGTTGGAAAGAAGAACGGGAACTATTTAGAATGCTTTTGCAGTAGTTCCGAAAAGGGTGAGTAGAGCCTGAACTAGTTCACTACTACTTCAGTCAATGAAAATGGAATAGAAGGGAGGAATATAAGAAACTATAGGAAACATGGTTTTTTGGCTGCAGATCTCTATTTTTATAGTTAGGTTAAAAAAAGTTTTAAAGGGCGCCTGGGTGGCTCAGTTGGTTAAGCAACTGCCTCCGGCTCAGGTCATGATCCTGGAGTCCCAGGATCGAGTCCCCTGTCGGGCTCCCTGCTCAGCAGGGAGTCTGCTTCTCCCTCTGACCCTCTTCCCTCTCGTGCTCTCTATCTCTCATTCTCTCTCTCTCAAATAAATAAATAAAATCTTAAAAAAAAAGTTTTTATGAAAGAAGAATTGATAGGACTTGGAGGCAAAGGATGTAAATACAAAGAATGTTGGTGCTTACTAAATCAATCTCAGAGACTGTCCAAATTTGTTAATTGCAGTGGAAATTTGCATAGAATTGAATACTGCTCATAAATATAGTTTATGGCTTGGGATTAAAAATTATTAGTCTTTTTATAAAGTCATTAATTATATGATTAGATACAGTGGCATAAGAGCAAATAGAAATGTTAAAAGATTTTGAGTGACGTATAGTTTAAAATCTTAAGTTCCAATTCTTAATATAAAATTCAAGTAAACAGTGATGTGACACTACCAGGAAGCAGTTGCTTCTACAGAAGGAGCTATCATGCCCTACCCGTTCCCTATCCTCCTTCGAAAATGGTAAAAAGGAAAATAACTGATGAATTTACAGATTCTGAATAATTCCTTTTGTTAAGCCATTTCTAATTTATGACTGGGAATAAAAGTTGGGAACTGGTATGCTCCTTATGGATAAATTGAGTTACATTTTAGATTGGTTCCTAGCATGCTCCGTGTCAAATTTATAGTCCTAATTTTTAGTAACTAGCAAGCTCCCCTCAAACCTTTTTAAAATGAAGTGATGAGTATATATTGAACCTCTGATAAATACCTCATTACAAGGAATAGTATTTAAAAACATGCTATTTTAGCACTATATCCCTGTAAACTTGGAATATTTGCTGTCTTTTTTTTTTTTTTTTTTTTTTTTTTAAGATTTTATTTATTTACCAGAGAGAGAGCACAAGCAGTGGAAGTGGCTCCGCTGAGCAAGGAGCCCAAGGCGGGACTCAATCCCAGGACCCTGGGATTCTGACCTGAGCCGAAGGCAGACTCTTAACCAACTGAGCCACCCAGGCGTCCCAAGATTTAATATCTTTATAAAAAAAAATTTCTAAAAAGGAGCATATTACCTATTGTCTAATAATTGGCTCTGTTTTATGTGTAGTTAGTTCATAATCTACCTAAAAGCAATTTATTTGAAACACTACTGATGCAAGGCCCCAAATTAAATGGCACATTTTAAAGGTATTTTGCTAGCCCAGGAAAAAGTACCTACTCAGTGGATGATATTTCTTGCTTCTTTCCTGAAACTTTTGATTAAGTAGAAGTAATGTCGTAGATACATTAGTCTGTACATTCTTTGAGACGTTTTATTCCTTTTCTAAATATAGACCCTAGAAGGTCCCTCTGGGGGTGACAGCATCGGGAATGGAAACTGTAAGAGCAGACCATAATTCATCAGTGTTTAAAAGGGTGAATGTAACTTTTGTGGCTGGCTCCTATAGGACATGGACATGCAGAATGGTGGGACCCAGCTTCATGGATGCTAAGGTCTTCTCAGACCATTGGCTAATGATTCTTTTCAACTCTAAAGGAGGAGTTAATAATTTTACATTTAAGCTGTTCGTTTTGTTTTTGGAATGGTGATTATTTTTAAGTTGCTTTGCTCATGTATTCTCATAACATTCTATTCTTACCTCATTGTATATATCACACCATATATGGTAATGGTATGTTTATTCATTTCTATTCTCTGTCAGACTGTATGCTCCTTGGGGTAAGGGGCTATATTACGTTTTTTCTCTTGAGGAAAAGGACAATGTGACATATCTTTATTGCTGAACACAGTGCCTTAGGTGTGGTGTAGGCACTCAGAGATTTGTTGAATGAATATGATATTGTAGATGAAAACTGATTTTCAAATTCTCTATAGTCCTAGAATTACAATATTTTCTCTCATGAATTCTTATGAATGAAAGCATTTATTTATTTACATGTACAAGGATATGGATGTATCATTTTATTGATGAATCTCTTATGGATGGTTAATTAGGTTGTTTCTCAACTTCTTCTGTTATAAATAATGTTGCTGTTAACACTTGTATATACTTCTTTGGGAATACGTGTTGTTACATGTGTTGTGGGATAAATTCATGCTAGTAGAGTTACTGGTCCAAAGGGTATGTGCATTTAAAACTTTGATAGATAATGCCAAATTGTATTACAAAGAGTTATTGCAGCCTCTGTCCCACCAATACTGTGTTAAAGTACCTTTTTCCTTATGCCTTTACCAATAGAATGTATTGGTAAGACTAGTAAATGGCTTAGGAAATTTCCTTTTTTAAAAATTTACATCTCAGAGTATTTTTTTTTTTTTTTTTGACTTAGGTGCCAATAAGTTTTTTCTGATCACAGCTTTTGCCTCTTCTTCCTTTGGGTTTTTGTTCTTACAGATGTAGGAACACTTGATCTATTGTAAGGAAATTAGCCTTTTGTTGTGTCCTGAAAAGTTTTTTCATGATTTGTTATTTGTATTTTGACCTTTGGTGTATTTTTTTGTGCAGAAACTTTAGTCAGATTTATCATTTTCTTTTATGCCTTTGAGTCATACAAGTCATTGAATTTTGTGTAATTCTTAGACCTTCTCTAGGATTGTAAAAATTGCTCCCATGTTTCCTTTAGTACTTGTATGATTTTTATGATTTCATTTTAACATTTTATCCTTTCATTCTCTTTATTTTATTCTAGGGAGTGAAGTAGTGATGTAATTTCATTATTCAACACGATTTCTCATTTTCCCGAACACTGTTTGTATCGAATCCTGCATCTTTACTATTTTAAAATGCCACTTTTGTCATATGCTTGTAGTATGGGTGAAATATTTCCTCTTCTTTTCCATGTCTTTGTCTTTTCATGTATAGGTACCAAACTGTTTTAATTGCTATAACTTTCAAATGAAATACTAGCTGATAGGGCTTTTCCAGAATTTTTTTTTTTTTTCTGGCCATCTATGCATGTATAGTTTTCTATCTGATCTTTAAAATTGTTTATTTAATCCCCTCTCCCTCTGTTGGAATTATAGTGTGGTTACATTAAATTTATGCATTAATTTAGGGGAGAATTGTTGTATTTTTTGGATTGATATTACATATTTTTTCTCTAAGCATGGTTTTCATTAACATGTATTTTCTTTTTTTAAAGATTTTATTTATTTATTTGACAGAGAGAGACACAGCGAGAGAGGGAACACAAGCAGGGGGAGTGGGAGAGGGAGAAGCAGGCTTCTCAAGGAGCAGGGAGGCCGACGCGGGGCTCGATCCCAGGACCCTGGGATCATGACCTGAGCCGAAGGCAGACGCTTAACGACTGAGCTACCCAGGCGCCCCAACATATATATATTTTTTATTTATTTTTAATTTATTTTTTTTTAAGATTTTATTTATTTATTTGAGAGAGAGTGAGAGAGACAAAGAGCACAAGAGGGGGGAGCGGGAGAGGGAGAAGCAGACTCCCTGCCGAGCAGGGAGCCCGATGCGGGACTCGATCCCAGGACTCCAGGATCATGACCTGAGCCGAAGGCAGTCGCTTAACCAACTGAGCCACCCAGGCGCCCCATGTATTTTTTTTTTAATTAGTTTATAATAATGTGAAATTTAGGCTTTTAAAAGCAATTAAGTATTCTGGCCTACTTAGTATGAAACACTTGAAATGCTGGGTTATATAGATACTTGGCCACCTCTTTTCAGTTGATCGTACATAGACTGGTGAAGAGAAGTTGTCTTGCTTTTTCGTTTCTAAAAAAAAAAAAAAAAACTTGAGAAGGGTAGAAACATTCTCTATACTCTTGTAGTTAGAGCTGTAGCTACTAAATATGGGATTATTGTTTTAGCAGTCTCTGAATCCTTTACTTAAGTGGCCCACTAGTTTTAGAAACAAAACAAAACAAAACATGATTTCTTTAATAGCTTGTTCTTCCCACTGATGGAATTGTTACAATAGGGGAAGAAGGCTTATAAAGTTTTGTTGTTTAAACAGATTTAGCAATTGTCTGCTTATATTGGTGGTTCCTTAGAAATTCAGTGTTAGTGAAAAAATTAGCATATTCCTTTTCTTAAGCGAGGCTTAGGGCTAAATATGGGGACAAAAAGATGAGTAGAGAGAATTTACGAGAACTACATGTAGCAGATTAAGGGAAAGACACAAGGCCCTTGTAAAGAATTTTCTGCTGTCTTAAAACCAGAGGAGTCTTGTGATTGTACTGTAGGGGCAATCATAAACTTACCTACTTGTCAACAGCTTTTGTTAAAAGAGAAAAATACCTTAATTGGGTTCTAGGTCAGCCTGCACATTTTTTGTCTCCAATTTTACAGATTGACTTGTAAACTTGAGTAATTGGAAGGTGCCATTATTAAATTTATTTATCTCAGCGTTTTGACAGTGTTAGGTAAACCTGACCTAAAGCATGAAAGACATTTTTTTTTTCAAGATTTATTTATTTATTTAGAGAGCGTTGGTGGGGGTGGCAGAGAGAGAAGGAGAGAGAAACTTAAGCAGATTCCTCACTGAACGTAGAGCCTTGTGCAGGGGTTGATTCCCAGGAACCATGAAATAATGACCTGAGCTGAAACCAAGGGTTAGTCACTTAACCAACTGTACCACCAAGCACAAAAAAGAAGGGAATTTCCTTAAAAAAAATTTTTTTTCTTTGTTTTAAGGAAATTATTAAATATGCTTAAACCATGTAAATCCCTTTCATAAATAGCCTTTAAAACTTATCAGTCTCAACTAATGAACATTATTATTAAATTATAGAAAGATTTAATATTAAATCTATCAAGTTCTGATATTTTAATTTTTATGCAAAACAACTTGATAAAAATTTAGGTGCTTTTGCTTGAATAAGGTAATTTAGGAAAATCAAACCTTAGAAGACCAAATAAGTGTTTGATTATATACTGTGTTATAAGCTGTCTATACCACTAACACAGACCTGCTATAAGGATCAGGACTATATGACATCGCTTTTGAACAAGGACTGAAAAATTACCACCTACACCTACCATCATACTTCCTCTTTTACCCATTCTTATTCCACTAAGCTTTCTTTTCTTTTCTTTTTTTTCTTTTCTTTTTTTTTTTTGAGAGAGCATGCGTGAGTGCGTGCGTTTGCGGGGAGGGGCAGAGGGAAAAGAAGAATTTCAAGCAGACTCCCTGCTGAGCACAGAGCCCAAGGCAGGGCTCAATCAAACAACACTGAGATCATGACCTGAGCTGAAATCAAGGGTGGAATGCTTAACTGACTGAGCCATCTGGGCGCCCTTTATTCCACCAAGCTTTCTTTTGACCTTCTTACCAAAATTTTGTTAATGGAACATGTTCATCAGGAGCTATAGTTAAGTTTAGCATTGATAGAATCAAACGTACATATTTTAATGACTGCAAAGAGTTGTGGGTAAAACTGGTTAAAATTGCTTCTATATGATAGAATTTTAGTATGTTTACATTGCCTTATCTCTTTTTTGGGAGGGATTCAAAAAATTATTTATACTTTTTGGTATGGAAAATTTGAGACATAAAGACAATAGTGAATGAAACTTGACTTAGCTGTCACTGAGTCTCAATAGCTATCAACCCATGGTCAATTCTGCCAATCCTACACCCTCTGTAACTACTGCAACTACTCCTTTTTTGCCAAACATAACTGTTATCAAATCAATAATCAAATGGTTTCCCAACATATTTAACAAAAATTAATGTCATCAAATATCCACCTAGTGTATATATGTCATAAATGGTCTTTTTTTGTTTTTTTTTTTCAGTTTTTTAAAAAATTAGAATTCAAAGGTCTACATATTACAATGGATTGATTTGTTTTATAAGTCTGACTACTCCTTGTTTGCTTGCATTATCTCTCTGCAATTTATTTGTTGAAGAGTGCTCATACACATTTTTCATTTTAATGTTTGTATTAAGATATAATTTACATACATAAAATGCATAGATCTTAAGTTATAACAGTTTTATGTGTTGACGGGTGCATCCACTTATTAACCCACAGGTTATGAAGGTTATGAAGACATTCTATATTTTTTTCTAGAAGCTTTATAGTTTTAGCTTTTATGTTTAAATCTAAGATACATCTTGAATTAATGTTTGTCTGTGGAAGTGTTATATATCAGGATTTATTTTTTCATACAGATACTCAGCTATCCCAGAGATGTTTTTTTGGGAAAGAATTTGTCTTGCTATATTACTGTGGTGCCTTTGTTGAAAATCAGTGGCCATATAAGTATGTCTCTGTATGTACATCTATTTTGTTGATCTATTTTTTGGTATCCTTATGCCAATACCAGACTGTTCTGATTGCTATAGCTTTACAGTAGTCTTAAAATCAAGTAGTATGCCTACTCCAAGTTTTACTGTTTTGTTTTGTTTTTTTTTTCAAAATAGTTTTGCTCTTTCTAGGTGCATTGTATTTACATACACATTTTAGAATCAGCTTGTTCATGTCTAGAAAATGTCTGCTGGGAATTTGATTGGAATTGCATTGAGTCTAAGACAGCAGGATACAGAGAATTGGCATTTTAGGGTTTGAAACATAGGGTTTAACCCATAACAAGCTAACAGGATAGCTTGCCATAGTTTCTTGAATGCTGGCAGAAGACACAGATGCCTGGGTCAGAGACAAAGGACTTTATTACTTACCGCAGTGATAATAGCCGGCATATCAGCATTTTCTTGTGCAGGTGCGCTAAGCCCCATTTCCCATAGGGTAACACTGAGAGGGCCAAGTGACCATTATACTTGCCATGCTGTATTGCAGGAGAGGGACTTGAACAATCAACTTCAAGTTAGGGAAACTGAATTTATACTACATTCTTTTTTTTTTTTTTAAAGATTTTATTTATTTATTTGCGAGAGAATGAGAGACAGAGAGCATGAGAGGGAGGAAGGTCAGAGGGAGAAGCAGACTCCCTGCCGAGCAGGGAGCCCGATGCGGGACTCGATCCCGGGACTCCGGGATCATGACCTGAGCTGAAGGCAGTCGCTTAACCAACTGAGCCACCCAGGTGCCCTATACTACATTCTAAGTATGCCTGCCTATTCCACTTATATTGCATACAGTAATTATTTAAGATTTAAAAATCAATTATTCTTCAGAGAAATTAAGAAATGAGAATAATGTGTATCTACTCATATTTACCATTTCTTTAAAGAATTATGAAATGAGAATGTTTTGTATTTACTAAGCTATTTAACATTTTTGTTCTTTGCTTCTGAAGATCTAGGTTACTACCTGGTATCATTTTCCTTCAGTCTGAAGAACTTCATTGAACATTTATTGTAGTACAGGTCTCTTGGTGATAATTTCTTTCAGCTTTTGTTTTCATCTTTTATTATCTGATAATATTTTTAATCATCTGTATTTTTGAAACATATTTTTGATGAGTACAGTCAATCTTGTTGTTCATGGTAGTTAAGTTCTATAAAGTTACTAAAAACACTGTATTAGCAAATACTGAATCATTGCCTCTAGGGGAAATACAGGGTTAGGTTCCTGTGAATCTCTAGTCATACCATTTTTGTTAACAGTGAATATATAACTTTGTTTTACGTGTGTTTCTATTTAAAGATGCATTATTTAATGTGCATTGTTGATTTATTAACATTGAACTCATAGCCAACAGAACTGTAACTCATGCCTGAATGAAGCTTATCTAACACATGTGTTTTCTCTGTAAGGCACATCATGGCCTTCTTGTGGTTAAGAACACTAGACAGAACACTAGACAGTCTACTATTCTTAGAGGACATTTTAAATAGCAAAGTCACCAACAAAATAACAAAAAAATGCAAAAAAATATGGCACTAAATAAACTGCAAAAAGTACACTTGTTTTCAGTATGAGAGCTGAAACAAGAAGGCCTAGGGTTGCCTGTTTGACCTCACCTGGGAACGTATGTTGGGTTCACTGCTCTGCACACGTCCACTGCTTTAAGTATCGATTTGGGGAATATCAATGTAGTGAGTACACAATCGGCAAATAGGCGATCAGTGAATAATAAGAATTGACTATATATAATTATAGGTTGGTAGATTTTCATCATATAAAGATATTATCTTTTGCATTTCATTGTTTCTAGTGACTGGTCGGGTCATCTTATTGTTGTTTCCCTGCCTGTTTCCTTTGTTTTTAAGATTTTCTGTGTTTGGTTTTCAGCAATTGGATCTCGACAGTGTACTTCTTTGTGTTTTTGTGTTTATGCTACTCAGTGTTTATTCATTGAGCTTCTTGGCTCTCTGAGTTGGTATTTTCTGTCATAGTTGTCAAATTTTAGGCCATTATATATATATTTATTTATTTATTTTTCTGCTTCAGTCACTGTTGCCTTTTTTGGCGACTCCAATTACATATACTTTAACTGCTTGATTGTCTCACAGATTGCTGAGACTCTTCATTTCTTTTTTTCCCCATGCTGAGCTTCAGTTTGGATAGTTTCTAATTGCTTGTCCTTTAAGTTTATTGATCTTTTCTTCTCCACTGCCCAATCTGCTTTTAAGCCCATCTAGTGAATTTTTCTTTCACTTAATATAGTTTTCTGTCATAGAATTTTTATTTGGTTCTCTCTTCTGGTTTGTATTTCTCTACCAAGAGTCTCTGTCCGTTCACTCATTATGCCTATCTTTTGCTGTACATACTTAATAGCTATTTTAATTTTCATTTTAATGTTTACTAATACAATGTTTACATTATTTCTTTGTTTATATTAGCTGTTTTTTCTTATATATGCTCATATTTTCTTGTCTTTTCATGTCCAGTAATATTTTATTCTATACTGGTTGTCATGGACGTGTTGTTAGTATTGTTCTGGAAGTCACTTAATTTGCTGGCAAATCATCTTGATCTTTTCAAGTCTTGATTTTAAAGGTAGGGTCTAGGGCAGGTGTTGGCTTTTCTTTTTCTTTTCTTTTTTTTTTTTTTAAGAGTAAAACAGTAAATATTTTATTTAGGCTTGTGGGTTGTACAGGTTCTTTTGTAACTACTCAAATTTACCCTTAATAATGCCAAAGTAGCCATAGACAATACATCACGCAAATGGACTTGGCTGTCTTCCAATATAACTTTGGCCCATGAACCATATTTTGCTGACTTTTGGTCCAAGTCTAGACCAAGTAACCTAGACTAGGTAACCTTTAGTTTAGGGTTAAAGTAGTCTTCCTCTTAAGGTGTGCCTTTTCTGGGGTCTCATTTTTATACTTGGGGTGTTCAGCAAGACCTCTCCACTCTGGTTTATCAAAAACTTCTGGTCAGGTCTTGCAATACAGTCTGACCTCCAAAATATCTGTTCAGCTCACAACTTTATCATAGATTCTCTGCTTGGCCTCTGTAAGTCTTGTGCCATATATGTGCAGCATAGTTGAGCCAAAGATTTAAAAGGACCCTCTATCCAGGTTTCTGGAGCTCCTTTTCTATGATGTTTTCTTTTTTATGTTATCTTGCTCCACAAATTCCAGATAACTCAGCTGCTTCCTCAACTCAGCAAGAGTGCAGTATTCTTGGGCTCCTTTTCCATGTGCTGTAGACAAAGGTCTTTCAAGCAGAAAGCCAGGGCATCATCTGGTGTGCTCCCCACTTCTCAGGAATCACACCCTGTACTTCCTGTTGTCCAGTGTCTCAGGATAGTTGCTTCATATATTTTGCCCTGTTTTTTTTTTTTTTTTTAAAGATTTTTATTTATTTGACAGAGAGAGACACAGCAAGAGAGGGAACACAAGCAGGGGGAGTGGGAGAGGGAGAAGCAGGCTTCCCGTGGAGCAGGGAGCCGGATGCGGGGCTTGATCCCAGGACCCTGGGATCATGACCTGAGCCGAAGGCAGACGCTTAACGACTGAGCCACCCAGGCGCCCCTATTTTGCCCTGTTTTATAGTTATTTATATTAGGTTAATCTGATAGAATTATTCTCATAGCAGAAATTCTCTATGATTTTAACATGCAGTTTATTTCCTGTGTTTTATAAATTAGTTACGATTTTTATTGACCAGTTATACTTTTGGTTGATAAACAGGCTTTGAAATGAACATGTCAAGAAAAATATTCAGTGTAAGAGTATGTGAACATTAGTGAGATTGTGAAAGCATATTTTGAATTGACCAGTAATAAGTCCAAAACTGACATGCCACTTTTGCTTTTTACGAAAGTGACTTAAAAAAATAAATCTCTTCAGTGAGCTTTAATTTTGAAACCGATCCTTGTGTGATGGAAATAATTAGTATTCAAAGTATGTAGCCCTGAAACAGTCTAAATTTACACTCTAGATTTAAACTTGAGTAAGGAAATGAAACTAGGGCCAACAATAAGGAATAGTTCATTTGGAAAAAGTGGTTTTATGAAGGGTATTCATCTTTCATACTGTCAAAAGTATAGTGATTCTGTTCATTTTACTGAGGGTAGTAAGGAAATAAATATCTGATTATAGTGATAGTTAATTGTAATTTTCTAGATTTGTCATTAACTTGCTGACTTTGAATAAGTTACTTAGTTCTCTGAGCTTAGGTAACTGGAAATATGGTAGATTAGCAAAAATAAGGATGAGTATGTTTTAAAAAGAAAGTAAGGCTGAATATGGCGATTTGTTGTACTGGACATGAGCATTCTGATACGCAGGAGGTAGAAGGAGGGGTTTGGTTAGGAAGAATTATGTTTGGTTAACATGTCATGTGAGAAGTCGTTGAAATAAGTTTAGATGGCTAACTTGGGGCCATATATTATTTCAGGGCTTTAGGAGTTTCAGGTCTAATTCAGTGGATAACTGGGAGCTTTTAAATGTTTTGTGCAAGAGAATATATAGAATTGTTCTTTTAGGAATATTAATTTGATGGCAGTAGAGAGACTTAATAGAAGAGTTCTGGCTTCCCTTTTGCGTATTTAGTGAAAACTTGTTTATTTAAGTATGCCACTGTGTTTTTACTTAGTGTGGGTATAATTAAGTCCTTAATATTATTTTTTTCTGTTTGTTCAGAATAGCACAAATGATGTTGATTGAAGTTTCAATTTCTTCCAGTAGTTAGAATTTGACATGATCATAGAAAAAGGGGGAGTTGTTTACCTTTTCTATAAACCTAGTAGTAGTATAAGTGTATATATAACATGTCTCAGTGATTCAAAATGTTACACTTTTAATATAGTGTCCCTGATTATAAAATAGTTTATTATTCACTTGTGAAGGTTAGGATCTTTTACAGAAAAAAGGAAGACTAACCTAAAATCAGTAATTTTTTTCAAAACAAAGTAATTGTTTAGCCTTAGAATTTGGTAGCTTATGATATGTAAGTGTTGTCAATCAAAATTTTTCTTTAACATCCTTTATTTATTACAATTTTAAAATTCTAAATTTATAAAGTCCAGGAAAGGAAGTACTGCAGAGTGGTTAAGGAAAAGAGCCTAGATCTTTATACTCTCTGAATTCAAATCTCAGATCCATCATTTTTCAGTTTTGTGACTCTGGGGTAGTTACCTAGTTTTTATGCCTGTTTCTTCATTTCTGAAATGAGGATAACAGGAGTACGTAACTTTATAGGGTGGTTTGAGCATTGAAGGAGCATCTGAAATAAATGTGCCTGGCCAGCATTACCATCTCTATAAATGTTATTATATTGTGAAGTAGAAGCAAATAACCAAATATTTCCGATAATTACAGGGTATTTGCTGGATGACAACTTACCTTATTTCAGGAGATCAAACTTGAAGGGCTGATAAAGAAAGAAGAATTTACACCAGTTGCACTTATGCATAAACTCATCCCTCCAAAAGATAAAGCACATGAACTTGAGAGTTAGACATGTTTACATCCTTGCTTTCTGGCCTTCTAGCTCTGTGACTTAGGGCAAGTTTTTTTTAATTCCTCCCCCCCCCCCCCCCCCCCCATTTTGAGGTAGGTACTGTTACTATCTTTATTTTACAAACGAGGAAATGACGGGGCGCCTGGGTGGCTCAGTCGTTAAGCATCTGCCTTCGGCTCAGGTCATGATCCCAGGGTCCTGGGATCGAGCCCCACATCTGGCTCCCTGCTCCGCGGGAAGCCTGCTTCTGCCTCTCCCATGCCCCCTGCCTGTGTTCCTCCTCTCGCTATGTCTCTCTCTGTCAAATAAATAAATAATATATTAAAAAAAAAATGAGGAAATGAGGCACAGAAGGGATAAGTAATATTTTTCTCAGGGTCACACAATAAATAATATATTTTAAAAAATGAGGAAATGAGGCACAGAAGGGATAAATAATATTTTTCTCAGGGTCACACATTTTTAAGTGATGAATATGGGATTTGAACCCAGGCAGTTTGATCCCATGATAACTTTAGGAGGAGTGAGAGCAACTCTGTTCTTGAGGGCCAAATGGTAGCAACCTCTTCTGGATATTTTTTTCTAAGTGCTTTTAGAAATGCAATACTTGTTTCATGGTTAATTTTGGACTGAATCTCAATTTATGATTTTTCTTTTTTCAAAATTAATGAATATTTGAAATACCAATTTGTAAACTTTGTCATTTGACCAAGTGCCAGGAATATAGTTTTCACTGTGAAAGGGAGTCTGGTATTAGATAGGAATAAGGATACATTTTTAAAAATACTTAAAATTTTTGGCACGATTCTAGTTGTAATTTGTTTTCCCTCATAATTTTAACAGTAACATGTTTCGAGTTCACTTTTCAAGAAGACTGGCCTCTGCATTAGTGGCTTTTAATTATATTAACTAGATGAAAAAGACAGCCTTTTTGTTAAGGAGTTGCTACCTTTTATTTAGATGGAGCAGCTGTGTAATTATTTGGTTCTGCTCTTTGATCCCCAAATCTCAGTTTTATACAAGATTATACATTATTTTAACTAAAAGGAATTCTCAAATTCCCTCATTTTACAAAAGAGAAACTGTGTATCAAAGAAGATAACATAGTAGGTTGTCTTTCGGAAGTGTGTACACCCTGGGGCGCCTGGGTGGCTTAGTCCGTTGAGCCTCTGACTCTTGATTTTGGCTCAGGTCATGATCTCAGGGTCCCGAGATCAAGCCCCATATCAGGCTCTGAGTTCAGTGCAGAGTCTGCTTGACCCTCCCCTTCTGCTCCTCCCCCCACTCACACACGCTCTCTCTCTCAAATAAAAAAAAAACTTTAAAAAATAAGTATACATGTGTATGTTTTATAAAATCCCATAAGGTGGTTTGGCTTATTGGTTTGGATGAGTTGCCCATCCAACCTAGTGTTCTAGGTTATAGAAGACCTTTTTAAATGCATACCATGGATTTCCCCCTCATTACCCCATCTAAGAATCTTTTAGATATGGTATCATACCCAATATGGATTTATCTAAAATTTATATGACATTGTGAATTTAACTCTCTTATTCATCAAGGGGAGTATCTTTGGAAGACATGTCCATGTTCATGATAGCCACATCTCTTTGTTTTTTTCTGTTGATTAACCTTGCCTAGCTTGTCATTCCAGGTAGAAATGTCCAGATTTATTAGGTCCTCTGCACCAAAGGAATACCTTCCTGTCATTCCTCGGTCTATTTCAAATTGTCTTTTTCTAGAGGGCTTTCTCTGGTGTAAACCACAGAAGATCTTTAGCTCCAGATCTTCCAATTGCAGATATAAAGTGACCTTGTGCAAGCTTAATATGCCAGTATGTAGTGTATTCGTTGGCTCAGGCTGCCGCACCAAAGTACCATAGACTCAGTGGCTTCAACAACAGAAATTTATTTCTCCCAATTCTGGGGGCTCGAAAGTCTAAGATCAAGATTTGGGCAGGGTGGGTTTCATTCTGAGGTCTCTTTTCTTGGCTTGTAGGTGGCTGCCATGTCACTCTGTGCTCACATAGCTTCCGAATGTTGCTCAGAGAGAGGGAGAGGAGGAGCGGGGAAGTAGAGGACATGTCATCACAGAGGCATAAGCAAGCTCTCTGGTGTCTTTTCTTATAAGGGCACTAACCCTGTCAGACCATGGTCCCACCGTCATGACCTCCTGTAATCCTAATGACCTCCAAATACTATCCCATTGGAGATTAAGGCTTCAGCATACGAATTTGGGGGGATGGGGACACAGACATTCAGTTCATAACATACAGGATGTAGTGCTTAAGAAAATGAGCTCTGGGGCGCCTGGGTGGCTCAGTTGGTTAAGCGACTGCCTTCGGCTCAGGTCATGATCCTGGAGTCCCTGGATCGAGTCCCGCATCGGGCTCCCTGCTCAGCGGGGAGTCTGCTTTGCCCTCTGACCCTATCCCCTCTCATGTGTTCTCTCTCATTCTCTCTCTCTCAAATAAATAAATAAAATCTTAAAAAAAAAAAAAAAGAAAATGAGCTCTGGAGTTGAATAGCCTGGAGTCTTACTAGTTACGTATTGAGTGAGTTATTCCTCTGTGACTCGGTTGTTTTTTGTTTTTTGTTTTTTTTTAACCTGTAAAATCGGGGATATTAACTCCACTTATAACAATAGAGTTGTAGGGAATAAAATGAGTTCCTGCATGTAAAGCATTTAGAATAACAAGTATCCCTTGGGATGCCTGAGTGGCTCAGTGGATTCAGCATTGGACTCTTGATTTTGGTTCAGGTCATGATCTTAGGGTCGTGAGATCTGCTTTGGGCTCTGTGCTGAGTGAGGAGCCTGCTTAAGATTCTTCCTCTCCCTCAGCCCCTCTCCTCAACCATGTGTGCGCGCTCTCTCTCAAAAAAAAAAAAAAAAAAAAAAAGAATAACAAGTATCCCTCAATGTTAATTTTAAACAAAACAAGGCTGATGATAATAATTATCTTCCTAATGACAATCAGTGTTTTCTTTGCAATTTGGACAGTAATACATAGCACTAATGTCCTCACATACTAGTGTACGGTGACTATTAGAATGTTTTTCTTTAGTGATAGACAACCTGGAATATAAGAAAATATGCATGATTCTCTGAAAGTGTTCTTCTGAACTGAACATATGCTAATAAAAAAGGACTAAGCAAAAGTAATTATTAATTTTATTCAAATACATTTTTTTTTTAATTTTTGGCTTTGATTAGGGCAAAAAATTTACCTGTCTGAAAAATGTGAATAAAAGTTTGGATGCCATGTGTTAACTGAGAAGAATAATATCTTAAAGCCAATTTGGTTTATGAAATTTCTTTAACATAAACATGTTATTGCCTCTTGAGAAATGATAGGTTCTATGGATATCATTTAATCATCTTTATAATATATATGATCACTTAATCTGAATTAATGGTACTACTCATAGTACTACTTTTTCTTTTCCATCTTGGCTTTTTCTTTGTAAAAGTTTTGTGTTAACTCATTACAAACTGAACCCTTGCTTGCTCCTCTTACCTTTAGTCTTCTTTAAACTCTGTCTTTATTTCTGCTGAGGTTATATTCTATTTGTTTTTCAGATGAGACACTTTTTGCTCTTCCTGCTGCATCTGAGCCTGTGATACACTCCTCTGCAGGCAAGTTCTTTCTGCTAGCCTTTTATCCTCTGTGTATTCTAACTTTAACTCTTTAGTTTTATTAACTCTGTACAGAGTGGTTTGAGTTTACTAAAAAGTAGCATGGTTCCAAGAATGTTTGTCTATTGAAAAAGTTGAAATTTATATTTTATATGCTGTATCCGAGAGAGAAATGGGCAGAGCCTGATTAATAAATTGGATATATGCAAGGAATTCTTGGACCCTTGATTTACATTTATATATTGACTAGTCCTTTTTTCCAAATGCAGTTTACTTATAGCTGAAAAGCTTTCATAGAAATGAATGCCACTCTTTGGCATTTAATTATTCAGTGTCTTTTCTGCACTGTCAAACTCTCCTCTCAAATTCTTTTGTCTTCCTCTAAAACTAGTTAGAAGTAGCTTTTCTCAGTTGATTATACTTGAGGTTTTTTTCTCAGAGACTCGATTTATGCCTTTTCATAGCATGTATTTGCCTTTGTAGCCATGCACGTTTTATTGACAATAGCTTTAATTTTTTCAGTAATGATTCAAGACTGCTTGATTATTTATTGTTATTAACATTTAATTTTAGTTAACATTAACTCTTTACTAACAGTATTTTGAATCTGTCATAAAACTTGCATTAACTCTGAGAACGCTGGCATTCTCTAACTTTCCTTTCTGTCCATGGTCACAGAAAAAATAATGGACTTGAAGGAGCAGCCAGGTAACACTGTTTCCACTGGTCAAGAGGATTTTCCATCTGTCCTGCTTGAAACTGCTGCTTCTCTTCCTTCTCTGTCTCCCCTCTCAGCTGCTTCTTTTAAAGAACATGAATATCTTGGTAATTTACCAGTATTAGCCACTGAAGGAACACTTCAAGAAACCTCAACTGAAGCTTCTAAAGAGTTCACAGAGAAGGCAAAAAATCCATTTGTAGACAGAGATTTAACAGAGTTTTCACACTTGGAGTACTCAGAAATGAGATTATCATTCAGTGGCTCTCCAAAAGCAGAATCTGCCATAACAGTAGCAAGTCCTAGGGAAGAGAATAAAGATGAACAAGAGGATTTAGTTAGTAATGACATCCTTCGTAATCCACAAGAGTTACCCATAGCCCTTACTAATAAATCAGTTAAAGAAGAGGACAAAGTTATGTCTCCAGAACAAACAAAGGACAGTTTCAGTGAAAAGGGAATTGCAGCAGAAGCTCCTATGAGGGAAGAATATGCAGACTTCAAACCATTTGAGCGAGTCTGGGATGTGAAAGATACTCATAAGCAAGATAGTGATGTATTGGCTGCTGGAGGTAATATAGAGAGCAAGTTAGAGAGTAAAATGGATAAGAAATGTTTTGCGGATAGCCCTGAGCAAACAAATGATGAAAAAGACAGTGCAAGCAGTAATGATGATACTTCTTTCCCCAGTACACCGGAAGCTGTAAGAGACCGTTCAGGAGCATATATCACGTGTGCCCCCTTTAACCCGACAGCAGCCGAAAACCTTTCGACAAACATTTTTCCTTTGTTGGAAGATCATACTTCAGAAAATAAGACAGATGAGAAAAAGATAGAAGAAAAAAAGGCCCAAATTGTAACAGAGAAGAATTTTAGTACCAAAACATCAAACCCTTTCCTCGTAGCCACACAGGATTCTGAGGCTGATTATGTCACAACAGACAATTTGTCAAAGGTGACTGAGGAAGGAGTGGCAACCATGGCTGAGGGTCTAACCCCAGATTTAGTACAGGAAGCGTGTGAGAGTGAATTGAATGAGGCTACAGGTACAAAGATTGCTTTTGAAACAAAAATGGACTTGGTTCAGACATCAGAAGCTATGCAGGAGTCGCTGTACCCTGTGGCGGCACAGCTTTGCCCATCTTTTGAAGAATCTGAAGCTACTCCTTCACCAGTGTTGCCTGACATTGTTATGGAAGCACCATTAAATGCTGTAGTTCCTGGAGCTGGTGCTTCTGCGGTGCAGCCCAGCTCACCACAATTAGAAGCTCCTCCTTCAGTTAATTATGAAAGCATAAAACTTGAGCCTGAAAATCCCCCACCATATGAAGAGGCCATGAATGTATCCCTAAAAAATGTATCAGGAATAAAGGAAGAAGTGAAAGAGCCTGAAAGTATTAATGTAGCTGTTCAAGAAACAGAAGCTCCTTATATATCTATTGCATGTGATTTAATTCAGGAAACGAAACTCTCTACTGAACCATCTTCAGATTTCTCTGATTACTCAGAAATAGCAAAAGTTGCACAGTCAGTGGCTGATCATTCTGAGTTAGTTGAGGATTCCTCACCTGATTCTGAACCAGTGGACTTATTTAGTGATGATTCAATACCTGAAGTTCCACAAAAACAAGATGAAGCTGTGATACTTGTGAACGAAAATCTCACGGAAACTTCTTCTCAGTGGATAATAGAACATGAAAATAAGGAAAAACTCAGTGCTTCACTACCACCTGAGGGGGGAAAGCCATATTTGGAATCTTTTCAGCCCAATTTAGATACCACAAGAGATACCTTATCACCTGATGAAGTTTCAACATTGACCCAAAAGGAGAAAATTCCTTGGCAGATGAAGGAGCTCAATACTGCAGTTTATTCAGATGATGGCTTATTTATTGCTAAGGAAGCAAAAGTAAGGGAGAGTGAAACATTCTCAGATTCATCTCCAATTGAGATTATAGATGAGTTCCCTACATTTGTCAGTTCTAAAACCGATTCTTCTCCCAAATTAACCGGGGAATACACTGATCTAGAAGTATCCCACAAAAGTGAGATTGCTAATGTCCAGGATGAAGCTGGGTCATTACCTTGCTCAGAGTTACCTCACGACCTTTCTTTCAAGAATGTACAACCTAAAGATGAAGATAAAGTCCATGTCCCAGATGAACTCTCCAAAGATAGGTCTGATATCTCGAAGGTGCCCTTACTGCCTCCAGATGTTTCTGCTCTGGCCATTCAAACAGAAATAGGCAGTATAGTCAAACCCACAGTTCTTGTGAAAGAAGCTGAGAAAAAAACCCCTTCTGATACAGAGCGAGAGAACAGATCACCATCTGCTATATTTTCAGCAGAGCTGAGTAAAACTTCAGGTAATCAGTCCATACATTGTTTTGTACTTTCTTGCCACCTTTTTACTGATCATGGAACATTCCACTACATTTTCTGTAGTGTATTACATTTAGAGTCTCTAATATATCACATTGATAAGAATTCTTTTCTACTGTCTCCAGAAGTTTTAGTGCTTTTTTTTTTTTTTTTTAACTCCTCATTACTCGCCCTTGCTTGTATTTTTCCACACAAAGACTATACTTTCAGGGATCATTTCTGTAGTTTGTTACTTTTTTCCACACAATTATTCATCGCTCCTTTTTATGTTACACTATGTAACTAGAAGATTATATAAGAATTGGCTTCATGTCTTTTCTTTCTTTCTTTTCCTTCAGTATTTCCTCATAGCACGAAGAGTGAGAGGTATTAAAACAAAATATTTTCAGATGTATTTACTATTTTTTCCCAGAAATTACTTCATTTTAAATTTTTATGAAAGCACATTTCTGTAATATGTCTCCAGTATTTCAATATACTGCTGTATTTTCCAGTAATAGGTATAGAGTTAAGCATATTGAGTAGCAGACATTTTGTTGAAAAGTATAAGTTGAGGTATGCTGTTATGAATTCTTCTGAAAAGTAGGGATTGTCATTTTGTCTTTAGACGCTACGTTTCCCACACACTTGATTTGTGTAGAGTGATTTGCACATGTGTTTTTTATTTAGCATTCTAATTTAGCCATGTTTTCTATAAAAATGTGTAGTGATTACTATTTATTGAGTTTAGGTTTTGGAGACGGGTAGTACTGGTGGCAGAGAAACCAGGTTAGAGATTGTTGTTATAATCTAAGAAAGAGGAGATTATGACTGTTAAGGCAGTGGGATGAGCATGGAGACATAGGACTTGATGTTTGATTGGATATGGACATGAAGGATAAGGGAAGAAGTTAAAGATGACTCCAGGAACCCTGAGTTCCTTATGTTTTCAAATACATGTATGGCAGTATGAGAAACTGAGTTAGGGAACATGAGAGAATAAAGTGGGTTTAAAGAGAGAAGATAAATTCAGTTTTGAATATTTTGGTATTAAAGTACCTATGAGACTTTCAAGAAGTGATGGATGTTATACATATGAAGCTTTTGAGAGAGACCTTGGCTGTATGTGTATATTTATCATGGGCTCAGAGACCATAATTAAAACCATGGATATCAACTAGGGAGAGCCAAGAAAAGGGGAAGCTTTAAAGGTGGAAAAATTGGTCAGCATTATCAAATGCAAGAGAGCTTGGTTAAGATAAGGATTGAGAATTTGTCAAAAAGTAGGGAAGGTGTTGGCATAACAATGGCAGGGTGGTGTGGGTGGGCAGGGCTAGGGGTGAGGAGTGAAGGAGCCTTGAGTAAATGGATACTAAATGCTGACAGTTTTTAAGAAGTTTGAGATCTTGGGGTGCCTGGGTGACTTAGTTGGTTAGGCATCCAACTCTTGATTTCAGCTTGGGTCATGATCTCAGGGATGTGAGATGGACCTTGCTCAGCGCCTGCTTGAGATTCTCTCTTTCCCTCTGCCCCTCCCCCTCATTTGCTCTTGTGCTCTCTTTCTAAAAAAAAAAAAAAGTTTAAGATCTTGGAGAAAGAATGTAGCAAGAATAAGGTAGAGGATAGAGTTGAAGAAGGGCCTTTTGTTTTCTTAAAGATGGGAGTGAAAGTCTAAATAAAGGTGCTAGTAGAAAGTCAGGAGGGGTTGGGATGAGATGAGATCTAGAATTCAGGTGGAAGAATTGGCATTTAAAAAAGGAACAATTTTGGAAGACACTGATTGTAGTGAATGGAAGGGAAAGTATGGGTGTTGTTCCTGCTAGCTTCGTGGCCAGAAGTTGAGGGAAGAGTATGATGGTTTATGTGTATTCTTTTTTTTTTAAAGATTTTATTTATTTATTCATGAGAGACAGAGAGAGAGAGAGAGAGAGAGAGAAGCAGAGGGAGAAGCAGGCTCCCAAGGAGCAGGGAGCCCGATGCGGGACTCGATCCCAGGACTCTGGGATCATGACCTGAGCCGAAGGCAGACGCTTAACCGTCTGAGCCACCCAGGCGCCCGGTTTATGTGTATTCTTTAAAGCGGTATGTTAGGTCATTTGCTGAGAATGAACTGGAACATGCTTGGGTGGAAGAGGTCTGACTAGGGAAACAAAGGCATTGTATTAAGAGTCCCGTCAAGGTTGAAGGGTAGTCTGTATGACAGGATGATTTTTCTTTAATTGTGCCTAACATCTTGGGTATAGGTTCAGGGAAGGCAAATGCTTATATTGATTCACGCTTGTGTTTTGCTAGAGGGGTCTGGCCCAGTGAAAGGACAGTGAATCAAAGGAATTAAAGATAATAGTAGTTTGACATGATGGACTGTGGCATCTAAGTTGAAGAATGTAAAGAAGAGAGCAGGGGGAGTTGATAGGCAAATAGTAGAACTTGTGGTCCAAATTAGATCTAAGAACTAAGGGTAAAAAGAATAAAAATATGAACACCAGTATGGTTGAAGGTTGTGGTCAAAGTAGGATTGTGCATGTGTATTTGTTTGTCGGATGTTGAACTGAGAATTCCGGATGGATCATAATGGCCAAAGTTTGGCCATGAGGCAAGGGCTGAAGTTGAGTGGGGTGAAGGTTGCTAGAGCTAAGGTCAAATGAACCATGAAGCTGAGAAGTTGGATTGCTCTCATCAAGTCACCCAGGATGATGGCAAGACTTGGGGTAGAAAAGATTAGAAGTTAGGGACACAAGACTTTGGTTAAAGGGCAAGTGGGTCAGCTGGCAGGATGGTAGGTGGAGGCAGTAAGCAGATAGAGAATGTTGGGGCTGAATAACTAGGACTTTTTGCCCAAGGCCTCCGAGATAGTCTTAAAGCAGCACTGGGGAGCTAAGAAGGGTAATGACCTCTCTCCTCCTCCCTCGAGTATGCAAGTATAAGAGAATAAACAGCCCCCATTTAGAGTTAATGGGGAAAGCAGTATCCTCAAGAAGAGCCAGGTTTTAGTGAAAGGATATAGTGGCAGGAATATTCAGCAAAGAAGCTGAAGATTAGGGGAGACAGTTCACAGGGGAATGGATTTTTTTTAAAAGAGTTATTTATTTTGGAGACCAAGAACATGGGGAGGGGCAGAGGGAGAGGGAGAGAATCTCAAGCAGACTCTGCCCTGAGTTGGAGCCGGATGCGGGGCTCCATCTCACGACCCTGAGATCACAACCTGAGCTGAAACCAAGAGTCAGATGCTCAACCCCCTGAACTACCTAGGCGCCCCTGGAATGGGTTTTTTTAAACAGCACAATAAAATGGCTTGGGAGTCAATGGTAGAAAGAAGACTCTGAGAATCCCAGAGCAGCAACATGGTAATGATATAGTGTGGGTGAAGACCACAGATAAACAGTGATGTGAGCAATGGTTTATAACAGCTGGTGAACTGGTGAAGTCCCACGAGAAAGTGGGACTACCCAACATTGCCTCCCAGAACTTACTGTTAGCAATCCCCTAGTAGATTGGAGCACTCCGGAGTCAGCAGTTCCTTGGATTGATTTTTACTAAACCTAAGGATGTTGCCCTGTACTGATTGTGGCCTGATAGTTTAGAATTAAGTAAGGGAAGAGGGCAGTGCCTTTGTTTTTTTTTTTTTAAGATTTTATTTATTTATTTGACAGAGAGATATCAACAGCAGGAACACAAGCAGGGGGAGTGGGAGAGGGAAAAGCAGGTTTCCCGCTGAGCAGGGAGTCCGATGCGGGGCTCAATCCCAGGACCCTGGGATCATGACCTGAGCCGAAGGCAGACGCTAACGACTGAGCCACCCAGGCGCCCCGAGGGCAGTGCCTTTGAAGCCTAAGTAGGGATGGTTGAAGAAGGAAGTAAAAGCAGTGGTTGAGCATTTCTCTTTAGAAAATAGTCATTGAAGTCTTTTCTCTGAGAAAACTGTTACTCATGCTTCTTTTACTCAGTCTTTTTTTTTTTTTTTTAATTAAGTGTCCTAGCAGCTCACTAATGAATAGAAAACTCTTTGGATACGCCCAATATATGTATGCTACAGAAGTCATGCAAAGGAGACCCATTGTGGTGTAATAACACTCTGGTGATGTGAGTTCTAGTCTCAGCTGTACCACTGACAACCACTTTATCTCTCTAGAAATAAATTTCCTTTCTCTGTAAGAAGAAAGGGATTGAATTAGGTCCTTGTGACTTGATGGTTTCTTTGACTTTAATCTTAATAGGCATCTGTTTCAAGCAGTGGATAGTTGCTTTACGGTGCTTTATACCAAGCATTGTACTAGTATTTTGGGGGAGGTGTGGAGGAAGATGAGGACTAAGACAGTGTCTTGCCCTCAGGCAACTTTCAGTCAGCTGGTGGAAACAGACTGGTAAGGACTTCCTTCATTTCAACCTCAGTATAGCTGTTAACTTCATAAATTTACATAGCTAAACATTGTAACATGTATTATAAGGGTACAAGTGCTTCCCCATCTTCGAAAAACCATGATTAAGTGTACTGAAGTCAAATGTACCAAAGGGTAGCAAGAGACTATTAAGAACATTAGGGCGGTTGTATTCTCAGATGGCTAAAAATTACATATCATCCCTAATTGTGATATACTTAGGTGTGTTTTAAAATTTTGGCATCATATTACTGAAGATACATTTAAACATTAAAGCATTGATAAATATTAAATAACAAAGTATTAATTTCCTCAGATAATTTATTATTCAATTTATTCTCCTTGTTTTCTTAAAATGACATTTGTTGGCAGAATTCAATTTTAATTTTGGGAAGAAAGGCTAATTTTGTAAGGAGGAGGAGCAAGATATTATGATGTAGGCTTTGATGCCTTACTGATATTTTTGGATAAAATTTGTCATGAAAAAAATGAATGCTAGTCTTCCTCTTCTCCCTTGATAAAGGAATTTTATCAGACTATTTTTAATAATAAAATGTAAATACTGACTTTTCTCAGGTCATAATTAAGAACATTTATTTTGTTTTTTTCCTTTAACTGTATTTCATTGTTTAGAGGCAGGTTTTGATGATCTAGGTTCAGCATTTCATATATGTTCTTTCTTTACTTAAAAAAATCTGTGGCTAAAGATTTATGGTTTCTATTTTTATTTAAAATATATGTGATTATTATTGGCACTTAAATTTTTTACTTTTCACTCATTTTAAAAATAAAACAACAGGTAGAAGATAAAATATTCCAATAATTGTGTACACTTATACTACATTATATAGACCAAGATAGTGAAACTTCTGAAAAGATTAGTTAACTAACAGGCAGCACTACCACATGACAATTGAAATGCTTTCCTTAGGTGATGGCATGGAAGTTTGGCGTAGGAATGTCAGGTTAGGGATATAAGTGTATAATGATTGGAAGTAGAAGATCACCAACCCATAATAAGGTACAGAGAGGTTAGCTCGTCCTTGGGATATTAGGAGTGGCTTTGCAGAACAGAAGATTCTATGGAAGTTACAGATAGCAAATGTGAGTAGACACATAGGACTGTTCATTTATATAAAATATGATAAAAAGTTTTTGAGGTTCTGTTTTGGTGTATTTGGGTCAGGTATATGTGTATGGATATTATGGTCAGTTTGTAGAAACCTACTCACTTGCATCAAAGGCCATAGTGGATTTGCAGACTGGCCGTGGGTGACAAAGTGAAAAGAAACATTTAGATTTTTGTCAGAACTAAACTGAAAAACCAATCTATGCGAAAGAAGGGTTTATGATGCATTAGATGCTAAATTTTCTGTGACTGGAATTAAGTAGAATTGAAATAAACAATGGGGGCACCTGGGTAGCTCAGTCGTTAAGCGTCTGCCTTCGGCTCAGGTCATGATCCCGGGATCCTGGGATCGAGCCCCGCATCGGGCTCCCTGCTCTGTGGGAGGCCTGCTTCTCCCTCTCCCACTCTCCCTGCTTGTGTTCCTGCTCTCACTATGTCTCTCTCTGTCAAATAAATAAAATAAAATCTTAAAAAAAAAAAAAAGAAATAAACAATGGTATCATTTAGGAGAATTTTTTTTAAAGGATAGTTGCTTTTTAAAAATTAATTTTTATTTGGAAGTAACATCAAACTTAATTGGAAAAATAAAAATAGTGCAAAGAATATCTTACTATCTTCATCTAAATTTAATCTATTAACATTTTCCCCATTTGCTTTATCAGTTATGACCTCCTTTATAAATAACTCGGTATGGATACCTAAATACATCCTTATTTTTCCTGAACCATTTGACAGTAAGTTATATACATTGTTTTATCCCTGAATTCTTCAAAAAGAGTATTTTCTTACATAACCTCAGTATAGCTGTTAACTTCATAAATTTACACTGATAAAGTACTTTTTTCTAATCTATCATCCATACTCTAATGTGACCTTTAACCCAATAATGTGTCCTCTACTACAAGACCCAATCTAGGGCCAAAATTTGCTTTTAGTTGTCATGTTGTTTTTGGCTTCTTTTATCTGTTACATTTCTAGTATTTCTCTCTTATGACATTAACAGTTTTGAAGAACATAGGCCCTTCCCTCTCTCCCTTTTCAATAGAACATTCTAATTTTGGATTTGTCTGCTGTTTCTCATTGATTAGATTGAGAATATGGATTTATGGCCAAAATGAAGATGATGTAGTACCCCTTACCTCTCTCATGGTATCATATCTGAAGATACCCATTATTCATGGGAATAGTATTAGAGATCAAGAGTTGGACCCTAGTTGTACTCCTTGCCTCCAGGTCTTCCCATTCTAGCCTTTCATTGGACAGAGGTAGGAAATGCTTATATACAAACATAAAATACATACAAATAAACCTAAGCACATACACATACGTGTATTTGAAATCATGAGTTCACACAGATACCTCCAATTCTGATCCATTCCCAGAAGATTATTTCTTTCTTCCTTCATTTCATATTTGTATGCTCCTTCTGTAGTGAGAACCTGGCTGCTAACACTATCAATACATATACTCATTTGCTTAATCCTCTAATATTTCTAAATAGTTTTAGAATGTTTTCTAATATGATTATAGTAGACACGGTAAAATAAATTGAGGGTTATTTTGCAAATCTACCACTCCAACCCTCCAAGATTGAATGTATATAGTCAAGTACAAGTTACTTGAATTAGTTTTTTTCTTTCCTCTTCCTTTTCTCTTCCCCAATCTTAGTGTGGTTAGAATACTCATTTGAAATATAGTTAGATTAATTTGTTTCAATTTGCTTTCAGTTTTAGGTTTTCTTTCTATTTTGGAGGTTTTTAAATTGAGACTTTTGAAAGACTGAGAATAGAAACTGAATTCTTATCATTTTACCTGGAAAGGGGAGACCGTTATTTTTGGGAAATCTTCTAAACATGAAGCAGTTTCACATATTTAGTCTCCTCCATAATCTGAAAGAAGGAACCATTTTATGGATGACAGTACCTAAGTTTGGGACTTAGTCATGTTTCCCAAGGTTACTTAGCAAATTATATAGTAAGCACAATAGTTTTGAACTTCTGTGTTGCAGACAATGGGCTAACTTTCTTATTTATATTCTTAATTTCACAAGGAAGATCTTTTTCCCAACCGGTGAAGAACTGGGATTCCAACTTAAGTTTTGTCCCCTTCTCAGTTGTTTTCCATTTTGGAATGAATGGTTAGTCCTAAATTTAGCAGGCAACCAAGTTTGCTTTTCTTTTATTACATATCTGTTGTGTTGAGGCATTAACCAATGTAAGATATTTTTAAAAAGTCAAAAAAGTTTTTTATTATGTGCATTTTCTTGCATGGTTTTCCATATGTAGGGATATCAAAATGAAGGTAATACTTTTGCTTCCATGTGGAGACTGAATAACCCTCTTGTGTGAACAACTGCTGTCTATGTTGTTGGTAAGCTATTGGTAAAGAAAGGTACTAATAATGTCTCTCATCAAACCACTTAGATCTTCACTTGATGATAGTGATTGCTTAATATGTTTGTTGGTTGCTTGGTTTGCCAATAACGCACAGAATATTTTCTGTTCGTAAATGAGTATAGATTGTGTTTTGCTGACCTGTTGGAACTATTGGTGAATGAAGTGTAAACCACCACCACCTTGATTGTTCATTCATTATACTTAAACTATGTGATATCTAAGAATAACCAAGATGTATTGCCATTTTAATAAAAGACTCACTTAAAAAGGGCCCATTTATCCAGGTAAAGAATTGAAAATGATCCTTTGCAAATTTATATGTGTTTGTTAAATGTGTTCATGAATAAGAGCTTTCTTTAGATAGTGTTAATGACTTAAAACATTTTTCCGAATTTACTATATATATAGCCTTTGAAATGTCTCTGTAAAGCATTAAGATATTAAGGTTTGATATTTTGGTTAAAATGTATTTTTAGGGAGCATATTTAGGACACTCTTTGATAATTATTAGTTGGACTTTAATTATGACACTGAGCAGTTAATCTGATAAAAGTAAGAAATTTAAGTACCCTGAAAAATTAAAATGCTTATTCTAACAAATTGAGTAGAAATACCTTTAACTGGAAATCTGTTAGTAAATTTACAATATAGCTAAATTAGAGATGGACTGTTGTTAATAAAGGAATCAGTTATATTAAACAAATGTGACTTAAATGTCAAATTAATGGGGATTTATTTAGTGCTTACTATGGGCCCAATACAGCTTGAAATAATTATGAAATATGTACCATATTTTTGGTACTATATGTACCAAAAAATAATATATATAAGAATATATTTCATAATTAACAATTATGAAATATGTACCATAAAAGTTAGATAACACTAAATATAGTGTGGTTGAAAGAACTTCATTTTGGGCATCTTATACACCTGAGTTCTAATCCTGGATTTATCGGTTATTAGCTGTATGACCTTGGGCAGATGTTTTAATCTATTTGAGCTTCAGTACTTTCAGTAGTCAGAATTTGTCTGAAGGACCTGCTATCAGTAAGTCAGACCAACAGTACATAAACAATCTACAGTAATACATGCTCATTGTACAAATTTGAGAAGTAGAGAAAACTATTGAGATGAGAAAAATTTGTAATCATATAGCCCAGACATAATTGTTAATATTTTAGAATATATTCTTCTAGTCTGTTTTCTGTGCATATGGATACTTTATGATGGAGTGAAAAAGTAAGTGTTTTGCCAAATTGGGATCATAGTCTACACATTGTAGCTTTAAAAAAAATTAGCAGTATCTTATATAGTGCTGACATGTTCATGTCATTATTCTGCTGCTGCATGATTTTTTAATGTTTAGTGTTCCTTGGTATTGCATATAATTTAATTAGTTTGTTATTGTTGGATTCTTAGATGGCTTCTGACTTTTTAATTTATAAATAATGCTGTCATTGACCTCTTTATATTTAAATATGTTTTACATATCTGAATTACTCTTTTCCATAAATTACTAGAAATAAACCCTAGGTAAATGAGTATGAGCATTTTTAAGAGTTTCGACAAAAATTGGCTGCCAGAAAAGTTGTACTGATTTTTCCCCCTTCTAAAAAAGTAAGAAAATACCCATTTCTCTATTATCACCAACAATTGATATTATTTATTCTTTTGCTCATTAAGTAATACTTCCATATTATACAAAATTCAAAGAGCACAATGACAGTAAGTCTTCTTCCTGTCTCAACTAGTCACCTCATACACCTTCAGAGTCCTGATATGTGACTTATTTCTTAGGTATCCTTCCAGACATTCTGTATTTGGCACTTAAAAAACAAACAAATAAAAAAAACCTTTACCAGTTTGATAGGATGAAGTGGTACCTTGCAGTTTTGATTTTTGATTATTAGTGAAAGTAAACATGTTCCATGTATTTATTAGCTATTTTTATTTCTTTTGTGAATTGCCTGTTCATACCCTTTGCCCATTTTTAAATTCAGATGTTCATCTGTTTCTGATTTTATGAGAGTTCTTTACAAGGGATGACAACTCCTTTTATGTTATAATTTTCGGAACAATTTTTATTTTACTATACATTTTAATGGACATTTTCAGTTTTCACAAAGGAAAATATGTATGTATGTATCTATTACTTTATTTTTATACCTGATTCTTAGCTATTTACAATTGATTTTGAATTCTGGTCAGAGATCACATGCTTTCTTGGTGGTGGAGTTGTTTTTCTATTGCCATTGTATTCTGATCTCTAGTTTCCTAGTATCAGACAGAAAGACTCAGAAAATTGGGAACACAGTTTTTGTTGGACTGCATGCCCAGAATTAGACAAATCTACTGGATGGGTGTTGGTGCCATCTAGTGTTGTATATAGAAAATAGGTCTACAGGATGCTTTATAATTGACTATAGGGAATAAATTCAGATGACCAGAGAAATTTAGTGAGTTGTGGATATTTGCTTTACATTAACAAATGACTTTAAAAATGACTTTATAGAGGGATTTTGACACATTGTACTGAATCAGACAAATGCTTGAGTCATGTTATTTTAAACATGGAATGACCTTAAAGATTCCCCCAAACCCATGTAGTTTGGTGAAAACTTACAAGTTTTACAAGATCTGTTCAGAGCCTAGTAACTATTAATTTTTTGATTCTGAATTTTAAAATGTTTTGGATCTTTTGGAATATGTATATTTATTTTAGATTATAATACATGAAGTCAGCATTTATTTAGTTCTTAGTAATATATCACTTTCAGTTTCTCTATGGATTTTAGTATTTGTTTTTAGCAACTTATATGAAATTGTTTATAAACTTTAAAATACTCTTATTTTTTTGCCATTTGAACTTGCATTCCATTCATTTTCTAGACTAAGGTTTCTCCATGTCTTCAGATTCAATTTAGTAGTTAATGTTGAAGTGCTATAATTTAGTCCATAGAGGGCATTATATTACAGCTTATGGTATTAAACAGCATTGTTTAATACCTTTCAGTAATGAGACGTATGTTTAGTTTTATATTTTTGTATATAGCTCAGGATAATTAAATATTGAAATAAGTTTAAAACTCCTGTGTAACTATAATTGTTTATTTTTTTTAAATGTTCTTGTTTTCTGTTTTCAGAAAGTAGAAGTATTTATTTTAGCTATCAAGAATTGTATACTAGCATTCCCCAACTTAGAGAATATTACTTTAAATCCAAATGACCACCTCTTTTTCATTTATTTCCCTTGATTTCTAAACATTGTAAAGAAAACAAACAAAAACTTGAATTTTTCTGGGGTTCGAAGTAGAGGAAGGAAAGAAATGGGAAAGGAGGATATCTTGGGAAGGCTGGCTGGAACGGACTTACAGCTTATGTATTGCTGCCTGTTCCAAAGTACAGTCTTCAGTCTGAAATCCTGCTATTTACACATACACACACTCACTCTCTCTCTCTCTCTACATGAGAAGGTTATAGAGAAAGGAATTTTTTTTATTTCTTTAGTAGGAATTGACTTAATCATGATTTTCCTACTACTGAGGTTAAGTGTGCTAAGAAAATGAGAGTTTTGATTTGAGATAGGAGAAGAAAAATCTAGAAAGTGTAGGTAATTTTAGAGCATGGTACCCTTTGGAAAGGAGTTAGGGTCATGCTTGGGAGGTTTTCTTTGTTTTTGTCATGCTTTGTCTACTGGGGATGTGGATATTGAGGAGTGGGAAGTCGCCAAACGTGAACTTTGGAAAATTTAATTCAAAAGTTCTGTGTAAGGCTAATTTTGCATTTTAAAAAGGAGAATGTCTTCCATCACCCACCTTCCTCAATCTTCTGTGGTCTCCTCCTTTGGAAGCTTTTACTTTTCAGGTAAAAATAGGTTCCTGTCCCAAATATTCAAAGTGCTGTTTTACAAGTTGGGATGTATGTTCTATTTGAAAATTGTCCTTGAAAGAGTTCATTTTTTAAACAAAATATTAAGTATTTGAAGGAAAACAAAATAAATGAAGGTAAGTTTTTAACAGATTTATGTCCTTTATTTGTCTGTTATGTTGAGATTTAGTGTGGAGTAGGACCTATAAACTGTCCACATATAAATTTTTCTGAGCTGGAGTATAATGGAACTGTATAGCAAAGCACAATAATGTGTGTGTGTGTGTGTGTGTGTGTATGTATTCTTGTACTTGTTTAGAAAGGTATTGGGTTATTCCCTAGAATTGAATGGCTTCATATATGCGCTTTCTTAGATGTGTTTTATGTATCTTATCTCCTACTAGCTTGATTGTTATTTGTAGCATAATAATAGTATTAAATAGCTAGGACTTATATAGGGCCTACTTTTTGTCAGGGACTGTCCTAAGGCCTTGCATACACTAATTCATTTGATCCTCACTAAAAGCATAGCTCATATGGCTTTATGTTTTTAACAGATTTGTATCATCAGGTTTTTAAATTTCGGTACTTTTCTTGCTTAGCTAACCAAACTTAAAATAACCCCTTTAAAACTTTTTAAGAAAGAAACGGGCAAAATGTCAGTTGATTTATATGAGTTAGTTTTTCCTGCAAACTTAATAGTTTCAATTGCAAAGACCCTAAAAATTAAAGAATTAGGTATCAGTATGTAAGATCAAATTTCAGGGCTCCTACTTTGACTTTTAAATCTGCCAGGGGAGCTTTTAAATGTATTTAATGTTTAGATGAATGGTTATTATTATCACACATTCTTGTTCTCTGAAACTATTTTAAATGTTTTGAATCAAATCAAGTACCAGCAGATATGAATAGGATAAATAGCAAATACCTTTGTCGCAAGAAATCTTTTTTTCCTCTCCTATTTGTGCAGTAATCTGTCTTGAAAGCAGCGTTTGGGCGCTGTTTTTGAGTGCTTTATTCTAATGCTAAAGTATTTACATGTCTTCGCAGTTTCAAGGGATTCATTGTTAGAGATAGTATTTTGGAAATATTTCATACTTAACTGAATGGTTTGAGATTTCAAAGTATTGTGTGGAGAAGCCAGACTTTTTCAGCCATTGTATGACTTTGCGACAGGGTTCTCAAATACCACATTGTACACGGGTCCAGTGAATAAAATTTTAAGTTAGATACTAACTTTTGAGCTTAGAATAGTAGACTCTCATTAAAAATTGCTTTGCTTTATTTATGTATGGAGTTAGAAAGGCAGATAGGAAAGAACTGAGTCATTGACCGGACTACTTCTGATTCTAAGGATTTTGCAGAGTTTTATAGCAAGTTCCAGAAAATATGCCAATTTCAGTGTAGCTATATCATCTTCAGAAGTATGTATTCTGTACATAGGCCATATATCTTATAATACTTTATCCTATCACACACTTTAGAACATTTTAGCTGATTTGTCATTAAATATTGCCTCTATAGCTTCGTTGAATGCTTGTATCAGTTAAACCAGTTGTGGAACATTAGTAAAGACATTCTGCACTGGAGTGAATGCCAGTTTTAGAAAATTGAGCAAAAATTTTGGAAGTCTTATACATAGATTTGTTTTTGTATTTATCAGTAAAATTTTGGTTTCGTCTTATGTCATTTTCCCAAGGCAAATGATATAATTAGCACATGAATGTTTCTCTTCAAGCTAAGAGTCTATTAATAGTACCTGCAGTAATGTTTAATAGATATTTATTGAAAGATTGAGTTGTAGCAGGTGATGAGTAGGAATAAATATATATTTTTGAGTGTCTAGATTTCCATTATTGTAAAAGAAGAAATAGCATTACATTAGAAAGATGAGACTCCTGAAATTGAATAAAACCTTTTTTTCCTTAAGTAGCATATATTCAGCAAATACTAACAATTTGACTTTGTGATTCTCCACTCATACCCTCATAAGGGTGCAAACACTGAATGCTTTAAGCCTTATTAATAAACTCAGGAGAAAGTAGGAAGAGATTCAGCATTTCCCAGGCTTGAAATTTAAGCTATTACCCTTCTTTGGATCAGTCCATTTTTATCTTATTAGGTAACTATTGATTTTAGAGTTTTAAATGAAACTGAAACCAACAGCATAATTCACCCATCTATGAAAAGAAAAAAATTGCACATGGCTGTAAGTGCGTTTCACATATATTCAGTGGTTAACTCTGCCAAAAGAACAGCTCTCGTTTCTTTCCTTTCTTTGGTAGCCTGCCCCTCCCCCTGCAAAAGTAGCTCCCTTTGGTATGAGCAACAAGCAAAAGATCAGAACAATAAACACACAGGAGGAAGGCGGTAGTGCCTGAGTATTAGCAGCCTAGTTACAGATTGCACTGCGTCAGACTGTTCCACACCCAGAAGACGTCAGGTGACTCCGGTCCTGCTGCAGTTGTGCAGCAGAGACTGCAGACTTCGGTGGAGGAAACGGTATTTCATGTCTCACAGGGTAGCTTTGTGCAGTTACAGCTTTTCTGTTGGTATGCATAATTGATAATTGCATCTGGAGGGCAGATCGTGACCAGAGATGGACTGTCAGAAGAAAAATTGGAAGGATAAGGGTATATGTGCTTTTTAATCTTCTATTCAGTGTTTTTATGCAACCAATAATATGTTGCTATGAATAAGCTTTGCAATTTTAGATATATTTTGGATTGGAAATGGAGCCTATGAAAGCTTTAAAAGTTAAAGATTAAAACAGCTATTTCATATGTTTTTATATTTGGTTGTGTATGAGGAAATGTCATGCTGTTCTGTTTCACTGGCATTTGATTTAGGCTTTGCAATCCTATTGTTGATTAGGTTCTGTTCTTTAATCTTGCACATTGTAAACAGTGTAGTTTCATTTGTTGGTCACTTTGGTGCGATAAATTCACACAGCTATCTTTGTATTACATAATGGCATATTTTCTGTGACTATTTTTTTTTTAAAGCTGATTTGGTGTAGTTGAAATTCTATCCAAGATTTCTGTAGGTAGTAGGATACTGTGTTTGCAATTAAGCTTGTTTCTTCTTTGGAAATCTGATTGAACCTTTAATGTCTTTATCAGTCACATTTTAAGTAGATTATATTTTTGTATATCTTGAAGTCATTAAGTTGTATACACACTAGTTTTAAATGCATGTCTATATTTAAGTCTTTAACCTTTGTCCTTCTAATAACCAATCAGTGATCTTGATCCCCTTTCCTCCCCCTTGAAAGCCCAGCAGATCCTTTCAAGTCTCAGTGGGTCATTGTGTAAGAATTTAAGCCCATAAGTGCTAAAATGTTGACTGTAATGAATATTTTAAAAATATTTTATGTAGATGGTTAAATGTGCCTTTTTTTTAAAAAAAAAAAAAAAAGAGAAGGTGGTAAGCTATATATCTGACCCCTTGTAATAAATTGTCTTAAAAATAATTAGAGCTATTTTAAGTAGTCCAGGTAGGCATTACACACAGGTTTTTTTTCTGGCCACATTTAAGTTTTATAGTTTTTTAAAAAATGTTATTTCCTTCTATAGCAGAATTGCTTGCACAATTGGTGATAATGTTTCTAAAAGCAATATGGAGCTAATTACAGTAACATTCATAACATCCTTTTAAAAATTGGTTCAATAAATAAATGCGGGGAAAAGGTGAGTTTGAGATTGAGTTCACATTGAGACAAAGATTTTTATAGTTACAATTTAAAGACTAGAAAACAGTACAGCTTTGGAGTTTTACCTGTATGGTTTCTTTATATGTGAATTTAATGAAGAGAAGGATTTTTATTTCTTCATCCTTCTGACCTAATGAAAGGCTAATTGAAACACTAGTGTTTGATAATTAAAATTGAGAGTAGTGGTAACAATACAATAAAAAAAGCTTTAAAAATAGGTAAAAGTTGCCTCAGGGTCTACTCTGCAGATACTAAGGATCTGTATTAATAATTTAAATCTTAGACTATTTAATAACATCTTATTTGCTGAACTAATTTAGGGATATTTTGAGACAGGAGCAATTAAAATCCAGTATAGCCCATATTATGCCAGAGATTTATTTTTATTATTTTTAGGCACTAAATACAAAATCACATTTACTCTTGGATATCTCTGGGGAGCTTCACATTGTATGTTAAATGGAATGGCCTAATATTTTAGTGCTTGTCTTTGTCTTTCTTTTCTTTCTTTTTTTTTTTTTTTTTTTTGCTTGTTACCTATTTTTCTGATTTATTGGTGAAGTTATATTTTAGTATTAACATTTTAGAATATAGATTATGACTTAAATGGAAATCACTGAGGAGGTGAAACTTCCATGGAATGCGTTTTTCCCCATTTTATGAGGAAATGAGGTTTTTTCATTTTAGGAGAAGTGTGTGACAATAGAGAAGAGAAACAAATCTAAGCTCTGGGTTTACTTAAAAAAAAAAAAAATACTTAGCGCCCCCCCCCCTTTTTTTTTTCTTACTGTTACCTCCTTACCTTAAGTGCCATGATTGAAACACAGTCGTCTAACGATGGTGAAGTATAATAGTATAACAGAAGTGAGAGCTACTCTGATTTCAGTGTTTTAAAAAGTTTGTTTTTTCTTGTTTTGTTTTGTTGCTGATTAACTAGTATTTAAGACATTTTATCTTTCAGGCTAAAACCAGTATTAATATGTATTCTCTTACATGTTTTTTTATCTTTGATTTTCCATTCTTAGCAGCATAATTGCAACAAATGAAATCCACATGGTACTTGATTATTGGGGTTATATGGAAAGCATTGCTTAAGATTGTGAAGAGCTTAGAATAGGAAGGAATGGGAAGGTTTGGAGGTTTAGGTAGGATGGGAGCATGATATAACCTCTAAACAAGGTATAATTGAGACAGTGAGTAGAGCTTTTTGGCTAGAACAGAGTATAAGACAGCAGTTGAAAGATAAGATCGACATGGTCAAAGAATACAGATTTGCAAGATCTAGGTCAGGTTTCCTCAAACTTCTCTGAAGATGAGAATCACCTAGCGCTTCTTAAATATACAGATTCCTGTGATCAGACTCAGATTTACTGAATCAGAATTTACAGCAGAAGGGCCTGGCAATCTGTATATTAAACATCTTGGTGTCATTCGTGTTATTATCAGGCAAATTTAGGAAATACTGATTTAGGTTTTTAAGTTTCCGGTTTGGTAACTTAATTTTGGCCAGAGCAAGAAACTTACCTTTTTGGTCTTCATTCAGTTTCCTCATTTTGATGATTTCTAGGCTTCCAGTTTTGAGGTTGTCTGGTTTTATGAGAAGATACCTTGGGCCAGATTGCAGAAGACATTGGCTTTTGGATTTTACCAGGAAGGAAATAAAGAGCTTTTGGAAGTTTTAAAGTCAGGAGCAATAAAATGACAGCAGGTTTGAAAGACTGGTTTGGGGTGCTGTATAAGATAAATTCAAGGAGAACTTAGAGGCCGAAGTTAGGATGACTGTATTTGTGCCCAGATTTAAAGCAAATAATGACTGAACTTGGCCTGAAAATAGGCATGAAAAGGAAGTGACAGATTTGAGAAACTCAAATACTTGACATTGGGCATAGATTTGTGGGACTAGGGTAAGGGAGGGACTCAGAGGACAACATGATTTCGGTTGGAGTGGAACACTGGAAGTGCTAGAGCTTTTTAGTATCAGTAGAAATAGGCAGAAATGATGCCAAGTTCAGTTTTAGAAGCTTCAGATTTGAAGTGACTATAGAACTTCCGTGACGCTCAGAGAAATGACAAGTTTAATGATAAAGAATTAGGAATTGAATGGTTAAATACTACAGAGAAGCTGTTTAGTATGAAGATTGAGCAATGGTTGTGGACCCTGTGGGATTTTAGAAACCTGTGCGACACTATCCATTATTACTAGTGTTTTTTGAATTTGGCAGTTAACGTGCTGTAGGTGACCTTTGAGACAAGTTCTGTGGGATGGCGTCAGAAGTGTTTCCAGCATTAAAATTCAATTTGATTATATCTTAAGACAAACTGCCTTTGGCCCATTTCTGGAGCGTACTTCTTTGCAGAGGTTCTTATAGGGAGGGGGTCTTTACGTTTGATAAACCACTTGGGAGTTTCTTTAGAGGCTTAAGGTTACTGAATATGGGCACAGTTGTACGTGCATACTGACACTCAGGTAGAGAGGAGCAGGGGTCTTGCTGCGTGAAATAAATGCCTCACGTACCTCCTGAGAAAGCCAAAAAATGCCTTAGGAGGGAACTTTGGCATTAATCAATTTTGAGACCTGTTTGGAGGAAGGCCCTTACTTTTAGTTCTAAACTTAGTTGAAACACAATGTTTAGGCATTCATTGAATATTCTAGATCTTGATTTAGCTGCACGACACTATATATACATAAATATATATACATTTTTGTAGAAAATTTAGGTGTCTTGAAGACTAAAACTTTTGCTTCACATGGAGTGGTTTTATTTTGATGTATTAATTTTAGTGGTGTGTGTGTGTGTATGATGAGGGGGTCATATGGTACGTTTTGTTATGTAGTCTTTCACTAAATGGGGAAATGCCTTTTATTTAAAATATATTCTACATTGTTTTAATGGCTATATCATTCTAAGTATGTACTATTAATCCCATCTAGTTAAAAATTCAAGTTATTCCTAATGTTTTTGCAAGTATAAACAGTGCTAAAATGAATATAAATCTTTGTTTTTATCCATGAGTATTTCCAAATTGCTGGGTTACAGTATTTAGGATTTTGGGTCATGGTGCAAAATTGCCCTCCAGAAAGATGATACACAGTATTATTTTTTAAGATGGTACAAAATATTGTACAAATGTATGAAAGTGTCTGTCCTGAAACTTTGGCCAAGATTAAATATTACATATGCATTTCTGATCGTTTTAACTCTGAAACAGTTATTTTGTCAGTTTACGAATCCTCTCAGGTGGAGGTACTCCATTGTTCCCGCATACTGTGCAGAGTCAACGAGGAGACACAGTGATGAAGCCACCACTGTTTCTGCCTTCCTGGAATTTAGAGGCTAGGAAAAGAGTCAGGATTGCCTATATATCTTATATTAATGTCTGTATGGATAAATAGATATGTATCTGGATATACATGTGTATCTAGCCATGAATTCCATGAAGTCAGAAACAGCGGTGGCTTCGCCATTGGGTCTCCTCATTGGTTCTGTATATCTCAGTGAAGGGAGAGGCTGAGAGCTCTCATGTTCAGCTAGGTTTAGTCCTGGCCTCGAACCCTATACATGCAGTCTTGAAAAGTGCAGACAGGGCACCTTATTAGTTGTTTATTCTGACTTTCTCATTTTACAGGTAAGGAAACCAAGAAAATGAAAGGGATTAAATTATTCAGGACCACATAGCTGACAACATGGGGCTTTTGTTTTTATTATACAATTTCTTTGAACAACTGAAGATTGAAAAATATGAAACCTACTAAATAGACCCATGTTTTGATTTTTGTTCGTTTATATAGTCTGTGTCATCTTATTGAACATGGTGTATCTCTCTTTTTGTATGGTCTTCATTCTGCAGTAAAATAGGCAGTAGTCTTTCACACTAGCAGTGAAAGAAGGTAGGTGTGGTTAGTTGTTGAGTACTGTTAAAATGTTAAGCCTAGTGGGGACTCTGTGGGCCGAGAGAATAATTTCTCTTTGTCCTTAGGGGTTGGATTACATGCTTGCACGTAGGAAGAATATTTAAGCAGTGAATAGAACTCTTATTTTGGTCTCTAGGTATCCCCCAGGTTCCCTTTTTATTTATTCAATTGATCTTATCTCTTGCTAGAATTTAGGCTCAACAATGTTACTAAATTTAATTTAACCAGCTCTCTTCTTTGCATCTTCAGAGCAGTATTCTGAGACCAAATTTTCTGTTTCTCTGCTTCATCATGGATGTTGCTGACTTTTGTTACTGGTGTGTGTGTGTGTGTGTGTGTGTGTGTGTAAAATGTACAAACATATGTTTTTAAATCTTCAGGGCTTTCACGTTTCAGTCCAGTCACCATTTAGGTATTTATGGAAGGTATTGATAGACACCAAAATACTATTGTCTCTTCATTGCCACGTGAACTAAATAAATTGGTGAATTTAACTTAACAAATGAGGCCTGTATGAGTACTGACACACTCCTTTAAATACAAAATGTGGTATGATGGAGAAAGTGAGACTTTTGTGGTCAGACCAGAATTTCAATCTGTAACCCTACATAGTTTATTTAATAATACTTCTAAGCCTCAGTATGTACTGAGCCCATAACTTAGATAGTTCGACTTTAGGATGGCGCAAAAGCGGTACATATTTAGTACTCAGGACAGTTCCTTGTTCAGATTAGGGGATTACTAAGTTATAGAAAAGGCAAGTATAGAATTTATGCTGATTTTACTTAAAATGCTTTTTCCTCAGATGTGTGGTGGTAGAAATTGGCCGATGCGTTGTAATGTTGTTGGAAGTAAAACAGGAAAGATTTAGTGATAAAAGAGACAAGGACCCAAAATTGTGCGTGATCTTTCAGGAAACTCAAGTTATAGGAAGAGGAGATGGCCAAGAGAGATGCCAGTATTTTTTGTGAACTGTTTGGTTGAGGTACTTTGTAGCAGTTGTAGGTATCCATCAACCTGAACCTTGCTCACTGAAACCAAATTAGCAGTGCTTTCAGAGAAAGTTGAATTCATATTTCAAGAAATCCGGGCTTAGTGAAGCATTGCATTTAATATTTGATTGCCCTGCTTGACTTTGTCTCTTATAATATTACCTTTATTTAGTGTGTTTAGTTCACCAAGCATTTCCATTGTGTGAAATTTCTTTTCAGCTTCAACTAACTACTTAGTTTGGTATCCATTTTCTAATTTTATACAGGAGGAAACTAGGTTAAGTGATCTAGTCTGGGTCATACTGCTGGTAAATTGAAGGAAGAAATAGGACTCACGCCCCTCTTAACTGTCTTTGCTGGAAAAGTTAAGTTCCCATTCTATACAGATCTTTTTCTGGACCTTCTACCTGTCACTTAACTAGCTTGGTGAGTGCTTACTGGGTGGAGGTGAGAGCTTACTATGTAGGGCTAAATGATCAACTCTGAATTCTAGTCACTTTTCTTGGCCATTGAGAAGAATGTAAGGATTATGATTCCTAATAAATACATAATTACCTATTTAAAGATTATGGTCGTGAAAAATAACATTTTATTATCATTCTAATATATACTTATTTATTAATTTCCCATCTAACTGCCTGACTTTATTAAAGAAAACTTAATATTTGCTTTTGCTTAGGAAGTAATTATTGTCCTGCCAGCCTGATTCCCTGCCCTACCAGTATTTTTAGGACCCGCTAGTTCAACTTTTTCCCCCTAGACAAAAGATTTTAAAATTGAAAACTAACTTGAGGCCATTCAAGGAAGAGCTTCAGTAAGAATTTGATTTGAGGCAAAATGTAATTGGATGACTTTTGCATGTAAGGCATGCATGGTAGCACTATTTTTAGTTATGACAGATGACATTTTATGATTACCAAGTGTAGGCAACTTTTCTTACTCTATATTGGGCCAGAAGTTTTTATTTTGAAGAAAAGATGGTAGTGTACAGAGTTGTTTTCAAATTAAAATTTTAGTTTGATAAGGATGCTGCTCTGAGCACTGCACAAAACACAAAATAAAAAATTTTCCGATTTTTATTTTGGAAATAAAAGTGGGCACCACCACTGCGGGGAGTAAATCACTTTTTTCTAAACAACCAGAATTTAAGGATCAGCATTATTTTAGTACAGTAGTCCGTAAGCATTTCCCACAGTTATGAGAGGACAGGCACTGTTAAATTAATCTCAGATCTTTAAAAGGAGATTTCATGAATATTTTATAAAAGACTGAAGTTAAGGCTACAGTAGGTTACCTTGCATGATCAACACTTTAGTTTTCAGTATAGGAGACTTGAGGAATCATGAAACATTAATAAGCTTTTCTTGTACAAGCCCTTGGTGTTAATTTTAGTATCTCAAGAATAAAGAGGCCATTAAAGTCTATTCATAAAGAGAACTATTAATTACAGAAGAATCCCAAATTAGCATTATATTTCTTAAAGATGTCCTTTATTTTAATTTGAAAATGGTATAGTTTTAAATTTAAATGTTTCTGTTCCTAAGAATAATCTGGCCACTGTTGAGACAATGCAGCAAATCTTAATGAAGCAGGTAATGGGAGTATAAAGATGAAAGGCTTTCATCAGTCCTTCAGGGTGTAATAAGAAGAGACAAGCCTATAAAACGATATTTACTGTTTTATAAGTTATCTGAAAGCATTGCTATTTGTTACTGAATAAGTGTAGATATCTGAAAATAGTTTAAATAAAACTAATGTGAAATCCAAAGCACAGAAAAATTTTTTGAATAAATTGAAATTAGTACATGCCTCCAACTTGCATAAAGTATGCATCCATTCTAATCTATCAGTAATATTTATTGAAAATTTATCTGTGGATATGGTAGATAGTAAGGCAACATGCCTCTTGTGGGGTTTACAACCTAGTAGAGAAACATGTTAAAAACAAGAATTTTTTTTAGTTTACTTTTAAATTTTTTTTAGGTGTACAGTTCATTGATTTTTAGTATATTCATAAAATTATGCAACCGTCATCATTATCTAATTCCAGGACATTTTTATCCACACCCCCTAAAACTCCATACCCATTAGCAGTCACTCCTCATCTCTACTCCTCCCAACCCCTGACAACCACTAATCTACTTTCTGTCTCTGTAGAGTCACCCATTCTTAGACATCACATATAGAGAGAATCATACAGTGTGTGACCTTTTGTGTCTAGCTTTCATTTAGCATCGTGTTTTTAAGGTTTATCCATGTTGTACCATGTATCAGTGCTTCATTCCTTTTTATGGACCAGTAATATTTCATTGTGTGGATATACTGTATTTTGTTTATCCATTCATCAATTTTTGAACATTTGGGGTTGTTTCCTCTTTTTTGGTTGTTATAAATAATAATGCTGCTATGAACATAAGTTTTTGTGTGAACACAGGTTTTCTAGTCTTCTGGCTGGAAATTCCTAAGAGTATAATTGCTATGTTGTGTGGTAGATCTGTCTTAACTTTTTGCGGAATTGCCGTACTGTTTTTCACAGTGACTGAATTTTACATTTCCATCAGCAATGTAAGAGGGTCCCAGTCTTTCCACTTCCTGTCAACACTTGCTATTGTCCATCTTTTTAATATTAGCCATTCTAGTGCATCTGAAGTGGTATCTAATTATGGTTTTGGTCTACATTTCTCTAGTAACTAATGACGTTGAGCATCTTTTCATTGCTTATTGGCCATTTGTATATATTCTTGGAGAAATGTCTGTTCAAACCCTTTTCCCATTTTTGATTGCCTTATTTGTCTTTTTATTGTTGTAAGAGTTTTTTATATACTATGAATACAAGTCTCTTATCAGATGGTTGATTTGTGAATATTTTCTCCCATTCTGTGGGCTGTCTTCTTAATCTTTTGATAGTGTTTTTTGAAGCACAAAATTTTTCATTTTAATTTTGATGAGGTCTAATTTTTTTCTCTTAATGAATGTGCTTTTGGTGTCATATCAAAGAAACTGCTGCCTGATCTAAAGTCATGAAGATGTGCACCTGAATTTTTTTCTTCTAAGAGTTTTATAGTTTAAGTTTTTCAGGTCTGTGATTCATTTTGAGTTAGTTTTTAGTATGGTGGAAGGTAGGAGTCCAACTTCATTTATTTTGCAGTTGTATACCCTGTTGTCCCAGAACCATTTGTGAAAAATTTCCCCCCATTGAATTGTCTTGACACCCTTGTTGAAATCAACTGACTGTGAATGTGTTTATTTCTGTATTGTTAATTTTATTACATTGATCCATTGATCTGTCATCCATCCTGTGCAACTACAAGACGGCCTTGATTATTGTAGCTTTGTAGGAAGTTTTGGAAAAAGGAAGTGTGCCTTCTCCATGTTTGTGGTTCTTTTTCAAGATTGTTTTGGCTATTCTGGATACCTTGTGTTTTTCCATACAAAGTCTACAATTGGCTTGTCAATTTCTGTTAAAGGCAGCTAGGGTTTTGATAGAGATTGTATTGTATGTATATCAGTTTGAGGGGTATTACCATCTTTTTTTTTTTTTTTTAAGATTTTATTTATTTGAGAGAGAGAATGAGACAGCATGAGAGAGGGGAGGGTCAGAGGGAGAAGCAGACTCCCTGCTGAGCAGGGAGCCTGATGTGGGACTCGATCCTGGGACTCCAGGATTATGACCTGAGCCGAAGGCAGTCGCTTAACCAACTGAGCCACCCAGGTGCCCGAGGGGTATTACCATCTTAATAATAATGCCTTCTAATCCATAAACACAAGATGTCTTTTTTTTTTTTTTAAGATCTTTTTATTTGACATAGACACAGCGAGAGAGGGAACACGAGCAGGGGGAGTGGGAGAGGGAGAAGCAGGCTTCCCGTGGAGCAGGGAGCCCGATGCGGGGCTCAATCCCAGGACCCTGGGACCATGACCTGAGCCGAAGGCAGATGCTCAATGACTGACACCCAGGCGCCCCACGAGATGTCTTTTCCATTTATTTAAGTCTTCTTTAACTTATTTCAACAATATTTTTGTGGTTTTTAGTTTCTAAGTCTTGGGGGTTTTTTCACTTTGTTTTTAAGTATTCTTTTTGATGTTATTTTAAGTGGAATTATTTTCTTAATTCATTGTCAGACTGTTCATTGCTTTTATAGAAATAAGATGGATTTTTGTATATTAATTTAATCTTCTGTCCTGCAACCTTTCTGGACTTGTTTATTTTAGTAGCTGTTTTGTGGATTCCTTTGGATCTTATATATACAAGATCGTGTTATCTGCAAATAGAGATAGTTTAAGTTCTTCCTTTATGATCAGGATGTCTTTTCTTTCTTTTTCTTGCCTAATTGCTGTACCTCATACCTCCAGGACAGTGTTGATTAGTGGAGAGGGTGGGTATCTTTGTCTTGTTCCTGGCCTCAGGGGGAAAGCTTTCAGCATTAAGCATGATGTTAGCTGTGGGTTTTTTGTATACCCTTTGTCAGCATGAAGACATTCTATTACTAGTTTGTTGAGAGTTTTTATAATGAAAGGGTGTTGGATTTCGTCAGATGCTTTTTCTGTGACTATTTTGATGATCATGCAGTTTTTGACCTTAATTCTATTAATATGGTGTATTATATTGACTGAAACATATTTCATATGTTGAGCCAATTTTGCATTTCTGAGATAAATACCACTTGGCCATGGTATCTAATGCTTTTTATGTGTTGCTGGATCCAGTTTGCTTGTATTTTGTTGAGGGTTATTGTGTCTGTATTAATAAGGGATATTGGTTTGTAGTTTTCTTGCAATGTCTTTGCCTGATTTTGATAGCAGGATTGAATATCTAAATTAATTAATGGATATAAATCTCTTGATGAATATTAGAAGCCACAGCATTTGAATATATTTCTCAGGGTTTTATTAAAACTTAATGACTACTCCCCTCTAATTGAGAATAAACAATCCTGGAATCTTCCAAAATTTCTTCATTAAAACCAATTTAAGGAATCTGAGAGACTAGAAATATTGGAGACTGTTAATTAGGGTGGCAACCCTGTTTGCTAATATTTTTATAATGTAATATTTTTCCATCCTTGCAGCTTCATTAACAATCTTTTAAATTTCTTTACATAAAAATACTGAAATCCTTCTATATTTTGCACAATGACTTTGGTAACAGTGTAGATTGCCTCTCAGACCTCCCTGTTCTGGCATATATTAATTTTGTCTTATGAATGACCTACATTACCTAGTTGTCTTATCTCTCTTGGCTCTTCTTCCCTTTATTCCTCCTGAGTGCTTTAAGCTCTGTGGCTCCACCAGAGCATTCCTAAGGCTTGTTTCAACAAGGCTTTCAAGATATCAGCTTTTAGTATTCTTGTATAGGTTTTGCATATGTTTATGTAATATGTGTAGCTTACATTTGTGATTTTCAGAGGTCTTCCATTTATTGAAAAGACCTTATTCTTAGGAATCATATGAAAGGCAGAAAGAAATAGTAGGTTAGGGTTTACTGACCCTCGTGCAGTTAAATTTATTTTAGGCTGTGATCACTGAATACTACTGGACCTTATATATGGATATTCCTGTATCATCAACTTTGGGGAAATTGAGTTGTACCAGTTACCAACTTAATTATATACTGTTAAAATTTAACTATCATCTGGATTTAAATATTTATTAAGCTAACATACATTATATTCTCCTCCCCATAGGAAAACCTATTGGGAAACCACACTTGTGTTATAAGGTTCTTTAGCGATATTGAACAGGAATGGAAAGGGTGAATTTTTTTTTAAGTTTAATAGTAATTCATGTTTGCCATGGGGGGGGGGGTGAGAGACAATTTCAAATGGCATAGAAAGAAATAAAGAAGCAAGTTAAACTCATCTATTACCCTTACTACCCAGAGGTACAAACCGTGTTTACTAGATATCCTTTCAAACTTCATGGTTATCCTAAGTTTTTAAAATCTGACTATATGAATCTTTTTGTAACATTTTGTTTTTATTTATCAATATGGACATGTTTCTTTGGTAATAGAGATCTACATCACTGTCCTTACTGGCTACATAGTGTTCTTTTGCATGGATATATTTTCTAATTTTACTTAATTAGATTCACATAGCTTTTAAAAGATTTTTTTTTCACAACTCGATTATAGTTTTCAACTGTGGGAAAATAGCTTCAGGTATATTGGAATAGAGCTCTTTCCTCCTTTTTGGATTTAACTGTAGGTTAAGTATTCACATTAAAATTTGTGTCTCATTAATTAACCTATCTTGTTAGTTTTACCTTGACTTTCTTGGCCTTTGTGATTCATCTCACATATGGTGATTATCTGCCAACACTCTGCCTATTCACTATGGATGCAAATGTGTGACATTTTGAAGAACATTAATGTGCTGAACCTTCAATTTGGCATCATACATGGGGCATATGAGTTTTATCAATGGGAAGCCTGTGTTGAAATCCATGATCTATCACTTACTAATTAAGTGATCTGAGTCCAGTCGTGTAAGAACTGGTTCTCACTTTCTTGTCTGAAAGCCGGCCTCTTAGGGTTTTAATAATTGAAAGAGATAATGTTATATAGTCTATAAACAGTATTTGGCACAATGTGAGTACCTGGTAAATACTGACTCAGGAAATAAAGGGAGGTGTGGAGAATGTAGATCAGCAACCTGGAAAAGATTTCTGAAACATCTGTCAGGCTTAAAAGGTGTGTAGCTTCTCAGTCTTTTTTTTTTCTTTTTAAGCTTCTATCATACTGTGACCATAATGATATAATTTATAACTGCTTGAAAAATTGTAGGAATATGAATTTTTGTTTTCCTAAAGTTTTAATAATGTTTGACACTTAAGAAGGCGTTTTTTAGTAAGGTTCATTTCAAAAGACTGGTATGATTTAAGCCCTTCTCCCCTTAAAAAAATCTAGAACTAAAAAGGAAGGAGTTATTTTAAAATTTATATTTGGCACAGATAATACAGCAATAAAATCTCATTAATACAGATCCACTGATTGGGAATTTGAATGCAGGACTGATTGTGTATCTTTGTACTGACTGTGTGTTAGTTTCTGAAGGGGAAGGAAAAATCATTTATCTAATGCCCTGATTACTGATGATAAAACTGAGGTCCAGAGAAGTTGGGAGCCTCATCCAGAGTTTTATAGTTGCAGAGTCAGTACTAGGTTATGGGTCTGTTGAATCCTAGAGCCACTGGAAATTTCTTCCACCATATCTATATAGAAATTATAGACCAGTTATAAATAATTCTTATCTAGTCATTGAAACTGTCCAGACAATAACTCATATGTTAGGTAATTAGGTTAGTCATGTATGTTGTACATCTCAAGTCTGAAGGCATTCCTTTTATAATCAGGTCTTATTGAATAGTTTTTCATGATGGTAAGGAATAGAGAAGATATCTGCATTTATTTTAATTTATTACCAGTAGTGATTTCAAAGGTTAATAAATGTTTTGGAACACTTAGAGAACCATACATTTTTAAAGGCAGCGTTTGTTCATGTAAAAATGTGAGGTGTGCTTTACTTTGCTGCTGCTTCTCGGTTGTCGACTTTTTGTTCTGCATTAGTGAAATCTTAGATAAGTTGGAAAATCCTTTTCCACGTGGCTTCTGAAGTGACATGTTTATAACAGCAGTATGATTTGTTAACTTGCAAGTTAATCATGAGGTTGAAATTTTCTTTTCTTTTTCTTTACATTTAACACCTCGCTAAGAATGGTGATAGTGACTGCGATGGTCATAACAACAACAAACAACAGCCCTGACATTTATTAAGAATTTATTATATGCTGTGCACTGTATTAAATGCAGTATATTCGTTATCTTATTAAAGAAAAATTTTGTTAATTTTCTCACTTAATCCTCATAGTATCTCAATAGGACCATTCCTGTTTGCATAGAATATGTAGAATATAGAATGTGTGTTCTCTAGATACAGAAACTGAGGTACAGAGAGATTTAGTGACTTGCTTGAGGTCACATAGCGAGTAAGTTATGGAGCCAGTTGTTGAGTGCAGGTGACCCAACACCAGACTCTAAGTGCTTTGTTTCGAGCAGCGGGGAGCCTCACAGGAAGGAATTGCTTTACCAAGAGCAATCTTCATCATTGCTTCCCCCACCCTCTCAGGTACCCTGTTTAAAAAAACAAACAAAACTACATTAATTAGGAGAACCCTTGCTAGCAGAGACTTATAATGAGACCTGCATCTTTACGTTTTCTAGATCTACCCATTCTTTAGGACCCAGCTCAACTTCTATCTTTTTCACAGTCTTTAAAAGTTTCCTCCAGTTTTTTTCTTTTTCTGAATTCTCATGATGGTGCAACAGTTATTTTATAATTTTTTTGTCATTGTTTTTACGTGTCACTGTCTTCCTAGAATTGTAGTGTATTAGAGTTGGACAGGGCCTTAAAGAAAAGTCCACATCCCCGTTTTCAGGTTTTTAATTCATTTTACTAGGTTGAGTTTCTTGAAAGGTATCAGCTCAGTAAATGTTTGCTAAATGTCACAAAACTATTAGCATCGCTTGCTGTCTCTTATTCAATATGACGTTATTCATGATGTCATTTGAATAGCATAGATACACTGCTTCACGTTCTGGTTATTTCTCAGTTGTGCTACTATATTGGTACAATAGTAGGATCTAGTTGAATAGAACAAAACTAAGGTAGATGTTTTAGGCAGGGTTGGAACGAACTTGAGATAGGGGAAAATGTGAATAAGAATTGAAATTAGAGGTTGAACACAAAACTGTAAATCATAAAATGTTAAATTAATAGCACTTAGGGGCGCCTGGGTGGCTCAGATGGTTAAGCGTCTGCCTTCGGCTCGGGTCATGATCCCGGGGTCCTGGGATCGAGCCCCGCGTTGGGCTCCCTGCTTGGCAGGGAGCCTGCACCTCCCTCTCCTTCTACTGCTCCCCCTGCTTGTGCTCTCTCACTCTCTCTGTCAAATAAATAAAATCTTTAAAAGAAATAGCATTTAAATCAAATCATAGGAGAATAGAATAAGTGTATACTAAACATAATAAATGTTGAGCCCCTGTTGTGTGTCAGACACTCCAACATTTTACATTTCACATACATAGTTTTCCCCGCGGAAGTACCCCTAACAGTAAAGGAAAGTTACATACCTTAGAGAACCTCAAGGCCAGAGCAGCCCCTGGAAATGTGGTTTTTCTTTGTTACCTTTTTTATCTTAAAAATTAACAGGTATTTAAGATTGTACTCAAGAATATGCCCATACTTATGTTACTATAAGGATACTAACCTCCCCCAGTTCCCCAGTTGTTCACAATCCAGAGAGAGACAAATTACGTTTAGCCTGTGAATTCAAGAACCCTTTGGCACACTGCAGAATTCTTTGTGTGTTGTACATAACCTGACCTTAAGACCGCAGGCCTATGGATATTTGATCGCCACAGAGGCTCTGTGACCATAGGCCAAGAGCAAACTTGCTAAGTTTGGCTTTGTCGGATTCCTTACTATTAAACATTATACAAACAGTGTAACAAATTTAGTTCTTCTCGTTTTCTTTGACACCTACATTTTTATAGCATTTTATTTATCTACTCTCAAAGAGAAGTAGCTTTTCAGGTAATCTAAAGGCTGTTTCCCTTTGTCTTTGGCTTTGTAGGAAATTTTTGTTTTAATGATAGCCAGGTTAGGTTACAGTTTCATTATGTTTCTCGAAGAGAGGTCTCTTAAAAGCAGAGCTGTAGAATTCCTATGTGTAGTTTTTCATAGTTTTATTGCTTAACATTTTTTTTGAATTAGTGGTTTTTCTGCAAATAAATATGTTTTTACATCATTGAAGTATCATTTCAGTGAGTGTGTGTTGAGATTTTTTTATATTATTTGTATTTATATCATGCAATGAACAAAGCTGGAAGCCCTCAAGATGATTTTTAAGAAAATTGTTTTGGATTAGAAGTCTGCTATACTGGGCTTGAGAGATTGAACAATCTTGTATATTGTATAGCCAGACTGATTTGGACATGAAGGAAACAGATTTGCATGAGGGAAATTTATGGTAAATAGATGCAGGTCTGATTCTAATTTACAGTTTAGAATGGGTTTAAAATGCAGCTTACAAAGTTAATCTTTCTGTAACACTTCAGGTTTTGGTTTTACCTTAGAGACATTTTTTTTTTTTTTGTAGGTGGAGCAAATATAAATGTGCCAAATCGAAATGGATAAAATAATGTTCTAATTTCAGATTTCTCCTTTTCTAATTTTTAGTGGTTGACCTCCTCTACTGGAGAGACATGAAGAAGACGGGAGTAGTGTTTGGCGCCAGCTTATTCCTGCTGCTCTCACTGACAGTATTCAGCATTGTGAGTGTAACGGCCTACATTGTCTTGGCCCTGCTCTCTGTGACTATCAGCTTTAGGATATATAAGGGTGTGATCCAAGCTATCCAGAAATCAGATGAAGGCCACCCATTCAGGTGAGATGTCTGGAAAACAAGGCACACACTGGCAACACCATAAACAGGATTAGTATTAAGACTTCATTCTATAGAGTTACAGGCATGCATTTTTTTACTGCTTAAAGATAATTGCAGATTTTTGCTGAAAAGCTATACCAAAAGCATCAGCTTTTGAGATTTTTTAGATTAAAGGTAATTTCATGGGCTCATGATGGAAAAATACTGGGTTTGTGTGTCATTAGCCTAACTCGGCTATGTGTTAGTAATATTTATGGAAACTAGGTATTGGTTATCTAATTTTACTTTAATGGGAACTATATCTTTTTAACATGGTTAGGATTGGTGGAAGTTCTGTTTTCTTTATTGCTTATTTTTTATGCTGATATTTAAATACCTTTCTTACCACTAGTATGTGCATGTTTTTCTATAACGCTATCTTGTCATGCCCATGTGTTCTCTTGCCCTTCCTTCTCTGTCTAGTTTCCTCCTCTTGTTCCCTGAGGCGTACTTTTGTATTGTCTTGTTATCCTTTGATGAGTGTCTGTATGGCCACTCCTCATCTCGAAACGATCATCTGCCCTTAACTTTTTTTTTTTTTTAAAGGTTTTATTTATTTGACAGAAAAACAGCCAGAGAGGGAACACAAGCAGGGGGAGTGGGAGAGGGAGAAGCAGGCTTCCCGCGGAGCAGGGAGCCCGATGCGGCACTCTATCCCAGGACCCTGGGATCATGACCTGAGCCTAAGGCTGACGCTTGACTGAGCCACCCAGGCGCCCCCATCTGCCCTTAACTTTTATGAGTACACTGTCACATCACATATCTAATTGGTAATGGGACATACCTCAGTTTGGGTCTTCTGCCCTAACTTCAGACTCAGCATGTATTTCCCCCCAGTTTTAAAAAATTGAGATAAAATGCATGTATTATAAAATTCAGTGGTTTTTAGTATGTTCTCAGAATTGTACAATCATCACCATCTAACTCTAGATATTCTCATCACACCAAAAAGACATTTTCTACCCATTGGTAGTTATTTCCCACCCACTCTCTGACAACCACTAACTTATCATGTCTGTAAATGAACGTTTTTTCTCAAACTTGTCAACTTCTATCAGTAACACCACTACTATCCTCATTTCAGGCTCCCAATTTTGATGTTATCTTTTTTCCCATCTCATGTAAAGAAGATAACTAAGTTGTGTTGTTTTCTCCTGCTTCCTCAGTGTAGACCACAAGTTCATGAACTATAGCCAGGGACCAAATCCAGTCTGCTGCCTGCTTTTGTCAATAAAGTTTTATTAGAACACAGGCATACTCAGTCATTTAGCTGTTTTCATCATGCTGTAATAGCAAAGTAGTTGTGACAGAGACTATATGGACTTCAAAGCCTAAAATACTTCCTCATCACCCTTTACAGAAAAAGTATCTATGCTGGCTGGACTTCACTTGTTACCAAATTGGGTTCTGGTTACCTTGGTTTACTTCAGCTTTTATAGATGTTGTCACATCTTCCTCAGATATTAATTTTATTATATTTTTAGGCATATGGGCTTTCTGTTCACTACAGGATCAAGTCCAAATATCTTTGTCTCTCATTCACCCCTTGTAGAGTTTTGTTTGTGCCCATTTGTGCTGCCTTTTTAGCTTCTCAGATGACCTCATCTATTAGACTTTTTATTTGGTTCTGTGTTTGATTTCAAGATGTAACTTTTTGAAGAAGGTTTCCCTAACACTGGTTCCAGATGATCTGAGGGTTCATTTCCTATTGCACTAAGTATGGCTTTGAAATGTTCTCTGATTGTTTTGTATATAGACATCATTTTTTTCTCTCAAATAGATTTTGAATATTTTAAAACTGTTGGCAAGGCAAGTATCCGTGGGCATGAATGAGTATGTAACTACTGAGAACATTATCTAGTTGATATTAATGGGTAAATGTAAACTGATTTTCAGACTTTACAAGAAAAGATCTGTTTTGTTTATTGTAAAGATTGGTTATTTTGTTCTAGCTCTCTTCATATTGGTGAAGTAATGATGCTACCTCAGTTTGGGAGAGAGACCAACATTTATGAATGGCTCTTATGTCCTTGGCCTTTTATGTACAGACTTAATTTTCATAACCACTCAATGAGACAGATGGTATTAGTCCATTCCACAGAGAGGGAAACATACTTGAGGTTCAGTAACTTGAAAATGCAGCTGCAAAATGGCAGAGCTATATCCTATAGAGGAATATAATTTTGAATTAGATATATTGAAATACATAAAAATATTGTCAAGCCAAAACTTCTAAATTAACTACACTATAAATTTTAGACTTTTTTAAAAAATATTTTAAAGAAGACTTTTGGGGAAAAATCTAGAGATGTTTCTTATTCCTTATTTCTTGAGAAACACTTCCTCATTTTAGAGTCATTAGACCCTAGTCGTTAGTCATGCCAGCTTGACCCTGTTGGGCAGTTTCTGCACTACCGAGGGCGGGGGCAGCGGCGCACCGCGGGCATTGCGTTAGTGTGGCACGCGGGCCGGCTGGATGGGCGTGCGCACGGGGCTCCCCCGACGGAGAGGCCGCTCCGGTGCGTGCTGGCCGGGCGCCTCGTCTCCACGAGCGAAAGCAGTGGTACGAAGAAGCAGGATGCCCACTGAACGTTACACCGGCTTCTGCTCCGTGTTTCTCAGAGCTGCACAAATTATTGCCGATTTAAGGGTAGATGTGACTCTTTGATCATTTTTCACTCGATGATAACAGCTCGATATGTGCTGGGTAATCAATAATAATTGTCTGAGTGCTGTGCCATCATAGTAAAGATACGTTCCTGGTCTTTAACAGTTTATACTTTTGTAGGAAAAATACGCAAGTATACACGTGTCCATATTCCAGGGCTGGCTGTGGTCAATGCTATAATCTACAAAAGAAAGCATTATTAGAATTGCATAATAGGGTCTTAGGGAAGAAAGAGCCAAAGAGGCTTCCCGTATGGGTGGGATTTGAGATGGGCTGATTGGGTGTGCTATGACTAGAGATGGGAGGAGAGCATTGTGGATTGGGAAAACAGTATGATGAACAAAGGAAGTAAGATTAAAAAATGTTTGATGAATGGCTCATATTTGGCTGCAACATAGTGAGTAGTGAGAAATCAGTTTGGAAAGATTGAGGAGGGCTCTGGTTGCAAAGTTGGAACCATAGAATCACAGAATGTTTGAGGCTGAAGAGATTTAAGAAGGTCTGTTTCTCTAATTTTATAGAGTGGGAACCATGACCCTGAGAAGTCAAATGACTTTGCAAGGTTACACAGCTAGATAGTAGCAGGTCTTCTAACTCCTACCTGAGTTGAATCTAAGTAGCACTATCTAGGAAAATTTAAATAAAACTAATCTAGCATTGGTTAAAGGAATGGATTAGGATGCAGACAGATTAGCGATTGGTTTGGAGAAAGAATGTTCCAGTTTTTAAATAATGAACACTTAGAGAGCATAGTGAATAAAAATGAGACATATTTGGGACATATTACAGCAGTAAACTATGGGACAGGGAGTTATGAGAGGACTGTTCTTTCCAGTGTGAGTAACTAGTGTCCACCAACATCGGAGAGTGATGAAGAGAGACTGGGTTATAAGGAGCTACTTCCAACGATAGAAAAGAATGCTTAGTATTTCTGAGTTGGTTCTTCTCTACCAAGATAAAATGGCTTCTTTGAAACAGTAACTAATGAAATAGTTCCTTGCATTCCTGCACATGACTTTTCTTCTTCATTATAGTTGTTTTCTTAAATAGAACGATTCCAGCTGTCTTAGTATAGATTAGGGCAGCTACATGGGCAGTAACTATTACATTTTACTGGCATTAGCACCATACTTTTGGCAGCCATTTCACAATCTGGGCCCCTACATATTGGGCAGTTTCCCCTAAAACTTAGGCTGAGAGAGTGTAGGATTTGGGAACGAATAGGATCTTTGTTAGGAAAATCTAATGAGACAGCCTAATGTCAGCGTGAAGAGAAAAAACCAAATCCATAATAATAACTTCCATTTATCGAGTGCTTCTTTGTGCCCACTTGTAGTAAGCACTCTACTCCTTGAATCCTCACGATAGTAACTTTGCAAAGTTAACAGACAAGTGGCGGAGCTTAAGATTCAAGCCCAGCTCAGTCTAACTTCAAAGCAAATGATTTTTTTCTGCGCTCATCAGCTGACCCTGTGCATGTCAATGAAATACGCATTGATTGGTGAATTTTTACATTGTGCTTAATTTGGAAACAGTAGGTTTTTATAGTAAAATATTTTATTAATGTCTTCTTTTACAGATACATGCTTGCTGATTGACAGACATCCAGGGAGAATCACTCTGATCAGTGACCGTTAGGATGTGTTTTGTTTTCCAGGGCATACTTAGAATCTGAAGTCGCTATATCTGAGGAGTTGGTTCAGAAATACAGTAACTCTGCTCTTGGTCACGTGAACTGCACGATAAAAGAACTCAGACGCCTCTTTTTAGTTGATGATTTAGTTGATTCTCTGAAGGTAAGTTTATTTGCTTCTCATTTTTGATATACCCAGAATTTAATATCAGAAGATAATAACAAATGATTTGTTATGTTCCAGTTTTTACAGGTTTTAAAGTCTCCACATGTCTATAGTCAAAACTTCTTTGTTCTTTCAGATTTTATCATCCTCTATATACAGTCTTATGTGTACACAGTTATGTGTGGAAATACTTGGCAAAAGCTAGAGGAGCATGAAAATGTTAGAGAAGGCCTGATTAAATATTATAAACACCTTTTAAGTCTGTTTTGCACAGATACTTGAAAAAAAAGATGAGGACATTTTATGAATAAATTACTTCTCTAAGATGAAGAATTTCATTTTGCTGTTAAATCTCAATTTTTAATTTCTTTTGAAAATTACCTTAGATGCTCAGGTTTTTTTTTTTAAAGCAGGTATTTTATTCATGATGAAACTAGCATAAATGAGAAAAACTGAACTTGACAAATTTTTGCCTTGAGTGGCTTTTATATATGTGACCTTTGGTTAACAGATGTGGCACATAATGAGGCAGATTTACTTCCTGAAACACTTTATTTTTATGAAATTTTCTTATTTTTTTAAAAAAATTCTTTTTTCTTAATATTTCTTAATATTGACTTGCATTCGAATTACATTTTACTACTTTACTACTTATGGATTAGGAGTACTTTTGAAAAGAAAATTTATTTGAATGGTTTTCTTGAGTAGTGTTTTTTGGCAAACCCAGAGCTCAAGGAAAGCTGCTTGGTGACTTGCACACATGGTGATTCATTCAGGGCTCCGAATAAGGAACAGGTACTTCAACATATTAACACATAGAATGAACTTTGCATTTAGGTCTCAAAATCTGTTGAAGCAAAAGAATAAGGCAGGCTGTGTCTTTTTCTCCCTGTGCAATGGTGTTGGTATGAAGCATTTGGTAATTCAGTTGCACGTTCTGATAATATACACAAAGAGTCTTCCTTGATAAACCTGGTGGTCCTGTTGCTTGGGAGACTTTAGTTCAACCTTTTCTTTTTTCTTTCTTTTTTCTTTCCTGTCCTGGGGTACCTGGGATACCTCCAAAGTCAATAAACTTTTTCTTTTTACCTTTTGACCCTCTTTAAAATTAATTCAAATAAAAAATTGACCCCCTTTAATTAAAATTAAATCTTAATGTCATTGTGTCTGAGTAGTACAAATTCCATCTGTTTGTTATCACTGAATAAGGGTATTATAGAAACAGGGTACTTGCTTAAAATGTCTCATTGACAAAAGCTAACAAAAATCTTAACACTCTTGACTCTTTATAAAAATGACTTAGTATTCCCTTTCTATAGTTAGTTCCTTAAGCATTTACCACTCTTATTCCCCCATAGTTTTTGTATATACAGAGTGGTTTTGTTTTTGTTTTTTTAAAGACAGTGATTCCTCCTGACTCTATTACTTTTTGCCTTTTAGCCGTAACAGCCAGTAGAATGATAGATTCTCTCTCCCTAAAGCAAGCAAAAAAAGGTTTTTTTCAGTTCATTCTTTTTTTACTTTTTCAATGTAAAGAAGAAACGATTTGCCCTATTAGACTGATTTATTTCCTTATATTTAGAGTCTCAATCTCTTGAAAGTTTGCTAATAAATAGCCCTGGTGTCTCCAGTTTCCAGATGAATTACTTTGATTTTGTATGATTCATCATTAGGAAAATGGACACCACCCTAAACTCAAGAAAATGCAGTGGAGTCTCATAAGTTTTTAAATGTAGAAAATACACATGGTATCAAGCTCTGTGGCGTATTTAAAATAATAGCTTTTAAACAAAAATTTTCATTGAAAGAGGTTTCTCTATAACTTGCTATCTTCATAAATTTGGTGCCCTCACATTTATATAATCTACATTTCTAGATTCTGGGTCATAGTTACCACTACTTCTATTAGAAACCTTCTTCCTCAGAAAGTGAAAATTTTAGAGCCACTATTCTTAGCATGTGAAACTTTTTCTTCTTGCTTATTCCTTTTTTTTGATAGTGATTTAAAAAAATCACATAATCAAATGTGATTTCAAACAAACAAACAAACAAACAAACTCCAAGGGTCCTGAGGCATCAGGCCTGCTGAAAAAGACCCGATGTGACATGGTGGTTATCACTGTGTCTGGCCTCAGTCTCCTTTTGGTGGTTGACTTGGACAAATAAGACATGTTTTACAGATTTCTCCTTTTAAATTCTTGTGTAAAAGTTCCATTTGTTTTGCTCCTTTGCAATTAAGTACAAGCTTCTAGGTCCTAGAGAAGATTGCAAGTGTCCACAGATGGAGCCAATGATACATTTCCCAAAGGATTAATTTTAGTCAAACATTATGGGCAAAATCTCTGACAAAATATTTCTAATTCCATTCAGTAGAACTTATTTCAAATGTTAATATAAAATTTCACTGCAGCCAAATGTTTTGTCCAGTCCTCAGGATTTGTTTTAAAGGTTCTATTTTTTAAAGTGGGTTTGTTCTACTGAGTGCCAGACATCAGGTGGGGGGAGGAGAATGAAGGAAAGGAAAGAGGAATGTCCTCTAATAGAATTAAGTTGCAAAAGCCATGTATATAGCCTTTTCTTGGGAGTCTAGTGTACTTTATTAGTCTCTGAGAAGTCAGAAAGAGGCAGGATAATGCTGTTTAATCCAGTGATATCTGTTAACCTTGTCTTAAATAATACCCATGAGTACCAGAAAATTAGTATATGGTAGTTGAGTATATTTAGACCCCGAGTTAAGGTTTAATTCTGTTTCTGTGATTGGTCTTCTGTGTAAGGGATCTTTGATAGGGTTCATTTATTTTAAAACAGTGGTTCTCCGTCTTGGCTGTACACTGGAACCACCTGATAACTGTGAAGGGTGAAAGAGAAGGAATGGGGGGCCCTTCTCCTAAAATTGTGATTTAACTTTTCTGGGGATACTGCTGGGAGAATCACTTTTTTAAAAGTTGTGGCATTAAGCTATAAACCCCAGCCTATGGTTTTTTCCCCCGCTCCCACCTCCCACTCACCACCCCCCGCACTGTAATAGGCATGGGACGGTCCCTGCTGGGCTCAGGTTTGGAGCTTCTTGAATAAGGCTCCAAGTTTGATTAGAGGGATCCTGCCTTTTGAAACCTCAAATCTCAAGGGAAAAAAAAAATCGAATAATTTTATCAGATACCAAGACCAGGTATTTTAGGCAGAGGTTCTTATTTTTCTGTAATACAGCTTTGGGTGATAAAGACCAGATTCTGTATGAGTGTAGTTGTGTGACTTTCAGTGAAAATACATGTTAAAATTATAAGAGAATTACCAGTGATAGTTGCCTGCACATCAGGCAATCCTTATGCTCCAGAATACAATCTTAAATCTGAAAGTGAGCCTAAAAGGTCTGAACTCCAGAAATAGCTGACCCAGAAGAACATTAAAATCTAGCTCCTGGGCTCTTATGTGGTTATTAACATACACATTTTGACAGTTTCTGCTTTCTCCGGCTCACAAAAAAATTAGAAGGGAAATGGGCTAGGGAAAATGTAGGCAATCAAAGCGATACTAATGAATGAGGCTGAAGATTTCAAAAAGGGCAAAGAATTTTCTTTAAAAATGCAGGAAATGTTTGAAAATGTCAGAATTGCCAGAGTAATGTCTGAAATTGTTATGCACGCTTCCTCCATTTTCCTTAAAATGTTGCCCCCGGTTGTTGAGACATCATCTAATAAAAATCTGCAGAGCTTTTTAATTAGGTGTTCAATACACAGTTAAAGTTTAATTCCCTATTCCCCTGGGACAAAAGGCCAACAAGACATGGCCCTTGCTCACTTTAAGTATTTATTAGACCTTCCTTGTACTTTGGTCCTTTTTCCTCCTCTCTCGTTATTGTCCAAAGAGAGATGATCTCTGATTTCCTTGTGAGTATATGCATTGGCTATAATGTCACAGAATAGTTGCCATGTAGCATAGAGTTTGTAGGTCCAAAATGCAAGTTGCTTGTTTTGTTTCTTTGAAGTGTGTATTCTTTGCCTCTTAATGATAGCATGCACATTCCTGACAAATTCCCGCTAATAATGGTTAGTTACTCTGTAGGTGATTTTACCTAAGTACAGCAGAGCAGATTGATTCTGGAGTCAGAAAAACCTGAGATCACTGTGACCTCTGGTCTGGCAATTTGCTTAATTGTTCTTTGTCTTGGTTTGCTCTTCTGTAGGGATAGTAATAGTACTTCTGTCATTGTGATGAGATTCACTGACCTAATATTATTTGCAAAAAAAAAAAAATGATGCTTTTATTATATAATGGTTCCAGTAATTATGCAATTGCTAAATGCATGTCGTTAACTACCATTCCTTTCTCCTCTCATGCTATATTCTATGGAAAACCTTACCTAGCATTTTTGTTAATCCTTAAAGTGTTAAATTTTCTCCAGATTGCAGTATTTAAAAGTTCTATGATAACACATAAAAATGTGAATTTCTGGTTTCTCTCTTAAAATGGGAAATTTTGGCTACGTTGGCCTGGAATACTTGCATGGCAGCAGTCTGTGGAGCTGGATCCTACATGCCTCCGTGAGAGGGAGAATACGTATGTCTGTTTGCCTCAGTCCTTAGTCAGGCTCCTTCATGAATTTAAGGTGCCCGCCTGGTCCCACAGACATTTAGTCTTTCCTCTGTTCCTTTCTTTGCCTTTGGGTAGTGTAGCTTTTAGGCAGAGTGTCCCCCAAGAGGCAAGTCCAGTGACATTTGAGTCCCTTAGATGAGCTAGGTGTGAAGTCTTGGGCTTCTCTCCTTGTGGGTTTGGAGTACGGCCTTGTGGGTGACTTAATGACCAAATTAGGACTTCTTTTTAGCTTGTATGTGTTAGTATCGGAATTCTGTCAGGACAAAGGTATCCTTATTGCCAAAGCAATTTCTTCTAAAATGTAGAAGGTTGACGCTTTTCCCTTTAGACTTGTGGGTGGTGATGGATGAAAACATGAAAATGTTCTATAGCAGACTTGCTTAAGCACCAGAAGTTATAATTAGCTTCTGCAATAGGAGTCTGTAAAACTCTGTGAGAAGGAAAAGGCTTGCTAACTGGAGTCATGCTTCAAACCTTTCTACCATAGCAGTTGCTGAGACCAGGGCAGTATTTAATTTTTGATTTTCAACTGGCAGGTGTTAGGAATGCTTGACATTTGGTCACTTGAACATTAAATTCAGTTGTAGGGGTAACCAGAGGTTGCTATTTGTAGAACTGACAGTTGGTGGAGGAATCCATCGTGTGTTCCTAACCTGCAGTAAATGTGCTTATTAGAGTTGAGCATCTTAATTACTGCTTGGTACTCAGCTCATAGTAGACAATCAGATTTTGTTGAATGAATGACTATATGGAGGAATATATGCTTTAGTTCAAGGGTCTGCAAACTACTGCGCCTGGCCATGGCCTGTTTTGGTATAGCCTGGGAGCTAAGAATGGTTTTTAAATTTTTTAAAGGATAATATTCAAAAATTTTTCAGAGATAACATTCAAAGGATATGTGAGAGACCCGTAAAACCAGACATGGTTATTATCTTACTGTCTTGATAGGAAAGGTTTGCTAATCCCTGCTTTAGGGGATGGAGGTGCTGACTCCACTCCACGCTCCTTTTCATTTATACCATGTTGTATGTACCTGACTAATCAGTGGAGACGGTGCCGTTGTATTGTGTTACCTACTAATCAGGGCAGAGCTAATGCAACACACATGAAGGCCTTTAATAGAAAGCGAAGGAATTACTGATTAAGAATAATAAAATCCAGACTGACTTTAAGTCTTCCAAGAACTGCTTCGAACATGTCATCGAGTCTGTACTATATGAGGTCAACCAAATTTTAGAACTGGAAGAAAACTCTGAAAACTTCTTGTCCAACCCTTCATGAATAAGGTATACAGAGGAAATAAAGGACTTCTCAAAATGAAATCCCTTTTTAGAACAGCCTTTCCCTAGCTGCTTTGTTGGATGATTTAAAAAACAAAACAGAAAACAAAAACCAAACTAGATTTTAAGAGCCTAACCTCTAAAGTAGGAAAGTTTGGTTAGTTCCCTGCAGTTCCCCGCCTCTCGAGGGGACAGTGAAAGCTGACCCGAGGCAGGGTATTCAACCTGTCTGTCCTGGAGTTGTCTCCGTCAGCTGTGGTAATATTCCTACATCCCCAAGTTGTTAAGAGGAATAAATGAGTTCACGTTTGTAAAGCATTTAAAGCAGTGCCTGGCACTAATATAGTAAGAACTATATTGGTGTTTGTTAAATACAGAAGGCAGTGGCTAAAAGAAAATTAATGGTCAGTTTTATTAACGAGTATATGAGATTGAGGCATCCTGATTTCCAGGGTTAACTATTAAAACATATATCACTGTGCAGACAATGCCTCTGATCCTTAATAAAATATTACAGGTGGTATTTTTGGTACCTGAAACCCCTTCTCTCCGATCGTAAATATTCCCTGCCTCGTTGCTTATTCAGCTGAGATTTTAATGTCTGAATTATTCAGCTCATGTCGATCTTGAAATACTTGTTAGTGCTTTAAAATCAGGTTTAATAGCGAATTCGCATACCTTTTCAGGCTTCCCATTTAAAAGCTAAATGCTGTATCAGAGCTGAAACGGTAAGGTCTACCTTTGGCATGTTCTCTGGTCTCAGAGAAAACTTTAGTGAACTACTTGGCCTAGTATAGTCCAGAGAAAATAAATCAAATCTATCTTAATTAGGATTCTGAAATTTCAAATTGAGACTGGTGACTTACAGGTAAAATATCCTATTACTTTACCAAGTCTCCAACGATTATGCCTCTGGTAGGTTGGCATTTAGACGGGATGCTTCTATTTGAAAGCTTCAACTTTGTGTGAATTGTTTTTAATAGGCTAATGTTATTTTCTTACAGTTTGCAGTGTTGATGTGGGTATTTACCTATGTTGGTGCCTTGTTCAATGGTCTGACACTACTGATTTTGGGTAAGTCTACAAAATAATTTGAATGAAAAACTGCACAATAAGAGATTATGTGCAGGAGTTTAGAGACATTTTAGTGGAGAAAATCCTTATATTGTAGGGAAGACGTTTGAGGTTGTGAGCTCTTTAAATAAATTGCTGATACTGATATTGTATATTGAATTGCTACTTTAATTCCTAAAGAATGCTCCAGTTAACAGTGATAAACCAGATGGGGGCTGGCCTCACCTGATGGTACAGTCATAAATCAGACTAACATGGGATACCTGTATTTTATGAGGCCTGTGGGATGTGATTTTAAGCTAGGAATGGTTCCTGTAGGATCCCTTGCTTCATTCATTCATTCCTCTTGAGTGGCTCTCCACCAGCAGGTGCCTCCAGAACCTTGGGTATTTATTCATTCATTAGGAACACTGCCTGACTGACGAGTTTACCAGTTAGATGACTTTTCAGTGTTTGTTCCCTAAATCATACCAGTCTATTTTAGAGGTTGTGTATTTGCTTTTTCAGCTCTGATTTCACTCTTCAGCGTTCCTGTTATTTATGAACGGCATCAGGTAATTTCTTAACTGTAGATTTCAGAATACAAGCCCCACTGTATTACGTAAAAAACAAATCGGTGCTGGTTTCCAAAGCCTTATAAAAATGAAAAATAAGGTTTCTTAAGCCTTTATTAAAGCCTTTAATTTGCTGGCATATAGTAACGGTTTAATAAGATTCTTTAGGAATGTTAATTTTCTAGTAACTCCTTTATATCTCTTTCAGGCGCAGATAGATCATTATCTAGGACTTGCAAATAAGAATGTTAAAGATGCTATGGCTAAGTAAGTATTTAAAATCTGCAACTTTTTTTTTCCCACTAAGGATAAGGTGTGCTGGACTTGGAGAACAAAGTGTAGTATTTTCATCTTATAGGCCTAATCAGTAGCATATCTTAATCATACCTAAAAAGTACGACTGAATTGCCAAAAGATTTTTCTCTCCATTTGGATCATTGATTCCTGTGTTTGCTCTGTGTTGTATTTAAGGCTTTAAGTCTAATTCAGGAGGTAAGGTGGCAAAATTACAGCTTACAGTTTGACAGCCTTAGGATTTCATGTCCTGTAGAAGCTGAGCACTTACACAAGTAGTTCTTGAAGGATAGCATTTTTAAATACTTAAAATTGAAATATCTTTCCATTGACCTTTTTTCCCCAACCTTTTCATTTGTAGAATCCAAGCGAAAATCCCTGGATTGAAGCGCAAAGCTGAATGAAAAAGCCAGAAATCAACAAATAAAGGGGATATTCATTTGATTACATGGGGGAGGGTCAGGGAAGGAGGAAACCTTGACATTGCAGCTTCACAGACCTTTATTTTTAGCATTGCGGTGTCTGAGGAAAAATTACCTGTCTTGACTGCCATGTGTTCATCATCTTAAGTATTGTAAGCTGCTATGTATGGATTTAAACCGTAATCATATTTGTTTTTCCTATACGAGGCACTGGTGAATAAAAAAAAGATCTGAGAAAGCTGTATATTACACTTGTGGCAGGTAGTCTTGCTGTTTTTTTGGGGGGGGGGGATCGCAGAGAAAGTGGAGCTGAAAAAAAAATCCTTTCCACAGTTTGTGCACTGTGTATGGTCTGTGTGGATTGATGCAGATTTTCTGAAATGAAATGTTTAGACGAGATCATACCACTAAAGCAAGAGTGAAAAAGCTTGCCGTTCTGGTATGTTCTAGGTGTATTGTGAATTTTACTGTTATATTAATTGCCAATATAAGTAAATATAGATGATATATCTATATATAGTGTTTCACAAAGCTTAGACCTTTACCTTCCGGCTATCCCACAGTGCTTGATATTTCAGAGTCATTTGTTATACGTGTATAGTTCCAAAGCACATAAGCTTAGAAAAAGAAAATCCATTTCCAGGAGCACTACCATCTGTTTTCAATGTGAAGCGATGCCATGCACATAGTAAACTTCACTGCACAGACTTCCTGTAGTTCATTTTGTTATAAACTCGGAACCTCTGGACTGAATCTAATGCTTCCAAAAATGTTGTTTGCAAATATCAAACCTTGTGATGCAAAAAAATTATAAAATGAAGATTTATACATTTGTGGTTTAAGCTGTCCTGAATCTGTGGAATGCATTGTGAACTGTAAAAGCAAAGTATCAATAAAGCTTCTAGACTTAAAGGATGCTTGGTATTTTGGTTCCCTGAAAGGGCAGCCACCGTTCAGAGTACATACACACAATAACCTTTGCTTCTGGGGCGTGGGGGCAGGTCCACTCGGAAAGCATTGCCAGCGCGTGGGGCAGCTGTGTTTACATGATCCAGTTTATTTGACACGTACATACCAAAATGTTTTCAAATGATGTATTTCTTATACTTTGCTAATTGAAAATAAATTCATGCACCAATATTTTAACAGAACACAGTACAGGATTTATGAACATACATAAACTCATACCATATAAATGTTTACAAATAAGATTTAAGAAGTTTCTTGACACAGACACTATTGCTCTGTAAATATAGTTTGTATATACCCTCATTGATCAATTTCTTCTTCCACATGGTTATTTCAATGCAAGGTCTGATTATTATGAAAGGTCAGGTGTACAGTAGAGGCAGACATGGTTAACACTCAGCGTCACAGGGTTACAGAAAACAGAGTTAGGACTGCACAGGGGCTCAAACGGGGGACCCAACAGCCTATCAGGGGATTAACGTAAGGCATTCATAACTGGGCATATAAAAATAGCTTCATGAGTGATCTAATCCACTTAGAATGCAGAAGCACTTCTGGGGTAAATATTAGTCTGTTTAACTGAAAATGCTTCATTTCACCTTTCTCTAAACTGACAACTGCCAATAGCCAGGAACTCAAGCCCCAGAATTTTGCTTCACTGACGGGAAGGGCTAATTGGTGTCTGTGTGCTCAGAGTCCCCGGTCCCTCACTGGCCTTCCTCGAGGCGTGTGTGGGCCGCCCCTCCTGGGGTCAGCGGTGAGCCACATGTGAAGTATGACTGAGACGGGGTAGGGCTATCTTCTGATTAATATTGTCCAGGTCACATTTTCTGTCATCCAGCCAGCTCTGAGGAACTCTCTAAGCTAGCTTATTTTGTTCTATAATCTTATCAAATATTGCTTGGGCTTAGGAATTTGTTCAGCAGGGGTTTTTTTTTGTTTTTTTCTTTTTATCTGGACTTGACCTATATAGCTCACCTGAACAAATCCATGGGGTCAAGTCAGCCCCACTCGGGGGGGGCGGGGGGGAAGACCCAATGCAGCCTTGGGTCACCTCATTTATTACCATTTTAGGATTAAGGGTTCATCCTCCTAGACCCACTTGAGCTCCCCCCCCCCTTCTATTTTGTAGTAGCGGTTTATTTTACTTCTATTTGGATTTTGTAGGTTTGGCACTGAACTGTGAAAACCCATTTCTACCCCCTCCCTCCTGAATTTCAGTTTCTTTGCTGCTCACCTGCCACTATTTCCCAAGCAGGTAACCGGTGTCTTGCATTTAGGAAGCCGGGACATAAACACATGACATGGGTGACAGACCAGGAATCTGTTAAGGGTCCTGTAGCCCTCCTCAGTTTTGAAGTTTTAGCACCATATGTAGAAAGGAGAATATCTGTGGGAGGTGAGACAGCCCACACAACTGGAAACTTTCAAAGGCACTTAATGGATATAAAACTCTGCAAATGAAACATTAAAAAATTAAGTTTCTCAACTTGTTTATACATGGCTCATTTGGTTTTGAAAGCTAAATGTGGAGAACTGAGGCTATCGGTAGTTCTAATGCTTAGGTGCATCTAACTGAAGCGGTCTTGTTCAACTCATTGGTAAAAATGAACATTTTTAAAGTATATAGAAACAGAATAGCAAAACATCCTTTGTAAAAGTTCTGATGCAAATTAAAAGCTACATATTGGTTAGGGTAACTGAGGCTTTAAATTCTGTCGGTGGGCTACATGGTCAGAGAGGACTTTTTGTGTCGTGTCACGAACAGAGGCAAGCACTCCTCCCATGTGAGAACTGACCTTCCGGGCAGCACAGTTCCGCAGAGGATGGGGCGGTCACCCCGCTTCGCTGGCACGTGGCGCTCGTGTGGCCTGCAGCGCTGTGGGCACGGAGGGGCCCCTGCGTGCCTCCGCGGTGGCTGGCGGGCGGGCAGCAGCAGCGAGAAAGAGGTTTCTGGCATTTACAGACATCGCCACACAAACACACTGAAAAAGCAGACCAGATACTGATCTTGCGTGGCTGGACATCATCATTTTGTCAAGTGACCAAAAGCAATCTTACCAAGTGCTCCAGAGTCAAGCTTGGGATGTACCGGATGTTGTGATTTCCATCTCTAAAGACGAACCAGGGATCTTGCCACCAATTAAAGAGCTGCTTTTTTAAAATGGCCTATTGGTTTTTGTTTCGTCTGGCTCTTTCACCAGCCTGAGTGTGCCGAATGGAAGGACTTTGGCACCTTGACTTCACACTCTCTCCCGTTACTGCTGAAGAGGTTTTATCAGCCCCACTTGGGTAGGAGAGCCTTTGCTACTGTTGGACATAGAGCCAAGGGTCCGAGTACACTCCCATGGCCACAAAGGCCCAGGGGCCCTGCAGTTTAAAGGTTACTTCTAAGCCTCATAGAGTCATCAAAAGTCACCTCCGATCCCCTGCACCGGGGTGACCAGTTCACTTAGTCTCTCGTCGCTAGCTTGTTGGCAGCCTGGCGGGCGCGGCCCTGGATGGGGGCATTCAGGGGGGCCCCGAAGTGGGGACAGGCTGGCGGTAGGACCTCAAGGGCGCTCAGTGCCGGCCGCTGTTGGCACGGCAGACCTGAGACCGTGCCCCCCACCGCAGGCTATCAGAAAGCACCTTTGGGGGCCATTTTCTGCACCATCCTTCTGGCATTCTCTACAGGTGCCTTTTCCACAACCTCTCAGACCAGTGGATTGCTGGTCTGGATTGCTCTATTTCTTCTTCATCCCACCCCCAAGCATTTTGCTTGGGCTGAAACGAAACCAATATTCATGTTGCAATAAAGCCCTTCAACTACGTTAGAGGTAGAGAATGAGAGTTGAGGAATGACCTCGTCCTGTTCGTCCACAATCCAAAGAAGGAATGCCCTTGGAGGGACAAGAGGAAGGGGCCTTGGAAATGCTGCAGAGGCTGAGGTCATCTCTGGAGTAGGCTGGCAGGGGTCCTTCCAAATCACTGGAAGGCCAGTCATGCCTCACACTGAACCCTGGGCCTTACACTGAGCAGCAGTTAAGGTCAAGAGCAGCCCCGTCCAAATAGCTGGTTAAGGTTCTCCTGCTACTAACTAGCACTGGGCCTAATGGCTTCACTTCTCATCTGACCTCATGCAAAACTGGGGAACACCCTTGTTTCTCAGGGTGACTGAGGCTTACTACTATTTTTAAACCTCTCTTGGTTGTGGATTAGTCATCCATCTTAAGAACTCTGGTGATCAGCTGGAAGTTAGGAGTTAAAAGACCTACGGATCGAGGTCATTTTAACCTGATTGTAGGCAAGGATGCCACGGGCTGCCTGGAATCAGCCATCTTGGGTCCCCCCCGCCCCCCCACCCCCCGGCAGTGCTCAGAGTAGCAATCATGCCCTCCCCTTCTCACCAGTCCCAGGACAGCTCCAGTGGGGACATGGGCCCATCAAGTTTGGGGTTGGGAGTCATCAGAGACTAAAGACCATTGGGACGTCAGCCCCTCCCTGTGTCCCTGGGACACCTGATGTGGGGGCGGGGGGAGGGAGTACCATCCAGACCCAGGGAATCCGAGCCAGGTCGGTCAGGGTCCTACCTGCAGTCATCTCCTCCAGTGCTGACCACATACTTGTCGTCATGAGAGAAACGGATGTTCGTCACGTGAGCTGAGTGGCCGAAGTAACGCTTATGTTTGGCCTGTGAGCAAAAGTGAAGAGAGAGAGCTGAGAGACCCTGCCCCTCCCAGCAACCACAGACCACTTCCGGGATTCCAGTCTCCCCCTGCCGGAATCATCTTCACTCTGGCCATTCCCATTGGGTCTGGACAATTCTCTCAGCCAGCCTTTTGCTGACTGGCTTTCCCGTCCATTCTTGCCCAAGGTGGACGATTTGTACACCTTCCATCTTCCCTTCCCCTGGTTTCCAGGCCCTCCCCTCCAGAGGGAGATGAAACGGTTAGGGGTCACCAAATCTCCACAGGGCCAGAACAAGGTTGCTCTTGTTCTAGAGTCTAGATGGCCGTCTCAGTGTGGCCCCACCTCCTGCGGTCTGCAGAAGGAAAGAGCCCGGAGGCAGTGCACGGAGGTTACTCCGAGGAAGACTCACAAATTTTTCTGTGCATGGAAAATCAAAGAGCTTCACTAGCCCAAAGTCATCTCCGGTGACAATGTTGAGGCCAGCATGGGTCACACACGCGCAGTTGACATCAGCCTTGTCTGCATTTCGTGGCCAGATGCCAATGACTTCGTCCCCCAGAACGCTGTTTGAACAAGAAGAGGTGTCAGCAGCAGATGTAGGAGAAGGCTGCCGGCAGTCAGGCACCCTCTCCCGGGGATAAGAGCGAGAGAGGGCTTTTTGCATCCTTCACTATGATCATGTGGCTCTTCTGTCCCTTCCCCCTCTGGGCACTTACCCTTGTTCTTACTGTTCTGCTGTGCCCCAGTCCCTCGCACCCCAGAAGAAAAGTTACCCCCATCTTTGAGTCTCTCTCTCGTCCCTCCGGTCCTTCCTTCGGACTGTCCGCCTGCTCACAGCCCGGTGGTGACCCTTCCCTCGAACTGGCAAGGCCCTCTTCCTCATCCTAAGCGGCCCTGCCTCCCCGCGCTGCACCGGGGCTGAGTCAGGAGCCCGGGGACCATTTCCCTTTGCACTTGCTGGGTGAGGTTGGGCCCTGGGACGATTACACAAAAGGAGGGATTTTGCATTTCAAAAGCCCAGGTTGGATCAAAGCCAGTGGCCCAAACTGGTACCAAGAAGCCTTCCAAGCCCTCCCTCCCCGCCAAGAAGACAAGATAGCTCCATCTCTGAGCTTCTTCACATCCTGGCCACATGCAAACTTGGAGACCGGGCCTGGCACAAGAGGCTCTCTCGTGACCTTCTCCTTGAGAAGTTGTTTTCCTCCAGTCACCTTGTCCAGGAGGCCCAGGTGATCTTCTCGATGACCATGGCTTCGGTGACCTGCTTCCCCAGGGGGACCTCATGCACCTGGCGCTTGTAGGCTCCTGTTGACACCTGCAAGCAGAAGGCAACCAAGGCCCTCAACCTTCTCTCCAGGTCAAAGGGCTCCCCTTTCGGTGGGCTGTTTCCCAGAACACCGGCCGAGCCTCTGGCTCCCCAGGACTTTTCAACAAATCCAAGTTCAGCTTGAGGCTGCGAAGCCTGTGGTCAGCCTGCAGCAAAAGTCGCGGGAGGAGGACATTTTCCCATTCCTTTTCTGGCTCTTTTCCGAAGTCCTAAGGCAGTGGTTACCCAAATGTGGTTCCTGACCACCAGCAGCAGCATCTGGAAAGTTGCTGGAAATACATACTCTTTGGTCCCCCCCACACCAGACACTCCGAGGCTGGGGCCCAGCAGTCTGTGTTTTAACGCCTCCAGGGGATGTCTGATGCTCCAAGTTTGGGAATCCGTGTTCTGGGAGAAACAGGTGCTTTGGTACAGAGGTAGGCAAGTTTTCTCATGGACAGCCACTGACGTAGACGATTTCTGAAGCATCTAGGGCCTGACCCTTTCTTCTCTGAGAATAGCCTAGGGGGAGATAGCCATTTTCCAGAAAATCTCCAGCCCCTTCTACCCCTGAGGGTGCCTCTAGCCTGGCCACCCTGGGTTTTCCTGCTGTGCACGGAATGTGCCAAGATCTTCCCCACCTCAGGGCCTTCGTACAGATGGCCCGGAAAAACGTTCCTGCCTCTCTCTGCTGGCTAACTCCTACACAGCCCACAGACCTCAGCTTAAATATCACTTGTGCGGAGAGGAAGTGAATCTAAATTCAGCGCCTGTTAAATGCTCCCACAGCACCCTGTACTTTTCCTTCCCAGGACATAATCACAATTTGTAATTGTATGTATATTTTGTGATTATCTGTTGAACGCTTGTCTTCTCCATTACAGGGCAAGCTCCAGGAGAGCAAGGAGCAGGCCCACTCTGTCCACCCAAAAGCCTAGCAAGGTGCCTCGTTCAGTAGATACTCCTGATGAATGGGTCCCCTCTCGTTTCACAACAGGTATCCGACTCCAGGCCGGCTCACCAACGCCTAATATTTGTTCAGAGTGCTGGATAAGACATCATTCTCTTTTCAGCTCAAAGTCCCAAAGGTGGGACCCCTCTTCATCCCTTCCCACTGTCTGTTCCCCCAGGAGAGTGAGGAGCCTCCACTCCAGGCCCAGAGTTCAGGTCCCAAGTGTGGACGGGCCACACTACTGAAGACGCGGAACGGAAATGACCATGGATAAGAAGCCACACAGGCTCAGGTACGGCCCCGGGGAACCTGAAGGTAGGAAGATTTGAAGGGGAGGAGGTGGGGGGAGGCTAGAAGTGGATTAGGGCTTATGCTGCCTGCATTTCTTACTGAAGGACAACTCCACTTTTAAAATTCTAGTTCTTCAACATTCTTAAATTCTCTAGGCCTCTGCCCTTTCCTTAATAAAGTCAGGGGGAAGTAACAGTACTGACCGGGTTCCTGTGACGAAGAAGTGAGTACACAGCCCCGCACAAAGCAAGCACTCCATTGCTGTAAGGCACCACTGTTGGTGCTGTGGCTGGCATTATTCCTATTAGTATTAGTAATATTATCATTATTATTATTGGTTGCCTCGGAGCGCAGCAGAGCTGAAACATACCTGGATGTATCTGCCATCCGCTGAGAAATCCATCTGAATGACAAAGCTTGGAATATCTTTGCAGTAGCCAATGCGATTCAGGCTTGTGCCCTGAGTGAGGTCATAGAAGTCAACTGTGTGTTCAGAAGAACCAACAGCTAAGAATCTGCTGTCTGGGCTGATTCTAGAAAAAGCAATCCAAGAGCATCGTCCATGAGAAGGGCTGTTTGGGCCGGTCCAGCATGAGGTCGGCTCTGGGAGGGGCCTCCCAGGATCAAAGGCAGGGAGATCTCACTTCATGACTCACACACGGTTACCTTCTCTGACATGCTAGGGAATTCAGCCATTTCTCTGGATCCTAGCCCAGGGCAGTAAGGAAATGCATGCAGCCTTAGGTAGAATGGCGTGGTACATGTAGTTTTTACTTGGTAAAAACTCTCATGGAAATTAGCAAAGACATGTCTGAGAGTTCACGTGTGGGAGAGTCTCCTTTCACAGCTGGCTCGCTGAAAGGGACGCCCCTCACAAATGAGTTCTTCAGTCCAGCCCTGGCCCTGACCCTTCTGGAATGGGAACCACCCTCCTTCTCCCTGCCCAGACCACCTGCTATGTACCTGATATCCTGGATAGCAGATTTCCGGTCTCGTTTTTTCCCCCAGACTTTGAGGCTGTTCACCAGCAAGATGACAAACTCCCCATTCTTCATGCCGATGGCCACCATCTCCCCATCGGGGCTGTAGGCTGCACACCTGGCCGCATGGCCCAGGTTCACCTTGTTGAGCAGCTTCTACATGGAAGCAGAGTAACAGTCCCTGAGCCCCCGGCCGCCTCGGCTGCTCTCCCAGGGAAATCCCGCACCCAGGCCAGAGCGCTCAGGCTGTCTCTGCTGCCACTGTGGGCCTGCAGACCTCTTGCTTCTTACAGGAACCGTCCCCGAGGAGCCGAGGCAGCCAGGATGTTTGAATTAGAGCCGCCTGGGAGACAACACGGATCAGGGCAGAGGCTGCCCAAGTTTTCTGTAAGGGGTTTGGTAGTCCATACGGTAGGCTTCACGGTCCATATGATCTCTGGCCGCCACTGAGCTCTGCCACAGGTGCCACGTAACCCGTGAGCCCGGTTTACTTTGTAGAACAGGCAGCAAGCCGGACCGGACCCTCCAGCCTTAGACCGCCCCCCTCTTGCTCCAGGAAAAGAGCTGGCGCTTCCGCACCTGGTGGCTCAAATCCCGAGCCCTGGCTGTCACTAGCCGGGTGCGTTTGCGTCAGTGACTTCCCCACTGTCCCTTTGGAAAAGAAGGGAGATTAATACTGCTCGTGCAAGACTGCTGTAAGCACTAGCGATCACGCATATGAGGCATCTGGTGGGTAGCAGGTACTCACTAAATGACAGCCATTGTTGATAGTAAACACAGTAAATAATTATGAAAATTCACGTAAATATAGCAACCATAATTGGGCTTTTGCATATCTGTTCTTTGATCCTCACACTAAAAATATGAAATATTTACTGGCTATTTTGTGATGAGCCCAACTATTTTAATTATTAGAACTTAAGCACTTGTTTATTTTTTTAACTTTTTAAGATTCTTTAGAGAGAGGAATCTTTAAAATTCTTTAGAAAGAGTGTGAGTGAGCTGGCAGGAGGCGGAGGGGGGCGGAGAGAGAGGGGGAGAGGGGGGAGAGGGAATTCCGAGCAGAGTCCGTGCCCGGCATAGAGCCCGATGCGGGGCTCAATCCCACGGCCCTGGGATCAGGACCTGAGCCGAAAGCAAGATTGGGACACTTGACCAACTGAGCTACTCAGGCGCCCCTAACTACTTGTTTTAATATCAGATAACACTTGGCCACAATAATTTTCTCCCCAGACTACTCTTTGCTATTTTTCACTCAAGATGAATTTTTTAATTTTTAATTTTTTTCCATATTCCAAGAGGAACTTTGGTGGGATTTTGATTGACACGTTCCATTTGGGAACATCTGATGTTTTAAATCATTCTTAGTCTTCCCACCCAGGGAAGACCTATCTCTTTCTTTTTAAGGCTTTGTGGACTTTCCATGACAAGAGAAAAATTTTCAGATTATTTTTTCAGATTATTTTCAGATTATTCCTGTACTATAGTTATGGATGGATACACAGCTAAAAGACGGACTGGGTGTGTGTTGGCTGTCTAACTTACTGGCTGACCTGCCACATCGCCCCTCTCTGGCCTGACCCTGGCCAGACCTCTCCTCCCGCCAGGCTCCGGCCAGACCCACCTGCGGGCATCCGAGCCCGGGCAGAGAGGGCCCCTCACCTTGTCAGCCAGGTCCCAGATGCGGGCCGTGCCGTCGTTGCTGGCAGAGATGAAGATGTCCTTGGAGGGGTGTGTGGCCAGGCCCCAGATCTCCCCTTCCATGTGTCCATCAATCAGGATGTTGGAAGCAGCATTTTTTTCACCAACTTCAATTATTTCTCCATCTTTGGTTCCTACTAAAATTTTTCCCTGTTGCAATAAAAACATTAGAAACAAGACAAATACTGTATGATCCAACTCAGATGACTTACTAGTCCAATTCACAGAGAAAAGTCAAATGGCGGTCGCCAAGTGCTGGTGGGAAAAGGAGAGGGGCGTGAGTACTTCATAGGTACAGAGTTTCAATTCTACAAGATAAGAAACGTTCTGTGGGTGGACGGGGGCGATGGTTGCCCAGCAACGGGAATGTACTTACTACCGCTGGACGGTACACCTAAAAATGGCAAAAATGGTAAATCGTTACGTTCTCTATCTTTTGCCACAATTTAAAATGAAATAATTTTATCATCTACTTGCTATCTGGGGGGTGCTCGGTTGGCAGACAAAGAGATGAACATAGGTAAAAAAGAAGGAGATCTGTATTTTAAAGAATAACTGCAAGAAGAACACAATTAGAGCAAACTGGGAGCAGCTCTGCCAGCAGCAGTGCTTCCATGGGAAGGGCCGAGAGGCTTCCGTGGCTGACTCAATCGCCCACCTACGTCACCCCTCACCTCCCGTTCTCCCTCAGCCGTGGAGGAGATTCCATCATCGGGTCTCTGCAAGAACATTCCACAGACAGCAAGCTCACTACAGAGCTGAGCAGCCAGTTTCTGCTGTTGGACAGCTCAGGTTCTTCTAAGTTCTCCCTCACGCACCGAACAAAACGCCATCTCCGATGAGCCCCACGTCTGGGCCTAGCTCCGCCCCACCTCCCAGATGTCTCATCACCCTACCGGATGACTGCCATCAATCTATTTAAAAACAAAGATCTCCATTCCTAATTATGGAGCCTCCAAGTCATGTCTGCCTTTTCTTATGGGGAACATCCTGAAGCCAAAGCAGAGGTTAAGATTTATTTTCAAGTACCTCGGAATTTCTTGGGGAGTTAAAAAAAAGAAAAGGAAAAAAGGAACACACGCATCATGACTAAGATTCTGATTTGGCAGCTCTGGGCAAGAGCCTGGACATCCATATTTAAACAAAACACAACAAGAGACCAACAACAAAAAAACCCAACCTTGCACTTGTTTCTGAGATTCAGCCCAGGTATGACTTGAAAACCTATGGCTTTGAGTCAGTTTGATGGCCCCTTCCTGCCCTCTTACTGCCCATGTAACTGTGGACATAGGCAAATTATTGACTATCTCTATGCCTATAGTAATAATATTATCTGTAATAGCAGCTAACATCCACTGAATGTGGCTATGAGGCAGGCATAAGGAAAGGCACCATGCATTATAATGCATGTGATCCTCACAAGGACGCCTGTGCTGGAACAGAAAGGTTAAGTAACACACCCAAGGTCACACAGCCGGCGCTACTCAGAAGAGTCTGCACCTGGGTCTGTTGGATTCTGCTACGCCAACTCCCCACGGCAGTTCAAGTCCCACCTCGGAGGCTGGTTTTAAGGATTCAACAGTGCAGCACAGGGAAGGTGTCCGGCCGAACTAACTCTCCCTTGGGCCCCAAGGGGATAGTTGGGGGTAGACCGGCCCCGCCCACTCACTTTGCCCCGGCACACGGAACGCACACACTCCACCAGCTGGCCTGTCTCCAGCTGGAAGGCTCGGCAGCGCTTCATCTCCTGGTCCCACAGTTTCACGGCACCTCCTTCTTTGGTCCTAAAAAGGATCAAGAGGCACACAGCATGTTGGCCCTTGTCCTAAGACTTGCCCGTGACACTCCAGGCCCCGTCCCCATCATCAAGGTCACAGCCACTGGGGCCCAGCAGGACAGACCCTGCAGGGTGGCCTCTTTCTCAGCCCCACCAATGGGTAGTTACAACCATTTGGACTGGCAGATTTCCTAGAATACTTTCAAAGGCCACTATGGTAGAAGGAGAGGATTGCAATCTAAAAAAGTCAAACCGTGTTTTTATCAGATCAAACATGAAGAGAAATGCTTCTCTGTTTTTCTGCTTCATTTTCACATCTCTGTCCCCACGGGAACTTCTCTCCCCTCCTCCCCAGCCTCCCACCCCCCAAAGAGCTACAGAGAGGAACACTTGATGATCAGCATAGTTACTCGGGTCTATCCAAGAATACCTCTCTGGATTTTAAACTACCATGAAACCAGCCCTCCCCATCTCTGACTTATACTTCTGAAAGGTTTGACCTAGGGCCCTCTCGGAGTGAGGGGAGACCGATCTCCCCGCTGCAGCAGAAAAGATGGGACAGCGAAAAGCTGCATTTTCTCCCAGGGGGAAATGTTTCTGTCACTCTCACCCAAGACAGTAAGAGAAGCCCAGCTATCCTCAGGGGAGTTTCAGCTTACGGCCGCTCTTTGCCACCGGTCACTATGAGTCCGTCCCGAAGGGTTGTGTACATTGTGAAGACGGGGCCTGTGTGAGCCTTGGCCACCAGCCGGATGAGGAAGTGGTCCTTCCACACGTAGACGTCTCCATTGATGGCACCCGTGAAAGTGAGGTTGTTCTGTAAACAAAGGGACACCTTCCACACCAAGACACTCACAGCAGCTCTCAGGAGGGTCCCCTCCCAGCCACCTGCTCCTTGCTTAGGTTACCAGAGCTAGAGAAACACAAACACACGCTCAAATTGACCTTCTGTGCTAAGGCAAGGCAAAAGACTTGACAGGAGACCACGAGGCAAATATGATAAGAAAATCACTCAGCCCTGAAATTCACTCTCCTGAGTTGGTTTGGGGCATTTGACTTCCCCACTGTGTGCACATCTGCATGCAAAGGAACTTCCATCCTGGGATCCAGCCCCAGATGACTGCAGAGTAAGGGGTAAGGGGCAGGACTCCAGCCCAAACTTTCATGGGCTTGGGAACAAGGTGCGTAAATCCACACCTGCTGGACCAAGACTTGGCTGGGTTTCAGAATGTCCCCAGGGGAGCCTGCATTGGCTGAGGGGGCCCCACAGTTGGGGCATCTGTGGCACAAGAAGGCTAGGAGGAATCGGGAGGCTGTCCGGGGCGGGGGGGGAATCAGTCCCACACCCTCTGCACTTGTCTAACCCAGGCCTAACAGGCTTGCAAGTCAGTCTGCCTTTACAATGATGAAGCTCCTGGCCTGAGTAGTGTGTGTGTGTGGGGGGGGGGGTCCGACCTTTTCTAATGAATATTTCAAGGGTAAAAATAGGGAAAAATACAGTCAACTCACTTGTGCTAAAGAAAGGGAATAATGGTTGCAAGTAAGCCAATAAAGGAGAAAATGGGGAAATAGCTTTCTTGTTGCTTGCAGCTTTGTGGCTATAAGTGCCCCCCCCGCCATGCCCATGCCCAGGGGTCAGGGTCCCCTCTCAGGAAGCTTCTGCTGGAACTCACAGCACCGAAGGCCACGGAGAGCATCGTCTGCATCTTGGCAGCTTCCATGGACCCGATGACCCCTTTCTTGTAAAGCAGGGCGCTGCCTGCCAGGGTCCAGAACTTCATATGTTTGACCCCGACGGACACAAATTGGGTGTCTGAGTCGGGGCGAAATTCCACCACAAATATGCGCTCCAGGTGACCCCCTCGGCTGGCAACCTTGGCGCCTGTATGGGTGAGAGATTCTGGTGAGGGGGGTGTCCTCCCACACTCCGGGTCAGGCACTAAAGCGCAGCTCACTCAAGATGGCTCTCCATCCCAGCAAGGCCCAGGGTACCCTGCAGATGTTCCTTCTTCCTCAACAGCACCCTCCCCACCTCAGACACTACTCTCAACACCTTATAAAATGGGAACTCTTATTATCCCCAAATTACAGATGAGCCAAACTGAGGCACCGGGAGGTTAAAATAACTTTCCCCAAATTGCTCTACAAATAAAAGGTGGAGCTGGGGTTGTCTGAGGACAAAAGTTAAAGCTCCACAGACGAGTCAAACACATAAATGCGGTTGAGGGAAAAACTAGTAATTAAGTATAAAAGGTAGAATTTTTAAACCCAAAAACCATGAAAGAAAAAGGAATGTGAAGGACTTTTTTTTGAAGAACGTAAAAGCAGAGAATCTTGTAAAGAAATAAAGAACTCTCTAAAGGAATGGGAGTCTCCAATTACACTCCAGAGGAGAGTTCAGCTTCCCGTGGGCGGGAATCATGTGGTGAGTTCAGACACCAGAAGTGAGGAAATGAAGGGTGCCCTTTGCCGTTTTCTCATATCTGGAAGCTTCCACCCCTGGGGCCATCCCTTCTTGCTGTGTTCATGGGGGCCTGGATGTGGCTTGTGGGGGTGAAGTGAGATGGAGGGTTATGTTCGCAGCACTGCCGCTCTGGAAATTTCCCAGGCTCTCTCTTTTCCGCCCTGAGAGTACACTTGAGTGGTTTATTTTGCACCTTCTTCTAAGCCACTGTTTGTTTTTTCCTGGTCTTACTCCATGGACCCTTCTAATTGTGGGCACGCCTGTGTCCCGCCTTGCGGTGGCTTCTACTTTGCTCAGAACAAGTTTCATTCAAGTATCGAGGACCTGACAATGTGCACTTTATATAATAAGCTCATTTTGTACCCAACTTTGTTTCTTAGCTACACACACACACACACCTGGAGTTCCACAAAAACAGTCCTCCAACAAACGAAGAATGAATAATATGCTCTCTAATGGTAAGAAAAATGTAGATAAACCACCCTCAAAACTGTATCATCTGTAAACAGGACTTGAAGTGAAGGAAAAACCACACACAATCGGCTCAGATGAGCTGGTGGTTGGTGACACAACATTAGACATTGTTACTGGCTCAGAACCCTTCTGCAGACACCCAAAGGCTGGTTCCAACAAAGACAATGGGAGAAAGTTCCCCAAGAGAAGGCTTCTCTTGATCATGTTTCAAAGCTTACTTAAAGTCCTGGCTCTCCCAGTACCCCCCTCCCCCCGGAGGTCGCAAGGCACCCCAGGTGAGCAGGAGTCTGGGCTGGGGCAGGGTCGGAGCAGGTGCTATCCGGAGGGGCAGATAGCAGAAGGGAGGAGGATGGGCCTGGACTGAAGGACTAGCCTGTGCGCGGGGCCCAACAGGACGACTCTCTTCCAAGGACCTAGGCATGGACTTGGTCTTGGCCGCTGCAGACGGCAGAGTTCGTGCCGTAGAAGGCATAATGAAGCCAGTTAGGCCCTCACAAGAAAGGGCTTTATAAGCGATTTCCAGCAGTGGGTGGGCTGCCTTGGGAAGTGACGTGGGCCATCTTCCTGCAAGTATTCGGCCAAGGATGGGAGTCAGCCTGTCAGGAGTGCACTTGCAGGGACTGCTCTATGGGGGAGATCTGGACTGGTCCTTCCAATGCTACAAGGCTACGAGTCTATAGTTTAAGACCCCCAATGTCTCATCAGGGGCTGAGTCTATTTAAGACCAAGTTGGCATGACAGGAAATGAAGCTGCATCCCCAAAACTTAGATAATGGGGCCATTTGGGCACCATGCACCAATGAACAAGAAAATGAGAAACGGACAGGATAAGATGAACGAGTCTCATCATAGAAGTTTGCAGGTTCCCAACCTCTTTTTCTCACATGGGGGCTCAGGAGGCATTGGAACTTAGCTCCCAGCTCTTTCTAGCTCCCTCCATGGGGAGGTGCTGAGATAATGAGTCTTTAGAAGCCCTGAATTGGAGAAGAGCCACTTCCGTGCATGCCTGGCTCAGTGTGCCCCAGATACGGGCTGCCCGGCTGGAAACAGACCTCATTAACGTCCTAACTAATTGGATCTGTTCTGCCAACCTGAGAATACACTCAGAAGATTGCACATCTTTGATTCTAACATGAACATAAATTTAGTAGCAGCCTGTGTGTGTGTGTGCGTGAGTGTGTTAGGGAAAGGCAAGAAAGAAATCCTGTTACATTAAATGTAAACCTTGATTATAAGGTGAATCCCCATTTCGAAAAAGTTAAAATGCCAAAAAATAAAAAATTTTAAAAAAGTGTTTCTGAGCCCATGGTGGTAAAATCCTGCCCCAGTTCCCGTAATAAGGCAACCAGGGTGACAAGGCTGCAGTGGGATCTAGAGGTCATGGAAGGAATGTCAAGGACATGGACATTTGGGTGGGAAGGGAGTTAGGATGGAAATGGAGGAGGCCACGGTCTTCTGCCTGAGGAGGAAGGCTGCCAGCAGAGAGTGCCCACAGAACCTTCACTCAACCAGCCCGGGACTGCCCTGGCCATGGGGTCCAGGGGTCTGATGGGCAGTTTCTCCGGGATTCTCCGGCTTCCACCGACCCAGCAGCAGTGCCCACGGTGGGCTTCAGAGTGGGGCCCATGGAGGTTTGAGCCCCGCACACACCACAAGCGAGCCTCCCAGAGGAACAGACGGCCTAGCTCCTTTTACCTTCCTGCCAACGCCAGACGGTGATGGTGTGCTCGGGGTCCACTCCCACCGACACCAGGAGCTTCCCGGTGGCACTGAAGTTGATGTAATTCACCCCTTTCGAGTGGAAGCACCGCAGCATCGAGAGGGTGTGTTTGGTCATGGCGTCCCAGATGTGGATTGAAGGCGTCGTCCCTGAATGTGTGAGGCATGACACAGAACTGAGGCTGGAGAACGGGGTGGGGGTGGGGGCAGCCAAGGCCACGCTTAGGTTCACCCCAAAGCCTTTTTAAGACCAGCATCCTGGGGTGTTACAGTTACTGGGCCTCAGAGACCCCCAACCTGACCGGGCCAGCGGTGAGAGACGACGAGACACACGTGCCGTGCTTTTAGAGCCGGAGGCCTAGGGGGCACTTACGTCCCGCACACGCACTTGTGCAGGGCTTTATGCAAAGGAAACTGGTGAGCTCAGTGATTCGTATCAGCAGTTTCGCCAGATACAATCAGCAAACGCGACACAGCGACATGACTTTGCCGTGCAGATTCCAACCGCTCACGGATGGAGCAGCCTTACCTGGGGTCTCCGTCATACCAACTGCGTTGGGTGGACAATGGCAATGAGGAAGCGTCAAGGGAAGACAACAGCTAAAATAAGTCACGTTTCTAATAGCGAGGCACTTAGCAGCAGCATCGGGAAGCTCCAAACCAAGCTTAGAAATGGACATGGGTTCAAGGAACACAAGCAGCGGATATGTTTGTAAAAACTGCCTTTGAAACGACAAAGTTAAAAAAAAATAACACAACACAACCTCTCACAAATGTGAATCAGTTCACATTTGTCGTTGGCAGTTCCCCAGGGTCCAGAAGAGCCAGGCACACAGACTGCAAGCTGCCCTCGCCAAGCACAATCCCAGACTACAGACGTGGGGCTCTTTATCTGACCCCTGGCGTCTGAAAAACTACCCCCACAAGTCCACAGGGATGGGGCACCCGTTTATTTGGACTATCAGGCTCTGGTCTGACTTTATGATCCCTCAGAATTACCAATCACTGGGTATTTCAACCCAGACGACACAGATATATTGGGGGCTCAAAAGATAACAGTAATGTCGAGAAAGGGTAGATGTCAGCAACCCTCCCGCTCCCTTTCCAGATAATTGCCCGTCAGGCAGTGTCCCTGCTCTGCTGGGGGAAAGCTCGGCGACTGCGGGACCCTCCTACCTATCTGGCTGGTGGCCACCACATTTCTGTACTTGGGGTGCTGGTTCACCGTGAGGCAGAGGATGTCATCCGTGTGCTCGAGGTAGAAGCTCTGGCTCCCTAGGGGCAGACACGGGAGGGTGAGTGGGGGCGGGGGGTCTGCAGACCTCTCAGGGCAACCCCGAACTATTATGTAGCGCCTGCAAATGCCTTGTAAAACTGAGCGGTGAAGGCTCCAAGTTCTCAATTTTAGAATCATGCCTGGGGAGCTGGGAGACCTTTTTTTACATTTACAGATTCTGTTCCAGGCCGGGTAGAAGAGCTGGGGTCTATTCTCTAGCACCTGCCGGCCCCTGCTGCCCATGGGGGTCCAGAGCTCAGTCCAAGTGCAAGGCTCCCAAGGGCCCAAAATGATAACGAAGATACTACCTAACTGAGCAAAATGGCACCACTTACTCATCTGAAAGGGAGGGCTATGGAATAGGAAAGTAATCAGGGACTCTCTTTCAAATCCTTATTTCTCAAAGCACCAATCCACTTGGGTGCCTAGACGGCACAGGTAAGGTCTTCACCCCGTCATGCCCCCACTCAACATATGTCACAGGAGGTAGAAGAAAGGACAAGAAATATGTTATCATCAACTATGACAAATGGGCCTGCCGACTTCCAAGGTAGCCACTGTAAACCCATCCAAAGGCCCAAGAACTAAGAGGTAGATGAAGGCACTGGTAGACAAAGAAATAGCACATTGCTACTAAAGTGATAATATGTGGCTACACAAAAGAGAAAACATATAGAAAATTTCAAGGCCCTCCTTTCCAAAAAAGGCAAATCATTATGTGCTCAGTGACTTCACGGTCTAAAAATGTATGCATAAACAAGTGTGCAGACTTGGGAAGGAGCATAAAAATTTGAAAAAAGAAAGGGGGTCTGTTTTAAGATAGGAAGCGAATAAGGCAAGATGTGAACACATTTAAATCCGGTGGCAAAGATATGGGTGTCAAATTAATTTCTGAACACTTCTTTCAGCTTGCCGTGTTTCTTTTTCAACTATTTGTTTGAGCCATCCTACAGTGAAGGGACATTTGGGGTGATTTGCTTATGCTGTAAGAGTTCTCATTCTTCTGGCTAACTCGTCAAAGCAAGCCAGACTTGAAAATCTGAGCTGCTAAAATATTGGTCACTGTGAAAAATTAATGAGCAAAGTTCCCCGGGGCTCCGTTCTTGGTAACCGGCTGCAAGGAATTTCTCCACTCCCCACACCCTCTTTCCGGCTCCTGTCCCCCCCTCCCAGCCTCTGAGCAGCTGACGGAAACGTGGACACCTCCCTCCGAGGGCTGGCAGCAGGGTGTTGTTGTTAGAAAGGAAGAGGGCTTTGACCTTTGAACGTGGGCCTCCACACTTTCTAGGACCAAGTGATTCCAGGCTGGAATGGAGAGGACCGGCTCCCACAGGCCGAGAAGGCGCCAGCCCCTGGGCGTCTCAGGAGGGGGAGGCACACCCGGGGGGGGGGGGCGGGGGGGGCGGGAAGCAGAGCCTGCCCTCAGAGGGGGCCCCGGGGCCGCGTTACCCGTGGCCAGGTTCTGCAGCACGCCAGCCGCCGCCGTGTGGAAGATGATGTCCGCGCCGTCATTCAGGTAATGCAGGTTGTTGCGACAGTCGAATCCCCTGTAGCCAAACACGTGATCGAGAGCCAGCTCCTACATTCCCACACACAGAGGGGAGCAGCCCTCAGAGGAAGCAGGAGCAGGGCCGGGAGCCCGCGCTCGGGGGGCAGCCAGCCCCTTACCTCATGGGGACCGCGCGGCGGGCTGGACAGCCAACCCCAAGCCGAAAGCCTCTGGCTTCTTGGCTAGCTGAGGAGAAAACGCAGCCCTTTCTTTAGTTCCCTGAAACGCTAGGGGGACTAGGCTCCCATACAGAATTACAGGCAGTTTTCTCAATAGGCCAGATAAGCTTCGGGGCTCTCCAGGTGAGTCCAGGCCTACTGCTGCGAGGCCCTGCAAAGGCTACCTGGAAGTTTTGTGTCCGTGCCTGGGCAGGCACTCTTTAGGGGGGCTGAATGGTGGCCCAGGGCTTTGCTTGGATTCCCACGGATGCCATTGGGACTGGCAGGGCAGAGTATCGAGGCAAATGGCATGCTCATTCTGTTGCCTGGTGCTTGCCCTACAAAGTTTCTACATCATTTGCATTTTTTTTTCAACAACGAGATACTGTTCTGGGTTTGCAGTCTTTCTCTTCTTCCCGTCTTGTCTTCCATGACAGAGCAGTGGCCGATTAAGATCAGGTCAGTTATTAATGCGATTTGGCGCACACGTACTGTTGGCAGCTCTTCTGTGCTAGGCACAGTGCTGGTGGGTGGGGTACGAGATTAAGAAGGTGTGGGTCCCTTTTTCTAGGTTCCCTGATTTCTCTCTCTAAAGCTCATCAGTTGCAAACATCAGAGTAATTGTCCTAAAATACCATAACCCCTCCTTACTCCAGAACATTCACGGACTTTCACTGCATTTGGGATAAAGCCCAAACTCCTAAGCTGGCATAATTACCCCTACTCACACATGCCCTGTACCCCTCGGTCAAGCTGAATTGTCTATTTAGCCCACTTATCATGAGCTTTCCCATTTGTATAACTTTGCTTTTTGAAATCTCTCTTGCCTAGAGAGCCCTTCTCTTCCTTTCATCTCAGCCTTCTCCCACCCCCATATGTCTCCCAGAAGCTGCATGTGTAATATGTGACCCCTCATCCTGGTGGACACTAAGTCAAATGGGGCCAGATGGTTTCCCCCAGGATTTTAGAATTGAGGACACTGGTAGGCTTGGCTGTCTAACTAAGTGAGGAGATATAAACTCAGGGGCTGGGTCATACCCATCATCTACCAAAATAGTTCAAGAAGTCTGCAGAAAAAGAGAAGGATGCATCAGACATACAGAGCCCTGGTGGGCAGAAAGAGGCACCATCTTGGTTTATGATGGCTTCTCAGCTTCTGGATCCTGTCTTTTCCTAAAGCTCAGCCGCATCTTCTGACCTATGCTCTGTTCCATGATAAATACCCCCAATTAGTCCTCCTTTTCCAATAAAAAAATTTTTAAGATGGATTCTTCTGTCCTTAGTGAGTTCACAGTGTGGTAGGAGGGACAGATGACTGAGAAATAATGGCGGTAGTGCCTATGACAAGGGCAGTGGATGGGGGGTGTGTGTGAAGGATATAGGAGGGTTTAGGATGAGGAGAATCAGGGAAGCGCACAGAGAAGATGCCAGAGAAGAGCTTAGAAAGACCAGGGTGTGGGGAGGCAAGAAGCAACACCTTCTAATACACAGGGTCCTGAGGGCCCACCCCTGCATCAGAGAATGTTAAGTAAGGGGTTTGGGGACTGGAGATTTGAGGTGCAGTGGCAAATCACAGGTGCTGAAGCTGGAAGGTGGCTCCTGGTTAAGGTTTTGAAACCAGGCACTTGAATCCCCCTGGCAGGGTGGGAATCTCCCAGGTCTTAAAGCTGCGGTGAAACTTGAAGAGTTGTATTTTAGAGCTCGAACTCTGTGGGCAGCAAGATGTGTCAGAGAGGGAGGGGACTCTGAATGCAGAAACAACAGCTAGGAGGCCCCTCTTAGAAAAGAACAGGTCCACAGAGCGGCAATCCTTAAGTAGGAACGACCGAGTTCAAATCTCTCTCTACTCCCTGGCTTGGAGAACTTGGGCATGGGACCTAATCAGTCACTTAACTTCTGGAAGCTGGTGTCCTTATCTGTAAAATGGAAACAATAGTACTATCCTCCTCACAGGTATGAGAGGTGCATGAAATACATCTTGGGAAGTACGTACACAGTCCCCAGCTCACCGTGAAAGCTCCCACAACATTAGAGACAGTGAATAAACTTGTGCTCCCCACTGTGTCTCCCCTCTTCTCCCCTGAGGGGGACTAGGTCTGGGGGAAAGGAGTCAGGTTCGAAGGACATGGGACATTTGCAAGTTAGTACTGACAGGACCCCATGACAGGGCTGAAGGAACATGACCCAGTGGGTGTGATTCCCTGGGATTGGGGCCACAACGCTATGTAGGAGGGAGAGAGGACAAGAGAGATCCAGCAGGTCCATTCAGGTTTACTAGAAGGTACCTATGGGACAGGCAGATAGTGATGTCCATCAGGCAGGTCTTAGAACACTGATATCAGATAAAAAACAAAATAGTTTAACCTCCTCACCTCAACCAGTTTCTTTTTTTTGGTGATATTGTTCTTCTGGAGTTTCTCAGGCTGGGGAGCTGCTCTGCTAACGGGTGGTCTGGAACAGAGAGTGACCAAACAAACAAACAAACAAAAACAACCCAAAACATAGTGTTGAACAAAAGGCAGCAAGGTTGTTGGTCCCCACGCAGCAGACCCTCCACCTGGGTTTGTTCTGTCCTGCTTCCTCCTTTGCTCCCCCAGAAAGGGTAGATTCTGACATTAGGGGTCCCAGATGATGGAGGCGTGGATTTAGAGGCACTGGGGTGGACTACGCCACACCTAAGGCATCGTAGTCAGGGATCAGGCTCTCTACCTCCTGGGAGCCAGGAAGAACACAGGAGCCAGAGGGGCTGATTTTCAAACCAAAGAGGAGCCTAAGAATGAGAAGGAAGAGGCTATGCTTCCTGAACCCACCAGCCATTTTCCAGGCAGGAACGCGCCTATATTGTTCAGAATTAGGTGGTCAAAATCGTGGCATGGGGTGAAGTGGGACTTAAAAGTCAGGTGTGGGAATGGGCCCAGATGGCCAAGTGCCCTGGTCATTCTCGATACACAAAAGGGCAAGTGGGAAGTATAGGGAGAGAAGGCAGAAAGAATGCCCACTTGGCCCTACACCTTGGAGTTATGGTTTACCTTAAACTGCTACCATCATCCCGAAGTTTGCCTTTCCCTGCTCAATTTTGGCTCTGGGCCTCCAAATTTAGCTAAGAGACTGTATGATGGGTAAGCTCTCCACTCTTACACCAGTAGGCCCACTTTTTGTAACGTGAGGTTCCCTTAAATCAGACTTCCCAGAGCTGAGGACACGGGGGATGGGTGGGGAGAGACCTGTCCCAGCTCCCACTGCAGGTTCCAAATCCACAAGTTACTGCTCTTGGGCTATGCAAAGAGAAAGGATTACCTTGATCCCCTTGTAAGCAGCAAACAAAGCCAAGTGAGAAACTTAGTACAGTTCAGAGCCACATTAGCAACCACCTCATTCATGCACAAGCATTATCCAAGTGAACAGACATTCCTGTGTGGCACAAACCATGCTTCCCGGGCATGCCAGCAAAGAACTAAAACAGAAATGAAAGAGTGCACCAGTCTACGAATCCAGAAAGCTCATACCCTGGCGTCTCTGGGCAAACTCTGCACTAAAGCGCCTACAGAATAGGGAGAAAAAAGGAAGCCTTGTCAATGCTTCCCGCACGCTCTCTGCGACTTTGTGAATGCGCCTGGGGACTCGGCTTATGTGAGAGTGTGCTGGGGAAAAACCTGTGGTCAGAGAAACGATCACATCCTCCTGGATGTTGCTGGCAGTTACGCACAATGGGTGCTTTGTTTCCGAATCAAGTTCGACTCATAATTTAGCCTAAGAATTCCCAGTGTTTCTTGGTTGGGCAGCTTGCCTGCTGGAACGGCTTGCGTTTTTGTGCTGGGGCAAAAACAAGTTACCTTTATTTTCTGAGAAACTCTTCAATCAAAACAGGTTATGTAATCATAAGTGATAATTGGACCAAATGGTATTATCTGCACTGAAGAATAGGGAGCAAGCACAGCTCTGCGAAACGACACCCCCGGCTGATGTCATTTGCTGCCAAATTGAGCAAAACCGGGAGGCTGGGTGCATGCCAGTTCTCGCAATTAGACACTTCCTTCACATTAATTATCACTTCCCAGGACATCTGCTCTTTCTTCTGTTTTAGTGGGACTTTCAAATGAAATCCGTGGGTTTCTTCTTTCACCTAAGAATGTTCAAGTGTGTGACAGAAGCAAGCCGAGGTCTGAGATGGGGGCAGGAGGACACTGGGGCTACAGCGTGGTTCAGAGGCAGAATTTGAGGTTAAACACAGGGCTCGTTTCCAGGGTACACACAGGCTGTATAATATGTCCATATTATACAGGGTATACAAAGTATGCATACAAGCACAGACACTGCATATTCATATATACACGAGATTGTATATATATACACATAGAGGCAATCCGATGCTTTTTTTCACCTTGATTTTCAGTTAAAAACTGAAAAGGAAAGCAATCTCAGAATGTTTCTTTCTTATTTCACAAGCATATGTTTATGGCTGTATTGCTTCAAAACTGAAGATGAGAGGGGCAAAAGGAAGAAACCTGCATGGTGGCAAATTCAGCGGATTGTAAGTATAGACCCTTGGCGGTTGTGGATTCTGCATGAACGCTTAGTACTGGATGCTCATCGAACACCTGGGCTTTTCCAGAGTGCTGTGAATACTTACTTGACAATTCCCTGCCTCCAAAGGAAAGCAAGTTAAAACACAATACAAGCATTAAAGGCTTCTTTCCAGGCATCTATAAACAGTGTTCGTAACATCAGACGTGGGAGGAACTGCCAAAAATCTCAAACACAGCCAAAGGCTGGAGGTTTGGCATTTTTCAGCAGATCTAAATCCTTCCAGATTCAGATTCCATTGGAAATGTGACTCTGAAAAGCTTTGCTGAGGTGGGAAAGAGTAGGGTGCATGAGAACATTCACTCACTTCTCAGTCCAATAAACTCTTTATAGCTGGCTGTCCCAGCTGGTACTCAGGATGGGAGAGCCAGGAAGGGAGTGAGCGCAGTGGGGATTAGCGGGGAGACACGGGAAGGTGAAGAGCCCAGTGTGGGGGGCGAATGGTGGGGGGGATCCCCGAGGGGGGGAGCAGAGACACAAAGGGGCCTCTGGAGGCAAGTGGAACTTTGAAGTCACTCAGGGAAACAAAGAAGAGAGTTTCCACTGGGCAAGAAACTTAAGGAGGGAGCCTGGCAAAAGAGCAAACAAACTGGATAATCAGGAGAGAGGACTACGGACAGGCTTGAGCTCTGAGAGAGTAGAAGAGAAGCTTTGCCAGTGAAGACAGAGCAGAGGCAAAAAGCCAAGGGGAGGCCTGTGGACTCGAGCTCGTGACTGGCTGTTAAGCAACGAGGCGGCAGTGTTCTTTTGCGGCACTGGGGGGTGCAGGCTGCAACACCCACCCTTGCCGGTGGGTAGTCCCTACTGCACAGCCCCATGGCCTCTGTGGAAATGGCACATTCTTGGGCAGGGAAGGACCATGAGGTCGGTTGGTGCTGCAATCCTGTCGTCTGGCAGCTGGGCTGCTGAAGAGAAAGCTTAGGCTCACTTGAAGACGTGTGTGGTCTTCCCAACACGAGCTCTCACCTCACAGAGAGCCCCCCAGAGGTGGCCAGGGCCCGGTGTTCACCCCTCTTTGCCCCCCCCAGGGTGCTGGTGGGGCAGAGCACATGATGACCTGAGATGCGCAGGAGAGGGCTCAGAGCCAAGTCTCTGAGGGAAGCGTCTGAAATGATGGAAGACGGGAGGAAAATCAGTCACACCCCCAGATGAGCGCAACATGACAGCCAACTGGGGAGTGAGGCTCAGAAAGCAAGTAAGAAACAAAGTTGTTGCAAACAGCTTCTATAAGAGAGGGGTGTGGGTGTGGAGAAAATCAGCTACTTTTAGCCAAGAAATGAAAGTTTGGAATTGTTTTCAGTGTTGTTAGTCAGACAATGTTCAAAGGGTCCTTGGAGGAAACATAGCTTTCTTCAGATTCCAAAATGTGGCATAAAATGGTCTAAGAGTCTTCGAAATGTCTTGGGAAACCAAGCTACTTTTGATCCTTTTTTGCAGGAACCAGCAGATGATCTGAGCACTGTTTCAGTATTGTCCTCCAACGAGACTTATCAGCCCATGGGTGGGCTTCAGGTACTTATGCTAAATTGTGTTTGCACCTGTGCACTTTTCTGGGGGAAATGAGGCATGTCTTTAGCAAATTTTCGAAGACATATGTGATTTGAGAGAGAGAGATTAAGAACCATTGTGCTCAGATAAATTCAAGTTGAGGAAAATTCTACAAAGCCATGGGAGATCTCCATTATCAAAACAAAAGGAGTTGGATTCTGTTAAATGTATTCCTGTGTCTTCCAGAACCACTTGTAGAACTGCTCATTGGTGAACTGGAGTAGAAGGGAGAGAGTCAGACAGGAGAATAAAGGGATGCCCTGAGGGAAGCCTGCCAACTTCCAAATTCTTTGGACTGAAGCCTATAATATAGCCCATCTCCCCCTTTTTTTTCTTTACAAAAATGGGGATATAATCCCAGACTTGGCCATTTTAGGTGAATATCAATTTATTTGGGTGAAAAATTGAGGGCATAAAGAATATAAAGGAGGAACTATGAATAAGGTGGGCAGACTATTGAAGAAGCCACTCCAGCAATCCAAGGGAAGGATGATGAAGATCTTGACTAAAGCAATAGTTGTAGAGAAGGAAACAAGGGAATCTTTAAGGAAATACTGGCAAAGTAGACTTCAAGAACTTTGTAATTGCTTAGTTGTAGGCATTGAAGGCGGAAGAGCAATTCGGAATACCAGTTTTCTGCCTGGGCACCTGGTGGATGGTGGTACCAATGACTGAGACAGGAAGAGAAGAGTCATGACAAAAGATGATGAGCTCCCTTGTGGCATGTTAAACTTTGGACGTCTGTGGGCTGGAAGCCCAACTGAGAGGTGGGACTCAGAGAACCATCGGCCAATGGGTGGAATATATGAGATTATCAGGAAGAGAGTTGGAAGCCTGAGGACCAACAGCATGTGAATGGCTAGAAGACGGGGCAGACATGGGACACCGAGAAGAAATGATTGAAGAGGTAGGAGGAGGGCCAGGAAAGATAGTTCCTAAAAAATAAGTGAGAGAAGAATGGATATAACTTCACTATCCTACATGGTATCCACTGGCCACATGTGGCTCGTCCAAATTAAGACGTGCTGTAACAGTAATATAAACACCAATTCTGAAGACCTAGTAAAAATAGTTTTCAAAAAAGAAAATAAAATGACTCATTAATAATTTTCACAATGATTATGTGTGGAAATAATATTTTTAATATATCGGGTTAAATAAAATACATTATTAAAATTAATTTCACCATCTCTTTTAACTTTTTAAATGCGATTACTAGAAAAATCACCTATGTGGCTTGCATTGTATTTCTACCACACAATGCTACTCTAGAAGAAGCACGTTCTTCCTTTTAATAAGACAAAGAGGATTTGGGGATCTGAAAGTCACCATGTCTGCAAGATGGCAGGGACAGAAGACTAACTGATAGAATGGGCTAGAGAGTGAAGGAGAGATTTGGTAAAGCCTGGATGAGAAGAAGGAAGGTAAGGGCAGGAATATGTGTGCAGGTGTATAGGATCAGTGGGAAGATTAACTTATTTCCCGAGCAGAGTTTGGTGGGGATGGGAAAGACCAGAATGCATTTCTTGGCTGAGGACATGGATCCAGTTCGGGGGGAGTGGCATAAGAGATATAGGAGTGAAAGGCAATGATCAGGGAGCAAAGATGGCTGGCAGGCTGAGGTCCAAGCACCAGCTGAAGGACCAGCCTTGAATAGGAGGAGGGACTTCATCCTTCTGAGAAGAAAGGAAGTGAATGGTTTACATGGGGTAAAGGATGGGAAGCAAAACAGAGGAGCGATAAAGAAGGGCCAAGATAGAGTTCATGCCCAATAGCTTCTGTTTTCTCCATGAAGTAGGGTAGAAAAGCCAAGAGTAGGGTGTAGGGTTTGGGCAGGAGGATGAGGAAAGGCCAGAACTGTCTTTCACTGTGGAGTGGCTGGCAGAGGGAGCCAACCAAAGACATGAACACGAAGGAGCAGTGGAGGGCCTCAGTGTCCCTGGCAACACGGACTCTGTGAGGGCAGTCTGCACTAGTGCGATTTTCTAGTCAGAAGAATGGAGGTATGTGCTGTAGGGGAAATACAGGGGTGAAGAGCCAAGAAGACTGGAAAAGTGGCATTCAGGCAGACAAAACAATGAGGCCAGGAGGAGTTGATGAATCTAGAAACAATGGAAGTATCAAGGTATCTAGGATGGTTTAATGAGGATTAAGATCAGTATTACTGGGAATGAGAAATCTAGAGGAGAGAAGTTGAAGACACTGATGGAGAAGGGAGCTACTGGTGATGATATAACCCCTGCCTGGCAGGAGCTGGCGGTCAGTTGGTTGACCATTAGCGAAACTCCTCAGAGACAGGAAGTTGATAACTGACAAGGACAGGAAAGGGGAAAAGATGGCAGAGCATGATGGGAACTTCAAAGAGTGGGGTGGGGCTGGCCAAAGAGCGAGCCAATATGCTTTACAAACACCCACAGAACACCTGATCCCCCACACCTTACAGCTAGGGACACTGTTTTCAAGGGGCACGAATCATGCACCCCAACAACTGCTTCTCCAAACACCTCCCCGGTTACCACATTACAACCACACAATAGGAGAAAAAGGGAGGGTAACAACCCCGGTAGCGCCCAGTCCCGCCAAATGGAGATGAGACATGTTCAGAGACTTGAGAGAAACAACGGCACCCAACCCTGCCACTGTCCTGTAAGAGACGCTCCCTCTCATCAGAAAATCGCTCACCAGTGTGTGACGTGTTCGTTACCTCCATGAGCCAGTGGTTTGAGTCAACTGTTTACACTGTAAGAGTATGATTTCCTGGGTGTATTAATCTTTAAAAAAAAAAAATCACTCTACCTCTGCATTTTCAAGCCCTGGCACATTTTTTTATGATAAAAAGTGAACAAACTAGGCTCTAATGAATGGCAGGTTTGATTCCTAAAATTATCAGTTATAGCAAAGTCATTATTCTGCTTCAAACAATACATAAAATCAAAAGAAGTGAATAAGGGGAATCATTTATGAAGGTAGCATTAAATTCCCTTAAAAAACCCAACTATTCAGAGTTACATTGGTAAACAACAGGCATTTGAAATGGTTAATTTCAGCATTTTGAGAGTTTAATAGATACCGTAACTTCACATCCTCCCACCTTGTTAAAGAACAGGAACCTTGCCAGCTTCTACCTACTCAGACCAGCCGGGAGTGCAGAACTCGACAGAACTAAGGGGTGGAATAAAGAACAACTCAGCCTAGAGAGAAATGCTCTGGGAGAGCAGGGATGCTCCTTGGCCTGTGTGCCCCGCACACGTGCAATCGCTGCCCCCGAGTGAGGTTTGAGCCTGGCTTACACGCAACAGACAGGCAATGGCATGTCTCCTAAGAACGAACTCTTAGGCTCTTTAAGGGCAGTCCATCATCACAAATGGGATGGAAATGGAGAATTCAGGCTCCTTCCCATTTATCAGACCAAGCTTCAAGATAGGATGTAGGGGGTTTGACAGATCTCAAAATGGTAACTTTGAGGGTGAATTCAGAAGCACCTGTTAGCAAGACTGTCAGTTCTTAGCAGCTCTTACAATCTGAGCTCACAAAGCAGCTACTGATCAATGATGACAAAGGGCCTCTGTGAGGCCAGGGGAGCGAGGAAAGGGGAAGTGCCAGGCTGTTTATTCGTTTATTTTCCCATGGAGGGGAGCACTGTCCTGATTCGCCAAGTTCACCATGCTTCAGGCAAACTTGAAATGGGCAGTGACTGATTAAATACAGCATTAAAAAACAAAAAACAAAACAAAACAAAAAAAAAACTGGGGGGCAGGTTTCTCTCCCTGAACATAGCAGAAAAGGTTAGAAGAAAAATTGGGGATTACCTAGAGATGGCGGTTTCTTTCAATTCAGGGAAATCTAGCTAACTTTTGCAGTATTTTTACACTTCGCCACCTGTGAGCATGTTATTTGTTTCACTGTAAATCCACTGACAGAGAAGCTTTGGATGTAAAATAGGTGTGACGGCTACAATAACACAGACTTGCCTTTTCCGTTCTTTTTGCCTTGGGTTATTTAAATAGATTTAAACCAAACAGACATTTAATTCCTAACAGACAGATGGTATGAAGATAAAATTGTTTAACCTGAGAGAGCTGTCCCACGCCAGATTCTACGTGGGTCACACCGTGCCCCACAAAGATGAGACCACCCATGGATGCTAACAAAATGAAGGTAAATCTGGTTGCTGACCAAGAAGGGATTTATAGACCATTTTGAGGACAGATGAATATATTTAAATATTAAGAGAAGCAGGCTAAGTAAATTCATCCATTCATCTACTCATTCGACAAACATTTGTTTACCATGTACTGTGAGCACAGCACTGCGTTAGGCACACGGGGAGACCCAGGACAGCTCGGCACTGACCCTTGAGGCACTAAGAGACTCACAGACAAAGCTGACAATCCAGTGGAACTTTAAGCATCTTGATACATGGACCAAAATATTCAGGATCCAAGGATTAAAGGTGGCTATTAATTTGGGGCTGAAACAAAAACAAAATTCCTTTAGTGTTTCTTTATAAACCCATGGTGTATCGTTTTCTTTATAAGATTTTCTTTTTGCTTAAGTTCATAAATCTGTATAAACCAATTCAGAAGGGATATGATAAAGTAGGAGGTCAATTTTAGGGCCTTCCCCATTCAGCTGTAAGCACAACTTAGGAAAAGGTTTGCAAAACCCTAGTGCTAGAGTGCAGTCTTGAGGTCATTTGGTGCTGGGATCCAACCTTTCAGAGATGAGGAAACCAGCATTTATAAAAGGCTCAGAATCTGCTTCTAATTGTGGATTGGTAAAAGCGTCTTGGTTTCCCAAGGAACATATGGCATAGATTGATGGTTAAAAATGTACTAGAGGGACTAAAATATTAATGTAGGAGTATTCACAGATTCCTCCTTTATAATCCCCTGCTAAGAATAATTCTGGCAATGCCACCCCAGCATCTCCTCACACTGGGGAGCTGAGATGGACGGAGGGTGACATAATTTTGCACACCATGGAGGACTGGGAAAGAGACTCCACTCAGGACAAACACCTCCCTCATACATGTTTGGGGGTGCCCAAACTGCCCTCTTCATAGTGGAACACTTACTGAGACAGGAAGGAGAGGATCACCCTTCAGGATCTTGATTTACCTGGAGGTCCAAGTGGGGGTTACTAAGAGATACTGCGATGTTGACAGCTGGGGTCAAATGTGGGTGAGTAGTTCAGGGGGCCACTGGTGCCCGGGGACAAGTCCCTGTGTGGGGGGACTACTGGAGGCACCATTCATCCATCCACATGAAAGGAAGCTCATAGCACATATGAATGATCAGAGGGGGTGCCTGGTCCCCTGGATCACCCATGTCACACACTCCTTGCCAGAAAAAGGGGAGAGTTAGTCTCAACACCACAGAGACTAGGAGTAAGGACAGTTGTTAGGAATTGCCTAAAGGCAGAAGCCAGGAGGAGACTAAACTGAGAACTGGAAAAATGGCCAGGGGTGCCAAATTCTTAGAGAAAGAAATTTCCAAAATGGATTATGGATATAAAGACAAGATGCCAACAAGATCAAAGACTCTGATATCTAGCCCATGGATATCAGTGACTAGAAATGAACCTAAACTTGTTAAATTGTGAAGGAGTTTATCCATTCAATCAATAATCATTTACTGAGTGCTGGCACTGTTACCAAATTCTGAGAAAAGGCACTGTATCAGAAATTTTGCTTTCACAGAGTTGACATCCTACCTGCAGGAGAGGGGCTTTATGAGAATCCCCAAATCTGGCCAACAACAAAGGCCTGTGATTGCTCACCTCTTAAGGCCTCCAACAACAGGAGTGGGATAATAGAGCAAAGCCCAAAAAGGTCATCCTCCATGAAGCCAATCTCAGACTTGGCAAAAAACAAGGACAAACAAAGAAGATCTTGGCAAGCACCACAGGTAGAGCAGAAGGATGACCAAGGACTCTATCCCACTGTGTTGGAGATAACCTCACACAACCTGAAACCAGGGCATGCTGAGGCAAGATTCTGGTCAAGCCAAAGTCAGTTTCCCTAATCTCATGTAAACATGTTGCAGTGTGTGAGAATTGTTTTGGTGTGGTTATACCTTCTGAGCTTGCAGGCACGTAGTCAGACCATCCTAAACACTTGGGTATGTGTTTGGGGAGGAGACAGAATATTAAAATGTATAAAATAAAACCTCAGGAGAACAGTAAGGGGAGGCTCTTCTATTTCGAAGAAGTTCTCCTAAGTATGGCTGTCTGTTTCATTGGCGTACTCTGGGGACTTGCGAAGCCTTAACACAGGCTAAGGAAATGCTGTTAGTTCCTGCCTTATGTAACTATGCTTACAGCTTTCCAATACTCCAAAATTAAAGAAACTTTACATCTCTAACTTTTGTACTGTCATCTTTCCATCACTGACATCACTGTCCTATTGTGATGACCAAGCAGATTGCTGTCAGAGCGGGATTAATGCCAAGGACTCCTGCAGGCCCTTGCCAGAATGCAGCCAGCCACTTTCCAGAGAAACACTGCACACCTATTGAGGTTTAGATGTAAAAGGAAGCCCCAAGGGAACTGAGTGTTGCTTTGACTTTCACTGATTCAACTCTTTTTGTAAAAGTTAGAGACTCCAGAATCAAAAAACAAGGGGAATTTACAGATGCCAATGGTTTCAAATATTGGAGGTAATGGTAATAACACAGTTGATATAAAACTCTGTCATTAACTAACCTTTGCTATAAAAAATGGCCAAAAATAGAGAATGATTTCAAATTAAAAATTTTAACGGTGAAGATTTCTACTTTAAAATATGTGAATTACTCCAACTAAGAAGACCCCAAAATGAAGTAGCTTTACTAGTGAAATTTACCAAACATTTGAAGAAGAATTAACCCCAATTCTTCCAAAAATAAAAATAAAAAATAAAAAAGGAGGGACCACTCCCAAACTCATTTTACAAGGCTGATATTATCTTGATACCAAACTGGAAAAGGACACTACTAGAACATAACAGGCCAATATCCCTAATGATTACAGATGCCAAAATTCTCAGTAAAATACCAGCAAACCTTAATTAGCAGCACATTGAAAAGATCATTCACCATAATCAAGGGGGATTTATTCTGGGGATGCAGGAATGGTTCAAAATACGCAGACTGTCACTGTGATACATCACAATAGAATGAAAGAAAAGAATCCTATGATCATCTCAATAGGTGCAAAAAAAGCATTTGACAAAATTCAATGTCCAATCATAAGAAAAACTCCTAACAAATTAGGCATAGAAGGAACATATCGCAACATGATAAAGGTCATATAAAACAAGCTCATATCTAACATCATGCTCAGTGGTGAAAGGTTGAAAGCTTTTCCTCTGAGATTAGGAACAAGACAAGGGTGACAATTCTCACCACTCCTATTCACCATAGTACTGAAAGTCCTAGGGTGAAATAATCAAGCAAGAAAGAGAAATAAAAGGTATTGGAATTGGAAAGGAAGAAGTAAAACTGTTTCTATTTGCAGATGACATGATTTTATATATAGAAAATACTAAAGACTCCACCCAAAAACTATTAGAGTTAACCAATGAATTTAGTCAAGTTGCAGGATATAAAATTACATACAAAAAGTCAGTAGCATTTCTATATTGCTAACAACAAATTTTCTGAAAAAAGATGTAAAGAAATTGATCCCATTTATAATAGCATCAAAAATAATAAAGTACTTAGGAATTATTTCAACTAAAGAGGTGAAAACTCTATGCTGATAACTGTAAGATCTTGATGAAAGAAACTGAAGAAGACAGAAAGAAATGGGAAGGTATCCCATATTCATGGATTAGAAGAATTAATATTGTTAAAATGTCAATACTACCAAAATCCATCTATAGATTAAATGCAATACCTATTTAAGATCCCAATGGCATTTTTTACAGAAGTAGAAAAAAAACACTCCTACAATTTGTATGGAACACAAAAGACCCCTAATAACTAAAGAAATCCTAAGAAAGAAGAACAAAGCAGGAGGTATCATACTCCCTGATTCAAGGTATACTATAAAGCTACAGTCATTAAAACAGTATGGTACTGGCATAAAAACAAACAGACCAATGGAACAGAATCAAGAGCCTGGAAATAAACCCAAGCATACATGGTCAACCTAATATTTGACAAAGGAGCCAAGAATACTCAATGGAGAAAAGACAGTCTCTTCAATAAATGGTTCTGGGCTCATTGGATATTCACACGCAGAAGAAAGAAACTGGACCCATATCTGATTCCACTCCCAAAAATTAACTCAATGGATTAAAGACTTGAAAGTAAAACATGGAACCTGGAAACTCCTAGAAGAAAACATAGCAACAAAACTCCTTGACATGGGTCTTGGTGATGATTTTTTGGATATGACACCAAAAGCTCAAGCAACAAAAAAAATAAACAAGTGGGATTACATCAAACTAAAAAGTTTCTGCACAGCAAAAAAACCCAAAAAACCAAAAAACCACCAAAAAAGTGAAAAGACAACCTATGGAATGGGAAAAATATTTGCAAACCATGTATCTGATAAGGGGTTAATATCCAAAATACATATATATATACCTCATACAATCCAGTAACAAAGGAAAAAAACAAAAACCTTAAAAAAAATGGGCTAAAGGCCTCAAGAGACATTTCTTCAAAAAAGATATAGGACAGGCCAATAGGTACATGAAAAGATGAACACTAGCATGAGGGAAATGCAAATTAAAACCACAATGAGCTATCATCTCACACCTGTTCGGCCATCATCATGAAGACAAGATAGATAGTGGATGTGGAGAAAGGGAACCCATGTGCACTGTTGGTGGGAATGCAAACTGGTGTAACCACTGTGGAAGACAGTATGGAGGCTCCTCAAATTAAAAATGCAACTACCAGATGATCCAGTAATCCCACATCTGGGAAATGTATCTAAAGGAAACAAAACCACTAACTTGAAAAGATATTTGGACCCCAATGTGTTCAGCACCATTACCTACAATAGCCAAGACACGGAAATAACCTAAGTATCCCTCAAGGGATGAAGATAAAGAAGATGTGGTATAATAGAGAGTAGAATATTAGCCATTAAAAACAGAGGAATTCCAGCCATTTGCCATATGCTGTCATTTATATATGGAATCTAAAACAACCAACCAAACTTGCAGAAAAAGAGACAAACTTATGATTACCAGAGGTGGAGGGGAAAGTTGAGGAGAACTGGAGGAAAGTGGTCAAAGGTACAAACTTCCAGTTATAAGGTAAGTACGTACTAAGGATGTAATGGAGAGCCTGAGGACTGTAAACATAGTTGTGTGGTATACAGGACAGAGAGCAAATCTTCAGAGTTCACCTCTCAAAGACAAGGTTTTCTTCCTTTCTTTTTTATTGTATTTCTATGAGAGGAAGGAGGCAGATGAAGCTACTGCGGCGATATATTTCACAATATACGATAATCAAACCATACCGCTGTAGGTCTTACAGTTATATAGTGATGTCAATTATTTCTCAATAAAACTGGGAAGAAAACAGAAAAAAAGAGATATGTTGACATTTACCTACTATTGGATGGTAGGGAAATGAAAAAATATATATGAGTACTAAATATTTCCCCTGACAGTAGCTCAACCTCGTAATTCTTTATCATTTAGGACAAAAACACTAAAGACGATATTCAAATTTAAAAGTGATTTTCTAATTATATTATAGACCCCCTCTCTGGAAAACAAACAGTATTTAATTAAGACACAAGGCTTGCTTGATAAAAGTGTATAAAAAGGTTTGTTTCTTGAAACTTTTCTTACCACGTGATTGGGTACGTTACACAGCCAGGTCAAAGAGCTGAACATCTAGACTACATACATCTAATCAAGAGATGACTAGAACTATAAATGTCATCATTTCTACACTTATCCATAATTCATAAGTAAACTACATTAAACTGGTGCTAAGACAATACAATTTAGGTGTTAAAAACGAACTCTTCTACCTCAGACATTTTCCTAAAGGGAGAGATGACCCTCCCAGTCTGAGACAGACAGGAGAGGGGACAGGAAGCCAAGGGCCCGGCTGAGGAAGGGGAGACACACTTTAGCTCAGTGTGGGATTCTGATTGCTGGTCATAAGTTATGCAGCTTCTGAGGTGAGAAGGCAGGGGGAAGGGGTTGAACCTCTCCTTCTTCAAGTGAGAGGTGGAAAATATAATGTTATAAAGATAGAAACAGAAAGAGTCAATTCCCACATTCTTTTCTTCATCCCTGGACAGCCAGCCAAAAGCTGCAAGCCTCAGCGCTTGTTAATAAAGGACCTTGAACAAATACAGACTGCTGACTCAGGTGCCGTGAGAACACAACCCCTGAGCTAACCCGTGTACCCACTCAGAAGAACAGAAGTTACTGAATATTTATATGCCAATTTCCATAAAAATACTTCACTTGGTATTTATTTTGTATTTTTCATCACAGAGTTAGGTTTTTGTCTGAATGCATGTTCCAACTAAATATATCAAATAAAAATCTCCATTATTCCCATTCCCCATGCAGATGGTTAATCTAAGCAGTGATGGGAGGAGGAGATGGGGACAAGTGTGTCAAACAGGAGACATTTCAAAATCAACTAGGAACCATGGCCCAATCACGTGAAACTTGGGAGACCAATGGCTGGTCAGCTCATTTGGATCTTATTAACAGACCACATGCCACATTGGGAGATATTATAGATCCTATCTATAAGTTATGAAAAAGATGTCTTTGTGATCCACCTGTATTGCGATCATGCACTTACCTCATACCCAAAATTGGGATTGCACGGGTATTTAATCCATACAAAAAATTGGATATTGGCACTAGATACTTGTAGCGCTGTAAGTTTCTAATTTGTTCTTTTTCTTAATGTGAAAATAAAAACCTCTGGAGATGGGCCAAAGATGTTCACATGTTATTTTTAAAGATATGTGAGAATATAAAAATATAATGTGAGTAAAAATAATCAATTTTAAAAAGTGACCATTCTCAGTGTACTAATGTTTTCTACAAGTTAATTCTTCTGACATCCCTAGACAGGGGTGTAAAACTATGGCTCATCAAAACTGATCCATTTAAAATTAGGTAGAGCTTTAAATGTCTCTAATAATTCTTGATACTGATTTGGTTGTATTTACTGGTATCTTGAAATGACTGTATATATTCAAAAGCATTTATAAATTATAGGAATTACTGTTCAACAAAATGGCCAGAAGCTCTTTTCTGTGATAATAATACTAGTTTCCATTAGAAAAAAAAACATGAAAGGAGCATGAGCAGGATATTTTCCACCCCTCCATGTCTACGCTCCACCCTTCTCTCCTCCTGCTCTGAGCCCTCCAGGGCTGGCCTTTGACGACCCTTCAGCTCTGACTGGCTTCAGCTTGAGAGGGGCATCAGTGGAAGATGAGAGGGTCAGGCGCCTGGGTGGCTCAGTCGTTAAGCGTCTGCCTTCGGCTCAGGTCATGATCCCGGAGTCCCACATCGGGCTCCCTGCTCGGCGGGAAGCCTGCTTCTCCCTCTCCCACTCCCCCTGCTTGTGTTCCTGCTCTCGCTATCTCTCTGTCAAATAAATAAAATATTTTTAAAAAAAAGAAAGAAAAAGAAAAGAAAAAGGAAGATGAGAGGGTCAGAGGAGAATGCAACTGGGGAATTTATTCCCTGGAGAGCTCCTTGCTGGGACTGAGGTCGGTGCCCTTTAACCTTCTCCCTCGGGTCTCAGCTCCTGTAAGGCAGTCTGCTCCCACAGCTAATGCTCCCCACATCTGGCAATAGCTTCCCCCCACCAACCTCTGAACACAAGAGTGGTGGAGTGGCTACCCCATCGCTATTGTTTCTCTTAACCCTGCCCACACCTTTGTGACTAGTCCTTTCATTAAACTCTCCCCAAATTACTTCCTTTTCAGAGCATTCTTTCTTCCCTGCTGCGGCCACAACTGACAGAGAGCTCCGGTCACACCCGAAAGACTTAGGTTATACCTCTCACGGTGCACTAATTCTAAGAAATTCTAAGATAATAGGTGCCCTATATTTTTACATTCTTTGAAGCCAATTTCAGAGAGCTCGAGCCAAGAATCAAAACCAGAAAAAGAAAGCTTTCTCATCTTTTACACAACATGATCCAGTGTAATCTTTAGAAATACAATATATATAATATGGTGCATTGAAGCATAACAAATGTCCTATTAAAACAAGGCAAAAAAAAGAGTTAAATTTAAAGTATCAGTTTACCTCATGATCTTAAAAAAAGTTGTTTTTTTTTTTCTTTTCTATTTTAGGTCTACAACCATTTAAGCCACCTCCAAGAGTTATGGGGAACTAGTGTGCACTCACAGAAACCAGATTCCATGCTGGCACAGGAAAATCAATGATGAGTATGGGACCAACCTCTTGTCAAAAACAAGGACAATTTCAGAAGTACATGATGGTACTGTGAAAAAGCCACAGATACCAACCCAAAGAAAGGTCTGCTAAAGACCACACGGTGACAATTTAAACATTAAACAATGATAACAATAGCACCATCAGAATCGGCTGCACCTAAAAATGTTATACTATTACCTCAAGAGACAAACAAGAACTATGCTTTTAAAAAGGAATATATACCAACAGTAACCAATTAACCAGTGCTGAGTTTATCATCAAAATATGAGGACAAAAAGAATGAAAAATGATTTAATGGATTTTTCAAAAGAAAACAGTAATTTGTTTCACTGATATGACTGACTTTGAGTATCCAGGTAGTTATCAGTCTGAAATGTCCAAAGTCCTTTTCCTGCTAAGTTGATGCTATGAATGCCAACTCTTAGGCCAGAGGGTAAAGGATCAAAAATGGAATTAGATCCACCTAAAGCCTGGGCCTTCTGGGTGATGTCTCTTAATGTTGACCTTTCCTCCCTGTCTTACTGTGTGCACTGGTCATGGTCATCTGGGGAGTAGCCAAACACAGAGCCAGAGTTTCTGGAAGAGTCCGGGAGGAGTTCTGGGCAGGGTGGGGGTGGGAGGGGAGGATTCAGTTCTATGGGAATGACACGGGAGTTTCTGGTGCCTGGTAGAATCCTTACCCCACAGGGGCATCGGTTATGTTCCAGGAGGAATTTGAAAGACTAGGGGAAGTTGGTTCTTTTAGAAGATAGTGTGTTACCTCCTACTCTGTTTTCACTTGGTGTATCTTTCGTCATAACAAACACAACCTTTACATCCTCTGACTGTTGACCTCTTCTAACATTCGTATTACTATTTAGTTGTGCAAAACAAGCACGTGGCAAGAGCAGGAGTCTATGACTGTCCCAGCCAGCAGGGGATGATATGGACGTGGACCAGAGAGCAGTACGTATTGTGTCTCACTCTCTCTCCTTCCAAGTGGCAGTTTAAAAAACTATCCTCATTCTGTCCTCTCTTTACCACTGTCTATTTGGCATGTTAGGGTGGTCAACATTATCATCAGTCACAGGACTATGAAGAACTTTATCTGAACCTGGATGAGAAGACTTCATAGCTCCCTGAGATCCTGGATGTGGGGCTGGACACAGTAACTGATTGAAACTCTTTGGGGAGGGGCTAACTGTGTTTCCAATCATTTATGTGGGAGAGCTTAAAGTGGAGCATTTTAAGAGTGTGTATATGACCAAAAAAAAGGCGGAGGGCAGTAGACCTGTCCTGCTTTGGGTTCATACAGAAATCAAATTTTGGGGGCACCTGGGCGGCTCAGTTGGTTAAGTGGCGGCCTTCGGCTTGGGTTGTGATCCCAGGGTCCTCCAATAGAGCCCCACATCGGGCTCCTTTCTCAGCAGGGAGCCTGCTTCTCCCTCTACCTGCCGCTCCCCCTGCTTGTGCTTGCTCTCTCTTCCCCCCATCCCATGTCAAATAAATAAATAAAGCTTAAAATCAAATTTTGTTAATCACCTTGGACTTTCACTTCTGGTGGAGGTGATTACACTACTAGTCTATGGGTGGCATATAATTACTTACTTGAACAGTCAATAAAAGGCTCATAGTTTACAGATCACCAGTGACTGGTTCAAGGGTGGTCATGTGACCCACCAGAGCCAATAATACATCATAAAACATTTGCAAGGACTTGTCAATCAGAGGTAGTTCTTTCCTGCTGGGCTCTAAGGTCCAGGCACTGTAGTCATTTTGCTACTTGAATTGCAATAACTGAGAGAAAGCAGAACTGAGATATGGAGAGAGAAAAGCAAGATTTGAGTTTCCCTATCATGGGACACCTGAAGTCACCCTATCCCTGGATTTTCAGATTTGTCAGCCAATAGATTCCTTTCGCTTAGGCCAGTTTGGGCTAGGTGACCTCCCTGAAACTGAAAGTCGTACCTTATAAATTAGAAAATGACATATCAACTTGGTGTGAACTTGGTAAAGTGGTGAAAGAAACTTCTTAATTTTATAGGCAACTCTAGTAATCTGGTGCTGAGCAAATTTCAGGGCTTTTCTCCTGATGAGTTCAGAACTGTTTTTACTGAAGTGAGAACACAGTATTTTGGTACTCTCTCTTGTGCTGTGATGATGGTAGGCGTTTTGTATCTTAAATTGCTCTGAAAACCATGCTTCCCCTCCTGTTTTTTTCTTTTCTGAAAAAGAACCGATATTTAAAGTATTTATTAAGTAATAACTTTAAGTTTGCAGGTGGATGAAACAGCCATAATATTGAGAAAACACGGCAAAGTAGGAATGACACCAGAAGTTGAAAGCAAGAGGGTGTGTCAGGGTGGAGGTGGGAACGTGAGAGGCAGGAGGGCTTTGGAAAGGTTGCTTTAAGACCAGAACTGAAGTCAGCAGAGGATGAAGAAGAGCACTATGGGGCAGCCCTAAATATGCAGATGAGGTCGAAAGGCACAGGTTCCCCAGACCTGACTTTCCTCAGCCACATGCCACACACTGCAGGTGAGCAACAGGATTGCCCAAGAGTTCACCCAAGGTTGGGTACTGGCTAGACCGGTGTGGCTAGATGAAAGAGGCAAGGCATCCCAGCGTGCTAGAGCAAAGCTGAAGTGGGAGACCACGATACTTGGTAAACACTTGGAAGGGATTACATATTTGGTAGGTGTAACTCAGTATTCTTTTGAGAGCAATTACAAATTTCTCTCCAATTTCCCACTTCTCAAGAGATTGGAACTAAAGATCAGGTGACTGTTGAAGAATCAAAACTCATGGTGTGTTAGAAATTGTACAAAGAAGCACAATCTGAAGCCTCGCAGCTCTTTTAAAATCAAGTAACTGAGTCTAATTAGAACCAATCTAGGACTATCTGAAATGTGAGGAATTAGAGATGCAGTTGCTTAAAAACTAACTGGTACATAATGTGCAGCTGTCTGCAAGGCACTATTATCAATATGATGGATCCTGTGCTCATTTCACTGTTCTAAAGTGGAAAAGGATGTAAACCGGAAGTAGAATTTTCTGAAACATTGGTAAAAGGCAAAACAAGTCCTTGCATTGAGTGAGAGGCTGTTCCGAGCTCACACCTCTTGTAATTCTCCAGTGTTTGTCTCCCATTAGTCTTACTGGGGGGCATGTCTTGGTCCAGGTGTTTAGAAAAGGCACCCAGGTATCTACAGGTATGCCTGGGAGGGAACAACGAAGGGCAGGTCAAGAAGAGCCTCTGTCTCTCCAATCAGGAGGGTTTGAAGGGCCAGAGGGAAGAGTATCAGGGCTGACAGTCCTGAATACTGGCAGGGAGAAGCCAGGTGCTGCCTGACCCTAGACTCTTCTTGTCTGAGGTCCCCAGCATTTCTGTCTCTGCCTCTCTCTCTTCTGCTTGGGATGCTGGAGCCCACAGAGCCCGTTTCTTATCCCAGGTGAGGACTCAGGTGAGGTATTTGCCTAGCTTATTGCAAAAGTCCTCCCCACCCCACTTTCCTTCTCTCATCCTGCTTTTTCACAAAGTCTTTGAACATCCTGCCTTGTCTGGTGCGCCCTTCTCTCTTCTGTAGATCAGATGCTGTCTACAAGGGGAAGTTCAGATGAGCCTCAGTTTAGGTTAGAAACCAACTGCAGTGTTTGGAATTGGGAATTTGCTTAGATTTCTAAATCTTAGTGGCTGGCCTAAGTCTCAACATGATGAAGCACTGGGTTGTAGACATCAGCCAGAAACAACCTTGGAATAATAGCCAAGTCAACTCATTTCATAATGTTATATGACATTGGAAAGGTTGAGTAATTTTTCTCCCAAAAGAATGTTTAATTTAGGCCAAATGTTTCTAAGGGTGGATTGTTTAAGGGTGAGATTTATTAAGGCACTTATGTACATATGATTCTTTTCTTTCTTTATTCTAAGTAGTAGGCCCTTAAAAATTATTTTCTCTTCGTGGCCTCTAGAAAAACCATGTTGCAAGAAGATAAACCATAATTTATAGACTACTGCAGAAAAATCTCTAATTTTTTTTAAGCAAAAGAGAACTCTGAATCTTCACAGTGACATCTAACAAAAATGTCAGCGATGAATTAGGGATTTTTGCAGCAGATTCCATCTGTTTGTGTATAGCACCCCCACTGTTTTTCAAGCTTATTTTAACATCTAGCAATGAACTGAAGCAGGAGGGCGAAATATTTCTTTATATTTACATTCCCACCTAATTTTAAGAAGTGATAGATCAAATTTTTGAAATAATTATTATTAGGCAGAAAGCCACACTGAATGCAAAAAACCAACTTGAATCTCATTAATTATAGTGGGACAAGGGTACTTGTGAACACCGAACCCCATGTCATTATAAAGAACCCACAGAGAATTCTTAAAACATTTTTGTGATCCATTAAGTTCTCTTCAGATGTTAGAGTTTTAGTGAGTATTTATCCTTCCTAGTATGAATATGGTAAATTAAGAAATTGTAGTAACTGGGAGCTTTTTTCTTAAAAGTGCCTAAGTATTTGGCTATTGCCCTTATCAATACTCATAACAGCACATCAGAAAGGCCTAAAATGACATCTGAAACTCTCTATATAAGGATCCCGAGGTGGCAAAAACAAATTGGTTAGGTCTGGACTCACCAAACCCACCTGAACAATCTTGGGCAGGTGAAGACACAATGAGAGAAGGTATGCCAAGTGATACAGTGTAATGCACAGACTCTGGTAAGAACAGAGGATTATTTTTCATGACCCACAAATACTCCTCCAGGACCTTAGAAGCCCTCCCACCCTCCTACCTCTCTAATCAGCATGTCTCCTGTTAGCCATCACATTCCAGACAGTGTGTGGCTATCCTGACATCCTTTCTGGGCAAGGGGAAACCTGGTTCAACCAGATCTCACGTCTACTCAAGTCATATTACACAACCAACTTCCGCAAAGTGTAACCCACCCTTTGCCACATATCAAGGGGCCACGGGTGATTTTCCCCATGTATGCAGGTTAAGACTCTGTGCATATACACAAAAGACTAGCTGAGGTAGCAACTCTGAAGGCAAAGAAAATGAACTCTTGTTGAAATCAGTTTCTTGTCATCAGATGTAGTAAATGCAAACAAACCTGGCGACACCATACCTTTCTTCCACCGAAACTTCTTTCAGCTGCTGGTGTGGTTTGGTGCCTTCCATCTCCCTGATGCTCACTGCATAGATCTTGGTGGTGTAATCAATGGCCTTCTCTCTAGCAACGTCACTGTCATAGCCTCAAACAATGGAAAGGAACAGGGGCATGGAGTTGGTTGGCAGTGGGAAGGGAGAATGTGGGGAAGGGAGGGAATGTGCGGGAAGGGCAGCTGGCTTGCGGCAGGTGGGGCTCACTCACCTCCATCCTCTTCCGCGTCTGTGTCCGACTCCTCGCTATCCACCAGTTTGCTCTCTTGGGTCCCCACAAACTCCCTCGTCCAGATCATCAAGGCGGTGTCGGCACCACCAACCGTGAGCAGCACAGAGTCGCTGTGCAGCCACCTCACATTGGTGACGTGCGCGCTGTGCCCCACATACTTCTTGAATCTTGCATGCTGGCCCTGTAAAGCCAGAAACCCGTGAGCACCCCATCTAGAGTCTCATTACTCCTGTCTCCAGACTACTTCCCCCATGTTCTTTTCCAGAGTGGCTTCTAGTGGATACAAATTAAGCAGTCGATCTAAGCAGCAACTTCCCTCTGTTTCTTTAGAGTGTAAGCTCCATGAGGGCAGGCACTCAGTCTCTTTTTTCCCTAAAACATTACCTGGCTCATCATGGGTCCTCAGTATGTAGTTTGTGAAGGAAGGAACGAAATGTTAGACTACAGACCCTACTTCTGGGAGCCTAATGAAGTGTACAAAGCTTATTTGTTTCTCTCAAATATTAAATGTACATTCTCCACGGGTCTCTAGTGTAAACTCCTGATGGTTAGTCTGGCTCACATTTGAGTTCAGAAGTGTCTTCACAGTCATCTCCCATAGTGGCTTTTGTACCACAGCCCAGGCTAGGACAGAAGAGCAAGGGACCGCTTATAATCCTGGGGCCTAAAGTAAGATTTAAAATGAACACAGCAGTTTCTGCCACGGATACTGTAAACAGTTTTCACTGGCAACACTCAAATAATTGGTTTTAAAACAAAGTAAGCTCCTTTTCAACAAGCATAACCAAATAAAAGAGCCCAACTTATGAGTGATTACGGAAAGCTCTTCAGAGTTGCACACCCAGGCCACACAACGTTCATCCCAGGTGGGGAAGGATGAGGGTGGAATATGAGTCAGCTGCTCACACTGGGCAGTCCTGACATGTGGTGGAAGCCGAAGCTGCCACCAGAAACCAGCTTCCATTTTTGGCTCATGAGCCATGGCCTGGCAAAAACAGCTCCAGCGAGAGCCATTTAAAGAGGGAGAGTTTTTCCATCCTCTCAGCAACAACCAGAGAATACCCTGACCGATGTGGGAAGCTGCACGCTTTTTCTGAGGTTGTGAGAGGGCCATCGGTGTCCCCGATGGAAACTGGTCTCAGTAACAGGAGAAGCTTCCAGAGGGTTTTAGGACTGGCATGCTAAGGAACATGAAACCAGCACAGACACATGGCAGGAGACAGGTGCAGCAGAGTGTATGACTCTGAAATACTCTTAGTCAAGATCTCTCTGTATCGGGCAGACCCCTACCTGACAGCGGAGTGGAAATGCCCACTCCTCAACAGAATACTGAGTGTAGAAAGATTAGGGAAGCAGACAGGCAGGCCATATTTCCAGGAAGCCTTCCAGAGCCACTAGTTGCCAGAAAATAGGCACATTTTCTAGCATTGAAAATAAGGATTTCCAAGGGAAACCACTATTCACATAGTTCTATGTGAGGTCATGGGAGCAAAGAGGCCAGCTATAGTGGCTGCAGCCGTGTGTCCTGCTGGTCTCCCAGTTGGAAGCAGGAACCTACCCACTGTATCTACTACACATACAAGCTTATTTCTTGAGGTGGACAAAGAAAAAGAGCCTGAGGAATGCTGCTCCATACCCCTACTTATATAATGGGATATACGGTTGCTAGACAGGATGAAAGAAGAAATCCAAAAAGAAAGGTTCAGGAGAAAAAATATTCTAAGGTGATCATAATCACGTTGCAGAGGGAAAGAAAGTGACAGAGGAAAAAGAGGAAAAAGTTCTGAGCCACTAAAACAATTTAACAAAGCTGAGATTCTTGCAGCAGAGGGGGATTAAAGATTCTCAGAATATGAAGCAAGATCACTGCTCCATGGAACAATAAAGGGAATTCGCAGTTACTAGACATTTCCAGGAAACTAGCTGCTCCCCCAGGAGGAACAGGCCAGCAGGAATGTTTGGTGGCTCCCTGAGGGCTTATGAAAGGAGCCTCCTGAAGACCTGGCAGAGCTGGTCCGATGAGCTGTCCTTCTGGGTCACCACGTCAAACCACACATTTGTGTATCACTCATCAGGACTCACTACCACAACTTGCCTCTTCCCCTGAGTCATGACAGAACAGAGAATCTGGAATATGTCCCCACAGGACTGGGTGTTAACTGCTGTTTGGTGAGAAATTCCTGAGAGTTTGATGAAAGCGATGTACCCTCTCCCCAGATTCACAACATTTCACATAGAGTTTCTCTGCCTGTAACACTTAATGGACAAAGTTCCTCTCAGAAGAACAATTCTCTAGAGCCTTTGGTTTTCCGAGGAGGAGACTCGAGAACGTAAGGGTGGGTTTTAGAAATATAAATGACATGGTGTATTTTAGCCTCGCTGGTAGAGTGGAAGGGAATGGAGGCTTAAGGGAACGGTTGGCCAGCTATATAGATGGCATCCAAGGAGAGAGCTGGGGTTTCTGCTACACGATTTAAGGTACTAGAAAAATGGATGGACTCTGGGCAAGAAGAGTTTATTCCAGGGAGGCTAGAAATAACGGGACTAATACCTCATCAAGAAGATTTTAAACTGTAAAACTGAATATATAAGAGCACGTATTAGTCATTGAAAGAAAACTGCCTGGAAGATAGGCCAAGTCACTCCTAGGAAAGGAGAACAAGAAAAAGAGTCAAGAAGACGACCTGACATTAGAGTCTAACAAATGGAACTTGGACTTTGGGCAAAGAGATTGCTGTGTGGTGAAGGGATCTCATTAAGACCCAATGACATGGAACTCAATGCTAGATTACTGCAGTTGGGATGGTGTCTTAATGGGGTAGGGCTGTTCTAACAAGATACCACCTCCGGGGGAGGGGGCTTAAACAAAAGAAATTCATCTCTCACAGTTATGCGAAGAGGCTGGAAAGTTTAAGATCAAGGTATCAGCCGATATGGTTCCTGGTGAGAGCTCCCTTCCTGGCTTGGGCACACCACCTATGAGAACACAGCAAGTGTGCTTATGGCCTTTCCTCAGTGTGTGTGTGCATGGAGAGAGAGAGAGTGAGCTCTTTGGTGTCTCTTCTTACAAGAACACTAATCCTACTGGATCAGAACCCCAGCCTTATGCTCTCATTTAACCTTAATTATTTCTGCAAATTCCCTCTCTGTATATACAGTCACATTGGAAGGTAGGGCTTCAATATATGAATTTTGGTGGGGAAGCAAACATTCAGTCCTTAACAGATGGAGAACTTTGTCCCACAGACTCAGAGCACTGGAGGAGTATGACTATACAGCTAGAAATATTCATCAGCTTGGGTCAACATATTTAGGAGCGAAAGTGTGCCAGAAAAACCAGATTAAGACAGAAAAGAGGAAGAGAAGTGATACTATCAAAGTAGTTTATACTGACCAGGGGTTTTCAAATGCTTTTAAATTATGAAACTGTTTCTTCAATCAGATCTTACATAGTAGAACTCAAGAGTAAAAAGAAACAATCCAACTTAACATCGTGGATAAAAGATTTCTACAAACACTTCACAAATGGTCAATAAGGAAACAAAGAAGTGCTTAGTATCATTAGTCATCAGGGAAACATAAATGACAAACACAGTGAGATCACATTATCTGCTCCCGGGATAGCTAAATTGTACAAGTTGGACAACACTGAATGTTGGCAACTGGAACTCTCTTACCTTCTCTATGAGAATGTAAAATGATACAATCACTTTGGAAAAGGTCTGGCAGTTTCTTAAAAAGTTAAACATGCACTTCCCCCTATGACCCAGAAATTCCACTCCTATATATTTACATAAGAGGGAGAAATCACGTCCACAAAGATTCATCCAAAAATGTTGATAGCAGCTTTATTTCAACCAAACACTTGAAAAGCATGTGCCCATTGATAGCTGTGTGGATAAACAAACTCTGTTCTATCCATACAATGGAATTCCATTCAGCTATAAAAAGGAACAGACTATTATTACACAGAACAGCAAGGAGGAATCTCAGAAACATTGTCTGAATGAAAGAAGCCAGATACAAAACAGTACCTACTTGATCATTCCATTTATTTTATTTTTTTTTAAGATTTTATTTATTTATTTGACAGAGACAGAGATAGCGAGAACAGGAACACAAGCAGGGGGAGTGGGAGAGGGAGAAGCAGGCTTCCCGCCGAGCAGGGAACCCAATGTGGAGCTCTTTCCCAGGACCCTGAGATTATGACCTGAGCCCAAGGCAGATGCTTAACGACTGAGCCACCCAGGCGCCCCTTGATCATTCCATTTATATGAAGTTTTGGAACAGGTAAAACTTATCTATGGTGAAAAACAATGGAATAGTCTTCTCATGTGAGAATAGAAGTGGGGGGGCGGGGAGGGCTTGACTCAGAAGTTAGCCTGAAGGAACTTCAGGGCTGATAATAGTGATATCTTGATAGGTGTTTGGATCATGTAGGTGTATGTATTTGTCAGTGTTCATCAAAAGGCCTTAAGGGGCACCTTAAGGGGTGCCTGGGTGGCTCAGTTGGTTAAGCGTCTGCCTTTGACTCAGGTCATGATCCCAGGGTCCTGGGATCAAGTCCCACATCGGGCTCCTCACTCAGCGGGGAACCTGCTTCTCCCTCTGCCTGCAGCTCCCCCTGCTTGTGTTCTCTCTGACAAATAAATAAATAGAACCTTTAAAAAAAATTTTTTGTGTATTTCAACTATATGTAAATTTAATTAAAAAACACCATAAGCAAATATTGAACAATAGGTAATGACAGGCATGTTGAAACATTTAGGGGTAAGTACCCTGATATCTACAACTTACTTTGATTTATATACAGACTCTAGGTGGTGGGGTTCCAGGGGTTCACTGTATCATTCTTTTGCCTTATCTATATGCTTGAACATTTTTATAACAAAATATTGGAAGAAAATCTTACACAGAAACTCAATGCATAAGATACAAAACAGAGAGCGACTCTGGCGAAAGCAGGGGTGGGGCCCCAGAACCCCTTCAGTTGGCCCCTATCTTGTTGCTTGGGGTTGTCCTTGAACCTCCTTGGAACTCTGGGAGTTGGAGAAACACAGCTTGAAATTTCTGCTATAGGCAGCCCATGTGGGCAGAATGGGGATGTGGATGATGAATTCCCAGGAACAACAATGAATCTAGCTCAGGAACATGATGCGGTGGTACCGTGGGGATTTCAGCTATCTAAAGATCTGCCCCAACCTGTCTACTAAAACCAGGGTATCACTAACTTTTTACTTGTCCCGTGAGCAAACTCATTTCAAAAAATGTAGAAGTAGGAAGGAAAAGTGCTACAAAGTACTGAACTCTGATCAAATAGGAAGGCGGGGACTGGTAGGTGGTGGTGAAGTCATGAATCATTGGGGGAAGGCTACCAGGTGGCTTTGGAATTTGGGATGGATGATGAAGGGAACATGGGACATACATCAGAAGTGTATCTTACAAAAAAACTACAAAAATAATAATCTGACAGGATTTAACAAATGTAGAATCAAAGAGGAAGGCATCTAAAGAAACGCACGTTGCTGCCAAGGGAACAGGTGTGATTAAGTGTATTAAGTGTACACATGACAGAGGAGTAGATAACTGGGGATGAATACAAAAGTCTTGCACAGACAACTTTAATATACTTCCAGGAATGAAGTCAAAACCCAAGACAAGTGAAAAGGAATATAAAGATATATTTAGGGCTAGAAAAAAAACAGCCCAAAGTCAGGAACACTTCTTAGATGAGATGATTTAATAGCAACAGAAAGCAGATTTACTTATCTCCTCTATAAAGAGAATGCTCTTCAAACTAGAAAGGGCAAAAGAGAGCTGTGTGCCTGAGTACAGGTCCTTCCAATGTGACCACAGAAGTCAGGTCAGTAACAGCTGGGAAGTTTAGAAACCAGGAAAGGTGGCATCCAACATAAAAAGGTTCCTGTATTCAAAAGGGAAAACATGTAGACTCTGGCAAATATTGATTCATGAGTTGATGTAATCCCTGGGAAATTCTAAGGTGAATTATTACACAAAAGGTCAATAAACACTTGGAAAAGGAAGTAATGATTACTAAGCAGCGATAGGGGTTCACTGTGAACTGCATCTTTTACTGACTGGTTTATTAGAAGGAGAGATTAAGGATATCAGAGACATAGGCCATGTGGCTTGTAGCAAGATATTTTCCAAGTCATTAATGATGTGTCATTGGACTAGAGATAGAAATGTGAGGTCGGTGATAGCATAGTCAGGTAAATGTAAACGTCTATGATTGACTGAGGAACTCGAACTCAATGTGTACAATAATAAACAGAATATCAAAATGAATGGGGCTCCTGCCACTTGGTTGTTCTAGCCTTTTTTTTTTTTCTCCCCATGACTGAAAACTTCCACTTGTGAAATGAGAAGATAACATGAGGCTGGAAAGGAAAGTAAGTATTTTGAAAAGGTATTTAAAAGATGTTGACAGGTTAGAACAACAAGGTGTAGTAAGATAAATCTCATTTGGGTACAAATATAAAGTTCTGTACTCAAATTTTAGAAAATCAATTGTGTACATATGAGGGATAACCTAAACATTTTTTTTTTTTTAGAATGAAATCTATGATTCAGTTGCATAGTGTGTCAGCCCATAGAGTTGGTGCCATTTTAGTTTGATTTAAACCAAATACAAAATCAAAAGAAGAAGGTAAGAGTCCCACTGAGCCTGAGCTGGTCAACATCTGAAGTGGTGAATTCCATTTCAGCTGAAAGAGTCTGGAATGGAACTGATAACATGGCGTGTGCTCAGAGGCAGGGGCAGCTGGAAACCACGTCCTGTGGGAAATGGCTGAAGAACCGGACACATTTAGGCAGGAGAAAATGAGATTTCAGGGAGTCAAATACTATCTTCCTCCACACGAAGACCGTTAGAGGACCGCAGTTATTTGGTGATGGTTCAGAAGGCAGAACTTTGGCTAAAGAGAAGAAATTTCTGCTCTGTATAGAGCAGAACATTTTGACAACTGAACTTTTTAATAATGAATTGGGCTGCTTTGTGAGGTAGTAAATCCCTCCTCTCTGGAAGTATGCTAGTACGTGTTGGAAAGACACTGGTCCAAGACATTGTAAAGAAATTCCTCCTTTGCAGTTGGTGAGATGTTGGATTTAATGGCCATTGAAGGCCTTTCAAGGAAGAATTCGATACCATGAGAATCAGGCTTCTATAGTAAATAAGTCATGAGGTGTTTAGATAGCATTCATAACAAGAGGGCTGCTGATGACATTACTGACTGCTTATGCCTTCAATATTTAAAAATCCACTTAGATACAATACATAGATTTTAAGTTATTAATGAGACTGAGCAAGTATATATAATAAACATGCAGTATTACCTTGACGGGATAGGAGAAAAGCTTAACAAAGCCAAAATCATCTCCAGTTGCTAGGAGGGAACAGTCTTTGGTAAGACTGGCCGCATTGACCTCAGTCACGTCACTATGCGCGGGCCAGATGCCCTCGCAGGTGGGCCCCAGGACGCACGTCCATGTGTCCCACTCGATTTTCTCGATCTTAAAAATAAGGAAAGAAAGTTAACATACTTTTGCACAACCTAGAGATCTCTTTTAATGGAAGCACGGTCACAGCTGGTGTGCAACGTTACATTAGTTCCCAGTGTACAGCACGGTGACTGGACAAGTCTATGCGTCCATTGAGTTCTGCTCAGCATGAGTGTAGCTCCCATCTGTTACCATCCAGCCCTATTACAATACCACTGACTGCCTTCCTTATGCCGTATCATCTGTTTTTCTTTTAAAAGAAACAATACGAAGTGGAGTCGTTCTAACTGATGACTTCACCAACATCAGGCATTTGTGTTGTGATCTGAGGTGCGGAAGTTCTAAGCTGCATTTTCTGAGTGGCATCTGCATTATCTTAATAAACACTACAGTCAGATAGCCATATATTTTTCTACAGATAGAATCAACATTTCAGAATTGTGGAAACCAGAGAGTAAGAAAGTTTTTTAGTTCTTTCCTAGATATTTACCATCGTTGAATCCATAAGCTGGATCAGGGTTTCTCAGTCTCAGCACTATTAACATTTTAGGCCGGATGATTCTCTGTTGTCAGGGGCTGTCCTGTGCACAGTAGTATTTTAGCAGCATCCCTGTCTTCTACCCCCGGATGCCAGTAGTCCCCCTCCCCAAGTTGTCCTCAGACATTGGCAAATGTCCCTGGGGGAGGGGGCAAAATTGCTGCCAAGTGAGGACCACTGAGCTACATTGATCACTCGGGCTGATCAGTTAACAAACTATTTTAAAAAGTCACAGATACAACTTTTGTTTTGAAGGGCTGCTTTCTAGAAGGAGTGAGTACTAAGATTCTGCAGCTAGCACAGAGACTATCTTAAAAATCTGAAGGACTGTTCATATTGCATTGCCATGAATATGTATTTTATCCTTTAAAACTATTTTGTCTGAAATTCATGGACAGAAGACTTAAAATTTGTATAGGTCCAATCCTGATATAATCTAGGCTTTCCTTTTTAAAATAAACAACAGTAACCACACTGTGTATTAGACTTTCCTGGGGGATTTGATCTATTATCCCTTAGCATTACAGAGAAACGGCAAGATAAAGATGGAGCTAGGGTTTTAGTCACAACGTGGGGAGGTGTTGAATGTGTTTTAGTTACTTAAATTTCTCCTCATTTCACGTTCTGTGTCCCTTCTGGACCCATGCAGAACTGGAACCAAAAGCTGTGCTGGCGCTAGTGATTCGGGTGCCTTAGGCAGGACTGCGGACTGAGGTGACCTGAGGTGGCTTAAACTGGCCTTCGCAGGAAGAGAAGGGAACCATTCCTGCTGGTTCTACAAGCAGGCTTTCTGGTCACCGACTCCCTTCCAGATTCTAGATTCCATTTCTGAGACCCTCCTGTCCATCCCCAGGGCCAGCGCCCTTTGTGCCACTTTCCCTGACCTCGGTATCTAGGGCTCACCCTGTGGTCACCCCAGCAGCTCACCCTTGGCCAGAGCTGGGCACTGTGGTCCCCAAGCAAATATCTCATTTGTTGGAAGCTATGGAAAATGCATTTAAAATGGAACATTAAGAGTGACCCCCTGTAACTCGCAAAACCCCAAGGAGGTAAACTTGTTAAAAAATCCTGGAACTTAGATGGAAGAAGGGTCCTCAAAGGGTCTTTTCCACAGCACCTCACCTCGGGCAGATGTGTCATTACCATCATGATTTTCCAGGGGAAGGAACTGAAGCCCACAGAGGCGAGCCACGTCCAGCACAGCCGGCTTAGGAGCAGAGGGGAAGCGAGTTCGAGAGAGCTGGCCTCCTAGTTTAGTGCGGCTTTAACTGCACCAGGCTGCAGCAGGAGGATTTAAATAGATATTTTAATATTTGCCGTACTTCACAATTTGCTCAGCAAGCTTTGCATTAGTTTCACTGTGGCTGGTTTGTTTTTTTTTTTAAATCTTTTGTGGAAAGAGGATTTCCCAAATCCTTCATATGCAGATGAAGGGCCTGACAATGCTGGTAAAGGAAATGCTGAGCTGCCTCTCTGGTGCCCTGAGGTGGCAAGCCCAGGGAGGCCCAGGCATGGAAACATCAGCTTCATGGCCTCCCCAGACAGCGGCACCAGACAGCAGCCTCTGGGATACCAACCGTGTACCGCAGAGTGACAAGTGAGCTCTTCACAGCCCGAGCCTGGCATTGCAAGAAGCCTCGTAACACGAACTTCCCTCTTGTGCCTACTCTTCTTATACATAGTAAGTGCTCCTCGGTCCCAAGTTGGCATCACTCCCCCTCTACCACTTGGTTAGACTGGATTTTATTTCAGTATACCTATTTTGGGGCACCAGAACATGAAGGGAAAATACAGATGCAGTGGTGTAAAATGATGCTTAACTACACAGGAGAAATCCAAGAGGCCCCGTGGTCTAGCTGCCGAGTCACACATGGACCCCTCAAGACTGGGACCACAGCTCCATGGTTCTTACCCTCCTGGAGCTTTCATCTCCCTCTCTGTAAAAGGAGACTGACAACCATCACACAAGGCACTTCTGCAGACAAAAATACAGGCACATGAAGGGCCCGGCACATTCACCAAGTATCCAGTGAACAAATGACATAAGTTAAAATATCTCTTTCTCAAGGCTACAGAAATTTCTTTTAAAAAGTTAAAACAGCAACTGATCAGAGAGAAATAAATTGGGATCTGGGAGTGAGAGCAATTGATCAGTAAACAATTTCCATGAATACGATGTCATCATCTATAACAACTTCTGTTTCTTATGTAATGCCTTTGTACTTCTTTTAGAAACCACGAAAACATCATGAATGGGCCCATGTCCCAGGGTCCCTGGGGGCACTTTGCAACCATGGGATAGTTTCTATTACCGGCAAACTGCAGTCAGAGAGAGGCAGATGCCTGTCCCTCAGCTGTGTATCCTCTGACCCCTTTCCCTCTAAAGAAGCAAGATTTCCTTTTCTTTCTTCAAATGTTACATAGCAAATAAATTGCCTCCTGGGGCTAAGCAGAGGTCCTTAGTGCTCTATCAGGCAATTACCTTCTGGCCATCCGCGTTAGCACAGACCCTGAGAGAGCCACTTGCCCACAAGAGCAGCCGAGGCTTTAGGATGGCATTAGGTCATGGATTCAAAAATTGTATATAGGCTTTGATTTCAACAATTAAAAAATGACGTTAAGTGGCCAAGGACATTAGGAAAACAGGGAGAAGGGAAACAGTTTGATACAAATGGATGGTCAGGTTGTAGATAGGTTTTGTTTTGAAAAGTAATTTCTCTCACTGTTGTTGCAGAAGGTATTACTATAATAAATAGTAAAGAGTGAGAAAGCATGTTTCAGCAATTTATGTTCACAGAAAGCTGTGCGCAAAAGGACAGGGTGTGTCCAATGGAAGAAGTACTATGTGGCATCCAAGCTGTTAGCTTAGTCGGTGTCTTCCAGCAGAGGGAAATGGAGCTGAAGGCCGCCTGCACGAATGCATGATGCCACATCAGCAGCCCCGGGAATCCATAGGTCCTCAGAACGTAGGGAACCCGATGAAGCAGTCAGATTTAAGACGCGAGCAAGCTTAAAGGTACACTGAATATAACCCATACTGGTGGATAATAAGTGACAGGTTTTTACTTAAAATGCACATATTACATCTTCACAAAACACTTTTTAAAAAGCTCTGTGTAGGACTATTACCTCTGAAGGTCTTATTATATGCCGTTTGCCTCTTGGAGCTTCAAAAAAGAGCTGTTCTTTGGCACCCGAATTAACCTGCAGTAATTTTCCTGGTATGAGAGAACGAAGCAGAAAGACAATTCACATCTGCATTTATCTTTCTATTGTAAAGAGATAAGCACGGTTGCAACTATTCTGATTCATTTGAATCATTCTCATAAATTGAGCAAATAAATGGTAAATTCTCCAGAAGTGCATGTAAAGGCGATTGCATGGCATGGTGCAGGCCCCGAAGCCACCAGGAGGTTGTTAATGTGGACCTCATCCCTTTTAATGTGGCCTTGCACATCCCTCCTAGCATCAAGCCTGCTGTGTTTTACTCTGTTGCAAAGGAAGTACATATTTTTCAAAAGCTTGACAAAAACCGGGATTTTTTGCTCATTTGCCGGGTTGCACAAGCGTGTAGTAAAAGGAAACGGCTTTGGCAAGAACTATGGCATCAGAAGTGAAAACCTTGTGGCAAGCATCCACATTTATCCAGGCCTAAATTCTAAATTTGTCCTTTGAAGTTTAGAAACTGGAAGATAAGGATGTGTAGAACAACCTATAAATGCCCCCCCCCCATCTTACTTGAAAATTTGTAAAGAAATCCAAGATTTTCCCAAAACAAAGTGTTGAACAAAAATGGTCTTTTGGTCTGATGTAAAATTAAAATCTTGGATTCATTTTGATTAATGTTGAAGAAGATTAGATACCCTGATTCTCCTCCTAACACCTCACTAATTCTTTATGCCTTGAAATTTAAATGACTGAAAAGATACAGACTCTGATATTTTTTCAGCATTTTAAAAATCACAGGACATTTCAAACACACATAGAAGTAAGAAGAGTACGAAGAACCCCTATGTGCCCAGTCAATGTTCAGCTCTAACAGTTATTAGCACATGGCCTAACCCCATTCCATGAGCCTCCACTCAGGCCCTCACCACATTATTCCGAAGCAAACCTCAGATGGCCTAATATTTCATCTGTAAATAATTCTGTGCATATTTACATCATACTATTTCCTCCCCCGCTTTTCCCTCACAACTCTGTACATCTAGTGGTCTTGAAATGTCCTTCCTGCAAAAGTAATATCAAAAAAGAACTTTGTGTCTTCTATCATGCTCTTTAATGCTCAGGTGGGTACCACCTGGGTCTGCAGGCTGGTTTGGCTAACTTTCTGAAGATGCAGGTCTATTTCTCAGTGATTGATTAAAAATAAGTCTCTCTAATTTTGTAACTGAAAACCTTAACTATTTCTAATTTGCTGGGTTATAATAAATATGGTGATGAGGGACCTTGGCTGTGAGGAGCAAGTGAATCCGAAAACATTTCCTTAGAAAGGGGCACATTTCCCTGAATTTATGGCTGAACATACACAAACAAGAAAAAAAAAAGGCAGTTAAATTAGTTTTGGCTATTTAGTATTATAAGAAAATGAATAATCAATATTTTTCCAATGACTAAATAGACCTACAAAGTATTTTTTAGGATTCTCAAGAGGAAGTGCAAATAACAAATGACCTGGAAAAGGGATTAAAGGATTCAATGAAAACAGCCTTTGATTCAGTGGCTAATTTTAGATGACTTCTGGCCATGAGATACTAAGAGAATTCAAAGAATTATAATTCCCAGATAATCCCAACAATTCACTTTACACAGTAGTTTCAGAGATAATATTTTACCTAAAGAACACCCTAAAATTATTAGCATAGTTCAGTGAAGCACTTTATGACTGCAAGATTATTAGAAAATCTAAACACAAGAGACAAGCACCGGAAGTGCTCTCCAGCACCATAATGCCCGTGGGGTACCAACCTAGTTCGTGCCCCTTCCCTGAGAACTGCCCCCCATCTTGGGCTGGACCCCTGTGGTCGTGTTTGTCCTCTGGAGGACAATGACCCAGGACGGGCCGGGCCAGAGATGGGAGTGGGCACTCAAATTCTCTTTCCTTGGAACTCAGAATCTAGGAGACCCAATCAGTGGGTGCCTAGCTGGGATAAGATGTGGGCTTTGGAAGTGAGAGTGGCATTTTGGGGTGACTGAGTGGACCAAGTGCAAATGAATTAAGGGAAGCTGCCTGTGCAGAGAGAGGGGCCAAAAACAGACACCAGACCAAGGACAGCAGTGGACACTGAACTGAGCTGCCTCGGAGCAGGAGAGGAGAGAAGAGGGGAGAAGTGCCTGCTTGGTTTTCTGGTTCGTTCCTAAAGACAGTTCCTCAGGAGATGTGCTTCCTGCTCTTGGATTCTATGAGCTATCCTTGTATCTTCCCAATAAGCTCATTCTTCATTATCATTTAAAAAATTTTAAGCTGAGTGGGTTTGAGTTCCTTGCAACCAAGGATACGAAGGAATTTTAAAAAATTGCAACAATTCTTTGTTAGGAAAGTGAAATTATGGGTGTGATTCCTCCCCCTGCCCCCACCCTATTCTTTACCGAGGTTATTACTTTTTTTTTTTAAGCATAGAGAAAATATTTAGGTCACCACTCTTTTTTTCTGCTGCCTTCTTCTCTGTCATACAAGCACCGAAATATTCTGAGAACAGAAGCAAAGAGCAAAAAATCTGTATAATCCACATATAATTGCCCCTTAGTAGGAGTAACCCTATTCTTTCAGAATCCCCAAATTTTTATTCACTAGAAATGTCTACTCACAAGTAGGAAGAGAACTGGAAAGTCCAGATGTCCTCATTACTAAGCAGGTATAGGAAACCACAATCCCCGCAGGTGTATAGAGCTATAGAATCCACAAAATGATTCACACCCATCATCCCAGTTGCTATATAATTCACAGGTTAGAACAGTTCCAAAATTCATACTAAATGTACCAAATATATCAGACCATTTGCAATGAAAATGGCAAAGAGCATTCTATTACGGCCCAAAGTGTTGACTGGTAAAAATCTTACAGTACTGATATTTCTAGAAATGAACTAATATCAGCTAGAAAATGTTCTTCCCTTATTTTCTCTCTCCCCACATTTTTTTTTTCTTTCTCAAGCATTCTGTACAGGAGCTTTCATTCAGGGGTAGCTGATACTCCTGCAACAGCCTGATGCGCTTTTTGGTTTCTTAGGACCCGTGGTTGCCATGGACACGAAAGGCTGCCTCGGCTGGTGACTGCGCCATCCCCCACCCCTGACGAGCCAGCTGGCTCTGGCAAATGTATTCACTATTTTTGACAAGATCAAAGGAATGAAACAGATCCCTGCTCCTGAATTCTGCTCTCTACCCCTGCCAGACCCTCGAGGCCCTGCCGTGAAAAGCTAGGTTGGTCTTGAGACAGTATGGCACATTCCTGAGGTCAGACACTTTGGGAACTGGGATATCAGGAGCACAAGCATACCAATGCGACACATGTCTCACGGCCATCACAGTGGAGTTAAACCAGGGAAGATCCATGGGCATACTTGCTCTTATTCTCCGGATGGCATAACGCCCCCCTGAAAATCAGAAGTATTCTATTCTCCTCTCTGTCCATAGAAAATATTTGGTCTGATGCTGTCACCTGACCCAAGGGGCCACTTAGGACAAGAGATGAGGAGGCTTTTCAAAGACTCAGCCTCCTTACTCCCAGGGCCTTTTCCATCACCCTGAGCTCCGATGGACCATAGAGGCTGGCTTAGGGCAGAATTATGGAAATAGTGAGGTGTGCCTCTCTCCCTGCAAAGTGATGGCTCCACACAGAGGGCCATCTATATAGGCCGTCACCTGGACACCTGCATGATTGCGACCCACTGGTCCTGGCCAAGATCTTGCTCTTTCCATCTAGGACTTACTCCTCTTTATATCCCTAGCATAGTTAAGTGATACAGGGCCTACACATTTGCAGAATTAACTTTTTTTTAAAGATTTTATTTGTTTATTTGAGAAAGAAAGAGAGAGCATGAGCAGGGGTAATGGCAGAGGGAGAGGGAGAAGCAGGCTCCCTGCTGAGCAGGGGAGCCCCAATGCGGGGCTCGATCCCAGAACTTCGGGATCAGGACCGGAGTCAAAGGCAGACTGACTGAGACACCCAGGTGCCATACATTTGCAGAATTAAAAAATAATACCAAAAATGCAAGTAAAAACCACAGTCAGATACCATTTCATACCTATAAGGATAGTGACTATAAAAAAGACCTCCCCAAACCCCAGAAATAACAAGTTTTGGTGAGGATGTAGAGAAATTGGAACGCTGTGCTCTGCTGGTAAGAATGTAAAGTGGTGTAGTCACTATGGAAAATGGTATGGTGGTTCTTAAAAAAAATTAAAAATACAATCACCATATGATTCAGCAATTCCCCTTCTGGGTCTATACCCCCCAAGAATTAAAAGCAGGGTCTAGTACACCCATGTTCATAGGAGCATTATTCACAATAACTAAAAGGTGGAAGCAACCCAGGTGTCCACTGATGGATGACTAGATAAACAAAATGTGGTCTATACATACAGTGGAGTATTGTTCAGCTTTAAAAAGGAAGGAAATTCTGACCCACGCTACAATATGGATTAATCTTGACATTATGTTAGGTGAAATAAATGAGTTACAAAAAACAAATTATGGGGGCGCCTGGGTGGTTCAGTTGGTTAATTTCAACTTGGGTAGTGATCTCAGGGTCTTGAAATTGAGCCCCACATCGGGCTCTGTGCTCAACGGGGAGTCTGCTGGAGATTCTCTCTCTCCCTTTCCTCCTGCCCCTCCCCTCGCTCATGTTCTCTCACTCTCTCTAAAATGAATGAATAAATCTTTTTTAAAAAAACCCAAATACTGTCTGATTCCAATTACATGAGTTACCTAGAGTAGTCAAATTCATGGAGACACAGAATGGTGGTTATCAGGGGCTGGGAGAAGGGGCGAAGGGGAGTTATTGATGGTTTACAAGACAGTTTGTGCAGATGGGCGATGGTGAAGGGCACACAGCAATGTGGATGCAGCTAATGCCACTGAACTGTACGTTTAAAAATGGTTAAGATGGTAAATTTTATGTGTATCTACCACAATTAAAACTAATGTAAAAGAAATCTTCCCAATTGAAATTTATTCTTCCTATGTCCCATTTTCTCACGTAAATAATAACTGAGTGTAGCGCCCCCCATCAATGGTCACTGTAATGGTGGGATTTCACACGCTGTGCCACATACTGTGTGGGTGTTGGATCCCCAACAAAACGATCCGTACTCTACTCTGTGTATGCATAAGGCTGGCCCTGAGTGTTCTAAACTCTGCTCCCATGATGGCATAAATAGGGACGTTAGCAAGAAGATACCAAGGGGGAAGTCACTCCTTTTTTTTTTTTTTTTTTTTTTAACAATAAGGCAGAGAACATGCATGGGGGTGGGGAGGCGCTGAGAAGCAACTGTCTCCCTCTACCTCCTCAGCCTCACTGGTCCCTAGAGGATTCTCAGGCCATCAGTGTACTGCCTGGTCACCAAGGCCAGCCTAGGCCCTTGACACTGTGTCTGGCAGGGCTCTGATGTGAAAGTGAGAGGGACTTATGTGATCTCCCTCTGCCCTTGCTGGAACTTGCACTTTACAATCCACGGCATGTTTCCGTCCATCTAGTGCCCTGTATAAAACGCCTATGGGTTGTAAGGCTCAAATAAAGTCCAAATCCCAGGGCAGCAGGTATGGTTACAAATGAATACCTGCCTAGCAGAAGGATCCGTCTGTCTATGGCCAGTACTTCAAGCAATACTTGAAATAAAGTATTCTGGCAACTCTGAAATCATCTCTTGCAGGTTGAGGCCCTCAGCCCCTCTCTCTCCTGGCTGATTTTAGTTGCTTTCCAACTCCAGGCTTACTCGTCCTCCCAAGGCAGCAGGGAATGCCCCATCCTAAGTTCCTTAGAGTTACCTGATACCTCCAGGATAAAGTTCAGCGCTCAGCTCCCTGGCGCATGATATAAATGTTCCTTTGCAGCCTGTCCTGGTCTGTCTCTCCACAGCCCCCTCCCTTATTGCCCTCAGCCACTCAACATCACTATTTCTTAACCTCCCCCTGTTCTTTGCATCTCCTGTCTTGACATGCCATATTCCTTCTGAGTCTGGAACGCTCGTCCTAGACTTCACCATCTGGTGAACTTCTGTTCATCTTTCAAGATCCATCTCAAAGGACGTTGCTTCCATGAGGCTCCGTGGATTCCCCTATGAGCTCTTTCCTCAAAGACACCCCTGGGCTTGGTGCTTTTCTATCACACTCAACTAAAACTTCTTTGGCAGCTGGGACCCCGCCCATTCCTAGATGCCTACCCCAAACTCTAACATCAGCCAAGTCTCTGGGATGAGACTTAAAAGTGACCCATCATGGAACACTACGTCAAAAACTAATGATGTAATGTATGGTGATTAACGTATCATAATAAAAAAAAAAAGTAAAAAAAAAAAAGTGACCCACACTGTAATAATGCTGCTCCACCCTGGGTCCTTAATGCTGACACGGCCCATTCAGAGGCCCTGCACGCCACTGCCCTGTGACTCACCGTTTCTCATTCCAGTGCCTTACTGGGGGGGCCTGTACTTCAAGTGCAAGTACGTCTCCCTCACTAACTTATGAACTCTGGTGGAGAACTACAGGAACTGTGTCTTACTTCTGAATCATTCACATTTTCTGGCTTAAAACTTCGCACATGGTCGAAACTAGATTTGTTATGGGTGTGACTTAGAGGAGGTGGGGGAGCGGCTGGGAGTTTTGGAGAGTAGGGTGATATTTCAGGTGAGCTGAATAGAGCTCTCTACCTCTGCCGGCAGGTGAAAATTGCTGGAGACTTCTTGGGCAGTTCTCCGGGAGGTGGAGCACTGATAGGAAAAGGGAAAACGGGAAGGGAGAGACGCAAGGCAACGACACAGCTTGCAGAGCCCAAAGGTGAAGGAGTGGCTTGCTACGGTAACGGAAGGCATCGCGTATCTTTAACGATCTTAAAACTCAAAGGCTTGAATTAATAACAGTAACTGTAGTAGTAGTAATAACACAGAAAAAATACTCAAAATGTTAATAGTAGGTGCCCCTGGGGTGTAAAGTTACAGTCATTTATATTGGTTGTGGGTTCCCCACTCTGTTTTTCTCCAAAACTCAACTGTTCTTCTCTCTGGAAACAATACATGAATGGATATTGACTTTTTTAAAACAAAAATTATATCTTAGAAGCCTCAACATACTTTACCTCTTGAGTCCCAGTCAATATGTGTAATATAACTAGAAGCCCCTTTACAGATGCCAACGCGTTTGCTTGTAAGGACGTTGTAAATATCCACAAAGTTATCATGGGAGGCCACAGCAAGGTATTTTCCTGTATCTGTAAAGAAAATGTGCAGTTAACACCCAAACGTTTTATACAGGAATTTACTTCCAGGAGCTTATTTCAAAATGGGGAAAGGTCAAGGAAGTATTTAAATAGTCTATTCTTATAAATTTTTGTCCTGACATATTCTAGAAAGTTTCTGCTGTAATCTTCACCTTTTGAAAATTTAATATCAGAGATCATTTCTTTTCTGTGATGGAAGGAGACCATGTCTTCAACAGTGTCAGCATTTACGACCAGGAAACTCCCATCATTCAAGCCAACTGCTAAGGCTTTCCCATCAGGGGAGAAGGCACAGCATCTTCCCCCTACAAAAGAATCCACGAAGATGATTCTGTTATCAAACAAACTCAATGAAGAGATGGACATTTGCATACGTGCATTACGCATAGACATGTGACTGGGTCTTTAACATTATTTGTGAGAACTAAAACTTTGTAATTTAGAACGTATCCTCTCTTCAAACTCAAGGGCAATGATCAGAACGCTAAAACAACTAACAACAAAACCCCATGAAACAAAACCTTTTCTATTTCTTTAAGGTTTATCCATTCATTTCTTAAAACCTGAGTACATGGGATTTTCAAAAGACCCCAGGAGTGAGTGGGGGAAAGGAGTGAAGGATTAATAAAACCAGTACCTTTGCTTCCAAGAAGAGAGATGATACTTAAGAATGGGAATTCTGGAATTCAGTTTCTAGAAACCATTTTTTTGGATATCGTGCCTTACACATAAAACTTGCTTTAGAGACCTTGTTGATCTTAGAGTCACTCCAAGACTTTGATCCATGGGTCCTAAGCATAATTCTAGAGGTGAAAGATTTTATCCTGCCTCTTCTGTCGTGGACAATACTCTTTCAAAAGGTGTCTCTAAACAGTACGAGCTGCCAGTGCCACGTGAGCAATGTTTTCTCCTGCTTTGCAGGGTCACAGAGAGGTATTTCTGAATGAGTGTGGACTCTGTGTGTGGGGGTGTTTAATAGGAATCCTGTTTAATAATATCCCGCCCCCCCTTCTTATTGTCAAGACTTTGGTAAGCATGGCCCCAGGGATGGGACGGTCATACAGCTTTGTGCTAAGGCACTCCAAACTCAGCTTCCACACACTCCCCTCCGTCACGGTTCATGGTATACTGAAAGCTATGTACCAGTAACGGCAAACTGCCTTATCTAAATTCTATCTTCATTCATGCACTCAGGTAGCAACAAGTTATTTATGTACTGTGAGTCACACATGGTGCCAGGGCTGAGAGAACAAAAGACAAGCCTGCCCTTGAGGAGAGTCATCAAGATGAGGTTAACCATACACGTTATTATACAAACCAGGACACTTCTCAGAGTGAAAGGGAGAGCTAGTAATAATTACACCAGGAAAACTGCTATAAACTGGATTGAACGGTCATCCCATCTAAGATATGTTGATAATTGTTCTTTTGAACTAATTTTTAACCCAGTGAATAAAGTCCACTGTCTGATGTTGAAGTTACTCACAAGGAGGTCTTAGTGTATCATTTTCCCAGGATAAATTAGTGGTCAAATGATTCAGTCTTGCAGTGGTGAGAAGCATGGGCTTCAGAGTCAGACCTGGGTTTGAATCTTGGCTCCCCCACTGACTAAGGCCCACAAGTCCACTGTAAAGAAAGGCAAGATGGCAGAGAAAAACAGCTTTTGGCAGTAGCCGCAGGCGTGTTCTCTGAAGCCACTCTCTCTGGGTGGGAGTTCAGTGCAATTTCAGGCAAACAACCGAAGTTCTCTGTGCTGCAGTCTCCTAATCTGTACGTGGTAAGAATAATGGCCTTACTACTCAGGTTCCCATGAAGATCAAATGCAAACTGCTAGGAGTCACCAACTCAACAGGATCAGCCACCATCATGGTTACTATTGTGTTGACATCTTTTTTCATTTTATTCCCTTGCAATATATTCTCCACGTCTCTCTACTTGTAAAACTACCCCATATAAATATTTTAGGGCAAGACCCCAATCTCATCCTTCCCCAAGAACTTCCACAAATGCTTTGAGCCTCAGCTCTCGGGTTTCCTCCTTGCTGAAGTTGTCCCTGGCAGCAGGCCTTCTCCTGAGCCTCCACACAACTTTGTTTGTGTCAGACATCTTTCATTTGTTGCTCCACATCTGCTCTCCACCCCTCCCTGTGCCTTCTGCTGGCCTGCAAAGATCGCGTCAGTGGTCTCCCTGGCCCTCTGGCTTTTGGCTGCGTTTGGCCCAGGGGGAGCATGAAAAGGAGACTCGAGGGAGGGCGCAAAGGAGGAAGGGGGAACAGGGAGTTTGGGCTCTGTACCCCCCTAGCTGCCTCCCCTGCAGGGTCACTGTGAACTGGCGGCAGCCCTGGGCTGAGGGGCCTAGCTCCTGTCCGGCCTGTCCTCTCACAAAGTTCTCACTTCTGGGTTCTAGCATTGTTCTCTCCTCTTGACCCTTCAGGCCCAGGGCTGATGAAGGTACCTGGCTGTTAGCAGCTGCATGGCGCTGCACTATCCCTCGTCATTCCTCAACACCCTACCCACCCCTTTAACAAATGGTCCCATTTTTAGACTCTCCTCAAATCGCCCTATTGGAATGGACCATCTGTTGCTGGGACTCTGTGTGAATCTTGTCCATCTCTGACACTAGAGATGGGACCGTTCATCTTGGGATCCCCAGGACCTGACACATAGAAGCCACTCAATAAATGTTTGCTGAATTTGCACTTCTTGGTGTACCTCTTTGTTCTAGTAGCAAAGGGTGTTAAATACATATTTACTCATTTCTTGATATTAACTATTTTTTTAATAAAACTTTTGTTTTTCAGTAGTAAAATCAGTTGTAGAGACTGTTAGACATAAAGATAAAGAAGCATTCTTTACAAGCTGATGGGTTGTAAAGGACTCTGACGGACTCCCACAGATCTCCACCAGGAGAAGAAGAAGGACATATTGCCCCCAGGTGGCAAACGTGTGTGCAGTGCAAGGAAATGAAGGAAGTAATAGATCAGGCCAGCTCTCTGGAATTTCTATCTGTAGCAACGAACACTGAATTCCCATTACCTAGCATAAGTGGGGTCATGTACCAGGTACACTCAGTAAATATTAGTTGAGTGAATGAATGAACGAATGAATGAACGCAACACATTCTGTTGTTGGTAAATACTTTGACAGATGTGTTAAAGTGGTATCACGTACCTTTTTTGAGTTTTCGAACAGCCAGCATACGGTGCTGGGAGGATAATTCCCAGATCCGAAGTGTTTTATCATCACTCACCGTTGCGCAGATGGGCAGGAGAGGGTGGGCTGCCAGACCCCATACTTCTCCCTCCATGTGCCCCTGTGGGAGAGGAAACAAGGCCATATAAACTCGGTTCGCGCTTCTTGGCTAGCCCTTCTGTAGCACTGTGCTGTAGACCCAGCAGGTTCACACATGAATAAACACAGGTTGAGCTTCCTTAAACCAAAATGAAAGCGCTGAATAATTTTTTTCATTTGAACTTAAATCTAAAGCTGGGTCTACATGATGCCAAAATCTTCATTTGTAAAGCAAAACATGGACTCGTTGCTCATAAGCTTTGTTTATATGATGCCAAATATTTTTCCTTTTAGAAACATCTGGGTAAATAATAAAATACCCTCATTTGATCCTCTTGCTTGATACTGAGTTAACACAGTATATATAGGCACACATACACTTGCAAAACGGCTTGATCGTGACACAAAGCACCTTTATGAATAAACCCATGTTCTAAAAGATGTAGGTAACCACCTATCTCTGTCAGAGGGATTGGACAGCAATATTCTTTATTTTTCCCCCAAAAAAGTAATTACTTTAAAAAAAAAAAATCCAGGATCAAATTAAGGCATATGCATTGCATTTGGTTGTTATATTTCTCTTCTTTTCTAGTCTTACTGAGATACAAGTGACACATAACAGTGTATAAGTTTAAATTTGGACAGCAATATTCTTATTAATTTTAGTCCTTTGAATGTATAGCATTTGGCAAAACAAAAGCTCAGTTTTCATACCAAGTGTCCTGAGAATAACTCAGGTTCAGTGTTTGTTCACACATTATTCTATCCAGTGAATATCAGACAACTAAAAGGTGCTTAAAAGGCATTGGGCCAATTCCATATACCTGTATCTTATCACACACATAAATGGCTTAGAAATAAGATAAAAGTGTTTAAAAAATGAACAATTAGGGAGAAAATGACTGATGCCTGTAATTTATCACTCAATAAAGCAGTGTAAAGAATAGATTAGTGCACAGAACAATAAAACAGACTAGACCGTTCACTGAGTTTCTGCGTTTAGTGTCTACTTAGACAAAGGCTTTGCTTAGTAAAGCAAAAAGGAAGACCATACACAGCATCTGAAAGGTGTTTGTACTTGGACTGCTTCAGGGAACAGGTGGCTTTCTGAAGAGAAACTGGATGATTCTGGTTTAACAGGGAAACTGTTTGAGCAAAACAGTAATTTGGCAGAAGTTCCAAATAGAGCTGACATTCAAATATCTGAGAAGGGCCAAAGGGTGTAGATACGGTCTTTGAATTTATTGGATTTGGAGTACCCTACATCCCTAGTTTTCTAGTTTTCTTCCCTTCAGAAGCCTCTCATCCCAAACGTCATGGTCAGAGGATGGGTCAGGTGTCAACCCCAATTTCCCCCCAGAATGGATGTGCTTGGAGGTCTTTCCCAGACCAAGTCCCTTTTACATTTTGCTTGAGGACAGGGTTGCGTGCTCTGAGACCCTTTTAAATCACTGCCTCATATATTGACTTAAACATGGCATTTCCCTATCTAATGGGACTAAATTTCTGCATAACATAGGAATGGACAGTGAGCAAGACAGGCTGGAAGTTTCTCAAGTGGTATAGGAATGGGCTTGGAATCTTACCTTCCTTCTTTTTTTTTTTTTTTTTAAAGATTTTATTTATTTATTTATTTGATAGAAAGAGAGAGTACAAGCAGGGGAAGTGGCAGGGAGAGGGAGAAGGAGGGTCCCGCTGAGCAAAGAGCCCAATGTGATGTTCAATCCTGGGATCCTGGAATCATGACCTGAGCCAAAGGCAGATGCTTAATCGACTGAGCCACCCAGGCACCCCTAGCTACAGGGCTTTTGAGGTTTGTTTTTAACACAGAATTCTTCTTTAAACACATTCTTATTCAGGATATCCTGAGTGGGACTTGGGCACATGCATTTTTAAAACCTCACAGTGTTCTGAACCACGGTGTGTGTGCAGACCTGTTCCCATGATGAAGCAAATCCAAGGGCCACTCTTAGTGGGATTTTGGGGTTCATCTCTAATATAGCAAGCCTGTAGAAGGAGGTGAAGCTTCTCTATTGGACCCACAGAAGTCCTGAAGCTTATTATAACCAGTGCATATTTTTTTCACTCCAGCTTCTGAATGTACACCCTCATCCCAACCTGAGTCTCTTCCATCTACAAATAAGATCTGTCCATCACCAAATTGGGTAGGACTATCTGTCACCTCCACATAGTCTCACCTCCTCAAGTGAGATTTTATCACTTCACTGATCTTTGAGGATTCTGTTGATGTTACTGTAATGTGATTTTACCTGAATATAATTCCTGAGGGGAGATGGAGGGCAAGAAGTAGGTCATGTGTTTTTATGCACCAAGATGGAGACTAGAATGAGGCAAAAAATCTAAGGAGACACTGTGTATCTGGTGTGAGTAGAGAAAATAATTTGTCCTGATAGTTTTATAGATTGACAGATCAAAAAAAAAATACCTAAAGAGCCTCCTCCACACCGGGACTTGATTTAGACAATGAGGTTATGGACTTTGAGCAGATACTGTAAGGGGATAATACTCTTGGGGGTGGGGGGGAATGTACTCTGCATATGGTAGGGACAGTAATAATTGCAGCCAGAGGGAAGACTGTGGGGGACACATTCATGAAGTGACCCTCATGATCCTGGTTTTCACCCCCTGTGTAATCACCCCCTTTCGAGTGTTGCATGACCTATCACTATTTGCCAACTGATAAAATAGGGCAAAGGGTATGGATGTCCCTGATTACATGCATTTGATGATATGATTATGTCACATAAGACCAGTGCCTGTTTTTCCCTCTTTCCCTTCGCAGCTTCAAGGAAGCAAGCAGCCATTTTGGGGAACCCATGTGGCAAGGAATGTATACAACAGCCGGCAAGAAATGCAACCCTCAGTCCTACAACCACAAGGATGTGATTTCTGCCAACAACCTGCATGATCTTGGAGCAGATCCTCCCTCAGGTGAGCCTCTGATGAGACTGCAGCCCAGGCCTTTCCTGTAGCCTTGTGAAACTTTAAGCAGAGGACCCAGTCAAGCCATGCTTGAACTCCTGACCCAGAGAAAGCTAAGATAATAAACATGTATTGTTTTAGGCTGCTAGATTTGTGGCAATTTGTTATATAGCAATAAGTCATCCACACAGCAGTTGCGCGACCCTGAGACTGAGTGCGTACTTCAACACTGCACCCTAAGCGGCCCCCAGGCCTCACCCAAGTCCCCGCTGTGATGGGCACCGTGCGTTAGCATATGTGCACAGTACCTGAACAAGCAGCGTCACTGGGCCACTTTTATCAATTTCCAGGATCTCCCCGTTTTTTGTTCCCACCAGGATATGTCCATGTCCCAAAGTGATGGCACGAATTGAAGGGTTATCTTCCAAAAGCAAGCCTGGGGGGGGAAATGTTGTACTTAATATTGTAAATAGTGCATTTAGTAGAACAACAACAACAAGCCTCATAATCATATATACTCTGTCTTTGTAGTTCAGAAGTACTAGGTACTAGGCAATCATCCTTGATATTTCTACAAGGGGCTGAGAGGTCTAACTGCAGAAGAAGGAGAACCGATTTAGTAATGGGTGTCCACGAGCTTCGGTACCATCTTTTCCATTCCTGTGGAAAGAAAGATTCCGATCACATATTTGGGGGTGGCACCTTTTGAGCTGGTTGACAATGCTGCTCTTTTAATGGCGTAAGTCTTCAAGCATCTTTCAAACATATCATCCCAGAGTTCCACAATTCCATCCTTTCCACCTGTTACAAAACCCTGCGAAGGCACACACGGGAAGAATGAAATATACATCAAAATGACAGGTTGCCCACCTGACCTGTAAAGGGCTTCCCCTTGGGAAAAGCAGCTTTGTCTGTGTTTCCTTCCTAAGTATAGGAGACTGAAAAACCTGATTACAAGTAATATTAATATAATATTTCCTAGAAGCATCCCTCCCCTACTTCTCTAGTGGATAAAGCACATTTTCAATGTGTGTTCCCCACACTTTCCTCAGAACTTTGGTTGGTATCTGGCACCGTAGGTCCATCCTGGATGGCCGTTTCTGTGCTCTGTCCCCCACTTAAATGTGGGCGCCTAAGGAACAGGAAAGCCTGGCAGAGTTTCTGGTATCTCATCTATTCCTACTGAATGAACTGGAATTAACATTGCAATTAAAAATGATTATTAAATACGTTCAAATTAGATATTTACTTCCAGGAGAAAACATCATTATCTTTTAAGAGAAACTTAGGCAGTTCATGTAACACAACCATCCTATTTTGTTCAATGGACATCGATGCCCATAATAATTAAAATCCAGATTAAGTTTTATAAAACCTGGAAAGTAAAATGATTAACATATTAGGTTTGTTTTTGTTTTTTACTGAAGTGATCTTTATTCTTGTTCTAAGCTTATGATTTCTTGGCTTTACTAGTTTTTCTTTCTGGGAAATTATATACACCAACTGCTCTAAGGAAAAACCTTTTTTCAATGAAAAATACTAAGTAATTGTTTTCTTGGAGACTTTTAGTTTCCTTTATTTCAATGAAGTTCACAAGGAAATAATATTTTGAAGTTTTTTTTACATTAAATACCTATATTCTCATTATAGATTTGTAGGGGAGGCTCAATCCCCAAATTATATTCAAATTAGACTGTGACATCCTGGTATTTTACATGATGTTTCAGATTAACTTATCAAGCAGTGAAAGAGTTTAAACAAGTTACAGCACATCAACTTTGAGACCTCTTCAGATTTTGCTTTCTACTTTCATCTTGTCTAATGTACAGTTTTAGCCAAAACAAATTTACCAGTAAAAAACAGCTTAACCACTAAAACTACCATTTTAGTTGCACATCTAACAAGAACCTACTTCAGTACTGGGATCAGCATATTTACCTGGGAACAGGGAAATGCAAAATGAGGCGTGGCTTAGTTAGGTTTGTTGGGTGGCTTATGCTGTTCAGAGGTCAGAGAGTAGACAAACTGGTACCACCAGCAAGCTGGCAGTGAATAAAAAATGGATTTTTCTGGCAAAGTAGTTGAACAAGGTATTTTCATAGTACTGACAATAAGTGTGATCTTTCTTTAAAAAACAAACAACAACAACAACAACAACAAAACACTAAGGCAGGAAGGTAGCTGGACAACAAAGATGAGCTTAAGTGGAAATAGAGCAGGTGTGATTAATTTTGTGTCAGCCTGACTGGTCACAGGGTGTTCTCATTAAATATTATTTCTGTATGTGTCTGGGAGAGTATTTCCAGGTGAGATTAGTATTTGAATTGGTGCACTCAATAAAGTAGATTGCCCTCCCCAATGGGGGCGAGCACCATCCAATTCTTTGAGACCCTGAATAGAACAAAAGGCAGAGGAAGGAGGAATGCATCCCTGTTTTTTCTGTCTCACTGATCGAGCTGGGACATCTCCTCTTTTCCCATCCTCAGACTGAGAGGCACACTAGTGGCAGCCCTGGTTCTCTGGCCTCTGGATTCGCACTCAGTTATACCACCAGCTTCCCAGGGGCTACAGCTTGCAGAGGACACAGTGGGAATGCTTAACCTCCATAACTGCACGAACCAATTCCTTATAATAAATCTTTTTTTTTTTTTTTTGGTAGATGTGTATGTGTATGTATGTCCTACGGATTCTGTTTCTCTGGAAAACCCTAATACACACAAAGCCAAGACTTCACTCTAACACTCTTGTTAAAGTTGAACCTGTCTACACAGGAACAAACTGGTTATCAACTAAACTTTTGGTCAAATTGATGAGTGGGACAATAATCGAACCACTTGGTACTTTGAGGTCTTTGCTTGCTGTGTACAAAGGAGGAAGAGAATGCTGAAACATTTCTCAGGACTTGTCTGCTACTGGGTTTGTACATTATTTCAACACCTCTTAAGGGGCTCTCAGGGCTGAGAGCTAGGAGGAATGAGTATGAAAAAAGTAGTAACTGCCCATAAAGAAATAATTATAAATGAAAGAATTTTTAAAAATATTTGTACTCCTCTCCATTCATGACAACTATTTCCCAATTCAGACAGGCTTTAGAGACAAGCAAGCATCCTGCTGGTGTGGGCCTTCCTCAGACTAACTTATAATTTTAGAAAGCTAATGATGAAAATATGCCATACCTTATCCAATGCATACATAGCAAACACAGGCCCATCATGAGCTTTCACTGTCTTTAGTAGTAGAATATCTTTCCAAATAAAAATATCTCCAGTAGCTGCTCCTGAGAACACTAGATCTTCCATTCGCCCATAAGAAACACACATCATTGTTTCCAATTTTCCAGCACTTCCAAAAATTCCTCTTTTAGAGGTGAAGCCCCCACCTGAAGTGGACCAAGACCATTTATTATTTTTTTGACATACTGACACCTTCTATGAGCATCTGGAATGACTGCCTTCAATGAAAACCCCAGTGTGTCTATGTTATATGTATATGGAAAGATGTATAAAGATGGCAGAAAACATCATAAACAAAAATATTCTAAGAGGGTTTCTCATTTACACATTCATTAATTCAATGTTTATTGAATCCCCCCTTTGTGGTGGATACAGTGGTCAATGCTGGGGTATAAAGATGAGAAGAAGGAGTTTCTTCATTCAATGAACTTAGGTTCTGGTTGGAGAGAGGCTGTCCTTATGCATCTCATTCCAACAGGACATTCATCTAACCAAGGTTCAGTGCCAGTTCCATGCCAGCCAGCAGAGGAGGGACTCAGTGCCTGGGCTAGCTAGGAAAGTCTTCATGAATGCTGACCAAAGAGAATGCGAACAACACTAGCAGTAATGAAAAATGTGAACATGTGACGTATGTTTTGCCTCGATTTTTGTCATGGGAACTTTAGGGTGAGAAAATGAATCACTGTGTAGGAAAAGGTACATCAGATTTGTCCTTGAGATGTTCACATTTCCCTGTACTTCCTGATAAGCACTGACAAACCCAGACCTAGTCCAGAAAACTACACATAGACTGGCTCTCCAGACATGTTGGGTGCCATTATCTTTTCTTTAAAAGCAGAAAGCACTGGAACAGTTGCATGTTTACATTTTGTCCAGTGCAAGATTACGTGTGCATGGTACCTAAGCCAATACTAAGAATTCACAATCCCAATAACAGGTCTGGTTTATTAGTGAGAAGAATAGGATGTCCTTGCATGTTTTGATATGCTTATTCACTCATCCTTATTATCAATATTATAATGCACAAAAATTTATTTGGATCACCTGTTGTGTATAGTGTTGGGGTTTAATTCATGTTTACATTCAGTGATAAAGTAATAAAAGAACCCTCAAAATACTGAAAATGTTATCCACTCAACCAAAGTGATTATTTTATTTCCTGTTCAGTGGTCCAATATAATTACAGCTTTCAGAACAGATGATTAAATATAAAAATAATTGTTTTTACAGAACATTTCCCAAAGCTTTCTAGATATTGACAAACATGCACAGCATCAGATAGAGTGTTTGAGTTTTACAGCTTGGACATTAAGCAGCTCAAAGTGAATTTGGAAGAGCATGTCTTCCAGGAACATTTTAATTTTAAACTGCAGAGACTGGCTAGGTAATGGTGGTGGGCTTTTTTTCAGATAGATTTTTTTTAAAGCTTTCAACCACATAAACGATAAACCCAAACAATACCTGCTTGTTGCCAGAATTTGATATGCTTCATCCCAACTGTAACCAGTTTGTCAACATGGTGTGGGTTACACTTAACCACAAATATCTTGTCTTTATGCCCTCTGTAAGAGACAAATAGAAGAAAAAAATCTAGTTGTCATGAAGCTTTGATAGAGAGTTTTATTAAAAGCATACATTTGGTCTAACTTTCATTAAATACATCTAACAGGACAAGTAAATTAGAAAGTAATTTAAAATACACATAAGGTCTATATTAAAATCATGAGCTTTGACCTTTCTTTGCATGTGGGAGCCCTCTCTTCTAACCCTCATATTGCTACCAAAGTCTACTCACTTATGCTCTAAACAAATTAATGAAATATTTATAATGGATCAGAATGTCTCCATAAGATAAAATTAATGCCACTATCATAAGATTGCAGTTCTCAGGATATAGAGGTCTTATATAGGAAAAAGGGGAAGACACTGCTGTCATATTAATGAGAAGCTTCAAATGTAATATTCTTTCCTGTGGAAGGCATAACTTCAGGTTAAAGAGAATTTCAGTTAGAAATGTATTTGCTAGAAATTGAAGCCTTTAGCTCACATCCATGGGAAGAGAAAGGATGTCATCTATTAATCCAAGGCACTCTCATTGAAAAACCCAGATTCATTCAAGAACAACTATACACGGGCTGGCTCTCCAGATGTTGTGGGCCATTATCCTTTAGAAACAGAAACTGCTGAAACAGTAGCTTATTCATGATGTGTTTGTGTGTGTGAACTCAAAAGTCAGATTCTTACTTAATATCATTCCCAGTGGAGTCAGGAACAAGATTATTACCATTGCCATTTAACCTTGTATTGAACATATTAACAAGTGCAAATAGGTAAGATTTTAAAAATTAAAGGCATAAGAGCTGGAATGGAAGAGGTGAAACTATTTCTATTTGCAGATGATGCAACTATGTATCTAGAAAACTCAAAAGAAAATAATGTAAAAACAATTACAAACAAGATAACTTAGTCAAGCTACAGCATACAAAATTAAGTGCAGAATCAACAACTTCAACATATGCAAAAAACAGCTGAAAAATATAATGGAATAAATGATTTTATAAACAACAACAAAAACCAAGGTATAAATTTAACACAAAAACCTGCACATAGATGTTTACAGCAGCTTTAACTCTAATTGGCAAAACTTAGAAGCAATCAAGATGTCCTTCAGCAGGTAAGTAAAAAAAAAAAAAAAAAAAAAAAAAAAAAAAAGTGGTATATCCAGACAATAGAGTACCATTCAGTGATAAACAGAAATGAGCTATCGAGCCATGAGAAGACATGGAGGAACCTTTGGTGGAGTCTTTAGGGTTTTCTACATATCAGATCATGTCATATGCAAATAGTGACAGTTTTACTTTTTCCTTACCAATCTGGATGCCTTTTATTTCTTTTTTTCTTGTCTGATTGCTGCAGCTAGGACTTCCAGTACTATGTTGAATAAAAGTGGTAAGAGTGTACATCCTTGTCTTGTTCCTGATCTTAGAGGAAAAGCTTTCAGTTTTTCACCAGTCAGTATGATGTTAGCTGTGGGTTTTTCATATATGGCCTTACTTAGAACTAATAAATGAGTTCAGTAAAGTTGCAGGATATAAAATTAGTACACAAAAATCTGTTGCATTTCTATACACCAATAACAAAGTAGCAAAAAGAGAAATTAAGAAAAGCAATCCCATTTATAATTGTACCAAAAAGAATAAGTTACCTACAATTAAACTTAACCAAGGAGGTTAAAGTCATACTCTTAACCTATAAGACATTGATGAAAGAAACTGAAGATGACACAAACAAATAAAAAGATATGCTATGCTCATGGGTTAGAATAATTAATATTATTAAAATGTCCATAGTACCCAAAGCACTCTAAAGATTGAGAGCAATCCCTATCAAAATACCAATAGCATTTTTCACAGAACTAGAATTTACATGGAACCACAAAAGACCTTGAATAGCCAAAGAAATCTTGAAAAAGAACAAAGCAGGATGTCATCACAATCCCAGATTTCAAGATACACTACAAAGTTATAGTACTCAAAACAGTATGGTACTGGCACAAAAACAGACATATAAATCAATGGAACAGTCTAGGGAGCCAAGAAATAAATCCATGCCTATGTGGTCAATTAATTTACAAAAAAGGAGGCAAGAATTCATAATGAGTAAAAGACAGCCTTTTCAACAAAGGGTGCTGAGGAAACTGGGGAGCTACATGCAAAAGAATGACACAAGACCACCTTCTTATACCATATACAGAAATAAATGCAAATAGATTAAAGACTTGAAAAAAATAAATGCAAATAGATTAAAGACTTGAAACTGTAAAAGTCATAAAAGAAAACATGGGCAGCAATATCCTGGACATTGACCTCAACAACATATTTAAGGGTATGTCTCCTGAGGCAAGAGAAACAAAAGCAAAAATAAATATCAGGACACTAAAATAAAAATATTTTTCACAGCAAAGGAAACCATCAACAAAAAAAAGGTCACCTACTGAATGGGAGAAAATATTGGCAAAGGATATATATGATAAGGGGCTAATATGCAAAATATATAAAGAACTTATAGAACTCAGCACCATAAAAAAATCCCATTAAAAAGTGGGTAGAGGACCTAAATAGACATTTTTCTAAAGAAGACATAAATGGCAAACACATGAAAAGATGCTCAGCATCACTCATCACCAGAAAAGTGCAAATTAAAACCACAATGAGATATTACCTGACACCAGTCAGAATGGTTACTATCAAAAATATAAGAAATAACGAGTGTTGGCGAGGATGTAGAGAAAAAGGAACCCTCATGCACTGTTGGGGGGAATATAAACTGGTGCAGCCACTGTGGAAAACAGTATGGAAGTTCCTCAAAAAATTAAAAATAGAAATATTATAGGACCCAGTAATTCCATGACCGGGTATTTACCCAAAGGAAACAAAAACACCAATTCCAAAAGATCTATGCACCCCTATGCTTATTTCAACATTACTTACAATAGCCAAGATATGGAAGCAACCCAAGTGTTCATCCAAAGATGAATGGACAAGGAAGATGTGGTACACACACACACACACACACACACACACACTAGAATATTACTCAGCCATTAAAAAGAATGAAATCATGCCATTTGCAACAACACAGATGGACCTAGAGAGTATTATGCTAAGTGAAATAGCCCAGACAGAGAATGACAAATGCCATAAGAGTTCACTGACAGATGGAATCTAAAAAACAAAACAAATGAACAAATGAAACAAAAGAGAAACAGACTCATAAATACAGAGAACAAATTGGTGGTTGCACAGGGGATGGGGTTTGGGGAATGGGCAAAATAACTGAAGGGAATTAAGAAGTACAACTTTACAGTTATGAAATAAATAAGTTATAGATGAAAAGTACAGCAGTGAATACAGCCAATATTTTAACAACTTTGGATGGTGACAGATAATTACTTTTATCATGGTAAGCATTTCAAAATGTATATAAATGTCAAATCACTATGTTGTACACCTGAAACTAACATAATATTGTATATCAACTATACTTCAATTAAATAATAAAATAAAAATATACTGTTTAAGTTAGAAATGCTTAATGAAGTATATACAGGTCAAAAGACATGCTGTCTTAAATTTTCTTTAAAATATTCTAGCAAAAAAGTAAGTAAAAGAAAAAAAACGAGGGGAGGAAGATTTGTACCATCTGTAGAATGATGCAGCTGGGTGAAAAGGAGTCCACTATGCTATTTCCTCCACTTCTGTGTTACTTTGAAATTTTCCATAATAAGTTAAAAAACAGGACAGAGCATCTCCATGCCCATTACATGGGCCCTACACTGACAGGCAGGGAAAGGAGAGGAACTGATACTTGAACATTCTCTCTTCATTTCTTTGAAAGTCCAAAGTGACACATGGACATTAGGGCCAAGGTACATCACTAGAAGTTATCAGGAACAATTAGGACAGAGAGATAAAAGTTTAGATATGTAAGGAGAGAAAATGTGCTTAACACCAAGAGGAGAAATGGACCAGATAACCATAAAAGACATTAAGCGTCCAAAGATTTCTTGCTTGGAGGAAAATCCCCACAGATTCTAAATCATTAATAAAAACTTTAGAGAGAAGATGCTAGAGAAAACTGACAAGAAAATTGAGAGCAGGTATTACAAATTACATTTCCCACACAGAAAAAAGGACTATTTTGTGTTTATCCAATGCCAAATATTTAGATAGCTGGAAAAATGGTTTTTTTCAAGAGCACTTTTTAGTTTTCATCTAATTTCTTGATGTCATAAAAACACCAGTGGGTTTTCTCTTGTGGCTAAAGTTCTAAACTGATGAATGATGGCATATCAATGTTCAGTTAATGTCAAAACCTACATTAAGGACATTAATGGATACTTCTGCTATCTTTCCCTTAGATACTTGTTAAATCTGTAGAGTAGTTGCCTACAACTGTGTCAGTAAGAAAAATAAAATGGAAAGAGTTTCAGGTCCTAAGCAGAAAGTAAGAATGCAGAAGACTGTCCTGCTGCCCTAATAAAGGATGACTCCTCATGCCAGAGTCATAAGTAATTCACCACATTGGGCCACATTGTAAACTCCACTGGCAAGCACAGGGGAAGAGGGAAGGAAAGTGCCTCTTCCAGAAGTCCAGGGCAGCTGCACACAGATGAGTTGGCTTCTAAATGTTCTATTCAGAACCCTTCATTTGCTTAGAGGCCCAGTCCTGTGTGTGATTTGTGTTCTCTTTTTTTGTGGAGGTAGCCCACAGCTTGGAAGAGTGAAGGAATGTTTGATTTATACCCCATCTTCAAAAAGGATTTGAAATAGCTTACAATACACCAAAACCCGTAAGATACCTATGAATAAACCTAACCCAAGAAGTGAATGATCTGTACTCCGAAAATAAAGAACACTGATGAAAGAAATTGAGAAAGACATAAAAAATGGAAAAACATTCCATGCTCATGGATTGGAAGAACAAACATTGTTAAAATGTCTGTACTACCAAAGCAATCTACACATTTAATGCAATCCTTATCAAAATACCACTGGCATTTTTTGCAGAGCTAGAGCACACAATCCTAAAATTTGTATGGAACCACAAAAGATCCCGAATAGCCAAAGCAAACCTGAAAAAGAAAAGGAAACCTGGAGGCATCACAATTCCGGACCTCAAGCTATATTGCAAAGCTACAGTGATCAAAACAATATGGTACTGGCACAAAAATAGACACATAGATCAATAGAACAGAACAGAGAACCCAGAAATGGACCCACAACTATATGGTCAACTAATCTTTTTTTTTTTTTTAAGAGAGAGAATGTGTGCAAACATAGGGGAGGGGCAGAAGGGTAGGGAGAGAGAGAATCCCAAACAGACTCCACACTTGGTGCAGAGTCTGACGTGGATCTCGAACTCACGACCCTGAGATCATGACCTGAGCCAAAATCAAGAGTCAGATGCTCAACCGACTGAGCCTCCCAGGTACCTCATGTTCAACTAATCTTCAACAAAGCAGGAAAGAATATCCAATGGAAAAAAGACAGTCTCTTCAACATGAGGTATTGGGGAAACTGGGCAGCAACATGCAGAACAATGAAACTGGACCATTTTCTTACACCATATACACAAAAATAAATTCAAAATGGATGAAAGACCTAAATGTGAGACAAGAAACCATCAAAATTCTGGAGGAGAACACAGGCAGCAACCTCTTTGATCTCGGCCGTAGCAACTTCTTACTAGGTATGTCTCCTGAGGCAAGGGAAACAAAAGCAAAAATGAACTATTGGGATTTCATCAAAATAAAAAGCTTCTGCACAGCAAAGGAAATAATCAACAAAACTAAAAGGCACCTACAGAATGGAAGAAGACGTTTGCAAATGACATATCTAATAAAAGGTTAGTATTCAAAATCTATAAAGAACTTCTCAAACTCAACAACTAAAAACCAAATATTCCAGTTAGGAAACAGATAGAAAATATGAAGACATTTTTCCAAAGACATCCAGATGGCTAACAGACACATGAAAAAATGCTCAACATCACTCATCATCAGGGAAATACAAATCAAAACCATGAAGAGATACCACCTCACACCTGTCAGGATGGCTAAAATTAACAACACAGGAAACAACAGGTGTTGGCGAGGATGTGGAGAAAGGGGAACCCTTTTGCACTGTTGGTGGGAATGCAAACTGGTGCAGCCACTAGAAAACAGTATGGAGATTCCTTGAAAAGCTACAAATAGAACTACCCTATAATCCAGCAACTGTATTACTAGGTATTTACCCAAAGGCTACAAAAATACAGATTCGAAGGGACACATGACCCCAATGTTTATAGCAGCATTCCCAACAATAGCCAAACTACAGAAAGAGCCCAAATGTTCATCGACTCATGAATGGATAAAGGTGTGTTATGTGTGTGTATATATATATGCATACACAACTAAATATATACATATATGGTTGAATATTACTCAGCTGTCAAAAAGAATGAACTCTTGCCATTTGCGACAATGTGGATGGAACTAGAATATATTATTCTGAGTGAAATAAGGCAGTCAGAGAAAGACAAATACCATATGATTTCACTCATATGTGGAATTTAAGAAACAAAACAGATGAACATATGGAAGGGGAAAAAGGAGAGAGGGGGGAAACAAACCATAAGAGACTCAACTACAGGGAACAAACTGAGGGTTGATGGAGGGAGGTGGGTGGGGGATGGGCTAGATGGGTGATGGGCATTAAGGAGGACATTTGTTGTGATGAGTGCTGGGTGTTGTATGTAAGTGATGAACCACTGAATTCTACTCCTGAAACCAATATTGCACTGTATGTTAACTAACTAGAATCTAAATAAAAATTTGAAACAAAATCAAAAAGGAAAACATTTCCCCATAAAAAATAAATAAAATAGCTTACAATATAGAATAATAATACAGAATAAGCCAGGTAATAATAATAAGAATAAAGTGAGAGGACATACTGGTGAGTGAAAAAAAGAAGCCAGTTGCAGAGCCATTATGTGGAAAATCTCACATATGAATAAAAATTGATAAGAATACTAGAACAATATATACTAAAGAACAAACACTAAAATGTTGGCTATGTCACGGGTAGTGGAATTATGGATGATTTTCACTTTCCTCTTGGTTTTTTTTGTGTGTTAACTTTTCTATAATGATCACGCATTATTTTGAAAACAGAGAAAAGAGTAATAAATGTGATTTTAAAAAAGAGATACTCATCTTTAAAAAGGAAAGTGAGAAAACAAAGGTGCCAATTTGGTCTGCAGGAGACTTTATCACATTCCCTAAATGCATGTCAGGGTGGGGGCCTATAATAAATAGAGCAACAAAGCTCACATGGAAATACATGCTACACACCTGCTCTTCGTGGGCCTACATTTTGTCCCTGAGCTTTCCAGCGGCACAATTATGTCACATTGACACTGCAAATATTCTTGTTAGGCACCTTGATTACTGTACCTTTTGCCTACTGTTCACACTTCTGAGATGAAGCATGTCAAGAATAATTAGTCACTGTCCCCCACGGTCCTGTTACTGGTGCATTAGAAATGCACATAAAGGGACATAGAGGCACCTGATTATCTCATTATTCTTCTCCGACTGACACTGATATTAGGCGATTTAACTACTGCCCATAAGAGATTGGTTTTGGTTATTAAATGGGTTACTTGTATATAACACTAAAATCTGAACAACCTTCAAAAGGAAAAAAAAGACTGAATAAATTCATTTGTAATGGAGGTGATTGAAATCTTTCATGAAAATTAGCGAAGAGGCAGAAGAACTGTTCAGAGATTGGATTAAGCCTCAGAGATCTTGTAATAAGATCTCCATGTGCCAATCCCTAATTTCTCTGAGCTGATAACAAAGGAGTTTCCGTGAAGCATTTTCACAACAGCAGGTGGCTTTTGAGGGTGCAGTGTCATGCAGGTGGCGCCCCTTAGCCCTGGGCATCAGCTGGTGACGCCATCGTGGCTCCTGCCTTGCCCATCCCTCCACGGGCATCTCTCCCATCTTGGGGGTAGGGGTTTTGTAGAACACCATCCGGCCAGAGCAGTGCAGGCTGCCAGAGGTGGGTTCACCGGCAAGACTGGCTTGTGCCCACCACTGGCATGACTGAGATGCAGTACAAAGTGAGGGGTGTCACTGAGTCGGCCAGCCTGAGAGTAAATCAAGCCCTCTCAGGAGCTGTGAAGACTCCTTGACGCTAGTAAAGTATCGCCTGTTTTTCTTTGTCACTTCTTTCATGTCCCAGTTGTTTTGTTTTTTTTTTTAAGTAATCTCTACACCCAGTGTGGGGCTCAAATTCACAACCCCGTGATCCAGAGTCATATGCTCTACTGACTGAGCATGCCAGGTGCCCCTGTGCCCCAGTTTTTAAGGTTTCTATCTGCCTAAGTATGTAACTGAAGGCCATAGAGTTTTTATTTATTTGTATATTTATATTTATTTATATTATATAAATATTATTATATAAACAGGTATTTATGTAAATATTTACCTATTTATTATTTTAAAACCTAGTAGTCTTCAAAGAACTTTAGCAACCCTTGACATTCCTTCTTGGAAAGAGCACTGGTTAATATTACAATTGCAAAAATATTCTTGGAGGGCAATTTTGCAGGTGTCCTGTTTTGGGAATGTGACATAAGGCTTGGGAGCAATTCCAAAAATAAAGTGTATTACTAACATAATGGTGTTAAGTTGCTTTGTGTTAATTAAATAGAAGTAACACTACCCAGCATATAAAATATATACCTTTAAAATTTTAATAAATATTTATTTCTTCTGTTTCTATGAATGTTTCTGGCATACAACAGGTGAGCCACAGAAGGTTGCAGAGGGTTTTCTAGCAGGAAAATTGCTTTTCTGTTGCTTTTGAAATGCAGACATGAGCTTTGCCTGAAGTAATCTACGTTGCAGTTGGTATGTTATCAGAAATATTAAACTAAAATTCAGCATATTAGCTAAAGGGAAAGCAGAGTTCTAAAGAGGAACTGAATCTGAGTACTAGTAGGGAATGATAAACCAGTGTGGAATACTAGAAAGAGAGGCCAAGAAAGCCCACTTGGGCAGGCAGATTTATGAGCTGTTATTTGCTGCCAAGAATTTCATCTCAATAGCACTTATCAGAAAATCTTCTGTTTTTCTCCTAAGATGGTCAGCTGGAGTCCTCAGGGCTCCATCTGCTCCTGTTCTGGGTCCCCAGCAATTTATAGATCTTCATTTATTAAATCAAATTGCCAAAATAACTTTTTTCCTATTTAATACTGTGAAGGGAAATATTAATTTACAAAGTGAATATTGGGGTTCAAAGCCATTAACTTAAAAATGACTTTATACCTCGAGACAGAAAGGATGTTGGTTCATGTAGAGAAGAACTAGTGGAGTGGAGAGGTAAGCTGATAACCTGTCTTGAGCAGCAAACTGTATCACTGGGCCTGGGCTGCCAACTATGTTGACCTCTGACCGCGGCCGGGCAAACAGCTAAGCCCAGTGTAAGTAGGAGTAGAAAGTAGTGCTCAGACCTCAGGCTGATTCAGCAGGGAGGGAGGCTGGGGTAAGGGAGGACAGGTGGTCTATAAACAGCAGTCGGTCTTGGAAAGTCTATTTATAAGATGGGGAGATTAGGGAAACAATTTGCCTGCTTTGAAAGCGAGTGGCAGATGCATACGATGGAGCCTCCTTCCCAGCATGACACGGCCTCATGACAAATGGTACTTCTGACTCGAGTGACATTGACATTCCTCTACCAGATGCAAGACAGTCGAAAAACAAGGGGCGAGGCCCAAGTCTGAGAAAAGCTGCTTTTCTACTGCTGGAGAAAGCTTTGATAAAGACAATGTGTATATTACTAAAAGCGAAGTGATGAGTAACTCTCTGGAAAGGATTTCAGAATTTTCCAGTTCCCTGAAACAAACATTAACTGCTAAGTCAGGTTTGTCACCATGAAATATTGCAGTATGCTTTCACTTAGGTGTTAAGCTTTCCATGTGAATTCCATCTGAGTTTGAAGATGAAATCTCACCAGAAAATGAAAACTATTGACCTTTACTGAAGCGAGACAATCAGCAGGATGCTGCATGACCTCAGCACCGCCTTACCTTGTGGTGGCTATTTTTTCTCCCTTTTTCCAGTCCCAAAACACAATACTGTGAAAATCGTCTAAACCAACCGACACCAGACATTTTCCATCAGCTGTATGAAAACAACACAAATGGCAAATGACTCATTTCTTCAATGAAAAACCAAAACATTTCATATACTGTAAAGACAAATATGAAATGGGTCTTAAGAATATTATTTAGGCTACATTAGAAGTATCATATACTAGCGGGACCACACTAAACGAAACACATAACTAGTAATAGTTGACCTTCCTAATGCATCATAACTGGTTGATGAATTAAATCACTGACCTAACACTCCAGTCTGAGACATGGAGCTGGGGGAAGCCTCCCAGGTACATCACAAAAACCTTGTCTATTTTATGACAAACAAATCTCATGATGTTTACTCAAAGAGCCATGTGACTTTGTGACTCAGTCTATTTTCAGCTTTAAAAAACTGGGTTCTATTTAAACCTCCAAGATAAGAGCATTATAGAAACTAAATTTAATTTCAAAAATTCTTTCAAAGGATATAATTAAAAATCTTAATCTCTTAGTTTCCTTATTTCAAATGTACTATGCTTATTATAGGACATTTAGAAAATATAGATAGAGGAAATTTAAAACTCATCCCAATTTTTAGGCCTACCTAAAAATGTTTGGTGTATATCCTGTCAGTTTCTCCACATAAATGTGCTTTTAAAAAACAAAACCAGGATGATAATGAACATACTATTATCTAATCTTTTTTCTTTTGTTCTATGGTGAACATTTTCCCCTAGTATTAAATATTATTTATAATATCATCAATGACTACTATAATGTAGACACTGGGTTGTTTTAAAAAAAAAAACTTAAAATACATTGTCTCTGTAATTAAATTAAAAATCAAAAATAGTTAATATGCTTTTTCCCTTCAAGACCAAAGAGGCCATACAGTTAGCAAATCTTTCCCTTGCTTCCTCCTCACAAGCCAGATTCACAGGAGGAGTGTCTAGGCTCAGCGATTCCACCTTAGCTCCGTGCTGACTGGGAGATGGGTGGCCAGATTCACTATCTACCAGTTTAGCAGGTGTCTTCTAGGACGACAGAGGACCCACAATATGAGGGCAAAGAAACACAAGTATCTGATAAACTGTTTCTCCCCAGTCCACTCAGGGTCTTAACTGGTATTTTCAAAGGCAGGTCTGGGGTAGATGTCAGAGTGGCCAGGTAAAATAAAGGAAGCCTAGTTAAACTGGAATTTCAGATAAGGAATGAATAATTTTAGTATAAGTAGGTCCCATGCATTATTTAAATTATGTATTTACACTTGCATTGCATGAAGCACACTTGTACTACAAATTTATTTGGCTTCCTGTATTTCAATTTGCTAAATCTGGCAACCCTCCCCAGATGCCAACCAATGCCCAACCTGTGAGTACCGTTCCTTGTGCCAGACTGTCCCCCAAGCTACCAAGCTTCCTTCTCCAAAGGCAGGAGCAGAGTCAGAGAAAGGAAGAGCCTGGCTTAACAAACAAATTCTCCTCAATCCTGGACTACTACTAAGTATGAGACAAGGCTTTGAAAGGTACATGAACCCCTTCAAGCTATTAGGCTCAGTATCAGATGAGACATTCATGCTTTCCAAAAGTGTTAAATTATCATCAAGTGATTACAATAAACAAATGTGTCTTCTGAATCACATCTAAGTCCTTATGCTTAACCATGACCAGGCTTTAAATTGTGCACGGTCTCTTTCTAAACGTTTGGGAGAGGGAAGTGATGATAAGGGCTTCTTATTCATTACCAACATGACTCTTTCCGTACCTCTTGGGATGGCCTGGTTCTGCTTCTGTAGTAGTATGTCTCTGTATTTTGGTGATTTTATTTATTTATCGGAGATTCCGCTCTTTTTTAGATTATAAGCTCTGCTAAGGCTTATGGTAATCATATCACATTTCCTCTGTGATCCTCCCACTAAGCTAGTTTCCAGTGAACACTGAGGATACTGGCGACAATGAAGAGGTAAAAATAAAGATAGAATGTGTGTATGGGGGCGCCTGGGTGGCTCAGTCGGTTAAGCCTCCAACTCTTGGTTTAGGCTCAGGTCATGATCTCGGGGATTCTAGGATTCTAGGATGGAGCCCAGCAGTGGGCTCCCTGCTCAGCGGGGAGTCTGCTTCTCTCCTCTCCCTCTGCCCTTCCCCTGCTCGCACACTCTCCCTCTGAAACAAATAAATCTTAAAAAAACAAACAAACAAAAAAGAATGTGTGTATGGGTAGTATGAAGGGAAAGACAATGTGCTATGTTATCCAGCTCTACAAATTTTAATTGTTTTAATTATTATTTCTTTCAAAAACATGGCACTTTCAGTGTCTCTTTTTTCCCATTTATCAAATCTACATTTTGTGCTTCCTTTTGTAACCTGTGTAGCTATATTAACATGTCCTTAGAAGACAAGCATCCACACATTTAAAATGACGGTTCAAGTTTTGTGTCTTTTGAAGAAAGTCTCAGGGTAAATTAATTTTTTTTGGCTTTTTATTAGCATTTCTGAAAGGCCCTATTAGCTTGTCTTCATAGTTACATTCCTTTCTACCTCAATTCATGACTATGAGGAGAAATGAAGAAATAGTCCAAATCCAGATGCACCTCAACAACCGTAACACCTCTTCTTTAGGATAGTGACCTTTTCTTAAATTCTGCAGGTGTAGGCTATTTCTGCATACCACATGGTTCAGAAATATAATTGGACACCTTTTTATCTTTTCCTAGTTTTCACCCTCCTCCACCGTCTTCCAAAGAGACTTGGATTTAGCTTTGAAAATCCATTGTTCCTTGACCAGCTGGAGTTTTTTTATTTTCAGCCATATTTTTAGAGCCAAGGTAATGTCCTTTTAAATCTTTCCAGTCACAGTGTGTATTAATTATGGATATTTTGTGACACAGTCCAGAAATAATTCTAAGGCACTTAATGTCAACAGTAAAGGGCATAGTGGAAAGAGAAAATTTCTACTCAATTACAAGTTGGTCCCTGCATTCAGGGCTCATAAAAAATGCATAGATTTTCAGAATTGAACATAGTGAAATCCAGTCAGTCTTAGAGGTGTCCTTGTGGAGATCAGTATTATTCAATGAAGGTTTTTAAAAATATGAGTAGGATATTAAACTAAAAAAAATTATGTGGCTGAAACTTTCTAATCTGGTTTTCTATTCATGTGGAAGCACCTTCTGTCCTGTAAGCACAAAATCAAAGATGGCTCCATTTTCCCTAGCCAGTGGTAACAAATTCACAGAGCAAAGAGTTGCTCAATTAAGTGAGATAATGTAAACTCATTCCTTCTTGTTTACATAGAATTATGGGTTATGTTGTAAGAAATGCTTTTCATTAAAAATGTCTTTTTTTTGCTTTGTAACAGTGGCAAGAATAATCTAAACCCCCACATATGACTGTTTGTTGTCTAGTTTTCACATTTATTTGTTACCTGCTCTGTATTTCCCTGACAATTGTTTTTTCTAGTAAGGGACAAATGTACTATCAGGTCTCCACAACACCTCCCCAAATGAGCTGGCTTATAAGAGATGGATGGATACGGGGTCCTGAGGTACAAAGATGGTGCCACCAGCTAGGTAATGACCAATGTTGGTGCCCTGTTCATGTGGTTCATTAGGGAAATCTAAGTAATATCTCTTGGCACGTAGACTTAAGCTACTCACTTTTCTATCACTCTTCAAAAGAAAGGTATAGTTGCTCCTGTTCCTATTCACATAAATGTATGATTCAGGGCTGTTCTAGGACAGGGCTCTCTTTTTATTGGGGGCTGTTCATGTGGCAGCCTGTGTGTAGCACTATGTCCATTCCACCTTTATACTGGCAAGTGGGGGCGGGGCAACTGGAGACACTTGCCTTTGGGTAAAGGGGGGACACTGAGCGCTCCAGGTATGACTCTCATGCTCAAAGTTTGCACTGGCCCTGATGGAGGGCAGAGTCAGGAGTAGGCAAGAGGACTCAGTGGGGAGAGTTCCTGGTATAGCTCTTGCCAGCTCAAAACCCCAGGCTTGGTGGCCTTCTCACTGCACTGAGGCCAGGAGACCTGGGTTCTAGATCAGGATCCGCCACGGTCTGACTTCTACCCCAGCCATACCACCAAACTCTCTGGATCTCCATTCTTGGTCTAGGACATGACACAGGGCTTTCAGTTTTATCATTATCACACAAAGTACTATCAATATAACTTAAATCAAAGAGACCTCTGCTCACACCTTCAGGAGGTGCCAGAGAGATCAAAAAGATCAACCAACCACCATAATTTGTCTCATGTAAGGGTTACACATTCAAAGAAGGATCAAACAGAAGAGATCCTAGTCAAAGGTCTTTCTGAAGGGTCCTTAACAGCAGTGCTTTCTAAAACTATCAACTAGCTTCCTTTCTGCCATTTATGTATCATCACTGTACTTGAACTCTGAGACAAACGTAATTTTCCACAATAAAAAATAACACATTTGCTGAACAAATATGGCTCCTCCCTAGTCATTGTTAAGGGCAATAAAGAATGTATTGTTGAAACTGAAATATCCTTTTTATGCAGAGAATATTTCATATCTCAGTATTTATTTGCCCAAGATAGGAATTAGAAGAAGTGACAGAATCAGCTTCTCAACCTCTTTCTAAAGCATCTGGTTTCTCTCCCCAGGCAATTGATGTGAGGGGCTGCCTTATGAGGGAAAGATTTCTAAATTCACTTAATCTCTTCACCTTTCCTTCCTGCAAAACTATTAGGCCCAGAGGAGAGAGGACTTCTCGGAAATGCAGAGGTCAAGTTACGGGAGACCAGCTCATTGCTACTAACTCATCTCTATTCAGTGTCGTTGATCTACATTCCTTTAATCCCTTCCCTAAAGGTATGAAGTAACAGGCATTAGATCTTTTGATCTTTATTTAAAAACCATGAAATTAATTCTACAGAAAAAATATTCTAATGATTATTAAATTCTATTTATATTATTCTAAATTTCCTGCCACTCTGCTTATACATTAATACACATATTCACATTTCCAGTGGAAATCAGTGAATAGATGCTATTTGAGTTCTATTTTTCTTACACTTAACTTGATACATAGAAATATGTATGAAATACACATAGTCCACGTACTTGTCATTTTGAGTTATAGCTTTTATTACATGGTGCCAAATGATCTGGAGTTATAGAGTCAATTTTTAATGTTGCCAAAAATATGAATATTAGATTCTCTATAATTTAATACATTCATGTTTTATTTTATTTATTTTTGCTAATGGGTCTCTCACTATTCTTTAGAGCATATTTAGTAATATAATTTTTATATTAAGTACATACATATGTATTGGCTAGCAGAGTTAACTTTAGGAAAAGGGCAGCTGAGCTATTGAGGAGAAGAGTCATGAAAAAAAGCAGAGGAAATTCATTCACATCCTTGGAAGAGAACCATGTTTGAACTCAAATTATGGTTTCCTTTCAGATTTTACTGCTTTATGAAGGACATACGACACTCTATTTTAAAACTGTAGGTTTATCAAACTTCTGGAAGTTTAGGACTTTGTATTCACTGTTACTGGGTGTGTTATCCAGGCTTCCCACGGGCAGGTGGCATGCCAAACTGTTCTCTATCCCTTGGTACTCATGCCTTCCCGACCTCACGTGCCTGCCAGTGTGCAGTAGGGACTCTTTAGCCTGGAGTTTTACTAGTTCAATAACCACAGAAAGTATCAAATAACCTCTAATAATGATCCAACAATTTGGATTTGTATAGTAGTTTACAGTATGTGAGGATGTGCGAGTCACAAAAAAATCCCCCCTCACTGCCCCATGTTACTGCAGGTCAAAACATAAACGAGATTATTTTCATGTGTAAACACGGTTTACAATGTGAGGTTCTAGTAGTAATAGTGACGGGTGAGACAAGTGAATGAGGCCAAACCTCATTCATTCCTTCACAGTTTTGGAGTCGCTTCTGTGTCTGCAGCACTACAACATGCGCAGTGGGGAGGAGGGAGATGGGCTCTGCTGGCTGAGCAGGTTATTGTACGAGAAGGGCATTAGCACAAACAGCTACTGTACTACATGGAGTCCAACAGGGAGCACAAGAACAATGAACCACGGGCCAGGGGATGAAGAACAAGGGGCAGGTTATTTCTCCCTGGAAGGTCGTACAGGAAACTTGCAGCATGATCTTAAAGGATGGGAGGACTTGAATGGACACATGGCAGCAGCATGAGCAAAGGGACACAGGCGAAAAGAAGGAGAGCCATGCATTTCGGTTCTATGGCTAGAGAGACATAAGGGAACATGAACGGGTAGGTGGGTGGAAACACTGCAAAGGAAAGTTGAGGCCACATCATGGAAGGCCATGAATGTCCAACCAAAGGCTCAGCCCTGAGTCAGCCAGCCAAGAGGAGTCCATGTGGTAGCAGTGTAACTGCATTTCCAGAAGACTCCAGAACTGTGTAGGATGGACTGGAGAAAGTGGAAATGGAATCAGAGTCCAGCATGACTACCATGGCAGAGATGAGAAGGAGTTGAGGCTTGAGCGAGGAAAGTAGAGAAAGGGGGACAGAGGAAAGAGAATGCGGTTGTGGAGTCATTGAACTTAATGATGAACATTATACACACTGCACATATTAAACATCTGAATGGAATTTAGAAAAAAAGAAATTATAGAATTAATTTTCAGTAGAAAATTTATAATTTTTTCTACTTATCTAACTTCTACAATTGGGATTAAAAATTCCAGGTAAAAACACCTTTGGTGACAGGCCCTCCTCATTCTCCATTCTAGCTTAAAGAAACGGTCTCACTGTAAAGGAAATCACATTCATCAGTTAGTATTCTAATAGTACTGTGTTCAAATCTTAAATTAAGGGGATGGAAAATCCAGCTCTGTTGTTTTCAATTTGAAATTTATTTCCACAACACAAGTGTTGTAAAGTGACCCTTTGCAGAGAATTTGCAGCCTTCCCTCTAGTTCTTTATATTTTAAATTGCAAGTGCCGTGCTCCCCCTTATTTGGAGAGATGAAATTGATGTTCTGAGTCACTGCCAGACATTTGCAACTAAGACTCTACAGCAACAGCTGCTCTGGATTTCCAACAGCTCAAACAAATGCAGAGCGCGGTGTGAGCTCTGGGTAATAACCTGGGAGAGAGGAAATGAGAAAGGCCAGGAAAGGACGTGTAATCTAAAGGCCACATTTTTTGTGTGAGGTATTCACATATCTAATTTCTGGTCTGAGACTGGGTAGCTGACATACCAAGAGCTTAGCTCATTACAAACAGAACTCGACTAAATAGGAGGTTGTAAAAACAAAAACAAAACCCAAAAACCCCGGGCCTGAGTAAATGCAGAACCATCAATGACTTCACTGGAAAACGGGGGCCTTACCTGAAAAATCGAGCGCACACACTCCCCTCTGGTGTTGTCCTTTCAATAGCGACAAACATTTTAGAGTTTGTGTGTCCCACACATGAATAGCAGCATCTCTTCCAACCTTAAGTAACAGATGAGTGTTATTAACTACTTATAAATTTTAACAAGAATGATTCCTAAGAGTCATTCTTAGAGCTCCTTTGAGTCAAGTGCTGCTCAGAAATCCAAAGCCACACATTTGGAGAGTAGGAAGACTTTCAGAAATCATCTGGTCTGATGCCGTTATTTTCCATTTGAGAAAATAGAAGCACAAAGAGTCTAACAGGCTCGTTCGGGGCATCAAATCGGGTGCCAGGCCAGCCTCACCTGGTACATGGCTCCCAGGCAAGGCACTATAAAACTCCAAATCAAATGTCCACTGTGCTTTTTGGGTTAGTTCGACATCTCTCTCTCCTGCCTTCTCAACTCCATGTACGATTCCACTTCTTGGTCAAGGAAGTCACCTGTATGTTGTTACGGCCCTGTCCTCAGAGTTCTTTTACCCACCTTAATTATTTCACTCATCCCAAGAAGGCCTGGCCCTGCTTCTCCCCCGGGAAATGACAGTTTCATGGCTTACTTGTTCTTAAAGTGGATTCTCCTTGAGGGGATACCAACTTCTCTCCCATTAATTCCCAACAACAGAAAAAATTTTAATAGTAAAGTGGTTTTCCTCACTTGATTGTAATGGAAAAAAGAACCCTGTTGGGTGTAAGGACTATAAAAGGGGAAATGTGACATAAAAGCATGCACATAACGAAGCAGAATCCAGCTAACTCCTACACTGGTGTATGGAGGCCCAGTTACCCCTGGAGTGGCTGCTGGTGCACTGATTTGTCACCGGTTTGTCTCTCAGCAATTACAGGATAGAATGTGGTATCTCCTCAGGGGTTTACGCAAAGAACCAATCCCTGTTCCCTCTTTCAAAGGAAAGTTATTAAATACACATGAACCAAGCATCATCTGTTATCAGAACAATAAAAAGGGGGAGGGAGGAGAGTGAAATGTAAAAATGCAAAGTAGTCATCAATTACTGTAAGAAACTTAATCATGGCAGCTAATTCAGAAGAGATGGTCTAATATGCAGTTGGTAGCAAACCAGTATGTCAGTTAATAGCACTTTGCTTTTGAAGGACTGTAATCCTTTCACAAATTATAAAAGCTATGGACTTTCCTCCCCCAAAATGCACATTTCTGGGGACTGACTCCTTTCATGCCCTCACTTTAACCACTGATCTCATGAACACGAGGCTATGAAATCTGTGCAAAGACTTCTCTACCACCTGTATGTCAGGTCTCAGAAACACTTGTTTCCTGTTAATTGCTGACCCTCATACCACGTGTTTTTCCTTGAGTTTGCCACTTACATGTTGAGAATCAGTTTAAGTCTTACCTGCAGTTAAAAGCCCATGATAAAACTGAACAAAAATGCAGTCTATACATTGAAAGAGTACAAAACTGAAAATACTACTAACATTACTACTTTGCCACAAGATAATAAATCTGAGTTTAACGGATTTTTTGTTTACAAAGTTGACTTTATCTCCCTCCTTTCCATGCACAAAATGACTGAATATAGGGCTCTGTTTTGAGTAGCTTTCCAATTATAGGTTCAATCCAAAGTTTAGGCATTCCAAAATGGGTCTGATAGAATTTTGTTTTTTAAAGGTTAAAATATAAAATGATGAATTAGTCAAAATTCATGGCTTTAAGTTTTACAAAAATAACTATTCACTAGATGTTATGCTAGTATTAAAAGATGGCTAATTCAATAAACACTGATTACCGAGGATATAATAAGTACTGGGTACACAGTGATGAGGAAAATATATTAAGACTGCATTCATGGAACTTAATTTAGTTTTAGCTAATCCTGTTTGTAGATATCATGTCAAGATGAAATCCGTCAGAGGCTTCCCACAGTGCTATAATATAGCGGATGAGGCTCCCACCATCACATGACCCAGCATTCACTGAATCTTCAGCTTCATGCCTCATGTTTGTTTCTATCAAGTATTTCTTGAACCAGTATATAAACTGGGCTCATAACTAAATCCTCTCCCTCTCTTTGGCGAGGCCCCCATCTCAGAGGAGAGATCTATACCTGCCCAGTGGCCACATAGTCCTTCACTGGATGGATGGTCAGGCTGAGAATGTCATCATCGTGCCCCAGGTACAGCCTCTGGGAGTGTTGCTGTCTGTTGTACACCACGGCAACTGCAGCAATGTGATAGACCACTTCTCCAGCTTGCGTGTAGAACAGATTATTTCTACAGTCGTAGCCTCTGTAACTGAAGCACAGGTCCAAGAAATGCACAGTAGCTGAATGGACAGTGAGTCAACAGAGCAGGAGAGATCAGAAGGCAAAGCTACCATGTTGCTGCAGACATGCACAAGTAGAACCACAGGTATCTCCATGGTTGCTCGGGACAGTAATCTTCAACAGGGGTACGAGGATCTCTGAGGGCATGTGAGTCTCTCTAAAGGGCAAATCTGCACTGATAAGTTTAAGAGAATTTGTTTCTAGATCTTCAGCTACTGTATGTGTCTTCTTCAAAGTGACCAGTTTGAGAACACACTTGTGAGGAGGTGCAGGTTTTCCCTTCCCACCTCCCCTTTCTCTACCACCTTCCTCTCACATTGGAAAGCCATTCCTTTTGTCCACATAGAATCTTATTATGTTCTATTAACCTGGAGCATGGAACCTTCCAGGAACACCAAAACAAACTCAGGTGTGGATATTGAAAGTGAACAATTCCAATAACTAGACATGAAGTTCTTTTGTAAGTCAAGTGACTTCCAATTCTTTGCTTTTAATAAAATTGAAGAGTGATTTCATTGAATTGTCAGGTGATAGATCATTAAACTATATTTTCATGTGATGTATCAAAATTGCAAGATATACCTATCTGTGTTGCAAGAGGAGCTTAAAGAACTGAGTAAGGTTGCTATGGTAAAATTGCTTCCTTTCTCATCTACTTATTTATGTGAGTAAGCTTTCTCAGTGCTTGTAACTATTAAAAAATGATAAATGGGAATAGAATCAATACTAAACTCTATCACATTCTAGCAATAATATGTGTACATATATCTGAACTCACTGAAAAAAATCTTATTAAAATTTTTTTCCAATAAAATTGTTTATATTTAGTAAGTACTTATTAGAATTTGTGCTATATTTATGTTGGTCTGATAAGCTTTGTACTAACAGTTGTAAAAAAAAATTCAATCCAAAAAAGAATGAACACTTAGAGCAGCAATGTCCAATAGAAATATTATGCAAACCATGTAGGTAAAGTGAAAATTTTCTACATTAAAAAAGATAAAAAGAAACAGATGAAATTTAAGAACATTTAACCCATTACGTCTAAAATATTATGTAATCAATATAAAACAAATCAATATATGAAATCAATATAAAAGCATGGAGCCCAACATGGGGCTTGAATTCATGACCCTGAGAACAAGACCTAAGTTGAGATCAAAAGTCTGACACTTAACCGACTGAGCCACCCAGGCACCCCTCAACATAAACATTTTAATGAGATATATTACGTTCTTTTTTTCATGCTAAGTCTTCGAAATCCAGTGTGCATTTACACCTACAACACATCTGAATTCAGACTAGCCATATTTCACATGCCCAGTGGCTTTAAGTGGATCCCATACTAGATAACACAAGTTAGAGACTCAGGATCACAGGGAATTAAATTTAAATTGCGCTTATATACATTTCTTTCCTTGCAAAATGTATGATAGGGTGATCAATAAAAGCCTTTCAAGCATAAAAATAGTACATTAGTATAAAATTCTATGGGAAAAGTAGCATAGAAATATGAGTTCAGGTATTTTTTAAATTGGTGATGGTGGGAATCAAATATCTATGACATTTCAGTTCCAATTGATCCCCTTAAATGAATGATGTATTTACAAAGCACTAGATACTATATTCTTCACAATCATTTAACCTTACATTGAAAAATTTTAGATGTCAACTTAAAGTGTGGAAGGTTGTACATTATTTTTAAAAATTCATAACTATTGGGGCATATGTGAGCAAAATTGTTTGAAAAAATATTGTCGTAGGTGCAGCCAGCTAAACAGAGCAGGAAATATGGGGGTAACAGGAACAGGGACGGGGGAGAGAACAGAGTGTAGTAACAATGAGCCACAGAAACGTATGTGTATGGAAGTCAATGAAGCATGAAAAATCTAGATACACACATTGTTATGACTAGAGGACATCAACTGAGATAACCGCACAGAGAATCATGTTTCTATTATTACTTCGGGTAAGTACACACTGGACAGAAGAGCCAGCCTGAAGTGGGACAGCACCAAGAAGAGGGGACCCAATGGTAGGCTGATAAGGCTGGTGACAGGCACCCACCCGTGTATGAACTGGAGTTTCAAGCTGTCCTCAGGAGCCTTTTCTCTTTTGAGGAAGGGCACTGCATGGTTTTTCTCTTTACTTTGTTGCTTTAGCTGAGGTAGATCTTCTTTGTAAACCTTAAAGCATAGCAGAAACATTTAGTTGAGACTCTCCGGGTTTCAAAAATATTAGTATCTTGGAATTCTCAGGAGGTCTTTAACTGCAGGAAATCAAGTTTTTGAGAACATAAGAAGCTAAAAATGGTCACCAGAGACAAAAGTCGGTCATTATATATAATGATAAAGGGGTCAACTCATCAAGAAGATATAACCATTTTAAATACGTACCCAACATCAGAGCACCTAAATATATAAAGCACATTCTAACAGAACGAAAAGGAGAAATAAACATCAGTAGTGTAATAGTTGGGGAAGGTGTCACTCTGAACAATGGATAAATGATGATCCAGACAAAGAATCAATAGGGAAACACCAGATGAAGAACACTGCAGACCAAATAACCTAGCAGACATATTCAGAACATCCCAGCCATCAGCAGCAGGATACAAGTTCTTCTCAGGATACATCAAATGCTAGGCCACAAAACAAGTCTCAATAAATTCAACAAGATAGAAATCACACCAAGTATGTTTTCTGGCCACCATGGTATGAAAGTAGAAATGATCACAGGAAGAAAGCTGGAAAATTCATAAGTATGTGGAAATTAAACCACACAGTTCTGAACCAATGGATCAAAGAAGAAATCAAACAGAAAATTAAAAAAATATCTTGAGACAATGGAAACACAACAATGGGATACAGCAAAAGCGGTTCTAAGAGGAAAGTCTGTAGCTATATACGTATACTTTAAGAAAAAAGAAAACTCTCAGATCAACAACTTAACAATATACCTCAAGGAATGAGTAAAAGAGCATAGTAAGCCAAAAGTTAGCAGAAGGAAGGAAATAATAAAGATTAGAGCAGAAGTAAATGAAATAGAGAATAAGACAATAGAAGAGATGAACAAACTTAAGAGTTGGTTCTTTGAAAAGATAAACCAAAATGAGTACATAAAACATGAGAATGAAGTTTACTTTCTAATGAACAAAACTATCTTGAAATGCCTTTTGAATCATTGGGATTCAAGGTCATCTTGAGTTTAAATAATTTATATTCAGAAAATATAACAATTTTCTGGTAAAATAAGAAAGGAAATGACTCAATAAATTATCAATAAAAAACAATAAAATGTTTTGCTATAATTTCTTCTAAGGTGAGAAATCTCTTGGTGATTCTGACATTTGCAAAACACAGACCTCATGAATCATGGTGATCACTCTATGGAATTATCTTCTTTCATGATCTCATGTATCTTGACAGATCAGACTCTGAGATTTAGAGCAAAGCTCTTGGCCTAACCTAGGACCTAAATTGTGCTGCTGACTCAGAGAATATTTCCTGCAATTTAATCTAAATGTAGATAAAAAGTAATGTTTCTCTATCATGTATTCATGACCTACTATCGAGAGAGATCAATTTAACACATTCAAGACAAAGTAAATCTATTAATAATTGCTCATCTTCATAAAGGAAAAATTTCATTTGATAAAGCTATGTAACTAAAAGAATATTATCATAATACAGTCTCTGTTTAGGATTTAACCAAAAATCTTTAAAATTAAAAAAAAGGAAGTCAAAAGATACCTCATTACTGCTTTGTCTATTGCAGATGCAATGAACTAAGCTTGTAAAAGCTAAAGTTAATTATCCATCTGAGCCCATAATGCTTTTTTCAGCTCATCAACTACTCAAGAGAATGGAATTCTGGTCTTGGCATTTATTTCAACTGTTTATTTAAACAAGTCTCATAACCTCTATGGACCTAAAATTCCCATCTGTAGAACAGAATAAAACTTCCTGCTCAGGAGTAACTCAGCAACAAAAAATAATGTAAATCAAATAATACAGATGAAGCTTTAGAAAATAAGATGCCAGGGAGAATAAATAAATTCTAGGCATGGATTTCAGTAGAGTCAAGCCTTTTCATTCTTTCACTAGCACCTTTTTACTAAATACAAAACTCCCAACTAAAGAAAACTGCTTTTCTTTTTTCCCTGAATTTTATGTTCACTTTGCTTAAATTCCATTTCCCCTTGATACCAGAATATAATATTGTTTAGTGTGTGTGTATATTTCTACATTAATAATTTCCTTTCAATCTCACCTTTAGTTTTATTGCATAATACATTGCACAGTCAAGCTGATTTCATCAAGAAGGTGACCCAAACCATCAGTTGGACTGCCTTTGTACTAATATTTCAAACACAGATTCAATGAGTGATGATTATGGGGTGGAAAAAAAAGTCATCATCTGAAAAGGTTCAGTGCTTCTACAGAGGCAAAGCCAAGCAATACACTGAATGTGCACTTTGGAGAGAAGCCCAGATCCGCATTCTTATCAATACTACGGATGATGTGGACGTGGACAAAGTACTTAACCTCTGAGGGTTATTGTGGGTTGGATTCGGTGTATGGAAAGCACAGGATCTGGCCCCGTAGAGACATGTGTTACCTGGCAGCTGCCCCCAGCCTCTATGGTACATCTCCGTGGGCAACACTGACAGTTGCTGTGTCTGAAACCTGAAATCTTATTCACTCCATGATCAGGTACAGAGTCTGCTTTACAGACATTCATGAAATGACAAGGAAGAAAACAGAACACCTATAGTTATCAACCATAAAAAAGGGACGAGTCTCCAGATTCCTGTGAAGGATGGCTCTCTTTAACACTCACTGTTTAGCACTAAAATGAAATGAATATTTTCAAAAAACTAGGACCCAATTTGATAGTAATTATGCAACTTTTCTACTAGAGGTGATTTCTGACTGGAGAGATCATGCGTATTGTATTTGGGCTTTTACTTTAATTAAATGGATAATGGTCTTCATAAATGGTCTTCATAATGGTCTATGTAAGTTAAGAGAGAAAGCAGGACACCAGCTCACTTGCAAACTACCATGGCTCAGAGGCTACCAATTCTGTACAGAAAACACATGCTTTCATGATCTGTTAAGAAAATGAAAAATTCTGTGGCTGACTTGCATATTTTTTCTGCAAAAAAAGACAGAAAACCCTGTCATGGGTTCAGTTTTAAAATTGGCTACTACCTTCCACTTAAAAAATTTTAATTATGTGAATGGGTTAAAGGCCTTATTTACAATCTGTACTTAAAGACAAGAGGCAGGTGATTTTCCTTATTCTTGTCTTGATTCTCTTCTGCCCAAGTACCAGCCATTTTTAGTGCAACGTCCAAATCCAATGAGATTGATGTTCTGGGCTGTAAGGCATTTATTATGAGGCTCTCTGCTTACTGACCTGGCGATCATAATTGATTTGAGTTTCTTGCTCAATATCAGAGTCCAATTCCGGCACGTCAGATAAATCCGAATCAGATTCTTCGCTGTAGGAATCAGTGCCACCTTCTGCAGAAACACAATCCGTGAGAAACAAGCAAAAGTTCGGAGACCCAAGAGAGCTTATAAATTTATTTAAAATATTTCCTTTCTTCTAGCAAAGTAAATTTAAAAATCACTATACCATAGTTTTACTTGGTGTAGGTTCTTAAAACATCTTTTTCCCCCCCATCTTCTGGTTAAGTTCAGCATACTCCTTTCAGGAGCGTTAACAGATAAGGACAACTACCCCCCACCCTGCCCCTCCAAGACTGAACTCATTTCCATACTTTCAGGGGATAACAAATCTTTGGGTTTAAATCTTGCTTTGAAAAGAGAAAAAAAGGGGGAAAAAAAAAGGAAGAAAAGGTCAGGGAAAGATTCTACCAAAATGAAGCTTGGAGCAAAAGGAAATCCAACTACTTAGTTCAGTAAATATCCTCTTAGCCTTTGCCATGTTCACCGAGTGGCAGTAATTGCCATGGTCAAAAGCTGCAGAAACTCTCCCATTGAAAACATGTCCTCACCTGGTTTTAAATTTTATTAGCCGATTATTTCTGCTGACATCACAGTAAATAGAATGACTACATATCCCCTGAACTAGAACACATTGGTCCCAATTGTGGACTATTGTTTGAACTTCATTCTGGAGCCAACTCCTACACCCAAGGTTACTCTGTCCCCCTGTTGTCTCACTGTGTAGACCTGCCAGAGTTACAGTTGTCCTAAAGAGGCTGTAATGTCTTTGTTCCTGTTATTCTTAAAGGCTAATTCTTCATGTAAACCTTTGACCTTCAACTTGCATCTGCTATAAACAAAATCCTTTGAAGAAAGTTATTCAACTGACTCATATGTGTCTCAAAGTTGTTTTTCTTTTTAATTTTAAATTTTATTATAGGAATGAATTTTTCAAAATTGCTTTAACTCTTTATCTTCAGGAGAGATATTAGAACATTCTTTGAAATTTTTATTGATCAGGAAAAAAATGCTGAAAAATTACAATTGGTTTTTACCCTGGGGTGCAGTTTCCAGCAGACCGTTGCTGACACCTTCTGGAACAAATCTCCACTGGAAAACTGAGTGGTCAGCCCCTCCTGTGCTCAATACCCATTGAAAGTCATGGGACCAGCGGACATTTGTGACATGTGCAGAATGGCCCACATACTTTCTAAATTTGGCTCCTGAAAAGATATTTTCGAGAAGATTAGTAATGAAAAAAAAAAAAATAGAATTCATAGGTTAAAAAATTAAATTCCTCTTCACGTTGAAAAGTAAAATCCTTAAATGTATTAGAAGATATAATTTTCAGTGTTACATATCATAGCAAGCCAAGGCTCCCCAAATTCTCTCAATTATTCCAGTACAGATTAAGCTAAAAATGGCCTTAACATTTAAGTCCTGTGGCTGAAGACACATCTGAACCTGTTCCAGATAATGCCTACTGCTTCACTGGTTCTGAAAATAAAATGCTTCAGAATGATGATCTTACACATTCTTACTCAAATCCAAAATAAGACAGAGAGTCCTTTGTAATAGGGAAACAGAATAATTCTGTGGGGAAAAAAAATCAAATTATTGTTCAGAGTCATGGATGTAGAGCTGGGAGAATTAAATTTTGTTCCCTTGCACTGATTGCTTTACTCAGTGAACACCATCCCCAGGGGAATGACTGTGGAAGGAAAGCTATTTGCACTTACGGCTGTAGCTGAACTACCAAAGTCTCGCACATGGTTGGTAGAGGGCAGCACAAAGGCAGTTATGAAAACAGGTCGGGTCCATCCTATCATGTGGAGGCCTAGTACTCCAAAGGCTACGGGAGATTTCAGGGGGCCAGCAAGCACTGCATCCCTCCTTCAGAAACAATGCTACCTACTGCAGGCCCTCTAACGGAACCTCTTTAATGGGGGAGAAAGCCATCTGTTCAACTGAAAATACTCATTGGAGAGGTAATGATTTAAATGTATATGAAGGTGAAAATGACCACACTATTTAAAATACCACCACGAAGCTGCCCCCATCTGAGCATTCTACTGTTTGCTTTTTCATTGTAGCACTTCTCATGAGATGTGTTTATATTTCCTTTATTGACTGTGTCCCCTCAGAAGAACAAAAGCTCCATGAGGGCAGGGATTTGTGCCTTTTTTATTTGTTGATGTATCTCCAGCCTCTTACAATAGCATGTAACAAATATTTATTGAATAAAAGAAGGCCACGTCCACCTCTTTCCAGGCTTTCCCTAGGACATGGTCACTTTACAAGACCTCCCTTGGTTCTCTGAACCACGAGGATGTCTCAGGCCTCTGCCCTCATCTCTTCTCTGGTGGTCCTCTCTCCCATGGCTTTAGATACTGTCAATATGCCCTCCACTGCCAAATATTCGTCTTCCGGCCCTCAATTCTCCCTGGACTGCTGATGGCCCATGTGCCACGTCCACTTGATGTCTAACAGGTGCCTCAGATTTATCATGAACAACACAGACTAAGTTCTCCTTCCCTTCTCTTATCCCCATCCCTCTCTTTTTCAATCTCTCCCCCAAACACACACTTTTCCTTGCTTATTTTCCCATCTCCATAAATGGTGCCACCATCCACCCCACTGCTCAAGCCGAAAACTTAGGAGTCACCCTCAGTTCCTCTCTTTCCCTCTATTCCCACATCCATCAGCAAGACCTTCAGCTCTACCTTGACACTGTTTCCTAACCTCATGCACCTGTGTTCACATCTGTTCCTAACACCTTTGTCCAAGCCACCTCACCTCTCACCTGGACTTGTACAAGAGTCTACTTAAAGCTTCCCCATCCCTAATCCATCCCACATGATATCAAAGTGGTCTTTTAAAAACTTAGATTGGTCATGTCACCCCTCCATTTTAAGCCCTCAATAGTTTCCCTCCACACTTAGAGTAAGACGCAAATTTCTAACAGTGGCTACAAGGCCCTTCATGACACGGTCCCCACCACCCTCTCCAGCCTCTGAGTACACAATGCTTCCCTCATTCATCACGCTCTAGCCACCCTGAACTTTATGTTCCTCTCCTGCATCAAGCTCATCCAAGCTCTACTGAAAGCCAACACTGTTCCCCTCAAGGTCCAGGGTTTATGCAACTCATGTCTTACAAGATCCAGGACACACTTATTTTGGGAGGGAGTTCTTCAAGGACTATGTGAGATAGAGAAGAGAGAGAGAGAGAGAGAGAGAGAGTGTGTGTGTGTGTGTGTGAAGGATTAATGGGGCAGCAACACACAAGTCAGTCAAGTAGGAGAGCCTTCCCTTGGAGAAGGGCTGATGCCAAGGTAGTAAGACGTGGCAAATGTCAATGAGCAAGGCTTTGAATTTTTACCTCATGGAAGTTTCTGCATGATGATGGTCAAACAGAATGTAGTCTAAATGACATCAGGGGAAATTATCAGTATCGATACTGCTTATTTTAAAAGATTTGAAAACTGTCAAAATGAAATGAGAAAAACTGGCTTGGTGATGTAAAAATAAAAACCACTGTAGGCATTTTCATTAACTGCAGAACATTTGTGTCAGAAGACTGTGCAGCAGAATCCTTCGTACATTAATTGTAAATGTGTCAATTAACTTGATTGGAAGTTTTATTTAATCACAATGGAAAACTACCATGTTTGCTCAGCCTCCACACTTCTCATGGTCACTAGCCCCTGCTCATGTTTGGCTGTTACAGGCTCAAAGGTTGGGGGCATACCTGCCACTGGGACCCTGGGCTACAGGGTGACAAGTTCCACCAACGGTTACCATTCCTGTCAACAACACTCCTTTCAGAACTCCCCTGCCGGTAGTTCAGGCACAGAAAGGCCACAGAAGTCTGAATGTCTCTGAGGCAAACTGCAAGATTTATAAACCATGTGCCATGAAAAGTAGAACAAGTCAATTTGCTCAGAGAATATGGATACTTCCGCAGACTACTGCGGAGGTTGTTATTACTCCCACCACACTATCACTCAGCTGTCAACCTTCCCTTACTCGGCAGATGTCTCCTGTGTGCCATCATCATCAGGGCTGTTTTACATATCAGGCTGTCTCATTCGGACAGACAGCACTGCTCACCTCCTCCCTCCCCCTTCCCCCATTCTCATCAATAAACCCAAGATTTCCCTTTCCATTCCTCTTTTCCAGACTCAAGACCACCCTACAATGTTTGGAGATACACAGGAAATACCAACTCTCCGTGAATTAACTTCTTCCCAAGTCCTGACTCTTGAGACCAACAGCACTGCTTCGGGTCCCAGTGATGTTTCTTCTCAATTCCCACGTTCCGTTCCTTCTGGTTGCCTAACTCAGGTTCTGCAAGTACATTGCTCAGTCTAACGGGATATGCCCTATTACTCAAAAGACTCATCAGAGAGGGGAGAGTGTGAATTAGGCACATTGAGGTAATTTTGTGCCTCAAGCAGTTTAAAGTGATGGCCATTTTATCAAGTGTAAAGGATGTCCGCTTTGCTATGCGTTTTATGTTCAGTTCTCAACCATAACCGTTGCTGCTTCTGAACTGCCAGTTATCCGACAATGACTCTCCGATTACATTTTTCAGTCCCTTTCCTTTCTTAATTTAAAAATTGTTCAAGTGAGCGAGTTTTCAGGCCACAGCATGTCCCTACTGACTACTTTCTGAAGATCAGATTTTCAGGCTGGTGGGGAATCTCAGAAAACCCTGTGTATGGGCTTTGCCTCAACTTTTTTTTTTTTTATGTTATGTTAATCACCATACATTACATCATTAGTTTTTGATATAGTGTTCGATGATTCATTGTTTGCGTATAACACCCAGTGCTCCATGCAGTACATGCCCTCTTTAATACCCATCCCGCCACTCCCCTCCCCTCTTGCCTCAACTTTTTAAGGAAGAAGAAGACAGGGTCATTACATGGCTAATTCAGTCATATTCTACAAAGTCTGAAGGTGCCATAAAAACTGAGGTGACAAGATTTAACAACAATAAAACAGAACGACAAAACGCGAGAGGAGAATTTTTTTGAACCAATCTCCACTCTCAAAAATTTCACCAGTTATGTAAATGGGGTTTGCAAGATTAGTGTTACAACAAGGGGTCCGAACACCTGCATCATCACCAGAACAATCACTTTCAGATTTTATCTTAAATACCTCTAAAAAGGATTTTGCTTGGCTTTCCATGTGTAAACACAATTAGCCGTGAAGCATAAAAGAATTTTAATATTGTAATGTAACATATAATTTAAATTATGAATTTACATAAATAAAAACAAAACTATGACTTATTTAAAATGTGAAACATGAATCTTCTCAATCACAAACTCGCTAGTAGTAACTCTGTGAACAAAACCTGCCTTAAATTGGTAAAATCCCATATTTTAGAACGTCAAAAGTAAATGACATCAACAACACATTTTCTCTAAAAGTGTTAAAGAGTAAAAATGAATATAAAGATGAAATGAATAATCTGCAAGAACAGACACCAAGAAAATCAGTCTTAATTATACTGCGTATACATTTTAGATTAAATACTTATTCAATGAAATCTCTCTCTTGGCCTTACCTTTCTTGAGACAAGGAAATTTAAACAATTTAACCAGTCCAAAATCATCGCCAGAAACCAGCACGGAGCTGTTGTAATTTGCATCCACTGAATTGATGTCAGTAACATCAGTGTACTTTGGCCAAATTCCACTCACTTCAGGGCCTTTCACACAAGTCCAGGAGGCCCAGGGAATCCCTTTGATTTCTTCTTTACTTGTTAAAGGCTTCCCAGCTGAAAATTATCAATACATAGTAACAAAATGTTACATTTAAAAGCATATTCAAATTTACTTTATTCATTTTTCTTATAGAGGTTTATAGAAATTAAAAAAAAACCTCTATAAACCAAGGAACCTAAAGATTCTAATCTCTTTACCCAATTTGTGATTTTTTTTCTTCCAGCATGGTTTAAAGAGAATGCATGATCAAAACTCAGATATGGAGATGAGAAAGAAAATGATCATTGTACTCAATGTAATATCCAAAACTACTATACAGATAGTATGCTTTGTGTTATTGATGAAATGATTTGTATGAAAATATATATATCATATTTAGTCACAGTTTGCCAGGTTTTTAAAAAAATTTATTCTCAACTTCTACTTTTCAAATTCAAAGATCCATAGAAGTAATTTTTAAAAATTTAGGCTCCAAAAATTTGTGTAAACATTTCATGGATATTATACAAATTTAAAAGCATTAGACAATGAAAATCCACCAAATTTTGATTAACTAAATGTAAGTGGTTAGGGGAAAAGAGTCTTGACAGTTGTGCTTGGTATGTCCTCAAATGTATGGCACGATTCCCCGCTTGTACCAGAACCTGGTGAGGGAGGTCACCCAGGGGCACGCAAAGGCAGAAACACATGGACACAGAAATGCTTGGGAAAATGTCCTGTCATACACAGTTCTAAAATTCAAAATCAAGACAATTTAGCGTACTACCTCGTAGTTTTTTCTTCAAAAATAAACAAATGTTTTCAAATAAAGAATCTGTGAGAATAGATGCTCTTATACATTACCTGCACACTGTCAAATTGGCACGCAGAAATTCTAGACTGACAGCGTCACATAAAAATTCATGAAGATGAACACAAATCAGAGTGTTGACAGAACACAGTCTTTAACCCAACAACGTTCCCCCTCTGGAAAATATAGTCCAAGGAAGTAACTAAGAAGAGGAAATCCCCCCCTATATGAAGATATTTGGAGATGCACCGTCTGTACCAGCGAAGAAACTAGAAATAAGTTAAGCCCAAATGCTCACTAACAGGAGGACAAGAAAGCAAATTATGATATTATCACTGAGCAGGAGGTTACTTTTTTATTGCAAATGATAAACATGTATTCCATAATTTTTCACATATGTAAAATATATATGAAATAATTTCAAGCAAAGAAAGTAGACACACAGAAATATCTACCCAGGGATGGTGTGCTGGCGAAGTTGATAGGGCAGAGGTTCTTTAAAAAGCCATGGTTACATGGTTAGATTGTATGTACTATTTTCCAATAAAAATTAATTTTTCAGGAAAAATTTTAAGATAAAATATTTGATGACAAGATTCATGATGTTAAAATTTTCCTCTTATGTTAAAAAAATCATTAGTCAAAGATTACAAAACAGAAAATTATCTTTTATTTTTGCCATTTTAGTATCACGAACTAAATGTCACTAAATGTTATAGAAATCTGATGAATCTCTTCTCAAAGAGATAGTGGAGGTGACAAATAAAAATTGTACTTTTTAAATCCCAATTAGCATATTTCACCAAATAATATCATAAAGACTTCCAATTATGAAAAACACAAATTTCAGACTAAAACCATCATAGCAAATGAGGACCGTGATCCTCAAATGTTTAGCATTTTGGGGCATTTTTCTAGGATATCTTTCCTTTCAGTTATCTTTAGGCATTCTTTATAACTTCTAGCTATCTATCCTTTGCCCATCATAACCACTGCAAATATTTCTGTCCAGTCTTTGCCTTGTCTTTTCATGATTTCTTTCATTACACAGTGATTTGTTATTTTAATATGTTCCAATTTATCAATCTTTCTTTTGAGACTTTGAGATTCAGTGGGGGGGGGGGGGGTCATGTTTCTGAGAACACTCCTTGCCCTGAGATCATGATGACGTTCTTATATATTTGCTGCATGTGGTTCAGAGTTTTGATTTTCACAAACATCCAACGCCTGCAGGACTTACACGGCATCTTGTAGAACAGGCGTTCTCCTGCGCCGTCATTGGTCTGCAAGTATTTGCTATCCAAAGACCAATCAATGTGGGTGATGAAACTAAGGGACTTGCTGCATTCTCCAATTTTCTTATACCGCTGGGCAACGGCATACACATCCACTGGGCCGTCATTGGATCCCACCGCGAGGTAAGAGCCATCTGGAGAAAATTTCATTTCATGAATGACTTCTTTTCGATCTTTGATATGAACCACTTCTGTCATATCTCTATAAGAATAAAAAGCAGCAATAAAAAGTGATAAGCAGCAAATCTAGAAATAGGAACCCCAAGCCATGTCTCAAAATTTGTATGTCAGAGAAAAAATGGTTTTAAAAGGGAGAGAACACCTATAGGAACTAAAGGATTAACTTTTGAAGAAAGATATAAAATACTATTTAGATTCTGGCCATTTTAGGCAAAATTAACCAACATTTGAAATATTTAAGGTTTCCAAAATAAAAACAATGAAAAAATTTAATGAAGTGCCTATTTGCTTTCATGGTTAATTACGTATTATTTTCCCCTAAAACTTTTTGCCTTGAAAAATTGCAGTTTGTAACATTGTTTTAAAAATGTGTCCCGGAGAAAGGTAAACTACGTCAAGGTTACTTTTTTAATATTAAATCTTATGTAATTATTTAATTTTCACTGTGAAACTCAACAATTCATATATCAGTTCACCCAGATTTTGCATCCCTTTTGATCAGATTCTGGTAAGAACTGCTGCCCTCATTTGAAACTTGCCACCATGAGACAGAATTCTGACTAGCAGGTCCCCTGTGCCAACAACTTCTTCCACTCCCAACAAAATCAGTGCACAAATAATGGCAAATATTAGCTTCCACATAATTCCCCTCACCTGCTATCACTTATTAATGGCATTATTGTTTACTATACATACACTATATGCTATGTATATACTATATAATATACTTTGCTATAATATCAAATAGGGTCTTGGGGTTTTCTTTTGTTTTGTTTTGTTTTTTTTTGGCTTGGGAAATCCATCAATAAAAATCCATCAAAAAGAAAAGAAGATCTGGTAATTGGCCATCTTTTCAAACCATGACTCAGCAGAGAAAGAAAATGTTGCCTACCAACTCATAATAAGTTATGTGTGGCTGCTAAATGAGAATTTAGTGTAATAAACTGTGCCAAGGTCATTTTTCAAAGCTATATAGAATTTTCCATGTGCAAAACATGCAGTATCTAATTTACAGCTGCATTTTCTTTCTGTAATCACAAATTGTGTAAGCCAAAAATCAACCAGTGTGTTTAGAGAAATTACATGCATGAGTCATAATTTTTGTCCAGTAAAGATAGGATGTTAATAAATATGAAATATTCTATTTAAGTTTTCGTTATACGTGGAAGAAATCTTTTACTCAAGCCCACCTCTAAAAATCTGGCCATGCTGGAGCCTTTCTCATTTCTTTCTCTTTTCTTGGCTTCCTATAAGCCCATAAACCTCTTGGGACCAGATGAGCTTGGGAGTTCATTACTCACTGGGTTCTAGAAAGGTTCACATGCAATATATTATGTAACATCCCCAGTAGGAGTTAGGGCGGCACCCCATATTCAACACATTAATATTTTTGGGGGCGCCTGGGTGGCTCAGTCGTTAAGCATCTGCCTTCGGCTCGGGTCATGATCCCAGGGTCCTGGGATTGAGCCCCGCATAGGGCTCTCTGCTCTGCAGGAAGCCTGCTTCTCCCTCTCCCACTCCCCCTGCTTGTGTTCCCTCTCTCACTGTGTCTCTCTCTGTCAAATAAATAAATAAAATCTTTAAAAAAAAACCACACACATTAATATTTTTGTAGCAAATCACATGATAATTATTCCTATTAAGAGATTAATAGGCAATAAACAGTCTCAAATCAGTTCACTGGGTCAAGACGTGCTATCAAATGAGTTATCCAGGGGCGCCTGGGTGGCTCAGTTGGTTAAGCGACTGCCTTCGGCTCAGGTCATGATCCTGGAGTCCCGGGATCGAGTCCCACATCGGGCTCCCTGCTCAGCGGGGGGTCTGCTTCCCCCTCTGCCCTCTGCCCTCTTCCCCCTCTGCCCTCTTCCCTCTCATGCTCTGTCTCATTCTCTCTCTCTCTCTCAAATAAATAAATTCTTAAAAAAAAAAAAAAGAGTTATCCAAAAACTGGATTTTCAGAGTGTTTGGTTTGAGAAATACAGATAGGGGACTGTGAATCTAGAGTGTTCCTATTTGAAAGAGTAAATGCCTTTTTCCTTAAGTCCTGGCATACACCATGGCCAGGAGAATGGGCTTCAACAGGAGAGCATTTCTGACATTATTTTCCCTATTGGTCAGTACGTGCCTGACTCGGAGCACAATGAAAGAGCCATCCTTCATGCCCAGGGCCAGCTGAGATCCATCGGGGCTGAAGGCCACACTGCGAACTGCTTCCTCCATGTTACAGCGGGCGATCAAGGCATGGTCAGCCAGGCTCCACAGCCTACGCACAAGAACAAAGTAAAATCAAAACCCACTTCTCATGGTCATTGGCCAGCCCCAGGCCGCAAGGCCTGTTCACCATTCTGATGGTGATGACAGCAGAGGACGCATCAACTCCATACCAGTCCTTCCTCGTGGCAGGTCTGGCTATCTGGGAAGCTGTTCAGTTTATTGCTGGGTCATTGGCACCATTTGAAATACCCAGCAAGAACTATAAAATGAGGTAACATTTCCAGGGATTTTGAGATTGATAAAATAAGGACATTTTAAACACTCCCTCACACAAAATCTTATTATTCTCTTTGGACATTCAAAATCGTTCTTTATTTATCCCAATGGTTGTTAATAATACTTAAAGAAAAAGAAGTACTACTGGATGTTATTATTGTTAGTTTGTTTAAAGAAAATAGGAGTATCCTTCTAGTAACTGTGTTATTTAAGCACTTGTAAATCGAAACCCACCTTACTTACATTTGTTGGCCTCCCTAGAAAGAAAACCTGTCTGAGATGGAGAAGATGGAAAGACACCCCTGCCCCTGCCCAGGATGGTCCCACAGTCAGCTTGGTCATCCGCTGTCATGCCTCACAAGCCCCCTGGGCGCCCCACTGTAGATAGGTCCACCACCCTTGCTTGGAGCTGACACTTCACAGTGCCCCTGGCTGATGGACACAGCTACTGCGGGAGAAATGGAGCTCCAGGGGCAAGTGCCCTCAACACACAGTTGCTGCAACTCCTGAAACACCTGATCCAGGCACCTTAGACTGAGTGAACATGAACTAAATATTTGAAGATACAAATGAGGGTTTATGCTAGTTGCCATCGTGGTAACCAACCGCTATCTGTTCCTAGTCCTAAGACCGTCTTTTCTAAACACACAAACAACAGGATCTGCCAAGGGGACTGAGAATCTAGAGGTCTGCCATACAGAGGCATGAATAAGTCACATGTGGTGCGGTTTCTCTAAATGCCTTCTGCCATCAGGATGGATGGAGGCAGGCTCCTTAAAATGGATAGCTGCACAGTGAAGAGCTCGCTGATCCCTGAGGCAGCCTGCACCGTTCAGTCAAAAGCTCATGGTAGTCTTGCAATACCTCGTCCATTATTCATAATCTCATGCTGCTTTTAGCCTTGTACTATTTTAAGCAATGTAAGCTTTGCTTTACTAGCACACGGAAACTATCACTCCCCAGTAGATTGTGCCATCCCTATAAAGTCACTAAAGCTCATCTTTCTCAAGAAATTAGGGCTTAGTCTCTTCTTAAGTTTCAATATTCAGTGTAAAAGAACATTTATAATTTTAGCCAAATTCATGGTTAAGAGGAATAAGACATTCTGACAGTCAGGGCTCCTTGGAGATGTTTGCATTTCTCAGATGCAACAAAGCTGCCAAAATACAAAAGCCAAAGACTTTCTTGAAATCATTTCTACCTGGATGAGTATAAATTGAGTATCTCAGGTGCTCAAGTAACTTGGTGGCACCATTTTGCCTGTTCAGGGAACGCTCAGAGTCAAGGAAGGAAAAGGAAGAGAAGAGGGGGAAGGTAAGTAAAGAGAAGCTTAAACCATATAAACATGTATGCCACATGGAGACACAAGTGTGTGTTTACTGATGTTTAGAGATTGATGGGGTTTCAGTGCTTGGTGGAGATCACAAAATGGATTTACTTTTGGATTTATACCCCACTAATGAGCACATTGTGCCTTGATCAGATTCACAGACATACAGAACCAGAGCAGGGGAGAAGCAGGAGCCTCCGGTCTAGTCTACAATGTTCTAATTTAGCTATTAGAGCCCAGAAGCAGTAATCAATCAACCACCTGATCCAGCAGCCTCTCCCTCCCACTGGCATGCACTCTTTCTGGCCTGCTTGTCATTGGGCACATTTAAAGGTCAGCAGCAAATACAGAAGTACTGAAGTCAGTGGAACGGCTTTCCTCACACACCTCTAAATCCTACATTCAGCCCTTCAACCGTCACAGAGATATTCGAAGTGTGCTCATAATGAGCATTTTATGCAATGCTGTGTTCTCAAAAAATAACAAACGATCCACAACAAGAATCCTTGAGGCCCTCATAAAATTGCCTGTTTTCTTAGGAACCAGTACTTTCCTTTGATTTGAGGACAATGTTCAAATTCCATCTGAGGATTTGCAAAGAAATAGTTTTTTCCTCACACCAAAGACAACTCTGAAAATCAGAATTTAAGTTCTAATGAAGACAAACTCATGAATTCATCATTGGAGATGAATGTCTATAACAAAACTGTGAAATGCTCTGAGCAGGCCCCTGTGGAGGACCCAGCCCACGAGTGGGAAATATAATCTAACCACAGATAGATGCATTTAGCTCACATCATCAATTGAAAGAGAACTGGGAGCCTATCTAACTAGGAGCAGTGTATTTTCACTCCTCAGAGCATTTTCATGACTTAAGATGGAGCCAAAGAAAGATAGCAACAACAAAATGCTAAGAAGCCAAGTTTTGTTGCGCTAAATGTCTCAACATTCCACTTGGAAACTGTGGTTCTGTACTCTGGCTTATCCTTCTCCTGAGTAACAAGCAAATTTGGGCAAAATAAATCTGTTATCCCAAGGCAGCCCAGGACATGACAAGCGCCATTGCCGGGGGCCCCACCTGACAGAGCGATCATCACTGCCTGTCACAGCCAGTGGCTTCTTGGGGTGCAGGGCCAGAGCCCAGAGCTCCCCCTCACAGTGGCCTTGCAGGATCAGCATCGGCTTGTCTCGTTCGCGCACGATCACTTCAAATATCTCACTGTCCTGGGTCCCTGCTAGAAGGCGGTCTGCTTTCCAGCACACACTCCGGATAGAGAGGCCTGGCGAAAATAAAGAAAGAAATAAAATAAAAGCATATATTCACACCATTTGCAAATAAAGAAAAACACCTACACACCCTTTCACCAGGACAGCATCTAATGCAATGCAGCTTAAAAATGCCGGAAGGAGAAATGTCAACTCCACACACTGTATTATTATTCTGTATTATTTACCATTTCCTTCCATGCGTTGGTCATTTACCCCACCCCTTGCAATGTAGATTTTACACAGGAGTGATCACTCCCGTCTGACGTGTTTTTACATCAAGATGTATTTGAAATACTACATCTTAAAATGAGTATAAGGAGAAATTGGTCTATGAAAACCTATCCCTTTTTGAAATAATGTACTTCTGATTTGCTATGGAAAAGTTAGGAGTCACTTCAATCTTTAGGATGCTGACACTATATTAAAATTATATGTGGGCGATGGTACAGAATGGCTAATTGCCATATTAGGCAAGTTTACTATGTATTTGATCAGAACCTAGACTCATTTTGCTGGATAAACAGATGTACCATGTCCCAGAAATATGCAAATGAAACTAATTTCAGTCTCGAAATACCATCAAACATTTGTCAGTGAAGATGCTATTCTTCTCTGACTTAATATTTTATACAGTCCTCTCTCAAAGCACAGTACTTCCTTGAAATACAAACTTCCACCTCAAGGTACATACTCTCCAGGCAGGTCTTCATTTGCCTGCCTGATTTTTTATTTCTTGGACTTCTGTGGTCTGTTTTGTTCCTTACTGGGTACATTATTTATTTACTTAGTGAATTTTCTCATGCCTGAATTAGAAATACAGGCAGAATCCCGCTTTCACAACTACTTTAAGTAAGGCAGAGATGTGGTAAGCTTTGAGATCTGAGTTGTCTCCCCAGTGGGCTTTGTGCCTCTGGTATAGAAAGTACCAGAAGTCAGAGCACAAGGCTTTAGTCCTGCTCCATACCTGATTGGCCAGACACACCAGGGAGTGTCCCTTTTTCTCTGGAAACCAGTTTTTGTCAGCATTAAATGCAGACTGTAATTATGGAGACCATGTAACATATCACCCAAGTTGAGACTACTTTGAAAGACAAATTAAATTTACATACTTAAAAAAAAAATTATGTGTAGAGAGACAGCATGCGTGAGTGCACAAACAGGGAGAGCAGTGGGCAGAGGGAGAAGCAGGCTCCCCACTGAGCAGGGGGCCTGATGCGGGGCTCGATCCCAGGACCCTGGGATCATGACCTGAGCCGAAAGCAGACGCTTAACTGACTGAGCCACCCAGGCGTCCCATAAATTTACATACTTTAAAAATATTTAGTTTGTAACCAAGAAAGCAGCTTTACCATGTTGAAATAAATAGTTCTATCAAAATATTTTCAAATACAAAATTATAATTACACTTTATCACAAAACGATTAAGTCTAGAACAGAGGGATGAATAGGCAGAGCACAGAGGATTTTCAGGGCAGTGAAACTATTCTGTAAGACACTATAATGGTGGATACATGTTATTATACATGTTTCAAAACCCACAGAATATATAACACTGAGAGTGAACTCTAATGTGACCTATAGGCTTTGAGGGATGATAGGTCAATGTAGCTTCACCTGCTGTAACAACTGTACCACCCTGGTGGGGGATGTTGATAGTCAGGAAGGCTGTGCATATGCAGTGGCAGGGGGTCTAGGAGAAATCTCCATACCTTCCATTCAATTTTGCTTTGAACCTAAAACTTCTCTAAAAAAATTAAGTCTATAAAAAAAAATCCAGGACAAATGCTAAGCCAAATGGGATGCTGGGACAAAAGAAGGGTTAATTGGGGGTATATGGAGATGTTAACTATAACCCTCACCTTAATAAACTCACGGTGGTCTTAAAAGGATCCAATGAGAGGAAGCATTCATTTACAAAAAAAAAAAAAAAAGTCTTTTTTTAAGGCACACAGGCAGTAACTGTCTTCACTCCTTGCTCTGAATTCACTCTATGTGTCTTGAAATGGAAGGAGATAGTACATAGGCCGATTTATTATTCCTGCTTTGAGTAGTAAGGAAAGATACCTTGGCAATGGCTACTTCAGGGTTAGTCACTCAAAATTCTGCCAGCAAACATCATGATGGGCTTTCAAGGTTGGGAAGGACAGATACGTGGTGAAAGCAGCCAGAATAAGATTGCAGAATGACAGGGCAGGCAGCTCAGCTGTGGAGGAAACTCTGCTTTGTAGCAACAATCTTTTGCTCTATCCCTTTCTTGTCCTTCTCTCTTTCTCACACTTTTCCAGATGTTTAGTTACCATTTGCTAGTTAACATATTCCTGTTTCTTTCAGGACAGGATTAAATTTGTTACAGGCTTTGATCACTTATGATTTTATTACAGAAGAGGTTCAACACTTTGTTCTTCAGAAACAGGAAGTACAGAGGAATATTAACTCTTTAAGAAAATGTTTTATTTGAGAGAGAGAGAGCGAGAGCAAGCACAAGTGGAGGGCAGAGGGAGAGGGAGAGGGAGAGGGAGAAGCAAGCTCCCCACTGAGCAGGGAGCCCTATGTGGAGCTCCATCCCAGGACCCCAAAATCATGACCTGAGGCCAAGCCAGATGCTTAACTCACTGAGCCACCCAGGCACTCCAGGAATATTAATTCTATTCCAACATCAGCAAAAAACATCAAATAATTTACTTTTTATTACATTTGTTGTCCATTTCCTCTCACTAATGTCTGTGCATACAATAATTTTCTCAGTTGTATACACTGTTGTATCCTCAATACCTAGCCCAGTGTCTGGCATATAATATATGCTCAATAAAAATGGCCAAATAAACTAAGACATCAGAATCACAAACATTTCTTGTGTCCTTGGAAATACCAAGAAATAAACAATAATATCCCTACCCTCAATGAAAACAAAGAAGGAGGGATTTATTCATTTATTCAAACATTTTTTATTAAGTACCTACTATGTGCCCAAGACTAGAGCTTGGATAGTGAATAAGGCTCATGCCCTTTTGGGAGTTTATTTACATTCTAAGGAGGAGGAAGACATTTGCAAACAGATATTTACACACCAAAAAAAAAAAAAAAATTAAAACGATATATACAAGATTCTAGGTCAAGATGGGGATGTAGGAGGATCCTGAATTCATTCCTCCCATGGACACACCTAATCTACAGCTACATATGGAACAAGTTCCCCTGAAAGAAGTCCAAAAGTAGCTGAACAATTCCTACATACCAGGCAAACAAGAAAAAAAAAACAACTCGTATTTTTTGAGTAGGGGAGGCTGAGACACAATCTTGCTATAAATCCCACCCTTGGGCAGCAACCCACAATTGGGAGGAAACTCACAACTCTGAGCTTCTTTTCGAGGAGTGAAAGTTTTGAAGCCCACATCTGACACCCCAGTGTTTAAGACCTGCACCTGAGAGATGAGCCCCCCAAATACCTAGCTGTGAAAGCCATCAGGGCTTGTATCCATGAGATCCACAAGGGTATAACAAGTTAAAAAATAGTGGGTTCACTATGGCTATCCTCCAGCGCCCGGTGCAAAGGAAGCTGAAATGCCCAGTTGTTCTGTGAAAGAGGACTCTTTGCTTAACGTTTCAGTCTGAAGGGCAAGCATCTGATCTAATACACATCTTGAGGCCCACTGAAATACTCTCCAAAGACTGAGGAGGCCCGAGGGGGCTACGCTTGCACTTTCCCTCTGCCTGCTCCAGCTTGCTGCCATCTCCTGGAAAGAAGCCTGTACACACAAGGGGCACCAAGGTTCATGTGGCTACTACCCAAGAGTCACCCCTTGACCTCCTGGCTTGGGAGGCCAGCAGTGCCTACATTCACGGATCCAACAGGACTGTAACAAATGGAGAAACCGTTCTTAATCAGCTACCCCCTAAGGCACAGCAGAGACAGAGCAGCCTGAGATGCCCAGGCTCTCTATGGAAGAGGCCTATTAATTCACCTTCATAACTGTGGCCTAAGGGGCCAACCTCTAAATAAATACATATCTAGGGGTTGGCAGCTGTCCACTCCAGAGACCAGGGAGACCCTTGGGTACCATTTTGCACTCTCCCTTTGTCCTGCCCCAGGTCATCAGTGTCTCCAAGAAAGGAGCTTATGCTCAGGTCTGGCACCCAGCTTTTGTGGCTGGCCCCGAGAGGATACACCTCTTGATAGCCTGGTTCTGAAGGCCATCAGAGCTTGAGTGCACAGGTTCAATGGCATGGTAAGCAAACCAACAAATAATTCTTAACTAGCTATTACCCCAGGCCTCAGTGCAGAGGGAACAAACAGAAATGCCCATCTCCTGCTCTTTCCCTGAAAGAGGTGTATGTACATATTTTAAAAGCTACTATCTGAGGTCTGGCTTCCAATCAGAATGAATATAGGTGCTAAGATCCTCCCCTTTGGGACACTGACAGGTCTTGGTACACCCTCAATTACTGGGAATGACAAAGAACCAAGTAGGCTGTTTATACAATCATAAAGGTTTGATGGACAACCAAGAGCTAGGGGAAGGGTTGAACAATAAGATTCATCTACATGAGGCCATCTCTTTAAGACCGGGAGAGGGGGCTGTTTAATGTAGAGAAACCAACAAAGAGAGTCAAGAAAAAAATGAGCAAACAAAAGAATATGTTCCAAATGAAAGAACAAGATAAAATCTCAGAAAAAGACCGCAATTAATTGGAAATAAGTCATTTACCTGATAAAGAGTTCAAAATAACAGTCCTACAGATACTCACTGAGCTCAGGGGAACAAAGCATGAACAAAGTGAAAATGTCAACAAAGAAATAAAAAATATAAGAAAGTACTAAACAGAAATCAGAGATGAAAACAATAACTGAACCAAATAATACACTAGAGGAGTTCAACAGGATACTAGATAAAGAAGGAAAAAGTTCAGTAAACTCCAACAGAGGGCAGTGGAACTCACCCAATCAGAGCAGAAAAAAGAAAAAAGAATGAAAGAGAGAAGACAGCTTAAGAGATTTATGAAGCAACCCCAAGTAGAATAACATTGGTATTATAAGGGTCCCAGAAGAACAGGGAGACAAAGGGGCAGAAAACTCATTTGCAGAAATAATGGCTAAAAATTTCCCTAACATGGGGAAGGAAACAGACATCCAGATCCAGGAAGCACAGAGAGTTCTAGGTAAGATGACCCAAAGAAACCCAGACCAAGACATACTATAATTAAAGTGTCAAAAGTTAAAGACAAGGAGAGAACCTTAAAAGCGGCAAGAGAAAAACAATTTGTTTTATATAAGGGAAGTCCTATTAAGACTATAAGCAGATTTTCCAGCAGAAACTTTGCAGGCCAGAAACTCTGCAGGGAATGGCACAATATATTTAACTTGCTGAAGAAAAAAAGTGCCAACTAAAAATACTCTACCTGACAAAGTCATCCTTCAGAATTAAAGGAGAGGGGAAGACTTTTCCAGACAATAAAAAGCTAGAAGACTTCATCTCCATTAGAAGAGCCTGACAAGAAATGTTTCAGGGACTTCTTTAAGTTGAGATAAAAGGGTACCCATCAATAATAGGAAAAGATATGAAAGTATAAATCTCACTGGTCACAATAAATATAGAGTAAAATTCAGAATAATTTAATGTTGTACAGGTGGTGGGTTAATTACATATAAAAGTAGGAAAAGTTAAAAGACAAAAGTAGTAAAACAACTATAACTACAATAATTTGTTAATGGACAAAAGAAAAAGAGGTAAGTTGTGACATCAAAAACAAAACATGGGAGGGGGCAGTAAAACGTAAAGCTTTAGAAGGCATTCAAACTGAAACTATTATTGACTTAAAAAAGACTGTTGTAAGTTGGTTTAGGAAAGCCTCATGGTAACCACAAAGCAAAACTATAATAGATACAGTAAAGATAAAGGAATCTGAGCATACCACTACACTGCAGAAAATCATCAAATCACAAAGGAAGAGAGCAAGAGAAGAACAAAGGAATTACAAAATAGCCAGAAAACAATTAACAAGAGTAAGTAATATCTATCAGTAATTACTTTAAATGTAAATGGACAAAATTCTCCAATCCAGAGACATAGGGTGGCTGACGGATAAAAAAAAAAAAAAAAGACCTATCTATGTTGCTACAACAGACTCACTTCAGATGTAAGGACACACAAAGACTAAAAGTAAAGGGATAGAAAATGGTATTCCATGCAAACAGAAACCAAAAGAAATCTAGGATACCTATACAAAATAACCTTGAAAATAAAGACTGTAATAAGAGACAAGAAGGTTATTATATAACAAAGGTGTCAATCCAGCAAAAGGATATATTTGTAAATGTTTACACATACATCATATGAGAATCTAGGTCTTTAAAGCAAATATTAACAGGCCTAAAGGGAGAAATGGACAGCCATACAATACAGTAGTGGACTTTAATACCCTACTTTCATCAGTGCATAGATCATCCAGACATTAAATCAATAAGGAAACATTGGCTTTAAATGACACATTAGACCCGATGGACTTATAAGACATTTAAAGAACATCCCATCCAAAAGCAACATAGTACACATTCTTCTCAAGTACACATGAAACATTCTCTAAGATCATATGTTAGGCCACAAAAGAAGTGAATAAATTTAAGAAGATGGAAATCTTATTAGGCATATTTTCTGACCACAATGGTATGAAACTAGAAATCAATGACAAGAACAAAACTGGAAAATCCACATGTATGTGAAGATTAAACAACACATTACTGAACAACCAATGGATCAAAGAAGAAATCAAAAGAGAAATAAAAAACAAATGGAATTCCTCATATCAGTGAGATCTTAATCTCAGGAAACAAACTGAGGGTTGCTGGAGTGGGGGGGGGAGGGATAGAGTGGCTGGGTGATAGACATTGGGGAGGGTATGCGCTATGGTGAGCGCTTGTGACTTGTAAGACTGTTGAATCACAGACCTGTACCTCTGAAACAAATAATACATTATATGTTAATAAAAAGAAGATAGCAGCAAGGGAAAAATGAAGGGGGGGGAATCAGGGGGGAGACGAACCATGAGAGACGATGGACTCTGAAAAACAAACTGAGGGTTCTAGAGGGGAGGGGGCTGGGAGGATGGGTTAGCCTAGTGATGGGTATTAAAGAGTGCATGTACTGAATGGAGCACTGGGTGTTATGCACAAACAATGAATCATGGAACACTACATCAAAAACTAATGATGCAATGTATGGTGATTAACATAACAATAAAAAATTTAAAAAAGAATGGGCAGAGAGGAGCGCCTGGGTGGCTCAGTCGGTTAAGTGTCTGCCTTCAGTTCAGGTCATGATCCCAGGGTCCTTGGATCAAGCCCCACGTCATCAGGCTCCCTGCTCAGCAGAGAGTCTGTTTCTCCCTCTCCCTCTGCCCCTACCCCCACTCACGCTCTCTCTCTCAAATAAAAAATTTTTTTAAATTATTAAAAAATTAAATAAATAAAAATAAATAAAAGTGGGCAGAGAATCTGAGTAGACATTTCTCCAAAGAAGACATACAGATAGCCAACAGGTACATGAAAAGGTGCTCAACATCATTAATGATCAGGGAAATGCAAAACCAAACCACAATGACACTGCACAATGGCTATCATTAAAAAAGATAAGAAATAACATGTGTTGGTGAGGATATGGAGAAAACTGCTGCTGGGAATGTAAATTGGTATAGCCACTGTGGTAAGCAACATAGAGGTTTCTCAAAAATTAAAAAAACAACTAACATATGATCAAGCAATTCCACATACAGATATTTACCCAAAGAAAACAAAACACTAATTCAAAAGGAAAATGAAACCCCATGTTCACTGCAGCATTATTCACAAGAGGCTGATTCCATGTTTGGGCTACGTGTTTATCAATGGATGAACGAATAAAGAAAATGTGGCGCACACACACACAATGGAATATTATTCAGCCATAGAAAAGGAAATCCTGCCATTTGGGACAACATGGGTGGACCTTGAGAGCATTATACTAAGTGAAGTAAGTCAGATAGAGGGGCACCTGGGTGGTACAGTCAGTTAAGCATCCGACTCTTGGTCTCAGCTCAGGTCGTGATCTCAGGGTCCTGAGATTGAGCCCCGTGTTGGGCTCCGAACTCAGCATGGAGTCTGCTGGAGTTTCTCTCTTCCTCTCCCTCTCCCCCTAGCTCTCTCTCAATAAATAAATGCTTTTTTTAAAAAAGAAGATACATATTATACAAATTCAGTTATATGGGAACCTAAAAAACAAACAAGCAGCAAACAAACAAAAAACCCCTGAATTCACTGATACAAGGAACAGATCGGCGGTTGCCCAGATAGGTGGTTGGGAGATAGGCAAAAGAGGTGAAGGTGGTCAAAGGATACAAACATAGTTATAAAATCAGTAAGTCCTGGGGATGTAATGAACAGCATGAAGACTATAGGTTCATAATACTATATTGTATATTTTAAGTTGCTAAGAGAGTAGATCTTAAAAGTTCTCATTAAAAGAAAAAAGGTAGAGCTATGTGGTAGTAGGTGTTAACTAGACTTATTGTGGTGATCATTCTGCAACATATACAAATATCGAATCACTATGTACACCTGAAATGCATGTCAATTATATCTCAATAAAAATGATATACACATACAGATATACACACAGATCTCAGCAATGTGTTACATAGTTTAACTGTCATTGAAATACTCCAACCACAGTCCCTTCATAATTCCACTGATTGTCTTCAAGAGCACCCTTCCCAAGCAGGCCTGGTACCTATGGCTGCCCGCTAAGCATGAGCATGCCGGCCCTTCCCCACAGCCTCCAACAGCAGGTTCTGCTATATGAGGCTAAATGGCTTGAAAACTGAAATTTCTCCCCAAGATCTGGCATTGTATTTGGTCCAGTATGCAAACATTTTTTTCTCCCCACCACCCCTACTATTTTTTTTACCTGCTCATTTTGGGGAACAAATTCAGCAGGGTACAAGAATATTATACCAAACAATCCGCCACCTGGAATTGCCAAATGTTAACATTTTTTAAAAAGTTTGCTTTGTCTTTTTTAAAGAGGTTTAGGAACAAAGAAAAAGTTTCCAACTCAGTGAAGACTGATGAGCCAGTCAAGTTACACAGCACACGCTGTGTTTTCAGACTGTGTCCTGAGAGTTCTTGCATTCCTCCATAGGGCCTAAGGGTTTTGGCATGGAGAGGGCCAGAAAACAAGAGACCAAGAGGCCAAGTTTGAGGACCCCACTCCTGTTTTCCCTCAGCCCCTCGCGATGTGTGTTTCATAGCAGATTTCCACTGAAGTATGGAAATGCTATGGAAATCCAAAGTGGAGAGGCTTTAGAGAAGGCAGAGGCAATAGAGTAAAATGATATGGATTATTTCTGACTAAAGATGGGCAGAGGGGAAAGGAGAGAGGAGGAGGGAAGGAGTTGTTATATTTTCATTGTTTACAACATAAACTTAATGAGATGTGAACATTTTCTCTCAGAGACCAACTCAGGCTCTCTGCAAATACTCATTGATTCCAACAGATAAATTGTGTTTTGTCACATCAGACAAGTCAATCCCAGGGGTCTACCTAAAAAGACAGATAGGACACTGGGCCACTCTGACTTCCAAGGTAACTTTAAAATAGGAATCACGTCCTGAAAACACCTCAGTGGACAGAACTGTATTCAGGTTTCCTAATAACATCCTGTTTTCATCATTTCAAACCTAACTGCTGTTCTTCATGCGACACTGGTGAAGAGAATGGCAGGGTCTCTTCTGGGTACATTCTGGAGAGACCTTAGTGCATGTGGATCTGCAGGGTTCTCCCAGCATCGCCCTTCTCCTGTCTGTTGAGACTTGGTTTTAACTTCTCTGACACAGATGCAGAGAACAGTAGTGTAATAGTGGTTTCCTAGCCAGACTGGCCAAGGTGGCCACTGCATTGGGAAATTATTAAGCTGTCTTTGCTTTTTGTCTTCTGCTGTGGGAGTCCAAAAAACATAAGGTATTATTTGGAATATGGTTAGAAGTCCACCAAAAATAAAGAGAATGCCAGGAAAAATCATCCTAATTATTTAAAACCAGAGAAGTGCTCTTTTCTTCTGGGTAAGTGCATGTTTCAGAGACAATATGAGCTGAAGGCATTTTCCTGAATTGGAGAGGTGGCCTTCTCAGACACTCCTCTATGAGAAATGTGGGGCTCTGGCCTGTGCTTGGTCCAGATAGCCAGCAGATGGCAGTAAAGAGCAACCACCCACTTAAAAATCGGCTAAGGCAAAGACCAAAATCTCACCAGCCCCTTGCTGCGTTTTGTATTCAGACCAGAGAGTGGTAAACAGCATCTTTCTAATCCTTTTGGTGTATGTCCTGAAACCAGGGTATCAGTAGATCTCATCCATGAGTATTGAATATCAACACAGACCTAAGGGACACTGCTTATTTTTCATTGGCTCACTGAATGGTTAAGTACATGGACTGGACTTATATGCCAGCCCCAGAGCCTCCCAGCTGTGATATGGCAAGCTTTTCAGTCTTTTAAATCTTCAGTTTCCCTGTCTGTGAAGTGGAGAGAATACTGGCACTCGCTGTTATAAGGAATCAATACAATTACATATTTAAACACTTGACCCACGTTCTGGCACTTAGGAAATTAATAAATATGAATTGTTATTATCTTAACCAGCAAGTTTTTATTGGTCTCAGTGGAAAGCACCCTTGTTGTATATGCAGTCAGGTTCCAGCCCCAAGCAGGGTTAACACCAGGAGCGATGAAGAAGTCGCTGCATACACCTTCCCTGGAGTCTCTTAGTTACCTCCTTGTGTTACAATTTACGTGTTGTTGTTGTTTGTTGTTTTGATGTGCTGGCACCACAGAGCCTTAGAAGGAAAGGCTATGGTTCAACACACAAAGACAGAACAAACTATATGTGGAATAAAATGGTCTTTCCCCCCAACTATTTGGCCCGAGAAGGGAAGATGGTGTGTGTGTGTGTGTGTGTGTGTGTGTGTGTGTGTGTAGTACATATTAGTGTTCTTGAATTCAGTGCTTTGCCTGATATACAGCAAAGGGCCAAGAGAAGATACTCCAATCCTCTGGTGCATCATAATCTGCCTGAAAAGTGTTTTTAAAAATATGGGGGCCTGAACCCCAACCAGAAACTCCTCTCAGTCTGAGTGGGGCTAGACATAGGTATTTTTAGCTCCCAGGGCTGAGAACCACTTTTTGAGAACCACCACCAAGCTGTTCCCAAGCTACTGTGTCTTATCAGACTTATCAGTCACGTTGTTGAAAATTCAGATTTCCAGGCTGCACCACCAGCTGATTCTAATGCAATGGTTCTTTAGCCACAGGTTGGAAAACTGCCCTAGCAGATTAGAGAGCCCAAGTTCTGAAGAGTGGAAAGCAAAAAAAAAAAGTGCATCACTGAGAAGTCCAAGTCAAACAAGCCAGCTGTGTAAATGGGCAGGAATGATCCCCACCGACATTACCCAGCCCTGGGCCCAGAACCTTACATGTACGCTCACATGAGCTTACAGGAATGCTCACAATGGCTCAGGAGGAGGCCCTATGGACAGCACCAGGCCCTAAATGGGACCAGTAAATATCAATCAAATAAATGAGGAAATTGCAGTGCCGACAGTGTACATTTAATTGCCCGAAGTTCCAGAGTGAGCAAGCGACAACAGAATGAGGATTCGGGCAGTCCAAGTCTGGAACCTTCTCCCCACAAAGGTAATGCCCTTCTCCCAAAGGTACCAAAAATTAAACAAGATACGGTGATGGCTTTTTCCTATAAACCTAACCTTATTAAAGATGCCATACTAAGGAGCACCCTTGGTAAAGAGGTAAAAGGTAATAAAAAAAAAAAAAAAAGCACTCACAAGACAGAGTTCACTCAGACAGAAGAGGAAATGTAAGGAGAGGATGTGGAAATGCCAGCAGGGACCTTGGAGGCCCCTTGACCCCCCCCTCAGGAGGGGGTGACTAAGGCCACTGAGTGGGTCTGGAATAGGCCACGGACTCCTGGCCCTCCCAGCAGTTCTGATGTCCTTAGGGTGGTGCTGAAGGCAGAGTTTGGGAATCTGTAGAAAACAAGAGGGAGAGAGTCTCTCCAGGGATTCATGAGCACAGATGACCAGGTGCAAGCCTGGCCTTACGATTTGCAGAGCTCAATACAAAATGGAAATGTGGGACCCTTGGTTAAAAAATGATTAAGAATTTCAAGGTGGCCACAGCAAAGCACTCACCAAGTGCAGGGCCCTTCTGGGCAGGAGACCCAGGGACCACACAGATCTCATGCCCTGGGGGATGCTGTGCCTGGGGACCCCAGCAGTTAAGGATTAAATGGGATCCTGCATGCAGAGGGCTTGGCAGAGTGGGCCCCAGGAGCTATAGCAGGAGTGGTCAGGCCTCCCACAGGCTGGGCAGGGGCTAGTCTTACATTAGCCTGCAACTGGCCTGCCCCACCAAAGGCCCACAGCCTGCTGCTCATGTCTACAAGGGCTCTCTGCCTGAGAATTCTAACGGAATTCATAATGAAAGTTACTCTTGACCAAATCCTTGGCTACTTCAACGTTCATTCCTCAGGCTCCCAAATCCTGTGGCCACAGGAACTCTGAAGCATCCACACAGCTTCACAGGACCTCAGAAGACAGAGCCACATGACCAAGCCCACCCAACAAAGAAACACCTAGGCCAGTTTTTATCTAAGACATGCTCAGGAAGAGTGTTTCGAGGGGAACGACTCTCAGAAGGAACCAGACGGTCAGCTTCTGCCTGTCTGACACCACATTCCACCGCGAGTCTGAACAAACATGCCACCCATGTCCGTTGGCAGCTACTTCGCCATCCCCACCTCCTGCTCACGCTTGGTCCCCGGCAGCACCACCACTTTCTCAGCAGAACAACTGTGGAGAAGGTGGCAGGGCCCCAAGGACAATGGGGGGCAGACCGGGGGAGAGGTGACAGAGGAAAGTAAGGAAGCCAGCCGAGGAACCAGGAGAACAATAGAAGGGGCGTGCTTTGTTTCGATTGTAAACAAGGGTGTTCTCAGATTTGAGTTAGTCTTTTGAGTATTCTATACCAGGTTTGCTCGGCCATAGCCCTGTTAACATTGAGTGCTGGATAGTTCTTCCTTGTGGGGGTGATCGCAGCAAGGTGACACTGTAAGAGGCTCAGCACTGTCCTGGGCCCTCCGGAGACAGGCCAGTAGCACTCCACAGTTGTGACAATCAAGAACGTCTCCAAATGCCAACTGTCCTCCGTGGACAGAATCACCCAATGACTGAGAACAACTTAACCCCATGATCCTCAGGGTACTCTGAGGAAAGAAAACGGCATTAGGAAGAATAAATAGTGGGGAAGAATAACCTAGATTCCCCCCTCCCATCCTGTCCCCCACAAGCCGCTCTGTGCTCCAGAACAGGGTGACCTATCTGAGATGACAGCCATGATACACATCTCCCTAAACCTTTCTCTGACCTCCTATCACTGGTCTTCAGGGCTTAAGCTTGAACACAGCAGGACACAAAGAAAGGAACCAAGCTGTGTGTCCACTTCTGTGTCCTTGTCACTTGTGCTCCTCCCCAAGGCTCTGCGCCCCAGTCACTCCCATTCCTCTTCACACACTCTTGATTCCTTCAGCAACAGCTGTTTCCAAGGCACCTGCAGGTGCCGGGCAATGTTTTAAGCCCTTGAGAGGCGTCAGTGAACAAAGAGATTCCTGCTTGCACAGACAACAGCCGTAAGCATAATAAAAAGCAAATCATATTGTTTGTTATGAGGTGAGAAGTAGATGCGGCAGAAGGGGATGGGGAGTGCCTGGGGTAGTAGAGGCAGAGTGGGTTTCAATTTTAAATAAGGCATCAGGACAGGTTCATTTGAGCAAAGTCCTGCAGAGGAGGAGGGCAGCAGTCCTGCTGGGTGAGGGTAGGGAGAGGGAGCAGCCTGGGGGCACAGAGGTCACAGGAGACAGTGGGAGTCAGAGCAGAAGGCAGCGCAGGAGGAAGGCATGAGGGGAAGGAGTTAGCAGGCCATCCTGGGGACTTTGATTCTTTATTTGGGGAAAAGAATAATGTGATTTGGCTCACGTAAATTTTGAACGATCCTCTAGCTGCTATTCTGAGAATAACGTTTGAAGCAGGGACACAAGGTATAAAGCAACGGCAGACACCTATGTGAGAGACAGGGGTTCAGGCCAGCAATGGGGCAGCAGAGATGGTGAAAAGTCTAAGAAGGGGCATCTTGTATCCTGGGGACTTCAGCCTCCTACTCTTGCTTAATGCTGAGGAAATGCTGCTTGACCGAATACAAGATATCTCTGGATTCGAAGTTTATATAGTACATTAGACAGAAGCACAATTCAACAAATATGTGTTTGAAGTTAAAGTAAATACACAAAAAACTCCAATAAGCTGCCTAAAACATGCTTTTTAGAAGAGCTTATCCTGTTCCTAGGCGTGTATCTGATACTTAGTAGACACTTAATGTTTATTGAATGAGAACATATATAATACATCTTAATTACCATATTCCTCCAGACATAATCATTTACACCCACTAACTCCACGTATTTATTACCATTGATGTAATTCGTGTTGGTTGCCTTGCTTTAAGAATTAGTTTTGGCTTTTTTGTTACCGTTGTAAGTCATTTAAGCTTCATTATTTTATGCAGATCATAAATTTGTTTTAAAAATGATCCAACTCAAAATGCCTTGTTAAGTTTGAAGTGAGATAGAAGTTAAAACCCAAATCCTACAATTAGCTGGATGCCCATGGCCTGACCTCATTGTATTTATCCATAGAGTAAGAGTTCTACATGCTGATATCCAATGTCTCTACCAGCTCGCAAATTCCAGAATTTTTCACTGCAAAGTATGTTGGGGGTTCCACCATCCCATATATCTGAGAGTCCTTAGAAATAACATATGATCCAATTACTTGGGGTCAGTTGCATTGTGGAATTCAGAACATTTTGGATTTCGGACTCATGTCCAAATGGGGTCTGGAGCAGCACCTTGAAATCAAATACTTCTGCAGTGATGTGTAAGAATATTCACATATATGAAGATAAACAGCATCATGTAAGTTCAGGTCAAGTTTCACTACCAAATTAGTTATTAAAAATACTTTGGGGGGAAACAATGAAGTTGGACCCTTACCCTACACCATTTACACAAATTAACTCAAAATGAATCAAAGACCTAAACAGAAAAGCTAAAACTACAAAATATTATAAGAAAATATAGGGGGAAAACTTTATGATACAGTATTTTTGGCAATGATTTTTTTGGATATGATACCAAAGGCACAGGTAACAACAAAAAAATAAATTAGACTACATCAAAATTCAAAACTTCTGTGTATCACGGGACACAATCAACATAGCAAAAAGGCAACTTATGGAATGGGAAAAAATATTTGCAAACCACATATCTGATAAGGGGTTAATATTCAGAATTTATAAAGAACTCTTAAGATGTGGCAACAAAAAAACAAACAACCTGATTTTAAAATAGGCAAAGGACTTGAATAAAAATTTCTCCAAAGATACACAAATGGCCAACAGGCTTATGAAAAATGCTCAACATCACTAATCATTAAGGAAATGCAAATCAAAACCATAATGACATGCCACTCTGCACCTATCAGAATGGCTGCTGTTAAAAAAAAGAAAGACTTGGCAAGGATGTGGAGAAATCGGAACCCTGTGCAATGCTGATATGAATGTAAAATAGTGCAGCTGCTATAGAAAACAGTATGGCAGTTTCTCAAGAAAATTAAAAATAGAAATACCATATGATCCAATAATTCCACTTCTAGATATATATCCAAAGAAATTGAATGTAGGGTCTCAAAGGGGTACTTGTACACCTGTGTTCACAGAAGCATTATTCACAATAGCCAAAAGGTAGAAGCAACCCAAGTATCCATCACAGATGAATGGATAAACAAAATGTGGTATATACAATGGAATATTATTCAGCCTTAAAAAGGAAGGAAATTCTGGCACATGCTACTACATGGATGAATCCTGAAGACATTATGCTAAGAGAAACAAACCAGTCATAAAAGAGCAAATCCTGTATGACTTCACTTATATGAGGTAAATGAAATACGCAAATTCATAGAAATGGAAAGTAGAATGGTAGCTGCCAGGGGCCGGAAGAAGAGGGGAAAGGAGAGTTAACTGTTTAATGGGTATGAAGTTTCAGTTTGGGAAGATGAAAACTGTTTTGAAGATGATGGTCTTTATAGTTGTACAACAATGTGAATGGACTTAACTGATGCCACTGATCCACTTAGAAATGGTTAAAATGGGGAAGGTGGCAGAGTAGGAAGATCCCAAGCTCACTCTGACCCACAGACACAACTAGATAATACTCACATCAGTGTAAGTAACCCAGAAAAGGACCCAAAGACTGGCAGAACAAACTCTCCACAGCTAAAGATAGATAAGAGGCTACATTGAAGAGGATAGGAAGGGTGGACATAGAGTTGAGAACTAAATGGACCCAAAGGACTGTCCAGGGGAGGGAGAGATGCTGTAAGTTCAGAGAAGAGAAAAACACACTCTCATACCAGGGAGCCCACTCAGGGAAGATAGAACCCCATAACATTTGGCTTTGAAAAGCAGAGGGCCTGAATTTTGTGAGTCCTTAAAACCAGTGAGGCCTAGGGTGCCTGGGTGGCTCAGTCGTTAAGCGTCTGCCTTCGGCTCAGGTCATGATCCCAGGGTCCTGGGATCAAGTCCCACATTGGGCCCCCTGCTCGGCAGGAAGCCTGCTTCTCCCTCTCCCACTCTACCTGCTTGTATTCCTGCTCTCGCTATCTCTCTGTCAAATAAATAAATAAAATCTTAAAAAAAACAAAACAAAACAAAACAGTGAGGCCTAAAACCTGGAACTTTAAAAATCAGCTCTGGGAGAGCCAAGAGAGTGAGAAGAAACTGAGTCCCCACCCTTAAAGAGAACAACAAACAGCTCTGTGGAGATATAGCATAAAGGCAGCAGTTTGAAAAATGCCTGGAGTCTACAAGAAGGAAATTTGTTTCCTAATCTCAGAGTATGCTGGAGGGGCAGGGATCATTGGGAGACTTCTCCAGCAACACAGGAGCTGGCAGGTACCATTTCCCTCCCCACCCCTACACTAGACACATGGACACCTGCAGGGACCAGCACAGCAGCACCAACACTCCTACCTAACTTGTTAATACTATGCTGCACCTTTGTGTTCCCTTGCGGACAAGCCTGGGCTCCAGGTCCCTTCCACAGCAGACCTATGCAAACCTTGCTAACAACACACAATCCACCCCCATGTTCTCCTGCAGTTCAGTGCTACTGCATCTCTGGCAAATGCCTGTTCTGATGCAACTCAAGCCCAAGGTGGACTCAGACAGGCCCACTAACAATACAAGGGACCAAACACTGCCTTCAACAGGCAAAGAGACCCATTTCAGATGACTAGACTGAAGGCAAAAGTGGCTCAGCCACGACAGTGGGGCACATACAACACACATGGGAGATGCCCCTGAAGTCCCATTCTGGTAAACAGGTGACATTGCCCTACATGTAGGGTACCACAGGACCTCTTCTTTGTAAGGCCACCACTTTCAAGAACAGGAGACATAGCTGACTTTCCTAACACAGAGAAACAGATACAGAGAGTTAGACAAAATGAGAAGATGGAGGAATATGTCCCAAATGAAAGAACAGAACAAAATCACAAAGAACTAAATGAAATGGAGATAAGTAATATTCTTGATAGAGAATTTAAAGTAAATGTCACAAAGATACTCACTGGACTTAAGAAAAGAATGGAGGACCTCAGTGAGACCCTTAGAGATAAAAACAAAAAAAGAACCAATCAGAGGTGAAGAACTCAATAACCGAAATTAAAAATACACTAGATAGAATAAGCAGTAGACTAGAGGAGGCAGAAGAATGATCAGTGACCTGGAGGACAGAGTAATGGAAAGCAATCAAGCTGAATGGGAGAGAGAAGAAAATAATAATAAAAAGTGAAAAGTAGAGTTAGAGAACTCCATCAAGTGTAATAATAACATTACTAGGGACACCATCAAGTGTAGTAATAACATTTTGCATTATAGGGATCCCAGAAGGAGAGAGAAAAGGAGACAGAAAATTTATTTGAAGAAATAATAGATGAAAATGTCCTGAATTTGGGGAAAGAAACAGAAATCCAGATCCAGGAGGCACACAGAGCCCCCAACAAAATCAACCCAAGGAGGTCCACACCAAGACATCTAGTAATTAAAGTGGTGAAAAGTAGTGATAAAGAGAGGATTTTAAAAGTAGCAAGAGAAAAGAAAAACAGTTATAAGGGAACCCCCATAAGATTATAAGCTCATTTTTCAGCAGAAACTTTGCAGGCCAGAAGAGAGTGGCATGATATATTCAAAGTGCTAAAGGAAAAAAACCTACAGCCAAGAATATTCTATCCAGCAAAGCTATTTTTCAGAATAGAAGGAGAGATAAAGAGTTTCCCAGACAAACAAAACTTAAAGGAATTCATGACCACTAAACCAGACCTACAAGAAATGTTAAAGGAAACTCTTTGAGGGGAAAGGAAAGACCATAAGTAGGAGTGAGAAAAATAGGAAACAAAAAATAACTATATCTACAAAAATCAGTCAAAGGATTCACAAAATAAAAGGATGTAAAGTATGAAACCATGAAACCATATACTTAAAACCTGGGAGGGAGGAGAGGAGTAAAGAATGGGTTCAAATTTAGGTGACCATCAACTTAATATAGACTGCTCTGTGCATAAGATTTTATATAAAACCTAATGGTAACCACAAATAAAAAACCAGTAATTGATAGGCAAAAATAAAGAGAAAGGAATCCAAGTATATCACTAAAGAAAGCCAACAAACTCTTGAGACAAGAGAGCAAGTGAAAGGAACAGAGAATTACAAAACCCACCATAAAACAAGTAACAAAATGGCAATAAGTACACACCTATCAATAATTACTTTGAATGTAAAGGGACTAAACACTGCAATCAAAAGCCATAGGGTCACAGGGGACGAGAGGAAAAAATAAAACAAGATGAAACCAGAGAAGGAGACAAACCATAAGAGAATTTAGCCATAGGAAACAAACTGAGGGTTGCTGGAGGGGAGAGGGGTAGAGGGATGGGGTAGCTGGGTGATGGACATTAAGGAGAGCATGTAATGTAATGAGCACTGGGTATTATATAAGACTGATGAATCATAGGCCTATACCTCTGAAACCAATAATACATTATATGTTAATTAATTGAATTTAAATTTAAAAATGTAAAAAAAAAGACAGGGTGACGCATCTTTATACTGCCTATAAGAGACTTGTTTCAAACCTAAAGACACATGCAGATTGAAAGTGAAGGAATGGAAAAGCATTTATCATGCAAATGGAAGTGAAAAGACAGCTGGGATAGCAAAACTTACATTGGACAAAATAGACTTTAAAACAAAGACTGTAACAAGAGACAAAGAAGGACACTATTTAGTCATTAAGGAAACAATCCAACAAGATGTAACAATTATAAATATTTCTGCACCCAACATGGCAGCACGCAAATACATAAAGCAGCTAATACTAAACATCAAGGAAGTAATCAATAGTAATACAATAGGGACGCCTGGGTGGCTCAGTTGGTTAAGCGGCTGCCTTCAGCTCAGGTCATGATCCCAGGGTCCTGGGATCGAGTCCCGCATCTGGCTCCTTGCTCAGCAAGGAGCCTGCTTCTCCCTCTGCCTGCAGCATCCCCTGCTTGTACTCTCGCTCCCTCTCTCTTGCCTATGCTCTCTCTAGCAAATGAATAAAATCTAAAAAAAAAAAAAAAAAATAGTAATACAATAACAGGAGTGGACTTTAACACCCCACTTACAATCAATGGATAGACCATCCAAACAGAAAATCAACAAGGAAACAGTGGCTTTGAATGACACATTGGACCAGATGGATCTAACATATAATACTCAGAACATTCCAATCCTAAAACAGTAGAATACACATTCTTTTCAAGTGCACATGGAACATTCTCCAGAATAGATCACATATTAGGTCACAAACAAGTCTCAACAAATTCAAAAAGATCAAAGTCATACCATGCATCTTTTCTGACCACAACTCTATGAAACTAGAAATTAACCAAAAGAAAAAATCTAGAAAGAACACAAATACATGGAGATTAAATAACATGCTACTAAAAAATGAATGCGTCAACTAAAAAATCAAAGAGGAAATTAAAACATACATGGAGATAAATGAAAATGAAAATACAACAATCCAAAATCTTTGGGATGCAGCAAAAGCTGTTCTAAGAGGGAAGTTTACAGCAATATAGGACTACCTCAAAAAGCAAGAAAAATCTCAAATAAACAACCTAATCTTACACCTAAAGGACCTAGAAAAAGAATAACAAACAAAACCCAAAACCAGTAGAAGGAAGGAAATAACGACTAAAGCAGAAATAAATGAAACAAACTAAAAAAATAATAGAACAAATCAATGAAACTAGGAGCTGGTTCCTTAAAAAGAGCAAAAAACTGATAAACTTTTAGCCAGTCTCCCCTTCTCCCCCCAAAAAGGATAGAGAGGACTCAAACAAAATCATAAATGAAAGAACAGAAATAACAAATGACACCACAGAAGTATAAAAAACTGTAAGATTATGAAAAATTATATGCCAAAATAATTAGACAAATTGGACAACCTAGAAGAAATGGATAAATTCCTAGAAACATATAACTTCCCTAAACTGAATCAGGAAGAAATAGAAAATTTGAACAGATCGATTATCAGCAAGGAAATTGAATCAGTAATCAAAAAACTCCTAACAAAGAAAAGTCCAGGACCAGACAGCTTCACAGGTTAATTCTACCAAACATTTATATATTTATATACATATTTTTTAAAGATTTTATTTATTTATTTGACAGAGAGAGCGAGAGAGCACAAGCAGGAGGAGCAATAAAAGGAGAGGGAGAAGCAGGCTCTGCAGTGAGCAGGGAGCCTGATGTGGGACTCGATCCCAGCACCCTGGGACCATGACCTGAGCCAAAGGCAGACGCTTAACCATCTGAGCGACCCGGGTGTCCTCTACCAAACATTTAAAGAAGAGCTAATACCTATTCTTCTCAAACTATTCCAAAAAATTGAAAAAAATTCATTCTATAAGCCAGCATTTCGTTGATACAAAAACCAGATAAAGACACCACAAAAAAACAAAACAAAACAAAATCCTAGAGGCCAATAGCCTTGATGAACATAGATGCAAAAATCCTCAACAAAATATTAGCAAATCAAATCCAACAATACTTTAAAAAAAAATCATTCACCATGATCAAGTGGGATTTATTCCTGGGATGCAAGAGTGGTTCAATACTTGCAAATCAATCAATGTGATACATCACATCAACAAGAGAAAGGATAAAAACCATATGATTATTTCAATAGATGCAAAAAAAAGCATTTGACAAAGTACAACATCCATTCATGGTAAAAACCCTCAACAAAGTAGGTCTAGAGGGAACATACCTCAACATAATAAAAGCCATCTATGAAAAACTTACAGCTAAGATCATACTCAGTGGTGAAAAAATGAGAGCTCTCCCCATAAAGACTGGGAACAAGAATGTTCACTCTCACCACTTTTATTCAACATAGTACTGGAAGTCCTAGCAACAGCAACCAGACAACAAAAAGAAATCAAAGGCATCCAACTGGTAAGAAAGAAACAAAACTTTCACTAATTGCAGATGACATGATACTATAGAGAGAAAACCCTGAAGAGTCCACCAAAAAACTACTAGAGCTGATAAATGAATTCAGGAGGGTCACAGAATACAAAACCAATACACAGAAATCCATTGCATTTCTGTACACTATTAATGAAGCAGCAGAAAGTGAAACTAATAAAACAATCCTATTTACAAATGCACCAGAACTAGTAAAATACCTACGAATAGACTTAAGGTGAATTAACCGTACTCTGAAAACTATGAAACACTGATGAAAGAAATTGAAGACAATACAAATGTAAAGATATTTCATGCTCATGGATTGAAAGAATAGTTAAAATGTCCATACTACCCAAAGCAACCTATAGATTTAATGCAATTGCAATAAAAAATACTAACAACATTTTTCACAGAACTAGGACAAAAAATACTAAAATTTGTATGGAACCACAAAAGACCCTGAATAGCCAAAGCAACCTTGAAAAAGAACAAAATAGGAGGTATCACAATCCTAGATTTCAAGTTTCACTACAAAGCTGTAGTAATCAAAATAGTATGGTAATGGCACAAAAATGGACACATAGATCAAAGGACAGAATAGAGAACCCAGAAATAAACCCATGATTATATGATCAATTAATCTTTGACAAAGGAGGCAAGAATATGCAATGGGAAAAAGTCTCTTCAATAAATGCTGCTGGGAAAACTGGACAGCTACATGCAAAAGAATGAAACTGGACAACTTTCTTACATCATACGAAAAAATAAACTCAAAATGGATTAAGGAGCTAAATGTGAGACCTGAAACTCTAAAAATCCTAGAAGAGAGCATAGGTAGTAATTTCTGACATTGGCCATAGTAACATTTTTCTAGGTAAGTCTTTTACGGGAAGGGAAACAAAACCAAAAATCAACTATTGGGACTTCATCAAAATAAAGAGCTTCTTCTGCACAGCAAAGGAAACAACCAACAAAACTAAAAGACAAGCTACTGAATGGGAGAAGATATTTGTAAATGATATATCTGATAAAGGGTTAGTCTCCAAAATAAATAAAAAACTTACATAACACCAAAAACCCAGATAATCTAATTAAAAAATAGGCAGAAGACATGAATAGACATTTCTCCAAAGACATACAGATGGCCAACAGACACATGAAAAGATGCTCAACATCACTCATCATCAGGGAAATGCAAATCAAAACCACAATGAGATATCACCTCACACCTGTCAGAATGGCTAAAACACTGGGGAGGATGTGGAGAAAAAGGAACCTTTGTGTGCTTTTGGTGAGAATGCAAACTGAGGCAGTCACTGTGGAAACAGTATGGAGGTTCCTCAAACAATTAAAAATAGAACTACCATATGTTCCAGTAATCCCACTACTGGGTATTTACCCAAAGAAAACAAAAACACTAATTCAAAAAGATATATGGACCTCTGTGTTTACTGCATTATTTACAATAGCTAAATTATGGAAGCAGGCCTAGTATCCAATGATAGATGAATGGATAAACAAGTGGTATACATATAATATGGAGTATTTTTCAGCCATAAAAAGGAATGAAGTCTTGCCATTTGCAACATGAATGGATCTAGAGAATATAATGCTAAGTGAAATGAGTCAGAGAAAGACAAATACAACATGATTTCACAAACGTGTGGAATTTAAGAAACAAAACAAAGAAAAAAATAATACAAACCAAAAAACAGACTTAACTATAGAGAACTGATGGTTACCAGAGGGGAGGTGGGTGGGGGCATGGGTGAAATATGGGAAGGAGATTAAGAATACACTTATCACTACGAGCACTGAGGAATGTACAGAATTGCTGAATCACTATATTGTACACCTGAAACTAATGTAACATTGTATGTTAACTATAATGGAATTAAAATTTTAAAAATGGTTAAAATGTTTATCACACTTAAAAAAAAAAGTTGTTCTCAAAAAAAAAATATTTTGGCATTCCTGGTGTTTTGGCTTTCAGAACTATAGATAAGGGATCCTGGACAAATTAACTTGTTGGTTTATATCATCATGTGTTCTTGGCAAGAGTTTGTTTGCAGACTCACCAATCAGCAAAAATCCATTTAAACTCACAAAAATGTAAAAGTCATTGGTGTAAATGAAATTCTACTATTCCTTTGATTGAGGAATGATCCTCCTGGCGTCTGAAGGCCATTTTGTTTGACTAAGACTTGGGCATAGGCCAGAAAGCCCCAACCATCAGCTCTGACCCTGCAGATTCATGCTGATGTGAGCATGACCCATCCCCAAAGCTGGCTCACCCTCAATCCACAGTGGGCTTCATTGTTTTCACTGGAAGCCAAAGGTCTAAATTAGCTCAAGTTCAACTAGAAAGATGTAAAAGAACTGATTAATCCTGTCTCTCTCTAATAAATTGCTTTTTTTCCCTGAGCTTAGTGTTTTTCTTAATGTAAACTGTTCCATCTCTCTTGATGTTTAGTAATTAATAGTTATTAGAAGATGCAAATACATGCAAATCTTAAGAGTGTTTACATACAACAACTTGGAAATTGCCATTTGGAAGTCTACAGGAGGGGCACTAGCCATCTTCATAGGTAGCAGACTAAGTACGTATGCTTTATAAATGGCCTAAAAGCTAGTGAATAGCAATTTCTGAATTTTAACTTTTATGTTTAAGAAACACAGAATATCAGTATTATGTCATGGAAATTGGGACATGGCCATGATTAATTCTCTTGCTAAATTTGTTTAGAAAGCTGTTTGGCTGTTTGAGTAAAATGGGAAATCACTGTATTTCCATGGAAGTGAATTCAAGAGTCATTGTTACTCAAAAAGTGAAAATGTGGAAGGAGGCTCATTTACATCAAGAAATTCTTACAAGAATGAAGCCATCCGTACATATCATTTCATGTCCAGATCAAGAGCAAAAACATAATAACATTGCTTTGCTTGAATGTGCTCCTTTCAAGTGTATTTTGTTTCCATTTTTGAGGCCAAGGGCCTGAAGGTAGAGGAGAAAGCCAAGGGTTCTTTCAGGGGGGGATCAGGGGGGACAAAGTATACCTAAATGTCCTCTGCCCACTCTGCCTTCTTCCTCCTGTTTCATCCTTTCCCCACGCCCTTTCTGTCCCTGTTCCTTCACTCTTTCCCCTACCTTCTAAGCAAATGCTCAGAGGACCAACAGTAAGGTACTGACTAATGAAGGGGAAGCTGGATCAGAAAACTGTTTACATTCCAATTACTTTTAATCCTCTCCTCATCCCCTACATATCTTTTTTTTTTTTTTTTAAGATTTTATTTATTTATTTGACAGAGAGAGAGATAGCGAGAGCAGGAACACAAGCAGGGGGAGTGGGAGAGGCAGAAGCTGGCTTCCCAACGAGCAGGGAGCCTGATGTGGGGCTCGATCCCAGGACCTTGGGATCATGACCTGAGCCGAAGGCAGACGCTTAACGACTGAGCCACCCAGGCGCCCTCATCCCCTACATATCTTAATCCCTGGGTCTCCTACCTCACGCTGGCCTCTCTCCTACCTCCGTGTATCCAAGAGGGCGCCCCTGTCACAGGGGGCCTGGCAGCCCGCCTCTGCAAACACCAAAGACAAGGCTACTCTGAGAACCTCTTGTGGTTCTGAGCTCGGCAAAGGTTCTTCTGAACTCAACAGCCCCCTTGCCTGCCTCAGGGTGAGGATGCACCAAGGCTGGGCGGAGGGCAAAAGAGCCTCTTGGAGGTTTTCCCCGCATGGCCCTCCCTTCACAGACTGGAGAACTTCAGCTGGATCTGGGGTTGTTAACAACACTTCAACCAGGCTTTTGTTCTTCTGACGCCATACATTCAGCCTGTTTTTCCACTGAGAGCTGGAATGAATGCCAACATCTCTTTGGAAGTTTGATGGTACATAGCAGACTTCTGTTACAGTGCTGTCAAAAGCGTGACAGGCAAAGGCACCACTGATGAGGGGGAGGGGAGGATACTACATGGAGAAAGTTTTTTATTTCAATAGTAATTTTTTTTAAAGATTTTTTTTTTATTTATTTTTTAGAGAGCGAGCGAGAGAGAAACAGCATGAGAGGGGAGAGGGTCAGAGGGAGAAGCAGGCTCCCCACTGAGCTGGGAGCCCGATGTGGGACTCGATCCCAGGACCCTGGGATCATGACCTGAGCCAAAGGCAGACGCTTAACCATCTTAGCCACCCAGGCGCCCTCAATAGTATTTTAATGAGTAAAAAATCTATAAACAAAATAGTAAAGCCATGATTTCACAGATATTATTGCTTATAGTGAGGAAAAGTAAAAAAAGAGCTGTATTAAAATCAATTTAAAGTAAAAGACTAAGAAAATAAGAATATTGGTAGTGAGCAGGCACTGTAAAAATCAAGAAGGTGGCAAGAATATGGCTGCCATTGGGGCAATGGCACAAATTCTCAAGGCTCCCTTGGTCTCAAACTGCAGCGTGGTCTTTAAGATCCTTTAAAAAGCACAGTCCGTTACTCCCATGGAAATAGAGGCTCTTGTCTGGCTGGACATTCACCTACAAGTGCATGCCAATCTCTCTCCTGATAAGCTGTAAGCCCAGGCACTACAGGCCGCATCTGTGTGGTGCAGGCATGCTTCCTGTCCACCGTGCACCACCTGTTGTCTGCTTTGACCTTGGCAAGGGCGTGTGTGTGTGTGTGTGTGTGTGTGAATCTTTTGACACTGACACAAAATGCAGAGCATCCCTGACCGTCTTCCTCTGAGTCTGGGGGACAGGAGTTGGCCATGCAATCAATATAAACCCCCAGTCACCTGGAGGCTCCTTCTTCACTGGCTCCTGAACTCTCCTTTGAGAGCCCAAAGTTAGGAACTCGGTATCAAATAGAAAAGCAGAGCAGGGTAAATATGGTTTCTGCTCTGCTACCCAGTCTAAAATTTATACCTTAATTGCGTGATACAATTTTTGGATGAGCTGGATAAAGTGACCGCCAGAAAGGAATCATCATTGCTGGTTGATGCTCCCCAACAACCAGCCAGTTTATGGTCAATAATCCCACCCAGTAAGTTAACTCATCCAGTATCTAGTATATGTGCTCTCAGTTACCTTGAAATATACACCAAGAAGTTTCATGATTCAAGGTTAAACATTTTTGGCTGCTTTACTAAGATGTTTTACCTTGCTCTTCTGGATGCTTACTTGCTTATATATCTGCCTCAAGTATTTTTCTGGATAAAGTTACAAGGGCTCATCTCTGTGGCAAAGAACTTAAGGGCCTCGGCTGTCTCCTTGTCGAGGCACTGAAGCAGACACTAAATTTTACAACTTGCAATGTTGACCCCTGTGCCTGGAATTCAGAAATGCATCCAAACCAAGATCCTGAGCTTCCATAAGAAAACAACAATCCAGTTTCCAGATTGGCTGACTTTTTGTATTTAATAGATATTTAAGGAAGCTGGACTCTGGGTATACATAGGAAGTACAATATCGAGCTCACTTCCCTGCTTAATTTTTAAGAAAGGTTTGGTTGACAACATTCTTTAAGGAGGATGGCCTGAAGAATAGGGTATTCTCTCAGTCTTCTGGAATCTACCTCAGGTCAGCAGAGAGCTCTAAGCACCGCCAGACAATTTGGCCTTTGGAAGAACCTTTGTGGCCACATTGCCATGAGCCTGCATCAAGGGGCTTCGTGAAAGAGAACCTGATGAGTAATTGCTCACTCCATGCCTTTTGAGGACTTCTGATCTCATGTCAGAGTTCTCTCTAGGAAGATTCTCAGGAAATTTCTCTCTCATCTTAGCACTGGGAGTCATTCGCCTTCACCTGAGCAATGAGTAAGTTTTCACCTTGTGGACGGTATGACTCACGGTACTAGCACCCCTCCCTCAGCGCAGGCTGCAGGAGCCAAGAGCAGGGTCTGGGGCTCACCTGCAGCAAATGAACAGAGCCCCCCTCCATGTGCTTAGTGTATGAATACCACCTGTGACTTTATCTTTTCTGTTTACATCTCCACTTTAAACTCTCTCAAGCCCAAATTCTTTATCTGTGAAAATGAGATTATAAGCCTATCATGAGAATTTTAAAAGATGTATACAAACTGCTTTGTATTCCCTGGTACACATACACAGTATATTGTAATAATAGCTAATATTTATTGAGTGCTGACTGTCCCGTAACTTATTCTAAGCACTCTGTAGGTAGATTTAATCCTCCTACAACTCTATGAAGTTGTTACTAGTATTATCCCCATTTTTTGGATGAGGAAACAGAGGCCCACGGGTTTTTAAAAAATTGACTCAAATCTATCATGGGCAAAACTTGGATTTGAACCCAAGTCCCCAACTCTGATCCCACTACTATGGGCTGCTACTTTAAAGCTATTTTTTTGGTCTTGTTTTTCCTGTCAATTATTTGCTTATTTAAGGAGGCTGGGAGCAGTCTCACTTAGGGTCACCAACTTGTCCAGAATTTCCCAGTTTTATAACTCAATGGTCCCTTTCCCAAGATACCACTCAGGGGTTTTCTCATTATGTTCTTGATCTTTGTAGCAGGACCATCGTTAGTACACACAGATATCTTTGTGCAAATAAGGAAGAAGGGGTATCCATTTATTTTTAACACTTTTTTATCTTCTTTCAATGTATTTATGTAAACTGCCTTAAATCCTTTCTAGAATAAGATGGGGTACAGGGAGACAAATATAAATACAGAACTTCACACTGTGTTTAACACTCTTAGAGTTACAGGTATTAATATATATATTACCTTTATATCCTTGTTCTGTCTCCCTGAGATCAATTTTGGTTATTGGTTTGAAATCAGTATCCCATAATCGAATACACCCATCTCGTCCACCAGTGGCAAAGCCTTCTTCACAAGCATACATGCTAAAGATTCCAGCCTGTTGAGTAATGCAGATAATACTCAGTACTGCAGTGATTCTAAATAGTCATTATAGTTGGATCGTCACGATAAAAAAAAAGCAAAAACAAAACAAAACAAATTTTAAATACCTTGTTCTCTATTGAAATCCTGACAATAGGCCAAGTAGCCATTTATAATATCCTTCATTTTGGCTAGCTCAAAAATTAATCATAATTACTACTAAAGCAAATTAGTTCAAATGTTCCTTTATCATTACTAAACTGATGGCAATTTTAAAAAAACTATTCACTAATTCCTTGGTTAAAGTACATATGAAGATCAAACTCCTTTATGTGACTACTGATCCTTATAAAGAAAAGGTAACAATGGAGGTGTTTCATATAAATTGCCACTCAAAATAATCAAGCAAAGATATGCCAGCTAGGTACATAAACACTTTCACTGGTTAGCAGGTACCTGAAATGCATCTCAATGAGCTCAAGAAGGCACCACCTGAGCCTAACTGAAGACAAATTACGTTTGTGTTCGTTTGTTAGGGATTATACAAAGACGCTTTTTTTCACATGGGAAATAGTTTCATAACTTAAAGGTGCTTTTCCATAAGAAAATATTTTACCTGTTTATTGAAAAGTGCTGCAAGAATATACTGCTGACATAAGATCCAGTGTGAAAAGAAATTAGGTTACTATGGCAGCTGCTTTTATGCACGAGGACAACTACTGACCTCTGAATTGTTTTAAGAGCTGTTTCATAATTAGTGAAGCCAAGAAAATTGGTTCAACATACAAGACAATGAAAGGCCTAAAATTTCATAGCTCTTTTGCTAAGACGTGCTTCAACTTTTCTTTATAAAAATTTTTCACCCTATTTCCATTTAATACAATATAGGCTTCAGCTTTCACACCTCCCTATTCTTCTGGGCATTTCCACTTCATCATCTATAGATATGGCAATGTAACCATTATCATACATGTCAAAAGAGAGCAGAATGGTCAGAAGTAAAGTTTGCCCATGTTCTTACAGGGCAGACCATCAAAAGAGAGCAGTTTATCAACGGTTTCTGTTTGCGTTTTAAGAGCTTTCTGTTTGATTCAGACATGGAGGTGATGCTCACTTATTCAGAGTGAGGAAAAATCTACCCTTACTAACCAACATAAAAACAACACTTGTCTACACTCTTGCTATTCAATGCACAGGCCCCAGGCCAGCAGCAATGGCATCATCCCAGACTTACGGAGTCAGAATCTGCATATTAACAAGATCCCCAGGAGATTCATAGATACCTTAAAGTTTGAGAAGTATTGATCTATAAGAGGAAAAGGATGATAAAATAGTTCTATTCTTCCAGATGTTGGTGAATAATAATACTAATCAACCAATCAATAATTGAGGTGAAGGCTAAATTATTAAGCTTTTGAAATATTTCTTTTAGGTGAACAAAAATAATTTGGAAAATTTTTCATGAATGTGTTGAGTGTTCATCGAAGTCTGCTGATTCTAAAGCAACAGGAAAAAACACTTATCTGTGATATCAACTTATTTAATAAATAATCACCCAATTTCCACATGGACATACTCACACTGTGTGCTCCTTGGATGGTGCGGACTAAATTGAGCCCTTTCCAGACATAGATGTCTCCATTTAAAGCACCAGAATAGGTGATGTCTTCTTTGGCACATGCAAGGCAAAGGATGGTCTGAAGATCCCCTGTTTTGCCAAATATCCCTCTTTTTGCAGTCAGGGCATTTCCACAGAGTGTCCAAAACTGGAAAGTCATAAAATGAATAGATCCAAAAATAAGGTATTCATTCTGATGCATCACATTACTGGTATTTGCTTCTATTTCAGTACATTTTTTAAGCTAAATCTTTTATTGTCCCCTGCCCTTTTTTAAATTAATTTTTAATTTAAATTCAATTAATTAACATCTAATGTATTATTTGTTTCAGGGGTACAGGTCTGTGATTCATCAGTCTTACACAACACCCAGCGCTCACAACACATACCCTCCCCAATGTCCATCACCCAGCTACCCTTCTCCCCACCCCCCTCCACTCCAGCAACCCTCAGTTTGTTTCCTATAGTTAAGAGTCTCTTATGGTTTGTCTCCCTCTCTGGTTTCGTCTCATTTCATTTTTTCCTCTCTTCCCCTATGATCCTCTGCCTTGTTTCTTAAATTCCACATATGAGTGAGATCATATGATAATTGTCTCTCTGAATGACTTATTTCGCTTAGCATAATACCCTCTAGTTCCATCCATGTCATTGCAAATGGCAAGATTTCATTTTTTTGATGGCTGCATAATATTCCATTGTGTACACACACACCCCACATCTTCTTTATCCATTCATCTGTCGATGGACATCTGGGCTCTTTCCATAGTTTGGCTATTGAGGACATTGTTGCTATAAACATTGGGGTGCATGTGCCCCTTTGGATCACTACATTTGTATCTTTGGGGTAAATACCCAGTAGTCCATTTGCTGGGTCGTAGGGTAGCTCTATTTTCAACTTTCTGAGGACCCTCCATTTGCGTCACTTGCTATAGCTGAACTAGGCACACATAATTTAACTTGTTCTACTGCAACCAACAGAATTGCAAAACCTTTTAGCCAACTGCTAGCAACATAAGAAAAACTTTTAACGGCATTTTTTAAACTTTCAAAGTTCTAAAATTCCCAAACTTTACTAATTGCTTAATGGTCATTAAATACAAAAGGTCAATGTTCTCAGAGTTGGAATAAAGTGAACAAATCATCAGGTCTTTAATTTTTAGTCAAATTACAGAAGCAGTATAGGTTCATTGTAGAGAAGTTTAGAAATACAGAAAAGTATAAAGAGGAAAACGGAAATATCTACAACGTCCTGCTAACGTGTTGATGTACCTTCCAGACATTTTTTTTGGTGTATATATATATATGTATATATATATATGTATTTGGAAATAATGTCTTTATAATTTAAAAATGTGATAAATCTTCACTGCAGAAATGTTACTCAAGAAGTTTTCTAAATATGAGTTATATTTTCAGATGGCCAAATAACTGATTAAGCTTTTCAGTTTTCATTGTATAATTTATCATGTGGAAGAATCATTAAGCATAAAGCTTGAACTACTTTATAGAAAGCAATAGCGAGACTTCCATGGTTATCTAAGAAATTAAGTATTTTGCTTTGACATGGTTTCTTAAATGTATGAACTGGTATAACTTTCCTGCTATGCATTTAGCCCCTCAGTTTATAAGTGCTCTTTACATTTATTTAATCTTCATAATACCCCTGAGAACAGGCTAAAGCAGCTATTCCTATCATCCCCATTTGGAAGTGAGGGCAAAGGGGCCAACTTGGTTTGCTGAAGGTAAGGGTTAAATGGGGGTCTTACATGAGAAAATATTGAAATATTGATCTTTGCCTTGAGAACTTTAAATCTAATGAAGATACTTATAAAGCAAGAGACAATTTCAAGGAACCATATTCAGACTACATACAAGTGGCAAGAGAATTCAAAAACAGAGAACCGTGTTGAATTACTTGGAATGAGCAAGGCTAGGATTTGGATCAGTGGTGAGGAAGAAGTTACATCAGGGATCAGGAGAGCAGGATTAGGCAAATCCAAGTGACACACAAAAAAAAGTGTGAGGAAAAATCAGTGACAAGCCAAATATTTTGTGCCTGTAGGCGAGGAAAAATGGTGGCCCTCTTAGAGTAGTTAAGTACTGAGGGAAGCAGTTCTGGCATGGTTGTACCACCCGGGAGGTCTGGGATTCTGGTGGCTATGGAAGAGGGGGCCCTTAGGAAGGATGAGAGGCAGGTGTGCAATCATGTGAGACAATACAGGATTCTTCCCTCATTAGAAGGCAAGTATCACTCTGGTTATTGGTTTCTTTGGGCACGTACTACTTTTAAGAAAAGTACACATGAAAAGAACAAGATCTGGGGAAAACATGGTTAGATCTAAGCTTTGGGAAAACATTTAAGTATTAATTTGGAACCTGAACAAAATACTAGATGTAAACACTTACTGGTAGTACAAACATGCCAAAACCCAAAGAAGGTAACCATTTCCTTTTCTCACCATGTCTCCCATACATGAAGATTTAAAGGAGAGTAAAAATTTTGTAATCATTATCCCTAAAGAAGAGTAATTATTTTGTAGTCATTAGTTAACTTAGAATGTGCACCTCTGATCTGAGTTACTGAAACATTTTTTTAAATTTAATTTAAATTTTAGGTATTTAACATACAGTGCAATATTGGTTTCTCGAGTAGAATTCAGTGATTCATCACTTACATAATACCTAAATTACTGAAATATTTCTAATGGACAACCACAAAATATAGAGAGTCCATCATCCTCAGACACAAAGGTTTTAAATCACCCAGTAGGAGGCAACAATGCCAACATGAAACATTCCAAATAATCAAATGACTCTCTAAAAAGGCGCATACAGATATAATGCCAGGATAGGTAAGAGATTTTTTGTAGAAATGGCAAATCTCTGATTCTCTCTTCTTGAGAAGCACTTCCTATTTGGAAAACAGTGAAAATTTAGGGTAGCAACACATCAGTAAACCCACATTAAATGAACAGACATTGTTTATCTTCCCCAATCTCCATTCCAGATCGTAATGCTAATTTTGTTAGAACTGGCAGGTACCCTGGAGTTCATCTGGCTCTAGGTAATCTCCAATGTCCCTTCTATCTATGACTAGGGACTGGAGAAGAATCAACAATATCCACAAACTTGGTAGGCTCATTTACTGTGAAACCAAGCAAGCATGACAATGCTCAACTGCTACTGTTTTCAAGCGTTCATTTCAGGTAATTGAAATTTGCCTGTCTGCCAAACACTGGGAATTTGCAAAAACATAAAGAATTTCACCCTAGCTACACAATTTCACATAAAAATATTTTCTTGGAGTGCATTGATGATTTTTGCATTCAACTTGTGACTGGAATCATTCATTTCCTGTTAGGCAGGTTTGGTGGGGGAAAGGTGGGGATCCTGGAATTGGTTATAGAAAATACAGAGACTGAAAATATTTGTTGAAGGCTACTAAAACTTGTGGATTTCTTTCTAAACAAAATAAAGATGGCTGGATGGGCATTTGCAGATCATTCCATTTGAAGTAAAAGTACTTATTTTTGCTTAGAAAAAGATGCCTGGGGGCACCTGGGTGGTTCAGTCGGTTAAGCATCTGCCTTCGGCTCAGGTCATGATCCTGGGGTCCTGGGGTTGAGCCCCACACTGGGGTCCCTGCTCAGCTGAGAGTCTGCTTCTCCCTCTCCCACTGCCCTTCCCCCTGCCTGTACTCTCTCCCTCTCTCTCAAATAAATAAAATCTTAGAAAAAAAAAAAAAGAAAAAGATGCCTGTCTGCTAAAACATAATTAACAAATTTAATGGGATAAACAGCTCTGTTTTCAAATGAAGCTCCAGGGTTTTATGTGTCTCTGTTTTTAGAATTAACTGATTAAAAGAGTTAATCAAGGATGGAAAGAAATAGGGAAGATGCTGGAGAAATCACCAATTAAGCAGCTAATCTATTATTTTTCATAATCTGTTGGGGGGGGGGGGGGAGTCAGGCCAAGATGGATCACTGAAGAAATAATTTCCAAGTGGAAAGACAGGGAGCCAGAGACTGAATTTAAATCTTATCTGTGCCACCATATTTGTGATCCCAGGAGAAGGGGAAAAAATTAACATTATTGTGCCCTTACTGGTTCCACACACTGTTTAATGTAACTCTTAATAAATTCAGAAGGTAGTGATCCACAACCCTCTGGTTTTTTTGTTTTTGTTTTTGTTTTTTTTTGAGAGAAATTCAGCCTCAGGGAGATTAAGTAGCTTTCCCAGAGTCAAGTAGAAGGAGATAACAATGAGGATTCAAAGTCAAATAACCTTCTAGGTCTTGGCTTCTTCACCTTAGGATATGCAAATTGGATGATGGCTCCGGGGCCAGAGTCCCAGACTTCTAGAGAGCCACCAGAGCCTAATGGAAACCAGGCTTATCATGATCTCACATAATTCTTTGATTGTGGGTAAGAGAATAATTCAGTGCCTTTGCAATTTGTTAGACTGAACAGAAACTCATGTTGGCAGATACATATATCTTTGATTAATAAAAATTGTAAAGGGAATTATTTAATGGCTAATTATTTTCTGGCCAAACTTTTTCAAAATACTGGTTTCCTAGGAAAATTAGAAAAGAGGGTCAAAAGAGGGTCTTCAGTGATGAAAACATTGATAATCTTTGAACATATGATGGGCTAAGGACCTTTCTGCTCTCTAGTCCCAAGATTCTATGGGTGACCAATGCCTCCCCATTAACTCCTGACTGAAGTGCAACCCCACCCCTACTTTGAGTAATGCTGACTTCCAAGCTCTCCCTACCAAACTCACCTACCCACCAAGGCTCGGCTCAAATACCATCCCCTTCCTGAAACGCTTAACACTCCTCTAGCCAGTTGGGATCTCTCCTTTATCACTAGAGAATTTTGGTTTTGCCTCTCTTATAGATTGTCCTGTTTTATGTTTTAATTGCTTTTGTCAAGCAAATTGAAATTAGGGCCAGTTTCAGTCCTTCACATGATAGAAATGCAACTAATGTTTATCAAATTTAATGAGTCTTTTGGGTGGACTACATAAAACAATGAAGGACCCTCCAACTGCTGCTGAAGCAAAAAGTCCCTGTATTTGAGCAAACATATTCTCAGGTTTTTGCACAAGGATAACAAAACGTTAATGAAGACCTAAGGTATTGGCAGGACACTTGATACCTTTGAATAATAGAAGCTATAGGTTTATCTTTCTGTCTTCTGTTTTTTCATTACTTTTTTCTTATTTTGGAAATGTTATTGTAAAATAATTTTAAAAATAAAGAAAAAAATTAATCATCAACTCATGTACCCAGCATTAACTGTTTAACATTTTGGAATATCTTTCCAATTTATTTCCTACACAAAAATATAGGTTACTTCTAAAGTAAAAAGAAAAAAAAAAATCAAAGCAACAAATTTACCCCAACCAGTAGACTATAAATAAATCTTGCATATTTCCTAGTAACATTAAATAATCATCTAAACCATGACTGTAATGATTGCACAGTATTTCTTCCTACAGATATACCATATTTTATTTAACCACCTGGGGGCAGTTAGGTGGCTTCAGGTCTTCTTTTATCTGGTTTTATTTGCTTTTGGTAAATTATTCAAAAATGAACCTATCCTTGGTTCATACTCCTAATGATTTCCTTGAGATAAATTCCAAGATATAAAATTACTGGCTGGGGGTGCCTGGGTGGCTCAGTCGTTAAGTGTCTGCCTTCGGCTCAGGTCATGATCCCAGGGTCCTGGGATCGAGCCCCCGCATCAGGCTCCCTGCTCTGCTGGAAGCCTGCTTCTCCCTCTCCCACTCCCCCTGCTTGTGTTCCCTCTCTCGCTGTCTCTCTCTCTCTGTCAAATAAATAAATAAAATCTTTAAAAAATAAAAAATAAAATTACTGGCTGTGCTCTCTTTGGCAGCACACATACCAACACTGGAAAGAAATTACTGGCTCAAAGGATATCAACATTTCTAAAGCTATTGATAGATATTACCAAATTTCTGGGCAGGAAGAGCAGAAATACTCATATCTGGTACTCATTTACCCCTCCACCACCAAGGTTTGAGAGTGTTCAGTCACTAAATCTTTGCCAACACTGGATATATTTTAATCATAATTTTGATTAAAAAACTATTATTTTAAAATTTCTCATTAATGAGGTTTAGACTTTCATATATCTACTTGCCAACAATGTTTCTGTTTTTGTCAAGTATACATGTTCTTTGTCCATTGTACAGGTTTGTTGGAGGTCTTGACATTTCAAGGACAAACCCAAATTCTATCTACCATGCTTGTGGCTTACACTTAGCTCATTTGTGGTTTGCCTCTTTTGTTTCTTAGGGGTGGGGAGCAGGTAGACAGAATGTTTTAATGTTTATATAATTGAATCTATAATGTTATCCTTTATGGTTTCTTACTTTGCTTTTACATTCAGAAAGGCCTTTCACCTACTTGAGAGCAGTTAAGCATTTACTTAGATATTCCTCTAGTTATTTTACAGTTTTTTAAACATGTAACTCTTTGATTCATAGAGAATTTATTTTAGTGTATGGTATGAATAATATATAACTTTTTTCCCCTCAAATAGATAACAAACAGTCCTAGGGCCCACTGGTCAAGATACTATTCTAAATTGTTATCCCTTTTAAAGTCTATTTCTCAGCTTTGTTTTTTGATTTTTTTTTAAATTTATTCATTTGAGAGAGACAGACAGAGAGAGAGAGCATGAGCAGAGGAGAGAGGCAGAGGCAGAGGAATAAGCAGACTCTGCTAAGCCGGGAGCCCAATATGGGGCTCGATCCCAGGACCCTGGGATCACGACCCAAGCCAAAGGCAGATGCTTAACCATCTGAGCCATCCAGGTGCCCCTCAGCTTTGTTTGTTGGTGGTGGTGGTGTTGTTCTTATTTATCCTTATCCCAGTCTGATACATTTTAATTATTTTAATTTCATAATATGCTTAGTGCAGTTTCCTCTTCATTATCCTTTTTTTAATCCAAGTTATTGGTTATTCTCATTTTTTAATCCTTCCAGACTAACTTAGAGTAATTGAAAAGGAAATGTCAGATAACAATAACAAAACTTCTAGAGATTTTAACTGACCTTGTACTAAATGTAATTGAAAGGATGTTTGTAATTTTTAGACATCATGTCCAGAACCAAGGTTGTCTCTCCATTTGCTCAAGTCTTCTTTTATATTCCTCTGTAAAGTTTTGTAATATTCTTTAAGTCTTGCATCCCTCATTATATTTATTTCTGAGCATTTGATCATCTGTCCCTTTCTAACAATGAAGTAGGAACAATGGCAAAATTGTTCCTACTACAAAATTGAGAAATCATAAAAAACTAGACTCAAAGAAGAACAAAAGAACTGGGAAACAGGAGGAGTTGGTTGGGGGAATATTATAGATACCTACTCCATTCAGACAAAAATGCAACATTTTTTTACCAGCAGAGATCCACACAGGCTGGAATCAAGCAAGTAATCCTTACATTTTTCAGTTATGAACTTTAAACATCTACTAGCTACAAATCTGTAGACAGAAGATCCTGGGCCATATCCCAGGGTCCAGTGGAAAGTTTTGCTATATCAGAGCAAAGAAAGTTAATGGTGTTGACTTTGCTACCTGTTAAACAAAAGAGAAAGAAGCAAATAGCCGAAGGTAGGTCCTGGGCCACCTGTGATAATTCAGTCTGTGTAGTCTAGGGGAAGATAGAGGCATTTAAAAACCAATGACCCAAGTAGGTTTGTACCATGTATCCCTGTATTTCTATGTCCAACCCAACATGGCACCTTCCTTCTAAAAGAACATATTTCAACATGACAGAGTTTTGATATGCAGCATGTGTAAACATTCATCAAAATGTAAAAACTTAATTTATAGTATTAAAATCAGAACTGTTTTAAAACTTGCAATCCTAGAAGTACTTTGAGTATTCAGTTTAGCATTTAATTAACATAAAGTTTTCTTTTCAGCTGCCTGCTGGACACTCCACTTGATGGTCCATACACTGTAGTTCTGAAAGAGCCCCATCAGCTGATGTCAGTTTGCTTCACGATCAAAGAAGCAGGTAAAACGACTCCAAATTTAAGATAAATAAAGTTGAGCCACTTCTCAACATCAAATTATACATATAAGCACCTTAAATTCTTCTCATACAAGTTACCAAATTTTTTTTTAAATAACTACTTTACCTTTATATGTTTTACTCCACAGCTAACCACTCTGTTTGGCTGATATGGATCCCAGGAAATATCAAAAATCTGTTCAAAAAAAATCAAAAATTGCTATGTTGGTCATTTATGTGTTTTTGCCTTCTTTCAGTTATCAGTTCAACTGCCAAGGCTCCATCCTAACACTTAGGACACAATGTTACCTGCATAGACTGAACAACGTGGGATTTGGCTTGGTAATGGGTCAGGAGTTGCCAACATGTGTTTTTAGTGCCTCACATCTACTTACCTTAGGCCTGAATAAAGAAATAATAATTAACTGCAATCAACGAGACGAACTTGTGTCATGTTTTTAACTTGGTCCACTGCAATGACTTAGAATAATTTTTTGATCAAATTTCCTATACCTCTACACAATGATCATAATATACTTTTGAGATAGCTTTACAATAAAAACAAAAAGAATTAGAGTGTTTATGTAGGAAAATGTTTAATAGTCAACCGCAATTCAACATGGCCAACACTTTCTCATAATCCTAGAAGTTAATATTCATAAACATAAGGCAGAGGCATTTATTTGGCCCCTAACTTAGCCCACCTAAAATAGGCCTTTAGCCTGTCATTTTAATCTGATCCAAAATACTACTTTATTTTCAGTTTTCCAAGGAACTGAAAACATATCCACTAATACTATTTATCATTCTTTAAGAAAAGCTACCAGTTTGCAGGCAGTTTTCAATTTGGGGAACAAGGAAGAGAAGACTCTGTCAACCTTAAGGGCCAGGTCAGCTGTGGTAATTGCTCAAAGTGCGTATCTCACCAGCCCAACTGAAAGATTCTGACCTCCTGGGTCAGAAGTTGGGTCCAGGCAGCTGCATTCTTAAGCAGACCCCGAGAGATTCCTATGCGGTCAGTCCATGGACCACATTCTGTGAAGCTCCAATAGAAAGAATAATTGTCAGGGCCGGAGTCTAAATCAGAGAAAGAGTTTAGGCTGCTAATTTCTCATCACATAGGAAGGAGAAATATGGACCCATCATCAGAGAGAAAAGAGAACCTATAACCTTCAGTTAGGTAGAAAGGAGCAATTATAGACCACAGAAAGAGCACTGAAGAAAGCACTTGGTCCAAGTGCCAAGTTCCAATGAGGCCCATTTTAGCTATGCAACCTCAGGCTAGTCTTAGCATCTCTAAAATAAATGACATCACCTCAGTTCTGTTATGAGGTCAATTAAGATAATGTATGTACAATCATTTTGCAGGTTATAAAGCACTCATTACATAAATGAGTGCTAGGGATTAAGCATTTTAGCCACTAAAATAATCTTGAAGATAATCATTTGCCCATAAGGAGCCAGTAATAACTCATATTGGCACCAGTAATAAAGAACAAAACTGTGTGATACAAATTATGGGCTCTGGGAAAACAGTGTTCTAAAAGGACAGTATTTCATTAAAACATTCTAGGCTCTTAAAATTGTAGAGGTCGCACTAGAGTAGTATACACTTTTCACAATCTACTTCTAAGTGGAAGGTGTAAAATACATGACAAAATAGTAAGAAATTCACATACTGATCTAGTCTAATCCAACTAATTTTATATGATGGGATTATCACATAAGCAGAAACAGTAATATCCAAAATGTGAGCACCACAAATATTTTCAATCTGCTCATTAAGTACTGAGTTAATACCAATTAATAACCAAGAAGTTAATAACCTGGGAGTAGAGCTCAAGCGTCACTACACTGTAAAATCTCCCTAGGGAATTCTTACGTGTGGCCAGGAGTATGAACCATTGGGACCAGAAGGGTGCCGGGCCTCTTAATAGGTCATTCCTGGACTTTCTGAGAACTTAATCCTTGAGTATAATTTGCCCGAATGTGCAGCAACAACTATGGGGTCACCTTAAAACCATGATTCTCCATCGGTGAATGAAAAAAAAAAAAATTTAGAGTTCACACTAAGGAAGAGACAGTGAATTTAGTATCTAATTTGGGCCTCATTCTGCATGGACACTTATATTGAGGAGAAATACAAAACTAGCAATCAATGTAAGACAGTCATGCAAATTCACTTTTTTTTTTTGAAATTAGAAAATCAAGACAATAAAATGGTCAAATTATTTTAATTATGCAAGACAATGGAGAAATAGATTTCTGACCTGCTTCATATCCTATCTTGCCTGCTCTGACTATATGGAATTATTTTTGATCACACTAAATTCAATATGATGATAAGCAGGCCACAGTTTACATTCAAGATTCTCAAAATAAGAAAGAATCCCAAAGTTGTCCTTACATTCATTTGAAGTTAAAATGTATACACTCTGGGGTATCTGGGAGGCTCAGTTGGTTAAGCTGTTAAGCGTCTGCTTTCAGTTCAGGTCACAATCCCAGAGTTCCTGGGATCCAGCCCCAGGTTGGGCTCCCTCCCTGCTCAGCAGGGAATCTGTTTCTCCCTCTGCCCCTCCCCCACTTGTGCGCCCGTGTTCTCTGTCTGAAATAAATAAATCCTTAAAGTAAAATAAAATGTATACACTTGAAACACATTTTGTGAATATTTTCTAACTACTTCCATTTCTAAACGAATACATCTAAACTTTACATATATTTTCAAATTCAATTCTATTTTGATTTTATGAAGATGCTAAATGCCAGTGTCAAAAATTTGTTTGCCTATGAGAAGTAGTAACAATTTAAAGAAAGCATCCGATCATCAGAAGAGATCATGCTGACACAGTCATTAATCATGAATTAATTTTTTTTAAAGTCAGTTTTTAGGTTGAATACGTAGGAAAAATCTTTACATGGAAAATTTACTTTTAAAAATCGGACAACTCTGGGAAGCTACTTCACAATTCCCTCACACTTATGAAAACCGCATGGTTCAATCCAACAAGCTCTTCTTACCCGGTCGGAGTGGCCGGTGGCGGAAGCCAGAAGTTTTCCCTTCCTCCAGTCCCAAATGCAGACTGTGTTTTTGGCATCCAATCCCACAGAGGCCAAATGCTAAGAATAAGAACAATAATTTAACAGCTGAAACTGATGGGCACATTTCTTATTATCCATCACTTCTTTCAACAAATGGTCACTGATGACCTACTCTGGGCCAGGCATTGAACATATGCAAAAAAAAAAAAAATGATTTCTCAAAATCCATCTTAAGTCCACAACTAAAGATATCACAGATGACTTCTATTAGCACAAACTGAAATTTCAAAAACCTAAAAGCTACAACTCATTTGTCACAAAGCCTCTGATTTAACAAGTTGATTTCAGAGGAACACAACTTGAAGGCAAGGTTCAAATGTTTTTATTTTTTAAAGATTTTATTTATTTATTTGGCAGAGAGATAGAGAGCACAAATAGGCAGAGTGGCAGGCAGAGGGAGAGGGAGAAGCAGGCTCTCTACTGAGCAGGGAGCCGGACATAGGGCTCGATTCCAGGACCCCGGGATCATGACCTGAGGCGAAGGCAGCTGCTTAACCGACTGAGCCACCCAGGTGCCCCTAAATTTTTTATTTTTTCAAATTTTCTTTATTTTTAAATTTAAAATATTAATGTGAGAGTAGAGACAGTCTAGGATTCTATAGCCCAAAAGTCTTGCCAAACTGCTGAAATTAAAGGGTTTGACAAACACATGGGGAAGAAAACCCATAATGAACATTACGTTCATTTTTAATTTTCATAGCTCCACAAACATTTCAGGTGACATGTTGGTAAACGCAATCTGGTACTTCATCTCCCAACCTAAATTCTTTGGGTTTATATCAGAACTTGTTCTCAAAGGAAAAGAAAATTTAACACATTTAAGTATACACAAAATCAAAAGTATCAAAACATGTATTAGAAATACCAACATCAGAGGGAGGTTCTAGCAGGATGTCCCCGCCTATGGAAACAGCACTGTATAATGGACAGAGGTCTGGACTGGGTGTGAGTCGATTTGGCTTCTCTTTTGACTTGTGAGGAGCCAGACCTAAGACCTTGCAAAATTAACCTCATTAAATTATGTTTTCTCATTTGTAAAATGAATGCAAAGTATTTGTTAGGTCTACCTTGTAGAATTATCATATGGATTGGTAAAATAATGTAAGTCAAACGGTTTTGAAAATACAGCATCACCCAAGTAATAAGAGTATCTGAGCTTACGTATTTCACTGTTTGAGTGTGTATGTGTGTGTGCATACATGTGGAATGACAGTCACATATAGCTAAATGCAAATGTGTTGTTATGCAGGGATTATTCAGTTTTCTTCAGTAAATATGGCTTCCATCAGTAATGTTTAGTATAATACACAGTTGGAACTTTAAAAATGTGCCCTTAAGAAAGGGGGTCTTTGTGGGTTTCTTTCTTTGCTGAAAGTTTTAATAGAGCATCCCAGGAATGGAAATTATAATACGTGGTTGCATTTTTGTCCATATGAGAAAAATTTGAAGTGTGTGCATTCCATTTAGCTTATTTTTTTTTTTGTAATAAACACGGGCACTAAAGTAAAACCCACATTTCTTGATTGAAAAAAAGCCAAAAGTAATCTATTTTATTCATTTGTAGTGACAGGCCCCATCGCTACCTAAAAAGCATTTCTATTGCCTTTTGTTGTTTAAGAGGTGATGGGCCATTTGTCATTTTCTAAATATCACTCGATTCCAGTGAACTCTGTCCAGGGACTAGGGAAGACCTGAAGCAATAGGCATCAACAAGCCAGGAAATCCTTCACCGCAAGCAAATAGGTTATTTTTCTCAGCCGACAGTTAAGTACCATGCGGTCCACTGCTACCCTCACCCTTCAAAATGGAACCTAAAAGAGAACGGCTAAGATTTTGACACAAATTAACAAAGAACTCAACGTTAAAGCTGGATTTCCTTCTGCTGCATTACATTTCTCTTGCAATGCTTCCGAACAAATTCTGGTAACGGTTGCTAGAAAACCAAAATCAGAGAATGTGCATATAAGTACCCATCTAAGCATATGTATACACTTGTACTTATGTATGCATTCTGACATTCATTGAATTTAGTCAGGAAGTCAGTATCTGAAAATCTCAACAAATGGGACTACCCAGCTATTTCTCTTTACATGTGGAATCACAGTGGAATGGATGCACTACCCTAACCTGGATGAGATTACAGAGTAATAAAATAAAAAACTATGTATGCCAGGGGTCTACGTATGTAGTGAATCTAGTTCTAGAAAGAAAAATTAAAGAGTTAATGATCATCACCCTGGCAAAACAGCAGGAAACACTAAGTAAATGTAAATTGTTAAAAAAGTGATGCAAACCAGCTCAAGTCCTATAATCCACTCAACCTGCCCCAAACTCTCAGGCTGGTCAAGCCTCTCTGAATAATAATTTCACAGGTCTTTCCGCAGCATGCCCCTACAGAATTAACTCTGAAATTTGCCAAAAACTGGATTGAAAAAATTAATTGGCAGAAATACGAGGAAGGGTGGCCTAGGATCGCAGAAAAGGCTAGGGAAAAGGGACAGCCTTAGTGAGGAGGTGAAGGTAGTAAAAGTCAGGAATCCTCCCTCTATGTGTGGGCTACCTTTTCTGTAACATAGTTTGAAAACTGACATGTAATTGACATCTGTAACATTAACAAATCCTTTCTGCCAAAAGTTACTGGAAGTCAAAGGCAAGAAGGAAAGTTTGTTGGTGGTCCTGGGAAGGCTTCAGGAAAGTGTGTCCTTTGAAGACCTTTGAAGTGTCTTGGAAGAATGAATCACTTTAAGGGGCAAAGAAGGTAAGTAGGGCACTTTAGGTGGAGAAACAGTATGAGGGAGGGGCTGGAGGAGCAAAAGTGTAATGTCTGGTAGAGGAATCTCACCAATGTGCCCAATTAGACTGCAAGGAGATTGTGAAGACAAGGCTAGAAAAGTTGGGTAAGCCTAGACTACCCAGCCACAAAGTGTGGACTTCATTCACTGAGTTCTCCAACCTTTTAGTGTTTTTAAAATAATGTTCTTACTAACCTATGACCCAGCAATTGCACTACTGGGTATTTACCACAAAGATACAAATGTAGTGATCTGAAGGGGCACCTGCACCCCAGTGTTTATAGCAACAATGTCCACAATAGCCAAACTATGGAAAGAGCCCAGATGCCCATTTCCTGCTGCTTCTCCCTCTCCCACTCCCCCTGCTTGTGTTCCCTCTCGCGGTGTCTCTGTCAAATAAATAAAATCTTAAAAAAAAAAAAAGATGTGGTATATACACACACACACACACAAATGGAATATTACTCAGCCATCAAAAAAAATGAAATCTTGCCGTTTGCAATGACGTGGATGGAACTAGAGAGTATTATGCTAAGCAAAATAAATCAATCAGAGACAATTATCATATGATCACACTGATACGTGGAATTTAAGAAACAAGGCAGAGGATCATAAGGGAAGAGAGGAAAAAAATGAAACAAGACAAAACCAGAGAGGGAGACAAACAATAAGAGACTCTTAACAATAGGAAACAAACTGAGGGTTGCTGGAGTGGACAGGGGGTGGGGGGATGGGGTGGTTGGGTGATGGACACTGGGGAGGATGTGTGTTGTGGTGAGCGTTGGGTGTTGTGTAAGACTCATGTATCACAGACCTGTACCCCTGAAACAAATAATACATTATATGTTAATTTTTAAAAAAAGGATAAAATCCGTAATTTAAAAAAATAATAAAATAATGCTTTTACAATTTTTTCAGTTGGTGAAATGTTATTAGTAAGCAACTAATGGTGTGGAGGCCAGTTAGAGGTTATTTAAACTGTCTGGCAGGGCATGGATTTGGAACTTAAAGGATGGTGGCAGAGAATGGGAAGGTGACAATGCACGGAGAATGACTATAAAGATAGCCACGACAGGCCGACTCAGTGGCTGCTTGAATTGCAGGGAGTGGGTAGGGAGAAGCAGGAGTTAGAAGAGACGTCAAGGTAAAGAGTCAAAAAGAATCTTCTCTGTGAATTATTAGGAGGTGGCATTATCCTCTAAAAGCAAAGGGAACCAAGGAGATGCTCAGGGCCTGAAGTCTATGAAAAAGGTTGGGTCCAACTCTGATTCCAAATTTAGGAAGCTAAAATGGAAGACCAAGTGGAATTGCTGAGTCACGATGGATCCGATTAACCTGAGTCCATGACTTACTTCTGGAGGTTTTTCAACCGATGGGGAGACTAAGGGAAACAAAACTGGGGCCCACCCAGGGCCGGGTGTCAGCACGACAGCTGGAAAAGGATCTGACAGGAGAGGATCCTAAGAGGCGGACAAGGGGAGGCAGCAAGAGTTAGTAGCCTTCTGAGCCTATAAGCTATGTGCACTGTAATTCCAGGTGACTTGTGAGAAGTCATTAAAGAAAACAAATGGAAAAAGATACACACCTGTCCATCTGAATCGAAAGCCAGGCAGGCGACTCCATGTGTATGGACATCTTTAAGAATAGACACAGTCTGGACGTTATAGGAATCCCATATACATATATATGGCTCCTTCCCAACTTGGCCAGTTGCAACGAGAGTTTTATCTGGGTGTAAGGCAAGGCTGAAAAAGGAAAAAAAAAAACACCTCTTTTCATATCCTCCTGAACAAAGTTAAGAAAACCCTGATTTTCTTTTATCCACATTTGTTTCTCAATCATCTAACAGGAGAATCTCAAGAGGAAGAGTCTAAACTGTCCTCAAACTGGTAAATTACCTGACTAGTCTAATGGAAATGTTGAATGGCAAAGAGAGGCTTAGCACAGTTTAACAATAATTTCATCTTATCTTACCCATTTGGTTACCTTGAAAATCAGATACTATAATGATTATAATTTTATGATTAGAAAACCTATACGGTTCTATAATTGCTTTATGTCAAGATATTTACTTACTGGCTTTGAAAATATTACTCAGCTTTTTCAAGTTAGCTTTTGACTTTAATTTGAAAAAAAAAAGCTGTTGCTAGGAGAAAGTGTGCTTCTCAGAATTAATTAAACCTGCTTGCACAAGCTCTGGATGCCATCCTCATTAGGATTTCAAAGCACGGAGGGGTCTCAGAGTCAAGTGCTGTTTCGGTGTCCGTTGCCATAGATTTTGTATTTTAAATGAAAATTTCTATTTTACATAAATCACTGTAACACCAAGAGAACCACAAATTACCAGGCTTGTGGTTTGTGTAACATTTTTCCTCTGTAGTCCAATCAAAATAAAACTTTGTCAAATATCACCTAGAATTTCAGGGAGTCTGGAGCAGTGAAGAGGAAGAAATATTATTATTCCTAGATGAGCAAATACTCTAATGTTTTAAAATCATTGTGTAAAGAAGTTGTGCCTTTCTAAAAATAGGTGTTGAGAATTTTTTTTAAAAAGCACATTACCTACATGAAAAACTAGATGACTACACAATAAAAGTAGAATTTTTTTTTTATTTCAACATTTACACAACAGAATTTTTTTTCCTCTTCAACTCTCAGCATAATTTTAATACAAATATATGCTCTATAAGCAGACTTGGATTTGCACGCTGCTGCCCCTTACTACCTCTGGTTCTTTGGGCATGTTCATCTCTTTGCCTCAGGTTCCTCATCTATAAAATGGAGTTATGCCATAAAAGTAGACAATATACAGAACACAGAGCATTCAGCACAGCACCGGGCTCAGAGTAAGCACTCAAAGCAAGTTTCATTATCATTTGTATAACTGGCATTTATATACAACCAACATATGCACATCTCTGTGGATACAGTGTGTCTTCAAACACAGATTACTTCATGCCCCTCTCTCGTCTCCACGTGTGCTTCCCCCAAGTTCTGCAGCAACCAAGCTCCCTAGGCTATTCCTGCGAGCTCGTCCTCGTCCCGCTGAGCTCCCTTCCTGGGCCTCCCACCAAACTTAGTGTGGTCTTTTACACAGAACCCTTGAGTACCATCCCCTTTCCTCACTGAGGACCCTCCCAGGCCCTTGTACCCTCGTGCCGGAGTGCAGCTAGTCTTCCTGGGTGTTCCCAACAGCCCCACTGCACGCGTCCTCATTCACGGTATTGCTCCCCACGCTGGAGGTCTGCTCCACCTGCACTCTCCTGCCCAGGCTGGTGCTTCGTCGGGTTTTTGTTTTCTTCTTTTTAAACAAAGAGGGTGCAGGTGGAGCCCGCAGGGTGCACTCTGTAGCTAGAGGGGAGGAAGGGGTGAGTGTGGGGTCAGATGCAGGGGCAGGGAGCGGATGGGCTGGGAGAGACTGAGCGTCAGGTGCGGCTCAGGGACCCGCCAATCAGGCCCCAGGGGCTGCTGCCACAACACCTCTTGTCAGAAGCAGCGTCATCTAAGGGGATCTCTGAGAGTTCTGCGGGGGCGGTGGAAGAGTACGCGGATGAGGAAAACCTGGGTGCCCCAGGTGCCAGAGGCCCCTCACGCGGGACTCCTCTGTAAGAAGTTTGACTCATCTCACCTGCCAAGCAAACCCCAATCCTCCGTGATGTCTTGTGTCCCTTCCCCCTGCACTGAGTCATAGCGTGGGGCACTTCGTCCCAGAGGTCAGGCCAGGCGTTGGGGCGGGCTCTGGCTCAGAGGCTATGCCGGGGCGCCTGAGGCCAGGACCGGGGAGTGAAATGCACACAGCCCCAGCCGCAAGTCTACGAGCTTGTAGGAGGAAGAAGGACTCTGACAGTGCCTGTCTTGTGCAGCGGCCCCTGGGGCCCAATCCCACACCTGCAAAGGTCCAAGGCCGCAGCAACCGGAATGCAAAGTGATTGCCCAACCTCGGGGCCAGCTGTTTCTCCTAGCAACAGCGAGTTGTCTAGAATTGTCCCAGGAGATCCCTGCTGCCGGTTCCTCAAGCCTCTCCGCCGAAGAACAACCTCAGAGCTTTGCTCTTCCTCTCTGACACAGCCCAACTGCCAGCGCCCCGGGACGGGTCAGCTGGCCTCTTCACCCCAGCCCCCTCCACCAGCAAATGATGCCCACGAGCCTGGGCGGCGCCTGGGCGGGGTGGGGGCAGTGCGAGGTTTCCCAGGAAGGCAAACAAGGGGCAGGTGCGCTCCGTGGCTTCTGATGTGTGGGGGAGTGAGTGCAGGGCCAGATGCAGGGGCAGGGAGGGGATGGCTGGGAGGCACTATGTGTCAGAGGTGTTTCACAGTGCGGGACCGGCCCCAGGTGCTGCCTCAGCCACCACTCTCCGCAGAGGGAGCCCCGTCCCACGGATCTCGGGAGTTCCAAGGGCCGGCGTCGGAGTCCTGGGATAAGAAACACCTGGGAGCTCTGGAATAAGAAACGCCTGCGTGCCCAGGATCTGAGTCGCCATCTAACAAGTGCTTGCTAGAAAATATATCCTCGGGAATCTTTATACGGAGTACCAGAAAAAGATAACACATATAAAAGGTGCAAAGGGCATCCATGTACAAAGACAATACTCAAATTTAGTCTTGCAGAGAGTAGCAGAAAATGAAATGGGTCAGGTGGGCCAGGGAGGCCTTGTAAGCCCTTTTAAGCAGGCCAGGAAGGTAAGGCACCACTGCCAATTATTAGAGGACATGGCATGAGCAGTTGCATATTTTAGTAAGGTAACTTACCAGGCAGCGAGGCAGTGGGAAGGGCAGATGGGGGAGAAGTGTTAGGAGAAGAGGCAAGGAGGCCAATAAGGGAACACGTGATAGTGAAGTAAGGAGGGGTAGGGCAGATGGAAAAAAGGACTCAAGAGATACTTAAGGGAAAGAGAGAAAAAGGTTTTGGATGCTGAAGGCTAAGGAAAAGCCTGTGTTCTACACAGGAACATGTCAAAGTTGCCTGAAGTTATTTGCCTGAGCAACTTTTAAACTCACAGAACTTGCAGCATTCGAGTTTAAAGCCTATGTGGCCTGATCCTGGGAAAAGATGGCCTAACCCAATTTTTAGTGAGGAAACCAAGGAGATTCCTCAGGTTAGTACCACGCCTGGAGTCCTAAGGTCTATCAAGAAGAGGATCTGACTGGACAGTATGATCCATGAGGGAGGGCGCTGTTTCCATCACTCTACGCACAGTTCCGGGAACATCATATGGTAGAGTAAGCAATAAAGTGCTTGCTGAAGAGTGAGCAAACGATGCCAACAATCATGGCTGCCATATTGCCTCTCCACACTGACATGGGCAATAGGTTCTACACAGGAAATGGAAAATAAAGAATGAGTGTTTTCCTCCTAGATGGTCAGAGACACTATCAAGAGACATAAGTGAAACTTTTGCTGGATCACAGCTTCCGTTTAAAAATGCTTGGATAGGGGCACCTGGGTGGCTCAGTCTGCTTTTGGCTCAGGTTGTGATCCTGGGGTCCTGGGATGGAGCCCCACATTGGGCTCCCTGCTCAGGGGGGAGTCTGCTTCTCCCTCTTCCTCTGCCCCTCACCTCAATTCTCTTTCTCTCTCAAATAAATAAATAAATAGATAAAATCTTTAAAAAAAATATTTGAGAGGGGCGCCTGGGTGGCTCAGTCATTAGGTGTCTGCCTTTGGCTCAGGTCATGATCCCGGTCCTGGGATCGAGCCCCACATCAGGCTCCCTGCTCAGCAGGAAGCCTGCTTCTCCCTCTTCCACTCCCCCTGCTTGTGTTCCCTCTCTCGCTGTCTCTCTCTCTGTCAAATAAATAAAAATTTTAAAAAAAATGTTTGAGATATTTGGTAGACTCCTGGGGTCCTGAAGTACCCGGAATTTAAAAAAATTCACTCTTCCAGGCAGTTGTTCTTACCATAATTTGAGGATTCCCAAACTTTCTTGCTTCCTTGAATGGGGTGGGGGGATGACATAGACGGCTTTCAAGAAATCTTAAAAGAGGGGGTGCCTGGGTAGCTCAGTCGTTAAGCGTCTGCCTTCGGCTCGGGTCATGATCCTGGGATCGAGCCCTGCGTCGGGCTCCCTGCTCAGCGGGAAGCCTGCTTCTCCCTCTCCCACTCCCCCTGCTTGTGTTCCCCTCTTGCTATGTATCTCTCTGTCAAATAAAGAAAATCTTTAAAAAAAAAAAAAAAAAGGCCTTCAAAATAACTTACCAGTCTAAATTACTCAATTAGTGGTATGACCCATAAACATCCCATTATGGATTTCAAGTATTTTTTTTTTAAAGATTTTGTTTATTTATTTATTTGACAGAGAGAGAAACAGCATGAGAGGGGATAGGGTCAGAGGGAGAAGCAGGCTCCCCGCTGAGCCGGGAGCCCGATGTGGGACTCGATCCCAGGACTCCGGGATCATGACCTGAGCCAAAGGCAGTCGCTTAACCACCTGAGCCACCCAGGCACCCGGATTTCAAGTATTTTTACTCTGGTTATTCTTTTCCTTCATATCAAGGCCCATAAATTTATCACATTCATTACAAAGTTCACATTGGAAATTTTTGTTTTTTAATTTTTTGTCAGAAGTCCTTTTATGCTGTTCTTTACATCATCTATTCCCAGCGCATGATACCCACTGATCCAGGTTCCAACTTTGCCGTTTGAATATATTATCAGTTATCTTTTTTCTCCTTTTGTTAAGCCAAGACTCTCTGACCTCACCTCTCTGGCTTGCATGCAAATTGCTGAAAATGACTCATAATGTTCCTATTTATCCATGTCCATGTCAAGAATAGAGAGAACAACCTTTATTCATTTTGCCATTTGTTACCTTCTCATCGGCTCCTCAGAAATGTCACTTCTTCCCCCTGATGATGGTATCTGTGTATCTTTTAGAGCACAGTCAAGTGGCACCTTACTTTTATTTTAAATTTGTCATATCATTTCAACAGCACTCTTTAAACCTCATCAGAGACCAGAAGGAAAACCAACAAACTTTAATCTCTGGATTTGTAAGAGCATTATATATATATAAAGTGTCCGTAATGGGACAGTTGCTGAAGCACTTCTATAAGAAGCAGGTTGGAAGCTACCATCAGCTTCCCTTCTTCCCACGCCTCTGCATTTAGGAACTCCAGAATTTCCAGAAAAGTCATTTTAAGCAAGATCTGCTTTTGTCTAATCCCAAAACATCTTTGGAATTTTAGTTCAGAAGCACTCAAATGACAGTTGTGTATATATGTACGTATTTTCCTCACATAAAACCAAATCCACCCCCTGCTGCATGCTGCAAAACTGTTCTTCGCTCCTTCCACAGAGGTGCCCTGAGCCTAAAAAGCTAACCTACAGTAATGCCTTTAGATGAGCCAACAGATTAAAGGAAGTTAGGTCCCCTTATCCAATTAAGGGGCTGTCATGGAAAGAATTATCCCTCCTGAATTCCTTCTGATAAGATTTCATCTATGAAATGGCCAACTATTACATACTTCCCAGGGAGAAAATGACAGAAGTGGAAAGCACCACCATTACACAATGTATCTGTTCTACTCTGGGTTTCCCATCATCTTCTTCACCATATCACAGTGTTGTTAAGTCTTTCTGAGACTGGAAGTGTTGATACTACTTACTTATATTGGAAGTCTATCTGCTATTTGGGAGTCCATAAATCAATCTCTTCTATATTCTTCTACGAAAACTTGCCCTTTGCAAATCTTGCAAATCATTATAGTTATAAAAGCAATGCCACAATATTAAAACTTTAAAAATTGACTCCCTTTCTCCGAAGGTCTTGATACAATCGAGGTCTCAGTCCACACCTATACGAAAAGGGTTGGTGTCATTCTATTTTTCCTTTGGTATTCAGTTTATTGCATTGATAGTATTATACACGCAGCAACAAAAAGGGGATCAAGCTTTTAAAGAACTGCTTTTCTCTGTGTATATAAAAATCTGGTTCCCTTGGGAAACCCCATCTTCTGTTACCATAGCAATAGAAAGCACTGCAGAGAAGGACTTTCATCACCCTATCTGGGAGAAGGAATTGATGTTTCTCCAGCATGCCAGGAGGGCAAAAGCATGTCTTTCTGATGTCAAATGAAATCAGGATGATTTCCAATTATGTTGTGTGAGGAGATGAGAATTAATAGGGTTGTGGAAAGAGGGAAGCTTGCTTATAAAGGTTAAACAGAAAACACTAATCAACACTAATCATTCTTGATTCCTGAAGGCAAAAAATTATATTTGAGTACCTGTTCCAAGTGCAGCATTTAAAAAATGCTCATGATTCTGACTTTACTTTTTTTTTTCCCAAGATTTCATTTTTAAGTATTCTCTATACCCAACGTGTGGGGCTTGAACCCACGAACCCAAATCAAGAGTTGCACACTGTATCGACTGAGCCAGCCAGGAGGCCCTGACTTTACTTTTTTTTAAGATTCATGTATGTATTTGAGGGGCGAGGGGCGAGGGGCAGAGGGAGAGAGAGAATCCTCAAGCAGACTCCCTGCCAAGCACAGAGCCCGACACGGGACCCCAAGATCACGACCTGAAAAATCAAGAGTCCGATGCCCAACCAACTGAGCCACCCAGCACCCCCTCCCCCGATTTTACTTTTTAAAGCCTCATGTCATTTTATGCCCAGGCTACTTCAGTGATTCTCTCAGTAATAAATTAATGGTATTATCTCTTTTTAAAGTCGTCTCACCAGGAAAGCATGAAAGCTTTCTCCCTGCCTACCCTGCAGATAACACTAACAGAAATTTCCCAATGTTGGAGGCATAAGTGCATCTGAGTGATTGGGCTGAACTATCTGAGAGCAGTGGGGAGGCAGCTGCTTTCTGGGCTGGAGAGGGAGTGGCCGGCCTCCGTGGATGTGCACCAGAGGAAGAAAAGGCAAAGGAAGGCTTTATTGGAACACAGCAGCCTGGAGGTAGTGCGGCCACAGATGGAGGTGGCTGTGCTCTAGTCTTTGTCCCCCAGGATGCCCTTAGCACTAGAGTGCCATCACTGGGACCGTGATCTCATCTCATACCACAGAGGGGGAGGGCCCTGCCTTCCAGGTGGGCCTGGGCAGGAGGAATGGAAGGGATGGCAACGTGGACAGACCACCAGTGGTACACTGCCATGTTCTTGACCTGTGTGAGCTCAACCTGTATGGTTGAGCATGAAGGTCCCTCAGATTGGGCTTCTCAACAACCTGGATGAATGATACATTTAATGGGAATTAATGCGATTTAGAAAAGTGAAGAAATGTAATACATCTTGCATGCTTAGTACCACCATACTTGTATTGGTATGGAAATATATTTTAGTAATTCTTTAATACCACATCGAAGAGTGGTTAAGAGCGTAGTGGTTTTGCTTCCTGGGATCAAAGCGTGCAGTGGCATGCGGAAGCCGGCTCAGACTGACCAGCAAGAGCTGTTAAATCTTAGCAATTTTGAGATCAATTGTTAAACACAACCACTGTCAAATATTAAATTATATAAACTTACAACTAAAAAATATATATATTAAAACTCATTACTTCCTAATGATTTTACTACATTTGACTATTATCTTGAGGTTATTTACCATTCTCCTCTTTCTGTGGTAGAAATAGTATAGAATGATGTGCTACTGCACATCTCTTTTCAACTCTGTTTTCAATACTGTCACATTAGTGGTTTGAAATCAGCCATTGTAGGAGTGTTTATGTCATGGAAATCAACAAATACCACAAATAAAGCCTTGATTTATTGTTTTGTTGGTTGTCTACACTTAAGACATAGAAAGATAAAATGTTAATAATGCAGAATAAACTTAAAAAGATGTCATGTCTGTAGCTGTTAAATTGTGAATAACACAAAAAATTGAGAAAATATTCTTCCAATATTCAAAAACTATCCAGTTCAGCAGAGAAGTTGCTCACATCATTGGCAAATGATTAAAGTTCTGATATATGTCTTTGATGTTTCACTTTTGTCTTAGTAATATAATCGAAAATACCAACATTCATGTCAGAACTACATTCATTTGTCAGTGATGTGAGGGACTTCTTTTCTGAACCAGAGAGTAATCAAGCATTCATTCTTCGTCTGATTTTGTCAGATCATAGTTGAACTGCAACCAAAGTTTGGCCACAGATACATGAGTTCAACAAAAATCAATGAAAGCATTCTATGAGAATCGATTGGCTGTATGGAATTTACAATAGAGCATTATGCTTTTTTATTATTTGTAAATCGTGTGCCACCCATCATTTACACCAGGAAAATTTATGACAAACCTTTGAGGGTATATGCATACATTTTTTCTCTTGAAGACCTGGTTATTAAACAGTCATCAGTACATCACTGAAGCATATCTCCTCTACTTACTGGCACAAAATAGTTTCTCACAAATCATTTTCAGCTAATTACTCAACTTCTATGTGCCCCAGTTTCTCTTCCATAAAATAAGAATAATAATAGTACCTACCTGCAAGAAGGTAGGTATAATTGTGAGGGTTTAATAAATTCTAAGTGACAGTGACTAAAACAGTAGTGCTTAAAACCTAGTGAGCATTTTATAGGTCTTGTTATTATTAATTAACTGCCACATGATAGAATCTGCTCAAAACAAACATATATGAAACCCGTCCTTCGCCCTTGAGTATTGACATTCTAGGCCAAGGAAACTCATCTCCATAGAGTTATTGCAAACTAACCTTCAAAATTTAAAAATAAGACTACCCTCTGAGAATTAAACTGTTAAGAACCACATGAAATGGACAAGATTGGTTATCTAAGGAAGTTATCCTGAGGAGGAAATATCCTAGGTAAGAACAGGCTTTGGAAATCTAATCCAGTCATGACTAACAGTGAGAGAATATGGACTCAACTACTGAAATCAATAAATCTGAGTAAAGATGTTAATAGAAGGGAAAGTTCTGTGTAAAGCCTTTACAGAAAAGTGTCAGATTTAAGACAGTATAGTACTGGTATAAGGATAGACATATAGATTGATGGAACAGAATTGAGTCTAGAAATAGACCCACACTTCTATGGTCAATTGATTTCCAACAAAGGTGTTAAGGTAACGCAAAGGGGGAAGGATAGTTTTTTCAACAAATAGTGCTGGAACAATTAGACATCCATACGGAAAAAAAACATTTACCTCTCATCATCCACAAAAATCATCTCAAATGACCAGAGATCTCAGTGTAAGAGCTAAAAGTATACAACTGATAGGGAAAAAAACACATAACCAAACCTTTGTGACCTTTGAAAGGCAATGTTTCTTAGAGAAGAAACAAAAAACATGAGCTATAAAAGAAAAAAGATAACTTCAAAATTAAAACTTCTGCTCTTGGAAAGACACCATTAGGAAAAGGAAAAGGCAAGCCATGGACTGGTAAAGAAAATTCACAAAGGACTTTTGCCCTCAATACATAAAGAATGCTTACAATTCAATATAGTAAGAGGACAACCAAATTTAAGATATGGCCAAAAGACTTGAACATTGTCAAAGACAACTATAATTAAAAAGACTGACATTCCAGGTATTGCATAGGATGTAGAGCAATTGGAATGTACATACCTTGCTGATGGGAATGTAAAATGATAAATCACTTTGGAAAGTATTTGGCAGTTTCTTATAAAGTTAAACATATACTTACTATATGATCTAGCAATTCCATTCCTAGTTATTTACCCAAGAGAAAAGATATGTCTAAACAAAGACTTATATACAAATGTTCACAGCAGCTTTATTTATAATAACAAAAAACTGAAAATAATGCAAATGGCCATCAATGGGTGCATGGATAAAGAAATTATTATATATTCATACAATGGAATTGTTCTCAGGAATAAAAAGGAATGAACTACTGACACACACATCAACATGGATGACTCAAAAACATTATATTGAATGAAAGAATCCTAGAGTATTCAGTGGAATATTCACGTCAATATCTTCACCATACAAAGGTGGGAGCCAAGAGATACTATCCAAAGTTGATGACTCCAAAAATAAAGGCATAAAAATATAACTTAAAGTTACAAAGGTAAATGATAAGGGAATTAAAAATAATGAAATAACCCTTCGGGGAAGAGAAGGAAAGGAAAGCAAGAACGGTGTATGTAAACTACATCCTCAAGTATCTTGGAAGGAAGTCAATCATGGGTTGGATTCTAAAACGGATTAATCACAAAATAGCAATTAATCATACTGGTCTGAGATATGGAGGTAACCACCAGGAACAAAACAAAAACAAAAACAAAACAGTCCTAAGACTCAAAAGTGTTCCTTTGGAAAGTAGATTGGGAATGGGGAAGGGTGGGGCAGGGACAGTTTTTAGTTATATAAAGCCTTTAGTAATCTTTGATTTGTGTATCTACCTTGCTTTGATATAAATATAAAAACTAAAGCAAATAAAAACAAAAAACCAGTTACAGAGAAATAAAAACTGACTCACTTATGTAAGAAAGAATGTATCTGGTGGTTTAGAAAGTCTTCCACAGGCAGGAAGTAGGAAGGGATATCTGATGACTATATCAGATTTATCAACCCCCAGATGTTCTCATCAAGTACAATTGTTACTGATAAAATGAATTTGATCAGCATGGCTTGTCTTACAATTCATTCTTTGAAAAAGGAGAAATACTGCCTTAAGGCTGTAACACAACAATTTGGTAATGAGAAGGTTCACTAATGAAAGGGGTCTACATGAAACCCAGCTTTCTGGAGCTATTCATCTTGTTTTCTTCTCTTCAAGCAAGGAGCATGACTCAAGCACTGAGGGCTGTATTTGGCAGAAGTCCTGTTAATTTCGGATAATTAAATATGCCAGTCATGTGTTTCAGTAAGGTCTGATTAAATACTTTAGAGAAGTCATTAGTGAATCCATCTGGTCTAGTGGCTTTGCCAGATGGCAAAATGTTACTACCTCTATCTGTTCTGCTCTTGGAATATTCTACTTCTATTGTAAAACAGCATGCAGTTATTTTCAGGGTAAGCCTTATTTGCTGTTTACATTCTCAAGGGATCTGGAAGGTGGAAGGCAAGCCTCACAACTGTGTTAACACCATGCCAGCTGAGCCACAAGATTTCAAGGCTGTATTAAATGGCCTCTTGTTCCACTGCTGATTATAAATGATTTCATCATTTCCGTTTCCTCAAAATGTTCTACGTCAAACCTTTCAGATGGTGCTCCATTTGTGACTGGAGAGTCAGAACCACAGGGAGAGGTAACCAGCTGTATTTCACACCTATGAGATTATAATACTCCAGGATGAGGAGAACCCTGGAAGTACTTCCTCCATGTGGATGGTCATCTAAATGGAAAAGCAGCCAGGTTTGACTTTTTAAAATTACAGAGTTGCACAGCTCTGTGAGAGTGCCATAAAATGACTATTTTATTTTTTAAAAGGTTATTTATTCATTTATTTGACAGAGAGTGAGAGAGCACAAGCCAGGGGAGTGGCAGGCAGAGGGAGAGAGGGAGAAGCAGGCTCCCTGCTGAGCAGAAAGCCTGACATGGGGCTCGATCCCAGCACCCTGGGATCATGACCTGACCTGAAGGCAGACGCTTAACCAACTGAACCACCCAGGCGCCCTAAAATGACTATTTTAAAGTTTTTTTGGTTCTTTGGCCATGCAGAATTAACCTCTGACTTACTAATTCCCTAACCAGCTGGATCAAAATGCAAGGTATTCTCCAACACATTGACAATGGCACCTTTGTACCAGTTGGCGTCTAAGGTAAATGTTTAAACCCAAGTCATAACTGGGGACTTGGAGCTGCTGGAAGAGGGTATGGGGTGGCTTGATGAAGGTATGAGGCAAAGATAAAGCTAGAAAAGAGCCCTAAATCTTATTGCCACTCTCAACCTCCAAATCCTCAAGTCTATTCCAAGGCTAAGCATTAGGTTGAGTTGAAGCCCCACTCTCTCCTAATAAAGGCCAGATTTGCATATCTAATTGACTTAGTTGACTGTCATCAGAATTTATATTTATGGAACTATTACTTCCAAGGCCACGCCCTGAGCATCTGGGAACTAGGACTACCACACTACAGCAACTCTTGCACTTAGAGCCTTGGTTTTTATTTTGCTTTTTGTTGACAGCACCTCCCTTTGTTTTTATTTTATTCCTCTTCCTTCCCCTCTTTTCTTCCCTTTCAAATTTTCCTTTGTCTTTACGTTGGGGTGTTATATTTTTTCCAGCATTTCTATGTGTTTGGAGAGGGGCCAGAAGGGTGGGAATGTATGCATCTGTCACCTCAGTCCCACATAATTGCCAGAACTAGATGTCTTTGCTTGACTCTTGACCACCACCCTCAATTCTGAACCGCTGGGATTCTATCATTGTAGAGCTAACACTGAACTTGGCATGACTAATTAAAATCTTTTTAAGATCTATATGTGCAAGAATATCTGTTTCTAGTGAGTAGAGATGGTTATAGAGCAATGCCCCCTCCCACTACCATTATCTTTCATCACTGCAGATCTTCAATGCAATGTGGGCAATCTGGAAAAATCAAAATGGGGTGCAGGATCATCTATCTTTGAGTCACCCGCGTCTTATGGTAAAGCAAGAATATGTGATCCCAGAGGCCCAGGGAGAAGAGACCAGAATGAACAAACTGGCTCTTTCATGTGGGTATGAATTGGTATAAAGAAGAGGTGATTTCCATAAGAAACTGCTGAGCAAGTGTCTAGCACCTGTGCCCTTAGGAGACCAGGGGCCAAAGAGTACTATCAGACCTCCAGGTTCTAGGGGCAAAAACTGGTTATAACTTGGACTCTGCTATGCCAAAAGAGAAGGGAGGAGGTGTACATTTCTGATGACTGGGTTCTCAAAAGCCTGAGAGCCAACCTCAGAAATGTCTTTTGGGATGTCCCCTTTTTTGCTGCTTTTTTTGACTGCTTTATCTATCAACCACAGAAAAGAGTACCAGTATCTCCCACTGAATGTGAATGGATCAAGTTCTCCAAGTGGGTCTGTTGAGTTTTGCTTTTTATTTTTTAGGCTATGTTATTAGGTACATACAAGCTTAGGACTTGTTATTTTCCTGGTAAACCACTTTATTATCATGTAGTTACTTTCTTTATCCCTATTATTTGATTATGCTTTAAATTCTATTTTATAAGACAGTAATTGAGCTATATAAGCTTCCTTTTGGCTAGAATTTGCCTGGTATATCTTTCCTATCTTTTTACCATCCACCTTTCTGCATTCTTAACCTTTAGGGCTATCTCTTACAAAGGATATAGCTGGATATTTTTAATCCTAAGAGAAAATCTGTATCTATTAACTGGAGAATACAGTTTATTTGTACTTCATATAATCACTGAGCTATTTGGATTTATTTCTGCCACTAATTTTATGCATTATTCATCCTGTTTTTTGTTTTCTAGTTTTTCTTCCCTTTTTAATCTTTTTTAATTTCTCTTTTTTTCATTCTTTTTTTCCATTCTTTGAAAGTTATGTCTTCTATTGTTTTATTATGGATTAATCTAGAAATGTTAACATGCATTCTTACAAAAATCTAAAGTTAAGAGTTATCTGTACCTTCTTCTTTAACCATGTAAGAACCTGAGAACACTTTTTAATTCCTATCTGTCCTGGCTCACATTCTAATTCTACCATTATTTTAGTTGTTCCTTTAACATACAAGTTAGACATTATTATTATTATTATTTCATGCAGTCAATATTTATTTAGTTAAGTGTACATTTACCAATTACTTTGCTCTCATGTCTCTTGCCTCTCAGACATTTCAATCTCAGATCATTCTTTCCATCTTAAGTATATCCCTTACATTTCTTTAGTGGAGGTCTGAAAAAAATTCTTGTTTTACCTGAAAGTTTCTTTGTTTTGTCCCTATTCTTGAAATACAGTCTCACCAGATACATAATTCTAATATGACTCCTCACTCTATTCTCCACATTTCTAAACCTCTCTGTCTTAGACCATTTATTCAGATATACCTTCTTTTTTTCAATTCTGTTCATTTCAAAGCTCTAATTGGTTCTTTTTCAAATCTTAGTTATTTTAAATAGTGTCTTGCTCCTAATCTGTATTTTAATCCCATATTTTGTTTCTTTAAACATATTAATCATACTCATTTTTAATATCTAAAGTCCTCATGGACCTGATTCTGTTCCCTACATTTTCCTGTCTCCACCAATGATGCCTTATTTTCTGATAGATAGATGATAGATAGATAGATAGATAGATAGATAGATAGATAGATAGATTTATTTATTTATTTATTTATTTATTTATTTATTTATTTTACTGAAGCTTCATGCTTCTTGGACTTTTATTTGTGGGAACTCTTTGAGACTCAGGGAAAAAGTATATTCCTCTAGAGGACTTGTACTTGCTTCTGTGGGCACTTGGGGACACCAGAGTGCAAGGATCATTGTGTGAGGTTTTGTCAGATCACACAAGCAGTGTGAATTTGTGTTTCAAGCCTATATGAGAGCTATCATGTGATCATAAATTTTCAAAAAGGAGATTTTATTTCCCTCTTCCTTACTAATATCTTATGCAAGGGAATTGCTTTGTTTTGTTTTGTTTCTAGTTTACTGTTACAATGTAGGTCCAGGTCTTTGGGGTTCTCGTTATACCAGCATCTACCGTTAGACCATTTTTTCCTGTCACCAACATCCCATGAGGTCATCCAAATGAAAGCTCAAGAACACCAGAGGTTAGCACATGCCCCATAGCAAAGACCATCTTGAATACTGACTGACTTCTCTGGGTCTCAACCTTCACTTCATCTTTGGCCTCTAAGCATTCCTTGACTTACTAGTTTATTTAGAAATAAATTTTAAATTATATTTTAAATATCTTATTCAGCATTTTAAATTATTCTCAGTGGGAGAGTTGTTCAGGTTATCTGATCTTGCACATTTCTAAAAATATGAAGTCTGTCCCTTCTACAATCTCACTACTACTGCTCTGATTTAGGCTCCTTGCTAGTGTTCAGAGTCCTTCACTGCACTTACTATAGTCTATCTAGAATCATGATTAGGCCTGTTTTAAACATGCATCTCATGTTGTGAACCATACAAAGATAGCCTGATTTATTATTTCACAATGCCACCATCTACCACACATACACAAGCACACAAATGCACATACACTTACACACACTCACACACTCATCCACCTACCCTCATCCACGTAGCCTTACATGTTCTCATCCACACACACATTGTGGACCACAGCACCTTGCACAGGAAACACTCAAATACAGACTTAGGTGAATCACATTTTATTTTTGTATCTTTAACTTTTGATGCCCAACTTGTATCTAGATCATTGTTTTTGTACAGTCTGTGATTTCTAGATTTGGCAATCATCTGAGATCTTGTTCTGAGTATATGTCGTGATTTCATTGATTTCTGCTCCTGATCTGTGATCCTGGGTGGAGGAAGTGTGAGTGATGGATAAGAACTCCTATAGACCTGCATTTGGTTTGAATCTCAACTCTAGCATTTACTGACTACAGGAATGTCAAAAGTTAAGTATGACAAAACAAAACAAAGCAATTCCCTTGCATAAGATATTAGTGAGGAAGAGGGAAATAAAATCTCCTTTTTGAAAATTTATGATCACATGATAGCTCTCATATAGGCTTGAAACACAAATTCACACTGCTTGTGTGATCTGACAAAACCTCACACAATCTCTGGGCCTCAAGTTTTTTACATTTACCCCATTTAGCAGATAAACATTTAGCACAAGGTCTGGGACTTAACAAATAGAAGCTCTAAGTTTCAAGGTTTTTAGCATGACAACTAAAATTATTTTTTACCAAGTGAACTACATATAAAACCTAAAACATGTGAGATAAGTAACTTATTTTGATTTTTAGATGTGGAAAATAAAAACTGAAATGATGATCTTTTCCTCATTCTTTCTCTTCTTAGGATCACTAGTTATAATTCTATCAGTATTTTTAAAGAATGTTAACTACAGGAGGGCAGGGATTTTAGTCTGTTTTCTCATCAGTGACACTGGATCAGCACAGTGCCTGGCACCTAAAGGATGTTTTATAAATACTTGCTGAATGAGTAAATAAGTCAACACACATAGCTCCGAATGTCTGAATAAGAGGAAGACAGGTGAAAGAACACATTAAATGATATAGGCACTCTGCATGCATATAATTCCTGTCATAAACTCTGCAGAGAAGAAAGATCATGAAAAATGCAATTTGTACTCAACATGAATAGCTCCCCAAAATGTTTATTTAAAATTATCCAGAAGATTAAAATCCAATTTTACAAGTGCCATACTGGCATAACATTTTAATTCACAGGGCCTCATGCTTTTCTAAATAAATTAGGTATAAAATTAAAAATAACGACGTTTGTGATATTGGTTTTGAAAAATTGCATATTAGATTCCTTACAATAGTTTGTATAGCAAAAATGCTAAACAGAAATGAAGAAAGGGTCTTTGAAAGCCAAGAACACAGCAAACAAGCCTAATTCAAGGTCACTGATTTTCCTTTGTATTTTAGTTCAGCACAAATGGTTCAACAAGGAGAAAAAGAGCTTTATCTATATTCTATTATTCCACAAAAAGGACAAGCATGCCCTCCTCAGAGCAGAGGCATGACATCACACTGGGGAATCAAGCATGAATAAACTCTCCCTTTAAAAGAAGGCTCCCTCCAGAACCAGGAATTCATGCAAGCAGCTCTTCAGTGTCCAGGCCAACCTCACTCACCCATTACTTCATATTCGCAGACATGTCATAGAAAATGATTTTCAACACTAATGAGAAATTTTTACAGAGCAGAAATTAATGTCCAGGGTTAAGTAAATCCAAGAAAACAGTACATGAAAGATAACTCTATTTAGGCTCCTTAACCCTTAATGTAATGGGAGTCCCCTGCCAGCTCCAATTCCAGAGGCTTTGTCCATGTGGTCAAGTTTAACCCCCAAGAAGGGTCTAGCTGGGCTGAAACTGAGGGTCCTACACACATACTACATAGAGGTAATACCCTCTACCTCCCCTTGCATTCTCCCATATCTGATTTCATCCACTAAAGGTGAAAAATTAAAAAATTGCTTGAGGCCAAAAAATTTGCACTCTGTCCAGAATGGTGGTTCATCCATCTCCCCATCCAAATATCTGATATGCCAGAGGGTGCAGTGAGAATGCATGGAATGCAGGCTGTGCCCCTGAACAGGCCCAGAAAAGAATTTACCATCTTGGAGGGCAAAGTGTGGTCCATGAACCTCTAAGTCAATGTATGTTAGTTTTAAGAATAATGAAAGCAGGGGCACCTGGGTGGCTCAGTCGTTAAGCGTCTGCCTTTTGCTCGGGTCATGATTCCAGGCTCCTGGGATCGAGCCCCACGTCGGGCTCCCTGCTCAGCGGGAAGCCTGCTTCTCCCTCTCCCACTCCCCCTGCTTGTGTTCCTGCTCTCACTATCTCTCTCTCTGTCAAATAAATAAATAAAATCTTTAAAAAAAAAAAAAGAATAATGAAAGCACCCCTGAAACAAATAATACATCATATGTTAATTAATTGAATTTAAATTTAAAAAAAGAATAATGAAAGCATGCATGTAGTGGGGGTCTCTGAAAATGGTGATTATTTTAGGACATGTTTGATGATAGTTAATGTCCATAGTTTTAAAACAGGTACTCCCCAAAAAATCTGGCTATAGTGTACTCCTTAATTCAATCTTTGTTTTGATGGAATAGTGAGTGATACCTTTAACACCTAAGTCCTGAGCTATCTGACCCTTCTAGGCAGCTATCTGACCCTTCTTCAACTACGAAAAAAAAAAATAGGGCACAGAGTAGTTAAGTGTTGTGCCTAGAATCTCCCTAAGTTAGTGGCAAAGCTCTACATCAGCTTGACCTCTAGATCTCTAGATCAGCTCCCTTGCTGCCCTTAAAAAAACAAAAAACAAAAGGCTGGATTTCAAATGAATAACATGTTCTCTGGAGAAAGGCACCACAGAAATAATCAGATTGTGAGCAAAGGACCTGAACCAGTAACAGTTAACAAGCATTGTTTTTGTTAATCCTCAGCATAACCTTGGGGGATAGTTATTATGTTCTTACCTTGCAGAGGGGGAAAGTAAGGCTCAAAATATGAAGTGATTTTTCTAAGCTCAGTCCATAGATGCAAATTATCCAAATATGACTAATAAAAACTTGCAAAGAATCAAGAGAAGTCTTACTCAGATCCTTTGGGCTAATATAAGGCAGATTTTGATCTCAAAAGGAAAGAAACAATTAAGTCTTTAATGTGTGCCAGTGGTTTGCTAGGCATTTTCAGATTGACTATCCTTTTAAAGAAGTTCTATTGAAGATCAGAGAGCACCATTTAATAAGGTGCTGAGCAAAGATTCAAAGGGAGATTTCCCTGATTCTGAAAATTTAAAGCCAAGTAATTTTACCTAATACCAGTTTCCTTTCCATTACACCAGGAGCCAGCAAAATTTTTCTGTAGTCTAGGTAGTAAAGAGTTTAGTTTTTGAAAGCCATAGCATCTCTGTGGCAACTGCTTGACCCTGCCATAGTAGTGTGAAGGCAGCCATGGACAATATGTAAATGAATGAACACATCTGTGTTCCAGTAAAACTTTATTCATGGACACTGAAATTTGTATATCATAAAATTTTCATGTGTCATGATATATTCTTCTTCTTTGGATTTTTTTTCATTTAAAATGAAAATTTCATTTACAAAGAACTTTAGGTTAGTATCCAAAATCTATAAAGAACTACTAAATTCAACACCCAAAAAACAAATTATCCAGTTAAGAAATGGGCAGAGGACATGAATAGACATTTTTCCAAAGAAGACATCCAGATGGCTAATAGACACATGAAAGATGCTCACCATCACTCATCATCAGGGAAATACAAATCAAAATCATGATGAGTTACCACCTGACACCTATCAGAATGGCTAAAATTAACAACACAGGAGACAACAGGTGTTGGCAAGGATGTGGAGGAAGGGGAACACGCTTGCACTGTCGGTGGGAATGCAAACTGGGGCAGCCACTATGGAGAACAGTATGGCAGTTCCTCAGAAAGCTAAAAATAGAACTACCCTATGATCCAGCAATTGCTCTACTAGGTATTTACCCAAAGGATACAAAAATACACATTCAAAGGAGGACATGCCCCCCGATGTTTATAGTAGCATTATCAACAATAGCCAAACTATGGAAAGAGCCCAAATGTCCATTGACTAATGAATGGATAAAGATGTGGTAAGTATATACAATGGAATACTACTCAGCCATCAAAAAGAATGAAATCTTGCCACTTGCAACAACGTGGATGGAGAAATAGTGTATTATGCTAAGCGAGATAAGTCAATCAGAGAAAGACAAATACCATGTGATTTCATTCATATGTGGAATTTAAGAAACAAAACATGAACATGTAGGAGGGGGAGAGAGGGGGAAATAAATCATGAGAGACTTTTAATTATAGAGAACAAACAGGGTTGACAGAGGGAGGTGGGTGGGGAATGGGATAGATGGATGATGGGTATTAAGGAAGGCACTTATGAGCACTGGGTGCTGTGAATGATGAACCACTGAACTCTATTCCTTAAACCAATATTGCACTGTATGTCAACTAACTAGAATTTAAATTAAATAAATAAATAAAAACAAAAAATAAAATGAAATAAATAAAATAAAAAGAACTTTAAAATGTAAAAGCGTTCTTAGCTCATGGGCCATAGAAAAACAGGCAGCAAACCGGATTTGGTCTGTGGGATGTTGTTTGCCAGTCTGAGTTACACCATCCTTCTTTTAGTATCTACTGGATGCCAACAGCCAATTAAGAATCTAGTTTGTCAAGGGTTTAAAAATCTAGTTTGTCAAAGGGTTATTTGACTTCTCAGCACCAAAATCCGTAATTTTGACATTGAGCATATGACTTACAAGAGAAAATAAGTTTTTTCCTTTTTTATTATAAAATATTTCAAATGTATAAATATATATACATTCATATGTACATATAATGTGTATATATAAGGCATAAAAAATAAAATGAACACCCATGTCCCATTAGCCAGTTTAAGAAATACATTACCAAACAATGATGCTCCTCCATACCCCTCCCCAGTCACATCCTCTTCCCTCCCCAAGAAAATACCACTATCCTGAATTTTGTCTTCATCATTCATTAGTCTTTTTAATATATAGTTTTACTATGCATGTATGCAGATTTGTATTTGAATTTTATTTAAATAGTGTGTTATTATACGTATAATTCTAGGACTTACTTTCTTTCATTCAACATTACATTGTGAGATTACTTCCACATTTGGTGTAGCTGTACCCGCCCCCAAAAAAAAGAAGAGAAGAAAAAAAAAATGAAAGAAAGAAAGCAATCAATATGTCTACCCAGAGGAGAATGGATAACAATATCATGGTATACAGAATATGATTCAGGAATAAATTTACATGAAATAAAAACAATAGACTTCTGAAACCAAATAGTGAGGGGGGCCCTGTGGCAAAACTTATGACACAGTTGCAAGGACTCAACCAGACTCCCAGTTGAAGACAGAGGCTATTACTCTGAGACACTGGGCCTGAAAGGATTCCAGGCAGAACCTTGTTTCTAAACAAAGAGCAAAGGTGTGTGAATGGAAACACGGATGGGGAGAAAAGTAAAAGGAAAAAACAAACAAAAACAATAGATTTCTAACTAAAAATACAAATTAGATTTCAAATAGTCGATTGATGTTTAAAAATAAATGCCCAAGGGGCACCTGGGTGGCTCAGTCATTAAGCGTCTGCCTTCGGCTCAGGTCATGATCCCAGGGTCCTGGGATCGAGCCCCGCATCAGGCTCCCTGCTCTGCGGGGAGCCTGCTTCTCCCTCTCCCACTCCCCCTGCTTGTGTTCCCTCTCTCGCTGGTCTCTCTCTGTCAAATAAATAAATAAAATCTTTTTTTTTTTAAGATTTTATTTATTCATTTCAGACACAGAGATACAGAGAGAGAGAGAGAGAGCATGAGCAGGGGGAGAGGCAAAGGGAGAGGGAGAAGCGGGCTCCACGCTGTGCCAGGACCCTGGGATCATGACCTGAGCCGAAGGCAGACGCTTAACCATCTGAGCCACCCAGGCGCCCCAATAAATAAAATATTTAATAAAATCAATCAATCAATCAATAAAAATAAATGCCCAAATCCTTTAAAAACATATCTTCTGTGGAGTTATCAATCTCAAACATGATCTACATACATGCAGTTCACTAATGAGGAGAGAGAGGGAAAGGGAAAAAGAGAGAGAGAGAGGCTGCAAGTGAATTCCTTCGGAGAGTGTAATGCTGGTGACAGGAGTTGGGGGTGGTGCAAATTTTCCCTGCTTGAAAGTGGTGCCTCCTTCTGGAAAAATGGACTTACAGAATTATGCCAGGGAGGCCCAAATTCAGCTGCTTGGAAGGTACATTAGTGAATCATAGACATGACTGATTGAAACTCAAGTGATGTACACCATTAGTCTTCTTTTCAAGCCAGTAAAATGAATAGGCCTATTAATGCTATTGAAAATGTACATTTATCTAACTAGAATGACTCAGGTCCTTTGCCTTTCTGTATAAAAAAAAATTATGTCTATAAATTAATGTTAAAGCAGACACCTCACTAATAAATCTAGGAAAAATATCAGTACCACAATGTTGCATTAATTCATACTAACAACTTTAAAATTCACTGCAAATTACTGATTGACTTATAAATTTTAAAAAATGTACTTAGAAATAAAAAACAAGAGAATAAAATATGGCACGTCTATCTTATAACATCATGAAAAGTATGTTGGGATACAACTAAAACTTCAAGTGTCTTTCTAGAACCTGTTTCCAATGTTAAAAAGCACAAAGCTGACACTCCCCAGTGACAATATGGCATGACTGTGGCAGACTTAGTCTATTTTTATGGCTGCACCCTTGAGCTTTTCCTCTCTTCCCCAAATTTCTCTCCTACGATTCTGAAACAGGATATTTACCCCAACATAATATTATAAATATTCTAAATATAATATTCTAAAATACATTTTACTCCCAGCTCTTCCCAAATCAGTATCTTTCTCCAGGATTCTAGGAAGATTCAGGTAAAATTATGTTGAGCACTCACTAGATGTAGGGAAGTTAGAAATGAGTGTGAGTCTACAGTGAGTTACAGAACCTGCCTTTAAGGCATTCATAGCTCAGTAAGAAAGACGCACATGTAAACAATGTATAAGATAGGGCAGATAATGCTCTAGTAACCAAGAACCCTGTAGTCTCAGTGGCTTAGTCCTTCCTCATGCCACACAGCTACTGTGAGTCAGCAGACGGGCTCTCCCAGGGACCCAGGCTGGTCTAGGGGTCACTATTTCGAACATGCCAGAGGGGAAAAAACGTGGTAAAGTAGACACCGGCTTTTAAGCCTTAAGCAACTTCTACTTCTACTCATGTTTCATTGGCTAACACAAGTCACATGGCCACACCCAACTCTAAGACGGTGGGTGAGGAGGTGCAATCAGACCGTGTGCCAGGAAGGAGAGACAGCTGAATATCTGTGAATAGCATTAATGAGAACACAAGAACCAATGGCCGTATAGTAAAAGGAAGAATAATCAAGGTGTTGAATGGTGCTGGAGAACAGAAGATGATTAAATCTGACTGGGACATAGGGGTCTTCAGGACCCGTGGCTCCTAAGCTGGACCTAGGAGGAGTGTATTAGGTAAAGGCTGTGGGATGGGAAGACAATTGAGGGTGAAAAACAAGATAAGCAAAGGCGCTAAGGCATGCGCCTGCAGGGGTGTCCAGAGTGTCCAGGAAACGAGAACCAGGAAGGATGTAAACAGTTCACATGGATGTAGGACAAAGAGGAAGCTGAACAGTCAAACCATGTTGAGCATAAATGCTACACTGACAAATTTCAATTTAGAAAGCAGGCCACTGAAAAAATGTTTTGTGCATTAATAACAATATTTAAGCAGCTCGATGATTTTTATTTTTATTTTTTAATTTTTTAAAAGATTTTATTTATTTATTTGACAGAGAGAGACACCATGAGAGAGGGAACACAAGCAGGGGGAGTGGGAGAGGGAAAAGCAAGTTTCCCACAGGACAGGGAGCCCGATTCAAGGCTGGATCCCAGGACCCCGGGATCATGACCTGAGCCAAAGGCAGACGCTTAATGACTGAGCCACCCAGGCGCTCCAGCTTGATAGTTTTTAAAGTGATGTTATCTACCTTTATCCCTCACACCACCCTGGATAGACATACCCACTATAAATATGAGGATACTGAGGCCTAGATCACAACACAGGTCAAGAGGGGGCTCAAATTCAAATCTCACGCCATATTCACTAAATCACATTACCAAGACATGACTGAAACTTTTTTATTCATTCATTCATTCAACAAATATTTACTGAATGCCACTGTGGGAGGTGCTGGGGATATACTGATGAACAGGATAGTCTGTAATTTCACATCATTTAAGGTATCCTTCAGGAGACAGACAAACAAGCAAATATAGTAAGTTACGGGATGCATGAGAAGCACAGAATAGAGAGGCAAGAGAGGGGGTGCTGGGACCTTTCAGAAAGCTACTGAGAAATGAGGAGATGCTGTTCAATGGGTATACAGTTTCTGTTATGCAAGATGAATAAATTCTAGAGATGCGCTGGACAACACTGTGCCTACAATACTGTAAGGTACACTTAAAAGTTTGTTAAAGAGAGGTGCCTTAGTCAGTTAAGCATCCAATTCTTGATTTGGGCTCAGGTCACGATCTCGGGACTATGAGACTGAGCCTGGCATGTGGGGCTCCACACTCAGGGGAAGTCTGCTTGAGATTCTCCTCTCCCTCTGCCTTTACCCCTCCCCCTAAAAATTAAATAAATTAATTAAATAAATAAATCTCTAAAAATAAATAAATCTTTTTAAAAATCTTTTTTGAAATAAATCTTTCTCTAAATAAATCTTTTTAAAAAATTATTAAGGAGGTAGATCTCATGTTAAGTAACTTTATCACAATTTTTTAAAATAATTAAAAAAAAAATCTATTAGGAAGCCACTGAACCAGGGCAGTGTGAGAAGGGACACAAAGGGGACTACAGGTAGGGAGGCAAACCTGGGAGATGGGCTCAGCCGACTGACAGAAGAGCAGGAGGAGTGGATGGGACAGGAACATAGCTTTCCAGGTGGGACTAGGAAGGAACCCAGGAAGGAAGCCGATGGAGAGAGACGATGAACTGTAGGCAGGGACCATGCCTCTTGTGTTCACTGTGCCAGACATACAGTGGGGTCCGATGAGAAACTGCTCAAGTAATGAATATTTCCATTTTTGGATAAACTGAGTTCTGGGCAGCTTCAGATGGTCCAGTAAGGGGTGGGGCACCTCGGTCCAGTGCTCTGGAGAGAGGTTAAGGCTGAAGACATGGGTTTGGAAGTTACATGATGAAGATCATGCCCGCGCCAAAGCCAAAGGGTATGTCATCAGTCTCACCAGCCTTGCCTTCCCGGTTTTGGCATTCTCGGCAATGTCAACATTCCTAGGTTTGCTTCTCTCCTTTGTGGTTATCCTTAATATATCCTCTTAAGTTATTCCACAACATATACTCTCTTCCCAACTATAGGAGACCCCAGGGCACTGTTCTTTCAATCCACACACTTTCACTACACACTGAGGCATTCTGGCTCTGGAGCATGTTCTTTCTCATTAAGCCAGGAAGATTATGACACGTTATGAAATGACAATGGTTTTATTTTTTCCTCCAATAATGAATATATATAGATAATTTCATCAATTAACCTAGGATTATTATTATTACCAAAAATATTATGAGCTTGTGTTCACTGAAATAGATTTGATAAGACTAATATGTTGGGTTACACAATGCTTAGAGTATTTCATTATATTTTAACAAAATATTTGTAAAATAACTTTTTATGAAAAGGGATTTGTTATCCATTACAAATCCCCCAGAGACTTTTCTACCTCACATAACAAAGGAAACTAAAATAAACAATATTTATTGAGTACCTCTTTTGAGTACTGATGAACAGGATAGTCTGTAATTCACATCACTTAAGGTATCAGATGCTTACATACCTGAATAATGCACAAAAATTAAATTCATGTGCATGAAAAGATTATACAAATCAGTATAATTTTTTTTAAAGATTTTATTTATTTATTTGACAGGAAGAGACAGAGAGAGGGAGAAAGAACGAGCAGGGGGAATGGCAGGCAGAAGGGGAAGCAGGCCCTCAGCTGAGCAGGGAACCTGATATAGAACTCAATCCCAGAACCCTGGGATCATGACCTGAGCTGAAGGCAGGTGCTTAACTGACTGAGCTACACAGGCATCCCCCAATAAAACTGATTTAAGAGAGAGGGAGAGAAAGAGGAAGAGGGAACAGAAATTATCAATATAAAGAATGAAAGAAGGGATATCACTGCAGATCCTGCAGACATTAAAAAGAATAAGGGAATATAAAAAGAACATTACACACCACAGAAATATAAAGGATTATAAGAGATGACTATTAAAAATTATATTCCAACAAGTTGGACAACCTAGAAAATGGATAAATTCTTAGAAACAAAAATCTTCCAAAGCTGAATCAGGAAGAAATAGAAAACCTGAACAGACCAATTACTAGGAATGAAATTGAATCAGTAATCAAAAAACTACAAATAAACAAAAGTCCAGGACCAGATAGATTCACAGGCAAATTCAAGCAGACATTTAAAGAAGAGTTAATACTCATTCTCCTCAACTATTCAAAAAATAGAAAAAAAGGGGAAACTTCCAAATACATTCTATGAGGCCAGCATTACCCTGATACCAAAACCAGACAGAGATATTATGCACATACACACAAAATTACAGGCCAATATCCCAGATGAACATAGATGCAAAAATCCTCAATAAAATATTAGCAAAACAATTTCAACAATACATTAAAAGGATCATTCACCACAATCAAGTGAGATTTATTCCAGGGATGCAAGAATGGTTCAATATTCACAAATAAGTCAATATGATATACTACACTAATATAATGAAGGATAAAAAATAATATAACCATTTCAATAAATGCAGAGAAAGCATTTGACAAAATTCAATATTTGTTCATAATAAAAACTTTTAACAAAGTTGGTTTAGAGGGAACATACCTCAACATAATAAAGACCATATATGAAAAACCCACAGCTAACATCATACTCAATGGTGAAAAACTAAAGTCCTTTCCTCAGATCAGGAACAAGACAAGGGTATCCATTCTTAACACTTTTGTTTAACATAGTACTGGAAGTTCTAGCCACATCAATGAGTCAAAAAAAAGAAATAGAAGGCATCTATACTGGGTAGGGAGAAGTTAAACTGTCCCTATTTGCTGATGACATGATACTATACATAGAAAATCCTAAGGACTCCACCAAAAAACTACAGAAATAATAAATGAATTCAGTAAAGTCATGGGATACAAAATTAATACACAGAAATCAGTTGTGTTTCTATATACTAATAACGAAGTACCAGAAAGAGAAATTAAGAAAACAATTCCATTTACAATTGCACCAAAAATAATGAAGTACTTAGGAGTAAATTTAACCAAGGAGGTAAAAGACCTATACTCTGAAAACTATAAAACACTGATGAAAGAAATTGAAGATGACACAAAGAAATGGAAAGATATTCCATGCTCATGGACTGGAAGGACAAATATTGTTCAAATGTCTATGATGCCCAAAGAAATCTACAGATTCAATGTAATCTCTATCAAAATACCAACAACATTTTTCACAGAACTAGAACAAAAAAAAAATACTAAAATTTGTATAGAACCACAAAAGACCCAGAATAGCCAAAGCAATCTTGAGAAAGAAGAACAAAGCTGGAGGTATCACAATCCCAGATTTCAAGATATACTACAAAGCTGTAATATTCAAAACAGAGTGGTACTGGCACAAAAATAGACACATAGATCAATGGAACAGAATAGAGAGCCTGGAAATAAACCCACACTTAATATGATCAATTAATCTATGACAAAGTGGACAAGAATATACAATGGGGGGGAATGCAGTCTTTTCTATAAATTATGCTGCGAAAACTAGACAGCTACATGCAAAAGAATGAAAATGGACCATTTTCTTACACTATACACAAAAATAAACTCAAAATGGTTTAAGACCTAAATGTGAGCTCTGAAACTATAAAACTTCTAGAAGAAAACATAGGCAGTAATTTCTTTGACATCAGCCATAGCCACATTTTTCTAGATATGTCTTTTAAGGCAAGGGAAACAAAAGCAAAAATAAACTACTGGGACTACACCAAAATAAAAAGCTTTTGCACAGCGAAGGAAACCATCAACAAAATGAAAAGGCAGCCTACTGAATGGGAGAAGATATTTGCAAATGACATGGCCAATAAGGGATTAATATCCAAAATACATAAAGAACTTATACAACTCAACACCAAAAATACAAAGACTTGAATTTAAAAATGGGCTAAGGATATGAATAGCTATTTTTCCAAAGAAGACATACAAATGGCAAACAGACACATGAAAAGATACTCAACATCACTAACCATCAGGGAAATGCAAATTAAAACCAATGAGGTATTACCTTATACCTGTCAGAATGGCTAGAATAAAAAAGACAAAAAATAAGAAGTGTGGTTGAGGATGTGGAGAAAAGGACCTCTCATACACTATTGGTGGGAATGTACATTGCTGTAGCCACTGTGAAAAACAGTATAGAGCTTCCTCAATAAATTAGAAATACCCTATGATCCACTAATTCTACTACTCAGTATTTATCCAAAGGGGAAAAAAAACACTAATTCAAAAAGATAAATGCACCCCTATGTTTATTGCAGCATTATTTGCAATAGCCAAGATAAGGAAGCCACCCAAGTGCCTATTGATAGATGAATGGATAAAGAATGGATAAGGAAGATGTGATACACACAGAGAAACAACAGAATATTACTCAGCTATAAAGAAATAATGAGATCTTGTTATTTGCAACAATATGGAGGGACCTAGAGGGTATTATGCTAAGTGAAATAAGTCAGAGAAAGACAAATACCATATGATTTCACTTATATGTAGAATCTAAAAAACAAACAAATGAATAAACAAACAAAAAGAAGAAACAAACCCATAACAGAGAACAAATTGATGGTAGCTGGGGGGCAGGGAATGGGCAAAATGGGTGGAAGATACAGCAGAAAAAAACCAACATTACACATCAATAAATTTAACTACTTAAATAAAATGGACAAATTCCTTGAAAGACACAAATTATTATATTTTCTGCCTTTCACTCACACACACACACACATAGAGAAAATCGGGATAGCTTTATGCTAAATTATAATTTATAATTAAAAAAAACTTTCCCACAAAGAGAACTCTAAGCCCAGATGGCTTCACTGGTAAACTGTAAACAACACTGACCAATTCAGTGCAATCCCAATCAAAATTCCAACAGCCTAGTTTATAGAATCGAGAGGCTGATTTAAACTTTTATATGGAAATATAAAGATCCTGGAACAGCCAAAACAATCTTGAACTAATGCCAGTCTTATACAAACTCTTGTGGAAAAACCATATGATCATCTCAATAGATGCAGAAAAAGGATTTAACAAAATGTAACACCCATACATGACAAAAACTCTCAGAGAGTTAAAAATAGAATGAAAATTCCTAACCTGATAAAAAGAAACTATGGAACACCAGTAACTAAAAAATTTAATGTTAAAATAGTGAATGCATTCCTTTAAGATGAAAAACAAGGCAAGGATGTCAATTTCATCACTTCTTTTCATTATTGGACTGCAGGTCCTAGCAGTGAAATAATAGAATAAAAAAAAGAATAAAGAAAGAAGCATAAAGGCTGGAAAAAAGTAAAACTGTCTCTACTCCCAGAAGATATTTTTTATATAGAAAATATTAATAAATCTAAAAAAACCTACTAGAAATCATAAGTATAGCAAGGTTGCAAGATATAAGATCATGTGTAAAAATCAACTGTATTTTTATATACTGGCTGTGAACTGGGAAAAAAATTTAAATGTCACTTACATAACATCAAAAATATAGAGTGCTTAGGAATAAATTTAACAAAAGATGTGCAGTTCACCAAAAAATTACAAAATATTACAGAGAGAAATTACAAAGACTTAAGTAAGTGAAGACATATACTATGTTCATGGATTGAAAAATTCAATATGAAGATGCCAATTCTCCAAAGTAGATTAATTAATTGCAACCCTAATTAAAATTCCAACAGGCTTTTTGATAGAAATTGACAAGTTGATTAAAACTTTTATTTATTTTTTATTTTTATTTTTTAAAGATTTTTTTTTTTTATTTTTTATTAGAGAGAGAGTACAAGCAGGGGGGAGTGGCAGGCAGAGGGAGAGGGAGCAGGGAGCCTGATGTGGGGCTCGATCCCAGGACCTCAGGATCATGACCTGAGCCGAAGGCAGACACTTAACTGTCTGAGCCACCCAGATGCCCCTATTTTTTTTTTAAAGATTTTATTATTTATTCATGAGAGACAGGGAGAGAGAGAGGCAGAGGCAGAGGGAGAAGCAGGCTCCCTGCTGAGCAGGAAGCCTGATGTGGGACTCAATCCCAGGACCCTGGGATCATGACCTGAGCCAAGAGCAGATGCTTAACCATCTGAGACACCCAGGCACCCATGCTTAAAACTTTTATATGGAAGTGCCAAGATCCTGGAATAGCCAAAACAGTCTTGAAAAACAACAAACTTAGAGGACTTACATTATTGATAATTAAGAAAGTGTGGTACTGGCACAACAATAGACAAATGGACCAATGAAACAGAAGTCCAGAGAAGGTAAGCAACTTGCCCAAGATCACAAAGCTGATAGGTGGTAGAGATCTGATTTGTACTCCAGCAGTCTGGTTCTAGAGCTTGTACTTATAACCACTCCACAGACTACTTTTCCATAACAAAGACTCACTAGAAACCAATTGCTTCCCATAAACCCCTTACTACCAACAACAGTCTAAAAAATTATGATGTCAATAATAATAATAATCATTTGTTAAGCACCTACTACATGTCAGACATTGTGTTGACAATTTACTTATATTTAACCATCACAACAGTCTCACACACACACACACACACGCATGTACAAAACCACTGTTATTATCCCAATTATACACATAAGAAAACTGAGGCTAAGAGAAGATAAGTGACTTATCGAAGTGGCAATGTATCAGTAGCACGATTAGGATTTGAACCCACAACTGCTTGATTCCAAAACCAACCATAATAAGCTGTTGTTAGATGAACCAAGTCTTAGGATACCAAATAATCACTAAAATGTGTAAAGTATTTACAATTCACCAATATCTTTCAAATACATATGTAAATGAACTATTCCTGATGAGAATGTATTAATAGTTGCCTTTATTTTTTTATATTATTATTTTTGATACTTTGCATTACTGTAAAGATCAATGTATGTTTTGTTTTAAAATGACAGGAAGATCTTCACCACTCAAGCTCTCTCTCTCTCATAAATAAATACATAAATACATAAATACATAAATAAGGGGCTCCTGTGGCTCAGTGAGTTAAGTGTCCAATTCTTGATTTTGGCTCAGGTCATGATCTCAGGGTTCTAAGATCAAGCCCAGTGTCGGGCTCTGTGCTGGGTGGCAGCCTGCTTAAGATTCTCTCTCTCCCTCTGCTCCTCCCCACTAGTGCTCTAAACAAACAAACAAACAAGCAAATAAAATGACAAGAAGATCTTAAAGCATTAGCCCAGTAAGCACTGATAAGCACTTATCAAAACAAAGAAAACAAGAACCCTAAAGAGCTTATACAAGGGTGCGGTCACTGCTGAGTGAGTCAAGAGCATCTCACCTGAACAATTTCCAATTTTATTTACATTAATTACTCTAAGCTAATGTTGTTCAAACTTTTGAAATATGACCTTTGGTGAAATGCCCATGGGGACTATTTAAATCGATTTCACTGGCCACTAATAGGTATCAGCCAGCAGTTTGAAAAATACTCCCAGGTGTAGTTAAAAAAAGGAGGGGGGGGTTGTCCAAAAAGAAGGTCTGACCTTCACCCTCTGTTACTGGGATCGGTGCATGGGTGGTTCAGTGGTAGAATTCTCGCCTGCCACCCTCTGTTACTGGGGATAATCTCTGGACCATTAAAATGTCATGCCTTGTAAGAATGTCTTTGCTTGGGGGCCTTGGGTCATGCAGGAAGTCTAACAATACAACCAACAATGGGGTTTTAGGTCACACAGTTCATCTGGAGGTTGAGTTCAAGCACATGGGCGTCAATCAATCATGGAGCCCCAGTAAAACCTCCGAATACTAAAGCCTGGGTGAGCCTCCCTGGTTGGCAACACTCTGTATGTACTGTGACACAGTGATACCAGGAGAGTAATGTGCCCTCACTCCATCAGAAAGAGGACAATGAAACCTCTGCATTTGGAAACCTCCTGGACTCTGCCCTATGTACGTGTTCCTTTGGCTGATTTTAATCTGGATCTTTTCCTTGTAATAAATCGTAACAGTGAGTGTAACAGCTTTCAATGAGTTCTGTGAGTCTTTCTAGCTAGTCATCCAAACTGAGAGAGGTTTTGGGAACCCCCAAACTTGCATTTGGTGTCAGAGGTAAGGGGGGTCTTATGTGGAGCCTGTGCCCTTTAATTGTACAGTTGGGCCTGAAACTCCATGTACTCCCCCAAGACAACCATGTTCAATGAAATAATCAAATGTGAACATGACCCAAAATCCTTAAGACAATCACTAAGAAACTTCAGAACACTCACCACAGTCAGGCTGTAAAAACAACTCCCAAGAAAATTCTAAGTCACTAAATGATTTCCTGTAAATTTAAAGATCTCAATTCTGTTCTCATTAAATGAACAAGACACCCAAACCTATGATTATATTGTGTTATATGATGCACAAATTAGATTCAAAATGACTGACAAAAAGATGTTTAAAAAAAATAGAGAAATCAAATAAATAACATTATTTTTCAGAAAGTCAACTGCAGTACAAATGTAGAGAATTAACTCAGAATATAAAGTTCAGTACTTTATTTGATTTATAACTGTCCCAAACCTAAAAAGAAGTCCTTATTTTATATATGTGTTATTTTACCAGAGATTTTGCAGAAATTTTACTTCAAAATTTGCCCCCAAATTTCCACTTACTGAGTTACTCCTAAGAATCATCAAGTAGAAGTGTGTATATATAACTTACTTGATATATATATGCTATGGTCTGAATATTTGTGTCCCTTCCCAAATTCATATGTTGAAATCCTAACCTCCAAGGTGGCGGTATTAGAAGGTGAAGTCTTTAGGAGATGATTAAGCTATTCCTCCTGAATGGGATTAGTACCCTTATAAAAGACATCCAAGAGAGCTCCCTCACCCCTTCTGCCATTTGAGGACACAGTGAAAAATCAGCAGTGTGCAACCCTGAAGTGGGCACTTAACAGACACTGAATCTGTTGGCACAGATCTTAGACTTTCTAACCTCCCAAACTGGGAGAAATAAATTTCTGTCATTTGTAAGCCACCCAGGATTTTTGTTACAGCAACCCAAACAGATTAAACCATATACATATAGTTATCTATCTATCTATCATCTATCTATATTAAACCATATACATATACAGATATATATAGAGAGAGAGAGAGAGTTACAGCTATAGTTATGATGCCTTGTCTGCTTAAAGGTTTGTGTGTGTGTATGTGTGTGTGTATGTGTGTATCCTAAGCAGAGAAATTAAGACACAACTATTCATATTACTAAAGGTAAAGAGGGTTGGAGAGAGGTCTCCATGCCAGACCATATTAATTCTTCCTTCTTTGAACTCTCATGGTTAATTGTTCCACACTAGCCCTTGCTAAAAAAGTGTGGTCCTCAGGCCAGTAGCATTGACAACAGGTGAGGCTTATTATAAATGTAGAGCCTTAGGTCCCACCTCAGACCTACCAGATCAGAGTTTACTTTTTAAAAAGATCCCACCCACCCCACACCACCCCCCACCCCCTCATGACTCAAGCTTCAGGGTGAGAAGCATAATAAGGCAAGAAGTGCTGGTCTGAATCATTTGTTCCTACACTGGATCCTATATGGTGTGGTCGGGCTCTAAAATGGTTTGTTCTATGTATTCACATCATGTACTACAACAGAACTGAAATTTTCTTCTAAGTAGGGCCTGTATTAATCCCAAAAACTTTACTGATGCCTAGTATGATTAAATCCCTGTTACTAAGTCTTTTGGTGCCGAGCCAATGATAGTCACTTTTGTGTGTATTACATTCAATTTTCATTATAAAAGGATTAAGGCTTCCTTTAAAATAGTGAACTCTCGGGTGCCTGGGTGGCTCAATCATTAAGCATCTGCCTTTGGCTCCGGTCATGATCCCAGGATCCTGGGATTGAGCCCCGCATCGGTGTCCCTGCTCGGCAGGAAGCCTGCTTTCCCTCTCCCACTCGCCCTGCTTGTATTCCCTCTCTCGCTGTGTCTCTCTCTGTCAAATAAATAAATAAAATCTTAAAAACAAAACAAAACAAAACTTCTCTTTAAGAAAATAAAATAAAATAGTGAACTCTCCAAGGTATTTCAAATAGGATTCAATTTACCAAGAAATCGACCAAAACCAAAAATAAAACCCTCAATTTACTCAATGCTCTTCAAAAAGGCACGAATTACATAAATGTGATTGCAACTGAAGTGAGACTATTTCATTTCTCCTTTAAGAAAGAGATTCTCTAAAGAAATAGGTCATTTAGCTTCTTTATGCCCCTATTATGTTATTCTGAGTGTAATAAGTAAAGACTGAATAGAATAGGAAATTCAGGAGGAAATATTTTCTCTCATCAGTCATTTTTAGAATCCATTAATCAGACTGATTCCCAAGGGGACTTCTTTTGGTTAAAGTTAGATATAGATATAGAGATGTCATATATAGATATGATACCCTGGAGGTTTTATTTATATACAAGATGGGTTATGTATCGTACTTTCCTTTCCTTTTTCAGAATCTTTTGAAATCTCTATCTCCTTAAACTTTCACACATAGAAAGACTGTAGTTTCGTTTATTTATATAATTTTATCTAGTACCCATGTTTTTAATAAGTTTAGATAATGAGAGTATTTCATCTAGATTTTGGTGTTGGCTTTTTAACGCTAACAGTTGTAACCTGCTGCTAAGTTTGTCCATTAAATATAAATTATGCAAATTCCATAGAAGCAGCTTCTTCTGAAGCCAAATGAGTACCATTTGTCTTAAACGTTGAAAATGTACCTCCCTAACCTACTCCTCTGTTTTGTCACTGTTTCTTCCAGGGACCAGGGAATTAGGCTCACTCAGTTATCAAGTATTAAATATGTGGAGTCACATCTGCACAAGGGGTTGGATTCTACAATTTGCTCTTAGTCCCCTAGCTTACCATCAGGGACAGGGCAGTGCACGTGGCTGGTGTATACGACTTTGTAACAGTGCTGAGGCCCCCTGAAGAAACTAGACCATCCCTTGGGGTATATATTCCTTGTAGGGAGTAGCAGGAGGCCAGCCATGCTTTCACCCCACCCTCTCTCTTTCCAGGATACAGGAGCTAAATGTGTGTTTGATGAGCCTTACTATACTAATTTCATACCCTCAAGAAGCTTACGACCTAGTTGAAGAAGGAAAACAACCTATAGAAATAGTTGCCAAATAATAGAATGGCATGACAAAATTCTGGGATAAAGGCTATCAATGATGAAGTAGTTTAAAGAAGAGTAGGTCAGTGGCAGATGGTGTGGTCAAAGCAGAGTTAACAAATGAATCAGCATTCTGAAATGTTTAGTTGCTGTCATGAAGACAGAGCCAGGGGGCGCCCGGATGGCTCAGTCTGTTAATGGTCCACCTCTTGATTTCGTCTCAGGTCATGTTCTCAGGGTGGTAGAATCGATCCCTGCATCAGGCTCCACACTCAGCGGGGAGTCTGCTTGAGATTCTTTCCCTCTGCCCCTCCCCCTGCTCATGTGCACTCTCTTTCTCGCTCAAATAGATAAATAAATCTTAAAAAAAAAAAAGACAGAGCCAGTCCCAGTACCAGAACCTACTGATCCAGTGACCCCCTTTTAAGTATTTATGTAAAACAACAAATATGGCATTTGTCATGTAAGAAAGCTCAGTACCTTTTTTTTTAATCTTATTTATTTATTATTTTTATTATTTATTTTAGAGAGAGAGAATCCCATGCAGACTCCGTGCAGAGCATGGAGCCCGGCAAGGGGCTCAGTCTCACGACCCTGAGATCATGACCTGAGCTGAAACCAAGAGTCAGGCGCCCAAGTGACTGAGCCACCCAGGCAGCCAAAAATTCTTAGTACCTTTTATTATTAAAGTTAATTCCTGAGCTCACCAAACATTCATAGATGACCAAGACTTTACTCCACTTAAAGGAAAAGGGAACTGCTGGGCACTAAGAAGGTTTTATGGAGCAAACAGGCAGACAGGATCCTTAGTGGAGCATCTACACCAGTTTAAGGAACCAGAGGGGTGTAGTGGGAGGGGTTTGGATTAAAGAGAACTGAGTGGACTCTTGCCCTTTCCTCCCTACCCCCTAAACATACACTCGGAAATTCCTGCCAGAGAAAATGATTAAGAATTAATATTTTAATAATGAAATCACACAGCTGGCAAATGGTCAAATTAAGCTATGAAAAAATTGTATATAATACAGGAAAATGGTATTTAGTGACAGAGAAAAGAGGTGATGCATAGACTCTGTGATGCTGAATTGGTGTCTCTAATGTATTTAAATGATCTATAGTAACAAGAGTTTGAGTGAAGATGAATGGGTAGCACAGTGTTATGGCACAGTCTGGAAGCAAAGAGGCCTCAACTGAAATCCCAGCTCCCTTGCTGTGTGACCAAGCTGTGGGGCCAGCTAACTAATCTATCCTAGTCTTTTGATTGCTTTATCTGTGAAACGTGGGTACTAATAGGATTTACTTCCTAGGGATGTGAAAGTTATATGAGGAGATGTATGGAATATGCTTAGTGCACTGCTGGGAAAGTGGAAAATGATTAGTAAAGGTCAGCTTGTGTTCATGTCTAGTGGGCCAAGGCTGGTCAAGGGGGAGGACCAAAAAGCCATTTAAAGAAAACCAGTGATGAGGACTGTTCATCGACTGTTAAGTAAAGACTGTTTCTCTCAGTGGAGAGAGAGTGGTGTCCTAGGGGCAGAGGAGGGAAGATAAGCGAACAAGGCTAGAATTCCAACTGTCATGCCTGTATTCCAGCAGCAGGAGGAGGGGAGAGGCAGAGGTTCCATGGCCCCCACCACCCTGGTGGAGCCAGCTCCCCCATGAGTGACTTCCTGGAAATCCACATAACACTTATGCAGTCACCCAGCCACATCTGACTCCAATAAAGGCTGATCAATGCCATTTTGGGGGATACACTGCTCCCCTGAAGAAAATTGGGGTTCTGTTGCTAAGGAGGGCAAGAACAGATACTTGGTAGGCAACCAGCAGTCTCTTCCACAATCTTGAAATGATAATTGCCCTGTGCTGAGTATGTGTGAGGAAGTTCAATAGGATTTAGTGTTTACAGTAATCATTTGTCTTCCTTGAGTTGCACAGAAAATTTAAATATACATAGAGATGCTTCATAAGGTAAATGTTCTTTGAAATGAAGGTCATCAAAGCTAGTTTTTATTATATGCTGGCACCAAAAATAAATTCATAAATACTTACCTGTACCTCTTCAGAAAAACAAGGTTAATCTGTATTTTATTAGTTATTTTATGACTTGGCTCTCCTCTCTTCTCCCCCAAGGTTGAAAAATAAAAAATTTTAAACCAACATATAAAAAAAAAACCAGATGACATACTTTAAACATTGTTTATATCTTGAGTGATTTTTTTTCATGTTTACAGCTCTTATATTTACTTCAGCTGTCTGGCAACAACAACAACAACAAAAAGTCACTGCTTCTAATAATCTTTGTGTCCTAACAATATATCTTTTTTTTTTTTTGACGTGGGGGGCAGTCACACACAAAGGGGAGGGACGGGGGGGGCAGAAGAGAGGGAGAGAGAGAACCTTAAGCAGGCTCCACACCCAGCGCGAGCCCAGTGTGGGGCTTGATCTCACAACCCTGAGATCATAACCTGAGCTGAAATCAGGAGTTGGACACTTAACTGACTAAGCCACCCAGGTGCCCCCCCAATAATATGTCTTTTGAAAATTCTAAATTTTGATCTCTTTGTGAAGAACGTCTTATATTTCTGTAACATCTATATTTCTATTTTATCCCAATGTGCCCAACAGAGTATTAGGCATAAAAAATACTTCAATAGGGGTGTCTGGGTGGCTCAGTCGGTTGGGCATCTGCCTTCAGCTTGGGTCATGATCCCAGGGTCCTGGAATCAAGCCCCAAATTAGGCTCCCTGCTCAGCAGGGAGTCTGCTTCTCCCTCTCCTACTTCCCCTGCTTGTACTCTCTCTCTCTCTCTATCAAATAAATAAAAATTTTAAAAATATTTCAATAGATATTTGAAATACACTTTTGTTTTCAGATACTTTTTTTAACAGTAATTTTTATTCATTTTTTTTAATTAAGCTATACTTTATATGAAGGGAAACTCACCCTTTTTAGTATATAGTTCTGTGAGTTTTGACAAACACCTGTGGTCATATAACCACCATCACTATAGTCAAGATACACAACAGTTCTGTCATCTCCCGCAGTTCTGTCTTTGCCCCCCTTTAGTTGACTCTTCACTTGTATTTGGGCAATTGCAAATATAGCTGTTATAAACGTTGTTACAGGTTTTCGTGTGAACAGAAGTCCTTATTTCACTTGGGTAAATATGTAGGCATAGTATTGCTGGGTCACCAGATCCTTACCAAAGCCCCAAAGCAAGAGTTAGCTTAGATACCAAGTTTTTATTAAGCATTTTGACAGTCATCCCCAAAGATCTGCATAATAACTTACTAAAAAGAGAAATTGGCACCAATACTGTAAGAGACAGCCCAAGGGACATTAACAAAGTAGGCTAGAAGTAAAGGGACAAAATGTATCAAGATCCATTTTTCATTGTGTTCAACACAGCAGAAATAAGAGGAAACACTAGATGTTGAAAAGTGATAAGGAAATACATTGTTTTAAGATTAATGTTTTCCCGGGGCACCTGGGTGGCTCAGTTGGTTAAGCGACTGCCTTCGGCTCAGGTCATGATCCTGGAGTCCTGGGATCGAGTCCCGCATCAGGCTCCCTGCTCGGCAGGGAGTCTGCTTCTCCCTCTGACCCTCCTCCCTCTCATGCTCTCTGTCTCTCATTGTCTCTCTCGCAAATAAAGTCTTAAAAAAAAAAAAAAATTTTTAAAAGATTAATGTTTTCCCATCGATGCTGTAATTTAAACTTCTTTCTATTACTCCTCCTCCAAATCACATTTCTGAGTTTTAAAAGGATTACTGAAGAGAACGGGGATGGCTTTGGGAGGTCCTGGAGCCTTCTGATGTCTGCTTATGTGGAAACTTTTAAAGAACTCCCTATAATAGATGTTATGCTAATCCTTAAAGAGATCTGCTGGGATTTCTCTGGGTGAAACAAGACTTATTACTCCACAGAATAAGAACTAAAAGGAAACCCAAATATAATCTCATCCCACCCTCACAGTTCACAGAATAGAAGAAAACCAGAGCCAGAGAAAAGACTTGCCCAAGGGCACAAGCTACTCAGACAGAATCCAGGGCTGGATGTAACAAGGGGAAAGCAAATGGAGGGGTGGACATTATGGAACTTCTAATATAATTCTGTCATATAAATCTTCAATTCTCAATGGCTCTAGCACACAGGCTAACATCATGGGCATAATGTTTGCTTTACTCAGGGACAGAAATAGAGAACAAAAGGGGTACCTGTATGGCCTTTTGTTTGTTTAAGGTAAATATTTTATTATAGTCCCTCAGCAATTCTTCCTTCTAATTATAGAGTGCACTGACTGGAACTAGAAGTAAGGACAAATTGATCAACTGCAGGGTTTGTGTTGTTAGAGAACTCTACCAATGATGAATAATCTTGTATGACAGGTACAAAAAGTGTGTGGGGGGGGGGCGGGATACTGCTGGATATCTTTTACTTTTGAAGGTGCACTGATTTATGTAAAAAACAAAAAGAAAAACTGGGACTCGTTCTCATCTTAGCAAACTACCAATGAAATCCCTAAGTGAACTGAATGTGAGCACCTTGCCGATAAAAGAGATGAAAGAGATAAGAAAAAGACCCACTTGAATGAGCATGACGCTGGGCTATAGGTGGGACTAGAAAAGCACTAATCCCATTCATGATGGCTCCACCCTCATGACCTTATCACCTCCTAAAGGCCTCACATTGAGGACTGCTTCAACATTATCAATTTGCAAGGGATGCAAACATCAGCCTACAGCACTTCCTGATCAGGCATATTCATCCCATCATCTATCTGTGTTTCCAAACACAGCTCAAGAGAAGGAGAAAATAAAGTTGAAAACTTCATACCCCACTCTGAATTAATTTCTATGCCTATTTTATTTGTGTATGGAAGAAACTGGTGGCGATGTAATAACTTAGGCCTGTAGCTAATACTTATGTTTTAAAGCTTAAAAATTAAATCACAAATGTGCATCACACATTATGGGGTACTGATATTGACATGGGTGTGACTGATCAATGGTAGCAAAGCCTGGTGTTATGTATGTTTTTAATATAACTAATTTTGATTTTGCTTCCAAGTCTATTAGAACTATGTCTTTGGCTCCCAAATGTTCATATCTGAATGTGGTGACACAAGATAAGAACAGGCTTTCTAGCTTTAAAATGGGTGGTGACAGTGAAAAACAAAGTGGTAGTGTATACACAGATTAAGAGTGTATAGCATGTAAATATCATTTATATTTCACACTCCTTGGAAATTTATTCTATTATTCAGAGTACAATGCACGATGAAGGTGCTTCCCCCCAACCAAGACTAAATCTGAAATTAACTATCTAAACATTCTCTTGGGCATAATATAAAAATTTTAACCTAATTAACTCACTAATGTATCAATGAAAACAATATATACCTGTGTGGAAAAACAGTGGGAGATGAAATATTATTATAAAATGGTATATGGCCATTGTACACACAGAAAATAATCCAGTTTTTTTAACTGGCTTGTTAGAAATAACTGCCCATTACTCAACTTTACTGTTTAAGATCACTAGTAATTAATGAGTTTTAAGATATATAAATTAATATTATTATCTGTTTAAAATTTGGGAAGACATTCTTCAAACAAATAATGTATAGGTTGTCTTTACATTTTTCATCATTTAAAAATAATATAGGGCGCCTGGGTGGCTCAGTTGGTTGGGCGACTGCCTTCGGCTCAGGTCATGATCCTGGAGTCCCGGGATCAAGTCCCGTATCGGGCTCCCTGCTCGGCGAGGAGCCTGCTTCTCCCTCTAAACCTCCCCCCTCTCATGTACTCTTTCTCTCTCTCTCATTCTTGCTCTCTCAAATAAATAAATAAATCTTAAAAAAAAAATAAAATAAAATAAAAAATAAAAATAATATAATGCAAATATAAATATAGCTTTCCAAAAATGAGGTGAACACACACTCTGAAGCTTGTTCTAACTTAGTATTCAAAAGCCAGAGAAATCAAATGATCCTAGTAGATATTCTGTGTTCTACAGCTTTTTCATACTAATTGACTAAGAAATGTATATTAAAAATGGTAGGGTTATTAAAACTTCAGGAGAGGGACACATGGGTGGCTCAGTCAGTTAAGTGTCTGCCTTTGGCTCAGGTCATGATCCGGAGGTCCTGGGATCGAGCCCCATGCCAGGTTCCCTGATCAGCGGGGAGCCTGCTTCACCCTCTTCCTCTGCCCCCACCCCCACCAGTGCATCCCCTCTTGCTCTCTCTCTCAAATAAATAAATAAATAATCTTTAAAAAAAAAAAAAAACTTTAGGAGAAATAAATTTTCAGTTTCTGAAAGGATGTTTCAAAAAGTTTGGTCCTATTAAAAAAAGCCATTTAATGTTCATCATTATTCTGCAAAGGCTTCTAGAGTTTCGTTTGGTTTTGAAAGGACGGTGGTAGAGAGGAGGCTTAGGCCAGAGAGCAGAGGCAGGTTTCAAGTCCAACAATTACTCTGTTCACACCTCCAATAGCTTATTTTTTTACAAACGACACAATTACACAATAACTCTACACAATAATTCAGTGATCTTAATCATGATAATACAAAATACACAAAATGAGGTAAAATCATAGAAAACCCTCCCAAAAACTTTCAATACTTCATCCCTTCATGATCTTAGTTTAAAAAATGAAATTAAAATAACATATTATAGGGATGCCTATGTAGCTCAGTCGGTTAAGTGTCTGCCTTTGGCTCAGGTCATGATCCCAGGGTCCTGGAATCGAGTCCCGCATCGGGCTCCTTGCTCAGCGGGGAGTCTGCTTCTCCCTCTGCCTGCGGCTTCCCCTGCTTGTGCTCTCTCTCTCTGACAAATAAATAGATAAAATCTTTAAAAAATAAAATAACATACAGCATTTACGTCTTACTGTATACAAAGCGAGGCACTTAAAAATTGAACTTGTCTTTGCAAACAAACCAAAATAACTTCCACCCAGCCCAAGGTCTCTGTGTTACGGCTGGTGTAGTGCTCCCTCAAAGGTCTATTCTCATCCATGTTAAGTCTCATTTGGAACAAGCAAGACAATGTGGTAAGGGGTGTCCAGGCCACAGATGCCCTGTCCGTCCGTCACTCCCCACTTCTTTTTTTTTTTTTTAAAGATTTTATTTATTTATTTGACAGAGAGAGAGAGAGTGAAAGCAGGAACACAAGCAGGGGGAGTGGGAGAAGGAGAAGCAGGCTTCCTGCTAAGCAGGGAGCCTGAGGCGGGGCTCGATCCCAGGACCCTGGGATCATGACCTGAGCCGAAGGCAGACGCTTAACGACTGAGCCACCCAGCCACCCACACTCCCCACTTCTGTTGAGGAAAGATGGCATCTTTGATGGAAGGAGGTAACAGAATTTTGTCTATGGTATGCTAAATCGTCCTATCGTCTTCTGACTGACTCAACAAATACTGCAGCAAAGCTAAAATAACAAAAAGGTCCAGGATTCTAATTCACTGTGGTCCAGCAAGAGAGTCTCCAAAGCAATGATGAACTATAAAGTCACAAATTCAATTTTAGTATATGTGCTGCCGAAGCGAGCACTAAAGTCACAAATTCAGAAAAATGACATGATAGTCTACACGTGTCCAAATCATAACCGATCACCAGAACAAGAAATAAATGACAAATATAGCAAGGGGGAAAAATGGACAGTTGAGAAATAACCCAAATATAGAGACAGAAATATATACATATAAACTAACAGTTTATAAATTTTTATTTCTAAGACAAAGAATAAGGAAGGATTGTTTAAAATATTATGTTGAGTGGGGAAGTTAAAAGCACCTATTTACCAATATAAACCGCAGAGGAATCACAAAAGCTTAAATAAACTCAATAATTGAAATTACTGGCAAAAAACCGCAGAATATCAGATATGTTAAAGATAATAACTTTCTTATATCTGAAGCAAGACACCAAGAACAAGATTACATTTTCAAAAATAAACATATTTAAACATTTACACAGTAGAATAAGAATAAAACCAAAATTAAAAGAACAAAGACTGATGGAAATACTTGCATTAAATGTAACCGTCAAAATCTGTACATACGGAGGAAAAGTTTAGTTTTAATTTTGGAATCCTATGGCCTGAGTTCAAATCTCTAATTACTACTTATTTAGCTGCATAACTTTGAGCAAATAACTTCTCCTCTTTCAGCCTGTTTCCTCATCTATAAAATGAGGACCTAAAAATTCCTAGCTCTTGGGGCTGTTGGGAGCATTAGCACAATGCCAAGAAGAGGTCAACAGAAAACTGAAGGTGTTTTTATTTACTATCAGCAAAATTAGAGTATTTTTATTTTTTATTTTTCAAATTTTTATTTAAATTCTAGTTAGCTAACATATGTGTAATATTGGTTTCAGGAGCAGAATTTAGTGATTCATCACTTACATATAACACCCAGTGCTCATCCCAACAAGTGCCCTCCGTAATGCCCATCACCCATCTAGCCCATCCCCCACCCACCTCCCTCCATCAACCCTTAGTTTGTTCTCTGACGTTGAGTGTCTTATGGTTTGCTTCCCTCTCTTTTTTCCCCTTCCCCTATGTTCATCCCTTTGTTTCTTAAATTCCACATATGAACGAAATCATACAGTACTTGTCTTTCTCTAACTTATTTTGCTTAGCATAATACACTCTAGCTCCATCCATATTGTTGCACATAGCAAGAGTTCATTCTTTTTCATGGCTGAGAATATTACTCAGAATAGCAAGAATGAACTCTTGCTATATGCAACAATATATATACATATATATACATACCACATCTTTATCCATTCATCAGTCGATGGACATTTGGGCTCTTTCCATAATTTGGCTATTGTTGATAATGCTACTGTTAACATCAGGGTGCATGTGTCCCTTCCAATCAGTATTTTTGAATCCTTTGGGTAAATACCTAGTAGTGCAATTGCTGGGTAATAGGGTAGCTCTATTTTTAACTTTTGAGGAACCTCCATACTGTTCTCCTGAGTGGCTATACCACTTGCATTCCCACCAACTGTGCAAGATGATTCCCCTTTCTCTGCATCCTCGCCAACATACGTTGTTCCCTGTCTTGTTAATTTTAGTCATTCTGACAGGTGTGAGGTGGTAACTCATCATGGTTTGATTTGTGTTTCCCTGATGATGAGTGATATTGAGCATCTTTTCATGTGTCTGTTGGCCATCTGGATGTCTTCTAGAGTATTTTTAAAAGCCATGTTACACTCCTAAACTGCAAGAAATATAACACCCAATGTTGGCAAAGCAGGGTTATACATATTCACTGTTGGTGGTAGAGTAAAACATCACAACATTTTTAGAAACATGGTAATATGTAGCAAAAGCTTTATTAGTATTTATGCTTGTTCAGATGGTAATTTTACTCATAAGTATTTATCCTAATTTAAAATAAAAGAGAAGGCACAATAGACTTAATTGCTTGCTAACTGATTTAAAAGCTTCTAACTACATAAAGATCGAATATTAAGGAAACAGCTTAATAAATTATGGAATATGATACCCTAGAATGCAAATATTTAAAATAATAATTACGTTGCAATGTGATTTTAATTATATTGATATTAAATAAAAATAACAATACAAAATAGTATCATGGTCTCATTACTACTATATTATGATATATACCAATAGAGATAGTATTAATTAAAATGAAAAACAGTCAATTTTTTTAGGGTTGTAAAAAAAAATGAGTGATTTTAATCTCATATTTAAAAGCCTTGTCTTCCCCAAATCTTTTTTTTTTTTAAATCAAGCCTCAAAGTTTTCAGTATATATAACTGTCATAGTTGGGTCAAGCTAGCCTCAATTCATTATAAACGGCAACTAACTTTATGGACATTTTTCTGTGCAACACCAGATATCCATATTCAACTACATTTAAAAAATTAGATGGAGAAGAGGTGTATGTCTCTATTTCACCTACTTATCTAGTTAGGTAAGCTCCTAAAATCAAATATAATTTTGTTCCAGATGTGAAAAAGGATTTTACAAACTGGGCACAAACTGACTATATGGTAATACAGGAAACTATTGGTGATGTTCTGAGGATTATTAAAAATATTAACTAGTTAAAGAGAAGATTTTAAAGTATAAATTTAAAATACAGACTTAAGTTTGGTTTTTGCTTGCAATATATTAGTGTTTCATTACATATTTATATTACACCCGTAACAATAAAAAACAAATATGCATATCCATCAATTGCCAAAATATATGAATAATTTTTTGTTTCATGAGACAAGATATGATGACCGGTCAGTAGGTGACATTTCTCAGACATCGTAAAAAAGCATTTTCCAGGTAGCATGTAGGATATGATGTAGTCTAAGACTTTTATCAGTTATTATTTACTGATTGACATAACATATGCCTGCCATACATACATATACTAACTTCCCCATCTTGTAGAATAATACACAGGGACAAAGCTAATGGTTACTGACAGCAATAAAAATTTCTATAATTTACTGGGTTTTCATTATGCACTGGGAAGGATCTAAGCCCTTTACACGGATTATTTCACTTAATCTACCCAACAGCCCTAAGGCAGGTGCTACCCTCATCTTCTTTACAAATGAGACACCTAGGGCTTATGGTGGTGAAGGTCTGAGACATAATATTGTCTGACCCTACAGACAGTAACCTTTATACTTATAGTCAGTAAATATACTGCTTGGGGAAGAATATAAAAATGCAGTTTACAACAAACCTGGGTTTTTGCAATAAGTGGTGTTTTGTGGGATATTTTGTTTTTTGGGATTTTTTTTTTTTTGTATTGTCTCTCAATGAACTTAAAAGTTCAATTAATCAGAACACCCTAATATCCCCTGCAAACATTATCAATAGTGGACGTTAGGGCTTTTAACCAAGTAAGGAGTTTACCAAATGGAGATGGAGTGGAGGGATGAACAATTAACAAAGACAGGAATGCTGAAGCATCTTGGAGAACAAGACTGAAAGACAGAACTTAGTAAAAAAAAAAAAAAAAAATTCAAGTTGATCCAATACAGTTACTTATAATCCCTTAAGCTTTGATTAGGCATGTTCATTATACTTGTTACAGAGTTGAGAAGCCAGAAGAGTATCCAGAAGACCAAAGTAATTAACAGATGATCATTGCATGTATCTTAGGTGGGCTGTAAAAGCAAGAAGAACTGGGACTTTGAAATTAAAAGCAAGACCTTGAATTTGATCAAGAAAAAGGAAATAATCCTTGGGCACCTGGGTGGCTCAGTCGTTAAGTGTCTGCCTTCAGCTCAGGTCATGATCCCAGGGTCCTGGGATCGAGCCCCACATCGGGCTCTCTGCTCAGCAGAAAGCCTGCTTCTCCCTCTCCCTGTCCCTCTTCCACTCCCCCTGCTTGTGTTCCCTCTCTCGCTGCATCTCTCTCTGTCAAATAAATAAATAAAATCTTAAAAAAAAAAAAAAAGAAAAAGGAAATAATCCTAATACAGAAAAATCGTACCTTTTTCAATTTCCCTAAGAAATCATCCTAATATTTCAAAATACTATGTCAATTCCTCTAAAATCTAATTCTTAACATGCTTCCCAATATTTAAATTTGATTTGAAAAACACCAAATAATATCTCATAAGAAATAAAATAACACTTTGTAAATGTTTTTAAAGGTTTTGTTTACTGGGGCACCTGGGTAACTCAGTTGGTTAAGCATGACTCTTGATTTCAGCTCAAGTCATGATCTCAGGGTTGTGAGATCTGGCTCCGCACCAAGATCTGCTTAAGATTCTCAAGATTCTCTCTCTCCCTTTCCCTCTGTCCTTCCCCTCCTTTCACTCATGCTCTCTCTCTTAAAAAAAAAAAAAAGGTTTTGTTTACTAATAAAGGAATACCAAAGGAAACTAATCACCAAATAAAAGTAGTAGCAAAGGAAATTTTAATATTTGAGGTAAAATTTAGCAGAAGTACAGAAAGATACTTATTAGGTGGTACAGAAATTTATAATATAACTAAATAGTCTATAAAAACATAGATTTATTTTTAATGTTATATTATTTTATGCCTGACTTCTATACAACATAGAATGCAATCTGTTGGCATGAAAGACATAAACCTTTTGGTTACATGCACTATTATTAAAAGTAGCAAAGATAACTCATATTAACCAATTTTTAAAATTTTTAAATGTATTTGTAAATTTACACATGTATTTCACTATAACATTTGTGCGCTTTTTAGTATTGGATATAAGCTTTAAAACATAGGACTCTCTAACCTCAATAATCTGCCACTAGATACAATTGCCTAGATGCAATTATATTTCAAAATGTTCACCAGTAGAGGAAAACTGCCATAATGTGGGCAAGAGTTTCAGACATTTAGATGAAGCATGGTGGTAATATTTTAATTTCTATGTGAGACAATTATGAGAATAAAAATGTTTCCCATTTCACAGCCACAAGCTACATCTTCTCATTAAGAAACCACCAGGCCAGCCCTGCCACTCACTAGTTCTGTGTCCTTGTGTAAGAGACTTCCCCTTTCTGTGCCACGTGTGCAAAGTGAGGATAGTAACAGGTAGACCTAGTAAGGTTTGGGGGATCATTCCATGTTTAAGTGCTCAGAAAAGTGAAGGCACATAAGCACTCAGTAAATTGTTGCTTTTATTATTTGGTAGTATATCATCATGTACAGAAAACTGTACACTAGTATTATCTTTTATTTATTTTTTAAAAGATTTATTTATTTTTAGAGAGAGAGAGAGCACGAGTGTGAGCGGGGGAGGGGCAGAGGGAGAGAATCCCAAGCAGACTCTTTGCCCAGCACAGAGCCCAATGCAGGGCCGATCTCAGGACCCATGAGACCACGATTTTTTAAAATTTTACATACAGGGGCACCTGGGTGGCTCTGTCGGTTAAGCATCCAACTCTTGAGCTCAGCTCAGGTCTTGATCTGGTGCTGAGTTCAAGCCCCACACTGGGCTCCAACCTGGGCATGGAGCCTATTTTAAAAAATTAAAAATAAAATAAAATTTTACATACAAACCCATAATACCAAAGATGATCATTCTTTTCCTACTGCCTAAAGAAAAATTATAAACAAGTATAGGATTTGAACCTTTACAATTAACTGGCATGCCAAATGTTTAATGGCAAGAATGAATCATCTATAATACTCCTGCAGCAATTCCAGCATTCACAGAATTTAACTTACTATTTATGTGATACACAAGCAAAAATGCAGTTTATCCTTAAACAGTATCCTTTAACCATGTTTCTACGAAAATACCTTGTTCAGGTCACCATTGCATATTTATAGCTAGGGTACAATTATTCCACTGGTAAACTGGGTAGATTTTGAGGCATTTTCCTCAAGAATTGTGATTATTATTCCTTATCTTGGAGAATGACATAACCATTGTGTATTTGTTTTTTAACCTTGAATTCTCCTCCAGATCTCCAATATTATCATTTCCTTAATTGCTAAAAATAGAGAGCATGGGAAGAACTAAGAGCCTTTTTGAACCACTTGCCCAGTGCAGCCCTCTTTGGAGAGTAAGCACATGCAAAGAAGTTCTCTGCATTGAAAGTCAATAATCTTCCCGGACAGTCAACCACCCATTTGTGCAAGTCTAAAGCTATACATATCATTTTTGCCGATGGATTTTAAATGCTAACGGATATTAAGTTGCTCTGGTTTTTGAACTTTTTTTTAAAGATTTTATTTATTTATTTGACAGAGAGAGAGAGAGCACAAGCAGGGGAGCGGGAGAGGGAGAAGCAGTCTCCCTGCAGGAGCCCGACAAGGGGCTCGATCCCAGGACCCTCACATTATGACCTGAGCTGAAGGCAGACACTTAACTGACTGAGGCACCCAGGCATGCCAGGTTTTTGAACTTTTTAAATCACTCTAGTTTTTGAACTATCACTTTAGACAGCCTAGTCTAGTAAATTGTTCAGATTTATGTAGCATAGACTGAAAAAATTTTTATCCTATATAATTAATTATTTATTTCCAATTACATGTCAGTAAATATTACACTATTTGGGTTAAAAGGCACTTAGTTGTGTAATAGTTATAATAGTGAAAAACTTAACTAAACATCTCTGTTAGTTAAAAGCATATACGTTGGCATCCACATAGACAAGTGTCTGTAAGGATATCCTCTCAACTGTGAAGAGTAGTGACCTTTGGAAAAACAAGATTAGCAGTTGAGGGGTACAAGGGAGTCTCATTCCACATTGTACATTTCTGTATATTTTGAAGGTTTTACAATCATCTCGTTTAACTTTTTCAACTTTTTAAAGGTTTTTTTTTTTTAAGGATATTCTAAAAGAATAAGGCAGTGCCATGTCAGACAAGGCTAAGAGAAACATATCAAAAACTTCGATTCTCTTCTTGAGTTCTACCACTGACAAGCTCATGAGACTGTGACCACAATGGTTTTCCTCCTGTTTCTCCTGTTGGCCCTTTCATTTAAAACACCTACTCGAATTTTATTAAAACTGTACTTTAAGAAATCAAATTCCATCATTTCTCAAGGAAAAGCATGAAACTACTCACTATTTTTACCATCACAATTACAAAGTGTGTAAAGTAGGATCTTTTACATATTTAATACATATAAATTTTATTCTTTACAGTGCACTTCTATTTATATTGCAGTTCTGTCTCTTCTAACCATGATAAAAAAGAAATACGTGGGACCTGACTTAGTGCCTGGCTTCCACATCTCAAGCAGAGTGAAAAAACGGACTGTGATCATTATCATCTTTTGGAAATGTGGCAGCTTTAGGGGTCAGAATTATGATTCAGCTCCAATTTGGGAGGGAATATAGAACTTTCACAACATCCAGCAGAAAATTCTCTCTCTCCTCGCTCACATCAGAACCCTCTTTAGCAATAAATTTTAGCACTTAATAAGCCTTACTGGGATCTAATACCAATCCTTCACCTGTCATCTTAAACTGATTTCACCTCATTTTCTTTTGAGAATTAACTCTGGATTTGCACACTCTGACATAATCCCAAACAAACCAAACATCTTGAGATTCCCAAGTACATATAAATAGAAAAGAACTCTTACTCCAACATGTCTAAGTGACCCCAAACAGTTGAGGAGAAAACAGAAAGTCTGGTCAAGTTGAAATTTCCAATCTTTTGAATGTTTACATGATAAACATCTAGATTATCTTTTCATTTAAACATTAAAAATTTTTTTCCTCTGTGCTATAAGCTTAGATTTGAAAATAGAACTACTAGTATTTGTTCACATGTAAATATTTCCCAATCATTTTATTAAATTCATTTTAGAAAGTCTATTTTGAAGGTAACAGCAATCTGCTGTAAATAAATCATATTATAAAAAATTTCCAGAGAAAATGTGAGTACTTTCAAGTGAGCTTTCATTAACGTAACATTCCATGCCAATTGCTCAAGCATGGGGAAAGCTCCTTCTATCCCTGGAATCACTGAGCTGAGGGTCACTGTCACTTTCAGGGTGAGGAAAGAATGCTAGTGCTGGATGGAACTCATGGCTCCATCTCTCCCAAATGGCCAATTACAACATGCAGAAATTAAATGAGACCCCTTAAGGACGTAACAAAACAACAATTATGTTTCCGGTTTCCAGAGCTTTTTCTGCATCGTCAAGCTCACACTAGAGTCTTGCTTTGCTAAAAATTAAATACTGAGAAAGGGTGCTAATAGCAGACTAAAACCTTTGAGGTATATCTGGAATACAGAAAGCAAAGGGCTCAAATTTACATGGAACCTGAAGCAAAACCCTGCAAACTAGAAATGGGCAGAAAAGTCCAAGCTCAGTCAAACAAATGTAAGAAGCAGGAGTGGTTTTGAAGTCATCAAAATACTCAATTAAATGACTTCCTGCAAAACAGCGCCCCCACCCCCCGCAATAATTACCTGACAGTGAAAAGATGTTTGACTCCATGCTAAAACTTTACGATGTACACCAAATGCATCTTCAGGGCTGGGAAACTCCCCTTCTGTAAGTGTTGAGGTCCAAGAGAAGCAAGTTAGAGTCTGGTAAATGCCAGGTCTCTACAGAGTAGGGATGGAGGTGGACAGCAAAGCTGTGTCCAGAAGTATATGTGTCCTTACTTTCACAATTGTGGTAGAAGAAAAAGAGACCCCAGCAAAATAGAGAAAACAACTATCACAACAACAACCAAGCTGACTTGATTAATAAAATCAAAGGAGGTTTTTCGAAATAACAACAAAGTACATAAAACTTTGTGAAGCTTGATTAAGACCACTGAAAGAAAACACAAATAAGCAATATTAGGAATGATAAAGGGGACACAGTTATAGATACAAGAAGACTTAAGGAACCTATTATTTATAATATATCTGAAAATCCAGATGAAATGAAACCTTTCCTGGAAAATAAAATTATACAAATTTACTCAAGAAAAGGAAACTAATTCAATAGGCTAAAAATCATAAAAATTATAAAGATAATCAAACTTCTACCCAACATGAAGGTACCAAGTCCAGGCAGTTTTATAGGCAAGTTTCACCAAACTTAGATTAAGCAGGGATTCCTATCTTATTTAAACAGTTATTTAAATTGCTCCAGAAAACAGAAATAAATGGATAGCATCCCAAGTCCTCCTATGAGGCTGACATAAACATGACAATGCTAATGATTATCAAAACTGAACAAAGACAGTAGAAAACCACAGAAAACCATTCTTACATGCCAATACTAGATAAAATACATAAGAGCAAACTCAAGAAGAGCATTTTAAAAAGTTGTATATCATGACCAAGTAGGGTTGTCATAAGAATGCAAGGATAGTTCACCATTAGAAGCTCTATTAAAATTATTTACTACTATAATATATTAAAAGAGAAAATTCTGTCATTTTCATTGCACCTTCTGCCAGAGTGGGCCTTGGTTGTAGACCAGATATCCCATGAAGGGAGAGTCCATGACTGTCCTAGTTATCGTTGTATTCCCAGAAACCAGCATACTCACTCCTTCACTCACAAAAATGTATTGAGTGCCTGCTTGGGGACACTATTCTGGGGATATGGCAGTAAGAAAAACAAAGTCCTGCTTTCTCAGATCCTATAGTCTGGTTAGAGAGACGAGCAATGAACAATAACAAAATATATGCACAATTTCAGGAAGTAATAAGCACCATGAAGAAAAATAAAATGGGGTGAAAGAGACAGACAAATGGTACACCTTAGACAGAGGACTCAGAGAAGGCCTCTCTGATGAGGCAGCAGGGCACAGAGACCTGCATGAAATGAATGAACAAGCCAAGCACAGATGGAGGGAAAGAGCATTCCAGCACAGGGAAGAGCAAGGACAGGAGTCCTGGTTCAGGAACTTGCTTGAGTATCTGTGAAATGACAGAGGCCGGTGTGGCTGGAGCAAACCGGCTGGGGCAGAAATGAAATCAGAGACGTGGCCAAGGTCCAGAGCTGCAGGGCCTGGAAAGGGATGGCCAGGACTTTGAATTTCATCATAAATACACCGGGCAACTATTGCAGGATGGAGAATAAAGGGAGTGATAAGACTGATTTAAATGTTGAAAGGATCACTCTGGCTGCTGCAATGAACACCTGGGAGGGGGCAGGAGGGGAAACAGTGACACCAAACTAGGAGAGGACAGCAGGGCACAGGTGAGACCTGCTGGCTTGCATGAGTGGCGCAGGCCCACCCACAGACTGCATGCTCAATAAGTACTTGTTTAACGAAGGATTTTTTCATTTCTTAATCTGATTTTCAGGAAATTTCTATGTTATACATTTGCTGACAGAAATAATATCAGTAACACAGAATCTTAAGTATAGAAAAGCACTTTCTATATTTCCACTTTGGTGAAGACCAAAGTCAAAAGCAATGTAAACAGTCTTTCCTAGTGCAACTCATGAGAAGAGGCCTGGACTCAACATCAGCCATCATGGAGGAGAAATGAAAGATTTGCCACGCAGTATTTCCTAAATTTGATCATTAGACTAGGGACGGCCAACTCTTTTAGTCCCACAGGATGCTATGGGAGAAAAATATCCTGTTAAAATAACCTAGAGAAATGCTAATACCACAGCCAAGACTGACTGGATACTTACTGTAAGTCCAATCCTCTGCAAAAGCCCTCTACATTCTATTTGCTCCTCACAGCCACTCTGTGACATAGTGTGGCAGATATGCTAGCTCCCCCATTCTCCCTGTGATGGGACAATAAAATGAGTCATCCAGAATGCCCTTCCATGAAGGACTTGTGGGCCCAATTGCTGGTAGTATGGCTGGCAGATGGCCTCTGGCTGTTAGTCTCATCAGGAGTCACTTTAACTGCCAAGAGTTGCCTTGCCTAAGGTCACACCTATTGCCAGGTCAGCCCCTACCTAATGACCAAGGAATACAGGAATATAAAGCTCTGGCCATCTCATCTCTAAAGCAACCTGTGGGGGCCCACTAAGGCTCACAAAGGGCCTGCAGTGCAGTTTGACTCTTCTTCTGCCTGCCTTCAATCCCTATTGATCCGTAGAGCACTCCTTAATAAATATCCCTCAACATAAACTTTGTCTCAGAGTTCACTCCCTGGGGGAATTAAACCTATGTTACAGCCCTTCTTTCTCAGAAATAGGACACCCAAGTGTCAGCTGGGCGCATGAAACCATGCCGAGAATAAAGATACATCTCCTGGGTTCCCCTGAAACCAGGCAGAGCCTGCAACCAAGCTCTGACCAACAGGGTGAATATGGAAGTCATACAATTTCCAGGAGTAGTGTTAGTGGAGGAGAGGGCCCTGCACCCTTTCTCCTTCCTGCTGGCTGGAACATAGACATGAAGACTGGAATGGAAGCAACTACCTTCTTGAGGACCACAAGATAAAAAGAAGCTAGGTCAGTCATCAGGCGGAGTATTTCATACATAATCCTATGAGGTAGGTAATATGGTCCCACTTTACAAATGAAGAAACAGACTCCGAGCTAAACAGTGTGCCCAAAAGCAAACTGATGATAAGCAGCAGAATTAGATTTGAGTCCAGATATGACCCCAAAGGTTATGATCTTATACCACATTGAGTTGCCTCTGAGAGAAAATTTCGTGATAACTTCACTTAAGGGAAGTACAAATTACGATTATCCATCTCTTCAGAGCACAGAGTAAAGAGATATGAATGTTCAAATAAAGCATGCAGACTTTAAGTTAGCTGCAAAAAAGTTTCCAGTGGTAAATATTGTAGGAGATTGAAGAAGAGAGGACAGGGATATGGCTCCTTCCTTGGAGATTTGAGAGATTAGACAATGTAAATGGTAGTTATTTAATGATGCTTTGCCTACAGATATAGATATTGGCTCATAAATCTTCTAGGCCTGCAATTCCTTCTAAATATGAGCAGTACCCTTCCCTGTCTTGAGCAATGAGGGGTGGAAGAAAGCTTGCCCTTCAGGCGTGATCTGCTAGGCCAGGGGAGGAAGGGAGTAGTAGTCCTCCCTGGCTCAGGGTCGGGGAGAGGAAGATCAGGCTCAGTTATGGATCTGAGATAAACAATGTGATGGCCTGGCTGAGGATGCTGGCGGAGAGAGGGGGACACACAAGAAGCACCGGGGAAGGCAGGTCTAAAGCTTCTTTGAAGTGGCTGGTCCTCTCATTTTTGGGTTACATATGGGCCTTGTTTTGCTAAGTGGTGCCTTCAGATCCCTAAAGACTCAGACCACTTACTGTAGCTCTGACTCCTCCTGAGAGAAAAGGTTTCTCTTAGTGTAGCCAGAGGCCCGCAGCATCAGCTCCTGGGGGGACCCACAGCCTCTAGCCAGACACGTAGCTCACAAAGGCTGACCCCTCCTGAGGTAGCACATCTCAGATCACTGAGGGGGTCTTTTACCCTCTTGAGCATTTGGGCCTTGTCCTCCATGAGTCAGTTAGCCTCTTACGAGGGGACAGAGGAACAGGCCAATGTTGTCCTGTCCTGGGCCATTAGTACTTGAGCTCTCAGATCACTAAGCCAACAAAATATTGAAAAGTGCCTGGCTCCAAGACTTGGCCAAATGTAACATCTGGTTAAATTAATCCAGAATAGTACACATGGACTTTGCCTACATCATCAGTTTCATCAACCAGCAGTCACATATGTAACCGTCGTGTGTAAAGGAGACATGATTCAGGGGTGAGGTGGGGGAAAGCATGGTCTCTGAAGTTGAAGGGACCTGGGTATGAAGTCCAGCTTTGCCATTTACCAGCTATAGGCCAGTCTCTTGACCTCTCCCATCTAAATTATATTAATAATATTACCTACTCTGCAGAGCGGCTATTGAGTACTGTCTGGGACTGCATCCAGCACATGGTACGTATTCAACAAATGTTTGCCATTCTCATCAACAAAAAGGTAGCCTCAGTTCAGGGAAAATTTTTTCTTGGAATGAAATTCTTAAATCTCTTTTTTTTTTTTTAAAGATTTTATTTATTTATTTGAGAGAGAGAATGAGATAGAGAGAGCGAGCATGAGAGGGGGAAGGGTCAGAGGGAGAAGCAGACTCCCTGCTGAGCAGGGAGCCCGACGCGGGACTCGATCCTGGGACTGCAGGATCATGACCTGAGCCGAAGGCAGTCGCTTAACCAACTGAGCCACCCAGGCGCCCTAAATCTCTTTAAAGGTACAAAACACAGTTAAAATTAAAATTGATCCCACAGCATTTTGCTTTATATGAAATGTTTTGTAATTTCCATAGTCCTAGATGATCATTCTCTGTCTGGTGTTATCCATTGACATTCACATCTATCACTACCTATTTCATTTTGGTCCAAACCAAGCAGATGGCATTATTCCCCTCTCCCTCCGTATTTGCACAGGACTTCTCTCACATCACGAACCAAGTCGCTTGAGCTTGGCTTTAGATATAGCTATTTCTCCCATTAGATTGGAAGCCCTTTGATGATAAGAATCAGGACTTGTGATCATCCTTAATTCTTACTGCCTAGCAAAGTGCCTGGCACAGAGGAGGAATTCCATAAATACTTGGCAAAATGGCACCAAATTTAATAAATGCTGTGGATTCTATGTATTTCACAAAAACTGCATTTGGTTCTAAATCCTTATGGCAGCTGCAATCTTGGAGCATAAAGCATTTCAGAAACTATTTAGTGCCAGTACATTTCACTGGAGAAAATATCATTTTAATGAGAGATTGTCACTTTCGTTTGTACAGCCCACAGGGTCCTAGTTAACATTGAGCAGGAGAGATCCCATTTTTCATTACAAATCTGAAATTAATTCCATTTGCTTGCCTAGTCAATTTAATTCTAATCCTTGTCTTGAAGAGGTAACACAAATGAAACTATCAGAGTAGAAAAACAGACTGCAGTTTTGCTGCCCAGTGGACAGTCATTTTATACTTCAAGGAAACGGTGTGGACACTCTATCAGTCAACAGATTATTGGACAACTGTGAGGAACTGTCTCAACCCCAACTACATATGTGCCTGTGTGTGTATAACACATATATACATACACACATACATACAACACACATGTACGTGATAGCTACCATTTTAAAGAAGGCATTTTGTAGTAACATTCTGAAAATGGCATTAAGAGAATTCATTTTCACAGAAGGCATCCTGCATCCAGAATTACCCACATTTGCATTTATTTATGTAATTAGCATATTTCTATTAGCAAAAGAAATGCAGCTGATAAACACTTGATAAAGATTAACTGAGGCAGAAAACCTATATAATTTAAATATTGGCTTTTGAATAACTGCAGACAGGGCATGAGATGCCTACAACTAATGTATCTGCTCCCGTGAGAGTAAGAAATGGTGCCTGGGGCATTATGGGTGACATGGGGACTCAGAGGATAACAGAGAATGAGCAGGTTGAAAAAAAGAACTGGATACCAGAATACCAAAGGACATTTAATCAAGCCAGTCCAGGTTAAGGGACTTAGGGATAACCTGGTGAGAATGTAGTGAACCCAAACTGTAATTAAAACTGCAAAGTTTGTAGCACACCATGAGCATTAACCATACAGTAAATTCCATAGGTTGGGTGACAGGGCTCAATTTCTCCTAACTATAATCATTTTCTCATCTCCACAGAGTGCCCAGTTAATGCAATCTCTTTAGGAATAGGTAAGGGGAGTTAAAAAAGCAATTTTCAAACTGACTACTTGGGTGTTTATATTAGCTGAACCTAGTGAACAGCCTAGAATGGTCTCTTAACAAGTGGGCCACTCTCCAAATAAATACTATGGGGAAGACAATGACTCAACAACAAGAAAAAGCATGTACACAGCTTACAAAGGCCTACAGCAGGAAGACCATGCAGAGCTGACCAAGAGATAGAGGAGAGAGAACAATACACAGTGTTAGTTTTGAAATGAATATGGGTCACACCTGATGTTGCAGAGCTGCCTGGGACACAAGTCATCCTGGATCAGAGTGACCATTGTTTATCCACTCAATGAGAATCAAGTGCCTAACGCTCACCAGGCACTGTTCTATGTGCCGAGACATGAAAGTAAAAAAACAGACATTATCCTTGCTTGTAAGAAGTTTACATTCTAGTAGGCAAAGGAGGTGGGAGATGACAATAAATACATATTCTATAGAGAGGGTACATAAAGGACATAAACACTGATTTGGATGGGGACTACTACTATCTAAAGTCAGGAAGGGCCTCTTTAAGGAGATGAAATTAGGCTAAAACCTGAATGCGAAGAAACTAGTCATGCATTAAAACCCAGGCAGAAGGAATAGCAGGTGCAACGACCGTGACATAGGGTGAGCTTGGTGGCTCTGAGGACCAACAAAGCCAGTGAGCTGTCAGCTCCCAGCAAATCAGAGGGGAGAAAGAGAAGAGGCTAAACAAAAAGCCAGATGGCCATGCAAGGAATTTGGATTTTTTTTCTAATGTGCAATGTGGTGCCTCCAGCAGACTTGGAGAAGGAAAGGAACTTTTAAAAGCTCTCTGGCCACTGGGGAGGCAGGTGGGGGAGATGGGTGAAATAGGTGAAGGGGATTAAGAGAACACTTATGATGAGCACTGGGTAATGCACAGAATTGTTGAATCACTGTATTGTACACCTGAAACTAATATAACACTGTACATTAACTATACTGGAATTATAAATAAATAAATAAGCAAGCAAACAAGCAAGCTCTCTGGCCACTATGTAAAAAATGGGCTGCAGGGAGGCAGAAGAGGGTGCAGGGAGAATTGTTAGAAGGCTACTAAAAACACTGAGGGCATTGATGATAGTGGCCTGCACTCGAAAGGCAGCAGTGGGATGAACAGAATATCAGAGATAGAGTAGACAGAAATTGCTGAGAAGAAGGAGAGAGTGGGATGGAAGGAGTCAAAGATGATCCAAGGGTTTGGGGCCTGAGTGAGTGGATAAATGATGCCTTGTTCTGAGATGCAAAGGTTGGAAGAGGATTAGGTTTCAGGTGGGGCGGGGGGCAGAAGGAGAGCAAAGGCTTTGTTTTGACCTGTCAGGTTTATATTCCCAGATGAAGAGGAAGTAGGCAGTTAGGTATTTGAGTCTTGAGCTCAGTAGAAGGATCAGGACTGCAGATACCAACATAGGCATCACCATGAAGATGCTAATTACAGGCACAAAACTGAAACTGTGGACAGGGAAGAGGAGCCCTGAGGTACTTCAACACTGAGAGGTCAAGTGGAGAAGCATCCAGGCAAAGATACTAGGAAGGCGACACTGGAAATGGGGGAGAGACCAGAAGAGTGTGGGGTCACAAAAATAAGAAGAACCTGTTCTAAGAAGTAAGAAATGATCAAGCGTATTGAATAAGAACAGAGACATGACTACCCTGGATTTGAGAACAGGGAGGTCATCAATGGTAACAAGGGCAGATTTAGTGGAGTGGTGGCAAGAGACACCCAGCTGGAACTAACTGAGGAGAGAACAGGAAGTGAGAAGTGGACAAGAGGGATACTGGACTATTCTCTCATTAAGAATTAAGGAGGCCAACAGACACATGAAAAAGTGCTCAACATCACTTGGCATCAGGGAAATCCAAATCAAAACCTTAATGAGATACCACCTCACATAAGTCAGAATGGCTAAAATTAACAAGTCAGGAAATGACAGATGTTGGCGGGGATGTGGAGAAAGGGGAACCCTCCTACACTGTTGGTGGGAATGCAAGCTGGTGCAGCCACTCTGGAAAACAGTATGGAGGTTCCTCAAAAAGTTGAAAATAGAGCTACCCTACAACCCAGCAATTGCACGACTGGGTATTTACCCCAAAGATACAAATGTAGTGATCCGAAGGGGTACGTGCACCCCAATGTTTATAGCAGCAATGTCCACAATAGACAAACTATGGAAAGAGCCAAGATGTCCATCAACAGATGAATGGATAAAGAAGATGTGGTATATATATATATATATATATATATATATATATATATATACAACAGAATATTATGCAGCCATCAAAAAAAAAAAAGAAATCTTGCCATTTGCAACAACGTGGACGGAACTAGAGGGTATTATGCTAAGCGAAATAAGTCAATCAGAGAAGGACATGTATCATATGATCTCACTGATATAAGGAATTCTTAATCTCAGGAAACAAACAGGGTTGCTGGAGTGGGGGGGGTGGGAGGGATGGGGTGGCTGGGTGATAGACACTGGGGAGGGTATGTGCTATGGTGAGCGCTGTGAATTGTATAAGACTGATGAATCACAGACCTGTACCTCTGAAACAAATAATACATTATATGTTTAAAAAAAAAAAAAAGATAGTAGGAAGGGAAAAATGAAGGGGGGGAATCGGTGGGGGAGACGAACCATGAGACACTATGGACTCTGAGAAACAAACTGAGGGTTCTAGAGGGGAGGGGGTGGGGGGATGGGTTAGCCTGGTGATGGGTATTAAGGAGGGCACGTATTGAATGGAGCACTGGGTGTTATACGCAAACAGTGAATCATGGAACACTACATCAACAACTAATGATGTAATGTATGGTGATTAACATAAGATAATAAAATAAAATTAAAAAAAAATTAAGGAAACAGGGGCGCCTGGGTGGCTCAGTTGGTTAAGCGACCGCCTTGGCCTCAGGTCATGATCCTGGAGTCCTGGGATGGAGTCCTGCATTGGGCTACCTGCTCAGCAGGGAGTCTGCTTCTCCCTCTGACCCTCCCTCTTCTCATGTGCTCTCTCTCTCTCTAATAAATAAATAAAATCTTAAAAAAAAAAAAGAATTAAGGAAACATAACAGTCTGAGCTCTGAGTGCTAGCAGGTTCTCCTAAGAATTACTGCAGACTCTCTATTAGAAAAACCAAGGGGCAAGAAAAGGATCAGTCATTTAGGGCCAGTGCCCAAATGCAGTAGAATTCAAGGCCATGTCATTCAACAGGAACCAGGAACCATGGAATAGAACAGGAAAGCAACTAGTCCCAAGTCAACTTTTAGAGAGTTACCCTTTAAAGTGACAGTATGTCTGGACAGTCCCAGTTTATATCTATTATTCCAGCATAATTATTAAGGACCTCAGAGTGTCCTGGTTTGGATAATAAATTATAAAGCTACCCTATTTATAGTTCACTATTTCCTTACCCAACATTGCACAACCCCATCATTTAGGTAAAGTCAAGATCACTACTTAAGCTAGAAAACTGCTCCTGACTATGCTAATGGACATCAAAAGAAAGCTGGGGTGGCAATTCTTATAACAGACAAATTAGATTTTAAACCAAAGACTATAATAAGAGATGAGGAAGGACACTATATCAACTTAAAGGGTCTATCCAACAAGAAGATCTAACAATTTTAAATATCTATGCCCCTAACACGGGAGCAGCAAATTATATAAGCCCATTAATAACAAAAGCAAAGAAACACATCGAGAATAATACAATAATAGTTGGTGATTTTAACATCCCCCTCACTGAAATGAAAGATTATCTAAGCAAAAAATAAACAAGGAACTAAAGGCTTTAAATGACACACTGGCCCAGATGGACTTCACAGATATATTCAGAACATTCCATCCCAAAGAAACAGAATACACATTCTTCTCGAGGGCACATAGAATATTCTCCAGAATAGATCACATCCTGGGTCACAAATCAGGTCTCAACTGGTACCAAAAGACTGGGATCATTCCCTGCATATTTTCGAACCACAATACTTTGAAACTAGAACTCAATCACAAGAGGAAAGTCGGAAAGAACTCAAATACATGGAGGCTAAAGAGCATCCTACTAAAGAATGAATGGGTCAACCAAGAAATTAAAGAAGAATTAAAAAAAATTCATGGAAACAAAGGAAAATGAAAACACAACTGTTCAAAATCTTTGGGATGCAGCAAAGGCAGTCCGAAGAGGAAATTATATAGCAATACAAGCCTTTCTCAAGAAACAAGAAAGGTCCCAAATACACAACCTAACCCTACACCTAAAGGAGCTGGAGAAAGAACAGCAAACAAAGCCTAAACCCAGCAGGAGAAGAGAAATAATAAAGACCAGAGCAGAAATCAATGAAATAGAAACCAAAAGAACAGTAGGACAGATCAACAAAACTAGGAGCTGGTTCTTTGAAAGAATTAACAAGATTGATAAACTCCTGGCCAGACTTATCAAAAAGAAAAGAGAAAGGATCCAAATAAATAAAATCATGAATGAAAGAGAAGAGATCACAACCAACACCAAAGAAATACAAACAATTATAAGAACACATTATGAGCAACTATATGCCAGCAAATTAGATAGTCTGGAAGAAATGGATGTATTCCTAGAGATGTATCAACTACCAAAACTGAACCAGGCAGAAATAGAAAACCTGAACAGACCCATAACCAGTAAGGAAATTGAAGCAGTAATCAAAAATCTCCCAACAAGAGCCCAGGGCCAGATGGCTTCCCAGGAGAATTCTACCAAACATTTAAAGAAGAATACCTATTCTTCTGAAACTGTTCCAAAAAACAGAAATGGAAGGAAAACTTCCAAACTCATTTTATGAGTCCAGTATTACCTTGATCCCAAAACCAGACAAAGACCCCATCAAAAAGGAGAATTACAGACCAATATCCATGAGGAACATGGATGCAAAAATTCTCACCAAAATACTAGCCAATAGGATCCAACAGTACATCAAAGGATTATTCACCATGACCAAGTGGGATTTATTCCTGGGCTGCAAGGTTGGTTCAACATCCGCAAATCAATCAATGTGATACAATACCTTAATAAAAGAAAGAACAAGAACCATATGATCCTTTCATTAGATGCAGAAAAAGCATCTGACAAAGTACAGCATCCTTTCTTGATTAAAACTCTTCACGGTGTAAGGATAGAGGGTACATACCTCAATATCATAAAAGCCATCTATGGAAAACCCACAGCTAATATCATTCTCAATGGGGAAAAACTGAGAGCTTTTTCCCTAAGGTCAGGAACACGGCAGGGATGTCCACTATCACCACTGCTATTCAACACAGTACTAGAAGTCCGAGCCTCAGCAATCAGACAACAAAAAGAAATAAAAGGCAAAGAAGAAGTCAAACTCTCACTCTTTGCAGATGATATGATATTTTATGTGGAAAACCCAAAAGACTCCACCCCAAAACTGCTAGAACTCATATACAGATATTCAGCAAAGTGGCAGGATATAAAATCAATGCACAGAAATCAGTTGCATTTCTATACAGCAACAACAAGGCAGAAGAAAGAGAAATTAAGGAGTCGAACCCATTTACAATTGCATTGCCATTTGCAACAACGTGGATGGAACTAGAGGGTATTATGCAAAGGGAAATAAGTCAATCAGAGAAAGACAATTATCATATGATCTCACTGATATGAGGAATTTGAGAAACAAGACAGAGGATCATAGGGGAAGGGAGGTAAAAATGAAACAAGACAAAACCAGAGAGGGAGACAAACCATAAGAGACTCTTAGTCTCAGGAAACAAACTGAGGGTTGCTGGAGTGGAGGTGGGTGGGAGGGATGGGGTGGCTGGGTGATGGACATTGGGGAGGGTGTGTGCTGTGGTGAGTGCTGTGAATTGTGTAAGACTGATGAATCACAGAGCTGTACCCCTGAAACAAATAATGCATTATATGTTCAAAAAAAAAAAAAACAAAACTGCTCCTGACTGGTCTGGGGCGAGAAGCGAGGGCCAAATATCTGAGTAAATTGGTAGACTATCCATTTCCTTGTGGAATATTAAAGGTTTCATCATCCCACTTCATAGAATGCAAGATCATCTATACTGTAAAGTACCAAGCCCAAATTATGATAACAGAATGTAATAGTTAATACTAAATCACAGTATATAAAAATTGGTGGTGTGCTTAGAAAAAGACCTAGAAAAGCTCAAATGAAATTGTTTGTAGTGGCTGCCCACAGGAGTGAGAGTTTGGATGGATGGTGGTAAGAAGTCTTACTTTTCATTTTATACACTTCAGTAGTTTTCACTGTTTTATTTCTATGGGGAACATGTATTATTTTTGTGATTTAGATTTCTTACATTTATTTAAACCAATATCTAAGTATTTCTCAAGAATAACAATCCATGATAGAAGGGGTGCATGGTATGAAAATCTCTATCTCCAGGCCTAGTCCCATGGCACCCGATGCTGTTGGCTCTGACAGATACATTAAAGCGAAACCAGATGCCCTCTGCAGCATCCTCTATGGCAATATTTAAGCCTAGAATTATGGTGAAGTCTCCTGACATCACTACTAATTCATGGAAGCTTCTTGACAACCCACCTGGTGCACCATGCAGCCAGCGTGGCTCATATAAATCTCTGCCAGTTTATTTACAAAGTCCCATCTGATGCTGGTATTATCTCAACCAGCTTGTCTGTACATCATATTTTGATTAATGAAAATAAGTCAGGGTGCCTGGGTGGCTCAGTCGTTAAGCGTCTGCCTTCAGCTCAGGTCATGATCCCAGGGTCCTGGGATCGAGTCCCACATCGGGCTCCCTCCTCGAGGGGAAGCCTGCTTCTCCCTCCCCCACTCCCCCTGCTTGTGTTCCTGCTCTCGCTATCTCTGTCTCTGTCAAATAAATAAATAAAATCTTTAAAAAAAAAAAAGAAAAAAGAAAAAAAGTCATTTCCCAGCTTCTTGGCTGGTGCAGTTCTCAGATGCCCAGCTTTCAGCTGGAAGGTCAGACCCCCAGAGCCAAAGTCTTATGCACACAAGATCCCTGACACTCTCACAGACACATAAGCTTGTCCCACCTCGAGCTCTGTGATGCGGGAACCAGAATTTGCACGGCACCTAGTTGAGCCCTACTTACAACTACTACTTACAAGCTTGTCCCAACTTGAGCTCTGTGATGAAGGAACCAGGAGTTGCAGGGCACCTAGTTGAGCCCTACTTACAACTAAGTCATCACTATGCACATATGTTGGCATTACGTAGATATCAACCTGACATATTTCAACTGGAACCACTATCCACACATTTGGATTGAGAATTTTTTGTGTGATTTTTATCTGTAGAGAAGCCAAAATGCCATTCATTTCTTGGGAGAGGATCTAATCTATACTTTTTACAAATGAGAAAACAGATTGCAAGGTGATGGTGGCTTGTCCAAGATCACACAGAAAGTTAACAGCAAATCTTGGACTAGAATCTGGGTCTCCTGATTCTTAGTGTCTCTACCACGTTGCTTGCCATGAAAAAGTAAATTCTCATGGACACTTCACAGAGAGATATTTATCCAAGTTGACTATACAAGGATAAAATATAATCTACTTAACATAAATAAACCATTTACAAGTGTTCTTATCGCTGTTGCCTGCCATACTGAAAACTTTTCTGGAGTCAATTCAGAATGCCTTCACTCACACTGACACGAATAGAAGTGGGGACAAACTTAGAAAGGTCCTTGTATGTCATCCTTGAGATGCCATCTCTCACTAGGTTCTATCAATAACAAGCCAAAACAATGCTAAATCAGTATGATTTCTTGACAGTTTTTAAATCTTTTTAATTAAAATGAGTACCTAAATGAGTGGCATCTCTGGGATCAGCTAAAACTAAGCAAAATGTTTTCAGTGTTCTTAAAGACCAGTGAATTATCAAAAAATGTGTTTTTCTGATCTGTTTAGGAAATATGATGAGAACTGAAACAGGATATCACAAGTCAGGAAGAATCCTTCAAATATGATCTCATCCACAAGGTTACATTTCACGAGGTCCACTCCTGAACCAATGTAAACAACTTACCTAAAAGACAATTCCATAATCTCTGCAAGAATCTTTATCCAGAATGTGGGAATTTAACATTAAATCAAAAGTACTTTGGTTTATGTGTCCAACGCCTATGACTCAACCCTCAAAAAGAATGAACTCTTGCCGTTTGGGACAACATGGATGGAGCTAAGGTGTATTATGCTAAGCAAAATAAGTCAGTCAGAGAAAGACAAATACCATATGATTTCACTCATAATGTGGAATTTAAGAAACAAAACAGGTGAACATAGGGGAAGAGGAGGGGGGAGAAAAAGAGGGAAGCAAACCATAAGGGATTATTTTTTAAAAAAACGATTTTATTTATTTGAGAAAGAGAGAGCACAAACATTGGGGAGGGGCAGAGGGAGAGGGAGAAGCAGACTCCCCGCTGAGCAGGGAGCCCAGTGCAGGGCTCAATCCCAGGACCCTGAGATAATGACCTGAGCCAGAGGCAGAGGCTCAACCAACTGAGCCACCCAGGCGCCCCTAAGGGACTCTTAACTATAGAGAACAAACTGAGGGTTGCTAGAGGGACGGTGGGCAGGGGGGATGGGTTAAATGGGTGATGGGTATTAGGAGGGCAGTTATTGTGATGAGCACTGGGTGTTATATGTAAGTGATGAATCACTAAATCCTACTCCTAAAACTAATATTACACTAGATGTTAACTAACTAGAAACAAACAAAAATAATAAATAAATCAAAAGTATTTCTTCCAACATTTTTTTGCAAGTTAAAGCTATCACGATTGTATATGTTTATATATATATACAAATATATATACAAATGTACATACCTGTGTGTATACATACATAAATATGTATGTGTGTATGTGTGCGTGTATATATATATATACATACACATATATACACACACATATACACACACATATACTTATCTTTTTTTTAAGATTTTATTTATTTATTTGAGAGAGAGAGTGAGAGAGAGACAGATCACGAGCAGGGGGTAGGGGGAGAGGGAGAAGCAGATCCCCACTGAGCAGGGAGCCCAATGCGGGACTTGATCCCAGAACCATGGGATCGTGACCTGAGCCGAAGGCAAACGCTTAACTAACTGAGCCACCCAGGCACCCTATACATATACATATCTACTTTTCACATTACTAATTACTGCACAGGCCCAGGCAGGCTACTCAATAAATACACGTTATACAGAATTGAATTAAAATAGAAACAGTAGAAATAAAATCATCTGCATGTGAAATATCTTTTTAGACTACAGATGAAAAGTATAAGCTTGGGTACTTTTTTAGATGAAATAAAATATGCTTTCCAGTCCTGATAAAAATACTTACATACATTTATTTATTTTTATCTAGCGGATTCTACTTTATCACCATATAATAAAACTACAAAACTATCTCTGTGTTGATCCCTGAGAATCTAGGATTTTTCTACTGCAGGTTCTTCTTCATTGGTATAGCATCGTGAACAGATTAGGGATTGTCAAACTGTCATGTGAAGACTGAGTTAAACTGTGTTTATGCTGCACCAGTTAATACTTTGTCACAACAACAGTGTCAGGAGAGGATTCAAGATGCGTCAAAGAAACAGTGACAGCAAATAGATGCTCTACAAAAACCTACCATGATTACCTCACTCAAGGAGAGTAATTCGGACAAAATGATGTGAAAGCAGACTATTCTGGTAGACATATTTAATATATTAGGTGCTCCTTTTAGCTGTAATTGCTAAAGGGGAACGAATGATTCTACCATCAAAAAAAGTATTAGTTATGAAGTTATTTGTGGTAAACACCAGGTAATGCACAAATAGAATAAGGCATAGTGCTAAGAGAACTATGAGAGAATTCTGAAGCTAAATAAAGGATATCTATACTCAAAATAAAAAGCAGAATCTAATTAGAAAACTATCATTTGTGACCATCATAGTAATGAGAGATTAAAGTATGAATCATCAATTGATGCTAAAATTCCTGAGTGAAAGTTTGATGAGAAACATATTTACATAGTCCCAAAGTATCTTCCCACAAGATCCTTCTTAATTACAAAGGAAAAAAATAGTAACTTTATAGTAGAGAAATCTGACCGATACCCCCTAAACAAGTGACCAAAGTTAACATCACCAGTAAGAGTACAAATCAACATTATGTGTCTCTTGATAATATGTACAGAGAATATAATATCACTTCTATGATATTTCTGCCAAAAATGCATAATCTTAATTGTGAGGAAAACTGGACAAAGCCAAACCGAGAGAAATTCTACAAAATTACCGGCCTGTACACTTCAAAAACGTCAAGCTCATGGAAGACAAAGAAAGATGAAGCAAATGTTCTAGATTAAAGGACACAAAGGAAACTTGATACATAAATGTAGTGTGATCTGGGATTTTCTCTTGCTCTTAAGAACATTATTGGGACAACTGCCAAAACATTAATCAGATTTGTAGATGGATAATAATAATGTTATTTCGATGGTTTTGAGAATTACATGTAATTAGGTTGAAAAAAAAGTCCTTGTTTTTAGGAACTACACATTGAAGTATTTGGGGGAAAGAGTCATCAAACAGGTCTGCAACTTATTCTAAATGGTTCCAAAAATGTATCTATATACATGCTTGTATATATGCATGTGCATGTATGTGTGTGTGTGTGTGTATTATGGATGGATAGAGGAACAGATGGATGGATACATAGCTACATAGGTAGGTAGAAAGTTAGATGAAGGAAGGCAAGAAGAGAAGAAGGGAGAAAGAAAGGATGAAAGGAGGAGGTAGACGAACAAGAGAGAAGGTATTAAAGCAAATGTGGCAAAATATTAACATTTGGGGGATCTGGGTGAAGCATATATGGATATTCATTGTATTCATCTTGGAATGTTCCTATAAGTCTGAAATTATGTCAAAATAAAAAGTACACTAAAGGGGTGCCTGGGTGGCTCAGTCAAGCGTCTGCCTTCAGCTCAGGTCATGATCCCAGGGTCCTGGGATCGAGCCCCGCATCGGGCTCCCTGCTCTGCGGGAGGCCTGCTTCTCCCTCTCCCACTCCTCCTGCTAGTGTTCTCTCTTCTCGCTGTCTCTCTCTGTCAAATAAATAAAAAATAAAATCTTAAAAAAAAAAGTACACTAAAAAAGGTAGAATGTATGTGCATACGGAATGGCCAAGAATTAAAAATAATAATTGACTGTTAAGTACCTAGATGTTGTAGGGACTACACTAAAAAGAATGTATGAAACGTTTTTGCCCTTAAACTTATAGAGAAAGGAGAATTAACACAGTAAAATAATTGCAGAACAGTTCAAAAGAGTAGATATTCAATTAAATGCTAAAGATTACAGGTGTGCATAATTGATTCATAACGAATTTGAGCCACTGTTTAAGATTTAAAATAATGACAAATCATACCAAAAATATGGAGGAGCTCTAACAGCATTTCTGTTCTTATAAATATGCTTGTAAATAATTTCTAAAGATATGCTTATGTGTGCACATAATTACACATAAGAATTTAGAGGCTAAATATAATAAAACATTTATTGCTTCTAAAACTTCTGTAATCACTTGGATTTAAAATACAGGTAATTTTTCCACCCCAAGTAAGATATCCAGAAAATGTTATTATAATAAATGGAAAATAGAAAGAATATTCTGATGGCAAGAAAATGAAAGGGAAAAAAAAGAGAAAGAGAAACAAATATACATTGCCAGCACATACATTAGCTAGCTATTCATATGTGTGACTTAACCATTTCCCTGTAATCAAATATCAACAACCCCAGATAAAGAAAATCCTACAAAAGCTTTAATGGATGCACTCATGGATACATTTTACCATAAGCAATGTTGTAAATAGAAGAGGTTAAACAGGAGAATCTGGCATCTCTTACACACTGAACAGAAGCTGAAAAGGAGACCTTGGCCTTCTGCTGCCCCATTTCTCCAACATGGGTTTGATTCTGCCATGGGCAGAATATTATTTAACTAGTCACTGCACTGATAAGACAGGTTATGTTCTTAAAAATCAAGCCTGTTTCTCCCTCTCCCTCTCCTGCTCCCCCTGCTTGTGCTCTCTCTCTGTCAAATAAATAAATAAAATCTTAAAAAAAAAGTTCATCTTTCAGTTCATCCTTGTATTTCCTGATGAGGGCACAATTCAATTTTGTCACTCTCAAAGTAAAAGCCAGAGGACATCACTTTAGCCACTGACATGAATGTAAGCAATGTAAGCAATGCAAATAGGCCTATAGAAGCAGCAAGAGGCAAAAAGTGTAATGTAAGGTTAATGTATCTCAGATTCCTTATTCAAGTGGAGTGCCCCAAGGTTTCACAGGCAATAGGGATAATGAATATATTTATGATTAATTTGGGGGTCAGATGTTAATTATCAGTTCAACTTTTTTCCTCTTGGTCTAATCTCATTAATTCCATATTTATTTTAATTGGCTCTTTTTTGGATTTTCTGATTTCATAATGTGTGACTAATATTTCCACCATGTCCACTGTGCGCCAGCTTGTCTTGTTTTTTATTAGGAAATTATATGGAGTTGATCTAATTTTATATGCAGACAGGCACACAGTATGCATGGCTGTCCTTTACAACATTTCTCAAATGGCAGAATGAAAGAATTAGACAGCTTGAGGTTGAATTTTGACCTTGGACAGGTTACTTAACTCTTAGCCATTCCTGCCAACCTAAAGAAAATAAAACATTGACTAAAGAAGCAAGATCAGAGAAGAGAGAACTGGAGGCCTGAGAACGACCCCAGTTCATAACTTCCACCCCACTCCTGGGTCAAAACTAACACATGGCACAGAAGACAGTTATGGGAGGTCTGCAGGCCTGGGGAGGTTGCACCTCACTTCCCAGACTCAGCCTGACAGAGGCGGCGTGCGGGCGCTTCTGAGCCAATGCGCCCCCTGGTGTCACGCAGGGAAACAACGACAGCTTTTCCGAGTCCCCCAAACCCCTGAGGCTTTTTTTCCCCAATGAAATTAATGTTACTCCCAATCTGGATCTTACCATTTTGAAATACATTCAGTCTTTTAGCTTCCTGGTATTACATTTTTTCTATGACTTGGAGAATAGACAACCGATATCCTCTATCCACATACCCAATGAGAAACAACATAGATATCTTCAGCCATATATATACACTATGCTTGATTTTAAATTATCAGTATTTTTTAATAGCAGATTACTAACAAAAAATAAGGGTGCCTGGGTGGCTCCGTCAGTTAAGCGGCTGCCTTCGGCTCAGGTCATGATCCCAGGGTCCTGGGATTGAGTCCTGCGTTTGGCTCCCTGCTCAGCGGGGAGTCTGCTCCTCCTTCTGCCACTCCCCCTGCTTGTGCTCTCTCTCCCTCTCTCAAATAAATAAATAAAATCTTTTAAAAAATAAAATTAAAAAATGAAGAAGCTTGTAATAATTCTCTGAGTAGATACTGTTTTGTACACTCTTGAGTTTTAAAATCATGTTAATGTTCTATATATTCAAAAAATTAAATAAAATCAACAAGGATGGTGGGGAGGATCCTAAAACTGAATGCAAATGAAAATAAATGAACCCAACTATATTTAAAATGAATAACATTACCATGCTGAATTTTTTAAAAACAGAGCTAATCCAAATAACTTCTGAACACAGAACTCTACTTTCAATGTAAAGAAAAATAAAAGAACTGCAAATAATCTTGAGCTCTTTTTAGTAGGTCTATTTTTCAGTCCGTGTATAGCAGCAATACTGAAACGATTTTATATGTATTGCAGGACTGATCAAAGGAGTATATGTATTAATATTTTTTGTGAGCCAGGTTTTCACTGTTGAAGCAGGGAGATGAGAACACGGGGTGGAAGCTATGTTGGAATTGTGAGTATCAGTACACACTCAGAATTTTTAAATATATCTCCATCTTTTTAGCTGCATCTATGAGAATATGTAGGTATATGTATCTCCCATCTCTGTCTGCTGAAAAGGTCAAGAAGCAATGGCATTGTAGTACAGCAATGATCACAGACCTTGGGTTTTATTTTTTTTTTTTTTTAAGATTTTATCCATTTATTTGAGAGAGAGAGAGAGAGAGAATGAGAGACAGAGAGCACGAGAGGGAGGAGGGTCAGAGGGAGAAGCAGACTCCCCGCCGAGCAGAGAGCCCAATGCGGGACTCGATCCAGGGACTCCAGGATCATGACCTGAGCCGAAGGCAGTCGCCCAACCAACTGAGCCACCCAGGCGCCCAGACCTTGGGTTTTAAATACCAGTCCCCACTAACAGGACAAGGGCTCCTTGGAGAAATGATTGATTCTGGTGCTGGGGCAGGGAGAGTACAAGATGGACCTCAAACAGCTAATTGTGCCAAAAAGTAATAAAGGGTTAAAAAATTATAAGAGCATGTGAAAAGGATACAGGAAATAGCTACCTGGGGATAATCTGAGCATCAAAATAAATAAAAGCAGGAAGCATTTCATTATAGCACAATGCTGTTTAATAAAACATAGAAGGAATGACTGAGTTAAGAATTATAAACTCAGGCATATATGAGTAGCAGTGGATCCTAAATTTGGGGGTGGGAGAAGCTTGAGGAGGAATAAGTTCTTTATACAACCTTAAAGTGCTCCCCCACAAATTACTAATTACGAAAGGAAAAATAGTAACTATACAATGTGGAAAAAGGGTAACACTCAAATGATCCATTGTAAGATGATCAACTTTAACATCACCAATACTGGATAAATAGACATCCTGCACCTCCAGACGTGATGCCCCAAGGAGGACACAATATCACTCCTGAGGTGCTCCAGCCAAAAATGCATACACTGAACCTAATCATAAGGGAACATCACCTGAACCCAACTAGAACATTCTGCAAAATAACTGGCCTGTATTCTTCAAAAACATCAATGTCCTAAGAGACAAAAAACAAGTTGAGACACTTCTCCAGATGAAAGGAGACAAAAGAGCCATGACAAAGAAGTTTAATACATGATATGGGCTGGAGCCTGTAGCAGAAAGAAACTGCCCTAAATGCAATTACTGGGACAACTGACTAAATTAGAATATAGACTGGATAACAGTATTATGTCAATATTAAATTTCCTGAATTTAATAACTGTACTGTGGTTATGTAAGAGAATATCCTTTTCTTGCAGTTGCAAGAATTTTTTTCAGGAAAAAAAGCAACATTGATATATATAAATAAAGAGAAAAACCAATAAGGCAAATACGTCAAAATACTGAAGATGGAGGAAATCTGTGGGCTATTCCTCCTATTTTTCTGTAAGTTAGAAACTTTTTCAAAAGAAAAAAATTGAAAAATATTTTATATTTTGAATTTAAAGTATAGGTACCTATAGGTAGCTTTTTTTTAAACATTTTAAATGTTTCCATATTCTAATGCAGACAAATTAAAGTCAAGCTATATCTGCAGAGCTTATGATTTATGTCAGTGAAAGAAGAACTTTCAGTCAAATTACATGTGATTCATAAATATCTCTTTTAATGCCATTGTGATTTTCAAAATGATTAAAGAAATATTTGGTATTTTAGTTACATTCATATATTAATGCGTACTTTACATAAAACCAGTAAATTGCTCTGAAAACAAAAAAATACCTTATTCGACTTTCTTTTTAGTAATCATAAACACTGAGGTACCATATTTTTTATAATTTCTGATAATTCCCGAAAGTTAGTGGGAATAGGCACCTGGATTTGTGCATTTTTTCAATTTAGCATTTATATAAAAAAACAAAACAAAACAAAACATATTATTCACTGTTCTACTCTCCAATCTACAAAATTATACAAAATTCAAGTTGAAAACATTGAGCAAGTTCATGTCACAAACTAGAAGTAACAATAACCTTTGTAATCCATTTAAAATTATATTCTCAGGGCGCCTGGGTGGCTCAGTTGGTTAAGTGACTGCCTTCGGCTCAGGTCATGGTCCCGGAGTCCTGGGATCGAGTCCCACATCGGGCTCCCGGCTCAGCGGGGAGCCTGCTTCTCCCTCTGACCCACTCCCCTCTCATGCTGTTTCTCTCTCTCTCTCTCTCAAATAAATAAAATCTTTAAAAAAAATAAAAAAATAAAAAAATAAAATTATATTCTCAGATGAAATAATTGTATGAAAAACAACTTTTCAATTTCTCAACAATGTCATTCAGCTACACTACTAAGGAGACTATACCAGGAATTAAAATCATAAAGCTGAGAAGCTGAAAATCTAGTTTTGAGATAACTCAGGATTAATTTCACTGGCATAAACCTCAAAGATACTGATTACTGAACTCAGAATTTCCCGATTAATAAAAACATCACCGATCACCATTCCTCATGACAAGCTTCTGCTCTTCTCTGTATTCAGGAAGTTTGTATTTCTGGGCTCCCCCAGACACAGAGAGTACCCCCATTCTTTCCATCTGTCCCAGTAGATATATTCTTTCTTTTTCTAGTAAATAGATTCCCTGCATTTCAAAGCAGTGGAAAGAGTTTGGGGAGTGGGGTTGTGGGGTGGCACCATTTTTGAAGTCTTGTAAATTCTAGAGAACAAGGAGCAGTTAGCTGTCAAGGTTTGCTGGTGAGAGGAAAAGATGGAACACTCACAAGCTTACTTCTTCATGTAAGAAAAGAAATTGATAGAATTATGTTTGGTGAAAAGAATTACATTTGATAGCATCATATACCGGAAAGATGTGTGCAAATGGGCCCTCTTCCACGCTGCTGCCTCTCAGGAGTACGTTTCTGCAGAATATATTGCAACTGAAAACTGACCAACTCCACCTCTAGATACCTCCCTAGAAGTACATTCTCCCGTACAAGTATTAACCAAAACATTGTTTGAAAAGCAAAACAACCTAAATACCTATCAGCAGAGGAATTTATTTAGAAAGAGAAGAAAAATGCAGACACAAAGAATACCATGTAAATTCCTTGGTAGATATGTGAATTTAAAGATCTAAAAAAGTATACATCAAACTCATAGCAGTGGTTAACCTCTGGGGATTCTGGAGGGAGACCAGAAATGGAAAATAAAGTTTTATCTAGGATGTTTTAAAGTTTAAGGGAAAATGTATTCATGTGTTAGCTAAGTAATTAAAAATTAATTTTCAAAGATTAAAGAGATGGATCAAATTAAACACTCAGTGAATCTAAGATAGAGGTCAATCTGACTATAAAATGATAGAAACTGAGAGATACTGAAAATCCAGCTAACTTCGAATTACTAACATTTTTAATACATCAGAGCAATGGCCCAGAATCGTAGTCTGAATCTTTTTTTTTTTAAGATTTTATTTATTTATCTGACAGAGAGAGAGCATAAGCAGGGGGAATGGCAGGCAGAGGGAGAGGGATAAGCAGGCTCCGCATGGAGCAGGGAGTTCCATGCGGTGTTTGATCCCAGGACCCCTGGATCATGACCTGAGCCAAAGGCAGATGCTTAATTGACTAAGCCACCCAGGCGCCCCTCGTTGTCTGAATCTTGATCTTTTTGCATATAATGAATCTTGCTGATTCCTAAAGAGAGTTAACTATCTTTTTTCCTCATCTATACTTAAAATTTTTAATCAACCCATTTGGAAGAAAGGAAAGAAGGAACAAAGGAGGGAGGGAGGGAAGGAAGTTTCCCCAAGTATTACATCGAATTTTGTTTGTCTGACTTCAAGCTTCACTATTGGATCATGGAAAGATTTGTGTGATGGGAAGAGGAATGCCAGCAGAAAGTTCTCTCAAAAAACTTTTGATTTAAAATAAAACAACAAAATAAGAGGGGAGGGGACGTTCTACTATAGAGACCTTGAGGCTGCCAGACTCTAGGGAGTTGACAATATCAACTCTTTTTCAATAGAGATTATAGAAACAACTTGCGAAGTCTTAGGGAAATACCTTTAGGACACTCAGGCAGTTAGTAAGATGAAGGAATACATTTCTTTTAAATAATTTCTGAAAAGAAAATGGATACATTAATTTGCAACTTGCTTTGAACTTATTTAGTAAAATTTAAGGAACTATTCTCTCACATATGTAAATTTATTTCCTTAAATGCAAAAGAAAGGAAGAGACTAGGAAGAGACAAGAAGGCTAGCTTCTTGTTAGCAAGAAGGTTGGCAAATTTTATATCTTCTAGAAAAGATGAGAGGTTTATTATGACATTTATTTTAGGCTCCATATTAGTTTGTAATTGTAATTCTTCTGGTGGTTACTCCAGGAATTACAACATACACCCTTCACTACTAAAAGCTTAATGTTAATCCATTCCTTCATCCTCCTTCCAGAAAGAATTTGGAGAACTTTAAGTCCATTTAGCCCCTTTCAACTTAAATGCTATTGTTGTTATGCGTTTTTGAAATATTGCATACATTCTTAAAACTTAACAAGATATTATTACCATTGTTTTATATAGTCAGTGTTCATTTATCCACATACTTACCACTAGTCTTCATTATCTCTGACTTTCCAACTGGGATCACTCTCCTTCTGCCTAAAGAATATCCTTTAGAATTACAATGGAGAGGATTTGCCACCAGCAAACCCATACTAAAAGAAATTCTAAACAGTATTCTTCATTTGGTGTGGTCTCCAAAATTCCAGCTTCTTAGACTCCTCTAGAGACGGGGAAAAATAGCTCCCCTCTCTGGATTCTCAGCTTCTCTGAAATCTCGACCCCAGTAATTATTCACTATCTTACTATTTTTGTGATGCTTTTAAGAAGATTTTATTTGTATATTTCATCTAGCATTTTTAGTTGTCTTCATTGGGAGAACTGACTCAAAGTACCAAGTCTACCATTACTGGGCATTACCAGCTCATGGACAGAGAATTACAGCCGTGGTTAGCACCTTAGCACAGCCTACCATTTGCATGTAATTACAATGTCCCAATTCCAAACAGATTCTGAATGCTCTCTCCTGAGCATTCACATAACAGCTTGATGATGAAGATTTACTGGTGTAAATCCAACTTTTTTTTGTATTTAAGTGAGTTCACACATGAAAAGTTTTTTGGAAGCGTGCCTGGCACATAGTAAGCACTCAATAAACATTAGCAAATATTATTGCAATTTCCAAAATAAGTGGATCCTTACAGTGTTTTCCCACAATCTTACAAATTACCACCACTATTCTTCAGTCTAGTATTACCATAAGAAATACTCCAGAAAACCAAAACCACTCATTCATTTAGTTATTTAAAAAAAACAACAACAACCAAAAACTATAGACAGTATTCCTAAAGTCAAGTTTTGAGGTTACCTATCAGAAATACAAGTCAAAGCCACTGTAAACTGTGAGCCTAATTATCAGATATGCACATTATTGTTTACCTAGTAAGAATGTGTTCTTTCTTACTACCTGAAAAGAGGGCGCTATGGATACAACAGGTTGTTACACTGCCTTTCCATAGTCACACATTTCACAAATAAGAGATGACTTGAAAACAGTCACTTCTTGGAAGCCGCTTCATTTGCAAGAGAGTGAGACGCGGAGGCCACTAATCCGCTCTTCCGCATCCTCGAATCTGCCTCTGATTCCCTCCAGGGCATTTTTTTATTTCAGGTACTGAGCTCTTCATCTCTGACTGGTTCCTTTTTACGTTTTCAGTCTCTTCGTTGAAGGTCTCACTGAGATCCTCCTCTCTTTTCTCAAGTCCAGTGAGTATCTTTATGACCGTTACTTTGAATTCTTTAGCAGGCATATTGCTTATCTGTGTTTCATTCAGCTCTTTTACCATGGTTTTGTCCTGTTCTTTCATTTGGGACATACTCCTCTGTCTCCTCATTTTGTTTCTATGTATTAGGGAAGTCAGCTGTATCTCCTGATCTTGAAAGGAGTGGCCTTAGGGAGAAAGGGTCCTGTGGTGCCCTGGGGCACAGTTCCCCTGTCTGCCAGAACCTGGCGCTGTGGGGGTATGTCGTTTGTGGGCGGCCGCGCACTGGGGTTGTGGCTGAGCCACGTTTGCCTTCAGTCCAGTGGGCTGCAATGGCCCACGCCCGCTGCCTGTTGTGGGCGCACTGGCAGGGTTTGGTTTCTGTGGGCTTAGGGGGTCTGTCTGAGGCTGCTGCAGGCTTGCAGTCAGGCAGTGTCAGCAGTCTGTCCATCTTGTGGGGCTGCAGTCGCACTGAGCCGCAGGGTGCTCTCCCTGGGATGCCCCCTGAGAGGTCTGATGGGCAGGCAGGAAGGGTGAGCCACACAGGAAGCTGTGCCACATGCTGAATGCCAAGCGTTCCATCACAATTTTTGTTTTCAAGTGTGCGATCCATTTACGTATTATTATGTGTAAGTGATGATGACAGGAAGAACGTCTATAGCTCTAAAAGGCAACTTACGAGCCATGCACATTTTCTGCTTGGACAGTAGCCTCCCTGAATCACCCTACGCAGCTCTGTGAAGGAGTGTCACCTGGAGTGCAGCAAAACCAGGACAAAGAACAATGCTGTCAGACCAACCTGTAATCTATCCCTGCAAAGCCTCTTAAAATAAGATACAGCACCATAGTCATTTAATATTACTGACACCTGGTTTCAACCAGCTATTTTGGTAGGAACTGGGTATTTAATGGTGAATAAGATAACATGATCCTGGTCTTCCAGAATTTAGTCTAATTGTGCAGAAGAGAGAGAAAAAAAATGTGTGACTATATTATAAGGTAATAAGTACTATAATGGAGGAAGTACGGGCTACTGGGGCAGAATACAGGGAATGGATACCAAGAAAATCATTTCCAAACTGACACCTGTTGAGTCAAAGCCAAGCAAAGATGAGAAAATAGAACATTCCAGAAACCACATGTATAGAGAGAGGCCCAGAAATAAGAGAAGTCATAGCATATATTCTGGCCAAGCAGAAGCAAAAGCTAAGCCGGCTCTGTAGGAATGTCTCCATAATCAGGGCAGGCAGGACTTCCACCAAAAACAATACTCCCACCAAAAACATAGCACAAAAGAAAACAAACCACCATATGGAAGAGTCAGGAGACACAGCAAACAAGAAGATGAGCACGTGTACACACACACACACACACACACACAAACGGACTTGGAAATAATAGAACTTGAGAGATTCTAAATATACTTAATGTCAATAAATAGATAAAAGAAGGTATAGATACCACATGGCAAGAGTAATGAAGAAGAAAACAGGACACAGAAAGTTGAAAATCAAATAGAACTTGTAGAAATGAAAAATATAGTCACTGGCATTTAAAATCCAGCACAAGACTTCCAGTTTTAAAGCATTTATCTATGCTTCTTTGCAAAACCAAACTAAAAAGATAAGTACTTGTTTTAAAAGACACAAACTCACAAAGAGAACAAGAAAGGAAAAAATATGCAAGAGAAACTAAAAAAAAAAAAAGGAGGCAAAAAGCAAATGACAAAGTGATTTGAGAGTCTTAAGAAAGTTGAAATGGAACACTACATCAAAAACTAATGATGAAACATAACAATAAAAAAATTTTTTTTTAAACTAATGATGTACTGTTATGGTGACTAACATAACATAATAAAATAAATAAATAAATAAAAATTTAAAAAAAGAAAGTTGAAATCTAAGCCTCCCAGGGTGGGAGAGGAGGAGGGGGGAGGAAGTCAGAAATCTGGAGAAGCGCAGGGTTTAGCAGTGTGAGGTTACCCGGAGGCAGGAGTGGAGGGTGAGGGAGAGGAGGAGGACTAGTTGACAGTTTGTACAGAGAGTAGTTAGCCCACTAGGTATTCTCCTCCCACCCAGCAGAAGTCTGGAGGTTTATTCTCTGCGGAGGCTGCCAAGCTGAGCAGAAGGTTGAGGGCTATTCACAGAGTTAAGTGAGTCTGCTTAACCGTAATCCCCTCCCCACTTAGCTACTGGAATCCTGACAGACAGGCCTAGAGCCCACCTGTTGCACCCGCAGGCAAGAGATTCAGGAACTCTTCTAGGAAAACTGGCCAACACAAGAGAGAGTACCTCTCAGTTCTGACATTTTATCATCCTTGGATGAAAACAACCGGCTCACCACCTTAGCGTCCTATGGTGAGGCCACTCAACAAGCCCCGCCCCCTCACACAGAGCTGCCCACCAGCTTTTCAGAGTCTTGCTCTTAAATACAAGAGGAACCAAATGCTACTCAATTTGGGATGAAAGCCTCAAACCTAAAAGATAAACACCAATACAAATATATAGGAGGAAAGGAAATGAATGCTGAAGTAATAGAGACATGAAGGGGACAGGAGAAAAAAACATAATTAACATCCCCAGAGAAATAAAAGAAAATGCTTGCAATATACTGAAACAAGAACAAGAAACTGTAAAAAAGAAACATTCAGTAAATTTAAAAGAGCTTCTCAAAATATAAGATATGGTAATAGAAATAAAAATCCAATAGAAGGTCTGGAAGATAGGGCCACCTGGGTGGCTCAGTCAGTTAAGTGTCTGACTCTTGATCTCAGCTCAGGTCATGATCTCAGGGCTGTGAGATCAAGCCCTGCATTTGGCTTCACGCTCAGCAGGGAGTCTGCTTGAGATTCTCTCTCCCTCTCCCTCTCCCTCTGTCCATCCCCCTGCTCTCTTGCTCTCTCTCTCTCTCAAATAAGATAAATAAATCTTAAAAAAAATTTTAAATAAAAATTGTTAAAAAATGGTTTGGAAGATAGAATTCAAAAAATCTACCAGAAAATAGGAAACATAATAATGATAAGGAAAATATGATTATAATTAGAGATGAATCTAGAAAGTCCCAAAACCACTAAAAAGAACTTTGGGGGGGAAAAATGAGCAGGGAGAATGGCAGACATTATCACAGTAATGATGCAAGAAAACATTCCAGAACTGAGGCTCATGAGTGTGTAGACTAGAAGATCAAGAGAGGCTAGAAAAATGGATGGAAAGAAATTCAAACACAGGCATATGATTATTAAATTTCAGCATGCAAGGAATAAAGAGAAGTTCCTAAAAGTTTCAGAGAAAACAACAAACAAAACAGCAATAAATGAGTAATTTTACTTTTTAAGAAAATAATCCCAAATCCAGAATAGGATTTTTATAGAAAAGTGCTCATCAGAGCATCATTTATGAAAAAGAGAAGAAAGAAAACAATGTAGTGTCCAACTATAAGAGAAACAGTTAAGGAATCTATGTTGTAAACAATACAAAATCAGGACCTTAGCTTGTATACACAGGACACAGAAAGCATTAGCCATAAAGTGTAAGATTGATAAATTGGACTTCATTAAATTAAGAATTTGTGGTGATCTAAAGGCACCATTAAGAATAAAAATGCAAGCTACATGCAGGAAGGAGATATTCACAATACAGACTTGACAAAGGACTCAGCTCCGGATTACATACATAATTCCTATATATCAATAAGAAAAAGACAAGTCAGTTATTTTAAACGGTCAAAAGACCTGAATGGGCACTTCATAAAAGAGAGCATTCAAATGGTCAAACACATGAAAAGGTGCTTGTATGAATTTCCTATTGCCACTGTAATAGCAAGTTACCACAAACTTTTTGGCTTAAAACAACAGAAATGTATTACCTCACAGTTCTGGAAGTCTGGAGAGCACAGTGGGGCCTCGTGCTGTGTTCCTTCTGGAGGCTCTAGAGAAGGAGTCATTCCCACTCTGTAGAGGCCACCCACAGTCCTTGGCTAGCAAGCCCCTTCCATCTTCAAGGTCAGCAACAGCCTTTTGGGTCCTGTCACACTGCACGGCTGTCTCCCCCCTGACGTCTCCTTCCTGTCACCTGCCACCCTCTTTCACATATAAGGACTTTATAACTGCATTGGGCCCCCTGGGATAATCCAGGACAATCGCCTCAATTTAAGATCCTTAATTTAAAATCTGCAAAGTCCCTTCGGTGATGTAAGGTCACATATTCATAGGTTCCAGGGATTAGAACATGGACATCTTTGGAGGGACATTATTCAGACCACAATGTACTCGGTTTATTGATCATCAGAGAAAATCAAAGTAAAAATACAATGTGCTACTACCCACAAGGATGGCTAAAACTGAAAAAGACAGACAATGCTAAGCATTAGCAAAAATGTATAGGAACTAGAGCTCTTATATATAGCTGATGCATAAATTAACACATCTTGGGCAACCTCTTTAGTAGTCTATCTATTAGAGCTAAACATGTGGGGTGCTTGGGTGGCTCAATTAGGCGTCAGACTCTTGATTTTGGTTTGGGTCATTCTCTCAGGGTGATGGGTTCAAGCCCTGCATTGGACTCCGAGCTCAGCAGGGAGTCTGCGTCTGCTTGAGGATTCGCTCTCTTACTCTCCCTCTGCCCCTCCTCCCACTTGCACTCTCTCTTTCACTCTCTAAAATAAATAAAATCTTTAAACAAAATAAAATAAAGCTAAACATGTGCTTTCCCAATGGTCTAGATACATACCAATAGAAAAGCACATATTTCATCCTCCAAAAGACATGTATAAGAATGTTCAAAGAAGCATTCTTTATAGTAGCCCCAAACTGGAAACAACCCAGATGTCCACTAGTGAACATGGTAAATTACATTCATGTAACAGAATGTGATACAACAATGAAAAAGAGTAAACCACTTCTACATTCAGCAACATGCACGAATCTCAGAGACAAGCTGCTGAGTCAAACACCCCACAAAAGAACACATATTGTATGATTCAATTTACATAAAATTAACCGAGAAGTGAAACATCTCTATGTGAGGGGTGATAACAGTGGTTATCTTCCAAAAGGAATAATGGCTGGGAGGGGGTTGGTGAGAGGTTCTGGAACATAGCAGTGTTATATTTCTCAACTTCCGTGGTAGTTATATGGATATATTCACTGGACTAAGTTTCATCAAGGTAACACAGACAATTTGTGTGCCTTTTATAGGTGCATACTTGAATTTTAAAGTTTACAAAAATGTAAACAAAGACTGGAGTCCAGCTATGGACAATTTTCTCTTTCTCGCCTTATTTTCAATTTTTTGTTTAATGAACATATATAGATATTATAATGGGGGAAAAAAGAGCAACTTTTTAAAAACAGCAGAACTGAGATTCTGCGAGGTTCCTGACAAATCTAAGTACAGTGTGTAATTTAAACACAGTGTAACTGAAAACACTGGGTTGCTAGACATGCTGCAATGATGACCTAGAATGAACTCATCCTTAAGATGGGGAAGCAGGAAAAAAGTTTTGGAAGCCTGAGTTACAAAGAGAGGATGTTCAAGTTTTCCTTCAAAGTAACTCACCATGGGATTTACAAACTTAAAGCATTTCAGATATCATTATGAAACCCAAAGTTCCATTGCTTTTATTTCTTGGAAGTTGATTACGGAATTCACATCCTGTTTTTGATACTCTCCCACTGCCTTACTTTTCGGAAAGCGAACTGAAGGCACTTATTAGCCAAAAAGTAACAGTAAATGGCACAGTATACTCTGCATAACAAACCTTGCATGATCAGCCAGGAAAACGTTTAGGCTACCCTGTGCCCACATGGAATAACATTCTGTCTAAACTGCAAAATAACTTGTAAATATAACCCCACAAAAGAGCTTCAGTGATTTTGAAAGTGAACCTCAAGTTTAATAAGGATATGGGGAATAGGGTATGGGTATGCTGTGTGCTGCAGAGCATTTGCCCTACCTTTTGTAGATTTCTTTCTTTAAACCCAATCCTATTTTTTTTCTAAATATAGAAGGTCTAATTTAATCCTCTGTTCCCTTGTGATTTGCATAAAATAACTGAAGTTCCTTGTGAACCTTCTACTCAGTGTTGTAACGGGAATTTTCTGTTAAGAAGCTTCCATGTCACTCCATCAGAGCCCTCCAAGATAAGAACAAGTTCATGCCCAAACTCCCTCATACCTCAGAAATTAAGCCAAGCAAGTGAGCCCTGTCCTCCACACCAGTAGTCAGTTTCATATTTGCTATTACACATGTCCATATCATTTGGCCCTTTAACTAAGAAAATAGTTTTTGTCATATAAAAGTGGTTCTGATTCTCAACCTAAGAAGATGTTGGAGAGGCGACCCAACGTTTCTTTCTCCTTCTGGTCATAACACTTCTACCTTTTCCCAGCACGTAGCTCTGTAGGGACTGTCCATCACAATTCCTTACACTGGCTAGACAACCTGATATCTGATCCTAGATCCAAAGGATGGACACATGACTCAGGCAAGGCAAATCAGAGTGTCTTCTCTGCAATGTTATAACCTGCTGCTGGAAAAGCTCCCTGTCTCCGCCGAGGTCTCTAGCTGAGAGGCTGAAAACCTGCAGCCCTCTGTGGTCATGGCATCACCATGCTGCCCACCCCCCTAGCTTGGAAGAAATTGGTCATCAAAAGGAGAATGATGCCAATGGTCAGAGAGAAACAGCCAAGAGATGGAGGAAGAGTCTGAGAGAGTACTGACAATGCCATTTGAGTCCCTGTAGGCCCTGATGTCAGCACCTATCTGGAACTTTCAAGTGACATAAGGCACTCAATTCCTTTATTTCCTCAGGCCAATTTAAACTATGTCCTGTGACCCTGAGCCAAAAGTCTTAAAACACCACAAGCTTGCAGCAGTGGGGATGCCCATCACTAGCTGCTCTCATCAGCTCCTTATGGCTTACCAGAGGAGTGACTACTTCAGGCTGTGGTCTGACTGGTCAATGAGTGATCATGGAGCCACTCTGAATGGTAGGCTTCCAGGTCGACCATTCCAGGCCTCAAAAGGGAATCCAGTCCCAGGAGCCAAGGATTGTCAATCCGCATGTCATCTGAGTTCTCTCTAGGCCACATCTAGAAGCCAGACCCCAGGCTCTCCAGCTGGGCTGCCAGACCAGAGGATGAGGTGTGCAGGGGTACTTTGTACAGCCTCAGAGCTCACGGCAGCAGGGCCCTGCTCTGTGCTGAAGCACAGTGTTTTTGTCACAAGCAATGCCTTTTTGGGGTAAAGTAACTGATCCCCCTGTTCAAGGGACAGGTGATAGGGATTGTTACCTTTGCTTTCAGAAGATCCATCAAGGAAAAAAGTGGCTTGAGCCCAGCAGAAGTTCTTGGGAGACCCAGATTCTTCAACTGGGACCAGTCTGACTGCCACAAAGGGATATGCCTTAATGGGTATTCATATTAGACACACGCCAGGATTTTTCTTTGGGAAATATCCTTGGGGCACCTGGCTGGCTCAGTCAGATAAAATCTTTAAAAAAAATTTTTTTTAATTAAAAAAAGAAAATATCCTTGATTCTCACCATCAGATGACAATAACTGAGTGACAAAAACAGCCCAGGCAATTAGGTAAATGGTAAATCAGGCAAATGAAGCCTGGAGTAAGAGAGACTGGGTTTGAATCCCACCTTGACAGTTTTAGCTATTGTTCTTGGGCAAATTACTAAATTCTCTAGGCCTCAGGTTCTTCTTCAGTAAAAGGGAAATAAGGGTGTCTACCTTAAGGTCTTATTATACGTCCATAGAGTATGCAACTCTTGATCTCAGGGTTGTGAGTTTGAGCCCTGTGCTAGGTATAGAGATTACTTAAAAATAAAATCTTTAAAACAAATAAATAAATAAAAATAAAATGTCTACATTCCTTCTGATTTCAGAGGAGTTAAAATGAATTTCATACCAGATCAGTAGAAGCTGCTGAGGAATGTCACACTCCTACATGTACATTGGTACACCTCTTTTTGGAATGTAGTTTGTCAGCATCTGTCACAATATACAAAATATACATCCTCTGATGTATACTATTCGGGATACCACTGGTATACCAAAGTATACCATTCTCTGATGGCCATTCTACTTCTAGAAATATCAGCCACAGACATACTGTAGAGAGCAGATATAAGGATGTGTGCTACAGTATTGCTTGTAATTGTGGACAATTAAAGTGCCCATCAATAGGAATGCTGAGACACAAAACGGAGACTGAATTGACAAATCAGAAGTCCAGGGGTCCTTCTGATAGCCATATGCAGGGAGATTGTGACCTCTAAGTCAGTTCTAGTCAATAAAAACTTATTCAGTGTCTGTCCATTCCAGATGTTGTGCTGGGCTTGTGTGGACAATGGTGAACAAGACAGACTCTGAGCCTTTAGCCAGGAGAAGAAAACCCAAAACCAGATTCAGTATTCTCCTAATACATGTAAGTTCTTGTAAGATTGTTTTTAATAACACCCATGATTTTTATTTTATAATTTCACCTAAGGTTCCTTTAAAAATTATGCCAACTGAAAGCACTGGGGCAAACTTTTGTATGAAAAGGAAATAAATCGTTATTGAGTCTTTCTTTGGCACTGTAAGAATCACAGTTTTGATCATTTCTTATGTTATCTTACTGTTTATTTCTCCTGAGTTTTCTGTCAAATAGCTGTAATTTCTTTTTGGTGGCTTGCCAAAAATCAATAAACAATTTGTCCTTTACAATTTTTGTAATAAACTACACTAAAAGGAATCCATTTCCTCTAGAATGACTGGAACACTTTGCACATATTAAAGTGAAATTTTCTTAACCTATAAATTATAAAAAATATAATCAGGCACAAAATTAGGATGAGTAATAGTGGCTTGGTTCTGTAATCCAAGTAGCAATATAAAGTAGTAATCCTAGATAAATTTCTACAATGTAGTTATGAATAAACAAGTATACGATTAACAAGTATATGATTAAAACAAGTATAGTAACAGAAACCAGAACACTTTAAGATTCTTCCACATAGACGGGGTGCCTGGGTGGCTCAGTCATTAAGCGACTGCCTTCAGCTCAGGTCATGATCCCAAGGTCCTGGGATCAAGCCCCGCATCGGGCTTCCTGCTCCGCGGGAAGCCTGCTTCTCCCTCTCCCACTCCCCCTGCTTGTGTTCCCTCTCTCGCTGTGTCTCTCTCTGTCAAATAAATAAATAAAATCTTTAAAAAAAAAAAAAAGATTCTTCCACATAGACTTCAAAGATTTTGTTCCCCACATATCTCAAGGATAAATAACATGCCATAAAATCAATCATGCTAATTAGTATTTGTGCTTAGGACCCTAATAAAATGAAACAAAGACCTTGAAATAAGTTTACTAAGTTCTAACTCCCCTTAAAATTACCATTTTTATTGCCATCTTAGTCTTAAACGAGAATTAAGTTCATTCATTATGTGGGCTTTCCAGTTTTCTCATAGCATGACAACAAGCAAGGTTATAGCAGAAATGTATAAAGAGCTAACAATTTTGTTTTCTGTCATTTCACAAATATTTGTTTAGTTCCTGTATCAGGGTTTTTGGAACACCCAAAAAAAACTAATCTAATCTTCTTTAAATAGAGTTTTTGATCTCATTATTACCTTCCATTGTTGTGAATTTCTGGGATTTTTTTTTTGTTTTGTGGTATATTTTCTGGCTACCTCTTTTTATCTGCCACCACCCAAACACCAATCTAGCAGACCTTTTACTTTATTATCCAGAAAGCACATTTGTTATGAAAAGAAGGGTGCCCTTTGCTAGGTTTGCTTCTTTTGTAAGAAAAGTAAAGTGGCCAGCTGTGAACATGTGAAGACCTTAGACTCTCAAGTCACTGTACAGGGTGGTCTAATTATGAAAACAAGTATAGTTAACAGAAACCAGTGGATAAACTCATTTTATCCACTAACATAAAACAAGTATAATGACAGAAACCAGTGGATAAACTCATTTTATCCACTAACATAATTGACACATTTGGTGAAGTTCTAAAATTATTAATTATTATTTATACTTCATACATATTTATCAAAATGTGTAACCCCTTGATTATTTAATTCAAAATCCTATCGTTATAATTCCCAAAAATGCTTAAGGGAAAATATCAAGGACCTGTGTTCATTTCAAATGAGCATAGGCTGTGGAAAATATACAATGTTATACTGCAGTCTCTCTGAAATGTGCACAGTGCAGGAGAAAAGTAACTCCGACTTCCAGTAACTGACAACCTATAACCATTTCTGGAATGTCTCCCGAGCGATTGCCTCCTTGATATGGCACCTGTCTGAAATCCCTGTGGCATGTTACTGCTCAATACTTCCATTGACTTATTGCTAGAAATATGATTTCCACTTTTTTGTGGCACCCAGAAGGAAAAAGCTAGCTGCTGAATTAGCTTCTGAGATTTGGATGAAACTAGGACACATATGGAATTAAATATACCTATAAGCAGATAATCATTTTCCATCTGCAAAATAACAAAAAAAAAAGATCACTTAAAGATAAAAGCTACTCTAACTCAGAAAAAAAATGAGCTCTGCATTATGTGAAATTTGAGCCTATAATTTAATTTAGTCTTTGCAGTGTAGATGGACTGTAATGATAAGCAACAACAAAAAACCTGTTTTCCTTACTTCTTTTCTTCTTTGTTCTAAAGCATTTAAACCGAATGTTGTACGAGTCTTGAAACGCAATAATATATCTCTATGAAACCAGATGAAAGCACAAGCCTGTCCTAAAGAAAACCATAAATGGATTTTCAAGTCTCTGATTTGTTGTTCCACTGAAACAGATGTGCCTCTTGGTTAAGCATAGTTTGGGAGGAAGAGATGCAGTTGATGGTCACTCACACCTTCATTCAGTATTCCCCACTGGAACAGATGGCATTTTGGGGGTGTTTAATCTCCCAGAATAGGTGCCTATGAGTAAGATGACTCTTATAATCTCCCAGGTACCAGGAAGTATCTGCCCAAGCATGTGGGAACGTAGCCCTAATTGGGCTACACTTGCCTGGCGCCTCCACATGTTCCTTCTTACTCATTGCTCTAACCATCTGGTTCTGCCCCCACACTACTAGAATGAAAATGCTCTTCCCTTGACCTCTTTTGAATCCCAGTGCTGGTCCATCTCTTTGCTGAGCGCCAAAGCAGGGCCCTTCAGCACCTCCTCAGCACCAGCCCCTCCACACCACACAGAGAGACAGGCACCTGCTCCGCCCCTGCCTTACCAGTCCCTGCACTCCCTGCCTTCTCCTTGTCTGTCCACTCATTTGCACACCGTTTGGGGCACCCCCGCCACCCCCCTGCCATCCTTTCTTCCTAACTTAAAGGTAAGGGTGGCTCCCAGGTTCTAGCTCAAGCCCTCATCCTTTTCACTTCACCTGCCGTCCTTTGATGTCACAAAGGCAGTCGCCACAAGGGTCTCCTGTCAGGCACTCAGTCAGTGTCTGAGCTGACTGTCACTCTCCCTCACCCATTCTGGCAGCCACCCATATGAGATCCTATCTGCTCTGGGTCTCAATCCACCTACCTGCCCTGACCATCGCCCAACCCCTCCCATGAAAGGGTGACTTGGAGACTTCAACTCTAGCTTAACATTTTTCACATTGGGCTTCCGAGGTAAGGTAATTGTGGCTCTCTCTGTCTCTCCTTCCTGGTTTCTAGTCCACATGTAACAGAAAGAGCATGGCTTTGGAGTCCAATAAAAATGGGTTCTAAACCAGGTCTGTTCATTTCTAGCTCTGGGACTATACCTTTGAATTTTTGCAGGATTACAGGGAGAATACTTATATGTAAAATATTTATATGTATGGGTTTTTTGAAACTTACAGGTCCAGTGACTTGCTTTTCCTCTATTTCTCTTCAATTTACTTTGCAAAGTTCCTTACATGCTTAATCTAATTAAGCTCTCATAGTAACCTACCAGTAGGTCTAGAGGAAGAAGCTGAGGCTGGCTAGGTGACAACCAACAAGTGGTAGAAACAGATTCAAACCTAGGTCTGACTGGCTCTGAAGCCCTAGCTCTTTCTACCATATAAAGTGACTCCAGGACACAGAGGGGCCAAGAGGCTGGGCAAGTGAGGCAGGGAGACACACAAATGGAAAATCACAGCATAGTGTGAGAAGAGAGGTGCGGAGAAAATGCTGTGGGGGTACACAGGAAAGAGACATTGATTCTGTCTCAAGAAATCAGGGAGGGCTTCACGGAGATGGTGTGCTGGAGTTGCCTCTTGGATGAATCTGCCCCACAGACAGACCAGGAAGGGCAGGGCTGTGAGCAGTAACGGAGAGGAAACCGTCTGAGTCACTGCCAAGAGTAGGGTGTGATGGCAGTGAAGGAGGGGTAGGGTGGGGGATGGAGTTATGGTAGGTGATGATGGCAAAAAGGTAGGGTGCGGCCATGCCCCAGTGTTTGAAGCCCATTCAGCAAGCAAGAGAGCCACAGGACTTTTGAAGTACTGCAGGGACAAATCAGATCGGTGCTTTCAAAGGATAATCTCAGTGCTAGCATTGTGCAGGAATTCTGGAACCCAAAACCACTTGGGGAAGCTTGGTTTTTTTCGTTTTGTTTTGTTTTTTGGTAACTTGGTTTGTGCTCTTATTATGAATGTTAACTTTAATTATCTGGTTAAGGTGGTGTCTGCCAGGTTTCTCCACTGTAGTTACTGCTTGTCCTTTGTAATTAGTAAGTATCTCGCGGTGAAGTCCTATGTAAATACCATGTTCCTCAACGAACTTTCATCGCTGGTTATAACATCTATTGATTTTCTAACTCCATCATTCCAGCTATATTTAATAGGTGATATTCTACTCAAGGAAGAGCCTTCTCCAAAACAAAGAAACAAAGAAAGAGCTTTCTCTTCTCTCCATTAGTTATTTATATCACTACAGATGCATGCATTTTCATTTTACTCAGTCGTTTGTGATTTGCGCTCGAATTTTCCCAGATGTGGCCAGTGGAAGTCCCTTTAAGCTGGCTCTTATAACATTTTAACATCTCCCCTATTCTTTGAGCACTGCTGTACTTTCCGGCGTTAAGAAGCTACTCCAAACTAATCTTCCCTGCCCCACGCCTAGACTCAGCCTTTTTTTAAAAAGTTCTGATCTTTTTTTGAGGAGAATGGTATTTAGAAACCAAGTTTTGGGTGCTAGGTGTGTGTCTGCTGTTGATGTGTCATTGTGCATGAGTCCTCTCAATGGACAGAGCAAGCAAATTGTGTGTATGTGCATGTGTGTACAAATTTATATACACCTGTATCTGTATTTCTGTGGGAAAATTCTTTTTTTTTTTAAAGATTTTATTTATTTATTTTGAGAGAGAGAATGAGAGACAGAGAGCATGAGAGGGAGGAGGGTCAGAGGGAGAAGCAGACCCCCTGCCGAGCAGGGAGTCCGATGCGGGACTCAATCCAGGGACTCCAGGATCATGACCTGAGCCGAAGGCAGTCGCTTAACCAACTGAGCCACCCAGGCGCCCCTCTGTGGGAAAATTCTTTAAAATTTCTTGGCCAGCTCCTAACCAGGCCAGAATTTTTAGAAGCGGGCTCATAAATCTGTATTTTTTACAAGTTTAGCCGGGTTTTCAAACAGAGGCTTGAGTAGGGGAGTGATAGCAGAGGCGGCAAGAGCAGTCGGGAGGCTACTAGAACTGTCCAGACAAAAGTTAACAGGGTGTGAACTTGAGCAGAGGCAGCAAGACCCAGAGGACATGATCAACCACACTTGGGGCTGACTGGATAGTGGAGACGAAACAGGGAAGGAGGGAGAGGCACTCAGTGTTTCCTGCTTAGATAACTGTCACTGCCGTGGCCCACACACTGTCATTAACACGTCAGCAATGAACACATGTTTATTTAATTGAACTTCCTCTCACTTTCCTCCTATAGATTATATAAAAAATCCAAGTGACATTCCGGGAAGAAAATAATTATAAAACATTCTACAGTTTATATCTCTTCCATTACATTTTATCATATGGACTAAAAGCTGAGTATTACCCCAGGCAAGAAGGATGACTCGTGAGTTCATTGTCAGCAGGGCAGGCTCTCACATAGATAAACATGGCCTGGCCAAAGTGATTGTGTTCATGCCTACTATGCAGAATAATAGACCCACAAGGCTTTTTACCAAGAAGCAATGTCTGTAACAATATCTCTTATAGTCAAAACAAAAAGAGCTAGAGTCTGCTCGAGAGAGAAGTCATTAAGCAGAGATGACTGCTTACTATCACTGCAGCATAAAACTCACTGGAGCATGAGCAAAATTATATAAAAGAGATGTAAGAAGAAAAGTAAAGCTAAAAGCAAATGACCCTTGAATTCTAACTGCTATAACAGAAAGTTTAAAACAGATAAAAGTACATCCCAGAGAAAAATAATCATTCCTACTGCATAGTAAAAGCAATTCATCAATGATCCTTCATTGCCAAGTCCACAGGTCCCTTTCCCAGACTTACACTGGTGTACTCTGTTGGGACTGCTGAGGTCTCCTTGACACCCTCTCTGCTCTTGGCCACTAGGGCACTCTACTTACCTGGTTTTCCTCCTACTCCTGACTGTTCCCATCTGTCACAAGCACCTCTTTCTCTGCTGATCTCCGAAAAATTGATCATCCTCAAAATCTTTTTTTTTTTTAAGATTCTATTTATTTGAGAGTGAGAGAGTGAGCGCGCGCGCGCGCGAGAGAGAGCACGAGCAGGGGAGGGGGAGAGGGAGAAGCAGACTCCCTGCTGAGCAGGGAGCCCAAAGTGGGGCTCGATCCCAGGACCCCAAGATCATGACCTGAGCCAAAGGCAAACGCTTAACCGACTGAGCCACCCAGGTGCCCCAATCATCTTCAAAATCCTACCCTGGCCTCTTCTCTTTCCTTCATGTGGTCTCTGAGTCCTCATCCACTCCTGCATGCTCACTGCAACTCCCATGGCTCTCTACTGAGCAACGGACTCATATGTATGTACAATCACCTCTTGGATGTCTCACAGACACCTCAACCTAGCTATGTTGAAAGCTGAACTCATTACCCCCTGACCTTGAATGTGCTCTTCAATCTGTTTCAGTAAATGATTACCGCCATCCAACCAGGTGACTATGACAGCAACTTGACCGTTACCTTACACATTCTTTCTCCCCCACAGCCTATCTCCAATCACCAGGAATCTAAGAATCTTCAGAATATATTCATTGCTTTCTTTGTATTACCACCATAATGATCTCACTCCTGAATTACTTAAAGTGCCTCTACTCTGCAATAATCCATTATCCACACTGCAACCAAAGTAACCAGCCCAGAGTCTAAATATAATGATGCTCCTTCCTCCAGAAAGTCTTCTCTGACCACCACCCCCTCTCATGAATGAGTTAGGTATATGCCTTAAGGCTCTCATATACTTTGGGCTATCATAGAACTGAACACACCAATCCAGCTGATCATTTATTTATGAGTATTGCCCTCATGATCATAAATTCCTTGAGAGGAGATGCATACTATTCACTGTTTTGTCCCCAGGACCTAACACAGTGAATGACACATAGTAGACACTCAAGAAATCTTTGTTGTAAATCACTTTTATTCCTCTAAGCTAGGGGTTCTTAACCTGGAGCCCAAGTACCCCTTAATAGAATTCAGGAAGATTTATGTACTTATATGGACTAAAAACTACTAAAAAAAATCTTTACTTTTAACAGACTTTAGTATTTCCTATCATTCAGAGTGTAGGCAACAAATTATAGTAGTATTAGCTGTCCCTCCACCTTTAGACCAGTAACGTCACAGACATTTCACATTACATTACAGTTGTAGCAGACCTCTCAAACACCAGGCATACTCATCACCACTCAGAAATCATAATTATTAAAACTGCTAGACTTTTCAAATGTATGAGTTAATAAAGCATATATAATATATCACATTAAAGTATTTTATAACTATATTTCAAAAATAGTTAATTTTCTTTACAATCCTATTTATGTATTTTATTTTATGCATTAGGAGACATTATTCTGTGATAGTGGGATTATAAATTGATATATGCACTCTGGAAAACTGTATGGCAGGGCATACAGCAAAACTGATCCTATGTGCATCCTGTGCCCCAGAAGATCCACTCCCACCTGGAATTGCATGTATATGTTTACTTGTACTAGAATGGTGATAGTAGTCAAAAGAAACTAGAAGCCCATCTACAGTAGAATGGATAAATAAATTACGGTATTTCTACACAATAAAAAGTATGGAAGTGAGAATAGTCATGTAGAAACACAGACGAATCTCATGAATAGAATGTTGATTGAAAGGAACCAGACACCAAAGAATGCATACTGTACTATTCTTTTTTAAAGTACAACATTAGGCAAAACTAATCTACACTGTTAGAAGTCAGAATAGAGGTTAACTTTGCAGTGGGGGTTATGGCTGGAAGAGGGCACAAGGGGGTCTCTGTGGTGCTGGTAATGTTCTAATTCTTGATGTGGATGAGGGTTATAGGTGCACTGGTTTGTGAAGATTGATCCAAATGTGTACTTTTCAGTATCTATAGAAAAGGACAGAACAAAACAAACCTATTATTCTGAAATGGGATCCATAGGCTTCACAGTCTGTCAAAGGGCTTCTATAAAAGAAGTCCTATCCTAACCAGAAATTCCAACGGGGGGGGGTATCTTAAAATGAACAAACACAAGTCATTCATTTACTCATTCAAAAAATGCTTATTAAGCATCTTCTACATACCAGGCACTATTCTGGGCATTGCAGGCAGGGCAGTGATCAAAACAGTCCTGCCCAAATAGAGCTTATATTCTACTGAAGAGAGGTAACAAGGAACAAAATAAGTAAGAGCTAAGGAGAAAAATAAAACAGGGATGGATAATAAAGAATGTGTTGGAGAGGGGTCTGAATGTTAAATAGGGTAGTCAGGGAAGTCCTCACTGAGAAGATGACATTTTGCAGGGACCTAAGGGAGGTGAGTAAAGTCACATGGATGTCCGGGGGAAGAAGGAGAGAGACAGAAAGGACAGTGAGTGCAAAGGCCCTGGGGCAGAAAAGTACCTGGGTTTTTAAGCAGCAGATAGGAGGTCAGTGTGACTGGAGTGAGGCAAGGCATGGGGAGAAACTAGGTTAGATCACAGAGGTAACAGGAGGCCAAATTCCCCACTGAGGCTTAGAGGCCATTATAAGGACTTTGGCTTTTCTTCTGAGGATTCTGAGCAGAGAATTGACATGACCTGACTTCTGATCAACTGGCTGCTGTGCTGAGAACAAAATGGGAGGGCAAGGATGGAAGCAGTGAGGAGGCAATAGGTAAGAGGTCTTGGGGAAAGAACATGGAATGAGAAGAGGAGAGAACAGATACCATGAGGAATACAAACACATACACACATTCAAACAGACACACAGATGCATTATTGTTGTCATATTTGCTGGGGCTGTTACTGAAATGGCTGCGAGCAATTTGCAGCCTTCATGACTCTTCACTCAATAGCCCAGCACATATCTCCTAAGACAAGTACTTTCTCCTACATAACCACATTGTACAATTGAATTCTGCTATTAACCTAATATGTGGGCCCATATTCAAATTTCACCAACTGTCCCAATACCACCATTTATAACAATCCTCCCCACCCTGATGCAGGCTCTCACACTGCACTTAGTTGAATCTTTTTAGTCTCCTTTAATCTGGAACCGTCCCTCAATCTCTCGTCTTTTATTTTTTTTTCAATATTTATTTTTCGCAAGGTACAGACCAGCTGCATTGAAGAAAGTCCCTTACTTTGCATTGGTCTGTTTCCTCATGACTAGCCTCAGGTCATGCATTTTGGGCAGGAAAACCTGATGAGCAATGTTGAGGGGCCCCTATATATAAGAGGTGGACTTAGAGAAGAGGAGATCAAGGTCAATCAGGGAAGTGAGAGAAAACCAGGGGGCTATAACCTCCAGGACAGAAAAGGAAGGATATTGAGTAGAGGGTGACCAACTGTACCCAATGCTGTGAAGAGGTTAAGCTGGACACGGCCCCATTTAGCAGTGGAGGTCACTGGAGCCCTTTCAGAGAAAGATTGCAGTGGCTGGTTAGAGGGAGAAGCCAGTTCTTTATGTTAAGGAGTGAACAAGAGATAAGATGAAGCAGTCAATGGAGACAACTCAGAATCACAACACTTTAATTAGAATGGATTTTAGAAGGGTCTTAGAGATCACAGAGTCAGCCCGCTCATTTTTAGAAGAGGTCCATGTTAAGCACCATGCCCAAAGTCAGGCATCTCACTAGATCCCCCAGGACCTGATTCCCCATAGGATGCCACGCTCCTACTTATGAGAGGTTTGGCATTGAAGGAAAAAAGGTGTGGGGAGGAATCTCAAAGAAAAGGTTAATATAAAGAAAGTAGAAATCTTCTGCCTTTAATGATCTTCCTAAAATGTAAATCGGCCTTTTTAAATGTTTAAATCCTCCCACTGGTCCCCATAATTTGTGGGACGAGCTGTAAATCCCTTTGCAATCCAGCCCCAGGCTGCTTACTCAGCTTCATCACCCACAGTATCTTCCTCACTCCCACAGTGCTGAACCAAGTACTCTCTCTTCAGGAGACCCGGCTCCTGGGCCCCTGAGCCTTTGCATAAGCTGTTCCCTCCTTGGTGTTCCTTCCCTCCCCTATTTTTCCACCTGGCCTGCCAAATTGCTCTTCATCCTTCAAAAGTCACTTTCTCCAGGAGGCCTGCCCTTGAACACCTACTTCTATATCTTTGTGTGAAACTCTTCTGGGCCAGGAAAGACTTCGCTTCATTTAGAGCCAGCAGATGTTACTTTACAATCTCTCCAAACATCCTTCTTGCAAACGTTACCTCAGATTTTCAAAAGTTGATCGCCATGTTTCCTAAATCTAAAAGAATATGAATCAAGGTTTTCCTACTAACACAGTCAAAAAATCTTAAGTCATTAAAAAAGTGTTTCATTCATTATAAGATCCATGGACACAGTTCAGAAGAAAAACACTGTGTCTTCAATGGCTGGATTTTCCGTTGTAGATCAGGAAAACAGTAGAAGGAATGAGCCAGATAGGATTTGGAGTCTGACTTAAGAGCACTGCAGTAATTGGTCATTATTGCCATCCGAATATTTTTTTAAAACAAGATTCTGAATCCTGCCTTTACATGCCAGCTGACAATATATTTTCAGGATTTTTCTCTTTGCGAAGTATGTATAAAATGAGTCCTATAGAAATATCATCTCCATTTCACAGCTCACTCCTTACAAGTAATTTGAGATATGAAGAACTAACAACAAATAAAAATATGTTAGGCACTTATTAAGTCCACAACGTGTGCCATACCAGGGAACATACTCAGGACTCAGATCAGGTCGACAGATGGGTAAGTCAACAAATGCACCATAATGCAATGATTCCAGAAGGCATGTACTGGCATTGTGGCCTGGACATACAGAGCAAGGAAGGCCTAAAATAGGCCTTTGAGTTGTCAGGTAAGGCTTCAGCGGGGAGATGACCCTACATCAAGATTGAAGGCAGAATGAGACTATACAAGCAGAGAAGTGAAGGGTCATTGCGGGCAGCCAAAATGGCATGTGCAAGGATGAAGATACACAAAATACGAAACTGGGCTCAGGGAACTGCAAGGAGTTTGATGTGGCTGGAGGATGTTAGAAGGACGTGAAGGGACATCAGGTTGGAGGGGGAGCCAGGAACCAGATTGTAAGAAGCCTTAGAAACCCTGCTAAAGGAGCTTGAACCTTATCCTGTGCAATAGGGCACCTTAGGTAGCTTCTAAGTCTGGCTTTAGGAAGAGTCGTTTTCAACACCTGTTAGATGGCCAACCTCACAAAATCATCTAAGGGTCCATGCATGTCACTCATAGCCAGGGCTGGTGTCCAACAGACGTGCACCAGTATCTGTGCCAGGTAAAATATGAGAATATTTCTTCACCAACTGGTAAAGAGCTGTGCCACCAACATCACCTTGCAGCCTCCTGTGAGTGCCATCTGACCACCTCCCTGGTGCCTGCTAGCATCAGCCCCCTTTCCCATATACTCCCCTCTCCCTCTCCCACCAGACCCTGGCAGGGGGGAAACACCCTAATGGTAGCACTGGCACCCCAGTAGGCAAATGTGTGTTGTCCACTTGGCTCCCCGAGGCTGTGGTCGCCAGCCATTGGCCAGCATCCCCCAGAGACACCCTGGCATGGCCTCTTATGAGAACTGAAAATTCCATGGTGTGTTATATCCCCAGTATTTTGTACTTAAGCCCTCTCAATATCCCTTCCTTACCTTTTCTTGCCCTCAACTCAGTATTTCTCACCACTGTCCTGGTTTTTTTTTCTATCAAGAAATCATTTGCCTCCTCTTCTTATCTACCTCCTCTAGTAGAGTTGCCATTTGTTCCTTCTCTTAGCCCATACCTCCCTTATTAGACAATCTTTCTTTTTTTTTTATTTTAATTCCAGTGTAGTTAACATAAAGTGTTATATTAGTTTCAGGTGTACAATATAGTAATTCAACACTTGCATACAACACCCAGTGCTCATCAAGGTAAATGTACTCCCAATCCCCTTCACCTATTTTACCCATCCCCCTACCCACCTCCCCTCTGGTAACCATCAGTTTGGTCTCTATAGTTAAGAATCTGTTTTTGTTTGCTTCTCTCTCTTTTTCCCCTTTTGCTTGATGATTTCACATATGAGTGAAATCATATGGTATTTGCCTTTCTCTGGCTCATTTCGCTTAGCATTATACCTTCTGGATCTACCCATATCATTACAAATGGCAAGATTTCATTCTTTTTATGGCTGAATAATTTCCACTGTATATCTATACCACCTCTTCTTCATCCATTCATCTATCGATGGACACTTAGGCTGCTATTATAGTTTGGCTATTGTAAACAATGCTGCAATAAACATAGAGGTGCACATATCCCTCTGAATTACTGTTTCATGTTCTTTGGGTAAATACCAGTAGTGCAATTACTAGATCAATTATAGGGTAGTTCCATTTTTAATTTTTTGAGGAACCTCCATACTGTTTATCACAGTGGCTGTACCAGTTTGCACTCTCACCAACTGTGCACGACGGTTTTTCTTCACATCCTCACCAACACTTCTTGTCTCTTGTGTTTTTGATTTTAGCCATTTGACATCTGTGAGGTGAACATCTCATTGTGGTTTTGATTTGCATCTCCCTGATGATGACTGATGTTGAGCGTCTTTTCATGTGTCTGTTGGTCATCTGGACATCTTCTTTGGAGAAATGTCTATTCATGTCTTCCTCCCATTTTTTAATTAGATTATTTGGGGGGGTTGTATAAGTTCTTTATATATTTTGGATATTAACCCTTTATCAGATGGGTTTTATAAGGGTTTTTTTTTGTGCTGGGTTGTATAAGTTCTTTACATATTTTGGATATTAACCCTTTATCAGATATGTCATTTACAAATATCTTCTCCCATTCAGTAGGTTGTCGTCTAGTTTTGTTGGTTGTTTCCTTTGCTGTGCAGAAGCTTTTTATTTTAATGTAATCCCAACAGTTTGTTTTTGCTTTTGTTTTCCCTTGCCTCAGAAGACATATCTAGAAAAATGCTGCTACGGCCAATATCAGATAAATTCCTGCCTGTGTTCTCCTCTAGGATTTTTTATGGTTTCAGGTCTCATATGTAGGTCCTTAGTCCACTTCGAGTTTACTTTTGTGTATGATGTTTCATTCTTTTGCATGCTGCTATCTAGTTTTCACAACACCATTTGTTGAAGAGACTGTCTTTTCTTCATTGCATATTCTTGCCTCTTTTATCAAAGGTTAATTGACCATATAATTGTGGGTTTATTTCTGGGCTTGCTATTCTGTTCCATTGATCTATGTGTCTATTTTTGTGCCAGTACCATACTGTTTTGATTACTATAGCTTTGGAATATAACGTGAAGTCTGGAATTGTGGTACCTCCAGTTTTGTTTTTTCAAGATTGCTTTGGCTATTTGGGGTCTTTTGTGGTTCCATACAAATATTAGGATTGTTTGTTTGAGCTCTATAAGAGACACTGTTGACACTTTGATAGAGATTGCATCAAATCTGTAGATTGCTTTGGGTAGTATAACATTTTAACAATATTTGTCCTTCCAATCCATAAGCATGGGATGTCTTTCCATTTCTTTGTGTCATCTTCAATTTCTTCCATCAATGTTTTATAGTTTTCAAAGTATAGGTCTTTCACCTGTTTGGTAAGTTTATTCCTAGGTATTTTATTATTTTTGGTACAACTGTAAATGGAACTATTTTCTTAATTTCTCTTTTTGGTACTTTGTTATTGGTGTATAGAAAAACAACCAATTTCTGTGTATTAATTTTGTATCCTGCAACTTTACTGAATTCATTTATCAGTTCTAGTAGTTCTTTAGTGGAGTCTTTAGGGTTTTCTATGTATAGTATCATGCCATCTGCAAAGAGTGAAAGTTTTACTTTTTCCTTACCAATTTGAATGCCTATTATTTCTTTTTTGTTTTCTGATTGCTGTGGCTAGGACTTTCAGTACTATGTTGAATAAAAGTGGTGAGAATGGACATCCTTGTCTTGTTCCTGACCTTAGGGGAAAAGCTCTAAGATTTTCCCCATTGAGTGTGATGTTATCTTAGACAAACTTTCTTAAAGCGGCAGCCCTCTGAAACATGGCCCCACCCTATGGGCTACAGCTGATTGGACTGGGTGGACATCCTGTCCAGTGCTAAGCCAATTAGATTTTCTTTCTTGGAAATTTGGAATCAAGACGCAAAAGACTGATCGATTCATCTGGTATTGTAGGACCAAGCTGGATAGTCATGTGTGCTGAAGGGCTGAGATGAATTGTGGAAAGGGATGACTATGTGCAAAATGGATCATTGAGTTAAGAAGCCAGTCTGCAGACATAGAAAATCAAAGCATATATTATCCAGAGAGAGGCAGAGATATGAATCTGTATGAATCTGTGATTCTTACAAAAGAAAGACATAGGGAAAGAGAAAGAAATAGCTGCCTGATAACTGTGCAATGCCTGAAAGGCCAGCCTACTCCCTATAATAGAGTTCCCAAAGATTCTCTTGTCATCTTATGATCCTCTCCTTAATTGTGTTCTTTGAAAAAGTTTCAGTTTCTTGCAACTGATCTCTTATTTAGAAGGCATCCTGTCATTTGTGGCTCCTGTTTTATTCTTACCCATAAAATCAGTTCACAATGAACACAGAAACATGTTTTAATGACACTGTTAAATAGCAGCTACACTTAACACGAATCCTCGTGCCTTAAAATAATTTTCGATAGCTTTAGAATAATTCTCTGACCAACCTATTTATGTACTGCCAGTCCAGAGAAAGATTCTTTTATCTCAGGGAGTTATTGCTGGCTTGCCACTCCCCTCCTTCATGCTGATGGGGAAAGGGGTGGTAAAAAACTAGTGGGCAACTGTGGAATACTTCAACTTCTGGGTTGAGGTCATCTAGGTGCCTGCCTCCCACTGGGGGAAGAAAGGAATGAACTGATGAGGGGGTAGAGGTCAAGGGGCACAATCTCTGACTATTCCCTCTGCATTCCCTTTTGTCACCAGCAGCAAGGCCAAAGCCTGGAAATTCATTTTTAAAAAGCAAGAATCTTTGGGAGTAAACAAAGCCAATGTATAGACTGTTGCTGGTCCCTAAACCAGCGATTGCTAAATACTGCACTGGGTCCTCAAAGTATAAATATGGTTATATTCTTTAAACATAAAAAATTTACACATCCTTATAGTTTCTAACACCATCTTTTCAAATAGGATAGCAACCAAAGCCTCAGATTTCTATTACTTCTAAGTTAATCTTTTCTTTTTTTTTCTTTTTTTTTTTTTTAAAGATTTTATTTATTTTTTAGAGAGTGAGCGAGAGAGAAACAGCATGAGAGGGGAGAGGGTCAGAGGGAGAAGCAGGCTCCCCGCTGAGCTGGGAGCCCGATGTGGGACTCGATCCCAGGACCCTGGGATCATGACCTGAGCCGAAGGCAGACGCTTAACCATCTGAGCCACCCAGGCGCCCCTAAGTTAATCTTTTTAACAATTGTTTCAGTTTCTGGGTCTCCAAATGTTCAGTATCTTCTAAATGAGAAGAATGGGCCCTCTGCTAGGAGAATTCAAAGGTTATAGACATGCAAGACAATTCAAAGGGAAGAGAAAAGTCTTTTCAATAGATAGTGTTGGGACAACTAGATATCCACATGCAAAAGAATGAAGTAGGACTCCCCCTACCTCACACCATATATAAAAATTAACTCAGAATGGATCATCTGCCTAAATGTCAAAGCTAAACATTTTAGAAGAAAATGTAGGCATAAATCTTCATGAGTTAAATTAGGCAATGGTTTCTTGGATTTAACACCAAAAGTATACGGAACAAAAGAAATAAAGAAATAAATTGGACATCATCAAAATTTAAAACTTTTGTGCTTCAAAGGACACCATTAAGAAAGTGAAAAAACAACTCATGAAATAGGAGAAAATGTTTGCAAATAACAGATAAGGGACTTATATTCAGAATATATAAAGAACTTTTACAACTCGATAAAAAAACAATTAAAAATGGACAGAGGATTTGAATAGACATTTTCTCCAAAGAGAATATACAAATCATCAATAAATTATGAAATGATGATCAATATTATTAGTTATTAGGGAAATGCAAATCAAAATCACAGCGCGATCCCATTTCACACCCAGTAGGATGGCTATAATCAAAAAGAACATAACAATTGTTGGCAAGGCTGTGGAGGAGTTGGCACTCAAGACATTGGTAGTACGATTATACATTGCTTTGGAAAACAATTTGGCATTACTTCAAAAAGTTAAACACAGAGTTACCATATGATTCTGCAAGTCCACTCCAGGTATACACTCAAGATACCAGAAAACACAGGTCTACACAAAGGCTGTGGACATCTCTTCCACTGCTCACAGGGACAAGCTCACCATCTCCGTAACTCATTTCATTCAATGCCTGCTTGGTTCTTTCTGGAGCATTTAGAACACAGGGCTAGGTACCATCTTAATGAAAAAATTAATTCTGTTAATTTAAGAATTTAATCAATGTATAGATCATATATATTATTAAAGTCTATTTCGCTAGCTGGCAATCTCATTTGGGTTGAAAAAAACACTGGTCTACTGAGCTCTGAAACATACCAGTGAGGTCCCTAAAATATTACTGTGGCCTGTGACCAGAAGCATTGGCATCACTTGGGAGCTGTGAGGCCTCATACCAGACTTACTGAGTCAGAAGCTAGATTTCAGCATGTGCTCAGGTGACTCCTATGAACAATGATATGTGAGAAGAAATGTCTGCTCTCAAACACTTTAATTACACTTAAGATCAATCCACATATGACAAATTTGGGTTAAACTTACAAAAGAAGCCTGACTGCTGAAGATATGTAGTCTGGTGGCTTAAGGATGGCTTTCCATGTGGTTTCAGGACAAGTAAGTCCCAGATGCAAAGCCAGCAAGTCAGCCTTCCCAACAGATTCCTTTTTTTGGTGGCAAGAATGTCACCTACATTGCAAAAGTGTTCAGATCCAAATCCTTGTGGGTAGGAGAGGGCTTAGGACAGCTCTACTTAGAAATGCTGCCATGGAAGTTTTTCACTTACCACAGTATAATCTACATTCTGATTGACTGTGGTTGTGGGGCCAATTTCATTCTTTGTAAGAGAGTATATTCCCGTACAATGTTTTCAAACAATGACCCACTATATAGTAACCATTTTTTTCTAAATAAAAACATGGTCATATATTCTGAATTAAAAATAGAGACCCACAATATGATAGAGAAGTATATCTATAACAAGAATTGAATGGAATATTTGTGACTGTCCAGGGAAATCTAGGACATATGGTACCAAGACCCCTGGGGCACTAATGACCTGGATGAGAATTACAATGACCTTGGTCTTTCTCTGGGTATCTACACCAGAATTCTCGGCACACCAAATTCCTCCTCACCCTGGTGTCTTTGCATGTCACCTCTCCTCTGCCATGCCGTCTTCACTTACCCGCCCTTCTCATCCTTCTGGTCTCAGCTTAAATGCCATCTCCCTAGAGAGCTGCCCTGGAATCCTATGGCAGGTAGCTTCCACTAACCCAGTTCCTCTCTATGATCATTCCCTTCTCAGTACTTGTTACAATCTATATGCACCGTGTCTTTTTGTTCATTCATTGTTGGCCTCCACCATCAGAATGGAGGCAAGAATGTGGTCTTATTCACTGCTGCACTCCCTGCACTTGGTACCTTCTAGAGAGTAAATGCGATTTTGATGAATAAACAAGTAAAATGTTCCCAATTTAGGGTATAAACAAATCTTAATAAAAATTACCAAATAGGGATGCCTGGGTGGCTCAGTTGGTTAAGCATCCGCCTTCGGCTCAGGTCATGATCTTGGGGTCCTGGGATCAAGCCCTGCATCGGGCTCCTTACTCTGCAGGGAGCCTGCCCCTCCCTCTGCCTGCCGCTCCCCTGCTTGTGTTTCTCTCTCTCGCTCACGAATAAATAAAATCCTTTTTAAAAATCACCAAATAGACTATACCTTATTAATAAGAAAAACAGTAATAAGATTATTTACGAACAGATCATAAACTTCCATCAAAGCCTTTCACTTCATGCTCTTGCAAATGAACAGGATCAAATGAATAGTCAATGGTACTACTGAATTACTTTGTTTAAATCTCTTTCCCTCTCAGAGCCACTCCCACCCAGAGGGAAATGAGAAGATTACCTCTCAGAGATGGGAGAGAGGGGAATGCAATGAGATGACACAGATCTATATATAAAAGTATCTGGTACAGAACAGGTACTCAACTCAATATGGGTTTGATTCTTTATAGTTACCCCCATGTTTCCCTTATTCAAACTGGTCAAGGGACTAAAGAATATGAAATCACATTTCCAGACCCTCATGTGAACCTGTTCACTCAATACCCTACACCCAACCACGGCTGTTAGACCCCTCTTTTCAAATTCAGCAAGTTCAATTGTATTTGCAGCACCACATTATTTTAGCCATGTCACAATTGAGACTTAATTTTTAAAAATATCTCTAGTAGATCATTGTTTTGGATAATTGTCTCAAAGCTGGTAATGTTCCTGAGGTGAATTTGAACATGGCTCCACTTCTAGATTGAGTTCTAGCAATCAGCTTCAAATACTCCTAATAAACTGATAAGCACCAGACTGATAAAGAGAGTTAGGAGAAGCAAGAAGCTCACAGAGTTCTGGTTAGAAATAAGGCACAGTGGTAGGGACCACAGTGACTGAGAAAAGTAAAAAGGATGTAAAACAGTGAAGCAATAACTTTGGGCTTTGGAATCAGCCCTGGGTTCCAATTCCCATTCTATAGTCTGCTAAATAGTGACCATGGGCAAGATCCTTAGCCCCTCTGTGCCCTGGTTTCCTCACCAGTAAACTGGGGCTAACAATAGTTCCACTGTCATTAGGTTGTTAAGAGGATGGATGAGATAAATCTGTACACACATTTATTTAATGCTGAGTCTGCACTCAAGAAATGTTGGCTCTGGTTATTAAATTTATTCTCATCCTCAAAGATCTTATATACACTTATAAATGAAAACAGAATGAAAGAAAAGTACTAAATGATACATATTAAGTGAGCAGCAGTGGTCACAAAAGATGCAAAACTTTAGGAGTGCTAGGCACGCCTTCATCTAAGGATGGTATAAGGTCTCATGGGAGTGGTGAAGCTGAAGCAGATGGGGCCATGCAGGGTGTGGATACAAACAGGCCCCCTGCGGTGGGCACTTACTGTTTGCCAAACACTGTGGGGCACCTTGTATGTAATCTCCACAAGCTACAAGGCAGATACTTTTAAATCTCTAATTTGTAGATGAGAAACTGTTTTACTGGTGATAGCTAAGGCTCACAGAGGTTTAGTAATTTCCCCAAGTCGCCCAACTGGTGGCAGATCTGGGTTTCAGATAGGATCTGACAATCCACCACTGTGCCATTGTTGGGGAGAAGGGCTGATATGGAGATAAATCATTCCAGCATGAGGCAGGAAAGAACAGAGTAATGTTTTCATATGGCAAGTGGGAAGCAAACAATATATACTTTAAAAAAGGAAAATAAGGGAGGAATAGTGGGTTAGGGCCAGAAGGAATGGAAAGCTAAGGAGTCTGAGCTTCAGCTGGTGGACAATGAACAATCTGTTTTGTTTACGGTGTAAGTCTGTGCTTTTAATGAAATACTACTAATGCCATGACTAAGAGCAGTTATTGAATACCAGCTCAGGGCCAGGCCCCAGTCTAAACCATTTGCATACATTATTTCCAAAAGTTACAATTTGCAATTTAGGTATTATTATCCCCGTTTCACAGCTAAACAAGGCCCTGAGTGGTCAAGCCAGTCATTCGGATGACTCCAGTAAACAGCACAGTGGGGTTCATCACTGAGTGTGTGCCAGGTCAAAGTCAATACAAAGTCCTTACCCTGAAAGAGTATTGCACAAAAACCTTCCTTGCATTAGAGAGTGAAAAAATAAGAAAAAGGAAAATGGAGACAGGGAACTAGTCAGAAACAATATACCAATCCAGAGTAAGGAGATAAATGTCTTAAATGGAGTCACTGAAAATGGAAGGGAGGTGACAGAGAGCAAAATGTGTTCATGACCTTTTCTTTCATTTACTCCATTTGTGTCATGATCTGCTACCTGCAGTAGAAACCAAGTTAGTAAATATTCCAGTCTCTATCACCAGCCTTGCCTTTAAGCCTGAATTGAGTCCTGTTGTTAGTCTAAGAGCAAACACGGCTTCTAGTATTTACCTGTCCTGTCACAGTGCTATCAGGGCTAAAATAGGCATCATCCTCTAATCTGTTATCTGTATTGACGAGTAAATCATTCAAAAGAATAAAACTAAGCCTCCACATCCAATAAATCACATTATGCTTCACATATCAACATTTTAAAAAATCTGACTTAAACACATAGTCTGTCAAATCAGGAAGACACATATGCTAAGCTCCAGTGAGCTCTGCCAAATCCTACATTATTATTGAAGTTCATCGTGATCTCAGAGATCACACGGTTTTATAAAATGGAGTGGTGTGGTATCAACATTTGTTGGGCTGCTTTCTAGTTAATATTCTGGGGAAAGTAGCACAATAAATAAAGCAGTAGGAAATATATACACCATGAATATAGCTTTCAAGCTAAGCCAAAAGCTAATAGATAATTACTTACATTATCTCATTTGACAGAACCAAGAGTTAGAAGCTTGAACGATCATATAATGTTTCCAAAAACCCAAAACATTTTTGCACTGAAACCTTAGCTATAGTCCTCCTCATTCAATAGCTAACCGCAATATGTTAAGTGGAAAATCAGTAGTGTAACAGGAACACAAGTTGAAATTCATAAAGATAAAAGAGCCTAATTTTCCTGTCCACATCCACAGTTAATACATAAAGATTCCCAACAATTTACAATATTAATCTGAAATATTCAAATATATTTCTGGGAATAAAATTATGAAAGAAATGGCACTCAAGAGTCTCACTAAGGCTAAAAACAAATGTGGTCTGTGTACTGCATTTATCAGAAAAAGATATGTATGTAAGATAAGGCAAAATAACAGCATATACAGGCTCATTTTACAGCTCTTAATTACATAGTGATCTATGGTTTGTGTTTTTAAAACTGTTGGACTTAATTTTATTCCTATGTGCAAAGACACATACACAGATATTAAAGAATTCTGCTCACCTGTACATACTCTGACTCAACCAAATATCATGAAAAATTTAGCAGTAAAGTCCAGTCTCTGAGAGTAGGCTTACCACTATGCCACAATTCAGTATAAAGATACAACTACCTTCATAATAGACCAGAAGCTAAGTTGTAATTTTTTTTTATCACTTGAGTCTTCTGCAAACCAGTTACACAAACAGCTTCATTCACCTTTTCCTCCAATCTGAGTGTTTAACTAAGCCATGTATCATCACACTCCTACCAGTCCAGCTGCCTGTCATCACAGCACTTTACTGCAACTCCACCCTTTTCCCCCCTTCAGTTTCAACAGTGCATTTTTTAAAAAAAAAATTAAGATTAGGAGTTCAAACCCTTAAAGTACTTCAGTGAGCTGTCACAACAATATTATTTAACCCCAGGGAATTTTCTGTTTAATTGCCACTCTCTCCGTTCCCCCAAAGGGCTACATCTTATTTAGATGGTGTAATGGAAAGCACCGCATTAAGAAAGACAAAGCAAAAACATAATGGGTTTAAATTTTTAAACATCTAACCTTTTCACAAGTCACTTTTCATCATTTGCACCTGTGACTTTCATAAGCGGCCTGGCAACTGGAGAAGCAAAATCTCCAGGACAGAACCAAGTGGGATGCCCCAATCACAACCCTCATTGTATCAGGAAGCAAAGAAAAAAGCTATTTTCTCATATGTGACAGGAAGAAAGTTTTACATGTCAGCTCCACCCAATCTTGGGAATAATAGAGCTCCTAATATTTAAAATCTTCATTTTCTAAAAGTCAAGTTTTTAAAAATATATATATATCTTACTGTATTTTCAAATATTAAGTTTTTATATTTTGTAACAATTTTTCAACTGTAGGGCTCAGATAAAAAGAGGGGGTACTGCAGAATAAGCACAACACTAGAAGGGGGGAAGAAAGCAAGACTTTTAAATCATTCTCCCCAAGGAGAAATCAAAACCATTAACACTACACCACATAACCACTTATTTCATTATGAAAGGCAAACTTAGAACACAAGTGGTAATATTCTGAAATGTGATAGAAGTAGTTCTACATCAATGAACACACAAGTTTGGAAGGCACAAATATGGTCTCTGTCAGTTGTAGTCTATCCTCAGCAAGCTATTTGCCCCATGGGTGAGGCTCCCATATGGAAATCTTCCTCAACTGCAGAAGGCTGAATGGGATTCCCTGTGAACAGCATCTGGACCACACCTTGTTTGGTCTCATAAGCAGCTGACAAGAGCTGGAGGAAAATGCGCCTGGTCCAGAGATGACAGGACAGGGCCAAGAATCAAAATATGTCCCTCTACTGTTTAACAAGGAAGGCCCCTTAAAATGGCTATTTATCTAATTGTGTTTTTCTAATCAGTCTTGGCTACCCACTGCCAGATGTTGGCCTTTCGGGGGGCTGACTGGTAGGATTTTGTGGTCCAGCAATTGCCATCATTTTATAACCTCAGTGATGTTGTGGAAGCATCCATTTAGTGTATAAATATGGTTGGGGTTTTTTTTGTTTTGTTTTGTTTTTGGCATTAAAACACTGCCAAGTGAAATATTAGAGAACAAACTCCCCACCCATTGCAGAAATTTTCCAGTTTCAAAGCATCTGGGATGAAGATTCCAAATTACCTATAGCAAAATTTCTTCTAGATTTTTTTAATCCTCTTGCTTGTTGAGGAACCTACGGAGGAGCTTGCCAAAGATGACACCCGCCGTTCAGATTATTGGTCCTACATTTACCCAGTTAGGGCAGGAAGAAGTGTTTGATGGTTACCCGGGATCCCTCCACTTGTAGCCGGAAAGAACACCCAAAAAGCAGCAGGACACTCAACTCCTTAGAGATTTAAAAGCCTTCCCGAGGAATAAAGAGGAAAGAGATCTCCCCCTCCCCACCTGCACCCCCCACCCTGTCTTTGCCTTAGTCTTAGAATCGCAGCCCTTCTGTAATTCCATGCAGTTCCGGAGAGAATCCTTTACTCCAGAGGGCTCCTGGATCTGACCCCAGGAAAGCCCGTTTGGTCATCCTTCTCCCCACCCTTCCAATCTCCACACCCAGCCCTTCCCCACGACCCCAGGCCACTTCCTTACCTGATAATGTCGTCGTTGTGTCCCAAGAAGAATTTTTGGCTGTGCTCTCGGGTGTTGTAAACCACCCCGACCCCAGCCACAAAGTAGACCACCTCCTTGCCGGCCGTGTAGTACAGGTTGTTGCGGCACTGGTGACCCCGGTACCCGTACACCCACTCCAGCCGGAGCTGGCAGCTGGGAGCTGTCCGATCCGCCATGATAAGCCGACCCCACGCGCCCCCCGGCCCCCGCGCTCCGGGTCTGTCCTCGCCAAGACTCGGGCTGCGGAGGACCTGCAAGGGCTCAGTGTGCAGCGCCGGGCGCTGATTTCCGCGGCGACGCACAGACACAGCCCAGTGCGCCCGCTGCCACCATCATCCGCCGCCGCCGCCGCCGCCGCCGGAGACAAGCCGCCGGTGCGCGGCCGCCAGACCCCGCCGGGCGCCCCGGCTCCCTCTCCCCGGGCAAGGCGTCTTCGCGGGCGCCAGCACTCGCACGCGCGCGCCTCACTGCACCTGCAGGCTTCGGCCCCCAGGAGAGGTTCTTGGGGGGGTCACCCCACCTTTTAAATCAGGGATCTGCATATCCAAACACTGATTACCCAGTTCGCTCCCTGAAGTTTGCAGTGCGTGGGGGCTTCGCAGCAGGCAATGGGATTTATTCTGTGACAGCTTTGATTTGACAGAGAACCCGGGTAAGCTTTGCCATCACCATCGCTGGATCCGAAACTGACAGTCTATACCCAGGATGCAAGAGAGAGGAAGAAAGAAACAGATTTTTTTTGTATAAGTCACCAGCCCAAGAAAATGATCCCCAAACTAAACCAAGTTTTTTTGTTTTGTTTTGTTTTTTGTCAGCTGGTCCCCCTTTTCCCCTCCATATCCATCTCCTTAATGTATGCCCTAAATGCTTCTGGCTGGCGGTTGCTGATACGATTTAAGAGAATACTTTCTGTTTCCCCATTAAGCCAGGGCGAATATGCAATGGTCAGTTTTTAGATGCTCCAATTTAAAATTCGTATCTTCCGTGAACCCCCTCTTGGCCGAAAAGAAAAACAACAACATAAAGAACTTAGCAGTTCTCACAGATCAGCAACTCCAACAGCAAGCGTCATATAAGATTTTTCTGAATTGGAGGAAACGAGACACTAGTGCAGTTGGAGGCAGGAAAGCGCTACTTACTAATGCTCCTGGTCCAAAAGAAATTAAATAATTAACAAGTGGTAAAAAAATCGTGTACCCCCCTCTTCAGGAAGGTCTGAGCTATCTACGGGGCCCCCTGGGCTCAAGGGTTAGCCTCCAGCCCGGCGGGGGGTGGCCGCCCACCTCACCCCGCAACGCGCGCAAACACAACCCGGTCTTCGGCCGCCGCAGGTCCGAGGGATGCCAGCCCCCAGGGACAGCCCGACGCGCGCGCACTGCCTCCCTGTCAGTGTCCTGCACTCCTTCCTCCCACACCCGATCCGGCCTCGTCCGCAGAGCATCCCAGCTCTCTTCGCCTCTAACCTCTGCTCGGAGCGGGCGCCGGCAGCACGTCCCGATCTCGCACTGAGGAGCGAAATCCTCTGCCTGCCCTCCCTTCCCCGCCTCCCGCACCCGAAGATGGGCTTCGTCACTGGGGCGCCGCGGGAGACAGGTTCTTCCTCCAGCCGGGGCTCCGGGGGCGGGGCCACAGCGCCGCTTTCGGGAACCGCGGTGGCCGGTTACTAGGCGAGATCACAGCGCTTGGAAACCGCGACGCCCCAGAGCCTAGCTCTCCCCGCCCAGGTTGCCCCTCCCTTCCCCGATGCATCCCGGGAATTGTAGTCCTTTCGATGCCAGCTGGGTCGGGGAGCGCGCGGAGCTGGACCACAAGTCCCAGGATTCCACACGCCCAGAGGGGTCCGTAGAGAGGCCGTTACCAGCGTCCGCGGTTCCTGCGGTTCTCCGGCTGAGCAGAGGAAGGCGCACCAAGGGCGACCGCTTGTCAGCGCCTTGCGTTCCCTAAGCGACTGAGGCGGCGGCCGGCGTGCGTGTGTATCTATGAAGAGCAGTGGAGTTGAAAAGAGAATCTGTGTGGCCCACCTCGAGAATTTCTTCTGCACCAGTCCCTGAGGCTTACTGTAGCTAGCTGACCGAAGCCCAAGTTTGTTTCCTACTTCAGTTTTCCATTTTGTTCAGGTGGGTTCTAATCTGTTAAAGTGCGGTGCTGCCACATTTAAGAAAAATGCTGGGGGATGTGGTCTCACTCTGCTCTAAGAACCAGCGCCTTCCCAGGAGCTACCTCCCAAGTTGCTTGAGGATAACCAGATTTTGGAAATGGGAAGGCGCTCACACCACAAACAACCAGCCTCGGCCTTCAAACGCAGATGCCTGTGGCATTCCTCCTAAAACTGCCCAAAGTGAACTATGAATTCTGCACTAGCCCATTTTCAAACTGGGACCACAGCTGACCTGTGGGAAGAGATTCCAAAATCTCAGTGACTAAAAGACTGTAAAAGGATGATACAAAGGATATTGGGAGCATGTCCTTTCCTTTCTGAGCTCAGTGTAATCGTTTACTAGTTCTTCAACTACTTCAAGCTTTAATATAGCCCTCTGAGGGGTAGGAAAGTCTCCAGAAGAGTAGAAGTGCCAGAGTTTGGATGACCAGTTGCAGCCTGCAGCAATGAAGAAGGTGTGAATTGGTTTCATTGTTATGTTTAAGGGAACAGGAATCTGCAAATATGTCAGGTGGCACTATGCAGATAAGGGCACTACCAAAAACAAAAACAAATTCCTGAAAAAGATTTGAGACATAAGCAAAAATATAAATGACCAGAAATGCCATACCATAAAACAGTGCCGGTGAAGTATATAGACAATAAATTCTATATAGGAATCCAAAAGATGAAGAGATTTTCCAGTTATAGTAAGTCAGGGAAGACTTCATGGAGGAAATAGGAAGTATAGGTAGAATTGAGATAAAGATAAATTGAAAGAACATCCTAGGGTCGCCTGGGTGGGTCAGTCGTTAAGTGTCTGCCTTCGGCTCAGGTCATGATCCCAGGGTCCTGGGATCGAGCCCCGCATCGGGCTCCCTGCTCTTCAGGAAGCCTGCTCCCTCTCCCACTCCCCCTGCTTGTGTTCCCTCTCTTGCTTTGTCTCTCTCTGTCAAATAAATAAATAAAATCTTAAAAAAAAACAAACAAACCATTCTACATGGGTCTATGGAATAAAAGGATAGATATAGGAAAACATAGATTTAAAGACACTGAATAGAATTGGTGCAAGAGAGAATTCATGTACGATGAAAAGGGAACATAAGCCTGAAAGGTTAGATTGTGGATGGAGCTGAACCTAGAGGTTTGCACTATATCCTTAAAATAATGGAGAGTTGTTGATTTTTTTTTTCCTTGACAAGGAGAATAAAACAGTAGTCTTCAGCAGAAATAAGTTTCACCAGGACCTGCCATTATCAGGTCATTATCTCCATGCAGAGCCAAGGGAATAAGCCAAAATACATGGAACCTGAGATACACCATTGGCTGCATGGAATGGACTGTGGAAGTGGACATTTTATAGGATCTCGAGAAAGAGCAAAGGCCCGTCCCTACAGAGGCTATACTGAATCCCAATAGATCTCACCCTTTTCCCTACTCCACCCTTTTCCAATATCTATATCAGGACAAAAAAAAAATGGACAAAATAATGCATAGCCACCAAACTATAGCTCTAAGAAGATCAACTCATTCGTAGATAATGTGGGAAGAATATCAAGAATTCATACACAATGTATCAGAACAATTTGGAAAGAACTGCCCCATTAAGCAACAAAAAAGGGGGGGCATAGCCAAAGCAAACCAAAATCCTCAAAGAAAGTTACATTATGTGAAAAAGATAAATGAAGAACCCCATCTGGAAGAAAGTTTATGTCAAAGAAGCAGATTCTCTACCAAAGAAGAATTCAGTTATAATATGAATTCAAAATATCAAAAGCTTAAAGATGGATACCAAAAAGAAAATCCAAGCTAAAGAAATAATTGAATGTAAAGACAGTTTCAGATCTAATGAAAAGATTTGAAACAACAGAGGGGAAAAAAAGCCTGGAAATCAAATTACCAGTATGGAAACAACACTGGAAATTATCACAAGAAATGCAGGGGGGAAAGACAGGATATTTAAATAGAGAGATGATGCTTGAGAGAGCAAAGCTAATCCAACATACAGATCATTGGTATTCTTAAATTAGAGAAGCCAACAAATGGAACAGAAAAAGTATTCAGAAATAAAGTAACATATTAACCAGATTTGGGATTAAAGGGGTACACTGTATACCAGAAAAAAAAAAGATGACATAAAATAGTCTCCATGGAGGCATATCTTAACAAAATTATTTAACTTCAAGAATAAATGATACTTCAGGCGCCTGGGTGGCTCAGTCAGTTAAGCGTCTGCCTTTGGCTCAGGTCATGATCCCAGGGTCCTGGGATGGAGGGCTCCGGCTCAACAGGGAGTCTGCTTCTTCCTCCCTACTCTGCCCCTCCCTGCTCCTCTCTCTCCCCCTCTCCCCTGCTTGTGCTCTCTCTCGCTCTCAAATAAATTAAAAAAAAAAAAAACTTCAAAATCATTTGCAAACTTTAGAGAGGACTATTACACCATCTCTGCCAATTAGTAATTACAGGGAAACATTTAAGCATTTACTGTGTGTTTTGGAAGGAACTGAAGTTTCTCCTCAGTTGAAGGAAAGATATTTACCTAAGAATACTAGCTAATATAAGAAAAATGATAGATTTAGAAGATTATTCAATGATGTAATTGATGCAGGCAAAGGTCATAAATGTATACTAAACTGATTAGATGAAAAAATGCTAAAGAATCACTCCCACAGATTATCTACCTTTATTTTTTTTTAATTTTTTTATTCTTATGTTAATCCCCATACATTACATCATTAGTTTTAGATGTAGTGTTCCATGATTCATTGTTTGTGCATAACACCCAGTGCTCCATTCAGAATGTGCCCTCCTCAATACCCATCACCAGGCTAACCTATCCTCCCACCCCCCTCCCCTCTAGAACCCTCAGTTTGTTTTTCAGAGTCCATCGTCTCTCATGGTTCATCTACCCCTCCGATTTCCCCCCCTTCATTCTTCCCCTCCTGCTACCTTCTTCTTCTTCTTTTTTTTTTCTTAACATCTATTGCATTATTTGTTTCAGAGGTACAGAAGATCTGAGATTCAACAATCTTGCACAATTCACAGCGCTTACCAGAGCACAGACCCTCCCCAGTGTCTATTACCCAGTCACCCCCTCCCTCCCACCCCAACCCCCACTCCAGCAATCCTGTTTGTTTCCTGCGATTAAGAATTCCTCATATCAGTGAGGTCAAATGATACATGTCTTTCTCTGTTTGACTTATTTCACTCAACATAATACCCTCCAGTTCCATCCACGTCGTTGCAAATGGCAAGATCTCATTCCTTCTGATGGCTGCATAATATTCCATTGTATATATATACCACTTCTTCTTTATCCATTCATCTGTCAATGGACATCTTGGCTCTTTCCACAGTTTGGCTATTGTGGACATTGCTGCTATAAACATCGGGGTGCACGTACCCTTTCGGATCCCTACTTTTGTATCTTTGGGGTAAATACCCAGTAGTGCAATTGCTGGATTATATGGTAGCTCTATTTTCAACTTTTTGAGGAACCTCCATACTGTTTTCCAGAGTGGCTGCACTAGCTTGCATTCCCACCAACAGTGTAGGAGGGTTCCCCTTTCTCCGCATCCCCGCCAACATCTGTCGTTTCCTGACTTGTTAATTTTAGCCATTCTGACTGGTGTGAGGTGGTATCTCATTGAGGTTTTGATTTGGATTTCCCTGATGCTGAGCGATATTGAGCACTTTTTCATGTGTCTGTTGGCCATTTGGATGTCTTCTTTGGAAAAATGTCTGTTCCTGTCTTCTGCCCATTTCTTGATTGGATTCTTTGTTCTTTGGGTGTTGAGTTTGATGAGTTCTTTATAGATTTTGGATACTAGCCCTTTATCTGATATGTCATTTGCAAATATCTTCTCCCATTCTGTCGGTTGTCTTTTGGTTTTGTTGACTGTTTCCTTTGCTTTGCAAAAGCTTTTTATCTTGATGAAGTCCCAATAGTTCATTTTTGCCCTTGCTTCCCTTGCCTTTGGCCCCACAGATTATCTGCCTTTAAATGGAGAGATCTAGAGGTCAACATTTCAGTCAAATTATCAAATTTAGTATCACCAGGTTGCCTGGCTGGTTCAGTTAGTGGAGCATGCAACTCTTAATCTCAGGGTTGAGGGTTTGAGCCCCACATTGGGTAAAGAGGTTAGTTAAAAATAAAACCAAAAAAAAAAAAATTAGTATCACCAATACCAGAACAAACTGCTTCTTCCACCTCCTGATATAATGCAGTATGAATTGCTGCACAAAATATTTTTGGCCAAATACCTAACCCAAATCTTATCAAGCCTTAACACCTAACTCAGTTTACAGAAAATATGGGATATGTGAACAAACAAGTTAATTGAAACCACAAGGAAACAGGTAATGCCAGAAGATAGGACAGGATATAAACTGGCCTAGCCTCATCAAAAAAAGTAAATGTAATGAAACAACAAAAAATACAAAAAGCGGGGAGTTATTCTTGATTTAAAAAGATGAAAGAAATACAAAAACCAAATACAATGTGATTAGATCTTGGATCCTGTTTTTTTTGAGTTTGGGGTTTGTTTTTTGTTGTTTTTTTTAAGTCTACAAAGGACAATGTGGGGAGAAGGAACAACTGAGGATATTCAAATACAAAGTGGATGCTAGAGGATATTAGGGAATTGCTGTTATTTTTTAGAAAATCTTATTTTTAGGAAACCTGAAGTATTTAGGAATAAAATGTTACGTCTGCAACTTACCTTCAAATGATTCAGGAAGAAATGTGTTATTTATATACATACAAACACAGACATGCACATCTGCATAAGAAGAAATAAAGCAAATAAGGCAAATACTAGCAATTGCTGAATCTAGGTATTTTTAAAGTTTTTCTGCATGTTTGAAATCTTTTATTATAAAAAATTGGGGGGACACCTGGGTAGCTCAGTCAGGTAAGCATCTGCCTTCAGCTCAAGTCATGATCCCAAGATCCTGGGATTGAGTGCCACATCCGGCTCCCTGCTCAGCAGGGAGTCTGCTTCTCCCTCTGCTCCTCCCCTGCTCATGCTCTCTCTTTTTCTCTCTCTCTCAAATAAATAAAATCTTTAAAAATAAATAAAAAATAATTTTAAAAAGGTAGTTTTGTGGCTCTATTGAAACAAGTTATGTTTCCATCACATCAGGTTTATGGCAGTGGTGACAATGAGACTTGTAACATTTTCTGCGAGGCTGATGGAGTAGACTGGCAATAAAACTTTACAATATTAGAAACAAGGAATAATATATTTTAGATCATTTGCCAAAATAGCAATCAATGTACTTGCTATAATTTGACTTCTAGGGCCCTAAAGTAAATTGCTTGAAGAAATTGAATCCCAAAGATTACAGTTGGGTAATTTTTTTTAAGAGATTCTTTTTTAAAAAGATTTTATTTATTTATTTGAGAGAGAGACAGGGAGAGTGAGAGAGAGAGCACGAGTGGGGTGAGGGGCAGAGGGAGAAGAAGACTCCCTGCTGAGCAGGGAGCTCAATGTGGGGCTTGATCCTGGGACTCCAGGATCATGACCTGAGTGAAAGGCAGATGCGTAACCAACTGAGCAGGGAATTTTTGAAGCATGTCCATATTTGAGAGGAGATCAAAGAAGCCCAACCAAAACAACTGTGGACTGACTGACAGTGACAACTGTGGATTGAACAAAAGTTCTTTTTAAAAGGACTGTTTTGGAGGTTATGATTCTGACTTTGGAGGGACTAAGGTGATGGGCAGTGGAAAGAATCACATGTGAAATTCCTTAAATAAAAATAGACTTTAAAAAAATTAAAAATAAAAATAAATTTCTCACATGAGAAGTCTGGAGGTATAGCAACTTAAGGAAACAGTCAGATACCCAGAATCTTCCTGTCTTGTTGTTAGACTACATTCAGCACAGATCTTCCACATCATGATTTAAGATGATAAACTTCAGTATTTACATTTGCATTCCAGCTAGCAGGAAGGAGAACAGAAGATGGGTACACCCCCTCTAAAGATATTTTCTGTAATTTTCATACAACACTGCTGCTTACATCTCACTGGCCAGAACGTAGAGGGCATGTAGCCGCAAGGGAAGCTAGGCTTATACACTATATTCTTGGGGGCAGTGCGTACATTTAAAATCAGGAGTATTATATTAAAAAGTGGAAAAGTAATGTTGGTTCATCAGAAGTTTCTGCTATCACACTCATGGGTCCTTTTTGAAAAAACTTTCTGATGATGATATTCAGCCACCCAAGAAGTGAACAAATAATCAGAACTGGAGAAGTCATGGTAAAAAGATGGGAGATGAACTTTGAATCAATTTAATCATTCTTCAGTTTCACTCAAGTATTTTTGTTATTGTTAACTCAGGCAAAGTTAATTGATACCTTTTTATTTTTAAAAAGCTGATCTAATATGATCCCATTCTCATGAAATTATTTCTATCCATCCAACCATCTGGCCCTGAATCTAACTGTATCTGTTTAGAAATATTATAGTTCCCCAAAACCTAACTGGTTATTTTCTGGAAAAGTGAGATTTAGGACAATGTATGGCTTTCTTCTTTGTATCTTTTTGATGGTTCAAAAATGTTTGAAATGAGCATGTACCATTTTTAGTAAAACAATAAATCACTGCCCTTAAAATATGTGTTGATAATAAATTGTATTTTTATTGGAATAATATTTGGAGTCATCAGGACATACCCTTTGGTTGATCCATCCACATCCTCTTAAGTGGCAAGATCAAGGGCCTGTCAGATCATTGAACAGAGTTAGGACATATGAGTGTAGCTATTTAACCACAATTTTCTCTATAAAAGCTAACCAATTTGTTTAGAGCTAGACCTTGTAGCCTTGACCTCATTAGCAATGAACTACTAAAAATTGACAATGATATTTTACCAGCTATCAACTAATGGGGTTAAAGTCCACATTTTTAACCAAGTAAAAGATTTAAAAATAGGACATTGAAAGATGCTCAACATCATTAGCCACCACAAAACTGCAAATCAAAACCACAAGGAGATACCACTTTATACCCCTGGAATGGCTATAATCAAAAAGAAAATTGCAAGCTTCAGAGAGGATGTGAAGAAATTGGAACCCTCATACACTACTAGTGAGGATGTAAAATGGTGCAGCTGCTTTAGAAAACAATCTGGCAGTTCCTCAAAAAAGTTAAGCATAGAGTCACCATGTGACCCAGCAATTCCACTTCTAGATATATACCAAGAGACGTAACATCCATCCACACAAAAACTTGTACATGAATGTTCATAGCAGCATTACTCATACTAGCCAAAAAGTAGAAGTAATCCAACTGTCCATCAATCGATGAATGAATAAATAAAATATGTTTAACCATATAATGGAGTATTATTCCTCAACAAAAAAGGAATGAAGTACTGATACAAGCTACAACGTGGAACCTTAAAAATATTCTAGACAAGGGGTGCCTAGGTGGTTCAGTGTGACTCTTGATTTCAGCTCAGGTCATGATCTCGAGCCCCACATCAGGCTCTGTGCTCAGCAGGGAGTCTGCTTGAGATTCTTTCTCTCTCCCACTCCTCGTCCTCCTCCCCCTTCCCCCTCCACTCTCTCTCTAAAATAAATAAATCTTTAAAAAAAAATTCTAGACAAAAGAAGCCAATCACAAAAGACCACATAATGTATGATTCCATTTACAGATAGAATGTTCAGAAGAGGCAAATCTATATAAACAGTAGATCAGTGGCTTTCAAGCAGAGTATGGGTAGGTGTGGGAAATGTGTGTGACCACTAATGGGTATGGGCTTTTTGGTTGGATGATAAAAATGTAATAAAATTAGATTGTGATGATTGTTGCACAACTCTGAATATGCTAAAAACCACTGAATTGTACACTGTAAATGGGTGATTTTATAGTATGTAAATTTCAATAGGGCTAATAAAAATAAAATCAATGTTTAACTTATTTTATTTGGTTGTTGCATGTTGATTTCCTGTATATTATACATCATAATCATTTCCATGTAATTCCTTAAATGTCAATCATTTTTAGAGAAGAAATTATTATTCATAGAGGAAAAGATTGATTTTTAAATTAAATTTCATGGTTTTAATCTATCATCCAGAACCTATCCTATGTTTGATGTCTTTATAGGAATATTAAACATTTTGTGTAAACTATATGTCACATTAGAAGGTACAAAATGCTGGAGCTAACGGAAATGGGCAATTACCAGTCATTCATGAAGAACTTTTCAAGTTTTTTTCCCCACCTCTGTTCAAACATTTTTAACAAAGGATAAAGAGGGAGCCTCTCTTGAACTCTAATAGACTAACTATAGTCTAAGATCAAATCAATAAAAAGTTTCCATCATTTTTCACTGAAGGTAGTTTCTCTATATTCTCTATTCAATAAAGATAACATGAAAGAACTAGATCAGATAAGTAAGAAAAGGCCTCTTTAATCCATGTTTGAAAAGGACCTATTCTAAAAAGCATTCCCAGATATCCAGAGTCTGTCTTTCAAATGTAATTACCTATGATTTTATGTAAAGTTTAATTTACAGTCTAATTGCAGACCAACTTGCAATGTACAGACATCTACAACTTCAGCACACATTTGATATTTCTTAGTCCAAACATGGGCCCTGGTATAATTCTTTTTTTCTGCTCCTGGTAATAATTCAGTTATAGCGTTCCTTTCTAATAAAGCCCCCACTGAAACTCTAATGAGATCTCTAATCTCAAAGAGAAAATATGAAAAATTAGTCACATAACTAATAATATATGCTATACTTTGAGTACATTTTATTTTTTTTAAGATGTTATTTATTTATTTGAGAGAGAGAGAATGAGAGCACGAGTAGTGGGGAGAGGCAGAGGGAGAGGGAGAAGCAGGCTCCCCGCTGAGCAAGGAGCCCCACGTGGGACTCAATCCCAGGACCCTGAGATCACGACCCGATCCGAAGGCAGAGGCTTAACCAACTGAGCCACCCAAGTGCCCCTTTTCAGTCCATTTTGAATGTTTTAGGTCAGTTATAATAGGGGTCACATCTGCCTGTTAGATGTGGATCACTATAATTGACATCATTATATATTCTTCCTAAGGGGAACCTATAGGCTAATTAATGTGTCTCCTCTAAAATTTTTGCAGTATTTCCTAGTAAGAGCAATGACAGGTTCCTATAGAAGATGTTAATTTGTGTTTCAAAACTTTAAAGATGGTGTGGCAATCTCAATGGTAGGGAGGTTCCCATAATGATAATTTAATACTTATTACTAACTAGTAGTACTAGTAGTAGTTTTGTGCTAACTTCAGGTACACTTTCTGGAACATTGTTCAAGCTTACACTGAAGGGGAAATTGTAATCATGTCTACCTAAGAATCATAGGATTCTAAAGCTGGAAAATATCTTAGAGATACCTTAATTTTACTAGTAAAGGAGGCTCAGGTCAACAATGAAGATCCCTAACAACTTTATTGAGTGCTTATATAGTCAAACAGATAACTCCTCAGTACTGCTATGGGGAGGAATTAATAATGTTACACAGAAAGTATCATGGAATAGTATCATGGGGAAATCCTTTCAGTTCAGAAGATAAGGCTCTGGAGCCAAATTGCCCAAACTGTAATCCCTACTCTGCATTTAGTAGTCTTTTGGCCTTGGGCAGTTTACCTAATATCTCTAAGCCTCGGTTTCCTCATTGGTAAAATGGACATAATGTACTTACCTCATAGGATTATTGTAAGGATTGAATGAGTTAAATACATCTAAGGCAACCTGGAGCCCTATATGGACTCTCCTTTTTCTTACGGAGCAAAGATTTTGCGGGGCTATGGAGACATGCCCACCTAGAACCCATCACCTCCCTGACCTCTTATAAGCCAGACTCCAGTTATCGGAGACACTGGAATTACTACATAAATGGCCCTGAGCCCACTTACTACAGGGCTATCTTCTGGACTGCTCTGCTGGAATGTACTCTCCCAGATCAGAGGCTGACCTGAAGGGACAGCAATTTGTGGGCTGGGAGAGCATGTACCTGAAGCTGGGATGCATGGACTGAGTGTCCACAAATTTGTGTGCAAGGCCCCTCATGGACAGAGTAGGAGGTAGGACAAGAAGAGAGGCAGCCTGGAGGCAGTGGCCCATTTCTCCTCACGCTGCCACATTCTGGCATGGAACTCAAGGGATTCTAAGAATTCTGTGTTTGAATCTGTCCTTCCAGGTTGTTATGAAGGCACATTTGACAAGAGGAAAGAATGTATTTGATATCTTGCTTGATATCTAACTTTTAAGCATGTAGACATATGGAATGGACCCCTTTAGTATTCTTGCCTTGCCCTGATGAGTGTTAGGGAGTAAGCCTGGTGCCTTGCCCATAGTAAGCATTCAATAGAGTTTAATTATTATTGTTGTTGTTATTGTAAGTGACCCTTCTCACTTCTAGCAAAATACAATCTTTCCTTTCCCCCACTGACCAGAGACAATACATACAGCCTGCCAAGAGAACGCTGATGTACAAGCACTCAGGATAGAGATTTCTGAAGGCCTGAACAGAGAGGCAAAACCACTTTTCAGGTTAGCAAGTACAACCAGGAGGTAAGCAAAGCCCTTTGCAAAGATCAGCTGCCAGAAATTCCATACTAAACACGAACTCAGCATCAGCACTTGCACCTGTGAAGAATAACTCCCAGGGAAAGACAGTACAACAAAGAGGCCACACCCCAGCACAGAGCTGCCCACGGTAAGTGTCCATAAGACAAGAGGGTGACCAGCAGATCTGAGAGAAGTGGAAGTGAGACCCGAGTAGAGCCAAGCAAGGAATGTTCTCGCAGCCTCAGGGGCTCAACATTAGCACGGGTTCCTCAGTAAGGAAGAGCTGGGAATGGAACAGACGCCTACTGTTGTCCTTCACTATCTACTTTGATTATAGCAGAGAATGTGGGTCAGGCATGCTGAACAGATTGCTTTGTTAATTTTATAAAGTCCTGAAATTTAAAACACGTTCTGAAGAGGATAGAATTTGACCCATTCCTTACACCTTACACCTGCATAAATTTCAAATGGATCAGAAATATAAATGTAAAAAAAATATCATCAAAGTACTCACCGAAAACGCAAGTTAATTCATCTACAGCCTGGAGAAACATTTCTAACCATGATGCAAAATCCAGAACTAAAAAAGGGCAAAAATTGATACATTCAATTACAAAAAAAAAAAAATTAAGACTTATTTTGCAGGGCAGAGAATATCATAAGAAAGTGAGAAGAAAAGTTATTAACTGGGAAAAATATTTGTAATCAATATTGCAGAGAAAGGATAATTATCTCTAATATATGAGCTTCTTCTTTTGGTAAAAATAAGACTACTAACTCCATGAAAAAATGTGAATAGGCAATTCATATAAGAAATAAAAATGGCCCTTAATCATGTGAAAAAAGAAATGCTAAAAACAAGAGAAATGCAAATTAAAAAATACACAGAATTTAAAACATGGACGGATGATCAACTGCACAGTCTCAAGGATACCTAAGGACAAAAAGAATAAAATGGACATGTCCCAGATGATGGACTCTAAAGTTAAAAAAAAAAATTAAAATGTTTTCAGTATCATATTAGAGCATAATAAATAATGCTTCAGGAATGCAATCAGCAAAATCCAGACTTTGGACAATTCCCAAGGACAACCTGTTTTGGGTATTTTTTTTTAAATCAATTATAGGAAATAAAAATGAGAGGTAAAGGGGAAACTGCTTATTAGAAGATAATTAAAAGACATACCAATCCCATGGAGCTTATTTGGATCCTGATTTGAACAAACTATTCAAAAAACAAACACTATGAGATAACCATAGAAATGTGAGCACTGACTTAATATTTGATGGTTTTTAAGGTATTATTAATTTTTAGGTGTTATAATGGCCATGTGATTATGCTTTTTTAAAAGAAATCTTATCTTTTAGAGATACATGCTGAAATATTTATGTATGAAAAGTTTTGAGGTCTGAATTTGCCTTATTTGCTAAAAATAATCTGGAGGAGGGGGAGAGAGGTGGGTGGGGCTAAAGCTAAAATCAGATGGGCCCTGGGCTGGTTAGTACTGGCTACAGGTTGGTTCACTGTACTGTTCTCCCTACTTTTTAAAATTTCCATATGTCCCATATTTCCAATTTAAAAAAAAATTGCTTCAAATATTGTTAGGGCCAGTACTCTGGACAGGACCCATCCTCTCTGACTGTTACAGCCAAGATTCTAAGTGGCACATGAGCAAAGTAGCATCCCCTACAGAACCTTCTTTCGGGCTTATTTCCATCTGAAGGTGTTTATCCATTTCTCCTGCACAGTGTTTTGTTATTACGGTCTCATTAAAATGGGTCAAGTAAGATTTTGGTTTATTATTCCCTCCAATGAGAAATAGGAAGTACAGAGTGATGGTTAAGGATTCAGGCTCTGGAGTCAGATAGCTGCACTCATGTCCAGCTCTACCGTCTGGATATGAGACCCTGGGGGAGTTATGGAGATAACACTGATAATTTCATAAATACGTTATGAGGATTCAGTGATTGACATAATGTATGTAAAGTGCTGAGAATACCTAGCACATAGTAAATATGCAAAATATTTTTGTTAATAATAGTAAACATCATCAACATTTAAAATATCTGTCCACAGAAGGTTCCCAGAGATTTTAAAATAAGATTTTAACTCCGTGATGCGCATGTCTGTGTGATTGTCTGAGTTACTATTGCTGTGTTTATATGCTGCCTGGCCATAAAATTGGTGTCTATTCTCTGAACCAGTTTTCTTTTTTTTTTTTTTTTAGGATTTTATTTATTTATTTGAGAGAAAGAAAGAGAGAAAGCATGAGCGTGGGCTGGGGGGGCGGCAGGCAGAGGGAGAGGGAGAAGCCGACTCCCTGCTGAGCAGGGAGCCAAACACGGGGCTCGATCCCAGGATCCCGGGATCATGACCTGAGCCAAAGGCAGATGCTTAACCGACTGAGCCACCCAGGCGCCCTGAACCAGTTTTCTGATAAAACTGTAGAATATGTTGGAACTGATGCAGCATCAAACTGAAAATTCTCCACAGCCTTAAAAGCATCAATATTATTTACATGCAAAGACATCAGTGAGATAAATAACATGCCGCAGATTCATTAAATTGCTACCATTATAGAAGTAGTAGCCAAATAACTTTATAGAATTATAAATTATAGGCAGAAGGCGCAGTAGTATATCATCAAACGAACAGTAGCACAAAGTCCTCAGAATCTAGTACTTGTGCCCTAGAGTGAGGAAAACTAGAGAAATATTTAAAATCAAATGGCTTGACCCCTGAAATCCTGAATTTCTGAAAACATTTTACTAATGGGAAGGAAACTTAAAAACAGTTTTGTGAACTCCGCTGCTGGCCCCCACAAATACCGACCTGATCTTCATATTAGCGAGGATGTTTCATTCCTCAGACAAAAGCTGAACAATCTGAAAAGAAGAGGACAGAATGAGCGAGCCCGGGGCACATGGACTGAAACATGACCTGGGGTCCTGCTCTAATCACTTTCCGCACGGCTTTGGACAAGGCACTCCGTCCCCAGGTCTTGGGTGTGCTCAAGTGTGACACGAAGGGGCTAGACTCAACCACCCGCAGGACACCTTCCACCTCTAAAACGTATGGCCAATTAATAGCATTCGTTTGTTCTTGGCAATACCTATTTCAGGGAAGTCATACAATTCAGCTACACCTCATTTATTGAGAGCCTACTTCAAAGAGTGGTGAAAACAGGGTAGAACGGAGCTATTCCCTCCCAATCTAGGCTCTTTAAAAAGACTGGGTTAGGGGCGCCTGGGTGGCTCAGTTGGTTAAGCGACTGCCTTCGGCTCAGGTCATGATCCTGGAGTCCCGGGATCGAGTCCCGAGTCCCGCATCGGGCTCCCTGCTCGGCAGGGAGTCTGCTTCGCCCTCTGACCCTATCCCCTCTCATGTGTTCTTTCTCTCTCATTCTCTCTCTCAAATAAATAAATAAAATCTTTTAAAAATAAAAAAATAAAAAGACTGGGTTAGCTCAGGCCCCCAGGCCTGCCTCACCCAGTGCCCCACGGCCTTGCACCCCCCCGCCCTCCCCGGGGCCAGGCCCCTGCCCGCATGGCTTGCCTCCCCTGCCCGCGGCCCTGCTGCAACCCACACCTGGGGCTTCCTGGGTGGGAGGTCCTCCTGGCCCCCCAGGAGGAAGAAGAGATACCTGCGGCCTGACAAGTCCCCCCCCACCCCCCGCAACTACTTGGCGGTGATGGCCTCGGTGATCCAGGCAGCACCCTTCCGCGGGCTGAAGGGCCCACATCAGGCGTCAGGTCCAGGCCGCGTTCCCCTCCTTCAGGGGCGACTACGAGGGCTGCAAGGATCCCGGCCGAGGCACTGCGGCTGCAGAACGCGGCCCTGGAGCGGGGCGGCGCTGGCAGAGCAGGGCCCTGCGGGGAGCCTTCGCCGGGGACCTGGCCCCTCCGCGCGGCGCGGCTGGCCCTAGAGGCCGTCGGGTCCCCAGCCGACGCCCAGGGAGGGCTTCAGCATGAATTGATTGCTAGGGGACCCCAGGGAGCGGGCACCACGGAGGGTCCGGCAGGCGCTGGGCACAGTGGGGAGAAGGTGATGCCCGCTCCACCCCTGCCCTCTGAGACGCCTCTGGGGCCCCTCTGCCCCCTTCCTGGGCCCAGGAGAGCAGAGGAGGACTTCCCAAGGGAGGAAGCAGCAGGCTCTCGCCCCTCTCCCCTGAGCACAGAGCCTGGCCCCTGCACTTACTGCAGGACCCCGAAGACCCCCCGGGGCTGTCCACTGGGAGTCATAGAGCCTCACTCTGGGTGGGCAGCTGCCCTCCTCCTACTTGCCCCTCCACCCTCCCAATGTGGTAACGCCCTTGGCTCCACTACCACCCACACCCTGTCCCCAGTGCCCACCTTCAGCCAGCCCAGCCTACTGGAGGGTGGCCCCGGAAGCTCATGGCCCGCCAGGGCTGCTCTGGGATCTAGATGCCCTCTTCCAGGGGGTGCCACCCAACCAGAGCATCTGTGCCGAGTGGGTTAATCACTCCCAGGATCCAGCTGCCTCCACCCCAGGCTGGCTACTCTCCCATAGAGCCTGCGAGGCTCCCAGGGCAGGGGCTGCTTTCCTCTCCTACCTCTTTCTGACACCACTGGCTTTTGGGGAACCAAGGCCAAGAGGACCAAGAGGTGTCTGTGGCCACAGCAGCCCTGAAACACCAGGCACCAGTGTGCTGAGAATCTGCGATGTTGATTGGACTACCCGACCAAGGGTTGGCGTTGGCCCAGGCACTGCCCTGGCCCTGATGGTCAGTCATGCCTCTCCTACCCCCAGAGGCAAGACTGGAAAGAGCGAGAGCTTTGCTTGCAGCAGCCCCTTCCGGATCCACTTTCTCTGGCCCTCTCTGTCCATCTATCCTTCCTTCCATCTATCCATCACCATGTGTCGCTTCCCCTCCTTGGCTCCGGGCTGGGAGAGGGAGAACTAACGGTGGCTCCAGCCTGAAGTCCTGTCCTCCTTCATGTGCCTGGGAATGAGGTAGCCCCTTTTGGGGGAAAGAAAATCAAGACCCTGCTTGGTTTGGGTGGTGGTAGTGGGGAAGATAACAGTAAGGGAGTAGACAATAAAAATAATAATAATAAAAATTAAAAAATTAAAAATAAAAAAACTGGGTCAAACTTGGGAATAAAACTTAAAATCATGTTGTCAATTATATCTCAGTAAAATTGGGGGAAAAATCTTAATGGAATTGTATACTTCCAAATGTTAAGTTTTATGGTATGTGAATTACATCTCAAGAAGAAGAGGGGAAAAAAAAGAAAGAAAGTATCTTGGGTGGCCCAAAGAGGCTTAAATAGTGATGTGAACCAGAGTATGAACTTTTATAACTGAACAAGGAAAATCTGCACAGCAAATTTAGTTAGACCAACAGTGAGAAGCACCCTTTACCAAGACGGGCTACATAATTTGCATGGCCCAGAGGAAAATGAAAATGCAAGGCCCCTGGTCCAAAATTGTGAAGAATTTTGGGGCACCTGGGTGGCTCAGTCGGTTAAGCATCTACCTTAGGCTCAGGTCATGATCTCGGGGTCCCAGATGGAGCCCCACGTTGGGCTCCCTGCTCAGTGGGAGTCTGCTTCCCCTCTCCCTCTGTCCCTCCCCTCCTCCCCCGCTTTGTGCACTCTTTCTCTCTCTCAAATAAATAAATAAAACCTTTTTAAAAATTGTGAAGAATTTCAAGAGAGTGACAGCAGAGCGTTAAACCAAACTCACATCCCTCTGGGCATGGGACCCTGTGTGACTGCACAGGTCACAGACCCATGAAGCCAGCTGTATTTACTGAACTGTTAAAATTTTCTAGGCCCAGGACAGAACACTTAACAGACAACCCTTTCAATTTTCACCACAACCTTGTGAAAGTAACATTATTATCCCTATTTTGTGAGCGAGGAAATAAAGGCTTCAAGAGGTTAAAGAATCTATCCAAGTTCTCACAGCCTGGAAATGACAGAGCTGAACTTCATACTGAGGCCTGACTCCAAAGTCATGTCCTCGCCAAAATTTTTGAGTGAATACGCCAATGTATGTGGAAACATAGAAAGATAAATTATACACATGCATTTAATAAATCATGTACCTTATGAAGCCTGCAAAACAAAGACATTTTAAAGATGCCATAAATAGATATTCTAGTATTTTCTTTCCATACCTCAACCAATTGCCTTTCACAATTTCCAGTAGTACCCAGGGGTTAAGGCTGCCCTTGACTCAGACAAAATTAGAGTTAATAGTACCCAAGATGTTAATTTCCCTATGAAGCGTGAACATTTTAATAAGATATTCTTAAAGGTAACACTCAAAAAGGGGGTTGCTCATAATGGAATTTTAGGCCCTGTGAAAATCAAGGGGCATTTACTTTTTTAATCTGGAGGCTGACTTGCCTTGGAGAAATTGCATTTCATTCTCTGATAAAGCAAGCAGGCTGAGCCTGACCAAGATTTTTGGTGTATTCTAGGTTGTCTGCACAGTTATACAGCAAAGGCTGATTGGGGAACACAAGATTACAACAAGATACAACATTAGTGACAAGTGTTTACTGAGTGCCTATGACAGGCCAGAAACCTTGCTGGTTGCTAGGGATAGATAGAGTGAGTCAGCCATCAAGGAACTACGTGTGTTTTAAAGGAACAGAGGGGGATCCATGCCAAGAGAAATAACCTTGGAAAGAGATGCAGTTTGTCTTCTCCTCCTTCCTCTTCCTCTCCACTAGAAAGCAAAACCTGTGCTTACAGGTGTATTTTATGAAAAAATAGTTCAATACATTAGAACTTGATGAAAATGATAAATTTTCCTTAAAAATATTAGAATCAACTTTTTATAACTGTCATCTTTCTCTAAACTATAGTGTAGTTTTTAGATCCTCTTGAAATACTGGGATGCCACAAAGTGCATTACAAAATTTGTTTTTGAATTCTGCTTTTATCTCTTTGTACATAATCAATAATAATCTGTGGTTGAACCATGGAGGTGCTAAAGATGGACTGCCCAAGATAAAGGTGATTTTTATAACTCTTCCTCAAGATGGCGACAAAGGACCGCGTCTTTAAAACAGGGACGCCAACTCTGTGCTGTTTAAATTAAATGGAAAATTCAGAATTTATTTCCTTACCGAATCTACAAGAAAAAAAGTGTAAATAAATGATATCTACAGAACTGTATTTTTCTAGTATCCTATTGGTTTAAAGGGTGAATTATTTGGATAGACTGTTCGCTTTGTAAAAGTAGCACTAGGAAAAAAAGGATGGAGTAGAAAGAAGAAAATTGGAATCACAGATTATATATCGAGATGGGTATGTCAACAACGCTTCACATGCCTTTCTTTGGTTGCTATGGTAACTCCCAGGTTCATTTACTCAGCCCTTGTTTTAATAGAGCTCTGAAAGCAGTGGAATGTTGAGCTGCAGTCAGACTGCCTGGTTCAAGTCTTATCTCCACCCTTTACTAAACATGTGACTGTCAAGTGATTTAACATCTCTCCGTGTCTCAATTTCCTCATTTGGAAAATGCGGATGATGAGTAACTGAGAATAAGCATGTAAAGCACTGAGCACAGTACCTGGCACATATTATGTATTCAGTAAATCAGCAGTCACCACCAAACCACCATCATGGCCACCCCTAAGCAATCTACAAAGACTCATCAAAACATTCATTTCACCGTATTTTATGAAGAAGCATGGTTCTTGGTATTGGCCAATCCCAGATAAGGGGGGAAATACTTTGGGGCTAAACAGTATAATTTGAATATCTGGCTCATTGCTTAAAATATCATATTGTTCAGTTTTTCATTTTGAAGCAATCCAATAATTTGATCAATGAATCACTCCATTCTGTTCAATTGCCATTTAGGATCTTTCTAGTTTTGCCGTAACAAAAAATTACATAAAGCAAATTTATGCAGAAAGCCACATTTTTACCAACCTATTTCTTCTTTTAAGTAGATTTTTACATACCCAATCTCTGTTTCTATTCTAGCATTTCCTCTGTAATTACTAGAAAAAAAGAATAAAAATAAGTACCATTTTCCAAATTTTATAACCTTCATGAATAAGTTTAATCTACCCATATTTGCAGGAGATGCTTGGCTTTATTTTAGCGCTATCCTCTTTTTGCCTTTCCTTCTTGATATTGCTAATTAACTCAGGGCTTAAGCAGTTCTTTCAACATTAATCCTTTCCATTGTCATTAATTTTTTTAATTGTCAAAATAATTTTCCATATTAATAGCCAATATGCCTGCTCTCAGCTGGTCAAGGTTCTGTTGGTCTGTTGATGTGGTTGATCTGTTTTGTTTTTCCTTCTAAACAGTTCAATTTATCTACAAAATCCCAATTGTCTTGCTAGTATTCCTCAGCTAATTAATTGTGTGTCCTCTACTCAGCATTGTCTTTTAAATTCAAATGCTTTGCTTTTGATAGAATCATTTCTCACTGTTTTTCTACTTACTACCCGTGCGACTCAAGCCCTTTGATAGCGATGATGACCGTTGGCACTGTATCATCCAGCCACACTCATGTCTCCCTGCTTCAGCCTGATGGCAGAACTTGCAGAGAAATATGGAGCCACAGGCAGAGATCCTCTTAAGAACTCTGGACCAGGAGAGTCAAAAGGACACATCAGTAGTGGAAAGCTTCTCTCTCATTAGCTGGATAAATTGACACTTTCTAAAAATTATGCTGTTTACACATTTTACTTTGTAATCAACATTATTTGGCTGCATTCTAAGATTTTTGAGAGATGTTTTTTAAAGTCAGAGAAACCGGGGCGCCTGGGTGGCTCAGCCGTTAAGCGTCTGCCTTCGGCTCAGGTCATGATCCCAGGGTCCTGGGATCGAGCCCTGCATCAGGCTCCCTGTTTCACGGGAAGCCTGCTGCTCCCTCTCCCACTCCCCCTGCTTGTGTTCCCTCTCTTGCTGTCTCTCTCTCTGTCAAATGGATAAATAAAATCTTTAAAGTAAATAAATAAAGTCAGAGAAAGTTCATTTGTGTGATCTCTGGTACTATTTCCATGTTTCACTTACTTCATATTTGCGATTGTATCAGAGGGAAATAAGCCCATCCTTTCTAACAAAATGTTAGAGAAAAACAGGGTGTGACAGTCTGTTACTTTGGTGCCCCCAGTGAAACATTTCCTGGTATTCATGCCTTTGTGTATTCAAGTCCTTGACTCTGGCCTTGGTCATGTGACTGGCTTTGGACAATGGGACATTAGCAAGTGTGGTGCAAGCAGAGGCTTAATAAGTACTTGCACGTGGTGGGGTGGGGGGTGTCCTCTTGGAAGGCTTCACCTTAGAGCTAGACCCCTGAAAGGCCACAAGTGGAGGGAAACCACAGAAACCATTTGGACGTTCCAGTTCCAACCAAGCTGTCGTCAGAATACAACAGCCAAAGTGTCCTCAGCCACACAACATGGGGCAGAAGTTCCTCCCAATGGAGCAGAGTCAACCCACAGAATCATGAGAAGTAACAGGTTATTGTTTAGCTACTATGTTTGGGGATGGCTTGTTACACAGCAATAGGTAGCTGAAACACCTGGTAAGAAATTACCTTCTTAATTACACATGGTGTTTCCCTTAGGTTTCCTCTCAGGAAAGCATCACTATGTACACATTTCATTTTGATAAAGATTCAGCTCTAAATTTATATCCAACTGAGATGTCAGAATGATGCCCGACACCCTGCAGTGTGCTTTGGCCTTTGAGCTATTTAAAAACCTGTCACCCAGGGCAGCCCTGTCCTCACTGACATCTCCACCAGGAAGCCTGGCTGGCTGGCACTCTAGGCATCGCAAATCTTATTTTGGAAAACGCTGACAGATTGTTTCACAGAATATTGTCATAATATCATGTCCCTGAATATTGAGTTGCCTTCATGGTAGCAGATTTCTGCAGAGATTGGGCTTTTAGATTTCTATGATTCCAACATTTCCTTTTTTGTTAAACTGTGAATTTATTAAAAGTCATTATGAAACCATAGAGAACTAAAAAGAAAAGTTTACCTACAAAAAAAGTCTGAACATTGATGGCGGACTAGTTGAATCCACTCCAGTATGTCCTCACAATGGCGTGCTATGTACTGATAAAACAATAGGCAAGTTCCGTAGTACTGACATGGGAAGTCCTCCTGGATAAAGCAGTAAACAAACAAACAAAAAAAGCAAGTTTCAGAACAGTGTGTATGGTATGCTCCCCTTTGGGTTAAAAGGGAGAGAAATCTATATTTGTATTTGCGTATATGCGTGATATATTTAAAAATCTAAGAACAGGAGTGGGAAATTGACACTAGGGGAATAAGCACAAGAAAGAAACTTTTCACTATTATACCTTTTTATATTTTCTTGTTTTTTAAACATATGAATGTACTACCTATTCAAAATATAAGGTAAGTTGTTTCAGTTTGTGAAGACATGAACTAAAATATTAGCAGGGATTGCCTCTGGGTGATAAGATTTCACTTTTTTTTTTCTTTTTGTTTATTTGTATTTCCTATTTTTCCACACAAAAAAATTTCATGTAATTTAAAAAGCAATATTTAAAAATTATCAAATAAAAAAAATCCATTGATAGTCCCATCATTCAATCCAAACACAACTATTATCTTTCTATGCATAAACCTTGTAATCACAAATACATACAATCTGGTATCCCTTATCTGAATATACCAAGGTTTACATAACTGAACACTTTGACATTTTTTACTGTATCCTTTCATAAATAATGATGCAATTGATGTTTATACAAAGAGTTTTCCATATGTACAATAGATCCTCAAAAGTGACATTCTGTTTCAGATGGTATAAACATTTTCAGAAGTGTGATATGTACTGTCTAAATGATTTCCAAAAGGATTGCTGCCAGTAGAAATTTATGAGAACGCCAGGTTCATTCAACTGTCATTAGCATTGATTAGCATTTTAAAAATCTTTGCTAATAGTCAAATCTGAAACTCTTTATAACTTGTCTTTAGATTTCTTTTGCAACTAGTAAAGATGAACATTTTTCTATTTGTGTGCTGACCAGTTTAATTCTCCCCTAAAATATTTTTTCAAGTCCTTTGCCCATACTGAGATTTTAGAGGGTTTTCTTTGTTTACAGGTCTTTAAGTATATTTTAGTTATTAGCAAGTGTTAGACACCTTATCTGTCCTTTTCATTGGAAATGTTTTTCCTCTGTCATCTGCATTTCGTTTTATTTTATTGCATGTAGAGTGTTAGGTTTTTGTTTATTCATGCCTATTATTTATGCTTTGACATTGCTACCCTTCAGAAATTGCAATATTCACTTCTTTTTTCTTCTAATTTGATATACTTTGATCTAAAATTTTTTTCTTTAATTATTTAGAATTTCCATGTGCAATGTTAGAAAAAGACTTGGATAGATACTTTTAAGGCTATCCACATTCCTTAATAGAATTTATTGAGTAATCTTTCCTTTTCCCATTGATCATGTGGCCTTCCCTATAATATTTTTGGTTCTTATGCATACTAGTGTCCATTTCTATCATAGTTACTATGTTCCACGATTTACATCAGTATCACACTCTTTGCTAAAGTTTGAGCACATCTTTTCACAAATGGCAGTGCTCCAACCCATCAGAATCATCGTGATCATGTCTTTGATGCCACCGCTTAACTTGATGTTTATTTATCATCTTCTTCAGGTAAATAATTTTATCTTTCAAAAGTGTTCTATGGTTTTTGTTGGAAATTTGTCAAACCTATAAATTAACTTGAGTAAAAATTGGGTTTGTTTTGTGTTTTGTGTTTAATTTTCTTGCTTCTAGGGGCACCTGGGTGGCTCAGTCGGTTAAGCATTTGCCTTTGGCTCAGGTCTCGATCTCGGGGTCCTCAGGTCATGATCTCGGGTCATGATCTTGGGGTCCCCTCATCGGGCTCCCTGCTTGGCGGGAAGTCTGCCTCTCTCCCTCTGTCCTTCCACCAGACACCGCTTGTGCTCTCTCTCTGAAATAAATAAATAAATATCTTTAAAAAAATAATTCTCTCTCCCTCAATCTCTGCCCCTCCCCCCCTGCTTGTACTCTCTTGCTGTCTCTCTAAAAAAATTAAAATAGGGTGCCTAGGTGGCTCAGTTGGTTAAGCGACTGCCTTCGGCTCAGGTCATGATCCTGGGGTCCCAGGATCGAGTCCCACATCAGGCTCCCTGCTCAGCAGGGAGTCTGCGTCTCCCTCTGACCCTTCTCCCTCTCATGCTCTCTGTCTCTCATTCTCTCTCTCGCAAATAAATAAAATCTTAATAAAAAAAAAATTTTAAAAATTAAAATAAATAAATAAATAAATAAAATTATTGCTTCCAAAAGGAACATGGTTCTCTTTCCATTTAGTCAGGACTTCCTGCAGCTCACCACCATTTTTGTTTGTTAATTTGATTGGTTGATTGGGTTTTTTCTCACAGGTCACCCATATTTCACATTAAAAGTATTCCTTGGTACTTTATGGGTTTTGTTTTGTGAATGGGGTCTCTTGTTATATTTTTTGAACTGATTTTTCCCTACATAGAGGAATCCTAGTGATTATATATTTACCTCGAATCTGGCCCTTTGGTGCTCTATTATTATCCTGGAAAACAATTTCCACTTTAGGTTTTCTGGAATACAAATTGTTTTGACACTTCAATTGGCCTGAAACTCTGTTAATTCAGGGGGGGATGAATCATTAAGGGTACCACAATGGCCAATCAACGGGGTGATCTGAATGTTTACTTCCCATTAATTTTACTGTGTTGTGGACACAGCCTGTTTTAGGGATGTTACCATGGAACCTTGTAAAAATAGAATTGTGAATGTATGCTGATGAAATACAAGTACAAGAACAGTCCCTGATTTAGATGTGAGCTGTGCACCCGGCTAACTCTCACTCTGTTTTGACAATCGCAGGTGAAGAGAGGTGAGAATCCTAAAATAGAAAGGACATTGAAGAAATCAGCAGAATGGCTGAATCAGTGGCTGGTTTTAATTACCTGCCCAGATGTCTTGAGGACATTCCATATGTAATTGGTTCTACCTTGCCACCTTTGTACAGATAAAGATTCCTAAGAGAATTGGGAAGACATGGAGATTTGTCACTTGGTGCTGCTACAAGGGTACCCATATTGCCTTCGTTTCATCTTGGCCAAGAAATGAGGTTGTTCTTTGTCCTCTTCATTGCAAATCTCCTCTAGCTACACATGGAAGTGGGTTCTCGTTCCCTTTGTCTTGTCCCAGGAGCCATCATGGCCAACAGTGCTCCCTCTGGTGGGAAAAGCCGCCTTGCCCAAGCTACTGACTACAAGGATAGGAGCAGGGCATTCTACTCCAATGAAGACCCGCAGGGAGGATAGGGGATAAAAACACTGAGAGAACAGTTGGGGGGAGGGGGACAGAAAGCTTGGTATGGACAGATAAATGTCTTATGGGTAAAATAAAGAACTGTGTAATATGTCCTCTGTATTCTGTGTATGCTCCAGCATCTAAACATGCAACTTTCCTTCAGATAATGGCTGCAACTTCCTTCCTGTTAAAGACCTGGCTGATGAATTACCTGACAATGTGCATCTCCACCCTCAGACAAAGGTGAAGAAAAAGGACTTAACATGTAAACGCCTGCATTTGTTTAAAACTTTTGTTTCTCAGTCAAGATCAGTGAGCAAAAAGTCAAGATGGAGTAGCAATTTAGCAGAGGATGAATGTTCAAGTGTGTGTACACATTAGAAGGAATATTTCCACTGAGCAGTGTCAGTAATATGCTAGAGTTTCAAAGCACTACAGCTAGGAAAGAGCTAAGAGAAATGACTTGTGCCCTGAGAAGCAGCGGGAGGATGATAGAAAAGGGCCATTTTTTTTTACAATAGTAAATCAAAAGTACTCCAAAGGATACAAAAATACAGATTCAAAGGGGGACATGCACTCTGATGTTTATAGCAGCATTATCAACAATAGCTAAACTATGGAAAGAGCCCATATTCTGGATTCATGTGAATGGATAAAGAAGACGTGGATGGAATATTACTCAGCCATGAAAAAGAATGATATTTCCAGTGATACGGATGGAGCTAGAGTGTATTATGCCAAGTGAAATAAGTCAATATCAGAGGAAGACAAATACCATATGATTTCACTCATATGTGGAATTTAAGAAACAAAACAGATGAACGTGTAGGAGTGGGAAAAAAAGAGGAGCAAGGGAAACAAACCATAAGAGACTCTTAACGTGAGAGAACAACTGAGGGTTGATGGAGGGAGGTGGGTGGGGGATGGGCTAGATGGTGATGGGCATTACGGAGGACACTTGTTGGGATGAGCCCCTGGGTGTTGTATGTAAGTGATGAACCACTGAATTTTACTCCTGAAAGCAATATTGCACTGTTAACTTAGTAAAATTTAAATAAAAATTTTAAAAAAAGTAAAGCAGGCGATCTCTTTAATAAGATCTGTAATAAACGACCCCTGTCCTGAAAATCGGCGTCAGGATGCACAGTGGCACACCTCTCTGAGGAGAAGCCCCCTCAGGCTGACATAGCCTGCTGTCTGAAGGCCAGAGGAAACAAACATTCCGTTGCTTTTCTTCTTTATTTGTGTATTCTGACCTAGTGGCTCCCTCCCTTTTTCCTCCTAGATGGGCACTTTGTGGATTATTCTGGTATAAAATTAGGATGCACTATTATTCTTGGTTATGGGGTGGGTGAGATAGGCGCTCAAATGATATCCTGTTCTAGCAAAGCTGCTCTTCTTCCAAACTCAGAGAGGACGCTGCCCACTTGCATTTGGGGATGCCCGGGCCCCACCTTCGCTTGCCCTATTCACCACTGCACCCCAGAGCATGAGACAATGCAAGGTGCCACTAGTCATAGTAAATTGTCATATGAAGGCAATGCCTAACTGTATTTTCAGCCTTTTATCTGTTCATTCCTGCAGCTCCACGGGACCTCCTATCCTTCAGAAAGTTGTTTCAGACCTGGGGTCCACGACAGAGAAAGAAGGGACTTTTTTCTTCTATCTTCCTTTCCTTAGATACCATTGTCTCTGCTGTGATTTGTGTCAACACTAAGAACATATTTTTTTTTCCAGAAATTTCCAGAAAATTATCCAGGACTGGAGAGTCACTCATTTCCTCAATTTGGTGGAAACCAAGCCTGTGTCTTAAGGAACCACCTCCATTCATGGGAGATGGCCCAGGTTAGAGCTGAAAAAACGGTATCAGCTAGAGGAGACCCTCTAGATGACAGGGAGCCATTAGGAATTGAGAGTGCAGTGGGGAGATGGATTTTTTTCAATTTTAGACTTTCATTTATTTGGACTTTGACTCCAGGGGAAGATAATTGGATTTCAAAATGTAGTTCCTTTGGACTTTACCATGCAACTAGGTCTAATCTTTAAACTTTCATTTCTCCCTGAGAATTTGTAATGGAGGAGGAATTTATATTCACATCTGGGGCCTCTTTATAATGTTTGCATTTTATGTGTGGAGTACCTTACTGTTATCATTTGCTCTCATCAAAGAACCTCTGGTGATAGACAATGTGACTGATTTAAACAGGGGTTGGAAACAGAACAGGTATGTATTTCCAGCTCTGTGTACAGGAACCTTGGGGCTTAATGTATGGTTGTGACCCATCTCAGAGCCTTCTTCAGGTAACACCTAAACTACCCAGCAGATTTTGGGGGGGGGGCCCTGAGCCTTATACAGTTTGTAGGGAGGGAGCAGTTTAAGGAAAAAGGAACATAAAGTGATGAATACAAAATTAGGTATTGGGCCATGAAAGGGAGCCAAACGAAGGAGGGTCATGTAGCATCAGTATCCTTAGCTTTGATAAACCCACCCCTCTGCCCACCTGCTGTCTGGAGGACACCCAAAGAAACAGTGGACAGTCCACAAGGATAGGAGCAGGACCCTCCCCATGAGTTGTTGACCTCTCCCAAGATAGCTGCACCCCCTGCTGGGCCACACACTTAACAGTTGCTTGTAAACCCATCTAAAATGATGTCGTTATTCACAACGGACTCTTCTCATAAATATCTGTGGCTTCCACTGTAACCTCACTGCCAAGTTAGAATGGAAGTGAATCTTAAGATTGAATTCCTCCACCCATGTAAATGTTGATTAGCAAGCAGGCATGAAACAATCCTACAACCTGTTCTGGGATCTCTATGAAGTTCCAGCTCTGTTCTGTGCATGGAAGGTTAACTAGATGCAAATATGACAATATTCTGGTGACAGGATAGAGTCAGATTCAGGCACAATAATTGTCTGTGAAGGATTTCAGAGTGGGTTTTTTCCCCTAAGAAAAAGGACACTCTCCAACACAAGAACAGAGTAATATCAAAATCAGGGAATTTAACATTGATACATACCTATTATTTAATCCACAGTCTATATTCAAATTTTGTCATTGTCTCAGTAATGTTCTTTATACCTGTTTTTTGTCTTGGTCTGGGATCCTTTCCAGGATCATAGGTTGCATGTGGTCATGAAGTCCCTCTGCCTCCTTGCACCTGGGACAGTTCCCCAGTCATTTTTTGCCTTTGTCCACCTTGACATTTTTGAAGAGTAAAGACCAGTTAGTTTGTAGGCTGTTCCTCATTTTGGCTTTGCCTGATGTCTCCTCATGATTAAATTAAGGTTATATATTTTTGGCAGGAATGCTACAGAAGTGATGCTGTGCATCCTATCAGGAAGCACGTGACATTGGTTTGCCCCAGTATTGGGTGATGTTCATTTTGATGGCTTGGTTCCAATGTGGCACTCTAAGGTTCTTCATTATAAAGTCACTACTTTCCCCTCCCGTGATTAATAAGCAATCAGCAGGAAGATACTTTGAGACTATGCAAATACACATTTGTCAGGAAACTCACCCACTATTTTAGGTAACATTGATGAGTTTCTAATTCACTCATTTATTTTTATTGTTTAATTTCTATTATAAGGGAGAACTGTTTCAGTATGAACTCATGAAATTTTATTCAACGGGTTGTAGTCCACTATCACTAATATTTAGGTAACAGTGAAATTGTCTATAATTTCCAGCCCTCATCTTGTATGCCTGTCATTTGACTGATGACATCCATTTGTCTAATTACCAGAGCTTCTGTTGCTAATCAGAGATTAAGAGAGCTGAAGGACATTTAGTAACCCAATGACCCCTGGAGTGCATATTCCTGAATTAGGAAAATTGAATACTACAGAGTGTAGATTAAAGAACATATTTACATCACAGTGCCTATGCTGAAGAATTTAAATTATACAGGACATCAATCATTAAACTTGAGAGATCAAAAGATTGAAAAGTTGGGTAATGTTAAGAGGAAATGTACTCACCCCTTCTTGGAACTGAGTTAGTATGGTTTTTGCTCTCTGTCTGATCCAAGCCCGGCTCAGCCCCTCCCTACCCTTCTCATTCTTGGAAACCTAGTCTGCCTGTGTGTTCATGCTCGCTGCTCCCAGTCAAGCTGTAGGCTTAAAAACAATGTCCTGCCCTCACTGGAGGAGGCCTGAGAGAGTCCAGCATCTTCTGTAACTGGGTAGGTACATCTGTCTAATGCTCAGATTCAGTTACAAAGCCCATGTGCTCCAACACAAAGCCACTTCTTCCAACCTAGCCTTGACCCCATCATACAGTTGATGTTTTGGCCCTTCTCTGCATACCTCTTGTCTTATTTCTCCATTGGTTTGGAACACAGTTGGGAAGAGGCTAAATTTACTGGCCCCCCTCAGAGACCTCAACCTTCTAAGACCCACCCCTTTCATTTCTACTTCAAGTGAGTCAAGCAGCCACTCTCTGTGTTGATGACTCTCTCAGCTTTTCTTTATTTTAAGATATTTATTTATTTATTTATTTATTTTTAATCAGAGAGAGAGCAGAAGCAGGGGGAATGGCAGGCAGAGGGAGAAGCAGGCTCCCCGCTGGGCAGGGAGACTGATGCAAGACTTGATCCCAGGACCCTGGGGTCATGACCTGAGCTGAGGGCAAATGCTTAACCGACTGAGCCACCTAGGGTGCCCCGACTCTCTCAACTTTTCAACTGAATATCTTCTAAATTAAGAGAAAAAGTCTGAAGTTTGTCTTGATCCTCCTCACTGGAATGCTAGTGCTCCCCAGGGTCTCTGTGTGTTCCTTCCCGCTCTGTCTCAGCTCCTCCCAGTTGATATTCCATCCAGCAGCTAGAATCAAGCTGTGAAGCCAAACCAAACCACTTCTCTGTCCAAAGCCCTCCATGATCCCCCCTCTTCTTCAGCATCAAAGTCAAAGTTCTTACCATGGCCTACTGAAATGAAAACATAATTTGATTGCAAAGTGGGTGGACTGTATTAATCTTATCTTGCTTATGGTCTAGCCCCTATTACCTCTCTACCTCCTTCCCTTCCCCTTGCTCACTTCTTTCTAGCCACTCTGACCTTACTTTGTTGCTCAAACACATCAGGAGACTTTCATCCTCCAGACCTCTGCCCTGGATGTTCCTCCCCTCTTCCTGGAACAATTTTCCCTACTTATCTGTGTTACTCATTTCCTTACCTTCTTTGAGATTTTCTCAAATGTCATCTTCCTGGTGATCCCATTGCCAGACCCCCTAAGTTGCAACCCCCTCTCAAATACACACAACTCTTTAATCTCTCTCCAGCATGCATCAAGACCTAATATAACTACATATTCTATTTAATATTATGTTAATTGTCTGTGTCTCTCCAGTAGAACATAAGATCCCTCAGAATAGAGCATACACCCAAAGAGAGAATTAGAACTCTGGAATATAGAGAGATAATCTAGAATGTCACAATTATGGAGTATGTGCTCCCCCACCCCCCACTCCCCACACTGCACCCCCCATTTATATGTTGATGCCCTAACCCCCATATGGCTATATTTGGAGATGAGGCCTCTAAACAAGTAATTAAGGGTGGGATCCTGATCCCAATGGGAGTGTCCTTACAGGAAGAGACACCAGAGAGCTCCCCATAATTCTGCCTGTTTGCACAAAAAAGTAATGTGAGCACACAGCAAATGGTAGCTGTCTACAAGTCAGGAAGAGAGTCCTCACCAGAAAGCACCTTGATCTGAGACTTCTAGCCTCCAGTACTGTGAGAAAATAAATTTCTATTGTTTAAGCCACTGAGTTTGTGGTATTTTTGTTATAGCAGCCTGAGCAGACTAATACAGCCACATAGATTTTTTTTTTTAAGACACATATTAAGATGGTAGAAATAAATCCAACATATGAATAGTTACAACAAACATAAAGAGTTGAAACTCTCCAATTAAAAAATGGAGCTCACCATGGGGGTGCCTGGCTGGCTCAGTCAGTAGAGCATGTGACTCTTGATCTCGGAGTCATTAGTTCAAGCCCCAAGTGGAACATAGAGATTAATTTAAAAAAAAAAAACAAAAAAAAACCCAGAGTTCACCAGACTAAATTTTTAAAAATCCAGGTATATGAAATATGTAAGAGATAAAACATAAAAACATAAACATAAAATAATAGACCAGGGGAAAATAATAATTGAATAATATACAGTAGAAAAATTATCAGCCAAAGGAACTTTCTATACTTACCAAATGAAACAGAATATCAGACAAAGTAAAGTTTAAGGCAAAATCATTACTAAACAGAAGGTAAGGAGATAATATTAAAAACTTCAACTCATCAGGAAGGTGTAAAAATTCTTAACTTGTATAGACCTAATATTAAAGTTTGAAACAACATAAAGCAAACTTGATAAAATACTTTCTGACTCATTTATAAAGCTATCAAACGTTGATACCACAAACATAAAAAGATAGGAAAATTATGCCAGTTTCACTCACACATGACTGCAAAAAATCCTAAATCAAATTTAGTAAACCATATGTAGCAATGTAAAAGCAAACAAAATAGTACATCATGCCTAGTTTGAGTTTATCTTAGGAATGCAAATTTTGCTAAATAATATTATTACAGACGCAATTCATTTTCCCACAACTTAAAGGAGAAAGAAACATATAATTATCTCAATAGACACAAACAGCTCTGTCTCTATCACCTGCAGGGCTTGGGACAAGAGTGCAAATGGAGGCCCACATATCATGTAATGATACTTAAAAGTTATAAGTCAATCTAAGAAACTGATAGATAAAAATATGCTTTATCCTACTATCTTGATAAATATACCTCCATGGGGACAAAATTTTTTAAATATGCATAAAACCTTGGAATTCTTTTTATTTAAGATCTATTTATTTATCTGAGAGAGAGAGAGAGAGAGTTTGCACTCCAGGGGGCCAGGGCTGAGGGAGAGGGTATGGGAGAGAGGCAGACTCCCTGTTGAGCGTGGAGGAGCCAGAGGAGGGGCTCCATCTTATGACCCTGAGATCATGACCTCAGCCAAAATCATGAGTTGGATGCTTAACTGACTGAGCCACCCAGGGGCCCCAGCCTTAGGGTCCTATGACATCAAGGACACGCTAAAATACCCAAGATGACTCAACTGAAGTGTTATTCTGCATATCTGAATAGTCTTTTAATGGACTGGCTATGTTTAGATGAGTAATAAAATTGAAACATATATAATTGATAAGGTATATATTTGTTCTATAAATACATTTTTCACATCCTTGTTTCCGTATATTACTAATTTTGATGTTATGATCAAGATTTTCATATAATCTGTTGATATGAATGATCTAAGTCATTGAAAATAAAGTATAGTTGTATTGAAAGTACACAAAATTTGAATATATTTTCATCAAAAATGTAAATTAAAATAAATGTAAAAATTAAAAATGTAGACTTACTCTTATTACATTTTCTAAGCGAGCTACTCTCTTTATACCTGGGACCAAAAGTGTAATGTGTATCTGTGAATAGAAGTTGCAAATAAGTTGAACAGGTTCTCCTCCCCAATTTTCATCATCCTGTAGACTATCTGTAGCTTAGATGATATTTTTTTTTATTTATTTATTTTTTATTATGTTATATTAATCACCACACATTACATCATTAGTTTTGTAGCTTAGACGATATTGATTAAACATGAAATTAAGTACTAATCAGTCTGAGGTTCCACATATGTGCTGACTTAGCAGATGCACCTTTTCTTAAAATAAGATTTTATTTATTTGAGGGCCGGGGGAAGCACGAGTGGGGGATGGAGGCAGAGGCAGCAGGACAAGCAGACTCCTGGTTGAGCACAGAGCAGGTCACAGGGTTGATCCTGGGGACCTTGAGATCATGACCTGAGCCGAATCAGACGCTTCACCGACTGAGGCACCCTACCTTATTATTATTTTTTTTAAGATCCATTTATTTATTTTATTTTTTATTTTTTTATTTTTAAAAGATTTTATTTATTTGAGAGAGAAAGAATGAGATAGAGAGAGCATGGGGGGGGGAGGGTCAGAGGGAGAAGCAGACTCCCCGCTGAGCGGGGAGTCTGATGCGGGACTCGATCCCAGGACTCCAGGATCATGACCTGAGCCGAAGGCAATCGCTTACCCAACGGAGCCACCCAGGCGCCCCCATTTATTTATTTTAGAGAGAGAGGGTGCACGTGGGGAGGGGCAGAGGGAGAGGGAGAAAGAGAGAAGCAGACTCCCCGCTGAGCATGGAGCCAGAGGCCCGGCTTGATTTCATGACCCTGAGATCATGACCCGAGCCTATAAAAAGGGTTCCATGCCCAACCAACTGAGCCACCCAGGCGCCCCAGCAGGTGCACCTTCTTGATTGTTCTCACTCCCTCTTCCTTCATTTGCATGAAAAACTAATGCCAGCATGACAGAGAATACACGAATGCTTGTCGACTCACAACTTGGTAAGTAAAACGATGTAGGAGAATTTAAAGTTTTACTGAGTTGGAATTTTTCAGATGAAACACTGTCATGGATTGCTAAACACATCCTAACTGTGCTAGGATCTACAGGAATAAACCCAGATACTAGAAGTAATTTCACTTCAAAAGAGAAACCATTCTGGGAAGAAAAGTGCTTACATTTTAAATGGTGGTTTATTCTCCTGTTGCTTCTTAAATTGCACACTATTTTGCCAAATTCAGATGTGAGTGGAAAATTCTATACTAATGAGTGAGTGGCTGACGGGAAGTTATCGACAGTTGTGTCACTCAGGAGATTTCTTGTTAGACTCTTTTGCAGTTATGACCATCGCCATCTTCAGAATTGAAAGCTTTGTCCAAACCCCACCAAACACGTGCCTGTCACCTCTCCCATTCCTACTTAGCACCAGCACTCAAATCTGAACACAGTCAGACCTATTCACATACTATGTCAACAAAATAAAACTATAAAAAAAAACCCCCAGCATTAAACCCTTAGAATTATAAAATGCCAATAGTAAAGTGTGGTGCTGGTGAAAAACACATATAGTTAAGAAACTAGAAATAGGCCCCCAAATTCAGGAAAGAGGATCATAGGGTGGATTAGTGAAATCAGTAAGGACTGACTGAAATATAAATTTATTATTAATATGCTTTCATTCATTCATTCATTCCAAGCTGTGTGTTAAGCTTAGCCACTGAACTAAACACATGGGCCTCGGTTCACCTTGTGTTTCTGCAGTGAGACAAAAATAATGGTAGTTGTAGTTGGTGTTCAATAAATATTAGATGCTCAATAAAAATCAGACATTATAGTTCTAATGTTGGAAAGAAGACAAGTGAAGTTTGTTTACTGGTGGTATTGAGATAATTGGCTAGAAGTTGGGAAAAACAATGAAGTTAGAGGCACTCCTTATAAAGGACATCAAAATAAACTTCAGAAGAATTTATTGAAGTGTAAGCATTGTACGAAAAGCACAAAATAAGGGGCACCTGGGTGGCTTAGTCAGTTGAGTGTCCGACTCTTGATTTCAGCTCAGGTCAGAATCTCGGGATTGTGGGTTCGGGTTCTGGGCTCAGTGTGGAGTCTGCTAGTCCCTCTCCCTCTGCTCCCTGCCTCCCACTCTCTCTCTTGCAAATAAATGAAGTCTTAAAAAAAAGAAAGAAAAGTACAAAATAACCAGGTTATTAGATTTATGAAAGGTGAATGTCCTCAGTATTGAAGTAATAAAGTCACAAAGGGAAAAATAAATGGATGGATCTTAATATTTAAATGTTTTTAAATTCCATACCAAAACAAAACAGCAGACTGGGGGAAATAGTTTGACTCCCTATTGACTGATAAAAGTTAAAAAACCAGAGAAAGTATTTCAATGTATAACCAAATCATGATGACTTCAATAAATAGTCAGGCTACAGAGGTTGTGGTGGATATTTGGCTTTTTCTGACAACTGTGACAGACAGAACAATGCCCCCCCCCCAAAAATAGCCACATCCTAATTCCAGAACCTAGGAATATGTTACATTACACGACAGAGGAATAAGGTTTGCTAATTAACTGACCTTAAAATGAGATGACCCTGGATTACGCAGGCAGGCACAATATAATCACAACGGTCCTTAAAAGTGGGAGAGAGATGTGGACATTCAGGGTGCTGTGTTATGAGAAGGATTTACATCCATTATTACTGGTTTTGAAGATGGAAAAAGAGAGCCACAAGCCAAGGAACACAGGCAGGAAAAGGCAAGGAAACAGAATCTAGAGCCTAGAGCCTCCTAGAGCCTCCAGAAAGGAATGCAGCCCCACTACCACCTACATTTCAGCCACGGAGACTTGTGTCTGACTTCCGACATACAGAACTTAAGAGAATAAAATTGTGTTGCTTTCAGCCATAAGTTTATGATAACGTGTCACGGCAGCAAAAGAAAACTAATAGAGCCACCCAGTTTTTTACCCCCGTTTCTATGTTTGCAGAACCCACCACCTCTTGAGGCAGAACCCTCCCTCTATAGAGAATTAGGACGCCTTTTCCCAGCCTCCCTGGCGGTGAGCAATCGAATGCACTTGCCTGACTCGGAACTGAGAGCTGGCGATGGGAAGGAGGAGAGCCTGCGTGGAATCTGTTGTCATCAAAGGCAGCAGGGCAGGCGTTCTCAACGCTGTGTGACCGCGTGACCGTGTGACCATGACCGTGGGTGCCTCCAGGTCCTTGCCTAGCAGCAAGTTGAAGGAGCCTGTCCTGCAGCAGGATTTTGGGCTTCACTCCCGGCTGTAAAAACCCTCAACTTGGTGCTCTGGCCCCCCTGGAGATTCTGGGGCCCTTCATAAGTTCCTTTTCTGCTAAACTAGCCAGAGTTGGTTTTTGTGGTTTGTGACCCAGAAGCCTCAGCGATCCAGGTATGAACAGATAATTTACTCAAAAGGAAAAAGAAATGCCAAACACTGAGAAAAACTTTACCCTGTCTGGGAGTCCAAGAAACTCAGAGCAAGCTTGAGGTGCTATATTACACTGATGACAAATAAAAACGATCATTTTTGTGTGTGGCAAGACTGTTACCCTTATTTATAGCTAGTAACTAAGTGGATAGACAGTTTAGAAAGGGGTAATAGGAAAATGAAGCAAAATCTGTAAATATGTCCTGAGCAATTCCTAAGAAAATGTGGCAAGCTGTGTGGTAGGATGAAGCTTAATGTTTTATGTGTTTGTATGAGAGGAATCATTGATGTGGTCTTAAAATGTGTTGGGCTGTGGATAAAATTTGCATTAGGACCCCATAAGATCTTAGGGAGCAGAGGCACAGAGACCCAATCCCAATTTCCTGAAATATAAAGTTAACTAAAGCTGTCAGTGTGGCTGAGATCAAGGTTCTGAGCTGGAAAGGGCAATGGGTTCCACAAGGGTGGAAGGAGGCCAGCTTTGGAGGTCTATACGCTGACTAGGGGAAGTAATTACAGGGCAATATGGTCCTGCAGTGGCCCCACCTGGACGGGGTTAATGGCCCCAGAAAAGTGCCTTGGAAAGAATCAAGTCAGAGCTGTAATTTTAGGAACAGAAGTCTCTTTGCTGGGGAGTGATCTGATTGCTAAATGCCTAGAATTTGAAGAACGTTTTCCTAACTGATGGTGCGCTGACCCAATGGAAAATAATATATTGCCCTTGAAATAATCACAAAGTGTATCGGGACACCTGGGTGGCTCTCTCGGTTGAGCGTCTGACTCTTATTTCGGCTCGGCTTGGGTCATGATCTCAGGGTGGTGAGATGGAGCCCCTCCTAGGGCTCCATACTCAGCAGGGACTCTGCTTCCCCTCTCCCTCTGCCCCTCCCCCTATTCATGCCCCCCCCCCCCCGGCCTCTAAAAGAAATAAATTAATCTTAAAAAAAAGAATCACAAAGTATAACAACATAACAAAATGTGACATAAATTTAAGTGAAAACACTATAGAGAATAAGTACATGTGATGTTTAACTGTGTAGCATTTTTCTCACAGCCAAGGAGTAAGATGGACAGTGGGGAGAGTCAGAAATCAGAGCAAGGAGAAATGACAGAAGTCAGAGAACAAAGGGGTCCTGGGGCCAGTCACGGAGCTGGAATGCAAATCTGACCCATCTCAGCTGGAGTCCATCAGTTCCTATAGCTTGTCTTCACCTCCTTTGGCCGTGAAGGAGATTTAAGAAACCTGTCCACATAGACTGTGAGCTAATCTTTTTTCCTTTCCTTTTCTATTTTGAAATACCAAACAGGGATTTGGGGTCTGATGCAGAGCCATGATTTATTTTGCCACCTTTCTGAGGCTCCAGAGTACCCAGCTGGTTGGAGGATCCTTCCACCCTTTCCTTCCTTTTTCTTCTCTTCTTTCCTTCCAAAGAGTTTTTGTGTCCCTATGTCCTCTATCTGACCTTAAATTTGATCCAGAAAGGACTTCAGCACAGGGACAGTCCAGATCTAGGCAACTGGCTGAATCAGGCATCAGCCACCCCCCCATTATGTTGCACTGTCTCTGAGAACAACCTTGCTGTTTGCACACTAAGCTCAAGAGGAACACGGGTCCTGAGGAGCTGGTGAAGAGCTGAGACTCTGAGAATCCAGGCTTGTGCGGCAGTTAAGTGGACTGATGCTGAAAGCCCACCTGTAGGGAGATGGTTTACATGCACAAGACCCCCTTTGCCCCCCACTGGCTGGCGCTAGGTCCATGACAGTTGTTTCTCAGTCGACAACTTAGGCGAGTGACATCAGGAGGACAGTCAGTCCGACAGGGAATGTGGTCTCTGGAAAGGCACGTCAGAATTTGAATCTCTGGCTGCGGTTTATCCAAGCACTTAACTCTCGAAGCCTTCCTTTTGCCCACTGTACAATCCAGAGGAGCGACGGCGCCCCACAGAGTTGCCCTGAGGATTCCAAGAGGTAACTCAAGTGCTTAGCATGCTGCCAATGTCAGCTGTTGTCGTTAGCAAGACAAAGTCATTCTGTCTGCAGAACAAAGGGTGAAACAGGTGAGACCGGATGTTCAGAGTCTTGTACCTAAATCACTGGCCGGTTTTTTTCTGACACATTCAGATCCAGCTTGTGCTCCTCGTTTCTCAGTAAAGACCAGCTCATTTTTCCTATGGGGTATGTTCACATGCACACGCCCACTCCCACACACCTGGGCTTGGCATGCGGGATGCCAGTGGGATCCTGGGCAAACACCCTTCTTAGAAGCTGAAGATTACAACACAGCTGGATGGGGATAAGGTGGGCGGGGGGGGGGGGGCACATCAATCACGACATCAGCCAGACCTTGTCAGAGCCCCAGAACACTCTGAAACGCTGTGGTCTTGATTCTCTACCAGCTCCAGCTTGGCTCACTGTCTTCAGTTCCCTGCAGTGACAGTTGTGGTCAAGCCGTTACAATACCTCACCTGGCAACAAGCATCTACCTCACGACGTCATCGTGAGGTTCCATGAGTTGTCACAGGTGAAGTGCCAAGGGCAGCAGCTGACGCTTACAGTAAGAGCTCAGCAAGTGCAGGCTCTCAGTCACAGCCAGTGCAGAAATGGCATTCGTCCTGGTTGGGCCCCAAGGGCTAGGAAGACAGCCATGGGGTGGAACACAGGCCCTTCGTGGTCCCGGCTCCCAAGGACCTGAGATGCAAAGGGGAGCCGTGTGGTTGTATTCCCACAGCTGGGTTGCTTCCCCACGAGGCAACTGTGAAAGACAAATGACGAAAATGCCAAGTGTCGCAATTAAAAAGATAACATAAGGACCGGTTCATCTTTGCAGACTGTTCTCCTACGGAATTTAAATCCTTTCCCCTCCTAACTGAGGAATTTCAAACATTCCACCTTCTCTCTTTTCCAGAGACCCAGGGAAGTGGTACCCACTTCCACCACACCCTCAATACCCCAGCAAATGGCTGGGGCTGGAGCACCCCCAACTCAGTCACATGAGAGACCCTTGGCTTCTTAAGTCATGAACACTCTGGGTAATTTTACCTCCTGTCAATAAAGAGGACTTTGTAAGAAACAGTGCTGAGTGATAGGAGCTGTTCGTGGAAGGGAGGGCCACCCCGGGACATTGTGCACCCACATGGATTGTATCTTGGCCAAATGATGTTTCAGCCATTAACTCAGGCACTCAGACTCCCCAGATACATAATGAGCACCTTTTGGAGAATTGTACTTCAAAAGAAAAAAAAATTCAATTCCTTATACAAGTATTTGGTTAATTTATAGCATCCCATTAACTGCTTTGCTGCTGTGTCTAAAGCACCCCTCCGGTGACTGCTGGAGAAGGGAACCCTGCAGATAGTAGCAAGCGGGACCAGACCCCTATAGGCCCTTCCTACTCATTAACCAGCATCTGTTCTCTGAAGCCAGGTGCACCCCAAACAAGGACCTCAGAGGGAAAACCAGGAGCAGTATCAACACCGGCAGAGTCAGGGGCAACCTTGAATACATTTGCAAATGTGCTTTAAAATACAAAGAGTGGGGTGCCTGGGTGGCTCAGTTGGTTGGGTGTCTGACTCTGAATTTTGGTTCAGGTCATGATCTCGGGGTCCTGGGATCAGGCCCCATATTGGGCTCCGAGCTGTGTGTGCAGCCTGCTTAAGATTCTCTCTCTCCCCCCAAATAAAATAAAATAAAATAAAAGGAAAGGAAATAAAATAAAATACAAAGAGCTTCAAACCTAACTTGAAGATGTCCTTCTAGAACCACCATTTCTCCTTTTCAGAGAAAAAGTGGCCACCCCTAATGGAGCCAACACTTTCATGTGGAGATATGCAGCATTTGGGGAGCTGGGCAGAAGGGGGGCCCCATCAAACCCACCACTCTACCTCACCCAAGCCACCCTTTGATGTTATTTTTTGACATATTTTTCTTAATATGTTGTGAGGGACACTGAGAGCCCAACTACCTGTGTCCCTTCTCTAATGACCTGTGGTTTGGATAGACCAGGAGGGCACCCTGGTTGCCTGAAGTGAGTTCTCTTGTGGGAGATGTGGTTCAGGGATGGATGCAAAAGCTAAATCAATCCATTCAGAGTGAAACTTGGGGCTCTGTTCTGTTTGGGAGCAGAGGAGCCTCTTCCCTCCTCTTAGACGTGAACAAGGTGGTGACCCTGGAGTGCCAGCAGCTGCCGCCACCAGGAGGGAAACCAGCCTGAGGCCAAAAGCGATGCAGGCAGGAGTGTGAGTCTGAGAGAGTACGGATCGGTCCTGATAAGATCCAGAACTTGGGCAGCACATCCACCTTTCAGCCAGCCCTACCTTGGGACACATTCCCTGGTATTTACACCATTGTGGGTGTGGATTTTCTGTCATGGAACTGTGAAACACTCTAATAAAATCATCTTTAGAAAAAAAAAAAAAAAAAAAGATTCAGAGCAGCCTCCTGCGGGCAGCACAGCGCGAGAGGGGGAGCTCATTTTTGGAGCGCAGGGCCTGCCCGTCATCCCTTCAATCTCAGGCTAAGAAGAGCCGGGCTCAGACGAAGCGGACGGTGCGGAGGGGAGCCTAGTGAACGCGCCGCAAGGGCTGCTCCCCAGCGCGGCTGGCACTTAGTAGGAGCTTTGCAAGGGCGACGAGGGCGCAATACTTGGCGTGTGGCTGCACCGCGGAGGCGTCAGGGCTCCAGCGTGTCCGGGCTCGGAGCCCACGCTCCTTCCCCGGGAGAGCAGAGGCCAGGCAAGCCGGACGAAGCGGTCAGATCACAGGCGCCCAGGAAGGACGCGGGCGGAGGTGCGACAGCCGCGGAACAGGCGGCAGCAGGAAAGGGCCGGCCGCTACGCACGCCCTTTCCGGCCATTGTCACTAAGACTGCCAGGCCTTTCCCTGAGAGGGAGGCCCCGGGCAGGAGACGAAAACCTTGAGAGACCGTCTCCCTCACCAAACCGAAGCCCGAACAGCAAACTGGAAACAGTTCGCCGTGACCAGGAAACTAAAATGGCGACTGGAAGCGGAGCGGGTTCTCCGGGGGAAAATGCAGTGAGCCAGGCTTGCTTCGGGCTCCGGGGGACAGACAGCTCCCGGGTTCCAGCCCACGCCCGGACTCCGGAATGCAGGATGCCCCACCCCGCGGAGGAAGTCCCGGCGGGCTGAGGCAAGGGAAAATGCTCCCTCCCTCCCAAGAGTCCGTTTCGGGAACCCGCGCTGCTCTTCCGCCTCCTCCAGCCCCACTCCAGACACAGTGGGCCCCCAAGCAGATAACAGCCAAAGGGACGCGTGAAGGCCAAGTGGAAACTGGCGCAAGCCCACACAACTCTAGCCGTCTAGGCCTCGGACAGAGCGAACCGGGCTCCTCGCGGCCCCGACCGACGCAGGCCTGTGGGGGCAGGGCGGCCGGGGGCGGCCGCGGGCGGCCGGGCGGGACAGCCCAGGCCTCCGCTTCGTGTGTGCGGCCGACCCGCACCGGGAGAACAAAGCCCTGAGAGCTGCCAGCCAGGGCAGCCGGGACCACTAACCCATGTGCCCCCAGAACCCCGGGCGTTCCTGAGAAGTGTCTTCTAAGCTCCCCTGCAGAGCCGAAGATGAGGCCCTTGAATTGTACCACAGACTTCTGCGCACTCTCACTGCCTCTTCCCAAGTGAGCCCGCTTCGCGGGAGGCTCAGGGCGGCCGGGGCTTCCCCAGCCCAGTGAGCCTTCCCCGAACAGCACGGAAGAGAAGCATACAGACGCGCCTCAGCCCTCCCGACCCCCACTTTAAACCGGCGGGAGAGGAGGCCCCTCCAGTTCCACTTCCTGAATCCCTTCTTGCAGGAGAAGGCTGATCTTGTACAAAAAAGCATGCAAAGCTCCAAACAGGAGGTAACATTCTTTCTCACAGTCAAGCCAGTTGGATTTTTTTTTTTTTTTTTTTTTTACTTGAAAAACTCCTTTTTCTAGGGTAGCCTGTGTTATGCTGGGTCTACATACCTTGAAAAACTCCGGACTCGCATTTATGTCTCCCTCGGGAAATCTTGATTCAGTCCTGAAAGCGACGAGAGAGCACTTCACTTTAAGTGCTTGACTCAGAGAACTGGCCAAAAATAAGGGGAGGTGAGGGTGGCAAGAAGGGGAAACGCACTTAGAACCAGAGACACACACCAAGGCAGCGGGCTCCGGACAACCAAGCGTGGAGGCGCGTACGAACACCCGCCTACGGAGAGCGGCGCTCATTCAGTGACTGGTAGAAGACTCGTGCGGGTTTAGAGGGAGAGCGCAGAAGGAGAATTGTGTGCCCAGACATTGTGGATAGAAACGACCTAACGCGGGGATGAGGGGCGCCGGTGGTACGCAGAGAGCACATGCAAAATGTTTTTAAAAACTGTTCTCCACATTCCTGGGCATTTTTTTTTTCCCCCAGAGAGATGATTTTTGTCCACACCAAAAGCCCCATATAAATGGTTATCGCAGCTCTACTCATAATAGCCCCCACCTGGAAGCTACCCCAGTGCCCTTCAGTAAGTGAATGCACAAACTGGTACATCCACACCATGGACTACTGACACAACAGATCGGACTAGTGATACCCACGATAACCTGGAACAATCTCCAGAGAATTATGCTGAGTGGAAAAAGAAACCAATCCTAAATGGTTACATCCTGTGTGATTCCAGGTGTACAACATTTCTGGAATGACAAATGTTTCACCTCACAGACTGGTGGTTGCTGGGAAGGTCTGGCGGTAACAGGCAGCAGGACGGATCCTGCTGCTATGGAAACGTTGAGTCTTGGTCAATGTCAATACTCTGGATGTGATACTGTACTCCAGTTCTGCAGGATGTTACCACTGGGGAACACAGTTAAAGGGTACCGAATTATTTTACAACCACATGTGAATCAATCCAGTTATTACAATGTAAAAAAGTTTGACCAAAAACAAAACAAAACCCCACCCCAAAACAGTTCTAATTGTATTGCTGGTGATATTAGTATTGCTATTCTGAGTTTATGTGTATAATAAAGCACAGGAATTACTATACAATGTTCTATTTCTATGCCCCCTCATCTTTGAGTGCTGATTCTGAGTGGAAAAGATTATGACATAATATAGGAAATGTTAAGTAAAAAAACCCCTGCAATCCTGAATTGCACTATGAATTCATGGATTATTTTTTTTTTAAAGATTTTATTTATTTATTTGACAGAGAGCACAAGTAGGCAGAGTGGCAGGCAGAGGGAGAAGCAGGCTCTCCGCTGAGCAGGGAGCTGGACGTGGGGCTCAATTCCAGGACCCCAGAATCATGACCTGAGCCGAAGGCAGCCGCTTAACTGACTGAGCCACTCAGGCGCCCCATGAATTATTTTTACCTACTGATATGCGTAGAAAAAAGACCAACTCAGTAGCAATGAGCATTTCTGAGACATAAATTATGGTTTTGAAATATAATTTTCCACTAAAAGAAACAGGGTTTCTTAGAGACTTCTGATTGCAGGTTTTGGGGCAAGATATGTACTGAATGAGCCTGGGACAGCTTGTCATGCCAGAGAGGGAGGAAAGTATCAATGATTATTAGGGTTCTACCAGGACTCAGAAGCCAACTTGAACGGACTTATACCAGCTAAAGATGGGGCATCTTTAAGCTTCAAGGATAATTTCATCCATGGTTAGCGCTGGGAAGTGGAAAGTGAAAGGTTTCTGTAGGACTCTCAATGGTGAGAGAAATCTTGAACTTTGATGGACAGTTTTTTTTTTTTTTTAATGGCTTTTTGGGTATGAGTCATGCTTAGGAAAGTCAGTTTAAATAATGGGAAAGACTCAAGCTTTTATCCTACCTTTCCTGCATGAATTCTACCACTAGACCAAGGAAAGTATTTAAGTATTCCAACTGAAAAATGAAAATATATCCAGAGGTAAGTACCACAGGACCCTCCATACACAACTAATCCTAACAGTGCCAAACACTTGGTGGTAACAATGTGTCCTCCACCCAGTCTGATACACTCTATTTCATCCACTGAAGATGACATGAGCTGGAAGGCCCATCATCACTCCAAGTACCTCCAAGAAAACACAACCCTGAGGTGCCATCAACTGAGGATGCATTCCACCTTCAGTTGATGTTCAAGTGAGACAAGTGTCCTTTAATTAGTCAATACTCATTTCTATTTCCTGACAATTTTACTGCTTCTCACTTCTCAGATGTACAGAGGGCAGTATTTATCATCACCCATCCTAATCATTGAAAATTAAAGTAAAATAGCACACTATAGCAATAAAAATAAATGTGCACAATCCTCAAAATACAGTGTATAGGATTTTTTTTAAACCCTTATTTACCATGATAGGATTGACAGTCCTGATCCTCTATGGCCTGTAGCTTCCTCCAGTGAACATGTCTTGTTGGGATTTTCTGATCGCACTTGCTGCCATCAGCCCGACGACCCCACAGAAGCCAGTCTTCTGCTGTGGCTTTTCTTCCACTGCCCATCATCTTCCCCTTTCAGGTTGCAGTGGATCCTCAGCAAGTGCAGTAAGGAGAGCAAGTACCCCCAAACCCAAGTTGCATAGTCAGGGATCTGTGAGCCTCTGGAACTATGTGCAAAATAGTCCATGCATATGTACCTTTTTATGGGATTCTGGAATTGCTGGTTATTTTCCTTTTGAGTGTGTCTTGCCTGCCATCTGGCTGGCTTTGTCGAGTAGGATGTTGTCAATCGTGGTTATTTTCCAAGATGCTTTTTCTTAATGAAACATTTTGGTGAGAGGATCATCTGTTGAGACGTGATTCCAATCTTACGGAAGGCAAGAAAGGGCAAGGGCACACGAAGATAAATGGCCTTGGGTGCATGAGAGAGGAAAGGGTGAGAGATGGCAAGGTCTGTTTCTGGGGTTACAGAAATCCCCAATGCCAGTCAACTGTGGAGCCCAGGACTGACATCGCATTAGGCATGGGCCTCTGTGGAACAGCTTACTGAAAACCCGTAATACTAGCATCCCGTGCTGCTCTGTGTAAGAAAACATGCAAATGGTCTGGAGTCAATGTACCCAGATAAAAAAGGGACAAGTATAACATGCATATCTAACCTGTGATCCTATGCTGATATTGCTGAATGGGCTCATGGGCCAAATCTGGCCTGTCATCTGTTTTTTGTATGATCTCTATACAACAGATTTTAAAGTTTTTTTTTTTAATTAGAATATTATACAGCATGTCAAGATTACATAAAATTCCTGTGTCCATAAAGTTTTACTAGAACACAGTCATGCCCCTTCCTTCACCTATCATCAATGGCTGCCTCTGTATTCCACGATAAGCAGCTTCCACAGAGTCTAGCCCACAAAGCCTAAAATATTTGCCGTCTGTGGCCCTTTACAGAAAAAGTTTGCCAACGCCTTCCTCAGAACTCAGGTTTAGCAAGTTCTCTGTTAACTTTTTCATAAATAAAAGATAAAATCTGGATGCGTAGCTGCAAAACATCTCGTATTTATTATTCTGTTTGCTGTAGTTTTCAAAGCTGGTGCACCACACACACACGCAAGAACACAAAACAGGAACCCGGATGGATGGTCTAATGTTTCCCATTTGCTATCTCTGGCTTTGCAGTTTCTCTACATGGCATGCACGCAGGACAGAAAAGACAACAATTACCCGCCGTGCTAGATTTAAAAGCATTTAATGACATAGCATATATTTAACAGGGCAGAAGTTGAGAGGTACAGGTCATACGACTGAGCGCCAGGCCTGAGCGACCACCCCCCTGCTCAGGCCCAGCCTCTGGAGTTCATTCCTATCGATGCCATTTTGATTGTGCAGTAAGATGAAAATTTGTCATTACAATCGTTACAGTGACAAAGAAATGCACACTATGTATCAAATAGCAAGGTAATGAAGCAAATTATAACAGTGTGGCAACGCACGAGCAAGTAACCATTAGAGTAACATTACTTTGTCCAGTAAATGCTTCAGTTCCACTTGTAACACTTACCAATGATTTAAAGGGTTTTATTATACATCTAGTTTTATTATACTTTGTACTAGAATTATCTCAAACATACAATATAATGTATTTCGGCAAAAAAAAAAATTGAAATTACAGATTATTTAAAACAGTATCCATTTTCTATTCCTTCTCATATACCGGTATACCGACATTCTGAACTGTCCTTGCAGGTGATGCAGAAAAGCTGCATGTCAGGTGTTAGTAAGTGATGCCAGATACAAACAGTTTGGTCTGTAGATTCAACATGGAGCTGCACTGTGGCGGCAGCGAGATCATAATACACGATCTGTTTAATCAAGGTTAGACCCGTCATGGGCACTTCTAATAGTTGAGACTCAAGGTAACCACTGGAAATAAATGGAAGAGAATGGTGTCAGGAAATTGGTACATTTTGTCTCTAGTGAGCACAGGAAATATTGTTTAAGCACCGCTGCCTTGCATACCAACAGCACTAGAGGCGGGTTATTTCCAACGCAGCCTCACAAAATTGAGGAACAGTTTAAATATTGAGATCTAATCTATATAATTTCATTAAAAAAAATCTGGTCTTCCCTCTGCACCTCAAACTTTTGTAACTTGGAGATAAAGTATTTAGGTGTATTTCCCCCACCCCCCCAGAAATGCTCTATAAATTAAAAAAAAAATCAACCACATTGAAGAACATTAGGCACAGAGAATAATGTGTTGGTTCTGAGCTTGCATGCTGGAGTTTCACTGAAAAGGTAAGAGAAGGGCAGGAGGTGAAGGAAAGGAGTTCATTTCTTTTTGCCAAAAATGCTGAACCGCTTCTCCTTGTCTTTCTCTTTGTCTTTCTCCCGCTTGCCAGGGCTAGACTCGCTGGTGATGGTGACGACGCTGGTGGGCAAGGTCTGTGCCCGGCTAGATGCTGGCGTGCTCTGCGTGCTGGCGGACACCTCATGTTTATCGGAGGAGATGGCAGAGGAGATGGCCTGGATCCATGTGTTCATTTCCTCCTGGACAAAGGACCACAGGTGAGACTCAGCCAAGAGGGATGGGCTCAAAACACCTTCACTTCACCTGCCCAAACATGTGCCTCCGTTGGTCGGAAGGCTTGGGAACAGTGCATCTAGCCCACGGGAGCATCTGGCTGAGAGGCAAGCAGTTCCCAAATGACCCTTAGCAGAGTGAACATGGTTCAACTCTCACGAGAATTTGGTTTATAAGACCTGAAAGTCACCCATCTAGTATGTGGTCCTACAAACTTGGAAGAATGAGAAGACTGGTTTCCATTGGTGGGATGCACCCTTTTCTTTTACTTTTCTTAAAAAATTGAAGTATATTTGACATATAACCCTGCATGAATTTAGTATAAGTTGGTTTTTCAAATCTAAAGCACTACACACATTGCTTTCTCATCAGAAGACCCTCTCTCCCTGTAAGAAGTACAACCATGAAATGGTTGCTTGAAGACAGTGGAGTGCCGCAGGGAGGCCCCTGACTGGACTTCAAGATCCACATCCTGTCCCAGGACCACCCCACTGTGCCTCATCCACTGCGAGGGGTGCGCAAGTTTTCCTCCATCAACTTCAGGGTCCTTGCACTAGCCCTCCTAACACAGCAGGGAGACAGTAAGATGCCATTCTGCCTCTTAGCGATATAAGGAGAACTGAACGCCTTCCAGTTGTTAGTGACTGAGGAGACCAGATACGAGAAGCCATGACTGATGATTACTTATATATGAAACACTGTAAATAAAGCTTATTGTGCCAATAAATATTTGCAAAAGCCCAAGTATTGAGAGAAATGAATCTTAAAAACTTACATCATCTTTGGCTTGGAAGAGGTACTCATTGCCATCATTTAGTCTGTAAGTTGAAGGAAGAAAGTCAGTCACAATTTGACTTAGGAAAAAACAAAACCCTCAAATTCCCAAAACCTATGAGGGACATAAGCAGGCCAGGGGAATCCTACCAGAAATGCCCATCAGAGCTCTGCATGCATCACCAGCTTTGCCCAGGACCCACAAAGGCCCAATATATATTCTTGGGCCAGTATAATATACACAAAAACTTAATGTTTCAATCCACTGGAAGGATCAAAATGTCCCAAACATATCAACGTCTGGCTTTACTGTGGCAAAGGCCACTTGAATGTCTAATCAATGCTCTAAACTGAATTCAAGATATAATGCTTTAAAAATGATGAGTCCTGGGGTGCCTGGGTGGATTAGTTGGTTAAGCATCTGCCTTTGGCGCAGGTCATGATCCCAGGGTTGTGGGATCAACCCCCATGTCAGACTTCCTGCTCAGCAGAAGTCTGTTTCTCCCTCTCCTGCTCCCCCTGCTTGTATGCTGTCAAATAAACAAATAAAATCTTTAAAAAAAAATGATGAGTCTTCAGGTCATTATCCCAGGGTCCTGGATCAGCAGGGAGTCTGCTTGTCCCTCTCCCTCTGCCCCTCCTCCCCCTCCCACGCTGTGCTCTCTCAAATAAAATCTTTAAAAAAATAAAACATTAAGAATAAAAATTATGAGTCTTTTCACTACATAATCATTAAGGGAACAATCTGACATGAAGATGTAACAACTGTAAATACTTATGCACCCACATGGCAGCGCCCAAATACATAAAGCAGTATATAAAGGAAGTAATCAATAGTAATACAGTAATAGATCATCCAAACAAAAAATCAACAAGGAAACTGGTTTTGATGACACATTAGACCAGAGTGATCTAACAGATATATTCAGAACATTCCATCCTGAAACAATGGAATGCACATTCTTTTCAAGTGCACATGAAACACTCTCCAGGAAAGATCACATATTAGGCCACAAAACAAGTCTCAACAAATTAAAAAAGATCAAAGTCGTATCATGCATGATTTCTGACTACAATGCTATGAAACTAGAAATCAACCTAAGAAAAAATCTAGAAAGAACACAAATACATGGAGATTAAATAACATGCTACTAAACAATGAATGGGTCAAACAAGAAATCAAAGAGGAAATCAAAACATCCAGGAAGACAAATGAAAATGAAAAAACAAAGTCTAAAAACTATGAGACACTGAGTGGGAAGTTTATAGCAATACAGGACTACCTCAAAAAGCAAGAAAAATCTCAAATAAACAACCTAACCTTACACCTAAAAGACTGAGAAAAAGAACAAACAAAACCCTAAACCAGTAGAAGGAAGGAAAAAAAGATTAAAGAAGAAAAAATAAATAAAGAAATAATGTAACAGATCAATGAAACCAGAAGCTGGTTTCTCATAAAGATCAACAAAATTGATAAACCTTTAGCCAGATTCTTTAAAAAAAAAACCTCAATTAACAAAATCAGAAATGAAAGATGAGAAATAGCTGATGCCACAGAAAAAGGATTTTAAGAGAATATTATGAAAACTTACATGCCAACAAATTGGACAAGCTAGAAGAAATGGACAAATTCCTAGAAGCACATAACCTTCTAAAACTGAATCAGAAGAAATAGAAAATTTGAACAGACTGATTACCAGCAAAGAAATTGAGTCAGTAATCAAAAAACTCCCAAAAACAGAAGGCCAGGACCAGGTGACTTCACAGGTAAATTTGACCAACACTTAAAGAAGAGTTAATACTTCTTCTTCTCAAACTATTCCCAAAAATAAAAGAGGAAGGAAAGCTTCCAAATTCATCCTGTGAAGCCAGCATGATCCTGATACCAAAACCAGATCAAGACACTACAAAAAAAGAGAACTCAGGACAACACCTCTGATGAACACAGATGCAAAAAAACTCAACAAAATATTAGCAAACCAAATCTACAATACATTATAAAAACCACCATGACCAAGTGAGATTTACTCCTGGGATGCAAGGGTTCAATATTCAAATCAATCAATGTGATACATCATATCAACAAGAGAAAGGACAAAAACTTTATGATCATTTCAATAGATGAGAAAAAACATTTGAAAAAGTACAGCCATCTGTCATGATAAAATCCCTCAATAAAATAGGTTTCGGGGCCCCAGCTGGCTCAGTCAGTGGAGTGTGTAACTCCTGAAATCAGGGTCATGAGTTCAAGCCCCTACTGGGGCCTACTTAAAAAAAGAACACAACAAACAAACAAAAGTAGGTTTAGAGGGAACATACATCAACACAATAAAGGCCATCTATGAAAACCCCACAGTTAACATCATCCTCAATGGGGAAAAACTGAGAGCTTTTTCCCCTACGGTCAGGAACAAGACGAGGATGTCTGCTCTTACTACAGCTATTCAACACAGAACTAGAAGTCCTAGCTATAGCAATCAGAAAACAAAAAGACATAAAAGACATCCAAATTGATAAGGAATAAGTAAAACGGTCACTATCTACAGATGACATGATGCTACATATATAGAAAACAATAAGGTCTCCAACAAATACTTACTAGAGCTGATAAATGAGTTCACTAAGGTTCAAGATACAAAAACTAATATAAAGAAATATGTTGCATTTCTATACAGGAATAATGAAGCAGCAGAAAGAGAAATTAAGAAAACAGTCCCAGGACGCCTGATTGGCTGTCGGAAGAGCATGGGACTGTTGATCTTGGGGCCGTGGGTTCAAACCCCATGTTGGGGGTAGAGATTACTTAAAAATAAAATCTTAAAAAAAGAAGTCCCATTTACAATTACACCAAAAATAATAAAATAGCTAGAAGTAAATTTAACCAAGGAGGTTAAAAGACTCTGAAAACTACAAAAGGCTGATGAAAGAAACTAAAGATGACACAAATAAATGGAAAGATATTCCGTGCTGATGGACTGGGGAAACAAATACTGTTAATGTCCATATAATGCAATCCCTATCAAAATACCAACAGCATTTTTCAAAGAACTAGAACAAACAATCCTAAAATTTGTATGGAACAACAAAAGACCCTTAACAGCCAAGCAATCTTGAAAAAGAACAAGACAATGGGAGGTATCACAATTCCAGACTTCAAGTAATATTATAGAGCTGTAGTAATCAAAATAGTATGGTACGGGCACAAAAAGACTCACAGATCAATGGAATAGAACAGAAAACCCAGAAATAAATCCACAATTATATGGTCATTAAACTTTGATAAGGGAGGCAAGAATATGCAATGGGGGAAAAAGTCTCTTCAAAAATGCTGTTGGGAAAACTGGACAACAATGTGCAAAAGAATGAAACTGGACCACTTTCGCACACCATACACAAAAATAAACTCAAAATGAATTAAGGACCTCAATGAAACCAGTAAAACCAATGAAACCATAAAAATCCTAGAAGAGAACACAGGCAGTACTTTCTCTGATATTAGCTGTAGCAACGTTTTTCTAGATACGTCTCCTGAAGCAAGGGAAAACAAAAGCAAAAACAAACTATTGGGATTACATCAAAATAAAAAGCTTCTGCACAGCAAAGGAAACAATGAACAAAACTAAAGGACAGGGGCGCCTGGATGGCTCAGTCGGTTAAGCGTCTGCCTTCGGCTCAGGTCATGATCCCAGAGTCCTGGGATTGAGCCCCGCATTGGGCTCCCTGCTCTGCGGGAAGCCTGCTTCTCCCTCTCCTACTCCCCCTGCTTGTGTTCCCTCTCTCGCTGTCTCTCTCTGTCAAATAAATAAATAAAATTTAAAAAAAAACAAAAAAAAACAAAAACAAAAAGAAAACTAAAGGACAAACTCCTGAATGGGAGAAGATATTTGCAAATGACAAATCCCATAAGGGGTTCGTATCCAAATACATAAAGAAGTGGGGCGCCTAAGTGGCGCAGTTAAGTGTCTGACTCTTGGTTTCAGCTCAGGTCAAAATCTCAGGGTTGTTGAGATTGAGCCCACATCAGGGTCCACGCTCAGCCTGGAGTCAGCTTAAGAGTCTCTCTCTCCCTCTCTCTCTGCCCCTCCTGCTCGTGCTCTCTAACTCTCAAAATAAATACATCTTTAAAAAAAATAAAGAACTTATACAACTCAATACCAAGAAACCCAAATAATCCAATTAAAAAAATAGGCAGAAGACATAAACAGACATTTGTCCAAAGAAGACACAGAGATGGCCAACAGACACATGAAAAGATGCTCATCACCACTCATCATCAGGGAAATACAAATCAAAATTACAATGAGATGTCACTTCACACCTGTCAGAATGGCTAAAATCATAAACACAAGAAACAAAAAGTGTTGGTGAGGATGTGAAGAAAAAGGAACCCTTGTGCACTGTTGGTGGGAATGCAAACTGGTGCAGCCACTCTGGAAAACAGTATGGAGGTTTCCTCAAAAAATTAAAAACAGAATTACCACATGATCCAGTAATTCAACTACTGGGTATTCAACCAAAGAAAGAGAAAACATTAATTCAAAAACATCTATGCACACCTGTGTTCACTGCAACATTATTTACAAAAGCCACATTATGAAAGCAGCCCAAGTGTCCATCCAACAGATGAACAGATAAAGAAGATGTTGTATATATGTATTTACACACACACACTGTAGTATTACTTAGCCATAAAAAAGAATGAAATCTTGGCATCTGCAACAACATGGATGCATCTACAAAATGCTAAGTGAAATTTAAGAAACAAAACAAATGAACAAAGAAAAGAGACAGACAAAAAATAGACTCTTGAGTATTGTTTGAGATGGGTGGATGGGTGAAATAGGTGAGGGGGATTAAGAGGACACTTATCGTGATGAGCACTGAGTCATGTATAGGATCATGGAATCACTATACTGTGTGCTGGGTAACTAATAAAACACTATATGTTAATTATACTGCAATTAAAAAAAGTATGAGTCCTTTTGAAATTCTGCTACAGAGCCTTATATCCCCCCATTTACAAATACCAGAATTTTTAAATAGACATACAGAAAAAGTCTCCTAGATTTCCCTTCTTACATGGTAGGGAGTAAAAGAAAACTGTCCCGCAAGGCCATCCCTAGGACACTGGAGAGTCACTGGCTTGGAGGGCTACTCATTCACTTCACTGCGGTACAGAGGAAGGGGTGTTCCTGGTGGGGAGGAAGGTAAGTGCCCTCTGCCAGAACCTGGACCCTCTGAAGCTGCATGGAGGGAGAAGAAAGGAGGGAGGCAGCCGGGGAGCCAGGCTGTTTGCACCTTATTTCACGCAGTGTAAAGGACTCCAAGTCCTGAAGAGCCTGCCTCCGGTGCTCCTTGAAAGAGCTCAAAAAGTCACACCTTTTGAAATGCTCATTTGCAGTCCGTGGCCTAGTGCAACCGACAGGACACAAATGTCTAACTGAAGACCAAAGTTTTTCAGGTCCCAAAGCCACAGATCAAATTAGTTTTAAACTAATTAACATTCTAACCACGGACATATTTACTTTATACATTTTTTTTTTTTTTTAAGATTTTATTTGTCAGAGAGAGAGAGAGAGCACAAGCAGAGGGAGTGGGAGAGGGAGAAGTAGGCCTCCCGCGGAGCAGGGAGCCCGATGCGGGACTCGATCCCAGGACCCTGGGATCATGACCTGAGCCGAAGGCAGACGCTTAACGACTGAGCCACCCAGGCGTCCCTACTTTCTATATTTTTCAAGATGAAACGGCTTTTCTGCCTATTTCTAAGTATAAGAACTTCTGAGCCTGGATCCACTCTGAGGGAGGTGTATGTGTTCTACAAGCCAGAGACATGTGGAACTAGATGGTTCCAGAAACAGCTGGAACATCTGCTGGGCAAGCCAGGGGAGCAGAAAGACCCAGGTCCCACACATGCACTTCCTGTTTATCTCCATCCAGCTCCAGGATGACTCACTTGACCCAGCTCCACATAACTTGTGGGCAAAGAATAGCAACTCCTGGGTCTGGATAAGCTGCAAAAATGGGTAAACTATTTTTCTACGTTTCCCTTAAAATGTGAACAGCTCACCTTGTCTTAAGGAACAGTAAGTTCCAGCTTATCAAAACAAAAGCTCATTGTCTTCAAGGCTGAGCTGTGCCATGAACCACAGGGAGACTGGTGACTGGCCACAGTCCCTAAAGATCCTAACCGAGACATGGGACAAACCACACAAGTTTCATTGGTGATTTTTTTTAAATGGCAGAGAGGAAGAACCGACTGATCACAGTACCTGCCTGGGAAAACCAACCCCAAGAGTGAAAATACACCTACTCTCCGCAACCAAGAAACGGGGCCCCTCTCACCTCAGCTTGAACACGTGTTTCTTCTTCTTGTAATCAAGGGCCACTTCACAGATGGCTTCTTTCAAACTCACAGGGACCTCGCTGTGGTAGGGGATTCCAGAGGCAGCCGTCTTTGCATCTTTGTAGAAACCCATTTCTTGGTTATTTATGACACAATAAACATTGTGCCAGGACCTGAGCAGTAAAGAAAGGAATGTCAGGGTTCTAGACCACACTCCTGTAAAGAATTAAGGATGTGATTAATATGCAAACGATCCACACACCACGTGGTGTGACCCCTTGTTAAAAGCCTTTCCTAAATTCTGCTAAAACTAAACAAGAAAACAAAATTCCTCCACAGACTGCTGGGATAGTGTCCACATTCATCCAGTGGCAGGTGATTGAGGGCAGGTGATGCTCTGAGTTTGGGGAAAAACATGCTGCCCTCTTCTATTACATAAAGGTACTCCTGGCTCTGACGGGAAAGATTTTTATTGGGGTTGGTTCTCTTTGCTGTAGTACCCTCTTGTGGTAATGCCGTACAGGGCAGACTCCTCATCTGAAACATGCCTGTCCTGAAACACCTAACTCTTCCACCTCAGTTTTAATCCTGATGGGGCTTGGCAACCTGACAGGGAGGCAGATCCAGGGCCATTAGCACTGGTAGTACCTCTGGATGAATCAGAAAAAAGACAGCCTTTCCCCCATGATATGGCAAACTGTCATGATATATTGATTTTTATCAGAAGACACTGTACTGCCACCTACCTAGATTAACATAAAAATTTATGTTGTACTCAATGTGGGTGGCAGCTCTGAGATGGGGATTTCCTGGTCTAATGTACAACCTGTACAACTGTACATGGTGGTCCCAGGCAGAAGGGATCATTGGTTAAGCACACTGGCTTTGGAATCAGGTAAGAATTTCACCCGGGCTTTGCCATATACCATGTTTCTGAAGAGTGAGTTTTTTTTCCACCACACAGGGCCGCCATTTCCTCATTTATAAAAGAGATTATTAATAAAAGTAGGGCCTATTGGGAGGCAGTGAAATAAACACAGATATGGAGATAAGGCCGGGGAAATGAATGTCTTAAAAAAAAAAAAAAATCCCACAAGGAAGAACACTTCACTTTAGGGAAATTCTCCAACCTCTGCCTAGCACATTTCTTCTCAGGAAGAATTACTAAGTCCCCTTTTTGCTATTCCCATCCACGCTTAATTAACCTTCCTTCTCTCAGTGGATCAAAAGCACTCTCCTCCCGCTTTCCAATGTCAGTCCCAAGAAAAAAGTGACGCCCAGGAAGCTAAGAATAATGGATTTCACCAGCGCCCACTCCCCGGCTTTCCAAGCGGCAAGCGGGTGCTCCGACCTTGGCTTGCCGACCTTGAACGGGCTGGGCTGACTTCCCATCTCCTGAGGCGGTGGCCTCAGCCTTCGCTGCTCTCACCTGCTCGAGGCTTTCTTATTGTGAGCCTCCCACTCGTGCTTCCGATTCAGGAAGCCTTCCATCTGGGCTGAAGGTGTCTCCTGGGTTCTGGCCGGCAAGGTGGCAGCACCCTGGGCCGGGAGGGCGGCCTTGGCTTTGCGGTCCGAGGTGGGGGAGGGGATGGGGCTGGACTCCTTTGAGCTTGTTCTCTGCTCGGCGGCGCCGTTGACCATTTCACTTGTGTCCACCGCTTCTGCCATCTAGGGACAGTGGAGAGGCCATTCAGCGAACCCTGTGAGCCACAGGGGTGACCACATACGCTCTGACTCGCACACGTGGCTGTGTATAAATGCCGGGCACAGATGGAGGCAGTACAGTAAAACCATTGCAACATCCCACAAAGCCAGCGGGACACCAAGGACATTAGAAGGTGGGGAGGGATTAATGCCCGCCCGCTTATGGGGAAGGGAGAAAAGCGAAATGCCAGGATGAGTTTTACTGCACTCTGTTCCTCGGATCAATCCATTTTCTCTAATGTAACTCAGATCATTTTCCTCTTAGGGTTACTTTAAAAACAAAAGGACGACAGGAACAATCACACGTATTAAATATGAGAGAGTGGACGTTATACAGCAGCCACCTTACAACCAAGGACGTCACCAGAAGAGCTGGAAGTTTAAGCGAAAGGGCATTCACAAACAGACCGACAGATGACTCTATCAGAACTACACAGCATTCCCCCAGAGTAAGACAAGGAAAGACCTCCGGTTTCTGAAAATGCTCTCCGGCTCTCCTCCCCCGCCCCTCAACACATCGTCATAAAACATGCAGAAATTAGGACAACAATCATGCATTTCACATCTACCATCCCAGTTAGACTTTGGAACTTAAGAGCTGGAAGGAATTGAGGCAAGTCAACAAACATCAATTTAACCACATCTGCCGGAGTTGTATCGTGAGTGGGTTGTAGTTGGTGTTAAAGGAGCCGGAAAAGCCAATCACAGTCACTCAACACCACAAGGCTATTTACCCCCAAACACAGACAGAACCAGGGCCTTCCCCATCACGTGTTGGTTGATCACGGTGCCTTGCCGCACTGAGACGAGAAAGCCCAGACACAGCCAGACTTCCCGCGGCTCTGACTGTCAGGCTGGAGACGTCTTCGGGAGCTGTTCCTTCCCAAGCTCATTTATATTGTGACCCTCGGGGCTTTTCGGCTTTGGAAATGCAGTAGGGTCTCGGCTCATTATCGCTTTCAGCCTGTGTACCATCAACTGTGTACCATCATCAACTGTCTCGGCCCTGGCTGATACACCCAGGGCGCAGGATTAGCAAGTTACTAAAGCTGGGTGTGGCTGACACTTTAGTGGGTTACAGACAACCTGCACCCCTCGTACACGGACAAACATGGAGGTGTCAATGGCAACGTTCATTAGATACGTCCCCCACCACTGCTGCCCAGAACCAAAATGACAAGTTAGCAGCAACAACTTCAACAGGAGAAATGGGAGAACAACCACCACTGCTTTGACACTCAGATATGTCAACTCTTGGGAACAGGATCACTTGTTTAGGCCTTAGCTAAGTGGCGGGGTGGGAGTCATGAGCTTCTCTTCCATCTATACAGACTATCACTGTCAGCATCAGGGTTCAGGGTAAGACCAGAGGCTTTGCAATTTAAGGGTGTTTTTGACTGGAGCCCTTTACCCACACAGCAATGTGGGAAATGGGACTCTTAGGGCAAGGAAGGCATGGGGGAGGAGGATGGACATGTGATTATCCTGGCCTCCTAAGTGACACCCTGTAGATGTGTGCTTATGAGCAACAGGCTATTTCCATATTTCTCTTTCCTTTCACTTTTAAAGGAGAGATGCAGGAGGGGAAATGACCACCAAAAAACAAAACCCTGAGTCCAAAGGAAGTGAGTGGATTTTAAAGTTGACAAATCTGTTCTAGTGTGGAATTTCAGGAAACTTCTGGTGGGAAAGTGTGAGTTTGGTCTGAAAGGCCTATGCCAGGTGTGAGTCTAGGGAGACATAGGGTTAGTGTGTATAGAAACCAGGTTAAAAAAAAATTAGTGCTGCAGCTGTGGCTCGGAAACTGCTGGTGACAGCAGGGACCTGGAGGGAGCAGTGTCTGCTGACAGGCTAACGTTTCTAGCCCTGGGGCAGACTTCAAGGGGGGCCAAGGCCAGGGAAGCCTCTTCTGGGGGAAATTCTGCAGCAAAAATTTTTTTCTTTAGAGTTAGAAGGAAAGAGAAAACCCCAAACCAGTATGCAGAGATAATTAATGTTTATGCAAATGAATCACTAAACCAAGAAAACAAGGAAAATAAAAGGAACAAAATGATTTTTAATGGACATGTGCTTAAGCATGCCAACAGACAACACACCACTAGAGACAAACATCAAAAGCAAATCATAGTGCTATGATCATACATGTGAATCTCCCCCCAACCCCCACGTTGCTTCTCTTTAGCGATTAGTCCAGAGTGCTTTAGTGGCTGGGTACACCTGAGATCTTTAAATCAGGAGGTGAACACGAATGCAACGTGACAACTAGTAGCACAAGAAACGCCTGATTGGTTTTCTAAGTGCATGAAAGCAACACTATTTTCAAGTTCATTAACTTGAGTCTCTGCACCACAACTCCAAAGAATGAAAAGGCTTTTCTTCTTCCAATCCAATTATAATAAAAAACTTGTTCTGGCAAGCTACAATTTAAAAATCTAGATAAAAATAGGCATGAGAACAAATGCCAAAAACATCATTGCACTCTTTCCGTGTGTGTTTTTTTTTTTTTGGTCTTCTGAATACAAAAAGGATAAAACTGGGTATCATTCCAGATAATATAAAATTTAAACATATATATATGGAAACATCACATATATACATACAGATCAGTGACACAGAATCTGGAGCCAGAAACACGTATCAGGGCTCCCTAATGACCAAAGATAAAGCAGTAGTTTTTTCTAAAATGAATTTTGGTGCGTTTTAAGGCAGAGACCCAATAATGGTGCACACTACCCCCAGAACATAAGAAGCTTGGCATCTATCTATATACCCATCTACAGTCGCAAGTAGATAGATATGTACATAGAAATAAGGAAAAACAAACAAGATGCTATATGATGTTATCCTGACAAAAGAAAAAAAAAAAAAGACATGCATCATGAAATGAAAAGACAAATCAGACTTAACTCATGGAAAACACATATCAAAACAGGTTTCTGATCCCACTAACATCTAAATATGGCAAATGAGCAAGTGACTGTCTCACAAGGCTTGGATGTAGTATGGATTTGGTTTTGTTCTGTCTGTATCAGTACCAGGAAATCACCTCTTTCATAAGCTTTTATTCCTAAGGAATAGAATTTCTGTTAAAACATTTTCAATCCCTGCTGGTGGTCTGATCAATGCCATTCTAAAAAGACTCCTTATTGGAGAACCTCACAAAAAAAAGTCATAAGAAAATGAAAACGAGAAGATCCGTATGAGACATACAATGGAGTTTCTGTCTACACAGACGCTACAATTCCTTCTGAAGCCAGGCGGCGTCCCAACGGCTCCTAGGGGTGGTCCACCAAGTGCAGCGTTCAAGTAATCAGGGTGAACCAGAATGGCTTTTGTTCCATTTGTTTGAGAAATTTAAACAGTTTGACACCCTTAAGTCATCGACTGAATGGAGAGGCCCGGAAGTCTGGTAGGCAGGCTTCCGGAACCTGCCGAGGACTGCTGCCACCTGCCATGCTGGGTGTCATGGCGGTGCTGACAGTGACCAGGACCAAGGTGGCAGCAGGGTCAGCGGGCACTTCCCCCCTGAGGCTGGCTGTGTTACTTGCTGCAAGTAAGCTCACAATTTCTCAATTCAGGTCTTGGCAGAAAAAAATGGAGGAACTCATTTGGAAAAAGTAATACATAATCCAAGGGTCTCAAAATCATTTCAGATTCTGTGCCTAAAGTTAACAGAGCTTCCCAAGTAGATCCAACTCCACCCCCCACTTTTTTTTTTTTCCGTTTTCAGTAAATGAATGCATCCTTCATGGAATGTGACACAGCTGACTTAAGGTTTTAATCTTAGTACTGAGAGTCTCCTTCCTTATACACCAATCTTCCTAGTTACTATTAAATTATGGCAGGTTAATGACATCTGTAAAGGGGGGGTATGTGTAGCGCAGTATTGCACCCTGTTAGTATAACTGGATGTGTCATACCTGTCGGATTCTAGTTTTCTTCTTCATTTTGCTGTAATCTCATTTAATTTCAATTACTCATGTAAGGCTTTCGCTGTAAAATCTTAATAAAGTAAAAAGCTCACAATAAATAAACAAAAAATAAGTATGTTGCTTTAAGGCAACTGAGTATCCATCAGTTAATAGACTCAAATAAACATGAATTAAATGCAAACAAATATGAAACCAAGGAAGCCTACGAATTAAGGAAAAATTTTAACACTGTGGGTGAAGTGGAAGCCAAAAGGTCAAACCAACAGGATTTGGAAAGAGTGGTTCTTGACAAATGGTAGTGAACTTCACAGTCCAGACCACGGCTGGTCACTGGCTGTCCGTCTGCTATTAAAGTTTTTGTAGTTTTGGTAGGTTTGAGAGCGGTAACTAACCCGTGGCGATCCCTGTTCAGCCGGCAAACCGTTCTGGGAAACTTGCTCTCCTTTTGAAGTATCCCTGTTAGGTAAAGCAGGGAGGGAGGGCAGAGGAGGGAAGGGGAAGGCAAGGAAAGGGAGGAAAAAGAGGAAAAAGAGAGATGATGAGGGAGAATAACATCACTCAATTTTACTACGGACTTTCTCTCAGAAAAACATATGCAACCCCCTCTTACGTAATGCAATTTCTTTTTAGGAACTTCTCAGGTGTTCCAAACCAAGTCTAGGTAGAGAGCAGGAGCACAGGCATGCCCTCTCCCCCCAGTACAGGCAGCATTCAGGGTTGGCACGGGGCTCTTACCACAGCATAGTCATTAGTTTTTCAGAAATAGACAATAATTTCTGTTCTTTATGTGAAGACCTTTCAAAAAGCATCACCACATAATCAGTGGCCTGAAATCTGGGTGGTTCACTCCCTCCACTAGTCACATGGGAATTCCGAGTGTGTGCGTGTGCACGCGTGTGCAGGCAGTGGAGTGGTGCTGTCTACACCCCACTTCTGCCGCCCTACACAGCAACGTCACTTCGGACAAGTCTGTGTTCTCCGATGTCATCCGGGGGTGACTACACAGATTTGACATACTCTACAGAATTAACAGAAGGGCATGTGGTGAGGCCTAGTGTAGCACAAGCTTAGCAAAGATGATCCCCAAACCTCACTTGTCAGGGAAGCTAAGACGTGAGCAGTGCAGGCTGCCCACGACTCACCACTGCTGCTGGGACTCAGTCTCCTCAGAAGCCTTCGTGCTCGGCTCGGGAGAGGGCGGCCGCCTCTTCCTCTCCTCTTCCTCTTGCTGTCGGCGCACTTCCAGTAACTCCAACTGAGGGCAAACACAGCAATGTTCAGCAGAGCCCCAAACTCTGCCTCTTTTAAGGAAAGGGTTCTTCAGGAACCCAGAAAGCCCTCCTGCCTCAGTTTTCTACCCTGGATCGCGCTGGACAACCAGAAGGGCTGACACCCAGCAAGACGGCACTGGGATCACAGGAACTGCAGCTATAACCCGGAACGACGGGAAACAGACCTGAGTGACGACGCAGGTCTACTCAATGGGTTTGGGTGCCCCCTGGGACCCCGGGTTTCATTTCTAAATGAACTATGCAGCTCTCAACTCTGCTTGGGAAGAAAGTACCTGAGCATGAGGGTCCACAATGGACTTCCCATCAGAGCTCAGACAAACACCACTGAGACAGAGTTGCAGTAATTCTCAAGGGGGCTTCTCGTGCTGCGGTAGGCATCTGTGTTCAGCCCAAACCCAAGTAACATAAAAGAAAAGCCACAGAGCAGTCTAACTGAAACTAAGCCATTTCACAAGCAGTATGTATGCACTAAAAATATTCCAGTTAACACACACGTATGCAGATATGTTTTAAATCCTCAGTACTGCAGAAACTGGAAAGAACTCCATTTTTGTAGACCATAAAGAATCAGCTTTCTATCAGAAGTGCAAGTGTCACTGGAGGGGAAACACCAGTGAGCAAGCCTTATTCTAAAGCTTTAATTTAATGGTGGCAGAAGAAATGATCAGGAATGAGAGAATTCTCAGTGGTCTAGGATCCAGCTACTACTTGATAGAAATTCTGATTCTGAAAATCTGAATTAAACTGTAAGGTGAAGCTCCCCTACAAACCAAAGCTTCTATGAGATATAACAGGAAAAGCAGATCAAAAGAGAAAAGCAAACCCCAATCAATCAGTTCCCAGGCAGGGAAGTGACTACACAGCTAGGTACGCAGGAAGTAACTGAGGGAGTGGCAGCCCTGGACAGTCTCACTGGGTTCTGTACCAAGAGAACAGCCAGTTTCAGGAAGGTCCTCACTGCTTCTAACAACAGAGCAATGACATGACTCTCTGGTCTAGGAGGAAAACAGGAAGAAGCTGCCCAGGAGAACCAAAAGGCCAAGCACCCCCAGCACCCAGCACCCAGCGGCCACTCACCGTCGTCAGCCTCTCCAGGGCAGAGAACCTCTCGTCCCAGGTGGCTGCAGACTTCTCAAAAGCCTCGTGGCGCTTGATGAGCTTCTCCACCTCGTCCACACTCTGGCCTATTTCTCGGCTGGATAGGTAGGGCTCCTGTCCGAGCAGCCAGGCCTCAGCCACACTGGCGTCCCTTGAGAACTGGTGGACCTCCAAAACTGCACAGGGTACCAAGAGTGAGTGTGGGCCAGCTGGGGGGGGGGGGGGTTGCCCTGGGCAGTCGGGGGACGATGCTGCCCTGGTGGCAGCTGCCCACGCTGCCAGTCTCCAGCCTCGATCGGCGCGGTACAGCCTAAGTGTGACGTGGGCTACTTATCTCACTTTAACTTTTCTAGTAGCCACACACAAAATAAATCGGTGAAACTTTAAAACAAACAGGTGAAATTAACAAGTGTATTTTAGATAACCCAATAGATCAAACTATGATTTCAGCATGTAAGCAATATAAAAAAATTGAGACGGAACTTCTTTTCCTTCTGTCTCTGAAATGATACACATTTTATACGTATAGCACACCTCAGTTTGGACGAGCCACACTGCACGTTCTCAAGAGCCACAGGTGGAGAGGGGCTACCACGCTACCACAGTGGACAGTGCAGGCCTAGGAGGTATGCTCTACTCACTCCGCCCTACTTCAGTGAGATAAGCCTCAGGGCCCTGAAGGAATTCAATCTATATACAACCAGACTACGCAGGCACTCATTCATCAACCACCCTTCCTGGGGTGGTAGCTGTTGGTTTTAATTTGGGGGAGCTGAGAGGGAGGAAAGACAGCTGTACGTCCACTGCAGTGAAGGGAAGGGCAGGTTAGAACTTGGCTTTGCACCATGGCCAGCATTAATTTTCACTCCATCTCAAGCGGTGATGCTTGGGGCCATACAGGTGAGGAAAGGACTGCGGGCAGCATCAGCGTCCTCAGCAGCTGCCAACAGCCTCTCTGCAACAAGGCTACAAGGAGAAGATCCCACAGCTGCATGAGGGACTCACCCCTCATCACGCGCGCCCAGCGTACAACCTGGTGCCTCGTTCACAGTACAGAGAACACAGGCTTTGCTGAAGTGAACGTGCCCTGGAAATCCTCACAATTTGTACACCAAATCCTCGTCCAAATAATGGTCGAGAGCGGGATCTCTTTTTCAAGAGGGTTCTAGCCCAAAAGGGTGAGGTGCCTGCATTAGGCGTTTTACAAACCTTTTAGACAAGGCCCCCTGGATTCTGTTTCCAGTGAGCACCCCTGGGGTCTGAGAATGAGGTTCTATTACACTGATAGAGCCCAGAGCCCCATGCACAGAATGGCGAAGCATGGTAAATCATGCTGGAGTTGGGCTACCTTCAGTGTTTATACCTATTATTAAATGCTATTCCCATGTTATAAACTCTGTGGTAGCTCACATATTCCTTCATAAAATCAGACTAAAATTAAAATCTACCTCAGAGGGTCCTCTTGGGGCGTAAATACAGAAAAATATATACAACATTTAGTATAATGCCCAGCTCATTGCAAAACCTTCGTAGTTGGTAACTTTTATAAAGTTACCAACCTTCTATTAAGAGCACCAGATAGAAGACCTAATCAGGCCAACTTTCTACCTTCTTGACTGCAGTAATAATTCCTCTTAAAGATAACTAGAGGAGGAAGGGACTTCAAGCTGGACTCTCCCAGAGGGATACCAAATTGTTATTCCATGCTGTTCCTGAAGAACACCCAAATCCCACTTACAACACTGAGATCAATCATGGGATGAAAAATAAAGTATATGCCACAGGGAACTACTTAAAAATATTTAGCATGAAATGATGAACTAGGACATTAAGAAAGAAGCGTTAAGAACTCCAAAAATCATTACGTGATAACATCACAGCAAATCACAGTAGGAAACTAAACTTGCATGCGGTCAGTAGACACCCAAAAAGAAAGGAAAGATTAAGTAGGTCCTTACTCAGTCTTAACCATTCCCAACGGTCTTCCCATTTGTCAATCATTTCTTTTCTCTTTTCTGTCAACTGCAGTAACTTTTCCTTGATCTGTGAGAAAAGGAGGACAACAGGGACATCTTAACAAATTGTACCACATCCTCCTAGCCTTCCCCTTGACGGGTCACTTCACATAAGAAAAATACATTTTCTGTAGAGATCCCTACTAAACCAGGGAGAGTACCTAAGGACTACTCAGTCTGTTTATGTACTAGAGAGAAAAACATGGCAAAGTGCCTTCCAGAAGGGGCTGAGAGGAAAGGCTGGGCTCCACCCACAGCTGCTGTCCTGAAGCGGACAACCATGCCCTGAGCCACCTCCCGATTCTGGGGCTCCATATGGAGAACACACTCAGGAAGAGATGGACAGTGAGAGGGGCAAAGCCCTGACCTCTCTGAGAGAAGATCCTACCCCTTCAAGGGGGCCACATGCTGACTCATCATTTACCTCTTTATTACCACCATCCTCACTGGAATTAGACAGAAAAGGGATGCCACCCAGGGTGAGTACTGGAGGAGGTGACAAAGGATGGAACTTCAATCTGAGGCCTGCAGAAATGTTATTCTGTGCCTAGAGTGTTCTTGCGTAACTATTCCACATACACGGGAGAGGAGCAAAGAATTTCAAAATACGTGTAAGCATACCTGTGTATGAATACATATATATTTCTCTGTGTATGTGTCTGCATATGCACATGCATACGTACTGACAAAACAAAGTCATCTTACATCCTAAGACCAACTGCATTCACCCCAGGGCCGTAAAGCAAAGAGCTGTCCTACCTCCTCAGATGCATAGTGCTTTCTCGCCAGCAGGGATTTCCCAAGTTCAATGCAGGTTGTGAAACTGTCATTACGAGCATCGATTTCAGCTTTGATTCCTTGATGATTATTCATTAATAGTTCAACAGATGATACATCCCTAAAATTAGACAAATAATACCTCCTTTAGGAGATCAAGCTTTCCAAATAAACATGCAGGTTTCAAAACACATAATTAATTTGCAGGAACAGCACAACAGCACAATATGTCTTTCAGGTCTGATTGAGGACCAGCAATGCAACCTAACATTTGGAATAAGGCTTCTCTCATTCGTGTGTGTGTGCATGCGCACACACGTGCACACATTTGAGTAACTCCAAATGGTTGCCAGGCAAGTGCCAGAAAAACCACTGGATTTGTTTAAACTTTTATACCCCCACGAGTTAGTGCCAAAGGTTCAGGACATGTGTATTCCAAAGAGCAGCTGATATCCCCTCTTATTCAGGCACAAAGAGGCACACAGAGCCACCACCAGCTTGGAAATCAATGACTATAGAGCTGTGAGAACTTCTCATGAATCAAAACCTAAAGTCCTGATCTGGGAAATACAACTGCTTTTTATATATACAGTAATAGAAGACTTTTTCTCAATTACAGCGGGGACTGGAGCTGGCAGGGCTGGAACTGGAGTTGTGTATGTGGCCTGCCCGTTCATGTCTTAGCTGCTCTTCACTGCCTTGCAGCAAACACGGCCAGAGAGAAAATATGGAACAAATATTAAATAATCGTCTCAAGACACCATTTAAGCAGATGGTGAGGGTAAGAGACACTTTTGGTAATGCATGAGAAAAAGGACAGAGTGGTTTTTAATCTCAGACACAGAAAAAGAACTCAATTCCAATGATGAGGGAGAGCTAGTCATGCCCAGGGTATGTAGCTGCTTGAAGCATGAGGCCCAGAGAAAGGGTAGGAGGGCAGGAGTGGGTGTGGAGCATGGGGGTGGAGGGGTAGTAGAGAGGGTTCGACAACACTGTGCCTGGCTCCCTGGTAACAGAAGCAAGAGAAGCTGCTCCCAAATTCATCACCCCGTCTCTGGCCTTGAAGCTCTCGGGAGAGGCCCCTGGTTCTCTCTAGAAGATCCCTCTACAATCGCCCGGGGTCAGCAGGCTGGATTTCCTCCCACCCAGGACGCCAGCAGGGTTACCTGGGCTTCTCCTGGGCTTCGATCTGCCGGATGACATCCTCCATCCACAGCATGAGGTCGCGCACCATGCTGAAGAAGCGGAACTTGTCCCCTGTGTCCACCAGCCGCACCCTGCGGCCCTCACAGGCATCCAGCAGGGCCTTCCAGGCTTCTAGGACCTCGTTCTCCCGCTTCTGGATGTCATCAGCCTTGTCACCTGCATAGGCTGCCTGGAGACGGGCCGCATCCTCCTGGAGCTGCCTCACCTGCAAAGCCACCAGGGAGACGAGTCAGCTCAGATGGGTGGGGACCTTCTCTCCACCACCTCACCGCTCCCTCCATGCACACCATATACTGTTCTGCACTAATGAGAGCACTGAGCCAACATGGGGCCCCTACACCCCAATGAGCTCACAATTCTATCGGGGAGATCCACACTGGAAAAATCCCAAGTTTAGTATAAATGTACCAAACTGCATTACGGAGTTCAGTGCGAATGAGAAGACAAATGAAATGCTACAGGAATGCAGGCAGGAGACCTTGGTCAGGTGTCCTGGAGGTGGCCTGGGATATAAAGATGGTACAGAAAGCACAGGGTACATATGCAGACATATTAGAAAAATCAACACGCGCAAAAAAAAAAAAAAAAAAATCAACACACAACCGGCTCTTGCAGGCTACACAAAAGGGTTTGTTGTTTTGTTTTTTTTTTCAAATCATGAACAACAAGGAACTGCCATGAAGAACTCAGTTTGAAAACAAGTTTACCATTGTTATGTGATGTTGCTGTAAGAGCCCTCACATGGGCCAGTTCAACTTGAAAAACAAAAATATATCATCTCGGGCGCCTGGGTGGCTCAGTTGGTTAAGCGACTGCCTTCGGCTCAGGTCATGATCCTGGAGTCCCTGGATCGAGTCCCGCATCGGGCTCCCTGCTCGGCAGGGAGTCTGCTTCTCCCTCTGACCCTCCCGACCCTCCCCCCTCTCATGCTCTCTCTCTCAAATAAATAAATAAAATCTTTAAAAAAAAAAAAATCATCTCATGTAGCCCAAAAAACTGACTGACATCCAAGAAGGTGGACTTCTCACTCGCCAAATTTCAATAAAAACTCTGCAGAACAGGAAACGCAAGCGGGTCTTAGGAAAAGATGCTCCACGGACATACTATAATTTGTCATCTATTAGCTGGCAAAAATTCGAGTCTGATGGTGTATCTGCCAGTGAGTGATCTGACTGTTGACAGGACAAGGGGCTACGGCCCCTGTAGAAGCCACGAGCAGTATGCATCAAAGTTACAAACGCACCTTCTGATTTTATGACCCCACTTCGGGGAATTTATCCTACATGTAATTATGCACATTTAGGAAATGAAAGACATTATTTATTGTAGCAACATCTGTAAAAGCAGAAGAGTGAAAATAAAGGTCCATCAGTGAGAATCTGGTTGCACTCATGATGGCACATCCATACAAGAGGCTCTTCTGCAGGCATGTAAAAGAACAAGGAAGGGCTCTATATACTCATGCAAAGGGTTCTAGGAGGATGGAGTGTACCTAATATCCACTTCCTGAGCAATAAAGCGGGAAAAAAAGGATCGGCTTTCGCCTTTTTTGGGGGGAGGAGTGGAAGGGAGATAGGCCTGTGTAAGAGAAAGTCGTAACTGCGGCTATTTTATATTTTTAGATTTCTGTTATCTGGGGCAGGCTCCCAGAAGCCGGTGGTGCGTCCTTGCCTGCCATTTAACTCTTTCGCCAGCCCACTCTCCACTCTGCACGGGAGCCATGGTAGTGGTCCTCACTGACCGCTCAGAGCAGTAGTTCATTTGTGTGGGTAATTTTCACTTTGGCTGTCCCTCCTCTACCTTGTTTTTGTTTGTTTGCTTGGGGCTTTTTTGTATTAGTCGTGCCATACTGTTGACAACATCTAATTAAAAATTTAGAACACACATATAGGAGAATATACACTCAGCCTTCATTTCCTGAGGCTGTGTGACCACAGTCCACAGACAAGTGTCATCCCAAACTACAGGAGCCTGGAGAAGCCTATGAGGGGAGTTTGCTGTTGGATACCAGCAGGGGGTGTACGCGGGGAGAAGGGGGGAAGGATGGACAACACTGGTGCTTTCAAGGAGCTGGACACTGACCCTGACCACAAAGAAGGACTGCAGGTGGTGGCATGTAAGGCAAACAAATTTCTGCAACAGATGCAAAGAAGAATCAATGCGGTTTATTTTTCATGATGATCTGATTTCCATATCCCTGCTTCTGGAAATCTTCCATGACTGTGGCTCAGGTATAACTCAAAGTACAACGAGCAAGTTCCTAGGAAATTATTTGAAAAACTAATTTCCTATAGGACTAACCAAATCTTTCCCAACAATTAAAAAAAAAAAAAAAAAACCCAAACAAACAAAACGAAAACAATAACAAAAAACCTTTTCCTGTGCCTCTGGTTGTTTTTAATTTGTTTTCCAAAAAACCCAAAAACAAACAAACAAGCCCCAAGCAAACAAACAAACAAAAACAAGGTAGAGGAGGGACAGCCAAAGTGAAAATTCCCCACACAAATGAACTACTGCTCTGAGCAGTGAGGACCAATACCATGGCTCCCGTGCAGAGTGCAGAGTGGGCTGGCGAAAGAGTTAAATGGCGGGCAAGGATGCACCACCGGCTTCTAGGAGCCTGCCCCAAGGGCCTCCCTCTATTCTAATTCTGTGACAAGAAACCTGGGCTGATTTGCAGGAGGGGCACGCATACTTCTAGAGCTGTAAATGGCCTCGTCCAGCAGACACGGTGAGGCAGAGACTCTCAAGACTCGAGGGAGTGGACTCTTTCCCTCCCTCGAGAGGAGATGGGTGCCCTCAGCAATCTGAGTCTTACCAGGTGAAGGGGTTTAATGAAGAAAATAAGAGAGCAACTCCATCATTTCTGGAGTTTCCTGAAGTTCTAAAACAAAGTGATTTTACAGGTGCAGGGAAAGACCTACCACCGGGAAGGTCTGTTCTCGCTCTGTCCTTGAGGCATCCCACAAGTTCCCCCAAGCTCTTTTTTATGTAACAACAGTTACTTATAGAGCTCTCACGGGAGCACAAATTAAACTTGCAGTGATACAGAGCAACAGGCCCCAATTCAAACTGGGGTCTGCCCCTCTCAGGTGAGACTGCATTGTTAGGAGCCTCAGGCATTCACGTGGTGCCCGAGGACCTTATGTGCGATGAAAGCCCCTGACCAGGAAAGCTGACAAGCTTCTGAATGGCAAGCTGTCAGAGCTGGGGAGGCCACCAGCTCTGAAGGAAAGACTGGAAATCCTCAGGATACACGGTGGACCCCCCCTACTAAATTCTGCTTCATGCTGACCCTAAGCCACTCCACATACCCGTTCTTAAATATTCCCTCGGTATCTTCTACCTCCTTGGTGGAAAAGCTGAAGCCACTTAATCTGCATGGAGCCCCAACTGTGATCTATCAGTTTCTAGAAGGGGCCAATTAAGGGCAGGGGAAAAGGCAATGGGAAAGGTGGTCCCTCCAGAGAACAAACTCCAAAGTATACCGAAGACTGGTAAGGCTGATGGCACTGGATCGGGGTCAGCCCACAGTCCAAGCTGGGCCGCGTGTTTCTATAAATCAAGATTTACTGTGCCACAGCCATGCTCCCTCCTTTCGTATTGTCCGGGGCCACCTATGCTACAAAGGCAGAGCTGAGGATTTGCAACAGGGACCAGGTGTCCCACAAGGCTGAAAATACTTACCATCTGCGCTCCTATGCTGATCCCTGCCCTAGATTACCAACACGCTCCGAACAGACAAGAACAAACCTCCTAACACACCCAGGGCTGGTATCTTTAATAAAACTGGTTTCTCCTCTAGGACCATCAAGTTTAGGAAAAAAAGATACAACTGATTTTTCCTCTAAAAGTCATAAGACTAAACAAGAAACTGTGCAGAGACTGGGGAGTGAACTAAAGAGTGATTATACTCCAGGTTCTCACTGCTATGCTGTTATCACTCTGTCAAGCATCTTTTAAAGAAAGTCTTTGTGTCAGCCATTTCAGACTGGGGGAGTGGGGAGACCAGGCATATTAAAACATTAGACTCCTGTTTTCCCTCTTCACGGACATAAAACTCAGATCCTGGTGGATGGAAAATAATAAGGTATTATTGTGGAAACGATTCTGGGTGAACAGCTAACATAATACAAATTCTTGTTGAGAAGGACTATGACTTGCAAACGTTTGCAAGTGCATCTGGTTTGTTTTAATTGTGGGGAGAGTCACTTAATGATGTCTGCACATGCAGCACACTGTGAACTTTATGGACCGAGTTCTCCCAAATGGAGCATTTTAACAATGTGTGTGTGTGTGTGTGTGTGTTGAATCTGGGCAATTCTTGGAGGCATGTTTTGAGGAGCCAAGGAATGGAGAGAGATGCTCAGAGATGCACAAAGATGCTCCCCACCACTTTGGGCAGCTCCCTGACCCACCTGAGTGCCCAGAGCCTGAATGTCATGCTCGAATGTGGTGTGCATTCTCTGTAAGGTCTCCACTGTGTTCTGATCTCTCCCAAGCTCCTCAGGGAGTTTCTTGTGTTTGTCCTGGATACGCCCAAAGATCTCCTTGGCGTCGTGGTAAAACTTGTGCAGTTCATAGGAGGCGGCAAGAATCTGTGTTCTCGTGTCAATGAGCTCCAGGAGGTCAGCCCAGGCTTCGTTGAGCCCATCCTTCCACTCAGCGATGGTGGCGGCATCCGAATGTCCAGAGTTAATGAGTTCATCGGCCATGTGATTGACGGTGTCCACACGCTCCTGCCCAATGTTCCCAGTGTCTCGGGCAAATTCCCGGAATCGTTCTTGTAACATCTGAAATGGGGATAAGTGTTAAAAAAAAAAAAAAAAAAAAAAAATCAGTGAGACTACCGTGAACATTTTATTTCTTGATCACATGAACGTCCCTCGGAAAGTAACAAGTAGTGTGCGTGACTTAACAGGTCTTAGCTCTAAAAACTCAATCAGTCCTCCTCCTTGCTCACTATCGCAGAGCAAGGCCCTGGCTCCATCTCCTTTTCCTACTGGGGAAAAGGGCACAGAAAGGTTAAACAAGCCTTTTTTCAGTCAAAGTTGTCTGGTGATAAACAAGCTGAGCTGAAACCAAACCCCATGACCTCTGATGAGAGTCTGGGGCGTGTGATGTGCTCACAGATAAGGAGTCAAGCGGCCCTCCAGGCATAGTGCACACTGCACGGCTGCCCCGGCTCTGCCCGCGGTACTTGCCGTGACGTGCTCGTAGTCCTGCCCCAACTCGTGCGACCCTGCGACCACCTCCCTCTCGGCGATCCACTGCTCCAGGTCATCCACCTCCCGGTTGAGCTGGAAGAGCCTGTGCCTCTCGTCCAGCTTGCCCCTCCGCTCTTCGGCGAGGTCTTTCAGGCCAGCGTACAGCTTGTCCACTTTGGACTGCCGCATGCTGATGCGCTCACTGGAAGAGGGGGTGGGGGTGGGGAGGGGCGGCAGGAAAAGGACCTTAAATGTCACATTTTCTTCAGGGAGAAAACAAATGAGGGGGAAACGCTAAGAGAGCATGTTACATAAAATTTCTCGAAGGAAACTTCTGGCTCTCCTATTTAGCCTAAAATACAAAACTCTGGAATTTGACCTTGAGTAATTTTAGAGCCAACATGTAAACAAAACACAATCATTAAGGCTGAAGGCCATCATGACGGTGATGATGGAGGGAGGGAGGAGAAACCCTAATTCTCTGCATTGCTGACTCTGGAAGTCAGGATTTCCTTTGACGTTAAAAGTTAATGCAAAACCCAGGAGCCACCTTCCATTCTCAAGAACCATGCGGCCGAAGGGAGAAATGCTATCCCTGACTGGCACATATCTCTACCTTCTCTGGGGTGCAGGCTCTTCCCCACCATTCCTGTCAAGTGGGTCCTGGGAGTGCTGCCTCCCCTCCTTCCAACTTCTCCTCATAAGGACAATCTTGTAACAGGAAACCAAAGAGACAAGGACTTCTTGATGCTTGACCCTAGAGACTAGGAAGGCACTTTCCTGGGAATCCTATCATGAACACATGAAGGATGCCCACACCAACACAGCCACTGACTGCATCTTCACCTTGCCTTGGTTGATGCACAAAGCCGATTCTTTTCCGGAGTTATAAAAGGCAGTTACATAGCAAACCTAAAATAACTGCCATTAAAGTTAATATGTGAGCGTGTTATAAAGTGGGGGAGTAACACACATACCCCTCTTCTTTATTCCCAAGATGCTCGAAGGACTTGATCTGTGAGGAAGTGGTATCATCTTGCTCCTATTATTTTACAGGTCTGTGCATTCTTGTCTACCACTCCTCCTAAAACTAATCCTCACTTAACTAAACTGGGTGACTTTCAACCCAAGGGTAGGTTCTGATAACCCATATCCGTGCAAGTCAATCTGTACTTGTGACTCATGACACCAATCATTTTTCAAGAAGGCCTTGGGCTCATAGGAGATATGTTCCCCACAAGAACAATCTCCTAATATAACAGTTCGCCCTTTCTGTTCAGCACAGGCCTACTGGGTCTATTTTACAGACGCTTCCCAAAGATCTACATCACCAGTTACTCAAGACGGGTGCTGCCGTTCCCGTTTGCATGGGTCAGAGTAACAGACCCTCCCACTGGGAGGAATTGAGCGGCCTTTCTCATCCTGACGAAATAGTACTCACCTTTCAGGATGGCTGTCAGCCACCAGGGCCCGGCTGGTCTTAGAGAGCTGATGCACGGTCTCTGCATAGTCCTCCACAGCTTGTTCCAGAATCTGGTGCTTCTTTAACATGGAGACAGCACTCTGCTCATCCTGCAATGAGGGGGAGGGTCACAACCACAGTCGTCCCCTCTGACCCAACACCACCTTCAAGCAGGACCAGCTGACTGCATGATGGGCGGAAGGAAGAATCATCAGAAAGAATAAAACCACAAGCGCGATATGGGCAGTGCAACACCGAAGCCTTTCAGGAGGGTCAACACGGTCTGGACCATGGGAGGCCCCGTGAAAGACGAACACAAAGATCATACGGAATGAGTGAGCCTCCTCTGACGTACAGGCAAAAGCCCAGGAAACCAAGTGTGCCCTGGCCGACTGAGGCTCCTCACAGTCTAACACATAAGTAGATAACAGCATGCTGCAACCCTAAAAACTTTTAAATGGTCTCAAAAGCATCTTGTAAAGTTTAGGTAACTCTATTAATTAAAGAGCAAAAAGCACTCTGGCAAATATTAAAAAAAAAAAAAAAAAAAGGATAAACCTAGTCTTAATGACATACCAGGACTCGGAGGAAGATTCTGTGTCAAGGGGAAACAGCCACAGATGCCAGTCACCTAATGCACCACAGTGTCCCCCATGACACTGGAAAGCAACGATGAAATGTCTGACCAAGACACAGCCACCCACAGAAAACAAGCTCGAGGTGGGAGTCTGAGGCTCCCTGGGGCAGGGCTGGAAACCTCTCTCACCTTGGCCTTCTCCTCAGACATCATGTACAGCTCCTGCTCGCTCATCCACGCCTCCGCCTCGGCCGCGTCGAAGTAGTACTGCTGGGCCCGGTGCGCCTCCTCAAGCCGCCTGTGGCGCTTCTCAGTCTCCTCGATGAGGAGGCCCCACAGCTCCTTGAGGTCAGCGAGCCTCCGCCGGATGGCCTCAGCGCTGAGGCTGCTGCTGTCGCTGACAATGTTTTGGCTCCTCTCGAAGATGTCATCAATGCGAGGCTGGTGTCCCTGGATCTCTTTCTGGAGGGTCTGTGGGAGCGGGGAAACAGTGCTCTCTCCCAGTCTCTGCCCTGTAATCTGGGGCAATTATTCATCAGACTGAGCTAGCCCAAGGAGGAACGCTTACCTGATTTTTCTTTATTAACAGCTGCACAGTCTGGAGGTTGTGGCCATGATCCGTGGAAGTTGCCAAAGGCATCCTCTCTCCAACCCACAACTGGAAAGAATTGTAAATTTAGGTGGTCAGGACCGCTCAAAAAGAACAAATATTTGATGCAAACAAGCGCAAAACAGACGATTAGCAGGGACGCCAGCCTGAGAGAGAAGGTGTGTGCGATCCCACGGGGAAGGGCTGCCCGAGGAGCTGGATGGACCCTCTCTCCCAGGACAAGGCAAGGGCTCGTCTTTCAGACCCTACTTCATCCTCACTGCTGGACTCACTGTGAGTCCTCACCCTTAATTTTTAAAACTACTATTCTAGGGGCATTAAAACCCTAGAACATCTTTTGGGGCGCCTGGGTGGCTCAGTTGGTTAAGCGACTGCCTTCGGCTCAGGTCATGATCCTGCAGTCCCGGGATCGAGTCCCACATCGGGCTCCCTGCTCAGCTGGGAGTCTTCTTCTCCCTCTGACCCTCTTCCCTCTCGTGCTGTCTCTCATTCTCTCTCTCAAATAAATAAATAAAATTTAAAACCCTAGAACATCTTTAGAAAATCAAGGAGAACAGTGGAGTTGTATTTCGTGTAAATACATAAAAGCATGGGCTTCGATAGTCCAGCTCACCGATGCAGCGCAAAGTGAGTCTAACAAAGAAGTGAGAACACGGCTTAAGGCAGGACAGGTGAGGAGGCTTATGGAAAGGCCCCCTGTGTGGTGAAGGTCTACTTACGATCTCATCCTCCACATCCCTGTTGAACTGATGGATCTCTTTGGAGGCCAGCAGGTTATGCTTTCTCTCGTTCAAGGGCTCCAGCAGTTCCATGAACTTGGTCTGCACGGTGAGGCGCTTGCTGTCCACCTCGTCGGTGCTCTTCCCCTCCTGACTCAGGGCCTGGGCCTGGCTCTGGAGCTCCTCGATCTCCTTCTTCCGCACCTCCATTTGGTTCTCCAGCATCTGAGGGCAGAAAATATCAAGTGTGTCACACCAGAGACATGGGAGACATGCAGTCCTATAAAATGTTTGTTTTGGGCACTGGCCAAAATGGAAGATCTAGTATAAATTTATATAATGGAGAGTCTAAGAAAGGATTCTTAACATCTACCAAACGACCAATTAATCCCTTTCCAGGACTTTTTTTTTTTAAGTAGGTTCCACGCCCAGCGTGGTATCCAACCCGGGGCTTGAACTCACAACCCTGAGATCAAGACCTGAGCTGAGATCAAGAGTCAGACACTTAACCAACTGAGCCACCCAGGCACCCCCCTTTTCCAGGATTTTTAAACTCAGGAACAACATTCAAGTTTATCCAGGAACTTAGAAGGCAAATGACAAGAGAAACAAGAATTATGGGGAAAAGAAAGTCTTCATCTGCTTGTTCAGAAGCCATAACGATGTTGGAAACCTACATTATCCATCAGTAACATCTTAAGGTTCCAGTTCTTTTAGGCAAAAAGGATAGCATGTTTCCACCTTCTCTCAATTTCTTCAATTAGAAGGCTGATTATTTTTTTAAAATACCGGATTACGAGGTGAAAACATGCTAATTGCTTACTTACAGGAGGAGAATGAGCAAAAGTGAAAGCGGGGGTGGGGATCTCACTAAGGAAACATCACATACTGATGGCTGAGAGACAGGGGGTCGCATCTAGGAATTAATGGACTCCTTTCTTAGGTAGGGAAGTAAACAGCCACGAGTAAAAAACCACCCTTAACAAAACTCCTTAATGCATAGTAACATAGTCAAATAACCACATCACTTAGCCAAAGGAAGGGTGGGCATCCCATTGAAGAAACAGGCCTCAGCACTCGGCAGAGACATTCCCACAGTGACTGGTTCTAAGCACAACTGTGGGGCTGGGGACTCGGCCACTCAGATAACTAACATGTATCTACTAGATGTTATACAGCAAAGTACGTGAACAGGATTACTTTCCCCTGTGTAAACTACAGAAATGAATGAAATGAATTATTTACTCAACTGTTAAAATGGTGGTATGTCAACTAAGATGATGACAATAAAAAAAAGTACTCCTGTGCACAGACACCCAATACTTCTACTAATATTGTGTCTTTCCAGTTGATTCTAGCAATGTCCCATGATGCTGTCAGGACAAACACTTTGCTGGGTTAAAACCCCTTCACACAGAAGACAGGTGTTTGAGAAAATGGTGGGCGAGTTAAGACCCTAAAGACGATGTCAAAACAGAAAGAGGCCCAAGTATGTGGTCGCCTCAACCACTTGCCTGTTGCTTTTTAAGCAGGATGTTGACGCTGGTCAGGTCTTTGCCATAGTCGTCAGACTGAATCTGGCTCTCCAGGCCGTGCAGCCATTTGTCCAGATCTGCACAGCTCTGGGTGAAAAGTTCAGCCTTGTTTGCATCAAAGAGCCGCTGGGCCTTGGTCTGGGTGGTGGATTCAAGGACTTCCCACATGTTATGTAAACCAGTGAGTTTCTCCTTCACCACAGCTTCTGTCTCAGGCTTTTCTGAAATGAGCTGCATTCCTTCCTGGAAAACATAAATAAATACAGTTTGCTAGCGAGCAAAGGTCACTGTGAAAAACAACCCTAATCTGTGATCTACCTATTCACTCAACATACAGAGCCTTTCCACAAAAGGTTACTGCTTACTAAAATGGACAAGGGCCTAGTCTATGTACACTACGTGGCTTTCAAGAGTCCAGCAAGAAGTGACCGTGGCATGATGAAACAGTTTCATTTGGGGCAGTGGGGAAGTGCTCAGGACATCAGATTTCATCCCCTCCACTCAGCCCCCAAAGACCCTAACACATTACTTTAACCATTAAGAGTCTGAAACAAGGGATACCTGGGTGGCTCAGTCAGTTGAGCGTCTGCCTGCAGCTCAGGTCATGATCCCAGGGTCCTGGGATCAAGTCCTGAATCGGGCTCCCTGCTCAGTGGGGAGCCTGCTTCTCCCTCTCCCTCTGCCACTCCCCCTGCTTGTGTTCCCTCTATCTCTGTCAAATAAATAAAATCTTAAAAAAAAAAAAGAGTCCGAAACATTATAAAAGGGGAAGAGGGGAACTTCACTTTCATGTTCAGTTATGCTGCCTAACATCTCCCTGTGCCAAAATAATACGTTTTAAGTTATTACAGTGCCTGGTCACCCAAGAAAAACTGGGAGAACTTAAAAAACAAACAAACAAACAAAAACACGTAATCTTTCTCAATTCTGTGCAAATCATCAGTCTCGCACAGTCCAGGACATGTGACAGGATTAAGACAGTGGGGACTCTGTCCAGGGGGCTCACAGCAGGTGAAAAACAAAACAGAAACCCAACAACTAGTACTCACTAAAAGACAAATCAAGCGTTCTGTGCCACACCTGGTTGGGTTTCTGCTTTTCTCCCTTCTACCGAGTCAAACTCAGGAATTGTTAAGTGGGAGAAGGACTGCTCCAGGCTGTCTAACTTCTGTATGGGATCAGTAGGACTCAAAAATCCAAGAGGCTATGCTAAAGCGAGAAGCTCACCTCCACCGGGGTCACTCTCATGCCGTGGTCACACCACAGAAACAGGAGCCTCATCAAACATTTTTAATTTCTCACCTTCTCAATTTTGTCGAGCCATTCTTTGTTGGATGCAAGTTCTGCCATAAATGCTTGATGTTTTAACCATTTACTGTGCAGATTTCTGGCTTCGTCATAAGACATGTCCTGGGCAGTAAGCATCTTTTCATTGATCCAGAGAGATAGCTAGGAAAAACAAAAATCAGAAAGGTTTCAGATTGTGATCACAGACATCAGCCTTTTTTCTGCCTGGAAAGAGTTGTGTTATGTTGTACTAAGCATACCGCACGTTTCCATGTCAACAGACAACCAAATATTTACTTTACAACCCTGACCCGTCATGACAGGTTATCTCCATTGTATGGGAGATGTACCTGAGCCTTGCTCCAAAGTACGTCTCTAACGTTAAATCTGCAAGCACAAAAGCTTTTAAAGTGTTTGGCACGTGGAACCAGCCTTCCCCCCAAAGACCTGTGTTTAAAATTCTGCCCTAACCAGTCCAAGTCACAATCTTCTTTCTCTTCCAAACACTTGTGCCAGCTATACCACGTTAATCATGATTAACTGCCTTTTACTCTATTCGGTGATCTTTTTACTCTTTTGGTTTTCTATTACGTAGAAAAAAGACCCAACACAAAACCCCCACTCTTTTTTCCCACAGCGCATCTATGGGAATGCCAAAACACATAAATTGCTTGCTCACTGTAGGAGTAAGGCAACAAGGATGCCCTCTTAAAGTTGCCTTCAAAGTTTGAGTCACCTTCACCTCTCTTTCTATAGCCTCTATTTCTCTCAAGAGCCTTCCATTCAGACCAAGAACACTCCCCAGGACTTGATTTGAGACCCAACATGTCTCCTTGGATCTAAACTCCAGCAAGGCTCACAAAGCCTGCCAGCCACTGACAGATTGTAGTTCTCTCATGAGGCCGACGGTGGGAGCCAGCCCAGCCCCAGGCCCTGGACACATTCCCCTTGCTGGCTTTCATCCCAATTCGCTTGGCTCCTTATTGCCTGTAGTTGGCCATGCCAGGTCCTAATTCCTACCTCGTGCACAGCACTAACCTGGGAACAGCTGTTTCCTTAAGAGGATACACAAAGATACACAAAGGAAGGCAGGATCAGAAGAGACCCTGTCCCTTTCTCCTGTGTGACCATGAGAAGCCCACTTTTTACACCAGTCGCTGCCACAACAAATCTGCACCCCAAACCCTCCATGGTCCAATCTCCAAGGTTTAGAAATGGCATAGAGAACCAAGAGAACCAAGAGAACCTTCCCTCCCAGGACCAACATTTGCAAGGCCAAAGAGAACCTTCCCTTCCAGGACCAACATTTGCAAGGCCATTCACTCACACTCAGGGCTGCTGCTGGGAAAGGCTTTCCCATTAATTTGTTTAAACAACACAAAGTCTGTTCTTTGAAAACGATGTCAAGGAGGGTGATGTAGGTCACAGGAGCACCCCTGGCTCTGAATATGGGCAAATTCCCAGGCACCATGTCTACCTTTCTCAGTATATTCACCCACCATGCAGGGAGGGTGGGGGGGGGGGGTGGGTAGAAAGCAAAAGGGAGTGAAATCTTTGTTGTCATTCTTTATTGAGGTGAAAAACCAGTAAATCTCATACAGCTCTTGGTAAGCTAGGACCACAGGTTGGTTACATAACAACAGAGACGCTAAATTTCCTACTTTAAAAGAATTACCTTTTTTTCCAGTTATCTGGGTAGCTCAAATCTGAGTTACTATGGCCATTCATTCAGTCCAAGGGGGAAAGAGGTTAAAAGGAAGCCAAATGGTAAAACTTCCCCTGTCTTCCACATACACACAGATTAAACACAATAGAAGGCATTTATCCAAAGTGCAAAGGACATTCACATATTTTCGCTATTCATAACCACCTACCGAAAGAGATTAAAAAAAAAAAAAAAAAGAGCTACATAAAAATCAGAGGCTTAGAAACAAATCTGCTTTTTGCTGAACACATCATCCTACAGATAAAGCACCATGAGCTACAGCACAATGAAATGGGGCTATGGAACTTGCTAGTTCATCAGCCCTTCATCAGAATTCTGCAATCAGAACCACAGTTATTATTCGTGGGCATTTGCAAAGGTCATTTAAGAATATACTCATTCTCTGCAAAAAAGAACACTGTGCAGATTGGAAAGGGATAGGAAAAATGCTTTGATCACTGATTCAAGCTCAGAGCAAAGCAATGGAACTCGCTATCCCTTGTGCCACACAAGTCTAGTTATACTGCCCTTCTAAAAAACCTTCAGTTTCTGAATGTAGTTTCCCTATGGTGTGAGGGAAGAGAAGAGAAAAGCAGTAACTTCTAAATCACTTTTCAGGAATTCACACTGAAATACTGCTGCTTTCTATACCTGTCTACAACTGGGAATAGGGAGGCCCCTGCAGTAAATTTCCCCATCCGGGCAGTGGTTACTGGAAGTGGCAACAAAGGCAGATCTCACAACCCGTGTCTGCTCTAGCCAAGGCACCCATGGGGAAGGGACTGGGGACACAAATTGGACTCCCGAGACTTTGGACAATACCCATAGCCAGCAGGGGTACTAAATCTGACCTCTGAGTGCTCTGGAAGTTTCTCGGAGCATAACAGGTAGATTTTCAAATGCAAAGCTGGTCCATACACAGACTCCATTCTCAGAGATCCTGGCTTGAAAGGTATTTTTTAATTTGACTTTTTTTAAAGCGGGGAAGGGGCATAAGGAAAGGGATACTCTTAAGCAGACTCCATGCCCAGTGTGGAGCCCAACTTGGGACTCAGTCTCATGACCTGAGCAGAAATCAAGAGTCGGACGCTTAAAAAAGGTATGTATTTTAATGAGGCTGAATGATTCAGAGTTCACAACCAAAGAAAACCACACACCTCCCCTTTGCTTGAACTTTTTTTTTTTTTAAAGATTTTATTTCTTTATTTGAGAGAGAGAATGAGAGAGAGAGAGAGCACGAGAGGGGGGAGGGTCAGAGGGAGAAGCAGACTCCCTGCTGAGCAGGAAGCCCGATGTGGGACTCGATCCCAGGGACTCCAGGATCATGACCTGAGCTGAAGGCAGTCGCTTAACCAACTGAGCCACCCAGGCGCCCTGCTTGAACTTCTATACCAAGGGTTTTGGAGCTTCCAAACCTGACCTACATTCAGTCACTCCACGGAAACTCTCCATGCTGATGTGGGAGAGATGGCACCCCACAGCAGATGCTATGGTTGTACTAAATTTTAATGAGGCTCAAGGAAAGAAAGGCTAAACCAGGAAGACTTGGCAGAGCAGTCACAAAGAGACCTGCACATCATTCCCAGGACTTAACAGGCCAGCCAAAACTTTTCTGCATATTGTGAGGGGAAATCATGGCAGGAGTGAGCCCTCAAGGTATGCCCAACAGTCACTGGTGCGTGGTAAGAAGTGAACTCCTTACAACCAAGGGTGCTAATTTGGAACAAGTAGTAACGAAGATCTAACAACCCAGTAAGACGATTTCCTGTGATTCCCCTGGGAAGGACTATCATTTTTATCCATTTACTTTTCCCCACGTTTCTACTTATGAATCCACATATATGTCAACAGAAAACAGGGGAAAACTTCACCTGGGTTTCTCTCAAGGCTTCCTCTTGTCTCCTCACCTCCTGCTCATTTTCTGGCATTCTTTCCCCCAAATTTAGCCTAAGTTTCACCATGCTGAGGTCCATGAATTTCATCTCATTAAACTTGCCTTTTAAGCAAGAGTATGGAATCCTCTTCACTCCATCCTCCCCACAAGATGGCCTGAGGTTAAAATGAGTCATCGATGGTACGACAGGGGAACCATCAAGGGGTAATACAGGGACCTCTAGTGTGTCAAAGGCAAAGCCCAGGCTGCAAACAGCTCCTGATCTTTCCAGGGCTAAAGAGTCACTGGGTATTCCCTGTGGAACAACACGCAACCCTACACAGCTAACTTCCGATCCCATTACTCTTCTCTATGTCCTGTCTGGGGGACACGGATACCTCATTAAATGAGCATCCTATCCAATGGGTTATTAACGTTCAGTGTCACGTGAAGAGGCTCTCTTGTCTTCAGCCTGTCTGGCCCCAGGCAAATCCCCCACAGATCTAGATTCATCAGAATGGCACAGGAAGCTGACAGACCCTACCCTACAGAGTTCAGGGGCTTTCTTTCTGAAGCTTTAGCTGCTGGAGCATATTGCAAGATTCACAGTAAGACAGCAGTTGAATGGACATGAAGGATCTCTTGTCACACATGATCTAACACAACTGCTGTTAGGGCTGTATTTCTTCTAACACACAGCAATGTGTTTGCAGGCAAGGTGGTGTGATGTTCAGTCATGTTCTTCACACATGCCCCGATCCTGTCCCCACACCCACCAGTTGCCCTCCCCCAAGGTCCCTGCAGCTTCCTTTGGATATTCTTCATCCCATTTCTGCCTCTGAGGGGATTTAACCCAATAAACCAGAGAGGACGGAGTCTCACTGTTGTTCTCTAGCAGACAGAAAAATGAGATGTGCTCATAAACTATTGAACATGTGAAGGCAGCCAGATGTTATTCTCCAGTTAGCCTGCAGAAAGACTGCATTTTTCTGGCTAACTTTAGTTTTCCAAGTTTGTTTATGCACGTATCAGGGGGGCATGAAATAGTATGAGACTCATCAGATCAATACCACATGTTAAGACTCGGGAGTCTGAAATAAGAATTGCTGCTCTTGGCATGTTAGACACGTATTCAAGGAACCTGAAAGATGGTATTTCAAGGTCTTCAGTGAGTAAGAAACTCAGTCCGTATTTTTCAAATCTTTGCTGCTTCTTACCTGGGTAGCCAGTTCCTATTCCTCTTAGTTCTTCCCTTCTTACTTACAACAGGATATTAAATGCATTTAGATTAAACGTTCTGGGGTATCACGCGGTCTTCGACGATGAAAACGTTCTAGATCTGCATTGTCCGATATGGCAGCTGCTAATCACAGTTGGCTACTGAGCACTTAAAATCCACCTAGTATGATGGAAGAGTTCATTCTGAATTCTATTTAATTTTAATTAATTTAAAATGAAATAGCCACATACGGCTAGGGTCCACTGTAATGGACAGAATTCTGGACTATTCTGATTAGAAGAATCTAGTTACTCTAATTGGTAGCTTGCAGGCTAGAGAACGGACGAGGTGCCATACACGCTCAGCTAGAAATGAACTTCTGGGCCTCAATTAATTTTATAATCCCAAGGGCTCTTCTGCCAAATGCTCTCACTCTCCTTAGAAGAAAGGAAGGGAGGGGCTGCAGGGAGACATACCTCCTGACAATCTTGCAGGAATTTCTGAAGATCCCTGTTGTCCTTCAATCTCATCAGAAGTTCGCTGGCTGCCTCACGATTCTTCCTATGTCTGTTAAAACAAGAATAAAAAATAGCTTTTAAAAAAGGAAACACAGAATCTTGAAAGACTGAATTTACAACTCAATGTCTTTCCTGGGTTTCTACATATGATAAAAGCAGTTTGTTTGTACAGTTCTCATTATGTCGAAAAGGCAAGATAAGCAAGAGAATTTAGCATCCTCCAAATGAGTACGCGAGACCAAAACACCTGCCCAAGCCACAAAACAGGCAGAGGATGGCCTCAAATGAGCCATATAAATCCAGTGCTTCCTAAGTTGGTGCGAGGGGAAAAAATCTGGGCATGCACTGTGTACAAGTCCCCATCTAAGGCACTGCAAGAGAATTTGAAACTCCTCTTTAAGAAACTGGGGTGACAATGTGTGGCTAAGAAAATATAGATAACCATATAAAACTGGCTTTAAATTAATGTCTCCTAAACAGATATTTTCCCACCTTGAGAAAAACTCCCCTCAAACAACAATGAACCAAGAATGAAAATTTTGAGACGGGTGAGATTATCTACCTACTAGACCCCACTCTTCATGAATGGATAAGCGTAATCAAGGTTGAATGAAGCTGAAGCACAAAACCTTAAGCAAAAATTCCTAAGAACCAGTAGGAGCTGCTAAGCCTGGGAGTGACAAGGGAAATGGGGTGCTGGCTCCCCAGCCTGAATGCTGTACACAGGGCTTCTTCACACACAGCATCACGGTGCCAGAACTCCGCAGCAAACTTCCTTCCCGCGCCCAGTGGCTCAGGCTCTCCACCAGAAACGGTGAGGACCAGCTACGGGAATGCCAGAGTGCCGTGAGAAGGACGGCCTCCACACAGCTCCGCGGCCCCAGGGAGGAGCTGCGCCACACCGAGAGCCGAGCAGCACTGCCGTGATACAGCTGTCCTGGCATGCCTGAGGAACCCACGCCAGCCGGCCAGCCTAAGTGAAGGGTATTAACTGGGGCAATGAGGAGGCTGGGTTTTCAGTCTGAGTCTCAAAGCAATTTCTTGCTGCATGTGCTCGGGCAAGGTCTCTCTCGTTGGGCCCCCACGGAGGGATGAGGAAGAACACAACCTCCGATTCTCTCCGATGCCACGAGCAGCTCAGGGAGCTCTAGCTGCTGACTGACCTTTAAGAACCTTCCTCGGGAGCAAGAGCAAGCTTAGAGCGACGCTGTGGGTGACACGGGCCCGCAGTGAATGCTAGCAAAACGGACCGTGGGAACACAGCAGCCGTCATCTGCCTGGGGAATCGAAGGGAAACGCTCTCCGGTCCTACAGGGTGCCAGTGCCTACAGAGCAACTGGAATAATGCGAGTGGAAATAACACTGCCAGGTATATGCTAAGATACGCACAGCGACTTTCTCATTTTTTTTAGTTGAAAGGGGTTTCATAGCTTCAGGAAAAGGGACCTTAGTATTCTTATATCACTTAGGTAAAATGCAAAAATAGAGAAATACTTCTTAAATAATGCTAAATGGAAAGAGTGTATGCATGTTCAATGGTATAAAACCCCATGGCACGGATCGGAAAGTGCCAGGGATAAGATTAAAGGCTGTACCTTCTCTCCCCACATTTTTCACATTATATTTCTTTTATAACAACAAAAAATAAAGGCCAAAGCCTCTTTACTGCATTGATACCCTTTCTCAGATACCAAAAATTTGAAAAAAAATTTAGACTGTTAGTGAATTTGGGCTAAAGGAATCACTGTCTAAAAATGTGTGTGGGGAAGGAATGTCCAAAAAAAACTTAAGTTCCCAAACCTCAAATTCCAGTCACTATTTGCAGGGGGTTGTAAGAATATAAAGCCAATCTTCAGGAGGAAGGTAATTTGGATTCAGGCACAAAATGCAGGAGGTCCTGCCTTTAGTCAAAGGTCTTGAGTAAGAGACCCAGGTCCCTTCACGGTGCCACACCCAAGTGCTCAGAAGGCGAGGAGGAATCAGAAACTGGCAGCTACAACAGGATACCCACCCTTGAAGCTCATGGCAATGGGGAGATAAAAATAATTCAAACACTGCCTGGGAAGTCTCACCATGCAGAAACACAACCAAACAGAATCCTGAAGGTAGCTTACATACTTAAGTCTCACACGTGCCCAACAGATTTCTGGCCGGGCAGTCTCTCTCTTCTAGTGGGACCAGGGAGAAGGGAAAGGCCAAGTGGTGACCTGGGGCCCCGTGTCCAAATGACACAGATCTCCAAGAGGGCACGATGATGGCATCTGAGGGGTATGCTCTGAGGAGCGAAAAACAGCTACAGGGGCAGCACGACACTTGTGCGGACTCGGAAAACCCTCGAGAGAAGTGAGTGGCGCTTCACTGTTCACCAGCAGCAACCAATGGCATTCGGGGAAGGCCCTTCAAGCTGGATCCTGGATTTAATGATAGGAAAGGCGCTTCTAAAACTTGGCCGTAGTTTCCTACAGTCCTAAGGGTGCTCTTTGTTTGGGGCAAGATTAAATCTGTTGCTTTATTTCCATTTCTCACCTTCTACCCCTACAGTTCAACTCAGAATCTCCTTCATCCTCTGAGGCAGATGCTAGGTCTACCTCTGGTTCTTGTAAAAAGTAAAGAACCACAGGTGCCTGAGTAAAACAGATGGATACTACAAAAACTTTTTCCCGTGTGAGACAGGGTCTGGCTTTACGAAGCTGGATCCTGTTTCCTTGCTCTCCCAGGACTGCACTGTGGCTGGAACTTCCTTCGAGCCAGGAAGCTCACCCATTCGCACTCCCTGGGGCCGGCTTGGACAGCAGGCTCCTTTCCACCCAGGCATGAGCACTTTAAAGGTCACTCACACCCCACCCACATCTGTTAAGAGCCAGTGTCTTTGTTCTGGTATTTTTTCATTTCAAAAAACTCAGTGGTAATTGACAAGATTTCCAGAACGTAAGCGCATTATAATGATTTTGCGTTTTATGAAAATAGCTTTACCAGAGCATCAGAATGTTTCTGGACAGGGGATTAGATCTGAAGATTCAATTTACTTAGCTTGTGGCCCCACAGCTGTGTATTTTGATAACAGACAAGTATCTTCTGGGATCAGTTTCTGATCCCCTCTGGAGATATGAAAGTGAAACCAGAATTCGGTGAACAAGAGCTGAGGAAAACGTAGTCATCCTGAGGGCCAATCAATGGAAAGCCCCCTCCCCCTTCCATCTTTCTTTTGTTTATGGATAGTATGTTCCATTTCTTCTTCAAGACAGAAATCCTAAGGAGGCTCTGGAAGCCCAGGAGCCCAGGCTCCAAGTCAAGGGCAAAAGGAAGGTTAAACCACAACTGAGGGCTGCTGAAACGTTCTCTCCTACCCACGAGTCTCCAGTCTTGACAATATCACCTGCTTCCAAAAACCCCTCACAGCTGCAGCACCAGGGGACGTATAAACACACACAGGAAAGCGCAAGGCAGCTGCATGCCTGCCTGGAAGCACACGTCCCTAACGGCCAAGTCCGCCCTCAGGAAACCAGACATATGCGTCTAACAGAGACGAGCATGACGTGCTGTACTGACAAAATAACTCGAGATTTAACATTAGGAAAAAAGGAAATTCTTTTTCTCTAAGTTAACAATACCTTGCCTAATCTTTGTTTTTTACACTCACTCAAGGGTTTGGTGGATTTATTTTTCTTTTTTGTGGTTGTTTGAAGAGCAATAGATACAAAATGAGAATATATGTTACACCCTATTCCATGATAGCACCCTTCAAAGGTACGGTTGAAAAAGACAGACTTGGAAGTGCTAAAGCCAAAAGCTCAGTCTTCATGGGGAGGGAGAGTAATTCCCCCTTTCACTCCGTATCATAAAAACTTCATAAGGCCAAGGGTCCCAGATATGGTAAGTAAGGAAACATTCTCAGCAAAAAGTTCTTCCTTTTCACTGCACTTGAAAGCCAGAAAAGAAGCCTGTTTGTCAATGATATCAGTTTAAAAATGAGCCCTTAAATCCAGCCCAAACTGGGACCACAGAAGATCGGGTGGAACAGAGGCTGGAGACTGACCTAGACAGGCTAAACCAGGATGCAACTGGCCAGACCAGAACCAGCCTATCCTGGTGCATCCAAACCTTGGTCTGTCCTGAGCTCCCACTTTAGTATCAGGCAAGGCAGGGTGAGAATGACACAAACAGAGTACACTGGCCTTCAGGCAGGGAGGAAAATCATAACTGCAAATAAATGAGTAAACAAAAATAAAAACACCAAATCTTAGCGATGCCTTGGCAGAAGAGGAAAGGGGCCTTTCTCTCAACAGGAAAAAATCCTATTATAGCATTATCCCAGCCAATTTTCTGAGAAGGGCCTGATAATGTTCCTTTGTGGCTCTGCCAGGTCCTCAGGACAAGCAAACCTCGCCGTCTCTCCTTACTCCCTCCTGAGAGTCTTCAGAGGAGTCTGGCGTGGATGAAGGTGAACGTGGGCTTAGCTGGGGAAGTGAGGCTCTTGAGGCCCTGTCACGAGACAAGGCTACACACTTCAACTCTCAAAGGGCACGGCTTATACCCTATTGCTAATTGGCATCACGGCTCTTATAAATCTTTGATTAAATAGTAGTTTGGCTTCTCAGGGTTTCTGTTCTTTTGTGGACACCTATACATGCCTGACCATGAGAACCACCTTTCCAGGCAGCCAGGTGCTGCTCACTGATTTTCTGTGGTAGATAGATTAAATTTTGCCAGCTATCCAGACCCTGCTCACTGGGTAATTTATACCCACAGTCCCAAGGACTTGTGGCTAATGCCTCAGAGGCTTGGGAGTCCCAGGGTACCAGACTCCCTCAGGAGCCTGAGCGCCATACCTGTCATCGATGGAGTCCACCTTCTCCTGGATGCGATCTGAATTGATGTTCCCATCGCTCACCAGCCTCCGGCCCGTCTCCACAACAGCGTTGATTTTCTCCTCATTGGCATCCATGGTGGTCATGAAGTCCTCTTGTTTTTTAATAGCTGCTTCAGCTCCTTCCAAGGTGGTGGGCATTTCAGTGTGGGCCAAAACGTACTCCTTTTTCAAAGAGAGACAACCAAAACCACAGCAGGATGAAACATCATGAAATACAACTTGTTTCCAAAATAATGAAAGCACTCTTTCCTATGTCCTAAGTTTCCATGCAACACATACTTCATAACACCTGCTCCATTATACTTAAACAATCTACTGAATCCGAGAAAACAAAAGGTTGGGAGGGAAAAAAACCTAGCGGGATCCCATAAGGAACAAAATTTCCTTGGTTAAATGGCTAAATTTTCTCCCAAAGTGAGGAAACCAAGCAGTGCTTTATGCATCAGCCACCAGGGTCCTCTCATGTGCCCACTGCCCAGTGGCAACATACTCTTCAAACTCGCTCTTCGAAAGAGATTAACAACCCTGATGTTGGCCACCATCTTCAGCCGTTTCCTTTCTCTAGTTTCTGCCTTATGTCATTGGGTGAAGTCCCTGAATCTTCTAGAGCAAGGAAGACAGAACCACTTAGTTCCTCCACCAAAAAAAAAAAAGGAGAAAAAAAGAAAAACCCAAGAAAATAAAAAAAACAATCAAACAAAAAACCCCCCTCACTGTACTTTTCAAATCATCAAATTGGATTACTGCCTTACAGAATATTGCCAATCTAATGCGATACTATGAGGACATGCTATGAACGTAAGAGATCCCCGAGAGTGGCTGAAACAGAATGGTACTCTGCAGGGCAAGACACTCCCGCAGGAACCTTCAGCTCCCATCCCTACTTTGGGATAGGTTTCAATGCCTTGGAAGTTGGAGGGTAAAAAGCCTCTCAATTATCCTTCTGTTTCCACACAGGACTGCTCTGAACCAGCAGCCTGGCTAGAAAGTTTCAAAGAGCAAGCAGGACCTGCTGTACCAGGAAGGAAGCAAAGGCAAGTGAGGAGCAGTACCTGGTTGTTAAGGAAGGCCTCGGCCTGCTTCGTGTCCCTAAGAAACTGCTGGTAGGCATGTGACTGGGAGAGGAGATTCTGCCTGTTCTCCCACATTTTGTGGAGCTCATTCCACCCAGTGTCCAGGGCCTGCAGACGCTGCCGCAGAAACATGTACTGGGCGTCGGTCTGTCCCTGGGTGACCATCTCGCCCATGTCCCTCATCTTCTGGTAGTCCTCCTCGTAGTTGTCAATCTCGTTTTTGATGTTCTCATGCTGCGTGAGGAGCTTCTCTGCCTCGGTTAGGGTGTTGGGCATGTCCTCAGAGGCGATGGCCGTCTGAGTCCGGGAGAGCCAGGACTGGAAGTCGTCCAGGTCCCGCAGGAACTGCTGCAGCTTGCTGGCCTCTCCCAGGGAGGCCTCGCGGTTTTTCAGGGTGGTCTTCATCTCCTCCCACACGTCGCTGATCTCGGCCAGCCGAGACAGGATGGCCTGAGCCTGGTCGGGGTGCTCGGACTCGAGCTTCTCGGCCTCTTTCTGCAGGTCGCTTAGCTTCGCCTCAATGGCCACCAGGTCCCGCTCCATGCCGGTCAGCTTGCGCTGCAGGGCCATGACCCCGGCTAGGTCGTTGCCCAGGTCCTGGGTGGACTCGATGACCTTGGTCTTCTCTCGAATCCAGGATTTGGTTTCATTGCACTCAAGGTGGTAGTTCTGTATGCTCAGGGCAGAGAGAAGAGCGTCCTTCTTCCTGTCCACCAGCTCCCGGAACTGACTCCACCTGTAAGCACAAGGGCATGGAGAAAGCTGTGTCAGAGGCTGGCTGCCAGCTCACGGCTACACGGTGACAGTAACAGTCAAGGTCAAAGTGGTCATGTTTTCTCTCCATCTCTGCTATGAGAATAAATGCTTTTTGAACAATCATCTCACTCAGTATATGTACACCAAATTATCATCTCAACAGCTCAGAGACGCAATATAATCTGGAAAAAGCCAGACATGAAGAGGCACTTGTTCAAGGAGCTCCAGTGTGGACAGCACATCTGTCCCCCAGAGTCAGTTACTTTTCCGTAACTGCATTTCTGCCACGCGCATTTTACTTATCTCTGAACTGCACCTAATGAACATTTTCCAAACCCCAAACGCCTGACAGTCACCTTCAGAACCGAGGCCACCATAACCTACTCAAATGTGTTTATCCAACAGAAAGATAACATCAGGACAAAGGTCTAACTTGATAATCAAGACTTCCACTCGCCAATTACATCTAAAACACGTTAAAATTCTGTTCCAGAAATCATCTCAAAATCATATCCAGAAATCACGAGCCACCTTGATGCCATGGTCCTCCACACTGGGGACAGGTCTCACACTAACACCTTAACTTCTGATGTGGGGCCAGGCAGGGGCCAGGCTACCTTGAATGACATCACCCCAAAAGACACTTCTTGCAAAACCAGGGTATGCTGAAACGCAGATGCCAATGCTGTGACATCAGGGTCACATTATCAGTGACCCTGTGTGGGCAATTCCCGACAAGGATCCGCCAGTGACCTCGCCCTCCCTGGTCCGACACACAGGGAGCCAGCACACCGCTGGCTGCACACTCACCTCGTGTTGAGTTTGTCCTGCTGGGCTTTGATTTCCTTCTCACTCGGGTGGCCGCTGTGCATGAGCTGCCGTGCAATCTGGTTCACCACGGCGACCCGGGAAGCCTGGTTATTCATTTCCGGTTCAAGGCTCTCGAATCTGGAAAGGCAATTCAACAGGGTACTCACCTCCTTGGTCATGGGCAGAAACAAGGGGCGGCTGGTGGCCCCGGCACCCCCGGCAGCACTCCCACTCACCTGTGCTGGATGACTTCCAGGTCCTCCAGCTTCTCTGGGATCTGCATGTTGTTGAGCCACAGCTCCTTCTCGTCGATCCAGAGCTCACAGGCGTCAGCCTCACTGAACATCTTGTACAAGGCCAGGGTGTCCTGCAGCGCCTGCTTCCTCAGCCGCGTCAGCTCCGCCACCTCCTTGTACCGTTCCTCAATGCCCGACAGCCTGCCCCTCACGTCCGGAGACTCGGCATGCTCCTGGGGGAGGGCACCAGCCTGCTCGTGCAGCGTGTCAATGGTGGGCCTGTAGTTGGCGATCTCCTCTGCCACGTCCTTGTGTTTCTTGACCAGAGACTGTGTGGAGTACTCATCGTGGCCCACGTCATTGCTGGAGACGATCTTGAGGATGTCCAGCATCCAAGCGTCGATGTCGTCGGCATCCGCCTGGAACTGGTGCAGCAGCGAGGCCTCCTCCAGGCGCTTCTTCCGAATGGCCGAGAGCTGCTCCAGGTTGGCCCACTGCTCCCGGATGTAAAGGATCCTCTCTCGGATCTTCTCTGACCCGAAGTGCTCCTCCGCGATCATGTCTTCACCTTCCTTGATGGCCTGTTCAAAGTGGCTGCTGCGGCCGCTCATCTCATCCTCGAATGCCCGGTGCTTGCTGAGCAGGCGCATGACGCTGGTCAGGTCCTTCCCGTAATCGTCGGAGGACAGGATCTTCTCCTTCTCCCGTATCCAGCCCTCCTCTTCTGCCATCTCCCAAAAGAACTTCCAGAGGCGGCGGGACTCTTCCAGACGAGCCCTGCGTTCAGCTGCCAGCTGGCAGAGTTCTTGGTAACAGAACTCCATGTGGGCCACGCGGTCTCGGATCACCTGAGGGTCGCAGGGCTTGTAACCTGTTTAATGCAAGGAAGTGATGTGGGAGTCCGGCAGTTTGCAAGTAGTGAGTTACACCCATTTTCTCACCACCAGATTACCAGTTCCATTCTTGGTGCAGGGCCATGTTATAAGGCAATGGAGAACCTCCCAGGGCCTTGACTGGAGGTGGGTGGGTGGGTGCAGGGCAATGTTAAGTGTTATTTTTCGCCCCAAGTGCAAAGTGATCATTTATGAACCAAAGAAGCACATAAATCATAAAAAAAGGTCAGCTGCAATTAATTGTTTCTCAAATATAAGGAACACAACCAAATCCTTCCAAAGATCCTTTAAACAAGGGTATGTACGACCAGATGTGAAAGCCAGGAGATGTTTGAGCAGCCACACCAGGGTGCTGGTATGCATCGAGTGTGGTCTAGGCAAAGCCTGACTGCCAAATATCACCACTCAAAACCAAGCAGTACTTGAGTATTTAATGGAAATATATGTCCATTTCAGAAAAGCCTGACAGAGTTAAAGTATCCAGAAGGCCACCCTACTGCATCTTGTGTACCCATGACAAACTCACTGGGAACCTACAACGGCATGGTAACTTCAAAAACCCCACTGCCACAGACAACTTATCTACTTCTATAGAGATGGATCTCTGGTGGCAGAGAAGTTAAGGTCTGCCAACAGTCCATCCTTACCTTCCCCGTCTGTTGCAAACTTCTGGGCAGAAGCATTGACACCTCTCACCCGCTCTGCCTGGATGCCAATGTCCGCTTCGACCAGGGCGTGCTTCTGTAACAGGTCTTCCACACCAAGCAAGTGTTTGCCATAGTCTTGAGACAGTAACAGCACCTATGCACCAGAGAAAACAGAGGGCACATCTGTGCAGACAACCTCAGCTTCGATGTCTTGTACTCTCTGGACAAGCTGCGAGCCAGGAACCACACCACACCCTCTCCAGCCAGCCATCCTCCCTGCATCTTCTAGGGGAGCAGAACGACAAGCATATCGGAACAAAGCCAAACTAACCCGAAAGCCTGCATAAGGAGAGACATAAGAAACTGAAGATCATCTACCCTGGAATAAGCAGGTCAAAAACACACTAAGAAGTGAATAGAAAAAAAGGGAGCGGGGAAGCGGTAGGACGTGTGAACTGGGGCTCGAAGAAGAAACCGCCACAGCAACAATATTCCAGAAGAGAAGAGAGAAACGTTGTAGTTATTTCAAAGTTAAAAGAAATCCCCCAGAAGTTGCTGACGCCTTCCATGGATGTTTTCCTCGGTTAAAAGCTTACTGGTGTGCCTTGGTAATACTCACATTGTCAGTGGGAGAAGAATCTAGTTGAAAGCTTACAAACTACATCCTTAACCAAGTAAAAACAGGGTCAGGTGGCTTCCTGCTTAATAGGGCCTGAGCAATTCCTTTGGTTTAAGTTTGAGTCCACTAACACTTTCTTTTCTTCCTTCCATCAGCCCAATGTGGGGGCCTCATCTGACTTCCTCTCCAGATGGAATTTCTACTTCACTCCTACTTCTGAGGGAAGTCTCTGGCCCAAAACCTGAACTTTAATGTACAACATGATTTATAAGATGAGAAGCGCCTCCCTGCTAGATTTTATGAACATTTCTACTTTGAAAGGTCAACACAGACCATACTTGAGAACATCGTAAAACTGGGACAATAAGAGGGCAAACTGATGCGACAAGGTGACCCTATCCCTCTGCCAGGAACGGCTCAAGAGGTTAAGTAAAAGACGAGGGCTTATATCCCAGGAAGCAATCTCTTGCATAAGGTCGAGCTTGGGAACACAGCACGCTGAGACAAAGGGGGCTTCGCTGTACTGTCTACAAACTGCCCTGTTCTGCTCCAGCTACGGAGCTAAATGCCTTCCAGCTGGGGGACTGCTTGACATGGATGAGCCTTCGACGGCCCGCAGCAGAGAACACAAACGGGCACAGGGACTTGGCACAATGGCAGGTCTCTTCCTGGGCAGGAGGAAAGCTTGGAAGTCTCTGCTCTGGGCTGTCAATTAAGGAAGGGGAAACACAAAGTGGCTTGGGCAGCCATTTCCAGCCAACCCTGACCTATGACGTGTACACTATTCCCACACTTCATCCTGCTGTAACCGAATGAGGGAGGTGGTCAGTGCGATCTCAACTTAAAAACGGAGGAAGGAGGCTCAAGGAGACTACACGGCTCCAGCACTGACAATGTGAACTGGGGTTGCCCGGTTCCCGACCCCCACTCCGCCCCACACTGCCTAGCCCTCTCCCATCTGCCCACATTACCTTCCTGGGCTCCTCCCCCAACTAGAGCCACTCACACACAGATCAATGACATGGAAAACTAGCTCAACTCTCAAGAGCTAAAAACACAGAAAACCATAATTTGATTGATTCCCTATGCTGGAATAAATCTAAATTAAATCTAAATCACTGTAGCAGACCTGTAGCTACGGAACAGGTTTTCAACGCAACTTTTTCACACCTCACATCCCATTTAACTCCTGAACTAACAATCTTCCCACAGCGAATGTGGCCCCCTTTGGCTTTACAGAGCGGGCAGTTAGGGCACACTGGACGCTGTGTGGTCAGTGGGGGGGGGGGGGGGGGGGGGGGTGCCAGGAAAGAGAGGTCCCGCTGGATAAGCTCTGGCCTCCTTTCACTCAAGTTCTACCTTCATTTCGTCCATCCAGTCCATAATGTAGAGCATTTCCTGGAATATCTTTTGCAACCCTAGGTTCATCTCGAGACGCTGCCTCCGGGCCTTCAGCAACTCCAGTAGGTACTCCCAGAGCCGGATGACATTGTCTTTCCTTGCTGTGATGCGCTTGATGTCATGGTAGTTCTCTGCCTCGAGCTCCCTGGCCACAGCGACCACAGCCTGCACGCGTTCCTCGTACGCGGCAATGTCTGTCTCAATGGCCTCGTGCTTTTTTGTGGCGGCTTCGACTGCAGGAAGGTCAAAACCAAAGTTGTCCTATAGAGAAATGGGGGCAAAAGAAAAACCACACAGAAAATAAAAAAGCCATCCAACTGGAACAGAGACAGAAGTTGAATCTCGAACACAATCTCTGGTGGTCCTAAAGCCACAATGACTTGAGCCCCACCAGCTGCTGGTCTCTGCCTTCCCTAGGACACTTGAAACTCCCTGTTAGAGCTAAGATGCCCTCCCCAAAGCAAATCAGCAACTTCTCATTTTACAGAGGGGTGCAAGCTTGTATCTAGCATCTTATGCTTATGTGACTGGAGCAGGTGACAGTTTGTGCGAACCCAAGGAGAAGGCAAAGTCACTTTTACTTATTTCATGACCAGTCCAACTGTCAAAGATGAAAGGTAAGAGAAATCTCTAAAAATTATATAAATGTGAGTTCACACTCACTCACTGGCTCTAAACAAACTCTGCTTGAGCTGCTTCCAAATCTATGGAAAGTTAGATAAACAGAAGACCAAGTACATCAGAAATGATAAACATCCTCTTCATGGGAAGTGAGTAAGAGGACTCGAGTTACTTTAGAACAGTGGGTGTCGATAAGCAGCTGTCCTGCAGCCCTCGGGGATGGTCTACGTTTCTAGATGACCCCGGGAGAGCAAGTCCCCGAATGAGGTCTAGAGCAGAACCTGAGACACCAGACGCTGGTTTTCGCTCAGCCAGGTCTCCCTCATAGCTGCCTTGCGGTCAAATCTGCGGGCGAGCTGTTCCAGTTTCTCCTGTCTGATGAGCTCGTTCCGCAGAGCCAGTTCTCGCTCGTGTTCCGCTTTTTCCAGTCTTTCCCAGGCCTACAGAGGCAAAAAGGGAACAGTTTCCTGCAACGTTCAAGGAACTTTCCTTGGCTACAGTCAACAGCTAGTACTTCTCAGTAAGACCTGAGAACTCCGTAAAAGGGACATCCCGTTTCCACCCCCATGGACTCCTAAGCCTTGAGAAAATAAATCGTTTTCTCTCAGTTTAGCCTCATGGGAACGCTCTAGCTATATCTAAAAGTCCTGCGTTATATTTGGAAAACAAAACAGTGTAGATAAGGAGCAATATAACTAAATTATTAATCTCTTACTTTGAGAGGAAACAGTAATTACCTTCAACAGATCTGATCACATAAAAAAGATAAATGATTTCTCAGAAAGAAATCATATTACGAATCTCTTATTCACCCCATCCTGAGACACTTGTTTCTTTGCAACATTTTATTTATTTAAGTAATCTCTCTGCCCAATGTGGGGCTCAAACTCATGACCCCAAGATCAAGAGTAGCACACTCCACCAACTGAGCCAGCCAGGCACCCCCACCCCCTTTTTTTTTGAGCTATTTGTTTTTAATTCACACATCTGGGCATTTTGTTCAAAATCCTCACCTAATGTTCACAGCAAATTAATTTTTATGAAATATAGCTTACATTAAGAAAATTCCACTTAAAATATTCTAAATGTATAAAACTGACCACATTCTAGATTCTTCAAATTTCTACCTGGAAATAATGCCCACTGTGAAATTCTATAATTACAGACAAAACAGACCGAAATGGAAACTGCTGGACAGCCTCTCTGATAGAAACAGCCAAAGTCCTAAGCCCTAACCTCTAGAGATTCCAGATACATGAAATATGGTTTCAAGTTCTCCCTTCTGCAACTTAAAGATGCTAGAGTCAACTGCCTTGGACAGATGAAGAGTAACAGGGTAAAGAGAATGAACCAAGACTGGTTTGATAAAATCTAACATTCCCTCCCAAAACTCCGACAGACCAACCCACCACAAGTATTTGCTTGACCCCCTGTAAAACCCGAGGCACTGCTGTCACTCATCAGTTCAGCAGGCCGGGACGGACACTTTCAGACTGCCCTCTTAGCAATCAAGATTTAGAACATGAAGCCTACAGGTCAAGGCCCACACAGGACCAGATGGATGGGCTTTACCTTGTTAATGTCAGAGATGAGCTTGCCCTCCCGGGGCATGTAGACCTTCTGATTGTTGGCCCTCATCTTGCTCTGAATAGTAAAAAGCAGCACTTCCAAGTTCCCCTTCTCAGTAAACCTAAGTACAGGGGGAAAAATATATATATATACACACACACACACACACACACACACACGTTCCTTCAAGGGGAAAAATTCATTTGCTTTTGGAGAAAAAAAACCTTTCACACAGCCATACAATTTTAAAAGCCATTTATCTCTGGTCTGATTTATGTGGTACTCATGTTAGAGAAAACAGTGCATTAGTTTTTGCGTATTACAGACCGCAAAATGCACCCAACTGTGGAATTTTGGTGGGGTTGGTTCGTTGCTGCTACTGAGATTTGTATTTGGGGGAACACAATACCACTCTTTTATAAATCACTTCATTCAAGGTTTAGACTATACATCCTGGATGATGGACTTCATTCAGAGAGCACAGCTGAATACATTCAGCAAGAATTACTTCAAACGACTACCTAGTGTAACTTTCAATGGCTTTCAGAGACCGCAGCAAGGAATTCACAACTGAGCTGGGTTACAGAAAAAGGAGGAATGACTTTCAAACTCTAAGAAGGGATAAGGTCCATAATCCTTATTTGACAATTAGAATTTTCAAAAAGAAGTCAAAAATCAATTTGGGGGACAGCAAAAACTGATCTGAACAGACAGATATAAAACTACTTATTGTCTGTCTGTATTCAACGCATTGTAGTTACACACTTTGCTACAGGCTTATTAGTAGGCCTGACAATGGGTTACTGTTTCAGGTCCACTGTGAGGCTTATAATAAACAATATACATGTACTCAGCTACTTCTCTAAAATCCAGAGCGTAAGGAATTCTGAAACACATCAGGCATAAGAGTCTAGGAAAAGGGACTGGAGACCTGTACCATCTCTTAGGATTCTCACGTATCAGTATCTAGATACCAGGGGCACAAACTACTGGGAAGGGCTCACAGAGGGTGTGGTTTGTAACACAGCTCAGCCACTCAGGGTCAGATAAAAAGGAGTAAGACAGACCCCTGGTGAGAGGCACTCATACGAGATGAGGTCACCTAAGTCAGAAAACAGGGGTCTGAGGCCGCCATCATCTGTCTGCCCACACGAACGGTAATGCATTCCCATCTGCATCTTACTTGGGCGGTTTCTCCACAGTGCGGTAAGTGTTGAATGCCTGAAGCTGTTGTTGAACCCCAACCAGAGAATTGGCAAATTTGCGATTGTTCAGGATAATGATGGTTTGTTCAATCCACTCCAGAAGGTCAGAGGCAAGTGACTCATATTTTTCAATCATTTTTTCTGTTTCAATAGCATTGTCAAGCACCTGTAAACAAGAGTTAGAAAAACCGAACAGTAAGATCATACTGCCAAGTAAGGGAAACAGGCTTATAACCCTATAGAGCACATGCACACTTAATGACTGGCTGTGAAACAGTTCTAGGCTACTCTGACATAAGCATTTTAAACTCGAGGAACTATGTGTTAATAGGCACTCAGACTGCAGCTATTACTTGTGAGCAATGATGACAGCTTAACCCAAGTGTAATTGGTTCTGTAACCTCCCAAACCCCAGGCACAGGGTTTAAGATTCAGAATGACTCCTGCTGCCACAGCTCCAGAATTCCTAGAAAAACAAAAAGGGCTCTGTTTTGCCTGGCCCCATCCCATGAGTGCCCATGAATTTTCCATTCTCCTTGCATTAAGAAGACGGTATCATCTGGTCTGAGGTGTTCTGAAATACATGGCAGGTGAACATCAGCCAAATGAAAAATAAAAAAGCGTAACAGTGGGGCCTTTTCAACTGGATAAGTAGGATTTCACACCCACGACATCAGCCAACTCATCAGATTTCCAATGCCCTGTTTTCTGATAAGGTTGAGGGGAGATGTGTCTCTGGGTCTGAGATGCCCCTCAAATCTCTCCCTAAATACTGTAGCTGCTGCTCCTACCTCCCGTCACTCTCAGAGATGAAGAGGCTTCTGCCTACTTCCCTGCATCTTGGGGTGCCCACCACACACTGCCACCGGCTCAACTCATCAGCGCATGGGGAGAACAAGGCGCTCAGTGGCAGTACATTAAGATGTGAACGCTAATCATGTCTCACAACTTATAAAACTGGTGTGAACTCACCTTTCCAATTCGTTTTCCTTCAACAGCCAAGGCCTTCATCTTAGAGAAGTAGTGGTAATAGGTCACCACATAAGTGATAATGGACTTCTCATCAGGGTGGTCCACACTGATATCTGTAACCCGGAGAAGGTTTTGTTCAGTACTCTGCTCGTGGCGCAACCACCCGGGCTGCAGGAACAACCCAGAACAACTGTTCAACACTGAAACAGGCCAGTGTCTTCAATGTTTGTATTTGAAAGTTCTGCCATCAGTGCATTAATTATAAGGCTAAAGAGGATGAAACCATCTCACCGACTCTTTTATGATAAGAATGTTCATAAATGCCTTCTAACTACTGCAATGGGACATAAAGTCTTAAGAGACACGATCCTTCCTCTCCAGGATCCCAAGCTACCAAGAAGAAAACTAGTGGAGAAAAATGAGGACTACAGAAGAATTCAGCGAGAATTCTTCACGATGTGGCTACTCGCCAGGCATGCTCATCTCCCTACCCACGTCTACTCCCAAACTGGGCTTGTGCTTCTTGTAACCTCATTTCTGCGGATGCCACCAGAACTGCTTCCAGTCACTGAGTCTTTGGACATCCTTATCTTGTTGTTACCTGGTATTCAGTTAGTCACCAAATCCGAGTCCAGATGATCCTATCTATGGAATCTTTATTGTCATTCATGGTTCAGACTCTCATGGTTGCATAAGCAGACCTGAAGCAAGGGCTTCCTCACTGGGTTCTGCTACTACCCAATGCACTTTACACACTGCCCCTGGTTGATCTTCCAGAAGCAAGGCTGCAAACACACTTTCTCCTAGCTCAAAATTATTCAGAAGTGTCCTACAATCTACAAAAAATCAAGTCTAAGCCCCTTAATCCTCTAGAATTTGCCTTAACTTTCCTTCCCTTCCTTCCAACCACTGAGTATCAGGCTCCCTATTAAGAGCCAACCACTGTTGTGACACTTCTAATTCTAGAGCCTACTATTTCTTCTCAGGCACAATCTGAGCCAAACTGGACTATTCAACATTCCCCATACACACTCCACAATTCCCAATATTCCTTCACTTTACTCACAATTTCCCTTTGCCTAAAAGGTCCTTGCCCACCCCATCCCCTTCTTCCTATCCTTCAAGGGTCCACCTGAAAAGTTATTGCTCCAACACAGCTGTTTCCAAACCCTATAGCCAAAATTACTGTCTCTCTCCTCCGTTCCCTTGAAGACTCTGTTTGCATGGGTCAACAGTCTACTCTCTGCCAGGTACTATAATTTGCTTACCCATATTTTCTTTGTTTTACAAGACTACGTCCCCAAGGGTACGAACCTTGTGTCTGGGGAAGCCCTGTGCTGTTCCACCTCTCAAATTCCTGGTGTGTTGTCTTGCATAAAGGGGGTCGTCAGTAAGTATTCACTAAGGGAACCAGTAAATGTATAAAGATGCCAGGAGTTTGAGGTATGGCAATATTGGGTGACACGCTTAACTTGGGACAGACAGAAAAGAGAATACAGAGGATGACTCTTAATTGATAATCAGGTTATTTTTCAAAATGCATTCACATGTGTGCCTTCTATCTTCCTGGCAGCCCTGTGTGAGGCAGTATCGTCTCTCTTAAAGACAAGAACACTAGGGCACAGGGCTGGGAAGCTCCCTGCCCAATGTCACCGAGGCAGCCTATGGCAGTGGGGACCAGAACAGCAGCTACTGTTTCCACCCTAGTAGTCCTTGTAGCCAACTCTGCATCTGCTCGGCCCCATCCAAGTAGGCCCCAAGGAGAGAGAAATGGAGGAAGGCCCACCCCCCCCCCAAAAAAAAAGAAAAAGAAAAAGAAGAAAAATGCTGGTCCTGTATGCAATTTAATAAACACAAAATGTCTACATAATTGGGAAGATGTGAGCAGGCAAAAACCTTGTGGTTTTGTAACTTGTCTGCAACTGTATCTCAGCTGATGCTCTCTGGGGCACTGGACAACTAACAATAGCTAAGGACAAATAATCAAGATCAAAACCACAAGATAAGTGACATCACTGCCTTTTTTAGCTCCTTGTCTTGTGATCTGGGGAACATATATCCCGTTTTTCATATTGGGAAGTGATTAGAAAGATTAACTAATGAGAAAGTTATTAAAAAAAAAAAAAAGGTTATTTAGCACAAAGAGCTATGACTGAGAAAGAATGTCTTCCCACAGTTAAAACAGGGGTTAAGAAGATTAATCACAGCCCAAGGAATTTTAGTTTTGTTTATATTAAGAAATCATTTAATGGGTTAGCACAAAGATAATTTTATCTCCGCTTCCTGTATAGTGAACATATCAGTGAATCTAATGCATTGGGAAATAGCAAGCCTGCTTGGCAGCCTCATGACCTCGATCTGCCCGTGGGGAGTTAAACTTCCTGTTCTATATTTATAAGAAGTTTAAACTTTCACTCACAGTTTTCTCTCTCTAGTATTTGCTCACAGCTAAGAGCTGCGATCTAAAAAGCTCCAGTACTACAAACAAATCCTCTTATATTTCAAATGCTTTTTCAAAGTAAGAAAAAGTGCCTATGACAGCTCCTGCTAAAAGCCTGGAATTAGGATTTTGTTAAGTAAGGGAGCTACAACCTGAGGGAATGCCCCACACAGGTCAGCTCCATGGCACCTGCAGTCAGTCTCTGGGGTCCTGCTGCACGGACTCCGAGTAGAGGGAGCAGTTCCGGGCAGGGCGTGGATGCTCTGCCTCTAGGCAGTCAGCCCTAAGAAGAGACTGTGAGTCCTAACCCTTCTTCCACCCACACGTTCCCGCTTCCTGACGCACCTTCCTCACTTAAGCTCTTCTTGCTCAAAGCAAACACTGCACAGCCTCCTACAAGCCCCCCACCCCACCCCGTCTGTACGCATTCATCCCAAGGCTGCTTGCCACCTTGGGACGAATGTCAGTCAAAAAGCATTCACTGAGAGTCTATAGCAGGTTCCCTTCATTGAGCATCACTGCTAAGAACTTTCAATGACTGATGAATAACCTCTAAAAATAGGGCCCCTACCCACCTTTCCAGTGGTAATTCTATTATTGCTCTAAACACCACTCCCAATGAACTGTTAGTCCCCAAACACACCTTCCTTGCTCCTGGTTCTGCACCTCTGCTCATGCAAGTGCGTCTGCCTAGCAAGCCCTCTCCTTTCCAACACGTTTAAATCATACTTGTCTTTCAAGGCCTTTTCAAATATAATCCTTTGCACAAATCCTCAAGTAATTCCCACACCAAAATTAAGCTCCTCTTCCTGGAATAATTCCCAAAGCACACTGCACAAATAAACTGACAGCAGATTTTCTACTAGCCCCTCACAATATATTAGAGATGCTAAAAGTCCCACCTTTCATCTCTCCAGTCCTTACCTTCTGGATCCAACAGTTTAGTGAGGCCAAGGTGCTGCTCTGCCAGGTTGAACGCATTCTGCAGATTGTAGTGTGCATTGGATTTCTTTAGTTTGTCAAAATCTATCAGGTCAGGCCTATGCAGAACAAGAGTGGAACATGACAAAAACCATGGCTTAAGAACACATATGACCAATGCGACATGATCATTACTCCAAAAATGGTAGAAACTACCCCGTAGCAGGCTAAAACTCTCTATTATTATTTAATCATCAAACAATGAAACCTGATTTTTGAACAAACACTTCAAAGTTTATTAAGAGAGCTGAAGATAATGGGCAAACTTGTTTGTCTGGGAGAATTTACATACTCTCTCACATTTTCCTCACATGGAATGCAGGAATTCCCACCGAGGCGCAACATCTAAGGCAATGGATATGAGGGTCAAAAGTCACCCAGATGTGGGCAGAAAAATGTCAACATTCTACCCCAAAACTGTCAGTATGATTTCTGAGGATGTGACTTACCGGTGTTTGTGTATCAGTGCGTTGAAGGCCATGCCGTCCCTCCAGCTCGTGGTGAAATTGTGAATGTTGACGTTCGGGTACCTAACAAAGACAAAGCATAAGAGAAAAGGCAACAGAGTTACCAAATAAAGATTTACAGTTTTGCGAAATGCAGTGTTTAAGAAAAAGCTTGTAAGTACTATTAAAATGTGAGGCAATGAATATCAAAAGGACAATCAAGTCAGAAGAAATACTGCTTCAACTTCAGCTTTCTAGAAAATAAAAATAAAATACATATCCACGTGGCTTTTCTTTCTTGGTAAGTCAATCCGGACAAAAGATGTGAACGGAGTCTTAAATTTAAAACACCATGGTTACAAAGGAAAAAGTGACCACAACCCCCAGAGACCTCTGAGACCTCTTTGCCTCCACTGGCTTTCCCCTCTGCCAGCAAAGATACCAGGACCCTGCAGTCACTGAGATCTGAATTCTGGGGAGACAGCAAGCAGCTGTGATTATCTATTCATGAGACACTCAGCTTTCTTTCTGAGATCACTGAATTAAATAAAGTTTTATAAACCAAGTATCTCCCTGAAAAACTTCCCTCTATTTGAGACCTACCCCTATTCACTCAGCTATTCTATGCCATTTACAGACTTTGTATCTCTGGTTGATTAAAGGCTTCTAACTAAGTTGATCCCCTTATTAGGAATACCCTCTTTATGAGCTCCATACTTACCATTAATCACGTCCATTACAGCTACAACTGTCCTCAAAGTAATTCTAAGTAACTCTCTAGTTACCCTGGTAGGAAATCGTTTCTAAGTACCACGAGACCTAACAATTTCAGTAACAGAACAGATGCAGTTCTCTAAAAAGTAATTTCACTAAAACTTCAAAGGAAGAATAAAAGGAAGGAAAACCAACACAGGTAATGTATAAAGACTACTCTTAAGTTGACTGCACAAAGCTTCCCCAAAGCAGCAAAAATTAAGAGGAGGAGAACACCCCCAACTGCTTTTTTAAAGTACTGTGGACGTGATTCTTCAACATGGTTTCAGGGTTTTAAAATGCAACATATACTGCTCTCTGGAGCTTCCCTGATAGAGAGGGAAACTCCTCTCGTGCTGTGAGCTAGCTGCAATATCAGCCATCAGCTGCTTGCGAGTTAACGAGCCTTCTTGATGGAAGCAGTGGAGGAGACGGCCGTCAGCGCCGCAGAGAGGTGGCTGCAGTGGCCCGGGGCCCCCGGGGGGTTCAGACTCACCCCGCTGTCTTCATTTGGCACCACAACAGTAATGCGTCCTTGGCAGATTTCTTCTCCTTGTTGTCTTCAGTCTCTACACTGATGTCTTGGATCTAAGATTGACAAACAGAAGACGAAGACATGGCTCAGCTGCGAGAAACGGCCACTGAAGAACCGTTCTACACATACACGAAGAGTAAGCTTCAGATCACAGCCCAGCTGCGCAGACTGTCTACTGTGCCAAAGAAATCTGCTTTCTTCAAGGTTCACCTCACCGCAACACCAACCAGGTTTTCCACTTTGCACACAGATAGGAAGGAAGTGAAGAGTACTTACCTGCACGCCGTCCCAGAACCCCCCCCCCATTAGGGGTCACTTCTAACCTCAAAAGAGTCCATCTTCCCAACTACAAGTGCTCACTGTGAACACCCTGGACCTCGCCAGACCCCAGAAGAATCTTCGGTTCAGTTTTTTAGAACCAAATGTTTTTCACACTAAGGTGCATGTTCCTCTTTGATGAGGACAGCATATATACCTTTTCCTAAAAGCAGACCCAAATTCTCAGAGAAAACATGCACATGTGGGCTTCCATGGTCGGTGCTATAGTCTGAGTGTCTGTGGCTCTCCCCAACTCTTATGTTCAAATCCTAACTCCCAAAGGTAATGGTATTAGGAGGTGGGGCCTAGCAAAGGGTAGGATCCTCATGAACAGGACTAGTGCCTTATTAAAAAAAAAAAAAAGGGCTCCAGAGAGATCCTTAGTATCTTCCACCACGTGAGGGCCCAGTGACAAGTTCGCAAGCCAGAATAGGGCCTTACCAGACCATGCTGGCTTAATCTCAGACTTAGCCTCCAGAACTGTGGGAAATGAATTTCTATTGTTTGTAAGCTACCTTGTCTATGGTGTTTTGTTATAGCAGCCCGAATGGACTAAGACAGTCTGCATTCATAAGCCACACATGGAGAGCATAAAATCAGTATTATACAGAGCCTGGTCTACTGGCACCAATGTCAGCCTGCCTGGGTCTAAAACCTGTGTGTCCCCGGGCCAGCTCTGCAGCTTCCCACCTGAAGAACGGCAACAGCAACAACGGCTGTCTCACCACGCTGCTGTGCACTTACGCGGAGCAAGAACATGAAGTGCTGAGCTCCTAACGAGGAACTCGTAAATGTTACTGCCCTACCAGTTATGTGATTTTAGACAAATGCTCTAAATACCCCTCTGCCCTTAGGTTCTTGCCTATAATACTACAGTGTGGGACGGGGATGGTGTTGGCCTAGAAGGCCGCCCGTCATCTTTTAGCTCCAACTATTCCAAGCTTCCCTGCCCTGGTCCGTCATGGGTCTTCCTATTTAATCTAAAGACATGCCCCAGAATTCTTTCTGGAAAAGAGATAGAAGGATAATATGTAAATACAAGATTAAAAAGTTAGGAACTTTCAACTAGGAAAAACCCCTAGAAATTGTAATAATTATACTTCTAAGAAAATTACCCTTTTTAAACTATGCTAAGCATGTGAAGTATGAGTCTGCATAAACTCCAAACTCTACTATTAGGATCAGTAGTTCTTGTGGAGAAAGTAAATGTGAAAGAATAACCTTATTCAAGGGGTAAGACACAGACTCATCGGGAAAGGCAGGTAGAATTCTACACATTAACCCCTGTCGACCTTCTCATGCTTGTGTGTGAAGAAGGGAATCTATTTTCAAACTCGGTCGTTTAGAAACACAGTCTATCCTTCTGAAAGTATTTACAGGAAGCAAGACTTTCTTTCCAGTTTCTCACAACATCCTTTACTCTCTCTTAAATGGACAACAGAATGAAACCTATATGTCATCATTAGTATTTAATGGATATCTGCTATGCACAGACAGGGCAGGGCAGGTCCTGAGAGCTCTGGACAAGCGTGTGTGCACACACACACGTGCGCACTGGGAATGTAAACAAGGCTGTATATTCAGGAGTTGGGGGAAAGAGAGATCTCTGTGGAATGTGGAGAAGCTTCACAGAGGAAGCAGAAAGTGAGCTGGGCCTTGGCCGATACAGAATCAATACCTATTTGTGGAATGGGTACTGATTTAATACAGCTGCTAGATGGAGGAAACTAGGTCACATAAGACACCCACACTGCAGGCCATGCAGTGACATCTAGGTCTTCCTAGATTTCTTGCCTTAAAGGAAAGAGAAAGTTCATATCAGCATTTACAAGTTCAATTACAGAAAAAGGCAAGCTGTCAGGAAGCTAATTAGTCCATGACTCAACCCAGTTCATGCTGAGAATCCTGGAAAGGGCTGCGTGTGCCGGCTCACCAACGGGCAATGACCCGATGTGAAGAGTGGCCACCATCAGGATGCCCTTCCACGCTCTGATCACTACAGGCCAAAGGCAAGAGAAATAGAACTTTATACTCTACAAAATTGAGGTGAAGCTAAAGGAAGGTCCTACTAATTCCACTTCTGTTGGCCTAAGAATGAGAGCTATAATTAATGAATTTAATGGTATTGACTCCATTTTCAAATCATTTAGGAACTGACAGAAACCTACATGAGAGGTCTGTTTGCAAAACTGAGTCACTGATTGTTGTAATTAACTCCATTCACGATTTCATCTTCAGCAGTGGTTCCCTCTTCAGAACTACTTACTGGGAATCACTGGGGCTGTGATCCAGAGAATCTGAATTAGTAAAAAGCTTTCCCAAGGCCTCAGAGGATCACAAGGCTTGGGAACCACCCATTGAGGGAGTTTCTTCGGACAGCTCTGTTTCAGCTCCTACCCCTCCTCCCACATACACACCCAGAACACTGTTAACTCAAACCCACTCCCTGGGGAAATGAGAAAGAAAACGACTGGTTACAGGCTGATTTCAGAGTTTTACGAAGAATACAAAGAGAGCTATAACGTGATTTCTGCTTCTGCCCTTTTTTGGTGAGATTTTTATTTTGCCAGAAAAATCAATCAGACTTTCTATCAAAGGCGTGGAACAGGAAGGAAAGGCAGAGAGAACAGAGCCACCCAGGAGACAGGACTGTTAGGACATCTGTTTGCAGAGTAACGTGACGCTTTGGTAAGAAGTGTTTCCGGCATTTCAATTCTAGCTGCAAAGCGGGAGCAGGAAGCCCTGCCTGGAGAAAGAGCCAGTGACCCGGCCAGAGGTGCTCCACAGGACTGGAATTCTGAGCTCTCTCTTAAAGGGTTAGAAGCAAGCGCTGTAGCCCTGACGGGCCCTGTAATCCTGGATAAGGCCCCTCCCTTTCCTCACAAAGTGAAGAAATTAGAATGACCTTGAGAGTACCTTCTGGCTTAGAGTACTTCTATACTTGGAGCCTTCCCCTCGGGTATAACAAACCCATAAAATTGTCATCAATTCACACAAGCATAAGGCTTCTGCACATTTCCCCTGAAAACTGCTTCCTCACATCCAAAGGAAAATGAGAAAATGAAAATGGAGCCCACCCAGCTTCTCCTAAAAATACTCCAGGATACGTGCTACAACCTGGTGAAGTTCAGTCAGCCTAATGCCAGTAACCTAGCGTCAACCACGTCTCTGTATCTTTGCTCCTGAAAAGCTCAGGGGCAGACACCAGGTGTTTAGAGTGGCAGGCAGGGATGCAGCCCAGAAACCCCCTTATCTGACGAGAGAACTTTTCAGGGGCTGGCAAAACTGAGGGAGGATGTGGTAGCTGCCACGTGCCGATGGCGGCTGAATGCGACACACGGCTCTGCACCCCTGACTCTGGGATGCCATTTCAACCTGGTCTTCCTGGTTCCTCTGCAATGGGGAGAATCCTGGGGCCAAGTGTCCTTACCTGGAAGCGCAGGATGATGGTCCAGATGAGGCCGAGGGTCAGCCGGTGGTTCCCATCCACGATGTCATGGGAGCCCATGTTCTCAAGATGGACTCTCTGCTCCTTCAGGAACTGAAGGGCCTTGTCCACATTCTCCAGACAGTGGATGCGCATTCGTCCCTTGGTGGGTTTAGGCTAGAAACAGGGGAGCAGAAGGTGGAAACAGATCATCTAACATGGCAGACACAAGCTGGGAGCTACTGCCCAGAGTTCGCACGTGCCCGTTCATGCAGCGCTGCCCTACCCAAACCAAAACATTCAAAAACGTGTGTGCTCGCTCAGTACAAGGACAGTATTTACCTAACATCCTTACAAGAGCAAAGTTTACTGAAGGGACGGTGATCCCTCTTCAGAGGTTTGTTTAATCCTGCAAGGACACGGGTTACAAATGAGCACAGAGGCTGGAAGGTTAGAGAGAAAGGAACCCAGTCTCCCTAAAGGACTTCAGAGCTACTGCTGCCCCCTGACAGTTTTCTGCAGATGCATGGCAACACGCCCGAGGACTTTCTGGCTGCTTTAAACATAAAAATAGGTTTGCTCCTTGCAGGTCTGGGTTGTTTCCTAAGGCTGGCTCAAAATGAAAAGGGGACACACTACCAAAGGAGGAGAATTTCCAAGTGGCAGTTCATGAGGGTGATGCGGAGGGTCGAGAGAAAGGGTGTGACTGAGAAGGATGAAGGAAAAGACAGTATCAGAGCAGTGTAATCTGAATACCCCAATGTCTCTTCCTTTTACCCAGTTCTATCCAATCGAAGCAGCTCTGAATAAATGAAGCAAAAGATCAGGGCACACACCCAGGAAATTCTCCGTGGGTCTCCGTCATCTACTGGGTCTAGAGCAAGCTCATACCTCCACCGCCTGGCTCTGTCCTTTCCTCCTACCCATTTCCCAGCACAGCCCCCACTAGTCCGGGCTGCACCTCAGGCTGACGCTGCTCCCGGCTCTCCCAGGGCCTTTCCCTCTCATCTCTTTTCTTTTCTTTTTTTTATTTTTTAAAGATTTTATTTATTTATTTGAGAGAGAGAGAATGAGAGACAGAGAGCATGAGAGGGAGGAGGGTCAGAGGGAGAAGCAGACTCCCCGCCGAGCAGGGAGCCCGATGCGGGACTCGATCCCGGGACTCCAGGATCATGACCTGAGCTGAAGGCAGACGCTTAACCATCTGAGCCACCCAGGCTCCCCCTTAATGATATCTTTTAACGAACAAAAGATTTTAATTGTGGTGAAGTCCAATTTATCAATTTAAAAAAAAAATTTTTTTTTTAAGATTTTATTTATTTATTTGAGAGAGAGAATGAGAGAGAGAGCATGAGAGGGGTGAGGGTCAGAGGGAGAAGCAGACTCCCTGCTGAGCAGGGAGCCCGATGCGGGACTCGATCCCGGGACTCCAGGATCATGACCTGAGCCGAAGGCAGTCGCTCAACCAACTGAGCCACCCAGGCGCCCCTCTCATCTCTTTTCAATGACCAAGTGCACCTAACTAAGGAGACGGGTCCACCGACACGTGCTGTTTCAAACCCAAAGTGTCCTGGTGCCAAGGCCTGCAGAGCAATGAGCACTAGGCCTTCCTACTAACTGTAGCACAAAGTCAAGTGTGACTCGAAGGGGGGCAGCAAAGGTCATTCCTAACTGAGTGTGAGAGAAACAGTGTGGATGGAATCAGAAGGGGCTAAGGAGGAGGGGAACAGGAAGTAGACTGGGGGCTGTTGGTATCTTCCCAGGCTCCATCAGGTATAACCACTGTTCCTTCAGACTTGATCTTGAAAACCTCAATCGCAAACGCACAAGACCTTTCTCCAAGCCTCTATCTATTCTCTCTCTACAAAATCTCAGGGGAACCTATGTTCCTTTCCACATCCATGTGGGTACAAGGTGTGAGTGGGGCAGGATGGTGATAAAGGTCCATTTCCCTGCAGGTTGACAAGGTCTAATGCCACATCACAGGGACGCCAGTGGATGCGACTGGCCATGCCCAATGAGCTATGGATGGTTCACTGCAGACCCAGATGCAACTCAAGTCCCTGAAAAGCACCAGCCCTTGGAAACACCAGGGCATGAGACACAGGAAGGAACTGGAAAAAAAAAAAAAATTTTAGACAAACCTCTTCAGGTAAATGATCAGACTCCTTCAAATGGTTAACAAACAAACAAACCTCATGAACTTCCAAAAGGCAGGAAAAAAAAAAAAAAGGAAAACTTTCAGGAACCACTCCTCTTTTTTATAATTCTCCCCCAAATCAATCCAAGATTGGGGTGTGGGGGGAGAGGAACTCCCTTTCCCTAAAATTTCCCTACTGCTCACAGCCTTTTATCTTTTCAGTCATCAAACACGAGCAAACCAGCTCTATGCAATATGCTTCTGTTGGACAATTCGACACAGAGGACAACAACTGTGCTGTTGAAAAGCCTATATTTAAGTTACAATTCCACCACTTTCTAGCAAATCAGAGCCTTACTTCTCAACTGTTTACCCATAAACTGGTTAGAATACCAACAATTATCTCAAAGGGCAGTTACATAAATGAATGGTAAACTTATCATTACAGCATTCTCAAACACACAAAATGTCTCTCTACCAGCGAAGGGTACCTCAAGTCTTTTCCTCCTGACAATTCTACTTATAACAAAAAAAAGGGGACTCCCACCTCTCCCCGTGTTTAGATATAATACACCTCTCTGGAGACAACAGGAAATATTTAGGCTCTAGACAGAATTTTCCCACTAAGAGCCTGAGAAGTTGACATACTTCAACTGAAGGCCAGCTCAAAATCAGGAGAAACTGTCTCCAAACAGTGATGATGATAATACCACTCTTTTAATCCCGACACCGCAAATTAAATTCTGGACTGGAATGAAAGGAAAAAGTGGTAGAGAAAAATGTGGTTCGGTGGTGTCCCGACGGAGGGGAAAGGGTGTGAAAATACCCAAACCTTGAAACTTGGGGCTTCTATACATAGTAAGCGCTCTGTAGTAGTTCAAAGCTTATTAGGAAACAAGTCTGAGAAACATGATTTACAGACATTCTAAATATTATTACTGCTCTGTGGCTACTAATTCACACTGGGCTAAGTACTGCACAGAAACAGTTAGTACACGTGCTTTATCACCTCAGTCCCTTTACCACCCTCACGTTTCTCAAACACTTCCCCACATTTCATCTCCCTCGAAGCTCACTCATCTTCAGTGGCCCATTCACGCCTTCTAAGCCAAATGAGTAAATAAGACACGGTGAGGTTAAATGATTCGCTGGTGGCACAGGAGGACGGGGAGTAAGAAGCAAGAGTAAAATTCAAGACACCAGCTGCCAGGTCTCCTGTTTGCCTCAGGGAGCGCTTCTATCCTGTTTTAGGGCACAGTAGCTGGGCAAGCTTAGGGAGCAATGATGACGGGAAATTAATTTTAGGAAGTATGACTGATCTCACAGAGCTGTACCTTGAAACACAATGGTCATTAAAACAGCAGAGCTCCCAAGATCTAAACATTCTCAGCTGTCACTGACTGAGCAACTACGTTAACCTCTTTGTGAGGTGGTTAATGACGGTCATCACATTTAATCCTCACAGTAACACCATAGAATAATTACCACTTCACGAGGAGAAGACACGGGCTTAGACAGATGGGAGTAATCCATGCCGCAAGGATTCCAAAGCTCATTCCCTTCCTGCTATACCAAGAACCCGGAGTGGTGCACATTTCCACGTGAAAGGAAGCAGACTCAGTTCCCATCTGGCAGATAGGTTTCATTTTTTTTTTTTTAAGTGCTATTTTTATATTACTAAACTTCCAACCTCTTAAAAGGAAAAGAGAGATAACAATGGAGAAAACTGAACACAATGGAATTAGGGGGAGCGGTGCAGTCCTCAGTAATACACTTTCTTGAGGCCGTGCCCCAAGAGCGGCTGATTCTGCCAAGAAAAGGAGCGTTCCCTGTCTTGCCTCCATTAATTATTGCCAAATTTCCACCAGGACGCTGGTGTGTCCCTACCGCAACGTGTGCCTTTCTGTCCTGGAGGTCACTTCTGATGGGGCGGCCTGAAATGCCATTCCCGTGGAGACAGGATCGACCCCAGACCCGCGTGTGACACAGAAACAAGTGGCCGTTGTGGGGGCAGCAGGAGAACGGTTCCTCTGAGGAAATGCCCATTTTTACGGATCCTTCTTTAAATCATTTTAACGAGCTTCCCTGCTCTTGTAGGCACTTTTCCTGTTTCCCTTCCCAAGGCCCCTTCTAGTCCCAAGTCTTTATCAAGCACAGCTCTATCCTAGGCCTCACCCCAGGCCCATCTTTTTTTAGACTCCAAAGGAGGAGTGGAAATTACAGGGCTAAAGAACCACCTCTAGCACCTGACAACACAATTCCTATTGCTTATTAGAGCAACTTGTCCGAGCCCTGCCTCGGAGAAGCAGTGTGACCTTGGGTAAATCCACCCTAGTGGACCCAATGCCTTTAGAAAGCAACAAAGGAGCTGGATGGTCCCCGGTCCACCATCTGCCTCCACTGCCTGCCCATCCTTGAGTTTGAATCTATTATCCCCTGCAGAGTGTCAGGATCTGCAGAAGTACAGAATACTCATAATGGCAGGGCTTCTGTCAGAGCCTAGAGATGGCAAAGAGAAAACAAATGTGTCCTAGAGCGATCTGGCCTCCTTGAGTCAAAGAGGAAGACGCAGGGGAGGATTTCTGGCAGGGTGTTTTGGTAGGCCCCCTGAGGTTTGGGCCATGTTGTTCCACCCTGGAACCCCCACTCCCTCAGATTTTCTCTATGGGTGTCCCAAGTCACCTTGAAGCCATCTGGAGCAAGAGTTCTCCAAGGGTTGCAGGGTGGACAGAGCACCAGCCCTGGAAAGTGGGAGAGGCAGACTCTAGGACTCTACCTGCCATACACTAGCTGGATGGCCCGGCTGGCCACTTACTCTGACGCTCAGTACCTATGAAATGAAGGGAGCTAACTTAGTGGTCACCAAAGTCACTTCCAGCTACAAAATACAACATATGTGCCGGAGAGCGGAAGGCTTACTAATGTGCAAGGTGAATTCTCACGTGCCCACTGATCCCTTGCTCCGTTAAAGAGGAAATGGAGGAAAGACACCAACTGGTCTCCACGTACCAATGTGACAGACACTTGCTTATGTCTTTGTCTTTTAATCAAAAATAGTTTGACCACACACACACACACACACACGGCTCTACTTAATTCAGATGATAGGATGGGAAGCACTAAATCCAGTCTCCTCCAATACAATACATAGCCAAACTCACTTCACACTAAGTCCCCCGTCAAGTTTTGAGCTTTCACGAGTATAAATGATTCTTTTCTGGTTAGAATTAATCAAGGAATAACACACTGTGTCCCAATAGGTCCTGCCTGTCTCCTCACTGACTGGGACCTCTCCCAATGAGTATTTCTCTCCAGGAGGGCTCAGCAGGAAAGGAGGGCACCAACAAACAGGAGAGTGGACTGGAGGCCAGGTTCTCTGACTTACTAGTCACACTGGCCCTGGGCAAGATCCTGGCGCCCTCTGCCTAGTTCTTCCATAAAACCTAACTGCCCACTTCATTAGACTGTGAGAACTCAGTGAGATTGCGGACGTGACAGTATATACTAAAAAGCAAGACACGCTCAAGTTACCATCATCAGTCTTTCCAAAAATGACCTCCAATTTAGCTGGGATGCTTTCCTACCCCAGGTCCTTCCTGATGCCCACGAAATGCGCTCCTCACTCTTCCTCACAGCAGACACCTGACCCTTATCTTCTCCGGCCATCCACACCTGAACCCCTCCCTCCTGGATCCTGCTTGGAACCCCACCCACTTGCCATCCAGAAGGCTCGTTGCCCCTTCCCAGCTCTAGGGCTCTGGGACCATTCACTCGGTCCTTTATGGTGCATACCTAGCACTATTAATTCACGTTTTGCACTTTTTGCAGTTAAAATTAGACTGCAATTTAAGGGGGTGTTCCTCTGTGGCTGTTCGTTCAAAACAAAAGAAAATTCTCCCAAACAAATGATATGACAAACAACAGGTAGATTCTGTGGCCAGTTCGCAAAACCCCATCTCAACAACAACACATGCCAGTATGGCTCTCCTAACAAAGGCTTTATGTAAAATTCACTTGGGCGCAGTTCAACACAGGGTTTAAGGCTTAACAAATCTCACGGTAAATCTATCTTCCCCACCTAGCTCAGTCTGTTCTGGAATTAACAGTGGCAAAGAAAGAAAATCCTGTTGATTTCTCTTCTTTGACGCTGAGTAAGAGAGTAAGACGACAGAATATCAGGAAAACAACAGGCAAGCAAAAACCAGTGCTATCTGCAACTGGAAATGGCAGGAGCTGGGGGGGGGAAGGGCAGAGGTGTTCAGAAAACCCTGTCCTCTCTGGGTCAGAGGTGAGCGCTCTGGGGGGAGGGAAGAGTGTTCAGAAAACCTTGTCTCTGCATCAGAGGTGAGTGCTCTGTCTGGCAAGAACAAAGCAGAAAACTGGCGGCCTTACTTAGAAGCATTCTTCACTACTGAGGTCCACGGAAGCACAGGCAAGCCTCAAACCTGGGTTGTGACCTGTGGGCTCCACTTCACCCCCAAAGTCTAAGCCTGACAATGTTATTCCCAAGGCCCTGGAATCTGGGACCAATGACAAAGTAACTGACACAGGTTCTGTGGCCATAGCTTTGATCTGCTCAGCTGATGCTGAAGTCAAGGGTGGGCCTGTATTTTTTAAGGGAATTTTTAAGCAACACCTTCATGAAGAGTTACAGTCTACCATAATTTTGGAGTAAGATATTGGAAAAAAAATTTTTTTTTAGTCAACAACCCAATCCCACCCAAGTATGAAAAGCTTTCTGGCTCAGCCTCAGAGATTCCTCATTGCTCCACAGACTGATATACCAAAGGCAAAGACAGGGACATCTCCAGACACAGGTCCTGTCCAAGCCAGGACCCCAGAAGGGGATTTCTGCCTTCTGACGTTCCCCATACAGCAGTATCAAGTGCCTTGATAACCCAAATGCCTACTTAAAACCTTTTCAGGGGTGCCTGGGTGGCTCAGTCGTTAAGCATCTGCCTTCGGCTCAGGTCATGATCCCAGGGTCTTGGGATCGAGTCCCACATCTGGCTCCTGCTCAGCAGGAGGCCTGCTTCTCCCTCTCCCACTCCCTCTGCTTGTGCTCCTGCTCTCGCTGTCTCTCTCTGTCAAATAAATAAAATCTTAAAAAAAAAAAAAAGAAACTTGTTCAAATGTAATTCGAATTCTACTGAACCGAAAGGCAGATGGGGTTAGGGTGGAATTGTCTGGGTCGTTAAGCTAATGTTTCTTTGAACTTCACTCAGTAAAAATCAGACAAATTTCCTCCTCTGTAAAGAAGGATTAACTGCCTCCAAGAATTTATTAATAAAGTAAATTTAGATACTCTAGTTTTTCAGACATTCATCTGTTATACACTGCCAAGCTGACGGTAAGGCATGGAGCTAAAATGCCGACTGAGACACAGGTCCAGATGGAAGGCAGACGTTTGTATCACACAGGGTTTGGGGTCACTGGTGCAGAAAGCCCAGAGCTGACTGAATGCTATCTGACCATACGCGTTTAGCTGAGGACAAGAATTTACCCACGCAGGGTGTCTGGGTGGCTCAGTCAGTTAAGCGGCTGCCTTTGGCTCAGGTGATGATCCCAGGGTCCTGGGATCGAGCCCCATGTCGGGCTCCTTCCTCAGCGGGGAGCCTGCTTCTTCCTCTCCCTCTGCCTGCCGCTCCCCCTGCTTGTGCTCTCCCTCTCTCTATCTCTATCAAATAAATAAATAAAATCTTTAAAAAAAAAAAAAAGAAAAAAAGAATTTACCCACGCCTGGAAGCTCTAACCGCCTCATTAGTTCTGTACTCTGAATATGCAAGGATCCTTTGGGGCAGGCCCTCAAGGAGGTCATCTCCTTCAGGGATGGTCTCTAACTTGAGTGTCCGGCAGCCTCCACTGCCAATAGCAGAGAATAGTTTTGTGTCCCCTCCAGAAAATTCCGTGAGCCAAATAAACCATGGGGCCAAACAGGCTGAAAATCTTCAGTCTGAATGAACAAGAGCTTTAGCTCACTCTATCTATGGTATTCTTATTTTTGGAATAAGAAGATTAATCAGACTGCACAACCTATAATCAGGGTTGGCTGTGAGGAATGAATAACCAAAGAAGCTAAGGCACTTGGGGGTTCACAAAGTGGTATGTCATTGCTAAACACAATTTCTGGCACTGACTGCCTGAGAGGTTGGAGATAGTGCCCATCCTATGTTCTTCCCCACCCCTACTCTCCTAGGTCTCTGGGTGGCTTAAAAAAAAAAAAAAGTATTGATAACAGCAAATAAAGAGAGGAGTGGGAGGGATCTACACATGACTAAGAATTATGCTTTGTTAGTTGCTTTCTTTTTCCCTACTTAAGTTCTTGTTACCCTGTTCAGAATGAAGGGCAATGGGACTGATCCCATTTGTTATGTGGATATTATCAAAGACACAATCTTCTTAGTATTCAAGAATTATGGACCTTCAAAGGTGAACACTTCGCTCCCTACAGCCTGGAAGACTGAACCCTACTGGAACCAAAATAAATGTTCAAATTAATTTCTATCCACATGACCTTTAAATAATTTTTTAGCTATTTTCAAAAACAAACAAAATAAAATCAATCAATAATCACACTAGACATTTATGAAGAAAAAGATGAGTTGAGAAGTAGGGGAAAATGCCTGCTTATAAAAATTAAATTTAGGGGCATTTGGTTGGCTCAGTCAGTACAGCATGCGAGCCTTGATCTTGGGCTTATAAATTTGAGCCCCACATTGAGTGTAGAGATTATTTAAAAATAAAATCTTTAAAAAAAAAACAAACCAAAAAAACCCAAAAAACTAAATTTAAAGGTGCATATCACAATAATTCTACCCTAGGTTCTCACACAAGACACACTTCAAAAAAACGAATCAAAATGCAACAAATGACAGGTCTTTATCCTCTGCACATGAGCCCAACTGCCCCCAATCTCACCCTCTTGAAACTACTTTCGGGGCAGCCATCATGGTCTTGAGCAGAAGCCTCCTTTATTTTTTTGAGTTTGGTTACCTTGACCCAAAACTCTCAAAGAAGATGAGGTAACAAGACCTGCATGCTTGAGGAACAAAGAGCAGAGACAAAACTCACTATAGGCGAGATGGGGCCTCACTATCTCTTAAAGGACTTGGTTCTTGAACACAGGGGCAGGGAGAGAGAAAACTCTGTTTTTACCCAGGCTCAAGAGGCAATTCTGTTGGTAGGCTAGTAACAGGGCAGAGGTGTATGGGTCGGTCTGCATACAGACCCGTGCGGCTGTCAAGTTCCAGGGTGGAGCTCAAGTTAAAAATAAGGCTTTCTGGCAGCCCTGCCAACCAGCAGCGTCATAGTTTCCCGGTGATGTCACTACAGGTGTGGGGCTCTATCCCTGGGTGTCAGCATTTGGCTCGGTCCCACCACCACCTATGGAACTACATGTGCTCTGGTACAATTTAGCATCTATTTTCAAACCGAGACCAGACAAAACCTGTTGGGTCAGTTACAGGGACTGCTTTAAGGTTCATAAACAAAAGTCACATCAGAGACAGCCGCAGTACCTCTGGGAAAGAGAATGGGAATAGAACTTTGAGTGTAGGCTGACAATTCCCCTGCCCAAAAAGGCACCACGAACTGATCAGAAGCTCTGTGTTTCCAAGGAGATGACAAAACACCAGGCTCTCCCTCCACCCCCAAAATAAAAAGTATGCAAGGAAGAAAGCAAAAAACATCAGAGACTACTGAATTCAATTCTTGCCACCTTGTAACGGCAGCTCAGATTTTCCAGACCATCTGTAAGAAACAGATTTAAAATTATTCCATGACCTCGTGGAATACAGATTCATCTTGGAGCCAGTGCCTGAGTCTGGCCCTGCAATTTCCAGCACCGTGCCCTGTTTCACAGCCGAGATCTTTCAGACCAAGGGTAGTAACCTCACAAATTACCAGAATGAGGCCACTTAATTACAGTTCAAGAGCATCAGCTAGACTCACAATGGTACACAGTTTTCCCGACATGCTCATCTCACTATCAAGGTTCTCCTTCTCAAAAACATCAATCATTAATTGCAAAATTCATCAGGAAACACAAGTCCACACTTGATTTTTCAAAAAAATTCTCTGACCTATGGTGCAAAGTCACTTAATAACAGTGCCACTTACCAGCCTCTCTCCAGAGAGGACCTCCAGGAGCTTGATGAGCATCCGTCCATCTCGAAGGTCAGTGTACAGGTCTGTGATCCGGCAGGACACTCGGGCGAGGTGGGAATTGACCCACTTGGTGAAGGTCTTCTTTTGCACAGCTTCGCGCTCATCTGCAAGCAGAAGAGAGCTCACTTTACCATCAATTACAGCATGGCCGCAGCAGCTATGTGCTAAGCAGGGTCAAAAGACCCCAAGGGAAGAACAGGAAAACTAAACTCTGAATGAAACCTCAACTTAGCTCCTCTTAAGCAAGATCAACTCTTCAGGAATGTAAGAACCATACAACCCTTGAACACACCCAAGCCTCTCAGTGTACCACCAGCAGAATATCCTCGCTCTCATTCACTTCATTTTCTTTGCTCTCTGCTGAAGAGGCCAGAGGATACAGTGGATCACAGGAGGGGTCCAGTGCAGCCCTGCCCAGTAGCATAACATTTGGTCAAGTTTCTAATGTATACGTTGCGGCTACTATTATTCCGCCAAAAGGCGTGTGCTAGGCAAGTACACAATATAGGGAGGGATGTGGGGTAGAAAAGCTAAGGAGACAGCAAGAAATTGCTTCCCTCATGTATAAAGGAAGATGAATTCACTCATGACCTTGATTTTAATGACACTCTTACCTGCCGAGTCACACGTCCCATGAATAACAGAGAAAATGGCAAGCAACTTGGTGAGGTACAAAGAGATCCGGCTGGGCACTGGGAGAGCAAGGCCTGGGCCCAAGGTTTCACCAAAAATGTGCTGAGATACTGGGTTCAGGGTCCCCTTCCATAAGATGGGTGAACAGCTATGATCTCCAAACTTCAACCATTCATTGAAAATTCAACTGCTAGTTTATGGTCTAGAGTGTGGTAGTTGAACATCCAAGTGATCCAGGAAACAGTATTAAGTTTTTCAAGCCTCAGTGATCAAGTTCTGTCCAATTCAAAGCCTAGACACATCTGCCCAGAACTGGCCTTTCACATCTGTACAAACAGGCTTCCAAACTTCTTGCCTCTGCAGAATGTTCTAAACGCAGGCTGCTGAAACCTTCAACAGGGATGCAAAGAATATACCCTGTACCCATTCGTACTCACTATTTTCTACAGATACCCTTCTGTCAGTTACTCACCCCACTTCTGGTTCTGTAGCATGAATTTGCGCCCAAAGACCCAAGATCTACTCCTTCCAGTGTTAAGCCCAAACCCACCAACGTGTTTATGCATTAATCTACAAAAAAGGGAGCAGATCCTCAAAATTTTTTATGTATTTCACCACTACTAGGTGACAACTCAAAAGCCACCCTTGACTATAGGGCATGTACCTGGTGGCATGGGGATACTGGGATCCCAGGCTGGACAGAGCATCCTGGGAGGTCTGCCTGGAAGGCTTCGCTGAGGCCTCCAGCTACCCTACCACAGGGAGGGAGCCAGGCGGAGCCAACAACGGGTGAGCCTGTACTGCGGCCAGCCTGGCAGGTGAGGCAGCTGGCCACCTGCTGCGGTGAGCAGCTCCTCCCAGCTCAGCCTTCCCCTAAAGGAACAGTCTGTCCAGAGGGAAAGAGGGCCTTTCCCCGGGACAAAGGCCAACCCAAAACAGACAGAGGATCAGAAAGGGCAGGACTGAAGGAACGAGAAAAAGGTAGTAAGGGGGCACAGTGAGATGAAAAAGGAGCTGTACCAATAACATCATGAGAAGTCACAGAGAGATCACATGCATTATTAATCACACAATCATCATGATGGACAGCAACTTCATGACACTGACACAGGGAGCTGTATTTTTTGCTGAAAGTTGGCGGTTTTGAAAGCGGGTCCAGAGCAGAATACAAAAATATTAAGCTTCTCCTAAGTACATTTCACAGATAGCAAGTAACTCCTGGTTCAGATGTTTTTAGGGTCAACGAATTTTTTTTAATTGTAATACATTTTATGTGCTACACTGGAGTTGGAAGTGTCTTTAATAAAGCCCTTGATGGGTATCGAGGCTGTTATTAAAGGGTTTGGGCTCGGGCGCCTGGGTGGCTCAGTTGGTTGAGCGACTGCCTTCGGCTCAGGTCATGATCCTGGAGTCCCGGGATTGAGTCCTGCATCGGGCTCCCTGCTCAGCAGGGAGTCTGCTTCGTCCTCTGACCCTATCCCCTCTCATGTGTTCTCTCTCAAATAAATAAATAAAATCTTTAAAAAAAAAAAAAAGGGGTTTGGGCTCAAAGTCACTACACCACACCCAGCCTATCAAGGGATAAGATCAAAATGAGAACCTGCTTGGATTACGGTATTTCTAAATAAACAAGCACAAAAGGTGTTCCTCAGCCAACTGTCACTCCTTTGGGTGAATCTCACAGTACAGAAACACTCCTGGCTTCTTTCAGGTTCTGAATTAACAGGTTCCTTTACGAGGGGATTCCAGAGATTTGCTTCAAAAGACAGTAAGTGCACTCGCCCAGCACCCAGTTCTGAGTGACAGTCCAACCCCGACTTTCCTCCCCTAGGAGGAGTCTGCTCCACTGAGCAGAAATAAAACTCTTCCACACAGCCTGAGGATCTGTGTGAGGCGGGCTCCTCAGGTCCCCAGCAACTCCAGGAAGGGAGAGAAGAGAAGGAAGAGGAGAACTTCACGAAAATAAAAGGAGAGGAACAAGAGCTTGCTTTCTTGTCCTCACTCCTGCGTTCTTCTATGCTCCCCACACAGCTTACGAGCAGGCCCCAGGTCACGTAAGCATGCTAGAAAAGTCACATAAGGCCTAAGTTCCTCCAGCTCGCGCCACGCGCTGGAAAAGGCACGGAAGATTCCATCCAAGGACTGGACCAGAACCAACACTCTCGTGATACAAGAGGGGCAGGAAATGGGCTCAGCAGTGAGACACAAGTCCAGTCAGCTTAGTGTGTCCTCTTACAATGGATGGTTCGGTGAACAACAAATACTTCTGAGGCCTGAAGGAGGGGAAAGGGAGGGTAAAAAATCCACCCAGCAGCCTAGCGGAGGATGAGGCGGTGTGTCCTTGGAGACTCCGTCCTTTGTTCCGCCCTTCCTGGGAAGGCACGATGACATCACCCCTGCACTGGCAACCCGGTGAGACTTGGGCAGACCAAGCCGGCCGGCGGCCTGAGGAGGAGCAGGCGGCCCCTGGCACGGAGGATGGCAGACGGTCCACAGGCGTGTCTCCACGCTTGAACCGCTGTCACTGTGCCAGACTTGCGGGAGGAAGCGGTGGGAGGAGCCAAGGAAGGACAGCCCACTTCCAGTTCCACCAGTATGAGGCAAACCTGGTAACAAGAAAAGGGAGGCCTCGCAAACCCCATATTGATTTGGTTATTTAGACCAGGGGTTCTCAACTCCCCTCAGGACACCAGACATGGGCAATGTCTGGTGACATTTTTGACTGACGTGCCTGGGGTGGGGGGAGGGGTGCTACACTGGCATCTAGCGGATAGAGGCCAGGGATCCTGGTAAACATCCCACAGTGCAAAGGACAGCCCCCGCAACAAGGAATTACCCAGCTCAAAATGTCAGGCGTGCCCAGGCTGGGAAATCCTGGTGTAGACATTCTGGGCTCCCACCAAAAGGAAGTGGCATTTGTAGCGTCTCAGACTGCACTCCCAGAGAGCGAGAGACCCCCGCGCTGGGGGTTGTTGTTCAGTCATGGCTCTCTTCGGCCCTGGCCATGGCTTTGTGACCCTGACGGTGTGCGGGGTGGCTGCAGCAGGAGCACTCGGCACGCCCTCCACCCCACCCATCCCACGAAGCACTACTTCCTTGCAAGAAAGAGCAGCTGCCTCTGTCTGTGCCTCCAGGACAAGCACAGGGGCAGGAGGCTCAGTCTGGGCCAGTGCAACCGCGGCCACTTCCGTCCCCAAGCCAAATCATGCCTGCATCTGCTCCCAACAAGTTGACATGGCCGAGCCTGACACTGGGGCAGGCTCCCCGTCCCCCCACCCCCAGCCCTGCCCATAACCTGCTAAGTGCTGCCTCCCAGGAACAGGTACCTCCACAGCCCTGTTCCCGGGAAGGACCTCTCAGCTGTTGTCAGTCCATGCCCCTCCCCACCACAGTATTTATTTAGAGGGACTAACCTCAGGTCCCTCTAGCATTGGATGAGAGGAGGTGAAGTGCAAAGTGCCCGGCTTGTTGTAACTGTTCACTAAATCAGCTCCCTCTCCACTGGCCCAGCAGAGCAGCGCTCTCATCAATTCAAACCATCTGAGATGCAGGATCATGGAGCCACATGGCCGCAGGATGCACCAAGGCTTAACAAGTCCTCTAAAACAACACTCTTTCTAAAGCAAAAACATCCCTTCTACTGTACCTGGGCCAGCTATTTAAAAATCCCAGAAAGGGAGGAAACTATGTGTGTGGACATGGCAGTAGGTTGTCAACAGTCTTACAGAAAGGAAACAGTTTGTTCTTTCTTTTTTTATTAAGATGTTAATAGCATCACTGAGACTTGCTATGTCCTAGGTACCTATCTATGTGCTTCACAGTCAGGTAGAATTAGTAAGTTTCCAGGCAGGCTTGCTCTAAAGCCTGGGTTCTCAAACACTATGCAATAATGCTCCTAGCACGACATTAAAACACAAAACCAAACACGTTTCCATGATACAAAACACAGAATCACCCATCATCTCACCATCCTAACCCAAGTCCTTATTTTGTGAAAGGGTCTGCTCCATCACTGGGCAACTCCAACTATTGTACAGTGTCTCCAACCAGTCTACATATGTTTCTATGGCCCAGCAAAGTTCGCTCCACCTACAGAGACACAGAGAATATGGGTCTCCTCACTCATCCACATAAGGGCCTTCAGATTTAAACATTCCTCACCGACACCTCTTTGCAATGAGTGGCACAACATGGTAGGCAGAGTGGAAACCAAGATGGTACCTGAGGACACGACCACCTCTGGTAGCCTCGCATCAATGCATACCAACCAATGGAAGGTAGGACTTGAGGCATTTACAATACTAGCAGCCCAGAGACAGGAAACATTGGGAACCAGGTAAAGAAGGGCAGAAGGAATCAGAAGCCACCCCCCGCCATGGGAGGGGGCCTGGTGAGTCTATGTGTCATTGCAGGAGTGGGAGTCAGGAAAGACTAAAGCTACTCTCAAAATAAGCCTCCAGACCCACTAATTCTACCAAAATGTCCTCAAAACCCTGAAAACCTGGGAACCAGAAGTGGTTCCAGGTGTGAAGATCCAGCCAGCTAATTCTTTGGCACCATAGGCTCAGAGAAAAATAATAGGCCAGCCACTTGGAAAACGAGAATCGCTGAGAAGCAGAAGAGAAAACCCAACTTGAGTGAGTGGCAATACCTGCGTCAGCTTCTGATCCCTGGAAGGAGTGCTCGCTTCGGCAGCACATATACTGAAATTGATCCCTGGAAGGAGTGAATCACAGGTAAAATTCTACTATGGTAGAATTTTGAGAACGGAATTTCTTGAGAACGGAATTTGATAAGATGGTGTCCCTGCAGTTACACCATCATGCATCTGAACAGCAACTTGCACCTTCTCTGCACAGCAACTCTGTCAGGGAGGTGGGACACGAGGGGTATCTCCACCAAAGCTCAAGACTCGGTGGGGATAAGTGCTGCTCCGCATCATCAGCCAGTAGAGTCGCAGCTGGCATATGCTGGGTGTCCTTAGGTGGTGCTCCGTCTCTTCCACCGTTGAGTCAGCTTAAAAGGAATTAAGATGCATGCATGGCTACACCTTCTTAGGTACCTAGATTCACTGTCTTTGGGTTTTGATAAATAACTTAAAATTTTCAAAAGATGGCTTACCAAAAAGAGATGAAATATTTATAACAGAGAAACATTCTTGCCTAATTTTAACCAAAAGGTTATGAACATCCTCTCCATCATCATCCCCTTTGAAGCACATAACGGACTTCTGTGCTTTTGAGGGAATGACTATCATCAATACTAGAAGACTGTAATGCTTTGACATTTATTTACTCTGGAAAATTTGCTGCAACTGGAAAAACAAACACTGTGTTAGCACAAGTTAAGCTAAAGGAGCTAGAACTAGCTTTGATGAACAGAAGGGCATTGTGTGATGGAAATGATTGTATAGCATCTTTTGGCAACACCCCATGCACACACAGAGTGCTAATAAACAAAACCACATTCACCATATGCCACAATTCTGGCTATGAAAGGGGATGGGAGCCAGGGGCAAAGAAAGGCCTGAAGGCATGGAACATTCCTGGATGGGAAATAAGGGAAATACAGAAAGAGGAACTGACAAATGACCCCACGTTCAGTATTCCCTCAAAGACTAGATTTTTACCTGGCTGCAGAGAGATCTTTCTTCTACTTTTCAAATAGTCTGAACCTGCTGGTATAACCCAAGAATATTTTCTTACCAGGATCTTCTTCAATTGTGCTAACATACTGGCCTGTCTTAAGGAAGAGGTGGCAAATGTACAATTTTTCTCTAGACAGACTGATAGCTATGTTAGGTGTAGATGTGGATTCACAGTAGGAATTGAGAAACGAGAATGGAAGCTGAGAAGAAATCAAAAGGAGGTGATGGAGCAAGCATCCCATGAACACAGCCACATGACTGGCTATTTAAATGGACAATATTATAGCTATCTGGGTAAGGACCAATCTGAAGCTGAGAGTATTAATAAGCTCCAGTATTTACAAAGCACCTACTGTATGTAGAACTCTGTGTTCTAGTTAGTCTAGCTGGGAAAACAAAGTGGAAAGTCAAAAAATAACAAAAGATGTTACAGAGAAGTACAGGATCAGCTGCCAGGAGAATGATTTCAAGATGTGTTTCTGGGTGTTTGGAAGAAAAAGCTCACTATAGTTAGGATGGCTTCAGGCCCTGTCCTTCAACAATTATTGAAGTCCCTCGTGTCTCATTCTTACCCATCTTTTTTTTTTTTTTTTTAAGTTTTTATTTATTTATTTATTTAAGTAGTCTCTACACCCAACATGGGGCTGGAACTCAGGACCCCGAGATCAAGAGTCGCATGCTCTACTGACTGACCCAGCCGGGCGCCCCTCATTCTTACCCATCTTAAACATTACTGCTGTAGTTGCCTTCCCCAAACAGTGGTTTCTCAGGTTACACCACTGTGCCAAAACCTTCAATGGCTCCCAGCCATCCACAAGAGGGTCCAAATTGCTGAGACGGGAGTTCAAGGGTCCAGAGCAGCCTCCGCAGAGGAGGCACACTTTCCTCTGGGATCCTCCCTAACACATCAACAGGTCTTAACGTTCTAAACTCTCATACCTTGCACATTTCTTTGTTTAGACCATTCTCCTAACCTGGAAGGCACTTCCTCTTCCCTTAGTCTTTCTTGAAGACCTAGGCCAAGATTAGCCCTTCAACAAGTCATCATTTGATGGGATGTGATCTTTTTTTTTTTTTTTAAAGATTTTATTTATTTATTTGACAGAGAGAGACACAGCGAGAGAGGGAACACAAGCAGGGGAAGCAGGAGAGGGAGAAGCAGGCTTCCTGCCGAGCAGGGAGCCCGATGCGGGGCTCGATCCCAGGACCCTGGGATCACGACCTGAGCCGAAGGCAGACGCTTAACGACTGAGCCACCCAGGCGCCCCAGGATGTGATCTCTTTTTATCATGTATCCGGTGTCCTTCTTCTCCTCAACTAGCCTGTAATTGCTGCCAGGGAAAGGACCCAACTCTACATCTGTTTGGCACGTCACCATATACATGCCTGGCAGAGCGACTACAGTGAGCACACAACAAGCATCTGTTGAATGAACCAGCAAACTTGCAATGCCCAACAGAGGCACTCAGTAAATCCTGGGGCTACTGGAGGTCCCACTGAAATTACTGAGGAAAGAAATTTCAAATACCTAAACGGGGCCTAAGAAGTTAAATGTTATCACTGTACAGCAACTAAAACTCTTTCACAACTGAATTGCTTCTTGCAATTGTTCCTCAAGGTCTGATAAATGATAAAAATACAATTCTGTGGTATGACCTTTCAGAATAAAAGGGGTCCAAAGCTAACCTGAAAATTTGAAAATTTTTTATTTTTCATTTTGTTTTGTTTTGTGGCAATTGCCATCACATATGTATACAGTAGAATGAGGCAGCGGAATACCTAAGACTGTCATTATAACATTATTTCAACATGACCAAATAGGCCAATAGTCAACAAGACTTAATTTATACTAACTTTAACAATTTATCCATTAAAGCTCAATTCTTCAGTTGTTTAAAAAAAAAAAAAAGAATCCTAATTCAAAACAAAAGACTACAGTAGGGTGGAGTTCCCATATGTGCCTTGGCTTGAAAAAATAAATAAATCATTTCCCATGAGCAACATGCAAAACACACAGAGCAGGAAACCGGAAACAGGCAACTGGATGTATTGATAAGAGAGAATCAAACTGTTATCTTGAGGCAGCAAAAGGAAGGAAACTAATCTTTTGACTAAAGGCCTCCCTGTGACGGGTTAGTCTGCGTGCGGGCGGGCCTTCAATTTATATTTGCTGATTTGATATAAATAGAACTTCAGTTAAAATATTTTTCCTAATAGTTTAACCTGCTTCATGGACAAAATACATGTGAACATCTGTTCTAAATGCATGTGTAGCAAATATGCAATTCTCTGCTAACACTTAACAGTCTGATATGCAGACTACAGAACAACTGTGAACTCTATATAACCTTGCACCTACCATTTATGTCAGTGGAGCTGGCCCGGCTTGCAGCTTATAGCAGGTCTTTCTTTTGAGAAGCCCAGCCCAATTCTGTCAACTGGAAACTAAGGCATTGCAGAGGGAGACTCACAATAATGAACTGAGAAAGAAGGCCAATTCCCAGGGGTCCTGCCTCCCAGTCATGGTCATCACTTCAAGGCGAGCCCCTTACAGTCACAATCCACAAAGAGTCCAGACTGTGGAGGAGGCTAAGGTGATGGATGGTAGAGGCAAACTCTGAAAGCAAATGGCCAGAGGAACACCACTGACTCTTCTCAACAAGAGCAAAGCTGAGGGGGCGCCTGGGTGGCTCAGGTCATGATCCCAGGGTCCTGGGATCAAGCCCCACATCGGGCTCCCTGCTCCGTGGGAGGCCTGCTTCTCCCTCTCCCACTCCCCCTGCTTGTGTTCCCTCTCTCGCTGTGTCTGTCAAACAAATAAATATAATCTTAAAAAAAAAAAAAAAAGGCGCAAAGCAGAGAACTAGGGTGAAGTAGTGTAAAATGCCAAAACCAGGAGGGAAAATTAAATGCCTTTAAAAAATAGAAAAATTTAACTTATATGTGCAAACTAAAAAATAAAACAAATAAAAAGCAGACACAGACTCATCAGTAGAGAGAACAAAGTGATGGTTGCCAGAGGGTAGGATGGGCAAATGGGTGAAAGGGAGTGGAAGATTCAGGCTTCCAGCTATGGAATGAATAAGTCAAGGAAATAAAATGCACAGCATAGGGAATACAGTCAGTGGTACTCTAATCGCGTTGTATGGTGGCAGATAGGTAGCAACACACCTGGGTGAACACAGCATAATCTACAGAGTTGTTGAATCACTCTGTGTCAACCATATTTATATTTATATAAATATATTAATATATTTCATTTATATTTATATTATAAAAATAATAAAAGCAAATTCATCAAATCACTTTGATTTCTGGGGAAATTCACCTTGATAAGAGTATTAGACGAACTTGGAAATGTATGTTAATGTTTTATATTTATTTTAAAATATTAAAAATGCTTCATAGGAAAAAATATAAGGAAATGATAAAAGGAAATGACTGGTTCCAGTGCAAAATAATCCACCAATGAAGCTTATTTTTTTTTTTTAAGATTTTATTTATTTATTTGAGAGAGAGAGCATGAGAGACGGAGAGCACAAGAGGGAAGAGGGCAGAGGGAGAAGCAGACCCCCTGCTGAGCAGGGAGCCCTATGCGGGACTCGATCCCGGGACTCCAGGATCATGACCTGAGCCGAAGGCAGTCGCTTAACCAACTGAGCCACCCAGGCGCCCGCAATGAAGCTTATTTTTAAAAAGGATGTTATTTATTTTACTAAAAATCTGAATTGTACATAATTTTCCAGGAATGCAACTATTAAGTAATACTAAATTTCATTATACTGTCTAAAAAATGACTGTCAGTACCCTGATTCATACTGGTCATTCCAAAGGAATTCCTACAGCTGCCATAGTAGCAACAGTAACATATTAAATTTATTGAGCCCATGTGCCAGAACATCTTCTGCTTTAAATCTATTGATTTATTTAGACCCACTGATTAGATATATTTATTATTATTCCAAGTTTACAGCTGAAGAAACAGAGGCATCCTGTGCCAAAGGTTACGTAGTCATTAAGTGATAATAACCAACAGGTTTCATAAGCCTTGGGCAATGGGATTATGATGGATACTGAGTAACAACACCTCATTTATTTGACACCAACAACAGATTTTCCCCCCACATAGTATTTAAAATAAATGCAACTTAATCCTTGGAAGTTTGTAACTGTAATTATGTTTTGATGAAAATGTTTCTGAATTTTGTTGCATATGCCTGAATAAACAAAATATGATAGAGAGGGCCTGGATGGCTCAGTCAGTTAGGTGTCTGACTTCAGCTCAGGTCATGATCTTGGGGTTCTGGGATGGAGCCCTATGTCAGGCTCCCTGCTCAGCGGAGAGAGTCTGCTTTTCCGTCTCCCTCTGCCCCACCCCTGCTTGTGCTCTCTGTCTCTCTCTCAAATAAATAAAATCTTAAAAAAAAACCAAATATGATAAAGATTAAAAAAAAAAAAAAAACAGGGCCTATGAAGAAATATTCAGAAACCATTTGCTAAATTTCTCTGAAGACGGGTGGCACACTTCCAAAGTACCTTCGCATATACAAGCAGCGCTATCATGAGCCTGACATTCCAGCAGGAAAAGGCCTGAAGCTGCAGCCAGAGAGAGTCACAGCAGGACCAAGGATGCAGTCCGTCCTACGCGGCTCCCAGGCACCGGTGGATCCTGTGTTAGGGCCGTCATTAACTTCACCTTGCCCATTAAGACGTCAGTTCTAACTAGATGAGGCACAGAAAGAGTTTGGTGATTTGCCTGAGGGCATGTGGCTAGCAAAGGCACATTCAGGATTAGAACCCTCATCTATATGAACCCTACAGAATCCCAAAACCCCTCCTCACACCACCATCCCACGTTCCATGAGGAAAATAAGATTATTACCCTCCCAAAACAATACCCATCCACTGAGGTCAGCTCCTTTGTGACTGAAAAGATCAATTTAAAATAGGCACCAGCAAACTCTGGCCTACAGCCTGCTTTTGTACAGTCTAGCGGCTAGAATGTTTTCTCGTATTGGGGGTGGGGGAGGCGCACTGAAGGAGAATGCGGAGATATGCTAGAGACCCTATGTGGCTTGCAAAGGTTAATATAGTTACTATCTGGCCCTTGAAGTTTCATCAGTTCCTGGTTTAAACATTTTTAGAGTATCATTAGTCCTGTGTCCCCTTTGTTAGCTTCCACTTTCAAATCAAAATCAGCTTAGCAAATACGCACTGAACACTTGCTATGATCAAGATACCATATTGGGAACCATTTGAATTTCTACTACTAAACATGCAGCCAGGTTGATATGCCTCATTTTTTTTTAAGTTGGATTACTAGGACGCTGCCCGCGTGTCAGATCAGCCAGGGGGTGAACTCCAGGCCCTCTCCCCTCCCCAGCTGAGGAGTATTTTTCCTTTAAACAACAGGATTAAAAGTGCTACCGCAGCAGTCAGGAGGGACACAACACAGTGGAAACCACAGGCCGGAACTCAAGGCTGTACCTACATGTTCGAAGGATGAGGAAAAGTCAGGAGGCTTGAGGCCAGATTGCCCAACTTCCCACTTCCTGCGTGCACAAGCTTCAGGTCCTTGGTTCTTAACCCTGATATATACACTTTATTCGCCATCACCTCTCCTCCCCCAATTCTCTCTGGAAGGAAACTAAAAAATATTAAGTTCCAGGTAGATTAGGGTAATTTGTAATATCCTCAAAAGGTGGAAAAAGCTTGGAACTAAACAGATACCACATCCTTAAGTATCCAACTTATATGGGAGAATGCTAACATTAATACAGACTAGGACAGAATTTTTTAAAGGGCACCATAATGGGTACACTAAAACTTTATAGAAGGTAATTTCATTGCAATATATGGGGGGGAGGGGATTACCTTTTCTTAGCAACAACTAAAGAAGCAGAAAACAATATATCCTAACCAGGTTATCATCTGGCACACAAATTCACTGGTTAAAAATAAAATCCTTTACTTCATTTTCAAGGGCTAAAGGTAGGTTTTTATTATAGGAGCCTGGGAATTAAGTGGAAGTGGTGAGAACTGAACTTACTATATTTCTTTTTTCATGCAATGCACAAAAAAGGTCGCCCTACTGTTCTGTGAACAATGTAGCTGGTCTGGGCCAGTCTATTAAAAATCAAATAGTGTGTGCCCTGGCCTATGATATTCTCTCTTCTCCAGTTTTCCAGAATTCTTAGGGTCAACAATGCAAGGAGAAAAACAGAATTCTCTTTCACACCCTAGAGTTACATTACTGTAAGACATTCAAGATTCAAAAGGATACTGCTGTACCTCAGTGCTTTCAGAAAGGCTGATGCTGCCAATAGGCTACTTACTGCACAAGTTCTAGCCACTCAGGATAGTTTCTAATAGCTGTCCTATTTAAGGAAGATGTCCAACTTACCTCTAATTCTCTATTCCAAAGAGCTAAAGTCCAAGAAACTCTTTTTTATAAAACCAGAGACACACAAAGATAAGAAGGAGAGGACAAAGACCTAAAGGTCACCACAAAGCAGTCCGCTTTTCATGGATGGCACAGCGCTTACTACCATGATCATTTCCTAAATGAATCAGTTGTGGAAGTGCCCTTCTAAGATAATCTATCATGGAAATCCTCCAAATACGGTTGTATCTGTAAATTTAATCTGCAAAGGATTAGCGTTTTGGAACGAAGAATGTTATAGTAATGTCAAGTTATCACTTGGAACTATACAATTAGGACAAGGTTCCAATTAATGGGAAATTATATTTAAAAACAAATAAACGTAAACACAAAAGAATTTAGAAACTGGCTCCTGTCCTAAAGATCATTACAAATTAGTCACCTAAACCCCTCTGGCAGTGACCATGACTCCCTGTAGAAACTATCAGGGTTGAATGGAAGATTGAGAAGTTGAAATAACTAATGGTTGTGACAAGATTTTTTTTAAACGCCTCATGTTGTAAAGATAAGCTGCTTTCTGGGCTGAACTAAAGAATTTTTGAGTTTAACACTATTTTCTAAGTAACATTCCAGTGTATCAAACCAAAATTTTCACTTCTCATTGAGTAAGAACAGCACATGTTCTACACCAGTACCCAACATTCCAACACTCTGCCATACAGGCCTCTTCTCATTCTTGTTTCCTCTTGGGTTCATCTATTAACCAAAGGACAACCATTTATTGAGTAACTGGTCTGAAGGCACTGGGAAGGGCACCTAACAGCATTAAGAGTCCTTTCCTAAAATAGCGAGAAATTTTCAATTCCTTGAGAATTGACAGCATTTGATGATTGATGCCCACACTCAACCACCATTTAGTTATTTTTAAGATCTATTAAAAGGAAAAAGAGAAAGTTGTCACTCACAGGGTCAAACCCTGAAAAACAATTCTGGTAACTTCCTTTGTGGCTTTACTCAACCTCACACACAGAATGGTTACACAAGATTTCTTATAAAGCCAAATAATACAGAGTTTTGGCAGACAGATCCTTTAAGTACACAATGTACATTCCCTTGTTTTAATAAAGGAGGACAGAAAAACTGGCAGAAAAGAAGACCTCAGATTCAGCCCCTATGATGACCTAGGCAACAGGGTGAGTGGCACCAAGGGGTCCCTCGCCCTAATCAAAGGAGGACAGTTCAGTTTATATGAGTTTGTTTTAATCATTAATAGGAACACTAATCAAAGCTTTAGGTGCAGTCTCATATAAGACAATGCACAAGATGTGACGTAGACCATACTGAATTTTTATAGCTTACAGCCAGTTATCTACCTTAATTCTTTCACGTGAATAAAGCAACGAAAGGGGAGGAAAAGGGGCATAAATAGGGAGCCGGGTTCTTCTGTTGTTCTATTTGTTGTGGAAACGTAAATCTGTTGCACAGTTTGCTTAACCTAAATGCAAATCCCTTCCCACAACACAAAAAGCCTATCTTTACAATATCCCAGAATGCTCTCCCACATGCAGGACCCCCAACCTCAGGACCCTCCCATTCCTATAAGCAAGGCTTTATCTCCTACCCACAGAGTCAGGTCCTTCTAACAGGTGAGGGAACCTGGCTGTTTGTAGTGCTGCCAGTTTGTGAGGTAATGGGAGAGGTTAAAGCAACCCTGTCACAGGAGAAGTATTTCTGCTGTTACCTAGATACTCCTGGGAAGCAGAATGCTATGGCTGATTTGTTCTTCAGGGACATTTTGTAGCTTAATGAAGACTTTAGTTGTTTCTCCTCAACAGCCTGTATAAAGATAATTATCTTAGAACTGGGTGGGAAGGGCTCAAAGCCCACAGGTGTTCCACTGAGGTGGCAGAAAGTCCCACTTCCAGGACTAGGTGAAAGTATGCAAAAATAAACTAACTCTATCCCATGGGCAAATCCTGCCACTTCCTGAAAACATGGAGAAAAGGACACACTAGTGTGTGTGGTTGGTGGGAGGGTAAATGACAAGAGCAAACCTAAAATATGCATTTCCTCCATCTACCAATCATACCAGTAGGATATTTACTTTCTAGAAATACTTGTCCAAGCACACAAAGATGTAAAAGACGCAGATGGCAGATTTTTTAAAAAATTGTAAAGAAAATGGGTATCAGCAACAACGAAAGAGGAAAGACCAGAAACTATACATATATACTAACAGCTTAATTAAAATAAGACAAAAAATAAATAAAATAAATAAAATAAATAAGACGCATTCATGTAAAACAATAGTATGTATGCATTAAAAAGAGTAAGGGAAATCTGCATCATACAGGTTTAGGAAGATGGCCATGAATGAAGAGTCACAGAATAGTGTATATATTTAGTATGATCCTATGGAGATATATATATATATCTATATATTATAGATATATCTATATTTAAATGTAAATAAAATGTATACATATTTAAATGTAAATGTAAGCATATCTATATATTATATATATATAGATATATTTAAATGTAAGTAAGCAAATAAAAAGGTATGCATGGCTACTTCCCAAACTATTAACTATAATTGTCTCAAGAGAGCACAACCAGAGACTGGAGGATTTCCACTTCTGTATTCCTGGACTGTTTGTTAATTATTTTAAGGAAAAAAAAAGGAGCACATACCATTTCTGAAATATTCAAAGGGCATTTCCATTTGAGGGGAAAACATACAATTCATCTTAATTTGATAAGAGAACCCAGGCTCACAAATGGGTCCGAGATTGATGAGCAGGAAATAAAAAGGGCACCAGCTGGAGGAAAACATTCTCCCAGGGCACCACAAAAGGTCACATGCAAAATGCTGTTTTTGGTGAGTACTCTAAAATAAATAAAATGTCACCCTGAATTTTCATGCCTATCTTCTGGAGAATGCCGAATCAGTATTTAACTTTATAAAACATTTATAAGCAAAATAAGGCAAACAAATATTAATTCTTCCTTTTAGTAAATGGAGAATTGAGGAGATTAATACAAAAATAAGTGACCTTCACTGAAGAAACACTGAGGTCTACAGGATGCTAGGGTAGTAGTTTGCAAACAGGTTCCACCTCAGATTTCATCTGCAGGAAAAACAATGCCATCTTTAAAAAGTGTCTGAAAATCGCCGTACGAAGCGCTGAGAAATTAGGATGCATGCTGGAAGGGTTTTCAGTTTAATAACATAGCAGCCTCATCCACAGTTAATACACTTGAAGTAGAAAGTGGCAAAGGAGAGGAAGGAGCAAAGCACCTAGAATCATCTGACCAGAGGTGATTCAAGGGGTCAAAGGTTCACAGCTGAGGTTTGAGTCTAGGCGACATCACCAACCAGCCAAAGGATAAGATCAGAACCCAATGGGGGTTGATCTACCAGTGCTTCGGCTATACAAGTGGGAAGCTCCATGAACATGATCCCAAATGATCGGGGAATTAAATTACTGTCTTCCATATCCACCCGTATCCTTAGGGTTTACTGAGCACTTACTGTAAGCGCCATGCACTCTTCTAAGCCCTAAAACTCACTGACTTCTTTCAACCACCATATAAAGTAGACATTCTTACCAAACATGTTTTGCATAAGAGCAAACTAAAGCTCAGAGAGGTGCAGTGACTTGCCCTAAGTCACAAAGCACAGTCCCAAGGGTTTGAACCAAGGTCTGCCATGCCAGCCCCCACTGCTCTAAACAGAATTCTACACTGCAAGGACTTTACCCGGCATCTAAGATGAAACAGGAGGCAAGCCTGATGTGAATACGTTTTTCCCCAGCTAAGGGGAGCATCGTAAGTTATCCCACAAACTTAATTCCTGACAACCTGAACACCAAGAGGTTTACTTGTAATTCAAAGCAGAAGCCCTCACCAAAAAGAATCCTCCACTCAACCGTGCTTTCAATTTCACCAGGATCTCTCACCAAGTCCCCACAAGGGAAGTATACGTCTCTGCCCCGCCTGACACCCATGAGGAGTACCAACAAGGACTCCTTTGCTTTCGGTCACCTCCAATCCAAACCGAAGATCAACACTTTCCTTTTCAAATGTCACCTTTAGTTACAACATAGAAATATCCAACTCCCATCCTAACCTCCATTAAAATTATTCCTTAGGCTCTGGAACCAGTGAATCAAGAAAACTAGCTTTGTAATTGTCTGCCATCATGTATTTTAACAAACACATGAGATAATTTAAAGTATGCATCTGTTTAAAAAAAATCAATTATTGATTGAAAGCTTTGAATGGTTGAGGTTACCCAAAACCAGGCTTCCAGAGCCATCCTATTCTCAGCCCTGGTAATTACAGGTATCCCATACACCAAACCACAGAGCGGTGTAGTGCAGCCAGCGGGGAGTGAAATGCCCGTTGTCTGGCACGGGGAAAGGTCCTCATTCCGTTTGGAAGTAAGCAGAGTCATTAGTTAATAAAAAGTATAGCTTGGGGTAATTAGCAGCAACAAAAACGTTTAGCTGAGTTTCCTCTCTTTATCTTGAGGCAGTTCCTATAGACAGATGCTTAGGATTAATGAAGTTTAATGAGACCTGCAGCAGCTGGCTAATTAGTCAGTAAGGAAGCAGCAGTAATGACAAGGGAAAAAGGGTTTTACTCTTGTTATAAGCTCAGGCCTTGAACAGTTTTTTCAACCCGTGGGGCTATACCCCCAGGAAAATCCCTGAAAGGCCTCCAAGTGGTCCCAAAGGAGAAAGGGGGAAAAAAAAAAAAACCCACGAATGCTGTGCCACCCAAGGGTTGGCTCGCCAGCTGAGGGGTAACTATGGGAGCCCAGAGGCACGGTGGCAGCTCAGTGCCAGCCACGATCCCCTGGAAAGCAACACCAACTGGTTAACACCAAAGGAAGCCCATGTCCTGGGCAAGCTGGACAGTCACCGTCTTACATCTCACTGAAGCCCTTCCTGGGAATTCTCAATTCAGAGCATCCCTTCCTCCCCAACACTAAGAATATTAAAAAGGGTTATCAGTCATGAAGGAGAAGCACTTAGTGACTACGGACAACTCCCCTGCTTTCCACCCTACACGTACCCTACACGTGTACTACCATTATATTTGTTATGTGTGCATCTCATCTTCACCCCCTCTAGGCCTGGTACTTTGGGACATGTACGGTAAGAACCCAAATCCTTTGAGAATTAACTCGCTCCTGGCAATACATTTCTCATTCGGTCAAACAAGGAGGGAGGGAGGGAAGACTCTTTGGCTAAGAGTGAGAATCAGAATATCCGGGGATTACCACACCCACCCCATTGCCCCAGACACACAAATAAGCAGAGGACAGCAATACTACTGATCATCCCAATTCACAAGGCCTATGCTTCAAGCGGCATTCCCAGTAATATGGGTAAATCTGTCCTCTATTTATTCAAGACACACACTGTGAAGAGCCAAGGTGGGCATTTAAAATGAAAGGTGCCCAGCCAAAGCGGGCCAGAAGCCTCTAAATGTTACTGGTTTCCTGAAAGTTTCAGATGCTTTTTTAGTTTCACACATAGTTCTTTCTATCTGTAACCACCACTCTGCACAGCACCAAGAAATAAAATCTACTCCTTATGGAGCAAAAAAGTCACCCCAGAGTAACTCTCACAGGGGGTATTACTTCAAAGAAAAATAGCCTTAGAGCCACCACTGTCATGAAGAGGATTTGCTGGGGTTCTATCGAACCACTCGGAAGCTTGAATTTTTTCAGCTTTGGCTTCCCTCCCCCCACAGGGGCCAGAGGCTATCAGGCCCAGTCTGCAACTCTTTCATACATGGCTTTGAAGTAAATGAAAATATTCCCCTGTTAGTCATTTACATAAAGAAGGTCACACAGGTTTGTCCTAGCAATACCAGAGAGCAGTTCTCATCAGCTTTTACCCCAGGAGAGGAGAAAAGAAACACTCATTCAAGTTCAGCATAGAGATTTGGGCTTATAACCTGTCTCCAAAGTAAATACAGTTAACTGCTGATGGCTATTTACTTTTACAGTTTTAGGACCTTGCTGTCACATGGTACTTTCTCATAAGACCTGACAAACAATCATTTTAGTCAATGCATTTGGCTAGAACCGGTTCCTACATTCTCATCAAAGCTTTAAGACTTACGTTCTACCTAAACCCCAAGGCCAAGAGTCAGGAGTTACTGGAACTCATAAAGGTACTTTTCAGAACTCCACACAGCAGATCTTCCCAATCCAAAAGCAGGACCAAACCGCAACACTCAGACTCATTGAAATGCCCAGTGTTCAGCCATGTGCCCCAGCTAAGTGAGGATCTGGTCCGTGCATAGTTTTGGTATTGAGACAGCTAACGATTTCCCTGCTTGCTATGCTGTTCCTACTGTACAGACATGAAGCAACCCTCACTGGGGATCAGGTGTTTTCAGAAATGTCTTGGTTTGTGATATTACATAGCTTACCCATACAATGGCCACATACTTGCTGTCATCTCCACAGAATCAATCCTAAAAACAACAGCAGCTGATAACGTGGTACTGTATTCTCTCGTCTTGGGTGTCACTCTTTACACCTGTGGGGTATCACACGATGAATGGAATCCATCCTGACTATACGCTTGTTATAGCTCCTTCTACATTTTAAGTATGTTGCATCTCAGAGAAAAGGTAAAAGAGATCACTTAAACTATAGAAATCCATAAAATAAGGTGTATTCTCAAAAGAGATCAAAATGTGAGTTCACAACACATATGTCATGTAAGAGGGCTTCTCTATAGCACCATCAAAAGAGCATTTCTTGCGGGAAAAAAACAGATAGGCAGCACTGACATGGCACCTTTCAGTACTGCAATTGTCAGACCTTCCAAAGAAAGATGTTAAAGGCCAAAGAAGAGAGAGAACAAACCCAGTGTTCACCAACCCAATGGTCCTAACAGGAGCCTTGTGATTCCAGACTGTGCAAGCAGCAGAATAACCATCACAAACACAATGATCACCAGGAGGGGCGCCTGGGTGGCTCAGTTGTTAAGCGTCTGCCTTCGGCTCAGGTCATGATCCCAGGATCCTGGGATGGAGCCCCACATTGCATTGGGCTCCCTGCTCCGCAGGAAGCCTGCTTCTCCCTCTCACACTCCCCCGCTTGTGTTCCTGCTCTCGCTCGCTGTCAAATACATAAATAAAATCTTAAAAAAAAAAATCACCAGGAGACACTTGCCTGGACCAAATTAAATCACTTCTGGAACTGGGGGGGTGGGGAGAACTCTATGCAATAAGCATAAATCTCTTGCTCCTCTTACGCCAAATTTACAACACAATGGACAGCAAACAAAACCAAGCCTGCAGTTTTAGAGCATAACAACAAATAAGGATGGACTGGTGCTCCTCCTAAAAACTACTTTTACATCTGCTCTAGGGAAACTCAAAAGGGGGCCTGAAAACAAAATACAAATAAGCAACTGGAAGTCTTCCCTTTTACTCGACAGCAGCATTGGAAGCAGGCAGAATAAAAGTAACTTGGCCTAAACGCACCAACAAATGCTCCACCGGCTGAAAATGTTTAAAGTGAAGAAAAATCAGCACACTCCAAGAATGTAAACTTAAAACGTGGGTTCTGGCCCAACTCCATGTTCCGAGGTAATGCTGTCACCACTGAAAACTGCCCCAGGCTTCCCTTCTGTGTAGCCGATGCCACAGAAGTGAGCATCGCATCTTTAACTCCAAAACACTACTACCCTTCACTCCAGGCTCTCCAAGTCTTCTTACAAATAATGTTGTACACCGGCAAAATACCAGGCAAAACAAAACACCACTACAAAAACCAAAATGTTTCAACAACAAAAACCCAATACTGCTGAAATGGAAGTGGCGAGTGTTGGGTATGTCACATGGTGACAACCTGTACCGCTGATGGGGAGAAGGGTTAGGATCAAGAAGCCTGCATGGTCAGCTGAGTCCCTCTTATTCTGCCAGCATTACCAGAGCAAACCAACCATCAAAGAAAAGGGAATGAAGACTCCCAGGACTAGGCAAGCCTTGAAGTTTACCCTGCATTTACCATGCTGCCCTTCACTATCCCCACCAATTCGGAGTGAAAGTCTCAACAAACCCATTACGGTTGGAGCAGCATCAGGACTCTCCACTTCTGGACAGTCGCTTCCACCAAATCAAGGCTGTGAAGTCCTAACAAAATGCTAACCTGAGATCTACAAAAGCTTGGGCCTCAATCACCATGAGAGAAATGCTCCTGAGAGGCAGCATGGCAAACTGGTGGAGGCTTCCGTGTCCAGGCCAGGCAGTCTAGGCTGGAATCCCAACTCCACCACTTCCTGGCTAAGTGTCCTTGGGCAAAAGCATCCTTTGTACCCCAGTTTCCTCATTTCCAAAATGGAGATAACTCTTTTCTAATAGGGATGCGGCAGGAAGCATATGAATCAATACATGCAAAGTACTTAGAAAGGTGCATGAGGACAAGTATCAAGAACCTTTAGCTGTATTACTATTACCACCACCGGGGTGGAGTTTAAAGTAGGGACCCATTTTTTCCTTCCCTCTGCATGAAGATATAGCTTTTCTTTTGCTCTCCTTCTCCTCAGTAGCCTGTTAGTTTCCCAACAGGACTGATTTTGTGAGCCCAGAGGACACAGAAGCCAGAAATGCTTGTGGGTTTGTTTTTTGGTTTTTTTTTTTTTTAGCAGTGGGCACCTACCCAGCAAAGCCTTGCAGGGGTATTCGGTGAAATCAGTTACCACTGGTTACTGGTACTACTAGTAATACCCTGCATACATTTATTTGCAGGAGCCTTCGCGTCTGTATCAGATGATGATCTAACAGCCCTTTCTACCACGTGAGAGAAATAAGGTGCACGTCACTTGTGCGAGGTCATTTTACCCATCATCAGCTGCTAAGCACCTGATTCCCTGTACCTGTGCCAACATTAGCTGGATGCTGGCTAACAAAAAAGGAGGCCAAAACCCCAACTACTACTAATAATCATTAACAAGTGAAATGGAAGGGAAAAAAAAAATATATATCACATCCTAGGCAGATGTCTAGCCATTTTCCCAACATGCCTCACTGCTTTTGTGGCTTTCTCAGGTCATGTTCCATGCCCACCCCCAAGCACCCACCACTTTCATTATCTAATTCTGGTCCTACTTAAAGTTGCAGCTCAAATGTCAACTCCAAAAGTCTCTCTCACATCTCACAACCTAGGGATGTCATGTGCATATCTTAGAACACCTGCCACTTTCTATCCAGTATTCCCTTTTAGAAGGCAGTGACTTTCTTACACCTGTGTTTTTAGAGTGCTTGGCATCTTAACTTGCTCACCATGGCACCCGAGTGCTTGCTGAATTGTTGATTAAACAGGTGGATGGATAGGATGGCTCCTTCAGCGATGTTAGAGCTGTAAGCGTGTTCTAAAACTTGATCCTGCCTTCCTCCACAGCTGATACTCTTCATTACTTAGTAGGCACGTGCTACTCTACCCCAACAGCCAGTCTGTAACTGTGCATCAACTAGAGCGCATTATAAGCAAGTGGCTTCCAGGTTATGCCAGCTGAGTTTTGAGGTCAAGTTCTGGATAACAATTCTTACTACCTAAGTAAAGAAATTGAAGCAACAACTAGAGCCAAAAGCTATCTTCCTGGGCCTACACACACCTCCCCTCCCATCAATGTTCCAGCTTTCAGTCACTAACTGAGCCACGCAGCAGCAGAAAGGTGAGAGGCAGATCTCAGTGGCACCAAGATAAAACACAGACCAACGTCATTACACAGCTTCCCCTCTAACTCCGCTGCCATAACCTAAACTGAACTAGGTTCTGGAAGCTGCCCTAAGTACCGACCCAAACATGTTTCCTGATGCTACCGGTCAATTCCTGTCTCACCCAGGAGAAAGGCAGACAGACAGGGTGTGCATAACTGCCTAAGCAGTGGCAAGTTGGGACCCAGTTTTCCAAATGTATGTAAACATTATTTTCCCTCTCCTTTCGGTTCAAAGGTTTGTGGACAGATTCAAATGAGTCCCTGCTACCTTAGAGTTGAGCTGTCATACAGATGGACTGTCACTGAGTCCCCACATCACCGCATCACAAGAGATTTCTGGCTGCAGGTTTTTGTTTTGTTTTGTTTTGTTTTTATCTCTAACAACTCAAAATCCAAAGCCCTCGAAGTACTAGCACTGGGTCCTATCTATATGCATCTCCATAGCTGTATTAAAAAAGACCAAGGATTACTAACACCTGAATTTGGGCTATTACATGGCTCAACATCTTCCCAAATACCCTAATGCATTTACCAAACACTATCCAAATGTGGGTGGATGTCAGCTCCGACCTTCAAGATAGGCAGCTGCATTACCCCTCCCAGCAATGTCACGCCCCTCGCAATATCAAGGATAAGCAAATTAGCAGACTACATTGTTTTAAATGGAAGGATTTACTCATCAGTAGCATGCAGTTTTATCAGAAATCAATACTTGAGAAACCTGATTGGTAAGCCTTTCATTTTTAATCTGCGTATTCAATTTGTTGCTTGGTTAAATGCGACACTTTAAAACACCTATCAATTTGGCTGAATCCCTAATAATAATTAAATACATGTGTTTCAAACAAAGTTTAAACGAAATTAAAGTTTCTACCCAGGTGTTGATAGATATGTACACTCTGCCTTGCTATCTACCTCTATATATATAGAAAAAATACATACTTTAATTTCAAAGAAATGTTGAAAATGGCCTCTTCTTGTTGCAGAATTTTGCGAAGTCACCCATGTGTCACTTGCTAAGCAACCATGCCACCTCATTTCACCCTTGGGATCCTCAAGGCAGATGTGACACCACCTACCTCACAAGGCTACTGAATATATATATATATATATATATATATAAATACACCCACACACACTGAATACATACGTGAAAGCACCTGGTTCATATCTGGCCCTTGCTGGGAATCCCACAAAAGCCCTTTCTTTTCTTTTCTTTTTTTTTAAGTTACATTCAGTGCAGGAGAAAGAAGCTTGTGGGTGAACTCTGACATCACAGGTTATCAGTGGACTCGTGAGCAATGGGGTGGCAAGGGTGTGACCTCTGATTCCAAACCAGACTGCACCGCTCACGCCCTCACAGCGCCACTGGCTTACCACATGGTGACACCGGCATGACCCATCCTGAACACAAGGCGGGCATGACTGACTCCAGCGCAGAAGCACATTCTCAGCCACCTATGGGCTTCTGACCCTGGGGAGAAGAGCCGACCTCCAGAGGCAGGAGGAAGGAAACCACATCATAAATCCCACACCCACGGGGGAGGATGCTTTCTGAGGAGCTAAGGCTGAGGAAGGTGCTTCAAAGCACCCTCACGAAACTGTGAAGGCTGCTGGTAGACATGGTCCAACCGCTCCCACCACACCTAGCCACACCCAGGTCCTCCCAGGAAGATAACCATCTCCAGAGAGGCAGCACGGAGCGGGGCTCTGTGAACGCACAGCCAGGTGCGAGGGCCAGGCCCACCGCTCACTAGCTGTGTAACACTGAGCAAGTGACTTCATCTCTCCAAGCCTTGCTTTTCTCATCCATAAACAGAGATAACTATCTGTGCCTATCTCTAGCATTCTTCTGAGTCTGCAATGAGGTAATGCATATGATAAATGGCACACAGTCAGGCATAAACGTATTCAATAAATACTGGCAATTGTTACTGAAAAGGTCTCGGTTTCCTTCGTCAGTGGACACCAGACCAGCTGAGTGAAACTGAGAACAGAAAGTCTTGCCATTTGTTCCCTACACAAAAATTTCTTGGATTAGGCAGTTGTCTTTTTCATGGGGTGCTCCCACACATTATTGTAACTGATTCTCAAAGCAACCCGGGACGAGTAAGGACGGCAGGCGTTCTCTATCTCACAGGTGTATAAAGCACCCCCTTCCTTATTCACCCATTTGAATCTTATCACAAAAGCTGTATCCTTTTTTTCCTGTCTCTTGACCTATTTGTGAGCCTCTCGAGGACAGGTTTGGAAGTTGTACCTCAGTGCCTAGCAGAAGGCCAGAGAGGCCTCCGTAAGGCTGAATATTACACAGGAGTTCACTAACACCAGTAATTTAACGATCACCTCTCCCACTCCAACAGGAGTTTTGTTTGTTGGTTTTTAATGCAGCGGACCTTAGCAAATAAGTTACACTGCAAATTCCCACTGGACAGGGGAGATAAAGAGAGATCACACACAAATCAACTGCTAAAATCACCGAATGACCAGTGCCTCGGCTTTCTCTTCTAAAAATAACTGGTGAGCAGAAGAACTCCTTATCAAAGAAAAAGTGAGCAAGAATCCACAGCATAACTTATGTTTGCAGACAACTATGAGCTCATTGGAAGATGAGGTAAGAAAGGTCACTTCAGAATCACTGGATGACAACAATGGCTAAAGTGGTATCTGGACCCGCCCTCCCATCTGACCGTTGCACACGGGTAGCACAAACAGGCCCACAGGCAGCCAGCTCCAGACCCTACCCAGCAGGCCAGGGCTCCAGGGCTCCTCCCTCAACTCCAGGCCCCTCCCTTCCCAAAAAGCCAACTGAATTTACTACCTTGTAAGGGCTGCGGTATGTGGTTCTGTGGCCAAGAACTCCTAGTCAAGCTTGGCTACAGTCAGGCCACTGCTGAATGAGTAGGACTTTTAAAAATTGCTTCCTTGTGTTTCGAATGAAAAAATAACCTCCCGTCTCAAAATTGAAATCATATATATTTGCAGAAGAAAACCAGATTCTTTTTTTTAAGGAGTGGGGAGGGGACTGGAAGCCACTAAGGGCTGGAAAGCAGTCCTTTGACCAAAACTAGTTTTCTCGTGGCTATTTCTTCAGTTTAAAAGGCCAAGCTTGCACATTAAACTGGTATCTACATTTCTGAGGCCCTGCCTCTATTTGCTCAGAGTATTATTAACTGCCGGGCTTCCAGATAAACATTACTCATACTGCATCACTGTGAGCAAAGACGTATTTGCAGTTAGAAAATCTGCCTTCATTTTACAGTCACACAACATAAAAATCTGAATGAATGGCTACCACACCTAGAAGAATAGATTTCAGTTTCACAAGGTACACTTCTACTTCCAGTTACCTATGTAACTAGATTACATTAGTGTGACCCTAAGCTGCTCTGGTTCAACTACTCTTGCCCCATTCTCACTAAAAGGGAAAACGTAAGAACAGTAACAGGAAGAAGAGACAACCTGATGTCTAATGCACTTTAGTATCTCTCCAAGTACTTCGGTACCATGGGCTTCCTTCTCTCCTCCAAACCAAAGTTCAATTCCCCAGCACCTTGCAGACTACAGGGACTACATGAGGGAGGTCCCTTGGGTCCTATCAAAATTTCATTTTATCAAAAAAGTACAGACCCATATAAACCCTTCCTGAAGTTATGGTTTAGCCACATCAGAGAGGAAAACCAGTATCATGTGATTCACTCTTTCATTCAACACATTATTTATTATGTGGCAGGGGGCACCTCAAATTTCTCAGGGGAGGAGAGGCCACAGGGAGAAAGAGCAGCTAACTCACTTTAAAACAACTACATATGTGTTACTGCCCTCCTCACTTTACTCGTTCATTACTCATGTGCCAAGCACTAGGAAGGCACACAGGGATAAGCAAACACACACAGACCGTGTCTTCCATACCCAGTCATTGGCACTTTCATACATAACTATGGCGACCCATCTTCTAGCTTGCCTGGGACTTGGGGAGACTGCGTGGAAGGAACAGCCAGTGCTCAAACTGGGATGAGTTTGTCACCCAAGCAATACGATGTACTAATTTAAGATTTATAGCCACCCCAAGGGCTCTTTATTTTTCCCAGTTTTTAACAGATCAAGAAAATGGGGCCAGGGAGGTCACTGGTGAAGTCAGGATTTGCAGGCTGGCTTATGTGACTCCCGGGTCCAGGTGCTTTCCACCAGGCTGTGTTTCTGAGATAAAATGTCCTAACTCTGAACACGGCCTCCAGCAGCCCTCGACGGCCCTCTGCACCACACCACCCCTGCCAGGTTCTGATGGCTTTCCTCCTCTGCTCCCCCTGCCACTCCCACCCAGTCTCTACCACACTGTGCAGCTGGGATTTCATCTGCTTGGCAGTTGTTCACAGATAATGCATAATCTCCCTCTAGCACTGCAAGCCTGAATTTTTTTATAGCGAGTCGCTTAAACCTCTGTAGGAATAAACGTCTCCTTCAGTAGAAATCAGGACACCATTCTCAAGCATCAGAAACACACTCTGCACTAGACCTGCCTCGTACTCACCTCTCAACTACTATACATTCAAACTACAGATCTACAGAAACTCATTGGCATTTAACAGTTCAAACAGACCAGGCTGACTTTCAAAGACTTCATATACATTAAAATAGACCTTCAAAGTTTCTCTTTAAAAGAAAAAAACAAACAAAAAACCTAATTCAAAAAGCCAAGGCCACATTCCAAGAGATAACCACTATCTGCGCCTCATGGGAGTCACCAAAATAAGGTCTATGGTTTGTGTAAGGATTTCAGGCAAAACATACACACACTCCAACCAGCCTGTACTTACACAACAGCTCTCACTCCAAAATTCCATCACAATTACACTCTGGGGGGGGGGGGTCAAATTCACCCAAATAATGACACAGCCTATGTAATTTCCTTACCACCAGAGAAGAACAGAGCCTGCAGACTTTTTATGTTTTGCTCACATTCTTCATGAATAAAGCATGCCTCGGTGATCCTCAAATTAACTTTCCACTTGCATCATTTCAGCATTAAAAGAGACTTTAAGGCCAGATCTTTCACAAGGCCTTTGTGAAGCCAAATATAGGCTGGCCTGTTTCTCCCTGCTACTGTGATTACTGGATTTGCCACTTACAGGCCCTATGCCTCTTGAAAACAAGGTTGGGGGAGAGAGAGAAAGGCTAAGAAAGGCCTTTCAAAAGCACACACAGTAGAGGCATTCACCAATCTATGGAGGGTGGTTAATATAAGTTTGGCTACAGTAGTTCTGACAAAGTGCTGGATGCTCTGGCATAACTGCTCTAGATGCTTTTTATGAACTTAGAGCCAGCACCACTGTGACCTTCAACCTACATCAAAAGTCATCAGACTCAAATGACTGCTGCCGTCAGCTTCGGATACTTTCTAAAGGGGAACATAAAAGGGGCCGTTTCAGTTGGGTGCATTTTCAGGCAAACCACTCTTCTAACACACTGAAGGAAACCACACCCAGAACAGGTTGCAGGGGTGGGGGTGGGGTAAGATACCTAACTGAAGTCCAAAAGACGGGCCCTGTTGGGTCCTGCTTTGCCATTTAACCAGGACATGTAATAATGGCTGCCACTGATTACTGAGGGCCCACCATTTACCAGCCAGTGTGACAGTTCCCGTGGAGAACCTCACTTACTCTTTTTTATTATTATTTTTATTTTTAAAGTAGGCTCCACACCCAGCATGGTGCCCAACATGGGGCTTGAACTCATGACCCTGAGATCAAGACCTGAGCTGAGATAGATGCTTAACCAACTGAGCCACCCCGGTGCCCTGAACCTCACTTATTCTTAGGACAAGCTTACTTCATAAAAGTTGTATTACCCTCATCACAGAGATGAGTGAACAGGCTCGGATTAGTAAAAAGATGGCCCTGATCTGGAAAGCAATTTGGCAGTATTTGGCAAGAGGCATAGAAATAACCACATATGAAAGTTTATGATATAATGTTAAGTAAAAAACAGAAACAAAACAAAAAGCGGAATCTATATAATGATTATAACGTTAAATTATACATGCATATAGGTAAGAACTATTGAAAGGTTTAAATCAGCTCAGATTGCAGGATCTTTTTTTTTTTGAAGATTTTATTTATTTATTTTAGAGAGGGAGAGTGCACAAGCAGGGGGAGAGAGAATCTCCAGGACACTTGACACTGAACACAGAGCCCTGAGCTCAATCCCCGGACCCCAAGATCATGACCTGAGCTGAAACCAAGAGTTGGACACTTAACTAACTGCACCACCCAGGCACCCCGGGGATTGCAGGATCTTAAACTGTTATTTCTTTTGAAGGTGTCATAACTTGGCTATGAAATAATTATTATATAAGAATAATTTTGGACTAATATAAAGAACAGCTAGAAATTTAACTTTGCCCATTAATAATGGCCGTCAATCCAGCTGTGGTAAGAACATCATCTGAGTGGCCTCTTGACTACTACTGCTTTCATTACTTGTGCCCTTTCCATCAGGAAGGTTCTGGAGTGGTGCTACTTGAGAACAGAAGTAACTTATCTCCCCCATCCCTTTTCTTTCTTCTTGAAGGGGCAAAAACTTCCAGCCAACAAGTTTCAGCAGGTGCTTTTTCTCCCCTATCTAATCAATACCCACTAATTTTAAAGCTTCACCTGCAGACTCACAGGAAATGAGCACTTATCAAGTAACAGATATTTAGTGTATTTTAAATCCACTTTTACAGCCATACCTCAAAGCACTGCTAGGTGAGTATATAAAAGGTTGAAGTGATAAAGCAAGTATGGACTTAGCAAGACTCTACTTCCCAGAACACCATGCTAAAATTCTGTAATTTTGTAATTCTCGATTAATATACCAAATGGGTAAATGACAAGAAACTGTTTTAACTGCACCAATTTCAAAAACTGCAGGATTAGCAAGTAGGAAAATCCCAGCCAAATTCTACAAAGATTTACAAAGCTAGGAATTAACCAACCATGCTTTTAAAGCCCTGTAATCTCCTAGGGTAATACTAAACTTTAACTATTATACATTTAGATACGAGAGTATTTTTATAGTTACTTTAAATGCTCTAGTTTACCTAAAAGAAAAAAAAAAAAACCACGAAAATCTTACCTTTACTGCGGACTTCCTAAAAAACCACATAAACTTTAAACCTCAGGAAGGTCATAACCTTTCTGGGACTATTTCCCTCTCTGCTCATAGGGGTAAGGAGGCAAGTAGAGATTATTTCCAAGGCAGCACTTCTTACACTTGAACGTGCATACAAACCACCTAGGGATCTTGTTACAACTAAGTTCTGACTCAGTAGGTCCGGGGTGGGTTTGAGATTCTGGACTTGAGATTTCTAACAAACTCCCAGGTCATCTGCAGACCACACTAAGTAACCAGGCTCAAAGTACCTTGCAGTTCAAATTTCGAGGAGTCTATGCTGTTTCTAAGTTTGTCACCGCACAAATTCAACAGCCTCCCAACTGGTCTCCAGCCTCTCTCTTGACCACTACCCTCTAAAGCAATCATCATACTATGTAGTCGGACACACCTTTCTTCGGAAGAAAAAAGTCAGAACAAGTCACTCTCCTGTCTAAAATCCTTCAGTGGCTTTCCACAGCGAGACTTACCTCTGAACTCCTTAACCTGATTTACAAGACCACACATCCTCTGGCTTTTCAATTATCCTTCTAGAACCTCTCCAACCTGCCCTTCCTGGCTCTGCACTCTATAAAATACTCTGGCCACCCTGAACCCGCTCCACTCCCCCTACCCTGGTCCCGCACCTCTTGATTCCCTATTGGGTCCCTAACCTGGACAAGTTTTTTGTACACTTGCTTCTATTCCTCTGTAAGCTCAACCAGCATTTCCGGCATTGCTGAACACCTTCTCACACACTTCCTAACTGGGGACAGTTCTCATTGAAAAGCAGGCAATCACCAATTTTTTATGAATAAACAAAAAGAACAAAAAAGCAAACCGTATATCTTTAAAATCAGTTTTATTTTATTTCTTCGGCTCTTCTTGCTCTAAAGTTGCCCAGATTAGTGACCAACAACTAAGCTTTTAAATGGCAAGTCCTGGGGCGCCTGGGTGGCTCAGTCGTTAAGCGTCTGCCTTCGGCTCAGGTCATGATCCCAGAGTCCTGGGATGGAGCCTTGCATCGGGCTCCCTGCTCAGCAGGAAGCCTGCTTCTCCCTCTCCCTCTCCCCCTGCTGGTGTTCCCTCTCTCACTGTGTCTCTCTGTCAAATAAATAAATAAAATCTTAAAAAAAAATAAAATAAAATAAATGGCAAGTCCTTTGCACCCATGAAGTGGTTTAACAGCTGCCAGTTTTAATTAAGCCAATCTGGCAAAGATTACTGAAGAAAAGTGCTTACAAAAGTCACTTATTTCATCTGTCATTAGTTTTTCATACATAGCTGGCGGCCTAACAACTGATAGAAACTTGTCAGGCAAGAGGGAGAAAAGACACCAAAATCTAAAAACGGCTGAGATCTACCCGGGTGACTTTGCGAACATGCACAAGTGTGATTCCAACTGTGAACAGAGGTATGCCTGTAAAGCTATCGTGAACTGAAAACTTGAAGCTCTGTCACTATTCATGTCATGTTCCAGAAGAGGGGAAAACAAACCCTGAAGTCCATATTTAAACTGCTGTGCCATACTGGACTTCTTACAGTTCATCCATATATATAGTTTTCTTTAAAAGAAAATACGATGATGGAAACAATAACCACACTTGACTTTTTTTTTTTTTTAAAGATTTTATTTATTTATTTGACAGAGAGAGAGATAGCAAGAGCACGAACACAGCAGGGGGAGTGGGAGAGGGAGAAGCAGGCTTCCCGCGGAGCAGGGAGCCTGATGTGGGACTCGATCCCAGGACCCTGGAATCATGACCTGAGCCGAAGGCAGACGCTTAATGACTGAGCCACCCAGGCGCCCCACACTTGACATTTTAAATAGTACACAGATGCTTTCAAGGAAGCATCATACAGACTATGGCATTTGCTGTTCAACGCAACCCTGACGGTAAATCTAACAGGTATTCAGGTAAGGAAGCAGCCCAGATCTTCAGATATCCAGGACAGGGACATGGCCAGGTGCCACTTGCCTCCCTTCCAGATACCAAGTTGCAGGGATTTCTGTTTTTCAAGTGAAATGCAACAGATTCTTCACTAAGAACCTAAACAGAACTAAACGAGACACCTTACTGAACTGTCCGCGCAAGCTGAAAATACTATTATCTTTTTCTCTATTTTTTTTTTTTAAACTTAGATCTTTCTGGATTGGTCTTCCCACCAATTCGGTGGGGAACTGGGACAGATAATTAGCACCTCCGGCAGATGAGATGGCTGAGGCCTGCAGATGTTAAATGGCTTCTCTAATTTCAAGGGAGAGAGGCCATTCCTGACTCATTAAATGCCTTTTCGACTATTAATTTTATTCTAAACATACTTCTTCACAACTCTTCATTCCTCAATAAATCAGAATATCTGGTCCCATTTAGGAGTGATTCACGCAGTCAGTTCCTCCCCATCTCCCTCCCTCCCCATCACCAAATCACAAAGATTGTAGGAATGATCCAATAAGCGAGCATTTCTCAAACTTGAGTGTGCACCAGAGCCACCTGGCAGGCTATAAAAACACCAACTGCCGGGCCCCACCCCAGAGTTTCAGAAGTCTGGCCTGAGAATTTATATTTCTAGCACATTCCCAGATCACACCGATGCTGCTGAGAACCACTGCAATAAAGTAGTCCGTAATAACAATTTCATTTATTTACTCTTTAACAGACTTGGTAACTGCTATGTGTCAGACAGGTTATATCAGACTTTGTTTTTATGCCCCTAAACTTTGTGAAATGTAGAAAAAAACCCAAAAAGGTAAATCAACGGTAACCAAAAGCAGTATGTGAAAAATCACAAAATGAGCAAGTGCTTCAACTTTAAATCTTACAGGAAGGGAATCCAAGCAGAGATTCTGACCTCCCCTCCTTCTGGGAATACTTAGAATTAAGTGGCACCTGAATTGAAACTCAAAAGTAATAATCCTGACTGAAGAAGTAATTCCCGGTGCAAGAAACCTAGAGAGCAGGGTCTCAAGGACAGGAAAATGCAGGGTAGGTTTAGGGAATCCTGAGTACTGTTGAGGAAGGAGTATCAGGAGCAGGAGATAGGAAGGTCAGCTGGAGCCAAATCACCATGGAGTCAAATCCCAAAACTTTCTGCACAGAGCTCTAATTAGGGCCCAGCTTTAGGGAGGCCCAAGAGTTGCAGGGGAGTGGTAGTTCAGGAAACCAAAGAAAGAGACTAAAACAGAGGGAGATGCAGTGGAGCAGACCCCTTTCCAAAAGGCCCTAGGCATATGAAGAGGTGACAAGAATAGAGTCATCAGAAAGCTTCCTTAGCAGTCTGGTCATTCAGTTCCATTTCAATACTCTAAGAAAAATGGTCTCTTTCCCTCAAATGGAGTTAATCCGTCACCTCCTCTTCTTCCTAGCTGGCCTCCAACAGTCCTTTTAATGGACATCCCAGTCAGACACTGGATTTAAGCTAAAGGAATCGGTATTCCCTTGATTGTCAGAGTTCCTGGCCCACCAAAAACTGAGAACACCACATGTCCAGAAATCTGAGCGGTCCTGAGCTCATTAATTTTCCACGCCACCAGAAAGCATTCATGATATCTAGGGAGCGGGTGCTATGGCTCAAACCTAACCCACACTCTGTGATCCTAGAAGAGATCAAATATGCAGTCAGAAAACCTGGATTTTGGAGATGTAGCCTCATACCAATTGATTTTAACCCAATGATCCACTTATTTACCTATAAAAAAATAAGAATATCTACCCGAGAATTATTATTAATACTAAATAAATGCACACTTATTTAGGACTATGTACTAGATCCCATACTAGGTACTTTGAATAATCTCATTTAATTAATTATGCAAGATGATACATATTAAAGTTAAGTGCTGCACATAGTAATAGTAATTATTATTATTACTACATCATTCAAAAAGAATTCTAATTCACAAACCTGTTAAGAACTTCAAAACTGTGAGCTGAAACTCTGGTAAACTGGTAAAAAAAAGATATATATATATGTATTTTTTAAGATCTTTATTTATTTATTTGACAGAGAAACAGAGATAGCAAGAGAGGGCACATGAGTGGGGAAGAGAGGGAGAAGCAGGCGCCCCAGTGAGCAGGGAGCCCGATGTGGGGCTTGATCCCAGGACCTGGGGACCATGACCCGAGCTGAAGGCAGATGCCCAACCAACTGAGCCACCCAGGCGCCCCCAAAAGATATCTGTATTTCTTTAAATTGGTGATTGTGCCACAAAGTTATCTGGGCTTAGAAAAGCTATAGTATTGGCAGGTATCCAGACCAAAAAGCCAATCTTTTATGTTTTCATTAAATCAGAAATGCTCTTAAATTCTTGGCCCCCACCCCCAAATAAGAGTTACCATTTGTCACCAAATCTTTTCACTGGAGGCTTATACTTTATATCTAAGACCTTTAAATTTTCTTCATGACAAGATGGAGGTGTAAGCCCAGTAATCTTCTTTCTATAAGGTTTAAGACATTATGCAAGACAAACATCTAGGTACCCTAACAAACTGGCAAGTTCTGAAAAACTTGAGAATAAATTTTCTTCACAATATGTGAGCACAAGACCAGCAATATTTTTTCCCTAAGAGAAGAAACTAGGACCAAAAAAAAAAAAAAAAGGCAACAAGCCAACCCTGATAGCATGTAATAAACTGCTCTGTAGTCTCCCTCTACATCCCACCGAAGACGGACTACTCCGTAACTCTTTCTAGACAGTGGGACAAGTTCATTTAGCCAGAACAGCTAAGAAAAAGCACCTTCTCCAGAAATATCAGGTGCTAGATGTCAGGGTTAGGCTGCAAAGAAGGCAGAAGTTCATTTTGATGCTTTTCAACTAGATCCTGTCTTCATTAAAACTCCACTGCCAGAGCCAAGAGAATCAGTGCTCTCTGGGAAGCAGGCAGGCAGGAGAGAGGAATCAGGTTAGGGTGCCCATTTCACAATGTAACCTCATTACTGTTGTTATTATTATTGTCATTATTACAGAAATAAAATAATATTAGTATCTATAAGTCGAGGAGAAGGTTAGAGAACCACAATGTGCAGCCTGAGCTCAATAATGCCTGTGATCCCGGTCAAGCTATTTGTCTTCTCATCTTTAAAATCTCACAGATGTGTTATGAAGATAACCATATATAAAGCTCCTACTAACATGTCTGATACATGGTAAGCACTCAATGAAACCTTTTTCCCACCAACCCCAACAGAGGAGACAAGAAGCTTTTGGAATAACTGGAATGTGAGCAGTCTTAAAAATTTACAGGAATGATTGCTATAGGTAAATGGATGGGTGGGGCATTTGAGGCAGAAGGCAGACAATGAAGCCAAAATCCAGGGCTTGATTTTATGAAGAGCTGTAAACCTGCCCACCTGGAAGATTGGATTGAAATTAAGAGCCCAAAAAGGAAGTCCTTGGGGTAGGGCCATTTTGGGGAGAGTGCAATGCCAAGTAAAGGGGCTGGAATTTAGTTTACACCTTAGGCACAAGCAACAGCTTCTGAGTACAAGAGCAGCAATATTCTCCTATAAGGAATTAAGCTGATCTGAAACTGGAGAAAAGGTATCACAAACCTGTTACTACATTTTTTATAAACATGTGAGGTTGAGTTTTTTGTTTTGGCATTTCTCTCTAACGTAAAAAAGAAAAAACTAATGCAACTTTAAAGTACATGCACAGGCTCTGAGGAAGGTGGTAACTTAATTTTGCAGAGAAAGAGACAAAGCATGCACTCTGGGTGTGTCTGTTAGGTGTGCTGGGTGTTGGTGGTTAACTTCTGAAGCCATCAGAGGCTGAAGGTCCTGTCTCTTGTTTTATGCCAGGAGCACTAATGTGAAAGACATCAATCTACATCTCAGTCCCCTAAATCAGACTGTAAATAAGTCATACTTATTTGCTTACTATATCTAAGTAGACCCAATACATTTTAATATCATACTTCCCTTAGCTGGAACATCATATCTCATCCCCTGGGCCCTCTTGAAATTTTTATGATCCAGTGTGAAAATATTTGAAATCCGCAAAAATGCAGAAATATCTCCCACAAAATCACAGTACTCTTGGACTCTCAACATAGATGCTAAATGAATAAATTCATTTAACACACATTTAAAAAAATCAATTCAAAGGACCAGTTTATCAATATTGGGTTATAAGTGCTAGGAAGGATGATACTCAGAAGAGGAAAAAAAAAAAAGCAGGGGGAGGGGCAGCTTTGGAGGTACGTATAAAATTAAATCAGATGATATAATCTATACATTATCAAAGATGTGGTGGTTGGAAAAACAACAAATACAAACTGCGGGCAGGGATGGGAAAAGGTTTTAGCAAAAATTCTCCCTAAAGTTGCTTAAAATGCCATCAGTTCCATTTGTTACTAAGGAGAATGCCATGTTTGTAATTCTCTTGGGATCCACCATACCTGAAAGTTAATTCACTCTTTCTCAGTTCCTCAACATGGGTGGTTTTCTGTTATAGAAATACCAACACTAAACTTGTGTAACTCCTAAACCACAATATGTAGAAATAAAAAAGTTATCTGGAGCTACATTAAGGAGCAAAAGTCCTTAAAAAAAAAAAAAGGCTACCACACAAAATGTGAAGCCCACCCCTTTTGAAGGGATTTCCTTGAGAAACAGTAACCAGGCAAACATATCAGGGGAGCATGGTGATTTTTTTTTAATTTAAATTTTCCTCTATCCAGAGAGGACAGTTTAAGACATTTCCTGTATGCTCCACCCTTCTCGGTGAGCAGTTTTACAACCATCCTCAAAGCTTTCAGGTAACAGCCTTTTGTTATGGGTGGGCCTGTGAGTACACTACTCCCCACACCTTCTTACATCTTCTCCTTGGCTTTGCATTTTTTCTGAGACTACAGGAGTGGGCTGACTGGACGTTGGTAATAGGTTTTCTGATCAAGGATCCACCACTGGGTGCTTTCTCCTTGACGGTATGACACAATGAAGCAGGGAGACTCAGTGATGTTTACTAGAGGTGTGTTCTGAATTCTCAAAACCTAAAACTGTGGGGCTTCCAGCAGAGACCCAGAAGATAACAGACACACCACCATTCCTCTCTTTACCATCTGCAAACTCCCCCTACCTCCCTGCCCCCCACCCCAAAATTATCCCAAAAACGCAAATTCCACCTTCAAAGAGCTCAAAGAGAATGAAGCAAAGGCATACAACCACTCCCTGGAGGGAATGGAGCTTCTTAGCTAACTGCCCCAGGAATGCAGCACAGACTAGCCAATGTTTAAAATCACGTCCTGTTCTGCCTCTTGTTTTCCAAAAAAGTATCATTACTGTCAACTCTTTCACAGGACAAATAAACCTGTGAATGAAATATATCCTCCCTCCCCTTCCCAATGAACACATTCTAGGATTGAGCTGCTTCCTTCCTTCCTCCTCATGGGAACCACACTGGTGGCACTGAGAAGCGTTAAAATAAGAAACACACTGTGTGAAGGCCACTTTTTCACATTAGTCAGAGCCATTCCTGGCCTACTTCTGATTCCAGGGGCTTCCAAACGGAAGGAGTTCTGTTTTCAGTTATGAGACCTTTTTCCACGTACAAGGTCTGAGAAACCTCCAGCCAGGCCTGGTAGGGCAGGGACAGCCGAGGGCTGCAAGGGCCACCCCAGCGGTGGGCTGAAGGCCCATCATCCCATACACTGCTGCACACAGGACCCCGCTCTCCATAAAAATATGTGCGGTAAAATACTGGATTCATTCAATTATTTGAGACTAATACAGACACCAAGAAACCTGTAATTGATCCAACTAATCCAACCCATAGCATTGGAATGACAATAACTGGCTCTCATTATAAATTACATAGCCTACTAAATTGATGGGAAGGCTCTTCCCAACACAATACATCAAAAGAGTTAAAATTAGGCTTCAGAATCAAAACTGTAATTTACCCAAGGCTTAGGAACAAAAAGACCACTCCCTCCTCTCCTTTGCTATTGTTCTACAGGACTGGGTGTCGAGCAGTGCACTTTACACCTTTAGGATTCCCAGAGGTTAAGAGGCTGGGGGGCTGGGAAACAGGCGACCCGGAATCAAAAGCTTGCATACTAACAGGCCTATTAGCATTGATCCACTGAGCTGCAAAGATAGCTAAAAGGCCAGAAAATGTGTACTCAGTGGGTAGCAGATACCTGACAACCGAGAGCCAAAAGGATGAGAGAGAGAGAGGGGGGGGGGGGGGAAAGGGACTCCAAATGGTGGCTTTCCTAGAGTAGAGTGAGAAACTGTCTCCTTTAAGGAGTGAATGGGGTGCTCGCAGCCAACCAGAGGCTTTGGGGCCGGGCCGTGTGGCACAAATAAAATCTCGGAACCCCCATAGGCACAGCCCCGGGGTCACGTACCATATGGCACAAATAAAATCTCGGAACCCCCACAGGCACAGCCCCAGGGCAGGCCTGGCCTTTGGGAGGCGGGGGCTTACCTTGTAGTTGCTTGAATCTCCCTTCCAGCTGGTTGTAGTTGTAAGGCACCTGCCCCGTGTAAGCTGGCGACAGCGGCCCTGAGATGCTAGACGTCCTCTGCAATTCCATTATGCCCGGCGTACCGCCCTGGCGGGCTGCACGGTGGAAATCCCGCTGCGGCACCCTCCTACCCCCATCCAACACACAGCAGCTTCCGCACGGCCTGGCTCCCGGCCCCGGTGAAAAAGGCTGGACCTAGGCAAGCCCCATTCCGGTCTGAAAGTCCAGCAGGCGGATCTGATAGGAAGTTGGCTGCAGGAGAGTCCACCTTAGCCCGGCCAGGAGTTACCACTCTGGGAATCTAATTCCTTGTTGCTTTCCTTCCTTTTGTGGCTCCCGACTAGAAGCTTGAAATAAATCACCGAGGAGGGGCGGGAGGACGAAGGCAAGGAGGTGCAAATCCTACTTTAAGAATTTTTTTAAATATGGCCAATCCGAAGCATGCCCCGGTCGCCGAGCCCGGGAGCTCGCGGGAGCAGTACACACACCTCCTCCCGGCTGCCCGCGGCGGCCGCCGGTTTGTAATTTAATCAGGAGCCACTCTCCGTGCGCTGGGCGGTGATGTCACCTGATTAGCATAACAGCATTGTAGAGGAAACGCAGGCTGTACCACGAGGAGGGGCGCGGGGGAGGCCGCCGGCCCGCGGCCCCCCACCCACAGGCGGCCCCGGCGCGGCCCGCGCCGCCTCCACCCGCCGGAGCCGCCGACCCCCGGGCCCGGCCCAGGACGCGCCCGCCGCGGCGGTTCCTTCCTAAACAAAGCTGCTGGAATTACAATCTTTTGTTGAGAGCCTCATGTAACGGAAAAGTCTCCGATTACTATCACATGGAAAGAAGGCGGCCCGGGAGGGTGAGGAGCCCCGCAGGTCCCGGCCGGGCTGCGCAGCCACGGCTCTGCGTCTGCGGAGATAATGCGGGCACGGGGGCCGCGCACCTGGGTGCGCGCGGCGTTCCCACTGCGCGGGCGCCAACCACGCGGCGGCGGCCCGGCCGGCCACCGTGTAAAAATGAGACAGAGGCCCTGTGGGCACTGTGCAGGGCCACGGCGAGGGGAGGTGTAAGTTCAGCGCACAGAAAGACCTCAACGGACTTCTGCGGCCCTCCCGAGATGTTTAGCGGGAGGTTTGTAACACGGACCCTATAAAACGAATCCAGCGCTAGATTTACTGGAGCACTGATTTGCAAGGCATTGTGGGAGAAAGGTACACAGGTAAACGCCTCAAGGATCCCAGGCCTGAGGAGTTCACGAGCGGATGGGGAGATAAAAGAACAGAAATTACCCTCAAATCCTACTTTGATTTGTAAAATGAAGCTCCCGAACTTTTGGGTTCTTGAAGATATTAAAACACTCCTTAATTCCTCCTACCAATCTCAACCAAAAAAAAAAAAAAAAATCCTCTACAAAGAAAAGAACAGTGATCAAGGTGTATTTTAGGGAAATAACTGACCCGAGTTTTTTCTTCCGACCTTCTCCCAACTAACTGTGGGCAGACAACAAATCACAAATTTGGCTTTTCCACATGGAGCCCTGCAGCAATACTCACTGAAGAAGGTAATTTCGTTCCTAAGGGATTCCAATCTGCTCGAAAGAGGTGGGCCTCCACTCCAGGATTACTTTAGTCCCCAGGGCACTTGTAATTCAAACAACTGCATCCTGTCCTGAGCTAGAGTTAAAACAAACCCAAAGTCTAGCTGGCTGTTCAACTGAGCAACTCCCATTCCTAACATCTACAACAGAGGCTTTTAAATACACCCAGGGTCAACCTTTAGCTTTCTAAAGCCAGGGCCAGGATTTGAAGGCATTTCTCACCATCCAGGATGTAGAGTAATTTCTAAAGCCCCTTTAACTGCCCACAACTGCAATTCACAATGCTTACAGGAATGTGGCAAAATGTGGGGTTACTGGAAAAAGCAATGGACTAGGATTCTCAAGACCTGAGTTTCTAGTCCTGGCCAAGGCTCTTAATCACCGATGACCTTAGAAGAAACCCTGGATTCTTGCTAAACCTCCCCTGTCAGACAGGGATAATTAATACCTACCTCTACAAGGTCAGTGAGGGAATGATGTGAAAATACCCTGACAACGATCGTTCCATTCAAAATTAGGAGTGTATTTTTCAAAATACCTCTTACATATTTTCCCCCACATATCACATCAAAGCAACAAAAAGAATGGAGAATTTTCTCAAGATCTTAACAGGCCCTTCTTCACTATTAAATACAGTATATATTAATATTAAAATATACTTCACTACTAAATATAAAGTTTTCAGTCTCTAAGTGTCCAGCTGTGGGCCGAGACAGAGACTGCAAAGTGCTTGCCAATTTACAATGCTTTATTTTTAATCTTTAAGCCACTTAGTGAATAGAGTATGAGTCACCATTCTTGGAGTCTCCCTTTCAGCTCCCTCTGGTATGGGGAAGTAGGTGAAATAAGCTTTCTGATTAGCCAGGTTACGTACTAGATGATGGGGGTAGAGGCTGGGATTAGTATAGCCACACTCAATACTAAAGAGCAGACTCAAAACAAGCCAGGCAGAGTGAACACATGCCAAGTATTGGAAAGAAAGGTTTTGAGGCTGGGGAAGGGTTTAATAACCCTGCAGGGGCAGGAGGTGAGAAGTGGGAATCTGTTTGCTGTGATGGGGCAGGGGAAGAAGAGGACACAAGCCTGATGACTCACCTGACCACCTCCAACTCAGCAATGGGGAGGAGGTCCAGGAAGGCCAGAGGCACTCATTCTTTAGTCCATTCAGTATTTACTGGATGCCAGCTGTGTGCAAGGTACATTGCCCAGTGGAGGATTCAGAGATGACTGGGCGAGTTCCTGGCCAAAGGAGATGGGACAAATATGCAAACAGTCCAACACCAGAGAAACAGGGGCTAAAAGAGGGGAGCTACAAGAGTTCAGAGGATAAGGGAGACACAACTGCCTAGGAAGACAGGCAGAAACAACTCCAGGAGGGACTGGCATTGTGACCAAACCTTGAAACACAGGTAGACTAGCAACAGGCTGGGAAAGGGGGAAGCCTCCTCTCCTAGGGAGGGGTGGTTGGGAAGTAAAGGCACCGACTGGACTGTTCCAGGAACAGCACCAGTGAGGGCTACCCTTTGATTGGAGCATGAGGGACTGTCAGGCAGAATGGAAACCCTGAGGGAACTAAGCCTGGGCAGGAAACCACTGGAGACTTTTCAGCCAAAGGAGGATGGGGTCTGGGTTGGGCTCTAGGGAAGAGTAATCTGGCAGTGGTCAGTAGAAAGGAGAGAGACTGAAAGCAACAAGGTCACTCAAGTGGTTACTGGAGTTTTCCAGGTCAAAGGACTAGTCAGTGTGAGGCAATAGGAACAAAAAGGAACAGACTGATGCAAGAGTTAACCCATAGGACTCTGGTAACCAACTGTACGTGGGTGGGAGGTTCAAAGGTTAGGGTTGCAGAAGACTCTGGGGTTTTTAGAGCTGGCTGCAGGGTGGAGGGAAGGATTGAACATTTCTTTATGGATAGGCTGAATTTGAGTTACCTGCAGCACCAAGGAGCGACAGGTCCAGAAGCAATCAAGGAGGTGGAGCAGGAGCTCAAGGCTGAGGATAGAGTCCCATGCACAGTGAGAGAGACTGCAGTGGGCTTAAACCTGGGAAGGAAGGTTAGAGGCAAATGGCTGCGCACAGAGCCCTGGGGAAGGCCAGGGTCTGTGAGGAAGAAGAAAAAACAGTGGAGATACCAAAGAGCTACGGAATGACAATCCAAGAGAAGAAAGAGATACTTGAGGAGGAAAGGGGTTAGAATGACATCATGTGTTGCAAAAAGAAGGAACCAGAAGTCAGAGAAGATGTGATCCAGTATATGAATGAGGAGGTCAATGGGGGTAATAAAAGCCAAAGCGAGGCTACCAGGAATGAAAGAATGAAGAGCAAAGGGAAGAAGAGCAAGAAGGTAGAGGTGGTGAATAGAAAGGAGCAGGGGAAGGGGCTCTGGGCCACGTCCAGCTGAGCATATCCTCTGTGCACAGGTTTCAGCCCTGAACTGGCACAGGTAGGAAAAGACCAGTGGGAAAATGGCTTAAAGGTATGGGTGGGGCAGTCAGCCTTAGCCAAGAGGAGATACCCTTACCTTCAGAGGCAGGAGGGAAAGGATAGGGACATTGTAAGGAAGAAAAGAAGAAATTTAAAGGAATTTACCCAACTCTAACTTAATAAAGCAAAAGGCCACGGGTCCTACCCACAGTTTATCTGTAGTGCTCTAAGAAGAATATATTTTCTCAAGTGACTAAACCTATGAGGTAGGTATTAGGTCCATTTTGCAGACAAGGCAACTGAGATTCAGAGAGGTGCCATGCCTTGCCCCGGGCCCTACAGCTGTTGAATGGTAGAGCCACACCTGGACCCTAGACTGACCAAGGTTAGCCGTGTTTACCCCATGTATTTAGAGCATAATATCAGCTTACTAATGGTTTGCAGGATTTTCAGAAAAACCATAAAAAACTGGGTAAGTGGTATCAAGATACCTAAAACCCAAGCAAGCCTCCACAGAAACTTCTGCAACACTTAGTTGGGTCAGGGACAGGCACATTTTCGGCTAATTCACATGGAAGTTGCTACTTTAAGGGTTCTCTTGTTGTGAATGGGTTTTGTTTGGTTGGGTTTTGTTCCTTTCCTCATACTTGGACCTATACACTAAGATTCTATATGATTTAGCATGTTGCATGTGAATGGAAACACTAAGCAATGAGATTAAGCCTGTATTTGTCCCAAGAGGCTTTATGAAGTCTGAGAGATTAAAAAGAAAGAGAGAGAAAGAAAAAAGACAACGCTTTCCCTGCATCACAGCAAGCTCGAAAGCATAAACTATGGTGTGTTCATTTCCTGAACATCTAAACATTAGCAAGATTGTGATGCTTCAGAGAGGACTGCCAACGTGCTAAGATGTTATAGCATGTGTACACATTCAAGGACTTGAAAAACCAACCCAAGAGCTGGGAAAGAAGTGATGGGAACAGGGTGCGCCTCGGTGGCTCAGTCAGTTAAGCATCTGCCTTTGGCTCAGGTCATGATCCCAGGGTCCTGGGATTGAGCCCCACATCGGGCTCCCTGCTCCGCAGGAAGCCTGCTTCTCCCTCTCCCACCACCCCCTGCTTGTGTTCCCTCTCTTGCTGTCTCTCTCTGTCAAATAAATAAATAAAATCTTTAAAAAAAAAAAAAAGTGGTGGGAACAGGGAGGGACAGAACACAACAAGGTTTCACATATAAACTGTTTTGCCAAATTCTCTGCCCTTTCCAGATCTGCCTTTCCTTCATCTGGACAACAGTTGGAGGACCACAGCCATTTTCTTCTGAGTGTTTCTTTATAGGAAACCAAAATAATATTACTAAAATAATCCTCTTCCAGTGGTGTGGCCAGATAGAGAAGCAGGCTCCAAATCATGCTGGTGCATTTATGCTCCCCAGAGGTGAAGCTTAAGGGATCTGTCTCACCTCTCCACCCACCCACCCACCCACCCCCTTCTCCAACCAGTCTCCTGCCCACTTGAATCCTTACCTGTGGGCATTTTTTTTCTGCATCCCCTCTACTGTATAATGCCCTGAGAGCCTCCCACCCCTAACTACCTAGTTACCGCTGCCCTTTCTCCCAAAGCCTGCCTCCATATGTGTATTCTTAAAAACCCATCCCTTATTCAAAGGGAACTGCCCCACGTACCAGGAAACTCAACCAACTAACCAAGCATATCACCATGAAATCCAGTCAAAACCAGAAAACAGAATTACCTGGAAACCTTCTTCCCCTGCCCTCCCGAAAAGGACAATTTTCAACAAGTCCCATCGTCAGAACACATTCCTGACACTAGTGTTTCTGTTCACGGCTAGCTGCCTGCCACCCTTCCAGAACGTCTCCTTTCTCTCCAATGGCACCGCACACACAGGGCCCACAGCCTGGGCAGCCCGAAGCAGTCAGCAGCGCTTCCTCACGACCACGTGGCTCCTGAAGATCAGGGCCTAGACCGCTTCTCTGATTACTCCCAGAGCATCACCCACGGAGCATTGGGTCATGGTTTAAAGGAGGAAAGGCGCTTAAAGACTGACGTGGAATCTAAGCATCTGACTCTGCTGCTTTCTAACTCCGTGATTCCCTGAGCCTGAAAAGTTGCTACAACAACGGAACCAACTTCGTAGAGCTGTTGTATCACTGAGATAAATGTTTAGGAAAGAAAAATGTTGGGAAGATAGCCGCACTGTCTGTGCAGCTATGATTACTCGTCTTTAAACTCCTTACAGGGAAATTTCAAAAACTAATTTTACCCCCACCTTTGGCCACCAAGGTTGGCCTACTGGTTGGAGGATGTTGCCGGTTTCCTGTGGAATCACTAACCTCAGGCCAGGGACCAGAGCGGGTACCCCTCTGGATCTCTAAACAAGGGCAATTCAAATGGCAAGACCAGTCCTCCAGCTGGGAGATACTCACAAAACCCCATTCCCTTCTCTTTCACTCACCCCATTTTACACTGGGAAAGGCATATGCAAAATCGTATTTTATAATAAAAATAAAGCAGTAACACCTCAGAGATAACAAGAATACAATATTCACTATGAAATGAGTTACAAAGCGCCTATGTTTTTACAAAGGCCAATGTTTATTTAAGGTGGGGCTATCAGATTTGAGAGTTCAGGACTTAGAATACCTAGACAAAAATTAAAGGGGAAGACTAAAGGTATTTTTCATCTACAGCAATTGCTCTCTCTGTTCCTGAGAGGATACAGATTTTTTTTTTCCTATCTCCCATACACACGCACAGCTTCTACAAATTATCTAGTCACATGGCTGCATCTAATTCCCATTTATATCTTTTTTTTCTGTTTCTTGTTCAGCGTCACAGCAGAATTAAATACAAAGTACCTGACATCTCTGCTGAGAAGGAGAAACATGGCAAATTACACTCAGTAACAAGTACCCAAGGCCCTGGGGAAGGAATGCAGTTTATTGAATCTTCTACCTAGCCAAACCTTATCCTTGCATTCTTATCGCATCTGTTATCTGCCCATGCAAAGCTTCCCTGTATGGGCAAAAGAATGCCCCAGTCCAGAGGCCCCACCTTTGGCAAACAGGTGCTGCTATGCCTGTGAACAGAACACCAGCCAGAGCCAAGACTGGGCTCCTCTGCTAGAGGCTGAGTGGTTCAAAGGAAAAGAACATCTGAGGAATGCAGCTGGGGCCAGGCCTGCTCTTGCCCAGGATGTTTGGTCCTGCTTCCCACCTCCAACATGGAGGGAAAAGGCTGACACATACAGGTGTTCACAGCCACTGGGCCAGAGTCTTACAAGGAAGCAGACGGGGCAGTGAGAAGACGCCGCTTCCTGGTGGTGCAGCTCATGGGGAAAAAACTGGAAGAGAGGAGATACAAATCTACTCTTTGTGGGGTGCCTGGGTGGCTCAGTTGGTTAAGCGACTGCCTTCGGCTCAGGTCATGATCCTGGAGTCCTGGGATCGAGTCCCACATCAGGCTCCCTGCTCAGAGGGGAGTCTGCTTCTCCCTCTCCCACTCCCCCCTCTTGTGCTCTCTCTCTCTCATTCTCTCTCTCAAATAAATAAATAAAATCTTAAAAAAAAAAAAAAATCTATTCTTTGTGAAAACAGGCCTCTGGACCCTGCCCTCAGGTCTTCATACCCATGTTACCTTTTCCAGAAGCTTACCATAGACTGGCTTTAGAAAAGAGCAGATTAAACAGTCCCCCCCGCCCCCCCCCCCCAAGAGGGGGAAGAAGGAAGAGGGAGGGGAGGGATGCAAACCTCATCATCAAGGCACAGGCCTCATACCTCCCGGGCTCCAGGGAGTCAAGGTCAACCCGTCTACATGTGCTCAGGCCCATCTGGGAGCACAGACCACACTGGAGGGACCAGCAAAGTTATAAGAAGTGATTTCTGCACAGGCACTTTCAACCTACCTAGGAAAATAGGTCAGACCAATGGATAGACGGACAGGGACACAGACACACACACACACACACACACACAGAGTAGCATGTTAACAAATGAAGAACAGTGACAGTTACAGAAAGAACCATTCCGAATGGATCAACAAGATAAAAACAGAGCAGAGTGGCGTTTCTCCCACACAAACACTCTCTGTGGCTATACTGTCTTTTCTGCGATTCTCATGTGGCTCCTAGCCAAATCCCTGCCAACAAGTGCCACAGTAACATGAGAGTGTAGGTTACTGTGTTTGTTAATTATGGGTGGGGGGCGTTACTTCTTCCTCATTGAAGCGCAGGTCCCTATTACCCAGCTGGAGGGCTATGGAACACGGGGTGCGGCCCTAGCATGTTAAAATGTGAAATATTTTAAGGGTGCAGTCATTTCTTCCTCCTCAGCACCTGAGCTTCTGCCAATCTCTCAGTGAGATAACACAGCCTCCTTCCCACACAACTTTGCTAGGCAGCCACTCGCTGGGCACAGGCCCTGAATAATTCATGGTCAGCCCGGTCACCGAGGAGCACCAAGCCCACCAGCTGCCATTAACTGGGAGGCCAGCCCCAGACCTACTATGAAAGAATTACCGACTGTCAACTACCTCTGAGACCTTCTTTGCAGACACCAACCACTCTTCCCACTTTTCTCCTCCCCGTTCCCACCAGATCAAAGCGCAACTTTTCCTCTAAGGAAGACAGATGCTGAGTACTGATGGCAGGAGAAGAAAAGTGATGCCCTCCAACAAAAGCACAGTCAGGGTGTCACTCCCCCACTCAGGACACTGAGATGACATGGGTAAATGACCAGACACTGTGCCTGACACACACTCAATAAATGCCAGTCCTCGTCCCCTCCTCCTCCTTGTCCCTCTGTTCCAGCCAAGCTTGAGCCACATCCCACCGCCGGTTTTGGCCTTTCCCATCTCCACAGCTCTGCTCTGGGTGCTCCCCTCCTCTGTCAGAGGTCTCTCCACCCTTTAAGCCAAGCCCAAGGCAAGGCGTCCCTCATCCAGGAAGAGTTCCCAGATTATCCCAGCTGACATGACTGCTCCTTCTCAGAAACCTTATACCTGCACCGTCAGCACCCCCCTGCCTGGCACCTCCTGTGCCCTGCCCTAGAGTATTGCTTTTCTTGAGCACCAGTCTTATCAGCCTCATTAAAATAATGGAAAGTGCACCAGTTACGGACTTGAGAGAAGTGGAAAATGGGACTCCAGTCTCAGCTTTTGTCACTGACCAGCCTTGTGACCCTGAGCCAGTCCCCTGGCTTCTCTGATTTTCTCCCTAAAAACCAGGGGATCTGAAATCCAAGAAAAGCTCTAAGGTCCTCTGGATATGAGGCTCTTAGAAATACATCACAACCTGTTTTCGGGCAGCTGCAAGTCTCGGAAAACCTTCACTCTGCATCCCTCAGCCCAGTATCCTCCACGAAGCAGCTGTTCAAAAACGCCTCAGCCGTTTCAGAAGCCTGAACACTGAACAGAAGCCTGAACAGAGCAAAGGCTCTGTGAGGGAGATGGCACCATTCAGAGAACTGCAGGGCCTACTCCACCTTCCGCAACACCCCTGGGTCTATGTGTTAATCCTTCACGAAAAGAAGTTGAGAGCTCCAACTCCTCAGGGCAGACAAAGAAGGTCCCTTCCAAAATTTACCCACCTAAGCCAACCATTTCATTTATAGATGAGAGGCATGACCAGAGATACAGAGTAAGTTACCGCAGACCAGAAAGTAGAAAGCAGGCCTTTTGAATTCCTGCTGCCTTTCATTTCTAGGTCAAACCAGGAGCTGAGGACAGAAGGGGTGGCAGGCATTTCTCAGAGCTCTCTGTCAGGAAGGTGGGCCCAGGGCTCAAAATCAGGAAAAGCCCATCTTCATCCCCTCCTCCATTTCATCTTCCAGCTTCCAACACCAAGGTGGGGCCAACAAGTTCCTACTAAGTGGCAGATGACACTTATTTTCCATGTTCTCTGATGTCCAGCATGTCCCAGCACAGAAAGAATGAAGGTGCAGACCCTGGTACTGACGATCCTATCTCACAGACCAACACAGAATCAAATACACTGTCAGCCCCAGGAAACTCAGTTTTCTGCGCTGGACTTTTCTTTATAATTCTTAGGATGTTCTGAGGGAAGTTTACTTAGGAGGCATTTTTTTTAAAAAAACATCTGACAAATGGATTCATTGATTATAACTAGAATTTTAATGACAGGTAAGGAGTGAAGTGAGCTAAGAGAGAGACTAAGCTCTTTTCTGAAACCTTACATGTTCATCTACAACCACCTCTCCATGCACCTTTTACTACCATTTCTATCACCCTCTTAATCACCATCTAACCAGGAAAAAACACGAATTGTGACCACAATGGTGCCTTTCTCCACTACATCTTATTTTTATAACATAATAAACGCTTCAGTAAAGAATGTGGAGAAACTGGAATGCTTGTGCCCTGCTGGTGGGAATGTAAAATGGTGCAGCTGCTGTGGAAAACGGTATGGAGGCTCCTCAGAAACTTAAAAATAGAAATACATATGATGCAGCAATCCCACTTCTGGGTATATATCCCTTCCCCCCCAAACCTGAAAGCAGGATCTCAAGGAGACATTTGCACACCCATGTTCACTGCATTTTTCACAAGAGCGGAGGGGTGGACAACTCAGATGTCCACTGATGGATGAATGGATAAAGAAAATGTGGCATAAACACACAACAGAATATTACTCAGACTTAAAAAAGAAGGCCATCCTGTCCCAGGCCACAACATGGATGAACCTGGAGGATGTCATGCTAAGTCATTATGAGGACATCATGAAGTAAGCAGCCACAGAAAGACAAGTACTGTATGATTCCACTTACATGTGGCATCGAGAGTAGTCAAACTCAAGGAAACAGAAGGCAGAATGGAGGCTGCCAGGAGCTGAGGAGAGGGGGCCATGGGGGGTGGGTTCAGTGAGTACAGAGTTTCAGTTTTCCAAGATGAAGAAGTTCTAGAGATCTGCTACCTAACATTGTAAATACAGTTAACACTACTGAACTGTACACGTAAAAATGGTTAAGATGGTAAATTTTATGTGTTCTTTACAATTAAAAATAATTTTTAAAGAAACCATTTTACTGAAGAGTCAGGGGGAATGCAATACCGGGCATGGGGGCAAGCAGCAGGTCTAAAAGCTATGCGGTCTGTGTGTGTGACTCCGAAGCTCAAACATTCTCAGAGGCTATCGACCAACACACTGATCCCTCCAAGCCCACTCGTCAACCCTTAAGAAAAAAAAAATCTTTATGGGAATCATGCCAACTCTCATTTTTATGTGTATTTTTAAAAAAGGCCTAAAAAATTAGTTACTGATTTCCAAACTGCATGCAAGCCTCACGTCTGTGCACAGCACTGTGGTAACCTCCATATACCATTTATTTATTTTTATTTTTATTTTTTTTTAAAGATTTTATTTATTTATTAGAGAGAGAGCACAAGAGGGGGGAGCGGGAGAGGGAGAAGCAGACCGCCCCTCCATATATCATTTAGCACTAGGGTCAGCCCTCAGCATCTCCACAAGTCCAAACTCCGTGAAACTGTTCAAAACGTTCTTTTTCCACTCAGCATTCCAGTCAGCATCTGAGATTGAGTCCCCAAAGCACAGAAGCAATCAGTTGGCAGTTTAGGAAGAGTCAGTAGCAAGACATAATACTTAAACAGCAGTGTGCATATTGACACACTTCGGGGGTGTGTGTGTGTGTTTATGTGCACACGGGCCCACATGTGCACAGGATCGCCTTGGTGCATATTAAATAGACCAGTTTTCCTTACTCCTAAGGTTTTATGATACTCTAGCATCAACTACCCTGCAATACTTATATTTGCCCACCCAGCTAAAGAATACTGATGTCCTGGGCGCCTGGGTGGCTCAGTTGGTTAAGCGACTGCCTTCGGCTCAGGTCGTGATCCTGGAGTCCCGGGATCGAGTCCCGCATCGGGCTCCCTGCTCGGCAGGGAGCCTGCTTCTCCCTCTGACCCTCCCCCCTCTCGTGTGCTCTCTGTCTCTCTCATTCTCTCTGTCTCAAAAAAAAAAAAAATACTGATGTCCTGTCAGTATGGGCACATACACAGTTTTCTGTAAAGAATAATTTTAGTGTAGGGGCGCCTGGCTGGCTCAGTCGGTGGAGCATGTGACTCTTGATCTCAGGGTTGTGAATTTGAGCCCCATATTACAGGTGGAGATTACTTAACAAATAAAAGTTTTAAAAAAAGAAGAGTTTTAGTGTAATAAGGGCTCATGAAGCAACAGACCAAGGTTCTTACTGATCAAAATGTCCTTCTATTCTATTAGATGATGAAAGGGCAAACGGCAAAAATCATTACACAGGAAAGGGGTCTGTAATTTGAAGTGATTCTAATCAAAGATTTGGTAACACTCTATAAGAATCTGCATTTTTGACTCATCAAACATAAAAACGGAACAAAAACTTAACAAGCGCCTAGGACTTGAGTCTGAGTCACACAGCATTTATTTCCTGGAGAAGGACAAAGGTTGCTATCGTCCTTATGACCATGCACAGTTTGCTTCTCACAGTATACACAGAAACCACCAGGAAAAGAGGCCCAAACTCACCTTGGTAACAAGAGGATGTTAGCCTGCTAACTGCCCAGGAGCTTACACACAATCTCAGAGGCTTAAGAGACCTTGGGATCTAACCAGCCTGCCCCCTCATTCTACAAATGAGGGAACTGAGGCTGGGAGTTGGATGCTTTCTCTCATGTCTCCACCAGCCAGGCCCAGCGGCGCTCAGATGTCCTGGCTGCAATAACAATACCCACAATGGCCTGCTGTCTGAAGCCACTTCCTATAAATACCATAAAAAAGCTCCACGACCCAGGGCCGCCTGGCTGACTCAGTTGGGAGCGCATGCGATTCTTGATCTTAGGGTTGTGAGTTTGAGTCCCACACAGGGTGTAGAGCTTACTTTAAATGAACATTCGAATGAACAAACAAAATTTTTTTGAAACTCTGTGACCTAAAAAAAAGTCTTCCCAGGACACCTGGGTGGCTCAGTCAGGTAAGCGTCTGCCTTCAGCTCAGGTCATGATCCCAGGGTCCTGGGATCGAGTCACACATCAGGCTCCCTGCTCAGCAGGGAGTCTGCTTCTCCCCCTCCCTCTGCCTGCCGCTCACCCTGCTTGTGTGCTTGCTTTCTCTCTCTCTCTCTCTCTGACAAATAAATAAATAAAATCTTAAAAAAAAAAAAAGTTTTCCCTAGATAGTAGGCATGTTACATACAGTGCCCAGCTAATATCTATCACTTGGTAGGGTCTTTGGATACCTTCACTTATTTAATTTTATCCTTCCTAAAAATGAAAAAAACTTTTTTTTTCTGGTTGTGCAACCCACCAACACTCATATCTAGGATTAAGTGTGTATTTCCATATCATATAAGACAATTCATTCTGTATCTTTTTAATATACTATTTGACACAGATAAATGTTTGGCCTTATTTTTTTTATAGATAGGTCACTTAGGCCTTTTTAAACTGGTCACATTTCGCTTGTGCTTGACCCAAACAAAAAGAAAAAAACTCTGTAAAATATCAGATTCTTAACTCTGCTTTCCTGTTAAGTACAGGTAATGTGTGTCCTATTGGGAAAAGTTTTAAAATAAGCTCAATCAGCACTGATGTCACAAATGAGTATTCATTACTTAAAACCAAAACACAAAAAACTATGCTCTACTTTCTGTTCCTCCAACCATTCTCATCTTCTGAGTTTACCCAAGGGGTCTCAGTCTCATGATTCTCTAATATGGAATAACTGTAGGGAGAGGTACAAGATTTTTCCCCCCATGAATTAAACGGCATTCAGAGACCTACAAATACTTATTCGAAGGACAGCAACTTCCAGTAGAGTTAGAAAAGGCAGGCCAAAGATAGGTATCAGAGGCTTTCAATTACCGCCCTGGACCACAGGAGCCTCTGATTTATATTAGCACTAAGGCAGGCAGGCTGGGGCAAATAACAACCCAGTTCGGAAAACCTCAGACTGAAATCTGTAAAATGGGGGCTAATGCCTCCTACTAAAGACTGTTAATATTATAGTAATATTTTTATAATCTTCTCCAAGATGAAAGTGATACACAAATTTTAAGTATTATAAATAATCCCACTGAAAATCTAGTAATATTTCTTCTTTATTATCCCCTGATACCAAGCTACAGCTGTCTCAACAAGGAGGAACATGCAGGAAAGCTAAATAACCCCCACGAAGGACCAGCCCTCTTCCAGTCAGAGCCAGCCTGTTCAAATGGGATTTTCTGTGCTAAGCATGTCTCTCTTCCTCCAAGGAACACAGGTCTCTCACTCCTATCCCGGTCTCTCTCTCTCCCTCCCATCTTGGCTATTTGCAGGGGGAGGGCGGGGTGGGGAGTAACTTCTTAACCTCCGCTCCAAGAAAAGTTTTTAAATATTTTTACTGCACTTGCCCCCTGAATCATTCTCTCAGTAAATGTTTAGAGTTGTGATCATTTTAATGAGCACGGAGTATAAACATAAAACAGGTCAATGTAAGAGAAGATGCAAATGGGCAGAACATAACAGGTTTTATTTTTTTTTTAATTAAGAAAATGGAAGTCTTTTTCAGTGCTTTTCCGGCCCCCCGGAAGGCCTGAGGGTCACACATGCCCTCTAAAAACCACAGCGATCAGCCACAGGTCACCACTGTCTTTAGGCCACCAGAACATGTGCCCTTTGAATATTCCTGCTTTCCCACCTTGACTTCTCCTCTTCCACCTTGCATTAATATAATCTTTCTCAATATGCAATGCCTCCCTGCAGGAGGAGAGAAGAGCCCTCTCTTCAGAGGGTTTCTTTTCTTTTTTCCTTCTTTTTGGGGAGAGCAAGCCAATGCAGGAGGGGCAGAGGGTGAGAGAGAATCCCAAGCAGTCTCCACGCTCAGCAGTGTGGAGCCAGTTGTTGGGTCTGATCTCACAACCCTGAGATCATAACCTGAGCTGAAATCAAGAGTCTTAGATGCTTACCTGACTGAGCCACCCAGGTGCCCCCAGAAGGTTTATTCTCATAATGAAATGTCGTAATGAACACCTCACACAGATGCCTACTGTGTACAGACACAGAGCTCGGTGCCTTCCACATTATTGGAAGATCTCTCAACAATCCCACAGGGTGGACTTTACGACTCTCATCCTATAGAACTTGCTCACCACCTTATAGCTGGTAAGTGGTAGCACAGGGATTTAATCTTGGACCCCAGGCCTCTAAAGCCATTCTTCCTTTCTCAGCATCAGCCCTGAGATGGACAGTCCTGGATGGCTGAATGCAGACCCCTGCAACACTGGGTGCTCAGGCCCTAGGGGGACTGCAAACACGCATCCAGAGAGGCAGCCTGAGAGAGCCTTGGGGCCCATACAGTTTCCAAATGCTGGAGAGACTGCAGACTAATATGAGCTCAGGAAAACGTAATATAATCCTGAAAATTGGAGGCCACGGGATAGAGGGAAAAAAACCCAAAACCCAACAGTGGCCTGCTTTGCAGATTCATGACCAATATACCCACCACAACCCTCACCTACCCCAAGCATCCGGCAACCAAAAGGAAAACCTGGCATGAGGCTTTTATCTACATAACCAAAACCAAACTCATGCTCCTCCCTCCTCCTTTTCCCAGGCTCCACAGCCCACTGGAGAGCAAGTTCTCGGGGTTCCGTCCTAACAGTTAATGTCCTTGCTCTCTCAAGCCCTTTGCCATTGCCGCAGTTTCAGGGCCTCTCCCTGTCTCTTCCCTGGACGAACATGTCTCCTAAGAGGGCTCCCCCTGACACAGAAGTCCAGTGCTGTCAGCGGTGCTCAGGTTAAGTCACCAGGGGCTTCAGGACCCCTGGGGGTAGAAATCGAGGGGAGACCGCTCGGTTTCATTCAGGTTGGCTCCAAATTTGCCATTTACCATAGTGAGGTAAGAAGTTAAATTCCATTTGAAAACACAAATTCTCCTGAGCTAAATGGTGAAAACCAGTGGCCGAAAGGATAAAAGCTGAACTCCTCGGCATGGCATTCAAGGCCCTCCTTGTCTGCATGTCGAGTCTTACCTCGAGCTCCTTCTGCACTTCTGCACATGGTTCCCTGACAGAGCCAGGCACCATCATGCTCTTCATGGCACCATTTGCTAAGCCTAAGACTCCCTTCCATCTACCGACACTGCCTCTCCTGTGAGAAGTGAGACTCTTCTCTGCTGACCACAGACTTGTGTTCACTTCATCACCTATCTCTGTATTTTTTTTTAAAGATTTTATTTATTTATTTGCCAGAGAGAGAGAAAGCATGAGCACAAGCAGGGGGAGGGGCAGGCAGAGAGAGAAGCAGGCTCCCCACTGAGCAGGGAGCCCGATGTGGGGCTCGGTCCCAGGACCCTGCGGTCATGACCTGAGCCGAAGGCAGACGCTTAACCGGCTGAGCCACCACCCAGGCGCCCCCTATCTCTGTATTGCTACTATTAATCACAGTACCTGGTCGGTGCTCAATAAAATTTCACTTAGTCATTCACTAATAATGAATGAAACAAAAAATCAAATACCACCTTACTCATTTAATAATCATGATTCACACAGCTTAAAAACAGAGAGGCGACTTTGATGTCCTTTAAATGCACCTGCTACCACAGGGTTTCCTGTTAAAAACTCTAATTAGTAGATCAATAGTAGCATTTTGAAAAAAATGGGAGAGAATACAAAACATCATAGCATCTCATGAATTCAAGTTCAGCATTACATTGTGAAACTTAAATGTGGGTGAATACACAAACATACCCATATACATTAATTTTTGTGTGTACTGATTACCGTGTAAAACATATTTGCTACTGATATTCTGCTCAAATTTTTTTTCTGTCAAAATCTTAAGTCAGTTATAGATTGGATCAACATGATCAGTCTGAAGTCTTCTGTTCAGTTTAAAAAACACAGAAACTTCATCCTCTATGATAAAATTCAGTCAGACAATAACGGTGTTAGGTGTGCCAATTAAAATGGCTCCCTGAATGGGGGGGGGGTCTTAAAAAAAAAAAAAAAACCCTCATGTGGGCACACCTGAAGATTATACCTGATTAAATGCACAAAGCAAGCTGCACCAGCACACCTGTTAATTCAGTGCTGTGGGTTTTGGGTTTCGAATTAGTATCAAGTATATCCTCCAGCCTTGCCTCTTCTCCATCCTGTATTTCTCAAGGCAGTCTTGAATACCTCTACATTATTTACAAGCATCCCTACTAACACTGGCCTTCCCTCAAATGCTTGGATGCAACTCCAGGGACGGTGTGTTTAGGGGCTCAGGGAAGAACCGGAAGCACACACTAATCCTCTGCAGAGCGACCAGTTCTGGGTATCAAGTTTTGTGTTTTCATCATAGGAACATATAAAGGGCTAACTGATTTGGTCTGTAAACTCATTTCTCCAAAATCAACTTCAGGAATGTCGACCCATGGAACTGTCCAACCCATCTCAGAAAAGGTAAAAAGGTAAAAATCGACCAAGGGCCAAGCAAGCTAAATGACACACTGCCAGTCCCATGGACCCAGAAAGGTGCTGGATAGCTTTTGTTGTTGTTAACCAAAGAAGAAAAGGTTTAAATTAAACACCAGTTAAAACAACAACGACAACAGCACTCTAGTCCATGTGTAGCCTAGTCTGAGGGACAGATGAATGGTCTTTGGCCGTCACTTTTCACTTATATAGTGAAATAGAAGTATTCCAGGAACCATAAACTACAATTATAGCATTCCATCCCCTGTCATGTTTGGCCACCATAGTCACCAAATTCCCTATGTCCTTACAGTCACAATACATTATTCCAGGAGGACAACTGTGGCCAGCATTTATAAATCTGTAAAGAACCATTAAATCATCAAACTCCAGGGGCGCCTGGGTGGCTCAGATGGTTAAGTGTCTGCCTTCGGCTCAGGTCATGATCCCAGGGTCCTGGGATCGAGTCCCACATCGGGCTCCTGACTCAGCGGGGAGTCTGCTTCTTCCTCTCCCTCTGCCTCTCCCACTGCTCATGCTCTCTCTCTCTCTGTATCTCTGTGTCTCAAATGAATAAATAAAATCTTTAAAAAAAAAAAATCATCAAACTCCAACTGTTGGCACCCACTCGAGGCTAACTGACACACGGGGGAACACAGGCAAACTTCAGGCCAACCTAGGAGTGCATGCCTCTTTATAGAGAAGCCCCCATCGAGCACCTTCAGCATCCTGAAACATGGAAGGTAAAGAGAGAGCTTTTGAGAGAGGTCCAGAAATACTGCAATGACCTGAGGAAGGAGTAGACAAATAAATCTTTAGCTCTAACTCTTTTGGGCAAAAAAGTATAAAACCCTAGGGGCAGACACGTGCAACACAAAAGGAAGCAGGGGCCACTCGGAGAGCATCATGTGAAAGATATCCGATCCTCTGTGTAATGGTTTGTACCAGCTTAAAAATAATGCCCCAAACTTCCAAAAGCATCTCTATAAGTTAATATTGTAGTAGAGAGATGAGATCCTGCAAGAATGAAACTCTAAGACAAATACTCTCTGGTGAGAGAAAGATTAAACTCCAGATTCTAATTATCAACTGGCCCTGCTTCTGCTTATTGCTAGGGGAAAAAAAAAAAGGTGTTTCAATAATATGCGTGGAAAGTATCTCAAAAGATATGCATCAAATTTTTAAAAGGAATTATCTCTTACATTTTAATGTAAAATTCTTAAAGAACTAACTCTTCGATGGGTATCACAGAAATTAGGGGCAAATTTTCCCCAGAGGACGTGGGAACTTGGTAGCTCTGACCATGAATGGGCTCTTCAATCTGACAAGTAAAAGCACCTAACTGCATTTTGATTTCTATGATGCACTGTAGGAAATGTTGAAAGAAGTATTATTCAGTCACGATCTCAAGGGGTTTACTGATCAGCTGGAGAGAAAATATGGATACACCCACCTTGAGCACACACACAAAACTAATATGACTCAGGGGGTAGGATACAGAAATACAACAGCCAAAGAAATATCTTGAAGAGGTCAGCGTGAACCACACAGGAGATGGCTTCATGGAGGAGCCTGGGCTCAGGCTGGAGACAGTGGAGAGGCTCGGGTTTCCTGAAGGCCTACAGGGCGATCCAATAGGTAACAGGGAATGCAGGGAGGGCGGGGGACTGGCAAATGGCCTGGCATCTCTCTGATGCTGTTAAGATGCCTATGGACACAATCATGCAGCTAGTAAAGCAATTTCACATAGGTGCTCAAGAAATCTAAGGAGTCTGCAGAAATTTAAACCTGTACGGCAAAATTTTTCTCAGCCTCACCCAATAATATGTGTCCATCACCCAATTATGTCACTACCTTAGGGTTCTGAAAATTCATAGGTTTGCAGGAAAGAGGTCAAAACTCACGCTTAGCAAATTCCCTTGAAGATTACCCCAATCAGAATAACGAAGAAGAACTGTGGAAAGGGGACATGTTTTTCTTTTTCTTTTTTAAAGATTTTATTTATTTATTAGAGACAGAGAGAGACAGCACGAGAAGGGGGAGCTGCAGAGGGAGAGGCAGGCTCCTGCTGAGCAAGGAGCCCAATGCGAGGCTTGATCCAGGACCCTGGATCATGACCTGAGCCAAAGGCAGACGTTTAACCGACTGAGTCACCCAGATGCCCTGGGACATGTTTTTCAACCAGAGAATGAAGAGGCTAAGATTTAGGTTTTGGGGAAGCATCACAACACTTTTATGTAATCCTGTCACATTCACTGCTTATTTTATACACAAAATCTACTTCCCTGAAATAGATTAAATGTGGGTAAGGAGCATGCTAATATGGTGTTTACATTGTTGTAATGCTAAAAAATCTGGAATGATGCTCTGTTACTGGCCACCTGTCATACTCTAAGAATGGTGCTAATCCTTGAGGCCTCAAGAAAACAGAATGGGACAGCCTGTTTCCAAGTAACAAAATTATCAAATCCTAAGTTAACAACTTAGGTGCAAACGAAGCATCTTCTTAGAGGCATATTCAAAAAACTGAAATGCTAATGTTCATTTTCTCTTTGTGAACTTTATTGTTTCAAACACCTTAAAGGAAGCTGCACATTACTGGTTGTTTAAAAAAAAAAAAGATTTTAGGGGCGCCTGGGTGGCTCAGTTGGTTAAGCGACTGCCTTCGGCTCAGGTCATGATCCTGGAGTCCCAGGATCGAGTCCCGCATCGGGCTCCCTGCTCAGCGGGGAGTCTGCTTCTCCCTCTGACCCTCCTCCCTCTCATGCTCTCTGTCTCTCATTCTCTCTGTCTCAAATAAATAAATAAAATCTTTAAAAAAAAAAAAAAGATTTTATTTATTTGAGAGAGAGAGCACACACAAGTGGGGGGGAGGGGCAGAGGCAGAGGGAGAAGCAGGCTCCCCACTAAGCAGGGAGCTCAACACTGCGCTCAATCCCAGGACTCCGGGATCATGACCTGAGCACAAGGCAGGCTTAACCGACTGAATCACCCAGGTGCCCCTGCTTTTTTTGTTTTTTTAAGAAAGCAATCAGACAATAGCAAATGTCACCTTATCATTTTATAACAGTTTTATTTCTGGATCAAGAACATCAATCTATCTGAAAATGTGCTGTGAGCATTTTTGTTACTTACTGTCATCTGCCCAGCACTCACCTCCTTTTTCAGGAACAGGTCCATTACTGCAGAGAGAGCTGCCATGCTCTTACATCCCTCCACACCCTGCACACAGTTCACTGGTCAGGAGTGGCCCCCTGACCAAAGCCTAATAAACCAGCCTCCCTATCAAACACCCCCCCACCATGTTTCCAACTGTAACTAGAAGAATGGGGAGAGTGGCGGATAGTAACATCCAGCAGCAGACAGCAATCATCTTTCAGTCACCTGGAAGACCACCTCCAAGGGGAGAGACAGAAGCCAAAAACAAGAGACTGAGAGATGGAAAGCCTTAATTTCTGTGGTTCCAGGGCCTGTCTACACCCTGCCTTTCCCTCGGATTAGCTGTTTAACTCTTCCTGTGATCATGCAGAATGCCCCAGTATCGTTCTCCAAAAGTCCCAATATAAAGCACAGTCTTCCACCACACCACAATTCTGCATTAGAAATGCCAACCACAGCCTCTAACTGCCAGCCAAATGCCCTCTACGTTGTGGATGGATGGGGCTGGCATGTTTTGTACAAATGGTTTCCTGCTCTTCACCTGTATGGTGGATACTACTACTACTTCTTTTCCTTCGTTTTTGAGGTGGGGGGAGAGAGAGAGAGAAAGGGAGGGGCAGAGGGAGAGGGAGAGAGAAAATCCCAAGCAGGCTCCATGGCCAGCACAGAGCCCTACACAAGGCTCAGTCCCATGACCCTGAGATCACGACCCAAGCCGAAATCAAAAGTTAGACTAAACTCAGCCGAATGAGCCACTCAGGCACCCCGTGGATACCTCTTCTAAAAATAATCATTTGTAGGGGCCCCTGGCTGTCTCAATCTATAGAGCATGTGACTCTAGATCTCAGGGTGGTGAGTCTGAGTCCCACGCTGGGTGTGGAGCTTACTTAAAATTTAAATAAGTAAATGAATAAATATGTGTACGTATGTAATCATTTCTAAGTATCCAGGCGGTCACGGCCTGGAATAAAAAGATCACTTGGGCCAATCCGAGCCCCATCTCTGTATCCAACCTCATAGAGATGTGAACTAGAGAAAACCAGGATATTGAGCGAGTCCTCTGGCAATGCGGTCCAAAGAGAAAGGACTGGCAAGAGGTAGAGCTGGAACTACAGTACACCAAAGCCATGTGTGAGCCGAGTAAGGAAGGGGCAGATACTATTACTACGCACAGGACCCCGGTGAATGAGGCACAAAGCCCATGTGAAAGATGAAGCATGTCTCCAGCCCCACAGTGGCCGCAGTCACTGATGGATTTCTAGGTCTCGACAGCCTGCAATCTTGCACTAGCCCTCCCCCCACGCCTCCCTTACTCCACCAAAGACATAGGCTTTTTTATTCAGGTAATTCAAGTGGATTTCTGTTCCTGACAACCAGAAAGAACTAACCAAAAATAACTTTGAATGCAGGATTCTTTTGGAAGAAGCCAAAGAGCAGACACAGACCAAATGCTTGTTACCTTGTTGCCCAGATCCCTCCTAGGGGATTACTATTTAATGGGAGCATGTCAAAACTGACAAATATACAGTGTAATAACCAAAACCATCTTCTCTCATCAACTTGGTGTCAAAAATCAAAATGTAATTTAAGAAACTATCTAACATCTAGGCATCAATCCCTCTACAAATCAGAAAACTAAATTGAACGGTATCACTGAAGATGGTAGTTAAATAAGACCGTAGCTCTTTGAACTGCATTAATATAAAACCTACTTTGACACTTTGTTTTTTCTTATCATGTGACATGTTTTATTTGTAAAGTGTAGAGGACTTTACAAATGTCCTGTATGTAAATTGTACTTTATCTTCCTATGATGGTACCTGTTCACAGGTCTACTTTAGTAGAAACCGGCGAAGGAGTTAAACTATGTAAGTGAATTTAATAAAGGCAACAAATAATGACCCCAGGAGACACCGAACAACGAAATGGAAAACTTCCTAAGTCCACAGTACTTTCAGATATCTACAATGGATCTGCCATCTGTTTCCAGGAACTGCCAGATAAAAAAAGTATTATGATGTTGGTAGCTTTCACAGAATTTTCCTGTTCTTTCTCAGTGTTCTACCACAATTATTTACATAAGAGAGCTGAGGGAGAAACGAGGTACTGATGCATGCTGTAACATCGATGAACCCTGAAAATGTTTTGTTAAGTAAAAGAAACCCAGTCACAAAAGGCCACACAGTGCTTGATTCCCTTTTATATAAAATGCCCAGAATAAGCAAATCCGTAGTCAGAAAGTAGAGTAGTGGTTGCCTGGAGCAAGGGGGAGTGGGAAAATGGGAAGTGACTGCTAATGTGTATGGGATTTCTTTCTGGGGTGATAACAATGTTCTGGAATTAGTGGTGACTGGTGCACATCCCTGCGAGTAGATGAAAAACCACTAAAGTATATCCTTGACAGAGACAAATTTTATGAAATGTAAATTATATCTCAATAAAGCTGATATTTTAAGAGTCAGACAGATGGGGACGGGGCACATTGGCAGAGAGAGCCAGGAAAAGCCTAAGAGAAGAAAAAAATCTTAAGTTTTTCCTCTTGCTTACCCAGGCAGTCCCCAACAAGAAATAGGTTATACTCCCTAACAAGTTCATTCACAAATTAACCATAAAATGTATGGGATTTTCTCATAGAAATGGTGATTGGAATTCCTTAAAAGTAAGAGGCTGACTTAAGGAAAAGTATTCTGGTGGGGTGGGAAAAGGGTAAGGCAAAGGCTAAGGGTGGAGGAAGAGAGGACTAAGGGAGTGAGGATCAAGGGCAGTCCTGCCAGGTGGCTGAGAAATGAGAATGGGGCTCTAGAAGACAGGGGCAGGAACGGGGGCTGGGTTAGGAAGGGGAAATGGGGTGTGGTTAAGCGGTGTAGTGAAGGAGAGGAAGCGTAGGCCGTGCTCCCCGCCAGGACCATTCACCTCAGACACTCCCAGATGTCAGCACTGCTAAGGGGAGCACAGAATGTGAAGGGTATAAGGGACATCAGCAGGAACCCAAGCTGATTTCCAGAGTGGGAAGGGGTTATCTCCAGCAGTCAGAGGAAAGGGAAGGAAAGAAAACCTGAGACAACTGTACCCAAACAAGAAGGAAACCATTCCTGCATTCCTCTGGTCAGAAAACGACTGAAGCTGTATGTACACACTAAATAAACTGAGGGTATAACCTGGAACGACATGTAATGACCTAAGCAGACTTTCTCCTCAATAGTTTCCATGAACCTCTTCGGGATGAAATGCTCTTTCAGATTCATATTTCACAAATGATGGGTGGTATATTTACTGTGCACTAGGGACCATGCCTCTCTCTCAAATAATCCCAAATAATGCAAAAATTTAGGGAAACAGCTTCAAGAGTGGATGAGGAAAATAATGGATAGCTGTTAAAGCCCTGTTAATCCTGACTATAAAAACCCATTCCCTCATACGAGAAGCCTTTCCCTTGGGCCAGAGAAATGTTCCATCCCAACAGGGCAGGTGGGTGTGCAAATAAGAAAAGCTCTCAACTGGGGCGCCTGGGTGGCTCAGTCGTTAAGCGTCTGCCTTCGGCTCAGGCCATGATCCCAGGGTCCTGGGATCGAGCCCCGCATCGGGCTCCCTGCTCCGCAGGGGGCCTGCTTCTCCCTCTCCCTCTCCTGCTGCTTGTTTTCTCTCTCTCGCTGTGTCTCTCTCTGTCAAATAAATAAAAAAAAAATCTTTAAAAAAAAAAAGAAGAGCTCTCAATTAATTTTAGAGGAATGAGTCCAAGCTTGAGAAGCCAAAAGCAGACTTTCTATTTTAATGAGAGGGGTCCTCAGGGATCTGCAGCCTGGCCTCTTCGGTTTTGCGGCGGTGAAAACAAAGCAGCCGCGCCCAGGTTCAAGGCCCCGTTGCTCCCCAAGTTCCAATGATCTTCACACGACTCCATCCACCCTCTTCAAGTGACTGCCATTCTTCCTCGTGATCACCACTTGCCTCTAAGTTACTAGAGCACTAACTGCCTATACCACCTTCCTGGCACTTGCATACAGGTTTAGTTAGTGTTTCATGTAAATAGGTTTTATCTTCCCAATTAGACAATTCTAGACCAAGTTTTACAGATCTCTTTATATATCCAATAGCACACTGGCTTTGTACTCTCACTAGAAAGAAGTCAAATATTTTATATGTCTATATGTCATACATATATATTTGTATATATATTTTGATGCATACTATTCATATTATAAATATTATTCACATATATAATTTATTATATATATCATACATTTGCATATATTTTATATGTATATATTTTTTATTCATTTTGGCAGGAGCAGTGGATTGTGAATTAACAGTCTAAACCTGGAAGGTTTCTTTTTCTTTTTTTTTTTTTTTAAAGATTTTATTTATTTATTCATGAGAGACAGAGAGAGGCAGAGGGAGAAGCAGGCTCCCAAGGAGCAGGGAACCCAATGTGGGACTCGATCCCAGGACCCTGGGATCATGACCTGAGCCGAAGGCAGACGCCCAACCATCTGAGCCACCCAGGCGCCCACCTGGAAGGTTTCTAAGTAAAGCCATCATATTAGAGGAGACCATAAAAAATATAAAGCCAATATCTAAACCATCTCATTAAAAACTCATGATTGTAGGTAGAAAAGACATTAAGATATCTCTGGAAAAAGGTAAACTTAAAAATCTTTTAAGGTTTTAAAAGTAGGTTTTCCTCTGTCCAAGTGCAGGTCTATCTATTCTGGAATTAAGTAAACAATTGAAGTACATAACTTTAATGATAGCTTGAAATTTGCAGTCACTTGGGAGAAAGTGATGACAAGTTCTGCTCTAATTCTCAGTGTACAGAATCCAGCTCTTTCCTCCTGAGGAAACCCTGTGCCTGAATTTTTTTTATCACTGCAGAATTTTCTTTAGGATATACTTTTCAAGTTTCCCTACTAATTTTAATGCGCACTCTAATTTAGGCCCAGAGAAATGTTCTGCCCTCCTGGAGATTACAAATGAGAAGGCCCCAACAGTGATAGGGGTTGGGGGGGCCTCAATCACCATTGGGACCAGGAGGATCCACCCACAGAGCGGCTGGAATGAGGCCTGGGATTAGAGGAAGAATGTGCTTCTCCTGCCAGGAGACAGCCCTATACTCAGTTTGGGCAGAACATGAAGGTTTCTTAGGTGTCGAGATATCAAAACATAAACTGTGACCTACTTACTGGGAGAAAGAGCAGACTACTATTTTAAAGAAGAGATAAAAAGTTGATTTTCACTTTGGGGGGAAATACTCAGAGGTAAGAAGATACGAATATTAAGTGAGAATACTAGGGCCATGTCCCAGGAAAAGTGTTTCTCAAAGTGTATCATATGCATTAAAAATGTGGACTACTGGGCTCCCTCCTACATTAGTGAACCTCAACTTATGGGGGCTCTTGAATTATGCATTTTTAAACAAGTGTGCTGGTCAGTCTTCTGCACCCAGAAACAGTGCTTGAGAGCAGTGCCAAATTTTCAGCTGAAAGAGCAGAGTGCAGATGTGCTGGAGGATCTATCTGTTGCTACCTTGCATCCACTGAAAAGTAGTACTGGAAAGCACAAAAAGGAGAAGTATTCACTTTTACAGTAACGATTCAACTGATGCATTATTCCTGATCAGAATTTAAATTCACATTTAGCCAAGTGGCCAACTACTTACTGCTTTATAAATATACCCTAGACCAAATACTTGATGGTATTTTAAAGCTCACATTTGTTTGGCAGGATCTATAAGGTTTTAGCCAGTAAAAGTGTCTGTGTGAAGGCACTCCAGTTGCACCATCCAAATCAGTAGCCATCGGCCACACGTGACTGCTGACCATGAGAAATGTGGCTAGTAAAATATATATTGGATTTCAAAGACTTAGTAGAAAAAAATGTAAACTATCTACTTTTTTATACTGATTGCACATTGATATAATATTTTGGATGATTTGATTAACTGAAATATCTTACTTAGAAAGTTAAAAATCATACGTGGCTGGTATTACATTTCTTTTAGGCAATACTGCTCTAAATATTTAAAGCATATCAGCGGTTTAGCTGATTAAAATGCTCCACCAAGATTCTTGGTCACTCAAATGACTATCACTCAAATGACTATGTTTAAAGGGAGTCTGGCCTATACATATAATAACTAACAACTTATATACTATATGGATGTGATGTAAAGGATACAATTAGGTGCCTTCAGCTCATTTTTCTATGGCTATCAGCTGTCCTTGATTCTGCACTAACCATGTAAGCTCAAGGTCAAATTTCTTTTGCTAAGTCCATAGCTTAGCAGAAAGGCTCTTATGCATAATTTTAGCTCATAAATGTTGATGAGTGACATCTCCCAAAGGAATTTCATTTTTAATTTCTTTTTTCAATACTTATTTATACGCAGGCTTTTTCCTACCACTTTTCTATGTCATGATTTTGGGGGGAGAAATTAAAACTTCTGAATGTGATATTAGATGTTAAGATGTTTTTATGCTTTGTTTTCCTCATTACAAAATAGTTCAGATTTTATTTCAGGAAAAAAATTCAGTTAAGTAAAAAGGAAAGTCACTCAGAAATAAACACTATTTTGGTGTATATCCTCCCAATTTTTAAAATTCACTGTTTATGAGTGTTGATACAAAGATTAATTCTAATTACATTATCTTTTTTTTTTTTTTTAAGATAGAGTGTGTGCTGGGAGTGTGGGGGAGGAGGAACAGAGGGAAAGGGAGAAAGAGAATCTTAAGTAGGCTCCACACCCAGCTCAGAGCCCCATGGAAGAGGGGGCCTCAATCTCATGACCCTGAGATCATGACCTGAGCTGAAATCCCAGAGTAGGATGCTCAACCGACTGAGCCACCCAGGCGCCCCAATTTTATCAATATTTTCAAGTGAAATGTTGTACTTTTTAAAGGATTTGTGTTGATTGTACAAAATATAACCTCTAACCATAAACACTTATCACTTATAAAAAGAGAACATTTACCTTTTACATTTCTTTAAAAGATTAAGTTTTACATTTTTATTTCAAATAAAATGCTGCTTTGCAAAAAGCCCCGCTTATTTTGAATCCCTTTCTTCACCACCACATGTTCCACACTGCTGGGGCAATTTGGTCAGAGGTCAAGAATGTGGGTTTGCCATCATGGGATGCGGGAAATCATTTACAGAATGCATAAAAGTCACTTCATAGCACTCTGCCTTAAGGCTGAATTGGCACGGTACAATCTCTCTGCTACACAACATGATGCACAAGGCTTTCCTCATCTTCCTTCTAAATTATACACGGGAGTACACAATTTAGGCATAAGTATAAATCTCCCCAGCCTCGTATATATAAAATTTGCAAACATGGGGCAACAATCCATCTTAATTCGAATTACTTTCTAAAGCATTTCTAAGTCTTGACCTTTTGCAAGCTAATGATTTGAGAGACCTCCCCTCTACACCCAACTTGTGTGAGGGGGGAAACTTTCACATGAAGCTTTTCTCTACTGTGAGAAAAAGCAGCTGCTTCCATCCCACCAGCAGATTCCTTAGGCAGATTATGAAGACAGCAGAGTTCACTTCCTTATGCCTCCACTTGTGTTTTCCTCTGATGTTTCGGATACTAAAGACAGGGAGGGCTGGTGATGAGTGACTGCGAGGTGAATCAGACTAATTTTCAAGCAAAAAAGACTTAAGGAGAATGGAAAGATTCAAAGCTCCCTGGGCAATGGAAGTGACCCAACTCCAGACTCTTTCATCTTTGTGATGATAAACTGGCACTTGACAAGTGACCGCAGGCCTGATTCCTACATTTTTAAAACATGGACGTGTTCCACATTATACCAGAGAAGCCATCTCCCCTGTGAAACATCTTACACCAAATGGGTGTCCCAGAATGCAATTCGCTTCTGACACTAATTGCATGGAGTGAGGGCAGATCCCCGAGCTGAAGGGATCTGTCCGTCCCCCAAGACTGCCTCCACTTCCAGATGACAGTCACAAGTCCCAGGCCACCACACTTCTGACTGATCAGCAGTAAGTTCATGAACAACCCTCTCAGGTTCAAAAATTTACTAGGACGACTCACAGAATTCAGGAAAAAAACTTTACTTATGTTTGCTGGTTTATTATAAAGGATACAACTCAGGAACAGCCAAATGGAAGAGGTGTATATGCAAGGTGTGGTGGGGGGGAGGGGTGCAGAACTTTCATGGCCTCTTAGGACCCACCACCCTTCCAACACACTAATGTGTTCCCCCAACCCAGAAGCTCTCCAGATACTGTCATTTAGGGGTTTTTAGGGAAGTTTTAATATGTAGACATGCTTGAGTAAATCAATCATTGAGATTAAACTCAATCTCTAGGCCCCCCTCTTTCCCAGAAGGTAGGCTCAAAGTTCCCACCTTCTCATTATTTGGTCATTTCAGTGACCAGCCCCATCCTAACACTATATAAAGGCCTCACCCTAAGTCACCTCCACCAGCACAAATCCAGGTATGAGAAAGAAGGCTTTTCAAGAATAACAAGACACTCAGAAAATTCCAAGGATTTTAGGGAGTTCTGTGCCAGGACTGAGGACAAAAACAAAATTTATTTCTTATTATACCACAAAGTTAAAAGCAAGAAGAGGATGAAGGCAAGTAAAACTGAAATTAAGAACAGTTTTTACAACTCAAAGGAAGAATATATACATATACATAATATATGTTACCTATATATAAAACATATATACATAGCATCCTAATAATAGAGAATATCTGTCAACTGGGTAAAAATTAGTAGCAAGTAGATTACCTCACCTTATTACCTCAGAGATACAAACTTTTTTTTAAAAAAAGATTTTTATTTATTTAACACAGAGAGAGAGCACACAATCAGGCAGAGCATCAGGCAGAGGGAGAGGGAGAAGCAGACTCCCCACTGAGCAGGGAGCCCGATGCGGGACTCAATCCCATGACCCTGGGATCAGACCTGAGCTGAAGACAGACGCTTAACTGACTGAGAGACCCAGGCGCCCCGAGATACAAACATTTAAAGCCACTTAGTAAAGGACACAATCCAAGGTGGTGTTTACACTGTCAATACAAGATGTGCTGTGGGGCGCCTGGGTGGCTCAGCTGTTAAGCGTCTGCCTTCGGCTCAGGTCATGATCCCAGGGTCCTGGGATCAAGCCCCACATCGGGCTCCCTGCTCGGCAGCGGGAAGCCTGCTTCTCCCTCTCCCACTCCCCCTGCTTGTGTTCCCTCTCTCGCTGTGTCTCTGTCAAATAAATAAATAAAATCTTTAAAAAAAAAATACAAGATGTGCTGTAAAAAGATGAATTCCTGCAGTAATGTCTTTTATATATCACCTCAGAATTCAGATTGGAGTCTAGAGAAGACTCAACATGTAGAGCACTTAAGAGGGACAGGTAACTTGCTATGTACATTTCCACTGCGCTAGCCAAGATTTCCCACTTCAGAACATGCATTTGTAACAGAAACCCTACAACAGCATTCCCTCACGCTGGATCTATCACTGTATTACTTCCCTGTAAGAGAAAGTAAGATATTTCTCTTTTCTCAAAATGAGAAATTGATACTTTAATCCTTACTAGATTTTAGCTGGGTCTAGATGTAATGGTCTCAGACACTCAGGGAAATAGACCAGTCAACCACCAAGACTCCACACCAGTCTTGAAATGTGATTCCCCAGACCAGCTACATCAGCATCACCCAGAAACCTGTTAGAAATGCATATTATCAGGGGGCGCCTGGGTGGCTCAGTTGGTTAAGCGACTGCCTTCGGCTCAGGTCATGATCCTGGAGTCCCTGGATCAAGTCCCGCATCGGGCTCCCTGCTCAGCGGGGAGCCTGCTTCTGCCTCTGACGCTCCCCCCCCATGTGCTCTCTCTCTCTCATTCTCTCTGTCTCAAATAAATAAATAAAAAATCTTTAAAAAAAAAAAAAAGAAAAGAAAAGAAATGCATATTATCAAGCCCTATCCTAGACTTACTGAATAAGAAACTCTGCAGGTGGGCCCAGCAATTAACAAGATGACCATGCAATTATGATGGATGCTCACATTCTAGAAGCATTCAGACACTGCTGAACTGTTCTGTTACTCTTTTTTTTTTTTTTTTTTTAAATTCTGTTGCTCTTGTTTTCAGCATATAAGATTCTTAAGGAGCTCAGAGATTTTTTGGTCCCACAGAAGAGGAAGTCAGATAACAAGAAAATTTCCTCCAATAAACAGATGGTTTTCCTGGTAACTACTGGATCCACTGAAAGCAATTCTTTTTCTAAACATCACTTAACCCACAGGCAACACGTTTTCTTTTCATTAACTTTCATGGTGACTCATGGCTTCTTCTAAACCACAAGATTTATTCCTGAGCCTTTTAAAGATCTTTTTTTTAAACATGTTTCAGTTACCCATTATCGATATTCTATACCAATGAGCTTTGAATCATTTTATATTTTACTCAATATAGAAAAATAGGAAAGTATACACTTGGGAGCCAGTCTGCCTTAGCCACTTATCAGCAGTGTGACCTTCGGCGAGCTACTTAATCTCTCTATGCATCAGTTTCCTCATCTATACACTGCAGATAATAGTAACGTCCCTTGTATATGGTTGTTATGGGATTAACTGTTAATACATACAATGCACTTAGAACAGTGCCTGCACACGGGAAGCACCATGTTAAATGCTTACTATTCCTATCGTAACTACAGTAGTTCAGGGACCTAGATAACAGAGAGGGAAAGCCACCCTAGGAAGTGTTAGGACAACTGATGGATACTAAAGCCAGCTGGGGATCTCCCCGGGAACTGCAGGAAAGATCAGATACAAAGGGCAAGGAACTACTCTACAATTGCAGGTACAACTTTCCATACAAGAGAGGTAATGCGTAGTAGTCTAGAACCAGAAAGTAAATGACTCATGATCAAGGGTAACTGGCCACCGATATCATACTGATCTAAAGACTTAAATGAAGATTCAAGAAAAAGAGGTAAGAGATTAAGGTACAAATCGATCCACTGGCACTAGCCAGCCAGGAGCAAGGTTTCTATAAGGTTCCATGTTAATGAATAAGCTAGAAAATCTTCAATTCTAGAGTGACTACCTGGTTAATCATTCATTTATGCCCTCAAATCAGGCGAGCTCAAGAAAGATGGTTAAATCACCACCACTCAAGAGACAATTTATCCTAAGGCAACTGGAGAATCCTATAGCATTTAGTTGGCTGCATCCCCAGTATCCACTTCCCTTTTCCTGTTATATTCCAAATTTTCTAGCCAAGCTGTTCAGATGAGACTGACCCTTCCCCACCTCACCCCACAACCCTCCTCACTCCAGAAGTGTGTCAGGATTAGCTGATGTCAATCAGCATATCCTTTTCTCTGACTTTACTTGGAGAGGGATTGTGAGGGAGGCCTCTGGCCCAAGGCAGGATCAATCAGGCCAGTGAGACTGCTCTGAGGGCCATGGTAGAAGTACTGGGCAGCAGAGGTGCTCTTTTCTCCTGGATATCCTTACAGACAGATCTGGGACCTGGGGCAGCCATCTTGGAACTACAAGGCCAAAAAATGTAGAGAAAGAAACTGGGCCCTGGTCACACTATTTAAGCCCAGGAGTAAGTCTTGCTTAAAGGCCAAATCTGTCTTCAATGTGACCAATACATTCTCTTTATCATTTAAACCACTTTGGGTTAGGTTTCCTTTTGCTTACAGTCGAGAGAACTCTGAATGATACATGCATCATAATCAGATGACACCATAAAGGTAAAAAGAAAAGTCAGCTATGCGAACAATTAACAGTAAACTTACCTGGCTGACATGGCTACAATTTATGGGTAACAATCAAAGACATTAAGAAAAAAAAAAAATCATTAACCCACTTTTCTCATTTGGAAACCATTTGATTTGAAATCTCAAAGTTTAGATGCAAGACCTTAAATAGACTCCACTTTGATCTCTGGTTTACATATATTCAGTATTGCTGAGTTTTCATCATGATGGAACCCTTTCTGGATTTTCAGGGCAATTTCAGGGCAAGACACTGCCCACCCCAACTAGGGCGAGGGTGAAAGCGTGTTCTAAGCATTCAACAGCAACAAGGGAGTGAGAAATCACAAAGGAAGGATGTGTTTATGCTAATTTTAATGAGTCGATAGCAAACTGACCTGTTATAGCATTAAACATGCCCTTACCAGATTAAGCTATTGCTTTTTTACATCTAAAACCCTTGCATGTGATACTAACCACCCTTGGTCACCCAAAGTAAGTACTCTACTACTGTAACAAGTCAGGTCAACTAATGTATCACAGGAACTAAGCACACAGGCTAATGTGTACATTTTTCTGTATACAGTCCAGTAGGCTGCATTATTTTGAAACATAAGATGAGTCAAAAAATTCTTACAAACCTAGAGCAGCTCCAAAAATCACTCAATCATTTTGGCCTTAGGAGGGACAGGTCTCCAAATATGGACCTGGCTATCTTATGCAACGGTCAGCTTGCCCTCCTGGCACATACTGATGTGGAGGGGAGCTGACCTTCTTGTAGGGGAGACAGGGTGGGTGATTTTAAAGGGAGCGCTAAGGGCCGCTGGGCCTCTGTAGAGGGGCAGGAGGAGACGCACCTGCCAGAGCCTTGATGCGGGAGCGCTCGAAGAGCCTCGCGGAGCTGTTCTCATTGTCCCAGTCATCCACGTCCCAGCGGTTGTTGACATCGCTGTACTGCTGTTGGATCTCAATGTTGTCATAGTCTGTGGCTACTGTGGTCGTCATCCTGAACTGTCTCAGCTGCTCCTCCACATCAGCTCCTTCTTAGAGTTCTGTGACAAAGGGAAAGAAGACCCGATTTAGATGTCTAAAGTGCGCCACGTCCCTAAGAAACCTGCTGGGTTAGAGGTGAGTAGAAGATGAGACAATTCCTACAAGTCAAGAACAGATTTCCGGGGTCAATCGAAGATAATTTTGAACATCAGCACTGCCTCAGAACAGGTGTATGACCTGGGCCAGGGTACGTAACATCTCTGAGCCTCAGTTTCCCCAACCATTAAAAAGGAAAGATAGTCTCCATGTTGTTGAAAGGACTGAATGAAATGACAGACACCCAATCCAGGGTGGGTTTCTTCCCTCTTTGTAAAGTTTAAGCTTTGCAATTTTAAAGTTTTATGGAAGCTGGATGAATACCTACGTGGGGCTTCTGAATGAACTCATTTATTTCTACTCTGTACCACCATAAACTATAACCTTTTAGCTTCTCCTGGAAATTCATAAAATGTTATATAAGAGAACATGTTGTTTCACCTAAATATCTCATTTTCCTATTAGAAAACAGATGCCTAAGATCAAATGAGTTAGTAAATGTAAGTCACCAAGGAGAGTTCCAGTGCACAGTAGAGGCTTAATAAGGAACGACTGCAATTATTTATATTGCAATTATTTACAAATTCTATGACCAAGACCCAGTTCTCAGGGACCAACCCAGGGCACAGTATTTTACAGGAACAAGTAAGAAACAAGAACCTAGGCCTCAACTTTTGGTCCACTGCTATCTTCACTTTATCAAAATGCCCTCAGAGAATTATGAGAATACATTTAGCTTTAAATATAGCTTCTTCCCTCTTCAGTACAGCTATGATGCATCCACTGAACCGGAATGTACTGAGAACTTACTACATGCTCAGCACTGTTTCAGATGCTAGGGATAACAGTAAACAAGATAAGGACTCAGCTCCAGGGAAGCCTATGGCCTTGTAGGAGGAGCCGGACAAAAAGCACACAAGAAAAGGCAAAATAGTTGCAAGAAAATAAAAAAGCGGAGGCAATAGAGTCGTGATCGACCACACTGTATTATAAACTTCAAAGTTGCTAAGAGACTAGATCTTACTGTTCACACCACCAAAAAAAAAAAAAAAGAAATGCTAATTACGTGATGTGATAGAGCCCGTTAGCTAATGCTACAGTAGTGATCATATTGTAATACAGAAATATATGAAATCAACATGTTGTTGATTTCCTTAAACTTACACAATGTTATACATCAAATATATCTCAATTTAGGAAAGAAAGAGAGATTGAGACTATTTCATATTTCAGATCTAGTGGTCAGGGAAGGCCTCTCTGAGTCAGTATTTAAAGTGAGATCTCAATATCAAAAAGGAACAGGTCACGCCCAGATCAAGAGAAATAGCACTTCCAGGCAAAGGAAAGCCTTTATGTTGAGAAGCAGGATAGCTTGTTGGAGGAATGAAGTCAGTGACCCATATAAGCACCCACCGTGGCTCAAACACAAGCATTTGGATGGAAGTAAAATCCTGGATACCAATCATGTAGACATAATCAATCCCAGCCATATAGACTTATCAGTAGATTAATTTTAACACCTACATTAGCAATGTATTTACCAGATTTCATAAAAACACACAAAAAAATGACAGAAACCTAAACCAATAAGTATGTTATATTGATCTTACTGTTTGTCACTTTTAATGCTGAGTCCTAACCCCCTTCAAAAAAAGAAAAGTCGATTGTGTCATGTACCATTTGACCTTGGAGGTGGTTAATTTTCATAACTATGTCAATACCAAAGACTTTCATAAAATTCAGCCTTGGAGGATGCCATCTCTACAAGAAAAAAAAAAAAAAAAAGAACGTGAAGGTGCTTATGAATTCCAAATTTCTGAAAGTAGAGAAAGTGCAATTTAATCCAACCCAAGGTGAGATCGAAACACTACACACCTCTTGGGATTCGTGCTGGCTATTTGGCGCCACCTGCTGACCAATGAGAACAAGCCACACTAGGACCTCCAAGTCAGCCGCCAACCGGGGCTCCAACTCCCCCCACACCTGACTCCTAAGTGAGCCTGACTCCCACCATTTCCCCCATGCGTCCCTCTTCCTACCACTGACTTATCCCCAGATCAGTGACTGCTTCCCCCAGATTTCTCAACAAGCAAGTGCTAATCCTTTCCCTAACCTTTAAATAAGTCGTCCAAACCACCTAAGCGTATTTTGTCCTAAAAATTCCTCTTTAATGGTGTTTGTTCTTTAACAACACCATTTTTCCTTAAAGAGGAAAGTGGGAATCAAAAGTCTGTGTACAAAAGGAATATCAATGCTATCAGTTATTCTTTTTATTCAGTTGTTTCACTTGAACGTCTAAGAACTTGGATATCAGGATCATTTTTCTTCAAGATGCTCCATCTGTCCTAAGATAATATCCTTATCAAACAGCTGATTTTTTATAATGGAATCTTTTTTTTTCCCCAGGGAAATGTCAAAGCAAAATATCCCAAACCCCACCGGGCCACAGTGAAAGGGTGCTTCTAGGTATTCAATAGCAACAACAGAGTAACCTAAGGGTAAAGGAAAAGTCAGTGTCAAGGAAAGAAGTGGATAAGCGTGCCCAGAGCATGGGGATTCCAAAAAGCCCAGCACACTATAAACACCATTACCCCCAATCTACTTCAACAAGCGCCAGCTGAGAGGGAAGTTTATATCACACATGGAAGTGTCTCCCGTAGGTTATCTACAAAGGGCTAGATTTTCCCAAGGTGTTATCAGCCATGTGTCCCCACAGCCAGTGACGTAATCTGTGCTTCTTAAATGGCTGAGGGGAGATTAGGAGGAGAGAAGAGTGGAGAGCCGGCCATCTTGAAACTCTGCCTGGTGGGTCTGCCATTTGGAAAGCATGAGAGGACTATATAAGGTTGGCATGAAACAAGACAATCTCCTCTCCCAGAGAACGGCTCTCATTGCCCCAACGGGCTGAGTGAGGGCCCAGATCCTGACTGACTTGATCATCACAGCAGAAAGTCATTAAATAATCCCTGAATGAATAAAAATCAATAATATCCTGGATGCGATATGAATAATACCCATGTTTTTGTGGCTAGGTTTTGGGAAGATGGTTAAAAAACGCATACTTACCTTCCCTGCCCTAAGTCTGTGTGTCTGTATGTGTGTAAAAACAAGGAATATTTAAGTCCAAGACCCCTCCACCAAATACTCTTCTCTAACCCTACATGCTATAAACTGGAATTTTCCAAAAGATACAAAAATTCCAAAGGTTCATCATTTTCTTCTTCGATAAGACAATAATTTTATCTCTTCAACTGGCAGACCAAAACAGAAAAAGACCAGGAAAAGGCAAATAGGTTCCTCCAGCTCTTGCATGTGCTACACTACATGGTCATAACCATCAAGAAAAAAGCCAGAACATTACCATTCCCAGTTTCAGTAGTGTTCTATTAGTTCACCTCTTTTTTGATTAAAATTCCATATATCAATACCTGGCAAAGTCCAGAGGGAAAATACCTTATCTGCTTACTTCCCAAGATGCCAAATCTGTTTTCCATGTGACACAGGTATTAGATAAATGCACAGGTTTTTTTTATTCTTTAGGCATCTCCAAGTTTCCTTCCACTGCCCTCTTCTGTTTCTGTATAAAATCTCCCCGGGTGATGGTACCCACCCCCAATCTCTGGCTCCTCCCCTATGCTGACAGCTGCTGCCTGGACAGCTAAGTGCAGGGGCCCTAAGGATCACCAGGTCAGTGTCTAAAACTAAACCCATACTTTCTCCCTCCAGACCCCGTCTCCTTTCCATCACTCCCTCACTGAATGGCACTCTCCTTTCTCCCAGTTACCTCGGCTAGACACCTTGCAGTCTTCCCTCATCTCTCCCTCTCCTCCCATCTTCAGCCCCCAAGGCTGCTTGTACCTCCCTGACAATCAGGAGTTAGCTCAAGCAACAGTTTTTTCTTTTCTTTTCTTTTTTTTAAGATTTCATTTATTTGAGAGAGAGAGAGAATGAGAAACAGAGAGAGCACATGAGAGGGAGGGTCAGAGGGAGAAGCAGACTCCTTGCTGAGCAGGGAGCCCAACGAGGGGCTCGATCCACTGACTCCAGGATCATGACCTGAGCCGCTTAACCAACAGAGCCACCCAGGCACCCCGAAACAGTTTTTTCTTTTTCCAGCAACTCACCTCCAATTTTAATCCCTACCCTTTCCCTGACATTGCCACCAGAGGGACCTTTCCCAAATGTAAGTCCAATCATTTCATTCCTGACTAAAACCCACCGAGGCCCAAGCCTTCAGAAAAATGCCCAGAAACCTTTGAAGCAAAAGGGGACTCTTCACGAGGGGACTCTGACCAGCTCTCCAGTGTGGTCTCAATATTCCTGTCCTAAGCTCTTGTAGCTCCTGAAGGAGATAAGTCAGGCTCTTGATTTACCTCCAAACGATTGGGAAACAGCTCTTTCCTCTACCCACAAATCCTGGCTTAGGTTATCACCTTACCGTAACTACCTCTTACCAGTTACCACCACTACCTTCTGGTCTGAATTAAGACAACCTTAGAGAACCCTGAATATGTCCTCCCTCCCAGACACCTTATACACCACTGACCTATCACTTAGCATTATAAGACTGTTTCATAAGTACTAAACTTCTATGTACTTATTGTCACTAGGCCATAGGCTCTCGAGGTCATGTTCCCATCATATTGTTCTTATATCTTCTCAACTCCTAGTGGGGTGCTCAGAAACATTAAATGCTTCCTGATTATTTATTTGTGCCTGGCTGGGTGGATGGGTGGGAGACTGGTAGGTAGAGGTCGGAAAGGTGAGGGCACGGGGACAATGTCAATTCAAGCTGCCACTCTGGTACTAACTCCATCAGACACAAAGGCCAAAACACACACTCACTGGAGCTACATAGATCTCCTGGGCACCCTGCTTTCAAGGAAGTCACAATTTTAGACTAGTCACAATTTTAAACGTGAACATAGATTTAATAAGGTACTTCTCCATGTACATATTAACACTTAGGTTTCCCTTTTTAATTTAGTTTTAACCCATCAAAAGAATTTACTTTTTGTCTGAACTACTCAGATTTCAGAAAGTAAAAAAATGAGAAGAAAATGGGATTTTCACTAGCACTAAATACACACCCACACACCCCCCCCCACACACACACCTCCTTAATACCCAATTTTAACTAAGGCTCTAATAAGAGGCTCTAATAAATTAAATTAAAATGAAAAAGGTAACTAACATTTGCCAATCCTTTTTGAGGAAGAAAACCATATGCTAACTATTTTGGCAGAAGCCACAGACCCAAATGTTCTGCAAACACTAAAAACCCTCCCACTTTACTCATAAAAGACTTGAAAAAGCATACATTGGACTGCTGGTGTGCTATCTTTAAAAAAAAAATTCTGCTCAGGGACTTTGAAGGGATCAAGCTGTGGGGTGTGACAATTTCCAGGAAGAGACCCAGGAGAGATCTGCCTCAATCCTCTCAACTATTCTGTCTCCAAAAAGTAAGACTGGAGTCACACCCTATTTGCAATGTGTCCACTGAGGCATTCTGCAGCATGAATAAAATGGCCAACAAAGAGGAATATCTGCAAGAAACCACAGGGGTGAATAAACCCTGCTAATCTGTTGTTATTCAGGTTCACAGAGCTAGTTTCACAATAAGGCCCAAGATTCCATCTTAAATATTCAGAGTTCTCTACTCACAAAACCAAGACATAAATGCTAAGTTCTAGTGTGACAACTAACAAAGTCACGTACCCAGTCTTTTATAAAAGTATCATTCACTTTTTTTTTTTTTTTAAAGTAAGCTCTATGCCCTAAATGGGGCTTGAACTCATGATCCTGAGATCAAGAGTCACATGCTCTACTGACTGAGCCAGCCAGGCGCCCCAGTATCATTCACTTTTAAAATTACCAGTTGACTTGCAGCTTTACAGAAACACATCAACTATACAAAAAGCATGACACAGCTGTACAAACTAGCCAAAATTCATAGAATTAGGCCATTCTGAGAGGAAGTATACTCAGAGACCTGTTTAATAATTAACCGTTGTTAACAAAGGTGGTCCTCAAATACTCTGCGCTAACTTTTGTCTGTTTATCAATGACAGAATAGGTTAAAATCTCCCAATCTGAGTGTGGATTTATCAAATTTTCCTTATAATTCCCTGGATACATACAAATTATAACTATTTTATCTTCTTGGTGGGCTGTTAACATCGAAATAGCCTATTTTCTCCCTATTCACACATTATCCCGTTTATTGATAATAATATATGCCTGGCATATTTTTTCCATTCTACTATTTCGCCTTCTATTTTGTTTTAGGTTTTAGTTATGTCTTTTATTTTTTAAATCTAATCCAAGTTTTTCTGTCATTTTGTGGGCAAACATAATCCATTTACATTGATTAGGATTAGGGCCATATTTGATGTTTTAACCAACTTGCTTTCTATCTTAATTAATGAAATGGGGAAACTGGGGCCAAAGAGTTAAACAACTGGATCATGTCACACAGCTATGAGCCCAATATCTATAGTATCTTTGTCACCTCTGAATCCTGAGCCACAAGAACTCAATCTAATCTTTAAAATACAGAAAGCTGGGGCGCCTGGGTGGCTCAGTTGGTTAAGCGACTGCCTTCAGCTCAGGTCATGATCCTGGAGTCCCAGGATCGAGTCCCGCATCGGGCTCCCTGCTCGGCAGGGGGTCTGCTTCTCCCTCTGACCCTCTTCCCTCTCGTGCTCTCTGTCTCTCATTCTCTCTCTCAATAAATAAAAAAAATAAAATCTTAAAAAAAAATAAAATAAAATACAGAAAGCTGGTAAGTCTAACAACCAAAGAAAATGCTAATTGCATTTAAAATAGTTTAATTTTCATGCTGGCTTACTTTATGTGGGTATAGTGCTTTACTTGCTTTTTCATTCATTCCTTCCCAGAAACCCTTTGAGGTAAATAATATTTTAGTCCTACTTTATTTATTAATTAATTTATTTATTTTTTAAAGTAATGTCTACACTCAATCTCACCAGACACCAAATCTGCCAGCACCCTGATCGTGGACCTTCCAGGCTCCACAACCATGAGAAATAAATATTTGTTGTTTATCTATGGTATTTTGTCATAACAGCCTAAAGGGACTAAGACACCTTCATTCCCAATATTCAGAAATAACCTGTTTCCTACACAGGTGAAAGATGCCCCCAGTAGGCTGATTCTAGTTTTATGAACAAAGTTCTAGGGACAAATTTTCCTTTTTAACATGGGCATGTTAAGCCAGGCTCTACTCTTTGGAGGAGCAAAATTAACCCTTATTAAAAAAGGAAATTAATTATTTAAAATATTTCACTAGCAAACAATACACTAACCATAATTCATTTTCTTTTAAAGCAATCTATTAAAAAGAATCTTCCATCACTATGGCTTAATAACATAGTACACAATGACCAAGAACAGATTTCTACAACAAGAAGGAGTATAATGCAGGGAGGAAACAAGGCATCTCTCTGACCTCCCTCCACTTTATAGGGTAAACTGCACAGTAGAACAATAGAATTATAAACAGATTATTATTTGACTGCCTTCAATGAAAGGAAAATTCTTAATATACTGAATAAAAATTTATTCTTTTATTATTTATACATTAAATTTTTAAACAAAGTACCTTATTTCTTTTCTTTGCCTGCCTATGATACCATTTAGATTCTAAATATATATCTGCAAGCCCTAAAATTTGTTTAGACTAGCTTTATTTTGAAAAGAGAAAGATTAGCTCTTCCGTAACCTATGAATCAAACAAAATAATTCAGTAATTTCTACTAAATGTATGGCTATCCTCATTGGCAGTTAAAGGCCAAACTTGGTTTTGTTCTCCTTTTGGAGAGAAGCAATTAAAATTGAAATCATTAACTCAATGCAGACTTAACACTATGATCTGATGGCCAATGTGGCGTTTCTGAGTCACCATAAGTAACTATTTTGGTCTCTTATTCCCAGATAGTTTTAAATTACAATATAGGCATAATGGTACTGCTGCCAAAATGCTGATCCTGAATTTCAGTGAGTTTGGCATTTCATTGAGTTATTGTTTGTGAAATATCATAAGTCAGTATCATGTGTGCCCAAACAATAGAGAAGCAATAATGTGCTTTCTGTTTGGAAAGCTGACTTTTCCTTCTAGAGTAGCCCAGTGCCAAAATTCTCTGCAAATCTATCACATGAAAATGCATCTCTCTACTACCTGGAATAGTGATCAAATGAAGGAAATATGTAAAATTGCAATGAAAAGCAACACTACAGGAAATGAATGAGGTACGCGCGCGTGCACACACACACACACACACACACACACCCCAAGCTCCACAAGGGTCAGGATCCTCTCTGTTCATTTTTTTTTTTTTTTTTAAGATTTTATTTATTTGACAGAGAGAGACACAGCGGAGAGAGGGAACACAAGCAGGGGGAGTGGGAGAGGGAGAAGCAGGCTCCCCGCCGAGCAGGGAGCCCGATGCGGGGCTCGATCCCAGGACCCTGGGATCATGCCCTGAGCCGAAGGCAGACGCGTAACGACTGAGCCACCCAGGCGCCCCTGATCTGTTCAGTTTTATACCAGCAGCACCAGCATTGTGCTCAAGACAAAGCAGGTGCTCAAAAACAATTATGAAGTAAAATGGGCAGGTGGTAGGAGCAGTGTAACTCCAGAGCAATCTAACTCTGAAATACAATGCTTCTTTCTGCCTACACAATATGTATCCTGGACCCCAATAAAATTCTCAGTGTTACATAAGGGGCAGCCTTGTCTTCACTCGGTTTCATTTAGAAAAGGACGAATTTTTGCAAGAAGTTTGTTTTCAAATGTTGCAAAATGAGACAGGTCATATTTGAATAGGAATGGAATAACCACTAATTTCACAATCTCATTTGGGATATATATATATTATATAAATTATCAATATTTATATATAATAAATTAATATACATTAATAATATGTTGACATAAATTTAAATGTGTAATTTATATACATAGTATACATTAATATATATTATTAAAATGTCAATAAATATATATCTATTATAGATATAAATAAATATTTAAATAATGTTTTAAGAATCATGCCCCTTTGAGAATCATTACGCTTTGTAAAGTGACCTAAATCCTAGGCATGTCTAATATCCAAATTTCCAAAGGTTTAAATATTACTAGTTAAATTTTCTCAGAGAACAGTTCAAACAATTCTCATTGCTTGGGTTAACGCTTCGGCAGCAAGCCTTTCCCCTGTGTATACCTGGTAAATGTTTCCTAAACTTACTTAGAACTTTGTAACCTTTCAAATGAACAAAATGAATAAAGGTTAGGCTATGATACTTGAAAAGAAAAAGTGACATTAATTCCAGAAAAAACATTCATATAATTATCATTTTAACACGATCAAACTTCTATTACTAAAATTTGTTTAAATCTGATCAATTTGAAGAAACTTTGAAAAAAACAACAACAATGTTTAACAATTTATACAGGCTGAAATCCATTAGAATTATGCATGTTACTTTCAAAAGCTTGATTCCAAAGGTGCTCAATATGAAGTTTGGTAACAAAGGTCAGTTAAAGTAAATGCGGAGATCCATTTGGCTTTCCAGAATATTTAAACACTGTTGTATGAGAAAAAGGAGCCACAGTGTTTAAAATGTTCCCCTAAGTTTAGAATCATGGAGGAGCTATCTGATCTATAACTAAGAGCATGCATTCATCACAGGTGACCAACCACAAGTACGTACGTATCTACCACAGGGCCAGACCATAATCTGACCAACTGAGCCGACAACCCAGCACCCCACCAAACTTGTCACAAAGGCACAGAATAAAGCACGGTCTATCCAAAGCTACAGGGCCATGGGCCTGCAATTCAAATTTGCTATTGCTCAAATCACTTCAAAATGAGAATAAGGTCTCAGCTGGTCAAGTCCTTAATCAGGTTCAAGGGCAAAGGAAACCAGCAACTTTCCTTGTTCCCCCAACAGCAGAAAATAGGCTTAAAAGAACAACAATGAGAACATCCAGAGCATTCTCTTTAAAAGCTCCCTAGTGATATAATTTTGGAAACTGCATTTTTGAACTCCTCGCCTGAACAAAATCAAGCCTAGACTTTCATCTCCTTGAAATATGTTAATAAACGAGTTTTCTACTTCCCAAAATATCTACAACATAACATGCATTTTGTTTATCCTGTTTCCAAATGCTTTCAAAGAAGTTACTTCCTTTGCCAAACTCAGCAACAGAGTAAAGAATGAACAGGAAGGCAGGGCAAATGAGAGCTGGAGGCAATAAATTCTGCCAGCATTCTGATTCTGTGCAGAAAGAAAATCAGGGGCTGGGTATCCCAGCAGTGGCTGGATATTTAGGGATGTCTGAGTGAACTCTGATGCTCTCTTTCATGCCATCAAACGCTAATGTCAATCCAAAAAGGATCCTGTAATCAAGGACGGCTTTCTGAGATCATTAGCAATAGAACTATTATCTTTTAATAATTTGTGATTTTAAAGATTGGGACAACAGAACCAGATCAGCCTAAACATAGGAAGGCTCTTCGGAAGCTCCCAGTCCCAACCCCAGGCCTCCCGTTATATGCTCTTGTGTCTTTTCCTCATGGCACATACCTATAGCATTTAAATAATTACATGTGTGATTATTTGTTAAATGACTATCACACCTTATATACTATACTCTCCATGAACTATTAGGCATTTCTCTCTTTATCCATGTATCCCTAGATACAATACGTAGCACATAGCAGACAATAAACATTTAGTGAATAAACTTTAAAATTATCTCACCTTCCAAGAGTATTATAAGCACTTTCCCTACCAAAACTGCTGTAACAAGGGAAAAGAAAAATCCAATGTATCCAAAGGCAAATTTGTTCAAATGAAAGCTGTTAAACACTAAAAACAAATATAACCCAAAATCTGAAATAAACCCCTAAATGGTCAAGAATCATCTGCATTTCTTCCTTTCTTTCTTTTTTTAACTATATTTACCGCATTACAACTTTTAACTTCCTTTACTGACCAAAAGAAAAACTAACTTCAAACAGCAACTTCAAATTTCTATTTAAATTACAGAGATGAATTTCCCAAGTAAAAATCTCATCGCCGGCTGAACAGCCATCCTCAAAGGGCGTTGACTCGAAGATCAAAGCGTGGTGAGGCAGGTTCATAACCCAGAGCCCAGGCACAAACAATACATTCCTCACTACCTCAGAAAGTATACTTAGCACAGTAAAGGACCTTGGACCAAGAAGAGACTCAAAACTGTTGGAAAACACACACCACAACCCATTTAGACATTTAAAATACCCCACGTCGGAAGAGGTGAAAATGAACAGCAGCCCAAAGAAAATGTGGTAAGCTCAAAAATAAAGTACCAGCAGAAGGTAGTCTACGCAGAGCTGGCTCGGTTGTTAGGAATGAAGCAATCACGCCAGGGCAGTGCCCAGCCCTAGAGTACTGAGAAGGGGGTAGGCAGGCTGTAAGAGAGCTGGGAGTCCAGGTCCCGGAGCTAGGACCTCCCAGGGGAGAAAGTCTTAAAGGGACACTGGGCGTCTATCCTCAAGGAACTTTAGGAGGCCTCATGTGGGCACTGGCACAAACTCCTTGGCAGACAGGAAGCAACGAATTCAGAGTGACTCAGGGTTAGGAGGCGCTTTCTAACAACTTCAGCTCTCCAAAAAAATGCAGAGGGTTGCCCGGAGGGCAGGGAGTTTACCCTATCACCAGCAGTTCACACAGGGTGGGGAAGTACCATTTGACAGGGAAGCTAGAGAGGAAACCAAGTACTGTGTGGGAAGCCAGGCGACATGAATGCTAAGCGCCCTTCCAACCAGCAGGCCTCTATGATTTGGTTAACCACAAAGTATTTACCATTCTTGTGATCAGTACACTGTAGTAATACTACAGGACGTGAAATGCGGTTCCCAAGGCAGGTAGGCACGATACTCTCTTCCATGGGGCTCAAGGGATATTTCAAAAGAATGACTTTTCCATTCCTATTTTTAACCGAATCTCTACTACCTTAATTATAGCCGTTCTTTGTGTTTCCACATAAAGTATCTGCATTCTCTTTAAAACCAAAGTACTCTTCTGCAAACATTTATAAATATTTTCATTGGGTTGCACAACCCTGCTGGGAAAAAAAAATGGGCAAAAAGTTTTGAAACTGGCTTTTACATTTTGATGAAAACATTAATCTTAAGCACACCACTGAAAATATTTATTAAAACAATTATTTTAGAAGGCAACTTTATATTTTTATTAATATCATAGGGTACCAAGTAAAACATAGGTTCATTTAAAAAATTTTTTGATTAGAAAATACTTCCTACGCTGGCATAATATCTCTGTCACTCAGAGCATATTACTGACTCTTGTGTTGTCCTAAGCAAAAGGCAGAGACATTCTTGACATCTTAATAGATGTGAAAAAGCAAAAGTTTTTATTTAAGAAAGCTGGAATGTCAAAATATAAAACAGCTTGTGCTTCATAAATCCTTTGTTTATACTGTTTAAATGAAACCTCTCTTTGCTTCTTCAGATTGGAGGGAAGGGCATTAAGTTTCAAGTAAGTTTCCTTAAGAAATTACTCTGTGATCCTCTTGATCAGATTTCTGCTCTAGTGGAGGGGATTTAAACTCATCAGTCCCGCTGAGGGTACTTAAAAGTCAATGCACACACATCCAGCATTGGTCATTTTGCAGCTACATGCTGACAAAATGAGGCTGATACTCAAAAAAATGAGTTGGTGACAAACCAAATAACCAAGGTACTGGGGGGGTGCCTGGGTGGCTCAGTTGGTTGAGCATCTGACTCTTGATTTAGGCTTAGGTAATGAACCTCAGGGTCCTGGGATCAAGCCCCATGTAGGGCTCCATGCTTGGCGGGGAGTCTGCTTGAGATTGTCTCCCTCTCTCTGTGCCCCTCCCCCCACTCACACTCTCACTCTCTCAAATAAATAAATCTTTAAAAAAAATAAATAAATAACCGAGGTACCACATGAGCTACAGAATTTGTTTTGCTATAGCTGTTTTAAATGCAGTTCCTACAAGTTCCTTATCTCACCTGCTTTCTATAGGCAGATCATGATTGCGCCAAAACATTTCTGAAAAAGGTGAACTGATACATTTGGAAGCACCAAGAAAGGGTGGGAAAGTCATTCACTGTAACCACACTCAGCTATGGGATGATGAAGAATTAGGCATTTAGCAGTTTCTCTGCCAGAAGTTGGCTGATTTTACTTTCTGGTGATGTGCATGTGTTTTTGATCCTGCTATTTTGCTCAAAAAGGGTTGGTATGTTCAAAGACTAGGCACAAAAGGCCTGTTTTTGAGACTAGTGATGATGAGAGCAAGGATCAAAACGGTGACCTACAAGGATGGTCATTTTCATGCTTACGGTGATTTCTTGCCTCTAAGCTTTGGATACTTTTAAATTCTGCTGTATCCCGCAGATCCTCCAGGGGAAGGAGTGGGCAGACAGCAGTGCCAGAGACTTCTCTGAAACACAACTTGCCCCACTGGGCCTAGAGGAGGACAACAGGAAGGGAACTGGTCTGCTTCGTTTGCTCTGACTACAAAGGCACTAACCCACTGAGCAGAGACCCCTCACACTATGGAAGGCGGCCAGTGGCTTACATAGTGTAGTAAAGACTGGCCAAGTTCCCATGAGATCGACCTATCTTCTAATGGAGCATGCAAAGAAATGGAGACTCCAGTCTTGGGGGCAGGTGAGACTAGTTGACCAGGATCCAAAAATTATTTTTTTTTTTTAATTAATCAGTTCAATAGAGTGAGCTCCACAGGGCAAGATTTTTTTAACTTAGCAATCACTGACCAGAAGACTAAAATGTACCCAGTGGTTTAAACCCCTCTTTGTGTAAAATCCAGGGTGACTGCAGTGCCGGGAAAGATGCCAGCTACAGAGGCAGGGAATACAGTGCTCCCCTTGCCTCATAACCACAGAGGGAACATGGCAGTGACTACAAGTGCACTCTCTCCTTGAGGTGAGCGGGCTGATGTACTAGCTCTGGAGTCTGCAGAGCTCCCTCTTGACTCCTAATGAGGACAAAGCCAACAAGCACTGGTCCTCTTCAACCAAACTGCTCACTGCTCACACACTCTCTAGGAAAGTTCCTCAAGAAGTTCCAGAAAGTTCCTGTTTTCTCAAGAAGTTTCAGAAAGTTCCTGCTAACCAGCTCAACAGGCTTTACAAATGAGGGGGGAGACCCTCCCTGTTGCTTTCAGTATACATTCCAAAAAGAAACACACACACACACACACACACACAGAGCAAAGCCCTTGGTTTTGCATTGAGACAGATTTTTCATTAACACACCTCTGACTTCAACCTAAATCCATTAATCTTTCTCTATGTACAGGACGTTGCAGGAAAAGCAGGCTGGGATCTGTCACCCATGCATACACATCCCAGCCCCAAAAGGTATTCTCTGAAGTATTTATTTCATTTCCTCTAAACAGCAGGAGGTATCCTGCCTCTCCGCCATGCCTCCCCATGCCTTCGGTGCCAGAACTAGACAGCAATGTCAGGAGCAGGCTTCTCTGATGCAAACCAACTCCTCCCGGAGGAGGGGTGGGCAGGGACAGCCAGACCACTCTGTCAGCCTGACCATCCCACAGCACGAAACTGATGCCAGCTGCCCAGTACCAGCTACACTGCTCAGGTCTCTGTAACCGGCTCCTGACAAGAATAACACACCTTCACCATCAGCTTCCAGATCATAGCAGAGGTGAAGTCTTTAGGGCCAGAAAGCAGAAAACCACCAGCTTCCCCATCACAGCTCCCCTCTCTCATGGGAGGGGGAGGGGGGCATTTCAGAGGCCAGTGAGTGTCTTTTAGATAAGAGATGGATCAATTCTCTGACATCCTGAAAAAGAAAAATACACATTTTTGTTTTCTTCATTTTCCTCATTTCTCCGAGTTTTACATTTGGAAACGGATGCTGTCATATTACAAGAATCAATGGCAGGTCTGGAAATGAACCAAAGCCCTTGAATCCAGTTTTGCTCTAAAATGCAAGTGTTTTTCTATCAAATGATCCAAAATATGCTAATGATCACCTGCGGCACAAATTTTCAGAGAGCTGTGCACTTACCAAAAACGTGACCAAATTTGTCTCAAAGAAAATCTCTATACACAAAAGTCACTCCGTATCTCAGCTTCCTTTTGTCCCACAACTCCCAGCCCCTCCTTTGTGCTCTCTGCTCTTCAGAGGCTTCATCCCCCGGTAGGCTGCCCTGCTGGTGCCCTGTGCTGGGGCAGGGGCGTGCCACATGACCACCCTCCACTGCGCAGGGGCAGCACTGACCTGATCAAGTGGCCGGCAGAAGTAGGCGAGCAAACAGGGCATTTTTTTTTTTTGAAGATTTTATTTATTTATGTGACAGAGAGAGACACAGCGGAGAGAGGGAACACAAGCAGGGGGAGTGGGAGGGGGAGAAGCAGGCTTCCCGCCGAGCAGGGAGCCCGATGCGGGGCTCGATCCAGGATCCTGGGACCATGACCTGAGCCGAAGGCAGACGCTTAACTGACTGAGCCACCCAGGAGCCTCATAAAGAGAGCATTTTAGACAAAATCTCCAACACAATAAGGGCTGAACAGGCCAAATCAGAGTCCATGGGGTCCAATCCTCTTTCTGATACCGCAGACCCGCACCTTGCTGTCCAGCCCCGTTAGCACTTAATTCTTTAAACTATCCTTAATGGATACAAATAGCATTAGAAATTGTCAGTTATGCCAAACATTGCCTAAATAATACATACTAGTCCCCAAAAGGGGAGAAAGAGGCTTCTCAGATAATGTGAAAGTGGCTATTCCAAAGACTCTTCTTTGATAAACAGCAACTGATCTGGAAGCTGCCATCTCACTTTAGCTAATTACAAACCTCTTTGTTTCTGGGGGAAAAAAAAAGGAGAACCTGAGGCCATTTATCAGGCCTCTCACTGAGGAATGTGGTAGCTCCTGTAGGAACATGGAGGAGAGCAGTTTTTACTTGGATGAAAGGGACAGGGTGATCAATGCTTCAACCCCTCACTGGGGTCCTACTCTGATGCTGCCTGGTCAGGCTCTCCCCAGGGCCAGGAGGCTGGGGAGCTCACTAGAGATCTAGGAATCAGAGAGACTCTGACATCCCTTCCAGAGACCAGTTATCCCATGTTCAGGTCGGTCCTAGAAGGGGCCTTGGGACAAGTGACCTTGAGGCTCAAGGCCTCAGTTTGCCCATCTGTAAAGAGAGAAGTCTGGACCGGAACAGTGGGTCCCAGACCCAGCCGCACATCTCAATCCCTTGTGATGATTCTGTGACTTAATTAGGCTCAGGTGTATTTGGGATTTAGATTTTCTTCCCTCTTGTTGCCTGAAACATGAATCTCACAATAAAATATCTTAAATGAAAATGTTGTGGTTATTTAAGTCTCCAGCTAAGAAACGAGGCTACGTGTCATAGTTTTCTTTTAAAATGACCAACTGCCTAAAACATTTGTTCATTCCCTCATTTTTAGCCTATTGTAGAGCACAGAAAAGTACAAAACAAATCTTAAGACATGAACAATTAACATAACAAAAAGTGAAAAGAATTATAATACCAAGATGCCAAAAATACTGATTATATTTCAATTACTATTCGCACTTTCATCTGGAAAACATATCCTTCACTGGAAAGTACCCAGTTTAACAGCTGCATTGCTTTTTCAACTTTCACAAACACTCCAAAAGTTAGCCAAAACTCGGGGTTGGCTGCCGTCCAGGGTTTTATTGTTATGTACTATTAGTTCATAGTGAGAAATGTGGGCTAAGGAAGGGAGAAGGTGAAGGAACAACAGGGCTTCATAATCATGTGCAGATGTGAACGTTCCTGAAGGTTTATCTGCCAGAAAATGCCTCCCATATTACTTCCATTACCTGTAGCCTTTATTAGTTTAATTAGATAATTACAAATATTGTGTTTTTAGGACATCATTTAAAGACTTAACTTGAAACAATTTTTCTTATGTCAGTGGCTGACACTTTAATACTTTTCATATGTAAAGCAAACTGGTGGGTTCTCTTTCCCTCCCTCCCCTCTTTAAGCAAGCGCTGAAAGCAAATCCACAGGCAAACCACCAGTCAACCTTCCTTCATTATGTCCACTTCTTGTCAAATCACTTATGGTTCAAAAGCCTCTCACTTTTAGTACTTCATAAATGTTGGGACATTATTTTTTTAAAAAGGTTTATGCAAACCAAATGTAGTGACATGATCCAGCACAGACTTTTCAATCTCATGAACCTATAAAGTTAAACAAATAAACAAAAAAATGAAGGGACCAACGTGGGTTTCCAACTTTCATTTGGTTAAGGAGTAAAAATTAAAACAAACACAAAAACTACTCAATCACATTGCCACTATTTTATAAACAGGACCCCAAATAGGAGAAGGATAATCATCTGCAAATGGAAAGATCAGTCCTTTACTGCAGAGAACACAGGGTAACTTTGCACCCAGGCCTCTGAAGCCGGCAATGAGAGCCTCGCGACACACCTGGACCCACGGGTGCAGCAAGAAGCAGGAGTCAGTGGTGAGAAGACGAAAGCTGAAAGCACAACTAGCTGGCTGGGAGCAGGCACAGATGCTCCAGGTTTCCAGGTCTACACCTAACACTGACCCTACTTCTGAAGTCCCATCCTCTTCTAAAAGTTCCATATCCGGTAGATGACAAAACTCTGCCAGACTGTTACGTATTTTATTGGGATGAGGGACAGGAACAGGCAGGTCTCTTTTGCCCCTCCAGTGTGTATCTCCAGCACCCAGCATTACACGCGGCACAACGTAAGTGCTCGATAAATATTTATGGAATGAATGACTTTCCTGATCTCCACAGTATTTAGAGGGTTTTAAGAAAAATGCACTGATCACTGATGCCCGGGAGCTTCTTGAAAGAAAATACTATATGAATCGGGTTTTTTAACTTTATGGAGGTATGTACATTTGCATTATTTAACATTTACACAGGTCTCTCTATGTGCCAGGCCTAAAGCCCTTTACACACATTAACTCATTTAATCCTCAACCTTTTGTATTTTACGAGAAAATTGTGGCACAGGTCAAAGGTCAAAGAGGGAACCTTCGTGGAGTTGGGACTTGAACCCAAGTGATCCAAATGCTGAGTCTACTATGCTGTCCAGTATGGTTGCAAAGAGCCACATGTGGATATTTACATTTAAATACATTAAATAAAATTTAAAATTCAGCTCCTCAGTGTACTAGCCATATACACTACGAAGCCACATGTGGCTCGTGGCTACCATACTGCACAGCGCAGATATAGGACACTTCCATCATTGCAGGAAGCCCATTGGAAGCACTGGTCTATGCTCTTAAGATTAGAACTCTATCGCTGCCTCATGATTTGGGTTTGGCTCCAGACGTGAAGTCCCATCTCCATGCCTAACCTAACCTAATAAAACATAACACAAAGGCTTTTTCCAATGGGGACTCTAACACCTACTCTTTAAGCAAAGATATATAAAAGCAAGTTGACAGCATCATGACCCTTGATGGATGTCCTCAACAAGAAAGCCAACAAAAAAAAATTTTTTTTTCCTTTGTTATTCTCTACTCTTCTCCTGGCAGGACGTTCCCAGAAACGGTCTCTGGCTGCAAGCTCACTGGCCCACACTTGCACCTGTCCTGCTGTGAAGGACTGAAACCCTGTATTTATGGATTTTGTAAGCAGAGTTCAGCCAGAGGGTAGCCATTCCCAAAATTCAGTTCTCAAAATATTTGCAGATATTTTTCAAAATGTACAAAGCACAGCACACAAGGTTCTTTCTGTAACACAAGAAACGAAATTTTTGTTCTTGAGGCAGCCTTTAAATTCTACGTCTTGGGGAAGGATTCAGGGTGAGCTGCCATGAAGGTGGGGGGTTGGTTGGAGGGGGTTATGATTTCTGCCAATTCCCGAAAGAGTTGCACCTTTAAGAAAAAGGCGGTTGTTAAAGGTCAGTTACGTATGAAGGGTAACACACCAAGTCACCATTCAATACAACATCTGAATCCAAAGGGCTGTGAGGCAAAATGAGACCCTGGGCAGGTGAATTCTGGTAAAGTCAAGTCCCAGCACCAACGGGCATGACTTTCAAGAGGTAAGGAGGAAAATTTATAGGGTAGGGCAAGTCTCAAGGGAAGAAGGAAGGATCTCAAGTGGGCTTACAGGAAGACCGGGGAAAGAAAACAAATTCACAGCTCTGCTGTGGCTGAACCTCCCAGTTGTAGAATTCTGACTCTGCATTTGTTAAATGAAGTCAATGGGAGATCTATAACACAAGATATTCATCATTCCTTCTTTCCCTCTTCTAGGCCAAGCATTTCTTATGATGCTCATTTTCAGAAAACCCTAGAGGGTTCCACACAGAAACTTCAGAGGTTCCCTGAAAGGACATGCATCCGCTGGGTCAAAAGATGACTAGTTTGTCTGGCACCGCAAAAAAACAGAGGAAGCCGGTATGCTGGTTCCTGGTGGGGAGCCAAATACCCACAACGAGGAGCTGAGTGTGCACAGATGTTGGATCTTCACGTTCCACAGCACACATTTATCCCTAACCACACCACACTTTTCCTCAACAGCTATTTCCATAAACATATGCCCAATCATCATTTTCAATAGCTGAGCAGTTTTCTACAGTATGGATACACTATCAACTATTTAACCAAGTCCCTACTATAAGACACAACTTCGTGGACAAGTATTCTCAATATTTTTTTATGAATATGGCAGTACCATTATAACCTTGTCCATTATTTTCTGAAGATAAATTTCTAGAAGAGAAATCTAGTGCTCTACAGAAAGGCACTTCCCACCAGCACTACAAAAGACGGTCTATTACCCCTCTACTATGAGCAGCATCAAGCATTACAGTTAAGTTCACTACAGGTCACTAAAGTTGTATCTCACAGTTATTTTAATTTGCATGTCGGTACTTAGACTAGTGACATGACACTGAATATGTTTTCATAATCTAAATGGATCACTTATTTGGATAAGCTACTAATAACCTCGCTGTGCTTCAGTTTATTTATCTGTAAAACAGGAAAAATAATTGAACCTCTATCTCACAGAACTGTTTTGATAATTGAGTTAATGCACATAAGATATTTACAATACAAAGAATATTCAAAAATATTAACTATTATTGTTATTCATACCTTTTAACTTATTTCTGATATTTATACTGTTTAACTTATACTTTTTTTTTTTTTAAGATTTTATTTATTTGAGAGAATGAGAGAGAGAGCATGAGGGGGGAGAGGGTCAGAGGGAGAAGCAGACTCCCTGCCGAGCAGGGAGCCCGATGTGGGACTCAATCCCGGGACTCCAGGATCATGACCTGAGCCAAAGGCAGTCGCTTAACCAACTGAGCCACCCAGGCGCCCTATACTTTTTAAGATTTTATTTATTTATTTGACAGAGAGAGACACAGCAAGAGAGGGAACACAAGCAAGGGGAGTGGGAGAGGGAGAAGCAGGCTTCCCACAGAGCAGGGAGCCCGATGCGGGGCTTGATCCCAGGACCTGGGATGATGACCTGAGCCGAAGGCAGGCGCTTACCGACTGAGCCACCCAGGCACCCCTTATTTATACTTTTTAACTTATTTCTGATAAGGAAGAAATCTTCCTTTGAAAAAACAGAGTTCACATCAGTGGTTGCTTTTTGTGAACACCACAGATGAAATAATGATCACTGAGTAACAAAGAACCACTGTATGTACCTGTGTGTAATTCTAAAAATGGACCTCCCTCCCCTTTGTTTAGTAATAACATCCAGTAGACTAAGGCTATTTATCTATAACATAAAAAAATACATGTTTGAATAGAATTTTTACAAACTGTATATTCTTTGATTTCCTTTTTAAATAAAATCCTGATGTTCTCAGAATTTTAAAAATGTTTTAACAACAACAAAAAAAACCCAAAGGGAGCTTGGTTAAATAAATCATGATATATATATATATATATATATAATATGTAGACTCTCATGTATAAAATAAAAACAATGATATTTTATACGTATATGTCAAATATGGGACAATTCTCAGATGAAATAGCAGGTAACAAAATATGTATGTTATGATTCTATTTTTGTTTGAAATCACACATTTATCTGGAATAGTATACACCAAAATGTGAAAAGTTAGCACCGGGTGGTGGTACAAAAGGCAATTTAAATTTTCTTATTTTTCTTAAGAAAACTTTATTTTCCTTAGTTTCTACAAAGAGCCTTTAATTTTTGAAACGAGACATTTTAAGTATTTGTACAGGTGGGATTCCAATGTGGTGTGCAGTTTCCTGGACAGAGCACCGCCTGGCAAGACAGTTCCTTCTTGGATAACAAGGTTCTCTCCGGCACAAACATTCTTTGGACAGACTGGGGAGTTGTACCGCCTAAGGATCCCTTGAGTTCTAAACCTGAGACTCCTGCCTCATTTTCCCAGATATGGGTCAGGGCTCTGAGCTGATTCTGTCTTTCCCCTGCTGACCAGCCATCAGCAATGCTCCAGGGCTTTCAACACTCTCCAAACTCTAGGATAAGCACACAAGGCCCCCATTCTCCGCGTCTCATGCCCTGCCACAAACCCACACACACCCTCCCTCCAGGCAGTTCCCACACTGCTCAACACCCTCTCTCACATTCTGCTCAAGCTCACCTCCTGCAAGGGCCTTCACTGTACCCTGATGCCCGTATCTGACACAGCACCCTGCACCCTGGACTACATTGCAGGCCCATCCTTGCCTACTTTCTTGACTTTGAGTGGGTCGGGGGGGATACAACAGAGTGGTGGAGCCAGCAGACAGGAGGATGGGGGTAGTTACTGAGGTAGAGATGACATAAAAAAAATAAATACAAATAACGGCACATATATAAATTACACAATTTGATAAGTTTTGACATATGTAGACACCTGTGAAACCATCACCACAATCAATGAGCACATCCATCACTCCAAAGAGTTCCCTCATACCCTTCTGTAGTCCATCCTCTTGTCCCACCCCCCACCCCAGACAACCACAGATCTGCTTTCTATCACTATAGATTAGTTTATTCTCTATAAATGGAATCATGTAGTATGAATTTTTTTTCTGTGTGGCTTTTTTTTTTTTTTTAAGATTTTATTTGTTTATTTGACAGAGAGAGACACAGCGAGAGAGGGAACACAAGCAGGGGGAGAGGGAGAGGGAGAAGCAGGCTTCCTGCCGAGCAGGGAGCCCGATGCAGGGCTCAATTCCAGGACCCTGGGATCATGACCTGAGCCGAAGGCAGACGCTTAACCACTGAGCCACCGAGGCGCCCCTCTGTGTGGCTTCTTCATAATTATTTTGAGATTCAGACATGTTGTTATAGACAGCAATAGTTCATTCTTTTTTTATAGCTGAGTAGTATTCCATTATACACATACAACACAGTTTGTTTATACATTCACCTGTGATGGACATTTGAGTTGTTCCTGGTGTGGGGCAGTATACTACAAATAAAGGTGCTATGAACATTTGTGTACAAGTGTTTCTGTGGACACATGCTTTCATTTCTCTTGGATAAACGCCCTGGAGTGGAACACCTGGGTTATATCACAGGTCATACTGTAATTTTTTAAGAAACTCCATCATGGAGTATTCTAATTTAATTGAATGGAAAAAAAAAAAAAAAAAAACCAGGGGTGTCCGGGTGGCATAGTCAGTTAAGCGTCCAACTCTTGGTTTCAGCTAGGGTCGTGATCTCAGGGTTGTGAGATCAAGCCCTGCACAGGGCTCCGTGCTCAGCAAGGGGTCTGCTGGAGATTCTCTCTCCCTCTCCCTCTGCCCCTCCTGCTCATACTTTCTCTCTCTCTCTAAAATGAATAAAATCTTTAAAAAAGAAAACAGAAAACAAAAAACAAAAGACAATGAGCAAACAAGTACCCAAATGCACCAAGGGAATATCCTTTTAAAAGAAAGATAATAAATCCTTTTATAAGGGATGAGTCACTTTATAATGTGAATAATCATTCTCTGTAACTTTTAAAATTCAGCTTCACATTTGAAGTTTTTTAACTTCCAATGAGTCATGCCATATCAATTACAGTTACATAAAAATTTGCACTGTATCCACTGCCCAATTCCCCTACATTGAACCTCATTCTTTTCAGGATTTGGATGGCACCATTTAATTGCTTCTTTCTCTGTAATTCTCTACAGTGGTGTTGTGAGAAAGAGCATGACACTGTGATTATATCAGTCTTGAAGAAGGACACTTTCTTTGTATGTGTTCCAAGAAAAGACAGTAACCCACTCATGTGACTTTGGGGAAGTTATATTAACTTTCTGTGCCTTTGATAGCCACCCTCCTAGCACCCAAAATTAGATGGGAGAGTTAAGGGCCTCTCCTTTAAAAGGCTATTCAGCAGAAAATACAACTTGAGCTAAAAATAGAAAAAGCAGTTTTACATGGAAATATTCTTAGTCTAGGACCCTCTCCCCCAACTTAAACCTATTTTAAATTCAGAACAGATAAAAGCATAGAGTTTACACAATATAAAATGAAGAGTCATCTGGAACACAGAGGAAATTATAAGAAAACTGCTCTTCGGTTCTATCTAAACTTCAAAGATGGGGTTTTCTGGTAAACACTGTATTCAATATTCGGTGGATGCATTACACTGCACAACAATTTTCTAAACACAGTTTTAAAGGACTCTAAGCATAAAAGCATAATATAGCTAAACAGAGTCTGACAGCTTTTATTATTTCCATTTCTGCTCTAGTTTACACAAACCAATAAATCTCATTCTCATTCCACATGAAAAGAAAGGAAATCTACCCCGCAGTCAATTACATTTCTACTGCAGGCTGGGAGTACCTTTGCTTGAGACCTAAGACACATGCCCATGATTCCTCAGCATGAAGACCACTACGATTTACATCAATGTTACAGAAGCAAACCTTACTTGAACAAAAACCAAATCCCATATAAAATTGTCACCAGTGTGCTTAAGCTTGAAGGCATCTGCCACAGAATTCAGTCAGACAACACCAGGAGAGTAAGCAGACACCTGCAAGGAGGTCACAGGAACACATAACCTTAGAACAGGCGTTAAATAAAACTCCTTAGATCCAGGAATTCCCCTCTTAGAATCTATAGGAAAGGTGGAATCAGATAAAAATTTGAATATAATGTTAGGGGCCTGGGTGGCTCAGTCAGTTGAGCATCTGACTTGATTTTGGCTCAGGTCATGATCTCAGGGTTGTGAGACTGTGCCACATGTTGGGTTCCTTGCTCAGCGCAGAGGCTGCTTGTCCCTCTCCCTCACCCTCTCGCACATGTGTGCACACGTACCCATGCACTCTCTCTCTCTGAAATAAATAAATAAATAAATAAATAAATAAATAAATAAATAAATAAATAACAAAAAGTTTAAATGCAATGATGCCCATCACAGGGCTTCTTATAGCAGCAAAAATGTTGAATACAACCTAAATGCCCAGTAATAGAGTGCTGTACAGGTACTTTACACAGCCATGAAAAAAAATGTTCAAAAAGATATTTTCAAGTGGATACAACTCATAATGTAACAAAGGCAGCACAATTATATAAAAACTAAAGTGCGGTATAATTATGTGAGTGTATGTGTGTGAGCAAGTACGAATTAAAGAGACCAGGAAGAAGTACCTATATCAAAATGTTAACAAGGGACAGCCTCAGGATTACAGGAAAATTCCTTTTTTTTTCCAAGATTTTTTACTATTCATTTGAGAGACAGAGGGTGAGCGAGAGCAAGAGCACAAGCTGGGGGGAGGAACAGAGGGAGAAGCAGACTCTGCTAAGCAGGGAGCCTGATACAGGGCTGGATCCCAGGATCCCGGGATCATATCTAAGCCAAAGGCAGATGCTTAACCAACTGAGCCACCCAAGACCCTCTACAGGAACATTCTTAAATGTTTTACTTTCCTAATCAGGAGGTTTTGTTTTTTAAATTATAATGTATTCTTTCTTTTTTTGAAGAATTTGAATATAATGTATTCTTCAAAACAAGTATTTTATAGGGTTATTTTTTTTAGACTCTTAAAGTACCACATTATTTCTCTGGAAACATCTAAAGAACTAACTATGATCACCAGAAATATAGAATGTCTGTTTTTAAGGGTCTATAAGCAAAGCCTAATAAGAAAATTTGGATTTAGAAAAGAGAGAAATCAAAAGTCAGTTACTTAAAAATGATTTCTCAAACCACATAAGTTTCAAGAAAATTAATTAATTTTTTTTTTTTAGATTTTATTCATTTATTTGACAGAGAGAGAGAGAGAACAAGTAGGCAGAGAGGCAGGCAGAGGGAGAGGAAGAAGCAGGCCTCCCGCCAAGCAGGGAGCCCGATGCGGGGCTCAATCCCAGGAACCCAGGATCATGACCCGAGCCGAAGGCAGCGGCTTAACCGACTGAGCCACCCAGGCGCTCCTCAAGAAAATTAATTTAAATGGTGCATGGCTATAAGATACTTAAAATGTGATGTTCAAAAATTTACTTTCCATGTGACTCCTCAGGTACATATTTATTCTAAAAAATTCTTCTTACATAATGGGACCAACAATTTCCAATCAGTTCTTCACCAAGAATGTTGACCACCACCACAATTCAAATCATAATACCTAGTAGGTAACAAATTTTTTTTCTATTTAATTGTGGAGTAATCAGAAGAGAAAATATTTGAAAATTATAAAGACCTGTTAATAATGTGGGCAGTCTTCAACCTTTGAATATGGATTCAGAGACTCTTCATAATGTATGACTATGTAGAAGAGAAGGTAAACCCTCAGAGTGACAAACTATGATGCCTTAGGGATTCAGTTCTTGCTGTCAGTCAGGTTTATTATTAATAATTTCTCTGGACCCCCCCAAAATTATGAAGTATAACCCTAACTTAGGTAAAGTCCCTCAGTGTTTCTTGACTGAATTATTGACCACTCTGCATTTTGCCCTACTGAAATTTATTCTCTTCCATATTGGAGCTCAAGTGAGCTTTGAAAAATACACAAACTTGCCTAAAATCTTTCAAAGCCATCCCCCTTTATATCTGAGGTAAAACTTCCTTTCAAGGTATGTAAGACCTTTCACCTTGCCTCAGCCACATTCAGCACACTCCCTCTACTCTGGCCATGACAGAACACTTCCTCCAAGCACACTACCCTTCTCCGTGGCTCTGTGCATGCTATTCCCTTGGGTTGGGACTGCTCCACACCCTGATCTCTCCAGCTAACACCACCCATTCTTTCACGGTCATCTCAGGCATCATCTTTCTTCAGAAAGCTATCCCTAGCACTTCCTATCTGTCACCTACCTGAATAAGACATGCCAATTCTGTGTCCACAGTTAAACTAATGTCGCCATTGGTTCCCTTTTCCTCCTCTTCTGGCCACTTGGCCTATGAGGGCAGAACTGCCTCATTTCTGGGCCCTGGTACCAGCACAGAGCCCAGCAAAGGGAAGTACTCAACATTCTAACTGAAGCTCCACACCCATCTAGGCTGTGGAGGCAACGGTCCAAGTTAGTCCCATAAAACACATCCACTACTGAGGGAAAATTCACATGTGGTAGATTAATCAGAGAATCCAGTTATTTTAAAGCACTTATTCCCAATCAGAAATTTCTGGAGAAAGTGCCTTGCGAAAGAACTTTCCTGTCACCATTTCTGTGATTTCAAGATTGTTCCCTTTTTTGTGGAGCTAACTGAATTACAGCACAACCAGAGAAGACCCTTTCAATATTTTTGGAAATAAAAGATCTGTCTATAAAATCTCTGAAAGTTGTTTTCTATTCTCTGCATCATCAACCTGGAAAAATTAAACAGATTCTTAGGGTGGCTCTGTGAGATCAGCATGAACGATGAATGCTGAGGTGTTTCTTATATTCTTAAAGAAACACAGTGAGAATTAAAAATGTTAGGTTCAGGGTGCTTGAGTGGCTCAGTAGGTTAGGGATCTGACTCTTTGTTTTTTGTTTTTTTTTTAAGATTTTATTTATTTATTTGGGCATCTGACTCTTGATTTCAGTTCTGGTCATGATCTCACAGTCGTGAGATCCAGCCACGTCAGGATCCATGCTGGGCAGGGAGCCTGCTTAAATTCTCTCTCCCTCTCCTTCGTGCCCCTCTCCTGAGCTCTCTTTCAAAAAAAAAAAGTTAGGCTCAAAGAATAGATCATAGGTCCTCTCCCTGACCCAGAAAAATCCAACTAATTCAAAACCATAGTGAAAATATCATTTCAAAGGAAAGAACATTTTCTGTAAATAATCCAGACTCAGTAATAATTTGCAAAACATGCCCAATTAAAGATTTCTGAATGCATGCTCTTCGCAAAAGCGCTTCATCATTTAAAACAGATCAGCTCTTAAGTCAGAATTACAACTGTAAAAATCAGTAACTTACATCTCTATATTGCCATGTATTTTTCAAAGTACTTTCAATTACATCATTTTATTTGATCCATTTTTGGAACTCATTTCGCAACGTCAAACCCAATCACTAAAAGTTCATTTTCTTAATTTTCTATTTCTAGAAAATTGGATTGTTATTTTAGCATCTGATGCTAAAGATGTAAGACTAACAAATGATACAAAGATGTAAGAACAATAATACTCTCAATTTTTGCCAATGGAATATTGTATACAAGTGTGTTTGTTCATGATTAGTCTCTTTTACAAATGAGTCCTCTGTAAGATTAATAACTTCATTAAAATTGAAAGTAGGAAAATAATTCACGGAAAAGTGTGAAAAATTCTGTTTTTTCCTATACAAAATGTACCATCTGGAGTTATTCTGCAGCCAAAAATATAACAAGAGATAGGCCTTTTTTTTTTTAATGGTGAAGGGTAGGAGGAAACTATAAATCACAAAGAAGCCACTAGGATGAGATAATGCAGAACACTGAAATCTGAGGAAAAGGGTCCAAAAGATCACCCTTGATGCTCACACCCAGCTTTGTGACCACGCAGGACATGTGACATGCCACCCTTTATCCTGAAGCAAGAAACAGCGCTCTGGGAATGAAAGAGGAACAGAATTCAACACACTGCCAAAAATAAAAATAAAATGAAAAGTAGGTTTCAGAAAGAAAACAGATTCTAGAAAAAGGGTTTGCCTGAGGAAAGCATCACTTAGAAAATATACATCCTTCAGCATATTTCATTTTTCCCCTACCGGTTTCTCTTTTTCTTAACCCTACCCTACCTGGATTCATGTGCTATGTCTAAATAAAAATGATCTAGTTTGATCCCATTCTCTCAACCCCCATCTGCCCACCTGCCCCCCCTCCCGAGAACACAGGAACCCACAATGGAAAGTTCCCTGGAAATATGAGCTAGCACCACCCTTCTCTCCCACACACGAAAGATGAGCCAAGAGGGCAAACAATGGGGGAAGGTATTTCTTCAACAGAAGGGATTTTTTCCCCTCTCACCTAGTTTTAACCCCAAATTCTCATGCTTCGGTCCCTTTAAGGGCATTCCTCGGCTCTGCAGGAATAAAGCTTAATTCTCTCCTTCCTTGGTGGCATTCACATTTTTCCTGCCCTCCACCCTTACCACACCCCTTCAGGCCCGCCCGTTTGAAATAGGGCCTTTCAGCAAGATGCCGCACATAATCCATCGCACCAACTGCTGCAGGGCTTCTGGTGCCAAAGGCCATTGAGAAAAAGGCTGCTAAAAACGTTATGTGGTAATTCAGTATCGGCAGGTTCTGTAGGATTAGCTCTATTCCAAGCCTGTCTTTCCTGTGTCAGACCTCTCAAATGTTTCACTCTGTTTTGCTGACACCCTACGGAGAGCCTAAATCTACCTTTCTGCCGTGATGGAAACATTCTCTATCTTCATTGTCCAAAACACTAGCCATGAGCCTTATGTGGCTACCGAGCACTTGAAATGTGGCTCGTGTGACTGAGGAACTGAATTTTTAGTTTCAGTTACCTTTAATGAGTGTAAATATAAGTAGCCGCATGACGTTCACGGCTACCCTACTGGCCAGCATAGGCTAGAGCCGTGATTCTGAGAGCAGACCAAAGGATAGTATGCAAACTCGGCTGTGTGTTAGAATCACCTGAGGAGCGCTTCCAAGTCCCACCGCCCATTTTGTACCCCCAAATTTTCTGGGGGTGGGACCAAGACATCTGCATTTTTAAAGGCTTCTCAGGTGATGCCAATGTGCTGCCAAGACGGAGAATCACTGTTCTAAAGTGTGACCATTTCTACCATTAATAGCCAATCCTCATCCAACAAGATGCCTACAAACACTAATATATGTAAGCAATTAGGCCAAATATTCCACTCGTCACGCAAATCAATCCTATGAGATCACGACAAATTTTTTTTTTTTAAGATTTTATTTATTTACTTGACAGAGAGAGAGAGAGAGCACAAGTAAGCAGAGAGGCAGGCAGAGGGAGAGGGAGAAGCAGGCTCTCCACTGAGCAGGGAGCCCGACGTGGGGCTCGATCCCAGGACTCTGGGATCATGACCTGAGCCGACGGCAGCTGCTTAACCGACTGAGCCACCCAGGTGCCCCAGATCACGACAAATTTACAAGAATTTCTTCAAGAGCAAATCCACATCCAAAAGGAATGGGCCACTAAAGAAAGCAATGAGTAGAAAAGAAGACAGCTCAAAAAGGAAAGTAGAACAGGAAGGAAAAGAGTTTTTCAAAATAACCATCGGCATCCAAAGCCTGGCTAGCCTAAGTCTTTGTATACAAATAATTTATTTTCTGGAAAGCCACCAGTTAACAACAAAATACACCTCCAAATCTGGTTCTTTGCACAAAACAGCTCTAATTGGATTATTTTCCCTTGGCTAACCCACCCACATACTATCTGTGTCTGACAGTAAGCTCTTGCCACTGTTCATTTTTTTCAACTGAAACTTGTACCTTTAACTTTTTAAATGGCAGCAATTAAAAAGCCAGTATTGGTCCAAAACCCATGTGTTGTGGCTCACTCTTCTCCGGTAGGGCACAATCCCAACCTTCTCTCACCATTACTAATTTCACCAAGTGTAACATTAACCTGGTGAAGCTTTTTCTCTGAGACTTAACAGAGGTATTATACCCAGAGTGTTTAAAAAAAAAAAAAAAAGCGAATAGACACTCAGGTTCCCGCAGCCTCTAATCTTCTAATCAGCATTTCCCAGAGGCACACAGTGCCCTTCAGGTTTAATGCTGACAGAGTTCCAAGGCTGATGCAAAAAATTCACCAGCATTTTCTAGGCAATAGCACTGAAAGTCAAAAATAGGAAGAGGAGATTTTAATGGTAAGAGTATTTGAAGGTCAATCTTCATGACAATAAAAGTTGTTCCCTCTATCTGAGAAGTGAAATATAAATGATCCAAAATACACCCCCGCCCACCATCCCAGATTATTACTAATGTAATTCTGTCACAAAACTGAGAACTCCTTGAGTTGACCAAGGCTTCAACAACCCACTTTAACCAAATAACTTCCCTTCAAGGAGAAAGGGCTGGCTTAAGTCCATCCATACTCATAGCCAAGAAGTTCTCAGAGAGCAAATGTAATCCTTGCTGCTGTGGCAAACCAGACTATATTCCTTTTCATCTTGGCCTTGGTGGATACCCAGCAGCAGCTCCTCATAACAACTTCTCAACTGTCCATTCCATTGAGAGTAAAACACATAGACGTTTTTAGAGTTCACACAAAATTTACAATAGGAACTGGACTATATACTTTTGTCTATCTATCTAAATGTGGGTCAGATTGAACAGGGTAAAAAGTCTCTTTAGACTATATAACTAGATTGCCAGATAAATACAGAATCCAAATTGAAGATGACCTTCAGATAAACAAGGAATTTTTAGTGTAAGTATGCCTCAAATATGGCACGAGACATACTTATACTAAAAAGAAGTGCTGTCTAGAATTCAATTTTAACTGGGCATTGTGGTTTCTTTGTTTTTCCTAAATCTGGCAATCCTACATATCACTGTGCTGGGAAAATCCAACTTGAGAGAGGCAAGGAAGAGACCTAGTTTTGGCATCCTCCCCCACTCAACCACCCAACCATTCCTATATCTTGGAGCCAACTATAAAAACTGTGTCTCTAGTATGAATACTAATTTGCTACCACCTGATAAACAAGTGCCCCAATGTCCTTCCTTCTCTGGTCCACAGATGCTAATTACACATAACTAAGTGGCAGATACCTGGGTACCTGACACAGTAACAGTAAATTTTACTTTCAGGGCCTTTGTCAGAGTAAAGGGCTCAGATAAAGCAAGAAAATTAAGTCTGAGCAGGTGCCATAAATGGAAGAAATCATTAGTAAATGTGATTATTCAATCAGTAAAATTAAGAACATTTGCCATGGAGAAATAATATGAAGACAGCAGAAAGTAAACTGAATATATAAGTGGTTATTATGTGAATTAAATATCCTAAATAATAGTCTGTTTTTAATAGCTGACTCTACTGAACAGTTATTATGTGCCAAGCAACATTCCAAACACTACACATTCTATTGCACTTAATCTGAATCCCCTAAGAAGGGAGTCTTATCATCACACCCATTTTACAACGTGAAGGAACTGAGACACAGAGATGGAGTAATTTGATAAGACTAGGGTGACCATATTTCCTGTTTGCCTCAGATAGTCCCAGTTTATGGCAGTTGTCCTGGTACAATTGTTAAAAGCACCGCCCCCCCCCCGCCCCACCCCTTTCACTCTCACAAACTACCCAGGTTGGACGATAAATTATATGTTTACTTACCAAAGACCCACACTCAGTAACCAGCACAGGCAGGGTTCCATCAGGTAATATGGTCCAGAAACAGAACACAACCACTGTAAGATACTCTCCCAAGTCTTACCTTCCATAGAAGAAGACTGGGACGATAGGATTCATTCTTTTTACTTTTACCTGTCATACCCTAGATTTCCTGCATGCATACAAATCCATGTGGGGTAGAGGGGATGGGGGGCTGGTAAGGGTCATGTTTTTCAGAACTGTCCTTTATCCCCCTTTAAATCATAGCACAAACCATCTGTGGACACAGAGAATTCCTCAGTCAGCCTCTATCCACATCCCTGGGCCTGGACATTTTTAAACATATTCAACTTATCAAAGTAATATTTAACCAGACCCCTTTCTACTTTGGAATGACCTTCACCTTCCTCCAGCCTAGCCGAGGCAGCCAGGGCACAGGTGTTTGCTATTTCTATTAAGATGAAGATGGGGCACGTGATGTAATGAGCACTGGGTGTTATAGAAGACTGATGAATCACTGACCTCTACGTCTGAAACTAATAATACATTATATGTTAATTAATTGAATTTAAATTTTAAAAATTAAAAAAAGAGACAAAGGTGGATATACTGTATGTGCCATCTTTTAGTTCCATACACAATGGGCTTTTCTTCTTTCCCTAAATCAAAAACAAACAACTCTTATATTTTTAATCTATGGGAAAACAGTTTTCCCAATAAATATTTCCCAATAAACATTAATGCTAGTTTGACAGCGTGAAAACAGAGAACATGAGCATTAAACTTGTAGCTTCACCTCATGTGTCTAATTTTAAAACACATCACAAATGGCCCAAATAAGCAGAGGTGGTAATTTCAGCCCTTACCACCAGGCTGTGTGGCTTTACCTGGCCTCTCTGAGCTTGTGGATGTAGTGAGATCCACAGGGTCCCGCCCAGCTCTAAAGCTTCTAATTCTATGTATTCTCTACAATCTTTCTGACCATGAGCTGCAGCCTGCAATGTGAAAACATTACTCTGCCACACAACCTTCTAACAGCTGGTCCTCAAACGCCTGAAAGACCTGCCACAGGCAAGGGTCCTGGGAGTAGGCTCGGGAACAGCCCTGTGGTGAACAGCGATGGCTCTCATGTTTGTAATACTTGATATATTAAATTTGACTTCTGTCAGCTCCAGGCCACGTGAAAAATGCTTTTTAATGTTTGTTTTTGTGATGGGTCATGAATGCTTTCTCTACAATGAGACTAAAGTCAACAAAAAGGACAAGACTGGGAACCGTGGCTCTAAAGATTTTTCCTGCCTCAAACCCTAGCAAGTCACCTTCAAAAGGCAGGTTTGAACTGGTCAGGTCTGACTATAATGGTAGTGGGAAAAGGGCCGGATAGGGGGGTGCTACTGAATTAGCGGACAGATTTAAAAGTGTCTTTCCTATCAGGAAATAATTGCCCTCTGCACCTTTTCATTCACAAAAGAAAAGACAAAATGAAAACTGAATTCTCAGCCTGGATTTCATAATTTCTAATAGAAACTGAATTCAGGGTGCCTGGGTGGCTCAGTCGTTAAGCGTCTGCCTTCGGCTCAGGTCATGATCCCGGGGTCCTGGGATCGAGTTCCACATCAGGCTCCCTGCTCGGCAGGAAGCCTGTTTCTCCCTCTCCCACTCCCTGTGCTTGTGTTCCTGCTCTCGCTATCTCTGTCTCTGTCAAATAAATAAATAAAATCTTTAAAAAAAAAAAAGAAAGAAACTGAATTCATCACTAAAAAGAAAAAAGAAAAGCCATAAACTCAAAGGTCTGGGGAGTTGGTCATATATAATTAAGTTTTACTTGTGCATAGTTATGAAACAGGAAGAGCTCCTTCTTACCTAAAGGTTTATTACATGAAGTTTACAGCCATATTTAAGTGAAAACTTCCATACTGAGATTTGTTACATATGCAGGCATAAAATCCCTGGCATCGAATACCGTGTTTAAATCCAAAGCCTTCTGGTAGAGAAATATGTAATACCTCTTGACAAAAGTTGTCTTTCTGCTTCTTATCAGAGCCCTCATTTCAGTAGTGTCAAAACTTCTAGAAAATTTGTTATGGAAAGTCAGAGGGAACCAAGAAAAAATGTTGAAGCCAATAAAAAATTATGTGTTTGGGTGATCTGTTCAAACCAATTTAATCTTTTCTAACAACTAAGATGTGTGGTCATGGTTTATTTACCTTCCTCTTTTCAATGGTAAGTTTAAAACACAAAAGCAACTAAATGAAGAAAAAAATCCTACGGATTCAACACAGGCATGTAACCAATAATAACTAAAAAAAATTCATTTGATTCATAATAGTAGAAATAAGACTCTTCAAATAATCAACTCTAGTAACAATAAAAACAAAGCTTCTTCCTAATGTATGTAATAATTAAAATGAATCTCTAGTATTTTTGCTCTGTATGAGAACAGACTAGTATACTCCAAAGCATATTCTATGAACCCCAGGCCTAAGAGAGGCTTTGGAAAAAAAAAAAGAATTCCAAATTAATGTAAGTTTGGGAAACACCATATATTTATTTCTCTTCCTGCTAGAAAGCCTATTAGCTTATGAAAGCTCTGAGAAGTGCTTCACTAAAGAAACCTATTACATTTTACTTAGCCCAGCATTCTTTTTTTTTTTTTTAAAGATTTTATTTATTTATTCATGAGAGACAGAGAGAGAGAGAGAGAGGCAGAGGGAGAAGCAGGCTCCCAAGGAGCAGGGAGCCTGATGCGGGACTCGATCCCAGGACCCTGGGACCATGACCTGAGCCGAAGGCAGACGCTTAACCATCTGAGCCACCCAGGCGCCCCAGCATTCTTTTTAAAAACACATGTTAACATACTGCAAAGGGCTAGTGCTTCAAAGAACTTGATGGGAAATGTAAAGTGAGACTACAGCAACTACACCATTATCTATGTTTGGTCAGAAACTTTTTTTTTTTTTTTTTAAAGATTTTATTTATTTATTAGAGAGAGAGAGAATGAGAGACAGAGAGCATGAGAGGGAGGAGGGTCAGAGGGAGAAGCAGACTCCCCGCCGAGCAGGGAGCCCGATGCGGGACTCGATCCCGGGACTCCAGGATCATGACCTGAGCCGAAGGCAGTCGCTTAACCGACTGAGCCACCCAGGCGCCCCGGGTCAGAAACTTCTAATGATGACACATACCCAGTCTCCTCTCTTTCTGGTCATATGGGTGGATTACACTTGCCTGCTCCCCTTGCAGTTGGGCAAGGTCATGTGACTAGTTCTGGCCAATGGCTTCTGTATGACCCATCAGCCAGGGTTCCCAAGCTCGAAAAATGTGAGGCAGAGCCCCCTGCCATCCTATGATGCACATATCACATGAATGAGAAATACACATCTACGGCTTTGAGCCACTGAGATTTTGGAGATGCTTGTTCCTGTCGCACTAAGCCTGAACTGCCTGATACACTATGGAAGGGAACACTTTTTTTTTTTTTTTTTTTTAAAGATTCTATCCACCTATCTGAGACAGAGAGAATGAGAGAGACAGAGAGCACATGAGAGGGGGGAGGGTCAGAGGGAGAAGCGGGACTCGATCCCGGGACTCCAGGATCATGACCTGAGCCGGAGGCAGTCGCTTAACCAACTGAGCCACCCAGGCGCCCTGGAAGGGAACACTCTTAAATAGAGCTATGTAAACTGGCTGGAAGTGGCAAAATAAACACAGATGGAAATATGTGAAGAATGGGGAGGCAGACGGTAGAATAAGCTTGTAAGGATGAATCTTTAAGAAAGCCACATTGGTCTACGGAGTCTTAAATTAAGCACTAAGGATCAGTGAGTTAAAACTAAACACCATTGTATGGATTAATGTGAAGTGACCAAACTGAATTTGTTTGTTGGCAAGAGTGGGTAGTGAGGACGGGCAGTGAGGGAATTAGCATCACTTACCGAGTGCCTGTAATATGCCAGAAGTGATGAGTATGTATTACTGCATTTAGTCCTGGCGCTGTGATACTTAGTAGATGGTAATTGTTGGCCTCATCTCCCCTTTGTATGAGAAAACCAAAACTCTCTTACACAATTTGTCCAAGATCATATCACCAATAAATGGCACTTACGTAGCGACAGGTGTCTATGTTGTTTTTAAAACATCATTAATCTGAATTAGTAGAAAAATCTAAGTCATGAAATTAAAAAGTTTGGAGTTTCGTTACTCTGAGGCACTTTTGTAAGAATGTGAAAATATTGTACAATCAGAAGGAGGCAAACTTTGGCCAAATGGTAGGTCCGGGCTTTCAAAGAATAAACAGGATGTTCTTAAGATTAACATACTGTTTGCAAGGGGTGACATGGACTTTTCAAAAAAAGCTTATTTTTTTCAAATTATACAAGTAAGACATGATTATTGGTGAACATTGGAAAATACAGAAAAGCACTTACAGGAAAACAAAAGTCACAATACTACCACACTCTACAAAAAATTAAGATTTGGAATATTTCCCCTTCTTTTGTGTGTGTGTTTATTTCCCCACAGAGTGGAGATCATACCATTTAAATAACCTTGTGTTCTGCTTTTATTCCTTTATATTAAGAAGCTCCCTATGTTATTAGAATGTTTTCAAGAATAATATTTTTATCAATATAATAACTAATAAATATTTGCCATGCATTAGACTGTCACATTACTTCTATCAACTTACTAATCCTCATAAGAACCCTCTAACATCTGTATTATCACTGCCCCCATCTTACAGGTGAAGAAAGTGAGATAGAGTAGGGTTAATGACGTGCCCAATGTCCCAAAGTGAGTCCAAGGTAGACTTGGGATTCAGACCCAGGCAGCCCCTAGGTCAGCACATGTAACCACTACATCGTACTGCCTCCATAATATTTCCTCCTTTAACTTACCAATGATGGGCATTTGGTTTATTACCATTTTTTTCCTTTACAATATTATAATAGACCATGTTATGGGCACCTGAAGCACTATTTTATCTAAGCCTATTCAGATGGCAAAACTCTTACCATTCCAACAAGTTGAATTTATTTTCAGCTAGCTGACAACAGCTGTAGAAACATGTCAGATGGCTAGTATTTCATAAACCAACTCAGTACTCCATCTACCCCTGATATGAACTTCCATGTGGTCCTCACCTGTCTCTTTCATTGCCATCTGCAGCAGATTTCTGTAATGTTTCCATCTGCTTTCACACTGCACAAAGAGCCAGCTAAAACCCTGGGTCTGTTCTGTACATCCCCTAACATTTATAAGCAAATTCCGTAAATTCTTATGTCTGGAATATCTTAAATGCTAAATATTTGTTCCCAGTCTGATGAGCCGATATAAGGCATACACAAAGAGATGACATACAATATGCAGGTATAGAATTAAGATGAATAATTTTTTAATTCAGACAATAACCCAAGAAAAGGATATTCAAGTATTTTACCTTTTGCTTTTTTATCTTAGAGTGAATGACTGAAATCTCTTGCAAGATTAAAGGAATACATACTGCAATTCAATGGATGATCTGAGGTGAAAACTATCCAAAATAGAGTTTCACAAGCAGATCAGATAATGGAGTGTTAAGTAAAAAAACTGGTGGCTCTAGCTTATAGTTCACATCTTCTGAACTCAGTTTACCAATCTGGCTATCCAAGAGTGTGTTTAAAAATCAAGGAATGTGTAAAAGAAGGGAAAGACAAAAACAAAAAAATTTAGAAATCATGGGCTCAATAAAGAAATTTTCCGAACTGTCAACAATACCATATAGAGAATTCATTTGCCATGTAAGAATGAAAAGATCAATATATCTAAAGAAGCTAAGTATCCCCCCTGAAATATGTTTAAGATACTGAAAGTGACAAAGCAAAATTCAGAACTTATAAATCTAATGACAGCAATATATAAGAAACAAAGCCATTTTGCAGGGTACTCTAAAAAGCTATAAGATTATTGCAATTAGTCTAAGTCCAAATTTCTAACGGACTTTAGAGGATAATTAAGATATCTGTTAATACCATCTTTCAAGAAATTCCTAATAGAAATTTGGTTTGTATTTAAGCCCTCCTAGAGGAAGTTCACTCACTGTTTTCATATTATGTTTAACATATAAGTCCTCTCTGTTCTTATTTTATTTCCATTCAGTAATCTATTACTTTTTTAAAAATTTCATCTTCACAGCACCTAAGCTAATAAATAAGTTGATTGGATTATCCCCTCAGGCAGCCTCCACCTCTACCTAGCCATCCCTCACCCTCTGCAGATGCTGATCATGTTACTATCGGGCTCAAACCTATATAGGACCCCTCCTAAAGGCTGCACAACCCCACTCCTACTTTTTCATCGTCCTGACTTCAAAAAACAAGCCCATTTTTCTTTTAAATGGAGAGACCAGAATTATAAAGTAAATCAATTACAAACAAGAATCAAGTACCGCAATAAATTGCAAAAAACTTAATACGGAGTCAAAAAAGGAATAAGAAAAAAAAAAAAGATTCTGCAGGACAGTAACCAATGCCCTTTACTATGCTTCTACAAGGTTCTAACGTTCAAACATCAATAATCCATATCCACATGACTCTCAGACATATAAAATATGGGGCTTTTTTTTTTTTTAGCCTTCAGGGCCCAAATTTCTATTCAAACCGCAATTAGCGAGTGGGGTGAGTGGGGCAGGGGAACCTCAATGTGAAGTCTGGGATAATGCATCACTAATTAGTCCAGATAAAACTATGCAAGATAATATGTGACACAGAAATATATTCCTACATACAGGTGCAAAAGATTTTAAGACTGCTGGAACAAAAAGATAAACAAAAATAAACCTTACTAAAGAGGATAGCTACCATTTCTATTTCTTGGTAATACATTTAGAGGAGTGATTTTGCTCAAGTGAAATGACAAGTTTCAAGCTATTCTGCTGAACTGTAGCTATTTTAAGGCAGGCCAAGGCTGCCTTAGTGCTTGTCATACAGCTTGCTCCCAATCTCTTGGCAGTTCTCCAATGCATTCCAACTTCTTATGCACAGCCTTGCTGGAATCAGATCCCACTTATCTCTAAAGACACACTAAGTAAGATGTTGCCACATTACACAACCAACCTGCCATTTATTCCCATCAGATCACTTTGCACAACATCTGACTAAAAAAAAAAAAAAAAAAAAAAATCAGACCACCATCTGTGTGGATACAGTTTAATCCAAATAATCCAACTTACCTTGGTCCCCAAAACAAGTATCAGAACACTGCTCAAACTCGGGGAAAATGCTATACTCCATTGCCCAAAAAAAGGTTGAGTACTCACCAACTAAGTAAGGAGAACTGACATGGACGGGAAAAAAAGCAAGGTCACATCTTAAAAAAGAAATGCCTTAACTACAGATGTTAAGCCCTAATCATGTTCCCACTGCCTACATCTTGAAGCAGATTATTAATCAGTGTATATTTTAAAGGATCATCAGTATTTAATGAGTCCCATTACTTCCTTTAAAAAAATAATTTAACCTAGCAATACATCCTCTAAGTCAATGTACTCTCTAACTGTTAATATTTGGCCAAAAAAAGTCCTCTTCAAAAACAACCTGGAATGGTTAACCACATGCTGCTACATTCCATTCTCGCTAAAAAAAAATCTATTTAATTAGCACATTTGAGCCTCATGCTCTGCACAGCTGCACAACATTCCAGTGATAGGCCAGCTATCAATATACCCTTTACATTAACATTACATTGAGGCTAGTTCTCAAATACAATCCACTAAAGATTTATTTCACATGAACAAAAGTTTCCTTTAACAAGAGCGTAGTCCAACGAAAATACATACTATAATTAGGAATAAAACATTCATGCAACATACACTAACAAAGTAATTCTTCAGAGCTGGAAATATATATATTATATATATATATTATATATATATTATACTAACTGACAGGTAAGAGTAGTCTTCCTCAGGAATAAGACAATAAATTAACCTGCTCCCTAATTAAACTTTCCCCCCTTATGAATCAAATGAGATTTTAAGAGCTAGGATGAAAACTGGTGTTCTTAAAGTCAGGAACACGCACTTCAAAAGCAAAATAAGCATTTCAAAATGAAAAATCATCCTGATTATCAAGGAAACTCAGAAATTCCTTTAGCAGGGGGTGCTGATTTAAAAACAAGCAAACAGGCAAAAAGCAAAACAAAAACAAAAACAAAAAACCACCTACCTTTAAAACAAAGAATACAACACAAGGTGTGCGCTGGCTTCCTTCCCGCTCAAAGGGCACGTGAATGTCTGTGCTCCAGGATCCTGGTCATCCTTGACTCCAGCCCAGGAGATAAGCTGGGTATTTACGGACAGCCGGCAGCACAGAGTTGTCAGCCTCGCTGTGAGAAGGACCAGGCCCCTCTCAGAGAAGTTACCCAAGGGATACCTCTGACCCCACTCACTTCCTAAAAAAAGTGACAGGTGTACTCATCCATTCAGAGGTCCGGATAAGGCCACATTCCAGCCCCCTGCTCCCCCCACCACCCTGGGGTGCAGGGACCACTGTGAGACCACTGTCTCACCTCAATACCTCCCCAAGTGCTAGACCCAATGTGTGCAGCTGCCTGGAGGTTCAGCTGAGATCCCTACTGCAGGCTTCAGACAGGCCAGGCACATTAACCATCAAAGCATTTCCCTTGATGAGCTGTGACTGTCCTCAAAAAGAATGATTCCCATCAAGTCGGGAGCTTCTGATGAATCCCTTATTTGGAGAGAGGAAGTCCATGTACTGCAGCTGAGCTCCAACCCCCAACCCCGATCCATCCATCAGCCAACCCAGCTGAGTTTCCCTCTAAACTGTAAAAGGAGGGTGCCTGGGTGGCTCAGTTGGTTAAGCAGCTGCCTTCGGCTCAGGTTATGATCCCGGGGCCATGGGATCAAGTTCTGCATCGGGCTCCCCCTGCTCTGCGGGGAGCCTGCTTCTCCCTCTCCCTCTGCTTGTACTCTCTCTCTGTCAAATAAATAAATAAAATCTTAAAAATTTTAAAAAATAAACTGTAAAAGGAACTGTAAAAAATAAACTGTAAAAGGTAGTTCCTTACCACAGGCCTTCAGTGTTTAAACCTGGGAAGAAGGACATTTGCCACGTTTCCTCCAGGCCCACCACTCCAGACAAGACCATTAATAATCACAAAGTACCTACTAGAAACTGCTAGAAAGGGCTTTCTTTCTCTTCCAGTGAAAGGGTGTTTCTCCCCTGTTCCCACTCCTTTCCCTAAGCACATGAAAAAACCCTTTAGCACCTTCTTCAGGAAAAGGCCAAATACTAGAATTAAGGCAGCAAAGAGGTGCTAGCAAGTCACCTCCATCCATCCAATGTCCCAAGGCCTAAACAGCTGGCTTGCATAATCAAGTAAGTATATTGCTTTTTCTCCTTGAAACAGACCCTAGATCCAAAGATAAATTTTAAAGAATTCAGCCAATACAAGGACCCTAAGAAAGTTGAGCTCTTAGTGTGTGTTTTCAACAGTTACAACCAAAACCAGCCCAGTAAAATTTAATACCTTTAAAACCCAGATTCTAATAACCACATCCATTCCATTTGTAACACTGTTACGGGGTAGCTGTTTTAAAGAATCTCTGAAATCTGAAGATAAAAGTAAAATCAGATGTTGTCCAAAGGATATGGAGATGTCCCTCAAGGGATTATTAATGCAACCCTGATGAGAATTTTTCCAAAACAAAACAGAAAGCACACATTATCTAATGAGAACTTAATTTCTGATATTTTTCCACTATAAAAATTTTTTGTCAAAGAAGAAAAGTATAATAAAATTTGGATTTCTATTTCTTTACCATTTTTCTTTAGCACCCCTACCACTAAAAACTGCTCACCCCTACCACTAAAAACAGCTCAGGGCAAAAGTGTCCATGCCATAGCTTTAAATAAGACCAGTAATAGGATTTTATGTTTTGTCATGCTACATGTATTGACAGGAAGAGTAATAAACATCATCAAGTGATTATTTAGACTGTCAAAACTTGACATCTTTAACCTAAGAGCTGAGAATGTGGCCCTTATTTGTGAGATGAGTATGTGCACAGGGAAAAAGGTTTAAAGAATAAAGACCAAAATGTTTAACTGCATGCTGCTGGAGTCACTAAATATCTGGTAATTTCAATTTTCTTCTTTGTATTCACTTTTATTTTCCATATGATCTATAATAAACATTTATTATTTTGGTAATCAAATATTTAAAAATTTTTATGTTAGATGATTTTATGCTAATTTATAACCTTAGGAAAGTATACATTCTTCATAAGCCATTCAGAAAAAAAACTATGCAGACTGTATTGAGTAGCAGACACTGTCAAATATTCAGGGATTGTAAGAAGGTAAAAAAGAATGAATATTTTAACTTTTACGACTATTGTACTCACTATAAAAGCACTCCCATGCTACAGATTTAAAAATATAATGGAAATTGTTTAAACATCACAGAACAAAATAAATAAGCTTTGTTTTAGGGAAGCATCTAGGTTTTCCTTCCCTTTTAAATAAGTAAGATAAAAGGGCTAAAAGGGGGAGGGGGAGTAAACCACAATAAGAACATGCATTATCCCACCCCTAAGACTGATCAGCTGGTGAAGAACATTCCAGAAAAATGTACAGCCCTTGAATGTTTAGATTTAGCCTTGAAGCAAACACACTAGGACAACAATTACCCCCGTACCTGCTCTCCAAGAGGGTAAGGAAACAACAAGAAACCCCACTCAGAGCCAGAGGCAATAGCCATAGAGGCTGATCTCCTGGAGGATGTTTTTTACCCTGCTCCCTTGTGGCCCAGTTCCTACATCTTTTCCCACACTCCACGGGAAGTAATAAAATACCAAGGCTCTAACAAATTGCATATTTAAATAAGGAATGGAAACATCTTTTCAAAATTTCAGTGCTCTTTATGCCTTTAGTATTAAGACTGGTTTTCTGTAAGTTCTGGCAGAAAAGAAAATTGAATAGCAAAGGGTATATTTAGCTGATTAATCATTTTATTTATTAGTTTTTATCCATCTAAAATGAGGCTTATTGTGGTGTTAGGATATTTTTGATAAAGAGCAAGAGTTTATTGTTAAGTACTTCCAAAAATTTGGGAAATGTGGAGAGATGAAATTAGAGCTCTTCCACAATCCACATCACCAAGTGATAACCACTTTCTAAGCATAGACATATTTAATTATACATATACACTGCCAAAGAATAAATTCTGCTTATTTATATGTCATTCTGCATTTCACCCTAGTTCATCTGTTGGGTAAAAATCTGTAATTATGTTTTAATACAGATTTTACTGCCCAACCAATGGCTTCAAGTTTATGTTAAAGATCACAAGTAGAAGGATGCTCTAGATTCTAGATCAGAGATGTCAAATGGCTCTAAAAATCATTCAGATGTTTACTCTCATAGAGTTTATAAAGAATGGAATTATGACACCAATAAACAAGGGTCAACTTTAAAGTAATCTTGAAATTATAACATCTTACTTTCAGATCTCAAAGCACACTTAACCTAAAATCCTCCTCAATCAATCACTTAAAATTGACAGCAGAAAAAACCCACAAAATTCATGGAAGTAAATAGTTCATTTCTACAAGCTACATTTTACAAAGTACCAACACAGTTGGGAATCTGGGCTGTAAAACAGAACTATTTCCTCCCAAAGATGAAGGGCAATGTGATTCATTCCTGAGATTCACTTTCAAAATGTTATCTCTACAAAATTCCCCACTTTAAAAGTCTTAAAATAGCCCTCTGCCTCTGTTCATGGTAGAGATTACTCAATCATACATACATCCCTCTGTCTCACCTATGTGATAGAGGCAATAAATATCATATACATACATACATAAGAATTTCATTTCATACAAAGAAGGAAGGATATTATTAAAATTCAGTCCTCTCACCTTTAGCCTATAATATTCCCAAATGGTGAGAAACCATTAATCAGAAGTAATATAAATCTGGAGTTATTTTTATTTTAAAATTTTCACTCAGAATTTCATCTACTTTTCTGACCAATTTCAAAGAAACATGATGGTCTAATGGTTACAAAATTAGCTTCAGCAGCTATGTTTGAGTTTCCACAAGTGAGAACAAGTATGTCACCGAAGTCTACTGCCCTCTCTGTGTAAGTATGCGGTTTGGAAATACTAAAGAATCCTGGTCTTCCCCACCTTCTCAGCTGACCCAGGTTAGTGTAGAGTCAAGTTAGCATTCCATCACATCTAAATGCTCTACTTTTCTCTGAGACCTATACCCTGAAGATGCTAACTTACTCATTTTTCCTCTGCTCTTAGAGTGTACAGAAGGACAGATAAGACAATTCTTTAGAAATTTAAACTATTCCTTAATAATGACCTATAAGTGGCCAGACTTGCTTTTTTCTTTCCTTTTTTTTTTAACAATTAACATAGTGTTGCTTGCTTTTTTGATTATTAAAAAAATGGTCCTCGTGGTAGTCTATTAGATTTACTGTACTCTTCTCTATTTAAAATTTTTCAAAACTCAAAATGAGAAACTTTAAGTCATAAGAATTTCCTTTCTTACAAGAAAGGAAATCAGCCATCAACCCACCATCTAAAGCATTAACATTTTAATATATTTCCTTCTAGTCTTTTATTTACTATAACAAAACTGGACTTATACCCTATTATATAGCATTGCATAAAGGTATTTCCACTGAATACTATACTGTTAGCATTTTCTTATTTCAGTAATATTCTAACCATTATTATTTTAAGCACTATACTGAATTCCATCCTGTCCCTGTGCCATAATTTGAGTATGTCCCAACTTTTTCACTATAAATAACGGTAAGAAAATCCTTGTTTAAAAACTTCTGTCCTTATTTTTACTTATTTCTTTTAGGTTACAGAACTACAAGTGGGATTTCACTCCAAAAAATATAAACATTTAAGGTTTCTATTATATAAATATATAACCCAGTTTTTTCTACTACGTTTGTATTAATCCAAATATTCTCCCAACAGATAATGCAGAGCTCCTATTTTATAGCATCCCAGAGAGCATTATTTACCCACCAATTAAAGTGGAAAAATTAATCTAATTGTTTTGTGTTTCAAATTACTGGTGAGTTTGAACAATTTAATATAGTTATAGTTATTGTTTTCCTTGATTTCTTCTTTTATAAACTATCTGTTCATACCCTTTCCCCCAATAGTAGGATTTTATGTTTCCTTATTTGTTAAAAATAGGCTTTAGTTAGGTTTGCCTTTCCTATAATTTAGACATGGTACATAAGGACAAGTTTAATGTAGACTGAACTTAGCATTATTTATCTGAATGATAGTATGTTTGCTGGAATGTATCTTTTCTGAATAAATCAAAATATTTATTTGAAAGAAAGCATAAAATTAAGACTAAGCAAACCGTCCATGTCTCATGGTAATTAAAATGTATTGTGATAGTGGATTATCTTACTTAGCTTTAATAATCCTTTGTGATAGTTACCATCATGCAGATGGAGATACTGAGGCACACAGAAAGGTCAAGGTAGTTTGCCCAAGGTCACTTAGTCTGTACATGGAGTCACCAGGTTGTGCAACTCCAGAGCCTAAAGCTCAAGAGCCTTGCATCCAACAGCCTCCCATCAGCCACACTGGCCCTGACCTCTCAACTCCTCCAACATTATCTCCACTAAGGGTTTCTGCTAGAATCTCAAATTTAACAAGTTCAAAGACAAAACTGATTCTCTTCCCAACCAGATTTCCATTCTTCACGGCGTCTATTTCTGTCATCATCCAAATTTGAAACCCAGGTCACCTTAGCTCCTCATCCACTTAGGTCTACCTCCCATCCATTCACTCTGCGAGCAGTTGGCACAGGGTTGGGCCATCACAGCCCTTCTCCCATCTCTCCCCTCCTTCTCATTCCCTTGGCTACCACCATAACCTGCTCCCTTAACCTCCGGAACCCCCCCACCCGCAATCACCTATTTCCTGTCTCCCTGCTTTTGATTTCCTCCTGTTCCACTGTATTTTGAACTCTGCCAGAGTGCTGTGTTACTCAAATATCTTACCATCACAGAATTTTAGGGATATACAGGATCTTAAAAATTAAGCATGAGATCCAATCAACTGGTAGTTACTGCCTAGAACACTATATTGAGAATGTTACTGAGGCTCTACCTCAACTCTGTGGAAAAAAGAGTGTCATGGCTGATTTTCTGATCTGCCAGGGAGGGAGGGAATGGTGCCCATGTGCCAGGCTTTAACCCCCACTATAATTTCATCTACGTCCTTCATTTTATAAATTTAAAACTGAGACCGGAAGGGTAAATGGTTTGCCAAAGTCACACACTGGGTCAATAAGAGGTCTTTTATCTGCTGGGGACATACCGAGAATACATTCTATAGAGTATATAGTCCTTAGATTCAGGAACTAAATCTTATTCACCATTAGACCAGCCCACACCACCATCACTCTAACCCAATTTCAAGCCCTGGCAAGAGAAGGTATCCAATAATTTGTTTACTGCATCAAAAACAATACTGCAGGGTAATCTTCGAGTAGCAGCAAAGGGAAAACAGTAGTCTAAATGCTTCCTGGTAAAAAGAACTATAATTACACTATTTTCAAGAACAGGAACCTGAGCTGACAAAGGGTTCCCAGTAAGTGGTCCTGTACAGCCTGTGCTGATCAATATATAAATTCCACTTGTAACACAGCCTTTTAAAAAAATAAAAGAATAAGCCATTTATTAGCTCTTTTGACATAAAAATATGAAGGCAGTTTTGGGAAAGCATTTAGAAGAGGTCAGTGGCTCATACAGCTTAGGTAGTTTGAAGAGAAAGTAATGGCACTGTTATTAACTGAACACCTACTATGTACCTAGCACTGTACCCTGCTGTCTCACAACTGTATCACAAAGTATTATCATTTCAAGTTTGCTAATAAGGAAACTGGTTTCAAGAGGAATGAACTATCCCAAGGCCAAAACCTGGCTGTGGCCACATGGCTAGTATACAAAAGCCTTAGGATCTGAGCCCAGATCGGTTTGACTACAAAACTAATGCTCTTTCCCAACGGAAAAAAAAATTTTCCTGCAATAACAAAATCGTCCTCACAAACCTTAAAGGACAAAAACTGATTATGACTCTACTGAAATTACAAATGACTGTTCATCAAAAGAAACCACAAGGAGTTTTTAAAAACAAACACCAACTGGGAGGTAATTTTTACAACACGTATAACCCATGGGGATTAGCAGGCAATCTACACAAAGAACTCCTACAAATCAATAAGAAACAAATCTAAAAGATAAATAGGCAAAAGCTTACTGAGGACTTCACAAAAGAAGAAACCCAAATGGCCAATAATATACTTAACATCAATAGTCAGGGAAGTGGCAAATAAAAAGCATGATGAGATAACATTTCATAAATATCAACTGGACAACATTTTAAAGTCTGGTAAATGAAGTAGTGGCAAAGTTGTGGAATTATTATAACACGTACACTCTACTGGTAGGAACACAAGTAGTACAATCACTTGGGAAAAGCCATTTGGCATATCTAGTAAGGCTGATGATACACATACCCAATTATCCAGCAAATTTCATTCGTGAGAGAAAGAGACCGACCGATAATGTGTGTTTGTATCTATCTCCACATATGTATTAAAAGACATGTAGAAGACATATTCACAGTAGCCTTTGTATAAGAGCAAAAAAATGGAATCAATCCAAATCTCTATCCACAGCAGAAGGAATAATAAGCTGTAGTGGAATACTACACAGCAGTAAAAATGAATGAACCACAGCCACAAAATGAATGAATCTCAGGAATATAATGTTAATCTAAAAGTGCAAGTCACAGAAAAATACATAAAGTGTAATTTCTTTTATATAAAATAAGAAGTTTTAAAAGGATAACCCATGAAGAAGAGCAAGGGAATGATAAGCATAAAACTCAAGACAGTGGCTGCTTCAGATGGGATCACAGAGGATCACACAGGGAACTATGAATACACGATGACAAGGTTTTTCTTCCCGAACTAGGTGATGGGTGCCTGAGTGCCCACTGATTTATGATTCTGTCACAGATCTTTTATGAGCATTATTTTGTATGTACAAATCACTTAATAAAGAACTTTAAGAAGGCAATGGACCAGAGGGCAGGACACTGAATATACCAGGAGAAGTAACTGATGACAAAGAGATCAGAGAAGAGCAAAGGGAGCAGAGGGGGCCCTTGCACTCAGGGGCTTAGCTTCCTGGACTCTAGTTCTGCTATCTCAAAGCCAATGCCTTTTTGTCTAGGCAGAGAGGGGAGACTGTTTTTCAACTTTAGAGGTGTTCTAGAAAAGAACTAAAAAACCTGACTAGTCTAAATAAACTATAAAAAAAAAATAAGGCTCCATTTAAAAATTAAAGAACTTTACAAAGTATTTCTGTATTAAATGATTTACAGCCAGTGTATCCCTTTCTTCCACACCACTTAGTGACCCAAGGGAAAAAAATGTGCCGATATTTCAGCAAAAGTAAAAACAAAAGAAAGATACTAGAAGGATATGGAGGTCCCTTGCTGAAGGAGTAGAGCAGTTTCTCCATTTAAGACGCATGCAAGCCACTTAGGGGTCTTGTTAAAATGCAAATTATGATTGGATAGGTCTGGGATGAGACCTCTAAGAATCTGCATTTATAACAAGCTCCTGATGTTGCTGTTGCACAAACCTCACTACTGTAGCAAGAGACATTATGAAAACACCTTCTCTAGCGACGTCTAAAAACAGAAGTGTGGGTGTCTCTAATTGGGGTAGTTTCATTTTACCCACCAAGATAAAGAAATTGATGATACTATTCCTACACTATATAAACTTGGATACAGGATAACTGTTATCAGAAAAATCAAGAATACTAAACTAGGTCTTTTGCGAAAAAAAGATGCTCTGAGAGACAGCAAAGACTGAAAACTTAAAAGAGAAATCCATGAGAACTTTTACTCACTTCGACAAACCTACAGAAGTAGCCTTTCCAGAAGGGGTATTAGCCCCTTCCTTATGGAAGAATGGTTTCCCAGTAGTATTAAACCAGGACTACCAAAAGGAAATCCACAGAACACTAATTAAAGACTGATTATAATGCAGATGTTGGTCATGGCCCAACATAATTAAAGGAGTATTATCACTCTTTATATTACATATATACGTGTGTGTGAATAGCTCTAGAATTCTAAGAATATGCTCTTAAAACGAAAGGCTTATTATTTTAACGAAAACCACATCAAATAATTTCCACTCATCATGTCTGTTTAGTCCTCAAAATAGTGTTCTGCATGTAGAGTCATGCTTTCATACAGCACTCAATAACCACTCAAACTCTTCTAAGGAAATGCCAATGCCAAGTCTCTGCTAAGGATGTGTCACAAGTAGAGAGTGAGGTCTTCTCACTTGCTCCTACAACATCACAGGCTGTTGTTACTAGTCTCACCCTAAGAGATGCTCTGCACAGCAAGCCTGCACAGCAGTTTCCTCACTGTCCTAATACTTACTCTCAGATGAAGGGTTTGGTTAGTCCAGAGAGGACAGTTACAAAGAGTAGCCTAACAGAATTCTGCACCTGGTGTGTAAGTCAGAACAGCTAAACCCCCTGCGCCATCAACACAGGATATTTTTTACAACATAATAAATCCAAAATGTCTGGATAATCCATGGAAACAATACTCCCAAACATCTTTATGCATCACAGTTTTATACAACCAAAGCAACGATGAAATCCAAATTCAAAAATATTCTACATTTTAATGGCCCTCTATTAGAGAAACTCAAAATAATGCACATAAACCACACAACTTACATTCAGTTCTATTCAGCACAGCCACATAAAATCAAATGCTGGATTCATTATTAGAGATTTTTTAAAAATAAAAGTAGATATGCCCTTGCATTGAAACACTGACCTTCCCTTCCAGTTAGCATACTGAAATGCCTTTTTTCAGGTATACATTTTAGAAGAGGTGACATTTAGATGTGTCCCCTTTGCCATCCCACATTGAATAAGTGAATTGTAGAAGTGGCATTTAGAAGAGAAATTCCCGGTGTTCCCAGACTAAACAGATGGGGACACTGGGCATCATCTCCTTCTAACCAGATACCAGCCAGAGGCCTTGGTGGTCTGCGTTTCTCCACCCCCCTCCCCAGCCACATCTGCAAAAAATATGTACACAAAAAATACATATAAACAAACACAAATGCAGCCAGTTACCATGATAATCCCATTAGTCATGACTGGATACTTAACTGGGGCTACCTAAATCAATCTGAATACCAATTTACCAACAATCATGACACTTACCTAATAATCCTTAATAAAGAATCCAAATCTCTAACTGTGCTTGAAAAAGCAAATGATAAAAATAAAGCAAATACGGGTTAAAGAAACAGTTTACCCTCCACCAAAAAATATGCTCCTTTTAAAACAACTTACTGAATGTTAATATTTTTAAAAATGTCTCAGAGCCATAAGAACTAAAACACACCAATCCTTTTATTTCAAAAAATGTTTTCCTACGGGAAAAATTCATATCCTTAGTATTTACCAAAGCCAGAGGTACTGTAATGTTACCACCGTAAAGCTTCAATTAATCAACTTTTCACCTATGAAGAAATCGATGGATAGTTGGGTTGTAGTCACAGATTATGGGTAATGCACAGAAAAACACTGCGACTCCCAATACTGACTGCACCACTGCCTCCGCACACCACCGGGCCTGTCCTCCCTGCAGCCCCTCCCTAGGGCTCAGGTCCCTCGGTCGGAGATCAGATTTCGGTCCGCAGCCGCAGGCCGGCTCCCTTAGCGCTGCAGGACGCCCCTTCGTCCGAGCACTGCCCCGACCGGTGGGGCGGGAGGGGTCACCCCAAACCAGTCCCCCCCCCGCCTTCACGGCTAGGTGACCTGGTCCTCCTGACGCCACATCCAGCTGAAGCAGCATGACAAGGTAGCAGCAGCTCCCGGCCCCGGCCAAGGGCAGCCCCGGGCCTGGGTGGGGCCGGGCGGGGGCCGCAGGCGCCGAGTGGCCTTGCCAAGCCCCGGCAGCGAGAACCAGGGGAGGCCGCGATACTGCTGCATTGTGCTGCATCACGGCGAGGGCACTGGGAGCCATCCATCTTGCCAAAAAAGCATATCCCCGCCCAAATAAACCCACCGAATCCATTTTTCTCCTCTGCTGAAGCACCCCCACACTCGCCCTCTCCTCGCTCTGTGGCCCGGCTTTTGATTGGAAAAATAATGGACTTGGTTTGTATACCGACATCGACAACACTCCCCTCCCCATCTGACGGCAGACACTTGGCATCTTTCCTCTCACAAAAACAAAGGGAAGACTCCCCCGGAAAAAAGAGGGCCGCGGGCGTGGTGTGAGGGATGAGGACGAGAGGGGCTTCCAGCCCACCGCCCCCCAAAGGCCGGCCCGGAGGGTCCCCGCGCTAGTACAAACCTGTTGAAGAGTGGGTGGCTAGAGCTGAAGGGCGGGCGCCGCCGCGGCTCCGCGCCCCTAGGCGGCTCACGCCCAGCCCTGGGAGAGTGGGGACGGCGGTGAGGGCGGGGGGCGGGCGCGATGATGGGCGGGGGGGTGGGGGGGGCGCCGGGCCGCCGCCTCCGGCTCAGCTGCAGCGCTGCGCAGCGGGGACCACGCCTGGCCGCATCCCCCGTACCGTTACGCGCAGAGTCGGGCCCTGTCAACGCCGCCCCCGCTCCCCACCAGCCCCGGCCGTAGGGAGGGCACCCGAGAATACAACCTCCCTGCTGCCCACTCCGCACCCACCCCCGCGCCAGGGACCGCTGCGCCCTGCAGGAGGGAGGAGGCGGTGGAGGCAAGGAGAAGGAATCGGCGCCGCTGCGCGCGATGGGGCTGGGCGGCCGCGGTGCGCACAGGGGAGCTGCGTTCGCCTCACTGCGGAGCCTGCCGCCCCTGCCCGCAAAGCCCGCGTACTAATAAGCACAGGCGACCCAGGCTTCCCGCGCCGCCCCCGCCCGGGCTCTGCAGCCTCCCCGCCCCCACGCCACTCTCAGGGCGCAGGGCAGCGGTGGGGCAGCGGCGTCCTCCCGGCCTGGGCCCGCGCCCCTCCTCCTGCCCTCCCGCCGCCCAGGAGCCCGCCCGGGAGGCAGCCCCAGTGAGTTGGCATCTTCCTGCCTAGGCCCCCCACCTACCTCCCGCGGATAAGGGGGTGGGGGCGCCGGGGTCCCGTCCTCCTCCCGCTCCTCGGCGGCCGGGCGGGTGGGCCGGGAGGCGACTCCGCGGGGCTGTCCGCGGCTGGGGCCGGGGCTCACAGGACGGGACCAGTGGGCGCTGCTGCGCGGGGCTGCGCGCTCGCTCCGGGCGGAGAGGCGGCCGAGGGAGGGACTGGAGGAATCCGCAGCCTGCACGGCAACAGCTGCACTGATTCCGGGGGCTGGGCGGGAGCGCGGGGCGGGGGGGAGAAGGGGAGGGAGCAGGCAGGGAGGGAGGGGGCGAGGGGCGGGGAGAGGGAGCGCGCGGGCGCCAGGAGCGCGCATACACGCGCGCGCGCACACGCTCTCTCCCGCACACCCTCCACACTCGGGTCCGCTCGCCGCTCCTCCCTCCCTCGGTTCCTCCCTCGCCTGCCCTCGGCGCCTGCCCGGAGCCCCGCAGCCGCCCACCCAGCGCCTGCTGCGCGCGCTAGCCGAACCTCGGGCGCGTCCACGCACTCCCGCGCCCAGGCTCTGCCCCAGCCCGCCGCCGACCTCGTCCTCTGCCGCGGGGACCCACCAGGGCTGGCCTAGGCAGGGTGGGCGCCGCCGCCGCCGCCGCTACCCGGGCAAAGGGACAATGGGGGCTTTGTCCCCACAGCCGGCGAGGGCCAATTTCACGTTTAATTTGAGGCTAATTTGATTATCGCCTTGGAAAGGGGCAGCCTAATTTCCTACGTGATTTGTGCAGCCTCTTCGCCCGCGATGTTTGCGTTTGGAACGCGACGGAGAGTGTGGAGGGAGGTTTTAGAACGTGGTTTGGTTGGTTTGATTTTAGAATTTAGCTGGTGATGCCGTATAGGTTCCGCCCAGCCTGATGAAGAGCGACAGGGACCTCTCCGTGGGAAACCTTGGGCGATGGGGGCAGGGAGTTGTTACTCGGTGAAGTCAAGCTCTTCCTCCCCCCACCCCCTTGTGAGTGCTTCTTCTTCACCCTGTGCCTCCCGGTAGCTGCGAACAGACCCTACAAGTGGTTTGTCCAACTCCTGCCTCTGGGCGTTCTGGCTCACTTTAACCTAAAACCGGGTGCTCTTCCCGAGCGACCCTTGCGTAGTGGGGTCCTTCAAGCTTCAGTACAAGCCCCCTGATGACTTGAGGGTTTCATCTCTCCCCCTACGCGCAAACCCTGAGATGGACACCGGACGCTTAGTCGAGTTTCTGTCAAGTGCCAACGCCCCTTCTCAACCAGCTTGCCCACCCAATCCCACAGATCTGTAGAAATTCTGGAACCGCCACTGCCAGGGAGAAAAGATGGTGTCATCACCGTGTCCACGAATAGAAACGCTCTTTAGAGAGCGGAGTCTAGGGAAACTGACGTTCTGCCTGCTATGTAGGTGCCCAGCGGCGGCACTGTAAGCTTTCAGAGGGAGGAGGGGCCCTTCTGGATTGAAAAAGCCCAAAGGCTTTTCTCCCTAAAGATCTGACCCTCAACCCCTGAACTGAGAAACAAAACAAAACAGAAATAAAAGATAAATAGTTCAGATCATGCTTCTTTCTGAAATCAATAGACCCGAGGGCTGATGAGTTTGTATTTTTTACATGTATTTTTATATGAATATTTTTATGAGACAACTCAGGACCTTAAATGAATATTTTTAAATAAATCTAAATGAAATTGTTCAAGCAAAGTGAAGATGATTCTTCCTTTTAGTGCTTCGCCATCAGTTTGAATGTTTGTACCAATGTTTGCTTTTGATATATATGAAAAAATATTGAGAAAGGCAAATAATTTAGCATCTTTCTCAAAGGGTTGATCAACACCTCCAGAAAGTGAACTCTCCAAGGACAGGGTTCTTTTGTCTGTTTTTTCGCTGTTTGTACATAGCAGGCACTTAGGAGGTGCTCGAAAAATATTTGTTGAATTGAATTGTAGAGAATCAACATGTAAGTGGCTGCCCTCATTAGGTAATACAGGAAATCCACCAGGAATCAAAGTTGTTTCCCTTTCATTTATTTTGCTCCATAGCCCTCAGCACCTCCCCACCCACAATGTTAATGAAATACCAAAGAAAACAATGGCAATTCGGGAAAATGCTTGTTTAAATTCTTCCAGTATTATTCTGAAATGGTGACTCTTAACAGCTTCCTTTATCGCAGATAATAGTACTTGACTAACTCTACATTTGCTGGATGAGTCACCTCCCTTAATTTTTAAAAATTTCTTTCAAAAAGGGAAGAAATTTCAACCTTAGCAAGGTACTCTAGTAAAGTGCCAATAAGTATTCCAAAAATGTAAAAGGCAAGGATTCAGAGTTTCACTATAAATACCTGAGTTTTCACCAGACTTTCACTATAAATACACTATAAATACCTCACAATTTTGAATTCTTACCCTTTGTTGGAAAAAAAAAAAAATCATCAACTAGGAGAGTCCAGGGTACTATGACCCCCTCCAAAAAAAGTAACAGGTCAAAGAAAAGACAATCTAAATATGGAGAGATTATTGGAGAAGGCATATATTTCTGTGACAGGCAAGAATCTAGAAAAAGATGAAAAGCCTTAGTCAGTAATTATGATAACTCAAAAGGATTATTCTCAAATATCTCAGAAGCAGCTTTGTTGAAGTTCTTCCTCACATCGCAAGATGATTTAAAGGAATCTAGAACTATTGACACCATGTCTAATACTACTCTCCATTTTTAAAACCATGTGATTATATATGGCTTTGTCTCCATAGAAATAGTACTTTATTACAAAATTTTTTCAGATATAAATTATTATTTTAACTTTCCATTCAAAATGTAGGGGAAAATACTGTCAATATATATATTAGTCACTATAGACTGACTAGGTTATGATGTTATAATACACAATTCCCAAATCTCAGTATAATACATAAGTTCCAAATCAGCGAAAATTAAATTATTTCTTATATAAAATCAACTGTGGTTCCAAGAGACTCTCTGGGGAAGCTGTCTTCTACGTGTCAGTTCAGCGTTCCCGAATACTTTAATATTAAGGTTCTCCCATGTCAGTAGGTACTTCTACAATCTCAAATGTAAGGGAAGAGTATGATGGAGGGCTAAGTACCAGCAACTAAATACTTCCACCCAGAAATGACACAAGGTTACCTCCACTCACATTTTATTTGCCAGAGCAAGTCACATAGCTACACTTGAAACCAGATAATAGTATTGTCTGCCTGTTTATTTAGAAAAGAGAGAATGACAAAGTATTTCCTTGGTTACATTAAATTAACCCAATTAAAACCCATCTTTTATTGTATTGATAATAGCCTAAAATTTTAAATTCAGAACACATTTTGAAAATTTGAATATTTTTTTTTTTCCATCTCTGTTCACTCCTAAACTTGACTTCCTTTCAACTCTGAACTAGTCTGGGAAGTTTCCTCATCGTAGAAATGTTCTATTTGGAGCTTCACACATATTAATTTTGCACTGGGAAAGCCTAAAGACTTACATGTTTGAGGGGTCAATATTATGAATGAATAGTTTTTAAGCACTAGTAACACATTTACTGCTGTATAAAATAATTCATTCTTTCACTTATTCAAGAAATATATATGCCTTAATCTGTTCTAGGCTTTGAAATAGAGCAATGGGCAAAACAGTAAAAAAATCACTGCCCTCATGGATCTTCCATTCTAGTAGGATGGAAGTCAATCAGTCAATCAATAAACAAGTAAACAAGTAAAATATATGTATGATAATAAATCTGAATAACCTAAATATGTAGAAATAATATTTATAAAATGATAAGTAGCTTCAGCTTTCTAGGAAAGAATCCTCAAATTTTCTATTAATAAAAATAACCGTAAGTAGCAATTGTAAAATGCTTTCTAGTTTTTAAAGCGCTTTAGCAGGTATATTTTTTGTCCTTTTTGTTAGTTCTGCAGGATAGATATTAACCCCATTTTATAGGTTAGAAAACTGAAGACACCAGTAGGTTAAATGAGTTGCCCAAATTCACACTGCTACTAAATGCCACTGGTATCTGCTTAGAAGATAGCATTATCAGAGCTGTGTGCTTGGCATTGCATATTATTAAAAAGTAATTAGGTTTGCAAGATGAAAAAGTTCTTTATGGGGCACCTGGGTGGCTCAGTCAGTTAAGCGTCTGCCTTCAGCTCAGGTCATGATCCCAGGGACCTAGGATGGAGCCCCGCATTGGGCTCCCTGCCTGGCGGAGAGCCTGCTTCTCCCTCTCTCTGTGTTGCTCCCCCTGCTTGTGTGCACTCTCTCTCTCTCTCTCTGTCAAATAAATAAATAAAATCATTTTAAAAAAAGAAAAATTTCTTTGAGATGAATGGCGGTAATATTTGCACAGCTATGTGAATGTACTTAAAGCCATTGAACTGTACACTTAAAAGGGTAAAAAATGGTTAATTTTATGTTATGTATGTTACCACAAATTTTAAAAAATGTTCTCAAAAAATAAAAATAAAAATGTTTTAAATAATTCTAAATCGAGACCTCTAGAATAATAGAGTAACTGCTTTCTCACCTCTTCTTCAGTTAACACACTTGTTGGATTACACTGTTCATTCCCTCTGTATTGTGAGCATATTGATGGATGTCCATGGCACACCAAGCACATTCTGACAGTAGGATCCTCTGCTACACCTGTATTTTTCAGATCCCACCATTATGCTATATATTTACCAAGTCATTTGGGTTTATTCCCAAATTTATTTATACCAGTTATGACAATTGAACCTATTTTACTTAATAATTATAATTAAACAATACATAAATCAATTAAATATGAGTGTGCAGAGAGACCCCTTTCAGTGATAAGTAACTTGCATATTTTTAAACGTCTGATTAAAGCCTAAAAATATTGCCATCAAATTATAGGTGGGCAGGATAACAATAAAATTTAGGGAGGAATGGAAATCATAAAAACCTTGAAATATCCAGAGTCAAGTTGCTTTGCTAGTGTCTTTAAGTTCTTAGTCAACTTAAAAGAAATCAGAGTGTATCAGATAGCTGTGGCTTATGCAAAGACAAAGTGGTCTTTCACTCGATAAACATGTTGGAAGAAACCCTTTGACCATCAAGAGATTAGCAGGGGAACATACATTTATAAGTTTCAAGTAAAGTAAAATTTTATGTCTCTTTCCAGATATAAATCTATTGTTTTTTTCAAAACGTGTCTCAAGGATTAGGCAACAAATTATTAGATATGGCGCCAAAACCATGAGCAACAATGATAAAAATAGACAAACTGGACTTCATCAAAATTTAAAACTTTTGTGCATCGAAAAACATTATTAAGAAAGTGAAAAAGCAATCTAGAGAATAAGAGAAAAATATTTGCAAATTACACATCTGTTAAGGGTCTACTATCCGTAATATATAAAGAACTCTTACAACTCAACAAAGAAACAACCTAATTCAACAATGTGCAAAGGACTTAAATAGAATTTTCTCCAAAGAAGATATACAAATGGCCTTTGAGCACATGCAAATATGTTCAACATCGGTAGTCATTAGAGGAACGCAAATCAAAACCACTCTGAAATACCATTTCATACCCACTAGGTTGGCTCTAATTTTTTTAAAAAAAGAAAGAAAATAACAAGTATCAGCAAGAATGTGGAGGAATAGAAGCCTCATATATTGGTGGTGGAAATGTAAAATGGTGCAGATGTTATAGAAAATAGTTTGGCAGTCCCTCAAAAAGTTAAATGGGATTACCGTGTTACCCAGCAATTCCATTCCTAGGTATATGCCCAAAAGAACTGAAAACAGGTACTCACACAGTTGTACACAAATATTCATAATAGCACTATTTACAATAGTCAAAAGTGGAAACAACCCAAATGTCCATTAATGCATGAATCAAAATATGGTATATACATACAATGGAATAGTATTTAGCCATAAAAGGAATGAAGCAATGATGTAATGTTACAATGTGGGAAAAAAAATAACAGACACAAAATGTCACTTATTATTTGATTCCGTTTATATGAAATATCCAGAATAGTTAAATCCATAGAGATAGAACATAGATTGATGGTTGCCAGGGAATGGGGGAGGAGCAGGGAAGAGGATGGGGTATAACCACTTAATTGGTATGGAATTTCATTTGGGGGTGATGAAAGTGTTTTAGAACTACATAGAGGTGGTAGTTATACAACATGATGAAGATACTAAATGCCACTGAAATGTTTGCTTTAAAATAGTTTTATGTTATCTGGATTTCACTTCAATTAAAAAAATATAATTCAAAAGTGAGTCTTTTTTATTCCTCATTTAACATCATTTTTCAATAACCAACCAACCACTTGTCACATCAGGGAAATGGGCTTCTGCATGTTCTTTTTTTGTTTTTTTTTTAGATTTTATTTATTTATTTATTTATTTATTTATTTATTTATTTATTTATTTATCAGAGAGAGAGAGATTGAGAGCAAAGCAGGGGGGGCAGTGAATGCCAGGCAGAGCAGGCAGAGGGAGAAGCAAGCTCCCCAAGGAGCAAGGAGCCCGATGCAGGACCCCTGGGATCATGACCTGAGCCGAACGCAGCCACTTAACCAACTGAGCCACCCAGGCGTCCTTGCATGTTCTTTAAAACTTTCCTATATGCTCCTCTTGAAAAAGGGTTTGTCACAATTTACCTCTCATATACAAGCTGATTGTTCTGCTTGTCTATTTTCAGACAGCTTGATTCTAATTATCCCACCACAGAAATATAAAAGTGATTCTGAGTCTTTATTGTTGGGAACAAACAAGAAATTGGGGGGAAAAAAAAAAAGCTGCTGGAACCTCCCTTTGTCACGTACCAACTGAGAATGAGGAGGGGAAGAGCCCTGAGTGTGATGGCCCTCCGTAAAACATAGCACACTCTTTCTTCATCTTCTCAGCTGCACTGTCCCATATAGTAGCCTCTAGAAATATAGCTGGAATGACAGGGAAACTGAATTTCTAATTCTACTTAATTTTAATGAACTGAGATTTAAATTTAAAAACTGGCTCTTGGTTTCAATTATTAGAAAATTTTTAACTATGTTTGGAACAACTTGCATATTTGAATCTACTTGCTTTAACTGTAAATTTTGTGAAATCTACATACACACCAGATTCAAAGACTTGGTAAAAAAAATGTAAAATATCTCAATTTTTAAAATATCTATTATATGTTGCAATGATATTATTTTGGATATAATGGGTTAAATAAAACCTATTTTTAAAATTAATTTCACCATTTCTTTTTATTTGTTCAAATAAGGCTATTGCAAAAGTATTAAATTACATACATGGCTTACATTCTATTTCTATTTGACAACTTTGTTCCAGACATTGTCAATGGGGACTCCAGTAATTGGAATCCTCACTATTTAGACTCAGGAAAACTGAAGAAAAGCAACTAGAATTTGGAATACGCTACCAAGTGAGAATCCAAAGTGGAGTCAAGTTTCCAACTTCCAGGCTTTCTGTAGTGCTTGTATCACAATGGCCTTGGTATCTGTGGGTAGCAAGCCATGGTGCTCTTTGTGAGCAGAAGGTAGACATGGCTAATATTTTCATGACTGGTGTCATTCTTTTGGAAGTCCAAAGATGACCTTGGCAATAATAGAGGACCATTGCCTCAAGATAACCCCACCCCACCAATGTGACATAGTTTGCTGTAAAGGATTCCAGAGGTAGGCTAGATTCATGCCTAGAATTCATTCAAGAAATTGCAGAAATTCATAGGCTGATGGGTGAAGAAGAAAGAGAAAAAGAAAAATCCCTTCCCCACAGATGTCAGAAAAGTTTGACATGCCACTGGTTTGAGGAGAAACTATTCTGTCTGGATTGAGTGATTAGATCTTGTCCACTTTGCCCCCAATTATATTTCCGATGTTGGAGTATCCGCAGTGGATTCTCAGTGGGTGGGGATGCCCACTCACAGCGTAAATGCTATGTCTCATTCTCAGGGCATGACAATGAAACACTAAAACTATCCAAACATCTGCTGTGGAGGCAATGAAATTCTCTCCTTGCTTGCTTCTTATGGTTGGTATGCTGGTTTCTCCTTTAGGGTTTTTTCTTTTATACACAGGCTAGACCACACAAGAGTTCAATTTTAATGATAAGCATTTATTTAAGACTGAAATTGGAACCTCAAAGAATCACAAAAAAGAGAAAATACTGTATTTGCTCAATTTCAGTTAGTAAGCATTCCCCCCCCAGATGAGATATGAAGTATAACAAAAAAATTTTTTTAAGTAGGCTCCAAGCCCAACACAGAGCCCAATGCAGGGCCTGAACTCACCACCCTGAGATCAAGACCTTAGCTGAGATCAAGAGTCAGTCGCTTAACCAACTGAGCCACAAGGATGCCCCGAAGCATAATTTTTTGTTACTGTTTTAGCACTGTTATTTTTGTCACTCATGTATATCTCTAGGCACTTTGATTAAGTACATGTCCTCATTTTATTATTACTTATATCTGTTTGTTTATTACAGGTACTCATACTATTTTACACCATTCTACCAATGAGGAAATTGAGGCTACAAATCAATTGGATTAGTTGTCTGAGGTCTTACAGCTAGTAAGTGATGAAAACAGAATTCAAACCCAGATCTGACACCAAGTTTCTAAGTTTGTTTCTAAGTCTGAAAAAGGGAAATAGGATCTTTTTAAAAATAGTGCCTGGAAAGTATTCAGCACTTTTTTATTTTAATTTATTTATTTGAGAGAGAGAGAGAGAGAGAGAGAGCGAGAGAGTGCATGCACGAGCAGGGGGGAGGGGTAGAGGGAGAAGCAGACTCTCCACTGAGCAGGGAGCCCGACGCGAGACTCGATCCCAGGACCCCGGGATCATGACCTGAGCCGAACGCAGACGCTTAACCGACCGAGCCACCCAGGTGCCCAGGAAATAGGATCTTAAGATACTTTTCTTACTAGCTTTAAAAGCAAACATAATGACTCAAAATATGGGGTCAAAGGTACCCTTTTTTTAACCGAAATAATTTTAATAAAACTTTAAAGAGACTTTTTTAGGTGAAGCCTGTAAGGATGTATCTAAGTTTGAGGAAGTTTTAAGCACCTGGATTCTTATGTGCTTATGTTTCAAAGTTCATTCAACTTGAAAGTCATCGGTTTCTTAACAAGTGCTGCCAATATGAAATAAGAAAAAATACTTGAAACAGAAAATCCCCCTGTGTTTGTTGAACAGAGCGGTATTGTGGTTTGTTTTTTGAAGGGGACAGGAGATGGGGCTACATAGTGGTGGGGGTGTTTGTTTTTATGAGGTCTGCTTTGAAAAGCTCTCCTGAAGCCTTCCCAGGAGCAGCCAAGCGGGAGTGCTGGGGTTGATGCCATATACGCTAAGTGTGGGCCTACCTCAGCTGCAAGTAATTTAATCTCAGGATTCTTTCCCAACTGGACCTTGGACAAAAGCAAGCTGAGAATGCCATACATTGGATTTCTCATTGCTGTGAGACCTTGTGGTAGAAACAAAAAATATTTACAGGTCCAAGTTTCTTAAGGTGGTGGGCTACCTAAATTTGAGAAGAACGTGGGATTTCACCTATTGGGAGGAAGGTTTATGCTCTCTGAGGGGTAGATTCTGTGGGCAAGCTGGAAAAGTTATCCGGAAGTATTCCCTAAACTGTGTCTTAGCTGTTGGAGTGTAGATGCTACCTATCATCTTTAACCATCCTTAAAAAGAGAATCAGAGCCTTCTCTGATTCCTCTGTTCCTCTGTATATTTGCCTTCCAAGAGGATTTGAGAATTTGCTAGGCTGCCCCCTCCCTTCCTCCTCAACAGAATTCTCCAGATCCTCCAGAAAGAACACCCCAAGACCTTTCACATGACCTCCGGCTCCATCCCAGTTGAGTAGAAACCTCTGGTTGCTGAGCATCTGCATCAGGTGGCATGAACTGGGGAATCAAGATGGCCAGCTTGAGAAGAAAACTCCAAGAATACCCAAACGGCCAAAGTTTCACCTTTCCAATGACAAGTATGCCATAGGGATATTCCAGCACAAAGCAGCAACAATAAATTAGTACATCATTCCTTAGTTCAGCCTGAGCCTCAATAAAAACTGCAGATAAACAAATAAGATAAATATCTGTTTTTTGCTAAAAATCATTGTCACGTTTCTCTTTTAATTTTTTCTTTCACAAGCAATACATTCACATAATTAAAAAATCAAAATGGTAAGGATGCCTGGCTGGGCTCAGTCAGAAGAGCAAGTGACTCTTGATCTCAGGGTCATGAGCTGGAGCCCCACATTGGGTGTAGGGATTAATAAATAAATGAATAAATAAATACTCAAAATGGTATTAAAAGGAATGCATTGAAATTCTCACTGTCACCCAGGCCCCACCCACCACATACCCCACCCCATTTCCTATAGGTAACCATTTTAAAATTTTCTGCTGTCCTCTTCCAGGGCACCTGCCCAGTGTCTGTTTCAAGGCATATATAAACAAAATCAAATATATATTCTTATAATTTCTCTTTTTATCATACAACAGGGAACATTCTACAAACACTGTTCTGCACCTTGCTTTTTTTCACTTAATGCATCCTAGAGATCATTCCTCATCAGCTTTCCTTATTTTTTGTTGTTGTTGTTACAGCTGCATAATATTTCATGATACACCACACTTTATTTATTTGGGTTGTTTCAGTCTTTTGCTTTTATAAACAGTGCAGCAGGTGTTTCTGATCAGACATTTCTGGCTCAAACTTTGTTCCTTCTATTTTCTTGATGTTACACAGGCTTCTAGATGGCTGCCCAAGGGGTGTGTACTAGACTTACAGAAGGGTAGAGATAGAAGAGGCTTTAGAGCTGGCTTAATCCAACCGACTGTTTTAAGAAGGGGGAAACCAAAGCTCCTGCAAAGCGACTTGCCCAGGGTTACAGAGTGGTTGGTCTGGGACCAGAGTCCATGTTTACTGATGCTCAGCCTGAAGTTGTACCTGCTAGATCACACTTCTGGGTGCTGGGTACTGAGTGTGTGTGTGTGTGTGTGTGTGTATTGCTCCTCCAGGAATATAAAACTCATTGAATGCAAAGTCAAACATGGCCAGAGCCAGGAGGAGATCACAAAGCCCCTTGGAGCCGGGGAACCCTGCAGCAGGAAGTCATGTGGTTAGGCTTCACTAAGGAGGTAGCATTCATGGCAGGCCTGCAAGGATGGATAAGATTTCACCAGGAAGAAAAGATGCAGAAAGGCAAGAGCACAGATGTGGATATGGGAAAACATCAGGTATCTTTGGGTAGCAAGGAACCTAGTATGGCTGAAGCATAGTGTATGATTAGAAAGTGAGACTACTGGGGCGCCTGGGTGGCTCAGCCAGTTAAGCGGCTGCCTTGGGCTCAGGTTGTGATCCCAGGGTCCTGGGATCGAGCCCTGCATTGGGCTCCCTGCTCAGCGGGAAGCCTGCTTCTCCCTCTGCCTGCCACTTCCCCTGCTTGTGCTCTCTCTCTCTCTCTCTGTCAAATAAATAAATAAAATATTTTTTAAAAAAAAGAAAATGAGACTACTAGTAGCTTTATTTATTTTTTTAAAGATTTTATTTATTTATTTATCTGAGACACACACACACACACACACACACACACACAACAAGTGGGGGGAGGGGCAAAGAGAGAAGCAGACTCCCTGAGGAGCAGGGAGCCCGATGTGGGGCTCCATCCCAGGCCCCTGGGATCATGACCTGAACCAAAGGCAGATGCTTAACTGACTGAGCCACCCAGGTGCCCTACTAGTAGCTTTAATGAGAATATTGAACACTTACCCTATGCCAGGTGTTATTCTTAGTGCTTTATCAATACTAGCCTTTAATCTTCACAACCTGTGAAGCAAGTACCATTGGTAAACCCATTTTACAGGTGGGGACACTGAGGCACAGAGAGAGTCGATAACTTGCCTGAAGTCATAAGTCACACAGTAAGATTACATTCTACAGAGTCTGACTCTAAAGCAGTGTTGACACTTCCCCATGTTCCTGGGAGATGAGACTGGAAAAAGATAGTTTTATTAGAGAGGATATTGGAATGCATGTTGAAACACAGAAAGATTTATACTACCATGTTTGTAAACAGAAGGAAATAAATGTTTATTGAGCATACACTCTATCTTCAAAAAAATCATGTAAGATAGATATTATTTTCCATATAATTCAGATGGGGAACCAGGCTTCCGAGAGGAAAAGTAACTTGCTCAGACTCTCAAAGCTGTCAGGTGGCAAAGGGAGCCTCTGAGGCCCGTGTCTGAATGAAAGCCAGTGCTTGTGACAGGCTGACGTTTATCCGAATGTAGCCCACACAATTCTAGTGCATAGCCTAGAGGCGCCTGGCATTTGTGGTCAACTAAGCTTGGGAAATGCTAAGATAAACAAAGTTAGACCTTAATTTAATTGCAGATTTTCTCAGAGATTTTTTTTTTTTAAGATTTTTATTTATTTGTCAGAGAGAGAGCACAAGCAGGGGGAGCCACAGAGGGAGAGGGAGAAGCAGGCTCCTCACTGAGCAAGGGGCGCGATGCGGGACTCGATCCCAGGACCCCTGAGATCATGACCTGAGCCGAAGGCAGATGCTTAACGACTGAGCCACCCAGGTGTCCCTTTTCTCAGAGATTTTAATGTACTTCCAAGCTTCATAAACCACCCAAGAGGTAGATGTTACATCTCACATTTCCAAAACAAATCTTACCACGATTCTCTCCTCTCCCACCATTCCCTAGCTCTTTGTTCAAGTCACACTCAGTGGAAATAGTGCTGGGAGGTATACCAGTTTGGGAAAGGCTGAATAGAACATACCAGAGAAAGGAAGGAAAGCTGTGTTTCCTGATCAGCTGAGCATACACGCACTGTTTACAGATCTATAATGTTAAAATATGAAGAGCACTGGGATCTTCCTTTCTGAGGACTGCACAGAAGTTATCCAAACTTCCATATCTCAGAAAACTGATTTGTTTTGTTTTGCTTTGGTTTTGGTTTTTGTCCTTATTTAAGTATCAAAATGAGAAAACCGATTTCATTTCTAAAGCAGAAATCTCCTAATTTCTATTCTAATTCTTTCACACCCCAAGGTAAAAATGTTGGGGTGTTGGGAACCAAAAAGTATATGCTGGGCCATGCTTTTTAGGTTATGCCTGTGAACTTAATTTCTGATTAGCTGGTGGTTTAATTTATAATCTGATGTTACTATCCTATCACCATAAAAGAGAGTATGTTCAAAAAGAATACCTTCGGGGCACCTGGGTGGCTCAGTTGGTTAGGGTCCAACTCTTGATTTTGCTGGGGTCTTGATCTCAGGGTTGTGGGATTGGGCCTCTCATCGGGCTCCACAATGAGCGTGGAGCCTGCTTGGGATTCTCTCTCTTCCTTTTCCCCACTTCCCCACCTTGCTCCTGCGCATGCTCTCGGTCTTAATGAATGAATGAATGAATGAATACCTTCCCCCCTTCCTTCAAATTGCCTCATGAAATGTAAAAGGCGAAAGATTTATACGATCTGAAGAGAAACCAGAGTTGCCTCATGAAATGTAAAACTTACACACACGGCATGGGTAAACCAAGGAAAACCTTTGTCTCTAAGAAAGGATTCTGCAAATCTTAAACACTATGTGAAAATAATATTATTTTACTGACTACAAATTCTGCCTGTCAATTATCCAAATGTAGCCCACACAATTCTAGTGCATAGCCTAGAAGGGACTGGGAATTTTTGTAGGCAATTATTATTACATTTGATAAGTTGAATGGAGCTTCCTTTTCAATTCTAGGAGTATTTTTTTAATTTGTGGGAGGATTATTAGAATGGCCAGAAATGCTATCGGTGTTGGTTTTATTACCCCATAAAATAACCCAACTGTAAGAATGAGAGGACGAGTTCATAACACTCATTCTTATTTTGAGAGCTGGGGTGTGGGTGGAGGCTTAGATACAACTCCAAGTGCTTGCAAAAACCTGGAAAATCAGTAGGAGTAGTGTCATTTCATACTTTTGGAGATGTTTGATAGGGGTCTCTTCAGATACAGACAAGATTAACTGTTGGATATTTTTCCTAAGAAAGTTTTTATAATAAAGTACTTTGCTGAGCTGCTGTTTCTCTAAAACTTAATTTTAATGACTCAGGCTGTGAGTGAAGTACAAACTTCCTCTTTTACCACTGCACTCTGACTGGAAGGTAGAATATTCAGGAATAACCATCGCTCCTGTTGCCCTACGTCTATAGGAAGAGGAACCCAAAGGAAAAACAAAAATAAAAAAGATGTATTCACTCATAATCTTTCTTAGGCCAAAATGAACAATATATAGATACAAATGCTAGTGAAACACATTGAAAATTGAACAGCACAGGAAAATTGAGAATGATGCTAATTGCCATAAAATACAAATCCATCCATAATCTAATGAATTCAAATATCTTCTTTCTTTTGCATATCCTATAACCCAGTCATATGCATTGCGATGTTTCTCAAGCCTGGGCAACAGAGATCCCCAACCTATGAAACATACCAGCCTCATGAAAAATTCTCATCTTAGGAATCACTGGAACTGGGATTCTGTACTACTCTAGTCGCTTTCTGGTTTTGGAATTGGGTAGGAAATATTGGGTGAAAGGAAACTTGAGATGGATGTCCTGAATTATAACCTTGGCACCACCCATCCTATGAGCTCAGACAAATGACTTCATCTCTTGTGCCTGTTTTATTATCTCCCATTCCTATTCTCGTTCTTTCATATCCAAAGGTACATGTCATCTGAAGCCTTGGGCACTTTGCATTATAAATCAGGAACAAATCCAGGAGGGAGAAAGAGCGAAGGAGACAAGTACCTGCTTAGGAACCTAAGTTTCTGCATAAACTTGGTATTTGAATTTTATTAATGGTGTTTCATGTTCTGGACCATTCCTTACACATTTATACATTTTCTCCTGGTCCTCGGAAAACTAAAGTCTCTGTGGAACATTCCATGAATGATCATCAGCATTACGTTCCACTAAAATAACTGGGACCTATTTATAAACCACAGGAAATTGTTCTTGCTCAGGGTACTGTCTGAATAAGTAATTTAAAAAATGGAAAACGCTGTCAGTCATCCATATGTTTTCTCTATTTATTGTTTCCCAAACTGGCCTTGAGCGTTCCTATCTCCATATCTTTGTTGAGGCTCTCCCCACAGTTTGGAATGCCTTCCCCACTCACTCAAATCCTCTCCTCCTTTAAACTTCTCCACAAATATCACTTTTTTCAGGTAGAAATTTCTATAACTTTTGACGTGGCTCCTTTCCCGCTAAAACCCAGGAATCTTTTTTTTCCCTCAAATCTGTGAGTCACTTGTACCCCCAACACATCACTCAGCACTTAAGTCCTATCCTATTTTGTTTTCTCCTTTACAGCATTTCATAAAACTGGAATTTCCAGAGAGACTGTGAACTCCTTGAGGAGAGCATCCTGCATGATACAGCCAAGGCAGTATCCGACACAGAGCTAAGAACACGGACAGTGCTTAGTGTGGTTGATATAAGGTGGTGGTTTTCAAAAGGTCTGAAGCCAAATGAAAGAAAATCCCAGAAACCCTATGTGCAAAATAGACAAAAGTTGACCTAGGGTGGTAGAAGTTGGGGTTAAGGTAGGTATACTGGCATCCCATAAACTGGACCCCATTCCCTACCCTCTCTGCACAGATGCTGGACCATCCCCACAGTTCCCGAAGGCTGGGAACCTAGCCTTCCAAGTACATTAGCGGCCTCATTCCATTCCTTCCAGGTATAAGCATAGATGTATCTGAACTGAGCTGTTAGGACTCTCCAGTGTGCTAATGTTACCCCCTCCCCAAAATGTGTGCCTTCTCATGGAATTTTTCTAAAAAGAGCACCTCAACCAGATGCACAGATCCCTAACCAGTCACTTGGAAAACTCAGTATGGCTGATCATGGAACAGACTTTGGGCACTATTCCCCACTTCCTACTGCCCCAGCATATTCCCTTAGGAATGCCTGTGTGTTTGAAATTCTGGAAGTCCCCAACAGTACTTTCAGTCCACACAAACATACTCTTCCCCATAAGCAAAGTTTTCTTTTCTCCTTCATACTCTCAATTAATGCAAGGCAAAAGAGTAAACAAAGTTACTGGTGATACTTTTTTTTATTGAGGTAAAATTGACATATAACATTATATTAGTTTCAATGTAATGAAATTGTAATGATTTTATACAAATATATACTGCAAAATGATCACCACTAAGTCTAGTTGATATCTGTCATTGTTCATAGTTACAAAAATTTTTTTTCTTGTGATGAGAACTTTTAAGATCTATTCTCTTAGCAATTTCAAATATGTAATACTGTGTTATTAACTGTAGTCATGCTGGTGGTACTTTTTTTGTGCTATTTTTAATGACTGAAACAAAACAGATCTAAAACTGCAGCTTCTGGAAGAGCCATTTGTTCTTGCTGGTCTTGTACCTCCCCTTGAACTTGACCGTGGCCTCTCGTCAGGCCTTGCATTTAAGGGCAGGGTCTCAGAAGACATCCTTGTTGATAACGGTTTTGTCCAAGGGGATATCCACAGAGTACCTTGTGGGCATGAGTGATCGTATTATAAACTTTTGTAGAGGACTTGATCTTTGACCTCATGGCCATTTTCTTCTTACTCGTGGCAGCTGTCACTTTGTGGGAAGAGCGGTCAATTCCAGCCACCAGAGCATGGCTGTAGGGATGGTCTGAGGTACCGTCATCAATATTCTTCATGATGACTGCTTTGCATCCGGAGTAGCATCCAGCCAGGACCAGCACAACCTTCTGAGGTTTCATGAACTTGCCCATCTTGATACCAGCCTCTCAAGCCTACAGCAGAAAGTACTCTGGTGGTACTTTTAATGGCACAAGACACATCTCGTTCAGAGCACAGGAACAGAATGAAGAGTGGCTGTACCCTCCACTCCTTGGCCCTGGAATCATTGTAGCCCATCCCACCCCAGCGCTGTACTGCACTCTGCCAACGTTGACCATTACAGCTGCCTGCTCTCCCTGGCTTCACACGTGCATTCTTGCTCCTCCCTTGATTTGTCAAACATGCTTATTGGACTAACAATGGGTTTGTCCTTGACTTTACATCCTGTTGACCTCTTTGGATGTGGGGATCCAGTTTTCACTTCAGACCTAACTCAGACCCTAGCGCTCTTAGTTTTGTTCACAGACCAGTGGCTTTTCCAGGTCCACCGATCCTGGCCACTTCAGCCACTTCAAAACACCAGGCGCTGCCAACCACACGTGGCAAGATGCACCTGCTAGCTGGAATCTGGGGCTGTCTTCCAGAGACCCTCTTGCCTGGTCCTGACTTGCCTGTGCCACAAGCCCACTTCTGTCCAGATCCACACCCTTAACTTAGCAGCTCCAATTTCAGTAGCCTCCTGACTTCACCCTGCATGTGCTCTTCCAGATATTTAGACTCAGATTACCTCTACAGACTTTGGCCTTGGGCACCTTTGTGGCTCCCTGTGCCCTCTCAAGCCCTTTGCCTGCCCTGCCCCTCCAGTACCTGGCCCACCGCAAGGAGAAGTCACAGGGTCACCACCACTGTGGGACATTCCACTGGCCCGTGAGGAGCGGACACAAGCCAATCAGGAGAATTGTTTTGCTGATAAACCAATCAGGGAGAAGAGCTTTTTGATTTTCTGAAGTCTGCTGTGCAGGTCAGGAGATGATTCTCAGAGAGAGATATAAAATGGGGAACGTCAATCCGGAGTCTCGGTCCAGTAAGAAGGAGGTACACACATTTTATAAAGGAAAAGTGATTTAATCATTCTCTCATCATTCTACCAGATGGGATGAGTCCTGCTGGGAATGTGTTGTGAGGAAATGTTTATCAGGAAGAGAAGTAAAGGACTCAGGACTCTTGTTATCCATCTTCCACAAGCAGTCATTTCTTTTTTCTTTTGTATTTTTTTTTTAGGGAGAAAAAAGTGTTGGCTTGAACTCCTCAGGCTTTCTTTCTTTTTTTTTTTTTTAAAGATTTTATTTATTTGTCAGAGAGAGACAGAGAGCACAAGCAGGGAGAGCGACAGAAGCAGAGGGAGAAGCAGGCTTCCCGCTGAGTGGGGAGCCCAATGCGGGACTCGATCCCAGGACCCTGGGATCATGACCTGAGCTGAAGGCAGATGCTTAGCCGACTGAGCCACCCAGGCATCCCCTCCTCATGCTTTCTTATATAATAAAAAAGTCAAGCAAAGGGCATGTCTTGGTTCGGCTTGGACTCGGCAGACTGTCTGCCTTATTGCAGTGCTGGGAGTCTGAGGTTTTTTGTTCCTTGAGGATTACCATGCAATTCCTCCTCAAGTGGTAAGCCTCTTTCCATGCAGAAGGAGCCCATCTCAGGGCAGGCCATTATGATGCCTACTCTGTTGGTGATATTCAGCAAGAATTAAATGCATCTTAATGGTTTTATTGTAAGAATTCTAAACTTAGGGGGGAGATTTTCAAAACTAGTGCTCTTTTGAATTAACTATGGTAGGTCACTTGCCCATCTGGGGCCCTTTGCTCATTTGTAAAATTATAAGGGTTGATCCCATGCAACCTCAAAGATACCTTCCAGCTTTGAAATTCTCTAACTTTGTAGTAAACCCTAGTTGGCATCTAGGCACTGATTGGAAACTATAAACCAGATAAGATATTCTAGAATTGAATGTATCGGTATCCCTCAGCAATCACAGTACTAGAGTCTTAGCTTCAAAAGGAAACCATCTTTTTCTTCAATAAATAACAAAGATTAAATGAGATAATATATCCATGGGAACACCTAGCATGGAGGGGCACAATATATTTCAGTTAATGGGGCATTTCCTATACTAGAATTTCCCAAAACATAATTCTAGAATCACTATTCTTTCACCTAGATTCACCAACGCAATTGTGTCTTAAAAGTTCCTTTATAACGTTTTTTTTTTATGCATTCAGGATCCAATCAAGGATCACATAGTGCCTCTAGTTATTGGCTCTCTTCAGTTATTTTTACTTTAGAATAGTCTCCTTTTCATTTTTCATTAACACTGATAAATTTGAGGAGTCTAGGCTGGTTATCTTGCAGAATATCATACAAGCTGGGTTTATGTGGTTGTTTCCTCATGTTTAGATTCAGACCAAACATGTTTGGCAAGAAAACTGTGTAAGTGACGTTCTTATTGTTATCTTTTAAGACTACTTTCGTTTGGGATCAAATCTGACGGAAATATGTAAAGTAGAAATGGCAAGTGCTCCAAACGCCCACTCCCAGAAACAACCAGCATTCACGTTTTAATATATAGGCCATTACATTTTTTTCTTTCACAAAGAACAAAACTGGAATCCTTTTCTACATCATTTGTTGTAACTGGTTCTTTTTCCTTTTTAGTGCCTCTTGGGCTTTCTGTGTGAGTTACCTGTAGCTCTACCTCATTCTTTTCAGTGGTTTGTTTCTAGTTGTTAGCTACGAAGAACTATGCTGCTGTACCTCCGAAACAAATAATACAGTATATGTTAAAAAAAAAAAAAAGAAGAAGAAGATAGCAGGAGGGGAAGAATGAAGCGGGGGAAATCGGAGGGGTAGACGAACCATGAGAGACTTTGGACTCTGAGAAACAAACTGAGGGTTCTAGAGGGGAGGGGGGTGGGAGGATGGGTTAGCCTGGTGGTGGGTCTTAAAGAGGGCACGTTCTGCATGGAGCACTGGGTGTTATGCACAAACAATGAATCATGGAACACTTCATCTAAAACTAATGATGTAATGTATGGGGATTAACATAACAATAAAAATTTAAAAATTAAAAGAAAGAACTATGCTGCAATCATCATCCATGTACATTTTTCTCTTTGTGTACTTCTGGGAGTTTTTCTATGGATTATATCCCCAGAAGTGAAGTTTCTGGATCAACTTTGACATTGCAAAACTGCCACCACCAAACATCGTATCGATTAACACACTCAACAAATGTGTATGAAAGGGACTGTTTCCTCACATCTTCGCCTGGTTTTACCATCACTCTTTTTGATTTTGTCAGTTGGAAGTGAAAATTGCTATCTGGTCATCCCTGGAATTTTTTTAAAGATTTTATTTATTTATTTGTCAGAGGGAGAGAGCACAAGCTGGGGGAGCAGCAGGGAGAAGGAGAGGGAGAAGCAGGCTCCCCGCTGAGCAGAGAGCCTGATGTGGGGCTAAATCCCAGGACCCTGGGGTCATGACCTGAGCTGAAGGCAGATGCTTAACGGACTGAGCCGCCCAGGGGTCCCCATCCGTGGAATTTTTAAACCATGAGCAAGGTTAAGTGTGTTTTTGTATGTCTACTTCCTCGGTTTCTTGTTTGTTTGTTTTTCCTGAATTATCTGTGTCTATCCTTTGCCTATTTTCTACAAGATTGTTTATCTTTTTCTTACTGGCTTGTAACACTCATTTTTATGTTAAATAAATTAGCCATTTCTTTTCCTTTTTTTAAATTTATTTTTTAAAAGATTTTATTTATTTATTTATGAGAGAGAGAGCGAGTGCGCGCATGAGCAGGGGGGAGGGGCAGAGGGAGAAGGAGAAGCAGACTCCCCGCTGAGCAGGGAGTCTGATGCTGGGCTTGATCCCAGGACCCTGAGATCATGACCTGAGCTGAAGGCAGATATTTAACCGACTGAGCCACTCAAGTGCCCCATAGCCATTTGCTTTTTGTAGGTATAATAATTGTTTTGTCCAGTTAATTGAAGCATCTAAGTAACATCTTGAGATGGTTCTCCTTGAACTGTCCATACAGGGAATAGGGGGAGGGCACCTACCTGAGTCAAATCTCTATGTGTGAATAAAATATAAGTTATATGTTTATAACATGTACACTGGACACTGTATGTATAATTGGAAAGTGGTTTTTTAAAAAAATGTTTTTTCTGTGCTAATTTTCTTTTAAAAAAATAAACTATGTTGAGATACTTTCAGATAAAATTCTTAAGATCCTGGGCTGTAGTGGGTTATAAGGTAGAAGCAGAAATGGTTCTGAAGCTGGAAATAGGCTGCAGATAACCAAATCCAGTGTTTAGAGCTGGCAAACCCCCCCACCCCCACCCCCACCCCTGGCTAAATATAGTTTGGAAATCATCCCTCTGGAAGGTCTCAGGAAGCTCTGAGAAGTTCGACTCTGTCCACTGAATTTCCTCCCACCTTGAGCTTCTAGGTTCAATGCCAAGGCTGTTCTTTGGCAGCGTGCAGGTGGTAGTGTTACATGAACCGCTAGCCTAAGCTCAATCTTTAGAAATATTTCCAAGCGGAAATGACTTGTGGGCCAAAGTTTTTTTGGTTTTGGTTTGCCTTACCTATCCTAACCAAGTTGGACTTTTTTTCTCACAATTTAGATCATGTATTGCATTTTGTGGGAGCAAGTTTGCCAGCTTCAGAGATGCCTCCTATATTTGGTGATAGTGAATTATGTTCAGCTTTTTTACAACATTCTTCTTAATCATCTATCCTGGGTAAGTGGACGCGCTGGCTGTGTTCCTGGTACAAAAATTAAAGATTAGTTAACTGGATGCACTAGGTACATCGCCCCCAGATCAATTTAGGACACATGATTAACTCTCTCACCTCCCCTAAGTGCTACACTCACTCCTTGGCCCAAGAGAAACACAATTTTTTTTTCTTGTTCAATACTATTGATTCCTCCATAGAAGAAACAGGAGAAAAAAATAATCCAATTTTTGATACTCCAGAGTTGGATTTGTTAGTAAACTTGAATAGATTCAGTCTCCAATAATAAAGCATTTTCACATGTTGCTTAGAGGGAGTTAGAATACATTTCCTAGGAATTTGATTTCATACATGTAGGCGGTCCATGAGGGCAAAAAGTAAGATAGCCACTCCCAACCCCCAACACAACCAAGAAATAGGAAATAGAGAAACACATACAACCAAAAAAATAGGAAATAGTGAAACAAACACACTTTCTGACTGCTAACCTATGAAATCAGCACATAACAGCACTGGGCAGAGATACACAAAATCTTCTTAAAGGGGCAGAAATCAATGATCTATCCCAGACCTTTAAGGCAAAACTGCCACCAACTCAAGCATAAATTTCCCATATTCAAGGGAAAAAATGCACATTACTTGTAAAAGGAAACACAGAAATGTTGCATGGCAGCTTTTTTGGTGGTTATATAATATAAATATATTAATTCTGTTTCATCATTGCTATTCTTTCCATCTGCCTTTTCCCCCCACAGGAGATACTGGAACAAAAATACTTTTCCCTTTTATTTTTCTAAAGTGCTGCAATTGCTAACATAGTGGATCTGCTTCAGGGCTGTGATAAAAAACATTCATCTGACTTGGTTGGGACAGAACCTCCTATACTTACTCTATTTATTGAGCTACAGCAGAGATATTTTGATAAGAAAAAATAGGAAACAGCTCTACAAATAAACTAAGGTACGTTTACGGTGAAATCAAAGCTTTTTCTTCTTGAGAAATAAATGAGCAATATCTCTTCTTTTGATCAGAGAAAAGCTCGCATGGAATACGGTTTATTGCACTACTGATAAATTTATTTAAAAACTAGGTCTTATGGATGAAACATATTGACTATCATATCCCTTGGTTCTGCTCCTCAGCAACTATACAACGACCTGGGGCTTCATAAGCAGAACGTTGACAAAAACATTCCCGCTGCTTCAGACAGACACACCCATTCCACACTTGTACAGCGGTCTCCCCACGCCCTGGACTAATACACTCACTCTGTCGCACAGAGCAAACAGCAGTCAAGTACATGTTGATTGGATTGTGCCACAGGGATATTCATCCTAGCTAATCATCTGTAAGGCATATCATTTATCTCCAAAAACTTTGAATGGCTAGAGATTTTGACTGAATTTTGACCATCAGATTTGATGTTCCCCTACTACCCCACCAGTTAGAAGAAGAACCAACCAACCAACCAACTACTGCACTCCTCATTCTTTGGATCTGAGTGATTATGCCATGATTACCTAATTTGCGTTTCATACATTGCAGGGGAATTTAAATAGCTCAGATGTTTAACTCTTGCAAAAATGGTGACTAGTCACACATAGCAACTACTTCCTTTGAGAAATGTCACAAGGATGTTTACAGTGTATTGTTGGGCATGTTCAGCATAGCGTGCAAACCAACTTAACATATTTACATCCTGTATCAAATATGAACTTAAAAACAAAGGCACCACTGAGCCAATCAGAGCAGGGACCCTCCCTCATTGGCAACACCATGGCGCTGCTTTTCCTCACTCTAACATTTTTCTATATGTTAAAATGGTTCCATTCCCATGCTGTAGGAGTACGTGTATGTGTCAGAACCACCAAACACAAACAGAAGGTGGTCAGGGCACCATGCCACGGCTGTCTGTACAACTCAAAGCTGTTGACCATAAGGAGAAAGGAATTCCACCACAAAGGCCTCATTGGAAACCATGGCCATGGGGATTTAGTGAACACTGCTCATGGGCCCTGGGGAAGAGCTGTGCAACCAGCCCCGAACCACAGTGATGCCAATAAACTTGTGGAGTCAGTCCCTGGTAGCATACCTGAAAGCACAGTAGAAATGCATTTAGGCTGAATAAATGGATTCTGAGATGAGAAGCACTTTGGAACAGGCCTGCCATCCCCAGGACCCCCACCCTGACAAAAACCCTCTGCAGTTACCGACTGCTATATGAAATTGCCTTGTTTCTTTCATTTAGAGCTTTCTTAAGGCTTTTTTGGATGAAAATAATTTGAGAGAGAGATATAATACTGTTCTTAGTATAATAGATGTTCTTAGTAACTCATGCCTTAATGTGAGGAAGGAATAGAACGTTCTTAAGATAAAATGTGTTTATAGAGCACAGGGACGGAAGAAGAACCTCCTTGAGGAGAGGATGCTACAAAGGTGAGGAGCTGGAGGTTTGAAGCTTGATGTTTTGCTAATGGCCTTGCTGGTATCTTTCTTAAGTTTCACTTCGGTGGAGGTCAGTAGTATCTCAGCTGCCTGTTGGTGATCCCTTACAAAGCTGAAGCAAATGGGGAGTGGGCTGCCTGAGTGCCAAGCAGAAGAAAGAGCTGCTGATCCACAGAGGTAGCGTTGTGTAGCAGAAAAAAATGGGGCTTGTGGTTGGAAAACCATTTGGTAGCTCTCTGTGGATTACAGGTTCTTTCTATGCGATCAAGTCCCCCGGACTGGAGGATCAGCCTTCTCTAGATATTTACAGAATTAGCATTTCAAGTTAATTCCCAAACCCTACCAAGCCTGCCAATGCACCGGGCTGGAGAAACTTCCATTAAGCAAGAAATGGCAATTGGTGGATCTCAGGAGAAGAGCCAACATCCCTCCCCCATTCCTCCCTTGCTGCCACCACTGTGTCTCTGCCCAGAGATTTAAGATTTGTTTTGCACCTTTCTGAGTGGATCTCAAAGCCCTTGACAGACAAGAATGAGGGTTATCCCAGGACAGGGCTCTTAGTTTGTATTCATCAGATTACACTTGGCCAAAGCAACAGTCTCAGTTGGAAGCAGGAACAGGCTTCATGCTTCCTAAGAAGTCTGGTAGGGGATTTTGAAATCACAGGATGAGTCTGGAGTATGAGGCAAGTCTCAAAGTAACTAAGAAATGTGGCAGAGGTGTGCCTCACTGTGACCTACACACTGCATATACTCTTCCCTGTAATCCAACAGGCCCGGGGGTGGTAGTGGTGATAATGGGCGGTAGATGACAACAACCAGCATTTACATAGCATTGTGACATGCCGGATGCTGTTCTAAAACCCTTACATACATTAACTGATAACAAACCAGAAGATAGGTACTATTAGCATCCTCCCATTTGACAGATGAGAAAACTGAGGCGCAGAGAGATGAAGTAACTTGCCAAAGGGCACATAAGAATAATAGAACTAACTACATTTTATTTTATACATACATATTTTTTTAAAGATTTTATTTATTTACTTGAGAGAGAGAGAGAATGCAGAAGCAGGGGGAGGGGCAAAGGGAGAGGGAGAAGCAGGTTCCCCACTGGGCAGGGAGCCCCATGTGGGGCTCGATGTGGGGTTTGATCCCAGGACCCTGGGATCATGACCCGAGCCGAAGGCAGACACTCAGCCAACTGAGCCACCCAGGTGCCCCAAACTAACTACATTTTAAATTCTCAAAATAACTGCTACTATTATTGCCTTCATTTTGCAGATAAGGAAACTGAGGCTCGGAAGCCTGACCTAACTTACCTAAGGTCACACAGTGTTGAAGTGGTAATGTGGCCCACTCCTAACATTTAGGGGGCCTGCAGCAAGAGAACAAGTTGAGACCCATATTCCGTGGCAAAAACTATACATCAAGCTTATAGTTAAATAAAATATCTTCTCTTCTCCTGCTTCATAACAACCTGGAAGGCCAGATTCAAATTTAGAATTTTCAGACTTCTTGGTCGGAGCCAGAAAGAGGTAATGCACAGTGAGTAATGCCCCAGTCCTTGGCCTGGTGCCCTTCTCTTCCCACCCCTGAAACTCATGTACAGACACTCGGGCACACGCTGTCCAACTCTTATCTGTACTCTCTACAAACAGCTGCCCCTAAGCCACCCTGAAATCTAGGGGATACATACCCTTGGGAGGACACACTTGGGAAGAGGCCTGCACGGGTCCTGCAAACAGGCTCAGGGCCATTGGCACAGGGAACTCTGGTGTCTCAGTACCTGGAGCACGGTCTACAGAGGGAGATACAGGCTCTGGTGGGCAAGTTCCTTTGACCTGGTGGACTCTCGCCTCCACAGGGTGAAGCATGCCATGAGGAGGGCCACAGTGGGGCCCTCTAGACCTCATAGCCCAGGGCAGATGCCCCTCTGATGGGGGTCTGAGAGAAGCACTAGTAATAGTACCAGGGCTTTAAACCTGTCTGCTTGACTCCAATGTCCTTGCCCTACTGAAGCACCATGAATGTTATTCCTCTGCTTCTGACTCCAGTTTTCATGTCACTGGCGCTTGAAGTGGTAGAGGAACACCATGCGAAGGAGGGAACCCTAAGAGCGGGGGGTGCAGTGAGTGAAGGGAGGGAGCCTGAGAGACCCCCCCTCACCCGCTCTCACATTCCCCTTTTCCGCAGGGGTGGCCTCTGGCAGCCAGCAAGGGCTGCGTAAACACTGCCCAGAGCAAATCCAAGGCCTGACCACACCCTTTCCTTGTTTACGGACACAAAGCAGGGAGAGAATAGCAACAGCTTTGAAAATGATTCTTTCAAAAACTGTTAATTCTCTCTTAACCTGGAGGATAAGACTTCTGAAAAATTAACTAGCTTTAGAGAAAAGCCCTTTTTCTTCCTTCAGATTTTTGAGGACAGCCAAGGGGGCTGCCGGCCTAGCCGGTCCTGCTCCTGCAGTTACTTCCTGGCACCTGGCATGGGCTATTTACATGGATTTAGGAAGGATCCTGTCAATCTGTCCAGGCTTCTAAATTTAGTTTCCATACATAAATGCAATTTCCTGTGTTAGCTATCATAATTGACATTTTCCACAGGCTTAATTTTGTATTGTTGACGCTCAGATGTCATCATTCGCGGTGTCCTGCTTCCCTTTTTAAAAAGAACTACATTAACACCCCCACTAACCAACAGCTCACAAGCTCCGGCTGTACTCAGAGCTAAAACTCCAACCACCAAGGGCAAGGGCAAGGGCCGGGGACTCCTCCCCGCCCCGCGACTGCTGCAGTGCAATCCCCCTCACCAGAGCGGGGCCTCAGTTGCACCCTCTGTCCTTCTCCAAAGGAACTAAGGGAGTGCAGCCAGACTTCATGCTGGAATATCAGAGCGCAAGTATCCTAGTCCTGTGACCTCGGAAACCAGCATGAGCAGAAGAAACACGTTCTTCTCTCATAAAAGCAGGCCAGACTCGGCCAGAGACTGTATCCAGATCCCTCCAGAGGATTGAAAACAGGAACAGGAAAGCTGTCAGGGACTGATCTCTCTTCTCGTCAACCCCCATCCTGCCTCGATAGTTTACTGCATCTCTTCTCTCTCCCTACGGTCCTCTTTTCTCCGCTTCCCTACTCCTTTGCACCCCAAATGGCTGGGCAGGCAACCCCACAGGTCCTCATTGAGAGCACTAGCTTACCTGCTGCCCAATTCCAAACCGAGAGCATTTGATTGGCCCTGCTTGAGTCAGGTGCCTATGTCTGGTCCAATCAGCTGTGGCTCAAGAAGATGGGTGGAGTCAGGTCTGGGCATAGTGGAGTGGGTAAGAAGTCCTCATTGAAGTCGGGGTGGACAAATGCCCTCACCGTAGCCTCCCTTCACTACCCAGAGTGTACGTGCTTGAGTGAATACTTCTTTACCTTTGCCCTAACTCTTGCTGAGGTCGGGTTTCACATTTATGCGTGTTCCGTTACACATTGTGCATGCTTACTTACCAGGAATCGTCATCATGGCAATATCCTCATCGTCCTACCTCTCATCATTAATACGTTTTATGGCTTTCTGTTATGGAGCCATGCCTGAAGGCCAAATTCAGAAGTAGGAAGAAACATTGTTGAGAACCCAATATGATCACCACTTAGCATTTTGCCTGGTTTAAGCCTGCTTGGAACTTGCATAGAAAAATGACTGCTGTCAATTTGATTCACTTTTTAGGCCCGGAGCCCAATCACAGCTTTCATTGTATTTACTTGACTTGTCTAATCTGTAAAACAATAGTCCATTCTACACTCCGAAATATCATAAACCTCTCAGTCCATAAATCCCAGACCAGGATATCTGAGGAATTTTTGGCAGATCCACCCAAGGAACATGGCCAATCTTGATGTTAGAGGAATTTCTTGAGTTTCAAGCCAACCAAGAACATTAACACTTCACCCATATTTCAGAGGAATGCAATCGTTTTGTACAGTTGGGCAGTCTTTAGGGAATGGGCAATAGTACTATTATATGTTTTAAGAAATGTGTATTTGGTTTCCCTGATACTAATGTTCATGGGGAACAAAGCACTCATTGCAGACTAAATTTTGGGCATGGTATAGTCCGTGCTACCAGATTATTATTTTCTTTTCTCTTTTCTTCTTCCTCCTCTCCTCCTCCTCCTTTTCCTTCTTCTTCTTCTTCTCTTCTTCTTCTCTTCCTCCTCCTCCTTCTTCTTCAACTGTTCTTGCTGGAATGACTGAAGAAATGTTCTGCACCAAAATCAAGATGTAAGCTAAATTTCATTAATCTCTTCATTAATTTATTTGCTGTTCATTGGGCATTTGCTATATGCTGGTCCCTGAACTAGATGCTGTGTATGCTGAGATAAAGGATCCAATCCTCGCTCTCATCACACTCACAGTTCATCAGATTTAGAAACTGAAAATGACAGTGTGATGGACTAGGGGTAATAAGTCCATAGAATGTTAAAGGAGGACAGAGCAGGCACTCCTAACTCAGTCTGGGTTGGGGGTGGTGGGGTCAGGAAAAACTTCTTGGTGGAAAATGAAGTCTGATCCAAGTTTTAAAAGGAGTTAACTAGCTCGATGAAATGGGAATGGTATTCAGGCAGGGGGTGAGCTGGAAAGAGCACGATGCGTTGTAGGTATTTGGTGATGGCTTATGTTGGCTGGCGTGTAAGCTAGGACTTGTACAGAGAGGGTTGGAAATGTTGCCCCGGGACCAAGTCGCAAAGGGCGTTAGGCCAGGCTGAAGTATTGGGACTTTATTCTCGGGTGATATGGAATCTTCACAATATTTCTTTTTTAAGAAAAACATCTTATTGAAATGTAAAATATATGCAGAAACATGCACATATGATAAGTGTTCAGCTTGACGAATTTTCATGAACTGAACACAGCTGGGCAACCAGAAACTTGATCATAATGTAACAAGAACCCCTGAAGGCCCATCTTGCTCCCTTCTAGTTGCTACTTCCCCCTCCAAGGGGGACCGCCTGCTTAACTTCTAACACAATAGATTTGTTTTGCCTTTTTTGAACATTATTTAAGTGGAATTTAAAAATGTGTACTCTTCTATCTGGCTTCTGGCAGCCAGCATTATGTTTCTGAACATCATCCACTCTGTCACGTGGAGATGTAGTTCATTCAATATCATGGTTGTATCATATTCCATTATATGCACTTGCCATCATTTATTTATGCTTTCTACTACTTATCAACATTTGAGTTATTTCCAGTGTGAGGTTATTAGGAATAGTGCAGCTGTGAAGGTTCTTGCAGATGTCTTTTGGTGAGTATATGTATGCATTTCCACTGGATAAAATACCTAGGAGTGGAATATGTGGGTCATAAGCTTAGTATATATTCAGCTTTACTGGATTCTGCCAGTTTTACAAAGTGATTGGACTAATTTAAAGTCCTAGCAGCGCTGTATGAGAACTTCAGTTGTTCCAGTTTCCAACGACTGATATTGTTTATCCTTTTCATTTTAGCTATTCTGGTGTGTGTGTGTGTGTGTGTGTGTGTGGTTGTTATGGACTGAGTTGTGCCCCCCAGCCCCAGCCTGCCAAATTCATGTGTTGAAGCCCTAACCTTCAATGTGACTATATTTGGAGTTATAACATTTACAGAGGTAATTAAAGTTTAATGAGGTCATAAAAGGGGGACCCTAATCTGATAGGATTGGTGTCCATATAAAAAGGGGAAGAGACACCAGAGAGCTCTCTCTCTATCTGAGAGTAAAGGCCATGTGAAGACACAGTCAGAAGGGCAGCTATCTGCAAGCCAGGAAGAGAGTCCTCATCAGAAATAAACCCTCTGGCACCGTGATCTTGAACTTCCAGACTCCAGAACTGTGGGAAAATAAATATCTGTTGTTTAAGCCACGTCGTCTGTGGTATCTTGTTATGGCAGCCCAAGCTGGCTAATGGAGTGAGGAATCTCACCGTAGTTTTAATTTGTATGTCACTCCTCAAAGTGTTTTAAATAACAGAGGGAAGTTACTAGGTTTGTACTGTAGCTGCAGGACTAGAAATAAGGACATAAAAAAAAAAAAAGCTAAAAGAATAATCTAGGCAAGAATTTATGAGCTCCTGAACAAAGTCAGGGCCAGTGGCATTGGATGGAAGGAGCTAGGTCAGTAAGTGGAAAAGAGGTAGAATTGGTGAATCATTTAGATGTGGAAAATAAAGGAGAGAGAGGTGCCAATGCAGCGTTTTGTCCAAGAGTGACCCCGGAGTCAAGTTGTATGAATTTAAAACCTGGCCCTATCACTTAGTAGCTGTGTGGCCTTGAGCTATATATTTTACCATACCAAACTTTCATGACCTCAACTGTAAATTAAGGAATTAATAAAAATAACAACTTCCTTCTAGAGTTACTATGAAAACTAAATGAAATAACATAAAGTACCTATTAGGAAAAAAAGCTAATATATAAAATAACTATATTAACATAATTAATATGTAATTAACATATATTTATATAAATTTAATATATAAATAATATAATATAATATAATCAATATATACTATTAATACATTAATATATTAATATTTATGATCAATATAATTAATTTTAATTCATGATTAATATCACTATATTGATTATATATACTAGAATTAATATATAATTTATAATATGCTTTGATATTAATTATAAAATTAATACTATATAATAATCTAAATTAATTATATAAATTAATAATTTTATAAAGTTAAAACCAGAGGCTACAATTTATTTATTATGAAAATTATTTATTATTGTAAAACTTGCAAGAATGAGAAAATTCTTTTTTTTTTTTAAGATTTTATTTATTTAACAGAGAGAACAGCGAGAGAGGGAACACAAGCAGGGAGAGTGGGAGAGGGAGAAGCAGGCTTCCCGCCGAGCAGGGAGCCCGATGCGGGCCTCGATCCCAGGACCCTGGGATCATGACCTGAGCCGAAGGCAGATGCTTAATGACTGAGCCACCCAGGTGCCCCAAGAATGAGAAAATTCTTTTAAACTCTGATGAGCACTTGTTTTCTATTATTTTCTTTGTGAATATTTATAATTGTGGAATACATATAAATTTTGTATATTTTGTATCTTATTCTAGATGGAATATCTTGACAAGATTGTATCTTTTGGTTTTCTTTGCCCATATTTAGCTGATGAAAAGTAGAGGAGAAAATATCCAGAAAGTCCTGAAAGCCATAATTAGTCCAGTCCAGGGCAGGGGATTAATAAATCAAAGGTGCATTAAATGACAAATGTTTTGTTTTGATTTAATCCTTGTGAAATAAATTGACTAAACTATGCGACTGTGTTTTCAAAACATTCTTGCTCAAAGCAGCTTTCTCATTATTAGGACAAGGACATAATAATGAATGAGGAATTTTGACACCATTTAGTTGTTTGTATGAATGAGAAGTTATTGACCCAAGTGCTTTTGAGAATTCAAAGCATTAGATTAGTAACCATGTTTGTTTTACTGTTAAATACAAAAATTAGTAATTACTGTATTTCCATATTGATTACCATAAAATTTAGGTTAAGTTTACACATATTCTGTATCATCTCATAATAAAGTTGAAACTCCCATGTAAATGACATAAAAGGTGATTTTAATGAATAACTTTAAACACAATGCAAGATTCGTCTTTTCCTTGAGATTAGCTCAGAGCCGGGTATGTGCTAGGCGTCAGTAAACATTAGCTAGCTCCCTTCACTACCACCCACCACCACATTATCAATATGGTGGTATTTAGGATTACTTCAATGCAGATTGCAAAATTCCTGCACTCCTGCACCACTCTGTGTATCCACACCACTTGCAATTTGACTTTGCAGCTTTTTTCCATTAAAAGGTGTTGTGTATTTCTGCTTTCCTTGACCCTGGGCTGGCTTTGTGACTTCTTGCCAATAGAAGGTTTTGGGAGTGGTAGTGTGTTAGTTCCCATCTTAGGCCTCTGGAAGCCTTGAATGGTTTCTGCTTTCTGTCTTGGAACTCTGCACCTCTGCCTCATGAATAAACCTAAGCTAACCTGTTGGGGGATAGACCATATGGGCCAGTTGGTGCAGCTGTCCCAGCTGAGGCTCCAGGCGTGTGCGAGAGCCCAGCCAGGATCAGCGGAGTCTGGGTCAGGGCAGCAGAAATGCCAGCTAACCCGTAGACTTGTTAGCCAATAATAAATGGCTGTTGTATTAAGTCAGTGTGTGGGGGTGATCTGTTAGGCAGCTGTAAATAGCAGATATAAGTTCCCAACAGAGACATAAACTAAGGTAGAGAATACAGGAGGGAGCACCCATCTGAAGGTGGGAGAGCTCTATTTCAGAAATGTGGAGTTTAAGGTAGCTGGGAAACATTCTGCAGAGGTGTTGAGAAGTCCAGTCTGATCGGGAGGCAGAGATTTAAGAGGATCCAGCGTTAGGTGGAAGCAGAGACCCCAGGAATGAGTTACATTTTCCAGGAAGACAGAAAAGAGAGCTGAGCTAAGTACCTCCAGGAAATCAACATTTAAGGAATGAATAGAGAAAGAAGAAGGTGAGAAAGAACAACCAGGAGGAGTATAATGGAAGAAAAGCATGACCGTTTAAGACTACATTATCACGATCAGAAGGTCAGGAAAAGATCCAGAGCACCCTCCCGTAATCTAGATGACTCTACGTATTGGAGGTACAAGGGAAGCATGGGATGAACCTGAAAGATCACGACAGAGCTCATATGCCATTCCAAGGGGTCTGGATTTTATCCTGAAAAATTTTTAGAAAGGAGTGACTTGAACAGATTTTTTGTTTGGTTGAGGTTTTGTTTTGGTTTTTGTTTTTGAACATCACTCTGCAGCAACATGATGGGAGCGAGCAAGACAGAAGTTAGGGAGGCTAGGTCGTGGTGGTGGTGGTGGAGGCTGTCAGAGACAGGCCTGAGCTTGAAGGAATGACTGTGAGCATGAAGAGCAAAAATGGATTCAAGCCAATGTTGGGCGACAGAACTGACCCGACTTTGTGACTGAGTACGCACGCAGTAGGGCAGAGAATACCAAACGACTCCTCATTTTCTGGCTTAGGCACTGCAGTAACTGGTCTAATTCGATGGAAATAAATGTCATCCAGGGGAATACCCTGGCCCCACTGGCCTGTGACAATGACAGAAAATTCTTCTTCTTCCTTCATATGCCTAAATTCTTATAGCCTAGAGCCTGCACCAGCGCTGCTTGCTGGAAACCAGCTCCCGTCAGAGTGTCCTATCTGTTACGGCTCAGTGTCTCGGAGCGCCGTGCAGCTGAGCTACAGAACAAGTCCCTGGGTCTTCCCCCTCTAACCTTCTAATCTTACTGCTTTGCTGCTGCTACTGTTCGTGCCCTTCTGAGATCCCTGCTCTGCGGGGTCAGCTGACGTCCATGTGACCGCTCCCTGTGGGCCCCATTCCAGCCTTGAAAACGGGATGTGCCCTCTCAAGACTAACCAGATCCACATCGGCTGCTTCAGTCTGGCATCTTCAGAAACTGGCCCCCTTTTGGCCTCGCCTTGTCAGCCTTCACGTTGTGGCTAGATCAGAAATCCGGTGTCATCATTGACTGCCTCCACGTGACAACAGCAATTCCTCTTCTTGTAGAACAACTCGAGGCTTCTCCATATCTCAGATTCAGACTCAGCTGGTCTTAGGCACTAGGTCTTTCTCTACTCTGGTTCAAAGCATTCCCCACCTTTTATTTCTTGTCCCCAGAGAGAGTACTTCACAGGATGGTTGAACAAGAACACCCATTCTCTGATGGGAAAAACCTCCCTCCCCACGCACCTGCATGTGGTTTTTATTCCATTGCTCAAAAGAATGCAACCACACAAGAGTTCAAGGTTAGCATATTTTCCCTAGCCTGGGTCATTCACTCCTATCCAGGGTTACCTTGATAAACAGAGAATCCAGAAAAGGTTTATAGGAAGACTGTGTGTCCGTTTTGCTCCTGATGATGTTGAGAAGATGTGACATTCAAGTAGATTTGAATGTGAAATAAACTCAGAAGTGGGAGAGGCACACACAAAGAGAGGGAGATTTCAGATGTAGGCGGTAGTGGAAGTGATGGGGGTGGTGGGCACTGGAGGCTGGTTCTCACAGCTGAAGGGCCAATTTTGTGCATCAGTTCCCAACTCCACAATGATTGGTAGCTTGAAATCAGCAGTGATGAGAGTATTTACACCGCAGAAATCAGCAAACAGCACAAACCCGAATGCTTATTGCACACTGTCGTGGGTGGAGGGTGAGATCATCCAAGGAGAGCGAATAAAATGAGAGAGGAAAAGGCCTGAGAAGGAGTGCTAAGGAAGTAACATTTAGGGAGTGGACAGAGAAAGGGGAGTTGTAAAATAGAGCAAGCATCATCTAGGATGCAGCAAAACGTTGGGCTATAGACATTGAGGAGAGATTACAAAATAACCCTGTGGGCAGTGTGTCTCAAGAAGTCCATACACAAGGTCAGATGATGTGGTGGAGACCAATTGATCAAAGGTGGTTATTCTTATTTTCTAAAAAGTTATTGTGACTCTTTCAAAAGCTGTTTTAGGCAAAGCATGGTCAAGCCAGTAAGTGGTTAGAGTTGCTGAAATGGCCAGCCGAGGAATTTTTTTTTTTTTTTTCAGCCAAGGATTTTTAAATCCAGTTATCTTGGTCATTGCAACAACGGAATGAGGTAACCAGTTTATTCTTGGGCAATAGATCTATTCAAAACTTCTGTCCAATCGCACCGAGTTATAAAAATCAAATGATATTATTCTGGAACTCGAAAAGACCTTAAAGATTATCAATACTCTCTGATCATCCAGCTAAGAAAACAACAGTTCAGAGAAGGGTGACATGGCATGTCGGATGGACACATGGCCGTCTGCTGGTACAGACAGCCTAGATCCCATCGGCCAACTCCTCTCGCCTGTTGGCCCCACCTCTTCACAGAGACTCTCACCAGGAGGGAAAGATTAACCTAAGTCCAGCTGAGATGAATCTTGAAGCAAAAATGTCAGCACTCTTTGCAAACTTTCTATTAAAATTCAAATAAACCAGGGTCACTGGACCTATTTTCTTCTGCTTGTAGATACATCTCCAGGAGTATGCAGGAGTGAAGCCCACAGTGGGCTCTGACTGCAGGAACCGAGGGAAGCGGCAGGGTCTGGGAGCCACTTTGTTTTCAAGATGTTTCCAGGAGGACCGTGCTGGGCAGCAATTATCAGGTCTGGGAAGTTGGTACCCATTACCTTTGCTATTCCTGAGTATCAGGAAAAGGCCTGCTGACTGCTTGCTGAATCAAAAGATAAGATTTTGAATCTGATTTGAAATCACACATATTATGCAGTGTTTCTTTAAAATATGACAATTTCTACTAGAACTCAGTAGGGAGCATAGCTTTGGTTTTACTGGGAATTCAGATCTATCCACTGGTATCATTTTCCACCGAAGCTCTTCAGGGGAACTGTGGTTCACAGTATCAACCTACTGAACAGCCTCGTTTCCTGATTGCTGTTCAGAAGCTCAAAAAACACCCCCCATGGCTTAGGGAGCGTGTGGGAGAACATTCTACTCCTTCCCCTCATCAGAGGGGGTGGGGCTGGGGGTGGAGAGCTGCTAATTGAGTTTTCTTACTTTTTGACTTGAGTGGATCATGCAGCTGCCACCTGCAGAGCTAGGGTTCCAAATTGGAACTATTATGATTCCTCTTATTACTGTTGTTTATCTAGTGAGCCAGAGAGTGTCCTTGTTTATTGCCCTCCAGAAGCCTGTGGGTCAGTGAAATGCCCAGAACACTTAGTCCTTGTTATTTGCTTCTTATATATGACTATAGTCACCCAAAGCTCCCCCTGAATCCTGAATTAATTTCTTAAAATGGCATCTAATGGACTGTGACACATATCCCATCTGCCCCCACTTCTTTCGGGTTCCAGCTGGCTAATGCCCCCTCAGCACTCAATCCTCCTCCTTCTCCCGTTACAACTACATTTCCACTCACTGTCCTTTGCATTGTGCGTTCTCCGCAGGCAGATATTCCTCTTTTCATATGAAGTAGGTCATCTAAGGTAATTATTCACATTTCCATTTGCAAAATATATTCTCCTTCTCATGTGGGCGTTACTCCTAAATAATTTGGTTCAGCAGTGAATGTAAATAATGCTTGATATCATCTGCCTCCCTTGGTTTTGTTTCTTAGTTTCCTCAGTAGACTAAACACTTCTTTTTTCAGTTGCTTCTCTTATTGGTGCCTTTTCATCTTATTCTTTAAAAAGACATCTATCTTTAAAACCATTTACAGTAAAATGAAAGGGAATTCTCCTTTGTGTTCTATGTACCATGACTATGATCCTGAATGTTGTGGTTATTAGTTTCAGAAGCTACTACTAATCTTCTTTACATAGGAAAACTCTATCAATCCACTAGAAGACTAGTGTCTTCTTAACGCATCACACACACACATGCACACACACACACACACACCCGTGTGTACACACGATACATACTCATTTATTTATTTACTTCAGATATCTTACATGGGTTCTTGTTTGTTTGTTTTGGTATGTCTGGCCTTATAATTGGCTAATGTATGGGAAAACTTCTAAGTAACATTTCAGTGCTAGGTTTCTTAGGTCACATGCACATTACAATACCCTAATAGAGAACATTTATTAGAGAGCTTTAACTGGCCAAAGACCTGTGAAGAAGTAGATTTAGGAGACTTGCCAATGATTGCTTGTTGATCTTGAACCAGTCACTTGTGTCCATGATTCCCCGTGATGTCAGGGATGACATTTCTGAAAGATGATGGAGCAGGGAGAGAAACGAAGTCAATAAAGGGGACAAATGAAGAAATGAAGTCAATATGTAGTTTTCATAAAACAAAGTTTTTTCAATTTAAAAAACAGTGAAAGTGAAGTGAAGACAGTGAAAAAACAGTGAAGATTGGGGTACCTAGGTGGCTCAGTAGGTAAAGCGTCTGCATCCAGCTCAGGTCCTGATCCCGGGCTCCTAGGAAGGAGCCTTGAGTCTTCGTCCAGCTCCCTGCTCAGCAGGGAGTTTGCTTCTCCCTCTCCCTCTGCAACACCCCCCACCATGCTCTCTCTCTCTCTCTTTCAAATAAATAAAATCTTAAAAAAAACCCCAGTGAAGTTTATTTATGTCTTTTCTCCTTTTTGGAAGTTAAATGGACTTTATTTTATGGCATGATGGTGATAATAACAATAGATGATAGTTTTCCCCCTAGTATCTTTACTCAGCAAAATAATAATAAAATGATTATGTTTGTCTCTCAAAGGTTTTCTGAACACTTAGGGATTATTGTAATCCCAAAGTCTAGAAAGTGAGCAATTTAATTCCTTGTGTTTTTCTATTTGCTTACTATACCCCCACCATCCTCTGCCCTCCTTACTCTCCCTATGACATTTACTATCCCTGAATCAATTTAGAAATTCAATGTCATGCCTGAACTGGTATCTTCATCCTTCCCAGTTATCATGCAGACTTCCTGTGATATTATCCTCTGGTTTTATGGGAAAACAGATCCCCAGGGATGCATTCGTTCATGCATATATGCATTCAGTAACAATTTGTTAAGGGCCTGGGTGTTAGTGGAATAGCAGTGACTAAGACAGATGAGTCCCAGCTCACTAGAGGCTCATTTTCTGTGGAGGGCAGAGCTATTGGGTGTGTGTGTGGGGGGGGCAGTAATACGAAACAAGCAAACACTTAGGTAACAGAATTCCGTGTAGTGATAAACGTGAGTCTATGGAGCCATTGCAGGTTATCTTCCTGACCATGAGAATGACTGTTGGTGGTGCTAGGGAAAGTGGGGGGCTACTTTAGAGGGGTGGGGGTGGGGACAACTCCACGGTGGTGATGTTTGAGTTGAGATCTGAGTGACAACAAGAAGCTCTCCAGGAAATGACTGACAGAAGAGTGTTCTAGACCCAGAGAACAACATGTACAAAGGCCCTGACCCAGAGTTTGTTCTTTGGGGGTAAAAGGTGTAAAGTGTACAGAATAGAATAAAAAACTCTGTTCTAAACATATTAAATTTAAGTTGATCATTGGCATCCAAGTGAAGATTTTACATATGCAGCTGAATAAATTAGTTCCGAGTTCAGGCAAGAGGTTGAGGCTGTAGATAAAATTTGGGAAGCATCAGCATATGGCTGACATTTATCCAGGTAATGGGGAAAAAGATAGGGCCAAGGAATGAATGACCCTTGTGTGGAGTGACATTGAGGAATCAAGGACCAACTGTCAGCAAAGGAAACTGAGAAGGGGCAGCTAGCGAGTTAGGAGGAAATCCAGGGAAATTTAGAGATGAAAGTATTGCACAAATGAGGGCCAACTGTGCCAAACTATAATGTTGATAGAATTTTTTTTTAAATACAAAAGGCACTTTTCATTTATGTTGTTTTAATATACCTGCAGTTACAATACATGTAAAGGCAGCTCCTTCCACTTGATACAGGCACCGCTTGATTTAAATTAACCCCGGTTCCACGTTCACCTACCCACTGCTCGGCTCTGCTTGCTGCTTCTGCTTCCAGAACAGCTGGGGCCCCTGGATGCTGAGCAGCATGCTAGGCTGAGGTACGTTCCCCATCCAGAGCCCAGCAGAGAGTGCAGCTCACTCACACAGGTTTCACTCTTAATCACCCTTCTGATTTTGAAGGCTTACATTTCTCTCATGCTGAGAAAAGGGAATATAAATTCTTCTGAGACGCCGAATCGGCTCCAATTCCAAGATAGATTCAACCCCGTCTCCTCCACCTCATCAATATAGATTAAATTTATTTTGCATAGAATAGTTTTGGTTTCCCTTTAACTAGGTTAGTGAATGATCAGATTCCCCTCCTCATTCCTTTTTTTAGACTGTTGCTGGCTTTAAAGACTGTCCCTTTTTCCTCTTTGGGTTTGAAAAACAGGCAGAGAAGCAGAACATTCAGAAAGCAGCTTCACACGGAGCTTCTCACATCCCTCTTTGATGGAGAGATGCCTGTGAAGATAGCCGCGAAACTGCTGAAACCTTAGATTCTTTCATATTATATTCTTTATTGTTATTATTCTCTTTTTGTATATCATTTGGGCAAAGGCGTATGTTGGAGCCAAAAAGTCCTGGGACTGGAATTTGAGAAAACCAAATTCTGTTCCTAACTCTGGGCAAGTCAAAAATCTCTTTGATTTTCAGAGTCTCTCCAGGAAAGGGGGACAGGCTTTCCTGTAGAAGCTGTCTCATAGGTTAAAGCATAATTTTCAAAAGGGTAAAATCCTATCTCTCAGGCAAATATAATAACAATACATGGCCAAGATTTTATTTACCGAGGGGGATATTAAGAGGTTAAAACTGGTCAAAAGAGCACTGGAGATGTGTGTGAGTGTGTGTGTGTGTGTACATAATTTAATACAAAAAGTAAAAGATTGTCAAGTTAGATACAAAACTGGTAAATGTCCAACAGGACGATAAACTGTGATCTTTGTGCTTATCTACTCTATTGGACAGAAATTACTTGCATCTTGATGAGACAAAAATTTTCACATTAGCCCCTATAACTTCAGAGTTGTAAAGTCAATAGGAAATTAATCTCAGGACTGCACTGACAGAAGGCCTAGTAATCTTTTCTGCCTATTTTCAAATGTCATATAATTTTTGAGACAAATAAATATATAATGCTGGTTAGCATTTCTTCAGCACTTAGTACATGCTGGGCAATGCTGACATACATTATCCCTTTGGGTGCTTACCACAACCCTGTGAGGCAGGCACTTTTATTATCCCCATCTTGTAAGAGAGAGAAGATTGAAGCTCAGAGTGGTTAAATAATCAGCCCAAGGTCACACAGCTCACAAGACAGGGGTGGCAATCAAGCTGAGGTCTTATGCCAAAATCTTTGTTTGAACTCTTGTTTTATTATATGAAAGGTCAAAAGGAATAATGAATGCTAAAGTGCTTTAAAGATTGTGAATGTGCTAGAGAATGAAAAGTGTTATTGTTAAATCTAGATCCCTATTAAAGAATAAGGCAGTAAGAGTTATTGCCAGCCCAGAGGGAGATGTGTTAATTATGGAAAAGGTCTCTTGCCCTGGGAACGCCTCTGAGACTTTATCTTAAATCTGTTCCCTTGAATTGAATAGGTTTTACTTAACCCAGCCTACGTTTTCCTTCCGCCCCGCCGCCCCCCCCCCCCCCGCCTTTTTTTGGAGTGGATTTCACTGAGACTGTTTCATAGCCCATTTTTTATTACATGCACTGAAATCTTTCCTCACGTCTCTTTGTGTTTCTTTTCTGGAAAGAACACAGGTCTCAGAACTGGATAGGCCCGAGTCTGAACTTCAGCACCGTGACTAACTCAGTTAAGACTGGGGGCAAAGTACTTAACCCAGCGTGTTGTGAAGTCTCCCTAACTGCACCAGAATCCCTTGGGGCAGAGGGGTCTCGCTCACTCAGCACGCAGGAGAGGGGCCTGAATCTGAAGTTTCAGGTCCTCACTGGTGAGAGGGCAGTATTTGTCCTGACCTTGAAGATGGTTTTGAGAACTGATATTTAGTAGGGCAATGGAAATGTTAGCTCCCTTCTTCCCATCTTCTTTCCAGTCAAATCGTTAATTTGCCATTCTTCTCTCCCCTGGTCCCCTGTGTTCCCGCCCCTTCATTCCATCCTCTTTCCTCCAGTCCATCCATTCCTTCATCTCCTGTCCCCTCCCTCCTTCCCTCTCTTCTCTCATCCCCTCCGCCCCCTTCCCTCCCTCCTTTTGTCCTCACCTCTCCCTTCTTCTTTTCCTTTGTCCTCTCTCATCTCCTTTTGTCCCCTTCCTTCACATCGTCTCCTGAACCTCCCCTTCCCTTCCCCTAAATTCCTTCCTTTCTTGTCCCCCCCACTTTCCTCTTCTCTCCTCTCTCACAAGGTCCCTGAGACCAGATGGGTCCTAAATAATGAGGTTGGTCCTCATCTTACTAGTTTACAGAAACTTTGGAATTTTAATCTAGCGAAACTGCTGGAGCCTCATTCTACTCCAGCTCTCACTTTATTGATGAAGGAACTGAGAACAGAGAGAGTAAACCCAAACCCACGTATCCAGACTCCCGTCAGTGCTCCCCCTAACACATCGCTGAACTGCCTGTGTGTCTGCGCTTTTGACAGTGTTGTGGTTCATCCCCATCTTTGCCTCATGCTGTATTGGGGGGACTGGGAGAAATGGGACAATCAATTATTGCTGTAGTTTGCTCATCAAGAGTGAGATAAGGTCTTCTAACCCCTGAGACCACCAAAGAGAGTATGTCATAGTGCATAAAACAGAAAGGTCAAGCTTTACCACCACGTGTACAGAATCCTCCTTAACTAGTCAGGAAAACACAGCAAACACAAATTGCAAACTAATGCATCTGTGGTCACTTCCACAGAGAACCACAGTTTTTGCATTCAGTGTCCCTGGGAAAGGAACAAAATGGCGTCTGGCAGGAGAGAGGCTGGCGAGGAAGAGAGGTAATGAATTTGGGGAAGGCGGCCAGAGACCAAGCTACCACACTCACCATGTCTCCTACAAGTTTCTTAGTGGAAAAATGAAAATGCTCTACCAGAACGTGGGCTTCCTGCCCAGCCGTCATGCGCTCCTCACCCTGAGGGAGGGAGCTGAGGGGGTGCTCACTTCAGGGAGGGGCTCAAGTTAGGATGATGGGTCTTGAGAGCCCCACAGAGCAAGCTATGCAGTCTGTGAGACAGATTCTCTAGGTTTACATGAATCTGCATTTAATTCCCTTGCGTTATGTCTGAACCTTTAATCGGTGGTGTTTACTGGCTTTCATGCAGCTGCACTGGGGCGGGGCGGGGGTGGGGGGCAGTATCCGCACTGGGGCCAGAGCACTGAATAGCTGTTGCCCCTCTTTACCCAGACCTGGGGAGGGCAGCAGGAATTGGGGAGGCTTCTTGCAGGGCAAGGCGAAGAATAGGCAAGTCTGCAGACACAGAAGGTAGATTTTTGGTCGGTGAAGGCCAGGAGGAATGCAGAGTTTCTTTTTCAGGTGATGAAAGTGTTCTGGAACTAGATAGTGGTGATTATTGTGCAACTTTGTAAATATGTTAGAAGCATTGGATTGTACACTTCAAATGGGTGAATTTCACAGCATGTGAATTATATTTTGATTTTTTTTTAATTTGAGGGGAAAAAAGGGGCAAAGGTGAATTTTGGACCAATGCTCAGGGTTGTGGAGGCCAACAGCTGCTCTCCCCCCAGGTATCCCGCCTGCATATTGTAAATGTTTTTAAGTGTCTTATATACTTTTTCATAATTTTCATGCTTATGGTGGGATGATGGTCTGCTATGTATCATAATTCATGAAGAGATATTTCCAATGCTGGTGATTTAAGAATGTTCCACGTTATACTATTATAGATGTCAAACAAGGTCAATAAAGCTCTCTGCACTCTGCCACAAATCTTGGTTTTCCACAAACTTACTCTTGGAATCTCTATTCTCATAGTGCTGGATGACTCATTGTCCCTGTTTTAACTCTCTGTACCTTTTTGCCTATAGTTTCACCTTGTCCCCTTAGGTAAGCCTCACCATAAAAATCTAGCTCATCTGACTTCATCTGTGTTTTTTTTGCTGGACTCACTGCATTATTTTGTCATGTTATTTATTTACCTATCTGACTGCTCTGCCAGACTGTGAGCCCCCAGAGGTCAGACACAGGGTCTTATTAATTTCTAATTCCCTGTTGCCTCTGCTTGGCAGGTGGAATGTGTAAAATATATGTTAATTGAATTGAATTGAATTGAATTGCAAAGATTCTGAAGAACAGTGCTGAGGGTGTCTCTCTGCTTCTGTTCATTATCCTCCTTAGGGCTAATTGCAAAAACTGGAATCACTAGGTTAAAAGGCACGAGTGTCTCTCCTTACTAGCCACGGTACCTTCTCAAAGCTGGGACCGATCCGTAGCACCACCTGAAATGAACACCCACATCACTGGCACCTTGCCAGCCCATCAATTTAAAAAACACTAATTTAGTAGGGGTCAAACATTTCAAGATTGCTTTAATTTGTATTTCTTTGATTACTACCAAGGCTGAGCATTTTCTCAGGTGTTTATTTACTATTTCTATTTCTCCTTGGGGGAATTGCTTGTTCATATTCTTTGTCCATTTATCTATCAGAGTAAAGAAATATAATAAATTTGAATAAGCTCCTTTTATATTTTATATATGACCCTATATGCTATCACATATGATATATATTTTTCATATTCTGTATTTTGTTTTCTTACATTTTTGCTGTTTTTCATTGTACAGAAGTTTAAAATTTATATACATACCTACCTATCACTTCCTTTATGATTCCTTATAGAATTCCAGGGGGAAAAAATAGTTCTTTTTCACAGATCTGCTAAGTCTTTAATTGAATGTTCTGTTCTTTTCTCATAATAAAAAAATTAATTCATTAATCTAGCTGAATTATATCCTATTTTAAATATTTTTATCACTAATTTCTATACCTCTTAGTAAATATTCCTTGGGTCGGTTATGATTATGTGACTGCAAGTAACAAAAATCCAAATAACAATGGTTTAAACAAATAGGGGTTTAGTTTTCTCACTCTACAAGAAGTCTAGATGTTGGTAGCTTTCCTGAAATGTACCTGTGGGATTTTACTTTACAGAGGTGACTGAGTAATGACATTGAGAGACCTGTGCCATTGAAAAAACGAATTTACCCCTTACATTTCCGGATTGAAGAGGGCACGCCATGCCATGCAGGACCACAGGAGAAGCATCAGGTTTTGGTCAGAAGCAGTAGCTAGAGAAGGCCTAGGCCAGAGCCTTTACTGGGGTTTCTGCAGGCAAGACAAGGCAAGTCAGAGTAAACAGCTTAGGAACGACTAGTTTGAATAATTCTGGTGGGTTTTGGGCTATTAAGGTGGTCTCTCTAGTTGCGGTGGGTTTTGGGCTATTAGGGTGGTCTCTCTAGTTGTGGGGTACCTGGCCCTGGGATGATTTTGGACTGGAGAAATATTGGCTTGGTGTGTCAGAGTTAAATAAAGAGGGTAGTTGGTATGTATGAGAGAAGTACAAGTAAGTTGTTTACTGTCTTGAGATATTAGCTAGCACTGGAAGGTCATTCTCCCTGGCCAGTAAGATTTTTAAGATGCCAGGACATTATCAGATACAAAAAAGTTTTAAAAAACAAAACAAAACAAACCATGACTGATATGGTACCTTTTGCCATCATTTCAGCATCTCAGTGATTTGGGGCTGGAGACTCTAAAATTCTCTTTGCCTTTCCCTAATGCATACCACCTCCTGGTTCCAAGATGGCTGCTGAACCTTGAGCTATCTCATCTATATTTAAAGCAGGAAGAATGTTGCATTCAAAGCAACAGGAAGGAAGGGCAATGGGAACCACATCAGTTTCTTTTATCAGGAAAACAAAAACCTACCAGCAAACTTTCACTTATGTTTCATTAGTCAGAACTGCATCATACGGTCACATCTAGCTGAATTTAATTCTTCCTGCTTTAATAGTAGAAGACAACAAAAAGAGAAGAAGGTTGAGAAAGACCATTGACTCAGCCAAATAGAAGTGTCTGCCACACATCTTCCTTCTCTCCTTATATTTAAAAAAAACTATTTTATAATACATTAAAATATTTTAAATGTATATATATATATATACACACATGTATATATAGTTTTGCTTCCATTTATTCTACACAAATGTTTCTATAAATTGTTAGGCCTTTTAAGTGTCTTTATTTGGTTCCATTAATCTGTGATCTATCTAGCACATTACTTTAATCCTTATTCTATTATAGAGGAGTTTTGGTTTTGTTTTTTTTTTAAAGATTTATTTATTTATTTGAGAGAGCAAGAATGAGAGAGAGTACATGAGAGGGGGGAGGGTCAGAGGCAGAAGCAGGCTCCCTGCCGAGCAGGGAGCCCGATGCGGGACTCGATCCAGGGACTCCAGGATCATGACCTGAGCCGAAGGCAGTCGCCCAACCAACTGAGCCACCCAGGCGCCCTATAGAGGAGTTTTTAATGGCTGATATTGGCAGAACTCCCACTGCCTTTCTTTTCTATATTCCCTGTTCATGGTATTATTATTTTTATGCATACATTTTAGAATAATTTTACGGATTGAACATAATTATTGGGCCTTCAATCAGAATAGTGTTAAATTTATAAATTTTTTTTAAGATTTTATTTATTTATTTGACAGAGAGAGACATAGCCAGAGAGGGAACAAAAGCAGGGGGAGTTGGAGAAGGAGAAGCAGGCTTCCCGCTGAGCAGGGAGCCCGATGAAGGCTCGATCCCAGGACCCTGGGATCATGACCTGAGCCGAAGGCAGACACTTAACGACTGAGCCACCCAGGTGTCCCTAAATCTGTAAATTTAATTAAACTTAAATCCAGTTCTATTGATTGGTTCAGATATTTTACGGTTATTGTCTTTTTACCTTGGAATTGTCTCTATTTCTTACTTGAATCATCTTATCATCTTATTTATTTATTTATTTATTTATTTATTTATTTATTTATTTATTAGAGAGAGAGCAAAAGTGGAGGGGAGGGGCAGAGGGAGAGGGAGAAGCAGACTCCCAGCTGAGAAGGGAATCCAACTCGGGGCTGGATCCCAGGACCCTGGGATCATGACCGAGCCGAAGGCAGATACTTAACCAATTGAGCCACCCAGGCGTCCCCATCTTATCATCTTTTAAATGTTCTAACAAAGTTTTTGAAGTTTTCTTTTTAAATGTCACATTAGGTAGTTCCTAATCATTTTAGGTTTGGAAATTTGTGAGTGTGATATGTGTGTGTGTGTGTGTGCGTGCTAATAGATCTTTTTTTAAAATTTTTTATCAGACTGGTAATTAAGTGTATGTAGGAGTTGTCTTATATTTTATGTTTTTCTTGAAAATCAAACTGCCTCATTTAAATGAACTTGTAACTTATAGATAAGGGATTTGACTACTTGTTGATCAAATCTCACCTTCTGTATCTGTTAGTTTGGGTTTGATTTTAAGTAACAGAAAACTCAAGCCAAGCTTTCCTGGACAAGAGAGGCTCATATCACTGAGGTTAGTTCAGCAGCTCTACCAGATAACGAAGGTTTTAATTTCTGTTTAGCTCTTCACTCTGCTGGCTAACATAACCTTCCTGCTGAGTCTGCTGGTCCTTGTGGTGATCAGATAGCCAACAGTAATGACTAAGTCTGTACAATTCCTAGGGCGCCTGGCTGGCTCAGTCAGTAGAGCATGTGATTCTTGAACTTGGGGTCATGAGTTCAGAGATTACTTAAAAATAAAATCTTTAAAAAAAGTTTGTGCACTTCCTTATTCATGTCCATTAAAGAAAAGACAGCATTTCTTTTCCAGACTTTCTTCCCACCCAAACTTCCCTCTTTTCCACATCTTTTTCAGTCTTATTGCAGCTTAGTCCTTGCTTACTCCTGAGCCAATAACTGGCTAGAGGGATGAACTTATGCTATTAGACTTGAGTTGAGGGTGGTGAAACTGTTCCCCCCAAGGCATGTGGGGTTCATTTGGAAGGTATGACTATCCCCCCCCAACCAACTCCAATCTCTACCACCACATTAGTGTAGTTACCAAGAGTTGAATAATAGACATCAAGGAGGCCACCATAACGTCCACCACACTTTAGATACCGCTTTTTCCAGGACATCTGCCTTGCTGCCCTAAATCCAAGTTCCAAGTCTCTCTAATGTGCTCTTTTAACACAGGGGATCATACCACAGTAGACCTCCCTGTTTACTTATGGGACCAGAAAAATAATAATGTACTTATAATCCCCAGCTATCTTATAAGGAAAATATATCTTGCTAATGGGAAAACTTCGTTGGACATTTGAGATGTAAGACTTAAGTAGTCTGCATAAAGAAAGATCCATAGAGCAGCTTTCAGGGCAGACCCTGGGCCAGGGGCCTATTCCTAGACTGGGAGATTGGGGTGGAATAGGTGGGTGAGGAGGTTAAGGATTGATGTAGTATGAGGACAAAGATGCTTATGGGGGCTTTCGGAGAGAAATTTTGTGCATTGTGTAGTGTAAACTACTTCTCCTATGCATTCCTCAGTAAAATATCCTTCATCTTAGCCTAATAGAGTGAATTTATTTTAGGAACATGAAGAGAAGGACAGGGGTTTGCATTCAAAATGGTAGGGCAAGAATGGGAACGAGCCTTGGGACATCATGACATTGGGTTTCACTTGCCTGTATTCCTCCCTAGACTCCAAGTTCTGTGAGGGCAGAGACCAGGGATTTAACAACTCGTGGAACTTCCCTTACCAGCCAACTGGTCTTTACCTGCATAAAGACAGATCTAAAGCCTGTCAACGCCACCCTGGAGTAGTGCGGGGAGAGACGGTTGCTGGGATTGCTTTATGTGGTTTTTATCCCCCGTTGGCATTTGTTTAGGTGTTCACCAAGCCCCAGAGCAGATCAATTCTTTGTCTTCATCTTCTGAGACATTTTGGTAGCATTTGATGTGGTTGATTGAAACAATTCTTAAAACAATTGCCTCGTGCGGCTTCCACAACCCTGAACCCGCCTGGTTCTCTCGGCACCTCTCCGGCCACTCTTCCTTGGTGACCTTTGTTGGATCCTCCTCATCTTCCCAGTCTCCACTTGTTGAAGGGCCTCTTCTCTTCTCCACTTGCACTCACTCTTTGGTGATCTCATCCAGCCTTGTGGGTTCAAATAGGACCTATACGCCGATGATTCTAAAATTAAATCTCCATCCGGAACTCTGCTCTGAACTCCAAACAAATATATTCAACCGCCAACTCATTTTCACTTCGATACCTGATCTCAAACTTAAGAGATCTCAACTTTCAATTTTCTCCTCCAAACCTGCTCCCCACCCCATGTTCCAAAATGCAGTCCAAGGCACTAGGATGCCCCTAGCCAAGAAACTAGGAGTCATCCTGGATTCCTCCTTTTCTCTTACATGGCACCTTTTACCCATTGGCAAATTCCATCAGCTCAAGCCTGGAAAGTTATCCAGACTCTGAAGGTTGTTCACTGGCTCCATCACCTCTCCCTTAGCCCACACGCCTAACACCTTTGCCCGAGACTATTGCAATAACCTCTGATGGGTCTCTTAGCTTTCACTCTGGCCTCCAATCTATTCTCCAAACAACAACCAACCAGTGATTCCTTTAAAATGCCCGTCACTGCAAACTCAGGGACCTCCCTTATATTGGCAACACAGTCCCAAATTCGTAGCTTGGCCTGTGAGAGCCTGTGGGATCCGGCTTCCAGGTTTCTCTGCATCCCCATCTCTTGCCATTGCTCCCTCACTTATTGTTCTTTTCTGTCAACACATCCAGTAGGCTCAGGTCTTAGGACCTCTTTACTTTCTCTTCTCAATCAGGCAAAGTTTTCCCCAGATATTTGCATGTTTCAGTTTCTAACCTCATCCAGGTCCCGTTCAAATGGCACTTAACAGAGAAGTCTCCTCCGACCTGCTCTATGAGAAAGAGGTTCGCTCTTCTCCTAGACGTGTTCTGTGCCCTTCCCCTCCTTTTCCTTCTTTGTAACTGTTCACCTTCTTCTCTGGTTGGGGCTTTGTCTATTGTGTTTAATGCTCCATCCCTGAGGTTACAATGTTTGGTACATAGCAGGTGCTCAGTAAGTATTTGTGGAATGAGTGAGTACATTGACATTATAATTACAAAGGCAAGTTTTATGACGTGAATAGATAATTCAGTGAAGGAGAAACAATAACAGTAGGAAAAGACCTCGGCAGCAATCAAAGACACATCTGTTCCTCTGACTTTGAAAGGTCTGGACTTTCTCCTGTCCTGCTTCAGTTGCTCATGAGAAGTCCTCATGTCCTTGTTTTTAACTTCCCGTCTGCTCCACTGTCATGCCATCCCTTGCTCCCGTCTCAGTGGCTTCCCCAGGCCTTGGCTATGTGTCCTTCTCTCCACCTCTGTCTTCCCATTTTAGGTTTTCCATGTTCTGATGACCTGTGTGGACCCTTTTCTTTACTTGCACATCTATGCAGCACTATCAAAGCTCAACTCATTAATAAAATAATATATTGTCATTTTTTATAGTCATTATCAAAGCAATACATTCCAATTTATAATTAGAAAAAAACAAGGCAGAAAATAAATTAGACAAAACTCTTGCACATACTTTTCAGAGGTACTCTTCAAAAGACTACTAGCATTTTGGTTTAACTTAGCTCTGGGTAAGAAGCTACCTTGCCCCAGCTATGGTCATATCAGGTCCTCCCTGGCTGGTTTAGTCCTTGCCAGGAAAAAGGAAAATAATGGAAGTGAAATATAATGTAGCATTTTATTAGTTGTGATTCAGCAAAAAAACAGAACAAAACAAAAAACACATCTAAATAATGAGAGTACCATTCTGGTGATGTTGTGGTTAAATTTACAAATGTATACATACACATATAGTATATAATTTCATATATATAATTTCAAGAATTTTTTTTGAAGTTTTATTTATTTGACATAGAGAGACAGTGAGAGAGGGAACACAAGCAGGGGGAGTGGGAGAGGGAGAAACAGACTTCCCGCTGAGCAGGGAGCCTGATGTGGGGCTCAATCCCAGGACCCTGTGATCATGACCTGAGCCAAAGGCAGACGCTTAATGACTGAGCCATCCAGGTGCCCCTAATTTCAAGAATTTTAAACTGCAACAGTCATTCTGACTATATGAAATATTGACGATATAATTTATAAAAAAATATTCATAGCTTTTTTTTAGATATATTTGACATACTATATTCATTTCAGGTATATAGCATAATGATTTGATATTTGTATATATTGTAAAATGACCACCACAGGAAGCCTAGTTAACATCTGTCACCATACATAGTTTAAACATATTTTTTCTTGTGATAAGAACTTTTAAGATTTACTCTCAGCAATTTTCAAATGCGCAATACGGTATTAACTAAGTCACCATGCTGTACATTACATCCCTATGACTTCAGGGGTTATTTTAAACTTAAAATAATCTAATAGCAGAAAAACTTATACAGGAAGATGTTATTAGTATATCTATTTTAGCCAAAATATAATAGTATAATCTATTTTAGCCAAAAAATGGAAAATCATCTGAGTACAATAATAAGGAAATGGTTAAGTTGTGATATATCTTAAAGAAAAAACTTTCCATTCACAATTATAATTATAAACAATAAATAAGGAAAATGATTACAGTATAATATTAAATGAAAAAAATACAAGATTGTAAATAGGTAAAAATATTTAAGAATGTGGACTATGGACAAGGAGTGGAGGACAATACACAAGAAAGAAATCTTTGTAATAAGGGGATGGGATTATGAGTGTTTTTTTCTTTTTTCAAAGTACTATTTTAATATATTTACTGCTATTATTTTGATATATTTTTTGTTTTATTATAAAAATATGCAACTGCTGATCTCTAAGAGTTTATACTCTGTGTCAGATGTTTGTGACCGCCTCAGCAGCTGTTCTCAGCCCCCTTCCTCCTTGCCCGTCTCCTACATAAAAAGGTTGAAAATGCCATACTGGACTTCCCAGCCCCCTTCAGAGCCAGTGCTTGTCATGACCTGCTCCTGGCCAATGAAATCCAAAGGGAAGCCTATTGGACTACAGCTGCAAAAAAGTTTCCTCGCTGACAAAGTCAGGCCCGTTAAGAGGACGCTTTTTGCCTTTGTCTTTTAGCTCTGCCTTTTCGCTTATGAAGACTGATTCTGGAAGCTGTGGCAGCCATCTTGAAACATCACCAACTCTTTGAGGAGGGCCAGGTAGAATGACAGAAAGACCCTTAGTACTAGACAATACCACCGAGTTACTGAACAAACTCAAGGACAGATTGCCTCAAGACTTTTTGATAACTAAACAATAAGCGTCCTTGTAGTTTGAACCACTATTAGGTTTTCTATTCCTTGAAGCTCAATGCATTCTAACCAATACAGCCAGATAAAAATAAGACTCACTTGCACACAGAGCTATCTAAATATATGGAAACCACAAAGTGACAGGAAATATCACAATAAATATATAGATTAATTTAAAAGAATGTTACACTCTTATAGAAGGAAGCAAAAAGAAAAAAACAACAAAAAACCCCCCCCAATAACCTAATACGTACTTATTTGTTGCAAGTTTCCCTGGATCTGTTAATGTTTCTTGGTAGAAAAAATATTACGTTATATTTCTGATTAAAATAAAACAAGCATCCAGATACCTTTTTTGGCTTGTAATCTTTTTCAAGTGTGTATATCTCAGGAAGCAGCATTTTAAGGAATGATATGGTAGTGGTTTTTCTCCCTCTCTACATCCTCGGACCTCTTTTATTATTATAGAATACTACTAAATTGTGTAAGATGGAGCTCCCTGGGATTTGAGGATGCACTGCCTGGTGGGGGTGGGGTAAGAATGTGATTTCTTTATTGATCTAGTATTGGGAGTCTCTTCAACTCAGGCTCTGTGTCTACTCAATACAAATCTGTTTTTGAAGATGATAACAAATAATTGAGTTTGCTGAAAACGAAATTGATTGCCTGAAGCTGGAGAAGTTAGTGATCAAATAGCTTTTTATAAATAGACTTTAAAAGTAGAATTCTGATGTATCCTATTTTTCTAAATGGTAGATGACCCTTAGGTTAAACAAAAAGCCAGGAGAATGGACTCTGTGATTATTGTCAGCGAGGTGGTGAATCCTTGGCTTGGTATAGACGGTGAAAGTGGAGTTTAAGTAACACATAAGTGATAAAAATGAAGACGCAGGCTCTGCCCCTCAGTGCTCTTAAATGATGATGGGGTGGGGGTGAAGTGATCACAACATGTTTTATCCCTGTGGTCATTGGTGTTGGTTTGGATGCTCTGGCTGGCTGTGAGTAGTGGGAGAGAGGAAAGGAGGTTCCTTCATCCTTTACGTCTTCATGATGTTTAGATGAAAGCTATCTGCAAGTAACCGAAAACCCATCTTTAAGTGTCTTATACAGAAGTCTATTTTATTTTTGGTTTTCCACATAACAAGAAACCCAGAAGTAGGCTGATGCTCATTTAACTCAGCTGATCAACAGTAGCACCGGACACCTAGTCTCTTTCTATACATCAGCTGTGGCATCTTTAATGTGCTGGTCTTCACCTTCATCGTTGACTCCTGATGATGGCAAGATGGCTATACTCCGTCATTTGAATCCAAGACAGAAAGGATGGAATAGGATAGGAAGATACTACTAGAAATATATATATATATATTTAATATATATTAAATATATATATTTATATATATTTAATATAGTATATATTACTATAATATATACTAATATATATAACATATATATTAGTATATATATTATTAGTATAGTAATATATATAATATATATATTACTATAATATATATATTAAATATAGTAGGAAGATACTACTAGAAATATATATATATATATTTAAAGTCTGGAAAGCAAAATATTTCACAGAAAAATTCAGGAGACTTCTGTTTATGTGTCATTGGTCCAAATTGTGTCACATGGCCATCCCTTGATGCAAGGGGGCTGGGGAAAAAATAGCTTGTCAGATTGCCTGCCTGAGCAAAATTGGGATTCTTTTTTTTTTTTTTTTTAAAAGATTTTATTTATTTATTTGACAGAGAGAGACACAGCGAGAGAGGGAACACAAGCAGGGGGAGTGGGAGAGGGAGAAGCAGGCTTCCCGCTGAGCAGGGAGCCCGACGCGGGGCTTGATCCCAGGACCCTGGGATCATGACCTGAGCCGAAGGCAGACGCTTAACGACTGAGCCACCCAGGCGCCCCCAAATTGGGATTCTTTTAGTAAGATGCTGCTACAAAACTATAGAAAGAATAGAAACATTCTCTCCTAATCTGCTAAAGATCATTAGTCCACTTGGGGTTCTTCAAGGGCTCCAGAAGCCATGTTTGAACCTAGTAGGAGACAGCAGCAGAGCCCAGAAAAGGCAGCAGTGTTCATGGGGAGGGCACCCCCAGAAAAACAACCTGGCCTCTCTCCTCATCCTTTACTCTCTTCTCCCCATGAAGGGAATAATGACTTCTCTGATGAGGGATTTTAGAGGAAGGAACCGGGCATACTCTGATCATTCCTTTCCTCCCTCCTCTCCTTTGGGATTTCCTGACTCATCTGTTCCTGATCATGCAGGAAGCTTAGTGGACAGTCCTTGACCCTATGGGTGAGGACTGAGATGGTCCAGCTGTGCCTGTGACTGGGGGCAATGTGGAATAAGCCTATTGTTGCACAATTAGCTATGTCCTTTAATTTAGCATTTCTCAGTAAGAATGCCGATAATTTTCATTTTCACTTATCTGACACCTGTGTCTAGCTCTTAATTATTATTGAACTCAGATGGGTGAAAGAGAGGTCATATGTATGTACACCCTAATACCCCTCCGTGCATGAGCCTCTGTGTATCCTCAGACTAGTATGGCCCTGGGACACTCAAAGCTCTCATGATGCACATTGATAAACCTAAATATGGAAGATACCATCAAAAGATGCAGTCTCCTTTATGTGAGTAATGTTTGGCTTCCATTTTTATGACCTTTTTTTCTTGCAAGGATCATGTAGTTGAACGCTTTTAGGCTCAGCTGGACTGATACTAGTCTATTTGCTTGAACTTACACAAAGTGAATCCAACATAAGTTAGCTAAGGTTTAACGATGTTGAAGGCAGTAAGGCCACCCCCCAAATTACTTCAAGGATAGATATTTAGTTGACAAAAAAATAAGTTTTCATTCTTGGATTGAGTGAAAAACAAACTCCAGAGAAAAGAAAACAGATTTCTGAAAATTTCCTTTTCTTCCCCTCATAAAAACAACATTGGCAATTCTTCATTGTTAAGCAGCTGTGTTTGGAAACTGTTCTTATTCATCTAGGTTTGGGGTTACTTAAGATCCTGTACAAGTCATGACCCGTATACCTAAGTCTGATCCAAAAGAAACTCTCATGTAAAAAAAAAAAAAAAAAAAAGCATTATATTCAGAAAGTTCAGCTATGAGAACAATACTGAGAATTTCCTAAAGTGTTTTCCAGATCTTACCAGCTCTCTTTGCATAAATATGCATGTGACCAAAATGTAGTTTGTGGCTTCTGGGCAACTCTCATAATTTAAATCATATCTTTAAAAATCAACAGACCCACCCATGTAGAAAAGCTAAATAAATTCTCAGTGCTTGGCTGCACAGCAGGATTATGATTTTCCCTGAAAAGACCTCTTTACAGGATGTGTGAGTCCTGTAATGCGGTAGGGAGGATGACTGGGCAGATCAGAGGGTGGCAGTGTGCCCCGAACAGCCCAGCTCCGATAGAAGACTGGCAGCAGGGCATTCCCAAAGGTGCTGTTTGTACCCTGGCCACTCAGTGCTCCATGAACCTATCCTGGTGTTGTTCCCGTAAGAGAACCAACAGCAAAATTGCTGAAAAAAACCCTAAACTGCTCTGAGCATTAGGATGGAAGCTGACTGCATGGAACATTATTGGTTTGAATTCCAGAGGTTTGACCCAAATAGAAACGTTTAAATGTAATTGCAGATTTCCCACCCAGGTGAGACTAATGGACAGGTAACCTTGACCTTAACAATTGTATCCTAAATCCCTTTTACCCTTACTCGCCAAAATGCACCCCACCAAGTAAAATGAGTGTATCCACAAAGGTTTTCTCAGAGAAGCACCATCACTAGGGGTGACATAATAACAACGGATTGATTTTAGGGATTTGACCTTATGCAGTGTGGGACTGGTTGAACAGTCTCTGTGAAGCTTTGCTTCTGCCTCTGGTACTGGAACTCAAAGTTAGCAGGCAGGCAGCTGGGGAGAAAAGATGGGTGGGAAGTAGGGGAAGCACAGAGAACCTGGGCCGTGTGAGGAGGACGCAGCATCTGCAAGGAAGCCTGGACCTCAACAGGCACTCTCAACTACCTTCAAGTCGCCAAGTCTATAGCGCAGGCAACCTGCGGAAGAAGCCGGCAGCCCCTCTGTCCTGGAGGACAGTGCACCTGGCCTGGGAAGCAGAGGAACTGATGCAGGACACCCCGAGGAAGCTGGGAGCACTGTGGTCCGGCTGCTGCCCCAGTGCCATCCGGTGGAACCTCTGAATCTCTAAGGACAGGTGTGAGTGGCCCCAGCGCCCCGGGCTGGCACCAACCTTCTGAGCACAAAAAGAAAATGGCTACTTCACTTTTGCCTTCTGAATCTCAAACAAAATTTCTCTTCTGACCCAAGCCAACTGTGCAAGGAGGAGGTCTCTGGGAAACATAGTCCCAACTTAGCTAAACTGACAGAATACCCAACCACCCCAGAGAGGAAGAAGGCAGCTGGGTTGACTGTAGAAATACTAGCATCTTGATTGTTTCTGGATGGGAAGCTGAACGTGCTTTACAATCAAGTAGCCAGGTCAACCGAGGGCAGGAAAAGGGGACATTCTCACTTTACATGACCAAAGGAATCTGAGATGGGGCATAGAAAAGCTAAAAGCCCAGCATAAATTATTCAAAATAATTTAAAATATAAAAAGAAACGGAGAAAATGAATAGACACCTTGAATAGAATGAAGTGTTAAAGGCATACAAACTGCCCTAGGGAAAGAAGATGCCTTGAAAGGCCCTAGTAGCAAGCAGCAGTAAGGGCACCAGCGGAAAGGACATTTAGGTCTTCACCCACATCCATTTGAATGAGCAGGAATGTACCAGAGAGTAAATCAGGGGATTTCTGTGCTTATAAAAATCCCTATGGAGGAAAGAGATCCAGCTCTCCCTGCCAATTCTCAGCATCTCCAGATAAGGTGCCTCTGCTAAACCATCCAGAGGATAAAGTGAGGTAATGTACCATAATCCGTGGCCTGCCAGTATGGTCACATCCTTCGTCATTTGGGGGTCCCACAGGTGGATTTCTGATTGCGTTCCTGGAACTCTTAACACACACATGCTCGCACGCTCATACTCTCTCCTCTCTTTCACATTTTTCAACCCCCATAATTTTCTCTAATGGGAAACCAGAGCCTTGAGTCGTAACCAGATGGGTAGAACGAACCAGCCACTTACCTCTGCAAAGGCACATGGCAGCCTTTAAAACCATCACTGTGATAACTGCTAATGACAGGCATTCTGAAGTGTTTCAGAGACATTTGGGAGATGTGCTTTAACTGGAGAGGCTCCTGTTATTTAGAACAGTCACTTTTTCTATATATCATTAGGCTCTGCATCCTGCTAATTGCATACATAAAATTACCCTCAAGTGCACTTACCCTTGACCTGCCCACATTATAAATATTTTAGATCTATGCGCTTCTAGTCTGAGAAGATGACTGGGATTCATCCTTTCCTCTCTGGATTGCAAACCAGGTTGCTCTTTACAACTGGAATAGAAAGCCAGGCTTATTATATCTTGGTTTTTATGATAATATTTTAAGAGGAGAAGAATTTTAACCAATATGAATGACATAAAATGTAAATAATGACTATATATTTTTTTAAGATTTTTTTTAAAAGATTTTATTTATTTATTTGATACAGAGAGAGAGACAGCTAGAAAGGGATCATAAGCAGGGGGAGCGGCAGAGAGAGAAGCAGGCTCCCGGCTGAGCAGGGAGCCCGAAGCGGGGCTTGATCCCAGGACCCTGGGATCATGACCTGAGCCAAAGGCAGACGCTTAACGACTGAGCCACCCAGGTGCCCCTAAGATTTTATTTTATTTTTTTTTAAAAGATTTTATTTATTTATTTGAGACAGAGAGAATGAGAGACAGAGAGCATGAGAGGGAGGAGGGTCAGAGGGAGAAGCAGACTCCCTGCCGAGCAGGGAGCCCGATGCAGGACTCGATCCCGGGACTTCAGGATCATGACCTGAGCCGAAGGCAGTCGCTTAAACAACTGAGCCACCCAGGCGCCCCTAAGATTTTATTTTTAAGCGATCTCTACACCCAACGTGGGGCTTGAACTCACAACCCCAAGATCAAGAGTTGCATGTTTCACCAACTGAGCCAGCCAGAAACCCCACGACTATATATATGAAGATTTTATTTATTTTTTTGAGAGATAGAGAGAGAGCGCACAGGCATTCACTCAGGGGTATGGGCAGAGGGAGAGAATCTCCAGCAGACACCGCGCTGAGCATGGAGCCCCACACGGGGCCGGATCTCATGACCCTGAGATCATGACCTGAGCCAAAACCAAGAGCCAGTTGCTTAATCAACTGACTCGCTCAGGCACCCCGACTATATAGTATATTTGAAAGGGAAATTAATGCCATGCAAATTTAAACTAAGAGGGGGGAAAATAAAATAAATACATTATTTAATTGGTAAAAAGATAGGCATCTTGTTGACCCTCTAAAGAAACAAAATCCCTGGACATCCCACATTAGCCTCAGAATGTTGTTTCTGATGTTTGACAGAAATTGGTCCTCTACATTTACAAGGTGTGAGTGCAATGTATATTGACTATTTCAGTTCTTTAACTTTTTTTTTTAAGATTTTATTTATTTATTTGACAGAGACACAGCGGAGAGAGGGAACACAAGCAGGGGGAGTGGGAGAGGGAGAAGCAGGCTTCCCACGGAACACAGAGCACGGAGCCCGATGCGGGTCTCAATCCCAGGACCCTGGGATCATGACCTGAGCTGAAGGCAGACGCTTAACAACTGGGCCACCCAGGCGCCCAGTTCTTTAACTTCTGACCGGACCTGGAAACATCGAGCACAGAACACATAACAACAACTGAACATCTCAGCAACATAAAAAAAATACTGAAATAACATTAATACATGATTTCTCGTACTTACCCAAATTATTCTATGGATTATTTCAAGATCTATATAGTTCAAATCAATTTCTATCCAGAGATCTACCTTCAAAGGTTTGACAGTTTTAACACTAAAGACAGAATTTTAAATAAGAGCCCATAAGGAATGAAGCCTTAGCAGCTTAAGGCTCTAAACTGACAGGGATTAAGATATGTCCAAGTTCCATCCAAAATGCGTGGTCCCTGACAAGCTCCAAAGAGCCAAACAGACCTGCCATTTGGTATAAATGATGCTGTCTTTGAAGACAGCTTTCTTTCAGGGGTAGATTGTTCACTGCTTTCTTGGTGTGGAGGAGCCTCAGACACAGGACGGCCTCAGAATCACTCCCCAGAGCCTTCCTAAGAATAAGGCAGGACAGCTAACGTTAGGCTGTAGGCAGTGGATGTGGTCAGATGAGGGGACCACCCTGTCTCCAAAAGTAACTTCCTAGTGACCTTCTTAAAAAGAAAAGAAAAGAAAAGATTTATTAGAACAAGCCTGTCTTTCTTCCCCTCTGCTCTCTTCCTTCCTCCCTACAACCAAACAGGACAAAATGGCCATTTGAATGAATGCTTTGAATGCTTCCTCTCTCACCTTTGACATTACCACCTGGCTACGTGAGGCCTATTGTGTTTTTCTTCCTCCTTCCCCCGCTTGGTTTTGAATGCAATTCAAATTGCAGTGGATGCAATTACTGATAAATTATTCACTGGGACTCAAGGACCAGTCCTTAGTTTAATGGAGTAAAACAGATTCCTCTCAGGGTAAAAGCAAGGCCTTACCCACGTCTGTGAGGGATTCAACCTCTTTCTGGCAGCTACACTGGATCAGAGGAGGCCTGCTGGGAAAGCGTCAGAGCCTGGAAAACCACACGTGTGTAGTGCATGTTCTCCAACAGCCTGCTCTCTGCAGTACCCTTGGCTTTGAAAGGCCTGACTGATGAGCCCCTACTATTCCTATGGATGCCTTAGGGGAAAGTAGGGCAAGGTAGAAAGCATGTACAGCAACCAGAATGTTCCCTGGGGGCACCGGTTTTTAATTGGCCCTGGCACCATAATGGGCTCTTGGTTAATAGAGGCCTCCAGTTTCAGAGAAAACCACTACAAACCCGTGTGACACCAGTGACCTCCCCATCCCCAACAGAGAACCTCTAGCCACAGAAGCAGACTCCTTAAGTGTCTCCATCTCGAAGCCCCCAGTAAGAGAGCTAGCGCCTCCACCCCATAAAGAGAGAGCGAGCCCCTGAGAAGAAAGGGGGTGGTGGTGTCACAGTAGGTCCCACCCGTACCCCAAATACACACACCCATTCCAAGCCTGCTCTGGAGAAGGGGCGTCGAGCTTTGAATCGCTTATGAGGTTAATATGGACAAATTTTAGTAACTGAAAGTGACCTGAGAGATGTCAAAACTGCCTAAAATAACACTAGGGGATGAAACGGGTGATATGAAAGGACATGGTTGAAAGCAGTAATTAACAAAATATAAAGCCAGGGGCGCCTGGGCGGCTCAATCGGTTCAGTGTCTGCCTTCGGATGGGGTCGTGATCCCAGGGTCCTGGGATCCAGCCCCCGTCAGGCTCCCTGCTCGTCGTCGGGGAGTCTGCTGTTCCTTCTCCCTCTGCTCCTCCCCCACCCCCACCCCCGCCCCTGCTTGTGCTCTTTAACGCGTGCTCTCAAATAAATAAATAAAATCTTGGGCGCCTGGGTGGCTCAGTTGGTTAAGCGACTGCCTTCGGCTCAGGTCATGATCCTGGAGTCCCGGGATCGAGTCCTGCATCGGGCTTTCTGCTCGGCAGGGAGTCTGCTTCTCCCTCTGACCCTCCTCCCTCTCATGCTCTCTGTCTCTCATTCTCTCTCTCTCAAATAAATAAATAAAATCTAAAAAAAAAAAAAAAACAACAGAAAATTCCTTTAAAAAAAATAAATAAATAAAATCTTTAAAAAAATATATAAAGCCATCTCCTTCTTCAAGTTGAGGCTCCTCAAACTGGTTACCTAAAATGTGTAATAACTTAGTTTCAGTAAATTTTTAGAGCTAAAGCAACACCACAGAGAAAAAAAGGAATGGGTGAAAAGCTTCAGATTTTTCGAGTTTTCTCTCCCCTGAGAGTATTTCACCCGTCCCTGAAAAGGAGCCCCATGGCAGCCTGGGGTCTGAGCACTGGGCAGGGAGTCAAGAGACCAGAGCCCTGGGTCCAGCAATGGCAAAGCCACAGGCTCCGACAAGCCCCAGTGCCTCCCGAGTCTCGGTTTTCTCATCCAGAAGATGCCCTGGGCACTGGCTCCAATCTCCCAGCTGCTTCCAATTTCCCCTCGACTCGCTCGCGAATGACTCATAACCTGATCTTTCATAGGGGCCAGGGCATTTGAAACACATCAAATATAGGTTAAATACAATTCAAACAGTTAATCCACATAAAACACCCATTACAGTAGTACAGAGATGGCTTCACTCCAGGGTTTGTGTGTTGCTCTGGAAATGAGATGGAATCTCACCCGCGTTCCAAAGCCGAGTCATTAAGTGGACATTGGTGAGGCCGCAGGAGCCTGACGTGGTGGCTGTGAGACGGATCACCTGGGACCCCGCAGTCTCCGCCCCCGTCGGCGAGCGGACCCAGCGCAGCTGTTTGGCCCGCTCAGTATTTTTTTTTTTTTTAAGATTTATTTATTTATTTATTTGAGAGAGAGAGAATGAGATAGAGCATGAGAGGGGGGAGGGTCAGAGGGAGAAGCAGGCTCTCCGCCGAGCAGGGAGCCCGATGCGGGACTCGATCCCGGGACTCCAGGATCATGACCTGAGCCGAAGGCAGTCGCTTAACCAACTGAGCCACCCAGGCGCCCCTGTTTGTACTTTTCATTTGCCACACTCTGAACTGCAAATGGAATAACATCTATTTATTTATTTTAAAGATTTTATTTATTTATTTGAAAGAGAATGAGATAGAGCATGAGAGGGGGGAGGGTCAGAGGGAGAAGCAGACTCCCCGCCGAGCAGGGAGCCCGATGCGGGACTCGATCCCGGGACTCCAGGATCATGACCTGAGCCGAAGGCAGTCGCTCAACCAACTGAGCCACCCAGGCGCCCCTGGCCAGCTCAGTATTAAAGGAAGAGACCAGCGCTCCCCGAGGAGGTACTCGTGGCTTCTTTTTTTTTTCTTCCTCTGAAAAAGTTTTTAAAAAGTTATTAAATATTTCAAATGTTTTATAAGATACAGATAAAAACATAACAGTACACATTTACCTTACCCGGGTTTTAAAATTATTAACATTTGGCCGCATGTGCTTAGATTAAAAAACCGGAAGGAAGGAAGGGAGGAAGGAAGGAAGGAAGGAAGGGAGGAAGGAAGGAAGGGAGGGAGGAAGGGAGGGAGGAAGGGAGGAAGGAAGGGAGGGAGGAAGGAAGGAAGGAACATTTAAGTTGGAGTCAAAATGCCTCCTCAATCTCAACTGAGATAACTGCGTCTCCCCAAAGGTAATAACTTTTTTATTCATGTGCCTTTTTCCTGCTCATGTTTTTATACTTTTTCTATATATTTGTTCGTAAGTATACACACACACACATATGTGTGTGTTTTAATATTTTACATAAAGGGTATCATACCGAAAATGACATTTTGTAACTTGCACTTTTAACATATTTAAGATTAATCTATGTTGAAATATGTAGATATTCATTTTAACTGAGTATACTATGTCATTGTACGATGCTGAAACCACTATTGGAGGACAGTCCTTCTAATCGAGTCACAGACAGACAGTGCTGCAGTGGACTGTTTGCATACCGGTCTGTCTTTTCCTGTACCTATCCCAGTGGCAAATCCTTAAGGGGAAATGGATTCCTCGAAGGGTGTGAGCATCGTCTACATTCACAGAGACTGCAGAATTGCCTTCCTAAGTGGCTGTGCACATCGACACCCCATTAGTAATATGTGAGTTCTTGTTGCTCAACATCCTTGCGAACATTGGGTATCACCAAACTTGGATTTTAGTCGTTCTGTTAAGTGTGAAATGGTATCTATCTCCTTTGTGATTATAACTGGCCTTTCCCTGGTCAGGAGAGAGGAAGATTTTTTCATGTGTGTTGGATGTCAGAGGCTTCTCTTTTATTAGCTGTTTCTATTCTTTGCTCATTTTTCCATTGGGTTGTTGACTTTTTCTTATGGGTTTGTATTTCCTTCTGTTTTGAGATATTAATCCTTTCTTGGTTAAAATAGGAGTGGCAAAATATGACTGGTTCTGCTTTCTGCTGGTGGATGTGGCTGTCTCTCTTATTAAAGTGGTGTCAACGGACACTTTGGTTTGGACTTGGCGATGGAGAGGAACAGTTAGCTTTCCATTTAGCTTCGGTTTTTGGCTATTCAGGTGCAGGCAAAAATATTCATTAGGCCCAGCCTAGTTCACTACAGTACTGCAATGATATTTGGGCTGAACCTCCTCAAAAAGAGTTACCTGTTTTGTTTTCTTCTCTGTGCACCTCGTAGGAATGGGTGGCTAGGATCCCATAGGATCCCAATGATCTTAGCCCTATGTTTCTCATGGCTACCTGCACATTCAAATCTCCTGGGGGAACTTGCAAAAATAGTATGGATAACCTGGCTTTACCCCCAAAACAATTAAATCAGACTTTCTGAGGATGGATTCCAGGCATCAACATTTTAAAACTTTCCAGGTGATTCTAATGTGCAGCCAGGATGCTGAACTATGGCCTTCAACAAATACCCTCTAAACCATGGCCCGTTGTTACTTTCCACACTTTGAAGTTTAAGTCAAGACACCTGCCCTCATTAAGAATTGTTAATTAGCTCTGGGGAGAGGTTAAGAGTTCTCTATGCAGATATGAAATAACTATAAACACATGTATTTTTAAAAGGCCAAGAGACTGATGACTATGTGATACAACAAAGCTTCTAAATCACATGCAGCGTTGAGGTCAGCAAGCTAGGGAGTTCTATATTCCCATTTCCTACGCCCTCCATTATTTGATCTTTGTTTTGGTCTCCTTGGAAGACAAAGATGCTCAGTCTATAACATTTTTGCAGCTGGAACTGTGGTCCCTGGAGCCTGAAGCCTTCATTTTACGCTGAGGGTTGTGATGGTGACCCTGCAGGATTTATAGTATTTTTCTGTCCTGATTACTCCCTTGTACTCAGAATCCCTGTACTCAGAATCTCCTCTGCTATGTTGTGCTGCATTTTGGCTCCACAAAGGACCCCTTTGGCACTGACCACCCTAGATCCTATTCTCCAGGGCATCTGGGAACTTCCCTTGGCTTCGAAGCCTTCTTGGAGGTAGGGCCCAAAGTGTCCAGCACACATCACGGGGAAGAACAGAGGTTCTTGGAAGATGCTGGGTCTCTGTCGACAAATGTTTCCAGATTTCCCTTTGAGGCTGCCCTATTCCAGAGGAATAAGGACAAGACTTCTTTTTGGCATTGGCAGACTGTTCAGATGCAGTCCCGGGGTGTATGAGCAGAAGGTAAAGGGGCTATTTTCAAAAGAGCACGTGTCTCAACTTGAAAGGAAACGTCTGCTGAATGTAACTACTAGATGCTCCTTTTCTCTAACAGTTAGAAACTCACTGATAAATGATGGAAGGCCCAAAACTTTGCATCGTCCCCTCTCCCCACTACCCCAGGTCGACACCGACTTCTGGCCCATTCTTCATCACTCTCACCTCCACCAATGACGGCTACGCTTTTTAACCTCTTTCCGTGCCAGGGCTGTGGGTCTTTTCCTTTATCTTGTTTTCCACTTCATCTCTTAATTTTTTCTGAAAGAGTGTTATGCTTTTTTCCATGCTAATCTTTTGCTTTGAGGCTTGGGTTGCTTTTAAAGCCTTTTTTAGTGCCCCCATCAGAAGGTTTACCCCACTCTTGAACTTTCGGTGCTACCTCAGGAGGACGGGTCTGGAAGGGAACAACAACAAGGTAATTCGCTTTTTCTTTATAAAATTTTCCTTACTTTCTTAAAATAGGCACGTGAGACTTCAGTTAAAAATATTAGAAAGTACATTTAGTCACAAAACTGAAAAAAGTGCACCCTTTGTTGGAATTTATGCAACCCCATTATATGTACATTTTGTGATAAATTTATGATTCTACATATGTACATGTATAAATACATAAATATCAATACGTTAGTGTGTATAAAGCACTAAAGACACTGTCCGGCACATAGTAAATGAACAAAAACGAATAGATGTGCCATCATTCGGCAAAACAAAGGATTCGTGTGGAAACTGTAGGTGAGAGGAAATTCCGAGTTAAGGGCAAAAATACAGCGCTGGGCCCAGAGTGGAGTGCACTTCTCTGCTGATGAGCAACTGCTGATGTTTTCTTTGTTCTCATCCCAGAAACTGGAATGAGTTAAAGTCAAGGAACATGCTGAGCTTTAACTCCTTCCATAGTTCCAAAGTGACACAACGCATGATTTAAAGCCAGACAGCCTGCCCAGGGTTTTAGCTCTTAGTGGAAGTTGTCTGTCTTTGATTGATGACATAGGACTAGGAGTTCTGAACACCCATTGTGACTGACCCGGGGCTGAATGCAGTAGGGCAAAGGGTTTGCTGCATTCCCATAATTTTTTTCTGGCTCCAGTCAAAGCCCTTGGATTTGAGAAGCTGTGGGATTCACCCAGGACTGGTTGGCTGGTCCTGGACCCAGCATCTGCTGACGGAACCCCAAGGAGTCGAGGCTATTTGCATGCCAGACCAGGGCACCCGAACCTTGAGACTGAGAATAGGCTCTGGGTACTGACTCGGGCTTTGGCCATCCACAGAACTGGGGTTGGGTCCAAGCTAAGTTCCACTGTGAGCAGGAGGCAAGGTCAAGCAGGAGCCGTCCTAGCCCAGATGGCCTGACAGATAGAATCCATGTCAGACTCCTGCCCAGCAGGGAGGTCAGACAGCACTTGTTCTGACCTCAGCTCCATGGGTTCAGCCAGTCCTGGGTCAGCTTTGGTTTTGGCCCAGTTGAGTTGGTATCAGTGCGCTCTTGCAACTTAAAAGTAACCACAAATAGGAGAGAATTACCTTTGCAATATAGTTTTTGCAAATACATCCATTTGATCATCATACTTTGTAGCTGCATTTCTTTTGTTGTTATTGTTAGAAAAAAAAAATGTCCATCCTAGGGGCGCCTGGGCGGCTCAGTCAGTTAAGCATCTGCCTTTGGCTCAAGTCATGATCTCAGGGTCCTGGGATCGAGCCCCGCATTGGGCTCCTTGCTTCTCCCTCTGCCTCTGCCCACCGCTCTGCCTACTGTGTTCTCTGTCGAATACATAAATAAAATCTTTAAAAAAAAGTCTGAATCCTAAACTAACAAAAAACTGTATTAAGATGTTACATTGGTGGTTAGAAATGATGCTCTCGGTAAATTTCTTTTTAAAGTGTAACTTGTTTTCATTGGCGTAGAAAATTCCCCAGGGACTTGTGAAAACGTACAGGGGCTGCTTTGTGCTCTTAGGCGCTAATTCAAGGCATTGTTGATGGATCAATAATGCTACAACTCTTTAAACTTCTGAGAGAATTCATCCTGCTGGGGTTTCTTTAAGTTTAAGGGAAAATATTTTTAAGAGGCTTACTTTGATGGGGGAGAATTAGTTGTGGATTCGTGATTGCTTAGGGAGGGAGAGTTTGGGAACTTTCCTAATGAGCCCATTCTGAGTGAGGAGCCAAGTCCAGCCCCTGGGACCACACACTCACATCCTTCCGGCTATTGTAGCTGTGGAGGGAAGTCCAGGAGTACCTCCTGTCCTGAGACAACTGGTTAGGGTGGGGACCGGTCAGAAATCAAAGCAAAATACCAGAAGCTCTCTCTGTCCGTGTCCCGGGCTTAAATTCTTACTTGATTCGTTGAGCCTACTTAAGCCCCCTGAATTGGTGCCCTTTGAGAACCTGACTCTCCCCAAAGGATAGGTTTTTTTTTTTTTTTTTTTTATAATTACTGTATGATGAAGTCAGCCATACTAGAAATTAATCCTATGCACGTTTAATATGTAAAATTGCTGAATGGTTCAGGTTCATTCTTTCATTTTAGTTCTCCCAAGACCTATCCTGGCCAAAATGTTGATTGTAATATTTAGAAATGGCCTGAGCACTTCAGTTTTTATTAAGACAGATGTGCTTCTAGTTGGACAGTCTTTTACTATCTGTGTTTACCTGATAACAAAGCAGAGATTCAACAAATACTTATTATGTAAATGAATACAGACTACAGTAGGGTTTCAGTTCTATTTCGAAGCATTTATCAAGTACCTGGTATATCCAGGAAGAATGGACACAAACTCCTGCTCCCGAATCTGGCCAATCTCAACCTCACACTTGCTGTGTCAACCAAATAATTAAGAGATGATTCCCCTCCCATCGAATCACTTATTCCTTGAGCACAAGTTTAATTTCTACATATTATGCAATGGAGTCAACAAGTGAGGTTTTCTCAACCTGGACACTATTGGCATTTTGGACTAGATAATTCTTTGTTGTGGGGACTGCCCTGTGCACCGTGGGGGTATTTAGCAGCCTCTCTGGGTGCTGGTAGGACACACACCCCTGCTTATGACAACCAAAAATGTTTCTAGGCATTGCCAAACATCCTTTGGTGGGGGGGGGGGGGGGTTGGGGGGATCATCCTGAGTTAGAAACCATGGCTCTCTATAAAAGAGTAGTATGTGGTTATGCCATCTTACACAATAGTAAAATTACAGAAAAACCCAGTAACCCATTTGTTGTTGTTGTCGTTCAGTGAAGGTGTTTTGTAATATTCTGCTCTGAGGAACATACACTGAATGGACTTTTCTCTGAGAAGCAAGGTTTTTGCTTATGGGAACAGGAAGTGTTGTTTTAGAGCAGAGATTTGTAGTTAAAAAACTTAGAAAAATTAAATATAATTTCTTTGAAACAGAATGATGGGAAAATGAAGACCCAAATAGTCAAATCCTCGCCCTGGTGGACTCTAACATTTAAAGAAGTAAAGTATAATGCAATAAAACATTAATACAAGAAGGTAAAAATGGAAAACAAATGTCTCCCCCTTCCCTGATCCCCCTAACTCTCCCCAAATCTAACCACTTTAAACATTTTTTTTTTTAATTTCAGGAAAAAGAATGTTTACAATCAGGAAGGTTTAAGCTCTCCTTGGGGGGACTGGAATAGATACAGGTGTGAACTTGGAAATAGGGCAGTGGCTTGAAGCTAATACCAATTCTGAATAAATCAGAAAGAAAGACCTGGACTTTGAGACTATTCATTACTTATCTCCCCTCCCTAGGAAGGGATAGTCTTCTTTTTCCCAGGCTGCACTGCCTGCGTACTTGAGAAATTAAGCTGTTTTAGTTTAAATCTGATAGGGTTTTCACTCCTAGAAGAAGCTTGCTGAGACTGGTCTTTGGCAGGGAGTTCTGTCCCCCTCTTTGTTAAGGCTGACCTGCTGTGTTGGTGCCAGGGACTCATTTACGGCCTTTCTTCCTTGGTACACAGGGCACCCACTCTTTCACTGCATTAGCATGTTGTTCTGAAGAGAACAATTCGGCCTTTGTCGTCATGCCGAGGTTCCCCTCCCCAGGCCCCGTGAATGGACACAGGTCTCTAGAGAAATGGGCACCCATCGGTACAGTAGTTCCTGTCCTCTCCTTAAAAGGTGCCCGTGGATTACAGTGACTTTACTTAATGAGTTGGCTCTTCAGAAAGTCCCGAATTTGTTTGACGTCCTGAAGCACTTCGAGCTCTTTATTTAAAGCTGTAGACTTTATGAAGAATTTCCTAGTATTCTCGAAGCATGCTTTTCCTCCGGTGAATGAATCTCTTTATGTGTTCTAGCCACTAACACCCTAAAGTTCAGATGCATACGAGTAAAAGAGGGCATTTGTAAGAGGAAAACAAGATTTCAGGACAACAGGTTTTTTGGACTATTTGTGAACTTCCATGACCTTTCCCTTCTTAATATATTACCATTTGTCCATTCACATTTTCATGCAGTCACAGACATTGATTAAACAACAACTGTATGCGAGAGACTGTGTTGGGCACTGTGTGGGGTACAAAGGAGGGAGCAGGTCAGAGAGGCCGAGAGCTCCGAGTTTAGATCAGAACACTTAGCAGCTTTGCCTCTTCTGGGCTATGTGATCTTGAGCAAGTCCCTTCCCCTGTCTCAGATTCCACATCTGAAAAATTATGAGGATTAATTGATACATGCTTGCAAAGCACATACTGCCAAGCATCTTCTAACCACTTGTTTGATGTTCATGGAAAAAAGGCAAATAATTTTATCCTGTGTGGTCAAGACTAATAAATGCTCTGCGAAGTCAGAAGGAGGACATATTCACAGAGTGAGTAGCACGAACCTATGGTTTAACACAGAAGGGATGGCCTTCTAGGTTACCTCCGCTCCCAGTGACTCAGGGATCCTGCCTCCTTCCATCCGTGGCCTTCTAGAGGTTCAGAATCCTTCACTTCAAAGTACGTGAGTAGGAAAAAAGAGAGTAGGTATGAAATAGTGCTTGGGATGTCTTATAGAGAAGCCTGTCTATTAGTTATCTATTGTTGTGAAACAAACGACCTCAAACTTAGGCACTTAAAAAAACTCACAGTTTCTGCCGACCAAAAATTCTACAGCAGCTTAGCCGGTGGTTCTAGCTTTGGGACTCTCCTAAGGCTGGAATTCAGATTTGGCTGGGCTGCAGTCATCTGAAGGCTTGAATGAGATGGGAGGATCTTCTTCCAAGAGGGCTCACTCACATGGCTGTTGGCAGAACGTCTCAGTTCTTTGCTGGCTGTTGGCAGGAGGCCTCGGTTTCTTGCACGTGGACCTCTCCACTGGGCTGTTTGAGTATTATTACAATATGGTAGCTGGCTTCCCCCAGAGCCAGTGATCTGAGAGGGAGAGCAAGGGGAAAGCGCTAATGCCTTTTATGATCTAGTCTCAGAAGCCACATACTGTCATTAGAAGAGAGTCACTAAGTGCCACCCACAGCAGGAGAAGTAGAATTAAGCTCCAATTCTTGAAAGGAGGGGTATCACAGAATTTGTGGACCGAACATAAGTTGAGCACAGAGCTCCTAAAGCCCTGGGAATTTCCTAAGTGGTAAGAGGAGATAAAGGGGAAAGGAGTGTCTTTGGTTATTTAGAAGAAGCCCCTTTCAACCACACCTCAGTTTATTTTAATGAGGTGACTTTTGGAAAGACCCGAGGGTGAGGAGAACCAGCCTTGTGCTTAGAGGGTTGGCATTTTCGGCCCACTCTCTACAACTTTCAGTGAGGGACTAAAGGTTGAGTTCATCACCAATCATGCCTATACCATAAAGCTTCCCAAAAAATCCCCAAAGGATCAATTCATAGAGCTTCTTGGCTGGTGAACACATCCACATGCTAGGAGGGTAGTGCACCCCAGCTCCACGGGAAGAGAACCTCTTGTGCTAAGGACCCTTCCGGCCCTTCCCCTGTGTATCTTTTCTTCTGGTTGTTAGTCTATATCCTTTATCATAGCCTTTATAATAAACTGGTAAATGTAAGCAAGTGTTTCCCTAAGTTTTGTGAGCGATTCTAGGAAATTACCAAACCTGAGGAGGGGATTGTGGGAACACCGATTTATAGCCAGTTGGTTAGAGGTGCAGGTGATAACGCCGGATGTGCAATTGCATCTGGATTGAGGGGACAGTCTTGTGGATCAGGGCCCTTTTGGGAGCTGAATGCTAACTCCAGGTGGATCCTGTCAGAACTGGATTGGACAGGATGCCCAGCTGGTGCTGGAGAACTGGTCGGAGTGGGGACCCCCCTCCACACACACACATGCACACCTGGTTGCAGAAGTGAGTAGAACAGTGGAGGAAAACTTCACTGAAAAAAAGGAAAGGAAAAGTCTTAACAGGTTCCAATTCCTTGGATCCTCATTAGCTGTGTCCCTTGGGGCAGTTTACTTATTCTCTGTCAGTCTCAGTTTCTTCATCTGTACAGTGGGAACAATAGTAACCCTTTTAATGGGTGTTAGGATTTGAGAAAACATGTATAAAATACTTAGGGTAGCAAATGGTAGCTCTAGTAATCAATGGAAGCTCTTTGTGGTAAATAAAGAAATAGTCCTAGAGAGTTTTAACAACTTAATTAGAAATTGGATTAGAACCTCACATGAGAACCAGTATGAACATAGGCATAGAGATTCAAAATAACACCTGGGTCTGGAATAGAGGTGGCAGGAGAAGGTTTGAGCAGAGAGGGACAGGGCAACACCAGCCCTTGAAAGCAAGAGAAGAACTTGAGCTGATGGAGTAGAGAGGATATGATCGTAAATTCTTGGGCAGGGAGGTGTTTTATGCAAACATATTCTGAGATTCAGTTGCAAATAGATGAATGATATAATTAATACAATAGACTTTGAATCAAGAATAGGAATACTCATTCAGCCACCAAGCTCAGTAGAGAAGGATCTACTAAAAAGCACCCAGAGGCTTTCATTATGTAGTCAAGGAAACGAGGAGACTAAAAAAGATATCACCAAAGAAACACTGTTTTGAAAATATCTGTACAAGAAAGAGGAAAACCAGCTACATATTCTGTACCCATGTTCCCATGGCAGCATGCGTCTATATAGAGTGCCTGTCCCATAAAGCTCAGGTATAGTTGTGTGTGTGTGCGCGCGCGCGTGCGCTAAGGGCAGGTGTGGAGGATTCCTACCCAACCCATGTGATATTGCAGTTGGGGGAGAGGTGATAAACACATACCCACCATAGGTAGATGAGAAATTTCCAGGAGCTTTTTGAGCTTTTAGCTCTTCTGGAAAATGATCGGTGGAGTAGGAATAGCATCTCAGAAGTCCCTTTGGTCAACATAGAAAATATCAACTGGAACCCGGGATCTCAAATGTCTGCAAATAGAGAGGTGCCCTGGGTAGTAGTGGGGTGAGCACTGTAATGTCGTGGAAAGAAGGGAAGACATGGGGCCAGATGGACCTGCATCAGGATCCGGTCTGAGTACTAACGCGCTGTGGGGCCTTTGGCAATCTGTCTTATCGGTACATTAGTGTCTGAGACTCCTCTCTGAAAGAGAGTGATAAAATTGACCTTTAGTGGTGTGAGAATCCATGGAGGCATCTTAAATACCAGTACCAGGCCTATAGGAGCCACCTAACATGCTTCTTTCTCCTCTCTCCCTTCTCTTCTCAGTAAGAGACTCTTAAACTTGAGAGTACAGAAGAGTCACGTGGGAGATGCAGGCCTTGCCTCCCACTTGAGAATCTGATCCAACAGCCTTGGGCAGGGTGGGGGGGTGGTGTCCAGGAATCTGCGTATTTCCCCAGGGCCACAGGAGATCTGAGGAGGCGATCCACCAACCCTACATCTGAAAACACTGTCCTAGAGGAGATACAAACTAGAGAAACCTGGAAATAAAGGATAAGATCTCAAGTGAACACCAAGGGTTCCTTCCTGGCTATTTTTATTATGCAGGGGATGAGGAGGGGTTGTTGGGGAAAGTCACATCACTTTTCGGAGATGCCTGTCACACTGACCCCAGGCCAGTCGGCCACATTTACAGCAAAAGCTTCATTTGTAAATTGAATGCCTGTAAGCTCCTTGGGTAAGGCCGGATGAGGAAACTGGGTGCCACAGAAGCTGTGCTCTGCCCAAATCCATAGTGTTGGTTCATTTGTGACTTCATCGCTTTGCTTCTTTCATGAATTACTGCCTCTTATAGGAAGCTTACGGGAAAGTACAGGACCTGTTCTCTGCCCTCAAAACCAGATGATGTTAAAATAGGACAGTTTGACTCTCTGTAAAGACAACAGTACAGAATGTGATGAAAGAAGAAACAAAGCGGTAAGAGATAACATGTTGTGTAGTCATGGGAGTTCAGGGGATGGGCATCCAAGAACTGTTTACTGGAGGCTTCTTCGGGACCTGGGCTGGGACTTGAAAAGAGAGTTTGATTTGGACAGATAGAGTGAGCAGAAGGCATTTCAGCTTTCCCCCTTCATCAAGTACTTCTTTTTTATTTGTTTGGTGAATCCTTCCATATCCCTTCCATATCCTACCACATATCTTGTTTTTAGATGTGTTACTAAGTTTTGTCGTCATTGTTCAAACCATTACCTCTGCCCTTCATTATTGATTATACTGTTTCTTGGGGAAAATGAGAACTCTTGTATTTCTTCTACCCTAGACAACTGTTGGGTAAATCCACCTCTATATTTTCTGAAATACATTTTAGAGTAAATTTCTGATGTTCTAAAAAAAACAACAACAATCCATTCACAAGTGCAAAGCATGTGATTTGATCAGTTAATTAGGGAAGAATTCAAATCACTGTCATATATAGTTGTCCCGTTGAAAAGCTTTGTACTTATTTTTCCAATAAGTTTAATAAATGCTTGTTATAGACCAGGGAGGTCAATGCAGAGTAGAGAAGCAGCACTGAGCACCTCCTGGGTTGGCTCTGTGGCTGCAGAACTATATGAGGCGGAGATTGATCCCAAGAATGAAGGGCACCGGTTATGCATCCGACCTGGGTGACCCAGAGGAATAGTATCCCCACGAACCGAGGACAGCTCTATCTGTAGAGCCTGCCACACGACGGCAGCTGGCCTTGGGGATGAGGCGACAGACCGTTGCCAGGCACCAGAATGATAAAGTCAGTGTTTCTCCCAACCTGATTTCCAAATCAGGTAAAAAGCAAAGGAGTCTCATTCAGCCTGCCGTGTCCTGACGCTGCCTGGCTCTGCAGGTCTCTCTAAATAGCTCCAATCCCTTACCTGGAGCTGTGGAGATGCTCGCTAACGAGAAAGGGTCCTAGTATGTATTAGGCTCCTGTTAGCTGCTGAGTGCTGTACAGATGTCAGTCCTTAAACCTCACATCTGCTTTATGTTTAAGAATGTTCTCTACCTGCTGGATCTCTTTTTTATTACGTAGGTAATACAGTAAATTATAAGAGCCAAAGATTAATTAAATGGTACATTGATGCAGAACAGTACTGGTTTATTTGACTCCAGAGTGGGTGCCTTTCCTAATCTACTGCGCCGTCCAGCCCCGACACCAAGCCCAGGGAGCTGTGAATACAGACACATGCTTCAACATAGACGCTGCCTGTCACCATACAGACACATGTGTTGTCCAAAACACAGGGAGATCTGGGTATCCACTAAGGGAATAAATGACTGTGATTTTTCCAGGCAAAAAGGTATCTGTAACATCTTGCACTGTGGGAGTCTCGGGGCTTTGCTGGAGTCAGTTTGTACGGGCTCATGAGAGCCAGCTGTTAAGTTTTCAGGAATTTTTGTCAGAACGCTCTTGAACTTGGCCATTATTAGATGCTAAACCATATACATTTATGATTCAATAACATATTAAAAACAAATGTCACTTCCTAATGATTTTACTACACTTCACCATTACCTCTGCTTTTGAGGTAGAAATAGTGTATGATGGTATGTTACCGTGTGTGTGCACGTCTTCCCAATAGTCAGTGACATTTTGTTGGTATCTTGAACTCAGGCTTGGAAGTTGCAACGACACTAAGGAAACTGATAAATATTACAAGCCAGGGGGTAGTTTCTCCAGGAGAGCTGTTGTTAAACATTTACCAACATACCACTGGGCAGTATCCTTATAAGTATTGTCATGAATTCCCTTTATAAGAAATAAATAGTCCACAGAGACTAAAGAGTACCTTCTGTAAGCCTAATGTGCCGTCCACCCAAGAGAGACTTGGCCAGGAGAGTGGAAATCAGGACAACAGTCTGTTGGAGCATTACTAAGGCGAGTGGCATAGACTCCTTACATCATGAGAACACTTGGCCATTCACAAAACTGTGACACACAGACTCGTGTGAACTTCACACTGTATTTTTTTCTTTGAATTGCTTGTTCATGCCCTTTGTCCATTTTCCTATTAATTTTTATTGACTTAATCTGACTTATATGAGCTTTTTCTATAGAACATTTGATAACTTTACGTATTAGGGATAATTTCCCTAAGTAGGGATAGGGATACTTTCTCACTTTTCCATTTATTTTTTAAAACTTTATTAAAGTCCTATTTGGGGCCATATTTACATTTTGCGTTCTGTGTAAATAAATGTGATCTGTTCCTTAGTTCCGTAGCCTCTGGGCATAGGGTGTTTTTGGATATTCTGAGGTGCTGACAACTAGAAAGCCTTAAGAAGAAAAAGAAACCTTGAAAGTTTAACTGACAAATGTCATAAAAAGACAGCCAGCATTTTTTTAAATACTTTACTAGATACTATGTGCAGAAGCAAAACAAAAAAAATATTTTTCCAATAAGTTTAATAAATACTTGTAATAAATGCAGGGAGGTCAATGCAGAGTAGAAAAGCAGCACTGAGCGTCGGTGAGCGGCAAACGCACACAGCAGTGAATGAAGGAGCCTGACGGGAAACGGGAAAGGTGTCTTAACATGTACATTTCATCATTTGCTCTGGAGCTGAAATTTAACACTTGCTCATTCTGTTTGTATTTTGCAAGTAAAAAAGAAAAGATTAGAAATCTGATGTTTAAGTTCTTTAAATGTGGAGACCAATTATGCTGTAATTTGGGAAGGAATTAGTTATTCCCTAAGAAACTTAGGGTATGTTTCCTGGTTCTGTAAGCATTATTTTACATTTACTTGAAATATCAAAATCTTTAGGTTCCTTTTGCCCTGAGGTAGTTTTTCTTTTTACTTTAAATGCCACCAAAAACCAAAGGAACTATGAATGTCCAAACAGTTATTAAATATCATTCTTCAACCAGATAACTCTAATTGTATTGCTCAGAATAGCTTGTTTTAAATAGGATTTCCAGTGCATGCATATAGAATTGCTTGAAATATTTCATAACAGAACCAGAGAAGAGAAAAGACTTCCATATGCAACATTTTAGGGTTCCATCTGTAAGAATAACTGTAGAGCTTAATGGGTACAGGGGTCTTCTTTTGGGGGGGGTGATGAAATTGTTCTAGAATTAGACCACTTCAGTGTTCTTACCATAGTGGTGATGACCACACAACATTGTGAATATACTGAAAACCAGGGAATTATACATTATTTTTTATTATTATGTTATGTTAATCACCATACATTACATCATTAGTTTTTGATATAGTGTTCCCTGATTCATTGTTTGTGTATAACACCCAGTGCTCCATGCAGAACGTGCCCTCTTTAATACCCATCACCAGGTGAACCCATCCTCCGCCCCCCCCCCAGAACCCTCAATTTGTTTTTCAGAGTCCATTGTCTCTCATGGTCATCTTCCCCTCTGATTTCTCCCCCTTCATTCTTCCCCTCCTGCTATCTTCTTCTTCTTTTTTTTTTTTAACATATAATGTATTATTTGTTTCAGAGGTACAGATCTGTGATTCAACAGTCTTGCACAATTCACAGTGCTCACCATAGCACATACCCTCCCCAATGTCTATCACCCAGCTACCCCATCCCTCCTACCCCCCACCACTCCAGCAACCCTCAGTTTGTTCCCTGAGATTAAGAATTCCTATCAGTGAGGTCATATGATACATGTCTTTCTCTGATTGACTTATTTCGCTCAGCATAACACTCTCCAGTTCCATCCACGTCATTGCAAATGGCAAGATTTCATTCCTTTTGATGGCTGCATAATATTCCATTGCATACACACACACACACACACACACACCACATCTTCTTTATCCATTCATCTGTCGATGGACATCTTGGCTCTTTCCACAGTTTGGCTATTGTGGACATTGCTGCTATAAACATCGGGCTGCACGTACCCCTTCAGATCCCTATATTTGTATCTTTGGGGTAAATACCCAGTAGTGCAATTGCTGGGTCGTAGGATAGCTCTATTTTCACCTTTTTGAAGAACCTCCATACTGTTTTCCAGAGTGGCTGCACCAGCTTGCATTTCCACCAACAGTGTAGGAGGGTTCTTCTTTCTCTGCATCCCCGCCAACATGTGTTGTTTCCTGACTTGTTAATTTTAGCCATTCTGACTGGTGTGAGGTGGTATCTCATTGAGGTTTTGATTTGGATTTCCCTGATGCCGAGCAATGTTGAGCACTTTTTCAAGTGTCTGTTGGCCATTTGGATGTCTTCTTTGGAAAAATGTCTGTTCATCTGCCCATTTCTTGATTGGATCATTTGTTCTTTGGGTGTTGAGTTTAAGAAGTTCTTTATAGATTTTGGATAGTAGCCCTTTATCTGATATGTCATTTGCAAATATCTTCTCCCATTCTGTCGTTGTCTTTGGTTTTGTTGACTGTTTCTTTTGCTGTGCAAAAGCTTTTTATCTTGATGAAGTCCCAATAGTTCATTTTTGCCCTTCCTTCCCTTGCCTTTGGCAATGTTTCTAGGAAGAAGTTGCTGCAGCTGAGGTCGAAGAGGTTGCTGCCTGTGTTCTCCTTTAGGATTTTGAGGGACTCCTGTCTCACATTTAGGTCTTTCACCCATTTTGAGTCTATTTTTGTGTGTGGTGTTAGGAAATGGTCCAGTTTCATTCTTCTGCATGTGGCTGTCCAATTTTCCCAACACCATTTGTTGAAGAGACTGTCTTTTTTCCACTGGACATTCTTTCCTGCTTTGTTGAAGATTAGCTGACCATAGAGTTGAGGGTCCATTTCTGGGCTCTCTATTCTGTTCCACTGATCTATGTGTCTGTTTTTGTGCCAGTACCATACTGTCTTGATGATGACAGCTTTGTAATAGAGCTGGAAGTCCGGAATTGTGATGCCACCAGCTTTGGTTTTCTTTTTCAACATTCTTCTGGCTATTCAAGGTCTTTTCTGGTTCCATACAAATTTTAGGATTATTTGTTCCATTTCTTTGAAAAAAGTGGATGGTATTTTGATAGGGATTGCATTAAATGTGTAGATTGCTCTAGGTAGCATTGACATCTTCACAATATTTGTTCTTCCAATCCATGAGCATGCAACCTTTTTCCATTTCTTTGTGTCTTCCTCAATTTCTTTCAGGAGTATTTTATAGTTTTCTGAGTACAGATTCTTTGACTCTTTGGTTAGATTTATTCCTAGGTATCTTATGGTTTTGGGTGCAGTTGTAAATGGGATCAACTCCTTAATTTCTCTTTCTTCTGTCTTGTTGTTGGTGTATAGGAATGCCACTGATCTCTGTGCACTGATTTTATATCCTGCCACTTGACTGAATTCCTGTATGAGTTCTAGCAGTTTTGGGGTGGAGTCTTTTGGGTTTTCCACATAAAGTATCATATCATCTGCAAACAGTGACAGTTTGACTTCTTCTTTGCCGATTTGGATGCCTTTGATTTCTTTTTGTTGTCTGATTGCTGTGGCTAGGATTTCTAATACGGTGTTGAATAGCGGTGGTGATAGTGGACATCCCTGCTGTGTTCCTGACCTTAGGGGGAAAGCTCTCAGTTTTTCCCCATTGAGAATGATATTGGCTGTGGGTTTTTCATAGATGGCTTTTATGATATTGAGGTATGTACCCTCTATCCCTATACTCTGAAGAGTTTTGATCAAGAAAGGATGCTGTACTTTGTCAAATGCTTTTTCTGCATCTATTGAGAGGATCATATGGTTCTTGTTCTTTCTTTGATTAATGTATTGTATCACATTGATTGATTTGCGGATGTTGAACCAAACTTGCAGCCCAGGGATAAATCCCACTTGGTTGTGGTGAATAATCCTTTTAATGGACCGTTGGATCCTATTGGCTAGTATTTTGGTGAGAATTTTTGCATCCATGTTCATCAAGGATATTGGTCTGTAATTCTCCTTTTTGATGGGGTCTTTGTCTGGTTTGGGGATCAAGGTAATGGTGGCCTCATAAAACGAGTTTGGAAGTTTTCTTTCCATTTCTATTTTTTGGAACAGTTTCAGAAGAATAGGTATTAATTCTTCTTTAAATGTTTGGTAGAATTCCCCTGGGAAGCCCTCTGGCCCTGGGCTCTTGTTTGTTGGGAGAATTTTGATGACTGCTTCAATTTCGTTAGTGGTTATAGGTCTGTTCAGGTTTTCTATTTCTTCCTGGTCCAGTGTTGGTAGTTGATACATCTCTAGCAATGCATTCATTTCTTCCAGATTATCTAATTTGCTACCATATAGATGCTCATAATATGTTCTTATAATTGTTTGTATTTCTTTGGTGGTGTTTGTGATCTCTCCTCTTTCATTCATGATTTTGTAGATTTGGGCATTTCTCTTTTCTTTTTGATAAGTCTGGCCAGGGGTTTATTAATCTTGTTAATTCTTTCAAAGAACCAGCTCCTAGTTTCATTGATCTGTTCTACTGTTCTTTTGGTTTCTATTTCATTGATTTCTGCTCTGATCTTTATTATTTCTCTTCTCCTGCTGGGTTTAGGTTTTATTTGCTGTTCTTTCTCCAACTCCTTTAGGTGTAGGGTTAGGTTGTGTATTTGAGACCTTTCTTGTTTCTTGAAAAGGTTTGTATTGTTATATACTTTCCTCTTAGGACTGCCTTTGCTGTATCCCAAAGATTTTAATTTCCTGGTTGACCCATTCATTCTTTAGTAGGATGCTCTTTAGCCTCCATGTATTTGAGTTCTTTCCGACTTTCCTCTTGTGATTGAGTTCTAGTTTCAAAGCACTGTCGTCTGAAAATATGTAGGGAATGATCCCAATCTTTTGGTACCAGTTGAGACCTGATTTGTGACCTAGGATGTGATCTATTCTGGAGAATGTTCCATGGGCACTAAAGAAGAATGTGTATTCTGTTGCTTTGGGATGGAATGTTCTGAATGTATCTGTGAAGTCCATTTGGTCCAGTGTGTCATTTAAAGTCTTTATTTCCTTGTTGATCTTTTGCTTAGATGATCTGTCCATTTCAGTGAGGGGGGTGTTAAAGTCCCCCACTATTATTGTATTGTTGTCAATGTGTTTCTTTTCTTTTTTTTTTTTTTTAAAGATTTTATTTATTTATTTGAGACAGAATGAGAGAGAGAGAGCACATGAGAGGGGGGAGGGTCAGAGGGAGAAGCAGACTCCCTGCCAAGCAGGGAGCCCGATGAGGGACTCGATCCCGGGACTCCAGGATCATGACCTGAGCTGAAGGCAGTCGCTTAACCGACTGAGCCACCCAGGCGCCCCTGTTGTCAATGTGTTTCTTTGCTTTTGTTATTAATTGCCTTATATAATAGGCTGCTCCCATGTTAGGGGCATAGATATTTACAATTGTTAGATCTTCTTGTTGGATAGACCCTTTAAGTAGGATATAGCGTCCTTCCTCATCTCTTATTATAGTCTTTGGTTTAAAAACTAATTTGTCTGATATAAGGATTGCCACCCCAGCTTTCTTTTGGTGTCCATTAGCATGGTAAATAGTTTTTCCACCCCCTCACTTTCAATCTGGGGGTGTCTTTGGGTCTAAAATGAGTCTCTTGCAGACAGCATATCAATGGGTCTTGTTTTTTTATCCAATCTGATAGCCTGTGTCTTTTGATTGGGGCATTTAGCCCATTTACATTCAGGGTAACTATTGAAAGATATGAATTTAGTGCCATTGTATTGCCTGTAAGGTGACTATTACTGTATATTGTCTGTGTTCCTTTCTGGTCTGTGTTACTTTTAGGCTCCCTCTTTGCTTAGAGGACCCCTTTCAATATTTCTTGTAGGGCTGGTTTTGTGTTTGCAGGGAATTGTACATTTTTAAATGGTTAAAACAGCACTTTTTATGTGAATTTTACCACAATTTTTTTAAAAAAGGCACTAGTCCACCTGATCCTCCTCCCCGCCCCCATCCTGCTCAGGTCAGATCACTGCTGGATTCAAATTTGGGTCAGGGTTCTATTGGAGAGATCCCTCCCCAAATGTGGGTCTCCTTTTTATGGGTGAAGCATGACAGCATGAGGGCATGGTGCCTGACACCATATAGTCTGGATTAGGGATTTCAGCTGTTTTCAGGAGTTGTTTGGGAAGCACAACTGCCTAGAACTTGGAGATATCAGGAACTACGGAAAGTTGTAGTCTCTGCTATCAGAGAAAAGGAAGCTCCTAGTCCTGTAAGGAGCAAGGTGTAGGCTCAGTCCTCTCACTGGTAGAAGACAGAGAGCCCCTGATTGTCCATACAATCCAGGTCACTTTCAAATAATCCTGCTCCTTGCATCACACCTTTGTATGTATGTATTCACATCTCTACAATATATGCATTGTGACCACAATACATAGATTATCTTGAATTTAATACAATATTTATAAATGAATAAAAAAAATAACTGTAGAGCAAAGAGTGCTCAGCTAAAACTGTACCACCAGTTACTTTGGAGAGTCTGGAGTAGAAGAGAGAAAGCACTATTGCAGGAGGATGTCGCACAGTAAATGCTGGTGACTGTGATTGGAAAGGAGGCGAGACACTGTGTCTCTGATCTTCCATGTCTACCTTCCATTGCTTTGGCAATGGGCAAGAAAGAAAGCGAACTTGCTATCTAACACCCAGAAATGAATATGACCTCCTGCCTCCTGGTCATTCCTGAGACCTAATGTGGAGACTCAAAAGCAAAATCGAAGAATAAACTGTCCAAGAGAAAGAGACTATTAGGAAGATAAATATGAGTAGAAATTCAAAAACTGAAGACCGTGCCATGCTGGAGAGAGATGAAGAGACAGCACAGAGGTGGGCAATACGTTAATCCATCCAACTTACTGGTTGAACCTTACTCCAGGTCTCCTTCAGTCCAAAGGTATGGATCACAGATGTCGTGCAAAGTTCTGTCTTCATTCAGTGGGCAGACACCTACGTTTTTGAGGGGGGCGGGGGATGACCTGTGGGCGGCTATACTTTAAGAAGACAAATTATATTTGGGTGAAGATTATTCTCTGAATTAGGGTGGCAGTAGTGGAAATCCCAAAAGCATTGATAGAGTACATCTTGTCTGCCAGGCAGGCTACACAGTAGACACTAGAGATGCAGAGTGTAAAGACAGACAAGTAAGTGCTACAAAAGTGACATGCATCCTGGGGAACAACGGGATAATCAGCTAGGAACAGTTTGTTCTGCTTGGGGTTGGTGGAGGTAGAACTTCAGAGAGTGTGAAATGGGAGAGGTGTGAAGATGTGGGCAGTCCAGACAGAGGGAACAGCATGGATAAAGACACAGGAGCACGAATGTATCTGGAATGTTCTGGAAAGAATGAGTAGCTCCATGTGTGAGTACAGGGCATCAGACTGGAGGCATGGCTGTCTGGAGGGAGGCTGTCATACCGAGGAGGCCTCGTAAGTCCTTCTGACGGCAAGGAGGAATCTTTGGAGAGTTTTCCATGAGGCCGAGACTGATGAGACTGAGGGGAACCTGCAGAGAGCAGTGAACGAACAGGGTATGAGAAGCTGAGGCTGACAGGCCAGTTAGGAGACTGTTGCCTGGAAATGAGTGGAGTGTAGGGGTAGTGAACCGTGGAAGGCAGAGGCAGAGGAACTAGGAAACAGGAAACAGATGGAAGAACTAGAATTCGGTGACTGATGGGAGATGGAACACGAAAGTTTCTGACCACCGGGGTGACCTATGATGCCATTAACTTGAAGGCAGAAATTTGCAAGGGGGGACACAGACACACTGGAGTCTCATTTGGGACATAATGAGTGTTCCAGTTATCTACTACAAGACAATAGACAAGCCCAAACTTAGTGGCCAACAACGATAACCGTTTTATGATGCAGGGGGTATGGCTCACCTCTACTCCCCAGTCCGGGGCCTCTGCTGGAGAGAAAGGTGAATGGCCAGAGCTGCAAGAGCTGCTTCCACGCTCTTCCACTCCTGTATCTAGCTCCTTGGTGGAGAAGACTCGCCCACTGGGCTCAGCCAGGACCCTGATTGGAATGTCTACACCTGGCCTGCCCTGCGGGGTAGCTTTCGGGAAGTCCTGCTTCTTCCATGCCGGCTAAGGGTACCAGTGAACTATGGCCTTTTATGACCAGGCCTCAGAAGCCTGTTGTCATCGCTTCTGCCTTGGTCTGTTGGTCCTAGCAGGAGGATTCAAGGAGGATGGGACATAGACTCCTCTCAATGGGAGAGAAAGTTTGAGGTCATGTTTCAAAACCCCTACAATGAGTTAGAATAAAAACAAGAGGACAAATACAAGACACAAATAGATGATACAAATCTTAGCAACTGATTCAGTATCATGTCAGGGAGGAAGGAAGCCTCAAGGATGAACATGCATGCGAAAATTTCCCTCCTTGTAATGTATTTGCTAGGATCAGAGGGCAGCCTCCGAGTCAGACTCCGTGGGTTTAAATACCTCTTAACTGTTTGGTCGTAGGCAAATATTACTTAATATCTCTGCCCCGTTTTCTTTTTCTTTTTTTTAAAGATTTATTTATTTATTTGAGAGAGTGAGAATGAGAGCGAGTACATGAGAGGGGGGAGGGTCAGAGGGAGAAGCAGGCTCCTCGCTGAGCAGGGAGCCCGATGCGGGACTCGATCCCGGGACTCCAGGATCATGACCTGAGCTGAAGGCAGTCGTCCAACCAACTGAGCCATCCAGGCACCCTCTGCCCCTTTTTCTTTACCCGTTATCCCATTTTAATGGCTGCAGTGACAGGGACCTCCTTGAAGGTGTCGGTGAGGGCTCTAGTTAAGAAACATGAAGTTCAGGGCGCCTGGATGGCTTAGTTGGTTAAGCGACTGCCTTCGGCTCAGGTCATGATCCTGGAGTCCCGGGATCGAGTCCCGCATCGGGCTCCCTGCTCGGCGGTGAGTCTGCTTCTCCCTCTGACCCTCCCCCCTCTCATGTACTCGCTCTTACTCATTCTCTCTCTCTCAAATAAATAATATAATAAAAAAAATCTTTAAGAAACGTGAAGTTCAGGTAACAGTACCGGGCACTGGCCCGCTCAGCGCATGCTATTGTTGGCAAAGCATTCCACGTGCAAGATCTCACGGACTCCCTAGGACGCTGTGATGTCGCTGTTTGCGTTCTCTTCCTGTCACAGAGGAAGGACCGTGACCCCGAGAGGTGAGGTAGCATTCTCACAACCACACAGCCGCGAAGTGGCAGGGGTGGGAAACCTGCCTTGCTGCTTCCTCAGGCTCGGCTCCTCCCAAGGCAGCTCTGCAGCTCCCAGGCCCCTCCGGCGCTCACCCACACTGTGCGATTAGCTTCCTGGCAAGCCGCTGCGTTTCTGGCGCTGATGTCGTCCTCCTGGGAGCCGCCTCTGAGGCGGCCTCGGCCCTCGCCCACTATCGGCATGTCTGAAATTTACTAGAAGCAAGATTCCTACAACTGTGACGGCAGGTGGGACTCCTGCAGGCACCCGCCTCGCCCCTTGAAATTTGCAGACTGTTGTATTTGCTCTGGGACGGGCGTGGGCTGGGGTGGGGTAGGGGTCTAGCCCCTTCCCCAAAGCCAATGGGAACCTGGGATGGGACACATTAGTGCCGCCTTTGCTCCCCCCGGACCCAGCGCCAGAGCAGATGCCAGGTGCAGATGCTCCTACCCCCTTTCCTGGCCAGAGGGAGAAGCCCAGACCGCTGTGTGTGTTGGGGGGATGTTGAATAAGGACAGGCTGGCTTTCCCCCTCTAAATCCAAGGAGAGCCAGCACCCTGGGGAAGGCTGTCAGCCCCCAGGGTGGTACCTGCAGGCTGGCTCCTCTCAGTCCCTGGGCACCCTGGCCAAGCTCAGGACTTTTCCCAATCTCAACCTGCCTTCTACGTGGGGTGCTCAAAATCAAACAACAACATTCAGCACAGGGACGGGCTTCCTCTTCATCCTTGAGCAACCTAACACATTGGCACATCTGCGAGAAGATGAATCTATCCACTCATCAGAGACCCTGAAACTGGCTGGAAAGGCACACCAATGTCCGCTGCTTTCTGTTAAAGGGCACCCTCTAGGCCCTAAGGAATTTTTCCTGAATTACAAAGGAGGAACAGATCAAATGCCTGTCATAACACACTTCAGAAAACAAGGAGCAACCAGAAGTTCCCATTCATCTAAGGAATCTTTGGAAAATCCTGTCTTGGGTGGAGTGACATTTGGTAACAATAAAAGCAGTTCACTGGGCAGGCAGCCCGGGGATGGCCAAAGCCAACGGGCAGCCGGTCCCTCCACGGATTGTGGCTCACCTCTCAAGGCTTCTAAGAAGTTCGCAAGAATGTCAGGAACCCTGTCTGGCCTTGGTGGGTCCCAGGCCACCCCCACCCAGGCTTCCTCTCCACCCGAGTCACAAGACAAGGCGCCTCCTTCACAGAACTTTCTTCTTCTGAAGACCAGCGAGGCTTCTGCACCTTTCCCACAGCTCAGGCTGACCAGGGTCAGCGTCGGAAGAGTCACCAGGCGGAACTACCCACAGATTCGTGTGTGTCCCACAAGTTGTCTGGTTTCCTGCCCAAATCAGATGCTAGGGGTGGAATCCTGGATGGCAAAAACAAAAAACATCACATCTATTCTGCAGCAACAAGTCTGAGTTAATAAACTTGCTACTCTTCCTTAGAGGGTTTTTTTTTTTTAAAGCACCAGAATAACAGCTAATATTTGTACTGTTAAAGGAATATGTAAAGTACTTTTTATAATTAACATCTCATGATTTCCTTTACATTCTTACAGAGGTGGTAGGGAATTTTATTTCCTTTCCCTCTTCTTTCTCTGAAAATGTAATTTGCACTCTTTTTTTTTTCTTTTTGATAGCTGGCAGCACAGAAATCTAATATAGGACTAAAGTAGGATGGAATTACTCAGTGTTTTGTGCTGTGTGAATGTACTGACAACAATGTTGGAAGCAAGATGAAGAAGGGAACATCCCACTACCCTGCAGTGGGATGGCCTTCATTGCTATCAGTGGGTTCCTTTAACAACTCTGGCAACTTTGGTGTTGTTAAAAAACAAAATTCCTCCACATAAACTGAAAGATCAAATTGGGCTTATTCAATAATTCATGAATTGAGCATCATCCCATCCAGCAGATAGAAAGGAGCTCTTTTGAGCTGCAGAAAAGGTTTTTAAAGGCAGAGAGGGAACAGGAAAAAGGAAATTATTAGCAAAGAATGCATTGTTTCAGGCAAGGTCACCCTGGTAAAGGGAACAGAGAGGATCTCTCAGTGGGTTACCTCCTCATGCTGGCTACCTCCTTGTGCTGACCAGGAAACTCCAGGTTGGCTGGTTAAAGGTCGCATTCCGCAGGGGGTTGAAACTGCAGTTAGGTTAAGTATTGAGTCTTCATTTGCTGACATGGACCTTAACATAAAGTGACTCAATCTTGGGCCTGTGATTTTCTTTTTAGCAGTGTGATGAGAAATGTCAGTGTCACATTGATTGACAAACTACTCCTACTCTGTGGCCTAAAAAGAAAACCATTTTTTTTTTTTTTTTAAGTAGGCTCCATGCTCAGCATGGAGTCCAAGGCTGGGCTTGAACCCACGACCCTGAGATCAAGATCTGAGCTGAAATCAAGAGTTGGATGCTTAACCAACTGAGCCACCCAGGCACCTGTAATATATGTGTCATATATATACAGACATATGAAAATAAATGCACGCAGTAGTGTTCTTTTTCTTCCCTTCAGAACAGTGCTTCACTGTAACCAAGGAATTATCCTAGTTATTTAAACAACCATTTTTATTTGCCTATTAAAATTTTCACAGGATCAGGACTTCAAAGATAAGATAAAGAAACTGCACACCCGTCTGTTGTTTTACACATTTTAAAGCACTTTCAAATAAATTTTTGATTCCAATTTGATCCTTCAGGTCACCTGTGATTTAGGCAGAGTGAATGTAACTGCTCTTGGATCATGAAACTGATATTTCTGTGGATGAGATGACCTGTTCCAAGACCTGCCTTGGGGTTAGAAACCAGATTTTTAAGCATTTAGCTCAGGTTTGGTCCCAGGTGCCTCCTTAGAGATTTCCAGGATTTTTTTAGCCTCCTGAGAAGGGATTGCTGTTAGATGATAGGAGTCCAAATGTCCATAAATCTAGGATCATTTCACTTCAGATAGTCATACTGACACACACCCTACACCAATTTTTGGAAGTTTTGTCTATGTCAGTTTCATTTTACTTTTTGGTAAACTGAGGATCTAAGTTCTTATTCTGAGAGGAATATTGTGCCGTGACCCGGATGACTAAAGGTTCTCGTGGCCCGGTGTGTGTCCTCTGCATAAGCTGCACGGCACGACCAGTCAGCAGGCCGGGAGAGCGAGTGCATGGCCCCTGGGGAAGCTGCGACTTGGGTCTGAGAGGATGCAAGATTTTCAGAAATGTTGGAAGGACAGTTGGGCTGGAGGTGATGGAACCGCCCTACTGGGGTGGAGTTTCAGTTAGATTGCCAGGTGAGGCAGGGTACACCAGAGAAGGGTGCCCTACACTAAGGGGACACCCAGGCTGGATCTTGGTGCTCTGCTGAGCAGGTCCTACGTGTGGGAGACAAAGAATGGGATAGCTAGGAAGTGATGACCCACTTCAGAGGGAAACCCCCTGACTCTGGTCCCCTTCCTGGTCTGGGTCTGGCAGCCCTACTGGTATTTTATTTGACCAGCTGTGTATTTAAAATGTTTCTGAATTATGATGTCTTTAGAAAGGGCCTTGACTCCTTAGTTTACTCTAGGTTCAAGCACTGCTTATTGCCTCATTTTTAACAACTTTATTGAGAAACACAGTTGACCCTTGAACAACATGGGTTTGAACTGAGTGGATCCACCTATACGTAGATTTTTGGATAAATATAGTACAGTACCATGATTCTTTTCCTTATGATTTTCTGAACATTTTCTTTTCTCTAGCTTTATTGTAAGAATACAATATATAATACATATACCATACAAAACATGTGTTAATCTATTATTAGTAAGCCTTCCATCAACAATAGGCTATCGGTTAAGATTTGGAGGCATCAAAAGTTATACGTGGATTTTAGACTGCATGGGGGGTTCGGCACCCCATTCCCCCGCATTGTTCAAAGGTCAATTGTAATCGACATGCAATAAAATGTACTGTTTTAAAGTGTAGAATTCAGTGGTTTTTATTACGAGGTTGTGCGTGGATCACCACTGTCTGATTGCAGAACATTTTCATCACCTGAGAAAGAAACCTTGTACCCATTAGCAGTCACTCCCCATTCCCCCTCTGCCATTCCCAGCCCCTGGCAACCACTGATCTTTTTTTCTATGGATGTGCCTATTTTGGACATCTTCTGTACATGGGATCATACAACTTGTGGCCTTTTGTGTCTGGTTTCTTTCCCTTGGCATAATGTATTTTCAATATTTGCTCTTACTGCTGCATAATCTTCCATACTATGGATACGCTTCATTTCATGGATTCGTCTATAAATTGGTGGACATTTGTCTTGTTTCTGCTTTCTACCTATTATAAATAATGCTGATATGAGCATTTGTGTGTAAGTTTTTGTGTGGACATATGTTTTCTGTTTTCTTGGGTATATTCCTACAAGTAGGATTACTGGGTTGTATGTTTAACTTTTTGAAGAGCTACCAAACTATTTTTACAGTGGCTGCAGCATTTTATAATCCTACCAGCAATGAATCAGGGTCCCAATTGCTCCACATCCTGGAAGACACTTGTTGTCTTTTTTATTTTGCCATCCTAAGGGGGATGAAACGGTTATTCATTGTGGTTTTCATTTGCATTTCCTAATGTCCCTTGATGTTGGGAATTTTTTCATGTGTTTATTGGTCATTTGTATAGCTTCCTTAGAGAAAAGTTTATTCAAATCCTTTCCCATCTTTAATTGGGTATTATTTTAATTGTTGAGTTTCTGAGTGATTTATATGTTTTGGATGCAAGTCTCTTAAATGATTTGCAAATATTTTCTCCAGTGGGTTGACATTTATTTTTTTGACGGTGCTCTCTGGAGCACAAATTTTAAAGTCCATCTTACCTATGTTTTCTTCTGTTTCTTGTGGTTTTGACATCATACAAATCATTGCCTAATCCAAGGTGATAAATATTTATACCTATGTTTTATTTGTAAGAGTTTTTTTAGTTTTCACTCTGACATTTAGGTTGTTGATCCGTTTTGAGTTAATTTTTGTTAAATGTAAAGAAGGGGTCCACCTTTATCCTTCTGCATGTGGTTATCCAGTTGTCCAACACTGTTTGTTGAAAAGACTATTCTTTCCCCATTGAATGGTCTTGGCACCCTTGTTGAAAATCAATTGACCTTAGATGTATGAGTTTATTTCTGAACTGTCCAATCTCCACTGATCTTTACGTCTCTTTTTATGCCAGTACTATCCTATCTTGATTCACCATAATCTTGTAGTAAATTTTGAAACCAGGACGTTTGAGTCCTCCAACTTTGTTCTTTTTCAAGCTTGTTTGGCTGCTCTGGGCCCCTCGCATTTTCATATGAATTTTAGGATCAGCTTCAGTTTCTGCAAAAAAGGCACCTGGGATTTTGAAAGGTATTGTGTTGACTCTGTCAGCCAGTTTAGGGAGTGTTGCCAGTTTAAAATTATTTGTTTCAATCCATGAACATGCTCTGTCTTTTTATTTATTTAGATCTTCTTTAATTTCTTTCAACAACATTTTGTGGTTTTCAGTATAAAAGTCTTGCACTTTTTTTTGCTATACTTATTCCTAATTATTTTATCCTTTTTGGGAGTAGGATGGGAACAGGGCAAGTTAAAACACCACAAAGCTTACTGTTCTCACAGAGACTAAGTCATTTTTATTGAATAAATGCTCTTCCAATTGTTGTAAGCCTTTGGTTAATTTTCAGAGTTTTGAAACAGTTGATTTCAACAATTTTTGCCCAGTGTTCTCGTTTCTTTTATGGAGGAGTGGATTTTTAGAAATCTTTTCTCTGATGTGCCAGAAATCAGAACTGCCTATTGTTTATACCACTGTCTTTCTTAGACCATCTGCCTGGTCTCTGAGGATATTTGAGCTATAGAAGCAAGTGACTGGCAAATAAAGAGGTATGATACAGAAATTCATTGGGCCACAGGGCATCTTGGTGGATGTTATATATCAACAGGTATACTGGACCAAAATTCTCATCACTGAGGTCCCAGGGAGAGTGGTAAAACTGAGGTATTACAAGCTGTTCCTCAGTGACTTAGAAGTGAGAGAGCAATGAAGTGTCTGATAATAAGGAACATTTTTCATGTTTCTTGGTGGAAGCTCAAACCAGGAGGAATATTGTTGAATCTCAAATCTAGGAATGACAAATGCATTTCAAGTGTCAACTTGAATCAATTCATAATAATAATCTGGAGCTCAGTGTTAAGAAAATTCTGTGATCACATGTGGCCTTAGTGCCAATCACTGTATTGATCAAGTCTAGCCAGGAAATAGCGGCCAGTCAAATCGGGTGAGTGAGGAGAATTTAATAAAAGGATTATTTAGGAAGCTGTGGGCAGAGTTAAAGGAAGTCTATGAGGGAGTGGTGCTGGATATAGGACAGAGATTGGGATTCCCACTTACAGGCCTAAAGGACCTTTAATAGGACTGATTGAAGAAATGAGAGTTTTAGTGATTGATCTAGAGTTCTTCTTTTGGCCATTTTTTAGTACCATCTGTGAGATTACTTGTAGTAAAATCAATACTTTGTCCTTCAAAATTTCAGGAGTTCGGGACACCTGGGTGGCTCAGTCGTTAAGCATCTGCCTTCAGCTCAGGTCATGATCCCAGGGTCCTGGGATCAAGCCCCACATCGGGCTCCCTGCTCGGCAGGAAGCCTGCTTCTCCCTTTCCCACTTCCCCTGCTTGTGTCCCTCTCTCGCTGTCTCTCTCTCTGTCGAATAAAGAAAAATCTTTAAAAAAAAAAAATTTCAGAAGTTCTTAACTAAAAATGCTTTGGAACATTTTTAGAGCAAAACAAATACAATTTATTATCAACTTTTATCAAATATTTCAACTTTAATATGGTGAGAGATTCCACATTACCAAGGGTTTTCACTGTAGATGTCATCATCTTACTTAATTTTCACAAATAAATCTGTATTGCAAGGTTTGAGAATCCCCAAGTGCAGCCTGACTTCTGACATCAAATCTGGGGGTTGTCACGACCACCCTCACATTTGTTAATTTGCTAGAAGGACCAAACTCATTAAAAGCTCTTATACTCACAGTTGTGGTTTATTACAATGAAAGGATACACATTGAAATCAGTGGAGAAAAGAGGCACATGGGGCAGAGTCCAGGAGAATTCCAAGCATGAACTTCCATTTGTCTTCTCTCAGTGAAGTTGTGAGCAGTGCTAACTTCTCTCAGTAACGTGTGATGAAACACATGGAATATTACCAACTAGGATGCCTTGCTGAGTTTTGGCGTCCAGAGTGTTTAATTGAGCTTGGTCCTATAGTCATGGTTGACTGCCAACCTGGCTGACCTTAATCTCCAGCCCCTCCAGAGGTCAAACTAATACTATGTGGCCCAAGACCTCTCCCCCCACCAAAAATTGCATTGTCAGCATAGACTTTCTGGCATGGCCCAGGGTCCCCAGATAAACAAAGACACTCTTATCAAGCAGGACATTCCAATGTCTTAGAAGTTGCCTCACAGAAGTCAAGGGCAAAAGCCAGACCTCTCTTTGGGCAAGGTTAATCCTTCAATACACAAGCATGTACTACGGTTATAAAAGCCTAATATAAAAACAGGATGGAGGAAACCCTGCAGGTAGGCAGACATCTGATAGGGATTTTCCTTTTGTCCCATAGCTCAGTGATATTTTTTAGTGTATATAAGAATTACTGTATACAAAATTTTGTATACTGGACATCATGGACTATATAGGGGACTTTCAAGGGAATCTTTACTTTATAGGCTGACGCTTAAAAATACCTTCTCAAGGGGCGCCTGGGTGGCTCAGTCGTTAAGCATCTGCCTTCGGCTCAGGTCGAGCCCCGCGTTGGGCTCCCTGCTCCTTGAGAAGCCTGCTTCTCCATCTCCCACTCCCCCTGCTTGTGTTCCCTCTCTCACTGTGTCTCTCTCTGTCAAATTTTAAAAAAAAAGATTAAAAAAAATACCTTCTCAATATTCTCAACTCCTTCCACAGTGAAACACACAGACTCATAAAACAACAAAAGCAAAGGAGTGCCTGAGTGGCTCAGTTGGTTAAGTCTTTGCCTTTGGCTCAGGTCATGATCCCTGGGTCCTGGGATCGAGTCCCGCATAGGGCTCCCTGCTCATTGGGGAGCCTGCTTCCTGTCCTCCCTGTTTGTGCTCTCTGTCTCTCTCTCTCAAATAAGTAAATAAAATCTTAACAACAACAACAAAAAAGCAAAGCAAGAAATAATAATAGCACCCTAAAAAATTAAATTGTTTTTACAGAGAACTTAATCTGGAAATTCGGTTTCTTTTACTGCCACAATTAAGATTCTAGCCATGGAAATTGTGCTAGGTCATACATTTTTTTCAAATCATTTGCCTATGATTGTGAAGCAAATTGCTGGGAACTCTGGGGACCATTTTTGGGGTATCTCTTTCTGATGCAAGGTAGACTAGAGAGTGGGAAAATTGTGTGAGACCTATAAAATTACTTAAAAGTAAAACCTTTGGCTTTCTTAATCTACAGCATATAAAGTTTACAGAGTAATTTGAAGAAAATTTTATAATAGTTATTATTACAAGTAAAAAGTAACATATATTCTCTATTTCTCACAAAATTCACTCCTTCAGAAGTGTTCTGTGTGGTTACCCATCTTTGATTTTGGTGGGCATGTAACAGCACTGGGCTCTGCCTTCTGGGCTGAAATACTGTAGATCACCTTGATATAATTTATCAACAAAAAGCATTTTCTCCATAAACCTTAATAAGTTAGCAGTGAGTTTCTGTGGTGGAAAGGGTTTTTTTTCTCCTTTGTTACATTTTGATTTATAGCATGGCCTTCAAAGGAGCCGTGTTTGAGGAGCAGTGTTTGAGGAAAATAGCGATTCTCACTAATGGTTACATGCAGCCTGTCCTCACAGAATGAATACAAATAACAAAATATACTAATACCAATAAATATTTTTTGGTATGACACACCAGTAATTAACTTTGCAAATTTGCTTTAAAAAAACACAAAAAACAAAAAGCCTTTGTTGCACAATAGATCAATGGTTGCCAGACTATGATTTCACAGACTAGGAAAATTACCAAAATTTTGGGGGGAATTGACATAGAGTAGCCAAATATTTTCTTTTGCCAAATAAAGACACTACAAGAGGAAAAAGTCCCCTAGAATCTAATATCGGAATTATTTCATGAAATAACATTTTTGTAGTCAATACATAAATTGATCCATAGGATTCGCTGATTTAGTTTTCTTGTTTTTCTGCTTACATCCTACTTGTTCTGTCCAGGTTCCATACCAGTCTTTTGCATGTGATCCTCACACGGGGGCCCTGCTAATCTTCTCTGTATTGTTCCAGTTTTAGCAAATATGCTGCCAAAGCGAGCACCATACTAATATTTTAAATGATTTCAGTAGTGATCTCATTGAAGATCTGTGAGTAAAAAACTCTATTCTGTGAGTGATTAAAACCACAGAATCTGAAACAGGATGCCTGGGCCTGAATCCCAATTTGGCCACTTACCAGCTGTGTAACCTTGGTCAAGTTACTTAACCTCCTTGTATCTCAGTTACATCATCCTTAATATACTAATATTAATAGTATCTACCTCAGAGGCTTGTTGTGCAGATTACGAGTGAAAATATATAAAGCACTTAGAACCGTGCCTTATAAAGTTGTATTATATATGTACTTGCTATTATTGCTAAAATGTGTATGTCTGGCAATGTCCATATTTTGTCCTCATTCTTGACTTATAGTTTAGCTAAGCATGGAATTCTATGTTGAGCATTACTGCCTTTCAACATTTTCAAGGTATTATTCCATTTTCTTCTTGTATCTCTCATTCTGGCTGAGAAGTTTGTCTTTCCTTATGGGCAACAATCTCTTTTCTCTCTGATTTGCTTTTAAAGTTTTTCTCTGTACATTTGATGTTCTGTGGTTTTATTATTCTGTGTCCATGTGTGGATTTAATTTCATTTTTTCTAGCTCAAAATTCATTTCGCTCCCTTAAATCGAAGACTCCCATCTTTAATTGTAGAAAATTCTCAATCAGAAGTTACAATTAGATTCTGCTGCAAGTGGTTTTAAAAACAACTCTAAATCAAAGTGGTTCCTACAAGATAGAAGTTTATTTCTTTTTCACATAGATGAGGCTCTCCAGGTGGTGTTTGATGGTGTCAGGGGCTCAGGGACCCTTTTATTTTATTGTTCCACCATTCATTCTCAGCAAGTAGATTCTCTAATCAAACTTAAATCATACCATCTGCATTTGAGCTACTAGGAAAGAAAAAGTAGAGAGAAAAATCCTACTTCTTTAAGGACATTTCTGGAAGTTGTACATGCTGTTTTGGTTACATTCTAGAACATAGTCATATAGCCAATCCAGGTATAAGGTAAACTGGGAAATATTGTCTTTATTCTGGGCAGCCTGGTTCTTAGCTAAAAATGGGTGATTCTGTGAAAAGGGCAGAGGGGGAGACTGGTTATTGGGAACAGGTAGCAGTCTCTATCATAGCCATTTTTATTGCAGATTTCTCTCATATTCCCTCTATTGTGTCCTTCTGGAACACTTAGTAATGTTCTATTTTCTCTGTGCCTCTTTCTTTTTAATATTTCTTTTTTATCTTTTTGTGTTTCATTCTGTGAGATTTCAACTTTGCCTTCCAACTTTCTTTTAAGCTATGTTTAGTCTACAAAGTTTTAAAATTTTTTTTAATCTACTAAATTTTGAAAAAATGATATATTTTTTATCTTTGGAATTTCTATAGCTTATTTCCCCCCCTGAAATATGCCTCTTATTTTTTATGCTGTTCTGGTTTTTCTGTATAGCTTTTATTCTTTTATGTCCAGAATCATTTAAGCTTACTTACTTTATAGTCTCTTTGCTCTGTTGTCTGTAAATCTTAGGGTATGAATTCTGCTAACTCCCTCCGCTGGAAGATAGGTATTTTCCATCTCATCTTTAGGTATTTCTTTCCACGGTGTCTCATGTCCCCAGGATTGTAGAGTGTGACTATGGGGCAGTAGTGTATTTGTCTTTTGTCTATACCAGGGTCCTTTGGGTTTCTCTGATTCTTCTGGATCTTTGATTCTCAGGGTTTTTTGGTTTGCGTTTTCTGTGCTACTTCTCAGGAATACACCTGTGGCTCCTACTTTGTGCACAGCTTAGTTTGGGAAGTGTGTTGTCTGGGAGGTAATCAGTTTGCTTCACCCCCTAATTCTCAGGCTAATGGGAGAGAGATTCTAGAATCCTTTTCACAACAGCTGAGCTTCAGCTCCATTGCACGTGGGGCCTCAACTCCCATTGTAGCTCCTAAGCTCAACTTCTGATTCCACTTCTGCAGTTGCCTAGTTAACCTTACCTCTTGATCACTACTTTTTAGTGTTCTCTTTTTTTCTGGCACCTGAGGATTTTGCTTTCTTGTTTTAGTGCTTAGTTGTGTATTTTGAATGTTTTTGTTTATCGAGCCTTTGTTGGTGTAGGTATGATAGGTGCTTCCCACATCAACTTAGTCCATCATAGTGATAAGAAGTCTAACAGAGAGCATTTTGAATCCCAAAAAGCAGTAAAGTGACAATCTCTTAATAAAAGTTTTGAAATTGCTTTTATACTCCTTAACCTTGTTTTTTTGTTTGCAATGGGCCAGCATTGTCCTGTGCATTGACATTTGAGAATGAATGGACAGAGCACTGAGAAACTTAGGTTCTGTCCCTGGTTTTGTTGCTTGCTAACTGCCAACTTGGGGAAATTATTTAAGTTCTCTGAGTCTATTAATTAGCTGGAAGACTGACATACATAGTATTATTTTCCCTGCTCCATAGGATTATTGTAAAGATCCAATGAGATAATAGATTGGAAACTGCTTTAAACCTTAAAACACACAAAGATTTATGGTATTAATAGCAACGTTAAGGACTAAAAACCATTAGCTCATTCATTAAGGTATTTTTTAAAATATTAAATTTTATGAAGGACTTTTTTTTTCCCCTTTGTTAAGCAGAAAACAATCCTCATCCTGGTAAAAGCTATAATTCTAAGAAAATACTAATAAAGGGACAACTTGAAAATATTCAAATATTCTTGTGAAATTTAAGAGCACTATTTGTACCAATAGGCAGTTATAACTTTAATAGACTATGGAATTCATTGTGGAGAGACACACCCTTAGCAGTTAAAAAAACCAGATAATTGAACCTGGAAATCATCACTGCATTTTGTTATTATGTGTTTTCTCAAACAATGGATACTAAAAGTTTAATTACACTTTGTAAGGAACAATAAACTTTTTTTAAATGCAGAAAACATGTCCTTATACTTGGAAATGTTGAGAACCACCAATCTAGCCTATGGTAGTAGTCCACTAACTGGGCTGTTTGGCCCCAGACCCTCCATCTCTCACTAAAACACATTCCCTAAGACAGAAGGACTATGACAATTCTTACCTAATGCCTGCCAGTCAATTGTGAGGTCTATTGCAGAAAATCTGTGATTTACTAATGGCCACAGTACTAAGTTTGCAAATGATTTACTTAAAAGAAAATTAGAGAATGATTCACGATGGCAGACTGGTCATACACATCTACCACTTACTGCCCACTAAATCTCACAAAAATACATGTAAATAGATAATAATAAAATATAGTTTAATAGCATTGGAAACCAGGGAAACCTACTATCAGAAGAAATAGATTTTTATTAAGTTCTAAAAGATATTACCAGAGAACAAATGTTTGGAGGAACAAAACTAAATGAAAGAAAAACCGAGGGGTGCCTGGGTGACTCAATTCTTGGTCTCTGGTTGTGGTCTCAGGATGTTGTGGGACCAAGCCCTGCATGGGGTTCTGTGCTCAGTGTGGAGTCTGCTTGTGATTCTCTCATTTTTCCTCTCCCTTCCCCTCTGTTCCTCCCCCAACACATACACACTCTCTCTCTAAAGTAGATAGATGAAATCTTAAAAAAACAAAAAAAACCAACGCATGTCTAGAGATGACTGCTGTAGAGGGAGGTTGGATAGAACTACGAGCTTAGAGCTAATGGATATTTTATTTTTTTTTATTTTTTAGAGCTAATGGATATTAAGAAGTGGAAGGGGGTCTGGGGCATTTATCAATTTGAAAAATTAGGAAACTGCACGTGGAGCAGCAAATTAGTAACCCCTCCCTGTTCTGCATGTGCTAAGTGCTGGGCAGCTGTGGATGAATTGACTCATACACTAGGGCTAGAAAAACAGGCCAGTGCTCAAGTAGCTACTGACCTCCATGAACGTCAAAAATCCCATCACACAAATCATCTTCAGATCATGTCTGACTCATATCCTAACCCTGTCCCAAAGTCAGGTGCAGCAGACAGAAACAGTTTACACTGATAGGGATCTGAAAATCACATAATCAGAGAAGAGTATACAACCAAGAATCACCACACATTTGAGGGAAAAAAGTATAATACCAAGAAATTGAGGCATCATGCTCAACAAACAAAAATTAACAATTAAGATGTTAAGCTTTATTATGTTCTAAGAGTGATAAGAGAAACTATCATATCCATAATATAGGAAGAGTCTTATGTATTAAGGAAGCATTTATAGATCTTAGAAATTAAAAAATAAAATACTAATTAAAAAATGTTTTCCATAGATGGCCTGGTATAACAATTGACATGGCTGAAAAGCAAATTAGTAGAAAATTGGTGTCAAGGGATTCTTGCATTACTTAATGGTAAAGTACCATGAAAAAGATCATGAGAGAAAAGTTAGGACATATAGAAGATAAATCTGAGTGTTCCATCATTCAGCTGGTAGCTGTTCCAGAAGGAGGGAAGAGAGAGAATGGAGGGGATGGAAATAATAGAAAGGCTACAGAGTAAAATTTTCCAGAATGAAAGAAAGGCAAGTACCTTCAAGTTGAAAGTATTTAAATTCTACTACCTCTAATTCTGAGGTTTAACCATTCTCTTTGTTATACTGCAGACTCCTACTCGGTTTGGTTTTCTTTTTTGTGATCTGTAATTTTTGTTTGTGACCTTACCTTTAGCAGGGACTGTTTCTTCTGTGGATTGTGGAAATCTCTCTCTAGGGGAGTTTTGCATTTGCATTTCACCAGCAGGACTAATTTTTATGTTAATTTTCTGTCCTATAAGATGTTCTGCATGTAAATTCATATTCCAAACTGGAATGTGGCACAAGCTTGAGGTTTTACTTTCTTACAAATATTTTAACCACTATATATAGCTGTAGGAAGAGGCAAACTTTTTTGCTGTCTGCCTGGTTATACAAGTGAAGTTCTTCTAGTCTGCCTTGTACCAAGATAGGCCAACTATTTGAGGGTTCTAGCTTTATGCAGGTTTCAATCTTAACTCTATTTTGGAGGCCATAAGATTCCATCAAGGGGTGCCTGGGTGTCTCAGTCAGTTGAACAGCTGCCTTCGGCTCAGGTCATGATCTTAGGGTCCTGGGATTGAGCCCCGCATCAGGCTCCCTGCTTAGCGGGGAACCTGCTTCTCCTTCTCCTGCTCCCCCTGCTTGTGCTCTCTCTATTAAATAAATAAAAATCTTTAAAAAACTTCAAGTCCTTAGCCTTTAAGACCTCTTTCCATATTTGCTATCAAACTTCCCCCCACCCTTTCCCACACATACACTGAAGCTTGCATTCTTTGTGCTTCAATTCTATAGTATATCTATACTAAGGAAGACTATGCAGCTCTTAAAATAACGAGGTACTCTACACAAAAGATCTTTAAGGTGTATATTGATAGACAAATAAGCAAGTTCTTATTTGAGGGTTTCTCTGTTTTGTGACCTTGGCTATATATTTATTTGTTGTTTTATTTTATTCAGCATTTCAAGGTGTGTGTAATGAAAGGGGCTCACTATTACCCTTAATCTGCTGTAAGAACTGAAAGTCCCCAATACACAAATTTATAATAATGACATTCATTCATTTGCAGTCTATTAAAATTTCTTTAGTGGAAAAAAAGGGATAAAGATACACCTATTGTCTTATCAACACTACAGATAATAGTGTGCGACTGATATATTGCCATGGAAATTTGCTGAGCATATAAATACTCTTTTGGCAGCAGAGAGATATTCCACCTACTCCACTTGTGTGCAACAGAACACAGCCTCTGATACATACATTTTGGCACACCAAATGTGCCAAATAGAAGAGCTGGTAGAATTAACCACGCCAAACTCTTGTAAAAAGCAAAGATGGAGTTAGTGCTAGAAGTGATCTAAGTAAAATAGAAAACAACTTAGGAAATATTTTTATATTCTAGGTATCCATATGTCCTTGAATTAAGAGTATGTGTGTGTGTGCGTGCGTGCGTGCACATTTGTGTAACTAGTACCAGGAGAAATGTTTCCAGATTTTTCACACTCTTAATTGTATACAGAGGGACTAAAAGTTTTAGAATAAGGAGGAAAATTTAAGGTTATAGGAGAACATTATCTTTAAATTTAATTATAGTAATAGTGATAATGTAATCACATTGGTTACTTAACTGATCAATGTATATAATCTCATGCTCATTAACCTTGGGAAATCGCTATTATCCTGATTTTACAGATGAGGAAACTGAAGTCTAGAAAGGTTAAGTAATTTACCCAAGGTCACACAGCTCATAGATGTAGAGGCAAAATTCCAACCCTGCTTTGATTCCAGAGAATGACTATCCCATAGAGCCTCTCATAAAAGTTTTATATTTGTTAATTATGTTCATTTTTGTGAAAAACAAAATTGTTTGGTTATAAATAATATGACTTAGAAATATGTCTCATTATCCACCACTCATTAGAGACCACTCTTAAATTTTTGGTAAATTTTAATTGTCTTTTTTCATTTTCCCATTTATGTAAATTGAATTTTTTGAGGTTATTGATAACAGAAAAAGCAACTGTGATGGTTTGTGGGATTCTGCAATTTCTCTCCATTCCAAGGATTAGATTTTTATCTGAAGAAGGTAATTTATCCTGACTTATCCTGACTTTTTATTGGTGGATTGAAACGATCATGCCTGGGGAGAAGAACGTTTACTGCAGTTACTTGGAAGATGTCTGCGACCTTCTCCCTTTTCTCAGGACTTCGGGGGCATGCCTTGGCTGCCTCTCTGACATCTGTTTCTGATAAGGGAGTTTCAGTCTCTGACAGCTCTGGGGAATTTTGTCGGCAGAGACCTGGTGAGATCATTTTGCTTTCCGCTGAGTTTCCTTTCTCTGTTTTTTTGGACACTTCTGATGAGCATGACCCCGGAGCATTCCGTAATACCTCTGTTCCCGTAGGAACTATTGGCCTACTCCCTGGTTTTATCTCTGTCTGCACAAAAGCTCCATGTCGCTGGAAAGGAAAACAAAGTTGACATTAACCAGGGCACACAAGTTGCTGGAAGATGCAGCTGTGAACTCAGTTCATGTGTTAGCTCAAGTTCTGGTGAGGCAGGCCCTTATTTCTGCCTCTGCATTGGTTGTCACCTTAGTCTAAAACTGAAGACAGTGGCATAATAATTATTAGTGAAACTTTTAAATCAATGATAAAAACAGGGTGTGCCAGAAAAATAAAAGGGAAAGGCAGAAAGCCAAAGAGTCAGCATCTTGTTTCCCCTTCTCAACATTTCTATCAGTTGGCTTGTATAAGACTACACATATCAAATTTCATTTCTTGCTCTATAGTTTGCTGTGGATACAATAACAACTACAGTTCATAGACCTCAGGATTTGTGATTGCATCCCAAATATCAGTTAGTTTCAATGAAAGACTTAAAGTGAAATATGAAAACAAACATCTGCAGTTGGAAAAAAAATCCAGCATGTATTATAATATGTAATAACATTTACATTTGGCTTTGTAAATCTTAGATGCATTCTCCTGCCTCACCGACATGAGCATATCCAACAGTTTATCAAACTGCTTTACCTTAAGTGAATGATTGTAATAATTGAAACCAAACTCCAAAGACTGTGATCCAAAATTATGACATCATTCCTTAATTTTAACTATGACATGTTGTTGAGATTTTACCCCCCTAACAACCACGTTAGTTTGTTGAAATAGACTTTTAGAAAATGGTTATGACTCGGAAAGGCTTAATGTTCTAACATAAATCTGTCCCATCCTAAAGTATTAAATAATTGATTCTGAATACTCTCACCTTTCCCCGGATGGGCTCATTGGGATTTTTCCTAGCATCATATTGATGTAAAAAAGAGATGTGCTGTATAAAATTCTTTTGAAGTTCTGATGCATCAGGAGAGGCAAGTGGAACTGAGAACAAAGATTTTGTGAAGTCAGGACAAAAATAAGATTTGTATATGGAAATATAATCAATATTCATAATCATGCTTTTTAAAAAATGTTAATAAAACTTAATTTTTTAAAGTATGGATAAATATAATGGATACATCATTCTTTCTCCATGAAAAGAACCAAATCCAAACAACTGAATTAGCCTCATATATGGAATTACTGGTACTTTCTAAAACTAATATTAATGCAATAATGGCTTTAAAAGTCTGTTAGATATGTCTTTTGCATATATACCAAACAAAATTTTAGAAAAGGTGTAAGTACAATTCATTTGTCAACTCATTTTTTACTACTAGAAAGGCTATGTGAACTTTATGCATACGTTGCTCCCAACTAGCACTAACAGAATGAGCTGAAAGACTCCAGGGTTGCTGTAGTTAACAGTTGAACATGTGATTCTTTTCATTTCCCATTGACAGACGTTCTGAAAATTTATAAGACTGTTAAACCCTTTTAAAATCACTTTTAAATAATTTTTCAAGCTAGGTGATGGGTATATAGGGATTCATTCTATTGGTCTCTCTCTGTTTCACATTTTTAATAACTTTTAAAACTCACTTTATTTTTACGTTTAGCATGCAAGGTTATATAAAGATCAGAGCAACTCCCAGTTTAGTGAGGTAAAATTATGGCAAGGAAAAAATTTAAAATTTCTCCCTTTTATAAAAAGTCATATATAAGAGGTTATGTCCACCTACCATATCTCTGGAGCAATATTCAAGAAATTGATAAAATGACTGCTGCAGGGGGAAAGAATTAGGTCATGGAGGACAGAGGTGGGTTCACTTTCACTGTGTATTCTTTTGTGCCATTTGAATTTTGCACTATATGCTTGTGTTAACTATGAAGAAATGAAATTTAATTTTTAAAAAATCTTGACTTTAAAGTTAGGGAGAATATATAAGAAGGAGAAATATGTTAGTAAATTCATACTTATTAAGCATTCATGAATTCAATTCAATATTCAGACATTGATATAAACTAATTTTGCTAGCAGGAATGATGAGTCTTTAAGTATTTATATATTATATGACTTGAAATGGCAATCTTTTCCCTGTTAGCAGGGAAAAAAATGTTAACTGATAACATTTTCTTGATTTCTAATTGAGATCAGTTACTCAAAACTCATTTTCTACATAATCATTACTTTTTTTTTTTTTTTTTTTAGGATTTGCTAGTGTACAAAAGAACAGCAGGTGCCAAAGATTTACTAAAAATGTATGGGCAACTATGACACTGAGAAAATTCTAACCATAACATACACATTTTTTCTACCATTTTGGAAAAGACTGTTGGGTTTTGGGTAAATGCCATGGTCTAGTTCACAGAACATTAGTGTTTTTAGAAACATGGTTTGATAGATTCTTGAATAAAATAAAACAGCTCTAAATTCAGTCATTAATCAGTTGGGGTTAATGGAGTATCAAAAGCATGGGCTTTGGGATAAGATAGACATGTTTTCAAATTCTAGCCCTACCACATTTCCTAGTGGTGTGACTTTGGACAAATCACTTAACTTCATTGAGATTCAATTTCCTCCTCTCTAAAATGGGGATAATAATTTGCTTTGAGAATTGAAAGATGCTGGGATCAAATGAGAGAGGGTCTTTCAACCTAGGCAAGGGGCCAGTTCTTTTGTATCCTAATGAAAGGGAAAACTTTGGAAGGGAGAAGTATGAATCTGAGGAACTATTGGCTGTTAGAAACCCAAAGACTTTGGTGGACTGGGGTGAAGGGTTGGTGGCAGCTTGGGCTGGAGGGTAGGAAGGTCAGATATGGCTAAGAGAGAATAGGAGGCGGAGAGGTTTTAAAATCTTCTCTTGACACCCCCCCCCCCCCACACACACAATGCCTGGGAAGATCATTGCTTGCCTCAGGGGGAAGAAACTAACAGCAACTGGCTAGCCATCTGTTGTCAACTTAGTAATTTGTGAACAGCACAGAAGTCCTTCTAGAGCTGATGAAATGGGTGCATGCTGCCCCTTTGGGTATTTGCTCTGCTACCATTCCCCCAGCAACCATCAGTGCTGGTGGACTGAAAACATCAAGAGATTGCCTCTTCTTGTGATGCCTCTTTTTAAGAGTTTAAAGTGGAGGGGAGGGGTGGTGTTCTAACTAGAGGACTGGCCTAGTACAGTGACAGCATATGGAAATGGTCAAGGTTGGTTTTATGGGGTCTGACACTCTCTAGCCTGACCCTCATTTTCTTTCCTTGAAATTCACTGGGAGGCACACAAGTCAGACCCTAGTCTTTACATTTTGCTTCCACAGGGCTGTTGGCTCCCCTTGGGGAACATGACCTAAGATAAACTAGACAGACACTATAAAGAAAGACAACAAAATTTAAAACATATACTGTGTGAGGCTTAATAATTAGAACCGGTACTCCAGGAATTTAAAATAAGCACAACAGGGTGCCTGGGTGGCTCAGTCGGTTAAGCGACTGCCTTCGGCTCAGGTCATGATCCTGGAGTCCCGGGATCGAGTCCCACATCGGGCTCCCTGCTCGGCAGGGAGTCTGCTTCTCCCTCTGACCCTCCTCCCTCTCGTGCTCTCTGTCTCTCATTCTCTCTCACAAATAAATAAATAAAATTAAAAAAAAAAATAAGCACAACAAACATGCTCAAAGACACAAAGTATTATTAATATGAAGCAAGAAGAAGGGGTCATTAAAAAAGAATCACATATATATCAGAAATCAAACAAAATATAATAGCTGAATTTAAAAAGATGAGATAAACAAAAAGACTCATGAACTGAGAAACTCTCTCAAAGGGCAGCAGTAAAGGATAAAGAAATTAAAATATAAAAGAAAAGCTAAAAGACATGGATGGTAGAATTCAGGAGACCTATATAAAGAAACAGAGGGAAGGAAGTAGTTGAAGAAATAATGATAGGGGTGCCTGACTGCTCAGGTGGTAGAGCACATGACTCTTGATCTCGTGGTCATGAGTTCAAGCCCTGCGTTTTGTGTGGAGCCTACTTAAAAAGAAAAAAGGAAAGAATGATGATAAATATCCAATTAGAGAAAGATCAAAGACCTCAGATTGAAAGGGCTCATAGATTACCAAGGAGGGTGGCAGGTCCAGGAGTAAGATGAGGCAAGTTGAGACCCATGTGCTGTAAAATTTAAGGGTGCATTTACATAGCCCTGGGAATGAGTGCCTCCTTAAGTTTTGCACCTTGGGTCCCTCATTTGCCTCACTCTCCTCCCTATCCTGAAGGATACATAAGGAAAAACTAACAACCAAGACACTTTATAGAGAAATTTATGGTCATTTAGGGCAAAGAAAATTCTAAATGCTTTCAAAAAGAGAAGGTAGGTTACTTACAAAGGAGGAAAAAGAAGATTTACATAAAAATTCACAGCAACAGCATTGGACACAAGATGATAATTGATTAATATTTTTTAAAATGTTAAAAAGAACTTTAAGCCTTGAATTTTTATACCCAACCAAACTGTCATTCAGCAGTGAAGCAAAAATAAAAAATATTGGGAGGCAAGGAAATCCTCAGAATATTTCCCCATAAAAAAAGCCTACTCCAAAATTCCAAGAGGAAAAATCCAAATAAGGATAGAAATAAATCAAGGAAGGTGTGTGCCTAAGATATATAGAAGAAAATAACAATTTTTTTTATTTCTTTAAAAAGTCAAGGACTAAAGAACAAAAAAATAAGTATTACACACATAACTCAGAACTAAAATTCTACTGTTATTAACATATTAATAGAGATACTGGTGAACTATATATATATGTAAAGTATATATATGAAAGAAGTAGTAAAATGATTTCAAAGGAAAAGAAAAAACTCTCATTATTTGTAGGTAACATGATTACCTGAATAGAAACACCACTGGAATCAACAAAGTATGAGAATAAGAGTGTAGCAAGGTAAACAGTTAAGTGTATAAAAATCAAAGCTATAATCTACTAGAAAACAAAACAAAAAATAAGATACACTCTCTGTGGGAACAACAACTGTACAATATCAAGTTTTTAGAAACTAACAACTAACAAGACCTCTCCTGAGAAAAAATTTAAACTCTCTTGACATAAAGGTAGAACTGAATAGACTTTCCATACTATTAGATAAGATGAAATAGTATGTTACTGTAAAGGTAACAATTTTTCCTAAATTAATCTATAATGCCAACAAACCCAATAAAAATTCTACCTGGATATTTTGAGGGATGTCATAAATTCCAGAGTTTAAATGGAAAAATAAAGGTCCATAAATAGAGAGGTCAACTCTGAAAAGTAAGAGCAAAGAATGGAGACTTTCCCTATCAGATATTAAGCTAAAAATCGAGAAAACTAAAACATGTTAGTACTGATCCAAGAACTAAAAATTAATAATAGAAAGCTCAGAGACAGACCCATTTATATAGGAAACTCTAACATACAAGTAAGGAGATTCCACAAGTCAACAAGGAAAGTATGGATTGTTTAGTATCCAGGAAACTTCTTCACCCCATGGAGAAAAATGAAATAGGTTCCCTATTTAATATTGCACATAAAGGCAGATGCTAGGATTAAGGCTAAATTATGGAAGGTAAAATTATAAAAACAAGGAAGAAAATGTAGGAGAATATTTTTGTGATGTTAAGGTAGAAAAACTCTTCATAAACACCCAATGCACAATCCATAGGTGAAAAGTTCATGCCTCTCTCCTGTACAGAATCCTTGCAAACCAACAGCCCTGCAATTACAGTGAAACAATATTTAAAAATTAAAGGCTTAAGGAAAGAAATATTTTTCATTTGTAATATTAAATCTGGGATATTAATATAAATCATAAGTAACTATAAATAACTCTATATATAAAGGCCCCCTTTGAACATTAAAAATCTTAACATCAAAACATATTACTCTCAAAAGATTAACAATTGGACTTCCTGCAGATTTGATGTAACAATAGGCTCCAGAAGACAATGGAATAATATCTTCCAAGTGTAAAAGGTAAATAACCATGAACCCAGAATTCTATATCCAGCTCTACTCTCACCCATTAGAGTGAGGACAGTTTGAAGACATTTCAGACAAAAGTAAAGTGAAGAGTTAGCTACTCCTAAACTCACATGGGAAGAACAATTTAACGACATGTGGTAGTCCATTACATTGATGGCTCTAGTTTACTGGTCTCCCACTATTCACATCCTTGTACAGTCCCCTCCTTGTGAATGTGGGCTGGCCTTGTGATTAGATTTAACCGATAGGATGTAGCAAAAGTAACACTCTGCCAGTTGCAAGCATAAAAAATACCCTTGAGAAAGCCTTTCAGTTTCTGTTGCATTTTTGGGAGCCCTGAGCTGCTAGGTAAGAAGTTCAGCTACCCTACTGGAGAGCCCATATGGAGGGACCACATGTAGAAAGAGGGGCCTGGTCATTCCAGCCTCCCAGCTGAGTCTAGTCCTCAGGTGACCTGCCAAGTGAATGCAGCCACAAGTGTCCACCACCAAGACCAGCCAAAGAACTGCCCAGCTGAGCCCAGCCCAGATTACAGAATCATGAGCAAATAAAATGATGGTTGTTTGAAGCAACTCAATTTTGAGGTGACCTGTTATGCAATTAAGAAACAAATACTTCAGAAGCAAGTCAGTTAAATCAATTAAAATGAATTATCTTTTAAATAGTGATCTAGGGGCACATGGGTGACTCGGTTAAGTGTCTGCCTTTGGCTCAGGTCATGATCTCAGGGTCCTGGGATCGAGTCCTGTGTCGGGCTCCCTGCTCATGGGGATCCTGCTTTTCCCCTCTCGTCCCCACTAGTGCTCTCTCTCGCTATCTCTCTCTCTCTCAAATAAATAAAATATAAATAAATAAATAGTGATCTAGAACCTCCCAGAATCTCAAAAATAATAACTTAAAAAAAAAAAAGGGCGCCTGGGTGGCTCAGATGGTTAAGTGTCTGCCTTCGGCTCAGGTCATGATCTCAGGGTCCTGGGATCGAGTCCCGCATCGGGCTCCCTGCTCCTTGGGAGCCTGCTTCTACCTCTGCCTCTCTCTCTCAGAGTCTCTCTGTCTCTCATGAATAAAAAAAAAAAATCTTAAAAAACAAAACAAAACACTTCTTTATGGGAACTAATAGAAAATGAATCTGCGCTATTAGAGAAATTCCTTACTCAGACATTATATCTATTAAAATCAGACATAACTACCATATTAATTTATGCAAATATATGAGACTTTTAAAGAAGCCCACAATAGTGAAGAACATCTAAGTAGGAAAACATCAAAGAAGATATTCAAGTTCTTTGTGGTTATTCTACTTCAGAATTCAAACTGAACCCAAAGTAATTACTTTTAAAGAAGCCTTGTTACATGAGGATTACAAAACATAAGGCAAAGTCCATGAAGAATGTTTGAAATCCACTCTCTGTTTCTTGGAAACTTGATCTAATTAAAATAGAAATTTTCTAAACAAGGATACGCCAAACAAGTTGGTGTCAGGCCATCTATATTTTATCAACAAAGACAGAATTTATTCAAACACACAACTTGATTCTTTTATTGGTGGGAACTCAGCAACTTTTACTTTGGGAAATTTTCTTAACTTTTTGTGTGTCTACTTAAAAAACATTCATCAGTAATATTTTTCTATCAGAAACTCCATTCTTCTAAGTAGTATTTATTTTGATCTTATATAAAAGTATTATTAATGTAAAAAATAACGGTATAGATTTTCAAAATACAGTGAAAAAACTCGAACATAACTATTGCAAGAAATCATTATTAAGCTACACCTTGGTGCAAAAGAAGCAACACAAACTAAAGCCTACTTCAGAAAACTATTTTTAATGATAATAATAATCTGATTTTGCAATTCAAGAAAACATTAAAATATCAAGTCATTGAAAAAGACTCAAAGTTTTATTTAAGTAGGACTTTTCTCACAAATTAGATCAGCCTTTCCAATTTATAAAGTTTTATGATATAAAACCTAAAGTGAACACTTATTCTTATAGTGACTCAGATATGATGGAGCCCAGCCATTTGTTGAAGTGACCATGGATGGCAGCCAGGAAATTGTGTAGTGGTATAAGAATAAAGGGCACTTTCATTATCAGCACAAGATGACATTGCTGAAATGCCAAAGACCAGGCATAATTAAGTGGGCTGATGGAACAGAATGACCAGGAGATGACTTTTAATTGGTATGATGCATGTTTACATCCACAGTTTCTATGTCTGTATGCATATGCACATATATATATATGTAAAATCTGGAATATACAAACTATATATATTTTAAAATGTCATGCCCAAATATTTCCTCTTAAAAACCCTTTTCACTAGTATCCAAACACCATCCAAAATATGAATAAATTGCAGGCCTATATTGTAGTGTATATGTTTGTCTAAATTACATTATGTCTTTAATCTGTTGAATAATATGTAATTATCATTAAATTAATCAATAAATATTTGTTGAATCTGGGCATTGTATGAGGACCTGGGATACAATAATGAATTTGGCAATGAGAAACACCAATACAAGAACAGAGAGACAGAGACAGAGGAGGAGAGGCAGGAGGACGGGTTGGTAAGGAGGAGGGAGGGCGAGGAAGGAAAAAGTGGGACTTCCACACCTGGTTTCCAAAGCTAAATTCCAACCTAACGTAGTACAATGCAATAATTAATAAAAGAAATAACTTGCATTTGTTGTCTCCTATGTACCAAGCACTGTGGTAGGCACTTGACATATTTTTTATTTCTCCTAACAATCCTGCAAAGTAGGGATTATTATTCCCACTTCTTGAATTGAGGAAATAAAATGATGAAATTTAAGTAATGGGCCTAGGATCAAACCACTATAAGTGCTAAATCAGTATTAAATTCTACGGGGAGGGAGTATTGATGGTGATAAGATGACCATGATTTCCAGTTAAACATGACAAATTCAACATCTGCATTTCCCTCACCCCCTCCCAAAACACCAGTACAATGATAGTAAAGACCTTGAAAAGCTTAAATCCTTAGGAAAAAAGAGAACTAAATGAGAGCAAAAATAATAACAAATTTGGAAACTGGAAAGCAGATTGTTAAATGGCAATGAACTTGAGTAGACCACAAAAAAACTGGAAGCTAAGTGCTTATGGGGATGGGGTGGGGTCCCAGTAAGGCTCCAAAAATGGAGGCATCTGACAGCTCTGGGGCAGGGAGCATGTGACAAGGTGAAGTTTCCAACAGAGGATTATTGGAGAAATTCCCAGAGTTTTTGTTCCTCACTCCAGCAGAGGTTTGGAGGATTCCACTCTGGGAAAATAGACTGGCACAACAGAACAGACCGATAGGCATTGATGTTGGGGGGTTGGGGGTCTCTTATGAAATGGCTGGGCCTTGCCTGGTCATCCTAGAACAAAACCTAGCTCTCTGCTCTCATCTTCTACCATGTCCCATACTGAACTAGAGTAGAAGCAACCCCACCTTATGAGAAAAAACTGGGATCTGACTGGTTACTTAACCAAAAAAGTTAAAACAAAGAATTGTGGAGTATTATATATACTAAACTTAGATACTTTATTCTAACCAGTTCAGTCTCCAAATTTTTACTGGAATGCCAATGCATTTCCTTTGCGGGAGTATCCATTGATTGGAATTGCACTGTGTGTTTCTTGTGTAAACCACACCCCTAATGTAACCTTTCTAGTTTGTTTCTTTAAAACAGAATGGAAACTTAAAGACACATCTGAAATAAAATGACTGCAGAATCCTTCAAGATTTAAAAAATTCATTCCAGCTCCTCTCTTGTAGTGATTTTGTCCACACCTAATTAGCACTTTTAAAAGTTAGTGACTTTGAGGGGCACCTGGGTCGCTCAGTTAAGCATCCAACTCTTGATTTTGGCTCAGGTCATGATCTCAGGATCGTGAGATCAAGCCCCACATCTACTTGTCCCTCTCCCTCTGCTCCTCCCCCTGCTCACGTTCTGTCTCCCCCCTGCCTCAAATAAATAAATAAAATCTTTTTTTAAAAAAGTTCATCACCTTTTGGCAAGCCTTTCCAAAGTATCCAACTTTGAATGTATTCTAGAAACTCTCTTAGTACTCAGATTTTAATTTATAAGAATAAATTAATTATGGAAATACAGTAACAAATGCACAGGCATAAATCATTTTGGAAATAACCATGATTTTCAGAGAACATTCTCTGCCTCCTTGGCCTGAGTTAATTGCCCCTTCTTGAAATGTCCCTCTCATGATATCATGAGCAATAGGGGATAGATTCCATAGATTAAACAGGACCGTGTAGGCCATGAGGAGGAATTTGAAATCAACTTTACAAACAATGAGACGTAACTCATCTAATGGAGGAAAGCAATATCATTTGTGTTTTTAAAAGATCCTTCTAACAATGGTGTGGAAAACATATTTTGCAGGAGAAAGAGAGAAAGCAGGGTAACAGGAACTGTACAACATTAGTAAGATTTGGAGTATTTTGGAGATAGAGGTGTCAAGATTTGCTGATAGATTGGCTATAGAGAGTAGGGAGTTTTGGAATGACTTCTAGGTTATCCAAACTTGAGGGGGAATAGAAGTGGCATTTATTGAAAAGAGGAAAACTGGCAGGGGACAGGTTTGAATGGGGGGAAAGGAACCGTTCTATCCGAGCCATGTTAAGTTTGAAAGGAGATTAGCTCTCCAAGAAAAGATGTTAGGTTGGTGGCTGGACGGGAGTTCGAGGTTCAGCAAAGAGGTCAGGGCTAGAGAGAGAAATTGGTTCTTATATTAGTTCCTTTGACTTCAACCTTAAACTTCTATTCCTTGTTTCATCTGCTTTGGGTAGTATCTCTTGGGTACTCATGTTAAATAAAGATATTAGTGGCCTTCTTTCTACTTCCCATTTTCTGTCAACTGTTGATGTGCTTTTCTTGTTAAGGCTAGTAACATAATTCTGTTCTGTACACACATTTAAATTTTCCATACTGTATTTATATAATGCTAAAAGTTGAAAACTACAAAATAGCATTTATAATATAACTATATGAATTTTGTTCACTTCAGGGCCAAATATTGTGCTGGGACTACGTTTTTTTCTCACTGTGTCCAAAGCCTGGTGCCACTTGAAAAAGAATGGTTCTAGTATTTGTGTTAAATAAACCCTCTTTTCCAACTAAAAAAAATTTTCCCCTGGAAACTTTGAAGACATAACTCCATTTCACTTTTGCATCAGTACTTCTTGATTCCATACTGATTCTTATTTCTTAGACAGTGACTAATTTTTCTTTCTCTTTATGGAAACTTACAGAATCTTCTTTTTGTAATTATTGCTTTGCAATTTCATAATGATATATAGGTTGTATCTTTTGTCCCTTCATACTTAGAAGCACTCAGTAGACTCCTTTAATGCCTCACTCTCTTACATTGGGAAACTTTTTTATTATTCTAGAGGCTGTGTTATTCTATTATTCTAGAGTACTGGTTTTAATTGGAGGTAGACTGAGTTCAAATACCAGTTATTTGCTCTGTAGCCTTGGGCAAATTATTTAAACTCTGTGCTTGCTTTCTTATCTGAAAAATGAGAGTATTAATAATATTACCATACTAATATATTCCTTAGGGTTGGAATGAGAATTGAATGAGCAATATTTAGGAAGTTCCATAAAGTGCTTGGCAAATAGTATGTGCTCAATAAGTTTTATGTGTTGATAATTATCTCCAGTTTCAATTTTATTCCTTGCTTTTCTGGAGCTCCAGAAAAGTTGGACCTCCCAGACTGATTCTCCACTTTGCTTTTATTCTCTCATATTTTCTAGTTTTTTGTTGTTGCTGCTGTTGTTGTTTTATGTTCTGTGATGTTTCCTTGACTTTACCCTCCAAACATTAAAAAAAAATAATAATTTGGCATAATTGTAATCTTTGGCTGTCCATTCATAAACTAAGAATAGGATAAGAGATCAACTTGAATTACAAAAAAAAAAGTAACTGGTGTAGTAATTGACTAGCTGGCTGAGACACTGGGCTCCACTAGTCTTAATGTTGGTGTAGAATAGAATGTTCATGACTGAAGTGATTATTTAAACGACAGACTTTCAGGTCACCCTTGGATTCTCTCCCTGGATTCATTCTTGCCTTCTGCTTTGCCTGCTGACTGAGCCTCCAGCTACTTTGAGGTTCTTTCGGGTAGATTGGCTCTTTGCTGCCTTTCCCTCTATCTTTTCTGGAATATTGCTTCTTTGCTTTCTTTAATACAGCAACAAGTTTTCATTCCTTCCCACACTGCAGAAAGTTCTTCTTTCCATTCTCTTCATCTTTATGGGTTGATTGCTTTACTATCACTTAATAGAGTCTTGGGAGGTGGGGGATTTAGATGTCTATGTTCAGTCTAACATCCTGAATCAGAAGTGCAAACTTCATTACCTTTCTAAAGGAGAGATCACGTTACAGATTATCTAACAGTCCTCTCCATTAACTACCACCCTTGAAGTGGAAATCATGCTGAATATGACCATTTTGTAATGCTCTGATCTTCAATCTACCTGCCCTTTGTATCCTTAACTAAACTGGCCAGATCACAGAGGTCTGAAGGCTAAAATTAAGTAAGGGACAGCTGACCAATAAAAGTAACCCTTTGTTATCTACTGTCATGTTCAGAAAATTATTTGAAGTTTAGCTTATGAACTTTTATATGGAGTGACAACCAGAGTGGGTACTCACTAAATACATTTTTGTTTCGACTTGATCCTGCACTTCTTTAAGACCTGCTAAATTCTACTCCAGCAGTAGAGATGACTAGAAAATGTGGTAGGAAACAGATAGAAACTGACTAAATATGAAAGACTTAGTTTATTATAATAACGTTGTCAGGTAAATAACTTTAAGATCGGACAATGTTTTAACAGTCCATGTAACAGTATTTCCTACGTTGTTTTATGGGATACCAGTCATCTGAAATAATCTCCTCAAAAAAGGGTGAGGTGGTCAATATTGGGGAAAACAAAACATTCTTTATTCCTCTTCTTGGAATACATTATGCTTGTGCTTACAGTAAGGGTTTTAAGAGTTCTATGGCTTAAAACATCTGTTTGGCTTTATAAATTCAGTTTTTACAAAACTTATTTGACCACTTCCCTCTTTTTTTGAGCATCTACAAACATCGTAAGGAACTAGCATCCCTCAGAGTGTGCTTAGAGAAATACTGCCTACAATTTTCCTTAGTTATACTTTTTAAAGTTTGGTGACAACAATAATGAGCAGAATGCTACTAAGTATGTGACTTGGAGGCTGGTGTTATCAATGATCAAGCCAATTTTTATTATGTGATAGTAAATATGTTTGGAGATAAGCTGTCCACCAAGAAGGGATAAAGAACAGACTTGTTAAGGGTTGCATTTGCTGTATGTGTATTTTCAACCCCTATAGAGAAGTGATTTTCTCAAGAGGTGCCAGTACATCTAACACACCTTAATTCGATAGCAGTAATGTGAGAGAATGGGAAAGAAGCTTTATCACAGCTAAACTTACCTATTCCACAAGAAGGCTTTTGCAACTTGCTGTGTTTGACTGGCAAAACCAATGGACATGCTGGTTTTTGAAAGTCACTCCTCTGGGTGCTCTTAGTGTCATAAGATGGTTGGAAGGGATGCTCCAGTCTTTTACCATGTGACCACCAGTCACCCTTTATGGGAAAAAAATTGGAAACACAAAATTGAATACCTTAGAACATTTTCATGTGCTGCTTGATGTCTGAATGTTCAGTGATTTGATTCAATAAGTTATTGGATATTCTAGTACTAAAATGGAATCCTGAGATCTAGGAATAAGTATATTTTTACAAAGACTGAATTTTTTAAAAGGTACTTAAAAGTGAATTATCACATATTTTTAGCTAAAAGATAGCTGCTAAATTCTTAAACTACTTCCTGTCAACAGAAGTGGAGTGGTAAAAATCAAGTAGTTATATTTCTATATTTTGTACTACCATTTTATTATATATATGTACATACATGTATATATATGGCTTGATTTAATCTAAAAATTATGTTCTATACTTTTCATTATGAAAATACAAATAATGTATTATCATCTAAGATGGTGCTTTTCATAGTTTTCAGTCCATGATGCACACAGTGAAATAGACTCTGCCATGCAAGAACACACAATGCATACACAAACATAAAACTCAGTTTCACAATATTTATTCTTACTACATGCAGTACACTTGACTATTTTTCTATTTTATCATTTATCTCTTCCATTTCATTTCACAATGCTAGTTGCAAACCACAGTGCTTTATAACCCACCTAATGCCTCAGTTTGAAAAACTTTGTTCTAACGAAAAATATCTCCAATGTTACTGAATTTTTGATGGTAAAACCTGACTTAAGTACCCAGGAAAGGGAGAATTGATAGATTCTCCATGAGCACATATTAGAATCTGATCTCTTAGAAGTTGTGAAAACAGTGAGGGGAAACTTACTAAACTTAATTCTAAGTAAACATTTTTCTTTTAAATCTGGTTGATCAGGTAGACTTAAGACAACCTTGGGAAAGGGCAACTGTGACACCTGGGAGTTCTTGGATATTATTAGACAGTGAAAGAAACTTTAGGTATAATCGAACACCTACTTTGGGCTTTGAGGAGAGAGATCAGGCTTTTAAAAAATCAACCATGATTTTGTAGTCAGAGACTTGAAAAATATGATTCAAGGGGGATGAATATGAGATTCACATAAGTAAAATTCTGACAGTGCAATTGAAGCTACAGTGCTATGAAAAGAGGCATTTGAAGACATCTGACTCCACAGGGAGTCAGCTCCCAAAGTAGCTTAGTTTCTAAAAAGACAGGCATGTATAAAAGAGGTGTACAATATCAAATTAAAAAAAAATAATTTCATGGGGTCACCTTGTCAGGAGATTGTCAAGAAGCTTAGAAGAAATTCATGAAATATACCAAAGGCAGCAAAAATAGGGTTTTCTGGGAGAAAAAAAAATCTTATATCAAGAAATCACAGAAAGTCTAAGAATTTGAAGAAGAGTATGCAATTCAGAGCAAAAAATCAGAGCTCCTCAACTTAGGTTCTTCGTTAAGGGAAATTATCTTCAAGCTGAAAAACACAGGATGAACGTGGACCTAAGAGGGAACTGAGCCCTGACTAATGTAAGAGAGAGTTAGACCTCACTTGGCAACTTTAAATGAGTGCTAGTTTTTAGGCCAATGACAAATTGTAACCCCTGGGTAATGAATACGTTTGCAGAGATCAAAGGAATTTAGGAACCAGGGAATTTTGGAGAACAGGAGAGATGGGCTGAAAGGTGAATTACAAAACTTAAGAGTACTTGATGTCGATCCTGGGAATTCTAGAACAGATTACTAAACAGATGGTGTCTTCTCACTATCTGGCTGAAAATAGTCACATCTAACTGTTGTCAGAATGCCTGCTTCTTGCAGGCCTCCTCCACTGCACGATTATGATAGTGCTTATTATGCCTCAACGTCTCAGATTTATAGGCCTTTTCTCACTTACCCTCACCATGATTCTGCGAGTAGATATACCCACTTTATAGATGAGAAAACTGCTGGGAGATTAACTTCCCCAAAGTGTATCCCTAGCAGACAACAGAGCTGTCCAAGTCAGACCCTTGCCTCCATCCATGCATGCCTCTAATTTCCATGCTACATTGCTTTATCAAATCTGCTGTAGAATGCAAAGCCACAGAAGCACAAACCTACTTAAATTATTTCAGAAGTAACAATAGAGAGATTTTAAGTATCTTGAGAAAGATCTTCTATGAAAAGGTTTTAAGGAGTACACTGTATATTATCTTCTTTTGTTGATCAGAAACTTATTTTGCTAACACCCAAGTTACCATGTAAGTGACTCTGGGATGAGCAAACTGCTAGCAAATGCCTGGCAGCATTCAATTATTTTTTGAACAAGAATATATTGCAAAAGTTACCCCAAAAGCAGAGATAATCAATTCACCTCTCAAGATTTCTTATGAATTTAGAATTTTACCGAAATGGTCTCTTTAGTTTCATAAAATATAAAGGAAATAATGAACAATGTTTCCTCAAGTGTGACTGATGACTTGAAGACCTCAGAGCTGGGGAAGTATTCTGATGGGTGTTGTAAGTGGGATGAAGCTTCACTTCAGCAGAATGAAATCCTACAGTTCAAAAAATGCTGTTTTTCTGTTTTCTATTTCTGGATAGTCTGCCCTTTGCCTGAAGAGTCTGGTTTGTTCCTGGAAGAGTGAGAATGTATATGGGCCTGTGCACATGTACATGCCATGTTGGTACAAGCATTTGCTCATAAAAGATGATAAGATTAAAGAGATAGGTGAGAGCTTGTTTTTTTCCTTCACTCCATGTTGAAGGGAAAGGCTAAGTATAAAAATTTACTGCACCATCACTTGAAGTGGATTGTGAGGGGTTGATATGAATTATTTATGATGAAATAAGCCAAACTGGGAAAAGTTTTCTACTGTGATTGCTTTGTCTAGGCTTCAGGGGTCAGTCCAACTCTTACAGATTGTGGAAGGGGTTTTGCCTAAAGAGGTAGTTGATCTCAGTTCAAAACTTTGGACCCAGAGAAAGCAGGATGCCTCCCCTTCTAGCCCAAGACCGGTCTTTCCTGCTTCAGGATAACAGTCATTGCAGCTCCATGGTATGGAGACATCTAGAGATTCCTGAGGCAGAGGCTCCCACTAACCCCCACCTGTGGAAGACCTGATGGCCATTATACTGTGAACTCCTTAGCCACCTTTGGAAACCACTGTGAGGCGGTCTTTGTTATACTTCTGCTATCTCTAAGCCTTCAGAAAGGCATTGAGACATTAATTAGTTTTCATTCTTTGGGAAATTAAGGGAGAGTCTTGGGCGGAGAAGTAGTAAAGGCAATTGGGGCAACCTGGAGAAACCAGTTAAGAGAATGCAAGAGGTGGTAGGTAGAACTCCACGGCAGCCTGACAAAGACGGCTGCCGCCAGGGGCGGTCCTCTGTGGAACACAAAATCCTCCTTGGGGGATTCCTAGGGAAATATGGACTTTTGACAACACTTTACAGAGAATCACGTTTTATTAGGGGAGCTCAAAGGCTTTAAAACATTGAAGTGTTATGGGAAACTCTAGAGGTACATTTTATCTATGTTCATCTCTATTTTGCTGTGGATACTGGGAGTGCTGAAAATAGCTCTTTTTAAGCAACCCATAATGTCCCTGATAAGTTATTCCTAAATTGTGTTCTGTGGAATACTAGTTCTGTGGCATATTAAAAGGTGTTATATAAAAAAGGTTTCCAAAGTTAAATAAATTTGGGAAATACTGAGGTAAATAAAGTGAAATAAGTTTATCACGGGATTTCTTAGAACCTTTCTATACAAATGGGATTTGTGAAGCTTTAAGATCTAAATATATAGCTTTTCCAAAATGTATTGACTTTGGAATGTTATTTTATTGAGCACATAGGCAGGGCTAATGCTCTGAAACATATACTTTGGAACATAATGACCTAGTATAATCTCTTTTAAAAACACAAGACCACCAAACTCTTGTGATTGGCAGTGACCGAGCTACAGCTTTTTTACTTTTTCTGGCACCCCCAATTTTATGTCCCTATATAGAACTGTGTGGTTGTTTTATTTAAATATCTTGTAAATAAGTAAAACCAACCAATCTGGTGTTAGGTTCTTAAGCTGTTATCTTAGCAAAACACATAGGAGAGCAGATGTGTCACTTTAAATATTAGGCAACATTATTTTCTTTACTCTTGCATTAAAGCCAGCACTACCCTAAACCAGTTAATTTTTTAAAACAACCAAACTAACCTTTAAAAAGAAACCTGTCATCTTAAATAAAGGAACAAAGTGTACAGATACGTGAAACGAGCATTCTTTTATTACTCCTCCAGTCCATGGAAGTGAGTACACTTATATTGCTGTTTTTGTTTTTTAAATATGAACAGTGCCTTCACTCCACGCCCAAAACAAATACAGTCTTAACTCTGTGATGCATCTTCAGTCTTTCTTTATACCTCCTCACTCATGTCCACCAGCAGTCTCTCTTCCCTGTCCTCTTACTTCATCTCAAACTTCCTTTTACCATCTCTTAAAGGTCCCTGACTCAGTTAGCCTTTAGTACCCATAAACAAGGATCCTACTGCTATTATGTTGCCCCATAGGGACAGCAGCTCCTAATACTACCTTTCTCAAGACACCTATCAACTAAGAGTAAGAGAAAAGTAGTTGATTGATTTTTTTGAGATTTTTACATTTTATATCTCCATTCTAAAACCCATTTCTTTTCCTTAGTATCTCCAAGGTAAGGGTGGGTTCAGTTAACAGTTAGGTCTTAATTCAGCCCTGACTTAGAGCTCAGGAAGTCATTCATTAACTTTTGTAAGAAACATGGGAACTTCACTAACCTGGATTTCTGGACCAGACTTATTTCCCCATTTTAGGCCTGGACTATCAATATCTTTTAAATCCCCCAATAATTGCTTATTTATAAAACAAAATAGCCTTAAAATTGCCCACATGAAGTTTTATTACATGACATTAATGCATATATGACTACATTAATTCCTGCCCCAAGAAGATCTCCCATTCAAACACAGTGACCTGGTATGTTATCTATTTTAAGATAAGAACATTGGATGTTATTGATGTGAAGATAGGTCGCTAAAAGCAATCTCCATTTAAATGTTAAATCACAACTACACATAAACTCACATGGCAAAAGGAACTTTGCAGCTGAGATTAAGTTAAACATCTTGGGAAGAGGACATTATCCAGGATTATCTAGGTGGGCCCAATGTAATCACACCCATCCTTGGAAGAGGGAGGCAGGAGAGTCAGAGAAAGATTTGAAGATGCCATGCTGCTGGCTTTCAAGAGGAAGGGGCCACGAGCCATGGAGTGCAGGCAGCTTCTAAAAGCTGGAAAAGGCAAGGAACTGGATTTTCCCTTAAATCCTCCAGAAGGAAACCAGCCCTGCTAATAGCTAAGGAGACTGATTTTGGACTTCTGAGCTCAAGAAATGTTGAGAATAAATTTGTGTTGCTTTAAGCTAGTGTTTAAATTTGTGGTAATTTGTAACATTAGGAACAGGAAACTAACAGAATAAATTATACCTCAACAAACCTAAGTTTAAAGAAAGAAGATAATGAAATATATTTTAGTACGATAGAGAATAAAAGTGTGGTTTGACTAAACCAACAGTCCTGTGTCAGAAACACGACTGTGACATTTGCTCACCATGTCATCTCATCACGATACATTATCGTCTGTAAAATATTTCTAATACTAACCCCTAAAAACTGTTGCACAGATTAAAGGATATAACTTATATAAAACACTTAGCTCGGGGCGCCTGGGTGGCTCAGTTGGTTAAGCGACTGCCTTCAGCTCCGGTCATGGTCCCAGGGTCCTGGGATCGAGCCCCGCATCGGGCTCCCTGCTCGGTGGGAAGCCTGCTTCTCTCTTTCCTACTCCCCCTGCTTGTGTTCCCTCTCTCGCTGTGCCTCTACCTCTCTCTGTCAAATAAATAAATAAAATCTTTAAAAAAATAAAAAAATAAAAAAAAATAAATAAAAAAAATAAAATAAAACACTTAGCTCATCCCTAGCACTTCACACACTTTAAATAAATGGTAGCTATTATTTTATAGAGAGTATCATGGGAATTTTTTATATTAGAATATGTGACACAAATACAATATTATAGATTTCTTCAGTACCTGCCAAGCACTACTAAGTGGCCATAATCTGACTCAATCTAGAAAAATGGTTATTTGGATTCTTTCCCTTTTTATATATTGTTTATATGCAATAGTTATTTGGGAGAATAGTCTCAGGTTACTGCTTTTAACTACTGGATTATAAAAAGTATTAGTCTGAAATATGTCACATCCTTTATGTAGTCTGTGACCAAATTATCCTGCAAAACAGCTTCTGAATCTAAATCTGTATTTGTATATAAGGAACATCCATCCAACCTGCTTTTCTGGCCCTTTTTTGGGATCTATGTAGGGAACTGGTTCATTGAATGTTCTTGCATTTGTATGAATGAATTTCGCATAATATACACGTCCTCTCCCGACACATGGTTTTGACTGTTGTATACTTTTTCCAGGTTTTTTGTCATGTTTGATTTCTTCTTTTTTTTCAGTTACATACACTATACCAGCATCTTCTATTTTATGCTCTCTGAAAAACAGAATTAAATAGTAAGTAATGTATCCCAATGAGCATTTTAGGACTGTGTCATAATTGTATAAAATAAAATTTAAATATATTTCAAGTATCAGTCAAGACAATTTAGGCTTTATTAATAGTTATAAGGGACTTGTGCAATTAAAATATGGAAGGGTATCTTGTCATTTTAAATCATATAAAAGATAAAGGGATTTGTGTTAATAATGATTATTCATAACAATACACCAGTGCATTGTACAGACTTTCACTTGCTTGGAATAAAAAAAGAGTAGTGATTTGATCATGGTTACAGATCCTGTTTGCAGCATTTATTCATGAAGGTGAGTTACATGCTAATCTTAACTCATCTTCTTTAGAAGTTAGTTACTTAAGGGGCGCCTGGGTGACTCAGTAGGTTGAGCGACTGACTCTTGATTTTGGCTCAGGTCATGATCTTGGGGTCCAGGATGGAGCTTGACTCTTGATTCTGGCTCAGGTCATGATCTTGGGATCCAGGGATCCAGCCCAGTGTCAGGCTCCATGCTCAGTGGGGAGTCTGCTTGAGATTCTCTATCTCCCTCTCTCCCTGTCCCTCCTTCCCTCACCCTACACACATACTCTCTCTCTCTCAAATAAATGAATGAATCTTAAAAAGAAAAGTTACTTAGTAAATTCAGTCACCTGGACAAGGATAGCTATTTAATTTTAAAAGTTCACTTGGCAAAACTTATAAAAGCTACCAAATGACCACTATTATTTACCTTTTCAGGAAAAGACCACTGTGTAGGCCTGAGAAAAATCAATTCAATCTCATCACTTTTTGCTTTTAATAACTAGACTGGTACCAAAATGAACATTATTGAATTTTTTAAAATATTAAAAAATGTTTAGAAAGAATTTATAGAAAGTTTCTCTTTTAAATAAAGAGTGACAGAGATTATAAAAGGCAGTATTTTAAAATTTCACATTCTTGGAAAATAAAGAATGAAATAGAGGAATGTGAATCATCATTAAGTAGCTACCTGAGGAAGCATCCTGTTCATCACAGGTAAATGGACCGCCATTACAGTATTTGCATATTTCTGGTGAATCTGCTGGGATTGTTTTTTAGTCTGGCTTAGTGTAGCTGTATACTCCCAACCCCCACTCCAGTACACATACAGACAACATTCAGCACCCTTGGATTCTAGCTCCCTGCAGCCCCAACAAAAATTGCTCTCTGTAAAGGTTTTGGAAAAACTGATTACTGGTCAAGTGTGAATAACTTCTAAGGCTTTTTCTATTACCTTAAAAAAAAAAACTTGTATCTCTGGAAAGATACAATTTATTATATACATCTGATATCAATTTTTTCCATCTGCTTCTCATGGTTGTAACTCAGCAATACACTTGCACTAGCATCACATCCTTGAAGGAAGGTCCGACTGTGGCTATATGCTTGCTTACATACGCATTTGTTCAATTAAGTATTGTGGTGTGAGTAGTTATAGATTAACACATAGAACTATATGATTCTGTAGTGATTTCTTTTTTTTTTTTTTTAAAGATTTTATTTATTTATTTGAGAGAGAGAGAATGAGAGACAGAGAGCATGAGAGGGAGGAGGGTCAGAGGGAGAAGCAGGCTCCCCGCCGAGCAGGGAGCCCGATGCGGGACTCGATCCAGGGACTCCAGGATCATGACCTGAGCCGAAGGCAGTCGCTTAACCAACTGAGCCACCCGGGCGCCCTGATTCTGTAGTAATTTCTTACTAGAAGGAAATACAAAAACACTAATGGGCAGTGAAGAAAGTTAGACCTGGGTTGGAATCCCAACTCTGCCATTTAATATCTGAGTCTTGGTTTCCTCCTTTGCATGGTAAGGGCAAGAATGCCTATTGAGAGAGATGTGACAATAACATTGAATAATTCATTCTTTCAACAGATATTTATTGAATTTTGTGCCTGGTGCTGCTCGGCACTGAGGATAGGGGAGTGACGAAACAAAAATTCCTGCCCTCACAGAACTTACATTCTAGTGAGGGAAGGCAGATGGAGAAATCAAATAATAAGTAAAACATACAGTCTTTTGGATGGTGTTAAGTGCTGAGGACAACAACAGAGCAGGGAATGGGGAAAAGAAGTGCATGTATGTGGGAGAGAGGCTGCATTTTTAGACAGGGTGGAGGCTGCATTATGAAGGTGGCAACTGAAAAAAGGAAAGAGGGGAGCGAGCTAAGAGGATATTTGAGGAAGGGTGTTCTAGCAGAGTGAACTGTAATTGTCAAAGCATTGCAACAGAAGCACCTGTCCTTAGGTGCTTCTCAAAGTATGGTCCCGGAAGTAGCTGCATTAACATCAATTTACCTTGTTAGAAGCACAAATTCACTGGCCCCATCCCAACCTGAGGCAGATCCTCAGGAAACTGTTTTAACCAGCTCTCCAGGTGATTCTTATGTATGTTGAGAACCACTGTTCAGTGACAAAAATACAGGCTTTGGAAGCAGATACCCCTGGCCATGTGGTATTAGCTGTAACACCTTGGTCAATAGTTCTTAAAATTTAGGGTACATCAGAATCACCTGGAGGCTTCTTAAAACCCAGATTATTGTTCTCAACTCCAAATTTCTGATTCAGTATATGTGTGGTGGGGAGCCTGCAAGAATATGCATTTCTAATCAGTTCTCAGGTGATGCTGGATGGGCGGGAGGGAAGCACACTTTGAGAATCACTGCTAGCACGGAGGCCTGCGTGCTGGAGCCAAGTGGAGTGGGAGGGCAAGCGGTAAGACCCAATAAAGGAAAAGGGGCAGTTTGTGTAGGGCCCTCAGGCCACTGTAAGGACCCTAGCTCTTACTCTGCAAGGGCCAATGGAGAATAGTGATCTAACCTACGTTGTTAAAAAAAAAAAAGACCAGACTGCTATGTTGAGGACGCTGCAGAGAGGCAAGCGGAGCAGCCGAGACTGTTAACAACATCCAGGTAAGAGACGCTGGTAGCTGGGCGAGGGTGGGGATTATACTGGAATTCTGGATATATTTTAAAAGTAAAGGCTACAGAATTTTCTAATAATTTAGATGTAGGGTGTGAGAAGGAGTGGATGATTCCATGGGACTTGAAGAATGCTGGGCCAGATGCAATGCATGTAAAGTGCCCGACACACAGTGGGTGCCCAGTAAGTGTTTTAAAAATATATTCCGGTGAGCGCGCTCAACTACTAGGATGGAAGAGGAGAAGCTCTAATGATGGCCCGAGGACCCACCCCTCGGGTCTCACTTCACCCTCCCCGAAGGAAGGAAGGAAATATTTTCAGAAGGGGAAAGAAAACCAAACCCCAGCACTTACTGCTGCTTATCCTCCTTTACCTCCATGGGCTCCCACGGCCTGACACGAGGCAGCGAGGAGCCTCACGGGACGATCTGGGACTAAGCCCTGCGGGGAAAGGGGCGCGCGGAGGGCCGCGACTGTGACTCGCAAGTTGCCAAGCGACGGCGGGCTCCCGGCGCGCGGCCTCGGAAAGCGGCTTGGGGGCGGAGCCGGAGCGCGCAGGCGCAGTAATCCGGCTCGGCCCCGCAAGCTCGCGGGTGCGCCCGCAGGGCCAAGCAGGGGCTGGTGGCCGGGTCTCTGGGCGTCCTTCCCGGACCCGCCCCAGGCTGAACGATGTGTGTTTGAACTTGGCCTTTCTTATCGGGCCGGGCTGAGTGTTCATTAAGGCCCACTTTGGCCTTGGGGATCGGCAAGGGGCGGTTCCCAGGGCCTCCCCCGCGGCCCTCGGCTCTGGTGCTGGAGGCTGTACTGCCTGCGTCCCCGCAGAGCCTGGCAGGAGGCCTCCCGGCGTTGCCCACGTCTGCGGCGGCTGGCTCCGAAAGTGCGCGCAGGCAGGAGAGGAACTTGTTCACGTGAACCGTTAAATACTGTGCAAGTCATGATTCGCTGTTCCTGGGCTGACTAGTCTTTACTTGAAAAAGCTTGGCTGTCGCTGTTCTCCACGATTTCTGGCCAATCTTCCTTCCCCGGCCCGGCAGCGAGCATTAAAATAGAGCAAGGGAACACTCATCTCCTGCAAACGAGACTCCCCGCGGTGTGTGCATCTGCTCCAGCCTGAATGGGGTTCAGAATCGGGCGGAGGGGACGGTAGGCTTTGGCAGCAGGTTGGGGTTGGTATTAGTAGCGCTCATCCAAAAAGAGCAAGTTGATGACTTGCGTCCACCTTCTGGCCCCGGATTTTCTTACCTCATTTCGCCATTGCTTCCCAGTTTCCACTACCAGAGCCAAATGTCTTTGGAATCAGCCATGGTAACTCTTGCACTTGCCTGGATAATGGGAAAAGAAAAATCCTTATTGAGTTGAATTCTGCTGCATAACCAAGCTATGCATGTGCGCATGTTTTGTGACCCAGAGCCAGTATTAGTATGTATTTACATTTACCTGGAGTAATGTGGAGAGAGTCGAGTTTGGTCGCCGGACTCATTGTACATACGTGAGCTTAAGTCCCTCCTATGAGGAAGAAGAATATATGAATAGAAGTTTGATATCTAGTTACCTACACAACTGAGCTGGTAAAAAGAGTGGAGTGTGTGTAAATACGTGTTTGGGGAATAAGGATTGGGTGGGTAAATACGTATGGGGAGAGCGGGTTGAAAACCCCCAAATGGGGGAACTAACAATTGAGCTCCTGCTTGAGAGCCAGGCCTTTGTTCAGCACTGTATTAAACACCACATACTTACCTGGTTTTATCCTAGTCATCAGTCTCTGGGAGCATAGGCCTTCGGCACAGTCGGTGTTTGAATCCTTGTTCCACCCCTTAGTAGCTGCTTCAGTTGGGCAAATGATCTATTATCTCTGAGCTTCGATGTCTTCATCCACAAAATGAAAATATTCTTAAGGTTGTCCTCAGGTGTGGATGATTTAATACAGGCAGAGTACTGATGGGGGGTTGGCATACTCATGGTCAGTCCTTGGTCATTATTAGCTCGGGTTTTGATTGAGCAGTTTGATGTGATATGCTACCCCATGTCTTTAAGACTTAGTCAACTCTCTCGTCAGTCCCTCTAATATTGATTCCATCCTTCACCAATCTCTTCAAGCTCCTAAAACCACTCACCTTCAGGGACATTCCCAACTGCTTGCTGTGAATAAATGAGGAATTTCTCAACTTTGTCCCTTTCAAAACAAATTCACCTGCATCCATACAAAATGAAAGTTGTTTGGTTCTATTTTGAGTCATGTAGTATAAGACTAAAATCTAAATAAATATATTTATGTCAATCTCTTTCCAATTGTTAAGCAGTTCATATATATGTAGATTTATTGAGGGATGTTAGAAGCATTTTAAAAAGATAATTATGCCTACCACAGAAAAGTCACAATCTAGTTAGGAATACAAGACATACATACTGAAAAAAAATGTGAACAATGATACACAATAGTAGTATGTAACTGATTGTCGTAAGTGTCAAATTTCAGTACTGAGGATAATACAGTATTATAAAAATGTGCCAATTATTTGAAAATGCCCATTACTTATGATTGGTACATCCTCTGTAGGGCACTGCAAAATAATGTGGATTTTAATAGTGACTTTTTAATGTAGAAAAAGCACTGGAATGTTAGTTTTTTCTACTACTAACCAGCTACTCTGACCTAGGAGAAACACTTAAACCTGTCTGCTGTAGATTCTCATTTGTTTAAAAAAAAAAAAAAAAAAAGGTAGATTAGATCATCTTTGTGATCCCTTTCAGCGGTAAAATACAGTGATTCTGGGTAATCTATGTCTGAAAATCAGTGAACACACTAGTGTCAATAATACATGTAATTTTCTCATGTTAGGTAGTTTGGATTCTTATCAGCGAAGAATAATTCAAAGTGGCTTACTAATATTGTGCAAGTTAAAAATACTAGTGCTGTTTGAGCTAGAACACCATATGTGAGGAAACACAATAGGATAGAAATTGCTCATCCGAAATGTTATAGATGCAGAAAATTGTCAACACTTTTTTCAAACCATAGGAAAATGCCAAAAATAATGAAGGTACAGTTGTATAACCTGATAGGAAAAGAGAGTCCAGCTTCCTCTTAGTTCTTTATTCAGTGATGTGATACCAGTGAGGAGCTCAAGAGTATGGCATCAAGTCAAATCTATCTCTACTTTTATTTTTTTAAAGATAGTTTGTTTTCCTCAATGATCGGTATTGTAAAGTTAAATGAGAAAATACAGAGAATTTACCCTGGCACATAGTAAGCACTCATTAAAACTTAGCTGTTAGTATTCTTCCTGTTTTTATAATTAGTAGGGTAGACAGTCCATCAAGTACATGTATTATATTGTCATTTTTTTCATTGTCTTTACTTCATTACTTTAGACTAAGAAATTTTTTTAAAGAGTTAATTTATTTGAGAGAGAGAGAGAGAGGAGCAGAGGGAGAGGGAGCCCCAATGTGGGGCTCGATCCCACGACCCTGAGATCATGACCTGAGCCGAAATCAATAATCAGCCGCTTAACCGACTGAGCCCCCCAGGCAGTCCTTAGACTAAGAATTTTATCAAACCAAAATATACATTAATTTGAGGGCAATGGGAATGAAAAATGTTAGGTTTGCTTATCTTTGAAGATTAATAGTTTCAAATGAATTACAGATAGGAAAGGAACCCCGAGTTTTCCTCTAGTCTAAGTTCAAAACTAATTGATTTATATTGTACTTTTAAGAGAGAGAAAGATTATAAAACAATATGAGGTGTGACATCTCTTAAAAGTCTCTAGTATAAATCACGTAGATCTCTCTGATACAAGTAATCCTGGATATATGCATGAACATGTTTATATTTGTTTAATGTATACATAAAAATCTTAAAAATTTTATGAGATCTCTTGAAATCACTAAAGCAATCACAGGCGGCCTGGGCTACTCCCAAATCATTGTTAGAAATCATGAGTTTGGCAATTTACTCCATTGAAGAAAGAAACCTGTATTTTATGATTTTGGAGCATTCTAGTCACCTCTATAATTTCATGACTCAAGGTTTATTTTAAAATAATCCACCTATGGTATCTTACATAGAAGCTGCATAACCAAAGGATGAGCGAAGGTGGTCCTAGGCAGCTGTTAGTAAAGGACCATGTTGGTACTATAGTGATGTCCTCAATAGAGTGGTCATGTAGTAAAGATTTATTGAATGAATAGCTATGGACATACTACTTCTTGAGAAAGGAATACAAAATGAAACATGGTTGAGGTGGTTACCATTCCCCAAAAGTTAGGAATCCCTAGTCTAAGCTGTCTAGTTTTGAGGGTTTTCTGTCCTCTAGCATATTTGCTAGAAGGGGGGGACTGCTTTCCTTGTTTTCTATGAAGAATTCCAGAGATGTAGTAATGACTTGCAAGGAAGATGATCACGTCTTATTATCTAATTATTGAGCAATCCAACATATATTCCACACCTTTTGTGTTCTGGCCTCTTCTTGCTGGACCATGAGATTCATAGTTGATTCATTTAGGGTTCTCAGCACCCAGGAAAGTGCCTTGCAAACAACAGGTCCTATCAATGAAATTATCAATGAAATTAACCCAGAAAAAATACCCAGAAAATACAAAATATATTGTACTACTTTGAGCTTTTCGGTGTTTTTACTGGACATAGGTAGTAATTGTTCAACAACTCCTTAGAGAATCTCCGCATTTTAAAAAGGGTAATTAAAACTACCTTTTAAACTAAGCAACTTAAGTTCTTAAATTTCTGCCCAATAAAATCAACCTTTGATCCCTTCGATGATACAAATTACCATTCCCTGTACTTGCCCTAGCAGAGGAGAACTAATGTTTATTGAAATTCAGTGTTAGAGCTGAGCTTAAGTCCTAGCTCTGTTTTTAAAGCTCTGTGACTCTGCATAACTTAGTTAAATTCTTTGAGCTTTAGATTTGGACTATGTCTCTTATTAATCTTTAAAAAATAAATGAATAGTGTTCGCTTCAGCAGCACATATACTAAAAAATGAATGAATAAGATCCCAAAAGAGTAGGGATGAAAGAACTTACCTTGTAGGGTTATTGGATGAAATAAGGAAAGCGTAAAGCGCCTTACACAAAGTAGGCACCCAAAAAGTACCATTTCCCACCGCCCTGCCCTAGCCTTAACTGTGGTGGAAGCTCACCCAGCTGGAAAGAGAAACAGCAAGGATTTGTTTTTAGATCAGTCTTTTTTATACCTCAGTGCCTTTGCCTAATGTTTCTCTACCTCTTGTTTAAATCGTGCCAATAAAAATGGAACATAAAGTTCAAAATAGGGTCTTCCTAATGTCACTATGGTGTGAGAATGGGTAAAAATAACTAGAAAGAGTAAACCCAGCAGATGTTTCAGGAGTGGACTCCTTCAAAACAGGAAGGCTCCGATAGGGGAGGAGAACATAATAACCATCAGAGATTGGGGGGGGGGGGGGTTGAAAAGCGAAAGTTTGCACCGTCTACTTGTAAACTGTCACCATACACAGTGCATCGTCACCAACGTGCAGCAGCTGGAACTGACGTTGAGGTGCCAGAGTTCGTGAAACAGAAGCGGCAATCCGAGAACAAGCACACAATCGCTAGTCGCCACAGCTCCTGGCGCCACAGTGTCAGCCTGGGGTGACGAGCTGCTGAGCCATGGTCATTGTTTTTATATGGATGGGTAGACCTTGATAAATTTAAAAATCCGTTTCCGCTTTAGTACAAGTGAAGCCTTAGGACAGAAGCTTCCACTTAAAGAAAAATGAGGGTTTTGACCTACAAGTTAGAATATCCCTTAAAAAAAAAAAAGGTGAGATTTTAGTTTTTTTATTTATTTTTTTAAAGCAGAATTTTTTTTTTTTGTATTTTATTTATTTATTTGAGAGAGAGAGAATGAGAGAGAGCACATGAGAGGGGGCAGGGTCAGAGGGAGAAGCAGACTCCCTGCGGAGCAGGGAGCCCGATGCGGGACTCGATCCAGGGACTCCAGAATCATGACCTGAGCCGAAGGCAGTCGCCCAACCAACTGAGCCACCCAGGCGCCCCACAGGTGAGATTTTAAACAGAAAAGTGCAACACTTTTAATTAATAAGGGGTAGTTTACCGCAAATACCTCCTAGGCCCATCTTTTCAATCTGACACGGCAAATCAACATTTCACAAGTCATTTCCTTTAAACTATTTTTCTAACCTATCCCCTTTCCCTTATGTAATTATAATGGTATTACGTGCTCCAAGTTATAGTTAATTATTTTGGTGTTTATAAGCTTTTCAAGAGTTTGGAAACTTAGCCATGTTTTTTTTTTTTTTTTTTTTTTATCATCCTAGGGTAAGCTGGGAGCAAACTTCCTGATTTCAATTTCCTTTTTTTTTTTTGGCTTTCTCTGCCAACATTGCTCTAAGGCTTTAATAATGGGTTGTAAGATTCAGGAAAAGAAATCTTAAAGGACTTTCCTATATTTTAAGAGAAGGGAAACAGCATTAGGAAGAAAGCTGGTATTTCTGTAGTTTTCTGTCACGTAGAGGACAGAGTGGGAAATACCATAGTCCTAACTTTATCTTGGCTAGTCAGCATCGTGGGGACGCACGAAGCCTTGCAGGCCGTAAGGAGCTGCCACCATGAACAAAGACCTGAGCTCCCCTGACAGAAACCCAGAGGGCAAGTCTGACCTCTCGGGGTTTGTGTGCTTTAGTCCATACATTGGGATACCAACACCCACCCTATCTGCCCCGGCGAGGCCCTTGCACCCACGAGAGCTTTGTTAAACCCCCCTTTGTTAGATGCATTGGTTGGGCCAGGTTAGTGTCCTCACCTCACCTTCTTGGGGTGAGTTGCAAGAGAAAAAGCAACTGCTCACATGTTAAGGACAGTTTGCCTCAGTGTGCGCTTTGGTAGCAGACTCTCCTGCAAAACTTGTATTTTCTTTTGCTTTTTGTTTCTATTTTAGCTTCTGTCCCCTTGTTGAGCCTTCTGTTAATCCTCATGTGAAGCTATATTTCATCTGTGTTAAGACTGTTACCTTATCCATAAGATAATCTGCTCTAAACTCTCTGTAGATGGGCCTGAATAGAGTAGAAGATGGGACCAAGTAATTAACGTTAGACTTTTGCTTTGAGTGGAATATAGTTTGATTAGATTGGATGAGAACAGAAAGCCTCACTAATGGGAAAATACAGTGATTTTAATTATGTTATTTCCCTAATGAATGTTTGAGATTACATAAAATAAAATCTGTAGAAGCCATATAATTTCATCTTGGCCATACTTCATGGGGTTATATCCCAACGTTACTATTTTCTTTTTATCATTTCCTATCCATATATGTAAGGGTCGTGGGTATTTCCCCTTAGAATTACTGCTCTTTAAACTTTTTACCTTATCTAAGAAAATTTTTTATATTTTTTAACAGATCCATTGTGGTTTTTGTTGTTGTTGTTGTTTAGAGAGGGAAAGGAGGGGCAGGGAGAAAGGGCAGAAGAAGGGGAAAGAGAGAATCTGAAGCAGGCTCAATCTCACAACCCTGAGATCATGAGCCGAAATCAAGAGTCAGAGAGTCAGACACTTAACTGACTGAGCCACCCAGGTGCCCCATCCATTATGAACTTTTCTTCTGAACTGAATGTAGATAGAACTGAAATTCTACTTGTTTTAATATTCTTTTTGCTTCTCATTCAGTATTTGCAGGAATATAGCATAATGGTCACAAACTGTGCTCTGAAGTTGGAACCACTTCCTAATGACATGACTTTGAGCAAGTTTTACCTTTCTGAACCTTAATTTCCTCATCAAAAAGTAGTAATAATTATTGTCCCTGCCTTCCTCATAGTGTTCTTGTGAGGCTGAAATAAGATGGTCCATATGTACTGCCTGGCCCATGGTAGGTGCTAAGCCACTGATCAGTCAGGATTACCATTAAAAAACAAATGGTTTAAGAGTTGAGATTGTCTCATACTCCTCTCTTTGTGCCCAGCCCCATGCTTGGGATCCAGCAGATTCTTGGTAGATATTTCCTGAATAAATGGCAAAAATACCCAGTAAGTTTTATATAGTCCTCATTCTTTGTTTGCCAGGCCACCGGTTTATCCCTGCTTCTGGAATTTTCCACTGAGCGTTATGGGTACCAGAGATCGGATTCCTGGAGTGTCCTGAAACCTTGGTGTTTATGCAAGAAAGGTTGCATAAAGGTTGCATATTTTGGGGACGTATTTTTCAGCCCTCTTTTGGCTTTCGACTTGGCACTCTTACAAGGCATGGATCTCTGTCTTCACACGGCCCTACTGATCTCACAGCTCCACAGTTTGGATCCTCTAGTCCAAATGGTGTATTTTACCATAAACCATCCTCATTTCTGCGTTACTCTGTTTACAGATATAGTTAACTTACCTGGACTCTGTTCCCTCCTATTTGGAAGAAGGAACTTTGATCTTTGTTCATGGTTTAAAAGGAAACTGTTGCTGCACTTCTAGCATCCCTCTCTCCACCTACTTTCATTCCACCGTGGAACAAATTTGCTCAGCAGACTGTCAGGACTGGACATTGACTGGGACCATTTTACCAGCGGGTGGGATCACTGCATTAAAGGTCATTGCTCAGGAATGTTGTACTTCCTGTTCCCAGGAATTGGACAAACCAGAAAGAATCTTTCTCAGCTGGCCTGGCCATTTTAACACTCCGTTCTACCTGCAGCTGGATGGAGCTGATGGAGCAGTCATCCAGAATCATGCAGCTGTTTAGAGAGAGTCTAGAACTCAAGGGAAAACATGGAGGAAGTAAGAGGGCTTGCTTTGGCCTCCTACTCCAAATCAGTTTCTGTAATGTAGGCTTTAGTCATAGTCTACTTCTACTCCATTGTTGAACTGGGTCCTTGTCCAGTTAATGAAATCATGACTTTGTTTGCTATTGGGCTGTCATTTCTTGTCTATATACTTCTTTGGCAGAGAATCCCAGAGGTAAGACCAAGGCCATGTGCAAAACCAAACCCTTAATGTCCTTCTCCATCCAGTCCAACCTAGTTCACTAAAACCTTTTAGACAACCACTGTAAGGATCTTCTTCTAAAGCTAGACCTTTTACAGTATTAAGAGAGGTAGCCTATTCAAATCTTCTCCTATTTACCCTGTTGATGAGGGAGAGAGTCCTGCCCTACAGTAACGGGGATGGTTGAACACAGGACACCTGACCCTGGACAGATGACACCATCCACAGTTTCCTAGTCACACAGCCACGGAGATGGACACCATGCCCTGCAGGGCCACATGGGGGTTGCATCAAGAACAGAATGAACACCCAGAGGCGGTGGGAGGCAGGCTTTGTAGTGTCAGGAAGATGAGGTCACCCCTGGTTTCCACTGGGGAATGTGAATGGCTTGTTTGACTAATTTTGCAGGCTGGCAGGGAACTAAAACTTGCTACTCGGGGTTAAGCGGGAAGTGCATCTGGTCCCTTGGAAGGGAGGTTGTTAGGCCAGCGGAACTTTTCCCTGGTAGCAGACGGGGAAAGAGAATTTGCAGTTGGGCCATTTGAGCTCCTCCTGATGTCATCCAGTGTCAAGGCAGTGCATAATATTGGGCCTTAATTTTTTAGGATTTATACCACACAGACTATACTAACATAACGTCATTCATTCATTACCTTGGAATTTTACTCTAGATGTGTGTTTGTGAAGGTCCGTACTTCCCAGTAAGATTGTGAGCTATTCAGGGACAGCCAGCACTTAAAAAACTGTGCACATTATGGTTTGGAAAAACCTGATTTGCATTAAAATGACCTGTCCTATCTCAAAGTGGTATTGTCATTTGTAGTCCTATGAATACCACTTAATACACCCAAGTTCTGTCCTTGGATGTGGTTAATTTTTTAAATGTAGCAAAGCTTTGAGCACTAAAGGATGTGCTAGGTAGAACTTAAACTTGTATCGGTGAAGAGCTTGAACTCCTGGCTGGCAACGTTGCCCACATACAGCCCTCATACCGCTGACTTCCAGCCCTGTGATGTGCCCTGCATTGACAGCTCCACACATTGAGAGTTATCCCTGTTTGCTGACATTCGAGAAGAGCTAATGTGGTTTTTTCCCACTCTGTTTTCAAACAATGGGTAAAACAATAAAACGAATGGAACACTGGCATTCTTTTTAAAATCAGAGTTAAGCTAAGGCTTAAATACCAGAATGCTGATGTCTCAAATGTATTATTCCGGCTGCATATTTTAGGCACTAATGGGGCCCATTAAGAGGTCTTATTGTTGATAAATTGAAACAAATTGGTGTGAAGGAGGAAATGTGAGGAGGTCGCAGACAGATTGAAAGAATTTACAGTATATTCCCTCAATTTTCTAAAAATCTAATATAAAGTCTTTTATTCATCTCAATTTAAGTCCATTAAACTAATTTTATTTTCTACTTTATTAAAATATTTGTTAAATCCTACGCAACCATAAACAAAGCTCTTTCCCTTTTAACTGTGATATACTTAGACAAATGACTGAAAGTTTCAAAATTTCACTTATTTTTATATTGTCTGGGTAATCCATTATGTCTCTGAGATAAGAATGCCTTTCTTGTACTTCTTAAAAATAATCCTATCTAGATCCATCAACATACAGAGGAACTATTGTTGTAAAGAAACTATTCATTTCACTCGCACATGGAAACTTGAAACTAGTTACTTAAATTCAAATGAGATTTCCATTTTGCTCAACTCTGCATTGGCGTAGAAATTCCTATCCAGAGATGAACCCTGCTTTTAAGGATTAAGTGCTAACTCAGTTTCTCCACTATTAGAGTTTAATCCTAAAAACTTTCTGGTGAAGTCACCACTTAAAATTCCAAATTAGGTATTAGGAATTTGATGTACATATGTTTTCAATAGGTGTTTTTTTTTTTTCATATTATAAAAGAATACCTGCTTATTATAGAAAAATTTGGTAAACATACATATAAATAAAGCTCAATTTGACCCGCTAGAGACAACCAGTGTTCAACTGCAACGGATTTGTACCCATGTTGCCCTCATCAGTCTAGAGCTGTGCTAATATGGTAGCCACTCACCACCTGCAGCAGTGTCCCCCTAAACCCCATTCTGTCTCTTCTCTTCAGCAGGGCCTCCATGCACTGTGTGGATTCCCTCTTCCCGCTCCTATGGTCTAGAAATTGCCTGTAGGCAGAAAATAATGGCAACTGAAGGGCTCACCTCATTTGTTGCCCTTTCCTCGGGGATCACGGTCCTGCACGGCCTGTGGTCTGATGTCTGGAATCAGTTGTTCTATATATTTTGTGCAGTGTTCTAGTGTTTACCATGTGAGATTAAGTCTAGTGCTTGTCACTGTATCACGAATGATAGTGGAAGTTGTTGTCACCTTATTTTATGTGTCTCATAATCAACATGTGCTTGATTATGGGAGAAGTGTTTATAGGGGAATTGAAAGCGTCTCTCACATATTTTCATGGAGATAGAGTCTTCTGTCATCTTAGTTTAAGTCTTTGGGGAAATATTTCCTTTTCTATATTAGGTGTTACAGATATAGCAGGGTACAAACTTAGAAAAATTCCTGCCCTAAGGTGGCTTACACTGGGATAAAGACAATAAATAAGTAATATATAGAATATTAGATAGTGATAGGCACCATGGAGAAAGAGAGAAGTAGATAGAGAGTTAGGGGAATGATTGACAATTTAAGTAGCTGAGCAGGGAAGGACTGGTTGATAAAGTGACATTTACCCAGAGACCCGGAGTGGTATCTGTGGATGTCTGAGAGAAGAGCATTTAAGTCAGAGAAATTAGTAAGTGGAAGGGATGCAGAGGATGCCTGGAACTGGCCAGGAACAGCAAGAAGTTCCATGAGGCTGGAGCAGGTGAGCAAGGGGAAGAGCAGTAGGAGATGAGGTCAAAGACATGAGGGGAGCCCAGAATGGTATATGATTGTAATACATTGTAACCATTGTGGCTTTTACTTAAAGTAAAATCGATGGCAATCAGAAGATTGTGAGCCAAAGAGTTAGTGAGAAGTGGTTGGATTTGAGCATCTATGTTTTAGCTTTTTATTATGGAAAATATAAACAAAGGAAAAGATAGGGAATGGCCTAATGATCTCCTATGTGCCCACTTTCATAGTTGTCAACTCATGTTTAATCTTGTTTTATCTATACCTCCAGCCACTTTCTGCCCCTCCCTTCCTCCTACTGGATTATTTTTAAACAAATTAAGGACATTTGAAGAGACAACAGGGGAATGAATGAAAGAGAAAAGTCAAAGATGACTGTCTTTTTCCCCCTGAGTTTTTGCCCTTGAGCATCTCAAACTGTGGTGTTGCCACCATTGACAGAGATGGAGAAGTCTGTAGGAGGGACCATTGGTGAGGTGGAGAGTCTGTTGGGGGAGAAAATTTGGAACTGAGTTTGGGACATGAAAATTTGAGATGTCTAATAGAAGTCCAGTTGGCAATGTTGAGTAGGCTGTTGGTTATATGAACCTGAAGTCAAGAAAATAAGCCCGAGTAGGAAATGTAAATTTTGGAGTTGTCAACAAGCACATGATATATAAAGTTAGGAGATTGGAGGGGTGTCTGGGTGGCTCAGTTGGTTAAGCATCTGCCTTTGGCTCAGGTCATGATCTCAGGGTCCTGGGATTGAACCCCGTGTTGGGCTCCCTGCTCATTGGGAAGGCTGCTTCTCCCTTTGGCACTCCTTCTGCTTGTGCTTGCTCTCTCTGTCAAATAAATAAATAAAATCTTTAAAGTTACGAGTTTGGATAATATTGCCAAAGGGATGAGTACAGATTAAGGAGAAGAGATGTCCAGGACCTAAGCTCTTGGATCCTCCAATGGCACAAGGTTAGAGGAGGAGAAATCATCCAAGGAAGATTGAAAACGTGTAAATAAAGAGGTCAGAGGGAAATCAAAAAAGGATGATATCCAGGAAGCCAAATGGAAAAAAGGGCTGATGGCTTTAAGAGAAGACTAGAGAAAGGAGCAGTGGATTTAGCAACAATGAAACAAAATCATTCAGGATAAGAGGAGTGTTGGTAGAAGAGAGCTGGAGCAAAAGCATAATAGAAACAGCTTCCAAGAATGGAGATACTGGGTAACAGCCAGTATAGACCACTTTTTTGGAGGAGTTGATCTGTAAAAGGAAGAGCTATGTGGTGGTAGAGGGAGGGGTCAAGAGAAGGAGAAATAATAGCATGTTTGTAGACTGATGGCAAAGATTCATTCAGTAGAAGACACAAATTGGTGGTGAGGAGTGAGAATCGCAGGAGCGGCATCCTTGAGGGTATGGGATCCCGGCATTGCCTTTGCTGGGGTGAAACCCCAGATGGTTCGCCGGCGACAGTCATTAGCAGGAAGGTTGAGGAAGTTCTTGGGTACCAGTGTGGGAGATGGGTAAATGGAACAGTAGGAGCTTGTGGAAGTTCTCTTTTCTGATGGCAACAGGAAGCAAAGCCACGGCCGAATGAGGAGTAAGTATGAAATCATTGTTTAGGAGGGTGGGGATGAGAGAAACAGAACAGTTGCTGGGCAGCAATTAGGTTCTTTGTGAGGTGAATGCCAGTGGGCCTTGCCTTGTTTGTCTTAATAATTATTTTTTAACCAGACTTTATGTATGGGCTTCTTTACAGTAATTTTTGCTTAAAACTTAAGTCCTTTCTAGGTTTATAACTTTATACTGTATACTTTGTAGCTATATCGTTTCATTCAAGAACGTTTTCTTCTGTCATAACTGATTTTTTCCTTTCTGTGCCAATTATTCTGGCTTTTTTTTTTTACCCTGCACTTTTATTGATTTATGTGCTCTCTTTCCTCTAAACCACTCATTTCCACTCTCACATTTTCTTTTCATTGTTCTTTCTTTCACTTTCCTGATGACGTTTTCAGATTTAATTCTCTACACCAGTGTTTCCAAAGCCTGCCTGATTGTCAAAATCACCTGCGGGTATTTTTAAACATGCAGATTCAGGGACAAAAGCCATGGAAGATTCTGATTCACTAGGTCTGGGTTGGGGCCTAGTAATCTGTGTGTTGAAAAGGCTTCCTGGGTAATTCTGATAATCAGCTGGGATTAGCGACCACAGCTCTCCATCACCAATGACACTGGCCAGGTCTGAATTCCAAAATGGATTGCAATTCCCCTGGTTCTTTCTGCATTCCCTATAGTCTGTCCACAGCTTAAATGTGTGTCTGTATCTGTGTATTTCCGGCTCTTCAGAATGATTTTTAGATCTCAGCTAATTTCCCTTAATCCATATATTTTATTTTAATCTGCACATCTCCCCCTCCCCCACAAGGGCTCCCTGCTCTTCTTTCAAAGATCAACTTTCATTACATGCTGTCAAGGATAAAAGCAGATGTTCCCTGAAAATTTTTTCCTACAATAAATAACTTTTTGAGGTGTATACTTTGCCTGACTCTAAAGGATAATGTTCCATTTACCTTAGCTGGAGTGCTTTTTTTTTTTATATATAAATCTTAAGGCTAATTTTTACTGTTTATCTTTTAATGTGGAGAGTTTGGTTATATCCTGGTATTTGCCAATAGAGGGTGGGTATCCCTCCCAAGTCTAAAGCCCCAGAATGGTTGATCTCGCCCAATCCAGTATTTTGTTATTTTCCTATGAGATTTCTAGGAGACTTAATTTTTTTAATTATGAGATGCACATATGAAAGGATATATAAAATAATTTATAAAGTTCAAATCATTATCAAGGGAACACGGAAGAAGCTACCTGGCCTCATTTCCATGCTCTAAGTAAAGGGACCACCCAGGATGCCACTGCCTGTGTCCTTCCCTTTCCTGCGTGCTATGATTGAGAAGCGAGATGATCCCAGTTAATGGAGAAAGGATAGTAGTTGGGATCAGAGAACAGAGAGAAGGCTGGATTCTTGTTTTGCTACCTCAAAAAGTAGTACCCGAAAAGTAGGATTTCTATTCTATTTATTCTGGTTGTTGTAGATACTGCATCTCAAAACTAATGGTACATTGTGTCTACCTGTTTATGCCAATTTCTTGGTGAAGTATTGCAAGCATGTTGTTAATCCAGATTAATGTGCACTGAATTCAGTTAGAAATTTGGCTTTGATGCTTGCAAATGACCAAAGGACTGATGACAGTCCTTGCTTTTAATACTTGTTTTGAAACAGAAACTCTGTTTCCAATACAATCTCTTGCATCTTCTCTTTCCCTATGCATTTCTAGTATTTGAAAAAAATGAGAAGGGGGCGGGGAAGCAGCACTGCCATATTGGAGGCTTGTATTCACGGATACGTGCAGAGTTTACCATGCCACCATGGAAAATCAAGCTAATAAAAGAAAAACATAGTTTGAGGATAAAAGCAGCATCTTGGACATCCAACCAGTAATGTATACAGATCTTTTAGCAGCAGAGAGAGCATAAATCATGTCTCTAAAGGGGGGAGAACCCACTTTCTGTAGAAAAACCTGCTAATAAATTCACACAGTAACTAGACTTTTTAATTCTAAAGTTTAAAATTTTTGTCAGACTTTGGTTTTATTCCAAACAATTTGAATCCGTTAAGAAAAGGAAAATTACCTCTTACACATAATTCTAAATGTCAGGTTAAAATAAAGATCTCCAAGATATGCTTGTAAAATACATTTTAATTAAGCCACTAATTATGTATTTATATTTCCTCTTGCATGTTTTTCATTTTGGTAACATAGAAACAAAAGATCACAGAAATCAATTTCAGAACTATTTTAGCTACCATGGACCTTTATGGAGGCCACTGTGAAAACGAAGAATTTATTTCCAATAGTACTTGTCATAAATCATGCATGCTTCAGTGGAAGGGGCTGAAGGGAGACCATACATGCCACACTGGCTTGACGAGAGAACAGGACATGAGTTCGAGTTTAACATGTTTAGACACTTAGAACAGAAGACCCCAGATCCTAAATTCAGTGTTGTCTTGTTTGTTTTTGTTTCTTTGAGGAAGAGTTCTTCTCAGATGTCTTAGGGAGAACCCTAATGCACGGAAGAGAGGAGAGCAGGGCCGCTCTGATTGGAGCAGATCTTGGGACCTTCAGCTGTCCATCTTCCAAATGGCCCTTCTGTAAGGGGCACCACCTCCTGGGAGGCCCCTGGCTTACTGGAATCCTGCAAAAAGTCTCAATTTAGTTGAAATTCATTATTTTGCAAATGTACCCAGGCATACAGCTAATTAATGGATGGGTTGGGCCCAGAATGCACATCTTCTGATTCCTACTTTCTACTGCACAAAGTTGCCTATTTGCAGTTCCTGAAATTAGTTCCAGATCTAGAAATCTCTTCCTTTGAACTAAATAGTGAACATTCTTCGATATTTAAATTAACAGGCGCCAGAGAGAGCTACCATATGAAATATATTTGTGAACTATAGACCTTCCAAATACAGGCTAATTTTGGAAGTAGATTCTGGTTTTCTGTTGTCTCTAATTAATGAGCTTAGAGATAGGTGGTGCTTCTCAAAAATTTCAGTAGACAACATTAAAAATATTTAGAAATAACAATAGTGACCAGTTTCCAGCACAAACTAGTGGGTGTGGCCGTGTCCCCACCCCCCACCCCTCACCCCACACCTGTCAATTGTCTTCCTTCAGTGCTTCTCTGCCCTACCTTTGAAGCACTAGGATCCTTCAGGCTGCAGGATATGCCCCTGAACTTAGAGATTCCCAGTGTCCGATGAAACCTCCATTGCTTCTTCTCAAGGTCAGAAGCCCATACCCCCCTAATGGGAAAAATCTCATGTTTCTCCCACACCCCAGTCGCTTCTATGTGCCCCAGCTGGTAAAGAGTCTCTCTTTTGCATATTCCCTCCAGCCAAGAAGATTGTACTGAGCTTTCCTTCCTGAGCTAGCTTTTTAAAAGATAGGCATTTTTATATGAATATAAAAAATAGTATTTGGTATGCTCTTACAAATCATACCCCCGATTCTGAGGGTGTAGGCATGTGGATTGTCGCAACACCTAGTTGATCGTCACTGAACTAGATACCCATCTTTTGCTTAATTTTCTTTTCTTGGCTTTTAAAATGTCTAATTCTGACAAAACTAAACCTGTCAAGGTTTATTATTATCTAAAATATGTAAATTCAAAATTCCCTGTGTGAGTTCACTGTGAAATCTGACATTATCAAGTTTACTGGTAAGATGTGTTATCTGGTCTCGATAACACATGTGTAAAATTGTTTCACCAGTTTTTTTTCTTTCTTTTTATTTTTTTAAATGTTTTTTATTTATTTATTCATGAGAGTCAGAGAGAGAGAGAGAGAGAGAGAGAGGCAGAGGCAGAGGGAGAAGCAGGCTCCCTGCCCAGCAGGGAGCCCGATGCGGGACTCGATCCCAGGACCCTGGGATCATGACCTGAGCCGAAGGCAGACGCCCAACCATCTGAGCCACACAGGCGCCCCAGTTTTTTTTCTTTCTTTCTACCCATTCATGAACACTGACTTTTAATCATTATTTACAACATTCTTCATCCAGTAATAGAATTTAGTTATGTGTTCATCACTAAGCAACCTTGACCAATGTGATTCACTTTGTGAGGTTAGAAGATTGTGCCAGCAAAGTATGATTTTCTTACAAAGAGAGCTGGGAAGGGAACTAGCAGAGGGTATTGAGGTAATAAAAAGTGACATATTGGTGTCACTTCTGAGGTGGTATTTTTCTAAAATCACTTAGCCTTTCTATGTGTAAAGAGATACATATTTTGTTTCAAACTTGAGTGTGCAAGAAATGTCTATTTTGTTTTCTGTAAATCAAATCAAGCCTGTTTCAAGTCCCATCCTGAGAGGTGGGAAATTAATTCTCAGTCATCCCTGGGGTTTTCTACCCTCTTCCAGAAGGACCACATAAAGGGTCTCATGCAGAGAGAATATTCAGGAAAGACTTCCCTGGTTTCCAGTCCATTCCAATTACCAGGATGACTGTCCAAGCCACCACGGTCCCTTGTGGCAGGATGCTTTGTAGAACTTTTGGGGACAGGAATCTTGCCTGGTGCCGGACTCCCTGGGCCTGGGATCCCGCTTCTCTGGATGCTCCTGCGGCTCCCTCCTCAGGTGCAGCCATCCTGCAGAGGGGCCACTGGGGAAAAAAGACACAGGTCTCCATCTCTTGGGAAACCCACAGCCTTTGGTCCCTTTCCAAAGTCTTGGATAATCTCCTTCTTCCCGTGGCTCTTGCCACTTCTGCTTCTCTTTTACCTGCTAAGGTCTAGAGTTTCTCTCTGTCCTCAACTCATAGCATCATGCCCTCTTTAAAATAAAACCTCGGAAGAGAAGTTGTCTTCAGGACACTAGCACCAAAGCCTTCCCTGAGCTTAGGGAACACAAAGGCTTTTCTCTCTTCCTTCAACCAGGAGTAGGGAAATAAAAGGAGACCAAAATTCCAAAGGAGTATCACGATAGAGTCTCCTGTATGATATCTAACACTTATAATGCTCAACATGATGACGTTAGAATAACAGGAAAGTTCTTTATTCCTTTAAGTGTTTTTGGAAAGTTTAAAAAATACCTTTGTCAGTCGCTGATGTTGTGTTGTCATACATATATTTGATACCAATATTACCATTATCCATAGAGTTAACCTTTCAAAGGAACAATGTCAGCCCCACTTCATTTCCTTTTCTCAGTTCTAATCTTGCAGCAGGTGAAGGAGAGAGGCCTGCAGTCTTTCTCTCTGCTGTGGAGAGGAGCAGTGGAGATTGGTTCCATAGGTAGAATGGTGGTTTGGGGATGTGAAATTGTGCAAGGCAGACAAGATGCAGGAGAGCAAGTGAGACCAAGTGTGCAGGGATCCAGGGACCTCCATGCCCATTTCAATCATACTAGTTGTGCTTTTTCACTTCATGTATTTAATGTAAAATTTTGTTTTCATGATGGATTCCATTGTTATAAAAATTGGAAATCCTTGAAGGATATATGCATGTATATACCTACAACATTTGAAACTCCCCAGTATTTGGAGTTAAAGATCTTCCTTTTTTGATAGTATAATTCTATGGTATAGAAATGAACCTTCCCCTTAAAATACTCTCTTGCTTAATTAATTACCACTTACATGTGAAAATCCCCAAATGATAGGTCAAGGTTAGGGGATAGTATGATTTATTTAGACTCTCAGTTCCTTTTCTGGTTAATAGGACAGCAATCGTAGATAGTTGTTGACATAAATCTTGCTGCTCGTTGTACTGTAACTGTGAGTTCTTATCAGTTCCATCACCCACTTGTTCACTATACAGAACAGTACAGTTCATAGGAAGCATTAAGTACTAACCTAAATACTGAATCATGTCTCAACCAGGATTTTAAAAATTAATTCTTTATTGATATGATTTTATGGTTATACTAATCATACATTTATATCTAACTATTGGGTCTTTATATTAAACAAATTACTCAACTTCAATAACAAATTATTATGCAGAAGGTTTTAGAATTCATTTCAGACAACAATGATTTTTAATTTTTAAATGGTTAGCTTTATTTTATGCCTAGCCAAGTAACATGTTTGCTAGGCCATTCATTAGACTTAAGGATTCCATTAGACAAGTTTAATATTCATATTAAATGTTTTGTAATGACATTTATTTTATAATGCTAAGTTTTTACTTTTTAAAAACATAGTTGAGTAAAACTATTTCAGTGTCAGACATTTTTAGTAACAGATATTCTGTTGTAGCTTTCAGAACAGGAAGTTCCTTTTTTAACTTACTCTGCTACTAATATTCTAAAACATAGACTTAAGATCTAGTATTTGTTGTGCAATATAAGCATTAAAATTTTTATTGCTCTTCTATTAGTATCGAATACTAAAATTTGAGTATTCAAGTTTAGAGATGGTTTTCTCATTAGAAAAGTTTGTGCGGTCAATGCGAGAACTAGGACTTCCAACTTTGCTCAGCCAGAACATCCTACAAAAAATAAACAAAAATTAGCATATAACGTGTATATCAGGACATCCTACAAAAAATAAATAAAAATTAGCCTATGACGTGTATATGGGCTAGCTAAAATGATCCTACCCCAGGTCCCAATGGGAGTTTACTGTAACTTTTGCATCTAATGTGAAATAAAATTTTGTTACATTGTATACATCATGTATATATCGGAGTTTAATACATAATTAAATATGGACAAAGAAAAGCTAATAGCAAATTAAGCACAATAAACTGATGATTTCATATTGGGGTTATTTCCCCCCTCTTAAAACATCCAAAGCCATTATAACCTAGCTCTCATATGTAAAAGGATTATATTTTTACAAAAAGATAAGTAATAATAATTCATCAGTTTTTTCTCATTATCCAGCACATGGTAGATCTCACACACACACACATTTGTGCAGACTAAAAGAAAAAAATGAAAAAAATGTGTAAAGAATGTGATTTTCCACAAACATTAAAATGCAATTAGATGAACATTTTCTTATCTATTCAAAAAAACCATTTCTTACTACATTTATTATCAAAGTGACTACGTTAAAGGGACAAGTTAAATGCTCTGAAACTATTTCTGCTTCTGTAGTGCATTGGTTTTTCTTTATTAGCAAAATATATGTGTCTAATTTATGCCTTTGGGTACTTCTCTGAGATGCTTCCTATACAATTCAGGCATATTTTAATATTGTTGACATTTGAGATATTAAAGATTTTTCCAGACTTTTTCTACCTATTAACAATTAGTTGCAACAGATGACAGATTAAGTGGGACAACAGATAAACAATATGAGGCAGTTTTATACAAGCGATGGCTGCTACCCAGCTGTTGCTGTAGAAATAGTCGGCAAGTTTGCTCATATCCCCAAAGTTCTTTTTTTTTTTTTTTTTTTTAGATTTTATCTATTTGACAGAGAGAGAGCACAAGTAGGCAGAGCGGCAGGCAGAGGGTGAGAGAGAAGCAGGCTTCTCGCTGAGCAGAGAGAATGTGGGGCTCTATCCCAGGACCCTGGGATCATGACCTGAGCCGAAGGCAGATGCTTAACGACTGAGCCACCCAGGCGCCCCTTTATCCCCAAAGTTCTTTCAATGTGAAGCTAGTTCCACACTCAACTGCGTAATATAGTAAGTAACAATCTTATATAACCTTGAATTACAAATATTTTCTAGGCTAAAGTCATCTGATTAGCTGAAAATTACTCTTACTCGGGCTAGAAAATTCCAATGACTCAAATTGCCATTGTAATATTTAACCCTTTCTTTGGCTCTTATGACAGTTTGGGGTAAGGTAAAATTTCATGTTTCTCCTCCTTAGAAGCTAAGCCCAGTAACACATCTTACTTTCTTCAATTCAGTTAAAATCTTAAAAGTTGAAATTGCATGTGTTGAACAAGAAAATTCAGTTATTATAAAACGGAGCCAATGGCTTCAATTTTACTAGTCCTATCTCCTTGAAATCTTCTCTGAAACAGAGACTAGAAATAATAAAAGCGAAAATGTATTGAGCACTGTTTGCTCAGCATTGTGCTGAGCTCTTTATAGACTCTTAACTCTGATCCACACATTAACCCTGTACATTATAGTCCATAGAGAGCAGAAGAGTTACGTAATTTGCTCAGGGTAGTAACAGTGGTGGGGGTGACAAATGGTCAGATTCTGGAGATGTGTTTTGAAGGTATAATCAATAGATTTGCTGACAGATTGGACATGGTATGAGGAAAAGAGAACTGAAGGATGACACCAGAGTTATTGGTGAAAAACTACTTGGTCGTGGTCGTAATTGACTGAAGTGGAGAGACTGTGAGAAGAGCAGATTGGGGGTGGGGGAGAGATCAGAAGTTCAGTTTTGGAATGTTGACTGAGATAACTAGTAGACATCTACATGAGATGTTGTACAGGCAGTTGGATCTTTGGCTGGAGGAGATAAAGTCAGAATTTGTCTGCAGGTGGCCAGTACTGAAAGTCATAAGATTGGATGGCATCACCAAGAAAATGAATATACAAAAGGGAAGAGTTCTGAGGATTGTACTTTAGGTTAGAGCACCACAAAGTTCAGAGCCCAGGAAGCAGAGGAAGAACCAGCAAAGAAAAGCAGCAGCATCCAGAAAAGCTGCAAGGGCATCCTGTCCTAGGAGTCAGATGCAGCCCTCCAGGAGCAAGGAGGGATCAACAGGGTCCCTGCAGCTGGCAGTTCAAGTAAGGTGAGGACTGAGAACCATTGCATTGGTAACACGCTAGTCACTGATGACCTCGCTAAGAACAGTTTTGGTGGAGTGAAAGCTGTATTTAAATGGGCTCAAGAGAGAATGCAAGGAGAGCAATTGGAACCAGTGAATCTAGGACCAGTACTAATGGCTCCATGAGTTGGCAATGACTAATCCACCTAGGATGATAACTTAATGTATTAAGCTAGTTGAGAGCCTGACTACCTACTTGTAGCTGGTCTTCAACACCATTAAGAACTTCATCAGCCAGAAGTATGGCCAAGGAGAAATCTATGCCACTGGTAGGGGCAGAATGGTTGTGCTGTTAGGGAATTCAGCTGTCTTTACACTGTGTGTAAAGTGGAGGGCCACTTTGTTCCATGGCCCCAAGCATGGAACCCCTGTTGCTAGGAACCATCCTGCCTGACCTGCCTACTTACCTAGGAGTGTTCTAGTCACCTGTCACTTTGCAAGCCCCAAGACTTCACTCACGTGCTACTCCTGCAGTCAGCACTTTATAGGTGTGGCTCAGGTCTGGAGATGGCAGATCTAGGAGTTCTAGCTAAAGTGCTGTAATTTTACCTCTTTGTTTCACGAAGGGTATTAGTTAAGAACCACATAATCAAACAGTACCTGTTAATTCATTTCGATTTAATAAATATTTAAGTAGCACTGTATGCAAAGCATATCCTTGATACTGGAATGCACACACGGATATCTAAAAGGAGGCTTCGGGGCGCCTGGGTGGCTCAGTCGTTAAGCGCCTGCCTTCGGCTCAGGTTCAGATCCCAGCGTTCTGGGATCGAGCCCCGCATCGGGCTCCCCGCTCAGCGGGAGGCCTGCCTCTCCCTCTTCCACTCCCCCTGCTTGTGTTCCCTCTTTTGCTGTGTCTCTCTGTCAAATAAATAAATAAAATCTTTAAAAAAATAAAATAAAATAAAAATAAAAGGAGGCTTCTTCCCTCAGTAACTCACAATCTAATGGAAGAGTTTGGAGAATGATAAAAATAACTATAATTCAGAATGTGATGAGCAATGTGATTTTAATATAAAGGGAAAGGAATTGGATGGGGTTAATTTCTAGACAAGGTACTCAGGGACATCTTTGTGATAGCAGTGGCATTGAAGCTAAGTTTTAAATACTAGAGAAATTTCCAAATGTTAGAATAGGAATGCCAATTTAAGCATGGCAGGAAACCAAGAAGCATTAGGGAAAAAATTAATAATGTTAACTAATGAAAAATGTAAAACTTTTGAATGGTCAAAAAATGTCTTAAGCAAAGCCAAAACAAACAGCAAACTGGAAAACTTGCAGGTTTCTTACTATACTAAGAACACTTAAAAATCAATACATAAAAGATAGCCATCTAATAAAAAAAATGGTCAAAGAACATAAACAACAGATGAAAGGGAAAGAAATATAAATGGCCAGTAAATATGTGCAAATATTCTCACTCTTACTCATAATTTTAAAAATACAAATCAAGCAAGAATGAGACACCATCTGTTACTTAGGGAATGGCAAATATTTGAAAAGTTGATAATATCTAATAATGACAGTTAAGGTGTGGGAAAAGAGGCACTTTTTGCAAATTTGTACAGCCTTTCAAAAGGGCAATTTGGTACCACTTATCAAATTTTTAAATGTCCATGACTTACAGTCTTGCTGTCATAGAGAGGGGAGTCTGGGATATAGACTCTGCGATGGAGACTAGTTCCTAGGGATGCTCTCAGGTTCAAGAACTGTGGGAGGCAAGGAAAGTAGACAGGATTGGAATGAAGGAGAAGTTGGGTGAGATGCAGTTTCATTGAAGACCTCAGCCGACACATGAGGAACTCTGAAGCTGGGAAGACCCTTCAGCATTGTCCCAATTTACAGTGAGAGGGAAGGGTCTTTATATCCCCCCACCATGAGCGAGTCATTAGAGAAGAGCTGCCCAGAGAAGGAGATGTGACAGTTAGTGTGGTGACTTCCTTCTGCTGAGGCAACTCCTAAAGTGGACTGATGCCTGGGGGCCACCTTCCACCAGCACTCCCAGCATCTGGAGAATAAGTCCTTCAGTCCTGAAAGGGAGTCTGAGTGGCACATCTCAGTACTACTGCACATATTCTCACAAGTGGGCAGAAGGAATGAATTGAAGATGCAAGACAAAGAAGTAGTAATTGGTGGGACAAGGCTCCAGGGCAGGTTGGAACAAACAGGATCATTAAATAGACTCATTAGGTTTAGAAATGAGGACACATCTCTGTACAGAAGAGAAGGAGTCAAAAAAATGAGAGCAACTTGGATGTGAAGAGGTATTGGCATAAGATAACCTCCATTTTCTTAGTAAAGTAAGAGGTACAGTAATTTATTAAGAATTAAGGGAGGTAAGGTAGGGTTGAGGAATTAGAGTGAAAAGATGTTAATTGCTATGGAAGTTCTTTTTTTTTTTTAATTTTTATTTTAAAGATTTTATTTATTTATTTGAGAGAGAGAGAGAGACAGCATGAGAGGGGAGCGGGTCAGAGGGAAAAGCAGGCTCCCCGCTGAGCTGGAAGCCTGATGTGGGACTTGATCCCAGGACTCTGGGATAATGACCTGAGCTGAAGGCAGTCGCTTAACCAACTGAGCCACCCAGGCACCCCGCTATGGAAGTTCTTGATGATGAGCAGGGAGAGCAGTTGAGGGTGACCAGATGGCCAGAAGCAGAATACACGCCTGCCTGCCTGCACTGCACTGTGCTTTCTTTCTTTCTTTCTTTCTTTTTTTTTTTTAAAGATTTCATTTATTTTTTTGACAGAGAGAGACATAGCGAGAGCAGGAACACAAGCAGGGGGAGCGGGAGAGGGAGAAGCAGGCTTCCCGCAGAGCAGGGAGCCCGATGTGGGACTCGATCCCAGGACCCTGGGATCATGACCTGAGCCAAAGGCAGATGCTTAATGACTGAGCCACCCAGGCGCCCTGCACTGTGCTTTCTTAGACACCTGTCCTACAAGCATAGTGGGACCAGTGGGGCCAAGGATCAGTGCTTGGGCCAAAGGCTTCTCCATAGGGACATCCATCCCATCTTAGGGGCAGAGTTAACAATTCAATCAGATGTTTCTTAGAGTGAACAATGGAAGGCAGGACTCCCCATCCGCCAATCTGGAATGGACTTATCTTTAGCCAGAGGCAGAGCTGTGGTCTTAGGTTTACTAGAGGGAGGTGAATAAACCATTTCATGGGGCAGCCTCCAATTTTGGTATCTTTGTATTTCTTCTCTTGGACTGGGCAGATCCTCTAGGGAAGGTGTGTCCAATGTCCCACCTACAGTCTATCAATTTGGCTCTGTGTGTTTTGGGAAGAAGGGTAAGGCCTCAATATTCACTGTGTAACTAACTGGACACCTGTTTTCAGCTGTGCCTAGGAGACCATCTCTAGAGCATGAAACTCCGGCTTCCACCTAGGTGGGCAGGGAAGCTACTCCGAAGTGTAGGGGTGAGAGAATAGCTTATTAAACAAATCTTAAATCCTTGTATTTTTGACCCCACCTTTCTGCCCCCTTCCAGTGGCCTGAGCCTTGGGGGGTTTCCACTGTGTTAAAAGGGCCATTTCTCTGCTTCCCCCACTGGACCCTTACCATTCAGGTCAGCATGACCACTAGCTCTTCTTTCTAATTTCCAAAGTTTTGTTGCCCTGTCTTTCAAAGCTTTGTTCTTGTTGGTGTTTAAACCTTTTTAAAAAAAATCAATTTTACTCATATTTAAGTGGGGTTTAGGTGGGAGCAGAAGTAAATGCATATGTTCCAAATGTAACCTCTTTAACTGAAAGTATGGCTTTATCCTTTATATTTAAATCTTTAATCCATCTGGAATTATGTGATTGCATGATATGAAAAAGAGGTCTTAATTTTGAATGCATAGACATTTTCCCCAGAACAACTATAATCATAGATTAAATCTGCGTGTATGCCTGAATATTTTTCTAGACATTCTTTTTAACTCCATTGATACCTTTGGTTAATCCCTAAACCAGCATCAAACTATATTAATTCTTATACCCTTAGAATATATATTAATGCTCAAGCAATCTCTACACTTTCCCACCCTGTAAACTAATAATTCTAATTGTCCTTGTCTATCTAGAGGTCTACTAGATTTTAGCATAATTTTGTCTAATCCCTTCAAATCCCCTTTTAAATCTTAAAATAATTCAGAAAGAACTGGCATTCTAACATTTAATCTTGTCATCAAGAGTAAAAATTTTCCCTGCTTTTGTTCAAGTCTTTATGTTCCTCATCAAAATTTTGTAGTTTACTTGATTCAGGTCCTATTTCCTGATAATACTTAAATATGTTCTATTTTTCTTGCTATTTTGAACAAGATGCTTTTTAATGGTCATGTTTCTAAACGGGTACCTAGGGAAACTAGTAATGTCTTCATTGTAATCAGATGTCTTACTGAAGTTCCTTAGAATAGTTTTCTTTCCTTTGGGGTTCCTAGGTAAACCACCCTATGTAGTTCTCCTGGATTTGTTCTGTTAATCCACTTTTATCACCTTGGTTGGATAATTGCAAATTACTCTTTACTGTAGGCTATCAAGCCACATTTCGGCTATTTCCGTGGCTTCGAGAGAATCGCCTTAGTATGTAAAGAAAGAATCATGAACAGTGTTCACCCAGCAAGGGGGCCAGCATACATGGCTCAGGCTCCAGCATATTTTATCTATTAGGTTAGTAGACTCAATAAATACTGAATGGATGGTTGGATGGATGAGTGAATTACATTTGCTTGAGTGACACTGAAGTCTAATTTTCTGCTGTAAATTTTAGTCTGCTTTGTATGTGTATATCTTTCAGATATTTTTAAGAAGTATCCACTGATAGGCTTAAAAAAAAAAACAAAAAATAAGAAGGCTCAATAAATAAAAATGGAAGGATAAGATGTAAAGTGGAAAATTCTATTAACAGGAGGCCTGTTACTTGATGATCGTGTTCTCCCTTCACTCTAATATATTTTAAATGTTGTATGTAGAGTTTTTGAAAATGAAACTAATTTCTATAGTGTTTCTTTTTACCAAAATCATGTTGTCCTTAACAATGAAGTAATATAAGAGGGAATTTTATTATAGATGCAGCTCTTACATGTTTGATGAGGATTATACATAGTTGTAAGAATAATTTTTGTGTGGAATGGCAAAAGACAATGATATTGCTTGTATGTTAAGTATTCTTCACGCCATCTTTGCATAAAAGAAAATGAATAAAACACAGTGCTGGTAAATGTTAGATGACGGAGGAAAAATCTATTCATTTAATAAATTAACTGCATTGTGTTTTTCCATTCCTGCTCAGGCAGGGACCAACTATGGGTCCCCTCAGGGTTTCCACGGCACGCTGATTCTTCGGTGCAGATGGCACACATTTAGCTCTCAAGTATAGTAAATGCCACACATTTATGGCCTCAGCAACCAGCAAAGAGGCCAGCTGTGGCCTTTTAAAATGCACTCAGGTTTCTACCCTCCTAGAGACCCTTTGCTGACTGCCCCTATCTAAAACGGACCCTGCCCCCACTATGGTGTGCATCATGGGAATGATCACATTCTGTAATTGCTATGTTTATGTAATGCTTGATGTGTTCACTACGTGGCTCCTCCACATTAGAATGCAAATTCTAAGAAGGCAGAGTAGGAGTCTGACTCACTATTGCCTCCCCAACATCTCGCATGATGCCTGATGACAATGGGCACTCAGTAAATACGATACATACTAAATGAATGCATCTTTGTCACCTGCCTGCCTTCCAGTCTATAGCTTCCATGCATGAGAAAAGCGGGCATTTCTAGGGTGCTCCACAGTCCACACACAGAAGGGAGCCCTGGGCACAACCTTTTAACTCTGATTTTATCTCACATGAAACAAAACACTCCCATTTTTTACACACTTTGAAAGGTAAACAAAGAGTTGCTCTTATTACAGAGAAATGAAAAAATTCATGGCAGTCCCTATGAAATAACATGAGTAATGACTATATTCATCCTCTTAGAGGAAGCTGGAGGTCTGTGAGTCTGACCTAATAACCTGGATGTAAGCATGTGAACCAAGTTTATTTGTGGAATCTGTTCACCTATTTTTGCCAGCCCCCGAATGTTATTACAATTCTTGTCATTTTAGGTTTACTCATTATATAAGAAAGCATGGTAACTGACTTCACCCAGAACACAGAGTGATTATTAGAACAGCCCCAGAGGGCCAAGTCCATCCTGCAAACTCAGTCACATTGACCTGCCGCCATTTAAGTTCAGGGCACAGTTGGTTGTATATCCTCAGATATACAAAAGTCTTTAGACATTGTTCTTAGTATTCCAAAGATGTACAAACAAACACCTGCTGTCATAGTTGTAGTCAGGATTTTTAAGCTTTTTAAAAAGAAGAGTCCTTTCTCCCAACATAATCTTGCATGAAAGCCTGATTCTTGTAGAAGTGAAGTGCTTCTCTGAAGCAAGGGAATGGTTGGGGGTGAGGTGCAGAACCTCCCCCTCAGGCCTCTCTGTTTCCCAACTCTACCTGGAGCACCTCTGGGGAAACCCAAGGGCTCTCAAGAGCCCAGTGTAAAAATTGCCCTATTAACCTATCACTGACAAGGATATAGGGAGTGGAATGGATGGAGAATCCATCATAAGTACAAGTAGAAATCAACATAGGACTGTCTCTTCTATTACTCAAGTCGTTTAGTGTTTCCTACAAAATGTAGTAAGCTCCTGGCATGATAAGAAAAATTCCATTTAACTAATATCCTTCTTGAAAAAAAGAGGTGGAATTAAAGCACTAGAAAGCCAACACTATTAATAATTCATACCAGTTCTATTTGCTGGGTCTGAAGTGGGGCAGAATAATCCTTTTGGATATCTCTGCAGCACTGGTGTAAAATGTAGACCATAGCAAGAAAGCAGACAGTAAGAAGAGACAGCTAATGAATCAAAAGCAAACGTGGTGCATGCTGGAAAATATTGAGTTGCCTGTCCATTTCAAGCTTTTAAACTAGCATTAATAATGGAAGGAGAGTACATAATATTTTTGTTATTCTCCTTTCTTAAGCATGTTTCTTATTCAGGTACATGTAAACAAATAATACCATAGACTTTTTCATTATTGATATAAGCTTTTTAATGGTATTTTACTATACAGTTGACCCTTAAACAACATGAATTTGAACTGCACAGGTCCACTTATATGAGGATTTTGTATAGCACAGTATTGTAAATGTATTTTAATAAAATTTCTAGCTTATTTTAAGAATATAGTATATAATCAAGGGCACCTGGGTGGCTCAGTCACTTAAGTGGTTGCCTTCAGCTGAGGTTATGATGGGGGGGGGCAGTGTCCTGGAATTGAGCCTGCATGGGGCTCCCTGCTCAGCAGGGGAGTCTGCTTCTCCCTCTCCCCCTCCCCCAGCTCATGCTCTCTCTCTCTAATAAAATCTTAAAAATATATAGTATATAATCTAACATACAAAATATGTGTTAACTCTTCCTGTAATCAGTAAGTCTTCCTTCTGGTCAATAGTGGGGATTAGTTTTGGGGGAGTCCAAAGTCATACGTGGATTTCCAACTGTGTAGAGGGTTGGCACCCCTAACCCCCCCCCCAGCATTGTTTAAGTATCAACTGTAATGTTGAAAATTTCTGTCATCTGTAGCCCATGAACAGAGAAGAGTTCAGTGATTTTCAAGGGAATCCCAGCACTTGCATAATTAACCTGAACCCAGATTACTCCTCTTTAAAAGGGGGTTAGCCCTTACCTTACTGAGTTACTGAATGATTTAAAGAGAATGTGTAGAAATTGCCCGGTGCAACATCCCATACACAGTAAGCCCTTAATAGCAGTTATTGCTGTCTAATTGTTCTGTCTTTGCCAAGGATGGTGGAGAGCCTCTTAAGCAAGCTCTGTGATGGTCAAAGTCACATACTTCTAGTGCAATTCCACTAGTAAAACCTGTTGGAGTTACTGTTCTGCTGCAGGGGGAAAGGGCAGGTCATTCCATCTCCTCAGCTAGGAGAGTCTGGAAGAGCTCCCCAGGATTCTGAAAACGAGACAACTGGATCAAAGGGCCTGGGAGTAGAAGAGGCAGAAGTAGTGAGGGCATGACCTAAGTCTCTGGCTGCGCTGTCAGACAACCATTGTTGGGTCAGCCAAGTGACAGATACCCTCTCCTTTCTGTTTTATGGAGGGGAAAGATGAGAGTGGCACAGTGGTATGGAGGGGGACTTTGGGATCAATTCTGCTTGAGTGTGAATCAGCTACCACTTCCCCACTGGCCATGTGGGGCAAGTTTCTTCAACTCTCAGTGCCTCCATTTGTAAAATGGAGAGTACATTGCCTGCCTCCAAGTTGTTACTGAAGATGAATAGGGTAAAATGCAGAACCTAGCACACACTCCATATTTAGCTATTGTATCAGGGTGCGGTAGCAGGTCAGAAAACCACCTTAGCTCTTTTAGAAGGGAATTTGGTCCTTACAAAATCACTAGGCAGGCTGGAAGAACATATTTAGATTGGGCTTGTTGGAGCAACTCTGTAGAATTGGTTGTTAAAGAGTAAAATGTTAAAACTGAGATTCTCCGCAAATATAAAACGACTTGTGTCAAAGATTTCTATTCAATGCATTAATGACAGAACATCTTCCAGGTTCTATCTGGCTCAAAAGAAAATTTAGAGACTCATACATATGTAGACCTAGGTGTATATATACATATATACAAGCAGGGATGCTGAACTCATCTGGCTAATAGAGGTCAACTTGGTTGAAATTCTATAGGGCAGGACTGTCCAACAGCTATAATATGAGCATCTTCTAGGAGCCATATAAAAGTAAAAAAGGTGAAATTCATTTTGATAATTTTTTTAGTTCAATATATCCAAGCTATTATTTCAATATATGATCCATACAAACGATTAATAGAAAAAGCGAGCTATTTTACATATTTTATATTGAGGCTTTGAATTCTGGCATGTATTTTACACTTACAACATATCTCAATCCAAACTTGCCACACTGCGAGTGCTCAATAACCACATATGACTAAGGGCCCCCATATTCGTGTAGTTTTAGAGCAATAATAAAAAAAAAATGGGATTACGTTTTCTTTAGGGCAAAAGTCAATTCTCTATCTACCAGAAAAAAAGCAATTTGCTTTGCTATGAACAAGAAGTATTTGCATTTCTTTAGTTTACTACAAGTAAATTTCTACCTTAGAGTTGTAAAATAGCCTAGTTAGTAGAAAATCAAAGGTGCACATCTGTATAGAATCAGAAAATTACTGAAAGCTACCCCTCGACCATACCCAGAACTTCCCTGAAAGACACCCCCTAATCTCCACTACTAAGTCCTGGACAATTTTTTGTGTGACAAGCCCATGGGGGGAACTGCTGCAAATCAGGAGGCTGTCACCAAAATCACTTCATTAATGAACATGCTACCCTAACTGCACTCCAGGCATCAGGAAGTCCCACCAGGATGGCTGGCTCCAGAGCCACGTGATATCTGCTAGATCCTCACACCAGCTAAATGGATGACTCGGGCACCTCTGCTGCTTCTCTTTCCACCTAGATCAGTTTCAAGTTCAAATTTCACATGTGGACCTCTGATGGATGAAACCTCCATCACCTTTGAGGCTCTAGCTGCAAGAGAGTCAGGGAAACATGGTTCCTAGCTCTCGTCTGCAGACAAGGAAAGGCACCAGGAGTGTGGAACCGTGATTGAGCAAGGCAACGTACCATGTCCACCACTGCTATTCAGTTAACAAGAACTGGATGAACTTCTACTCTAAGGGGTACAGAGATGAGAAGTTTTGTTTTGTTTTTGTTACTAATCTGTATGATAGCAACACTGTTGTGGGCTCTCTCGGATCTAGAGTTCTTCTCAGCACTAGAACAGAATTCCGAGGAACACAAACATTGAAGAGTTAGGTGGAAGAGGAGAAGAAGGCAGAGGACAAGTTGAAGGAATGACCAGAGAACAGGGAGATATCCACAAAGTGTGGTGTTAAAGAAAACCCAGGCCACAGAATACTTTAAGAAGGAGAAAGAAGTCAACTTCCAGATGCTGCTGAGACCTAAATAAAATCTGAGCTGAAAAATGCTTTGGGGACCTTAGCAGGATCAGCCTCAGTGACGTGGTGGGGGTGGAAGCCAGATTTAAATGGCTTTAGGACTGAGGGGGAAGTGAAGCAATGCAGACAGCAAGAATAGATCAATCTTTTGAGCTGTCTCTGAGGGAGAGGAGAGACACAGAGTAGCTTTATACATCTTTAAGGTTTTGTTCTTGGCAAGCAAGCCTGCCTCGATTCTGAATTCAATGCCTTCCAATATTTATGAGCGCTTTGTCTCAGAAGAACAATATTTGAGGAGGATTGTTTTAATAACACACAGTCTAGGGCGTTTTCTATTCCAGATATGTTAAAATCTACTCCTACGTGAAGCCAAATGAAAAGCGAGTTGCCCAGACTCCCCTGTATTTTCACCCCCTCACCCTGACCTCTCCACTTCCCCAACCCAAAAAAATGCTCACAAGCAAACTGAGTGTTTGGGGGGATGCCATTAGCTGATAGTGGGCTACTAGATAGTTTAGAGCCAAACTGTGACCCACACAGAGCAGAGGTCAGTATTTTATACATTTTTTTAAGCCTTGTTCCTGGCCCCATTTTATGTCCCCACCCTTGTTTTCTGTTCTTTTTCACTTTTAAATGTACGTTCTCTCGTTACAGTTTTACATTTTCTGACCAATCACTTTAAAGATTTATTTATTTATTTGAGAGAGAGAATGAGAGACCGAGAGCATGAGAGGGAGGAGGATCAGAGGGAGAAGCAGACTCCCTGCCGAGCAGGGAGCCCGATGCGGGACTCGATCCTGGGACTCCAGGATCATGACCTGAGCCGAAGGCAGTCGCTTAACCAACTGAGCCACCCAGGCGCCCCTGACCAATCACTTTAAATCATGTGGGAACCAAGTGAGGTATAAACACATAAAACTGAGGGGTTTTTTTTCTTGCTGATACTGTTTCTTTGATTTTATAAAGGAAATTATTGGAAAGGAGGGTAGAGATTTATTTATGGAGTTTTGCTTTACCATCTACTTTTCCATTAAAGCAAGGCATGCAACGTTCTGAGGTCCTAAAAATCTGTATCTTTAGGGCAGTGGTCTCAGTAGCTGGCTGCCAATCTGTCAATGGCCCTGAACTTAGGGACTAAGAGCTCTCAGCGTTGGCCCTGGGACAAGGGCAGCTTGGAGCTGGGGGGCTGCCCTGAACAGAGAGGGGCTGGGTAGGGCAGAGACCTTGAGCGTGGTGCTGGGTGAGAGCCCCATGCAGCGTTTTCCTGGGGCTGCTGGGGAGGAGCATCGGTTCTCCCCGGCCAGGCCAGTGCTGGTCTAGGGGAAGTCTCACGGAGAGGGGTGTGCAAGGCTTTAAAGACAATTCATGAAGCATCTCCCTGACAGTCAGTGAAAATAACTTGTGCAGAATTCAATCTAAAGAATAGTTCAGAGGAGAACGGAGAGGCAGGCAATAACACAAGAGCCACTGGAAAAACAAGAAATTTAACAGGTGGAAAATGAGAAACAAAAACGTTAATGGAAAGAAGACTGTCCAGGTGTCTTTTAAGGGCATCACCTGTGACCCAGAGCCTATCACACTACATGTTGTTAACCCTAAAGATGGGCACTTTCAGAATGCCTTTAAATATTCACCAAGAAGTCAAAATACTGAAACTTTTCTTTATTGGGATGTTTCATAATTAGGGAAATGGCTTATCTTTTGAAACTCTCAGGGTTAAAAAAAAATCTTTTTAGATTCTCATTTTCCCCTAGAAAGGTATTTATTCTTTAAATCCATGTGACTCAGTTTATAGGGAGGCTCATGATAGGATGTAAGAACATCACTAAAGTGTCTCACTTCATAGGTGGCCACCCACGAATGGTACTTGGATATTATACTGAGTATTTTTCAGCACTAATGTATTCGATGCACATAAGTTTCAATTTGTATTAAATTCAGAAAGTAGCCATTTCCTCTCAAAAGGTTTTCCTTTTTGTATTCATAAAAATATATGCCAGTTGATTTCCTCCTTTTACAAAAATAACAAAACAGAAGGTGAAGGAAAAAAATACGTATCCTCCTAACATTAATGTTTTTTGCAGATAGTAAAAAAGTTATTGCTAAATCCCAATGAACACTTTGGCCTAAATTTTAAAAACTAAAATTGCATGTATTGTTGTCACCTTAGTAACAAAATTTAAATAGTGTGTGCTTGCTAAATGACTTTAAACGGTTTTATTTTTCATAAAGAAATCTTATGAATACCTTGATGAATCTTAGGCAACTTGAATATATTGATAATGTCCTTTTATTGGTCTATCTAGTGGGAAGTGAAAAGGGCAAAGAACAGATTACAGGCAGAGAGGGGGAAGGGAGAAGATTTAATGGAAGGCGCTGAGAGACAGGTAATGATCCCTCTCTAAAGTAACACTCTTCATCATTTTACTATTGCATTCTAAGATGTGCTCAGTTTCTCTGACACCATAATAAAATGATCAAAGAATGTCTACTCACCAGGATCAAAATGCAATTTAATTAATTATATCTCCCTCTTCTGAATCGAAAGCTTCTTAGAGAGTAGATGGCTGTCATATTTAGTTTTCCAAATGACTTTTAGATAAAGCCACTCAAACTGGGCATATAAACCCAAACTCACCAGAGTGATATGCTTGCATTTAAAGAGAATTAAAAATCTGAGGTTTCGAAAGTTACAGTCACAAAGCTCAAGTCAGAAGATAGGTCCCACTGTGGAAGAAACTGGCCTCCCAGACATTGGGTCTAGAAAGTGCTCTTTGCGCCTGGCAATCATCCAGATGAGGACTAATGTTTGGAAGCCTCTTCTAATTAGACACTCTTTCCTGCTACAGTGAAACTTGGATCAAAGAAAGAAAGAAATTAGCTAGCAGCTTCCTCTAGAATCCTATGAGCCATCATTACCTTGGTGGAGACGCCAACAGTCTTCAGTGGTCTAGGAAATTGATCCTAAAAGCTTTCTCTGAAATGATCAGGTTTAGAGGCACAAATAAATGCTAACCAAATTCATAGATCAATTTATAAAACAGAATACCCTGTATTGATTTATACTGGGCGCTGTATTTGTCAAATATATCATCCATTTGTGCAAGAATTTTCCAACTGAGGAAGCATGCTAAAACGGAATTACATTAGATTGCTTTCTCCAGTCTAGGCATATTTTGGTTTAGAGAATCTATGCGGATATTACTTTCTTCCCAAGGAAACACTGAAGAAGTGATAATATAGTTCCCCTTTTTACAAACTCTTCATCACCTGCTGCTTTTCACTTAGCATATCATTGCCTCAGACAAGTTAATGAGGCTATGGTTTTCTTTACGCTTACCTTGTTCCTGTCCTGAGCACATTCCCTGGTCACCTGGATTACACTAAAGCACATTCCAGGCTCTTTCTAGGGCAAAGACAAGGAAAAACCCATCCCTTTACTGCACCATATTTACAAACTACATCTTAAGGAAGTTTGCTTTGAAAGAGATGATTTTGTTTCCATTTTGAAAGGCAACATTTCTCTAGGTTCGGAAAAGATGAAAGAAGTGAAACCCTTTCTAACTAGAGGTTGTTGGTGACCGCAAGAATGCCCTTTGCCACAGAGAGAATTATTCAGAAAGGGAATGCACTGAAGGGTCCTAGTCCTCTCCATGACGATCAAGCAATAATACTGTCATGGCAGCAAATAGACTCAGTGTTCTGTGTCAGGGAATGGGTCCATTACCATGGTTGCTACTCAAACTACCCTTGAACATAGAGGCTTGAAACAATATTTACCCTGCTGTAAGTCTGCAGTTTGGGCAGAGAGAGCTCAGCTCTGCCACACTCCATGGAAAACAAAGCTCAAAAGCGGAGGAAAGGAAGAACTGGAAGGCTCAATCGCTCACAGGTCTGGCAGGTGAGCCTGGGAAAACCCAATCAACTACAGTCTGGAATGGCCAGGGCTCCTCAGGCTCTCCAGCATGGTGGCTTCAGAGGAGCCAGACTTCTTACACTTGAATCAGCTCAGGAATCCAAAAGCAAAGTGTCAGAGAGAGAGAGAGCCAGGTGGAAGGTGCTTGTCTATTCTAACCTAGTCTTGGTAGACACTCAGTGTCCCCTCCACTGCATTCTGTCTGATAGAAGCCAGTCACCAAGGCTCATCCATATTCAGGGGCAGAGGATGGCAAAGAGTTTCTGAGCTTGTTTTAAAATTACCACAATAGGGGCGCCTGGGTGGCTCAGTCATTAAGTGTCTGCCTTCGGCTCAGGTCATGATCCCAGGGTGCTGGGATCGAGTCCCGCATCGGGCTCCCTGCTCAGTAGGAAGCCTGCTTCTCCCTCTCCCTCTACTGTTCCCCCTGCTTGTGCTCTCTCACTCTCTGTCAAATAAATATTTAATAAAAATAATAAATAATAAAATTACCACAATAACTTTGTATAGCTGAAGATTTACAGGAGAATATACCATTTCTTTATTTACTCATTCATTCAACAAATACTTAATGAGCTTTTACCATAAACTAACTTAACCTAGCCTTCTTAAAGGATTCTAGCCTGAGACAACTCATATTTGGACATGACTTATGCATCAGGAAGGATGTATTTTATTTCAGGCCTGTCATATGAAAGTTTTCAAACCAGCACAAAATAACGGATAATGACAATCATCCATTTGGAGAGGAGTATAATCTCAGCAGCATAAATGGGTTTTTATTAGAACTTATTAAAAACCTGAGAAAATAGAAGTATAAATCTTCATTAGAAACAAATATATTCTAGAAAATGTATTTGGTGAACAAATTTGTGTAAAAGCAAATCGTCTTTTCTACTAACTTTATACGTTTAGTGATGAATATATAAGTTTTCCTTGACTTCCTAAATATTCCAAATAGCCTAGTATGTAAAAGGAGGATTGTTCTCTCATAGACAAAAGATAAAAGCATGGAGATCTTCACTTCTCCATCATGGAAGGAAGCCTGGAGGCAGATAGTCCAGGACTGCTGTGACTGCTCAAGGACAATAACTTTCTACTAACATTCACCTATGTAGTCCATATTTTATCTTTTTTCTATTTGTTTCTTTATCTGGAGAATGGGGTTAATGATATTTCTACTGTATAGAGGTGATATGAAGATGAAAGGAGATATATAAAGCACTAAAGACTATGTTTAGGGCATGGAAAATGTGCAATAAAGGTTAGCTTGGGGCATCTGGGTGGCTCAGTCAGTTGAGTGTCTGCCTTTGGCTCAGGTCATGATCTTAAGGTCCTGGGATCAAGCCCCGCATCAGGCTCCCTGCTCAGTGAGGAGTCTGCTTCCCCCTCTGCTCTCCCTCTCTCTCAAATAAATAAAATCTTAAAAAAAAATAAAGGTTAGCTTGTGTAATTGAAGGAGATTCATGGGGTGATGATGTTCAATAAGCCTGTTGAATAAATGATTTGTACACAAGATCTTAAGTAACAATATTAAAAGGTTATAATCCTAGTCGCAGAGGTAGGACTAAATTGTAGAATCCGGAGCCAAGATATACAAAGTTAACAGAGGGTTTATGTATAAGAATTACTTGGATAATTTTTTTAATTTTCATTCATTCATTACGACAAAACCTAAAATATACCATACATCATTAAATTGAAAACACCACTGTGAAAAATATAAAAAGATTTCAAACCAGTGGTGACACTATTATTTCACAATGCTGTTTTCTTAAATATGTGAAGGCTTGTTAGAAATAATCATATTTTTATTCCTTAAGCTGTTAATTAAAACAGTAATACCTGTTCCTCAGAACAATCTCAGTCTTACAGGATACAAGTATAGGAAGCAGAAAGTGAAAGCTCCCCTTCACACCTCCCAGCCCCACTCTTAGATGTTGCCCCCCTCTGAAGTACAGTCTTTGACCCCATTCCTGCGCACATACAAATGCAAGAATACACAAAGCTTGATGTGCGTATACCCAGTGAATCATCATCATTTGAAGTCTCAAAATGGTGCTCTACTTTCATATTAAAAACAAAACCAAACCAGCTTCTAAGTGATTGCTATCAGAAAAGATTGTCACCAGTCTGGTGTTCTTATCTGCCAAAGTTCGTTTCCAGTGGTATGTATGCCTGCGAGTGACCAGCTCCGTCCTGTTGGTTAATCACTTAAAAACAAGTCAACTGTTTTTGTTCTGTTAATAAGGAAGTGCTTTTTCTTAAACATTCATAGGAGTTTGGGCCAAGGTGACGGGGTGGAGACACGAGACCAGAACTAAGACCAAATTAGGGAGAATCATGCTCCAGTTCAGAATTAATTTCCAGGATCTTGAAAATGAACCACAAACAAGGTGATCTCAGAGCAGCCAGACTTCTTACATTTGGATCAGCTCAGGAATCCAAAAGCACCGTGTCAGAGAGAGAGAGAGCGCGCGCGCGAGTGCCAGGTGGAAGGTGCATGTCTATTCTAATGGAGCAAAGTAAAGGCTGGAAAAGGCAGAGGACACAAAGGAGGATTGCGAGCCAGTTTGGGAATTGCTAAAATTCCCAACACTGAAATTCCCAGCACGAACACTGATTTTCTGTTTCCCATCATCCTTGATAGGATTTGCTAGTCATTTATTGTTGAGGTTGTTTTTCCAAGCCCCGATCCCCACCCCCAACAGACATGGGAGTGTAACTCATCTTGGGATACAGTTGTGTTCCAAAGGAATTTGAGAAAGATTTGGAGGACTTGGATATTCTTCTGAATTGTTCTTTCATAAGAGATTTTGATTTACCATATACGTCAAGTTTTGGAGGCAAAAATACTCAAATTAACATAAATTTCATTTCCAAGGGAACTGGGGTGTCCTGAATAATGAATTATGAATAAAGCTATATAAAATGAGTAACAGTCACTTCAGCTCCTTTGTGGAAGGAGATAGGGTATAAATAAGTAAATGTATAAATGAAAATAAACAGTAATGAAGTTTGCTAATTATGTTGCTTGCTTCTGTTATAACTCCTTCATTCTAAAGAAGGAAATAATTAGTGGGTAGGGTACAATTACTATTTTTATAACTCTTGCTTGTTCAGACATATTTAACTGAATTTGTGTAATGGGAAAAAAGTAGAACTCAGTCAAGCATTTTCTAAAATCCTCTAGGTTTCTCTGTCACTTTGATCTGTATTTAACTCCTTAGGAAATGGTCCCACAGTCAAAGTCTCCTTCCTGGTGCTCCCACTGGGAGTTAAGCCACTGTCATTCAAGAGAGTATGGTTCCGATTTTGTCTTTTTCATTTTACTTCATGATACCAGAGCCTACAACGAACTTCTCCATCACAAAAAATTGAGCACTCGGGTTTCACCAAACTCTGGCTCGGGTGACTTCTGTCTTATGATGTCTTCACCATCTAGTTCCAAGAAAATGGAGACTCTTAACCAGCTGAAGTTTGGTCTGGTCCCCAAACTCAGCCCATCCTTACCACTCCTGGGCATTATTAGGCTAATCATATGTACCTCTGAGCCTACTGATTGAGACGGTTGTATCCACAGAACGTCCACGGACAGTGCTCTGTACATGTGCCCTATAGTAGCGCCCCTGATTTACTTGGTACATGGTGCTTACTTTGATGAACGGAATTAAATAAGCTACCTGGATTTGATTTAGCAATCCCATTCCTGGGTATTTCTCCTAAAGAATTGAAATAGAGATCTCAAAGAGTTATTAGCAATCCCACCTTCACTGCAGTACAATTCACAGTAGTCAAGATATAGAAACAACCAAATGTCTGTTGACAGATAAATGGATGAATGGGTCAAGAAAATGTGGTATATACCTACAGTGGAATATGAATCAGCCTTAAAAAAAAAAAAAAGGATAAACCTGAGTACATTATACTAAGTGAAATACACCAGTCACAGACTAATACTGCACCATTCCACGTATATGAGGTATCTAAAATAGAGCTAAATTCATAGAATCAAAAAGTAGAATGATAATTGTCAGGATCTGAAGGGAGGAGGAAATTTCAGTTAAGCAAGATGAATGCATTCTAGAGATCTGCTGTACAACCCTGTACCTATCATCAACAATACGGCATCATACACTTAATAAATTTAAGAGGGGAGCTCTCATGTTAAGTGTTTTTCTACACACACACAAGTTATCTGGCATCCAAAGCACCAGAATATATCCAATTGTCAGGAGAAGGGACTTGAGCCCTGATTTCTGAGCTGCAGTGACAAGGTTAATCATAACTAGATTCTAAACTAAGTCACCATGACAGAGACTAATCAGGCATTGAGTCAAGGTAATAAACTGGAGTCACTAACAGAGTGTAATGAACTTTAGTGCTCTGCTATTTTCAGAATGTTTTTGATTATGTTATTTCATTTCAACCTCCAACATCTCTCTCAGGAAGATATTATTTCCTTTTACATATGAAGAGACCTAGGCTCACAGAGATAAATTCCTCTCCCTCTTGGTGATGTCTCCTTTTCCACTTGACTTTTAAACACTTCCCCCCCATGATACTGACACCTGGTAGATTCCTTTCCAACGATTATTAAATCAATAATGCTAACCGTTTAATGGAACATAAACCCACTTTCCAGTTACCATCTCATTTCTGTTTTTCTCTCAATTTTTTCTTTTGTGTCTTAAGAGTAAAATCTGTTCAACGCCTCTTCCCTACTCCTCATTAACTCTTCAACCCGTAGAAACTGGCTTTTAAGTCTACTCCTCCACTAAAGCTGCTCTCAGCCAAGTTATCAGAGATCTCCGTATCACTCAATCCAATGCATCATACATTTTTGCTGTTTTCTTACTTGACATTTCTCCTCCTCTCAGCCCTAGGCTTCTGGGACACCCCACTTTTGTCTTCCTCCCACATCTCCAGGTGATCCTTCTCAAGGAGAGTTCCTCTTACCTTATTAAATCCTTACTTACTTCTGATCTTTAGGCTTCTGCTCCTAATCCTCTACTCTCTCAATTTCTATCTATTCTTTGAATGATTTCATCTAAACTCAGATTTAATACAAAAGCTCCAGATTCATATACTCCTCTGCCTACTGAGTGTCTCCACTTGATTGTACCATATCTACTTCCACCCACTCCTCCCTTACCAAAGTGCTCTTCCTCCCACATTCTGAAAGTTGACAGAACCTGGGGAGTCACAGACTCTCAACATCCCTGCCTCGTCAGTCAGCCATGTCCTGTTGATTCTAGCTGTCTTTCATCTCTCCTGTCCATTTTTATTGCCCTTGACTTACATCAGGCTCTTCTCTACTTGCCAGGAATACAGGTCAAGATTGGCTCTGAGGCTTGGGGCCATTACTTAGCAGGTGCAGTGAAAAGATTATGAGATTTGTTACCTTTCTATTACAGGGTTTGGCTCTGAACAACTCCTATTGCTGGGAGATTAGGGGCAGGGAGGTGCTTGCTCAGGAATGGAAAATTATCAACCATAACGTTTGCGTTTCATCTTTATGATAGTTGAAATTTATCTTAAAATAGCCACTAAAGATGCAGTGTCCAATGCAAACCAATGACCAAATAGTTGTTAGAGATTTACTCTGTCACCTGTGTTGGGTATCTGGGTTACGAAGACAAATATGGCATGGTTTCTATACCCAACAAACTCACGATCTAGTGGGAAAAGCAAATGATTAGAATTCAGCGTGATAAATGGCATAACCAAGGAATGTGTGAAGCGTTGTAGGAGCATAGGACAGTTTTCATTCTGCCCTTATTGCAGTAAGAACATAAGATGGTGGAGGAGGGAGTGACATCCTGCCTGAGGAGGAAGAGTAGCGCTTCCAGAAGATGTGAAAACGCTCTCTCTCACAGAAACTTTAAGAGACTGTGGCTCTGCATCCTGACAGTGGGGATCTGGGGAATTCAGCCAGCTGTTTTCTCAAGTTACACAACTGAGGTGATTCCCAATCTCTACCTCTCTAAAATGAAAAGGCTGGTTTGAATCAGAGGCTGGCAAACATTTTCTATAAAGGGCCAGATAGTAAATGTTTCGGGCTCTGTGGTCCATATAGTCTGTCACAACTACTCAACTCTGCTCTTGTAATGCAAAAGCAGCCATAGACAATACATAAACAGATGGGCCTGGCTGCATTCCAGTACAACTTGATTTACAAAAACAGGCAGTGGGCTGGATTTGGCCTATGGGATGTAGTTTGCTTAGGCTTTGTCTCAATGGCCTCGAAGATGTGTTCTAAATTTACCATTCTATTGGTTCATGAAACGGTAGTTCTCAAAAACTTGATATACTTGATATTTTTAAAATATACTTTTGTTGAGGCTGGTGAGCTCCGTAAGTTTAAATCAAATTAAAATAAGATTAAAAATAAGATTTGGGGTTTGATTTCTTGTGGGTCAATTAGCTTCTCTGTTCCATGACCACAAACCACACTGGGGACTTGAGCAGATTCCTGGTCCTGCCTGGAGTCAGGTAGAGCCATGTGACCAGGCCAATGCCAGCCTTTCTTGCTTCTAAGAACAGCCCCCCCCACCACGTGCTCCCCAAATGATGGCACAGCAGCATCCTCTTGACACGTGTCCCAGCACTACTGAGTCCATTTCAAAAGAGCAACTTATTTTCAAGAAAGGTTGTCAATGTAAAAGCAGGCTTTGGGCATCTAGAGGTCAAGAGAAATGTCTCATCACCTTTTTATTCAACCAAACTGGTTTTTATGGCTACTAAACAAAAGAATGGTACAAAAGCAAGCTGTATACACATTAGTTAAAGCAGAGTCAGCCAACTACATGGCATGGATACCAACAATCCTCCCCACCTCCTCCCTTTCCTCTGGTAGACATTACTAATTAGTTCTAGCACTTTCCCCCCACAGAACCTGGATGTGTTCCCATAATTCTTCCAAACACACGGAACCAGGAAGCTACACCAAGGTGACTGGCATCGCTGTGCTAGATTAAATCTATTGTCCTATTGCAACAGTTAGGCCTTATTTTTCCTATCATCTTCCCTTCCTACTACCAAGTTACTCTTACTAAAAAAGATTATATAAAAATAAAAGATAGGCATACAACACTGAATACAGCAGCTCTAAAATTCAATGATACAAAATTGAAGCTAGTGTAAATCTCGTATAGCAGGTAGGAGTATAAATCAGTAAAAACTGCTTATGGAAAAAAACTCGGCATTGTTTATTAAAAGCCATAAAATGTGCATACCATTTGGGTACTTGGGGCTTCATTATATTGTTCTTTTTGCTATTGAGTGTTTCGAACTTATCTACATAAATACTTTAAGTGTTTTTAATGAAGATAAAAATATCACGGTAGTTGGTAAGTGATATATTACATAAAAATAAAATCTAAATTAAGTACAGAACTGAGATACTTCAATGTTGCCTTATTGTGGAAGGTTTTGTGCCTGTGATTATTTAGCATATGAAATTAAAAAACAAATTCTACTATTGAAACCATTTTACTAGTTTCCTAACAGGCATGCTAAAGGATTTATACAAGCTTATAAATGCATGAAATATTTCCTGAAAAATAAATGGAAACCACCATAAGTAGTTACTTCCCAGGAGGAAGAACGGAGCCTTACTCTTCACTGAATATCCTGTTTTTCCTTTTGAAATTTTGTATATCCTGCACCCATTGTCTAATTAGATAAATAAAATGTGACTCCATGATCCCACTCCTAAAAAATTTATCATAAGGTAATAATTGAGAACTAGGTAAAGATTTTACCACAAGGATGTTCACTTATACAACAAGAAGATATTTCAAGCAATTTAAATATCTAATAACTAGGAACTGGTTAAATAAATTACTATATTTTCATATAAAGGAATATAGAAGATGAATTTTTACTTATAAAGATATTTGTAATATGGTGTTAAGTTTTTTAAAAGCAAGTTACACAACAAGATGTATAGTATGACCTTAGTTTTATAAGAAAATGTATATGGATGGAAAAATATTTGAAAGATGTGGGGTGCCTGGGTAGCTCAGTCAGTTGTGTCTGCATTCGGCTGAGGTCATGATCCCAAGGTCCTGGAATCAAGCCCCGCATCAGGCTCCTTGCTCAACGGGGAGCCTGCTTCTCCCATAGCCTGCTGCTCCTGCTGCTTGTGTGCTCGCTCTCAAATAAATACAATCTTAAAAAAAAAAAAAAAAAGATGTGGGGCTCCTGGGTGGCTCAGCTGGTTCAGCAGCTGCCTTTGGCTCAGATCATGATCCCGGGGTCCTGGGATGGAGCCCCTTGTTGGGCTCTCTGCTCAGTGGAGCCTGCTTGTCCCTTTCCCTCTGCCTGCAGCTCCCCCTGCGTGTGCTGTGTCAAATAAAATCCTAAAAAAAAAAAAAAGGTGTACACCAAAGTAATAATAGTAATCATCTCCTGAAATCTGGATAGTTTTTCTTCCTTTCCTTTTTTTGTTTACTTTCCAAGTTCTCCAATAAATATTATTAATTTTAAATAAAAGATTAATGCCTAAGTGAATAAAAATAATTTTTGTCTTGGGGTGCCTGGGTGGCTCAGTCGTTGAGTGTCTGCTTTCAGCTCAGGTCATGATCCCAGGGTCCTGGGATTGAGCCCCACATCGGGCTTCCTGCTCTGCGGGAGGCCTGCTTCTCCCTCTCCCACTCCCCCTGCTTGTGTTCCCTCTCTTGCTGTGTCTCTGTCAAATAAATAAAAGCTTTTAAAAAATAAATAAACACTACCTCCCCCTTCCCCAGCCCCTGGCAACCACCATTCTATTTAAAAAAATAATAATTTTTTCTTTTCTTCCTGTGTGAAAGAGCAATCTGAACACAGAAATATAAAATTTGGCTTTTGTGATCAAAGTCAAAATCATTACAAAAAATGCTGAAATTTTATTGACAGTGTCTCTTGCAGGGGGCAGTGATATCCAGAGTTAGATACTACCTAATAGTTTACCAATGATATCAAGCCTTTTCAAGATTTAGTAACTCCAACTGGTAATGTCAGGAATGATTTTCCGCTTGTGTGAAAAATAACTTTTGTAATATTGAAAACTGTTAGACTAACATATATAGAATCTGTAATTAACAAATGAGGATGGTGGCTGAAATACCAGACATTCTGAATGGGAGACTCATATGGGTTAAATAGGTTATTGTGGCCCATGGATGGACGGTGAAGGGTCTTGTACCACGTCCTAGGGATTTGGACTTTTTCTATAAAGACACAGACTGGGTTTATTTCAGAATGAAAACTCAAGGTGCCCACAGAGGGAGTAAAAATTAAAAACAGAGGACCCTGGGGCATTTTCTAATTGCAATTTCTTTAATCTCCCCTACAAGGATAGAAAGGGCACACTAAAAGCTATTTGTTTAAGAAAAAAAAATATGATCGATAAACAAACTCATAGCTACAGCTATGTACACAATTAAAATATATATAGTTAGGGATATGCTTAATGTTGCAATTTATTGTTTGACTAAATCTTAACTAGTAAGAAATTATATTAAATTGGAACTTATTTTGTCCTTATCAAATACTCTACACTAGGTACATCAAGTATAGCTTAGATGTTCATTATAAATCAATACATGCTGACATTCCAAGTTCACCTAAATGGAATTCACTTAATGTTAGAAAGATAAATGTTAAATACAAAGCCGATCCCCACTCTGAGAGCCATCAGTTTCTCCCCATGAGACCCTTGGGAAGCACATCCCTGAGGTTGCCAAAAGAAAGTACTAGAAAATTTCCCCATTTCATCTTATTCCAAGATTTTTAGGGAAAACGTTAAAAAAGGGTTTTCTTTCTACATCTAATACCAGAAGCTAGAAATACTCAAGCAGTACTAGTTTCCTTTCAAAATTAAAACTGTTGAAAACATGAGATTTTCACCTCTAGCCAATAGTCCCACAGAGCTAATGCTTAGGCTCCTGTGGGTGGGAATGGCAGAGTGAGGCACACGACAGAGGAGGAGGTCCAAGGAGTCAGATGTGACCGGAAAGGGGTACTTGGATTTAGGTTCACATTGTTTGGGTTCTCTTTTAGAGAATATAGTTGAACTCCTACAATTTAGGGGCTTCCATGAAATTTAACTTGAATAAATACAGACGAGCAGCCCCATTATAGTCAGCCAATGGAGCTGGAGCATTTTAACTCAAGGTCAAAAACCTTATTGGAGCATTTATTTAGACCAAGGTTATTTAGGTGAGAAGGTCCTCATCTTCTTCTTTCATACCTCACCTTGCACAGAACTGCCAAATACCACTAGGAAGCCTGAAGCAATCTAGAGCATTCGGGACCACCTCAGCTCAGGTTGCCATGGCATTTTCTACAGCTGAGCCTTGTGCCTTCCTTTCAAACTAAAATAACACTGAGAATGTAAAAAATATCTACACTATGAATAAGTTATTACCGAAATTTGATTAACACGATGTTTACCGTTTCCTCTTCTGGGACAATAAAGCTAACACTATTACAAAGTGGTAAACAAAACAAAACCACAAAAAAATCCTGAAAGGAAAGACATTTGTGACTTTATTGCCTGTTTCTCAGGTTGCAATTGAATGCAGATATTTTGGATAATAAAGGATAAGGAAGGGACACCTGGGTGGCTCAGATGGTTAAGTGTGTGCCTTCAGCTCAGGTCATGATCTCCAGGTTCTGGGATCAAGCTACACGTTGGGCTCCTGGCTCAGCAAGGAGTCTGATTCTCCCTCTTCCTCTCCCCCGCTCATGCTCCTTGTCTCTCTCAAATGAATAAATAAAATCTTAAAAAATAAATAAATAGGATGGCAGAGGAGTAGGAGACCTAAATTTCCTGTGGTCCCAGGAATTCACCTAGATAGGGATCAAACCATTCTGAACACCTATGAACTCAATAGGAGATGGAAGAAAAGAATAGCAGCAACTCTCTGTGGACAGAAAAGCGACCACTTTCTGGAAGGTAGGACGTGCGGAGAAGTGAATCCGAGGCGATATTCGGGAGGATAGACGGCAGAGGAGGGACCTCCGTCTGCCGCTAGGGGCAAGTGATAGAGCCGCGGAGCACAAAATCTGAACTTTTAGAAGTCGGCTTCGCTGAGGGATGTCGCTCCAGTGGCTAAGCAGGGGGTGGTACCCTCGTGGGACAGTGTGGTCTCAGAACCCTCGGGGTCACAGAAAGACCAGGGGTGCCTGAGTGTGGCAGAGCTCCCAGGTATCAGAGCGGGGAAGTCGGCTGCAGAGATGGAGCCGAGCAGCGGGCTCTCAGCTCGGGGTTGCCATAAACCGTGATCCGCGGCACAGTCAGGCCACTGCTCCTCCAGCAGGGACCCAACAAGTGGCAGATCTGGGGAGACTCCCCTTCCTCCCCTGGGAGGAGCGGCACGGGAGCACACGGCAGGGATCTGCTGGGTTTGGAGACTCCACATGGGGTCGGATGCCAGAGATAGAAATGCTCAGTCAAGGCCGGGTGAGCACGGAGTGTGGCTGGAGACCGGGGAGACGGGAGTGACTGACAGCTTTTCTCTTGGGGCTCACTGAGGAGCAGGGCCCTGAGTTCTCGGCTCCTCCGGGGCAGAGACTAGGAGGCCACCATTTTCACTCTCATCCTCCAAAGGTGTATGGAAAGCTTGCAGGGAACAAAAGCTCCGGAGAGCAAACCCGAGCAGATTACTTAGCCCAGACTGGCAAGGGCGGGGCAATTCCGCCTCTGGCAAAGACATTTGGGAACCACGGCAACAGGCCCCTCCCCCAGAAGATCAGCGAGAACAGCCAGCCAAGACCAAGTTTACCGATCAACGAGAACGGCAGAACTCCATCCCTAGGGGAATACTGCACATAGAATTCATGACTTTTTCCCCCTGATTCTTCAGTCTTTCAAAGTTTTTTTTTTTTTTTAATTTTTCTTTTTCCCTTTTTCAACCAACATCTTATCAATCCCTTTTTAAAAAAATCTTTTTTATTTTTCATTTTTAGAGTCATATTCTATCCCTTCATAGTAGTTAACCTTATTTTTGGTATATATATATATATATATATATATATATATATATATATATATATATATATATAAAGTTATGCTCTCTTTAAAATTTTGGGATACACTTTCTTCTAACAGACCAAAATATACCCTAAATCTCTAGTGTACGGCTTTGTTCTAGTCTCCTGCCTGATCACATTCTTTTTTTTTTTTAATCCTCTTCTTCTTTCAACCAACTTATCAATTCCTTTTATAAAATCTTTTATAATTTTCATCTTTACAATCATATACCATCCCTTCATCGTATTTACCCTTGTTTTTGTACATATATAAGTTTTTCTTTCTTTAAAATTTTGGGAGGCACTTTCTTCTAATGGACCAAAATATGCCCAAAATCTAGTGTGTGGCACTGATCTATGCACCAGCCTGATCATATTTGATCATATTCTGTTTTTGTTTGTTTTTATCTTTTTCTTTTTCTTTCTTTCCCTTTCTTTTCCCCCAGTTGCAGGTCTCTTCTGATTTGTTTAGTGTATATTTTCTGGGGTCGTTGTTACCCTGTTAGCATTTTGTTCTCTCATTCATCTATTCTCCTCTGGACAAAATGACAAGATGGAAAAAAAATCACCTCAAAAAAAAAAAAAAAAAAAAAAAAGAACAAGAGGCAGTACCAACTGCCAGGGACCTAATCAATATGGACATTAGTAAGATGTCAGAACTAGACTTCAGAACAACAATTTGAAGGATACTAGCTGGGCTTGAAAAAAGCATGGAAGATGGGCGCCTGGGTGGCTCAGGTGGTTAAGCGTCTGCCTTCAGCTCAGGTCATGATCCCAGGGTCCTGGGATCAAGTCCCATATTGGACTCCCTGCTGCTTGGGAGCCTTTCTCTCTCTCTCTCTCTCTCTCTCTCTCTGTGTGTCTCTCATGAATAAATAAATAAAATCTTTAAAAAAAAAAAGACTGAAAAAAGCATGGAAGATATTAGAGAAACCCTTTCTGGAGAAATAAAAGAACTAAAATCTAACCAAGTCAAAATCAAAAAGGCTATTAATGAGGTGCAATCAAAAATGGAGGCTCTAACTGCTAGGACAAATGAGGCAGAAGAGAGAACTAGTGATATAGAAGACCAAATGATGGAAAATAAAGAAGCTGAGAAAAAGAGATAAACAACTACTAGAGCACGAGGGCAGAATTCGAGAGATAAGTGATACCATAAGACAAAACAATATTAGAATAATTGGGATCCCAGAAGAAGAAAGAAAGAAAGAGAGGGGCAGAAGGTATATTGGAGCAAATTATAGCAGAGAACTTCCCTAATTTGGGGAAGGAAACAGGCATCAAAATCCAGGAGGCACAGAGAACCCCCCTCAAAAATCAATAAAAATAGGTCAACACCCCGACATCTAATAGTAAAACTTACAAGTCTCAGAGACAAAGAGAAAATCCTGAAAGCAGCTCGGGAGAAGAGATATGTAACCTACAAGGGTAGAAACATGAGATTGGCAACAGACCTATCCACAGAGACCTGGCAGGCCAGAAAGGACTGGCAGGATATATTCAGAGCACTAAATGAGAAAAATATGCAGCCAAGAATACTATACCCAGCTAGGCTGTCATTGAAAATAGAAGGAGAGATAAAAAACTTCCAGGACAACCAAAAACTAAAGGAATTTGCAAACACAAAACCAGCCCTACAAGAAATATTGAAAGGGGTCCTCTAAGCAAAGAGAGAGCCTAAAAGTAACACAGACCAAAAAGGAATACAGACAATATACAGTAACAGTCACATTATAGGCAACACAATGGCACTAAATTCCTATCTTTCAATAGTTACCCTGAATGTAAATGGGCTAAATGCCCCAATCAAAAGACACAGGCTATCAGGTTGGATAAAAATACAAGACCCATCAATATGCTGTCTGCAAGAGACTCATTTTAGACCCAAAGACACCCCCAGATTGAAAGTGAGTGGGTGGAAAACTATTTACCATGCTAATGGACACCAAAAGAAAGCTGGGGTGGCAATCCTTATATCAGACAAATTAGATTTTAAACCAAAGACTATAATAAGAGATGAGGAAGGACACTATATCATACTTAGAGGGTCTATCCAACAAGAAGATCTAACAATTGTAAATTCTATGCCCCTAAAATGGGAGCAGCCTATTATATAAGCCAATAAATAACAAAAGGAAAGAAACACATCGACAACAATACAATAATAGTGGGGGACTTTAACACCCCCCTCACTGAAATGGACAGATCATCTAAGCAAAAGATCAACAAGGAAATAAAGACCTTAAATGACACACTAGACTAAATGGACTTTCAGATATATTCAGAACATTCCATCCCAAAGCAACAGAATACACATTCTTCTCTAGTGCCCATGGAACATTCTCCAGAATAGATCACATCCTAGGTCACAAATCAGGTCTCAACCTGATTTGATCCCAAAAGATTGGGATCATTCCCTGCCTATTTTCAGACCACAATGCTTCGAAACTAGAACTCAATCACAAGAGGAAAGTCAGAAAGAACTCAAATACATGGAGGCTAAAGAGCATCCTACTAAAGAATGAATGGGTCAACCAGTTCCATGGTTCCATTAAAAAATTCATGGAAACCAAAGAAAATGAAACACAACTGTAAAACAAAACAAAACAAAACAAAACAAAAAAATCTTTGGGATGCAGCAAAGGCAGTCCGAAGAGGAAAGTATACAGCAATACAAGCCTTTCTCAGGAAACAAGAAAGGTCTCAAATCATAACCTAACCCTACACCTAAAGGAGTTGGAGAAAGAACAACAAATAAAACCTAAACCCAGCAGGAGAAGAGAAATAATAAAGATCAGAGCAGAAATCAATGAAATAGAAACCAAAAGAACAGTAGAACAGATCAACGAAACTAGGAGCTGATTCTTTGAAAGAATTAACAAGATTGATAAACCCCTGGCCAGACTTATCAAAAAGAAAAGAGAAATGACCCAAATCAACAAAATCATGAATGAAAGAGGAGAGATCACAAACACCACCAAAGAAATACAAACAATTATAAGAACATATTATGAGAACTCTATGCCAGCAAATTAGATAATCTGGAAGAAATGGATGCATTCCTAGAGATGTATCAACTACCAAAACTGAACCAGGAAGAAATAGAAAACCAGAACAGACCTATAACCACTAAGGAAATTGAAGCAGTCATCAAAAATCTCCCAACAAAAGCCCAGGGCCAGATGGCTTCCCAGGGGAATTCTACCAAACATTTAAAGAAGAATTAATACCTATTCTTCTGAAACTGCTCCAAAAAATAGAAATGGAAGGAAAACTTCCAAACTTGTTTTATGAGGCCAGCATTACCTTGATCCCCAAACCAGACAAAGACCCCATCAAAAAGGAGAATTACAGACCAATATCCTTGATGAACATGGATGCAAAAATTCTCACCAAAATACTAGCGAATAGGATCCAACGGTCCATTAAAAGGATTATTCACCACGACCAAGTGGGATTTATCCCTGGGCTGCAAGGTTGGTTCAACATCCGCAAATCAATCAATGTGATACAATAATCAAAGAAAGAACAAGAACCATATGATCCTCTCAATAGATGCAGAAAAAGCATTTGACAAAGTACAGCATCCTTACTTGATCAAAACTCTTCAGGGTATAGGGATAGAGGGTACATACCTCAAGATCATAAAAGCTATCTATGAAAAACCCACAGCGAATGTCATTCTCAATGGGGAAAAACTGAGAGCTTTCCCCCTAAGGTCAGGAACACGGCAGGGATGTCCACTATCACCACTGCTATTCAACATAGTATTAGAAGTCCTAGCCACAGAAATCAGACAACAAAAAGAAAAAAAAAAGGTATCTGAATCGGCAAAGAAGTCAAACTGTCACTGTTTGCAGATGATATGATACTTTATGTGGAAAACCCAAAAGACTCCACCCCAAAACTGCTAGAACTCATACAAGAATTCAGTCAAGTGGCAGGATATAAAATCAGTGCACAGAAATCAGTGGCATTCCTATACACCAACAACAAGACAGAAGAAAGAGAAATTAAGGAGTTGATCCCAGTTACAATTGCACCCAGAACCATAAAGTACCTAGGAATAAATCTAACCAAAGAGGCAAAGAATCTGTACTCAGAAAAGTGTAAAATACTCATGAAAGAAATTGAGGAAGACACAAAGAAATGGAAAAACATTCCATGCTTATGGATTGGAAGAACAAATATTGTGAAGATGTCAATGCTACCTAGAGCAATCTACACATTCAATGCAATCCCTATCAAAATACCATCCACTTTTTTCAAAGAAATAGAACAAATAATCCTAAAATTTGTATGGAACCAGAAAAGACCCGGAATAGCCAGAGGAATGTTGAAAAAGAAAAGCAAAGTTGGTGGCATCACAATTCTGGGCTTCAAGCTCTATTACAAAGCTGTCATCATCAAGACAGTATGGTACTGGCACAAAAACAGACACATAGATCAATGGAACAGAATAGAGAGCCCAGCAATGGACCCTCAACTGTATGGTCAACTCCTCTTCGACAAAGCAGGAAAGAGTGTCCAACGGAGAAAAGACAGTTTCTTCAACAAATGGTGTTGAGAAAATTGGACAGCCACATGCAGAAGAATGAAACTGGACCATTTCCTTACACCACACACATAAATTGATTCAAAATGTTTGAATGACCTAAATGTGAGACAAGAGTTCATCAAAATCCTAAAGGAGAACACAGGCAGCAACGTCTTCGACCTCAGCCGCAGCAACTTCTTCCTAGAAACATCGCCAAAGGCAAGGGAAGCAAGGGCAAAAATGAACTATTGGGACTTCATCAAGATAAAAAGCTTTTGCACAGCAAAGGAAACAGTCAACAAAACCAAAAGACAGCCTTCAGAATGAGAGAAGATATTTGCAAATGACACACCAGATAAAGGGCTAATATCCAAAATCTATAAAGAACTTATCAAACTCAACACCCAAAGAACAAATGATCCAATCAAGAAATGGGCAGAAGACATGAACAGACATTTCTGCAAAGAAGACATCCAAATGGCCAACAGACACATGAAAAAGTGCTCAACATCACACGGCACCAGAGAAATCCAAATCAAAACCTCAATGAGATACCACCTCACACCAGTCAGAATGGCTAAAATTAACATGTCAGGAAATGACAGATGTTGGCAGGGATGTGGAGAAAGGGGAACCCTCCTACACTGTTGGTGGGAATGCAAGCTGGTGCAGCCACTCTGGAAAACAGTATGGAGGTTCCTCAAAAAGGTGAAAATAGAGCTACCCTACGACCCAGCAATTGCACTACTGGGTATTTACCCCAAAGATACAAATGTAGGGATCCGAAGGGGTACGTGCAGCCCGATGTTTATAGCAGCAATGTCCACAATAGCCAAACTGTGGAAAGAGCCAAGATGTCCATCAACAGATGAATGGATAAAGAAGATGTGGTATATATATATATATGTGTGTATATATATATATATATATACACATATATATATATATACATACACAATGGAATATTACGCAGCCATCAAAAGGAATGAGATCTTGCCATTTGCAACAACATGCATGGAACTGGAGGGTGTTATGCTGAGCGAAATAAGTCAATCAGAGAAAGACATTTATCATATGATCTCACTGATATGAGGAATTCTTAATCTCAGGAAACAAACTGAGGGTTGCTGGAGTGGTGGGGGGTAGGAGGGATGGGGTGGCTGGGTGATAGACACTGGGGAGGGTATGTGCTATGGTGAGTGCTGTGAATTGTGTTAGACTGTTGAATCACAGACTTGTACCTCTGAAACAAATAATACATCATATGTTAAAAAAAAAAAAGAATATAGCAGGAAGGGAAGAATGAAGGAGGGGAAATCATAGGTGGAGATGAACCATGAGACACTATGGACTCTGAGAAACAAACTGAGGTTTCTAGAGGGGAGGGGGGTGGGGCAATCGGTTAGTCCGGTGATGGGTATTAAAGAGGGCACGTACTGCATGGAGCATTGGGTGTTATACGCAAACAATGAATCATGGAACACTACATCAAAAACTGATGTGATGTATGGTGATTATTAACATAACCTAATAATAAAAAAATAAATTAAATAAATAAATAAATAAATAAAAGATAAGGAAACCACCAGTGTTGTTCTTTACTGGGGCAGCACTAACATGTTGCTGTGGTTCTCATCCTTCTCCTTTATAACCATGTTAGGCAAGCTCTTCTTGGTTTATATAATATTTTCTTTTCCTGCAAATACTGTAGCTCATTAAAAAACAGTTTGATTCATTATGGCTCTTCCTCCCTAGGCTTCCTTTTTTTTTTTTTTTTTTTTTTAAAGATTTTATTTTATTTTATTTTTTTTGAGAAAGAGAGAATGAGAGACAGAGAGCACATGAGAGGGGGGAGGGTCAGAGGGAGAAGCAGGCTCCCTGCCAAGCAGGGAGCCCGATGCGGGACTTGATCCCGGGACGCCAGGATCACGACCTGAGCCGAAGGCAGTCGCTTAACCAACTGAGCCACCCAGGCGCCCCCTAGGCTTCCTTTTTTAAAAAAACCCAGTTAAAAATTGTTTGATATGCTAAGTAATTTCCAACAAAAAATGTTTATTTTCCCCCAGACAGGTCTTTTAGTTTCAGAGAACAATAATTGTATTGTCTCACTATGATGCTGGTTTTTGTGAAGCTCAGGAGACAAAGCCAGGCACTTGAGCGTGCTGCAAATTGCTGTTTTTATTCCAAAAATAAATTTTGTTAACGAGTGGCCATGCAGGTGTTCCCCCCTACCCTCTTTGGCTGGGGGTAGTCAAAGGAACAGGAGGGTGGTTGGGATATCTGCTCAGAAGGTTTCGGACATAAAGGTATAGAAATGTTAACTAGAGACTTCAGTGAGATTTTAAGTTTAAAACCAGTAATTACAAAATCCACAGACGCTATGCCTTCCGAGGGCTGTATATCTTCCTTTGGATTTGGGGGGCATAAAAAGAATATTAAATAATGCAGAGGTGATTGACTTCTATCTTCTAAGGGTGCATTGAACACATTGTGAGCTTCAATTATAGACGGGAACTTAAGACGTAGTAGTTCCTAGCGCATGCCCAAATGGAGATGTTAAGGCATGCTCCCCATAGTTTGTCATTTACTCAAGATTGGGTTTGGACAGGCTTTAGTTTTGTTAAACCTGAAGACTCACAGTTTTTTCGTATTGTTGCTGTCATAGCAGCACAGAGCTAGAAAGAGCCCAAACAGCTTTATTAGAGAAAAGTCTATCTACCACAGCCCCCGCCTTGATCCTTCCTAGGCCTCCTGCTTCCCTAAGCTCCATTCTTTGTTCTTTTCAGATGAAAACAAGCTGACCCTTGCTAAGTAAGCATCTTCCCGTGAAAAGGCTCATGACCAATGCAGTCTTTATAAGACTCCACACTTGAAACGTGAAATATCGTAGGCGTTCCTTGTGTCCTAGCATTGCAAATGTCTTGTGAGAAAAGCACTAAGACTATTTTCTTTGACTGAGTAATTCACTCATTCTGCATCAATATTCACTGGACACTTGTTATATGCAAAGCAATAGGAGTGATTCGAGATTGTGGAAAGTACAGTCTCTGACTTTGAGAAATTTGCAGTCTTGAAGGAAAGAAGTATGTAATGTGTATTTAATAGCAGAGTTGTCCAGCCTGTCAGAACTGGACCATTTATCGGACTCTTTTGTTGGACAGATGAGGAAATCACAGTACTGAGAGGTGAGATGAACGGCCTGAACCGTATCACTGGTGTAGACATCACTGGGAGAATGGAGAAACCACTGGCTGTTGAGCAAGCCACTTACTCCATCATTATTCATATGATTTGGGACAAATTCTTTAACCCACTGAATTATGCCAGACCTCAAAGGGCTGACTTGGGTTGGAAGACTGATGAGCATGGGAACACAGACTTCCTTCAGGACAGTTTCACACAAACTTACCATGACCCAAAGGCAAGAAGTGTAAAGTGTATGTACAAGATAAGGATGAAAGTGAGCTGATGCAGCTTCTCCATGCCTCTCGCCTTCCTCACAGACCCTTGGCTGAAGTTCACTGGTCACTGCAGCCCCCAGGGAGTGGTAAACCGGCCAGGTCATGAACGCCAGGCTGCGGACCCACAGACTGCCACAGTTGGGCACTTGGGTATTCCATTTCTTACTGCTTCCCTGTGCCTAGCGTGGGCCAGCCTTGGCCTACTATATTCGCTCAACTTTACTTTCCTTGTTTATGGTATTTAAAGATGTATGTATACTCTGTAGGATTATTCTAAGCCTTAGGCCAGATGGCCTATGTCAAATGCCTAGCAGGGTGCCTACCCAGACAAGATGCTTCATAGATGCCTTTCTCAGTTGAGGATATGAAAGTAGGATTCAAATTTCCTGACTCTCCAGCCCAATGCTCTTTTCAATATGCAAATAATGGCGACTCCATTTAGTGTGTACTCAGTGCCAATGAAATGTGATGTTTTAAAGGGTGACTGCAGGTCTAGAAATCCTAAGAATCTGTTTCAATTTATTAGCCTATATGCGTTTATTGAAGTGACTGGCTTTATAATGAAATTACCATAACTAGGAGCTTTTTTTTTTTTTAAAGATTTTATTTATTTATTTGAGACAGAGAGCACGAGAGGGGGGAGGGTCAGAGGGAGAAGCAGACACCCCGCCGAGCAGAGAGCCCGATGCGAGACTCGATCCCGGGACTCCAGGATCATGACCTGAGCCGAAGGCAGTCGCTTAACCAACTGAGCCACCCAGGCGCCCCACTAGGAGCTTTTTTTATGATGGTAAGTACCAGCTCAGTAATATAATAAAAAAGGAAGAAATTCCATTCAAAATGGCTAAGTGAAACAAAACAAGAGGGAGGATAAACTTAGAATTGTCTATAATATTTATAAAGAAAATTACAAAGAATTTTATGAGCCATATGTAAAGATATATACTATGTTATCATATAGGAAAACAGATTTCAGCAAGTACAGTTAATTACTATTTGTTAAATATTAAAGTTCCATGCTAACAAAGAAACCGTGAGTATAATGATGATCTACTTCCTAGGAAATCCTAAAACAGAACATATTAATTATTAAAATAAGGGGTGCCTGGATGGCTCAGTCGGTTAAGCATCTGACTCTTGGTTTCAGCTCAAGTCATGATCTCAGTGTCATGGGATTGAGCCCCATGTCAGGCTCCACACTCAGCAGGGAGTATCCTTGAGATTCTCTCCCTCTCCCTCTCTACCCTTCCCTACCTTGTGCTCTCTCTCTAAAGTAAGTAAATAAATCTTTAGAAATAAATACATGAATAAATAAGGCAGTATGGAAAGAGAAATTAATTTACAAATATCATAAAATTAGGGGAAGTAATAGTTATTTAACAATTGCCTAACTATACTTTAAGAATTCCCAGGATAACTGGCTAACAAATACAAAACCAAACATGATTTGGATCGGCTTTCATACCACATACCAGAGTAAGCCCTTAGTGGATTAAAGAGTTAAATATTTACTTTAACTCTTAGCAAAGCAAGGAGAAATAATCAAATATTTATGAAATCTTCGGAGGGATATATCTCTGAAAAGCTTGTAACAATAATGGAAATCATAAAGGAAAAAAATAAATGGCTCCAAAAACCAAGCAAGAAAATGACTGTAACATTAAAAACTAACACAAATAAAAAAACAAAAAACTGGGGAACATTTGTATTATGATAAAAAAAAAGTTGGCATATATAATATAGAATTTATTCAAACCTTCAAAAATATTAAAACCTCAAGAGATAAATGGTCAAAGGATATAAACATACAATTCAATTATGAAGAAATGTATGTGAATTATATATACTAATAAGTATATAATAAAATATATACTCAAATATATGTATTATATTTATATAATATATAACTAATATTAGAAGGCTATTTAAAACAGCAAAAACTGGAAACAAGCAAAATGCCCAATATAACTGTACTATATCAACTGAATAGACTATTACATCAGCATTAGAGTTATAATTATAAAAACTGGAAAAATTTGTTCTTATTGATTGGTGGAGGGGAGCCCAGTAATAATTCTCTTACTGTGCATACTGAAGACAAAAGTGAAAGTCACTACTGACATGGAATAGTGGAATCATGGATAATATTTTTTCTGTATATAAATCTGAGGAGGAAGGAGGAACCAGCTATACTCGCAGTTGGACAATACTAGTTGTTGAACATTATAGACTCTAACACCTATGGTATATTTAAGCACCTATGGTATTTTATAATTTTTTTAAAGATTTTATTTATTGATTTGAGAGCGAGCGAGCATGGAAGAGAGGAAGGGGAGAGGGAGAAGCAGACTCCCCGCAGAGCAGGAAGCCTGACATGGGGCTAAATCCTAGGACCCTGGGATCATGACCTGAGCTGAGGGCAGATGCTTAACGACTAAGCCACCCAGGCACCCCCACCTACGGTATTTTAGATGAAAGTAAAGAGTTGAAAGAAAATAGGAATATCAGTGTCAAATGGCAAGTTATTAGCTTTCCTAGGGGAAGGATCTTTCACTGTGCCAGAACCTTACATAGACCACTCATGTTTCCAAAAGGTGCTGGAAAATGCAAGGAACACACCTTGAGAAACAAGCATATGCGATTTTTGCCACACCTTTGTCTATGGAGCCTTGTTCTGAGCTGTTGGTATCCTGTTTGTCTTACCCCTTCCTGATGCTTTATTTTTTTTTAAAGATTTTATTTATTTATTTGACAGAGAGAGACACAGCGAGAGAGGGAACACAGCAGAGGGAGTGTGAGAGGGAGAAGAAGGCTTCCTGTGGAGCGGAGAGCCCAACGTGGGGCTCAATCCCAGGACCCTGGGATCATGACCTGAGCCGAAGGCAGACGCTTAACGACTGAGCCACCCAGATGTCCCCTGATGCTTTATTTTTACCATAATACTTGTTTTAAAAGTTTGCCTGAATTTAGACAAATGTCTTCATTTTTTACATGTGAATTTATGTCTTACAACTCCTAATACATTTTGATTTCTTTTTATGGTCCTTCATCTTCTCCTTTACTGCATTCCATATAACAGACATAATTTAGATTAGGAGTTAATAACCAGGAATAACAGACATGGGTTTGAATTCTGACTCAGTTGTGTGACTTTGAGCGAACTGCTTATTTTTAATCTTTGGATACCTTCATTTATAAGATGGAAATAATAATACTCCATAGGGTGGGTAATTATGAGGTTTAAACTAAAGGAGATAATTCATGTAATGTACTGGTGTGGTATCTACTTCTAACATTAAACTTTCAGGTGATGACATATGAATATGCTATTTGAAATTCTAGTCAAAATTTCAACTACTAAGAAAAAAAGAAAAACTCACAACCTTTTATTTCTTCCAATATATTTGGTAGATCACATTTCCTTACAGAGAGTCATGGCTTAATGAAAAAGAGAACTCTCTGTATTTTTCTGTCCTGTCTTTGCCTTTTTAAAAAATATATTTTATTTATTAGAGAGAGAGAGAGAGAGTGTGTGTGTGTGTGTGTGTGTGTGCACGCACACAAGCACAAGTTGGGGGGGGCAGAGGGAGAGGGACAAATAGACTCCCTGCTGATCGCTGATGGGGAGCCCAATGCAGGACTGATACCAGGACCCTGAGATCATGTCCTGAGCCAAAGTCAGATGCCTAACGAACTGAGCCACCTAGGTGCCCCCGTCTTTGCCTTTTTAGAGATGCCCTGATTTCTTTCTAAAATGGAATTGTGTATAAATAAGTAGATATACCAAGTTCCCTTAATTCTAACACTGAAATGAAAATTTTCATTTACTAAAACTGGAGAAAAGACAGGGGAAAATGCATCTGTTCAATGCTGGCTTTCTGACTTTTTTTTTTTTTTTTTAAAGATTTTATTTATTTGACAGAGAGAGATACAGTGAGAGAGGGAACACAAGCAGGGGGAGTGGGAGAGGGAGAAGCAGGCTTCCCGCTGAGCAGGGAGCCCGATGCAGGGCTCGATCCCAGGACCCTGGGACCATGACCCGAGCCAAAGGCAGACGCTTAACAACTGAGCCACCCAGGCGCCCCCTGGCTTTCTGACTTTAATAGTCCAACAACCTCATTTCACCTAGTGAAGGCTGCAGAATGATCAAAATCAAAATACACGACTTTGTGATGCAGTTCATATTTAAACTTTTGGAAATAAAAATGAATCTCAGTTGAAAAGTTCAGGTAGGGAGAAAGGGGCATTTTAAAGAAATTAAATGTTGTGGCTTGGGCTCAGAATAACTATGGCTGGCAGAAAATCAAGGCTTTGTGTCTTTGGTACCGTCAGTGACTAGTGTAGGTTTTCTGAATGTGTTTTTTAAATGCTCCTTGAAATCGGTGAGTGTAATATGAGCATTCCTTGGACCTTATTTGAATTTATTTGAATTTCAACAGCTACCAACAGATGTGCTTAGAAGGAATAGGCTCCAATTCCCAAATAGCACAGTATTTCAAATCTATTTTAGACTCTGAAATGAGAGCCCATTCCAGGAAGACAGTTCTGAACTTTGCTCCCAGCTGCAGAAATACCTCCTCTTCTTGACCCCCGACCTACACCAAGGGAAGACACTTGAAAAGATGTTCTTTTGCCGACAATCATTTTACCATCGTAACCCACAAATGGAAAAATAAACTGTTGGCTCCTCTTCAGAAAACCTATTCTCACATTGCCCAGAACCAGGCAGATAAATAAAACCATAGAGTTCTTTTCATCCCCTTCTCATTTTCCAAAATGATCTTGTTATTTTTGTTACCTCGATGAGCTCAAAAAAATGGGCCTTATCTACTAACGGGTAAGTCATGTTAACCTTTTTCAAGGTAAGTTATTTTATCCAAGGTTCTAGGACTATCCCTCTCCCCCTATTCCTTGGGACTTAACTCCATTGGTTCTCATACTCACTTAACCGATTTGCTCTCCCTCCCCCTTTTCCCACCCCTCACTTTAGCAAATACAAGCCCTTCTCATTGGAAAATAGAAACCTCTAACCCGAATTCTTCTCTGCCTATTGCCCTATCTTATTTCTTCCCTTCACAACCAAGCTTCCAGAGCTCATAAATCCCTCCTAGGTCAAGTGGAAACTCTAGAACTTTGCTTTCAGATGTAATAACAACAACTTTATCAGGTGCCTCTCTATGCCAGGGAGTCATATAGGCCTTAGAATTTATTTATTTATTTATTTATTTATTTATTTATTTATTTATTTATTTATGAGGGAGAGAGAGGTGGGGAGGACAGGAGGAGAAGTAGAAAGAGAATCTCAAGCAGGCTACACACCCAGCAAGGAGCCAATAGGGGGCTCAATCTCACAACCCTGAGATCATGACCTGAACCGAAACCAAGTCAGACGCTCAACCCCACTGAGCCACCCAGGCGGCCTCATTTTTTTTTCTTGATTACAAAAATACATGAATAATTCATGTTTGTTACAACAAATCAAACAATACGGAAACAGATAACGACAGAACCAATGCCTCCCCTGCCTGAGCTCCGTATCTTATTTAATCGTCACAACCACCAGGAGAAAAGTGAGGCAGAGAAAGGCTCAGAGCGTGCCGCAGTGTTTAAGAGGAAGAGCTGGGGGTTCTGACTGCCTGGATTCCTATCTTGACTTTGCCATTTACTATGTGTCTGTGAGCAAATTACTTATTATTTCTGCACCTCAGTTTCATATCTGTAAAATGGGGCTAATGATAGTACCTAGCTCAGAGGGTTCAGTGAGGACATAATGCACCAAAACAAAAATATTGCTGTTTCTAGAGAAAAAAAGATGTTAAGAGATTATTTAAAAATGACAGCTGAGAAGAAAACACCAGGCATTAGAACAACATTCTGTCCACCATTCTGTAACTAGTATAGGGTCTAAAAGAAGTCTTTAAAGCAGTTGGCAGTATTGGCTCAAAAAATATGCTCTTGCAATGATGGCACCATTGATGCACTTTGTTTTTTAAAGTCACGTTATTTTTTTTTTTTAAAGATCCCACAATATTTCAAATTTTCATAAATAAATTTTGATTTGCTATAGTATCATTTTTAATCATTACTTTTATCTCAATCAGGCTAGAATGATTACATTTAACATTTACATATTACAAACATTTTCTATGTCATGTTTTATACTGTATTTTTCCATCTTTCTAATGGCTCTGTAGACCCCTGGGCTGACCTCTGTCACCCCTGCCATCTGGCTCTGCCACCCTGGAGCCGGTCTGCCAGGCCAGCCCCCGACACAGACCTTCAGCCTCTCCCAGATCCATCAGGCACCGTCATGAGTATTTGCTCTCTCTGAGTGCTGCATTACTAGAAAATCATTAAATCACAATTATTGACTTTCCCAGAGTAAATCATTACCCACACTCTGGTAACTAAAATATTTTCACTCCACTTCTCTCTATTTATATACTTTTTCTAAGAGGCCACAGAGAGATGACTGCTCCCTATAAAGCTACTTGGTTAATCACGCAAAGCCTCTTTCTCACCATTCCCTCTGCAAACACAGTTTCATGTGCTTTCTATGGGAAACTGAGGAAATGAACAAAGTGTGCAGCTCCCCCCTCCTCTACCCAACATTCTTTTCAGTCTTAAGCAAGTAACACGGTACTGAGGCCCTCAGCGTTCTATGCTGGATGGCCTAGCCCAAGGAACCATGGCTCTGCCAGATCAGTGGACAAACACACTTGTTTGAAGAATTCAGTCAAGAGTGAGAGATCCTTTTCAAAACAAGGACCAACTGCTCATTGAGATTTGAAGAGTCCAAGGGAAAGAAGATTATACAATTCACAGGCTCTCTTCATTCATCTTAAGTTTATCCGTTAAAAGAGCATGCTTTCCCTGTTTCCCAGGGAAGTCAAACACTCACAATTCTACGGTGTGCAGAACTGTGGTCACACTGTACTTCTCCTGAAAAGCCATCCTTCCTTCTTTCCTCATTTTTCTTCTTTTCTTCCTTCTCTTTTTCTCTTCTATCCCTCCCCATTCCCTCTTCCTCTCTTGTCACACCTCTGTCTCTGGTTGACTAGATGGTTCAGATATTTTGTATTATCTCTCTTTATTCCCCTTCCTAAAAAAAATTATATATATGTGTGTGTGTATATATATATGTATGTAGGTATATAGCCGAATGTTTCAAGTCCCAACTTAAAATCCTATTTTGTTCTTTTCAGTAGTTTCTAGTCCGTCTCCTCTAGGACACAAGCAGAATGAGAGACCCCAAGAGAAAATTACATTTCAAACTAAACTCAGTATGATCACTGCTCACTTTCCAATTAAAAAAAATAACATAAACATTCCTTATTTTTGATCAGCTAATGTATGTGTAACCTTCCTCTAGGCACTTTGAGAAAAAGAAAAATAGTAAAATACAGGGTCTGTGACATTGCAATTCTAAAGGTGTCTGCTTTCCCACTGATTTCAGCCAAAGGTGGCATTGCTATATAATTAACCTTGGCGCTAGAATACAGACCCAGCTTTAAATCCGTCATCAGTTTAGATCACCTAATGTCCTGCATTCATGCCACTCCAACTTCATTCCCCTCATTTCTTAATGATTTTAGCTCCTGGCTCCTTCTCACTGCTCTCTGATCTTACCGTTCTGCGATTTTAATATACACATCAGCGATCCTTCCCACGCTGGCCTCCTGGTTCATTGACCTCCTCCCCTGGAATGGCCTCACCCTCAGTCGGCCTCGTCCAAGCCCCACTTGGAAGGATGAGGATTCTGACCAATCCCTTGCAGTCCCCTCCCAGAACACTACGGCATCCTTCTAGCTCACTCTGGTACTTGGCCCCAGTGATCTTCAGTTCCCTGGGTCTTCCAGTGTATTGATCAGGCCACCATTTCACTGCCCCTCATCCCTGTATGTCCTCCACTCCTCCAGGCTTAAATTCTAAGATCAATTTTTGTCATCATTCTCTTGCCCTTCTTGCTTCAGCTCTAAATCTAACTCTGCTTTCTCATGCTGCGCCTGTACACTGAATGTAGCTGAAGAAAAATTCACAAGCAGGCTGATGGGCCTCACTTTAAATTCATGACCTTGAGCTCTCTCCTCAGAGTCCCACTGCCTCTTGCCTCATCCGCACTCAATTGATAATCTTGCTTTCCAAACTTGACTGGCAACACTGAAACAACCAGAAGAGAATTTCATAGATCCCACCACTTCTACCCACTGCCCAGCATACACACCCTCATCCTTTGCCTTCCTGCTGGTTCCCATGGGTGAACTTGTCATGCTCCTATAGGCAGCCTCCTCCTCCACTTAGGTACCAGATTCTATCTGCTCTTATCTATTCAAGGACATCTATCCACTGATTCTCCTTCCTCTCCCCCACATCATTAATTTTTGCTCCCTACTAAATCACTGACATCAGCATGTACACATACTTCTTTTTGTCCCATTTTAAAAACATTTTCTTTGACCCACTTTCTCCACCAGCCATCATCCCACTTCTCTGAAGCAAAACTCCCCAAGAGTCATGTATTCTTGCTGCTTTCACTCTCTCCCTTTCCATTTCCTCTTAAACCCATTATAGCTAAGCTGTCACCCTCCCACTCTTCCAAAACTGTTCTTGTCAAGTGATGATCCCATTTCTCTATTTCCTTTTGGAGCAGATTCCTCAAAAGGATTGTCAATATTCACTGTCTCCAATTTCTTTCCTCTAATTCCTTTTAAAACCCATTCTAACCACCACTATTCCACTGAAAGTGCTCTTACTGAGTCACCAGTGACTCTTTTTGTTGTAAAATTCAATGGTCAATTCTCAGACTTCATTTTACTTGACCTGTCAGCACCATGTCACACAGTTGAACACTTTCCTTTATACCTCTGGCTGCCAGCACACTGCGCACTCTCATATTCCCTCCTACCTCACTGATCTCTCCTTAGTCGTCTTCTCCTTGACTGTGTAATTTTGGAGGCCCCAGGGCTTAGACTATCAATACTCACATTCTTGGTGATTTCATCCAGCTCTATGGCTTTAAATATCATGTATGCTGATTATTCCCAAATATGTAGCCCTGTCCCAGACCTCTTGTGAGCTCCAAATTCCTAATGCCTACTATCTCAACTCTGTTGTTCAACAGTGATTTTAAATTTAACTCATCCAAAAGCAAACTTCTGATTCCCCTGTGGAGAGTTGTCCCACCACGACCTTCCCCTCTCTGCTTCTGGCAATTCCATCTTACCAGCTACTGAGGTCAAAATCCATGGAGTCATCCTTGACTTCTTTCTTTTTCTTATTTCCCCTATCCAATTCATTTCCCTATACCATTATAGGGCATCTACCATCCACCTCCCTTGCTACCACTTGATCTGGGAAATTTCTTTCACCTGGATTACTTTGATAGCCTTCTAAAAGATCTCCCTACATCTACTACTGCCCCCATCCAATCTATTCCTCATGCAAGAGCCACAGCGATCCATGCAAAACCTAAGTCAGATTCTGAGTTCTCTGTTCAAAATCCTGAAATGGCTTTCCATTTCACTAAGAGCAGAAACCAAACATCTTATAGTATCATATTAGACCCTACTTGATCTGGCCTCTCTCATTCAGTCTGCTCCAATCACATTGATCTCCTTGTTATTTCTCGAACACCCTAGGCATGCTCCCGTCTTAGGGCCTCCACTTGGCTCTTCTCTCTTCCTAGAATGCTGTTCTCTAGATTATCCACTAGCTAACTCTCTCATCTTTGAATCTCTGCCAAAATCTTACCTTTTCAATGAGACTTCCTCTGACCACCCTATTTAAAACTACTACTCCCCACTCCCAACCCCAGAACCCTCAATCCCCTTATTCAACTCTTACTGTTCCTTTTCCTTAACATTCATCACTTTCTGGTATGATTTACTGTTTACTTGTTATTCATTGTTTTTCTCCTCTGTTACAAACTCCAAGAGGGAAGAAATCTTTGTTCTATTTACCAGTATATCCTAAGGGCCTAGAAGAGTGCCAGGTATACCACAGGTACACAATAAATATTTAATGTTTAGTAGGTTAAGTATTCCTTAAAGGTATGGTAGTATTTGTCTCAAGACCATTTCAGCCTCATGCTGTTTTTGTGGTAAGATTCTTTTCAAACTTTTGATTCAATTTATTTATTGTTTCTATGTCTATTTAGGTTTTGTATTGCATTTCAGTGTGAATAAGTTATACATGCCATGAATATATTTCATCCTGGTTTGAAAATGCACTGGCATAAAAGTTGTCCAACATGCTCTCTCATATTTCTTTAGATCACTACTAAAGATCTAACTTATGATTATATATTTCATTCCAAGTACTGTTAACTCATTCTCTCTCCTTTTACTGTTAATCTTTGGTTGATACTCTACTGTCATTCATTTTTCTCTTCTTACAGTCCTCATTACCTTTTCTCTACTTTCTTTGGCCTAACTCTGCTGGTCTTTTACACATTACTCAAGTTATACTCTTTGATGAGTGATATAGTGCTCACCAGTACTTCTAGTTTCCTTCGTCCAGGCTCAGGGGACAGTAACACTTACCTGACCTTTTGAAGCTGGGCAAGGCCATCTGACTGGCTCTGGCCAATGATATATGCCACATGCCACTTTTGATGGAAACATTTAATGCATGGGGAAGTGATGGTCTTTTCAATAGACAGTGTCTGGTCAATTCAATAGTCATATGGAAAAAACAAATCTTGACTCCTCTCATACCATTCGCAAAAGCCAATTTCAGATCGATTGTAGTTATAAAAGTGAAAGATCTTAGAGAGGGAAGATTTCTTAAACAGCACAAAGAGCCCTAATCTAAAGGGGAAAATGATAAATTGGAATACATTACAATTTACAACTTTTGTTCATCCAAAGACATCCTTAATATAGAGAAAAGCAACTCAGAAAGGGAGACGATATTTGCAAGACACCTTTCTGAAAACAGATTTGCATCTAGCACTTGTAAAGGATTCCTATAAATCAATAAGAAAAATATGGAATACTCAATAGAAAAATGGGAGAAGACTCAGACACTTCATAAAGAGGATATCAAAATGGCCCCAAAACACATGAAAAGGTTTTCACTTTGTTACACATTAGGTAAATGCAACTTAAAACCACCATGTGATACCACCACACACCGACAAGCAAATAAGAAGGATGACAGAAGTTATGGAAACAGACGGTCATGAGACTGACCCATGGAGAGCCTGGAAGCAGCCTCTGGGCAACTGCTAGCAGCCTGAAAAAATGGCTTTCAGTGTGAAGAGCCACATGGCCCTGTTGGGAACAAGGGCCTAGAAATCCAGGGCTCAGGGAGGCTGGGGTCTGAAGTGATGACGGGCAAAGGCCAAGGAAATAAAGACTGAGGGTGTGCCATCTTCCCAGGAGCAGTAGATGAGGAGGAGGGGGCTGAAGTGGTGGAGCAGAAGCCAGGAGGTAAAGAAATGGAAATGGTGAAGGAAAATATGGTGGTAAATGAGGTGAAGGTCAAGGCAGGTCCCTGGTCCCTGAACGTGGATGCCCACGCGAGCTCCCTGGAGGCCATCCAACTAGAAGTGGAGACTGAATGCTCAGGCTGACAGAGCCGTACTACAGTTACAGCACAAGTGTGGTCAGGTATGTCAACACTTCCTAGAGCAGAGGAACTGCATTGTTCAGAATATCCCCAGCTTCTGGGTCAGTGCCTTTTGGAACCATCGATAGCTGTCCACCCTGATTAGAGGCCAAGAAGCAGATATGTTAAGGTACATAGCCAATTTGGAGACACCCTAGGGTGGGCTTCAAGTTCTAGTTCTTTCAAAGAAACCCACAGTGCAGAAACAAGCTGATTGTCGAGGAATATGTCAGATCATCCGACCAAGTGGAGCCTCTTGCCACTCCAATCATAGGGCACCCAGGCCATGAACTCTAGTCTTCCATTCATAGGAATCGAGACGTCACCTGCAGCTTCTTCAGTTGGTTTTCAGACCACAACCTTCCAGAGCCTGACACAATTGCTGAGATTATCAAAGAGGACCTCTGACCAAATCCACTTGAATACTGCCTATTGTGTGAAGGGGCCCATAGAGTTAGACTCTGCCAGATAAGGAAGCCAATGGGGATCCCTCTGGGTTCCAATCTGGTTAACCTCTGCCCTTGGAAGTACTCCCATACAAGATCCCCTACCACTTCCTGCTGGACCTGTGCCTTGGCAACAGCACTGGGTATGCCTATTACTCTTTGTGTACTGATCTTTCTGCACCCTGCTTCCTTTGAAAACTCACTCTCTCAACTGCAGGATTGAGACCTTCATGGCTGTTCTGCATTAACATTACATGCTCTGTGGCACGGTTCACACTCTTCTAAGTCAAACAAATGATGCTATACACTGCACTGTCTTTATCTATAATGCTTGCACCCTGTTTGTTCCCAGGACCTCTAGTCTGGTTACTACCACCTGGATTTCTAGCTTTGTTCAGGAGCCTGTTGTTTTGTTTTTTAATTTTAATGTATTTTTAAATTTAAATTCAATTAATCAACATATAATGTATTATTAGTTTCAGAGATAGAGGTCAGTGATTCATCAGTCTTAACACCCAGTGCTCATGATATCATGTGTCCTCAAAAGCGTGTTTGACACACTCTGCTCATCACTGTGGACAACTGCTGGGCATTAATCAAGCCCAGGGTGAACGGCAGTGTACCACTTGTTCCTATGTGATGTATCCAACTCCATTGGTCTTCCTGCCCTTCCAGTCACTGAGTGCTGCCTGCTCCTGGCTATACACCCCCCTTGGGCTGCTGCCTGATGGATGTACAATTTCCAGACCACTGTCAGCTCCACTTTGTTTTTGATCAACCCTGATCTTCAGAAGTGTTGGTAGACCTAGGTTCCCTGCCAGCCCAGAAAAGGCATTCCTATTTCTCCCCTCAAAGACCTTAATTCCACACCACCACAACCATCACTCAGGCACTACTGACTGTCTGGCTGTGGTTGAGTGGACAAGTTAGAGCCAATTCACACAGCAAGGATAACAGTAATGTCTTTGGTGAGAAAGTTTTCTTAGCCTCGCCCAGTGAATTCATACAAAATGTAGGGACTCTGATTGGCCTCCTTTCTTCGTCCTCAACATGATCAAGTGTCAGAGGTGCCAGGGTGGTGTACTCTTTCTCTTTCTCCTCCTCCTCTCCTTCTGTTTCTCATCCCTCTTTCATATCTCTTCTACCTCTTTTTAAAAGTAGTAGCGCCCCCTCAGGGCACCTGGGTGGCTCAGATGGTTAAGCGTCTGCCTTCGGCTCAGGTCATGATCCCAGGGTCCTGGGATGGAGTCCTGCATCGGGCTCTCTGCTCCTTGGGAGCCTGCTTCTCCCTCTGCCTCTCTCTCTCTCTCTCTGTCTCTCATGAATAAATAAATAAAATCTTTAAAAAAAAAAAAAAAGTAGTAGCGCCCCCTCAAAAAAAAAAAAAGGTAGCCCAGACTCATCTGCAGAAGCAGGCTCTTTAGTTTAATCTAGCTCTCTTGTCATCTCCAGAGGCAGAGCGGGTGTCCTTTCAAGGAAACTTCGGGAGCTCTTATTGCCCCTCTGCGCTCTTCCAACCCCTCCCTCCCTTAGCAATGACTACAGGGCTCAAAGGAAGACCAGTCCACAGGGAAGGAAAAGTGTTTCCAGTTCAGAATGGATGAAAGGAACCAAAGAGATTGTGGTTGGTGCCCTAAGCAGGGAAAACTGAATGAAAGGCCAGATGCAGGACTGAGTCTGAAATGCAGGGCCTAGAATTAAGACCGGGTCAACTGTGAGCCTGCAAGGACAACTTGCTCTGGGAGTGGTGATGGGAGGAGGAATACTGTTCTCAGGACTGGCCTGGGAGAACTGCAGGTTGCTGAAGCATTAACTCTGTTGCCTTGCAAAGGGTTCTCTAAAGAAAAACAGTGCCATGTTGACTGTTTTCTCTCTTGTCTTCATGTGATCTTGTTTATGTGGAAGATTAATACAATACTACTGTGCCCTTAATTTCACTAGTATTTAGTAAAATCTATTACTTTCTCTGCTTCTGCTTACTGGGAAGATTTGGCAGTATAGATTTTATTTTCAATTGGGAACATTTGGAAGAATATCCATCTCTTTCCTGTATACCATGGAGAGTTCTGTGAATATTCTTAACAGTTTCACCTTGTTTCCGTTAAAATTATCTTTAGAAATGCAATTTGAATAACTTGGTCTTGTCAGAAGCTGAAGACTTCAGAAATTGTTGTCTTCATGGAAAAATTCCCTAACAAAAAATTTGTGGCTCTGATTGTCTTGACAATTTACCCTGGTAACAGCTTAGTCATTGATGTATCTCTTTTTCTAAATAGCAAAATGACTTGTGAGATTGCTCTGTAAAATTGGAAGGGTACCATTGGCATATTTATCTTTATTTATACACATTATGGCAAAATCAAAGCATGTCAGCCTGAAAAAACAGTTAAACTAAAAAGATGGAAAATAAAAAGGGTGGAAAGTACACAGAGAAACCAGAATGGTATAAGAGTAGCCTGATACGAATACTTTAGACAACTGTTTGGCAGGCTCTATGCACACCCTCTGATCCAGCTCTGGGAATATTCCCAACAGAAATGCATATATGTATTCACAAAGACCTGCATAGAAATGTTTTTAACAGCACAATTCTACTAGCTAACACTGGGAACTGCCCCAATATTCACCACTGGTTGAAAAAATAAACAAGCTTTAAATATTCACACCATGGAATACTGTGAGAAATAAAGAACTATGCCTACATGTAGTAATATGAATGAATCTCACAAACATGATGTTGGATAGAAGAAGCCAGACTCAAGAGTATGTGCTATATAATTCCATTTCTGTATGAAGTTTAAGAACAGGTGCACTTGACCTATGGTGGTAGAAGTCCAAACAGTCATCACTACCAAGAACAGTGAAGATTCTGGTATCTGACCCCCTACTTACAAACTTAGCATGTTATCCTGCCTAGTTAGCAGATGCTGAGTCAGAGACAAAGGACCTTACAGCTCAACAGCCAGTGTCAGTATTTCTACCCATCTCTTGAGCCCTTTGAAAACTCTTAATCTGCAGCATGACGAAAGCCACGTGACACCTGCACACACAGTGGGCTGCGTTAGAGGAGAGGTACCCTGGCCTGAAGGAAAGTGAATCCTTGGGCGCCTGGGTGGCTCAGTCGTTAAGCGTCTGCCTTCGGCTCAGGTCATGGTCCCAGGGTCCTGGGATTGAGTCCCACATCGGGCTCCCTGCTCCACGGGAAGCGTGCTTCTCCCTCTCCCATTCCCCCTGCTTCTGTTCCTGCTCTCTCTCTCTCTCTGTCAAATAAATAAATAAAATCTTAAAAAAAAAAAAAATTATTAAAAAAAAAAAGTGAATCCTTTATAATGGGAATTAAGCATGTCTGCCCTTTGCTTTGAAGGCAGACATTATCTTTATTATACTGAACAGCAAGGAAACCCATAGGAGACAAAATCTCTACTTTTTCAAGGCTGTAAGCAAACCTGCCCTTTGCTCTGGAGGGAAACACCATTTCTGTCTTCCAAGGCTATTCACGGATATCCTTGAAAAGATACTCTGAACCAAGGCAGTTAGTGTTTCTGCTTCCAAAAGTGCAGAAACATCAGAGACCCATGATAATTATCTTCCAACAGTTTTGGAGGGTGGGTACCTATTGACTGGAAGGGACTATGATGGTGGATTCTAAAGGACTGGAGATGTCCTATGTCTTAATCTGGGTGCTGGATACCTGGGTGTATTCAATTTGTGAAACTTCACTGAGTTGTATACCTGTGAAACACACTGCTATATGTATATTATCCTTTAATGAAATACACCTGAGAAAAGCAAAAAAATAGAAATCCAAAGTAAACTAAGGAAAATAAAACAATAGAAAAAATTAAAAACAACAAAACAAAACCTGATCATTTTTCTGGAACCTCTACACTAGAAAATGACTGGCTAATTCAAAAGTATGTTTCAGATCTTTTTGGGTAGGCAATGATTCCATATCTGAGAATTCTAATGGGTTCATTTTCTGTGTCACATTCAAATGGCTAAAATCCATTTTCTAAGGATAAAAGTACTCAATTATCTAGGTATGGGCCATCAACTTTTAGTATGTTTACTGAACCTGTTCATTTTGTCAACTGACTTTTATCAGAGTTTTTCACTTATAAACAGTTCATTAATCATGGCTTGTGATAGTTCATTTCTTTTTCCATCGTGGTAAGTGCACTCTTTAATCCTTACCACATATTTCATCCACCTCCCCTCTGGTGAACCATCAGTTTGTTCCCTATATTTAAGAGTCTGTTTCTTGGTTTGTCTTTTTTTTCCTTTGCCTGTTTGTTCTGTTTCTTAAATTCCACATATGAGTGAAATCATCATATGGCATTTGTCTTTCTCTGACTTATTTTGCTTAGCATTATACTCTGTAACTCCATCCATGTCACTGCAAATGGCAAGATTCATTCTTTTTTATGGCTGAATAATATTCCATTGTATATACATACCACCATCTTCTTTATCCATTCATCAGTTGAGGGACACTTGGGCCATTTCCATAATTTGGCTATTGTAAATAATGCTGCAATAAACATACAGGTGCATGTATCCCTTTGAATTAGTGTTTTTGGATTTGGGGGGTAAATACCCAGCAGTCCAATTACTGGATCATAGAGTAGTTCTGTTTTAATCTTTTAAGTAACCTCCATACTCTTTTCCACAGTGGCCACACTAGTTTGCATTCCCACCAACTGTGCAAGAGGATTCCTTTTTCTCCACATCCTCATCAATCCTTGTTTTTTTGTTTTTTTAAGTCATTCTGACAGGTGTGAGGTGATATCACATTGTAGTTTTGATTTGTATTTCCCTGATGATGGGTGATGTTCAGCATCTTTTCATGTGTATGTTGGCTATCTGGATGCCTTCTTTGGGGAAATGTCTGATCATGTCTTCTGCCCATTTTTAATTGGATTATTCATTTTTTGTGTGTTGTGTTTTATAATTTCTTTATATATTATAGATATTAACCCTTTATTGGATATGTCATTTGCCAATATCTTCTCCCATTCCATAAGTTGCCTTTTAATTTTATTGATTGTTTCCTTCTGCAGCAGCTTTTTATTTTAATGTTGTCTCAATAGTTTATTTTTCCTTTTATTTCCCTTGCCTTAGGGGATATACCTAGAAAGATGTTGCTATAGTCGATGTCAGAGATATTACTGCCTATGTTTTCTTCAAGGATTTTTATGGCTTCAAGTCTCACATTTAGTTCTTTAATCCGTTTTGAGTTTATTTTTGTGTATGGTGTAAAAAAGTGGTCTAGTTTCATTATTTTGCATGTATATGTCCAATTTTCCCAACACCATTTGTTGAAGAGACTGTCTTTTTCTAATTGTTTACTCTTTCTCTTTCCTCTTTTGTCAAAGATTAATTGACCATATAATTATGGGTTTATTTCTGGGTTTTTTATTCTGTTCCATTGATCTATGTGGCTACTTTTATGTCAGTACCATACTGTTTTAATTATTACCACTTTGTAATGTAAGTTGAAATCTGGAATTGTGATACCTCCAGTTTTGTTTTTCTTTTTCAAGATTGCTTTGGCTATTCAGGGTCTTCTGTGATTCCATACAAATTTTAGGATTCTTTGTTCTAGTTCTATGAAAAATGTTGGTATTTTGGGAGGGATTGCATTAAATCTGTGTATTTCTTTGGATAGTATGGACATTGTAACACTATTCATTCTTCCAATCCATAAGTATGGAATGTCTTTCCATTTCTTTGTGCCATCTTCAATTTCTTTCATCAGCATTTTATAGTTTTCAGAGTACAGGTCTTTCATCTCTTTGGTTAAATTTATCCCTAGATATTTTATTGGTTTTGGTGTAATTTTAAGTGACATTGTTTTCTTAATTTCACTTTCTGCTGCTTCATTATTAGTGTATAGGAATGCAACAGATTTCTGTACATTGATTTTGTATCCCACAGTTTTACTGAATTTGTCAGTTCTAGTAGTTTTTTGGTGGGGTCTTTAGGGTTTTCTATATATAATATCATGTCATCTACAAACAGTGAAAATTTTACTTGTTCCTGACCAATTTGGATGCCTTTCTTTTTCTTGTCTGATTGCTGTAGCTAGGACTTCTAGTACTATGTTGAATAAAAGCAGTAAGAGTAGACATCCTTGTCTTATTCCTGACCTTAGGGGAAAAGCTCTCAGGTTTTTCCTATTGAACATGATGTTCACTGTGGGTTTTGCATATAAAGCCTTTAATATGTTATGTTCCCTCTAGAGCTACTTTGTTGAGAGATTTTATCATGAATGGATGTTGTACTTTGTCAAATGCTGTTTCTGCATCTATTGAAATGATATGATTTTTATCCTTTTTTTTTTTTAAAGATTTTATCTATTTACTTGACAGAGTTAGCAAGAGCAGGCACACAAGTGGGGGAGTGGGAGGGGGAGAAGCAGGGAGCCTGATGTGGGGCTCGATCCCAGGACCCTGCGACCATGACCTGAGCTGAAGGCAGACGCTTAATGACTGAGCCACCCAGGCGCCCCTATCCTTTCTCTTATTGATAAGATATATCACATTGATTGATTTGAGAATATTGAACCACACTTGCATCCTGGGAATAAGTCCCACTTGATCATGGTGAATGATTTTTTGAATGTATTGTTGGATTTGGTTTGCTAGTATTTTGTTGAGGATTTTTGCATCCATATTTATCAGAGATATTGGCCTGTAGTTCTTTTTTTGAGGTGTCTTTATCTGGTTTTGATATCAGGGTGATACTGGTCTCATAGAATGAATTTGGAAGTTTTCCTTCCTCTTGTACTTTTTGGAATAGTTTGAGAAGAATAGATATTAACTCTTCTTTAAATGTTTGGTAGAATTTGCCTGTGAAGCCGTTGGATCCTGGACTTTCATTGGTTGGGAGCTTTTTGATGACCGATTCAATTTCATTGCTGGTAATCAGTTTGTTCGAATTTTCTATTTCTTCCTGATTTAGTATTTGGAAGATTATATGTTTCTAGGAATTTATCCATATCTTCTAAGTTGTCCAATTTGTTGGCATATAATTTTTCATAACATTCTCTTACAGTTGTTTGTATTTCTGGTGTTATTTCTCCTCTTTTTTTTGCCTTTGTTTTTGTTTATTTGGGTCCTCTTTTTTTTTTTTTTTATGAGGTGATAGTTCATTTCAAAGTTCAGCTCTGCCAGCCAAATAAATAAAACCTGTGTATAATTTAGTTCTATTGTTCAGCAATAGATGATGCTAGTCTCAGGATGGGCCCCATTATGTACTTGCTCATTAGGATGGTCTTTATTAAAGTTTCATAGCCTTTCTTTTCAGGGCTCCCTCTTTGAGGTATAAGTATTTCAATTGATAATTAAGAGTTAAGAACAGTTTTAAGCCACACCTTTGGCACATTCCATAGAAGACTGTCATTAATAACAAAATCTTCTGTTAAAAATGTAAAGAAAAAATTTGGTTTGGCTTATTTGAGCAAAATTTTTCCATTTCTGTATATAACAAGGTATTGTGGATAATAAAAATAGTTCAGTGTTGAAAATGTAGATTTCTTTTTTACATAAGGGATACAAAAACTTTTAATAATAAACAAGATTAACTTATTGCCTTTGAAGCATAAGGTAGAAATTAGGCTTTTCAAAATGCCTACTATCAATTCATATCACACATTATAATTTTAAATGGCATCCATTTGGATGGCTTGCCCTGTGTTTTCCAATGGCAAAATTTTCTCTTTGCTACTAGTAGCTAGAAGCATAGGGCATATAGGACACTTTGATTCATGTAAAGGTGTCCAAAATTCAAGTTTAGTCTGTCTTACCATGATGGATAGGGATGAGAAAGGTGATAGCTGGGATTTTTGAATCTCGCATTAAACAAGGGTCCAGAGCATTAAACTAATAGTGCACCGAGTTAGAGGTGGGGGCACCTTGGTTCTAGGGGACTCTGCCCTAAATTGTAGGCAAATCCCTTAATTCCAAAGATAGTTCTATTCATCTTCTAAATCTGTAGATTTACCTGCCCCTTAAAAATAAATTTTCCAGAAAGTTCTATGCCTTTGCCTGGCTTGCATTCTCTGTACTTTTCCTGGGTAACCTTAGCCACTGTCATAGCTTCTGTCATCACCTTTGAAAAAAGGACTGTGAAATTGCAATCTTCAACCCTTACTCTAGATCAGGGTCTGATATGTCCATTTGTACAATGTTTTCAAAATTGCTCTATTCCCTCTGATCTGGGTTTCACTACAACATCTCTTGCTACATTACTGGAAATCTCTAGACTGCCTCTCCTAAATCTTTCTTTTCCCAACATTCACCCTATTGACAAAGTGATCAAGTCCTTTTTGCCCAGAAATCCTTGTCAGCACACCACTGCCTGCAGAACATAGTCCCAACACCTTGCTACTGCACTTAAGGTCAGTTACAATGAAGCCCCCACCCAATAATCTTGCTGGATCCCACGCATAGGGCTCATGCACTGTCCTGCTTCTGTGCCTTTCCCTCATCTTAGATTTTCTTCCCTCCCTCCTTACCTATGGAAATCCTATCAAAATTCAATTCAAATGCCATCTCTTCAAAAAAAAAAACTAAACATCCCAAACCCCCTACCTCCTGCAGCATACACTTTGTAGGCACTTATTTCATACAAACTTATACTGTAGTTCTTTATATATGTTACTTGGTTATATAGGTCTTCATTACTCAATTTTAAGTTATTTAAGGGCCAAGATCATGTTTTAGTTATCTTTTTCTTCTGTAATGGATAAGACACTGTGCCGTCCTCAAGTAGCCTAGAGTCTAGCACAGGAGACAATATACAGTGTGAGAAATGCTAAAATAAGAACAAGCACAGAATGCCATGGGACCACATGAGAACGGTGTTTCCCCAAGCTGAAGTTAAGGAGTGTCAGGGAAGGCTTATATTATTATAAGAAGTGGCTTTCAAGTTCCTTTGTAGACACCATACTAGACTATAAGCTTCTTCAGAGATTTATCTTTTTATCTCTGTATCTGTAGGGATACATATTTTATGTCTAGCACAAAATAGACACTCCAAAATTAATGAATGTGTCAAAAAAAAGATGCCCAAGTCATTTATAGTTCTAAATGTGTAGAGTGAATCATATTAGTCCTTTGTACTTTTTTATCCTACTTATCAGATGGTCAATAAATAATAATTGGCTAATGAAAACCTCATAAAAAAGTTAATGACTTATTTTTTAGGCTTGAGGTTTTAGGTAAGTTTTAACTGGCATAGCTACCCAAATAAGTCCTAAGAAAGAAGAGCCAGAGCAGAGACTTCAGTCAAATCATTACATATACCTTAATTCCAAGTCTCAGAGAGGATGAGAGAAAATACGAGGATAGAACTGAATCACTGTACTAATGACTTTGGTTAGAAGATGTTTATGAACTTTATGTAAATCCAAAGCTTGATTCATGGTAATATGATCTACTTGTAATTATTTTCAATGATGATGATTTTGGTAAAATAAGCAATATATTTTGCAGGTTTCTGTTATTAGAATAAGTTGATTTGAGGGGCAGCAGCTCCTGCCCATGAGTCCTGTCCCCGTGCTTTAATAAACCACCATTAAAAAAAAAAAGAAGAAAGAAAGGAGTGTATGTGGATAAATGAGCTGTTTTGAAATTACAGGTCCAAATGGTATCAAAACTGTGATATTTGCTCCTTAATCTCTAAATTCATCTAAGTTAAAAAGAAAACAGACCTTATTACAGTCCTTAACAATAGACTATACTAATAATAGCTCTCATTTATTAAGTCCCTACATCATGGTACCACTGTGCTAAGCATTTTATGTGCATTATTCTCTTAATTTTCATACAACCCTACAAGGTATTCCTGTTCCCATTTTGCAAATGAGGAAAATGGGGCTCAGTTGAGATACTTGTGTTTGGTCACTCACCAAGGTAGTAGTAAAGCCAGGATTCAAACCCAAGTCTGACTCCAGAGTCTCATAACTGTATAGGGATAGAAATCTTATCTTTTGTTTTATAGTAGAAAATTATTAATCAAGATAATCTGCCAATGGTTTAGATTTTTCCCATTTGTGTACAAAATTTTTTAGTATATAAAACATTTACTAATTTTGATGATTAATGAAAATTCCAACAACAAAGGATAAGTGTAAAATCAGAAGAACAGTACTAACAATACATTATCATTTGTTTTTCCTTTAACGATTATCAACCATATTATGACCTAATGTCTTCTGAAATCTGAATACCACCCACAAATGACTTTAAGATATAGTGGCATTTACGGCACATCTACTGTTGGTTCAAGTCACTTTGCTAAAGGCACTGTCACAGCTGTATCATATTTTTAGATATTCAGGTGACTCCAACAAGCTTTCTGTCCCTAAGTAAACAGCAGGATTTGGAAGACAATGCACTTTGTCCAGGAAGACCAAATAACAGAGGTCTTTTCGGGTGGGGAAGGGATTATGTCACTGTCTAGAAATCTTTGATAAACTTGGCTCCCCAGCAATGGCAGGCTGGGGAAGGAACGCACAGCCAAGCAACACATGTGAGGTCCCAGAAATGTGATACAAAGAGAAGTGTAAAATGGAAAAATCTCAAGGACAAAGCACAATGGAAGAGAAAAATAGTGTAAGAGAAATTTTCAATATTAGTTGTATATACCCAAAAGAACACTGGTGTGAGACCGAAGAGACTGTGATTTTTAGTTCTAGCTTGTTTTTCAATCTAATTTTGGGACTTCTGGCAAGGGGAGTGTAATCTCCCTATGGTTGGAATTTATTACTCATGATGAGAGGGAGGTGGACTAGAAAGTCTTTAAGTTTCCTTTTAGAGCTTTGATCCTATCATGCTAGGGAGGCTGCAGATACACATCCCTGGGGCTTTACTACTACTTAGAAATATGGTTGAATATTATACCACACACATAGACTCAAAATGGTTGAAAGACCTTAATGTGAGACAGGAATCCATCAAAATCCTAAAGGAGAACACAGGCAGCAACCTCTTCGACCTCAGCCACAGCAACTTCTTCCTAGAAACATCGCCAAAGGCAAGGGAAGCAAGGGCAAAAATGAACTATTGGGACTTCATCAAGATAAGAAGCTTTTGCACAGCAAAGGAAACAGTCAACAAAACCAAAAGACAACTGACAAAATGGGAGAAGATATTTGCAAATGACATACCAGATAAAGGGCTAGTATCCAAAATCTATAAAGAACTTATCAAACTCAACACCCAAAGAACAAATGATCCAATCAAGAAATGGGCAGAAGACATGAACAGACATTTCTGCAAAGAAGACATCCAAATGGCCAACAGACACATGAAAAAGTGATCAACATCACACGGCACCAGGGAAATCCAAATCAAAACCTCAATGAGATACCACCTCACACCAGTCAGAATGGCTAAAATTAACAAGTCAGGAAATGACAGATGTTGGCAGGGATGTGGAGAAAGGGGAACCCTCCTACACTGTTGGTGGGAATGCAAGCTGGTACAGCCACTCTGGAAAACAGTATGAAGGTTCCTCAAAAAGGTGAAAATAGAGCTACCCTATGACCCAGCAACTGCACTACTGGGTATTTACCCCAAAGATACAAATGTAGGGATCCGAAGGGGTACGTGCAGCCCGATGTTTATAGCAGCAATATCCACAATAGCCAAACTATGGAAACAGCCAAGATGTCCATCGACAGATGAATGGATAAAGAAGATATGGTATATATATACAATGGAATATTATGCAGCCATCAAAAGGAATGAGATCTTGCCATTTGCAACGATGTGGGTGGAACTGGAGGGTGTTATGCTGAGCGAAATAAGTCAATCAGAGAAAGACATGTATCACATGACCTCACTGATATGAGGAATTCTTAATCTCAGGAAACAAACAGGGTTGCTGGAGTGGAGGGGGGTGGGAGGGATGGGGTGGCCGGGTGATAGACATTGGGGAGGGTATGTGCTATGGTGAGCACTGTGAATTGTGTAAGACTGTTGAATCATAGACCTGTACCTCTGAAACAAATAATACATCATATGTTAAAAAAAAAAGAAGAAGATAGCAGGAGGGGAAGAATGAAGGGAGGGAAATCAGAGGGGGAGATGAACCATGAGAGACGATGGACTCTGAAAAACAAACTGAGGGCTCTAGAAGGGGCGGGGGTGGGAGGATGGGTTAGCCTGGTGATGGGTATTAAAGAGGGCACATTCTACATGGAGCACTGGGTGTTATACACAAACAATGAATCATGGAACACTACATCAAAAACTAATGATGTAAATGTATGGTGATTAACATAACAATAAAAAATTTTTTAAATGAATTTAATAAAGCAGAAATAAATGGGTATCTTCTTAACTTGATAAAATATACCTTGGCCCCAAAGTGACCACTGTGCTTCCTGGGCAACAGTAGAGGTATTCCCACTCAAGTAAGGAACAAAGAAGGACATTCACATTCACTTGTCACCACTATTACTTAACAGTACTTGATGTTAGACAATACAGTTAATAAGAGAAAATAAGTAGAGATACAGAAATGTAGAGAAGGAAATAAAAATATCACCATTTGTTATTGTGGGAAACCTGAGATATTCAACTGAAAAAGTACTATAAACAAAAAAAATTAATAAAGTAACATGATATAGAATTACTAGAGAGAGATCAGTAAATTTCAGGTGAACAAACACAGCAAATTAGAAGAGGAAATGAAGGAAGAAAGGATGTAAGTAAAGGATGAAATATCTAAGAAAAATAACTTTAGAAATATTTAAGATTTACAAATACACAAAGACGTGTAGAAAAGAAATGGCATAACAAGTTCTTAGATAGGAAGTATCAAACTCAAAGTGATCAGTTCTTCCTAAGAAAAATTTAAAAGTTATTATAATTAAAATAAACAAGTCCAAAAATTGAGGAAGGGTCAGAGAGAGACAAATTCTAAAGTACATTAAAAAACAATAACAACAATTTGAAGGAAATTCCCCAAAAAAAGAGTAGAAATGTGGGGGTGCCTGGCTGGCTCAGTCAGTAGAGCATGCAACTCCTGATCTTGGGGTCGTGAGTTCAAGCCCTACATTTGGGGTAGAAGTTACCTAAAAAAAAAAAAAAAAAAAAAAAAAAAGCAGAAATGAGGGGATGTATTCCTAATACTTACTATAAATTAACGTAAAGCTGCAATAATTAAAAGTGTAATCTTGACACGATAATAGATGAATCAATGGAATGCAAACGGAAATCTAGAAATAGGCCCTACTGCATACAGAACTTGGTGTAGGATAAACATGGTATCTGAAATCATTGAGGAAAAGACAACTCAAAAAACTCTAAAAACTGGAGAGACATTTTTAGTAAAATTAATTTGGATTTATGCCTCATAATGTACACCAGGTGAATTTCAAAGAATATTTAAATTTTTAAAAATGAAATAAAAAAAACTAGAAGAACACAAAAGGGGATTTCTTTATTAACTTGGAATGGGGAAGACTTTCTCTTATTTGAAGTCTGGAGACATTAAGGAAAAAATTGATACATACATAAAGGATAATAGTGATAAATAAATGTAGTTCATGAAAAAAATTTAAAATCTACATGGTCAACATCCATTCATGACAAAAACTCTTAACCAATTAGGCACAGAAGGAACATATTTCAACATAATAAAGGCCATATATGACAAGCCCTCAGCTAACATCATATTCAATGGTGAAAAGGATGAAAGCTTTTACTCTAAGTTCGGAAACAAGACAAAGGTATGGACTCTCACTACTCCTATTCAACAGAGTACTAGAAGTCCTAGCTAGAGCATCGGGGCAGGCGGGGGGGGGGGGGGGGGGAGAGAAGAAGAGAAGAAAAAGAAATAAAAGGTATCAGAATTGGGAAAGAAGAAGTAAAAATGTCTCTATTTGTAGACAGCACAATTTTATTTTAGTAAATCCTAAAGACTGAACCAAATTGTTAGATCTAATAAATGAATTCAGTAAAGTTGCAGGATACAAAGTAAACAAAACCACTAGCATTTCTATATACTAACAACAAAATTTCTGAAAAAAAATAAATCCATTTACAAAAGCATCAAAAACAATAAATACTTAGGAATGAATTTAACTAAGGAGATGAAGGATTTCAATGCTGAAAACTCTAAGATACTGATGAAAAAAATCAAATAAAACATGAATAAATGGAAAGGTATCCCCTGTTCATGGGTTGGAAGAATATCATTAAAATATCAATGCTACCAAAAGCAATCTATAGACTTAGTGCAATCTCTATCATGAGTCCAATGGTAGTTTTTACAGAAGTTAAAAAAAAAAAAAAAGAAACTAAAATTTGTATGGAACCACAAAAGACCATCCCCCAAATAGCCAAAGAAATTCTGAGAAAGAAAAACAAAGCAGGAGGCCTCACACCCCTGATTTCAAGCTATACTATAAAGTTATAGTCACTAAAACAGTATAAAAACAGACAAATAGACCAAATGGAACAGAATCAAGAGCCCAGAAAGAAACCCAAGCATAGTCACTCAAATAATATTTGACAAAGGAGCCAAAAATACTCAATGGAGAAAAGACAGTCTCTTCAATAAATGGTGCTAGGATCATTGGATATTCACCTGTTAAAGAATGAAATTGGACCCATATCTTACACCAAAAAATTAACTCAAAATGGATTAAAGACTTAAGTGTAAGACCTGAAACCATAAAACTCATAGAAGAAAAGAGAGACAAAGCTCCTTATCATAGGTCTTGATGATTTTTTAGATACAATACCTAAAGCACAAGCAACAAAATAAAAGTGGAACTACATCAAACTAAAAAGCTTCCACACAGCAGGAGAAACCATCAACAAAATGAAAAGACATCCTATGGAATGAGAAAAAATATTTGCAAACCGTGTATGTGAAAAGGGGTTAATACCTAAAACATATAAGGAAATCGAGTCCCAGGATGCTAATAAAAACACATAACCCAATTAAGAAATGAGTAAAGGACCTAAATAGACATTTCTCCAAATCCAAAGAAGATAAACAGGTACATGAAATGATGCTTAACATCACTAGTCATTAGGGAAATGCAAATTAAAACCATGATGAGGTATCACCTCACGCCTGTTAGAATAGTCATCATCAAGAAGACAAGGGATAACACAAATGCTGGTGTGGATCTGGAACAAAGGCCATCCTTGTGCACTGTTGGTGGGATTGTAGATTGGTACAGTCACGATGGAAAAGAGTATGAAAGATGCTCTAAAATACAAGTACCATATGATCCAGCAATTCCACTTTGATGAATGTATTCACAGGTAACAAAAATACTAACTTGAAAATATATCTGCACCCCCATATTCCTATCAGTATTACTTACAATAGCTACCACATGGAAAGAACCCAAGTGACCACTGATGGATGAATGGATAAAGAAGTTGTGCTATATACATACAATGGAACATTATTAAGCCATAAAAAAAAAAACCCACAAAGACATCCTGCCATTTGTGATAATATGGATGGACCTTGAAGGCCTTACGCTAAGTGGGTAAGAGAAAGCCAAAACCTGTATGCTCTCACTTTATTGTGAAATCTAAAAACAAAAACAAAAAACCAAACCCATATAAAAAGAGATGAGACTTGTGGTTACTAGAGATGGGGCGGGAGAGGGAGGTTGATTGGAGGAAACTGGTAGGAAGGTACAAATTTCCAGTTTTAAGATAAAGTACCAGGGATGTAATATACAGCATGATGACTACAGCTAACACCGCTTTGTGATGTATAAGAAAGTTGTTAAGAGGGTAAATCCTGAAAGTTCTCATGACAAGGAGAAAAATTTTCCCCCTTTATTCTTTTCCTTTTATTATATCTATCTATATGAGAAGACAGTTAGCTGAACCTACTGTGGCAGTCATCCCACAGTGTATAATGCAAGACATCACACTATATGCCTTCAACTTACAGTGATGTAGGTCAATTATTTCTCAGTAAAACTGGGGGGAAAGACTTTAAAAATCTACATGATAAAAAAAAATCCATAAGCAAGTCAAAAGAAAAATGACCAACTGGGAATACATAATTTTGTATCACCAAATTTCTAGAATGGTGAGAAAGGATTACACTGAAAGGTTGCAAATCACTGATCCAGGGATTCACCAAAGAAGGATGCTAACTTCACTTTATGTATTTATTTCACCTAAGGTGCCAAGTAAATGTTTCTTCCATCAAATATAATTCTACTTTCCATTTTAATGGAGGAAGCCAATAACCACAAGGTCACCAGGACAAAATGAGTAAGACAAGCCTGCACCTGTCTCAGAGGACATCAGTGATGGGCAAGGTCACTTTGGGATTACTAAATTCTGGAAGGATATTCTATTTAACAAGCCTGTCATTTCCATCTTGTTTGATGCTGTGTTTTAACTGCTGCAGACTGCAGTGACCACGCCATCAAAGTCATTTCTGGAGTGGTGTGCAAGAGTTTGCACAGATGATCACAAATGTTATAAACACAGCAACACTGTTACTTTCACCAAGTATGCCAGGTAGTCATGGCCTCTGCACTTTTATTAGGCCTCTTAGAAATACACAACTCTAGGGCACCTGGGTGGCTCAACGGTTAAGCGTCTGCCTTCAGCTCAGGTCATGATCCCAGAGTCCTGGGATCGAGTCCCGCATCACATCGGGCTTCCTGCTCCTTGGGAGCCTGCTTCTCCCTCTGCTTCTCTCTCTCTCTCTGTCTCTCATGAATAAATAAATAAAATCTTTAAAAAGAAAAAAGAAATACACAACTATATATTATTTCATCTGAAATATTTTTGTACTCTTAACAGCAATGCATTTGAGTAAATCTGGTACTACTGAAATATGGTTTATCTCTTGGACAAGAACTTTATTTGATCATTCAAGAGAAGAATATAATTGCCTCTGTGTCTCCTGACATATATAAATCTCGGTCTCTCTCTCTTTTTTTTTAATTATGTTATGTTAGTCACCATACAGTACATCATTAGTTTTTGACGTAGTGTTCCATGATTTATTGTTTGCGTATAACACCCAGTGCTCATTGCAATACGTGACCTCCTTAATCCCATCACTGGGTTAACCCATCACCCTATCCCTCTCCTCTCTGAAACCCTCAGTTTGTTTCCCCAGGGTCCATAGTCTCTCATGGTTCTTCTCCCCCCCTGAGCCCACCCCCCTTCATTTTTCCCTTCCTTCTCCAATGTCCTCCATGTTATTCCTTATGCTCCACATATAAGTGAAACCATATGATAATTGTCTTTCTCTGCTTGACTTATTTCACTTAGCATAACCCCCTCCTGTTCCATCCATGTCGATGCAAATGGTGGGTATTAATCCTTTCTGATGGCTGAGTAATAATATTCCATTGTATATATGGACCACATCTTCTTTATCCATTTGTCTGTTGAAGGGCATCTTGGCTCCTTCCACAGTTTGGCTGTTGTGAACATTGCGGCTTTGAACATTGGGGTGCATGTGCCCCTTCTTTTCACTACATCTGTATTTTGGGGGTAAACACCCAGTAGTGTAATTGCTGGGTCATAGGGTAGCTCTATTTTCAACTTTTTGAGGAACCTCCACACTGTTTTCCAAAGTGGCTGTACCAGCTTGCATTCCCACCAACAGTGTGAAAGGATTCCCCTTTCTCCACATTATGGAGGTTCCTCAAAAAGTTAAATCTCGATCTCATGGAGGAAAAAAGTAAAACCACAAAACTTTTTTGCAGTCTCTTCCAGTTTGACTTTGGACAGAACAACCCAATAACATTACGAGTTTCAATTAAAGAGGTTTGAGGGAAAGCCCAGGGTTACTGCACCTACAGTCATTTCAGTGAGTTTTTTCAAATTAAGTCTACCTCCTGAGCACCTGAGTACATGCTTGAAAAACATTGTGTTAGAAGGATTTCTTTTTTAGGTTCAGTATCACACAAAGCAACTAGATATTTCAAAAACAGTCCAAGAACATACTGTGTCATAAGAATGCTATTTCCATGGAAATTTGGATAATGGTCAACTGGCATATATTATAAATAGTTTCCCATGCTATGCCTAAATTAGAAATCAATTCAACTTATAATAACTGAATTAACTTAATTAGCAAATATTTTTCATGGCCTCCCTTTACCAGGCATTTGGGGAGGGGATAAGAGTGCTCCATTTTGGTACTCCTTGCTCTAAGGATGAAAAGAATACATTCTTGGGACCATGTCAAAGGTACTTGCTCCCCAGCTAGCCAAAGGAAGAGAAAAGAACACAAATCAAGACTAACAGATTTAAAATCAAGATTTTTATCAAGAAAATGACAAAAAAAAAAAAAACACACCTCTTACCTTCAACAAGAACACAGATTCATCCCCTCAGCCTAAGCATTTTCTTTCTAGAATTACTAAAATAAAGTCAAGTGCTAGACCTAATTTATATGTCAAAGGTGAAAGGGACCTTATTTGGCAGCCTGAGCCACTGAAGCCAGAAAAACGTACTCAAGGTCAGCCCGTGAGGGAACAGGAGCCCTAGGTCCGGCCCCCAGATCTTCTGTCCCCAACATCATGGTGCTCCTCACTCCATCTGCAGGGGAGCTGCACATCTCAATTGCACCCTTTGTAATACAAGTCTGAGTCCTGGGAATTTTAACTTGCCATGGGTATGAGGAGGCAGGAGATGCTGCAATGGCAAAGTTCTGACCACCCATAAAGATAGGAAAACTCAAAGTTGGAGGAGAAAGTTATAGATGTCTTTGGGTATGGTACAGGAGCTCTGATTGCAGACATTTCCAAGTTATTAGATAAAGAAACATCTCCAGAGTAGAGAAGAAGAGTGAGTTCTCCGGGCCACATAGTTTGATGTATTACTTTATAGAAAAGACCATTTTCTTTTTTCATTCTTTGCCTGCCGAAAAGGTTTCAGTACACATGCAGAGGGATTCCAGAATGAGGTGTGCTTTCTACTCTAAATTAATACACTGTTACCGACTTTATTCATCAATCTCTTCTTAGTTACGAGATTATGACTTCATTCTTCACCTAAAATTTACTTTCTCAAATTTATGTCACAGTGACACTCCCTAGCCCCACCCCAGCCACCTCTGTGGGCAGTCTCAGCCCCACCCACCTGGATTACAGTAGCCCTAGAGCCCTCTCAACCCTCCACTTGGTCACAAAGGCAAGAGCACACCTTTAACTTCATTTTGAGAAGAAATTCCCACCTCTAATGGCAGAACGCTTGGCCCCCAGACCACTGGAGTCACACTTCTTTCTAAGGAACACTGTTAATTTTAAATTGCTGAGTATATGTATAATTTTTGTTATAAACACTTTTTTTAAGGGCTTGTTTTTTATAGTACTTCTCACAAGAGAAGAATCCTAAAAATACAGAAATGAAAAAACTCATATGTAAACATATGACATTTAAAAATATTTACCAGTTTCTTCTTCCCTATTCCACCATGAAAACAGCATATCTGGCCTTTCAGTGAGCTGTGACCAAGCCCCTCTATTTAGAGCTTCTCTGCCATACCACCTTCTTAGGTCACCATGAGTGGTAAAGTAAGAATTACATTAAATTTTAGTGCAGCTACAGTAATGCTGTGCCCCTTACAGCCTTGGTGGCTTAGACAACCCCCTGGTGTTTCTTAGTGAGAAACACTGAGACCAGTGTTTCTAACACGGACATAGGGCATAGCCCTCCTCCTCCTCTAGTTCCTATCAGATGCTAACAATCCTGTTTCAAGGACGAGGAATGGGAGGAGCTGTGCGGTGGTGGATGCTTTCCTTCTTAACCTTTCTAGGAAGTGCTTATTTACATCATTAGCTTCATTCTCGGCAGGGCCACGCAAGGAGGCTCTGAGTTGATGGCTTTCTCAATTCCATTTCGGTTTTTGAGCTGGCTAAGTTTGTTTTAAGCTGCCTAAAAGAACAAGACAGAGGCCACTCTTGATGTCTTTACAGACAGTGAAATGCTACGGTATGGCATCTCTTCTTTAAGGCAGGATCCCCCTGAGACATTCCTGCAAAGTCAGCACAGTCCATGAACACCAGGAAGGCATGCTGACCTTGGGCTACCTGGCAAAATAGTGGGCAGCAGTCAGACAACAAAAACAAGCAAACAAACAAACAAAAAACCCTTACTATTAGGAGAGTCCAGTCTCTCTAGACAACTAGCTTTGACCTACACTATAGATTCTTTCTGAGTAGCTATAATGGCAGCACATCATGTATAAGTCTAGGCATTATAGGTGGATTCATGGTTTATTTAGGGGAAGAAACTGATGAAGACATTTAGAAATCAGAGTTAGTTTTGCCCATAAAAAATGATCTATTCATGTGTGTCCCTAAACAGCTACACAATAAACAAATGAAATAGATGAAACAATACCCCAGTGCTGCCCAATTTAGCCTCTGTACTTATAAGCATTCAGAGTATCTTAAAAAAGTTAATAAATTTTTCTGTGCAGTCACAATAATTTCACACTATGAAAAATACTCTAGTCCTGAATGTACAAATTTATTATTTCACTGGAAAATAATGGAGCTTATTTGGTACGTGCTGTAAACTGAACTGTATACCCCCCAAAATTTGTATGTTGAAGCCCTAACTCCAATGTGATAGTATTTGGAGATGGGGCCCTCAGGAGATAATTAGGTTTAGATGAGGTAATGTGGGGTTCAACTGCTGAGATTAGTGCCCTTATAAGAAAAGAAGAAGACACCAGCACACGCGCGCTCTGCCGTGTGAGGACACAGCAAGGATGCAGCCATCGGCAAACCAGGAAGATGGTCCTCACCGGAACCTGACCATGTTGGTACCCAGATCTCAAATTTCTAGCCTCCAGACCTAAAACAATATAAATCTCTGTTGTTTAAGCCACCCATTCCATGGTATTTTGTTATGGCAGTCCAAGCTAATACAGGTTTAATTTTTTTTTTTAATTAAAATATCTTTAAAAAGTTAAAGCACATGGGGCACATGTCTAAACTAAGAGACAAGATGCCAATTAATGCACTACTGGTTATTTACCCCAAAGATACAAATGTAGTGATCCGAAGGGGTACGTGCACCCCAATGTTTATAGCAGCAATGTCCACAATAGCCCAACTATGGAAACAGCCAAGATGTCCATAGACAGATGAATGGATGAAGAAGATGTGGTATATATGTACAATGGAATATTATGCAGCCATCAAAAGGAATGAAATCTTGCCATTTGCAATGATGTGGATGGAACTAGAGGGTATTATGCTAAACAAAATAAGTCAATCAGAGAAAGACATGTATCATATGGTCTCACTGATATGAGGAATTCTTAATCTCAGGAAACAAACTGAGGGTTGCTGGAGTGGTGGGGGGTAGGAGGGATGGGGTGGCTGGGTGATGGACATTGGGGAGGGTATGTGCTATGGTGAGCGCTATGAATTGTGTAAGACTGATGAATCACAGACCTGTACCTCTGAAACAAATATATGTTTTTAAAAAAATAAGATAGTAGGAAAGGAAAAATGAAGAGGGGGAATCGGAGGGGGAGATGAACCATGAGAGACTATGGATTCTGAGAAACAAACTGAGGGTTCTAGAGGGGAGAGGGGGTGGGGGAATGGGTTAGCCTGGTGATGGGTATTAAAGAGGGCATGTATTGAATGGAGCACTGGGTGTTATACACAAACAATGAATCATGGAACACTACATCAAAAACTAATGGTGTAATATATGGTGATTAACATAATAAAAAAATAAATTAAAAAAAAAGGTCCAGTTGGTTTACCTGGTTGGTTCAAACCAAGTATTTAAGGAAAAAATAACATGCCTTTTATACAAGTTCTTCCAGTGAACAGAGGAGAATAGAAAACACCCTCTGGCTCATTTTAGGAGGTCAGCATAACCTTAATACCAAAGTACAACAAGGGCATTAGTAGAAAGAAAAATTATACTCCAATTGCAGTTATAGACATAGGATTTTTGCATCTAAGCAGAACATTAGATTAAATGAATATGGAAATATTTAAGACAGCTAATATACAATGATTCAGATGGGTTTATTTCAGAAATGGAAGGTTAGTTTAATATTTGAAAATTCAGTCAGCAATGCAGCTCATCTATAGTGACAGCAGATGGTCATCTATGGTGATAGCAACAGATCAGTGGCTGTCCAGGAGTCTGTGTGGAGGGGCGTCTCCAGGGAAGGGACTAGAGACAGATTTTGAAGGGCATGAAGATACTTTCAGAGGGAAGCGATAAATATGTTCATTATATGATTTCAGTGATAGTTTCATAGGTATATACATATATGAAAAATGATCCCACTATATAATACAAATATGTGAAGTTTATTTTATGCTATTATACTTCATTAAAGTTGTTTTAAAAAACAATAAAGAGGGTGCCTGGGTGGCTCAATCAGTTAAGCGTCTGCCTTTGGTTCAGGTCATGATCCCAGGGTCCTGTGACTGAGCCCCACATCAGGCTCCCTGCTCAGTGGGGAGCCTGCTTCTCCCTCTCTCTCTGCTGCTCCCCCTGCTTGTTCATTCCCTCCCCCCCCCCGTCTCTCCTTCTCTTTCTCTGTCAAATAAATAAATAAATAAATTTTTAAAAAAAGGATAAAGAAGTTGTGGTATATTTATACAACGGAATATTACTCAGCCATAAAAAAGAATGAAATCGGGGCACCTGGGTGGCTCAGTTGGTTAAGCGACCGCCTTCGGCTCAGGTCATGATCCTGGAGTCCCGGGATCGAGTCCCGCATCGGGCTCCCTGCTCGGCAGGAAGTCTGCTTCTCCCTCTGACCCTCCCCCCTCTCATGTGCGCACGCTCTCTCTCTCTCTCTCTCTCTCAAATAAATAAATAAAATCTTAAAAAAAAAATGAAATCTTGCCATTTGCAACAATGTGGATGGAACTAGAGTATATTATTCTAAGTGAAATAAGGCAGTCAGAGAAAGACAAATATTATATGATTTCCCTCATATGTGGAATTTAAGAAATTAAACAGATGAACATAGGGGGGAGAAAAGAGAGATGCAAACCATAAAACAGACTCCTAGCTAGAGAGACAAATAGAGGGCTGCTGGAGGGAAGGTGGGCAGGGGGGTGGGTTAAATGAGTGATCGGTATTAAGGAGGGCACTTGTGGTGGTGAGTACTGGATGTTAAATTTTTTTTAAAATAAAATAAAATCAGTTGGCCAATTAAAAAAAAATCTATCAGTAATGTATCACATTAAGAGAATAAAGACTCCACATGATCATCTCAACAGAAATGAAGAAACATTTGATAAAAGTCAACTTCCATTCATGATTTTAAAAAACAACTCTTAGCTAACAGTGAAAGTAATTTCCTTAGATAGATAAAGACTATCTTAAAAAACAAAAAACAAAAACAACTCCTATAGCAAAACATCATAGTTCAAATTAAAGCTTTCCATGTGAGACTGGGAACAAGAGAAAGATGTCTTCCCAGTACCACTTCACCTCTTGCTCCATTATGCCCCTCCCTGATTTGAGTGACACTGACCACAGCCTCAGGTATAGGTCTGAGCTAAGCAGTTGAACAGATTCCTCTTGTCCAGTGGTTTTTTTTTTTTTTTCAATCACGTCCAAGCCTTTTTTTTTTTTTTTTTTTTTTGACAGAGAGAGACACAGTGGAAGAGGGAACACAAGCAGGGGGAGTGGGAGAGGGGGAAGCAGGCTTCCCCCCAAGGAGGGAGCCCGATTCGGGACTCGATCCCAGGACCCTGGGATCATGACCTGAGCCAAAGGCAGACACTTAAGGACTGAGCCACCCAGGCACCCCTTGTCCAGTGATTAATCCAAGGAAGGACAAGGATAAGCTAGTCAATGCACTCCAACCCCCTACTCCCAGTGACTGTGTCAAAGGCATCACAAGATCTAAATTGGTCCAGTCAAAGGAAGACAAGAGTTTGTCTGGGAGAAGAGAAGCTCTCATTCCAATGGAGAGTATAGTATCAAGATGCAATGATTTCTAATACAATAAGGGGAACCAGGGAGGAAGACAGAGTGAAAAGAATCAGAGAGAAATAGAGCCCAGTCAAGAATTATACTGTGGTGTGTGTGTGTGTGTGTGTGTGTGTGTGTGAAAAATTCCCTTTATTTTTTGAGCCAGATTGGTTCTGCTTTTCTGTTATTTGCATCCCAAAGCCTCCTGATACAGTCTGGTTACATAAAGTACCATAATTAGTTCAAATCAATAGAAAAACTAAGGCAGACAAAAGTCAAAAGAATATATGCCCTAAAAGAAAATACACACAGTTCAAAGTTGTGGTACACAGTTAGAAACCAAAACTTTCCTTCAAAGAATGTCTGTTCTAATTAAATGACATAATATATGGAAATCATTTAGCACAGGGCCGGATGCAAACCAGGCCATCACCATTAACTTCAGACAGCTAATGATGCAGCAGGCTTTGCAGAGTGCCCAGGGAGGCAGGAAACAGTCTTTTATGTCAAAAGTATCTTCTTACAGTGTGAAATAATTTGACTCGATTGTCGTAAAATTCAGGTGCCAATGAGTGTTAACAGTGTTTACTGGAAACCTACATTTGCAACTTTACATACATTTGTTTTTTCATAAGGACCCTGCAAGATAGGTACTATTCCCAACGGACCCATCAAGAAACAAATTCAGAGAAGTGAACCGACTTAGCAGCTGGGTAAAAGCTGACCTGCTTTCACCTCAGGTCCCAACTCCGACTCAGAACGGACGTCACAGAAAGTCACTCTAATTCCTGGATGCATCCTGTATTTTAACATTTTTTCTTTTGGACATCTCAGACTTGGTTCATAGTAACAAAGCTATTTTCTGAACAGATCATGACAAATGCACAGATCAAGAGAAAGATTTTTGAAGAGAAACCACCCCATATTATGGCAGTCATCTAGAAAACAGCTTCCTGACACAAATGAAGCTAACTTGGGTTCTTCAAAACATTTTTGGGAGATTTTTAATAGCCCTTATAACGAGATCTAGAAAATCATGAGCTTTAGAAAGAATAGATAATTGTACAGTCTTTGGAGCTGTTCTAAGATAAAATATGGAAGCAGTAGATAAACACCACATGAAAGAAAAAATAAAATTGCTTTTTTCTTCCACAGAATAGAGGTTGGGAATAGAAAACGTAAACCATTTAAATGACTCTCCTAAGTACTACTATCTTGAATGTTTACTCTATCTTTTAAGGATACAAATCCTATCTATTCTCCAAAAGTTATTATAAGTCAGAATAAACAAGTGACATGAATATTAATGAACAATTCCATATCTATTTGTTCTTTCTAATAATCTCCCAAATGTCTTAGCAAACCCCACATTCAATAAATTACATAACATACTATGTTTGTTTAAAAAAAAAATAGTAAGAGAATAGAACTTTAGATTGGGCCCTAAGATATATGTGAAAGGATGCTATTTAAGTTTGTGATTATGCTATGAAAGTTCATCGCCGTATTCCAGAGTCTTGGCTAATCATCTCCCACCATCTCCCCCAGGTAGGGGTTGCCATGGGGAAGAAATGATGTTAGTGAAATGAGTAGATTCTAGCCTCTTCCCTGGAACTCTAACCCACTCTGATTAGGCTGTCATGGCTTACCCAGATGGTGTCCTTTCTTCTCTTTCCCTCTGAGCTGAATCTATGAAATTAACCTGACCTCCAGTTATGCATCCAGCTCTGGGGTCAACTCCAGCTCTCAACAGGTGAGATAGGGTAAGAAATCCTTTGTCAAGATCTTCCTATCCCTGCCCTGAATTATGGTTTCTTCGACTTTACTCTGATTTTACTCCCATCCCCTGTGCTGGGTTCTTTGCCTTGTATTCCAGTTTCCCATGATTGGGTTTCTTACTGTGCCGTCTCAATCTCCTTGTAATGGGTCCTTAATACTTCACGGGAGACTCCTACAATACACAGGGCCTGCTGGACTGGACCTTTTGTTTTGTTTTTGTTTTTAAGAATTACATTGGTATTTGGGCCACTTCCTAAGTAATTTAGAACTTGGCTTCTGTTAGGGCCATATTCCACCAGATCCACACCATCCCCTTACCTGTTAACAAATTTGATGAATTAGGAATCTACTTTTCACATTCATGGGAGGCAGTATGGCATACTGGTTAAGAGTGTAGTTTTGGCAATCAGATTCCCCAGGTGTGAAAGCTAGCTCAGCTATGTATGACCTTGAGTAATAAGATTCTTAATCTCTGTATACCTTGATTTCTTCATTTCCTTAACAGAGATAGAGACAGCACCTGCCTCACACATGAATTATCTGTCGATATGGCTAATAAATAATGACCACTCCATAAAAATTAGCTGTTGTTGGGCACCTGGGTGGCTCAGTTGGTTAAGCGACTGCCTTCGGCTCAGATCGTTATCCTGGAGTCCCAGGATTGAGTCCCACATCGGGCTCCTTGCTCAGCAGGGAGTCTGCTTCTCCCTCTGACCCTCCCCCCTCTCATGTTCACTCTCTCTCTCATTCTCAAATAAATAAAATCTTTAAAAAAATTAGCTGTTGTTATTATTATGGTTCCTATCTACCCATCTATGGAATTATAGGCTGCATTACTATCTTTGGGTCTTGCCTAATGCTGGAGATCTGCCTGATCCCATATCTATTCACTTGTGATCTGCCTCCCTACTCCTATGTAAATTTTTCCTTCTTAATTTACAGTAAATGTAATCACTTTCCCAAAAGAAAGTAGTAAGGGATGGAAATCCATTACTTGCTTCTATCTTCCTTTCCTTTCAAAGAGGAAGGAGCTATTGTTTACCCAGCCTGAACCTGTTCACACTTCTCTGTATCTAGGAGATGTTACTTTTATAGCCACTCTGTCATCATGGCTTATCTTAAAGAGCAACTGGAGTTTAGTTTGTGAGCTGCTGATGTGTAAGTTTTGCAAAAATCAAGCCAAAATGGTAGTAGCTTTGGGTACTGACCTGTTCCATTCCTACAAGGCCTTAACCCTAGAATTTTTAAGCTGTGACCTGAAAGATGGAATCTGAAAATAGACATGTATGAGCCTTTGCATCTGATTTCATTGTTCCAAATACTTGTGGAATTTTTATAAAATATAAACATAAATATTAACAATGAAAAATAAAGGTTAAATATTTTAGCATTCATTTACATGACTCTGCTATTATTCTATGCAATATTGATACCACTATCTATACACATAACACTACTTCTGATATTTTAAGGCTTTATCATGAAGAGTGGTAATGCATGACACCTTCAGACAAAGGGAAGCCAGAATTAGTGTACCTAGTTTATAAATTGAGTAAAAGAAATAAAATAAAAAGTGATTTACTCCAAACTCTTATAAGGAAGAGTTAAATAAGAAACCCAATCTCTAAACATCTAATACCTAGCTAAACTGCCTTTGGAAAAAGAAAAATTGTTACTCATTCTTTGTAAAAAGATACTCTAAATACATATAGCTATTAAGGCTGGATTTAAAACTGAAGACATCCTAACACTAACTGTCCAATTTGGAACCCTGAAGCAGTCAATTACCAAACTCAACTCACCTTCAATATTTATACCTAATGACTTACAGACAGATCTTCAGATTATATGTACCTTCACCAAACTAAATTCTTAACTAATTTCATAGACTTGGGCAGCTTTCCATCACTCCAGCCAAATGTATTGATCAAAATCCTGAATCTGTTTAGAAAAATGTTATCTTATATCTTTGAGCATCAAAATGAGTGCTACGAAGCATCAGCCTGTTCTGAAACTCTAATCTGGAACTGTGTTTTACACTGTGCTGGCTGCTAAGTGTGCATCATGGTAAGGGAGTGGTGAGGGAAGAAGCTACTGCCAAGTCTCAAGCTGGGCAAGAACATCAATCAGAGAAGACACCGTGTTCCCTTCCTATGGCTGAACTGTGTCACCTCTTCTAGCATTTACTTCTCCTCTCTGTGGTTTCACTTAGGAATTGATTACTTCAATGCATCTTGTGACCCATGGCCTGTGAATTCCCCTGTTACTTTTCAGGAGTAGATCGTGTAAGTAAATTCACCAGTGTTTAAAATGAACACCTCTTTCTTACCAGAAATGGCTCAACTCTTCCTGACATCGACACATTATTATTGAAAGCTCTATACTGTAAATTCTTTGTCCTTCCCGACCCTGCCCTTTCTCATTGCCTACAGCCAATAACAACAAGAGACTGTCTATCAGAGCAAACAGGGGCCTCACAATTGCACATAAAAATTCCAGATGCTCAACATCTTTTTTTTTTTTTTAAGATTGTATTTATTTATTTGACAGAGAGAGACACAGCGAGAGAGGGAACACAAGCAGGGGGAGTGGGAGAGGGAGAAGCAGGCTTCCTGCCAAGCAGAGAGCCCAATGTGGGGCTCGATCCCAGGACCCTGGGATCATGACCTGAGCCAAAGGCAGACGCTTAACGACTGAGCCACCCAGGCGCCCCGATGCTCAACATCTTTAAAAGACGGGTCCAGACTTAGCCAAGAGAATCCATTTTTACTCACTTAGGTATTTCAACAATTTTTGTTTTGAATTTTGAACATGGGCTTGGCTACCTTCTCCCAAAGCATTCAGTACAGCGTGTGACTTTATGATAACAGTGAGTATTTGAGCCACACTGGTGCCACTGTGGGATTTATACCATAAATACAAACAATTAAGACCAGCATGTTTACACAAGACTTCATCTTCTCACAAACTTTCCCATATTTTCTCTAAATATTTAGGTTAAAGTAGGCACCAAAGTAGCAATTCTACTGGAGTAGAACAGCAGTTAGATACAGTACAGAATTTGCTTTAATACCAGATTACTCCCCATGCGACCCCCTGGATGTTCTGTAGTTTTTTATCCTAGCTTAACTTCCTTACTTTACTTGGCATCTTCTGGCATCTTCTCCCCTCTCTGTTGTTGTATACCCTGAAAATGAACCGTTTATTTTATTATTTGTCTAAGAAAGAAGTTGGGAAGAAATCCTTCAGGCATTTTAGAGTCAAAAATGATTACCATTAATTGGGAGTAATCTTTGTCATTAGGTCCTCATTAATATGAATAGTATGTTATCTACTTATTTCCTTTAAAAACTATCAAAGATAAAGCTCACTAACAATTTAACTTTTGAATACAAAAGATTAGGTTAAAAATGACACCTGAAGATTTAGTGTCCAACAAAAACACTAGCAATAGAGTAGAACCTCATCCTGACAATGTTCTTGAAACCTGAAAAGAGCATATAAGAAATATGAAACATGACAAAACTGTAAAGAAGACACTAGTCCCGTCACTCCTCATCTATTAAAAGGAAAAATGGTATACTCAAGGGACCATGCGAATCTCTGTATCATTCCAAGTTTTAGTGTATGTGCTGCCGAAGCAAGCACAAATCAAAACCCAGTGAGATACCACCTGACACCTGTCAGAATGGCTAAACTCAAGAAGGCAGTAAATGACACGTGTTAGTGAGGATGTGGAGAAAAGAGAACCCTTGTGCACCATTGATGGGGATGCAAACTGGTGCAGCTGCTGTGGAAAACAGTATGGAGATTCCTCAAAAAATTAAAAAGAGAATTACCATATGGTCCACTAATTCCACTACTGGGTATCTATCTACCCAAAAAAAAAGGAAAACACTCATTTGAAAAGGTATACGCACCTCTACGTTTACTGCAGTATTATTTACAATAACCAAGACATAGAAGCATCCTAAAGGCCCATCAACAGACGAGTGGATAAGGAAGACATTAAGATACTAGATAAAGAAAATATTTGAGATAATGGATACTCACATTTTTAAAAAAATGTTTAAAGAAAAAAATGATTGTAGAATTTTGTTTGTAACCACCGTTTTTAAACATCCTAATTTTTTTCTTTTCTATGTTAAACAGTAAAAAATATCGTGGATTATTATATTTTTTTGTTTAGATACAACTTATACACAATGTTACATTAGTTTCAGATGTACAACATAATGTTTTCAGAAGTCTATACCACATGCTATGCTTGACCAGAAGTGTAGCTTAAATTACCCTATTTAATGATGGGAAAAAACATGCAAGATCCAGTCACAATAACTAATTCTTTTCTGTTCCAATCACACTCTGCCCAGCCTTCTTCCAGCTCACCCCTGCTAAGGATGAACAGCTGTGTTGTCCATAGCTGGATTGGATACTGCTGGAGGACAAGATCTGTATCTTGTCATTGTGTGTATCCCTAGCAATCATCATGGTGCCCAGACCTTTGTAAACACTGAATATTACTGAAATGATTGGAATTGGCATTCACTGGGGCCAGTGAAAGAGCCCTGACATTGCTGGGCCCCAGATTGGTGGTACCCTTCCTGCCATCTTTCAACCATTTAGGATTTGAAGACTATCCATTTTCAAACACACTGAGGGAATGAATTTAAGAGCAACCTTCCTTCTTCTCCATCTTGCCTACTTTTTTGCTCCACAAATATAATCACTAATGTCTATAGTTATTGTACAATACAAAGTACTTTCACATTTATTGTTTTTATCTGATCCTTACAACCTTTTGAGATAGGCAAGGCAAATACAATCCCTAGTAAACACATAAGGAATAAGAGGTTTAAGGAAGGTTAAAGAATTTGGTCAAGGTCACACAAAGGTAAAATATTTTTCAGTCTTAGTATTAAGACCTCACTAACAGTATGAGCACCTTAACACCAATGTCCAATGTGGAATCTTGAGACATCCCACTTTCAAAAGCATCTCACTTCTGAGATCTACCCCATCTTTCACTCACTCCCTTTTATTACTGCTTACATGTTTGAAACATGCCCTAGTGCAATGCTTTAATAAAGAAAATAATGTTTGTTAAGTAAAAAATAATACCACTATAATCATGAAATTAAAAAAAAGACAAAAAAACCATGAGTTCCTCAAAAAATCCCTAAGGTCAGCATCTTTGGTAAGGTTTTTATCTAAAGGAACTAATTCTGCCAAATTACTAGGAAAATTGCTTCCTAAATTAAAAATGAACCAATGAATATATTTGAAATGAGTGAGAATTAAAGTGTTCTTAGTCAACTGGTTTTTAGATTTCTCCCATTAAGAATAATTCTGACAGGGCACCTGGGTGGCTCAGTTGGTTAAGCGACTGCCTTCGGCTCAGGTCATGATCCTGGATCCCGGGATCGAGTCCCGCGTCGGGCTCCCTGCTCGGCAGGGAGTCTGCTTCTCCCTCTCTCGCTCCTCCCTCTTGTGCTCTCTCTCTCTCTCTCACTCTCTCTCTTAAATAAATAAAATCTTTAAAAAAAAATTTTAATTTCTGTCAGAATTATTCTTAAGTGGCCAATCATACAAGACAAGACAGTAGTCTGGGCTTATCCAGAAGCAGAAAGCAGTTCTTCAACCATATCTAATACAGTGTTGTAGAAGCAAATGCTTCAGACTCTTCAAATTTATACAAATAGCTAAATTCTAGACTCATAAACAAACTAAGCTCTCAAACTCCTAAAATTCACTCTGAATAGCTAATAGGAAGAGTGGTTTGAAAAAAAGGACAGAAAAGCTTATATTCAGATTTTTTCTGTAATTTTTGTAAATCACATTTTTGGAAAGAGGTAGGAAGTAAAATTCTAAATATAGGCTTTTTCTTAGTTATGTAAAGTATTTTATTTCTAACCTAAGAAGAGTAGCTCTTTCTTAGATGTTTTCAGTTCTCACCATTTAAGGTTAGTTGAACAAAACTGTTGATGTTGAAAATTCAATGAAATTCAAATCAAAATCCAGCTAAATGGGGGCTGTCACAGTGATGGGACCAATTCCAACTTTTGCTGTTTTCCCAGGAGAATCTATTTTTGCCTTTAATGAGATAGAGACAGGGATGGCACACAGTGGTACTCCAGTTTGGGGAAAGAGATGATTCCCAGAGTTGTGAGGTGCCTGGAATATCAAGGCTTCAAAAGGAATGGAAAGATATTCTGCAGAACAGAAAGAGAATTTGGAGAGGGCACTGCAATTAGGGGCAAGGCTGTGAGGGAGAGAATGGTGGAAGACCTTGGGTGTTGTGTGGGGATCCTTAGTAACGTCCATAAATTGCTTGGTGAAGGCATGTGCTACAGGAACTGGGAAGGACAGAGCTCTACACCCAGACTGACATGGCAGATCAAAGTGGTCTCCAGACACACAGGAGGGAGACCGTAAGAGCATGAGACCTGGGAATTAGAAATTGGGGAGGGGGGGGCACCTGGATGGCTCAGTCATTAAGTGTCTGCCTTCAGCTCAGGTCATGATCCCAGGGTCCTGGGATCAAGCCCCACATCGGGCTCCCTGCTCAGCGGGAAGCCTGCTTCTCCCTCTCCCACCCCCCTGCTTGTGTTCCCTCTCTTGCTGTGTCTCCCTGTCAAATAAATAAAATCTTAAAAAAAAAAAAAAGAAAGAAATTGTGGGGACAGCTTCAGACTTTCAAAGGCTGTAACACAAATGGAGTCTAAGCTAATTACTGATTTCTGAATGCTGAGGTAATTCCAGGTGATACCTGGTTTAAATAGCAAATGATGGTTAGGGAGAGACAGAACACCAACAAATGTTAGGTAAATCCGTTTGTAAATTTTATCTTCTCTCTACTTCTCTCCTACCTCTCTCCAAACATGAACAACACAATGGCGGCAGTAGTTTGATCTTTGAAGTCAGACCTTAAGTCAAATCCTAGCTCTGCCCTTCCCTAGCCGTGAAACTTGAACTGGTCACTTAACTTCTCTGAGCCTTGGTGTCTTCATTCAACAAAAATGAATGCAAGACATACCATGCAATATGGCATATAATTAGCGGCTCAATAAATATCTATTTACTGAATGACAGGTTTGCTATGAGAATAAGATGTGGTATTAATGCCAAGCACATGTGTGGCCAGGCCCCGAACAAATGTTAGCCATGACTCCTATGTCATTCCATTTTGTGATTACTTAAAGTACCAGCCATGTTTTAAAAAAAAAAAAAGAAAAGAAAAGAAAAGAGAGCTTCAACAACTAATTCATCAAGTTCCATTTCAGGCATTTTACTCAAAATTTGCAATGGCCACTAGCCAAGAGATACTCTCAATTAGTGTTATGTACTATTACTTTTCAACGAATAAAGCAGAGAGCTGGGACACCTGGGTAGCTCAGTCAGTTAAGCATCTACCTTTAGCTCAGGTCATGATCCCAGGGTCCTGGGATCGAGCCCCACATCGGGCTCCTTACACAGTGGGGAGCCTGCTTCTCCCTCTGCCTGCAGCTCTCCCTGCTTGTGCTCTCTCTAATAAAAATGAAAAATCTTAAAAAATATAAAGAAGAGAGCTGATAGTTTAGCCATGTATAATTATGCTTTTTCTTAATGAAAATATAAGGACTGATTTTTTATAGACCATACAAGTCAGCTATTGCTACAATAATCCAACAGAATCCCAAATTCAATGGCTTATAACAAGCACTTATTCTCATGCTCATGCATCTGTATGTTGACTAAGGTTTGGCTGGTCTAAGCAAGCCTTGGTTGAGCTGCTCTGTTTCAGACTGTGGTTCGACTCAGGCTCATTCCACCTGTGTTCACTCTGGGACCAAGCTGAAGAAGGGGCAGCAGCTGCCCAAGGAAAGTTCTTCCCAAGGGATATTACCAGTGTGCAAAGCCAAAGCCAAACCATGCAAATATACGTAAGGCTTTATGTCACATCCACCAACATTCCATTGACCAAAGCAAGTCTCACGGCCAAATCCATTATCATTGGGATGGGGGCTGAACAATCAGAGTAGGCAACAATGAACACCAAAATTTTAACTAGTTGGGTAAAATTACATCATATGTCTATTTCCACATGGAGTTAAATTTATACTAAGGAATCTCTGAAAGGAAAGATCTTGTGGTAATTAAGAGAAAATTCTGGAGAGAGAAGCCACTAATGAAGTTGAAAATTTATGATACTCCAATTACTAAATAAATGATGTAACTCAGGCTTCAGATGTTCATTTATAATTATGTAGAAAATAATTTCAACCATGTTTTATGTGTTTCAATAGAATCAAATTGTCTTCTTATTCAAACTGGTATGTCAAACCATCAAAACTAATCGATGTCACTGTTAAAATAGAAGATAAATCTTTACTCTTTAGATATTTACAGTTGAATAAATATGTCATTTTATAAAATTGTTAAGTGCACTGGTGAAAGTTCTAACACACCTCACTTATTTAAAAGAAACTGCAAATTGTATTAAGATTGACTTAAAAATGAAAATGAAACATTAGGTCAACATAAGTGCTTTGAAGTTTAAGCATTATCAACAAACTTAAAATTCTAGGTTGAGAAAATAGACATCAAAAGTACATTTAGTCAAAAGAGCACCAATCTGTTTTCAATCATCTTTTTATAAATTATTCAGTGCAAGCTTAGAGAAATGATTTTAATTAAGAAAGATTACACTTGGGTATTAATATGATAAAACATGCTGACATAATATTTAAAATCTACGTGGTATTAATGGAAACCAAGAATTCCTCAGCAATATAAAAAATAAGTTTAACAGAAAATTTGGTTTCTAGAGTTCCATTGGTCTGTAACTGGAGACTTCAAATATAACAATATTAGATATCTATTTTAAGTATTGGAGACTCCTTAGAACCAACTGCTTTGGTCAAAATTATTATGAACCATCTTAACTACTGGATAGGAGGTACTGCATTAGATATTAATTCTAATGGACAAATCTGTGAATTAGTCTTTTAAGCTTTCTCTAATACTAACATTTCTATTATCGTATCTATTCAGTTATCATTTCTTTTCTACTTCCCCCTATTATTCCTCTTTTCAGAAACCTCCAATAGATCTAATCTGAACAAGTCTCAAATCCAAACTCCTCATGGTGGGCATACAAAAGCCTCCATTGTGCTGTCCCCAACTTATTTTCTCTTGCCCTGTAACATGAATTCATTACTCTTGCTAAGCTGGTCCCGTGATTCAAAAACATAGTTTAACCATGTTATTTCTCACTTGCAAAACAGGCATCCAGTGTCTCTGTATCATATTTGACCAGTCTTTTAAGACTCTACTCAAGTTCTACCTCTTACACTGAAGATTTCCTGGTCAACTCCATCTTTCAGAGAGCTCTTGTACCTCAAATCTTTAGTAGCACTTACTAAAGTCTGGTTGTGCATATGAAATTTTTCATGTAATTGTCTTGATTTGAACTTTTCACATATCTTATCCCCTTGTAGATCCTAATGGTTTTGTTTTTTTTTTTTAAAGATTTTTATTTATTTATTTGACAGAGAGAGAGATAGCGAGAGCAGGAACACAAGCAGGGGGAGTGGGAGAGGGAGAAGCAGGCTTCCTGCCGAGCAGGGAGCCCGATGTGGGACTCGATCCCAGGACCCTGGAATCATGACCTGAGCCGAAGGCAGATGCTTAACGACTGAGCCACCCAGGTGCCCTGATCCTAATGTTTTTAAGTGTACATTCCATATCCAAGATACATACTCCAGGTTACCCATCCAAGATTCATTCTCCTTTTCTTCCTTATGAATAGAATCCAAATTTTGCTGGACAACAACGTACCCAGTTAAAAGCATGCACCTTCCAAAATTCCTAGCAGATGGCAGTGCCCATGCGACCCTAGTTTTGACTAAAGAAGTAAGAACAGAAGTCAATTTTTAGAGATCTCTAGAAAAGCTACTGTTCTCCTGATAGAAAGGGACAAAACATGAATATGATGCTTGGAGGTGGAAGAGCCTCACATGATTATAAGGACAATATGTGACATGTTTTCTATGTCCTTAAATGTTAAGGACAAAAAAAACCTGGGACATTCATGACATCATGGCATCACTGTACCAGCCCTAGACGGTATACCTTCAGACTTCTTATTTTTGAGAAAAATAACTCATCTTCCATTAAGCTAGTCTAGTTGGATACCCATTACATAGAGCAAAATGTCAATCCTAAGTGACAGGTCTTAAAACTTTTTATGAATATTTTAAATAATTGCCAAACAATCATTCAATGCTTAGCATTGTGCTAGTACACAGAAAATACAAAAATACGTATGATCTCTGCTCTCCCAAAGTTCTCATTTGAAGAAAAGACATACAAAACATAGATGAGTAATACAAGTTGTATATGACTCATTTAATACGTACTGAGCACGTGTATATATACACACATGTATGCAGAGAGCACACCAGCAGAGGACAGAAAAGTAAATCAGTCAAGGATTATTTCCTTAAAGAGACTATAATAGATATGCTTATCTATTGTAATATTTACAATATCTTTTGTAAAACCTATCAATAGATATAGATATGTATCTATATGTGGTCATAAAAAGCTTTAAAAATGTGTAGGACTAAGTACTACAAAAATGAAGTACAAATTAAATCCTAGTTTCAAGGGAGACAAAACTACTTTTAATCGATGACATCAAAAAAGGGTTCTTTCATACAGAAGGTACATTTGTGAAGGACCTTGAAGAATGGGTAAGATGGAGGTCTGTGGAAATGAGGGTGGGGTGGAGGAGTGTCTGGGTATTAGGGACTAGAAAGAGGGGAGAAAAAGTGATAAGGTTTTAGGCTAGGAAAATGGTGGAAATGCAGAAAAAGAACACAGAAGAAGGTACATGTTTGGGTAAATAAAGGGTTTAGTTTACAACCACACTTAGTAAAAAAATAGATGGAAAATAAGCTTTCCTTCAACCCTCATCCAATTATTCTACTCTACTCCCACATTCTGCTAAAGGCATCTCACTTTTATCCCATCTCCTTTACTCTAAGCTGGCTTTCTCTTCAAGATGCACCTAAAATAAATACTCAACATAATTAACAGTGAAAACCTAGGGCTGTTCAATATGGTAGCCTCTAACCTGTTGGCTGTTGAAATTTAAATTATTTAAAATCAAATTAAATTAAAATTAAATTTTCTCATTAGCCACACTTCAAGTTCTCATATGGCCACATGTATGGGACATTGGGAAATTAATCCCATAGCTACAGAAATTCTACTGAACAGTAACAACTTAGAGTCTTTGTCTTTCAAGTCAGGAATTAAGCAAGGAAGCCCAGTTATTGAAATTTTGAATATTTTCCTGCAATAGGTTTGAACCTAACACAATGGATCAAGAAAGGGAAATGAGATCTACTGGAAAGAAACGATTATCTCTACGAAAAACCCAGAAAAATAAAATAAAAATCTATTAGAACAAATTAAAGTTTAAAAAATTGGATATAAAACAAATGTAATCAAATTTACATATATCTGTACTAACAATAAGAGAAAAAGGTCCTATTCACAATATCAATAAAGAATAAAGTATTTTGCAATAAACTTAAGAATATGCAATAACTATATGAATAAAACGTAGGTCATTTGGAAGTAAAATAAATAAAATGAATAAATATGAATGTTTTATATTATGTTTTTTCCAGATTGAGAAATAACTGACATATAATAATGTGTATGTTTAAGGCATACAATGTAATATGACATATATTGTGATATTACCACAATAAGGTTAATTAATACATCCGCTACCTCACATAGTTACTTTTTGTGTGTGTGATGAAAACATTTAAGATCTACTCTCTTAGCAATTTTCAATTATAGACTATAGTACTGTTAACTATAGTCACCATAGTTTATATTTGATGGGAAAATATCATAAACATGTTAATCTCCCCAAATTAATCTTTACATTTAACATAATTCCAATAAAAAAACTCAAGTTGCAGAAAATTTTCTAACTTGACAAGTTATTCTCAAATTTATCTGGAAGATGACCAGCTATTAGACTAGCCAAGAAACTTTAAGAGGTTTTGCTCAAACAGACATGAAATGAATATTATAAACAAAAATTAAAACAATACACCCGGATCTCATACAGGAAGAGAATACATCAATGAAATGAAATTTAAATGTCTAAGAACAGATCTAATTATTTATATGGATCATTAATGACCAGACTGGCATCTTAAATTAGTAGCGGGATAAATTATTTAACAAAGGGTTTTAGAAAAAAAATAAACTTAGTTTTCTGGGGGTGCCTGGGTGGCTCAGTCATTAAGCGTCTGCCTTCGGCTCAGGCATGATCCCAGGGTCCTGGGATAGAGCCCCACATTGGGCTCCCTGCTCAGTGGGAAGTCTGCTTCTCCCTCTCCCACTCCCCCTGCTTGTGTTCCCTCTCTCGCTGTGTCTGTCAAATAAATAAATAAAATCTTTAAAAAAATAAATAAAAAATAAAGTTAGCTTTCTGTCTCATAATATGAGACATAAATTCTATATTGGTTAAAGTTTTTACTGTTAAATTAGAAACCAACAAAGTACTAGGGAAAAAAAAAAACAGAGCTGAATAATTTTTTAAAATTTGTATTGAGAAGGAAATTCTAAGCATGATCCCAAAAAGAGACACCATAACAAGACTGAGAGACAGGACTCATAAAAAATGTAAAACTTATGTATGGTACAAACCCCACCATAAACAATTATAAGATTATTTTAAAAGCTCATGATTAAAAAAATTATGTATTTTATATATCCGTACAATGGAATATCACACAGCTTTTATTAATAATGGGGATATGTATTTACTAACATGGAAAGATATACACAAAAAGGATTATACCTAAGTATGTATGGTGTGTTTCCACCTAGTGGAATTTATATAATTTATTGTGCAGTTCAAAGTCTGGAAGAATATATACCAAAATCTTAGTATCTCTTATCTCTAGATGGTATTACAATGGGTATTTTTAAATTTTAATCTATATCTTCTATTTTTTCTATAAGTAAATATATTTTATCTGGGTAATAAATTTTTTAAGTTCTTGTGGTGAAAACAGCCAAGATATTAAAAAAAAAAAGCAAAAGATAACTTCTATTAAAATGTGGTTATTTCTAGGAAGTAGGATTACAGTTGATTAATATTTTCTTCACATAGGCTTTTTGAATATTTTTGTACAAGAATATATTTACTCTTTCGGTCACAATAAAGTAAACTTGATTTATCAAGTACATCTGGCTACTGTGCAGTTAGTGATTACACAACCACTTTATAAAAAGAAACTTGCTGACCCAATGGGCAAACTGATCAATGAGGAATGCACATGACCTCCTCTGCTTCACACTTATTGCCTGAGTCACAAATAATAAGCTATATGTGCAAAGTCTGAAATTAAGCCATTTTCTTTGTATTCTTTTAGTGTTCTCACTAACCACTGATGCTGGGAATAGGAAAGCAGATGGTAAAGGCCGACAAGACAGACTACGATTAGTATGATCGTAACTGGGTTATTCCAGCCCCAGTAAGGCAAAGAGAAATGCATTCTCAGTCAATAGTGCAGGGAAAAGGAGATTACATCTGAAGATCCAGGATGACAGGTGAATTCAAACCAAAACTGAAAAGCAAAACAAAGTAGAAATTCTATATGCAATTTGATGTATGATCTATGACAACTGTTTCCTGTAATGTGAAGGCAACCTATCTACTTGGTTATCCAAAGATCATGCTCCCCCCTAAATACATTAGCTAGAACTAGCAAATTTTCCACACGATTCCTCAATCTCCAAAAATAAAGGTTCACGCAATACAAAAATCAGTAAGACAAAGTCTCCAGCTTCAAATGATAAGCCATCTAAAACATGCCTCTCCTGAGAAACATGGCCCCACCATCACCACTACTACTATACCAAATTCATCCATCCATCCATCCATTCTTCATTCATTTGTTCCTTCATTCACCTACAATGAATACCTATGTGCCAAACATTATGGCCGGCAGTGGGTGGAGCTTACAATCAGCCCCTTATCAAATGTAAACACATTATGCCCTTCATTGAAATTGTGCCAGATCTAAGTTAGCTAAAAATAAATTCAAAAAAGCAAGCAAGCAAGCAAGCAGAGATACTGACATCATGAAGAATACAGAGATGGAAATAATGAGTCTTGAAGTTGTACAAGAAAGAAGCCACTATAATGCAAACCATAGAGAAATGGCAGGTGTCAGACATCTGAAACACAGAAAGGATAGGGGAAAAACTGGTGAGGCTAGAGTTAAATTTATTCTTTGGTAAATGAATCACTTCTTTATTTAGAAATTAAATGTAACCAGCAACACATGAAAATGTGAGTATCACAGTTTTCAAAGTAAAATAAAATTACCTACGTAAACATAAAACCAACAACAGTGCCCAGAGCCAGGACTGGGTACAGAAAACACAAAAGCTGAGTTGGGGCACCTGGGTGGCTCAGTCAGTTAAGCCATGGACTCTTGGTTTCCACTCAGGTTAGATCTCAGGGTTGTGAGATTAAGCCCTGCATCGGGCTCCATGCTTAGCTCCAAGTCTGCTTGAGATTCTCTCTCCTTCCCCCACTGCCCCTCCCTGCACTTGCACACGTACACGCTCTCTCTCTCTCTCTCTCACAAATAACTAACATCTTTAACAAAAAAAAAAAAAAAAGAAGACGACGACACCAAAGCTGAGCTTCATGGTCACTCTTTCAGCCCAGCTAAGTAGATCAGGATGTTCATAGCCTCAGAGGAACAAAAGCTAACAGCAGTTAGCATGGTCTCTTAAAACCTAGAACATATCCAAGTTCTTTATAATACATATTTCATAAATTAATATAATACATATTTCATTGTCAGGTCCTAGACATCAGACTTAAATATCGTAGTGCTATGCACAGAATCGAGAACCTATTCACAAATCTATTTAAAGAGACAGAATTTTGTATTTGGAGTCCAAAGTCTTTTTTTAGTATCAGTAAACTTGCGTACTCTGTGGCAGTATTTCTCAAACTAAAATCTATGGATATGGTATTAAAGGTCTTCATATTCTGGATGATGGCTTAAAAACTGTGTTTTAATTTTTATAATTTTTTAAAAAAGAATATAAAGGTGGATCGCCGGAGAAGTAGCCACCGCGGTGAGGAGAGCCATGGGTCAGGCGGCCAAGGTTTTACAGCTCTTTAAAACATTACACAGGACCAGACAACGGGTTTTTAAAAATGGTACCAGAGCATTAGAAGCAGCCAGAATAAAGATAAATGAAGAATTCAAAAGTAATAAAAGTGAAACTTCTCCCAAGAAAATAGAAGAGCTAATAAAAATAGGTTCCGATGTTGAATTGTTACTCAGAACATCTGTTATACAAGGTATTCACACAGACCACAATACACTGAAATTGGTCCCTAGGAAAGAGCTCCTTATAGAAAATGTGCCATATTGTGATGCACCAACTCAGAAGCAATGAGTTTTCTAGGATAAAATCAAGTCTTTTAGTTTTTAATCTTAAGTACATAACTCTGGCAAAAGTTTTAGAAATGTAAGTATTTCAGAACCAGCCTACTGAAAATGAATGAATTAAAGTATTACTTCATAATTAAATTTCACATTAAAAGGACATTGCTGAAAACTGCAGAACATAAATATTCCTAGACAGCATTAAATAAGACATGTTATTTGCTTTAAAAATCAAACTTTACAAACTAAAATAAATGCTCAGGATGTATGTCAAAAAAAAAAAAAGAATATAAAGGTAATCTGCATCTTTTAGACGATCCCCATGCAACTGCATATTGCCACAAGATTTTTATGCAGTAGTTTGTATGCACAAGTGGGTTTATGTCAATTGTCATCAGGGAAAGCTGTGTGCCTGAAAGGTCTTGGGGTCCAAATAAGCAGAGTGGTGGGAGGGCCCAGTATCATCTTTGTGCCAACCTGTATCCATTTATTGGGAATATGGTCATAAGAAATAAATTTTCTATTACTAACCCTTGCAACAATTACATCAGATACCTATTTAATGAAGACAGTTAGGTTAACTTTATCAAGTGATGAGGCTTTACAGAGTCGCCCAGGATTGTAGCTTTTATATGCTATTCCAAGACTACTCACTGGCAGAATTTTACTCAAGATGAGGCTTGATTAGCCTAACTTCCAATTACAGACTTCAAGGTACTAACATTCTTTTAATAACATACTTATGTAAACAGGCATTTGTTGAGTCTTATCAGAATCCAAATACAGAAACAGATGAACCACACAAGTAGACCTGGGATAACATCTTTCTGCTGTGAGCCCCCAAATCAACAGCTATTTTAGCAAAGTGGCGTCACCCATCCCATTAAATCCATGCGGATGTGCCTTTAATTGTAATGTTCATTTGAACTCTACTGCTTTCATAGTCCTATTTATATGTAATATGTAAATTTGTTTTGGTTTTATATAATCTAAGAGTTAAAAGCATAAAATACTATATTGTAGTTTCAAGTCTGCGCATATTAACATAATGAACAATTTAAGTAAAATAAGTAATTTGAGTAATATAATAATTGCAGTCAACACTGGAGTTCACAGGGATTTTACTTTCTTCCACAAGGTGGGACAAATCCCTCAGCTTGAGGAACTCTGCTTTATGGCACATTAGTCTCATCTAGGATTTAAGAGAAAAGGAAGCATATTACCATGGTTCTCTGTTGGCAGCTTAAATTTTATTTCTTTATTTCAAAGTAAGTTGCTCTGTGTCCTTGCTTCGGCTTTATACCCCAACTTCAAAGCTCAAAGTAGCAGGCCATCTAAAGATGGCCAGAAATGATAGGACACAATCAGGAAAAGGAACCCCTTTTGTAACAGTCACTATACTGAATTTTAATTGCTTTCATTTTTATCTCAACTGTCCATTTCTACAGGGACAGGGCGGCATCAAAGCCTGTCACAACTGGGAGGCTTTTTAATTGTTTCCCAATGAAGGAATGAACCATTCCAGGTGATTTTCTCAACTCCTCTTACTCCAGTCTGGTTTCAAAAAAATGCGTCAGAACAAAATGTCTTAATACAGTTATTTTAACTCTCTAAGAAATACTCTACAAGAAGTGTATTTGATGTTGACCGACCACACAGTCACAGTCGATAAGTATCAATATCCTTGGAGACTAACCTCTGTAGGAGGCTCTCCAAATGATCAACAATCCTAAGAGGACATGAACAGTATATTCAAATTTTCCAAAGAAAATAAACATGAACAACTTAATCTCCTTTCCATAACAATCGTTAACTATGAAGTAATGAACACATCGACACAGAACAAGGATCCAAAAGCCAATAGTGAATTAAAATAAGCTATATATTAAAAGGCAGTATTCAAAATGTTGTAAAAATATTTTTTTAATTTAGTGGTTCACAAAAATGAAAAGACTCCTTACCTCCCCTCCAAATATATTTTAAGAAAACAGATTTAAAAAAAAAAAAAAAAACTTTCTGGGTGGTATTAACCTAGAAGCCAGCAAACATTCCTAGCTTCATTCTTAAGAATTGATGAAATACATCTGCAAAAATAAACAGCTTGAAAAAGCTGAGCTTGCCAAAAAAAAAAAAAAGTGTTTTTGTCATTTCCTCAATACTTTTCTCTCATAAAGGAGAAATCAAAGGAAAAGCTAATAAACTTTATATTAGGAATTGCCTCGGTGAACATATATGCCCTCCACATACACACAATAAAGTGTGAGAACACAATCTGATAAATGACTAATCCTGTAAAATTTGATTTATGACACAGAATATTGCTCAGTACTATAGGCAAGTAACAGTTTTTCTCCTTATTTTTTCTATAACCAGGACCTATGCTAAGCCCTGGGGAAAAAAAAAATCCCTTTCCTTCCGAAGTCTAAACCTACATTCTTAGTAGGCTGTCTAATGAGTTAAGTCAATCACTAAGCCACAATTTTAGTTTGTGCTTCTGCAGCAAAGAGGTCTTGGAGCTAAGAAAATTATTTCGGTTGTATCCTGCTATTCTGTACAAAAATTAATTTCCTGCCCAACCCTAGGGGTCACATGATACCAAGTTAATGGAAAGTCATGTAGAGATCAAGCTCCAACAATTAAAAAGACACACACATGCACAAAGCTTCCATTCACCATTCTAAGAAAGAGTAAATTGCAATCATCTTAGGGAAAAAATATAGTTGAAGATTGTCACATAAGTTGAAAATAAGAAGTCTAAGATTAAGGACAGTATATTATTAACAGCAGGATCAGAACTGAAGGGGCCAAAAGAGGGGGGGAGAAGAAGGGAAGAGGAAAGAGGGAGAACCACTTTAGGACTGTAAAGAAAAAGGTAAATACAATTTTTTTTTTTTAACTTAGAGACAAAAATTAAATTAGAGGGTGGAGTGCAACCTCCAACTGGATCATGTGAGGTCAAAGGAAAAGCAAGCTCCACATCTCCTTGAGCTGGAAGCATACACAAACCACATGAGGGATGTAACCCAGAAGATACATTTTATGGATCTGTGTGAGGTCCTGGAACATTCTGTGTTGTAACAATTTTGGGATTTCAGAAATTCCACAGGATAGCCAGTTGATTAGCCTTCTCTCTTTAATCTACCTTTTGGCCAGTATTCTAATTATGTGCTCAAGATTGCCCAATATTGAATTCACACAAAGAGCTTGAAAGCTAAGTTTCAAAGAACAAACTAGAACAATACTATTATAGGAGACTAACCCCTCCCCCCCAAAAAGGGAAAAAAATCCAAAATAATAAGAAGTATGGTTTGTGATTTATATGTTTCATGGTCCCCACTCAACTTTGGAGTACTAAGGTACAAATTGATATCTTTATTACTGCAGAGTTGTGCCAAATATTGAATCCAAACTACCAAAAAACCTAGCTACCATTATCTTTAATTTAGGTTCATCCCTACATTGATAAAAATGTATGTAAGATGCCAGTGATGATTAATTTTATGTGTCAACTCGGTTAGACTCTACAGTGTGCGGTTATTTGGTCAAATACCAGTCTAGATGTTGCTGTAAAGGTATTTTAAAGATGTAATTAACACTCATAATCAGTAGACTTTAAGTAAAGCAGATTATTTTCCATAATGTGGGGTGGGCATCAACCAATCAGTTAAAGACCTTCAGGGCAAAAACTGAGGTTTCCAAGAGAAGAAGGAATTCTGTCTCCAGACTGCAACTTGGAAATTCTGCCTAAGTTTCCAGTCTTCAGACTATATATATATATATATTTAATAAAAATGTGTATTTATACATACATACATACTATTGGTTCTGCTTCCCTGGAACTCTGATTAATACAATGCCCAAAACCCTAACCAAAAAATGAGTATTTCATTTATCCTAATATAATTCCAATTTTATAACTAGCGGCAAACATTGGTTATCATCAAATTCTCATGGTTTTCAGATCACTCAAAGAACTTGCGTTAACAGGAAGAGAGCCTACGAATGTTCCCTCTATGGTTTATAGCTTTTATTACACTTATTAAGAGTTTAAAACAGATTGCTCCCCCTACAGGGGAACATTTAGTTTGCATTTCTAAATTATATTTTGGAACAATTAACAGCAGAAAAAGATCACAAAGAAGATTTGAATAAACCAAAGTGAAATGCATTGATACACCTGCTTAAGGGAAACAAAGAAGAGACATCAGTACTGGGAAAAATTTATATAAATGCTACCAGGCACCTAGCATAAATAAAGGATGTCATCTCTGAAAACTCTAAGAGTCTTGGGTCTGTCAAAACACAAAGGATAAATTATCTTGTTGTCAAAGCACCTTTTAGTATATTAGTTTTGAATCAAACACAATAGAGGTATCACTAATTATACCTTTAGCAAAGTGGCAGGCAACCTAATTAAGTGAAAACATACCACAGGTTTTGGGTAGAAACATTTTATAAACACCAGAGGACTTGGGGGGGGGGGACTTTTTAATTGAATAGAAAACAATGCCAGATCATTCTCTGGGAGCAGCCAGCAATGACAGTCAATAACAGATCTAAACTGTGCCTCTAATTCACAGTATCATCCTTTACAATTATTTAAGAAAACTATTGGCAAACAAATAAATCACAATGACATCTTGAGCCCAAGTTCCCAAACTTAAAACCCAAGTGCCTTCAAGAATACGGGAGTAAACAAATGTGGGAAGTGTGGGCTGTAACAGAGGAGTGAGGATGCAGGGCATGCATGCTCCATCAAAAAGATAAGTTTATATTAAAATGAAATGGTAACAACTTTATTTCTTCCCAACAAAATGTATCAGCCCCAGGTGGAATTCAACCACAGCTGCCAGTTTGTGATCCTTGAATAAGACAACAGAAGTAAATTAGAATAGTAAATACATGAACTAGTGATAGAGAATACAGCCATAAGTATTCAGAAAATATACTCTAAAAGGGGGTGTCTATTTGCTCATTAGTCAGGATTAGTGAAATCTATTTAACCCTAAAGCAAAGCCTGTATCATAGGAAAAGTACAAAATTAGCTGCATATGAGTATCCCTGACCCAATATGTGAATTACTTTGGTAAATGTGTACCAATTAAAGACACAAGGAAGAGAATTAAACTCTGGGGAGTAGAAGAGAATTCAAGAGAAGGGATTTAGGCACGGAATGAATTATTGGAAGAGATTACTAGAAAGGAGATACCTGGTGAGGTAAATCTAAGCCACTAAATAAAGAATATTGAGGAGATGGCTCCCCACCATCTCCTGAGGCCTGTCTGAAGACAGAAGCATCCCAGGCAACAGTGATGTGACTGCTGCCTCATCTGGGAAGAGAAATCAACTCAAACCATCTTAAGAAAGGGGTGGAGGGTAAGTGTCTTGTAGGAGTGGATGGGAAGAGGAGATAGGTAAACATTATCCTAAGAAGATATGCAAAGGTTTTGTGGGAAACCAAGGATTAAAAAAAAAAAAAAAAAAAAGTAGGCCTCCCCTTCAAGAACTGAGCCTTCCTTTTCTTACCAGTGACCTATCTGCTTCTCTCTGGGCATTATCTCTTTGAAGCAAACTGGTTTCCTTTGGTTCTTCAACTTGCCTTTGACCAAAATGGCCTCTCCAGGCCCAGATGCATTCTCAAGTTTCTGAGATTAGCTGCCACAGGTCATTGGCAACATCCACCAAGGCCAAGAGACTTCACCCACCACACCCTGTAAGGTGCTTGGGAGAGAACACTCCCCGGACCTAAGAAAGAAAAAAAACTGCATAGACATCTCAGGGAATTAGCAGTTCAAACTAGGAATACCAGAATGGACAGAATAGGCAGCTTCTACCAACACCAAGGGAATGTAAGAAACAATAAAAATGTATTAAGAATGTTCAAGGGGATAGATACACACAGAAAAACTACAAAAATTTCAGGGGGGTGGTGCTAAAGGAAACATGAAATCTAAGGTCAAAATTCCAACAGAGAAAGTAAAATGGCTAGTATTGAAAACCAAACTAATAAACAGGAAGATGAAATAAAGGAACTATCGCATGATAAAGCAAAGATTACAAAGAAATGTAAATTACTGGTGAAAATATAAGAGGCATAGAGAACCAACCCAGGATTTCCAGAAAGAGAGAAAAGAACAGAAGCAATGTTCAAATAGGACAACTTTTGTGAGCTGAAGGAAAAACTGAGTTTTCAGATCAAAAAAGTTCACCAAATGCCAAGCAGTTATAATGGGGGCAGGGAGGGTGGGGAGGCACACAATTAACATATTATGGTGAAGTTTTTGAACTCCAAGAATAAAGATCAAGCTTTAGAGACTTTGAGAGAGAATACTCCAAAGAGTATTCTTTGTGATTCTTTGTGAGATACTCACAAAGATAAAATAATCAGACTGCAATGGATCTTTCATATACCATATTGGCCCCTGATAGATGTATATAGACTTTAAAGAAAAAGGGACTGCATTCCAAGAATCCTGCCTCCAGACAATATATAGTATGTAACTTGAATGAGACAAATTTCAGACTTACAAGGATTCAGAAAATGGATCACTCATTTACCTTTTTGAAGGAAAGAGAGAATTAAATTGCTCCAGGTTCAACATATTTAAAAAATCAATTAGCATAATACCCTATAGTATTAGAAAGATAAACAAACCATGTGATCAATTTAACAGATGCAGGAAAAAAGTTTTGACAAATTCTAGCACCCTGAGACGACTAAAAACCATTCAACAAAGTAGGACTAGAAGGCAGCTTCCTCGAGCTAACAAAGGACATCTACGAGAAACCCACAGCTAACATCACAGTGGTGAAAGCTTGAAAGCTGTCCCTTAACAATAAGGTACTTATTACTTACTTATTACAATCAACACTTCTGTTCAACATTGTACTAGAGTAATCTAGCGGGAGCAATTAGCCAAGAAACAGAAATAAAATTCATCTAGACAGGACAGGAAGAAGTCAAACTCTCTATAACTGCAGATGACATGATCTTATATATAGAAAATCATAACGAATCCACTAAAAAACTATTAGAATAAATGGATTCAGTAAGGCCATAGGAGGCAAGATCAAATTAAAATCAGTTGTATTTCTATAGACTAGCAGTGAAAAATGTGAAAATGAAATTAAGGAAACAGTTATGTTCACAGTAGAATCAAAAGGAATATAATACATTAGGAATAAATTTAACAAATGAAGTGCAAGACTATGCACCAGAAATTACACAGTACTGTTGAAAGAAATTAAAGACCTAAATAAATGGAAAAACATCTCATGTTCATGGATTGAAAGACTTAATATTGTTAATATGTCAATACTCTTGAAGTTGATCTATAGTCTCAATAAAATTCCAACTTTTTTTACATAAATGGACAAACTGATCCTAAAATTCACATTGAATTTCAAGAGCCCATAATAGCCAAAAACAAAACAAAACAAAAACAAAAACCTTGAAAATGAAGACTTAGTTGGAGGACTCATACTTTCCAACTTCAAAATATAATATGACTCTACAGGAACAAAGAATGTGTGGTACTGGCATATGGAGACATACAGGCAAATGGAATAGAGTTAGTAATATGCCTTTCTCTATGATCAATTGATTTTCTACAAGGGTACCAAGATTATTCAATTGGGAAAGAGTCATCTAACAAATGATGTTGAAATAACTGAATACTTATCTGTAAAAGAAAGCAGTTGGATCCCTAACCTTATTCCATGTGTAAAAATTAACTCAAAATATAAGAGCTTATAATATAAAACTCAGGGTGCCTGGCTGGCTCAGTCAGTGAAGCATGCGACTCTTGATCTTGGGGTCATGTGAGCCCCATATTGGGGGTGGAGTTTATCAAAAATAATAAAAAATAAGAAGTATTTTTTAAAGATCTTTTTAGAGAGAGAAAGCAAGTGTGCAAGAGAGAGTGATTGGGGGAGAGGGAGAGAACCTCAAGCAAACTCCCCACTGAGCCCAACTCAGGGCTCCATCTCAGAATCGTGACACCTGAGCCAAAATCAAGAGTCCTGTGCTTAAATGACTGAGCCACCCAGGCACAACTAAAATATATACCTGAAAATCTAAGAAAAAAAAATTGGTGTAAATCTTCCTGACTTTGGAATAAGCAAGTTTTCCTATATGTATCACCAAAAACACAAGCAACAAAAGAACCACAGATATCATCAAATTAAAAATGTTTGTGGGTGCCTGGGTGGCTCAGCCAGTTAAGCGTCTGCCTTCACCTCAGGTCATGGTCTCAGGGTCCTGGGATTGAGGATCGAGTCCTGCATTGGGCTCACTGCTTGGCAGGGAGCCGCCCTCTGCCCTTCCCTCCCCTCCTGCTCTGTCTCAAATAAATAATAAAATCTTAAAAAAAAAAAAAAAAAGAAAGAAAAATTAAAAATTTTTGTGTTTCAAAGGACATTATCAAGAAAATGAAAGGAGGGGTGCCTGGCTGACTCAGTCAGAAGAGTGCGTGACTCTTGATCTCAGGATCATGACTTTAAGCCACATGTTGGGTATAGAGATTACTTAAAATACAACTTAAAAAAAAGGGGGGGTGGTGCCTGGGTGGCTCAGTTGGTTGGGCAACTGCCTTGGGCTCAGGTCATGATCCTGGAGTCCCAGGATCGAGTCCCGCATCGGGCTCCCTGCTCAGCAGGGAGTCTGCTTCTCCCTCTAACCCTCCTCCCTCTCATGCTATCATTCTCTCTCTCTCTCTCTCTCTCAATAAATAAAATCTTAAAAAAAAAAGAAAATGAAAAGAGTCTACAGAAAGGGGGAATATGTTTGCAAATTCTATATCTGATAGGGGTCTAATATCCAGAATATGGTACACAGAAAACTTGTACAACTGAATAAAAGGCAACCGAATTTTTTTTAAATGGCAAAGGATGTAGATAGACATTTCTTCAAAGTGTATATACAAGGGGCTAATAAACACATGAGAAAATGTTAACATCTTTAGCCATCAGGGAAATGAAAATCAAAACCACAATGAGATACCAGTTCATACCCACTAGGATGTCTGTCATAAAAAAATAAAAGACAAGAATGAGTGCTGGTGAGGACGTGAAGAAATTAGAACTCTCATGCACTGCTTTGTAAAATGGTGCAGCCACTTTAGGAAACAGTTTGGCTGCTCCTCAAAATGTTAAATATACATTTACCAAATGACTTAGCAATTCCAATCCTAGGAATATACTCAAAAGAACTAAAAACTTTTGTCCACACAATACCATGCACATAAATGTTTACAGCATCATTATTCATACCAGCCCAAAGAGGAAACAACCCAAATGTCTACCAACTGATGAATGAATAAATCAAATGTGGTAAAGTCACACAATGGAATATTATTCAGCCATAAAAAGGAATGAAGTACTGATCCATGCTACAACACGAATGAACCTAGAAAGAAGCCAGAACCAAAGGGCACATACTGTATGATACCATTGATAGTAAATGTTCAGAACAGGCAAATCATAGGGGCAGAGCATAGGTTAGCAGTTGCCAGGATTTGAGGCTACAGGGGAAGGGGGAGTGACCACTAACAGGTTTCTTTTTGAAGTGAGGAAAACATTCTGCAATTAGGTGGTCATGTTGCTTGCAAATCTTGTGAATATACTAAAACCCAACAAATTGTTTTCTTTAAGTGGCAGAAGAGGAAGTCAGAGATTGAAGCATGAAAAGGATTTCATGCATGGTTGCTGGCTGAAAGATGCGGTGGATCATATGATTCCATTCATATGTGGAATTTAAAAAACAAAACAGGGGCGCCTGGGTGGCTCAGTTGGTTAAGCATCCAACTCTTGATTTTAACTCAGGTCTTGATCTCAGGGTCACGAGTTCAAACCCTGCATTGGGCTCCGCACTGGGCATGGAGCCTACTTAAATTAAAAATAAATAAATAAATACAATAAACAAGCAGAGGGGGGAAAAAAGACACACACAAACCAAGAAACAGACTCTGGACTATAGAGAACAAACTCATGATTGGGGGGCAGGGATGGGAATGGGTGAGCAGAAATGATGGGGATTATGGGGTGAACTTGTACTGATGAGCACTGGGTGATATATTGAATTGTTGAAACTGTAGTATACACCTGAAATTAACATAACACTGTACGTTAACTATATTGGAATTAAGATGTTTTTTAAAAAGATGGAGTGAGGGCGCCTGGGTGGCTCAGTTGGTTAAGCGGCTGCCTTTGGCTCAGGTCATGATCCTGGAGTCCCTGGATCGAGTCCCACGTCAGGCTCCCTGCTCGGCGGGGAGTCTGCTTCTCCCTCTGACCCTCCCCCCTCTCATGTGCTCTCTCTCATTCTCTCTCTCTCAAATAAATAAATAAAATCTTTAAAAAAAAAAATGGAGTAAATCATATCACTCCTAAGAGCTAAAAGTGACCCCCAGGAAATAGCCAGCAAAAATAGGAGGATCCCAGTCCTACAACCACAAGGAACTGGATTCTACCAAAAACCTGAAAGCACTGGAAGTGGATTTTTCCAAAGTGCCTGAAGAGTGACAGGAAGCTGGTTTCCAGCTTTGTGATACCTTGAGCAGAGAACCCAGCAATGCCATGTCAGACATCTGACCTACAAAACTGGGAGCTACTAAATGGATGTTGTTTTTTTGGTTTTGTTTTTAAAGATTTTATTTATTTATTTGACAGAGAGACCCAGCGAGAGAGGGAACACAAGCAGGGAGAGTGGGAAAGGGAGAAGCAGGCTTCCCGCTGAGCAGGGAGCCTGATGTGGGGCTCAATCCCAGGACCCTGGGATCATGAGCTGAGCCGAAGGCAGACGTTTAATGACTGAGCCACCCAGGCGCCCCGGATGTTGTTTTAAACCACTAAATTTGGGGCGCCTGGGTAGCTCAGTCATTACCCTTCTGCCTTCGGCTCAGATCATGATCCCAGGGTCCTGAGACTGAGTCCCATATCAGGCTCCCTGCTGAGCAGGGAGCCTGCTTCTCCCTCTCCCTGCAGCTCCCCCTGCTTGTCTGCTTTCTGACACATAAATAAAATCTTAAAAATAAATAAATAAAAAACCACTAAACTTTTAGTAAGCTGTTACATAGTGATAGAAAACAGACTCCTTCAGGGAACAGCCGCCGAGTCTTTGTATTAGTGAAAGGCAGGCAGGTGCCTGCCCCTGGGGGTAACCAATGGGGTTAGGGGAGACATTCCTCAGCCTCTTCCCAACCTAGCAAACAGGGAAGGGAAATAATTCTGAGATGCATTCTTCATGGCTCCTCTGAAAGGTCTCGAGAGGTAGAGTGCTCTGGTGGTAGCCAGATCCCAGCTCAACATCTATTGCTTACTGGCTGTTTTTCCTTCCCTGTTTCACTCTCCCTTCTCCATCACTGCTTCCTGGGACTGCCTCCCAATTCAATCAGTCACACGTAAGCCAGGGTCTCAGGGGAATCGAAGCTAAAATAACCTCCAAAACTCCTTTTTCTCATCTGTAACATGGGGGTGAGAATACGATCTAACGTCATTAATACTTTTAATGCAGTGTTGTTACGAGGATTACATCAGGTAATATATGTAGAGTTCTCATCCTGGTGCCTGGCACACAGTAAAAATTAAATCAACCAATACTACTTTGTTCATAACAAACAGTGACCAAGTAAAATCTACAGTGACATGCTTTTACAGGAAACCAAACAGGCAATGTAAATAAATGTGGGGCTATCTTCTGGCACAGTGGTTCTCAGTGGGGACAATCTTGTCCCCCCAGGGAACACGTGGCAATGTATGGAGACAATTTTGATTGTCACAACTGGGAGCTGTTACTGGCATCTACTGGATAGAGGCCAGGGATGTCGCACAGGACAGCCCCCTCACAATCAAGAATTATCTGGCCAAAGGGGCGCCTAGGTGGCTCAGTTGGTTAGGTGACTGCCTTCGGCTCAGGTCATGATCTCAGGGTCCTGGGATCAACTCCTGCATTGGGCTCCCTGCTCGGCGGGAAGCCTGCTTCTCCCTCTCTCACTCCCCCTGCTTGTGTTCCCTCTCTCGCTGTCTCTCTCTCTCTCGGTCAAATAAATAAATAAAATCTTAAAAAAAAAAAAATTATCTGGCCAAAACGTCAAGAGTGCCAAGGTTGAGAAACACTGTCTAGCACAATATCCTGATTATTATAGGATTACTATAGGAGCCTCATAAATATTTAATGTAATTCATTAAACCTCTAAAAAAATTTACAACTCTGAGGAGCCCTCAGTTTCTTGGTCAGAAGGATCACAGACTCCATCCTCGACGGTTCAATCAAGAGATTGAACCTACAAACCATAGTCATGAAAGATAACTGAATGTCAAAGGACCTATATGTAAAATGGCATCTCTCAGTTGATTATCATGCCAAAGAAGAACCTGAGAAGATCTGCAGTACAAGAAGTTGACTGAATCAGTCTGTGGCGAGTGTAGCCCTCCATGTTGGAAGCACACAGGGACCAACACTGCACCCCTGACAACAAGAACATTCCCAAAGGAGCTAACAAGGCTAAGAGAATCATCAACCTGTAGACAGCTGCATGCCAGGTGCAGTGAAGACCAAAATTTAACTAACAAGAAAAGATTGATGCAGTTTAGCCAGAGTTCTGAGGTCTCTTTTCTGACCTAGTCTGGGGAGATCCCCCAAACAAGCAAATGCATATGGTTCTTTCTTTCTCTACTTTCACTTGAATATTCATTATCAGAAAATACAACTTCCTAAAATAGCTCCTAGAGTTTTCACTAGTGATACCAACTCTGAATACTTACACTTTAAGTAATATCACAGTTGAGTGGGCATCCACTGTGCAGATAGCATTTTAATAAGGTATAAAGGTTTATAAAAGATAATTCATTTCTAACCTAAATATTTTTCATATCTAGGTAGAAATATCAAACATTACACTTACAAATAAATCAACTATAAATTACAAAGCAACAGGAAAAGAAAAAATGTTACAAGTTCACCAGAACTTGTAAATAGATTAAATATAGGAAAGAAAATAACAAAATTAAATGTTGAGGAAAATAAGAATCATTGACGTTGAAAGTACAACTCTATAGATAGGATATTTTATCTTTATATATAATTATAATATGGACTTCCTGATGAGAAAAAAGTCAGTGCATTTAAGATTTGAATCAAATGCTTCAAGGATGAAGAGGCTGGTTGTACAAAAGATTTAACTCAATAAAAATGTACAGTTAATTTTTTTCATCTCCAATTATTGATGTCTTCTTGGAGCATTGACCAAATGCCATTATACAGTGTTCCCAAAGAAAATGCCAGTGGGGTGAAAAATGATCAGTCTTGAGGTTTTATATCTCATGCCTATTTAAAGCTCTGGTTTTTAACCTATTTTTTTTTTAGAGAGAGAGAGTGAATGCAAACAGGGGGCAGGGGGGAGGGAAGAGGAAGAGGGAGAATCTTTAGCAGGGTCACGCCCAACAGCACCCGAGATCATGACCTGAGGGGAAATCAGGAGTCCCACACCTAACTGACTGAGCCACCCAAACACCCCTCTTTTTGAACATAGTACAAATAAAAGCAAAACAAAGAAATATTTTATTGTTATTTTATTTTATTTTATTTTATTTGGGGGGGTGCGGAAGAAGAGGGAGAGAAAGAATCTTAAGCAGGCTCCACGCCCAGCATCGAGCCCCACGTGGGGCCTGATCTCACAACCCTGAGATCCAGACCTGGGCAGAAATCAAAAGTCGGTTGCTTAACCAACTGAGCCACCGAGGCACCCACTTACTCTGTAATTTTAAAGCAAACTTTAACTGAATTGCAAATGGGAATGTTTCTATTTTCTGCAAATTCATAATACCAACTATTTTCTAATCTACGACTATTTATCACTTGCAGATAGACAACAATAACAACGCAATTATAAAACACATAAATTGCTGCCATTGTTCCAACAGAATGTGCTATTTGTGTAATAATAGTTGTCGATCATTCCAGGCTACATTCCAGCCTATATTATAGGCTAAAAAATATGAGGTTAATTTTTATGGTAGTATAAGTTCACATAATTATTATTAATTGAAAAATTGGCCTCTTGAGCAAAACCAGAACACACCTTCCAGGAAACAAACAGAAAACAAAGTTTCATTTATTAGATATATTTTATCTAGCACTTTCCCAAGCAAGAGTAGCTGGCCACCCTATATTAATATATATGTATACATGCTCATTCAGATATTATGCTAGTATTCTTTTTAATCTTTGCCAATTTGGTGGTGGGAAAAAGCTCTCTAAATTGAAATTCCATAACTACTAGGGATATTAAACCTTTTGCATGTATTTGCTGATCAATAATTTCCTTTTTGTGAACTACCTGGCCATTTTTTTTCCCCTTTGGATTTTTTTCAGGCAATGTTTTGTTCAAATATTTGTATTTGTGAGTTTTTTATACTCACAACATACATCATTTAGCTATATTTTAACAATTTACCTTTTGCCCATAAATTTTGTTTATGGTGTCCCTTGGCATATAAATTTCTAAACACTTCAAGTCTACCCTATATATCCTTTATATTTTGTCTTTCAGTTTATAAGGCCCTCACTAACTCCAATGTAGATATTTCATATCTATATATTCTTCTAGTTCTTCAATGGTTTAATCTTTTACATTCAACTCTTAATCCAGATAGGAGGAAGGAAGCTAATATTCTTCTAATAGTTACCCATGGTCTCAGCCTTGTCTATTAAAAAATCCATCTTCATCATATAGGAAGTGCATGCATTAGGGTCTGTTTCTGAACTTCCTATTCTCTTTCACTGATCTAATGTATTTGGATTAGTATTGCACTGCTAAGATTACTGTAGGATTTTAAATTTTTCATTCCTCCCCATAAATTTGAAAAGCATTTTCTCATTAAAAAAACATCCATGGGAGATAATGATGACTACATTAGTTAAGATGCTCTGGGATGCAAAACCCTGAAAGCCCAATTCAAAGACATTACAACAATAAAGGAATTGATTGGTGTTCATAACTATGAATCCAAAAGCAGATCAAATTTCAGCGTTGCTTGAAACAATGGCCCCTCCATGTCATTAATAACCCATGTTTCCATCTCTCAGCCTCCAGGTATCCTACCCTAATGGGGTCGAGTTCATCTTACAGCTATGTTTCCTCGTGGAGGTAGGATGGCTGCCAGAAGCAACCTGGACCAATGCATCCTCACTGACAGCCAGCTGAAGACCAAGAGCCACCAGCAATTGCTTGCTGTGCTCCATTAGCCTGAAATGTGTCACCAACCCGTTCTCTCTCTTTTTTATCAATCACAACTAAGAAAAACAGGATTAAAATTATTGGCACCCATAAACCTGTCATGGAATGGGTATGGAGACAGTCACAACTTTCACTATGATGAGAATTGTCTAAATGCATTAATTTTAAATGCATTGGTATCTTTATAATTTTGAGACTTTTTACCCAAAGACACAGCACTTCTCCCCATTTATTCAAATTTTCTGCTTTTCTAACATATTTTAGTAAGGGCGTGTGGTTTTCTTCATATACATACTATACATGTGTCTACTTCCTAAGTCTACCTAATTCCAGATAACTTTTATTTAAGGTTCTATTATGAATGGAATCTTATTGCATTATATTTTCTACATAGTTGTATGAAAGTTTGCTGGTTTACGTGACTGCCAACTCCTAGAGAGTACTACCCTTCGACAGAAGCAAGAGGGCTCCTGCCCTGGCCTCACTCTCTACAGGCCCCCCACAAAAAAGGGACACTAATAAGTACATTTATTAAACAATGCATGAGTTCCTCTGTTACTCAGGACGTGACACTTAGAGGTGACAAATGCAACCTGTAATGCTGAACAGCCACTCTTGTGACTAACACTATTCAGCCCCCTGGAAAATTTCTCCACACTTCTTGCCCTGTGTTCTCAAAATTAAAAAGCAACTTTTTCTGAATATTCTCCAACTGTGACCTTTGAGACAGACCCTGCTCCTAATTAAGAAGTTTTATTTTCATGAAAATATAAAATTAAATTTTCAAAAGAAAGTTAAATCTTCATTATTTAAATGACAATTTTTAGATAATCCTAAATATTTTAGGGAATAAATAACATTTTTAGAAAATATATTAGAGGGGGTGCCTGGGTGCCTCAACTGGTTAAGCATTAAACTTCAGCTCAGGTCATGATCTCAGTGACCTGGGACAGAGCCCCACATGGGGCTCCAAGCAGGGAGACTGATTCTCCCTCCCCCCAACTTGTGCTGTCTCTCTCTCTCAAATAACTTAAGAAGTATATATTAGAACATTTAATCTTCCAAATTCTTGCAATTGCCTTAATTTACATTTTTGATTCAATTAGGTACATTTTTAATACAGTTACATTTTTAAATATTTTAGATTACTGTAGGTAGAACAAAAATTATTGATAATAATAATAGTAGTGATTTTGCTAAAATGTAAGCAAGGAAAATATATTTTGTAGAATTATGACTCATGTGTTATTTTATATTCGTACTCATCCTAAAATTCTGACCCCTGATCAGCACACCCAGGTTTGCATGATAATTATTTAATGCAATCATTTTTATATTTTGCCAACTTACTCTCATATAGACAGCACCGTTCCACAATTTTGATTTGCATTTTTAATTCTGTTGTACTAGAAGGTTTATCAAGGTAGGGAGGTAAAACATTTTATTTCATAGCTTAATTCAAAATTCAACATAGAAACACATGGTTTGTGGGCCTCCATTTGTCCTCTCACCCAAACCCTGCAACGATTAGGGGAGGACCTGGTCTGAAGTTGTAATGTGGGCCTAGTCACAGCTGGATCCAGGGATCAAATGATGGTGCTAGGGTAGGATGGCCGCTGACAATCCCAGCATCTCCTGACCGTGCAGTCCTAGTAGAAGGTGGGCTCTTTCAGCATTTCTGATTAGTCCTGCTTGGGGCATATGGTTCCCCTGCCCAGACATATCATTGTACCCAGGGAATGTGGTGTCATGACAAGCCCAGCAACATCTCATACCCTTCCCTGTATCTGGGACTGGGCAGGGTCACATGGAGTGGATCAGAGGTGATTCTCTAAAGAAAAAATGCTGGCAGTTAACAAAATTAAAATTACACTGAAATCTAAGGTAGGTACTTAATTTTGCAAATTCATTTTTTATCTTCCCTATTTATATATATATGTGTGTATATATATATATATATTTTTTTTTTTTTTTTTTGAGAGAAACAGAGCACGAGCACAAGCTGGGGTAGGGGCAGAGACAGAGAAGCAGACTCCCCCGCTGAGCAGGGAGCCCTATATGGGGCTCGATCCCAGGACCCCAAGATCATGACCTGGGCCAAAAGCAGATGCTTAATGAACTGAGCCACCCAGGTGCCCCTGTATCTTCCCTCTTAATGAACTTTTACTAATTCCAGTAATTTTTCTATTGGTTCTTGTGGATTTTCTAGGTAAGCAATGATATAAAAGGCAAATAGTGGAAGATGGCAGAGGAGAAGGAGACCTAAATTTCGTCTGGTCCCAGGAATTCAGCTGGACAGGGATCAAACCATTCTGAACACCTACAAACTCAACAGGAGATCAAAGAAAAGAATAGTAGCAACTCTCTGAACAAAAAGGCAACCACTATCTGGAAGGCAGGACATGAGCACGGAGAAGTGAATCCGAGGTGATATTCGGGAAGATAGACAGCGGGGGAGGGGGCCTCTGTCAGCGGCTACCGGCAACTGATAGAGCCCCAAAGCACAAAATCGGAACTTTTAGAAGTCGGCTCCACTGAGGGACGTCGCTCCAGTGGCTAAGCGGGGGGTGGAACCCTCGTGAGACAGTGTGGTCTCATGACCCTCGGGGTCAAAGAAAGACCGGGGGTGCCTGAGTGCGGCAGAGCTCCCAGGTATCGGAGCAGGGAAGCCGGCTGCAGAGACAGAGCCGAGGAGCGGGCTCTCAGCTCGGGGTTGTCATAAACCGTGATCTGCCGCATGGTCAGGCCGCTGCTCCTCCAGCAGGGACCCAACAAGGGGCAGATCCAGGGAGACTCACCTTCCTCCCCCTAGAGGAGCAGCGCAGGAGCGCACCACAGGGATCTGCTGGGTTTGGAGAATCCACACAGGATGCCAGAGATAGAAACACTCGGTCTCAGGCCAGGTGAGCACGGAGTGTTGCCCGAGACCAGGGAGATGGGAGTGACTGACTGCTTTTCTCTGGGGGCTCACTGAGGAGCAGGGCCCTGAGTTCTCAGCTCCTCCAGGGCAGAGTTTGGGAGGCCGCCATTTTCACTCTTATCCTCCAAAGCTGTACGGAAAGCTTGCAGGGAACAAAAGCTCCCAAGAGCAAACCCGAGCAGATTACTCAGCCCGACTGGCAAGGGTGGGGCAATTCCGCCTCCAGCAAAGACTTTTGGAAACCATGGCAACAGGCCCCTCCCCCAGAAGATCAGTGAGAACAGCCAGCCAAGACCAAGTTTACCCATCAATGAAAACGGCAGAACTCCAGCGCTAGGGGAATACTGCACATAGAATCCATGGCTTTTTTACCATGATTCTTTAGTCTTTCAAAGTTAATTTTTAAAAATTTTTCTTTTTCCCTTTTTCAACCAATATCTTATCCCTTTTTTAAATATCTTTTTTATTTTTCATTTTTAGAGTCATATTCTATCCCTTCACAGTAGTTAACTTTATTTTTGGTATATATATATATATATATATAAGTTGTTCTCTCTTTAAAATTTTGGGATACACTTTCTTCTAACAGACCAAAATATACCCTAAATCTCTAGTGTACGGCTTTGTTCTAGTCTCCTGCCTGATCACATTCTCTCCCTCTTTTTTTTTTAAATCCTCTTCTTTCTTCTTTCAACCAACTTCTTATCTTATCAGTGCCTTTTATAAAATCTGTTATAATTTTCATCTTTACAGTCATATTCCATCCCTTCATCATATTTACCCTTATTTTTGTACATATGTAAGTTTTTCTTTCTTTAAAATTTTGGGAGGCACTTTCTTCTAACAGACCAAAATATGCTCAAAACGTAGTATGTGGCGCTAATCTATGCACCAGCCTGATCATATTTGATCATATTCCTTTTTTTTTTTTTAATCTTTTTCTTTTTCTTCTTTCTTTCCCTTTCTTTCCCCCCAGTTTCAGGTCTCTTCTGATTTGTTTAGTGTATATTTTTCTGGGGTCGTTGTTACCCTGTTAGCATTTTGTTCTCTCATTCATCTATTCTCCTCTGGACAAAATGACAAGACAGAAAAAATCACCTCAAAAAAAAAAAAAAAAAAAAAAGAACAAGAGGCAGTACTGACTGTCAGGGACCTAATCAATACAGATATTAGTAGGATGTCAGAACTAGACTTCAGAATGATGATTATAAAGATACTAGCTGGGCTTGAAAAAACCATGGAAGATATTAGAGAAATGCTTTCTGGAGAAATAAAAGAACTAAAATCTAACCAAGTCAAAATCGAAAAGGCTATTAATGAGGTGCAATTAAAAATGGAGGCTCTAACTGCTATGATATAAGAGGAAGAGAAAATTAGTGATATAGAAGACCAAATGATGGAAAATAAAGAAGCTGAGAAAAAGAGAGATAAACAACTACTGGATCACAAGGGCAGAATTCGAGAGATAAGTGATACCATAAGATGAAACAATATTAGAATAATTGGGATCCCAGAAAAAGGAGAGAGAGAGAGGGGCAGAAGGTATATTGGAGCAAATTATAGCAGAGAAATTCCCTAATTTGGGGAAGGAAACAGGCATCAAAATCCAGGAGGCACAGAGAACCCCCCTCAAAAATCAATAAAAAAAGGTCAACACCCCGACATCTAATACTAAAACTTATGAGTCTCAGAGACAAAGAGAAAATCCTGAAAGCAGCTCGGGAGAAGAGATATGTAACCCACAATGGTAGAAATATTAGATTGGCAACAGACCTATCCACAGAGATCTGGCAGCCCAGAAAGGACTGGCATGATATATTCAGAGTGCTAAATGAGAAAAATATGCAGCCAAGAATTCAATGACAGCCTAGCTGGATATAGTAAATAGAAGGAGAGATAAAAAGCTTCCAGGACAACCAAAAACTAAAGGAATTTGCAAACATGAAACCAGCCCTACAAGAAATCTTGAAAGGGGTCCTCTAAGCAAAGAGAGAGCCTATAAGTAACATAGACCAGAAAGGAACACAGACAATATACAGTAACAGTCACCTTACAGGCAACACAATGGCACTAAATTCATATCTTTCAATAGTTACCCTGGATGTAAATGGGCTAAATGCCCCAATCAAAAGACACGGGCTACCAGATTGGATAAAAAAACAAGACCCATTGATATGCTTTCTGCAAGAGACTCATTTTAGACCCAAAGACACCTCCAGATTTAAAGTGAGGGGGTGGAAAACCATTTACCATGCTAATGGACACCAAAAGAAAGCTGGGGTGGCAATCCTTATATCAGACAAATTAGATTTTAAACCAAAGACTATAATAAGAGATGAGGAAGGACACTATATTATATTTAAAGGGTCTACCCAACAAGAAGTTCTAACAATTATAAATATCTATTCCCCTAACATGGGAGCAGCCAATTATATAACCCAATTAATAACAAAGAAATACATTGACAACAATACAATAATAGTGGGGAACTTTAACACCCCCCTCACTGAAATGGACAGATCTAAGCAAAAGATCAACAAGGAAATAAAGACTTTAAATGACACACTGGACCAGATGGACTTCACATATATTCAGAACATTCCATCCCAAAGCAACAGAATACACATTCTTCTCTAGTGCCCATGGAACATTCTCCAGAATAGATCACATCCTAGGTCACAAATCAGGTCTCCACCAGTACCAAAAGACTGGGATCATTCCCTGCATATTTTCAGACTACAATGCTTTGAAACTAGAACTCAATCACAAGAGGAAAGTTGGAAAGAACTCAACATGGAGGCTAAAGAGCACCCTACTAAAGAATGAATGGGTCAACCAGGAAATTAAAGAAGAATTGAAAAAAATTCATGGAAACAAATGAAAATGAAAACACAACTGTTCAAAATCTTTGGGATGCAGCAAAGGTGGTCCTAAGAGGAAAGTATATAGCAATACAAGTGTTTCTCAAGAAACAAGAAAGATCTCAAATACACAACCTCACCCTACACCTAAAGGAGCTGGAGAAAGAACAGCAAATAAAGCCTAAACCCAGCAGGAGAAGAGAAATAATAAAGATCAGAGCAGAAATCAATGAAATAGAAACCAAAAGAACAGTAGAACAGATCAACGAAACTAGGAGCTGGTTCTTTGAAAGAATTAACAAGATTGATAAACCCCTGGCCAGACTTATCAAAAAGAAAAGAGAAATGACCCAAATCAACAAAATCATGAATGAAAGAGGAGAGATCACAAACACCACCAAAGAAATACAAACAATTATAAGAACATATTATGAGAACTCTATGCCAGCAAATTAGATAATCTGGAAGAAATGGATGCATTCCTAGAGATGTATCAACTACCAAAACTGAACCAGGAAGAAACAGAAAACCAGAACAGACCTATAACCACTAAGGAAATTGCAGTCATCAAAAATCTCCCAACAAAAGCCCAGGGCCAGATGGCTTCCCAGGGGAATTCTACCAAACATTTCAAGAAGAATTAATACCTATTCTTCTGAAACTGTTCCAAAAAATAGAAATGGAAGGAAAACTTCCAAACTCGTTTTATGAGGCCACCATTACCCTGATCCCCAAACCAGACAAAGACCCCATCAAAAAGGAGAATTACAGACCAATATCCTTGATGAACATGGGTGCAAAAATTCTCACCAAAATACTAGCCAATAGGATCCAACGGTCCATTAAAAGGATTATTCACCACGACCAAGTGGGATTTATCCTTGGGCTGCCAGTTTGGTTCAACATCCGCCAATCAATCAATGTGATACAATACATTAAAGAAAGAACAAGAACCATATAATCCTCTCAATAGATGCAGAAAAAGCCTTTGACAAAGTACAGCATCCTTTCTTGATCAGAACTCTTCAGAGTATAGGGATACAGGGTACATACCTCAAGATCATAAAAGCCATCTATGAAAAACCCACAGCGAATGTCATTCTCAATGGGGAAAACCTGAGAGCTTTCACCCTAAGCTCAGGAACACGGCAGGGGTGTCCACTATCACCACTGCTATTCAACATAGTACTAGAAGTCCTAGCCACAGCCATCAGACAACAAAAAGAAATCAAAGGCATCCAAATCGGCAAAGAAGAAGTCAAACTGTCACTGTTTGCAGATGATATGATACTTTATGTGGAAAACCCAAAAGACTCCACCCCAAAACTGCTAGAACTCATACAGGAATTCAGTCAAGTGGCAGGATATAAAATCAATGCACAGAAATCAGTGGCATTCCTATACACCAACAACAAGACAGAAGAAAGAGAAATTAAGGCGTCAATCCCATTTACAATTGCACCCAAAACCACAGGATACCTAGGAATAAATCTAACCAAAGAGGCAAAGAATCTGTACTCAGAAAACTGTACAATACTCATGAAAGAAATAGAGAAAGACACAAAGAAATGGAAAAACGTTCCATGCTCATGGATTGGAAGAACAAATATTGTGAAGATGTCAATGCTACCTAGAGCAATCTACACATTCCCTATCAAAATACCATCCACTTTTTTCAAAGAAATGGAACAAATAATCCTAAAATTTGTATGGAACCAGAAAAGACCCCGAATAGCCAGAGGAATATTGAAAAAGAAAAGTAAAGCTGGTGGCATCACAATTCTGGGCTTCAAGCTCTATTACAAAGCTGTCATCATCAAGACAGTATGGTACTGGCACAAAAACAGACACATAGATCAATGGAACAGAATAGAGAGCCCAGCAATGGACCCACAACTCTATGGTCAACTCATCTTCCACAAAGCAGGAAAGAATGTCCAATGGAACAAAGACAGTCTCTTCAACAAATGGTGTTGGGAAAATTGGACAGCCACATGCAGAAGAATGAAACCGGACTATTTCCTAACACCACACACAAAAACAGATTCAAATGTTTGAAAGACCTAAATGTGAGACAGGAGTCCATCAAAATCCCAAAGGAGAACACAGGCAGCAACCTCTTCGACCTCAGTTGCAGCAACTTCTTCCTAGAAACATTGCCAAAGGCAAGGGAAGCAAGGGCAAAAATGAACTATTGGCACTTCATCAAGATAAAAAGCTTTTGCACAGCAAAAGAAACAGTCAACAAAACCAAAAGACAACTGACAGAATGGAAGAAGATATTTGCAAATGATATACCAGATAAAGGGCTAGTATGCAAAATCTATAAAGAACTTATTAAACTCAACACCCAAAGAACAATCCAATCAAGAAATGGGCAGAAGACAGGAACAGACATTTTTCCAAAGAAGACATCCAAATGGCCAACAGACACATGAAAAAGTGCTCAACATCGCTCAGCATCAGGGAAATCCAAATCAAAACCTCAATGAGATACCACCTCACCCCAGTCAGAACGGCTAAAATTAACAAGTCAGGAAACAACAGATGTTGGTGGGGATGTGGAGAAGGGGGAACCCTCCTACACTGTTGGTGGGAATGCAAGCTGGTGCAGCCACTCTGGAAAACAGTATGGAGGTTCCTCAAAAAGGTGAAAATAGAGCTACCCTACAACCCAGCAATTGCACTACTGGGTATTTACCCCAAAGATACAAATGTAGGGATCCGAAGGGGTACGCGCACCCCTATGTTTATAGCAGCAATGTCCACAATAGCCAAACTGTGGAAAGAGCCAAGAGGTCTATCAACAGATGAATGGATAAAGAAGATGTGGTATATATGTACAATGGAATATTATGCAGCCATCAAAAGGAATGAAATCTTGCCATTTGCAACGATGTGGATGGAACTGGAGGGTATTATGCTGACCGAAATAAGTCAATCAGAGAAAGACTTGTATCATATGATTTCATGGATATGAGGAATTCTTAATCTCAGGAAACAAACTGAGGGTTGATGGAGTGGTGGCGGGTGGGAGGGATGGGGTAGCCGGGTGATGGACATTGGGGAGGGTATGTGCTATGGTGAGCGCTGTGAATTATGTAAGACTGTAGAATCACAGAGCTGTACCTCTGAAACAAATAATACACTGTATGTTAAAAAAAAAAAAAAAAAAAGAAGATAGTAGGAAGGGAAAAATGAAGGGGGGAAATCGGACGGAGAGATGAATGATGAGAGACTATGGACTCTGAGAAACAAACTGAGGTTTCTATAGGCGAGGGGGCTGGGAGGATGGGTTAGCCTGGTGATGGGTATTAAAGAGGGCAGGTACTGAATGGAGCACTGGGTGTTATACACAAACAATGAATCATGGAAACTATGTCAAAAACTAATGATGTAATGTATGGTGATTAACATAATAAAAAAAAGGCAAATAGTGATAATCCTACCTCCTGCTTCACAAGTTTGGTTTATCTTTTGTTTTTATTATATTACCTTAAACTCTCAAATCAGGATTCAGTGGTGGTGAGAGCAGATATCCCTATCTTGTTCATACCTTGAATTGGATTTGCCTTTGGTATTTTGCCAATATCATTTTGATGTTAGCTTAATATATTCTTTGTCCTTTCCATATGAAGTCCTTCCAAAACTAGATGGCCAGTACTCCCTGGCAAATTCCGGGGAATCTGGGTCTGTACCAGTGTGGACACCACTATATATAAACGATAATCCAAAACAAAAATACACACAACACCCCACCAACTCTCAATTGGATAAATTGCTCAAGATTCAGAGTCATTGCCAGTTGTAGGACTTCACATGACTGCACCCCATTTCTTTTCCTTCAAGCCCGACGCAATCCAGAAGTAAGGCTGTCCGGGCAGCACATGGTGGTCATAGACGTTATCTTCTATTTTTCTGTTTCCTTTGTTCTTTTTAGTGGAGGAACAGAAGTTTATGATTGGCACATAAATAAGCATTTTGTAAGAGAGGACTCATCAGATTTTAAGATTTATAGCCCATGTTTTATACAGTTTTTGTACATGTTTGTTTCATTTCACAGCCACAACAAAATTTGAACATGATATTTGCCTACCGGTGGGGTGAAGCATTGTCACTACTAGTCAGGAGAACCAGTGATCAGAAACAGCTTTGTCAGTCACAGATAAGGTCATCAGATGACCTCTGACAAGGCAGGGGTGGTGTCTATTTCATTTGTGATAATGTATCACCATGGACAGGTGCACAGTAAGTGCCCAGTAGATATTTGATGTATTAAATTGATTCAAAGATGTACAGAAGAGTTTTCTGAAATCAGATCATTGGAAAATGGATATTATAGAATTCAGATTATATATAATTTTAAGAATTTTTTAAAAGATTTTTTTCTATTTATTTGACAGAGAGAGACACAGTGAGAGAGGGAACACAAGCAGGGGGAGTGGGAGAGGGAGAAGCAGGCTTCCTGTGGAGCAGGGAACCCAATGCGGGGCTTGATCCCAGGACCCTGGGATCATGACCTGAGCCGAAGGCAGACGCTTAACGACTGAGCCACCCAGGCGCCCTATACTTTTTAAGATTTTATTTATTTATTTGACAGAGAGAGACACAGCAAGAGGGGGAACACAAGCAGGGGGAGTGGGAGAGGGAGAAGCAGGCTTCCCGCTGAGCAGGGAGCCCAATGCGGGGCTCGATCCCAGGACCCTGGGATCATGACCTGATCCGAAGGCAGACGCTTGATGACTGAGCCACTGAGGTGCCCCAATTTTAAGAGTTTTAACAAGGAAATTAATATTTATTTGTCGCCTTCCTGACAGAAAATAATGCTCACAGTGTCAGGAATTTTCTCTAATTCTTTAACTACTGTAGACATCATTATCTTCAGGCTGTCAAGGTGTTCTGAGAGGTTGAAGAATTTGCCACAGGTCCTGAAGCCAGGTCCCCTCATTCCATTCTAGGGTGCTAACTTCTGTGACAAAATGAGTTTGGCCTTACCCCTGACCATCCAACCTAAAGTGCCCTATCTCATTTACTCCCCATCATCCTATATATCTCCTTCTCATCATTTTTCACGATTATCTTATTTGTGTACTTATTAATTACCCAGTTCCCTTGAGAGATGTCAGGGTATGCAAGTAGATAATTTATCCAGCTTGTTCACAGCCATAGCCTTGTGCCTACAACATGGCAGGTGCTCAATGAATATTTTTTGAATGCACTGAATGAATGAGTGAATGAAGGAAAGGACTCGTGATTTTTTTTTTAAAACTAGGGGAAAATTAACCTAAGTAAAGAGAATGTATACAGGGTGAGCTAGTAAGGTGGAGAAATAATAGCCCAGAATTTAAGAGCACATGGTTCCTTTGTCTCCTACTCCTTGATTAAAATTCTACTCACTGTTTTCAAATGTGGCACTATTCCTACACAAGCTACATGATCATCAAACTATATTCTCTTTCAAATCTTTTCCACTAAATGTTTTTTTTTCCCTAGAATTATGAGCACACAAGGAACATAAAAAGGTCATGTAATCCATTATCCAAACAAAGGCTGGCCCAGAACACAGAAAAAAAAAATCTCAGATTCAAGTAAAAGTGTTATTTCCACCAATCAGTTCAACCTTTCTAAGGGCCCAGAATTAAAGAACTTGAAGTTGTGGGTCTGGGCCTCAGCCTTGCTTTATTCTATAGAGGACAGAGTACACCCAGCCAACTATCTTGAAAATACACTTCTTTGTCATTATAAGCACTACATAAAACAAACCAGATGGATTAGAGCAAATCTCTTGTCACTATTCAATGAACAACTCAAGCTTTATGCTTTGTTCATAACAGAGTAAACATTTAAAAATGTGTTTATTGGGAGTTTTTCATGGTACCATAAATGCTTTGATGTATCATGATAAACATCAGTATAACACTGTATATGCACTTCAACAAGAGAGAACTAGCTCGAAAAACACTTGAAGTCTATGTGACAGAATTTCACATGGCCAATAAAAATCCTATTTTAGAAGAATATTTAAGAAGTGGGGAATGCTTTCCACTCATCTTTGCATCAGTGATGGTCCTTCCAAGGAAGGCACAGCACACTCAAATGGGGTGACCACGCTAAGTGACTGCTTACAAAGGACTGATCAGGGATAGAAGAAACCACCGAGAGAGGGTGAAGCACACCAGGCTTGGCAATGCTGGAGAGCTGCTGTTGTGTGGTCACTACATACGTCTACAAAACTTACAACAGATATTTCTCTTCCCCTTCCCTTGTAATTCTATTCATCCTCACTGGGATGCACATGTACCGGAAAGAAGGTTGGTGCCCTTGGCTACACATTCCATTGGATGGTGTAAGGACTGAGGGCACGGGCTGTTGTTACAAAGTCTGTTCCCACTTCGGTATGATCAGGGTGACAGTAAGTCGATGCCAGTTAGTTTAACTTTAAAGGCTGGGGCTGGTCAGGTAACTTGCTATCAACAATCACAGTCCAGAGCGGTCAGTTGATGTTATAAAAAAGACAACGTTCCTGAGGCAGCTTCTATACATCCTTCTGCTCTTCACACCAATGAATGCCACTTTGCTACCTAGTTGCTATTTTATCACAAACCAGTTTTTCCTGGTGAATTGGTGACTTGTTCACTGGCATGACAAATGTTCAAAATGAGTTATCACTGGTGAAATTAAAGGTATTCAAAGTATGTGGATTAGCTCAAATGGCTTAGAAAACCTCCTCTATCTTTGCACAAATATAGGGATGACACGAGGGGTTTGACTCTAACTGGTCCATATGAACTACTGGTTTTAGAGGAGTTGTGACTACAAGATTTTTTTTTTGCCCTGAGAATGTAGTCTGTCTTTAATAAACTTTGCTTACGAGATAAAGTCAAAGCACTTACAAGAACAGGGCACTGGAATTCCAGTGGGTTTACAGAAAGTTTGAATGAACTGCTTTGGGCTACTTGCTAATGAATACTTAATAAAAACCTGCATGTGTGCCTGAATTTTGCCTGAAACCTGCTGCTACTACTGGTAGCATGTGTGTGAGAGTAACTAACCATACCAGCCCCCTGATAGCTATCATTATTCACCACAAAGAACACAAGAGTCGTGCATGTCTAAATTGACTGAGACTCAATTCGCAACGTGTATTCTGTTAGCCAGGCCAAATCTAGGACACTGAAAGAGTGGATATTATTCTTATCCTTCTAGAACAATATATTTATTCAGAATTGATTTACAAGAATATTTTCACATTCTATATTTTGGAGTAAATATATTGATTTCTTCATGTAAAAATTTCTCCCTTTCATTCTACTTTACTAATTCATTCATTATAATAAATTGTACTAAGTGTTGGCTAATCGATGTTCTTCATCAGAGGTCAGGAAACTATAGCTTGAGGGCAAAATCTGGCCTGCCATCTGTTTGTATCTAGCCCACAAGCAAGGATGGTTTTTACAAATTAAAAAGGTTAAGGCTACAGCATTATTTACAATAGCCAAATTACAAAAGCAGCCTAGGTGCCCATTGATAGATGAATGAATAAAGATGTGATGTGATATATATATGTATACATATATAACAGATCATATATATATATAACAGATTATATAACAGAATATTACTCAGCCATATAAAAGAATGAAATCTTGCCATTTCCAACAACATGGATGGATCTAATGCTAAGTGAAAGAAGTCAGAGAAAGACAAATACCATGTGATTTCACTTCCATATAGAATTTAAGAAATCAAGCAAATGAACAAAGAAAAAAAGAGATAAGCCAATAAACAGACTCTTGACTACAAAGAACAAAATGATTGTTCCTGAGGGGAGGTGGGTGGGGGATTGGATGAAATAGGTGATGGGGATTAAGAGTACAGCTATCATGATGAGCACAGAGTAATGTACAGAATTGTTGAATAACTATATTGTACATCAGAAACAAATATAACACCATATGTTAACTATACTGGAATTTAAAAATATGTATTATATTGGGAAGCCAAGTGCTTATTTTGACTATTTTATTAGAGCATATATTAAAAAATAAGTACATAAAGCTATCCAAAAAAAAAAAAAGGTTAAGAAAAAAGACTAATAGGGGCGCCTGGGTGGCTCAGTCAGTTAAGCAGCTGCCTTCGGCTCGGGTCATGATCCTGGGGTCCTGGGATCGAGCCCCACGTCCGGCTCCCTGCTCAGCGGAGAGCCTGCTTCTCCCTCTCCCTCTGCCTGCTGCTCTGCCTACTTGTGCTCTCTATCGCTCTGTCAAATAAATAAATAAAATCTATTAAAAAAAGAAAGAAAGAAAAAAGTCTAATAATCATGACCTATAAAAATTACGTGAAATTCAGATTTCAGTGTCCATATAGCTTTATTGGAACACAACTTCATTCATTTGTTTACCTATTGTCTATGGCTGTTTTTGAGCTATGAGAAAAAAGTTGAGTAATTGTGACGGAGACTAGTTGGTCCATTAAGCCTAAAATACCTGTTATCTGGTCCTTTACAGGGAAAAAAATTGCTGAACCCCTTCCCTTGATAATGGGCATATACCATTGAACCAACTAGAATATAGGCTCAATTCTCATGGAGCTTAGATTCTGGAAGGAGACAGAGGAAAACAAACACAAAAATACCCAATGACACTACGTGTCTAGGCTAGGGTGACAGAGAGCGACACCAGGCCTACTCAGATGGAGTGCCCCACAAATGTCTGAGGAAGGGATACTTGAATGGAGCACTAAATGACAACGGAATAACCTTGTGAAGATGGGGACCCTCCAAACTTTCAGTATTTGGGGAGCAAGATGATGGCCAATGGAGTAGGTGCATGGCCAGTGGGGAGAAGGGGATAGAAAAGCGTATGTACTCCCCATGCCTCTAGAGATTGTCAGGGACACTAACAATCTCCCTGGAACTTGGTGAGAGCAGCTGAAGAGTCATTAGTAACCACCACTTGGCCAATGTCAAAGACACGGTGTCACCATGGCAGACAGGCTGAGAATTTGCACAATTTCCCTCCATTCACGTTCCCAAAAAAGGCAGCAACTCATCTGCAAAATTACCCTCTTCCTTCCACTTTTTTCATCTCTAAAGTGTCTGGAAATGATACAAGCAACTCAGTGGACATCAGTCAAGGTAACATGTAAGCCTTGCAACATGCGAGGTCTGCGAGCTACCAACTACAGACAGAGGAGCCAAGGGCTGACTGCAGGGCAGTTCCCCACACACACACCCCAACTCCGGCTCACTGTTCCTAGTCCACAAAGGGAAGCTGACTTGGTCTCCACACCCATGGGTTATAGACACTCTTGGGTGTTGCAGATTTGGGGAGATAAAAGAAATTTAACCCAGGCCATCACTGCAGTTGCTACAAATGTGTTCACAAATAAAAACACATGATCATACTCAACAACTTCAATGTGAAAAGCTTTACTTAAAATATAGGACTTTTGTGTATCCCTTTGCAAACATTTACATATATTTTTAATGAGTATGGTTGGAGGGAATATGAATTTTTAAAACCAATACTCCTCTTAGTACAAAGAACTCAGCACCCTTTTTAAGAAAAACAAGCTTCTCAAAAGAGAAGAAATGTAATTAGAAATGTATTAAGGCCTAAAAAGCTGTTTTTAACTTGTTTCCTAAGAAACCAAAAATAGAATTGACAAGTCTAACTTCCAAAGAGGCTTAGATCTACTTAGTCTATTATTAAATTTTCCAGTTAGATTTTTAGAATCACTAACTTAAGGGGTGAAGAAATCTCTTACATGAAATAAAATTAAGTTCCCTGGTTAATTTTGTTTATAATTCCTCTACTCATGAAAACTGACCTTCACGAACAAAGAAAGAGCACTATTGCTCTCCAGCAGGGTAATAACATATTTAGCAACCACTAACACATTGCAATTCTTACATAACCACAAGTGACATCAAGAGAGTCTGCTCAATTTATGCAAAGAAAAATTCCTGGCAGCTAAAGTTACTTATTTTTTATAAATTCGGTCATCGGAAATGAAAACCCTCAATAGATAGGAAACAATCAACTCGTCCTTCTACAATAGTTCCTATTCTAATTGGTATCTTCAGTGTGAGAGGGACACTTGTGACTGAAAACTGAGCTCCTGTATCTTTATAGTTCTTTTAAGTAGTTTTGTGACACTGAAAGGGCCCAAATTTGGGGCTGGTACAGAGCAGACATGAAGGAAAGCCAGCAGGAAACCTTGGGAATACAAGACCCACCCATAAGCTTCAAAAGCCAGCATGCTCGGCCTCATGTAACTGCTCCACTCCCCTCACTAACAACCTATAGGAAGAGGAGCAGTAAAAGGTTAACCATGACTGCATAACTATGTTCCATTCCAGGAGTTCAGAAGCTTCAGATAAAGTCAAGAGACCAAGAATATAAAAGACATAACCTCCTTCCTGTGGCTTGTCCAAATCCTAACCTTTCCTTCTCAAATCCCCCATTCAGAATCCCTGTTCTCAAGATCTTCTTTTCAAAATCTAGCCAGAGATGTAAATATGCTTCTACCCATCAGAGAGATTATGTCTGGTCTATGGCAAAAAGTGTTTTGGGGGCATCTGGGCGGCTCAGTCAGTGAAGCATCGGACTCTTGATTTCAGCTCCTGATTTCGAGGTCCTCCGATCAAGCCCCGTGTTGGTCTCTGCACTCTGCATGGAATCTGCTTGAGATTCTCTCTCTCCCACTCCCCCCACTTGTGTGCTCTCTCTCACACTCTCTAGAATAAAATGTTTTTAAAAAGTGTTTTTGAGGGGCGCCTGGGTGGCTCAGTCATTAAGCGTCTGCCTTCGGCTCAGGTCATGATCCCAAAGTCCTGGGATCCAGCCCCACATCGGGCTCCCTGCTCCACAGAAAGCCTGCTTCTCTCTCTCCCACTGCTTGTATTCCCTTCCTAGCTGTGTCTCTGTGTCAAATAAATAAAAATCTTCTAAAAAAATAGTGTTTTTGATAAAATATAACTGTATTTGGGGGTAAAAGTTTGCCAACTGTATATAACGGACAATCAAATATCATTAAGTATCACCAAATTATAAAAAGACAAAAACTGGAGCCAGATTCCTCCCTAGGGGCTTCTTAGGAGGATGAAGAACAGCTGGACCCCCTCCCAGGCTTTAAAAGAAAAAGGGGTGCCTGGGGGGGTCTCAGTCAGTTGAGCGACTCTTTATTCTGGCTCGGATCATGATACCAGTGTCGGGAGACGGAGGTCACAATGGACTCTGTCCTCAGTGTGGAGTCTGCTTGAGATTCTCTCTCTCCCTCTCCCACTGCCTCTGCCCCTTCCCCTGCTGCACACTCTCTCGGATGTGCACACTCTCTCTAAAACAAATAAATCTTTAAAAAAAAGAAAAAAGAAAAAAGAAAAGGAGAAGGGAGGCAAGTTACAGGGACCTGCAAGGATAGCCTCCCAAGGGCTCACAAGCATATTCTTGGGGAACAGACTACTCACCTAACAGTGAACACGGAGATCTCAGAATATAAAAACTGACTTCTGCTTCATTTAACCCAAAGTCAGACACAGACACATTGGGGAATGAGGAAAGCTAAGTGTGGTATAAGCAGTATAACAGTTACCTCTTCATCTATCATAATAGAACATCAATAGAGATATATATACTTTATACTTGAAGTATACTTTAAGGATATTACTTAGAAATTCAAAGGAACACCCAAAGAAATCATTAAAACAATTGTTGAGGAGTAGGATGGGATGGTTTGAAGAGGGGAGGCTGCTGTTTGTTATTTTTAGCACTATTTCACTTTTAAAATAAGGGCAGTTCTTTTATTTAAAAACAAAATTAACTTATAAAAACACAAGACAGTAGTTTTCCTTAGTGGGAAAAAAAACAACTATTAATTTTTGTGGGCCTTTCCTGTGAGCTGTTTGCCAAAAATGTCTAGAGTAACACAGATAGAGCTGGTAGACTATAGCTAGTTTGAAGTCAAATTCCTAGAGGTTGAAGACTGTCTAGTAATTTTTCTGATATAAGGGCCAGATTAAAGTATGTGTTTATGTCAGTGGTGCCCATATTTTAGAAATGGTTAAATGTCTGCCTTCAGCTCAGGTCGTGATCGTGGGGTCCTGGGATCGAGTCCCGCATCGGGCTCCTTGCTCGGTGGGGAGCCTGCTTCTCCCTCTCCCTGCCGCTCTCCCTGCGTGTGTGCATGCTCGCCTGCACTCTGTCAAATTAATAGGAAAGAAAGAGAGAGAAAGAGAAAAAGAAAGAAATGGAAGGTTGGGGGGAGAAGGGAAAGGCTCTCATGGGCATGACCGCAAATTTACAGAAACCAGTAAGAGTCAGGCAGACCCAACAAGTCAAGAAGAATACCATAGAAGGACTGAAGAACTCAAGAACACAGTGATCATTAGGCCTTAGCACAAATGACGCCACACACATTGACTGGCCCTGGAACAGTCATTGCTGAAATTACAGACTGGAGTTGTCCAGAAGAGGCTAACATCTGCCCAACAGCTTCCAACTGGGGTGGGGGTGGGGGGAGAGAGGTAAAAGGATGAATGTAATACACTTTAGTAGTTTACAAAGAAGAGCATCTAAAATTGTTTAGGTAAACAAAACAAAACAAAAAGCAAAAACCACAAACCACACCACCTCTAACATTCCTAATTGGCCCCTTCAGCAGCAAAATCAAGTTTTACAAATCCCAACAGGTTTAAAGGGATGGAAACTGGTGCCAAAAATAAAGTTTTGGATCATCATACCCGTGTTTAACCTTGGTTGCCCATTTCATATGCCATTTAATTGAATGCGTGGGATACAAATTTTGCCTTTCTCATCCTTAGATCTCCAGAAAACTGCAATACTTCAAATTTCATTCCAATGGTTACAGATACAGCCAGACTACAACTAATGTATTATCTCTAATAATCATCCTCTCCAGTACTGGTGTCTTACCATCCATGTTACCTTTTCCCAACAGATGTTTTATATTCATTTTCACAGTTCTTCTTTATTAAATGGAATTTCTTACTTTAATTCAGTGATTACCATATGTATTTTTTTAATAACTGCAGATATAGAATAACTGATTCTATTACACCTGTCTAAATATTATCCTAGTAATGTGTGTGAAGTTATATTATTAACACTTCCCTTGGTAATATCCCATTACTTTTGACGGTCCCTAATTGACCATTCGTGTTGCTTTTTTCCTTTATTGAATATTTTGATGTAGCAGATTCGACACAGAGGTTTTGTCTGGGGCATGTTTGGATAGAGCCAACAGCAGAGTGGACAGTTTTGAGAGGTCTATACCAAAATATAAAAACACTTTATTATAAATTACAATAATACTAGGGGTGGGGGAAATGGGATGGCATGAGGCTCTGGGATGGCACAGAGATGAGGAGAGTTTCTGGTCTGCATATAATATGGTAAATTTTTTTTAATTGGCTTGCGGGGCACCTGGGTGGCACAGTTGGTTAAGTGTCCAACTCTTGCTTTCGGCTCAAGTTGCGATCTCAGGGCTGTGAGATTGAGCCCAGCGTTGAGCTCCATGCTCAGTTCAGAGTCTGCTTAAGACTCTCTCCTTCTGCCTGTCCCACCCCCCCACACAAACACACTCTCTCTCTCTCTCTAAAATAAATAAATCTTAAAACAAAACAAAAATTGGCTCGTTATTTAGAACTTAACAAAATATTCCAGACTCAAAACAACTACATCCGTACAGAATGACAACAGACCATTAGCCATTACTCTCTTTAGGTATCTCCCATGCAACTCCCTCTCTCACAGGCTTCCTCATGACAGTCTGAAGTACTGGACATAAAATTACAGGCATCACAACATTTATACTTCAAATACTTCACTATACAGCTCTGAAAAACAAAGTCCTTTCCTACATAACCATGATGTTACTATCATACCTAACAAATTTAACATGAATTCCTTAAGGTTCTTTAGTTCCCAGGCCATATTCAAATGTCCCCCAACAGTCCCTCAAGTATCTTTCACAGCTGGTCTAACCAAACCAAGAAAAAAAAAATTAGTATCTATATTTTTGACAAATCTAGAAAAATATTACAACTATGAAATCTAGAGGTAAGTGTTCATTACGCTATTCCCCCAGTTTCTATTCATTTGAAAATATTTATAATATAATGTCTAAAGTAATTACATCATTATGTTTTTGCACATTTGTCTATATACGTCTCAATCATGTTACTGAGCCCTGTCCTGTTCAATACAGTCATCAATTACTTGAGCAATGATACAGAAATAGGTTTGTCAAATTTCTCGTTGGTGAGCTGGGAGAAATAATGGATGTGTTGGATAATTGAATTATCCAGAAAAATGTTCTAATTGTAACAAGAATTGGTGGAACAAGTGGTGATACATTGGGTATATTTTAATGTTCAGCCAAAGCTGGAAGCAGAAAGACAACAGATGTAGTAATGAGGAAGGGACCTAAGCATTGCCATCTAGCTTTTGTGATGGCTACAACAAATGGAACTGGTGGAAGCATTTGAAAAAAAAAAGGGGGGGGGAATCCTTTATCAAGAGGGGCCACTGCCCTTCCCTGCCTGTGAGTTCTGTCAGCTTCACATTACCAGGGATACTGGGATGGTCAATGTCCAACTAAGAAATGGAACAAAGGGGTGGTATGAAAGGCGGGAATAAAAAAGCCAAACTGCTGTAAAAATCTGCATGGGTCTGTGGTTCTGGGAACACTTCAAGATGAGAAACAAGGCAGCCTACCTACTTGCTAGTGAGAAGGTGAGTACTGGTCAGGCATCTAATTCAGGTCCTTGGTCTGGCCCACAATCAGATTCCCTAGTTCTGTGTTTGGCAGATTTCACAAGGATAGAAGGGTCAGCCAAACTGGAGATGTGGACATGTTTGAGCAATAATAAAATATCGCAGTATCAGAATGAATGTCACCTCAGCCTATAGGAAGTGACAAGGGAAGCAGGAGGGTCTCAGTTTCTGAGAAGGGTGAAGTCCTTTACACAGCTCCCAAGACGCTTTGGGGTCAAATCCTCATCTTGCTTCAGCCTGTATACATATTCTCTGTTCATTTGTCCATCTCTCCTCAAGTCTTTGAGGGCAGAGACTACATTACTCATCTCTGTATCCATAGCTCCATCACTCTACCTGATTGATATACATACAGTAGATACTTCATGGAATGAATGAATGTTTACCTACAGGAAACAGGCAATCATCAATGCACCAGATCATGTATCCAAGATTTTACATAATGCTCTGGACGCTCTCAAGGCAATATCACAGCCATATGGAAAAGACGCTCTTTTGTCTCCTTGGCTAGCTGACTAGACAGCGTGCCGATCATTGAGGCTGCACCCTCATAAACACAACAATGAGGCACCACTGGTTAAGGCTTCAATTTTGCTATGTAACTGTCTGAACTAAAATGCACGGCAGCAAACTTTAGAAGAGTTCACACTAGTGCGTTTTGGTGTAGTAAGGCATTGTATTTTCTTCAGTAAGTTAGGCTGGGTGGTTCTGACTCAAAACTCTTATAATGGTTCCAGGGATTTTGGGAGAGCTAATGGGCAAATGGCCATTGACTGTCAATAAATATCCCTCTCCCTAAGGTCAAAGGTGCATTGGCTTTCCCCTGGGGTAGAATAGGGAGGGAGACTCTTTGGAAGAGTGGTTCAGAATGCTCTATTCATACCAGGATGACCACCTCCCCCCGGCCCCCCCCCCCCCCGCCCCAGCCCAAGGCACCTGTGATCAGATCAGACACAGCTTTGTAAACCATCTTATGGACAAGGCATGGTGATACTAGCCATTATTTTCAAGTGCAGTTTCCTTCTGCCTCAAGTTCTAGAGGACTTCTGTTATCTCCAAAGAATAAGAGAGAAAGAAGACAGGGAAAGACAGAGAATGTGTGTGTGTTATGCTAGATTACTTCTCAGGTTCCGTCTAGATTTAATATTTTAAGATGACTGCCTTTAAAATACTACCTAACAGCTTGGGAATTTGTGACTGGCAGTATCCAAAACATACTCATGATTGCAGGAAGGCAGAGCACCATAAAGCGAGATACAAAACCCACAAGATAAATGCAAGTGTAATAAGACATAAATCTCGAACCATTAGAAAAGTAGTATTACTTAACCCACCTAATCTACACAGTGTCTTCAAGATGGTTATGGGGGGAAAAAAGGCTTTTTGCCGCAAGGAGGATCTCAAAAGGATAGACATATAGTCCCCAATGCCCCTAGTTGCCATTTATATGAATTTATCTTAACTTTTTAATCCACTTGTATTTTCAGTTTAGATTGCTCCTTTGCCAAATCTCTTCCTCATATTTCCTGCAGTGTTCTCTCAGGCCTACTGCCAAGGCCACCCAATGCAATCCAACAAGTGTTTGTGCCTCCAGTCTTTGCCATTTCAATTCATCCTGCACAATTTCCTTAATGACTTTTTCTAGATCCTCATGATTGGGTCATTCACACACACCCCGCCCCCCACCAAAGCCTTCTTCAATAGCTCCTTGGTACACAAGGAATTCAAGTCAAAACTCAGAAGCCTGGCAGTTAAATCCTTACCAATCAGGCTCTAGCTCACCTTCATAATGTCCCCAAAACAAGAAGTCTAAACTCTGTGTGGCCTGAACTATTCCTCTGTTCCCACATGGACCAAAGGTTCACTCCAGGAAGCTATACCTTGGCCCATGCCACCTCGTCTTTTGTGGAGTCCCCTTCTTTCATTCTCCTCTAAATAGCCCAATTCTACCCACCCCCAGAGCCCAGACTCCATAGTTTTAACCTCCTCAGCCAATAGCTATCCTTTGGTTTTCTGAGGTTCAACCACTCTGCTTTACCATTTGACAGAATGTTCCCTATATTGGTAATTAACTTTCACAGGCATAGGTTATTTCCTCAGGCAGATTGTAGTCTCCAAGGTCAAGGACTTCAGCTTTTTTTTTTTTTTTAATTTCCTTAAGTGCCCAGCTCAAAGCTTCACATGGCAGGTGCTCAATAAATATGGAGCAATGACTGATTCCCAACACTTGTGAACCACTTCTCTTTGGCTGAAATTATTTTGCCTACAAACACCAAACTTCAGAATTGTCTCTCTAGCTTTAACATGCCATGAATGAACGAGTTTCCTCAATTAAAAAAAAGTAATGCAATCCACAAGTGTGTCTGTTGTTTAGCATAGAGGGTCTCAGAGACAGATTCTGGCCAACAATACCCTCTTGTAGCATTTAACAAGGGTGAGTCACAGCATTATATTCTAGAAATCGCCTCTTCACACTGTGACTGATAAGGGAAAACTCAATGATTTTAGGCATACCAAATCAAAAGTATATCTTGATAAATCATAGATGACTCCCATATGTGGGCATGAGTATAGTCAATATCCTAGTCAACATCCTCCCTACTCAAAATTTAATCCATGGACACGAAAAATGCACATCAGCTGGGAGCTTGTTAGAAATGCAGAGTAAGGGGCGCCTGGGTGGCTCAGTTGGTTAAGCGACTGCCTTCGGCTCAGGTCATGATCCTGGAGTCCCGGGATCGAGTCCCACATCGGGCTCCCTGCTCAGCTGGGGGTCTGCTTCTCCCTCTGACCCTCTTCCCTCTCGTGCTCTCTGTCTCTCATTCTCTCTCTCAAATAAATAAATAAAATCTTTAAAAAAAAAAAAAAAGAAATGCAGAGTAATAGGCTCCACCTCAAACTGATTCAGTAAGAATTCTGCCTTTTAACAAAATCCCAAGGTGATTTTAAAAGCACTTGAGAACGCTTAAATGAGCACAGCATCAATGAGTATGGAGTTTTCTCATCTTTTCAAAATAGCTTAGACCAGGGGCTCACACACATTGCCGGACCCTACCCCCAGGGTTTCTGTTTCAGTAGGTCTTAGGTGGGACCCAAGAATAGGCATTTCTAACAAACTTCCAGGTGATGCCAGTGTTGATGCTGCTGGTCCAGGGACCACAACCACTGAGTTGTGCCATCCAAAAATAACATGCTGCCTATTCTGGAAATTTTGCTTCAAGCGTACTCCCAGCAGAAAGAGAATACCGAGCTAGTTACCAGGGAAGACAAAAAGAAGCGGCAGCAAAATATTTCTTTTTTGTTTACAGGAAGGTAGTTGTTAACACACCTTTGTATACAATGGGGTAAAAACAGCAGAAGTTACTATAGCAACAGCTGTGTTCTCCACAAAGTCTTTCTCCACCAACAAAAGGAATCCCACCTTACCTCAATTCTATTTCAACATTGAGACTTATCAGAAACAAAAACCAAGGAAACATCCCACTCATTAAACATTAGGAGATAACAATACAGATTTAAGATGGATTTGAAAATGACTGAGGCCTGGATTTGGATTCTTTGGGCAAGGAACGAAACAAAAATTTAAGTTTTTATCAATATGGCTCTAAAGCAAGAAAAGGAGACTTGAGAAGTGTTTAAAAATACTTACAAATTTTTAAGGTCTTTTTAAAAAGAATCCCAAATACCTTTTCAACAAAGACCCTCAAAATTATAAATAGAACAAAGACATATAAACCAAAGAGCTCCACCTAGAGTTTGAAAGCAGGTTCTCATTACTTAAACACACAAATGACAAAGCACTATTTATCGGTATCTTATCTACGCACTACTTTTCATTGATGTGGAAAAAATATTTTTACAACACCTTTATAAAAAGGGTAACTTTCTCAAGTGTGAAGTAATGTTAACTAGGAGGAGAAGGTAATTTTTTATAATCCTGTCTGTAACCTATTTTTCTCTCTAATAATTTGGCAGTTTTGTCACTGTGAATGATTTTAAAAACCAGTCTCCTGGAGCAATTTATTAAAAAGTGGGGATAGTGTTCATCACAGCACAGAGAAGACAGCTTAAAAAATTGACTCTGGGGGCACCTGGTGGCTCAGTCTGTTAAGCATCTGACTCTTGATTTTGGCTCAGTTCATGATCTCATGGTTCTAAGTTCCAGCCACGTGTTGGGCTGCCCAATGTGTGTGGAGCTTAAGATTCTCTCTCTCCCTCTCCTTCTGCCCCTCCCCACCCTTGGGCACACATGCTAAGAAAGAAAAGAGAGAGAAAGGGGGGAGAGAGGGAGAAACGGGGGGGAGAGAGGGAGAAACGGGGGGGAGAGAGGGAGAAAATGACTCTCACCTGAACTTGCTGTAGGACCTTGAGCAAGAGGACTTCCAGCCCTGAGTTTTCTCATCAATAAGGGTTCCACAAGATTAGTTCTCAGCCCTGGCTGCACATTGGAATCCCCGGGGAGCAAGAGAGATGAATTGGTGTCTGGTTCCCACCCCCAGAGATTTTTATTTAATCGCTCTGATGTGGGGCCCAACCTCACGGACATTAAAAAAAGCTGCGCAGGTGATTCTGCCATGCAGACTGGTTGCCTCGGACCAGATGATCTCACTCATCCCTTCAGGTATCTGCTGCTCTAGGTAGTGGTTCTCAAGCGTTAGGTGCTTCAGAGTCACCTAAGGGCTTGTTCCAACAGACTGCTGGACCCGCCCCAGGGATTCTGATTCAGTGGCAGCCCAGGAATTGCCATTTCTAACCAGCGGCCACGTAATACTGATGCTAGGGGCCAGAGTCATACTTTGAGGATGACTGTTCTAGATGAGGACCTCAAAATGACATTCTCCAAATCCCCCAAATTATTCTTACTCTACCCTAACAAACCACAGTTAGACATTGTTAATTAGCCTCCCGGACGCCAGTCGCTCTCGCACCAGTTCCTACATCACGTTACCATCACACTTAATAGCTAACCCACAAATCCTATTGTCACTCCCTTGCCTGACACTCTCCAGTGACTCCCCAGTGCTAATACAGGGAGAGGACAAATTAACATGACACTCAGAGCTTTTCAGTTTGACCCAAACTACTTTTCTAGCCTCAATTTCTGCTAGTCCCTGTCCTCTGTCTTGCTCCAGTCACTTGTCCCCAAACACACAAAGGAGGCTCTTTTGGATCAGTGCCTTTGTACTGAAGATTCCTTTCTCCTGGGATGTCCTTCTCCCTTCTTTTCCTGATCTACATGTCACCATGCAGTGTGCCAGGTAGTGTGCGAGGCATTGGGAATTCAAGGAAGAACAGGACAATCCCTTCCTGTAAGGAATCTCCAGGCGTGTAATGGACATTGTTGAACAGTGAACCCAACACATCTTAATTATCCCTTCTCTCTCATGGCATTGTCTGTGTATATATATATATATTTTACTTTCTGTATATTATGTTTTGACATCTTAAAAAACCTTCTGGCTGCAGGTGCGGAAAGTGGAGAATGCCTCTCCTAGGGACTAACCAGTTCTTAGAGATAGCAGAGTTCAGCCTTGAGTACACCTCTAATATGCAAACAAACCAATCCAGAGCCCTACAACCTCCTCTATCATACCCGTGCATCCCAGGAGGCAATATTCCTCTCCCTAAACATCCCAGGGCCAGGTACCAGGCAACTAAAACCCAAAGCCCTCTGGAATTCTTCAAACTACCCAGTCTTCCACTGTTCACCATGCCCTATCTTGCCCTTCCCTCGGTAACCCTAATACAGGCTCTGGCCTATCCTTCCCTTTGTTCCCTCCTGACCATGCTGGTGTTTTCCCCGTGACCCTCTGTCTTTAGGAGCTGAAGTATAATAAAGCTGAAGTATCTGAAGCTGCTCTGTCTCTTCTTGTGGCCGCACCGGACTGACCATCTCACAGAAAAACACAAAACCCTTACCTTCCATATCATGTGCTGGAGAAGCTGATCACAGCTACAGTAGGTCAGTGGCACCAACAAGAAAGTGTGCTGCAGGCTTCTGGAAAAGATTGTTTCCAAGACAAAAAAAGAATAGACCCAGAGCCATCCCTTCCTTCAGCCTTGAATGTGGGTGAGGCTAGAAGATGGGGTGGTCATTTTATAACCACGAGGGAAAAAGCAAGAGAATCCTTCACACCAAACACCTGACACGGATAATAAGACAACTACCTCCCATGTCCCTGACCTCCAGCCTCCTTTATCTCTGCGAAGAACCAACCCTGTCTGTTTGAGCCACTTGTTTATCAGGTTTCCTGTTAACTTACAGCTGAAAGCTTTCTCTTGGGGAGGAGGTGGGGACAGGAAGCAAGCAATTCTTCCTAACAGCTGTAGAAGCAGAGCATGCGCAGAGAGGGTCTAACAGGGTGGGTGGGGAATCATCAGAGAGGTTTGGAGATAAAAATTTCAGGCAGAGAGAGTAGCTTCTGCAAAAGTCCTAAGGGTGCAAGAGCATGGTGTGGCGAAAGGATTAAAAGTCAGTGAGAAGAACAGTGGCACAAGAGCCCAGAAGGGAGGCACGGCCTGGACAGCTCCCCAAGGCAGGAGGGGCACCCTAGCACCATGCACTCCCCCTCCCCCGAGCTCCATTCCCAGGTCCCACCCTGCGCTGAATCCACCTGTTTGCCTCTTTTTTCCCAGTTAGACTGGACTTGTCACAATACCTTCAATCATCTTTGTACCCCCAGCACCTAGCAGAGGGACATGGAAAGACACATACTAAATATCTGCTGGAGAAAACATTATCATGATAGAATCTTTTAACTATTTAAAATTATCCCCCAAAGTCATAATCCAATAAGGGACCTGATGGATTACTATATTTGAGGCCCTGTTCTGCAAGTAAGTCCCACCACACATGCAGGTATGCCTTCTTCACATGATTGACTGAGATGCCTGTTTCAATAGGACCTTAATAGGGTTAAAATATTAGGTGAACTCTGATAAGCCTAACAGCTCTATAATTTCCTAATTTTGAGTATTTTCTAAAATCACTAGGATCTTGACTTTAATACCTCAGCAAAAGAGAAACAGAAGCAGAAATAGTTCCATTATGAATCAAAATAGTATGTCTGTATTTATTTTTTTAAAGATTTTATGCAGACTCCCTGCTGAGCAGCGACCCTCCCCCCCATACAGGGTTCAATCCCAGGACCCCAAGATGATAACCTCAGCAGAAGGCAGACGCCCAATGCCCAACCTACTGAGCCACCCAAGCACCCCTGTATTTATTTTTAAACAGTGAGTTTATGGATGACTTTATTTCATTTCCATTTCTTAATTTTTATAATTGTCTTGATTCACTTAAATTACCTAAATCTATACAACTGTTTACTTACAAAAGTACATAGAACAAAACTTCCTCATTCATGAGTCCTTAGTTTATTCAGTATTTATCTGAAAAATACTTAATAATTTTTATAATTAAAAGTGAACCACCAATTTACATTTAAAATGCACATAGCCTTTGACTCATGTCTAGGAATCAAGGCTTCAAAACTATAAGGGATATAGTGACAAGCACACAATGTCAATGTTGTGGTGGGGAAAGGTAGCAGAGAACAGGATGTTACTGGTTAGAATTGCTGGCATAGGATGATAATAAAAAGTGAACGGATTTTAGTTGGTTTCCTCATTTTCAGGTTCCCTACACACATGCACCCTCATTGCCTGTACCAGGCAGATGCTCCCACTGCCCTGCCTGGTGCACAGTTGCTTGTCCCTGCCCCCGCCACAGCCCCAGACTCAACACACGGCAGCCTCCTCTACACCATGCAGCTCTCAGCTCGGATGTCAGCTCCACAGAAACCTCTTCTTTGGCCATCCCATCTGAAGTAGGAAAACCACCACTACTCCCTTCACAGCATTTACTACTATCTGAAAATATCTAGTTTATTTATTATTTGTTTATTGTGTGTCTCCCCACACAAGAAATGGAACATCGTCTCTGGTACACACTGCTGAATCCCAGCACCTGGAATTACCTGGCCAAATAAATAATTATAGAATAAATGAAAAAGAAATACATATATAAATATGGATGCTCACTGCAACAAGATTCATAGTAGCAAAAAATTACAATAATATGAATGTCCAGTAATAGATGAATGATTAAATTATGATTGATCCATACAGTGGAATACTCTGCAGGGATTTAAAAGAATATTTACTGCCATGAAAAGATATCCATGGTACTGTAACAGTGTTGTATGCTGACAGATGGTAGCTACACTTGTGCTGAGCATAGCGTAAGGTATAGACTTGTCAGATCACTACGATGTGCACCTGAAACTAATGTAACATTGTATGTCAACTGTACTTCAGTTTTTAAAAGAAGATATCCACAATACACAGTACTGTGAAATGTTTACAAGTGACAGAACAATATGTATAGCATGATGCCATCTTTGTAAATGATAAAGAGATAAATGTAATCATATGGGCATATATAGTTGTGGGTTTTTTATAATAACAGGACTATACCATATGTATTTTTAACATATACACATGTTGTTATACCCATAAGTAAAAATGTGTAAGACTATGATCTTAGAAAGACAGGCAAGGCCTACATCTTTTAGCCCATATAATTCTATAGCATTTGAATTTTTGGAACAACCATGTAAACCTTCTGCAAATTAAAAAAAAAAATAACACATTTATTTTGTAGTGGGTAGAATGAAATAGGTTTCAAGCTGCTGAAAAATTGAGGTATCTTCTTAAAAAATATTTTATGCTTACATTTTCATATGTAAGTTAACTTTAAAATATAACAATAAATACTTTAAAAGTGTATTTATTTATTTTATTTATATTTTTAAAAGTAATTAATCTCACAACTGCCAAAACTTGGAAACAACCAAGATGTCTTTCAACAACTAAATGGATAAATTTACTGTGGTACATCCATACAGTGGAGTACTATTGAGCTATAAAAAGAAGTGAGCCAAACCCATAAAAAGAGTGAACCCTAAGGTAAACTGTGGGCCTTGTGTGGTTACAATGTGTCCATGCAGGTTCATCCTTGGTTAAAAAAAAAAAAAAAAAGGTGCCATTTTGGTGAGTGATACTGATAATTGGAGAAGTTCTGCATGTGTGGGGGAAGGCATATAAAGGATATCATTAGGCCTTCTTCTCAGTTTTATTATAAACCTAAAACTTCTCTAAAAAAGCAGTCTTAAAAAAAAGCTTTAAAAAGTCACTGTTTCTGTAACTTTTAAAACTCAATGTATACAATTACCATCTAACCAAAATCTGTTTTTTGAAATAAATTCCAAAACCACACACACACACACACACACACACACAGAAGGAAGGAACTCACAATCCATGAAGAGACATGGAGGAATCTTAAAGGCATATTTCTAAGTGAAAGAAGCCCGTCTGAAAAGGCTGAATACTATAGGATTCCAACTATATGACATTATGGAAAAAGTGAAACTATGGAAACAGTAAAAACATGACTGGTTGAAAGGAGCTAGGGAGAGGGAGGAAAGAATAAATGGGTAGAACATGGGATATTTAGGGCAGTAGAACTATTCTGTATGATACTATAATGGTGGATATATGTCATTATAATTTGTCAAAACCCACAAAATATACAACACAAAGAAGGAACTCCAATGTAAACTATGGGCTTTAGTTAATAGCAGTGTATCAATATTGGCTCATCGATTGTAACAAATGTGCTGCACTAATGTATGATGTTCATAATATAAAGGAAATGGGCAGTGGGGTTAGGGTGAGGGCAGATGTGAGGGGTTGGATAGGAACTCTACTTTTTGTACTTAATTTTTCTGTAGTCCTAAAATTTCTCTTAAAAATAAAATCTATTAATTTTTAAAAAAGTAATTAGTGCTGCATTATGCATTTCTTAAATATGATTATCTCACTAAGTTCACATATCTAAAATGTAAACTTTAAAGCAAAAACCATGAATTTAAGTAGTTTTAATAAAGATGTTATATTTCAAAGGAAAATAAATGACTTAGTATTTGAGGTCTAAAACCTGATGTTTTAGATTCCACTGTAAATATTTTTTATGATTCTAATTTCCCATTGGAATGATTTATACCATCAGGTCACACTAAAATTTTTTCCAAAATTACACCTCCTCAATGAATTTTTGTCTTAAAAAATGTCCAAGTCTTCTGTATTTCAATAGAACATCCAATGGAAAACATACACACACACACACACACTCATACAGAACAACCAAAGGAATTTTCTTAATAATCCCATGTACTTGTATAAGAAACACTGATGGATAAGGCATAAAAATATTAGCTAAATGCTTTGAGATTCTCAGATGAAAAAGTTAGGAAAACTAGCAATTCCGATTACATAGAAATTCATGCCACGAATGGTCTGCCAGAGAAAAGTTATTTTAAAAAATTTTAAATAACTTTGAATCTGACACTAGCTAATTGTTTACAAAATCCATTGCTTCATTCCAATCCACTACTGAAACAACTAGAATTTCAAAACAATGGCATTTTCATAGTTAAAGCACAAGGCTGTTAAAATTCACATCTCACACAAATGCTAAGTATCTGTGGAAGAGATAAACACAAGGAGTGTGAGATGGCAGGGCTGGGAGCCCGATGCGGGGCTCGATCCCAAGACCCTGGGATCATGACCTGAGCCGAAAGCAGACGCTTAACCGACTGAGCCACCCAGGCGCCCGTCTTGGGTTCTCTCCTATGAACACATTTTAAGTCCCTGTTTATTATCAGCTCTATAGAGAACCACAGAATCTTAGTTGGACAGGACCTAGGAGGTCACCTACACTAACTTACCATCCAATGAGTTAGATCTTCTACAACTCCCTTGACTTGTCTGATATCTACAGAACGGGTTGGCAAACTCTTTCTGTAAATGGACAGATAGTAAATATTTGAGGCTTTCTGGTCATCTGGATTCCGTTTCAATTGTTAACTCTGCCAAGGTAACACAAAAGCACAGTGGACAAAACATGAATGAATGGGCGTGGCTGTGCTCCCATAAACCTTTATTTACAAAACAGGCAGTGGGCCAAATCTGGCTGGAAGGCTATAGTATGCCGATCCCTCCTGTAGACCTCTTCTAGTCTTAGCTAAAATTCCATTAGATATATTAGATGCCTTTATGGGGAAATTCTTTGTCAAGGTGAACTGAAATAAACAAATTCACCCATTGCTATACTCAAAATTATCACCTTCTGGAACAACAGAGAACATTTATCTTTACCCATGTATCAGCCCTTCAAATACTTGAAGGAAACGATCATGATTCCCTCAAGTATTCTTTTCTCCAGTCTAAATATCCTCAATGCCTTCAAGCATATTCTGTATTGTGACATAGTTCTCCAAACCACATATCTGTTTGATCACTGTCTACAGTACATACCCCAGCCCATCAATGATGCTTTCAAGTGCAGAGTACAGATACAGGACATATGGTTTTAAAAATATGTACCAATCAAGATGTAATTTTAATTTTAGAATTTGGCTCGATGTCTCCAAATGCAAATGTTTTTAGTTTTTGTGTTTTGAGGGTTTGTTTTTTTTTTTTTACAGAATTACCATCTAGTCTCTAAGAAAAATATATTTTGTATAGATTTGTATAGATGTCAAAAGTTTATGCCCAGAATCCTCTCTATACATTAATTTTACATGATTACCAAGAAATAGAAAATATTTTTGTTGAATTTTGGGGGAAAAGGGGAGGAGGTTTACTAAAACAATAGACTCAAATGGTTTCTACACATCAAAAAATGTTGGCAGACCCTACCACCGCAATTGGAATTATAGAGTGCAATTTGCAGAAAAAGCTATCAGTCATTCCTTCCAAGAAAATGAAACACAGAAGGGAAAGGAAGCACAAACATCTGCAGTGTGTCCTGGGACACGGCTGGCTCCTTTGCAAGAACAGAGCAGAGCTGCTACAGTCCTAGCCAGGCCACCTCCAAATGATGGTCCCTGTTGAATTCCACATTTCAATAACTTAGGAAGAAACCACACCCATGTGTTTAAAGACAATTTAGTTCTGATTTTTGATGTCATAGCAGTCTTAAGTAAGTAAAGTGGTTTTTTTAAAATAACTGGAAGAAAATAAGGCCATATTTATTTAACTATAAATATACCACATTTAGTCTGACCTTACCACCTACTTCTGTAACTTCTCTCAACTGTGGCTTAATTTTTTGATAATTCAGTATTTTAAACAATATATTGCACAAAGTAGAGGCTAGAAGACTAAATTCAGGCTCCACAATCTAAATATGTTTATTTGTAATGACATCCCAATTTATCATGTTGGTTAAGCTTGATTTACATTCTCTGATGTGTGCTTCCTGCTTGCTTGTCATCACAAAAGCTCTCCCTGGAAAATCCCATCCATGTACGTAACTTCAAACACTATCCACATAGTGATGACAACCAAATTTATTTCTCCAGCCCAGTTTCTCTGCAGGGCTGACCCATATATCCAAGAGCCTAGTGGCATTTCCACCTGGCCAGTCCAACTGCCACTAAAACATGTGCAAAGATGAAGCACCATGGGTCACATAACAAGAGCAAATGTTTATTTATTACTTATTCTGTGCCAGGCTCTGTGCTAAGTGCTTTATGTGGATTTTCTCACTTAATCTTCACAGTGCAATTAAATGTGGCATGTTTATCTCCTTTTACCTGAAACCCCATTAAAACGATAGCATCAGGATACAAAAAAATGTAGCAGACATCATTCATGGCTTACGTACTACCCACTGCCCTCCCCTTCTTGCTGGCCAAGAGAACACCAATTTTGTTCAGGCAATCGATATGCCAAACCAATTTCCCAGTCTTTTTTGTAGCAAGGAGTATTTATATGACCATATGCGAGGCAATGAAACACTCGCAGATGTCTGTTTGGGCAAGTTCAGGGAAAGCAATACAACCATTACCCCTTCCTGCCTTCTTCAGGCCTTAACTATGGATATTCTGTGTAGCTGCACTTCCCCTTTTTTGACCACGAAGGAAAGGCTGAGAGAATCACAGAGACATTGACCCTGATACCACTGAGCTACTGAGCCAAGGCCAGTAACCATCTACCCCCAGACTTCTTATTATTGAGAAAAATGAACCCCTGTTTGTTTTATCTACTCTAAGTCAGGTTTTCTATTAATCTGCAGCTGAAAACAGTTCCAGCTGATACGGAAGTATAACCTGAGCAAGAGATTTCAATAAATTCAAAGGAAAGCAGATGTAGGATAAGTAACTACACAGAAAAACAAAAGATGCTTCAGCCTAAGTGCCCGCAGAACCAAAAACAATGAGCAGCAAGTCAGCTTACCTCCTGACTCCACCACAGAAGACTCTGGATCTGGAGGCACCAGGAAAAACAAAAGACAAGACCTACAGATTTAACATTTTGGAGGTTTGCCAACAAAAACGCCATCTCTCCCCAAGTCTCCACCATTCCTCCAGCCAACAGTTTATAATTACATGTTGGAAAATTTCCTTAAAAGTCTGTTTATTCTTGGCTGTCTGTTCATATCGATGAGGAAGTTACTGAAAATATGATTGTAAGGAAAGTATTACAAGCAGAGAAAACAAGGAAACAAAAAACAAGGAAAGGCAAAGAAGGGTGAGGGAAAAAAGAAGGAACTTAGAGGAAACAGAAACAATGCAAAAAGCAGAAGATAACAAAGCAGACACACACACACACACACACACAATACCCTCAGGGAGATCTGATAAAAACAAGAACAGGGTGCTATGAAGCAGAAACAAAACATCACAACAGAAACAAAATTAATCAGAAAGTTGGAAGACAAAAGTGAGACAATTTCCAGATAACAAAGTTTGGAAATGAGGTGAGAAAAAAATGAAAATTAGAGGATCAGGTCAGCACACAAGTTTCAGAAGAGGAGAGCCAAGGGGACAACAGGCGAGAAATCATGAGAGACAATTCTCCTCCTCTGAGAGGCCAGCACTGAAAGTGAAATGAAAACAAGCATGAAGGCAGATGATTGTGAAACACAGAAAAAGAGGGATACAATGAATATCTAAAAAGCTTTCTGAGAGGAATAAACATATAATTTCCACTCCTTTGTAGGAGAATGCCATCAAATCTCTCGACAGCAGCACGAGAAGTCATAGAGCTATGCCTTCAAAATTCTGAGTGGGTGATGATTTGTGGGCATAGCATTTCTTTTTAAAGATTTATTTATTTATTTGGAAGAGAGAGAGAGAGAGCACGCGCACAAGCAGGGGGAGGCGCAGAGGGAGAGGGAGAGAGAGAGTCTCCAGCAGACTCCCTGCTGAGTGTGAAGCCCAGCACGGGCTTGATCTCACAACCCTGAGATCATGACCTGAGTGGAAATCAAGACTTGGCGCCTAAACGATGGAACACCCCCAAGCATCCCAGGGGCATAGAATTTTATAACTTGAATAATCAATCAAGTATGAGGGCAAATGAAGGCAGACAAGGGTACAAACTTTATGTCTCTCTGGTACATTTCCTGGGGAAGCTTAGGGAGAATTATGCTTCAGCAAAACAAAGGAATAAATCAAAGATGATGAAAACATGATTAAGAAAATAGGAACACATTCCACAGGAAAGGGACAGAAGGAAGCATCAGAATGACAGCGGCCCAGCAGGCAGAGACCAAGCCTGGGAAGAAGACAAGCCTCAGGGAAGGTGCAACAGACCGATGAAGGGATGCACTTTGACATTTGGAGATAAATCTGCTGTGGGTTTAGAAAAATATATTGACAGGTACATAGAGTTTCTGTTAGAGAAAAATAGTAAAAGTTTTAGACTGAACAATGTGAAATTGCCACTTTGTACCTCAAAATTTTGATTGTTCAACCTAACTTACAGGTGCATAATATGATGCAGGAAATTGGCTTTAAATACTCTAATAATGAGAAAAGCAAAAGAAAAGTTGGAGGACTATGTAGAATAAGAATGCCAGAAACTGGGACGCCTGGGTGGTTCAGTCGGTTAAGCATCTGCCTTCTGCTCAGGTCATGATCTTAGGGTCCTGAGATCGAGTCCCGCATCGGGCTCCTTCCTTGGCAGGGAGCCTGCTTCTCCCTCTGCCTGCTCTGCCTGCCGCTTCCCCTGCTTGTGCTCTCTCTCTCTCTCTCTGACAAATAAATAAATAAAATACTAAAAAGAAAAGAATGCAAGAAATTGTTACTGAAGCTGGGTAATAGACATGTGGGGTTCGTTGTCCATTCTCTCTATCCATGGATAGGTTTGAAAATCCCGTAATAAAAAGCAGTAAAAAAAGAAAATCATGACATCACCAAAATGTGCAAAATTTCACTAATTTTTCAGACAGCTGGAGGAAGTTCCACTTTGCAATGCTCAGATGAAGTCCAGTGAAAGAACCGCTGGACACAGAAAAAAGTCAGTGAAAGAGCCCATCCACATGAGCACTTGACTCTCTGGCACATTTCCTGGGGAAGTTTAGGGAGAATTCCTGCGGGGCAGGAAACACTGGAGATGTCTCACATCCCCACTCCATCCCTTCACTTCTGCGCTGACTCCCCTGATTCCCCAGCTGCACTGTGCAACACAACAGTGCTCCTGAAAGCCATCACAAGTCTGTGGACCCACAACTGAATAAGACAACCATTTCTCACTGCCCATCAATTTCCTCCCAGCCCATTTCTCATTTTGTCCAAACTAGATTCCAGGCTTCATCCTTCTAGGCACACTCTTGTAAGTGCCCTCCAGCCCTGCTCTCTCACTTCTGCTCCTTGTGGATGGTAACAACCGGCCCCCGATGAACCTCACTTCGTGCCTCCTCCGCATATGTACCCAGAGAACTAAGTATCAGTGGGGAAAATCACCTAAACCGACTGACAGGCTTAATGTTATATTTATTATCGCAAACGGTAAACTGGCAATTTTACTACTGTTGCCATTTTAAATGCGGCAAAATTACTTTAAAGAGGCAAAATGTAAAACTGACAGCCGATTTCACAACAAAACAATGGGTGCTAGACACTCTAATGTATCCACAGGGTACTGAAAAGAATAACTGTCATATGCAACAAAGACATTTTTCAGGAATGGAAAGTAAAATAAAAACGTGTAGAGAGAAACAAAAACTGAGGTAACACATCACCAACAGCTCAAATGAAGGAAAATACTAAAGAATGATCTTTGGCAGAATGGAAATATTCCCACACAGAAGCCTAGAGAATTAGGAAGGGGGAAAAAAGCAACAAAAATGGCAAATACACAGAAGACACCCCCCCCAAAAAAATATTGGCTTTTGGAAATAATTTCTTATGAGCTTTAAAATAGATTATTTAAATTAACATCTAAATAAAGAGTGAGGTAAATGGACTTAAAGGGTACTGTAGATATCACATTGTTAGGGAAGAGAATAAAGACACCAATTAATATCAAATTTTGACCAGTTATGGTTGCATGTTGTACCTCTACGAAAATACTAGTAAAAGAAACAAAAGAATATATAACATCTAACCTAACAGAGAAAAAAAATGGAATAATAAAAAACTATTTTTTTATTTTTTACTTTTTTAATTTATTTTTTAAAAATAGGCTTCACCAAATAATACATTATATGTTAAAAAAAGAAGAAGAAGAAGAAGATAGCAGGAGGGCAAGAATGAAGGGGGGAAATCGGAGGGGGAGACGAACCATGAGAGACTATGGACTCTGAAAAACAAACTGAGGGTTCTAGAGGAGAGGGGGTGGGGGGATGGGTTAGCCTGGTGATGGGTATTGAGGAGGGCACATTCTGCATGGAGCACTGGGTGTTATATGCAAACAATGAATCATGGAACACTACATTAAAAACTAATGATGTAATGTATGGTGATTAACATAACATAATAAAAAAAAAATAGGCTTCACACTCAACATGGGGCTTGAACTCACATCCCTAAGATCAAGAGTTGCATGCTCTATTGACTGAGCCAGCCAGGTGCCCCTATCCATAAATGTTTAACAAGACGTTTACTAATGTGAAACAGTTTTTTTCCCCCTGGCCTTGAGGTCCCAAAAGACCTTTTTTTTCCTGGAACCTCATAATGGGACAGAGAATGAGAGGGAGAAGCTATCTCTTCAGCTCTATGTGATGTCTAGACTAACAGACTGTTGATGGGTGGCATCCTTTATTGTATAAGCCAGGTACAAATTTATAAAATAATTTTTGAAAATAGAGATGGGAGGAAATTCTCCAGTGATCTGCCTTAAATCAGCAACAACTTTAAACGATCCTGGTATCTCAGTCAGTTATCAAACAAAAACAGTCGATTTAAATGAAGGCTAGGAAGAAGAAAAGGAAAGCAGAACTAATAAAACAAGGGGGAAAGAACATAGTAAGATATAAATTTAATTATAAATATGAGTAATTCCATTAAGCTTAAATGGGTAAATACCTTAATTTAAAAACAAAGGTTATGTGACTGCATAAAGAAACAAAACCCAACTATATGCTGCTTGCAAGGGACACATAAAACATAATGAGATACACTTGGAACTAATATAACATTGTCCATCAACTACTTCAATAAAAACAAGCAAAACCACACAATGAGAAAGAAACATTGAAAATGATACAATGAAAAAAAGATATTCTATAGGAACACAGAGAGAAAGTGTGTATAACTGTTAATACCAAAGTAACTTTAAGGCAAAAAAAACATTATTAAAGACAGAGAGGGACACTGGACATTTCAAAAAACACATACCCAGAAGACCATTGGTTATTATTCAAAGAGGAACTAAAAATGAAATTACAAACTATCCCAAAAGCAATGAAAAGAACACATTTTACCAAAATCTATGGAACAAACCAAAAGCTGTATTCAGGGTGAAATGCTTAACGAACTTCATTATTAACTTAAATAGACTAAAACTAAAGGAAACTACAATGTGTGTTGAAGACTTAGAGAAGGATCAACAAAGAAATAAAGAGGGAATGGGCGCCTGGGTGGCTCAGTTGGTTAAGCGACTGCCTTCGGCTCAGGTCATGATCCTGGAGTCCCAGGATCGAGTCCCGCATCGGGCTCCCTGCTCGGCAGGGAGTCTGCTTCTCCCTCTCCCACTCCCCGTTTGTGTTCCCTCTCTCGCTGTGTCTTTCTCTGTCAAATAAATAAATAAAATCTTTAAAAAAAAATAAAAAGAAATAAAGAGGGAATTAGTAAAGATAAAGGTTGAAATTAATGAACAGAAAACCAAAAAAAAAAAAAAAAGGCGAAATTATCAATGAATCCAAAAGCTGTCTTTTAAACTATACCAATGGATACATTCCTTCTGAACCTGATTAAGGAAAAAGGAGGAGAGAATAAAATTATATAAGATTAGGAATTTTCAAAAGATATATAACCACAGTACCAAAGAGACTTTTAAACTATAAAATCCAGAGGCACCTCGGTGGCTCAGTTAAGCATCTGACTCTTGATTTCAGCTCAAGTTCATGATCTCAGGGTCATGAGATTGAGCCCCACATCGGACTCCATGCTGGGTTCGGAGGCTGCTTAGGATTCTCTCTCCCTCTTCCTCTGCCCCTCCTCCTGCTTTTGTATGTGCTTGCGCTCTTGTTCCCTCTCTTAAATAAATAAATAAATAAATAAATAAATAAATAAATAAATAAATAAATAAATAAATAAATAAATAAATAAAATATATATAAAATCCATAGCAAGAAATTTGAAAACCTAGAAAAACTGGATAATTTCCTAAGAAAACATAAATGGGGGCACCTGGGTGGCTCAGTCGGTTAAGTGTCTGCCTTTGGCTCAGGTAGTGATCCCAGAGTCCCAGGATTGAGTCCTGCATCAGGTTCCCTGCTTCTCAGGGAGCCTGCTTCTCCCTCTGCCTCTTCCTCTTTCTTTCTCTGTCTCTCATGAATAAAATAAAAATAAAATCTTAAAAAAAAAATGAATCTGGGAACAAGTAGAAAACTCAAACACACCAATTACAATAGACTAGATTGGAAAGGTGGTTAATAGCTCAGCATTGAGAAGGTACCAGGACCAAGTGATTTCATAACTTGTTTCAGCTAACTTAGTAACAGTAACTCCAATATTATCTAAGTTATTCCAGAATGAAGCAAAGGATGGAAAATGTCCTAACACATTTTATGAAGCCAGCAAAACTGATAGAGTAAAAATTTAAAAGAAGGAAACCATAATCCCACTTATAGAGATGCAAAAACTCTAAATAAAATATTAGCAAGTAATATTCAGTAATGATTCAAAAGAATAACACTCTGTGACTAATTAGAGCTTAATTTGAGTAACTCAAGAGTGAAATTCAATGTGATAAAGTATATTTGACAAAAATCAACAGCAAACTCTTCTACTTGATGAAATAAAACCATTTCAAATACAATCAGACCGAGATGCCCACTATTGCTATTATTCAACATTGCTTTGATGGGTCTGGTAAAGGAAATAAACACTGAAAAAAGGATACATTATTTTTGCTAATTACATATTTGTGTACTAACAAAATCCAATAACTATAGTTTACCAAAAAAAAATTAGTAGAATTAATGAGAACATTCAATAAGGTAACTCTGATATAAGATAAAAGTCTTTAGGCTTTCCCTATTCTAGCATAAGCACACAGAAATAGAAATAGGAAAAGTATTCCATACACAATCGTGAAAAAGTCAATAAAATATTGTTATGGAATGAATGTGCCCCCCATTCATATGTTGATGCCTCATCCCCAATATGATGGTATTTGGAGGTGGGGCTTTTGGGAGGTAGGTAGATCGTGAGGGCAGAGCCCTCATGAATGAGATTGGTGCCCTTGTAACAAGAGGCCAGAGAGCTAGCTAGCTAGCTCTCTTTCTGCCATATAAGGATAGAATGAGAAGCTGGTGGTCTGCAGCCTAGCAGAAGACTCAACAGAACCTGACCATGCTGGCATTCTAATCTCAGATTTCCAGCCTCCAGAACTGTGAGAAATAAATTTCTGTCATTTATAAACCACCCAGTCTATGGGACTTTGTAACAGCGGCCCAAACTGACTAAGACAAAGATTTAGGAATAAAGTCAGCAAGGAAAGCACAAAATCTATATGATGATAATCATAAAAACATATTGAAGAATACATTTAAAAATCTGAGCAAATGAAATGAAATCCATATTTTTAGATGAGAAGATTTAATATCAATTCTCTTAATATCATAAAAGTGTGGAATCAAATAGCAAGTAAAATATGGGTTCCTAAAAGAGAAAAGGAACATTAGGTAAAAGCTGAAGAAATCTGAAAAAACTATGGACTTCAGTTAATACTAATGCATCAATACTGGTTCATTAATTGTAACATATGTATCATACCAATGTAAAATGTTAATAGGGCCAAGTGGGTGAGAAGTATATGGAAACTCTTGGTAATATCTTTACAATTTTTCCTGTAAATCTAAAACTGTTCTAAAAAATAAAGTTGTTGGGTATTTTTAAGATTTTTTTTTTTTAATATTTACTTATATTAGAGAGAGGCAGAGAGAGACAGCACAAGTGGAAGGGGCAAAGGGAGAGGGAGAGAGATCTCAAGCAGACTCCCTCCTGAATGGGAAGCCCAATGCAGGACTGGATCCCAGGACCCTTAATTCATGACACAAGCTGAAACCAAGACTTGGACACTTAACTGACTGCACCATCCAAGTGCTCTTAAGATTTATTTTTTAAGTAATCTCTACATCCAGTGTGGGGCTTGAACTCATAACCCCCAAATTAAGAGTCTCATGCTCTACCCACTGAGCCAGCCAGGCACCCCTAAAGCTTATTTTAAAAAGCATATTTGTAAGACAATCGGGGAAGTTTTTTTAAAAAAACAGATGTAATTCCTTGGGGCACCTAGGTGGCTCAGTCGGTTAATCATCCAACTCTTGATTTTGGCTCAGGTCATGAGATTGAGCCCCGCGTCAAGCTCTGCACTCAGCCTGGAATCTGCTTAAGATTCTCTCTCTCTCCCTCTGCCCCTCCCCGCAAGAGTGCACTCTCTCTCTAAAATAAATAAATAAACCTTTAAATAAATAATTAAATAATAAAAATAAAAAACAGATATAATTCCAATTAAATGAATAAGAGTATCTTAAAGTTTAAAGAGAAAATAAATGCCCAAGGAAGCAAATAAATGAATAAAAAAAATAGTGAAGGGAAATATCCTACAAAGACACTGTAATTAAATCAATATGAAGTATTAGTCTAGGAATAGATAAATAGATCTAGTAGGGGACCAGAAGGGAACCCAGGAATAAAATCCAGTTTATATGCTATGTCAATATACGATAAAATGATTTCAGTTCTATGGGGAAAGACTGATTATTTAATAGTAATGTTGGCACAACTGCTATCCAGCTGGTAAAAAATAGTCCCCAATCCCATACTATAAACAAAAAACAAATTCCAAATGGAATAAATGTGTAATATAATAAAGCATCAAAAAGTTAGAACAACACTTACAATCTGTTTCTTAACCAGAAAGAAAAGATAACCATATTTGAGTTTATAAAAATTAAAACAATCTATGTTGCAAAAGCCATCATAAATAAACAAAACTAATGAATAGGCAAAGGATAGATTTGGGGAAATACTTGCAAAAGAGATAACAGATAATGAGTTAGTAATCATTACCAATATAAAAAGAGCTCTTAAAAATTGGCAAGAGACAAACAGTCCCATAGAAAAATGGAGAAAGGATGTGAAAGGGAGTTAGTTCATGAGAACAAATCCACATAGCCACAAGCACGAAGATGCTCAAAATAACCAGTAATTAGAGAAAAGCAAATTACAGTGAAAAAATAATACATCACTCTACACCCAATCAGATAAAAGAAATTGGAGAGCAATAATACCAATTGCCCACAGGATGAAAAGGAAAAAAATGTAAATTGTTTACAGCTGTTTTGAAAAGCAGTCTGACAAATATTTTTTAAATTAATAGTACACAGACATGTCAACCACACTTCTGGGAATCTATCTCCCAAATATGAAATCACCAGTAGAATATTTATTATGGCATTGCTCTTACTGGAAAAAAAAAAGAGAAACAAAATGAATTCTCAGCAATAAGATAATAAATAATGGTACATTAATACTGTGGAATATTAAGCAGCTATTAAAAAGAATGAATTAAAGCTCTACCATTTGACTTGGATGGGTTTCCCTGGATGTATTTTTGTTTTGTTTTGTTTTCTAATTCCAGTATAATTAATACACAGTGTTCTATTCAGGTCTACACTATAGTGATTCAGCAATTCCATACATTACTTAGTGCCCATCATGGTAAGTGTACCCTTAATCCCCTTCACCTATTCCACCCAGCCCCCACATACACCCCCACTCTGGTAACCATCTTTTTGTTCTCTATAGCTAAGAGTCTGCTTTTTGGTTTGTCTCTTTTTTTCTTTGTTCATTTGTTTTGTTCCTTAAATTCCACACAAGTGAAATATGGTATTTGTCTTTCTTTGACTAATTTCGCTTAGTATTATACTCTCTTGGTCCATCCATGTTGTTGCAAATGGCAAGATTTCATTCTTTTTTATGGCTGAGTAATATTCTGTTGTATATATATAACATCTTCTTTAACCATTCGTCTATGGATGGACACTTGGGCTGCTTCCATAACGTGGCTATAGTAAATAATGCTGCAATAAACATAGGTGTGCATATATCTTTTTGAACTAGTGTTTTCATTTTCTTTGGGTAAATACCTCATAGTAGAATTACTGGATCATATGGTAGTTCTTTTTTTTTAAAGATTTTATTTATTTATTTATTTATTTGAGAGAGAGAGAGAGAGAGAGAAACAGCATGAGAGGGGATAGGGTCAGAGGGAGAAGCAGGCTCCCCGCCGAGCAGGGAGCCCGATGTGGGACTCGATCCCGGGACTCCGGGATCATGACCTGAGCCGAAGGCAGTCGCTTAACCAACTGAGCCACCCAGGCACCCCTCATATGGTAGTTCTATTTTTAATTTTTTGAGGAACCTCCATACTGTTTTCCAGAGTGGCTACACCAGTTTGCATTCCCACCAACAGTGCCTGAGAGTTCCTTTTTCTCCACATACTTGCCAACAGTTGTTGTTTCTTGTGTTTTTTATTTTAGCCATTCTGACAGCTGTGAGGTGATATCTCAGTGTGGTTTTGATTTGCATCTCCCTGTGGTTTTGATTTGCATCTCCCTGATGATGAGCAGTGCGGAGCATCTTTTCATGTGTCTGTTGTCTATCTGGACATCTTCTTTGGAGAAATGTCTATTCATGTCTTCTGCTCATTTTCTAATTGGATTATTTGTTTCCTGGGGATATTTTTGAATCTTAAAGTGAGATGCACAGAAGTGTGTACACCATGATCCCATTTTTAAAAAGCAAATATTGCTCATAACCCAAAACTGTTTGTGCACCCAAGTGTGTGTGTGTGTGTGAAGGTGAATATGGAAACAAACACGGGAAGAAGCCCTCCCAGTTGCTAACATAGATTACTGGTAGTACTGGGAAGGAAGAAGGGGTGTGCAGGGGTTGAAAAGAAAAACTGGGCAGAATGTATATGATATGATTACATTTATGTGAAGGATATTAATAAAAAACCTGCTACAACATGGATTAGGATATAACATGATAGGCATGAGCATCTATCCTCCCATGCAGCCCCTATTCCTAATACTTCATAGTCATTTGGCACTTTATCATTTTTTTAACTACTTAGTTCTATACAACATAAGTCTCACAATCTTTTCTGCATTTTGGACAATCCTACTGAAAATTAGTTTTTCATTAACTGTTACCATACAGTTTATGAAATTGAATTTTTAGACCCCACTTTCCAAGTTGGGTTACAAGTTTTATACACAAAGTATGTACTTATGCATAAAGAAATTAGAAAAAATAAGGAGTTAGTGGTTATATGTTTACTGATTGATGAATGTCTATAAAATGAAAAAACTAGTTACAGAAAAATATGCATAAAGTAGTCTATTTTGGTAAAAACAAACAAAATCCTAACTATAAATGCTTAAATACTTTAAAGTGAAAGAGAAAGCTTCAGAAAGTCTTCACAAGGCCACAGGCCCGGGGTTCCATCAAGAGGAGGGAAGCAGAGGTAAAGGGGCAAATTACTAGCTTTGCTTTTTTACCTCTCAGCATCTTACTACTTCACTTATTACAATAGGCAAAAAAGTATTACTTTTGAAATCTGAAAACATTAAGTAATGAAAACAAAGATAAACTGCAAACAATAAAATAAATTGGGTATGACTTAGCACTTTTGTCATAAGATCCGTTATGAAGATTAAATGAGATAAACCATGTGAAGCGTGTAGCATATTACCTAATACTGCAAATACTCAGCAAATGTTAGCTATTTTTTATTTTAAAAAAATACTTCAGAGAACAGTGGAATTTATGAAACTGAAAAGATAAGGCCTTTGAATATGACAGGGCACTGTTTTCCTTACTACTGAACCCAGGTCTCCTTTGGAATGCAAGGACTCATTATGGTAGCCCTAAAACTCATAAAACACACTTTTACCAACAGTAAAAATAAAATTACAATTAGATAAATAAGATACTTAATAAAAAGTAGAGAGCAGCCTTTTTGCCTTGAAGTCTACTTTAAAAACTTCAAGAACCAGGAGTGCCTGGGTGTTAAGCATCCAACTCTTGATTTTGGCTCAGGTCATGATCTCAGAGTTGTGAGATTGAACCCCATGTCAGGCTCTGTGCTGGGCATGGAGCTTGCTTGAGATTCTCTCTCTCCCTCTCCCTCCACCCCTTGCACATGCTCGCATGCTGTATCTCAAAAAATTAATTAATCAATTAATTAAAAGAACTTCAAGAACCATCCAAAGGCTTTTGCTTCTTCACAACCACTTTGGATGAGAGATACATGGGCCCAAGATGTTTCCCCCATGTTAGAAGAGACAGAACACAATTCAAATAGATTAAAGAGTGACACCATTGCTCTTTTGGAGGGCCTGCCCAAGTGGGAAATCCATTCCTAAATGTATAAATTCCATTCCCAACTCTGAAGATTTCCTTGCTGGTATGCCTAAAAACGTGTTAGTTTAGTTATAATCTACAAACTGAATTTGGTCCATCAATACTATTCTTAGTGTCCAATGAAACATTAAAATAAGTTCATTAATAGCATGAGTGCATTATTAGTCTTGCTACTTACATGGAATTGACTTTCTCTTCGGGGCCTTGCACTTGGCCTGTCACAGTGCCTTTGCTGGTATTCTTCACCCAGCCAACCACTCCTATTTTCTTAGCCTCACCTTCTGTGTACTGGTTTTAGGAGAAAATAAATGAAACAAAATCCAGCATTAAAAAACGTAACTGATAGTTTTTTTCCTACAATCCATGCCAAAAATTCTGTAGCTGACCTACAATCATACCTGTTTACAAGACCTTCACCTAAATGGGATCTTATTAAATTCCACTTTCAGGAAAGCGAATATTATGAGAAAATAAACTGATAGTGGGAATTACTTCAGAAAACAGTTTCCATGATGTGTTTTGGGATCCATCAAATTCAGTTGCATGGCCCCTATACCTTCTAACACTCAATTACGTTGTCTGGATTCCACATGATCATCACTCCAAGATCTTCAATCACTGAGGGAAAATACTGAATCATGATCAATATACAGTATTCAATTAAAAGATTCTGATGTCTTCCATTGGCTATGGACTTGCCACACAAATGTTACAACTGTCTATAGGTAAGTTTATTTCTCCTATTATTCTTTACAGTCTTTTAAAAATTCCTCTTCTCAGTTCTAAATTCAGTTACGCTGACAAATGAAAACCTAGCAACATTTTGATTTTGAACTATTTTATTGACATCATACAAAATTCTTGTGGATGCTATCTACGGAAATTTTTTAAAAACACAGTCTTCTGTTTGGAGGTCAGAGTGACCAAGAATCTACACACTCTACATCCCCAACCAAACAGAGATGGTTACAGCTAGGATTTATGGTGAAGCTGGTTGTGAAAATGATAATGAAAAAGGAGACAATCTGATCTGTGGGGTAGGGAACTATCTCAAAACGAGGAGACTTCACTGGTTGGGAACATGCTAGAACCCTCAGAGGTTAGGAACAGAGAGCTAATCTAGTGACTGCTAGCTCAGGCAATAGGTGAAAACACATGCACATTTTACTTTTAGGAAAAAAGCATATTAACAAAATAAAAATTTTTAAAGTAATAAGGAGTCTTAACTTGTCTTAATCCCTGAGAACCACTTCCTTATGCAACATGAGCATTTTTTATCATGCAATTCAAGATAGAGACATTTGCCTGGAGGGCTTCTTCCATCCAGAACAATGACAAAATCTCATACTTTATATTCAGTAAACCTAACCAAAATGTTTAATTTGATTATCCCAGTAGAGATACTTTTGAAATTCATACAAAACATTAACTACAAACTAGGCAGGCTGTAATGCTTTTGATAGACTACTTCCAAAAGACAACTATAATAAAAAATCTCAAGCAGTAATTTGGAAGAAATACAAGTACTTCATTTACCATCAAGGACAGAAAATAAGCACTAGACCAGCACTAAGTATAAAACTGCTCTATCTCTGTAAATAGAAATAACAAGTAGGGGGGAAAAAAAACCAAAAAATTCACTTACCATTCTGAAGCAAACACCTGTACAAAAAAAAAAGATAAAAAGAAATGTCAGTTCGTTTAACTTTTAAAAAATTATGTATCTCCTGACTTCACTTTCATCTATTTTATTAAATAGTAAGTAAATGAACAAAAACTTTCATATCTGAACATATTCAGAGAATGTTTTTTAAAATTATTTTCTTTTAAAATAAAAACAGAAAAGGAAGACTTTTTGGAGAAAAATAGTATTATTCTGAAACCAAAGAATCATGAAAAGCCACACTGCATATTCATTCTATTTCAAAAGGGCAAATAAAACAAAATACTTATTACCAAGGACAGTTAAGTATATTTGGCATACAACTTACCCATCCTCAGTTTTTAGAATTTCTTCTTTAAGTGAAAGGAATAAATTCAAATTTGAATGCAATAAAACATTTCTTTTTTTATTTTAATTCCATATTCTGGAAAAAGCAAAACTATGGGGACAGGAAATTGATCAGGTTTGCCAAGGGCTGGGGGAAGGAGAGCTGCAAAGGGGCAAGAGGGAAATTTCTGGGGTGAAGGCACTGCCCTGCATCTCAACTGTGGTGGTCATTAAGTGATTGTATGCATTTTTCAAAACTCATTAAACTATACACGAAAAAAAGGTGAATGTTACTGAATTTAAATTATATCTCAACTGAAAAAATGTTTTAAATACATTGGGAAATCATAAGTGATAAATCAAACCAATATCCAAAGAGGTCAAAAGATAGTGCCTATATATAGAGCAATTGAGCCTACTTAAAAAGATACAGAAGAGATCGATGGTTTAGATAATGTTATGTATTTTGTATTGAGCCTACTTAAAAAGATACAGAAGAGATCGATGGTTTAGATAATGTTATGTATTTTGTATTGAGCCTACTTAAAAAGATACAGAAAAGATCGATGGTTTAGATAATGTTATGTATTCTGTAAGCAGATTTATAATAACAGGGGGTATCATTTGTTTTCTCATGATAGCGTATTGTGATATCAAATGAGGATGAAGAAAAAGAGTAGTAATGCAATAAAGACAGGATATATCACAAATGGAATTTTTATAGGGCTATAAAGATATTTTAAAAGATACATATAAAATGGGGAGAAATGATGAGTGGCAAGTATTGATCTGAAGGGGAATCAGAAAGGCAATTTGTTATATAGATGGAAGGAAAGACAGTAGCTTGTAGATATTCAAGGATTTGGCAGAAAACCAGAGAGTAACTTCAGCTAAAGCCGACCATGTAGAAGAGAGGGACAGAACAGAAAACAGGCCAAACTGTGAAAAGTGTGCAGTCGTTTTATCCTAAGCCTGAGAGGAACCCAAAAAGACACTGCCCAAGAAGCATTAAAGGTTTAGGGCAGGGCTGTGTTGTGCCCATTACCCCGAGGTCCTCCACAGCCAGCAGCCCCCTGTGATGTCAGCATTAGGAAAAGAAAGCCAGGCAACGGAAGTAAACAGAAATTGGAAACATCTGGTCCGGCACTTTCCTATTCAAAGAACAGTCCAATGCCCAACAGCACCAGCAGAAGTGGAGTTTTTCAAATAATCATATTCTCAGGCCCCTTCCCCAGACCTCCGGAAACAAACTCTGCAGGTAGAGTCCAGGAATCAGGTTTTAGCATCCTCCCCGGGTGATTCACAGGCACACGAAAGTGTAGAACCAATGGGTGGTGCTACCTTAATGGAAGGCCTGGGAAAGGTTTGAAAAGGACTTTTTTTTTAAGATTTTATTTATTTACTTGAGAGAAAGAGAGCATGAACGGGGGATAGGGGCAGAGGGATAGGGAGCCTGATGTGGAACTCGATTCCAGGACCCTGAGATCATGATCTGAGCCGAAGGCAAATACTTAACCGACTGAGCCACCCAGGCGTCCCAGAACTTTTATTCCCAATCAAGAACTGCATCGTAAAGGGAAAAGTCTTGTAGGGTATTGCAGATCTGATGCCTTTCTGGATGACGCTGTTCAGGTTCATGTTGGTAACTAAATCATGTGCTTGCAGAGCAATGTTCCTTCACCTATTTTACAAGCCCACAGCACTACAGGAATGGAGCTTCAGACAATGAAAAGGCAAAAAAAACCCTCCCCTGTGCCCTCCTTGGACCTGGTGTTAGAGCAGCCCACGCAGCCCTTCACTTAGATTGTCACTTAGTTAAATATTCAAAACCATGTCACTGCACTCACTTTACAAATTATTCCTAGCCCCAAACTTCATTTAAGACTTACCAAAAAAAAAAAAAAAAAAAAAAGCTGATTCTGTTTCAATGTTTTTAGAAACATGGGTAATACTGTTTTTATGCCCTAGTCCAAATTATCATTTCTCAACAGCCTCCTTAACTCGTCTCCCTGCTTCTAGTTCTGCCCTCCTACAGTCTATTCTCTATAAAACACCCAAGGTGATTTTCTCTTCTTAAGTAATGTCGTATCACTTTCTTCCCCAGCTTAAAACCCTCTACTGGCTCATCATTACACTCAAAATAAGAGGTGTCCTACTGGCCACAGCCTCCAGACTCCCTCCCCCATGAATCTACCTCATATTTTAGGACTCCCTCTTTGCTCTCTCCATTTCAGACAAATTTGCCTCCTTCGTGCTCCTCAATATGCCAAGCATATTCCTGCCTCACAGTCTTTGTATGTACTATTCCCTCTGCCTAAAATGCTCTTCCCCTGACCTTCTAATGACTAACTCCATCTCCTTCATGTCTCTGCACAAATGTCATCTCCTTAGAAGTATTAATGAAGGATGGTTGGGAGAAAGGCAGGCAGGGACAAAGGCCCCCCACCCCACCCCACCCCCGCTCTAAGAGGAAACCACCCTTAAAAGGATTTTACACCACCCTGGACGGAGCCGTCCAACCTTTCCCAGGTGATAGGTAGATGACAAAAACCTGATTGGGTGACAGGCGCATGGAGGGTTAATAAGATTAAAACAGCCTGCCGACAAACCCATAAAATCCCCTAGACTTAGAAACTCTGGTGGCAACCCTCTTGGGTCCCCTCCCTCTTCAGGAGCTTTGCACTATCGCTCAATAAACTTTGCTTTACTATCACTCAAAAAACTTCCCTTTGCTGCCCACCACCCTTCCTCTGGTCTGCCTCTTCATTCTTCAAAGCGGTGTGACCAAGAACCACGGGCACTAAAGGAAAAAAAATCCTGTAACAATATGTCACCTGACCAATTCATCTAAAACAACAATGCACCCCATATATTTCCTGTATATGTATAGTATTGATTACCATATGACATTACAAGACATTTGTCTACTTTTTTTAAATTTCCTGTCTTCACTGAAAGTTCTATTAGGACACGACTTTTTTCTGTCTTGTTCACCACTGTGTTCCCGGCACCTAGATCAGAGCTTGGCACATAGCAGTTGAATAAATGAATGAAAGATAAACCAGCTGATAATTATTTAAGTGAAATACTTAACTCTCCTGTAATAATTCCTTATTAATATTGCAAATATACATACAGGCAGATTGATTAGACTTTAATTCAAAATGATGATAATAAATTTACTGCATTCCAGAGCTGGGAAGAATCTCAAGAATTCTGTGCTGATTCTAGCAGAACTTTACCTAAATAATACATAGTGTTATGAAAATTAGTAATGGGAAATTTGACTCAAATGGAGTTGGGAGGTTTAAGCAGGGGGAGCTCTCACGCCCTGCCATTCATAGTCCATTGCAGACCCAACAGGAAGTGAGGGACTTGACCTTACCCATGCTTGACCTTGCACATAGATAGTACTCTGCTACTGCAGCCTAAGGAAGAAACACTTTCCTCATTCCCTGCCCCCTCATCTGGGCAACAGCTCAGTCAAAGAGAAGCCACCACACTTGGAATTCCCAGTTTACCCCACTGGAGTTTTAGTCCATAATGGCCTTCCCAAAGTACCCCTTTTGTCCTTAAAAAAGCATGCCTCTCCTTTGTTGCCCAGACTCACCTAAGGTTGTGCCCCAACTTGTTTGTCCTGATTCACAATTCTCTTTTATTCCCAAATAAACCCTTTTTTGCTGGTAAAATAACTGGCAGTTTTACTTTTAAAGTTAACATTACATGTATACATACATATTTAGTATATAAAATAAAAGATAGTAAGAAGCCACTAGATAATGCCTAAGTTGGCAAAAAAAGAACTATTAATATCAGCATGTTGTTTATAAATAAAGACATAACAACCACAAGAACGGGAAAAAGTAAAGGTTAAATCGGTCGTCTTATAGAACTTAACAGGATTTGAGATGAGAGACTGAAGCAGAATGTGTGGCTGTATTTATAACTATGAGCAATAATGGCACACTCATTTATTAAACAAATCTTAAAACAATAGAGCTAAAGGACTGCCATTTAAGAGACATAATTTTAGGCTAAGTTCATACTGCTTAACAAACCAGGTAGAAAATGGAAATGTTGCCCATTACTCTAGGCAGTGACAGATGGACAACAAAACATAAGACTGAAATAAATCATGTATGAAAGATTCAGTATGGACTTAACAGAAACTTAGTTTGTCTTGGTTATCGATCTAATGTTTTGAGGTTGAGACCATGGAGATCAAAGATTTCCTGGAATAAATCCTTCTGTGTCACTAGCTGGGAAAGAATACAGAATGTAATCATTACTGTTAAATTTACTTAATTTATAAATATCTGTGGCAGACATTGCTAACTGCCTACACAGAATCCATTCTCCCCTTCTAACTTTCTAACAGATTCTGATTTTACTCGGGGCAGCAACATGCCTTTCTATAGTTCCCGTCTTCCTTGTAAGAAGAGTGGCCCATGAGATGCGAGCCATGTCCCTGGTGGAAGACTTCAGGAAAGCGCGTTGACAGGACTGACACGGCCGGCGGTTTCGCCCTCATAGCCTCCCTCTTCCTGACTGTAGGTTGAATATCATGATGGAGCTATAGCAGCCTTCTTGAAACCATGAGGAAAAGGCCAAGGACATCACAATGGCCTCGGCCCTGACCCCCCTGAGGGGAATGGGGAACGACTGCTAAAGGGAAATGTGAGGGAGGGTTTCTCTTTGGGGTGATGGAAATGTTCTGGAATTAGTGGTGATGGGTGCAAAAACATCGTGACTACTGGAAAAAATCACTATATATTTAGTTTGCTTTGAACACTTTAAAAGGGTGAGTTTAATATTATGTGAATTATATCTCAATTTTTTAAAATGTCACCCAAAAAAAAAAAGAAAAAGGAGAGCAGAAAACAGGACCGTGGTGTAGTCCTTCCTGCCTCTTTCTGTCAAACAGGGCAGTCATTCTCCCATTGTGGTCACCAGACAACCTCCCTAACTTTTCCTTTCACCCCACACAAAAACACTCTGGGGAACAGAACATCTTGAAGAACCGGGGCCAGAACTAAATGGTGGAGCTCTCTCTGGACTTTGCAACCTATTTCTAGAGGAGAAAGCTTCTGAGCCTCCACGGTAGTTCCTTCTTTGAGGAGGAATATCCATTAGTGTGACACTCTTGGCCACTCTACCCTGTCCCTACTCCTCCTCAGGGACATGCAGGGGCTTATCTAACTGGTAAGTTCAGAAGGAGAAACAAGCATAGCCCAGTGCTTCCTCTTCTTCCTCCTCCTGGGAGTGAGTTTCCCTCAGGGATCAGGGATCTTATGTGTCTCCCGGTTCCACGTGTTAGGAGAGCCCTGCCTATGCCGGGGTGAGTGTGTTTCATTCTGCACTGAGATTGTTGCGAAATCCACTTACCTGAAGATTCACACCACGTTCCCAAACTTCTGCTTCACTCTTCGTCTTCCTCGTCAAGAACTCACATAATTAAGAGGGGTGTTATTTATTAGGCCCCTTAACCACAACCCCACAGGAATGTGCATCGAGAGGTGTCAGTCCATTCACTTTGTGAAGCAGTGAACCATGCGAGAATTAACCATCCAAAGCTCCATAACCCACTTGGAATTTTCTCAGAATCTTTCTGAGAGTCCTGATCCCTAGTTTGAAGCACTTGGGTACAACAGACGGAGATCCGTATAGAAAGAGAAAGCAAACATGGAGATGGATTCTCTGCAGTTTATCATTGGCCCTGGCGGGAACAGAGCACTCCTGGGACTGGGCCTGTGTTGGAAGAGATGCTTCTATGGGCTTCCATGGCCTCTCTGGCCCCGCTTCCACCTCGCTTGTTAAAGAGAAGGGAAGCTGATATGACACATGCAGGTTTTTTACAGACACACTGCTCTGGAAACTGGGACAGAGACATCAGCCCCTTCAGTTATGAAAGACTCCAAACACACGCTGCTGAGTCGAGGCTCAATGGGCCGCAATTGTGCAAAGATGTGTCAGTGAGAGCCTCTGAGGTGAATATTTGCAAAGCAAATCTTACTTGAAATTCACAAAGAAGCACCGATATTTAAAGAAACCATGATGAATTTTAAACATCCGCATCCTTTCACGTAAAATCAAATTTTTATGTTGTAATGTGCCCCTTCATCCTGGGATCTGACTGCATGGTGTCAGTTTTGGATGCAGGAAGTCATCCAGTCACTACCTTAGACAGTGGCTCTTAATGATGTTAAACATCTTTTTTAGAAAGGCCTTCCTTTAACCTTTCACCTTCCACCAACATCTTTCAGATTGCTGAAACCGCCGTCACACTACTGTTTTTTCTCCAACCCAACTCTCCCCTTGCACTTCAATTTAATTGAAGACCCTTCTGAAGTCCCCACCAGAAGCACAGCTGTAGGGGCTATAAAAACAAGCCATCAGCTTGACCTTGAAAATACTATCCTTTCTGTCTAGTTGAGCCACAGAGATGTGTACACAAATAATTGTAGTTGAAAGCAGAATGGATTAATGAGAAGTAAAAACAAGAAGTAGAACAGGACTATAAATGAAATGCTACAGGAACAGAGATAAGCAAGGGAATTAGACTTAATGATATTTATGTTTCTTGACTTTAGGTACTAAAATTTTCAACCTCTCAAACACAGCTTTTCCAGTCTACATAAGGAAAAATGTGTACACCCAAATCATGTGGGTCTGACAAAGCTATTTAATAACTCATCCCCATTTTTTTTTTAATCAGAGAGAGAGAGAGCACAAGCAGGGGGAGCGGCAGGCAGAGGGAGAAGCAGACTCCCACTGAGCAAGGAGCCCGATGTGGGACTCGATCCCAGGACCTTAGGATCATGACCTGAGTTGTAGGCAGCCGCTTAACTGGCTGTGCCACCCAGGCGTCCCTCATCCCGATTTTTTAAAGCAATCTTAAAAAAATTATTTATGTTTGTAGTCCAATAAGTTACTCCTATTCTGAATCTGAGTTAATATTGTCAAAAATCAACTGCCAAATTTCTAAAGCACAGGTAAACCAACAGAGGGCCACAATCCATTTCTATGACTGTCATTAGTATTCACCCAAGAGCTGGTAAAGCATCAAAGCATCTATACATAGCTTAATCAATTTCCCTTTCAAATTTTCAGGTATTATTCCAGATGTAACTGTAATTAAAGATTTAGAGGAACATTTTAAGCCATGCCATGGTTACGAATACTCCAAAAATACAGAAGCTCAGTCCTCTGCTCCCCTATCCCTTATCCCACAGTCCCCGGTGCAGCAGAAATTGGTGGGGGAATACGTGGAGCTTCTTGAGAACAGGGAGATTAAAACATAAAGGATGGAAAGGGTGGGGGGAAGAGTAACTTAACAGTGGAGAAACCTGATGAACACTATCTCAGCCAGGTGATCGAGGTTAACATCAACAGCGACAGTCACAGTGATAGTACGTCCCTTGATACTGTGTAATGAGAATGGCACTTTGCCTGGTCTCCCTCACAACAACCCAAAACCCCAGTCTTACTATGACAAAAATACCAGGCAAATCCCAACTGGGAGCTTTCTACAAAGTACCTAACCTCAAAGTATTCCTCAAGACTGCCAGAATCACTGAGAACAAGGAAAGTCGACAGAACTGTCACAGCTTAAAGAAGCCTAAGGAGACAAGACGACCAAATGTAAAGTGATATCCTAGATGAATCCTGGAACAGAAAGAGGACTTTAGGTTAAAAACTAAAAAAATCTGAATAAAGTACAGACTTTAGTTAATCATAATGTATCAATATTGGCTCACCAGTTGGGACAAATGTACCATACTAATGTAAGATTTTAATTAAAGAAACTGAATGTGGGGTATACAGGAACTTCCTACAGTATCTTCCAACTTTTCTATAAATTTGAAACTATTCTAAAACACAACATTTATTTTTTAAAAAGGCAGAGGAAGAGAAGCAGCAATGAAAAGGCAACAGCAACCAAAGGCTCTCTATGTCAACTTTGCAGACGCTCCTGAGAAGTGAATCCAATATTGGTAATATTGTTTCTATAAGTGTATTTTCCTGAATTTCAAACAACCAAGTTAGAAACTAATTCTTGGAATATAATCTGTTTGTAAATTAGGCTGTGTGTATTTGAGAACAAGGCAGGTAATACTTGACCCCTAGAATGTTTTGACTGCCTTTTATCACCAAGGATGTCTTCAAACATTCTAAACACAAATATAACAAACCTTGTTTTGGGTTGGAAAATATTTTCTATCATAAATTCCATCAAGCCAGTTTAATTCATTGACCAGTTTTCCATCAGGCAGGACAATTAAATCATTTTCCATATCTTCCATGTTCATTTTGCTATCACTGAAACCATCTTCATTGGGAATATTTTCCACTGAAATATTTTACTGACAATTTTATTTATCAATCTGTTTTGTCCATATTAAATGTTCCCAATTACAGCTACTTCCACTGTAAATTTATTTTCATGGCCATTATTTCTAGCAAGACAGCTTTCACTAAGATTTTATTATTCCATACTTTTAGAAGTTAAATTTACAATGTTCCCTCTAATTATTATTCATTTATATTATTTTTGATTGCTGTCGATTACTTCTACATAATCATTATGACTCAGACAAAAAGCTAATGGTTTGTATTATTTCTTAAGTAATCCATGAGAAAATAGTGAGTTTTATGAGACAGAGATACAGACTAATATACAGAAATAGTGGCAGGGTCAACAAGCAACAGAGAGAGAGGCAGAGGTCTGACTCCTTACGGACCAGGTCAAACTTCCTTGGAGCCAAAAGTACCATAAAAATGTCCTCTGGGTCATCCAGAATGGTCCAAATAACTTAGTCCAAATGTCCTACACCAGTGTATATATGTGTTTGGTGCATAAGTTAGGAAGAAGGCAAAATAAAGGTGGAAAAGTATTGAGAGAAGAATCAAGAGATTATAATGATTAAGAGCATGGGCTCTGGTATCGGACTGTCAAGGTTCAAATCCTAGCACCACCACTTAACTCACTGTTACTGGGAAAGTTACTTCTCTATGCCTCAATTTCTCCACCTGTTAAATGAGGGAAATGCTGAGGTCACAGTGTTGAGGATTCAATGAGACAACAGAGGTAAACCTTGGGTACAGAGCATGGCACATCCTAAGTTCTCAGCAAATGTCAGTGTGTATGTGAGCAAACATGTGATTGTGAATTTGTCTTACATACTGTGCCTTGATAAATCAATAGTTTGCATGTACTCTTCCATTTAACATACTGCAAACTATGGAAGTTAGCCCTAAAGCTGATTTTTTTTTTTAAATATTTTGTTTATTTATTTGACATAGAGAGAGACAGTGAGAGAGGGAACACAAGCAGGGGGAGTGGGAGAGGGAGAAGCAGACTCCCAGCTGAGCAGGGAGCCCAATGCGGGGCTCGATCCCAGGATCCGAGATCATGACCTGAGCCGAAGGCAGACACTTAACCACTGAGCCACCCAGGCGCCCCTAAAGCTGATTTTTTAAATCCCACTATTTGTGTAGTACATTCCTCTTTTTTATATTTGTAATGCTGCCCAAAATTGATCTTCACATACCATATAACCACCATATGCACAAAAGTACAGTTATATTGTTAAAATCGAGAGAAACACCTTATGTATTAACAGAAAAACACCACATAATGGAAAAGCACAGGTTTTAGAATTTGAGAGATGCAGGACCAAATCCCATTTGTCAACTAAGGACTGGTCCAAGTTAGTGAACTTCTCTGTATCTGTTTTCTCATTGTGAAAACAGGAATAAGACATATATCTCACAAAATTGTGATGAGGATTAAGTAAACAATAGTAAGATGCTCAGCACATGGAACATACCCCATAAATGTCACGTGCACAGACACATACACGCACTTCTTAACCACTGACATTCCTGTCCAAATATTTTGTCAGGTGGTCTCTGCCACCATTTTCATATTTTATGTCCTGTGCTTCCAATGACTTATTGTGGTAGTTTTCAATCCATAATACCAGACGGTTGGGTGTACCCAAAGACCTTCTATAGGGTACAAGGCCATGGATAATTTTAAGAAAATCAATTTCCAGATCTTCAACATTCACATGTATTCTTTCCTGACACGGGCCTGTCTGAGAAAGTACCTGTGCTCTGAGGTGATTCTCCTTTCCTACCTCCCTTTTCACAACCACCTTTGAAAGGAAAGCCCATCTATTTACAAAAAGCATACTCTTGCCCATCTTTAATCTGACCCTGTACATTACTTCAAAGTGTAAAAACCTCTAGCATACCAAAATAAAGTATACTTCCTTTAATCAAGGTTCCATAAATACCCCCAGCTTTCTCCTTAAGAAATAAATTTCCAATACAAATTTTCCTTTTAAACTGAATGTTTATCATGTCTTTAAATGTATTTTTATTATCTTCATGATTGTGTTCCAATAATAATCACAATAGCAACTCAAGCCAGAAGAAAAAAAAATAATAGAGCTTTATGGTCCAAGAAAATTAAGAAAATATATCTAAATGTATATGTGTATATATACACACATACTATACATATATATTGCAAAAAAAGCTTGATAGTGTGATCAATAAACTCTCAAACATAACAATGGGATAAAATGCTGTGGGGAAAGTAGAATGGAAATCAAACTCAGAGGAAAGGTATGATGTAAAATTTCCCAACGTTAAAAAGCTTAAATTTAAATGAATAACGGTAAATAGTAAATCACTACCATATTTATATTCCATTGGATAAATTTCAGAGCGATTTAACATTTTAATTTAGAAATAACAATGGCAAAAATCAGCCAGACATTACATCCCTTGCAACTATTTAAATTTAGGATGAAACAAAAATTAGACAACTTAATTCTTCTAAAAGCTACAAGGCCGGGGGAGGGCGGGGGGGGGGGAGTGTAATCTCTGGCAGAGGGAACCATCAAACATCATCCGGGGTCCTTTCTTTTTTTTCTTTCTTTTTTCTTTCTTTTTCGGGGTCCTTCCTGAAACTCAAGTCAGCCCGGTAATTTAAGTGGCCTGAAACGGGGGCCACTAGTTCAAAGGCCCTCTCTGCCTTCCCCACCCAGCCTTGCTCTTTCCCTGCCTGCCGGACGTCCCCCGACCGCGCACGCCCCCACTCCGCGCGTTCGGGACGCCTTTCTCCCTCCCCTCGCCCCCGCCACCCCGGCGTTCTCAGCTCTCCCTCCCCCGCCTACCCCAGCTCTCCAGCGCAGGCGCGCTCCGCTTCCTTGCCCACCCGCGGCTGCTGTGTCATGGCAGAGCGGAAGTCCCCGCCTCCGCGAGTGTGGCGCGGGGTGAGGGGGTCGTTAAGATGGGTGGCACGTCTGGTAGCCTTCTCCCCTTCCTCCCCTAACGCCTCTTTGACCTCCCACTGTAGGGGGGGCGGTCCCCTACCCTGCACTCTCCCGAACACTTCGTAGTCCACGGATTTGAGTCGCCCGGCGGCAGACATGGCGGCGGCAAGTCCTCTGCCGAGGAGCCGGCGCGGGGTTCGGGACGCGGCAACTGCGGCGGCCAGGAGAGGGAGGGGGCACATGGGCTCTGTCGGCGTACCCCGCGCCTGTCACCGGCCCGGGACGCGAGCGCGCCGGGGTCACGCGTCGAAGGCGGCGAATGAACGGCGGGCGCCGCGAACGGGGTAGCTAAGGACACTAGACGGAGAGAGCGCTCGGCCCCTGGCGCCGAGGCCTCCCTCCTCGCCCTCGCCTCCTCCCTTACGGAGCCAGGCTGGCTTCCCCGGGAGGGATGCGCCGCTTCTGCGCTCCCTGCGATGCAGTTAACTCGGGGCTCGTTTCTCAGTGTTGGTAAATAAAAGCCGGATTCTGTGCCCAGATGTCGATAGTTTGGTAACCAAACGTGGTTGCTTTTTTTTTTTTTTTTTAAGATTTATTTATTTATTTGAGAGAGCGAGAGAGTACATGAGAGGGGGGAGGGTTAGAGGGAGAAGCAGGCTCCTCGTCGAGCAGGGAGCCCGATGCGGGACTCGATCCTGGGACTCCAGGATCACGACCTGAGCCGAAGGCAGTCGCTCAACCAACTGAGCCACCCAGGCGCCCCTGTTTGTACTTTTCATTTGCCACACTCTGAACTGCAAATGGAATAACATCTATTTATTTTAAAGATTTTATTTATTTATTTGAAAGAGAATGAGATAGAGCATGAGAGGGGGGAGGGTCAGAGGGAGAAGCAGACTCCCTGCCGAGCAGGGAGCCCGATGCGGGACTCGATCCCGGGACTCCAGGATCATGACCTGAGCCTAAGGCAGTCGCTCAACCGACTGAGCCACCCAGGTGCCCCAACGTGGTTGCTTTTGAAGTGAAGGATCTGCTAGCTTGGTGCTTGAGGGTACTTGGTTAGTGAGTTAATTTTTGTGAAATGTTTAGGCGACTGCCAACTCTATTTGGCTGTTTTGAGCCAATTCTTATTGTCAGCATCCTCTTCACCTCTTCTATTGCGTCATAAAGGTTTGCGGCCTGAATCCACATTCTACGTGGATTGTGATATTTTCTAAGACGAAACTTTAAAAATATAACCTGTTATGTGCCGTGGAAACGGGGAGGAAAGTAATCGTCTTGTCTGCTATTCACTCACATAGCTTTTTTACGGCCTTGATTATTGTTCAGCAACATCCCAGTTGCCTACAAGGTTAAGGCACTTTGTACTTAGAGAATTTCACTTCATCGTGAGCTATTATGAAGTCTTAATTTAAAGCAACCCACCGCTCCAAAGAATCTGGATACAGCTATTGGTAATCTGCTGCCTTCTAGAATTCCAAATCTTTTTACTTGTGAGAATTTGCATTTCTCAACATATTTGTTGGCTTCAATACCTTTGCATATTTCTCTGCATCTCACAGAGTTAAAATAATCCTCTGCAGTCTGATTAAATATTATGTGCCAATTTTATTAGGGAACACCAAAAAATCACCTAAAACTTGTTTATAATTTGGTTGAAACGTTTTAAAGTAAAATATGTTCTGGAAGTGCTAATTTCCAGGTAATTTTATGTAATGAAGTTCCTGGTTTATTGCAGAGACCTCACAATTTATGTCTTCCTCTCATCTCCCTTCCAGTTTATTCCATGCAGATTCTAGAATCAACATAGATCTTATATCATTTTCAATGACATCTCCTCAGAGTCTCTCCATTGCATTCTGAATAAAAGTGAAGGTCTTCAGCCTTCCACTAACCTCTTATTACCTGTTTATCCCCATCCATAGATTATTCTATAGTTTATAAGTAACCCATAGTCAAGGCACTTTGGATTATTCAGCTCTCTGAACGTACCCTGACCTTTAAAAAAAAAAAAAAAAAATCTTTGCTCTTGGATCTACTTTGTCTAGAATACTTCTTCCTACTCCCAAATCTTCCTCTATCCTGTTTAGTTGTCTGTGCAAGTACTTACCAGATTTCATCCTAATTATTTAGCGTCTTCCCTGCTAGTACTGTGCCTTTCAAGAAGTAAAACTCAAATTGGGTTGAGATCCTGTCACTATCATTAATCCTGTCACTGATAAGGTTGACATTTTCTTTTTCTTAGTCTTTGACTTTTCTCCACATTTACCCAAGAGTAACCCTGCCAATTATTATGTAGCTAATTTTAGAAATGCTAAGCAACAATTGACATTTGCTTAGCTAAAAAATTTTCTGTCTGCCAACTACAGAACATTAGTAAACAGGCATTTTTATGTACTGTTTCAGCATGGATTGCCAATAATATGTGATTCTAAGACTTTAAAATTTTTAAGCAAATGTGGCTAATATTTAAGCTAATTTTAAATAATAGAAATATCTATGCATAGAGAAATTTTTTTAAGTAGAAGGACAAAATCATCTATAACCCTAACACAACCTTTATCATTTGTGTATTCTCTTACACATCTATTTTAAGTAGTTAAAATCATAGTATAAATTCAACCTTTATTCTTTCTTTTTCCGTATTATAACCTTTCCAATAAATATTTTATTAATTTCATGATATTCTGTTATGTGGGTATAACCATAAATTCACCTACTAAGTCCCTGTTGTTATGCACCCAGGTTGCTTCTAATTTTTCATTACTGTAAAAAATATTTTGAAGAAAATATTCATGCACATAGCTTCCTTCCCATATTTTTTAATTACTTAGGATAGAAGTTAGAATACCCAAGCTGTATAAATGTGTACTGTTCTTGATACATATTGCCAAGTGGTTTTTCAAAGGGCTGCACCAATTTCAATATACCACTACCAACACTGTATGGGTGTATGACTGTTTGGCTTCTGATGCAAACAGACGTAAGCAGGTGCTTCACATACAATACATGATTCAATTAGAAGAAAAGTTTTCATTTTATAACCTGAGCAATAGCCTTGAAATAATTAGGCTTTGTGTTACTGCTGGTTGAAATTAAAACCTAGCGAAATCATTCTGTTTCTTGAACCCTTTAAGACAATTTGTGTGTGATACAGGATCATGTTTAAGGTAATATATAGAAAACGAAAATCCTGCCTGTATAATATGAGTGTAAAAAATGACCAGGCCCCAGAACCTGTGAAGTAGGGACAGACAATGTAGTCTCTGTACCCAAAAGACATTTGAACTGAGGAGGTTCCACCTATAAATCTCTAATCCATCACCATGAAGTATTGGTTGAGAGTGATTTCTCAGAAATTTGACATTAAGGTATAATTTCAGGGACAACCAAAATTACTTTATCCATCAACATATTTCTACACCTGAAATAGTTTTACAATAATTATGTTAAAAGAGCAGGAGTCAACAGAATACAAATTGTTAACTTCCACAATTGAAGAGGCCTAAACAAACCAACTCCATGCCTCCCTCATGGACGGAATACTTTATAGACAAAGAAATGGTTAATTAGTACTAAACTGGATTCAAGATCATTAGAGGCCAGTTTATTAGATGAGAAAGCAGCTAGTTTCCCAGAAGAGCCTTTAACCTCATTACAAATTATCAGAAAATTGCTTAAGCATTTTATCAGGAAAGCATATTTCTTCTCAGAAGGAAATTTCCGTCCCAGGTTTGAACCAATTTTTCCTTATCACAGTCCAATTTGATATTCAAAACTTAGAAGTACATTTATCATTAAAGTCACTTCCCTCGGGGTACCTGAGTGGCTCAGTCAGTTGGGCATCTGCCTTCAGGTCATGATCCCAGGGTCCTGGGATCGAGCCCCGCATCGGGCTCCCTGCTCAGCAGGGAGCCTGCTTCTTCTTCTCCCTCTGCCTGCCTCTCCCCCTGCTTGTGCTCTCTCCCTCTGTCAAATAAGTAAATAAGATCTTTAAAAAAAAAAAAAAAAGAAAAGGGACGCCTGGGTGGCTCAGTCGTTAAGCATCTGCCTTTGGTTCAGGTCATGATCCCAGGGTCCTGGGATCGAGCCCCACATCTGGCACCCTGCTCCGCGGGAAGCCTGCTTCTCTCTCACTCCCCCTGCTTGTGTTGCCTCTCTCGCTGTGTCTCTCTCTGTCAAATAAATAAATAAAATCTTTGAAAAATAAATAAAGAAAAAAGAAAAAAAGAAAAGAAAAAAGTCACTTCCCTCTCCTACCCTGGTACTGCTGAGGCTCGAGAGGGGAGAGGGCATGGTTGATACCTCCTACCTCAGTTTCTGTCTGCCTGCCTGAGAATTGGAAGAAACTCGTACTTTTGGAATCCAGTTTGGGCTCTCCAGGATTGGTAGATATTCAAAGCTCATTAGTTCTTTTGAAGGAAACTTTCTGGGGAGGCTCAGAGCTTTCAACCACCAGAAGTGCCCAACATTTGCTCCCCTGATGGACAAGGCCTATACTTCGGCTGTGCATACACACCCCTATCCCAACTTCTGTATCAAATGCTACACCTCCAACCCCTTTCTGCTGAGAGACTAGCCCTCAGCAAGGACGCGTGGGTGGGATCCCTCCTAAAATGAACACGGGACCAGATCCCTCCTTCCCGTCACATCTAATTGTGGGGCTCCTATCTCTGTCCTACCACTGAGAGAAGTTGCAGTTTGCTCTGAATTGACCCCCTCTTTCTGCTGTCTTGGCAGGCATCATACAGATAATCTCCAGCCACAGTCTTTCCTCTTTACTTTCTTCAGGTATGGATCAAATACCAGTCCCTTCTTAGCTCCAAGGAGTAAATGCCAAGCTCTCCAAAAAAAGGGTTTTTTTTTTAAAGAGCCTCTTGGGAGGCACATGGTGAAGGGAAGCACCTGTTTTCTCTCTCCCATAGTGGGAGGGGGGCGGAGAGGGAAAGCCGTAGCCCTCTAATCACTTTCCTGGAAGAAATCCTCTCCAGGGCGCCTGGGTGGCTCAGTCCTTGAGCATCTGCCTTCGGCTCAGGTCGTGATCCCGGGGTCCTGGGATCGAGTCCCACATCGGGCTCCCTGCTTGGCGGGAAGCCTGCTTCTCCCTCTCCCTCTCCCACTCCCACTCCCCCTGCTTGTGTTCCTGCTCTCGCTATCTCTCTCTCTGTCAAATAAATAAATAAAATCTTAAAGAAAGAAAGAAATCCTCTCCAGCCTGATGTGGGTGTCGGGCTAAGGATCTTTTTTTTAATTAACATATAATGTATTATTTGTTTCATCTCTTATGGTTTGTCTCCCTCTTCCGTCTTGTTTCATTTTCCCTCCCTTCCCCTATGATCCTCTTCTTGTTTCTCAAATTCCTCGTATCAGTGAGATCATAAGATACTTGTCTTTCTCTGATTGACTTATTTCACTTAGCATAATACCCTCTAGTTCCATCCACATCATTGCAAATGGCAAGATTTCATTTTTTGATGGCTGCATAATATTTCTGTGTGTGTGTGTGTGTGTGTGTGTTTATACCACATCTTCTTTATCCATTCATCTGCTGATGGACATCTAGGCTCTTTCCATAGTTTGGCTATTGTGGACATTGCTGCTATAAACATTGGGGTGCACATACCCCTTCAGATCCCTACATTTGTATCTTTGGGGTAAATACCCAGTAGTGCAATTGCTGGATCGTAGGGTAGCTCTATTTTCAACTTTTTGAGGAACTTCCATACTATTTTCCAGAGTGGCTGCACCAGCTTGCATTCCCACCAACAGTATAGGAGGGTTCCCCTTTCTCCACATCCTCACCAACATCTATTGTTTCCTGACTTGTTAATTTTATGGGTTAAGGATCTTAAAGCCAGTTTTAAACACCCCTTTTGCGTGACATGGTGGTGCAGTACCTCATCTTGAAATGAGGTGTAACTATTGTTTTCAGTCTCAGGTCTCAAGTAAAACTGAGACCAAAAAGTCCCACTTTTCAAATCAACAGAATTCAATATATAAACCCTGTTTGGATCCTGATTTGAAATTATAAATTCAACAAGACATTTTTGAGACCATTGGGGAAACCTGAAAACAGGTTGACTTAAATATTACAGCATTATCTTTGTTAATGAAATCATGGCATTGTGGGTGTATTTTTTTTAAAGACCTTACCAATTAGAGGTGTATACTGAAATATAGAAGGGTGCTATGAAATGATATTTGGGATTTGCTTTAAAATCCTCTGGGGTTGGGGACAGGACAATGTAGGTAGAATAAACTTAGTAAGTTGGTGATAGTTATTGCAAGTGAGTCATAGGTACATGGGGATTGGATCCATTATACTATTCTCTAATTTTGTTATGTGTTTGAAATTTTTATGTAAAGTTTTAAAATAAAATTTAGGGGCACCTGGGTGGCTCAGTGGGTTGAGCATCTGACTCTTGATTTCAGCTCAGGTCATGATCTCAGGGTCCTGAGATGGAGCCTGCCTTGGGCTCCGCACTCAGTGGAGAGTCTGCTTCTCTCTCTCCCTCTGCCCCACCCCACCTCCCATGTGCGCTCTCTTTCTCTCATATAAATATATTTTTTTAATTTTTTATTTTAAAGTTTTTGTTTATGTATTTGAGAGAGAGAGATCGAGCGTGCACAAGATGGGGGAGGGGGAAAGGGAGAGGGAGAAGCAAACTCCTCTCTGAGCAGGGAGACTACAGTGGGGCTCAATCCCAGGACCCTGGGATCATGACCTAAGCCAAAAGAGACGCTTAACTGACTGAGCCACCCAGCCGTCCCTGGGGCACCTGGGTGGCTCAGTTGGTTAAGCAACTGCCTTCAGCTCAGGTCATGATCCTGGAGTCCCAGGATCGAGTCCCGCATCGGGCTCCCTGCTCAGCAGGGAGTCTGCTTCTCCCGCTCCCCCCTCTTGTGCTCTGTCTCTAAAATAAATAAATAAAATCTTTAAAAAAATAAAAAAATAAAAATAAAAGAGTCCATTTTCATTCTACAAAATATGTGATCAATAATCCTCAAAACTGTCAAGGCTGGGGCACCTGGGTGACTCAGTCGGTTGGGCATCTGCCTTCCACTCCGGTCATGATTCCAGGGTCCTGGGATGGAGCCCCACATCAGGCTCCCTGCTCAGCGGTGAGTCTGTTTCTCCCTCTTCCTCCCCCTCTGCCTGCTTGTGCGCTCTCTCTCTCTCAAATAAATTAAAATCTTTAAAAAACAAACAAACAAAACAAAACGAAACAAAAAACTGTCAAGGCCATGAAAAACAATGAAAGCCTGAGAAACGACCAAGAGGAGCCTAAGGAGACATGCTGGTTAAAGGTAATGTGTATTCTGGATGGGATTCTGGAAGAGAAAAAGGAATTTAGGAAGAAACTGAGGACATATGAATAAAGTGTGGGCTTTAGTGAAACAGTAAGGTATTAATAATTGGCTCCTTAATTGTGACAAATGTACCATACTAATGGAAGATATTAATAACAGGAGAAACTAGGTGTAGGGTATAGGAGAACTCTCTGCACTATCTTCATAATAATTTTATAAATCTAAAAGTGTTCTAAAATTAAAAGTTTACTTTTCAAAAATCCATTTTAATATCCTGTTCTATGTTTTCATAACATTTCAAAATAATTTCTCACCATAGTACATGAACAAAATTATTAGTTTAAAAAATTTTCAACTACTTCACTAAGTGGGCACATGATTTAAATTTTTTGTAATCTAAGTCAAGCTAAGATGGGACTAAACAGCTGACCTTCAAAGCACTAGATCAGGTCTTAACTGGTGTGAAGAAGCACAAATAGATAATTAAATATAGTAATGCCTAATTAATGAAAAGAAACATAGTTCAGGGGCGCCTGGGTGGCTCAGATGGTTAAGCGTCTGCCTTCAGCTCAGGTCATGATCTCAGGGTCCTGGGATCGAGCCCCACATCGGGCTCCTGGCTCAGCCGGGAGTCTGCTTCTCCCTCTCCCTCTGCCTCTCCCACTGCTCATGCTCTCTCTCTCTCTGTATCTCTGTGTCTCAAATGAATAAATAAAATCTTTTAAAAAAAAGAAACATAGTTCACTTCCAGAAGAAGAAAATATATAAAATGCATAAGAACATGTCTAGATATGAAGAAACAGTATAGAAAAATGCCATTATACTTAGCACTGAGTGCTTTAGAAAACAGGAAATAGGTGTCTGTACGTCTTAACTAAGGAAAAGATAAGATTGGATAAGGAGAGAACTAGTCATAGATACTTCTCCTTGGACACATTATAGAGGCAACAAATGGCAAAGCCAGGTTTTGAACAGAGTATGCCCAGGCTCTGAGCTATAGCGCCAAGATTAGGAAGGGGAGAAACGAGACAGACACCAACTCAGAAAAAAGTAGGCAGTACAGGCACTTCCCTTCCTAATACTTCTCAAGCATAGAATTCAGCCAGTCTCAGATTTGCTTTTCCTGTGGAAGCAAGAAGCCTATCTGGGAAAGACATTCTTTCTGATCCCTCCTTAGTTTATACACACACACACACACACACACACACACACACACAAGCATGCACGCTTATTCCCTGAGAGGTATAAATCACATTTACCCTCAGATCTGGGCTAGTGACATCAACGGTTCTCCCGTCCTGAAAACAAAATCTATTTCATGGTGCCCTTAGTAGATGATTGGTATACAACATCCATTCCAATCTCTTTCCAGCTTGCTTTCCTGTTCTGTAGAGCTGGAAATTTTAAAGCTGCATCCCATAGACATTCCTGCAATTGGGACTCCTTATGTGATAGAGGATCAACACCAGAAGTATCATGCTGGATGAGGAGGGAGGGCATGAGTGAGGTGGAGGCCATCTGCTGCTGGTTCTGTGATAAGCACAATCAGAGAGTAGTTTAGTTTTTCTGTGGTGTTGTTAACTGAGGTCACAGTGACTGCAACTTTTTGGGCACCAGGAAGCAGGGCTCAGGACATCCATCTTACTAGTTAATATCATAGCAAGTGTGGCAGGTTCTGAGTTGCGATTCCCTGGATGTGGCAATGTCCAGACCATGGCAGCTTCCTGATGGTGGCAGGGGAGACATAGTTTTAAAGCCAGCAGCCTCTCAATTCAGACATTTCCTGATGGCAAAAGAATCAGTAGCTCCCTTGGTGGCCCAGTGCTACAGTGAGGGTCAATCCTGAAACCTCAGCCTCAAAGTGGTTCTCAACCCTATCTGCACATTAGAATCACCAGGAGAGCTTACTAATTATACACATACACATGCCCCCCAGAGGTTTTGATTCAATATGTCTGCAGTAGATTCCAGAATCTATATTCTTAAAATCAACCCAGATGCTTGGGGTGTGAAGCTAAGATTGAGAACCACTGACCCAGAGACTCTTTCATTAGCCCCCCCAGCAACTCCATAAGCCATTTAATACCCAGTGTTAAATCCATTTCTGTTTAAACTGTCTAGAATGGATTATTTTTTCTGTAACTGAACCATGACCAATGTAATGCCTGGGGACAAAATCTTCACAATAGGATAGATCAAAGTTTAAGCAGAATGAAAGTCCAAATATGCCACCCACCCTCCTGTCAATAAAGAAGCATGAAAATTTTCAGTGCTTACAAAGAGAAGAAATAAAAAGTGTAAGAAAAAACAAGCCGAGAATGGTAATAAAGCTAAGCCTAGAGTTTTGAAATATAACTTGCTGTTGAGAGATTATAGCATAAAGATTTAGGCAGCCTATATCCTGTAAGTTAGTTAATCATGCTCATTTATTTTTGATGTCTACTTGCTTTGCAGCTGTACTTTTTATTTTGAAAGAAAATTAATGAAAGAATACATTAAAAAGAACGCTTCCAAAGCCTGGGTTGTTTCGATGAACTATGATTTCTGGTCTGTTGCTGCCACCTACCATCTCTCCGAGGCAAGGCAGGCCATGTGCACCTGACTACTATTCTAATCCTTCAGGAACGTTAGTACCAGCTAAGTTCTCTCCTGTTTCAGTCACACTTCTAAAACACTTTTAGGTGCATGCTGAACCCTAAATGATAAGCAGTTTAAGTATTGTTAGGGCTGTTTACTCAACACATCACTTATATATGAAAGGATCTTGACCATGAATTTCTATTAGATATGGATGTTATAGGAAAAGCAAAACTTACAAGAAAACCCATTCAGTAAATGCTGATTGAACTCCTATTATGTACGAGGCATCATGGCTTACAATATACTCATCTACTGCATCCTTTAAATTAACCTCCTTTAAAGACCATGTGTCTCAGGGATATCTTGTTATACTAATAAGATGGTGATTACCTGGGCATAGGAAACTTTTTTTGCAACATGGAAATTTTTCATCTAGAATGATTTACTTTTCACTACCATTTGTAAAATCTTGTCTTAAAAAGTTTGATAATGGGGGAAAAAGGTTGGCAGTGATGATGAATATAATAAAATGTCAATAATTCAGCACTTAAAACATATTTTGCTGATTGAATATATATGGTTTCCTTTGGAGTGAGTCAATAGTACACTAAATTACATTTGCAGTAGCATTTTACAGTTACTAAGACACTTTTATGTACGAGCTCCCATTTAACACTTATAGTAACCCTGAGAACTAAGCACAGCAGGTCTATTTTTTTTTTAAAGATTTTTATTTATTTATTTGAGAGAGAGAGAGAACATGAGGAGGGGGTGGGCAGTGGGAGAAGCAGGCTCCCCACTGAGCAGGGAGCCCGATGCGGGGTTCGATCCCAGGACCCCGGGATCATGACCCGAGCCGAAGGCAGACACTTAACGACTGAGCCACCCAGGCGCCCCAGCAGGTCTATTTTAGAGACAGGGAAATAGCCGCATGACATCTAAAGGATTGCCAGAGATTACCCAGAACAGAACCCCACCTAGAACCTGCCCTTCTGACATCAGCTGAGTTCCTGAGACCTTCATCCAGATGAATGAGGCAATAAATCCCATATTTTGCTTAAGCTAGCATTTATTAAGTCTCTGTCATTGTAACCAAGAGACCTAACACACCGATATCTTATTTGTATTTGTCCTAATATAACTGAGATCTTGATTTCCCTAAAATCAAAAATAATAATAATAATACCAAGTATTACTGATGATGTGCCAAAATAGAAACTCTCACACACTGCTGGTGTTTGGATACAAACATTTTGTAATTTGACTATCAACCTCAAAAGCCTTAAAAATTACACACAGTTGGAGGAGGGAGAAAGAGATGATTAGGCAGAATGCAAGGGATCTTTAGAGTAGCGCATCTCATCTGTATGATACTGTAATGATGAATGCATGGCATCATACATTTGTCAAAACCTGAGATCTGCACAATACAAAAAGTGAAACCTGATGTACAATAGGGACTTCAGTTAGTAATAAAGCATCAATATTCATTCATCTATTGTAACCACAAATATACCACACTGATGTAAGATGTTAATAATAGGGGGAACTCTGTGGGGGCAGGTGGGGTATATGAAAGCTCTCTGAATTTTCTGCTTAATTCTTCTGTTGTCCTAAAACTGCTATAAGAAGTTAAGTGTATAATTTTAAAAGAAAGAAAGAATTACATAAGCACTACCCAGCAGTTCTGCAATTATAAATTTCTCCCAAGGAAAATATTGGACAGGGATGCAAAGATAGGAATAAAACAATTGTCATTGCAAAGTTGTTTGTTACTGTAAAAAATTGGAATTGGAATCTACTTGAATATCCATCAGTTTTTAAAAGTTATGTAAATTCCTAGGCAGTCTTAAAGAATGCTGATGTTGATCAGGGCTTCTTACCTAGAGTCCAGGATGGGCTGCGGAGGTTCAAATACTGACTCTCTCATGAAGCCACTTGCAGGTTCTTTGGATGCCCTGTGAGGCCCTGTCACCATAAAGCTCCCTGATGTGGGGAGTGCTATTCAAGTGACCAGTAGAACTTGGAAATTCCCTTGCTGCTGGATTGCCTTCTTTAGACAACTGCTTCCAAGAGAGCTTAAGCCCAAGTACCTCGCATTCCTTAAAAACCCTCAAGAGCCTCCTAGGACCTACAAAGTCTCAACTTCCTGGCGTGGTATTCTTGACCTTCCATTATGTAGTTTGAGTTGACTGTTCCAGCCTAATTTCCCATTCACAAGGGGCTATTTTTTTTTAATACTAGGTACTTTCTTCTATTGTGGTTCAAAAAAATAGTCCCTTATGAATAGGCTGATGATGGAATGGTCAATCCAAACCAGTTTCAAACATCATTCCTGGCATGTACCAATACAAAGCAAGTTAAAATGTGGCACGATTTTGTGCAATTGGTGGAGTGTAAAAAAAGGAGAAGGTATTTTAATGTGACACTAGAGGACATTCTTTGGTACAGGGGTACTGACATTGACCGCATAAAAAAGAAATCAAAGGGTATTTTTTGCCTCTGCAGTGAACTAAGCCTGAAAAGCCACAATAATATAAATGGGCACTTAATTTTTACTATTTTAGAATAAACTAACAGACAAATCACAGAAGACAAAATTGTGATTACAGAAAAGAATGTTATCCAGCCAGAAAATTTAAAACTAGATTTACTGCCAATAGAGTTTGGGAAGTAAAAGGGAAGAAGAACAGGTGAAGGGGACCAGCCAAGCACAAACACCTTCAATGAGAGATGCTCTCCTGGTTGATGGAATGGCAGATAGAGGTTCAAGAATATTGTCTGAAATCAAAGAGGTGAAAGAAACAAAGATCCGTGACAAAATTATGTTGGGAGAAGCAAGGCAGCGGAGGAGAGAGGCAGGGCAAGCAAGCTAAATTTGCACACATGATGTCTAAATCAAGAAACACTCATTTAGAGATATCAAGGTAATCACGAAAAGAACTAAAAACAGAAACTGCTAAAAGTAGTTACCTCCAGAGAGCAAGTTAAAGGACACCACAAGGAAGCAATCAGTCAAATCCAGAATATGGGACATTTTGCAAGATGACTGACCTAGTTTCTCTAACAAATCGATGGTACAGGGGTAGAAATGAGTTATAGAATAAATGAAATTTAGGAGATGAAATAAATTCAATGTGGAGATTTCGCTTGGGATCCTTATTAGAATGAGTTTGAAACAATTAGAAAAATTTGATTATGATTCAGATATAAGATGATTATAGAAGAAATCATTAATTTTGTTAGATATAATAATGGCACGGAGGTTAGATTTTCAAATACATTTGTAGTTAACATGATGCCTGGGCTTTGCTTTAAAATACTCCAGTGCCAATCTCCCATACCCCCCAAATATAGCAAGATGGAGAAACAAGATTGGCCAAATGTTGGTAATTGTAGAAGTAGGGGTCATGGGGTTCACTGTACCATTCTCTCTGCTTTTATGTGTGTATATTTGAAATTTTCCAAAGGAACAGATTATTTTGTTTTTATATACATTTATTTATTTGTTTGTTTGTTTATTTATTTTTTATTTATTTTTAAAGCAGGTGTCTCTGAGGAATGTGAAAGGGTTTAGAGAGCAGTAGAATAAGCAAGATTGTTTTATGTTTAGGGATGCCTGGGTGGCTCAGTCAGTTAAGCATCTGACTCTTGATTTCACCTCAGGTCATGATCTCAGGAGATCAAGCCCTGCGTCCAGCTCCATGCTCATCGTGGAGTCTGCTTGTCCTCTCCCTCTCCTCCTGCTCCTCCCCCCGACTCGTTCTCTGTCTCTCAAATAAATAAATAAAATATTTTTAAAAATACTGTTTTATGAACAAGGGACTAGGGAAGATGGCAGAGGAGTAGGGGACCCTATTTCAACTGGTCCCCAGAATTGAGCTGGATATCTACCAGACCACTCTGAGCACCCACGAAACCAGCCTGAGATGTAAGAAGATCTGGATCTCTACAAGCAGAATATCGCAGGTGGTTGGTTTCTAGGTAGGAAGCGGGGAGCCCTGATTCTGCGGGCAGATCGGAGGATAAACAGCAGCGGGAGGGAGCCTGGCCATGGGGATCCTACACCTACGGTGGGTGACAGCCTCGCGCTGCGGACGGGGCACTGACTCGCAGACCGGTAGTGGCGGGGAAAGGACTTTAGGGCAGCCCCTGGGGCAGAAACCCGGAGCTGCAGGATCGCATCTGCGAACTGCAGCCCCGGGGGCCGAAACTGGAGCCGTGGGGTCGCTTGGGTGAACTGGGAGCGGCTGGCGGTTTTAGAAGCACAAAGGGCAGAGACGTGCTCCGACCTGGAGGTAGGACTGGGAGCGCTGTGGAGGGGCGCACAACCCAGGACGCTGCAGTTTATAGCAGCACGGACAGAAACTGAGAGAGTGTGGCCTGGAGAGCTCACTGAAGAACAGACTGAGGTCTCTCTGCTCTGAGGCAGAGGGTTGGAAATGGTCTCTTCTGCTCTGACTCGTGGAAGAGACGCGGAAAGCCGCCAGGGAAAGGCACCAGAGAACAAAAGCCCCAAAGACTGATTCCCACTGAGTCCATCCCCCACCACAGGGACACAGGGCAACTCCACCCCAACAGGGTTGCCTGAGTAACACCGCGGCAGGCCCCTCCCACAGAAGACAGGCTGGGAGAACAAGAGGCCAGCAACCCTAAGGTCCCAAGAAAACAGGTGCATCTTGTTTGGGTTCTGGTCAATAATTTGGACTCTATACATTCCCTCAAACACCCATCAACAGAATGACTAGGAGGAGGAACCCCCAAAACAGAAAAGACTCAGAGATTATGACTTATGCTGGATTTACAAATGGATGCAGATATAACCAAGATATCGGAGATGGAATTCAGGCTAGCAATTGTGAAGGCAATGGCTAGAATGGAAAAATCAATTAATGGCAACATAGAGTCTCTAAGGGCAGAAATGAAGGCTGAATTGGCAGAACTTAAAAATGCTATCAATGAGATCCAATCCAACCTAGATAATCTAACAGCTCGGGTAACTGAGGCAGAAGAACAAATAAGCGACCTGGAAGACAATATAATAGATAAAAAGGGAAAAGAGGAGGCCAGGGAAAAACAACTCAGAATCCATGAAAATAGAATCAGAGAAATAAGTGACACCATGAAGCGTTCCAATGTCAGAATAATTGGAATCCCGGAGGGAGTGGAGAGAGAAAGAGGACTAGAAGATGTATTTGAGCAAATCGTAGCTGAGAACTTCCCTAATCTGGGGGAATGAAACAATCATTCGCATCCTAGAGGCAGAGAGGACCCCTCTCAAGATCAAGGAAAACAGGCCTACACCCCGGCATGTAATAGTAAAACTTGCAAAATTTAGAACCAAGGAAACCATCTTAAGGGCAGTTAGGGGGAAGAGATTCCTTACGTACAGAGGGAGGAACATCAGAATAACGTCAGACCTATCCACAGAGACCTGGCAAGCCAGAAAGGCCTGGCAAGACATATTCAGGGTACTAAATGAGAAGAACATGCAGCCAAGAATACTTTATCCGGCAAGGCTTTCATTTAGAATGGATGGAGAGATGCAGAGCTTCCACGACCGGCAGAAACTGAAAGAATATGTGATCATTAAGCTGGCCCTGCAAGAAATATTAAGGGGGGTTCTATAAAAGGAGAAAGATCCCAAGAGTGATATACAACAAAGATTTACGGGGACAATCTATAAAAACAAGGTCTTCACAGGCAACATGATGACAATTAATTCATATCTTTCAATAATCACTCTCAATGTGAATGGCCTAAATGCTCCCATAAAACGGCACAGGGTTGCAGATTGGATAAAAAGACGGGACCCATCCATATGCTGCCTACAAGAGACTCATTTTGAACCTAAAGATATATCCAGACTGAAAGTGAAGGGATGGAGATCCATCTTCCATGCCAGCGGACCTCAAAAGAAAGCTGGGGTAGCAATTCTTATATCAGACAAATTAGATTTTAAACTAAAGTCTGTAATAAGAGACACAGAAGGACACTCTATCATTCTTAAAGGGTCTATCCAACAAGAAGATCTAATAATTGTAAATATCTATGCCCCCAACATGGGAGCAGCCATCTATATAAGCCAACTGTTAACCAAAATAAAGAGTCATATTGATAAAAATATGTTAATTGTAGGAGACCTCAATACTCCACTCTCAGCAATGGACAGATCATCTAAGCAGAAAATCAACAAGGAAACAAGAGCTTTGAATGACACATTGGACCAGATGGACCTCATAGATATTCACAGAACATTCCACCCTAAAACAACAGAATACTCATTCTTCTCAAGTGCACATGGAACCTTCTCCGGAATAGACCATATACTGGGTCACAAATCAGGTCTCAACCGATACCAAAAGATTGAGATTATTCCCTGCATATTCTCAGACCACAATGCTCTAAAATTGGAACTCAATCACAAGAAAAAATTTGGCAGAAATTCAAACACTTGGAAGCTAAAGACCACTCTGCTCAAGAATGTTTGGGTCAACCAAGAAATCAAAGAACTTAAACAATTCATGGAAATCAATGAGAATGAAAACACATTGGTCCAAAACCTATGGGATACTGCAAAGGCGGTCCTAAGGGGGAAATACATAGCCATCCAAGCCTCACTCAAAAAAATAGAAAAATCCCGAATTCACCAACTAACTCTACACCTTAAAGAACTAGAGAAAAAGCAACAAATGACACCTAAGCCACGCACTAGAAGAGAAATAATTAAAATTAGAGCAGAAATCAATGAATTAGAAACCAGAAACACAGTAGATCAGATCAATGAAATTAGAAGTTGGTTCTCTGAAAGAATTAATAAGATCAATAAACCACTGGCCAGACATCCAAAAGAAGAGAGAAAGGACCCAAATTAGTAAAATTATGAATGAAAGGGGAGAGATCACGACTAACACCAAGGAAATAGAAACAATTATTAGAAATTATTATCAACAACTATATGCCAATAAACTGAGCAATCTGGATGAAATGGAGGCCTTCCTGGAAACCTATAAGCTGCCAAGACTGAAACAGGAAGAAATTGACAACCTGAATAGGCCAATAACCAGTAACAAGATTGAAGCAGTGATCAAAAACCTCCCAAAAAAACAAGAGTCCAGGGCTTGATGGATTCCCTGGGGAATTCTACCAAACATTCAAAGAAGAAATAATACCTATTCTACTGAAGCTGTTTCAAAAAACAGAAACAGAAGGAAAACTTCCAAACTCATTCTATGAGGCCAGCATTACCTTAATCCCCAAAGCAGGCAAAGACCCCAACAAAAAGGAGAATTTCAGACCGATACCCCTGATGAATATGGATTCCAAAATCCTCAACAAAATCCTAGCTAATATGATCCAACAATACATTAAAAGGATCATCCACCACGACCAAGTGGGATTTATCCCCAGGATGCAAGCGTGGTTCAACATTCGCAAATCAATCAATGTGAATGAACACATTAATAAGAGGAAGGAGAAGAACCATATGGTCCTCTCAACTGATGCAGAAAAAGCATTTGACAAAATACAACATCCTTTCCTGATTAAAACTCTTCAGAGTATAGGGATAGAGGGAACATTCCTCAAGTTCATAAAATCCATCTATGAAAAACCCACAGCGAATATCATCCTCAACGGGGAAAAGCTGAGAGCCTTTCCCTTAAGATCAGAAACACGTCAAGGATGCCCACTCCTGCCACTATTGTTCAATATAGTACTAGAAGTCCTAGCAACAGCAATCAGACAACAAAAAGAAATAAAAGGTATTCAAATTGGCAAAGAAGAAGTCAAACTCTCTCTTTTCGCAAATGACATGATACTTTATGTGGAAAACCCAAAAGACTCCACTCCCAAATTACTAGAACTCATACAGCATTCAGTAATGTGGCAGGATACAAAATCAATGCACAGAAATCAGTTGCTTTCTTATACACTAACAACACAACTGTAGAAAGAGAAATTAGAGAAACGATTCCATTTACAATAGCACCAAAACCCATAAGATACCTTGGAATAAACCTAACCAAAGTGGTAAAGGATCTATACTCTAGGAACTACAGAACATTCATGAAAGAAATTGAAGAAGACACAAAAAGATGGAAAAATATTCCATGCTCATGGATCAGAAGAATAAACATTGTTAAAATGTCTATGCTACCCAGAACAATCTATACATTCAATGCCATCCCAATCAAAATTCCAATGACATTTTTCAAAGTGCTGGAACAAACAATCCTAAAATTTGTATGGAATCAGAAAAGACCCCGAATCGCCAAGGAAATGTTGAAAAAGAAAAACAAAGCTGGGGGCATCACGTTGCCCGATTTCAAGCTATAGTACAAAGCTGTGATCACCAAGACAGCATGGTACTGGCACAAAAACAGACATATAGACCAATGGAACAGAATAGAGAACCCAGATATGGACCCTCAACTCTATGGTCAAATAATCTTTGACAAAGCAGGAAAAAACATGCAATGGAAAAAAGACAGTCTCTTCAATAAATCGTGCTGGGAAGATTGGATAGCCACATGCAGAATGAAACTCGACCATTCTCTAACACCATTCACAAAGATAAACTCAAAGTGGGTGAAAGACCTCAATGTGAGACAGGAATCCATCAAAATCCTAGAGGAGAACATAGGCAGTAACCTCTTTGACATTGCTGTGGGCGATGTCAAGCATCTCCAAAAGCTAGTGAAACAAAAGCAAAAATGAACTTTTGGGACTTCATCAAAATAAAAAGCTTCTGTACAGCAAAGGAAACAGTCAACAAAACAAAGAGGCAACCCACAGAATGGGAGAAGATATTTGCAAATGACACTACAGATAAAGGGCTGGTATCCAAGATCTATAAAGAACTTCTCAAACTCAACACCCAAAAAACAAATAATCAAGTCAAAATGTGGGCAGAAGATATGAAAACACACTTCTCTGAAGAAGACATACAAATGGCTAACAGACATATAAAAAAATGTTCATCATCATTAGCCATCAGGGAAATTCAAATTAAAAGCACATTGAGATACCACCTTACACCAGTTAGAATGGCAAAAATGGACAGGGAAAGAAACAACAAATGTTGGAGAGGTTGTGGAGAAGGGGGAACCCTCTTACACTGTTGGTGGGAATGCAAGTTGGTACAGCCACTTTGGAAAACAGTGTGGAGAGTCCTTAAAAATTTAAAAATAGAGCTACCATATGACCCAGCAATTGCACTACTGGGTATTTACCCCAAAGACACAGATGTAGTGAAAAGAAGGGCCATATACACCCCAATGTTCATAGCAGCAATGTCTGCAATAGCCAAACTGTGGAAAGAGCCGAGATGCCCTTCAACAGATGAATGGATAAAGAAGATGTAGTCCATATATACAATGGAATATTACTCAGCCATCAGAAAGGATGAATACCCAACTTTTACATCAACATGGATAGGACTGGAGAAGATTATGCTAAGTGAAATAAGTCAAGCAGAGAAAGTCAATTATCATATGGTTTCACTTATTTGTGGAACATAAGGAATAGCATGGTGGACACTAGGAGAAGGAAGGGAAAAATGGGGGGGGGGAGTTGGAGGGAGAGATGAACCATGAGAAACTATGAACTCTGAGAAACAAACAGGGTTTTAGAGGGGAGGGAGGAGGGGGGATTGGTTAGCCCGGTGATGGGTATTAAGGAGGGCACGTACTGCATGGAGCACTGGGTGTTATACGAAAACAATGGATCATGGATCACCACATCAAAAACTAATGATGTATTGTATGGTGACTAACATAACATAACAAAATTTAAAAAATAAAAATAGGGCGCCTGGGTGGCTCAGTTGGTTAAGCGACTGCCTTCGGCTCAGGTCATGATCCCGGAGTCCCTGGATCGAGTCCCACATCGGGCTCCCTGCTCAGCAGGGAGTCTGCTTCTCCCTCTGACCCTCCCCCCTCTCATGTGCTCTCTCTCATTCTCTCTCACACAAATAAATAAATAAAATCTTTAAAAAAATTTTAAAAATTTAAAAAATTTAAAAAATAAAAATAGAAAATAAATAATCCAGCAAGTTAAAAAAATACTGTTTTATGTTTTTAATTTATTCAATAAATATTCATTGAGTCCCTGCAATGTATGAGGCACTATTTAGGCACTTTTGGGAGAGGAAAAGAGCAAATAAAAATTCCTGTCCTACTAAAGCTCACATTCCACTGAGAAGAAACAACTAAATTACATACAAGAGGCGCCTGAATGGCTCAGTCAGAAGAGCATGCAACTCCTGATCTCAGTGTCATGAGTTCAAGCCCACGTTGATGTAGAGATTATTTAAAAAGAAAAAAAAAAAACAAACACATACACACAGAATAAATAAGCTTTAATATGTTAGAAGTGGGTAAGTGCTATGAGGAAAGAATAAAGTAGGGTAAGAGAGATCAAGAGTGGGGCCAAGTTTACAGATATAAATAACATGTTCAGGAAAGAGCTCATTGAAAAACATGACATTTGAACAAAGACTTGAAGGAGGTGAAGGAGATTATAAACCCTTCTGAATTGTTGCCTTTTAATTATGTCCATGGTTTAGCTTGATAAAAGGAATTGAAGATTACTTTAAACATAAAATAAAGGGGTGCCTGGGTAGCTCAGTCAGTTAAGTGTCTGCCTTTGGCTCAGGTCATGATCCCAGGGTCCTGAGATTGAGCCCCGCATCAGGCTCCCTGCTCTGTAGGAAGCCTGCTTCTCCCTCTCCCACTCCCCCTGCTTGTGTTCCCTCTCTCTCTGTCTCTCTCTCTGTCAAATAAATAAAATCTTTAAAAACAAATAAATAAAATCCCCCTCCTCCTCACTCCTCTTTCTCTGCCTATCAAAATTCTCTTTTATTCTTCAGGACAACTTCAAGAGATCAGTCTTCCTGAGGTCTTTCATCCACTGCCAGAATTAACTGTTCTTTTGTGTTCTCTAGTACCTGGCTAGTAACATGTATTCCGTTCTCCCATATAATATGGCCTTTTATGGCTTTACTAAGCGTTTTCACTTTCATTATTTTATTTATACCTCACCATACTCTTGCATAGTTTTAATTTCAATATCATTATTATTCCCACTTACCAGATGAGAAAACTAAGGCTCTGAAAGAGTAAGTGACCTAAACCAGATTAGCCAGACACAAAGCATCCGAATTCCAGACCTCTGAATGCAAACATTACTTCTTGACCTCACTCCACTACTTCTCCACAATTAGTTGCTTCTAAGAGTCTTTTTTTATGTTAAAACTAGATTTGAATCAAAGTACTATTTGCACGTGATATGAAATGAGGTAGTTCAGAAAATCTGAGGAGGAAAAGCAAGCCTCCCACCTGATCAATCCCCAGTGACTTTACAAGGACAGAACTGTCTTCATTATCTCTATTTGTAGTTCTGGTGGTTGTCTGTGTTAGCTCTAGACATTATGCTTACACCTTCATATATATATCTTATCACCTTCAGGTATTATTTGCTGACTTTCTACTATGAAAAGGGAATATTTTGCTCATTTGCATTGCCCTCACGTCTCAGGTTAGGTTCCTCAGGAACAGACTCTGAAGCAGAGACTTGTGTGCAGGAGGGTCTGGTGACAACCCTGCTGGAGAGAACTTCAGGAGGAGGTGACCTATTGTGCAGCTGCAGTGGAAGCCTCCACCCGCCCGCCCATCTCAGGAGCTCTGGGGCCCTTCAGAGTTGTCCTGAATTGAAACAAGCGGGCTGGGACTTTGCACCCCACCATTGAGCAGTCTTTGCATGTGAGCTGGGGGATGTAAAATTAGACAGCTAAGAATCTTTCCAGAAAAGGACTTGCAGGGAAGTTGTCAGCAGTCAATACTTCCAGCAACTGGAGAATGGACAGCTTGGTTCCAAAGCGGGTTGGGAGGCGAGCAGAGCACCATGGCGTCCATCACAGCCCACCTTTACCACGCTTGGATTCACTTACTTCTTATAGTAAATCCATTCTATTTGCAATTATCTCCCTCAGCTTTCTGGTTGGTTCCTTTGTTTGGAGAAACTTAGGAAAATGTTGGTGAATCGGATTACATCCCTTGCCCCTGCAGGTGCTCTCAAAACCACATCTGAGATACTCCATTTCCCTTCTCTACTGACAATTCCAGATTACCCTTCCCTCAGCTAACACTTCTGCCAGTCTAAATGGCTTACCTGGAGTGATGGGGGGTGGGAGAATCCTTGACCTTCACCTCTGAGGGGTCTGAGTCTAAGGAGCCAGCTCTACTCAGGTTAGGTTGGCTACATTACCTACTTGCCATCAGAACTGGGCAGGCAAAAAGAAGAGATGCCCTGGATCGGCTGGGTACCAAATGTATTCTTCTCTGCCCTCCAGGAAGCTAACATCTCTTCCTCTCCTGATGATCAGTGCCCATTATCCCTTCATTGTTTCTTCCCTATCCTATATGGTTTCCGTCCCTATTTTTCTCTCACATACTTACAGGTGCCTCTAAGGAGCTCTAATCCACTGTCCCCTATGGCCACAAATTCAATGTCTTCAAAACTAAATCAATTTTTTTCTCACTCATAAACTTGTTCTTCCTTTTTCATCCATCCAGCTCCTGTGCTAGAAACCTGATTCATAACCTCTACCTTCCTTCCCTATATGTCTACCAAGTTCTGTAAATTCTACCTCCTACACAGCTTTTAAAGTCATTCTCATTCTCCTTCCCCACGGTCACTATCCTTATTCAGGGGCTCATCATTTCTCACCTGGACTATTACAAAAACCGAGCAACTGCTCTTCCTTTCTCCAGTCTCTCCTACAACCCTCCCACCCACATCACACCACATCTTTCTAAAAGGCATGCCATTTCACTGCTTAAGATTCTTTTCATGTTTAGGCTTTTCACAACTTGGCCCCTCCTACTTCTCCGTTCACTCCCCCTCCACCCCCTCCCATACCTAGTTGTCACTTGCTGCTGCCCAAAGATGACAGACCCCCTTCATGCCCTTATGCCTCCACACACTCTTCCTCTTGTCACACTCTACTTTTCTTTTGAGATTTACTTCACTCCATCCGTGACTCTTCCTGACAGGCAGGATTGGATGCTTCTCTCCCCATGGTCACATTGCAATTCTTCCATATCTTTATTAGGACGCTCATCACATTATGTTCAATTATTTGCCTTAGACACACAAATACATGTGGCTGAAATATATAAAAAATTGCAGTGGTCTTGTATTATATTCTGTTGTGATCCTAATGTATTACATTACTTTCACAGTTCCTAGAAACAGTAGATAATCAAGAAATATTGAATGGATAAATGAAATATACAAATGTTGTTTACAGCACGATGCACTTGACCCACCAACAGCTCCACCAATGGAGCATATACTTCAGAGTTTCCCAACAGTGTTGACCAATGTTTGCTGACTGGCCCATATTCTCTGGCCTGACCTCGAGATGACGGCCAAGATTTTATATTCATAGCCTAAGAATGAATAATTCTGTTTTCCCTGGGCAATGAACCAATGGTTGTCATCTGTTTTTGGGAAGGGACTGCAAAAACTAAAACAAAACAAAGCAGGCAGACCAAAGGAACACTGGAGAAGAATCATCTCAACTGTGAGGCCTTACTTATCAATTACTTACTTATCCAGGATCTAGTTCAATGGCTCAGATAGAGTAGGCATTCAATAAATACTTGTTGAATGACTAGAGAAAGAAGAGGAAGGAATAACAAAATGATGCCCCTGGGAGTGATGCAAAGTTGTAGAAACCTCTCAGTATGGTAGGAGGGAGAGAGATGATGTCAGATTTTAAGCAAATAAGTTGTAAGCTGTTTACCCAGCAGGACACATCTGAAAGATATAAAAAGAAAGAGAAACTAAGAAATCCAGAATTGGAAATGTATTTATTTAAAATCAAGAGAGTGAGATGTGCTCCCAAGAGATAAAAGGTCTACAGAGGTAACCATTTTTTTGTACTTTCTTAGCTCTTTTGTTATTTACCTCTGTGATCCTAAATAACATATTGACACTGTTATTTTATTGAATTTTTTTCCATTTTAGAAATTATGTATTGATTTCCTAACGACTATGGAAGATGAAGATTTAGCTTTCTTCCTATGCGCCCCATGCCAATATACACATTCTTCCCCCATCCTCCAATATAGTTATATTACATATGTACCAAATCAATATTCAGTGTTTATTTTATTCATTTATTCACCCAATAAATACTCTTTTGAATTGCTTTGAGAATTTTAATCAGAGTATATAACAACACTCACACTTTCAATCATCCCAGTCTGCCTCTTCTGGGTGTTGCCTTTTGAGAAACATTAGCACAGTTCCTCTGCCTATTTTAAACTAGGAAAATCAATTTTAAATAAGTCAAATTACATCAGTTCTTATTATGTCCAAGGCATGTGAGGGAAATCAAAATGTCTAAAACAGAACTGGGCCAGCTTGCTGGCTCTGTTGGTAGAGCACCTGACTCAATCTCAGGGTTGTGAGTTTGAGCTCCTTGTTGGGGGTAGATATTACCTAACTAATAAAAAAATCTTTAAACAAATAAAAGTAAAATAAAACAGAATCCTTACCCTCAAAACATCAAAATCCAGATGGTCAAATCATGCAAACACACACAAAAAGTTAACAAGTTAATGCTTCCTGAGTGATGTAGCCTGGTAGATCTTCCAGAGTCAGAGGAAGATGTTCCTGGGCTGGCCCAGGACAATGCTGTAGAGAAGGTGGGACAGGGTTATGAGGAATCCATTAAGATGCAAGAGAAGGTAGGGCAAAGAGGAATAGGAAGAGCACTCCAGGCAAGAGGAAATCGTTAGGCAGGAAGAGAGGAAACACTGTGCACTTTGGGATGCCAAGTAGCCCAGTTTGACTGCAAAAGCAGTTCATGGACAAGAATGGCAGGACAGAGGGGGCAAGGACAGGGGAGAGCAGAGTGTAATCAGGCTTGAATGTCAACAAGAGAATTCCCGGCATTTCCCCATCTTGTGGCTCCATTTAAAGTTACTAAGCAGTGATGCAGGGATGTACAAAGTTTTTATAGTTACAGTTCAATGAAAAAAAAAAGTGCTGAATTATGATGAGGAATATACTAAAATTACATGCTGGAGGATTAAATTCTCACATTGAAAAATAGTAATAACTCAATAGCATTAATACTACCTAAATACATAGTTAAAAAATCAACAATCATGATTTAACTAGTAATGTTACTTAAGGTACATTAACCATTCAGAGTAGTTTGTCGGCTCTTTCTGTGTTCTGGCAACTGAAGTAAACCCTGGGAAGTAAAGATGAAAAAGAACCAGTCCTTTGTTGCAAGGAGTTCATGGTCTAGCAGTAAGACAAACATTCTCAACCCCTTTTTGCATCATTCCAGGCATCTCTAGTGCTCTCTAGAAACATCTGAGAATTGTTAGGTAGAAGTTCTGTTAACTAACTTTATCAATCTTACTATCTTATCTTTCTTACTGTCTCATCTATCCGTCATCTAACACTCAGCAGCCGGGTGAATGCACAACTTGTGAGGTGCACAGCATCAGAATAATACCACTGCAGGCAGAACAGAAAGTTAGGTCGTGACACTGGACGTGAGCAATAGGGTTGTGTGTGATCAAACACAACTTTTCTTCTATCTTCCGTATACTCTTTACAGTAAATTAAGCAGCAACAACCTTTCCCCTTATCTGAAATGAAAACGGTGGCGGTCTCCGTAACTTTTCAGCTCAATCTTAATTAATAGATTGGTCGCTCTCACTTTAAGTGACTGTCACTTTAAGTCACAGTCTTAATTCATAATCAGACTTTCCAGTCCAAGATGTTGAACAGAATTCTGAACTTGACTTAAAGGTGATTCTTCCTGTGTGCCCAGCTGGCTTATTTTGGTAGAGCTTGCCACTCTTGATGTTGGGGTGTGGGTTCAAGCTCAATGTTGGGTGATTGCAATGAACGAAAGAATGAATGAATAGGTAAATAAATAAATTGATTATTTTCAACCCAGCTCAGTTCTGTTGCAGACTGGAAACCTGAAGTGAGAGAAGGGGCTCTGTGGTTGGCTTCTCTCTCTCCACCTTCAACCCCAACCTCAGTTTTCAGGCCAATCTCAGACCCCTGCAAGAGAGTAGGAAGGGTGGAGTAGGAGGAGAGACTGTGTGCTCTCAGGCCTGGCAGACATCAAATAAGTTAGCACTGGGGCGCCTGGGTGGCTCAGTCAGTTAAGCACCTGCCTTTCACTCGGGTCATGATCCCAGGGTCCTGAGATGGAGCCTTGAATCGGGCTCCCTGCTCAGCGGGGATCTGCTTCTCCCTCTCCCTCTCCCCCCCAGCCCCACCCCCGCTTGTGCTCTTTCTCTCTCTTAAATAAATAATAAATAAAATATTTTTTTAAGATTTTATTTATTTGACAGAGAGAGACAGTGAGAGAGGGAACACAAGCGGGGAGCAGGGAGAGGGAGAAGCAGACTCCCCCGTGCCCACAAATAAAGTATTTTTTAAAAATAATATGTTGGCTCTCTGATGGGTCATTTGCATGGGCTCCTCAAAGTCTGCCCCACTTTTTTTTCCCCCACCACTTTATATCCTTGATCTAAGAGTCTTGAGAAAATCTCCCCTGTAAATTCTACATATGGGAATCTGTCTCTGGCAGTTCCCATCTATCTTATTTTGGTGTACTGGTTAAAACTTCAGTTTTAATATCCTGCTACCCGGGGCACCGGGGTGGCTCAGCTATTAAGCGTCTGCCTTCGGCCCAAGTCATAATCCCAGGTCCTGGGATCAAGCCCCGCATTGGGCTCCCTGCTCCACAGGAAGCCTGTTTCTCCCTCTCCCACTCCTCCCGCTTGTGTTCCCTCTCTCGCTGTGTCTCTCTCTGTCAAATAAATGAATAGGATCTTTAAAAAAATTATCCTGCCACCTATCTATCCATCTATCCATCCATTTATACACTATTTACCCATCCACTTGTCTTAGGCAACACTTTTAAGGAAGAGTTCGTGGCAATAATGAAATGCAAGAGAATAGCAAAAAGTATGGAAGAATGAAATTAGCATGGCAATGCCAATGAGATTAGGAATATTTAACATTAGTGATACACTTTGGTTTCTAAAATATATGTGTGTCTTGAAACAACTACAAGTGTGTTTTCCTAACTTGGACTTTCCTGTTAAGATTCTACTTTTCAAATGCCTCATTTTCTTTTCTTTTTTTTTTTTTTTAAGATTTTATTTATTTGAGACAGAGAGAATGAGATAGAGAGAGCATGAGCGGGGGAAGGGCCAGAGGGAGAAGCAGACTCCCCGCCGAGCAGGAAGCCCGATATGGGACTCGATCCCGGGACTCCAGGATCATGACCTGAGCCGAAAGCAGTCGCTTAACTGACTGAGCCACGCAGGCGCCCCATCAAATGCCTCATTTTCATTGAAGATTTGTATCTAAGTCACTTTGGCTCCCAGAACTTTCCTACCATAACTTACATATGATAGTGTATACAAAATCTGTCTCTGGAAAAACCATTGTTTCTAGATTGTCATTTAATAGCAACAGAATTTAGTAGAAAACATTAATGTCTGATAGTTTTAAATAGCTCTCCTAGTTGCATTTAGACTTGAGCGTCCTGCAGCATAATGTTGAGTAGGTATCCTGATAAGTTTGGAAAACCCTGTGCTAAACCGTTAGTACATAACATAGTCCTTTTTTTTTTTTTTTAAGATTTTATTTATTTATTCATGAGAGACAGAGAGAGAGAGGCAGAGGGAGAAGCAGGCTCCCAAGGAGCAGAGAGCCTGATGCGGGACTCAATCCCAGGACCCTGGGATCATGACCTGAGCCGAAGGCAGACGCTTAACCATCTGAGCCACCCAGGCGCCCTAACATAGTCCTTTTTGTGGGACCTCTCAAATTTTTAAATAAACTAATGTGCTTTGAATCTGGGGTGCCTGGGTGGCTCAGTCGTTAGGCGTCTGCCTTGGGCTCAGGTCGTGATCCCGGGGTCCTGGGAGCGAGCCCCGCATCGGGCTCCCTGCTCAGCGGGAAGCCTTCTTCTCCCTCTCCCTCTCCCACTCCCCCTGCTTGTGTTCCCTCTCTTGCTGTGTCTCTCTCTGTTAAATGAATAGATAGAATCTTGAAGAAAAAAAAAATGAATCTGAAGAAGATAGTGTAATATGCAGTGTTTCCAAACTTATTTGACTACAAAGTATTTTTTTAATGGGAAAACAGTTTAGGAAACACTGAATCCATTCCTTCCACTGTAGCAGTCTGCGGTTGTTTCAAACGCCTAGCAAATGGACCTGCATGCATGCACACAGGTATAGACTCGTGCTCAGCTTTTCTCTTGAATCAGAAACTATTGGGATGGTACTTACTGCGTTTTGGTGTAAAAAGTTGCTCCTTGAGACCAGGGAAACAGATCTGATTCTCAGACCAAAACAATAATAAATGATGCAGCAAAATAGAGAAAAGAGAAATACATTAATGTCCTCAACCTTACGTTCTTGATTTTTTTTTTAACTTTAATTCCAGTGTAATTAACATACAGTGTTACATTAGTTTTGGTGTACAATACAGTGATTCAACAACTCCACATATTACTTAGTGCTCATCAAGAGCCCTCCTAATCTCCTTCACCTGTTTCATCCTCCCCTTACCTACCTCCCCTCTGGTAACCCTCTGTTCTCCATAGTTAAGAGTCTGTTTTTTTGGTTTGTCTCTTTTTTTTCTTTTTTGTGCATTTGTTGTGTTGCTTAAATTCCACGTATGAGTGAAACTATATATGGTATTTGTCTTTCTCTGACTGGCTTACTTTCTTAGCATTATACCCTCTAGACCCATCCATGTTATTGCAAACAGTGAGACTTCATTCTTTTTTATGACTGAATAATATTCCATTGTGTATATATATTCCACTTCTTCTTTATCCATTCATCTACCGATGGACACTTGGGTTGCTTCCACAATTTGGCTATTGTAAATAATGCTGCAATAAACATAGGATGCATATATCCCTTTGAAATATCATTTTTGTATTCTTTGTGTAAATACCAGTAGTGCTTGATTACTGGATGATATGGTATTTCTATTTTAAATTTTTTGAGGAACCTCCATACTCTCTTCCACAGTGGCTGCACCAGTTTGCATTCCCACCAACAGTGCACAAGTGTTCCTTTTTTTCCACATCCTCACCAACACTTGATATTTCTTGAGTTTTTGATTTTAGCCATACTGACAGTTTTGATTTGCATTTCCCTGGTGATGAGTGCTGTTGAGCATGTTCTCATGTATCTGTTGGCCATCTGAATGTCTTCTTTGGAGAAATGTCTGTTCATGTCTTCTGCACATTTTTTAATTGGATTATTTGGGTTTTGTGTGTTTTTTATGTATTGAGTTATATAAATTCTTTATATATTCTGGATACTAACCCTTTATTGGATATGTCATTTGCAAATTTGTTCTCCCATTCAGTAGGTTGTCTTAGTTTTGCTGGTTGTTTTCCTTGCTGTGCAGAAACTTTTATTTTGATATAGTCCCAATAGTTTATTTTTGCTTTTGTTTCCCTTGCCTCAGGAAATATTATCTAGAAAGATGTTGTTACGACTGATGTCAAAGAGATTACTGCCTTTGCTCTCTTCTAGGATTGTTATGGTTTCAGGTCTCACATTTTGGTCCTTTTTTGAGTTTATTTTTGTATATGGTGTAAGAAGGTGGTCCAGTCTCATTCTTTTGCATGTAGATGTCCAATTTTCCCAACACCATTTGTTGAAGAGACTTTTTCCCATTGCATATTCTTGACTCCTTTGTCAAAAATTAATTGACCATATAACTGTGGGTTTATTTCTGGGCTTTCTATTCTGTTCCATTGATCTATGTGTCTGTTTTTGTGCTAGTACCATACTGTTTTGATTACTACAGCTCTGTAATATAACTTGAAGTCTGAAATTATGATACCTCCAGTTTTATTGTTATTTTTCAAGATTGCTTTGGCTATCTCGGGTCTTTTGTGGTTGCATACAAATTTTAGGACTGGTCTAGACTGTTCTTTGGATAATACTTTGTGCTTAACCCTCCACCTCCCACGTCCACTTGTAAGATCAGTGAGCCAATGAAACAGCATCCTAGGCTCTCCCTCTGCTACCTGAAGTCCTGCCCACAGCAACCCTCCTGCCCACTTGCTTTCTAGTTTTTTGGAGGAACAATGCCTGAACTAACTAATGCATGGACCACCAGATGCCTGGTATGGAGTGTCAGCTTCTCAGTTATGATTCAAAGAAGCTTGGACAGACAGTCCTTAAATAGGTATAGTCTCTAGGCTCTTAAGGATGTCAGCATAGAAATCATTCTTACATATTTGCAGTAGGGGAAGTTTATTCATTAGGATCACCTTTCACTTAGAGTGTAGAATTTGGTTTTGGGGTTTCTTTAAAAATGATTCAAAGAAACTTCTAGAATCACTAGAGGTCAGGGACTATGAAGTTCTTTTTATATATATCTTTTCCCCAACATTTTATTTTGAAAATTTTCAAACCTTCCAAATAGTGAAAATAAAAATGGTGCAATTAACACCATATATTTTTTACTGAGATCAAATAATTTTAGCATTTGGTGCATTTGCTTGTATCTGCCCACCCCCTGCCTCCCTCCTTTTTTTCTCTTTTTCCACATATGTTTTTTTGAAAGTAAGATGAAGACATCAGAAAATTCCAACCCCTAAATAGTTCACATGCTTCATCTAAAAATAAGAACATTCACCTACATAATCACAATACCATTACCACATCTAAGAAAACTGACATAAATTTAATAGTGTCTTTTGATATACAGTCAGTCTATATTTAAGTTTTCCCAGTGAGGGATTCTCTGAGCACCAGCCTCCAAGGTCCTTACTTGTTCTGGATGGAAATGAATGGCAGGAAGGGGGCAGCGCAAGGCAAGCAACTGACTGTGTGGGGAGCCCATTTTTGTTGATTCTCGTGGTATTCCTTTCCTAGTAAGTAATACTATTAAATGGTTAGGAATAATCAAACTTCTCACTTAAATGATTGTGATTTTCACTTATACTTTCAGCAAATCCATTAGAGGAAAATCAAATCTGCATTATTTATAAGTTAAGAAACAAACCAAATACTAAGATATGAATCTAATCCTTGGACGGTCCTTAAATAGGTATGGTCTCTAGGCTCCTAAGGATGTTAGCATAGAAATCATTCTTCTATTTTTGCAGTGGGAGAGGCTTATTCATCAGGATCATCTTTCACCTAGAATGTAGAATTTGGTTTGGGGTTTTTTTAAAAGGTGTTTCTTTTTCCCCCAGGATCTAGGAGAGTGTGAGAGTATATTCTGTCCAGATTGTGCTCTTTTTTTGTCTGTGAAGGTGGAGGTCCTATGATTATCAGGAGGACCTTGGAGCCTCATGTCAGCTGCTTCACAGCAGGCCAGACTCTCCTAATTTGCTAGTGTAGAAAGTCTTTCTCTGTAACATATGCTTGTCTCTTTTTATCCTTCTAGATTCGCCATTCTTTCCTACCACTCTGTTTACCACTCTCCACTGACGGCTGTTCTCTATAAACTTAGGACTTTGATTTCTCTTGAAAGTAACAACCCATTAGGACTTGTCCCAGTCAAACATTCTGGGTCAGCTATGGGGTATTAAATCTTTAGAGCTCACAAAAACAAAACAAAACAAAAAACCCGTAACTGAACAAAGAAAGATGAGTGTGCTGTCATTAGAGCTTCAGATATAATGGAAAAGGAAGATAATGTGTCAGTTTCACATGGTTGCCATTACTGTGGTCTCTGTCTGGGAAGGTAATGCTCTTACTGATTAGTCCTCAAGAGAGACATCATTTGCAAACTGACCCCTGGCTTGTGGCAGCAGACTCACACTTGTGTTAGCTTCAATAACAGTATGAACAGATCCTAATGGGAAGACATGGGCAGCTGTTACCTTGACAACACAGCATGCAAATCTCTGGTTCCCTGAGGAGATAGTGATTACTTATCAGCCCTACATATGAACTTGGGTTTTGCTTGCAAGACAAAGAATGTTAACCTACAACTCAATTACTGAAAGTTTGTCAGTACCAGAAAATTTCATCTAGATTCAGGCTGCAAATACATAAAACAAGCTTAAAGACATGAAATGCCATGATAATGTGGAATGGTAGGTTTAAAACTTGATTACTGGGGACAAAGCATTCTATTTTAATAACAAGACACTTTTACTATGAAAGAATTGTACAAATTATGCATCCTGGCATAAGACAGGAATAAGGAAAATTGATTCAGCTCCATCACTAGAGATCCTTTAAGGCCATATCTCTGTACCTAATTACTGTTGGATCAGGGTTAGGACTCAGGGAGAAGAGCGTCAGATCAGGCCAAGGCAGGGCTTGAGCGTTGGGAAGTGTTTGTGAGACTCCTGTGATCCCATCCATGAAGCAAACAGAGACTTGAAAAGGATTTGCGCATTAGCGCTTGGAACAGTGACCACCCTTGGATCTCGGACCACCCTGTGAAGGAGCCCAAGCGAGCTTCCTGAAAGATGGAACACACAAAGCCTAATCTTCCCTGTTGCCTCAGCTGAGGGCCAGCCAACCACCGGCCACCAGAGATTCCATCCCCAATCATCCAGTGACCAGTCAGCTTGCCAGCTGAGTACCACTTCACATCCAACAGTGAGTAAAATCCGCTGAGCTCAGTCATGGCCCAAGGAACCCGATCAGATCATCAGATAGGTGCAAGTGTAAGCAGAAACAGAAATTCTCTCATGTCAGGTATACACTGGATGATGCAGTATATAAAATTTAAAATGTAGCTGGCTCTTTCTTTTATGATGGGAATCATTTGAGATAGAACTTATTAGAATTCCTGTGCTTCTAGGGCACAAACTATAGCAGTGCAATGAACAAATCTGAGGGGGGCCACATGTATGTAGCTGCTCCAAGATACTGATACCAAGGAGGAGAGCAGGAAATTCATAATCTGCCACTACAAAGAAGACACTGAGGACGGTTGGTAAACTACAGGTGATCCACTCAAAATGCACTGTTTTACACTGTAAGATTTAAGACTATCATTGCTCAAGAAAATTTGAAATACCCTGAAATCCTGTAAGTCACATATGAAATGTGATAGAGTTTCCCACATTTGACAAACCTGTATACTTTGCATGCCATTACAAAAATGCTGTAAGACTGAAATAAACTTATTTAAGGTTTAAACAAAACAAATTTGGATCATGGAAGAGGAAACACTGAATTCTCGTCAAGATTACAAAATCTCTCTAATGCTATTGTCTTATAAAGAGGACATCAAAGAAAATGCATCCCAAAAAGTAGGAGCAAAAAGTACCATAAAGATATGTCAGGCAGAAAAGAAAACAAAAAGATTACTGATTTGGGGAAATTTGTCAGCTTTTCAAAATTCATGGTTTGGTATGATTTTTTTTTTCTCATTCTAATTAAATAGTCACATTTGAATTTACTTTTGCATTTGTAATCTCGCATTCTTTTTCTTAAAGAAAACTCTCAAATTGTATAAGCTTTGAAGTCACTCCAACACTCCAAACCTAAACCTGGATCTGCCCATGGTCAGATTTCAAGGTCAGTTTGATGGGAATCATTTGACATAGTCTCAACACTATCATCAAGGATTTCCTGTCTTTCCATCTCTCTGCTCTGACATCTATGGTGTCAGCATTATCTTAATTATGGCTTCCTTCATTGTGACAAAAAGACTGCAGCAGTTCCAACTTCCCATCTGTATTCCATTTCAGCCAGAAGGAGAGTGACTGATTTCATCATTCTCTCAAAAAAATGAGAAACCTTTTTAAAACATAAGTCCCTATTTATTAGCCTGAATTGGTCACCTGCCCTTTCCTGAATCACTGATTGACAGGTTTGGATTACCTGAACAAACTCCCTGTATCAAGGTGATGGGATTACTGGAAGGGGTCAGTCCCCTCCCCAAGCCTCCAGACTGGTGCATGGTGAAGGAGAAAAGGATGAGAAGTGCGAGGTGGTGACTCATTTGCTTCACAGTCATCTCCTTAGAACACACCATGAACTCATTTCTATGTCAAGTGTCAGATGAGGGAAACGAAGGTAAATAAGAACTAGATACTAGCCAGCTTGTCCTCGTCATTGGAAAGGTTCTTCGTTTTAAAAGACCATTTGGGGCCCAAAAATAAAAAAATAAAATAAATATATAAAAGACCATTTTGGAGCTTGGGATATTTGATTTTGATACTACTATAAAGTGAATTTAAGAACTACAGTGAGGGACTCCTGGGTAGCTTAGTTGGTTAAGCAATCTGCCTTGGGCTCAGGTAATGATCCTAGGGTCTTGGGATCAAGTCCTGCATCCCCACATGGGGCTCCCTGCTCAGCGGGGAGCCTGCTTCTCCCTCTGCCTGCTGCTCTCCTTGCCTGTGCTCTCTCTCTGACAAATAAATAAATAAAGTCTTAAAAAAAAAAACTACAATGAATTTCAGGGGTGCCTGGCTGGCTCAGTCAGAAGAGCATGGGATTCTTGATTTCAGAGCCATGAGTTCAAACCCCATGTTTAGTATAGAGATTATAAATAAATAAACTTTTTAAAAAAATGAAACTACAATAAATTTCACTTTTAAGTCTCCACTTATTCAATAAACAAACAGTACATACACTGCATACTCATCATGAAGTGAGATGCAAATGCTGTTTCTGACTTCAGCAATTAAAAAGCTTGTTGAGGTGTCTTAAACAAGTGAAAAATTAAAATGATGAAATGTTTAAATAGTTAAAATAAATAAATATCTGTTCAAGATGGCAAAAGAATGTGTGTCAGGGTGCCTGGGTGGCTCAGTCGGTTGAGTGCCCAATTCTTGACTTCCATTCAGGTTGTGATCTCAGGGTTGTGAGATCAGGTTGTGAGACCCCATGCGTCAGGCTCTGCACTGGGCATGGAGCCTGCTTAGGATTCTCTTTCTCTCTGCTTCCCTCAACTCTCTCTCTAAATAAAACTGGTTAATTAATTCATTAAAAAAAAAAAAAAGAATGTGTGTCAACTATACTTAAAAAAAATAGGGGCACATGGGTGGCTCAGTCGGTTAAGCTTCCAACTGGATCTTGGCTTAGGTCATGATCTCAGGGTTGTGAGATAGACCCTGGCATCAGGCTCCATGCTGGAGCTACCTAGCTACTTAGTATTCTCTCTCTTTCTCCCTCCCTCTGCCCCTTCCCCCTCATGCTCGTGCACTCTCTCTCAAAAAAATAAATAAATGGCAATAGAAGAGATGATCCAAGACAGTGCAAGAATAGCTTCTGATGGGTTGTACAAAGCTACAGTTTTAAAAAATTACTATTACTTCTTACTTAGTAAATGGCTGGCTTTGTCCTAAAGTGTATACTTGAATTTTCACTTTCTTTTTTTTTTAAGATTTTATTTATTTATTTATTTGAGAGAGAGTGTGCTCGCACAGGCACCCATGCTTGAGCAAGGGGAGGGGCAGAGGGACAAGTAGACTCTGTACTGAGCCCATAGTGGTTGTGGGGCTCAAAATCATGAACCTGAGATCATGACCTGAGCTGAAATCAAGAGTTGGAAGCTTAACCAACTGAGCCACTCAGGCGCCCCCTGAATTTTCACTATCAACCAGGGTTTGTTATCAGTGATTACTTCCAATCTGGGTGAGAGGCAATAGATATCAGTACTTATGCACTTTGACCTGTGGGACTTCTCTCAGACATCATTTCTCTTATAGGATAGCATACTTCCCTGTGTCAGAGACAAGACAGAAAGCTCAGTAGTTACTGCTTCGGTAGGCTGCGGGGGGTTTTACACAGAACACACTCCTAGTCTAGCTTTGCACATCTTTGTCTCTTAGTCTCTAAAGAAGGTGAAATGGTACAAGAGAAAGAACGTTAGTTCAAGGAGCCAGAAGACTTGGTTTCTTTTCCCAACCCTGCTACTGATTTACCAGACACTTTGGGAAAGTCACAGCCTCTCTGAGCCTTAGTTTACTGGGAACATGGACCAATCATTTAGATCATTCCCCTGTTCTATACTTTCCCAGGCTCCTTGAAGCGTTGCTTACTTTGCAGGACCAGTTTGCTGGGCACTCTGACAGTCTCTGTATCCTCATGAGCCATTTCCCTGTGTCACTACCACTTCCTCTGCTCAGAAGCCTCTCTTCCTTGGCTGGCTTTGCCCTTGTCAACAATTATTTGCCCACCTCCAGCAGCCAAGCTGCAATATTCCATGCACTGAGACTTGTTGAACCTCTGCTACTGGCTCTGCAATTAGCCTTGAAGTCATTCATTTCACAAATATTTATTGAGCACCTATCATGTGCCAGGCACAGAGTTAGGGATAAAATGTTGAGCAAAAAACAAGTTTGCCCTCATGGAGCAAACAGTGGATAGATTCACCAAGGAGCTTATAAGAATAAAGGGAAGTCATAAACTTAGGTCTTTTGTCCTTTAAATTCACAGCTGACCTAAGTTAGCTTAGGTGAATCTACATCTTCCTCCAACTCTTAAAATCTCTAACTCTACTTTAACTTTGTTGTATTTAGTGAAAATTCATCTTAAATTTTTACAAGAAAGAAAACCAAGACACAGAATATAAATGTATTAAAAAGTAACTCAAAATGAGGATAGAATGTATTAGCTTTGTCTACAAAGAAAAGCACATTATTGAAAGCCAGATTTATATATGTATGTGTATGTGCTTAATAAAATTAAATATTGTTGTTTTGCTTTGTTTTTTTAAGTAGGCTAAGCACCCAGTGTGGAGCCCAGCATGGGGCTTGAACTCACAACCCTGAGATCAAGACCTGAGCTGATATCAAGACTTAACCAACTGAACCACCCAGGCCCCCCAAAATTAAATGCTTTTTTATTCCCAAATAACATACATCTAGAAGACCCTAAGAACCCAGGTTCAGGTTTAGAAGTAAATCAAAATAGTTTCTAGAAATAGTTAAATCTTCATACTCACCGACGTAAAATCAGTAAGGCAACTTTCAGGACTCAATATAGGGCAACTGCTAAGCACTATCTTTTTCACAGGCCAGGGGAGCCATATTTGACTGCTGGTAAGGGACCCTGGTCTGTGCACCAGCCCCACTCCAGCGTAGCCCTATTCCTCTCTACCCTCTTTTTCTTCTTCATTGACTCATCTTAAGGCACACCAGTTCTTCAGAGTCCCTTCTCCAAGGCACTCTGTTTTTTTTTCCTACTGGTACCGGAAAACACAAACTTGAGTCTTATAATTGAATTTCTATAAAAGAACCTACTAAGCTTCTAGACTAGTTAATATTTTTCTATATTCAGTATATGAAAAAAAAAAAAAGCTGGTTTTGATCTTTGTAGTACATTACTGGCTGGGTAGATGATTTAGAGCATGGGACTAAGCGACAGGAGACCTGGCTTCTGGTCCTGTTGCTACCAGTAGAATGATCTCCAAGCCACCATTCTGCAACTTGCAAAATAAGGGAATCAGATCAGATGTGTTACTTTTTCATTGCTAATTACAAAAGTGATCAGTGCATATATTCTTCATATCAACTTTTAATATAATATAGATAAGTTTGAAGACCACTTTGAATTTCCCCCATTTTCTCAGCTCCAGTTCCCTTTTCATCTCCCTATTATTATCTCTTTGGTATATCTCCTTCCAGAACTCTTTCCTCGCATTTATATAAGCTCCCTACCAGGTTTAATATTTTATATAAAAAACTAAGCAGACTTTGTGCAAAGAAATAAGAGCTTAACTTGTGCTTAAATGTATGAGTTTCCAGAAGGGAACATTTTCATTTCTAGGCCCTGGTGAATGTTTAGGAAAGATTGTTGCATCTAAAATCAAAACAGGGACCCCTGGGTGGCTCAGTCCATTAAGGTTCAGCTTGGGTGGTGATCCCAGAGTCCTGGGATCCAGTCCTCCATCAGGCTTCTTGCTAGCAGAGAGCCTGCTTCTCCCTCTGCTTGTGCTCTCTCTCTCTCTCTGACAAATAAATAAAATCTTTAAAAATAAAATAAAATGTTTGGGTTTTCTTTAAAAAAAAAATTTAAAAAATAATAAAATCAAAACACTTTTGGGGAACCTGGGTCAGTTAAGCAGCTGATTCTTGATTTGGGCTCAGTTAACAATCTCAGGGTCCTGGGATCGAGCCCTAAGTCAGGCTCCATGCTCAGCATGGAGTCTGCTTGAGATTCTTTCTCCCTCTTCCTCTGCCCCTCACCCTGCTATTGTGCTCTTTCTCTCTCTCAAATAAATAAATAAATCTTTTTTTTTATTTATTTGAGAGAGACAGAGATAGTGAGAGAGAACACAAGTGGGAAGGAGGGGGAGAAGCCTATTCCCCGTTGAGCAGGGACCCAATATAGGGCTCTATCTCAGGACCCTGGGATCATGACCTGAGCCAAAGGCAGATGCTTAAACAACTGAGCCCCCCAGGCACCCCAAAAATCTTTAAAATAAAATAAAAACATTTTTTAAATGTAAAGCTCACAATATATGCTACAAGGAACTCACAAAATATATGTGTTAATAAAAAGGAGAAATGTCAACATGAATGACATTTTAAACGTTTAGTTGTGTGAAAGTTTAGGAAAAAGGAAACTTCTAGAAGTAGATACTGAGTCATTTTATTATTAAGAATTATTTTTATCACCCCTATTATTAACTCTATTAATAGCCTAATTAGTCTGTCAGGCACACACTGTCCACTGAACTTTTACTGTACAGAGCAAGCTATATCTAGAACTCCTTTTGAGACAAATTAACAATGCCTTTCCCAAAGTTTTCCAGTCTCTGGGACCAATGAGAAAATGGGAAGAATAGGCCTTTGTGTTAATTTTTTGTCAACTTGGCCAAACCAGTGTCCAGATATGTGGTCAAACATTATTCTAGATGTTTCTGTGAGAGGGTTTTTGGATGAAATTAAGATTTAAGGGGCATCTGGGTGGCTACCACCCTGCAGATTTTGGACTTGCCAGACTCCATAATCATGTGAGTTAATTCCTTATATTCAATCAATCAATCAATCAATCTACCAATCTCATTGGTTCTATTTCTTTGGAGAACTCTAATACAGCTCCCTCCCCCCCATATAAAATTTATATATAATTCTTATATCATACAATTCACCCATTTAAATGTACAATTCAATAATTTTTAGTATATTCACAGAATTGTGCAGCCATCACCATAATCAGTTTTAGAACACATTCATCACCTTAAAGAAACTCCATACACATTAGCACTCACTTTCCATTTATCCCCTCCTTCCCCACTCCTAAACAACCACTAATCTAGCTTTTGTCTCAATAGCTTTGCCCATTCTTGACACTTCATATAAATAGAATCATACAACATGTGGTTTTTTGTTACTGGCTTCTTTCACCCTTCATAACATTTTCAAGGTTTATCTATGTTGATGCACATATCAATACTGCATTCCTTTCATTGCTGAATAATATTTCATGGATGTCTATTCCACATTTTATTTATCCATTCATCAGTTGATAGACACTTGGATTATTTCCACTTTGGGGTGATTATGGGGTTATAATGCTGCTATGAACATTTATATACAGGTTTTATATGGACATATGTTTTCATTTCTTTTGGGTATATACCTAGGAGTGGAATTGCTGAGTCATACGGTAACTGTTTAACCTTTCAAGAAACTGTCAAACTGTTTCGAAAGGAGTTGTACCATTTTACATTCCCACTAGCAACATATGAAGATTACAATTTCTCCACATTGACATAATTGCTATTGTCTGCCATTTTGATTGTAGCCAACCTACTGGGTGTGATGTGGTATCTCATTGTAGTTTTGATTTTTATTTTTCTGAAGACTAATGACATTGAGCATCTTTCCATGTATTTATTGGCCATCTGTGTTTCTTCTTTGGAGAAATGGCTATTCAGATATTTTGCCCACTTTTCCATCAGGTTATTTGCCTTTTTATTATTATTATTTTTAAAAGATTTGGTGTATTCATGAGAAAGAGAGTGAGAGAGCACAAGTATGGGGAGGGTCAGAGGAAGAGGGAGAAGTGGGCTTCTCTTGAAGCCCAATGTATATAGTTTATTCTTTCTGACTCTATTATAAACTGAATTATTTTCTTAATACCATTTTTGGATATCATTTCTTCATTGCTAGTGTACAGAAAAAAAAAAAAGAAATGCGATTGATTTTTGTATATTGATCTTGTATCCTGCAAACTTGCTGAACTTTTTTATTAGTTCTTAGAGTTTTTTATAGATGCCTTTAGATTTTCTCCATACAAGATTTTGTCATCTGTAAATAGGATATTTTTACTTCTTCCTTTACAATCAGGATGCCTCTCATTTTTTTTTCTTGCCTAATCACTTGGGTTTGAGCCTCCAGTACAATGTCAAATAAAAGTAATGAGAGCAGACATCCTTGTTTTGTTTCTAATCTTAAGGTAAAGTTTTCAGCTTTTCACCCATTTAGTATTATATTAGCTGTGGATTTTCTTTAAATTTTATTTTATTATGCTATGTTAATCACCATACATTACATCATTAGTTTTTGATGTAGTGTTCCATGATTCATTGTTTGCGTATAACTTACGAGTCTCAGAGACAAAGAGAAAATCCTGAAAGAACCTTGGGACAAGAGGTCTATAACCTACAATGGTAGAAACATTAGATTGGCAACAGACCTATCCATAGAGACCCGGCAGGCCAGAAAGGACTGGCAGGATATATTCAGAGCACTAAATGAGAAAAATATGCAGCCAAGAATACTATATCCAGCTAGGCTGTCATTGAAAATTGAAAAAAATTCATGGAAACCAATGAAAATGAAAACACAACTGTTCAAAATCTTTGGGATGCAGTAAAGGTGGTCCTAATGTCTGTGTTCCTTTCTGGTCTATGTTACTTTTAGACTCTCTCTTTGCTTAGAGGACCCTTTTCAATATTTCTTGTAGGGCTGGTTTCATGTTTGCAAATTCCTTTAGTTTTGTTTGTCCTGGAAGCTTTTTATCTCTCCTTCTATTTTCAATGACAGCCTAGCTGGATATAGTATTCTTGGCTGCACATTTTTCTCATTTAGTGCTCTGAATATATCACGCCAGTCCTTTCTGGCCTGCCAGGTCTCTGTGGATAGGTCTGTTGCCAATCTAATGTTCCTACCTTTGTAGGTTACAGATCTCTTCTCCCAAGCTGCCTTCAGGATTTTCTCTTTGTCTCTGAGACTCATAAGTTTTACTATTAGATGTCGGGGTATTGACCTATTTTTACTGATTTTGAGGGGGGGGTTCTCTGTGCTTCCTGGATTTTGATGCCTGTTTCCTTCCCCAAATAAGGAAGTTCTCTGCTATAATTTGCCCCGATATTCCTTCTCCTCTTTCTCTCTTTCTTCTTCTTCTGGGATCCCAATTATTCTAATATTGTTTCGTCTTATGGTATCACTTACCTCTCGAATTCTGCCCTTGTGACCTAGTAGTTGTTTATCTCTCTTTTTCTCAGCTTCTTTACTTTCCATCATTTGGTCTTCTATATCACTAATTCTCTCTTCTGCCTCATTTATCCTAGAAGTTAGAGCCTCCATTTTTTATTGCACCTCATTAATAGCCTTTTTGATTTTGACTTGGTTAGATTTTAGTTCTTTTATTTCTCCAGAAAGGGTTTCTCTAATATCTTCCATGCTTTTTTCAGGCCCAGCTAATATCTTTATATCGTCATTCTGAAGTCTAGTTCTGACATCTTCTAATGTCCATATTGATTAGATCCCTGGCAGTCAGTACTGCCTCTTGTTCTTTTTTTTTTGAAGTGGTTTTTTTCCATCTTGTCATTTTGTCCAGAGAATAGATGAATGAGAGAACAAAATGCTAACAGGGTAACAATGACCTCAGAAAAATATTCACTAAACAAATCAGAAGAGACCTGAAACTGGGGGGAAAGAAAGGGAAAGAAAGAAAAGACAAATAAAAAGAAAAGGATAAAAAAAAAAAAGGAATATGATCAAATATGACCAGGCTGATGCACAGATCAGTGCCACACACCAGATTTTGGGCACATTTTGGTCTGTTAGAAGGAAGTGCCTCCCAAAATTTTAAAGAAGGAAACACTTATATATGTACAATAATAAGGGTAAATATGATGAAGGGATGGAATATGACTATAAAGGTTAAAATTACAAAAGATTTTATAAAAGGAATTGATAAAAAGTTGGTTGAAAAAAGAAAGAAGAGGAATTAAAAAAAAAAAAAGAAAGGGAGAGAATGTGATCATGCAGGAGACTAGAACAAAGCCATACACTAAAGATTTAGGGGATATTTTGGTCTGTTAGAAGAATCGGTTTACCAAAATTTTAAAGAGATAACAACTTATATATATATCAAGAACAAGGTTAACTACTATGAAGGGATAGAATATGACTCTAAAAATGAAAAATAAAAAAGATTTTTTAAAAAGGGATTGATAAGATGTTGGTTGAAAAAGGGGAAAACAAAAAGAAAAGAAAAGAAAAGAAAATTTTAAAAAATTAACTTTGAAAGACTAAAGAATCAGGGGGGGAAAAGCCATGCATTCTATGTGCACTATTCCCCGAGCGCTGGATTTCTGCCATTCTTATTGATTGGTAAACTTGGTCTTGGCTGGCTGTTCTTGCTGATCTTCTGGGGGAGGGGCCTGTTGCTGTGGTTCCCAAATGTCTTTGCCGAGGCGTAATTGCCCTGCCCTTGCTGGTCTGGGCTAAGTAATCTGCTCGGGTTTGCTCTCTGGAGCTTTTGTTCCCTGCAAGCTTTCTGTACAGCTTTGGAGGTCGAGAATGAAAATGGCGGCCTCCCAATCTCTGCTCAGAGGAGCCGAGAACTTGGCGCCCCACCCCTCAGTGAGCCCCCAGAGAAAAGCAGTCAATCACTCCCGGCTCCCCGGTCTCCGGCCGCACTCCGTGCTCACCCGGCCTGTGACCGAGCATTTCTAGCTCTGGCACCCAACCCCTGTGTAGAGTCTCCAAACCCAGTGGATCCCTGTGGTGAGCTCCTGCGCCGCTCCTCCCGGGGAAGGAAGGAGAGTCTCCCCAGATCTGCTGCTTGTTGGGTCTCTGCTGCAAGAGCAGTGGCCCGACTGTGCCACAGATCATGGTTTATGGCAACCCCGAGCTGAGAGCCCGCTCCTCAGCTCCATCTGTGCAGCCGGCTTCCCTGCTCTATACCTGGGAGCTCTGCCGCACTCAGGCACCCCTGGTCTTTCTGTGACCCCAAGGGTCCTGAGACCACACTGTCCCACGAGGGTTCCACCCCCTGCTAAGCCACTGGAGCGACGTCCCTCAGCGGAGCAGACTTCTAAATCGTCCGATTTTGCGCTCCACTGCTCTATCACTTGCCAATAGCAGCTTATGGAGGCCCCCTCCCCTGCCGTCTATCTTCCCGAATATCACCTCGGATTCACTTCTCCACACACGTCCTACCTTCCAGAAAGTGGTTGTTTTTCTGTTCAGAGAGTTGCTGCTATTCTTTTCTTTGATCTCCTGTTGAGTTCGTAGGTGTTCAGAATGGTTTGATCCCTATCTAGCTGAATTCCTGGGACCAGACAAAATTTAGGTCTCCTACTCCTCTGCCATCTTGTTCCTCCCCCTATAAATAATGTTTTATCAGTTAAACCAAACAAGGATATTTAAAATAAAATGTCATTATACCACCTAAAATGGCTTTATCAATAAATACATATACCAGCAGCCTCCTTCTCAAATAGTCTGTGTAAGACTATTTACTTTATTAATGACCACTAAATAATGTGTCATTTAGGATACTTAGAGCACATGTAACAGAAAAGAATTAGTGCTATCTTTAGCAAAAACAAGAAGAGAAGATTTATTATAAGGAAACAGCTGTCTCATAGAATCTAATGTCAGGAATTCAACCAGGCCCCAGAAAAGACCAGAAATAAGAACTGGAAAACCATCAGAATGCAGGCAGTTCTCTTCTCTAGACCTACTTTATCCTCCTCTTCTGGCAGTATAGCCTTCTCTTCTTGATCCACATAAGAGGAAAGCAATGGCCAGTACATAGGTATCATGGCCAGACTGACTCTATTTCTTTATTCAAATTTCTAGAGAGAAAATCTCATTTGGCCCAAAGTACTCTTACCTCCACCTGTAGCCTGTGGCCAGAGGCAGGCATCCTGCTGCCTGGCAACCCATCCCTGGGAGCAAGGAAGTATTCAAGGGATTCTTTGTAAGCTAGAAAGACATACCAAATAGTGTCTCTACAAATGGATAGGACTATGCAAGCCCAGTTCCCTCTCAAATTTAACAGAACAATGTCATCCTTCCTCTCTTGGAATGAAAAGACTAAAGAAGCATAGAAAAGCCCAAGAGTGTTAAAGAAATCAATATCCCTCCACATAGAAATATCAGTAACAGTGTAAGAATAATCTAATCCATTTTATCAGTAACACATTCAACTGGACAACTTCCAAGCCAAAATACACCTGTAAAATGAAATGTCCCACTAAACAATGTGCATTGGGCTCCCCTTCCCTCAATGTTTTGCTTAAATCCTATGGGTTATACAAATAGATATAAAAATATTTCATGTTTAAGATAACCAAAGCACTTAGGCTAATAATGAAACAATTTGTGCTTACAGCCTATATTTGGAAAGGGCAACTTACTTTTTTTTTTTTAAGATTTATATATTCATTTTAGAGAGGGGGGAGGGGCAAAGGGAGAGGGAGGGAGAATCTCAAGCCGACTCCACACTGAGCATGGAGCACTACACAGGGCTCAGTCCCATGACCCTGAGATCATGACCTGAGCTGAAATCAGAATTCTGATGCTTAACCAACTGAGCCACTGAGGCGCCCTGGAAAAGGCAAAAAATTTATATGTTAACTTTAAAGAATCATTGGATAGTCAACTATGTATTGTTTTGTTGGCTTGCTAATGTACCATGTAGACATATCAATAAGTATGGGACACTTCACATAAAAAAAAAGAAATCACTTTTAAAAAATCACTTTCAGACCTAAATTCAAAGTTGAGATGCTTTAAAAAATTTTTAAGTACAGTTATCACAGACTTTCTCCCTTAGTAATGAATAATTTGCTAGACTGAGTTCTAGGAATACCTGAAACCCATTTTTTTTTTTTTTTTGCTAGCAGATAATTCATATTAAGTTAGACTCTCTCTCTAAATATATTCTCCTAGTCTCATCTTTCAACATTATCTGCTAAATTTAACCACAGATGCTTTTTTCCCATAAATGGTCTTAAGCAAAGCTATTCTAAAGAGGGGAAATGTACAATGCAAGATAGAATTTAATCCTGTTTTTTTTTTAAGATTTATTTATTTATTTGACAGAGAGAGGCACAGCGAGAGAGGAAACACAAGCAGGGGGAGTGGGAGAGGGAGAAGCAGGCTTCCCGCTGAGCAGGGAACCCGATGCGGGGCTCGATCCCAGGACCCTGGGATCATGACCTGAGCCGAAGGCAGACGCTTAATGACTGAGCCACCCAGGTGCCCCTAATCCTGATTTTATTTCCGATTTTCTCGCTGACACTGGAGAACTTATTTCAGCTTCTTGTTCTATAAATTTTATACACTGGCAATGCCTTACAGTGTTGTTGTAAGAAGAAAATAAAACGTGAAGATGGAGCAAAAGGTAAAATTGCCGTGATGGTTGGTATTGCTGTTAGTAACATTGCTCTGTTTATAGGAACACAGACATCATTTGCCCTAGACTTGACTTCCAAAAATTCAAACTTTAGGGCCTCAAGTAAGTTAATAATATCTGTATTTGTACAATGTTTTATAGTTGATAAATAACTTCTGTAAAAGTTGTTCATTTAATACAAATGTTCCATAACAAAGGTGCTACCGTCTGAGGAGACAGACTAAGATGTCAAGTGATTTGCCCAATTTCACACAACTGGTAATAAACCTAGGATTCAAAACTGGGATTCAAACCCCGTATTTTGACTCCAGGGCCAGTATATCCCCTTTATTATAGTGGAGATTGTCTGATGTTTTTTTTTTTTCTTTAAAGATTTATTTATTTATTTTAGAGAGAGAGAGCTTGCAGGGGAGGGGCAGAGAGTCTCAAGCAGACTCTGTGCTGAGCACAGAGACCGATGTGGGGCTCGATGTGGGGCTCGATCCCACAGCCCATGAGATCACAACCTGCGCCACCCAGGCGCCCCTTGTGTAATGTTTTAAAAAGCTTCTGATTGGGGCACCTGGGTGGTTCAGTCGGTTAAGCGTCTGCCTTCAGCTCAGGTCATGATCCCAGGGTCCTGGGATCAAGCCCCATGTCAAGCCCCATGTCTGGCTCCCTGCTCATTGGGGAGTCTGCTTCTCTCTCTTCCCCTACCACTCCCCCTGCTTGTGCTCTCACTCTGTCAAATAAATAAACAAAGTCTTAAAAAAGGTTATGATCCTAGGTGCACCTGGCTGGCTCTGTCAACTCTTGGATCTTGGGGTTGTGAGTTCGAGCCCCACATTGGGGGTAGAGTTAACTTAATTTTTAAAAAATCTTCTGATCCTATTTCTCACACTAATTTATAGGATTCAGATGGAAGAATCCACTGAAAAGTGTTAGACCAACTTTCCTGGATTGATCAGAGATCCTGATGACTTCTCTTAACCGGTTAAATTTTCAATTCCTTAACTACTTTAAATCCTCACTCTACTTATTCATTAACTTGTCTACGCTTTTATCTCTAAGAATACATAACATGATGTCTTCAATTTCAAAACAATATAATACATTCTGGATTGATAGCAGTCGAGGGAATGCAGAATAAAGGAGAGGGACAAATGATAAGTCACATGATTTTATGGCACAGTGATTTGGCATGGGCCCAGTAACATACTAGTGAGTTCAGATTAGGATTTCTAAATGTGGACCTCAATTCCCTCAGTGTAAAGTTGGGTCAGCAATACCTATTTCACATGGTTAGAGTGAGAATTAAATAAATATATGGTGTGGGAGGGGTGTATAAAAATATATTTATTAGTGGTTGACAGAGTAATTGGTACAAAATAAGTACACAATAAATTGAAATTTTATTATTTTGGTTGAGGGAAGCTGTAAATAAGTCAAGTTTGGAAGAGGTATTAAATATGGCTTGACTCCCATTGAGGAGGTTGTGAACACCAGTAAGAAACACCAGTTTCTCAATTTCCAGATGTCAGGTCATGGTGTAAGTGCTGATGCTAGTGGACTTTATAATTCATTCAACAGAGGATGTACAAACAAACCCAGAAGGGCATTTAAGCAATGTCCTTAAACAGAAAACAAAATTTAGAGTTTTCTCATGAATGGAGATGCTGCATATCACTTTCCAGCTACCACCTGTTAAATGTTTTATTCACCAGTTATGTGTAAGAAGCAAAGCCCATGCACAACAGATGGCAGCCTAATTCTGGCTTCTCTAAAAAGGTTTTCCTCCTACTCATAAGAGCCCAAGGATATGTTGATGTGAGTGTTGCAGATGAATCCTCAGCACTGAATACTACTTAACAGTGTGACTCAGAGACCAACTGTGTTTCTCCTCATGGGTGATAGCCAAGCATTGAAACATGGTCCGAGTTCAGAGTCCGGATCTGAAGACACTTTATGTGCAATTTGTTATCTAACTCCAACAGGTTTATGCATGTATATAAAGCATAGAAGGATGAAAAAATAATTTTGACCAACCATTACGTCCTCAGTAGGGATGAAGGCTTTAAACAAAGTAGTTGAACCTATAGAGTCAACACTGGTTCAGGAAACAGAAAACTGAGGATTATCCTTGATGCCTCTCTTTTCCTTAACCTCCCCCACATCTAATCATAGAAGCTCACTTGCTAAACAATCCTCAGGTCCACGGACTTCTCTTTGTCTCCACTGCAAGACCTCTTTGGTCTAAACCAACATCACCTATTTCATGGTTTCCCTACATTTAATCTGGACCCTCTTCAATGCAGTCTGAAAGATTTTTCCAAAATGCAACTTGATCTGTCATTGGCACTGCTCTATTCCTGCAGCTTAAAAGCTTTAAATAGTCTCCCTTTGTTTCTATGGTAAAGGTCAAAACATTGAGCCGGGTCATTAAGGCACAAATTTCTTAGTTACCACAGTGTACTTAGTTACCAGGTTTCTTAATTACCAACAACGGAAATTGATTCTGGCCGATTTAAAGAGCAAAAACATTTATTAAAAGGAGGTTGCCTCTTGGAAGAAATTGACTCTGGCCCATTCAAGGCAACAAAGAAATTAAGAAAAAGGATGTGAGCCACCCAGAAGGCTGAGGGCCAAGCTGAGGAAATGGATGCCACAGTTTGCACCGCCAACACCCTGGAAAGCACTGCCCGAGACATAGCCAGACCTGCCAAGAGGAGAAGAAAATTCTTCACTGTTCTGCTTCTGGCTCCAGATCCAAAAATGGGGTGGGTGTTCTTGATTGGCTGTGAATACACCTAGCCACCTGGAGGTGAGCTTCTATAATGGGAAGCCGGCCAGCCTCCCACCAATACTCCTAAAGTGGGGAATTCCCCAAACACAAGAAGGAGTTTCAAATGCTGAGCAGCCAAAATAAAGAGGAAAAAAAGGAAATCCATTAAGTCCTATGACCTAGGATTTGGCCCTTGCCTCCCCCTCCACCACCATCTCACCCCTTCCCTCTCTATGCTCTGGCTATATGGTCCTTTCTTCAAACACTTCCACTCCAGGGCTCCTCCCTTTACCTACAGTGCTCTCCTCTCCATCAACAGCCCCACTGCACTTTGGTCTAGGCTAATGTATCAGTCCAGGTGCTGTTAGGATGAGTTCAACAAAGGGACCATTTACAGAGATATGGGTCCCACTAAAGGAAGCCAGCCAGCTATGGTAAAGCATCATGGGCTAGCAAGAACAGGAAGCCCTTATCACCCCTCACCTAAAGGAGGAAAGGATGGTGGGTTTTTGGAACCCAAAGGGAATAGCTGTACCCAGCAGCAAAGAAAGAAGTCCGTCTATACTGACAGGGAGAGAGTAAATAGCCTGACCTTATTCTGCTCCCACCCTCTAACCTCCTGCTCATGCTTCTGATTGGACAAACCCAACCTGAGACCAGAGTTACCTGTTGATGAAGACTATAGAAAAACAGGGTCAGAAAGATGGAAGGTGTATCTGGAAAAATTCCAGAGTAGTCAGTGTCCTTTGTTTTAGATTTTTTAGATTCCGTTGCTTAACAGTATCTATCTCTATTTGTAAATATATAACAATAAGTGGTTTTTAAATTTATTTTTTAACATTTAAAAATTATGGCTAAACTCCTCAAGGTCAGGAATTGTGTTTGTCTTTGCTCACCATTGTTTCCCCCCGGGGAACTAGCAAAGTGCCTGATACATAAAGGGGCCTCAATAACTATTTCTTGAGTTAATGAAAGTATCTTCAATATGCAATATTGTGCTTTCAACAGTCTAATCTTCAAGCCTTTAGTAACTAGAATAGGGAAATCATGCCTTCCTACTTCCTTGTTAGCCAGGCTCTTTCCCAGTTTCTTCTTTGCCCATCTAGTAAAATGGCCTATAATCACAAAACTTCTGAGGCCCTGCCAAGATTAAATTAAAATTCTAATAATTTATTTTTTATTTTGCCCAAACTTTTTCCTGCTCAGTTATTTTTTCTAGGTAATTTACTACATATATGTAGAAAGCTAACTTTCTCAGGCTTCGTGATAACCAGAAAGTTTAAACCACAATGCACAGAACACATTTCAGCTTAAGCCTTTTGCCTTTGTGCTATATTAAAATATCCTTGAAACAGGCATAATGCCATATGATGAATAACATATGGTACACGACAGTCCCTATTCATATATGGAAAATATGCTAATGATATCACGTACAGGAAGTAAAAGTGGAACCAGATTTATTTTTTCTATGTGGGTTTATCTGGATTCAGCATCTAAAAATACTGATTTCTGGGGCGCCTGGGTGGCTCAGTTGGTTAAGCAACTGCCTTCGGCTCAGGTCATGATCCTGGAGTCCCGGGATCGAGTCCCGCATAGGGCTCCCTGCTCAGCGGGGAGTCTGCTTCTCCCTCTGACCCTCCCCCCTCTCATGCTCTCTCTCTCATTCTTTCTCTCAAATCAATAAATAAAATCTTAAAAAAATAATAAAAATAAAAATAAAAATACTGATTTCTAATGTCACAGAGAGAATGATATGGAAGCTGAACAGAGATGAGTGGTGTGCAAGGTCAGTTACAAAATAATCCACTGGAGGGATATAGGAGTAATCTATGATCTGCCTGGTCAGAGTTAAAGTAATGTTGAGGGCTAAGAAGAGATGTTTAGAGAAGCCCCTGAGCCTTATCAAGGGAGTCTCCCCAGGTGCAAAGAACTCATACCTACCAGCTGTGGGAAACAGACTTGACATCACCACCCCTCCCGCAATGTTACTTGCACTAGTACATCATCTTGTTTTTACTGGCCAGAGCTCTCTCAGGTCCAATGTCCCCTTTTTACAACAAGCATTTTGTAATGCCTCCTCTGCTTTCCCAAAATGGAATTCATAGGTAATATAATTTACATGAAATATTTTTTAAACCAGTATAATGATCTAACTATAAAATAAAGGATAAATAAAATACACTTAAAATAAAGTGATATATATCCCAGAATGTAAACTCCTAGGCACTCAGAGCTTACCTCTATGGGTAGAATCACTGTGAATGTAACAACCACAAATGCCTATCATGCTGCACTGGAGACTCAAACACCATGAGCAGCATTGTTTTCAAAATAGTGAATGCCTCTTGCATTCCCCAGCAAACAGTGTGCAATCTCCTCTCGGCTTACATAGTAGGTACATTCCTGGAAAATTCAGTGATCTTAAAAAATATGTCAAAACTACATAAAGGTTCATATAAAATAGAGTTGGGTTCTAGGCACAGATAATTGTAAGTTTTATACATACGTGAAAGTCCTGTGGGACATTCGAAAGTCTCATTCAATTCAAAGAACAATATTTGATGTGTAAGTTTGTCTTGTACACTGCAGAACATCTCTGGCCCCAGACCACGGAATGCCAGCACATCCTCCAATCATTTTAACAAGCCAAAATGGGTCAACAAATTTTAAAAATGTCCCAAGTTCGCCTCTGTTGAGAACTGCTAGGTTGGTGGTTTCAGTAATCAGTTTTCTGACTATGATAGAATCACTGTGATGCTATCAGTATGTGACATTCTAAACCTTCCTTTGGCTGGTAAAATTCTTTCCAGCAGGCCCAGAAACAGTATCCTTCTAACTCAAGAAGAAAAAAAAAAAAAAGCTAAAGCTTATGAGAAGGATACTGGAGTAGCTCATGCAATTGAAGAAAGAGTTGAACAAGAAAGCCCCAGTGTATCACTTAAGATTAAGTTCCATTGGGCGCCTGGGTGGCTCAGATGGTTAAGCGTCTGCCTTCAGCTCAGGTCATGATCCCAGTGTCCTGGGATTGAGTCCCGCATCGGGCTCCCTGCTCCTTGGGAGCCTGCTTCTCCCTCTGCCTCTCTCTCTCTCTCTGTCTCTCATGAATAAATAAATAAAATCTTAAAAAAAAAAAAAAAAGATTAAGTTCCATTAAATATGAAGCAGTGGCTTCATCAAAATAGAATTTTAATTCTCTCGCACATAAACTGAGCCTGAAGGAGAGATGTCCAGAGTTGGTATAGCAGCCCTACTTCATGAAGTTCCCTGCAAGCCAGGCTCATTCTACTCACTCTCTACCATCCTTAAGGTGTGGCCCTGGTCCTCATGGTCCAAGATGGCAGCAGAACACATGAAGGGATAAAGAACCAAGCAAATCCCAACTACCTCCTTACAAAGCGTCTCAGAAGCTTCCACAAGACAATTCCACTTACACCTCATTGCCAAAACTTAGTCATATGGCTATGTCTAGCTGTAGGAAGGCTGGGAAGGTGTTTATTCTGGGCAGTCCTATGACTATCTGAAAATTCTATTATTAAGAAGAGAAGAGAACAGATATTGGATAACAAAGTAATAATCAGTACCCTGATGGCAGGGAGGAGGAATCAAGACAGCTCTGGGGTCTCAGCTGATGGCATTGTTTGTGCATATTCAATGCGGGCAGCAGCAGGGGTTTATGACCATGCTGCACTGTAATCCAGCTGTGTTCATGGCTATTTAGCTCTCTTTGATGTGGTGGGCTGAATAATGGCTCCTGAAAGATCTATGTAGTAATCCCTGGCACCTGTGAATACGTTGCTTTACATGGTAGAAGGAACTTGGAAGATGTAATCAAATTAAGGTTCTTGAGATGGAGAGATTATCCAGGACTATCTGGATGGGCCCACTGTAATCACAAGAGTCTTTATAAAAAGGAGACTGGAGATCAGAGAGAGAGAAAATGTGTCATCAAACGCAAGAGACCAGAGGGATGAGAGAAGGGGGCAGTCTCTAGAAGCTGAAAAGAGGTAAGGAAACAGATTCTTACCTGAAGCCTCTAGAAGGATCAGATCTTGGTTTTACACATCCGACATCCAGGGCTATAATAAAATAAATGTGTGTTGTCTTAAACCACTACGTTTATAGTAATTTGTTACAGCAATAGTGGGAAACTAATACACTTGGTAACTGATTATTCTTCGAACCTGATTCTAAAATCTTCTCAAAAATTCCATGAACCGGGCGCCTGGGTGGCTCAGTCGTTAAGCGTCTGCCTTCAGCTCAGGTCGTGATCCCAGAGTCCTGGGATCAAGTCCCACATCGGGCTCCCTGCTCGGCGGGGAGCCTGCTTCTCCCTCTCCCACTCCCCCTCTCTCTGTCAAATAAATAAATAAAATCTTTAAAAAAAAAAATTCCATGAACCATAAATATGCTCCCATTAAATCCCTTTCCGGCTGTAGCAAAGTTGTTTTCATTGTGTCCAGCAAAGGACCCAGGCTAATACAATCATGGGCCATCCCTCTAGGGGTCACCAATAAGAAAACTCAGCACCATCTGTACTCTTGGTCTCTATTTGTCTCTGCTCTGGAGTCATATTCCCATGAGAGTAAAACCAATTTCCTGATTAGATCACATGCCCATACCTGTGGTCAGGGGCTGAGTTCCTGTGACTGGCAGCTCCACAGAATCACATGGATTGGAGAAGGGACAGTTCACTCAAAGTAATGATGCAAGTGCTTTTACCAGAGGAAGGAAGAAAATAATGCTGGCCAATCAAAACTGTCATTTTTTTTATTAATTTAGTATTTCAGAGACATAAAAGACATCTTCATATCCATGAGCCAGACTGCCAAAATCAAAAACCAGTAAGGGACTTCCAGTTAAATATGGCAGATAAACTAGATGTATTTGTCTCCTTTTGGGGAGGAGGGGAATCCCATCAAAAAATGGTACAAACCTCAAGAGCAAATAGGAAATGAACATCAGCAGAGGAAAAATAACACATTTTTGAAAGCTAGGAAACAGATGGAAAAATGGTAACAGACATTGTTGAGCAAAAGAAGCTAAACCCTAAATATCCAAAGAGGTGGATACCAAGAAGCAGGCAGACAATTTACCCTGTAGACATTCAGAAAGGTTAAGGACTTAGAAACATGAGTATTTCCTGTGCATAAAAAGAAGCATTTCACATCTCATCATTAAATGTGAGCAAATAGAGAATTTAATAAAATTCTGTCTAGTAAGTATAAAATATATTTGAACAAATAAATTAGTATACCCTACTTACCTTTGGAGAAAAGTGTTAGATTATTATTAAAATAGAAGTAGATAACCAATGACTACAAGATATTTGAGGAAAACCTCCAGCATCAACAACAAATCAAAGAGAAAACAAAGATAACACAAGGAACAAATCTTTATTAAAAATTGTAACTGATATCATTTGAGAGATAAAAGAAGATATTATATTCATGAAACAAGAGAAGGATGGTTGTTTTAAAAATGAAATAATCAGAACAAGAAAAATAAATTAAAATTAAATGGAAATTAAAAATGTGGTCTTGAAATAAACAAAAACATCCAATAAAAGTGTTAGATATAAAAGCAAGGAAATCTCCTAGAAAGTAAAATCAAAAGAAACAAAAGATGGACAATAGGAGGGGGAAAATAAGATGCTTAAAGGATCATTTCAGAATTTCCAACATCTGATTGATAGGATTTCTGGAAAGAGAAAATGGGAGTAAAAACTGATGGGAAGAAATCATCAAATAAATCAAACAAGAAAATAACCCAGGGCTAAAAAGCATGAAATTTAGCCATGCAATTTCAGATTTAAAAAAGTCCACTAAAGGCCCAGTCCAATGAATAAAAAAGACTTACCCCAAGTCACATAATAAAATTTCAGGATACTAAGAAAAAACTTAAAATTTCTACAGGATTGTGGAAGGGGGTAATCACATAAAAAGGATCAGGAATCAGAATAGGCATAAGCTTCTTGATAGCAGTGGAGTTCAGAAAACAATGCCTTTCTGTTCTGAAGGGAAGCTATTTTCATCCTAGAATTCTATTCCTATCTTTAAGTAACAATCACCTATGAGGGTAAATGTGCAAAGATGCCCATGCACTCCTTCTCAGGAAGCTACTGAAGGATGGGTCCCAGCAAAATGAGCGACCTGACCAAAAGAAGAAAATATGGAAGCTGGGAAACAGGGACCCTCACAAACTAGTAAAGATCGTCAGTCCTGAGATAACAACCTAGGCATCAAGCAGTCCAGATAGGCGCAGGAGGACAGAGATAATCAATAGATTATCTGAAATGTTAAATGTAGTATTGATAAGCATCTGAAAACCTAATGAAACAGTTGGTTAGATTGACAGAAAACTGATAGGATGAAAAAATAGGCAACTCTTAACCCTAAAGAAAACAAAAGTTTGTACAATGAAAGAAAAGTAGTGAAATACACTCACTTGGCTTACCAATGACCAACATGTACATAATAATGTAAATACTAAATATTGAATTAGCTAGAAATTAGGTTAGATTATATTAAGAGGATGGGCGGGGAGGAGAGGATAGGAGAAGGGACGTATATGTGTGTATGGAGTTAATAGATAAAGCCTAAAATTTATAAACCAAGAAATAGCAGTACAGCAATACTGGAAAACTGCCAAAGAGTTAAAAGCCTCAGCTGTGGGGAGGGAGAGGCACTGCTTTTTTTTTTTTTAAATATAAGCTTCGTAGTATTATTTAATATTTTTTCTAACCTTGATTTTTTAAAAATTTATACTGCAGGCACCTAACTGGCTCAGTCAGTGGAGTGTGCAACTCTTGATCTCAGGGTTGTGAGTTTGAAAACCATGTTGGGTGTAGAGATTACTTAAAAATAAAATCTAAAAAAATAAAAAATCAAATCTTTATTTTTGTATTTATTTTTTTCTTTTAGAGAGAGAGAGAGTGAGAGCTGGGGAGGGGCATAGAGAATCCCAAGCAGGTTCCAAGCCCAGCACAGAGCCCAACACAGGGCCAATCTCAAGACCCCAAGACCACAACCTGCACTGAAATCAAGAGTTGGACGCTTAACTGACTGAGCCACCCAGGCACTTCTAAAATAAAATCTTTTCAAAAAAATTCATATTGTACTTCCTCTAAAGAAAGGAACCAATGAGAATAAATCCACAGATTATTCATGTTTTAGCTAGTGCATTAATGCCAACACTCTGTTTAATTCAAATTCTCTTCAGAGATTCAACATTTGCTGAGTTTAGAAAAAGCTCATTGCTCCATATGCCCTGTCTCCCTCAAAGACCAGTATTTGAATTTCCAAAGAATTACTCACAATGGGAAAAATGTTCTCTGCTATTTCCCATGTGTGATTAGAGAATATCCCAAAGCATGAAATATTTTAAAATATTTGTTTTCTGAATGTTCATTTATTCTCCATACTTACAACTACACCTCTGTTTGCCATTTGATAACCAAATGAAAAGCCTCCTTGCTCTGCTCTGCCTTGGCTTGGTTCTCCCTCAATCCCCTGTAAGAGCTTGACTCCATTATATCATTCAGGGCCTTCTCTGCTCTAACTCCTAATTTATGTGAGTAATCCCTACATTTCACCTTATAAATTGCCAAAGTATTCTATAAACAAGAGTATTGTATATGTTTTTGCAAACAGCAAATACATACACATTAAAGAAGTTTATGAATTCAAAACCTATTAACAATCTAGAGTAAATATACTTTGAGCATAATAAAATGTACCTTCCTGATAGAACAGTCTGTCAGTGAATATGTAACAGTAAACAACTATCTCAGAACTGAATTAATCAAACATAGGCTCAATATTCACTTACTTTTTTAAAAAAGTATTCATTTCTAGGAGTGCCTGGGGGGCTCAGTCAGTTGGGCATCTGCCTTTGGCTCAGGTCATGATCTCAGGATCCTGGGATTGAGCCCCAAGTCAAGCTCCCCACTCAGCAGGGAGTATACTTGTCCCTCTACCCCTCCCCTGGCTCATGTGCTTTCTCTCTCTCTCTCTCTCAAATAAATAAATAAAATCTTAAATATATTCATTTCTATACATGGGCATTTTCTCCTCAAATTGTTTCTAAGTGATAGGTTCTGCCATACTGAAGATAACTTCACAGACCAAAGCCTCTGAGGAACTGTAAAGAAGACATATTCATTAAAATTCAGTATTTATGTTTAAGACTCACTTTAGCTAATTACTGATTTTAAGAAAGCGTTCGAGGAGCAAACAAAACGTTCTCCAGCCATGATTTTTTTAAAGATTTATTTATTTATTTTAGTGGGGGAGGGGCAAAGGGAGAGGGAGAGAGAAACTCAAGCAGACTCTGCAGTGATCATGAAGCCTATCACAGGGCTGGGTCCCATGACCTGAGAGCAGATCTGAGCCGAAATCAAGAGTCAGACCAACCAACCCAGGTGTCCCTCTCTGTCCATGATTCTTCACTCACAATTATGATTAGTTAAAAATAAACTCTGGTACTTATATGGATTTTTAGCTAGGAAAAAAAGAGAGAGAGAAAGAGATGCATAGCTGCAAAAAAAAAAAAATGTGAAAACAGTAAGAAAAATTTCATCACCAGAAAAACCCCAGGAGCAGGTTGCATAGTTATCTCATGAAATTAATAAAACTAGACAGTGTACTTTATGGTTCAAGTCAAAATTCATCTATCCTCCCCAGGTACCCATATACTTGGGTGAAGGGGAGGACTCACTAGAAAGCTATTTTGCCTGATTTATTTGGGTAATAGCTGCAATTTCCATTTAATTTTAATTAATTCTAATTTAATTTTAAGGACGGTTTTGGTAAATTACAGTGCTCCCTTGTTTGTTTGTTTGTTTATTTATAGAGAGAGAGAGAGAAAGAGAGCAAGCAGGGGGAGAGGCAGAGGCAGAGGGAGAAAGAGAATCCTCAAGCAGACTCCCTGCTGAGCATGGAGCCTGACTCAGGGGCCGATCCCAGGACCCTGAGATCATGACCTGAGCTGGAATCGAGTTACCTCTGAACCAACTGAGCCACTCAGGTGCCCCTGTTACCTTGTATTCTTAATGCAGGAATCAACAGATGATACAGCAGAAAACTGTGAAAGTAAAGGTGAGAGATGGCAACTGAAATGCCTTCAGGAACAACATGCAACATATTTACTACTTTCTGATTCAAAAATCTAGACCCAGATAAGCAGAAATGCTTTTTGGGGAAAATAATAAGTACCTTGAAATCAGAAACTGTCCCAGAAAATCCAGAATGTGCCATTGAAATATGCATCGTTATAAACAAAGGGAGAGACACAGTTCAGTCAAAGAATACAAAGTCTCATTTTATGCTCACTTAACCACTAGAATTCAACTTCATGCTTTCATTTTTTAAAAAAGATTTTATTTACCTATTTGAGAGAGAGAGAGAGCACAAGTGGGATGAGGGGCAGAGGGAGAAGCAGACTCCCCAGTGAGCAGGGAGCCGGGTGTGGGGCTCAATCCCAGGACTCCGGGATCAAGACCTGAGCCTTAGGCAGACGTGTAACTGACTGAGCCACCCAGGTGCCCCTAACTTCATACTTTCAGCAATTTTTTTAAAGAGAAATATAAATGTAAGTAGTATAGCCAATTATGCTTCTGCTACATTTAATGACCATGTGCTCTTGCTAATGGATACGATCTAACCTAAATTTGTCTATTGATGTAGACAAACTTTGGAAAGAATGTATGTTTTGTTTTGTTTCTATCCTTGACCAGGGACAAAGAAGTCAGAAGCATTGCCCATGTTATAAAGCTATGAATGGTGATGTCCTCTCTGTTGCCTATCAGATCAACAAAGACTAGTGGCTTCCCTGGTTCCACTCTCTAATAATAAACTAATCCTTTTCATAGACGGGCCTCATTCTGCAGTCAAGCTGGTGGAAGAGGGCCAGCTCTTTTTCCCTGCTCTCTGAAGAAACTTCCCAGATGGATATCTCTCTTGAAGTCAGTTACATTAAGCCAAAAAAAAGCACACATTTTGGAATCAGAGGGATCTGAATTTAGATTATTTACTAACTTCTCTGAGCTTCTGTTCCTATGTATATAAAATGAGAGAAATAATAATATCTACATTATACATGTGGGGGTACTATATCTGAGGGCACTTTATCTACATAATAAGCCTGTGTGTTTATCACAAGACATGTTATAGAATTATATTTAATTTTAGTTTATGCCCACTCTTTTTCTACTTGACTTCCAAATTAGACTCATGCCTGGAACACTTAGAAGCTTTGTTCTCTCCACCAGACTAGACCTCTGGGTGCATATAATTTGTTGAACAACAGGTGTGCTAAACATATCTTTGGCTATTATGTAATATATGGAGGAAAGAATGGCTAGGAAAATAGGAGTCAGATCTGAGTTCAAATTCAGCCTCTACCAGTCTCTGAGCCTTTATTTTTTTTTCCTTTATAAAATAGAAAAGTACTTTGTCTGCCTACCTAGCAAATACTTTTGAGGTGCTGAAATTGCATAATATAGGTCAAAATTCTTTATAAACAATAGAATGTTATGCAAGTGTTACTGCTTTATTATCATCATTATTATTATAAATAATACTTAATTTTTATAATTCCTGACAGATGATTTAGAAAAAAAGAAATTATCTCATTCAAGAAAAACTAGTTATTGCATAGTCAGCTCTTTCCTATACTGAAGAAAAGCCTAAGTTAGTAAACATTTAAGTAAAGAATATTAGCCAGAGAATTAGAATACAGCTTCCAGTCTAAGTGTGAACACTAACAATTTCTTGAACAAATCTTCCCAATTTATTTAGCTTGGTTTTCTTATCTCCAAAGTAATTCCTACCTCACTTGAGTATTATGAGGACAAATATAGAAAAACAATGGGAAAGATGCCAAGTCCTTTAAACAAATCTCCCATATTCAGATGAGTTTTTTGTTTCTTCCTTCTTTAGCTATGTTGTTGTGAGTAATCATCTCACATTGTTTATACACCTTGTTTTATGAGCAAGACTGCTATCTGATACAGTCATCAGAGATTTATAGAGGTGGTTGAGTTAATCAAGGAGATCTTTAATGAACACTGGAGGTTTGACAAAGCAGGAAAGAATATCTAATGAAAAAAAAAAAGACAGTTTCTTCAACAAATGGTGTTGGGAAAACTGGACAGCCACATGTAGAAGAATGAAACTGGACCACTTTCTTACACCATAAATAAAACTAAATTCAAAATGGATGAAAGATCTAAATGTGAGACAGGAAACCATCAAAATCCTAGAGGAGAACACAGGCAGCAACCTCTCTGACCTTGGCCGCAGCAACTTCTGACTAGACACATGACTGGGGGCAAGGGAAACAAAAGCAAAAATGAACTATTGGGACTTCATCAAGATAAAAAGTTTCTGCACAGCTAAGGAAACAATCAACAAAACTAAAAGGCAGCCTATGGAGTGGGAGAAGATATTTGCAAATGGCATATCTGATAAAGGGTTACTATCCAAAATCTATAAAGAACTTATCAAACTCAACACCCAAAAACAAAAAATCTGGTCAAGAAATGGACAAAAGGCATGAAAGGACATTTTTCCAAAAAAGACATCCAGATGACTAACAGACACAGGAAAGACATCCAGTTGACTAACAGACACATGCTCAACATCACTCAACATCAGGGAAATACAAATCAAAACCATGAAGAGATACCACCTCACGCCTGTCAAAATGGCTAAAATCAACAGCACAAGAAACAACAGGTGTTGGCAAGGATCCAGAAAAAGGGGAATACTTTTGTGCTATTGGTGGGAATGCAAACTGGTGCAGCCACTCTGGAAAAGAGTATGGAGGTTCCTCAAACAGTTAAAAATAGAACTAACCTACAATCCAGCAATTGTACCACTAGGAATTTACTCAATGGATAGAAAAATACTGATTTGAAGAGGTCCATGCACCCTGATGTTTATAGCAGCATTATCAACAAGAGCCAAACTATGGAAGGATCCCAAATGTCCATCAACTGATGAATGGATAAAAAGATATGGTATATATATATACCAGGGAATATTACTCAGCCATCAAAAAGAATGGAATCTTGCCATTTGCAATAACATGGATGGAGCTAGAGTATATTATGCTAAGCAAAATAAGTCAGTAAGAGAAAGACAAATAGCATATGATTTCACCCATATGTGGAATTTAAGAAGCAAAACAGATGAACATATGGGAGGGGGGAAAAGAGAGAGAGAAACAAACTATAAGAGACTCTTAATGAGAGAACAAACTGAGGGTTGATGGAGGGGAGGGGTGGGGGATGGGCTAGATGGGTGATGGGCATTAAGGAGGGCACTTGTTGTGATGAGCAGTGGGTGTTGTAAGTGATAAATCACTAAATTCTACTCTTGAAACCAATATTGCACTGTATGTTAACTAACTAGAATTTAAATAAAAATTTGAAAAAAAAAAAGGAACATTGGAGGATCTCAGCTTCACTGTTTAATTAGAGCATGGCTAACAAATAATACTGCTATGTTAACAAGACTGTTCAAACTGCAACCAGGTAAAAACCAGAAACTATGCAGAATAAGAGAAACAGACACTCAAGAAATCTAAGGTAAGATCAGTCTGTCAGCAGAATCTTACAATAGCTTCAAACTTCCTTTTCAGACCCAGGAAATTTTCTTTGAAAGAAAAAGTTAGATAGGGTGCCTGGCTGGCTTGGTCAGTAGAGTATGTGACTCTTAATCTCAGGTTTGTGAGTTTGAGCCCCACGTGGAGCCTACTTAAAATTTTTTTTAAAAATCTTTTTTAAGATTTTATTTATTTATTTATTTGTCAGAGAGAGAGAGAGCACAAGCAGGGGGAGCGGCAGGCCAAGGGAGAAGCAGGCTCCCCGCTGAGCAAGGAGCCCGATGTGGGACTCGATCCCGGGACCCTGGGATCATGACCTGAGCCGAAGGCAGACGCTTTACCGACTGAGCCACCCAGGCATCCCTAAAAAAATCTTTTTAAAGAAAACATTAGAAATGCATTATTGGCAGGAATCAAAAAGAAGAAAAGGAAGAATCCCCCCCTTTTTTCATGTTAAAACATGCCTCTAACTTAGAAACTATATGGCTACTATGCCATTTTTAAGTGTCAAGCTCAATGAAAAAAAGCCATATTTTCCTCAGTATAAGTAATACCGTTTCCACAATAACTCCTCTTATTCCACAATAGACAGAAGTCTGACAAAAGTTTAGAACATTTACCAGCTCAGGTTATGCCATGTACTCAGCATCTGTCCCTTCACCATACAGGAAACTCCCTCTCTCAGAACTCTACCTTGAGCTACAAGCCAGGACTTAGGGCCTGGGGCCTGAGTACAGTTAGGGTTTCTCTACCAACTGGATCCTCTACCCAGAGAGCCTGGGTCAGTATTACCATCAAGTTTCCTGACAGGAAATCACTTTCTTCTCTTTGTTGAAATGAGATTTAACAAAAGACCAAGAACACCTGTGCCCTCTCCCAGTGAGAACAGATTTTAATTAGTCATAGTCAAATCAAGAGCAGGAACCACAGGATAATTTAAACAGGTGAAGCTTAATATAAAGTATTATTGAGCAATGATAGGAGAGTAATTATAAAGATGGAAAAAGAGCTCTAATAAGGGATAATGAATAACCAAGGGAAAGAACCAAAAAAAGAAAAACTTGGAGGAGGTCAAACTTCAAAGCTCATTGAAGAAGGTGTGATCACAGCCCACTTGATGGCAGAGAATCTCCCTTGGCCAGAGATGGCGCAGAGTTGCCAGGAAAGCAGAAACAGGCACAGGCCAGCTAGAGCTAGTGGGCAGGCTGGGTGCACAGAGGGAAACAGGTACAGAGAGAGGCAGAGAGCAGAGGGCCACTGCAGGTATGAGGCCTGTAAGGCAAAGTGTCCATGTCAGGACAGTCATGGGACACAGGTGAGGCAAAGCTAATGAGGGGTGAGGGAGGTGTGCACAGAGGGGGTTGGGCTGCCTCTGTGGGTGCTGTGGGGGCTGGCTGCGACCTGCAGAAGCTTCCCTCTGCAAGAACCTAGCACACCTCTGCATAGGGCTTGGACCAGAGCAGCTTGGAGCCACTGAATAGGACAAAGTCTGAACATCCAGCTCACTAGACAGCTAGCCTGATAGGGCCCCCAGTATGCCATGCAGAGCAACAACTGGGACTGGGGTAAAGGCTGTGCTGTCTGGGGCTCCCAGCCACACCACTGCTATTTAAGACAGGAGCTGAAGATAAACCCAGTTCTCCTTCAATGTCTCTCTCTCTCTCTCTCTAGCACCCTCTACCGACAAAATATTGAGACAGCTGCCAAAGTAAAAATATTTAAAGGGCCCAGACCCATTTTAACAGATAAGTCCATGAAGGGAACAGAGAAGCAATAAATTGATAACCAGCACATTCTCTGGCCAAAGACCTCCATACAGTCAGACCTCCACAGTTAATTGCTCTCTCTGATGTCCTCTAGAATTTATCTTGTCCCCATGTGGCACCTGCTTCCATCAACTTCCCAGTAACTCTCATCTAACCCATCCTTCCAGCCATTTTCAATGGATATTCAGAAATAGGTCTACTGCCTCATAATTGTGAGTCAATGGAGCCCCTGGTGGAGGATACGGTATTGCACAACTCTTTAAAGGAATTTGATAGCACAATCAAAAGTTGAATTAGAGATTAGGCAATTTTTAGAGTGATGGGATTGTTCTATATAGCACTGGAGTGGTATATACATAACTCTGCATTTTTTCAGAACACACAGAACTGTATATTAGAAAGAATGAACCTTAATGTATGCAAATTTTTTAAAAATCAACCAGGATATTAAAGGATCCTAGGATGGAATGCAGACTATGGAAATGAATCTAACAAATGCATGACATAACCTTTCTGAAAGGGGAAGGAGCTGATCTAACGTAACTTTGGAAAATGGTATCTTGACTGGAAACTATAAAGCTAAAGATAAAAAGAATTGTATGTAAACACTGTCTCTAGTCTGAAAATTGGTTTCTTACAGGAATACAAGTTAAGAATTCTGAAAGTATTTCATGTCTATTCTAGGGCTGAAAAAATTGTTTTTGAAAATAGATAACAGGAACCAGTTTCCTCACAGCTAAAGGAAAAAGTTACAAATAAACAGGGGGAGAGGCTAGAATAAATCCTGTGATACAAAGTCAGAGTTGAGGATATCAGTATGAGCTTATGTTTAAGATAATATGCAATTGATAGATAGGTGGCTAAATAGATAGATAATTATAGGTATGTGTATATACATAGGAATGCATGCATACATTTCCTAGCTCTGTCCACTGAGAAAGTCTAAAAGAAGTGTCTTCCCTCCCTGCCAGTAAACACACCTGTGTCCAGATCTTGGTTTCGAAAAACTATTCTCCAATAGAAAAAAACCAGAGCTCTTTGGAGAGATGGCTGATTCTAGGGCTTAGGCAGGGAAAATATAAGATGAGCTTGGAGAAAAGTTAAGTATAGTGCCAGAAAGTAAGGAAGTGCTCAGACAACAAAAGGGACACATGAGCCAATCTGAAAGAGCTCCTAAATGCCAAAGCTGAAAAAATTTGAACAAGAGTGTGATTCTGAGATGTGGAGATGAATTTTTAAAATGCATGTATCATTACAAGAGTGGAAAGTGGCTGTTTTTAAGGAGTAAGAAGCAGCAGAGGAGCAGGGGCTGTTGTTTGTTGTCAAACACCTTCGAAGATAATTTGACACTTTAAACCATGTCCATATTGGCTTAAATAGCTTGGAAAGGGGAGAAAAGCACATTAAAAAAATAAGAAGAATGTGGGGCTAACAAGGGAGGATTTTGACAAGAGAGGGTTTGTTGGTTGGTTGGTTTGGTTTCTCTGTTTTATTAAAATGAAAGACACTTAGTGAGTTTATATGTGGATAGAAAACCAACAGAGGGAAAGGATACAACTGCGTGGAACAGAGAAACCACTTATAAAGGCAAATATCTGAAGAGGTGAGGCAATCTCACAGTTTGCTGGGAAGATTTACAAAGGACCAGGGACAGCACTAAGTTCACTATTTCTAACCTATCCCTGGACAGAGACTGACACATCTACAATCTCAAGAAACCTCTGTCCTGGTCCCTCTTGCTTCTTGCTGAGCCCTGTGTTGCACCCACCCTTGCCTGGTGTGGGGCGCATCTCATAAGCGGCAAAGGTGCACTCCCTGGCAATTTTGGAGGCAAGTCTGTCACTTCCTTTTGTAAGTGTTGAAACTAATTATAAAGATATGGCCATGATTCTCCATATTTAGGCACTGAGGTCCTCTAAGAAAATGCAATATATGTGAATGTACTTACTGCCACTGAAGTTGTACACTTAAAAATGGTTGTGATGGGTGGCTTAGTCGGTTAAGCATCCGACTCTTGGTTTCGGCTCAGGTCCTGGTCTGAGGGTCATGAGATCGAGCCCCACCTCAGCCTCTGCACTCAGCATGGAGTCTGCTTAAGACTCTCTCCCTCTGCTCCCAACCCCTCAATAAATAAATAAATCTTTAAAAAAAAAAATGGTTATGATGGGGAGCCCTTGGCTGACTCACTCAGTAGAGCATGCAACTCTTTATCTCAGGGTCATGAGTTTGAGCTCCACGTTGGGTGTAGAGATTACTTAAATAAACAAACAAACAAATCTTTTTTAAAAAATGGTTGTGATGGGGCGCCTGGGTGGCTCAGTTGGTTAAGCGACTGCCTTCGGCTCAGGTCATGATCCTGGAGTCCCTGGATCGAGTCCCGCATCGGGCTCCCTGCTCGGCGGGGAGTCTGCTTCTCCCTCTGACCCTCCCCCCTCTCATGTGCTCTCTCTCTCTCATTCTCTCTGTCTCAAATAAATAAATAAAATCTTTTAAAAAAAAATGGTTGTGATGGCAAATTTTATGTTATAGGTTCTACTACAATAAAAAAAGGCTTTTTTTTTTAAGTAACATACAAAATTAGGGAGTCATCCCTAAATCCCTAATGCTGCATATGTCAGATTATATTTAGTGATGGAGTAAAGCCCAGGTTAAAATGTATAGAAAGAGGTGGGAGACAATTTTACCTTCACATGCAACTGTGGAACTAGCCTTGGTTGGGAGAAAAAAGTCACTTCCCACATTACATGAGCAATTTTGTCTTCCTAGCAATTGAAGAGTTTTCTTCCAGAACTATGACTCACCTCTTTGGAGGAAAGTTCCTTATCACAGTTTGGTAGCCGAGGTATTTTCACTAAATGGCATAGTCATGGCATATTTAATACATTAAAACCTTTTTTAAAAAACCCATTTCACACTTAAAAAATTTGTTCTCAACTTCAGAAATAATTTTAAAAGGACATGCACTGCCAAAGACTACTTTTAATTATAGTAATAAGCAAGGAATTAATAGGGGGCATTTAGTCAAATGGAAGAAAATCCTTCCACTCAGCCTTACTTCCATATTTCATTCCTCACTTAGCCCAAATCCTATTCTAATATAATACAATCAATTTGTTCATGACAAGGTGATAATTAATATGTAGTCCTAGCAAAATGGGTCTGGTGATTTTTTTGATTTGCACCTTCTTCGGTTGAAAACATTGCATTAAATAACTGTATGGCAAATAAAATGACTTGGCAGGCCCACGCAGCAAAGGACGTATTTTCAACAGCAAGTTGCCTTTATATGGGCATATTTCTACATTCTAAAATAATGTCTCCATTATCTTGGTTAGAGTTCAACTCTTTAAATCTATAAGAAATATGTGATGCATGAGTGTGTGTGATGATTCACAGATCTGAAATAACACCTACTCTTCTTCGGTTCTGGCACAAAATGTGTCAGTGAAGCCTGTAATTAAGAAAATTATCTTAGCCTGTCTTGCCACAGGGATGGTGACATCAATACACACACCCAGAGAAGAAATGTGTTAGTAAAAATGAATTTAGAAAACAATTCTACACCAGCACTGCTTGGTGCCTTGATGCCTTTGCAGTGTCATCCAGATCTTTGTCATTGATAACACTAAAACTATTTACTGAATACTGCTATATTGGTTTTTGTCTTCACAACCTATTGCTTCTTTTAGCCTTCCTTTAGTCTTCTGGGAGATAGGTACCATTATGGTTCCTATTTTACAGTTTGAGAGAGGTTGAAAAAGTTGCCCGAGATCATAAATCTAGCTAGTGGTAGAGCTTGGATTTGAACCCAGGTCTCTCAGACTCAGATGTTCTCTCTCTTCACAAGGATTGGCTACAGAATTTGAAGGGCCAGTGTAAAATGAAAATGTGGGGGCCCTTGTTCAAAAATGGTTAATAATCTCAGGATGGCGACAGCAGAACATTAAACCAAGTGTGGGGCCCTTGTAAACACAGGTTACATACCCATGAAGCTGACCCTCCTCTTAACCACATCACTTCCCTCCATCGAGCCCTTCATCTCCATACCTTGACCTCATTCAGCAAATATTTGGTCCAAGCCACAACTCCAACTGTAAGGGGTCTTGGCGTAGATTCATGAGAGACCATGCTGAGTCTGGAACCAAACAACATTTGTTTCTCAGTCAATTCTTTTACCTCCTGAGTTTTCACATCATGCTCAATAGCAGAAAGTATCCCATAATTTCATAAGTTTTGACTACCAAGCCTTCTCTTCATTGGTCCCTAAGACCTTCCTTTTAGTCTGTTTCTCTCTTTAAAAAATCATTTTGCCATTTTAAGCACATAACATTGTGGTGTCATGCACTGCTCCTTCCTACTGTGATTATTTGCAGCTGCTTCAACCTAACGATGGGAAAAGGCCTCAGATCCTTATAATTGTAGGGTCCTGATTAATGAACACTTTGCCTCTCTGGATCTTTTGAAGATCTTTCCAAACCTTTCACTTGGCACCTTCATTCAAGTGGAATGTCTGGAGCTTGGTGGATGACATGTTTTAGTGTAAACCTTCACACACATCTGAGCACACATCCTGAGAATAAAGAAGTCTATTTGCAGTGTGTCTGGAGTAACTGAGACATGTACTTTACATTTCCAGGAACAGGAGTAGGTTGTGTGTGTTTATCTGGGGTGGGGAGAGTTTGGGACTGGAAGGCTAGAAGACAGAGAAGGCATGATCTCCGCCCCTGGCGAGGATATCCTTAATTTGATGCTTAACCCCAGACTGTCTCATCCTCACATACCTCCCTGTACTGTGATTTCCTTTTCCACAAGAAGCTTTGGCTGTTCCTATCTTTAATTTCTTCCTAATATGGGGTAAGGCAGGTGGAACCACAGACAGCCCCCAATTGAAACTCTTCATACTTTAGGATTTAAATGTGGACTCCTGAGATGGATGCCTCCCTACCTCTTAGGCCTAAGGGTAGATGAGATTATAGATAATTTCTGAATTTGCCCGGAAAGGATAAGGCACAACCAAATATCTAGAACAGTAGTTCTCAGTCATAAAAGAATACTTTTACAATGAAACATCTCCTTCGGGGGTGCCTGGGTGGCTCAGTTAAGCGTCTGCCTTCGGCTCAGGTCACGATCCCAGCATCCTGGGATCGAGCCCTGAGTGGGGTTCCCTGCTCAGCTCAGCAAGGATCCTGCTTCTCCTTCTCCCTCTACCTGCTGCTCCCCCTGCTTGTGCTCTACCAAATGAATAAATAAAATCTGAAAAAAAGAAAGAAATAAAGAAGAAAGATCTCCTTCACTGTCCTGAAATGAAATTCATATATAACTTACTAACACACAGAAAACCTTTTTAAAATTAACATAATGCTCTATGTGCAACAAAAAGAAATAAAATTAGAGTTACGGTCTATGTTCAAATAACTGTAAGTAGGTTTTTCATCCACATCAATGCCCTGAAGGATGTGTGAAAGATAGGCAGGATAATTTCTTTGTTCTATGGCACACTGTTCCACACATCTGTCAAGCCTGGCTCCAGGCCACCAAATACCAATTAGCATGGCTTCAATCATCATGATAACCAAAAATGCACCCACAATTCCCAGAACATCTCCTAAATGGTGGTACTGCCCCTGTTGGGAACCACTGGTCTGAGTAGGAGTGCCTGTGTATTGAATTCCTTTGGATTCTGCCTTGGTTAGGATTTCCAGGTAACAGGACAAGATATACTTGCCACACTCCCGGATTAAGCATTCCAGGGCTTGGCAAGCCTGAACTCAGCAAACACACATCTTCTATTTGCACACAACTATTTTTAGGCCACTAGTTTTAATATAGTGCACACATACTCTGTATTCACCAAGGTCCCTGACCACAAAGAGTAACAAGGCTTTGGCCAGGGAGGGGCCATGCTATATATGTAGAATGAAGGAGAAAGAACATTTCATTTTGTGCCATATTTAAGATTTAGGGAGATGAAAAATGATGGGTGTGTCAATGGTGGATGGCTAAGAAAGGCTGCTTGGCCCTCTCTAACCCTGAGAGCTTAGATTAAAGGAGACTGCACCGTAAACATTTTTTCCATGGCTAAAGACAGCTACTAATATTTGCCTCTCTTTCTGCCTGCTGAAGTCAAAATTGAAGCCAAACAGGGACCCAAAGGGAATAAGAGTTCCCTCATCATCATGCCCCTGATACACAGTCCTAATTAGGATCAATCCAAATATTTATCAGGCACTTATAAAGATGCTGAGTTCTGGCAAAAAAAAAAAAAAAAAGTTGTGTGTTCATGGAAACTTCTGTGAGTCACTCTCCAGCATTTGCCAGAGGTCAGTGTTTTGCTGCCAGAATAAGCTAATATTTGAATAAAAGATGAGTTCTAAACAATCTAAGGGAAAACTTAAATAGCAAACTCCCTCTCCACCACGACCTATGACATAACATTTGCCCCTCTTCAATTATTCTTACCCAAGAGCATGTTTACTAGCTTAACCCCAAGCCTGGTTTCTGGATTGTATAGTTCTTATGTGGGTCATTAAGAATCAAGTGTGTTAAATCAATGGATGAAGAGAAAAAACTTATTCCAAATGGGGAAACAGTTCATTCATTCGTGTATGCATTCATTCAATTCCTTACTCAGCTTAAAATCACTTATATTACATTGCATGTGCCCTCAGCTCCCTTGACCCCTGCCACACTTTGAGATATTCATTTGGTTGAACAAGGACCCTTGTTAAAGGCACTGTTCCCCATAGTGCCTACTGTGCATGCTAAATGTGGCTGGCAAAGAACCAAACCATGCTGAGATCCCACATTAAATTATGATCATAAACCACAACTAGGCCCTAATGCTACCAGCAATCATACTGTTTTCCTGGTCCTTTTATTCTCCCGCTCTCCCAGGAGATATTTTATACCTTCTCTGTTCTGCAAACCTCAAATACCCACACACACCACCCATTTTCATTCTGTCGATAGCCTTGCTTCTGGTTTCACTAAGGAAGTAGAATGAATCAGAAAAGAGCCCCCACAAACACCCACCACCTGCATCAGGGCCATGTCTTGGGCTTCCTTCCCATGGCTATAGATGAACATTGTGTGCCCCTAGAAAAGTCCACTTTCTCCACTTGTAGACTAGCTACCACTCACTCTCACCTACTCAAGGACATCACTCCAGTAATTATCTTCTCAATTCTGCCTTTTTTATTGGATCATTTCCATCAATCTATGGACATTATTTTTCCCACCTTTGAAAAACCCTCTCTTAACCCCACTTCCTCCTCCAGCTACTACCTCCATTTCTTTCTTTCTACAGGTTGTCTATATTCACCATCTCCAATATCTTCCTTTCCATTCTCTCTTTTTTCTAAAGACTTTCTTTCTTTCTTTATTTGTTTGTTTGTTTACTTACTTACTTATTTAAGAGAGAAAAAAAGAGAAAAAAAAAGTCTGACACTAAGAGAGAGAGAGAAAGAGAATGTGAGCAGGGATAGAGGCAGAGGGAGAGGGACAGGAAGAGGGAAAGAATCCCAACCAGACTCCATGCTGAGCATGGAGCCTGATGCAGGGCTCAGTCCCATGACCCTGAGATCCTGAACTGAGCCAAATCCAAGAGTCAGACTCTTAATCCACTGAGCCACCCAGGTGCCCCCTCAGTTCTCTCTTAAACCTAATCCAAAAAGATATTTATCTAATCTGCTTCAACTAAATTGCTCTTATCAAGGTCACCTTGACTTCCCTGTGGCTATATCCAATGGCCAAGTCTTAGTCTTCATCTTACTTGATAGCAGAATATGATCTCTCCTCCTTGAATCACTTTCCACTTGGCTTTTGGATGCAGACTTACCTGGTCCTCCTCTTACCTATCTGGCTTCTCCCCTCATTCTTCTTTGTTAGATTCTCTTCATCTTTCTGATTTCCAAAACTTGGAGTATTCCAAGATTCAGTCCTTGGACCTCTTCTCTTTTCTATCTTCACTCACTTATTTGGTCTCATCCAGTCTCATGGCTTTAAATACCATTTATTATATGCTGTGTTCAGCCTGCATTCCTCCCCTGAACTCCAGACTCACATATCCAACTGCCTCAATATCTCCACTGGGATGACTAATAGACATCTCAAATTTAACAAGTCCAAAACTGAACTCCTGATCTCTTACTGCTGCCCCACCACCAAACTCTATTTCTCTTCTACCCTTCCCCAGTTCTCAGGCCAAAACCTTGAGGTCATCCTTGATGCCTTGCTTTCTCTCACACTCCGGATCTGATCTGTGAGCTTAACCTTCAATCTGTGTCCAGAATGTGACCACTTCTTACTATTTTCACTACCACTGGTACCACTCACCTAAATTAGTGCAGGAGTTTCCCAACTAGTCTCCCAGCTTCTATTTTTGACACTTTCAGACTCTTCTCAAAGCAGAAGCCAGTGATATTGATAAAACACAAATCAAAGAGGGTCACTCCTCTGCTCAAAAACCCTTTGTTTTTAGCAAAAGCTCAATTCCTAAAATTCCTTTAAAGCCCTACATGCTCTGTTCCCTGCCCATTCCTTCTCGAACTACATCCCTTGCTTTTTCATCCTTGCCTATCCCATTCTTGCAGCACTCTCCCCACCTTTTGCTGTTCCTTGACCTTCCCAGACACCCCCAGACCTCACCTCCCTCCCTCAGATGTTACCTTCTCAGTGAGCCCTTCCCTGTTTACCCACTCACAATTGTTCATTTATGTATCGACTTGACTAGACCACGGGATACCCAGGCGTTTGGTCAAATGTTATTCTGACATTTGACGTATGGATGTATCTGTGAGGATGTTTCTGGATGAGATGAACCTCTGAATCAGTAGATTGAGTAAAGCAGATTGCCCTCCCAAAATATGGAGGGGTGTCATCCTATTAATTAAAGACCTGAATAGAACAAAAAGGTTGGAGTAAGAGGGAACTTTGCCTGCCTGACTGTGAAATTAATTTTCTGTCCTTGGACTGGAACTTACATCATTAGCACTCCTGCTTCTCAAGTCTTCAGACTCAGACTGGAACCACACTACTGGCTCTGCTGGTTCTCTAGCTTGCTGACTACATATCTTGGAACTTCTCTGCCTCCATAATCATGTGAGCCAATTCCTTATAATAATCTACTTTATATATAGAAGAAGAAGAATAAAGTCTATTGTTTCTATCTCTCTGGAGAACCATGACTAATGTATCATCTAAATCACACCTCCTGGGGTACCTGGCTGGCTCAGTTGGAAGAGCATGGGACTCGATCTTGGGTTGTGAGTTTAAGCCCCATATTGAGTGTAGAGATTACTTAAAAATAAAATCTTAAAAAAAATAAATTAAATAAAATCACAACTCCCAACCGTTCCACCATGTGAGGACACAGAAGGGCCCAGGTATGAACCAGGAAATGGGTCTTCATCAGCCACCCCACTGAATCTGCTGGCTTCTGATCTTAGACTTCCAGCCTCCAGAACTGTGAGAAATAAATTTCCATTGTTTACAAGCTAAAAATAAAATAAAATAAAATAAAATTACAACTCCTAAGTACCTCCCTTTTACCTTCCCTGCTTTATTTCTGTAAAATTTATTGCCATCTACCAGAACATAGATTTATTTTACTTACCCCCCCCTTTTTTTTTTTGCCTATATCTACCACCAGAATATGAGTTCCACAAGGGAAGGGTTTATGTCAACTTCATTGATTGCTGTATCCTAGCACCTAAAAGAATACCTGAGATATATGGGGTATTGGGTAAATATTTACTAAATGAATGAATGCCTACCCTATGCAAAACATCAGCTTTGGGAGCTAGTGAGAGAGAGATGAGTAAAGCTAAATTACATAACACTATACTTTGGGTTCCTCATTTATAAAATGGGGGTAATATTTCATGAAGTCCTCATATCTCATAGGACTGTTATGGGAATTAAATGACTGAATATTTATGCAATGTTTGGAATAGTGCCTGGTATAGTACTACAGTAAGTGCTATACTAAGTAAACTAAGTTTACATATACATATATCCCTGCCCTCAAAAAGCTTGCATATAATAGAGTGGACATATGTAAAAAGTCCAGGGTATGCAGGGCACCTTTTTGGTTCAGTCAGTTAAGCATCCAACTCTTGATTTTCTCTCAGGTCATGATCTCAGGGTTGTAAGATTGAGCCCCACGTGGAGCCCTGCATTGGCTCCATCCTCAGCTGGGAGTCGGCTTGAGGATTCTCTCCCTCTCCCTCTGCCCTCCCTCCTGCTCTCTCTCTCTCTCTAAAAGAAATAAATAAATCTTAAAAAAAAAAAAAGTACAGAGTGTGCAGTGGGTGCACAGAAGATGGAAAGGGTCAATTTCCCCTTACGGCCAAGGAAGCCTTCAGAGAAAGTGATATTTAATGTGAATCTTGGAGGATGAACAGGTGTTTACTAGGCCAATAAGAAGGGCATTTTAGGCTGAGAACACAGAGTAAATGGTTGAAGAAGGAGGCTCAGAAGTTAAGAATAAATCTGACCTCCCACCTTCCAGGAAGTGATGATCCGGAGTTGTCTCAATAAATCCAACTTGTTTTTCCTACATTATGCTTTAATTTCTTTATTATGTAAGGGAAGGCATTGGTAACACTGAATATTAAGTTGTAGAGAAAATTTTGGAGATTGTTACACCCTGGGGAAATGTTTACCCCAATCTGTTTAATGCATTTGATGAAAAGAATCTGCTAACTCTATTTTTTTTTTAAGATTTTATTTATTTATTTGAGAGAGAGAGCATGAGAGGGTAGAGGTCAGAGGAAGAAGCAGACTCACCGTTGAGCAGGGAGCCTGATGCGGGACTCTATCCTGGGACTCCAGGATCATGACCTGAGCTGAAGGCAGTTGCTTAACCAACTGAGCCACCCAGGCATCCCAGAACCTGCTAACTCTAAGTCACCTTAATATTCTTGAAAGAATCTTCAGATTTCTTATAATAATTAATATTTCTAACATCTTATCTGCTGATAATGATTACTGATAACCATTTTGCTTAAAAGTGTTACATTAGAATTCATTTGTTTAAAAAGTATTCTGATTTAGGGCCACCTGGGTGGCTCAGTCAGTTAAGTATCTGCCTTCAGCTCCGGTCATGATCCTGAGGTCCTGGGATCGAGTCTTGCATCAGGCTCCCTGCTCAGCGGGGAGTCTGCCTCTCCCTCTTCCTCTGCCATTCCCCTGCTTGGGCTCTCTCTCTCTCTGTCAAATAAATAAAATCTTTAAAAAAAATTCTGGTGGCGCCTGGGTGGCTCAGTTGGTTAAGCAACTGCCTTCGGCTCAGGTCATGATCCTGGAGTCCCTGGATCGAGTCCTGCATCGGGCTCCCTGCTCGGCGGAGAGTCTGCTTCTCCCTCTGATCCTCCCCCCTCTCATGCTCTCTCTCTCTCTCATTCTCTCTCTCAAATAAATAAATAAAATCTTTAAAAATAAAAAAATAAAAAAAATTCTGATTTCAATTTTACCATACATTTTATTCATTTATTTCATTAGTTAACTAAAAGTAGGCTTTACTTATTGTCACAATGTCAGAATATTATCAGTACTTATTTTAAGAATAAAACAACCCTAATGTCTATTAAAATATCTTCCAAGAGACTTTTTTCTATGTTAAAAAATATTACATAGAAACATTACTTCACATACCTTTGACTAAGTCATTTCTTTTTTTTTTTAAAGGCTCAACCTCACAACCTTAAGATCAAGAGTTGTAAGCTCCGACTGAGCCGAATGATCTAGAAATCAGTGAAGAAGGACCTCTGGAAGCTAAAAAGGGCAAGGAAATACATTTCCCTCTGAAGCCTCTAGGAGAAATACAACATTGCTGACACCTTGATTCCAACTCAGTAAGACTCAATGTGGACTCTTGACCTCCAGAACTGTGATAGAATAAATTTGCAATATTTTAAGCCATTAAGTTGTGATAATTCATTATAGTACCAAAAGGAAATTAATACTGACTCTGAGGCATCTGTATTAGTTAAAATTAGATTCAGCTATAAGTGGTAGAATTCCTCAAATATCTGTAGCTTGAACAAGGTTGAACGAGTTATGATCTCTCTTTAAAATAAGTCCAGATTCAACAAATCAAGACTTATATAGCAAATCCACCATTACCCAGGCTCCCTCTATCTTGTTGCTCTGCCACCCTCAAGATATGGTTTCAACACCATGGTTCAAGATAGCTGCTCAATCTCCAGCCATCAGATACACATTCTAACCAAAAGGAAGAAAGAGAAAGCAGAGGAAAGCATACCCTTTCCTTATTTAAAAAAAAAAAAAAAAACACTTTTTGAGAATTGTACACACGATGCAGCTTGCATCTCCTAAACAAACACTTGGTCATATAGCCACACCTCATTTCAAAAGATGTTGGGAAATATAGTCTTTATTCTAGGTGAGCTAGTGCCCAGTGAAAAATAAAAGGTCCTATTCCTAGGAGAAAAGGAGGGAAGAAATAATAAGAACTACTTATAATAACTGTCACAGCATCAATCTCAGTTGAGATTACATTACAAGAAGAATCAAAATCCTCAATAATCCATTAGCTGTCACCCCTGCACCTATCTTCATTAAAACCAGACACATTCAAGCTAAGAGTTATTTTCCTTTACTCTGAGCTTGGTTGAGTTTTGCCTATATGTTTCTTTACCTAAGAGTTAATGGCTAATCAATACTTTCTTGACTGATGTCTTTAGATGTGTTAATATATCATCAGTCAGATCATTGGTATTTTTTTTTTTTTAAGATTTTATTCATTTGACAGAGAGAGACACAGCAAGAGAGGGAACACAAGCAGGGGGAGTGGGAGAGGGAAAAGCAGGCTCCCCACAGAGCAGGGAGCCGGATGCGGGGCTCAATCCCAGGACTCTGGGATCATGACCTGAGCCAAAGGCAGATGCTTAACGACTGAGCCACACAGGCGCCCCAGATTATTGGTATTTCGCTGGCCCAAGTCAGTCTATCTCTTTCAGGTAACTATACATTTTTTTCCTATGATCCTACAGTTTATTTTCAGAGGACATTCTTATTTCCTCATTCACAAGTTCTGGAAAGGCACTTCTCCATAGCCTCAAAGGACAATAACAGATTATAAAGACATTTGCCACTGGGTTAAAGCCTGGTGCCCACAGATAAGTTTCACTCTCTTCTGTGGCCACTGATCATGGCCAAGCATTCCAATCCTAGAATTGTCTGAAATTTGTCCCAAATGGAGCAAATTGTGACCATGTGGTTGAGTATAAATCCAATACACTACATGAAAGATAACTGTGCAATTTGTTCTTGAAATTCTTTTTGGCTAGAGTCAAGGTTGGTCTAACAAGTAGGTGAAGAGAATATCTATGCTCATTGAATTACAACACGGTAGGTAAAATTAATACCCATATTTTGCTGATGAAGAAATTGAGGCCTAGAGAAATTAAGCAGTTTGTCCAAGGTCTGGGCTCTTAAACATTACACTATTGATATAACTTGAGAAATATGGGGAATGTCTCTGCTCTAAAGTATTTCCCCATGAGGGGCAGCTGGGTGGCTCAGTCAGTTAAGCGTCTTCCTTCAGCTCAGGTCATGATTCCAGGGTCCTGGGATCAGGCCTCACATCAGGCTCCCTGTTCAGTGGGGAGCCTGCTTCTCCCTCTGCCTGCTGCTCACCCTGCTTGGGCTCTTTCTGTCAAATGAATAAATAAAATCTTAAAAAAAAAATATTTCCCCATGAATTTTCAGGATGCCTGAAATTTCAAACATTCTTTTGGTCTGGAAAGCAAATATACTGGGAGAAGAAAAGCTAACTCTTTAAAAAATCCAGTGGAGAAAATCATTATATTCTTTATATCTCCATGACTGGTACCTTACTTCATGAAGGCCACCATCGTTTCTCATCTGTATTACTACAGTAGTCATCCAACTAGTCTTCAGACTCCCAAGACAGCTCCTTCTAATCTGTTCTCCACATTACAGCCAGAAGGATCTTCCCAAAACACAGATTTGCTCATATCATTCCCTGCTTAAATGCTTACAAGGACTCTTCACTGCCTTCGGCATGTCTACACTAGTTTTCAACTTTGTTAGGCAAAATATTATATAACAAATAATTTTGATCATCCCCCCATTATTCTGAAAGTTAATTCCTAGAGAAAGTAAATGATCTATGTACAGAATTTAAACAGATAGCACTCTAATATAAAGGAGAAATACAAATAATTAACATAAACAGCATTAGTTCAATTTTTTTTTTTTAAAGATTTTATTTATTTATTTGACAGAGAGAGACACAGTGAGAGAGGGAACACAAGCAGGGGAAGTGAGAGAGGGAGAAGCAGGCTTCCCGTGGAGCAGGGAGCCCGATGTGGGACTCGATCCCAGGACCCTGGGATCACGACCTGAGCCGAAGGCAGACACTTAACAACTGAGCCACCCAGGTGCCCCTAGTTCAATTTTTTTTTTTTTTAAAGATTTTATTTATTTATTTGAGACAGAGAGAATGAGAGACAGAGAGCATGAGAGGGAGGAGGGTCAGAGGGAGAAGCAGACTCCCTGCCGAGCAGGGAGCCCGATGCGGGACTCGATCCAGGGACTCCAGGATCATGACCTGAGCCGAAGGCAGTCGCTTAACCAACTGAGCCACCCAGGCGCCCCCCCTAGTTCAATTTTTAACAATGCTTGGCTGTGATTACATTAGAAGCAAAAATCTCTACAAATGTTGGGATAGTGGAGACAGCACTGACCTCCCCCATCCCACACCCTATAGATAACTACTGGTCTAAAGTCTTTAATGTGACTTGTAATGTTTCTGTGCTCTGGACTCTCCTCACCTCTCCAGCCAATATTCTCACTGATCAGCTTGCCTTGGGCTTGAATCCTCATAAACTACCTGAATATCCAGTTCGTACAACAGTTTCTCACTTACTGGTCTTTGGGCAAGAAGCCACTTTCTTGGCCTGGAACTCTTCTTTATCCTCTCTCCAGCTTTATCTGGCTAATTCCTTTTCATTCAGGTCTCTGCCTAGAAGTAATTTTCTCCAGGAAGCCTCCTCTGACACACCGTAAGATGTAGCATCCCTCCAGAGCATCCTGAAATTTCCTCTATTATAGCATACATCCCATTGCATTGCAACTTTCTCTTTATTTCTCTGGTCACTCCCTGGACAATGAGTTTTTTGAGAACATAGACTGTGGTCACTGTTATGGCACACAACGGTTGGCACAGAATTGACATTCATAATGACTTGTTAAAGGAAAAGGAAGCTGGAGAGCATCAAAAACTAACTTAGTTAAACTCTTTTTTTTTTTAAATTTTATTATGTTATGTTAGTCACCATACAATACATCATTAGTTTTTGATGTGGTGATCCACGATCCATTGTTTTTGTATAACAGCCAGTGCTCCATGCAGTACGTGCCCTCCTTAATTTATATTTCTACTGAAGGCCACTTTGGGAAAGGAAATAATGAAGTTGGGAGTATTATAGTCAGCTATTATTTTTTAGAAACACAGTATTTTGGAAATGTGCATAAACATCAAAAATACAAAATGTATTTTGAAAAAAAAATGAAATGTAAGAAACCTGACAAACATTACATCAGCCACATTATTAAGGTCAACATCAACAGTGGTAAACCATGTTGATAGTATGTACTCTTGACGTGATGTGATGAAAATGGCACTTCACCTCTGTGATTTTCCTCCCAATCCCAATCTAAACAAAAGAAAGACATCAGACAAATCACAGTTGAGGGGAATTTTACAAAATACCTGACAAGTACTCCTCAAAATTGTCAAGGTCATCAAAAACAAGAAAAGTCTAAGAAACTGTCATAACCAAGAGGAGCTTTTAAAGAGATACAATGACTAAATATAATCTGATATCCTAGATGAAATTCTGAAATAGAAAAAGGTAAAACCTAAGGCAATCTGAATAAAATATGGACTTTTGTTAATAATAATGTATCAGGGGGCGCCTGGGTGGCTCAGTTGGTTAAGCAACTGCCTTCAGCTCAGGTCATGATCCTGGAGTCCCGGGATCGAGTCCCGCATCGGGCTCCCTGCTCGGCAGGGAGTCTGCTTCTCCCTCTGACCCTCCCCCCTCTCATGTGCTCTCTCTCTCATTCTCTCTCTCAAATAAATAAATAAAATCTTTAAAAAAATAATAATAATAATGTATCAGTATTTCATTAATTATCATAAATGTACCATTCTAATATAAGATGTTAATAATAGGGGAAACTGGGTACAGGGCATATGGGAACTCTCTGTAAAATCTTTGCAATTTTTCTGTAAATCAAAAACTGTTCTAAAACAAAAAGGTTATTCTTTTCTATTGGCAAAACATTTAAAAAGACAAAGCATCCAAAAATAAGTGTATAAATGCAACAAGGCCATGAAAATATTGTCAACAACTTCAGTCATAAAGCAAATGCAAATGAAATTATAATGTAATGCCACTACAAACACATCAGAATGGTTAAAATGGACAGCTCTTTCTGCCCACGGGTTCCGTCCCCAGGCTTTAATAAAACCACCTTTTGCACCAAAAAAAAAAAAAAAAAAAAAAAAGGTTAAAATGTAAATGTAAAAGAGTGGGAAAGTCAAGTGTTTCTGTGGACATAGAGCAACTGAAATTCTCAAACACTGTTTATGAGAATACAAAATTATATGGCTGCTCTAAAAAACAAAGTGACAATTTCTTGTAAGTTAAACATACACTTTCCACAGATCCAGCAATTCCACTCCTAGGTAATTACCCAAGAATCATAAAATACACACTCACTCACACATACATACATATATACATACATGCAGTGTAAAATGATATCATCAATCACAAAAATAACAAAAATAAAAAAGCATTGTCACTTGAAAATCATGAAAACCCTGAAATAACCACAGGTTTATGTACTTAAGCTACGTATGCTAAAATATTTCAGGGTAAGTGTCATGATATCTGCAACTTATTCTCAAATGATTCAGCAAAGGAAAAGGGAAGGAGTAATGGAAGGAAGAAAGGGAGGGAGAGAGGAAGAGAGAAGAGAGGACAGCAAATGTGGCAAAATTCTTAAAAATTGGTAAATCAAGAAGAAGGAAGGGAGGGAGGGAGGAGAGAAAGCAACAAATAAATGTAAACGGTAAAATATTAAAAACTGGTGAATCAAGATGAAGAGATGAATGAGTTATATTATTCTTATAACTTTCCTACACATTTGAAATTTACAGAATAGAAAGTTATAGGAAAAAGCAAGATCAGTAATAGTAATGGTAAGATAATAGGAATTTCTCTATGATATGAATTTCTCTTTTTATTTTTTTTTTAATTTTGCTCACTGGCTAAAGGTTAGCCAGAGTATTTATGTTGCCTGAGCACTTACAATGTGACTTTCTTCACAGAACAGTCTGTGAACTATGACATGTTTATTAAACTGTGAAGCGTTTATTAAAAGTTGCTTAGAGGGGCGCCTGAGTGGCTCAGTAGGCTGAGAGTAGACTCTTGATTTCAGCCTAGGTCATTATCTTGGGGGGGAGGGTCATGAGATTGAGCCCCCTAGTGGGCTCCAAGCTCAGCGGGGAGTCTGCTTCTCTCCTCCTTCTCCCTCTCCCTCTGCCCCTCTCCCTACTTGAGCACTTTCTCTAAAATAAATAAAATAAAATCTTTTTAAAAAGTTGTTCAGATAGTTCAACTAAATTTAAGATTATATGTTTAACAACAGTACAACCCAGATGTAAAATAAAAAGTTCTATTAAACAACTTCGGTTGTACTCCATGACTCTAGTAGCCTCAACTTATTTGTCCAGTTGTTTTGGAATCATATAGACATTTTTATTCAGGATCAACCTTAAAAGAAGGCAGAGTAGGCAAAAAAGATAAGCTAACTAATTTTTGATTTAAAAGAATCATCCCATTGGGAGCCTATATGTTTATTTCAACAATGGTACTCTTGCTCCAACATTTCTCAGAATCCCACTTTGGAGTTACAGAGCCTGTCTGTGAATCTCCTAATACAATCAATGTGGTTATTTTATTTTTATTTTTCAGTGTGGTTATTTTTTTAAAGATTTTATTTATTTATTTATTTATTTATTTATTTATTTATTTATTTATTTGAGAGCGAGTCTGGGGATGGTAGGGAGCAGAGGGAGAGGGACAATCAGATTTTGCACTGAGCCCAGAGCCAATGCGGGGCTTGATCTCATGACCCTGAGATCATGACCTGAGCCAAAATCAAGAGTTGGATGCTTAACCGACTGAGCAACCCAGGCACCCCTAAGTATGGTTATTTTAAATACATCCACATTTCATTTAGGACAAAATGGCATTTGAACATGTGATCACTCAAATTATTTACCATTTTTTAACACTAATGACTGTATCTTTGAAAAATCATGTCTACCTTAACAAATTAAAAGTTGCCATCATAAGCTCCCCCTGCTTGTGCTCTCTCCCTCTTTCTCTCTCTTAAAAAAAAGAAAAAAAGAAAGAAAAAGTTGCCATAAAAAATGCTATTCAAAAAAAGTTCTGTGTCTATAAGATAAAAAACAAAATAAGAGCTCCTATTTTAGGCCAGGGGTTGGCAAACATTCTCTGTAAAATTTAAGACAGTAAACATTTTAGGCTTTGTTGGTCCTATGGATTTGTCACAACTAATCAACTCCTCTATTGTAGTATGAAAGCAGCCACAGACAATACTTAAATGAATGAGCTTACCTTCATTCCAAAAAAATTTTATTTACAAAAAGTTTGTGGAACACATCTGGCCCACAGGGCCCTTGTTTGCAGACCCCTGTTTTAGGTAATAACAGATAACTGACATAAATACAGTTGATCCTTGAACAACATGGGGCTTATGGGTGCCAGCTGAAAAGCTGGCACCCATAAGCCCCATGCAGTTGAAAAGCTGTGTATAACTTTTGACTCCCCCCAAATTTAACTACTGATAGCCTACTGTTGACCAGAAACCTTATTGATAACATAGTTAACACAAATTTTGTATGTTATATGTATTATATACTGTATTCTTACAATAAAGTTAGCTACAGAAAAAGTTATTAAGAAAATCATAAAGGAAATTCTCCTGGGTGGCTCAGTTGGTTAAGCATCCAACTCTTGGTTTCAGCTCAGTTCATGATCTCAGGGTCATTATCTCAGTGTCATGAGATGGAGCCCCACATCTGGTTCCGGCTCAGTTTGGAGTCTGCTTGAAATTGTTTTCCCCTCCCTCTCCTTCCCCCACTTCCCCTCCCCCCTCCCCACTACCTGCTGGTGCACTCTCTTCTCTCCTCTCTCTCTCTCTCTCTCTCTCTCAAATAAATAAATAAATAAGGGGCTCCTGGGTGGCTCAGTCGGTTAAGCAGCCGACTATTGGCTTCGGCTCAGATCATGATTTTGGGCTCCATGCTCAGTGGGGAGTCTGGTCAGGGTTCTCCCTCTCCCTCTGCTCCTGCTCCCACTCACGCTCTCTTTCTCTCTCTCTCTCAAGAAATAAATCTTTAGGGCGCCTGGGTGGCTCAGATGGTTGAGCGTCTGCCTTCGGCTCAGGTCATGATCTCAGGGTCCTGGGATCGAGTCCCGCATCGGGCTCCCTGCTCCTTGGGAGCCTGCTTCTCCCTGTGCCTTTCTCTCTCGCTCTGTCTCTCATGAATTAAAAAAAAAAAAAAAAAAAAAAAAAAAAGAAATAAATCTTTAAAAATAAATAAACAAATAAATAATAAAATCTTTAAAAAAAGAAAATCATAAGGGAAATATATTTACAGTACTGTACTGTACTACACAAAATCTGCATGTAAGTGGATCCACACAGTTCAAACCTGCCTTGTTCAAAAGACAACTGTATATTGCCTTCCAAAGTGACAGCAATTACTGGGATATATAATTTTGGGCTTAAAAATTTTTTTTCACCCACTGTTTAATAGTCAATAGTAAGGCATTTTAAAATCTTGTTTAAAAGCATTATTTTTTTTAACAGCATTTGAGTAAAGTATTGTATTGATGCTTCCTCTCCCAGAGGGGAAGCAATTACGATACAAGTACAGTTTTATCATTCAATCAGCAGAAGCTGTATTTTGGTTTTTAAGATGACCATTAAAAATAAAAGCACAATGCATCATCCACTGCTCCAAGAGTACTACTGTAGACTCCATTCTTCAGGAAGTGATCTGAGGTCACCTCACTTAGTATCAATATAATCTTTGTTAAAAAAAAAGGGGGGGGGACACATAAATATAAAACACAGCAAGCATACACACAAAAAACTCAATGTCAAAATGATAATGTGACCAATTAATAGTGAGTAAAAAATTAGTTTATCCAAAACATCGAGGAGAATACAAGGTGAAAACAATCTACAGAGTACTTCTAGCATTGTTTATCCATTTCATTGCCACATGGAAACAAACATATTTCCTTGGCATTCACAAATTTTAAAAAATAAAACTAAAAATCTTTTCTTAGACAGAGATTGATGTTTGTAAATGCTTGATATAAAGAGCAAGAACCCTAAACAGTTCTATTTAAACAAATGGTGCCTTTTCTTTGTTCATTTAAAAACATTTGTTGGAATTAATGATTACAATTTTCACATCTTCAAAAGAAAAGAGATATGAAATGGGACCGGCACTAACATTTCAGACTTACTGGACTATTTTTCCCTTTTGACATTTTCCCACTACACTAGTGATTCTCAAATGCAATCTTTGAATGCACCAACATCACCTGGGAATCTGTTAGAAAGCAGATTTTTGGACCTTACCCCAGACCTCCTAAATCAGACACTCTGGGAGTGGGGTCCAGTGACAAGGCTCCAGCTGATATAGATGCACACAACGGTTTGAAAACTACTGGTCTACATCTCGGCAGATGCTTATGTAGCTACCGCAAAAGAGAAAGAGCCATACTCTTGGTTGCTGGGTCCCAGGACAGGCCCATCCCAAGTCTCCTCACTCTTTCCATGTTTTACTAGCTCAAATATAAAGGAGGGGAGAGTGAAGATGGCTTCCAAATGCAAACCCATACTCACTCATAACTGCTACTCTTCCTGTTTATCAACTGCCTAATCCATATGTAGACTTAACATATTAGCATATGAGGTATCTACACTTTCTCACTCAGCTAAAACTCAAGGACTACGAGTGCATAACAGGGACAGGGAGGAATACTGTTTTTCATAAGAAGAATTACATAGCAATTGACTCCTAAACCATGTGTATATATAACATCAGTTGCAATAATATCTTAGGCATATTTTCAAAAGAGATCCATTAGAACCTTCCCTTTTAGAAATTCGTTTATATATAACATGTTTTTGTATACTGATGGGGAATAAAATGTCACTGAAATTACCGCCCTCTCAGAATGTGATAAAAATCCACCTCCGGGGTGCCTGGATGGCTTAGTCAGTTAAGTGTCTGCCTTCAGCTCAAGTCATGATCCCAGGGTCCTGGTCCTGGTCCTGGGACGCGTCAGGATCCCCACTCAGCAGGGAGTCTGCTTCTCCCTCTGCCCCTCCCCCCCACTTGTGTGTGCATGCTCTCTCAAATAAATAAAATCTTTTAAAAAAAATTTTAAAAATTTCACCTCCAAATATAGAAGCACAAGAACACAATGCTTTCAGTTTCTTTCTGTTTGGCCTTAACACCTGCTTGATCAAAGAAATTACAGCCCTAAAAATTAACAAGCCTCTTCTAAATTAAACAATTTTTTAAAATAAATAAGGATGCAATTAATGAATGAAAACCCTACGCACTGTATTGTAATAAGCATTAATGGGAGGGGAGGTTATAAATTAAAAAAAAAAAGGTATTGGGATAGCCAGTTAAGATGTTCAGAGGACAAGAAAGCAGGGGGATCTGAGGTCAGCAGCAGGAACCTTCAGATGTGGAAACTGAACTGGTTTTTGAAGGATGGATGTGTAGGGAGATGGGAAGGAAAATTCCAGTTAGGCAAATGCCATGAGCAAAGACTCTGACTATACTTGGTATATTTGAAGAATTAAATAGAGTAGACCAATTTAGCTGGAGAAAGACATCCATATAGGAAAAGATCGGTAGACTTGGGTCCATTTTACTGTGGTCTTAAATGTCAGGCTGGGGCATTTGATTTTTTCTAAGAGCAATGAGGAACCTTTTAAAATTCTAGGAACATAATGAAAGCAGAATTTTAGGAAGACTGATTTGACTAAATGTGTAGAGTAGGTTACAGTTGGGCTTCTCAAATTGTAAAATGCATATAAAATCACCTGGGATCCCATTAAAATGCAGATTCCAATGCAGTAGGTCTGGCGTGCAGGATAAGATTCTGTATTTCTAACACAATCCCAGTGATACCCAGCCTGTTGGTCCTCAGACAGCACTTTGATTAGTGGAGGATTAGGGTAAAGTTGTAAATTCAAGATATCCCCTGAGGTCTAATATCGAAATAGGAAGAGAAAGCACACCATAAAGAAAATAACTTTTTTTGGAGGCGGAGCAAGATGGCGGAGGAGTAGGAGACCTGGATTTCGTCTCCTCTCAGGAATTCAGCTGGATAGGGATCAAACCATTCTGAACACCTATGAACTCAATAGGAGATGGAAGAAAAGAATAGCAGCAACTCTCTGTGGACAGAAAAGCGACCACTTTCTGGAAGGTAGGACGTGCGGAGAAGTGAATCCGCGGCGATATTCGGGAGGATAGACGGCGGGGGAGGGGCCTCCGTCGGCCGCTTCAGGCAAGTGATAGAGCCGCGGAGCACGAAATCGGAACTTTTAAAAGTCTGCTCCGCCGAGGGACGTCACTCTGGTGGCTAAGCGGGGGGTGGAACCCTCCGGGACAGTGTGGTCTCAGGACCCTTGGGGTCACAGAAAGACCGGGGGTGCCTGAGTGTGGCAGAGCTCCCAGGTATTGGAGCAGGGAAGCCGGCTGCAGAGGCGGAGCCCAGGCGTGGGCTCTCAGCTCGGGGTTGCCATAAACCGTGATCCGCGGCACACTCAGGCCACTGCTCCTCCAGCAGGGACCCAACAAGCGGCAGATCCGGGGAGACTCACCTTCCTCCCCGGGGAGGAGACGTGCGGGAATGAACCGCAGGGATCTGCTGGGTTTGGAGGCTCCACGCGGGGTCGGGTGCCAGATATAGAAACGCGCGGTCACAGGCCGGGTGAGCACGGAGTGCGGCCGGAGACCGGGGAAACGGGAGTGACTGACGGCTTTTCTCTGGGGGCTCACTGAGGAGCGGGGCCCCGAATTCTCGGCTCCTCCGGGGCGGAGATTGGGAGGCCGCCATTTTCGCTCTCCGCCTCCAAAGCTGTACGGAAAGCTCACAGGGGACAAAAGCTCCGGAGAGCAAACCCGAGCAGATTACTTAGCCGGGAGGGGGCAAAGGCGGGGCAGTTCCGCCTCCGGCAAAGACATTTGGAAACCACGGCAACAGGCCCCTTCCCAGAAGATCAGCGAGAACAGCCAGCCAAGACCAAGTTTACCGATCAATGAGAATGGCAGAACTCCAGCGCTAGGGGAATACTGCACATAGAATTCATGGCTTTTTTACCATGATTCTTTAGTCTTTCAAAGTTAATTTTTTTTTAACTGTTTTTTTTTTTTAATTTTTCTTTTTCCCTTTTTCAACCAACATCTTATCAATCCCTTTTTTTAAAAAAACATTTTTATTTTTCATTTTTAGAGTCATATTCTATCCCTTCATAGTAGTTACCCATATTTTTGGCATATTTTTGGCATAAGTTGTTCAATTTTTAAAATTTTGAGATAGTTTCTTCTAACAGATTAAAATATACCCTAAATCTCTAGTATATGGTTTTTTCTACTCCCCTGCCTGATCACATTCTCTCCCTTTTTTTTCTTTTTTCTTTTTTTAAATCCTCTTCTTTCTTTTTTCAAACAACTTCTTATCAATTCCTTTTATAAAATTTTTTATAATTTCCATCTTTAGAGTCATATTCCATCCCTTCATCATATCAACCCTTATTTTTGTACATATATAAGTTTTTCTTTCTTTAAAATTTTGGGAGGCACTTTCTTCTAAAAGACCAAAATACACCCCAAATCTAGTGTGTGGCACTGATCTATATACCAGCCTGATCATATTTGATCACATTCTGGTTTTTGTTGCTGTTGTTGTTTTGTTTTGTTTGTTTTTATCTTTATCTTTTTCTTTTTTTTCTTTTTCTTTTTTCTCTCTTTCCATTTCTTTTTCCACTGCTTCAGGTCTTTTCTGATTTCTTTAGAGTATATTTTCTGGGGACGTGGTTACTCTGCTAGCATTTTGTTCTCTTATTCACCTATTCTCCTCTGCACAAAATGACAAGACGGAAAAAATCACCTCAACAAAAAGAACAAGAGGTAGTACCAACTGCCAGGGACCTACTCAATACGGACATTAGTACGATGTCAGATCTAGAGTCAGAATCATCACTTTAAAGATACTAGCTGGGCTTGAAAAAAATATGGTTATTAGAGAAACCCTTTCTGAAGAAGTAAAAGAGCTAAAATCTAACCAAGTAGAAATCAAAAAGGCTATTAATGAGGTGCAATAAAAAATGGGGGCGCTAACTGCTAGGATAAAGGAGGCAGACGAGAGAATCAGTAATATAGAAGACCAAATGATGGAAAATAAAGAAGCTGAGAAAAAGAGAGATAAACAACTACTGGATCACGAGGGCAGAATTCGAGAGATAAGCGATACCATAAGACGAAACAACATTAGAATAATTGGGACCCCAGAAGAAGAAGAAAGAGAGATGGGGCAGAAGGTATAATGGAGCAAATTATAGCAGAGAACTTCCCTAATTTGGGGAAGGAAACAGGCATCAAAATCCAGGAAGCACAGAGAACCCCCCTCAAAATCAATAAAAATAGGACCACACCCCGACATCTAATAGTAAAACTTACGAGTCTCATAGACAAAGAGAAAATCCTGAGACCAGCTCGGGAGAAGAGATATGTAACCTACAATGGTAGAAACATTAGATTGGCAACACAGAGACCTGGCAGGCCAGAAAGGACTGGCAGGATATATTCAGAGCACTAAATGAGAAAAATATGCACCAAGAATACTCTATCCAGCTAGGCTGTCATTGAAAATTGAAGGAGAGATAAAAAGCTTCCAGGACAAACAAAAACTAAAGGAATTTGCAAACACAAAACCAGCCCTACAAGAACTCTTGAAAGGGTTCCTCTAAGCAAAGAGAGAGTCTAAAAGTAACATAGACCAGAAAGGAACACAGACAATATATGGTAACAGTCACCTTACAGGCAATACAGTGGCACTAAATTCCTATCTTTCAATAGTTACCCTGAATGTAAATGGGCTAAATGCCCCAATCAAAAGACAGAGGCTATCAGACTGGATTAAAAAACAAGACCCATCGATATGCTGTCTGCAAGAGACTCATTTTGGAACCAAAGACACCCCCAGATTGAAAGTGAGGGGGTGGAAAACCATTTACCATGCTAATGGACACCAAAAGAAAGCTGGGGTGGCAATCCTTATATCAGACAAATTAGATTTTAAACCAAAGACTGTAATAAGAGATGAGGAAGGACACTATATCCTACTTAAAGGGTCTATCCAACAAGAAGATCTAAGAATTGTAAATATCTATGCCCCTAACATGGGAGCAGCCAATTATATAAGGCAACTAATAACAAAACCAAAGAAACACACTGACAACAATACAATAATAGTGGGGGACTTTAATACCCCCCTTACTGAAATGGACAGATCATCTAAGCAAAAGATCAACAAGGAAATAAAGACTTTAAATGACACACTGGACCAAATGGACTTCACAGACATCCCAAAGCAACGGAATATACATGCTTCTCTAATGCCCATGGAACATTCTCCAGAATCGATCACATCCTAGGTCATAAATCAGGTCTCAACTGGTACCAAAAGATTGGGATCATTCCCTGCCTATTTTCAGACCACAATGCTTTGAAACTAGAACTCAGTCACAAGAGGAAATTCAGAAAAAGACTCAAATACATGGAGGCTAAAGAGCATCCTACTGAAGAATGAATGGGTCAACCAGGAAATTAAAGAAGAATTAAAAAAATACATGGAAACCAATGAAAATGAAAACACAACTATTCAAAATCTTTGGGATGCAGCAAAGGCAGTCCTAAGAGGAAAGTATATAGCAATACAAGCCTTTCTCAAGAAACAAGAAAGGTCTCAAGTACACAACCTAACCCTCCACCTAAAGGAGCTGGAGAAAGAACAGCAAATAAAGCCGAAACCCAGCAGGAAAAGAGAAATAATAAAGATCAGAGCAGAAATCAATGAAATAGAAACTAAAAGAACAGTAGAACAGATCAACGAAACTAGGAGCTGGTTCTTTGAAAGAATTAACAAGATTGATAAACCCCTGGCCAGACCTATCAAAAAGAAAAGAGAAATGACCCAAATCAACAAAATCATGAATGAAAGAGGAGAGACCAACACCAAAGAAATACAAACAATTATAAGAACATATTATGAGCAACAATATGCCAGCAAATTAGATAACCTGGAAGAAATGGATGCCTTCCTAGAGATGTATAAACTACCAAAACTGAACCAGGAAGAAATAGAAAACCTTGACAGACCTATAACCACTAAGGAAATTGAAGCAGTCATCAAAAATCTCCCAAAAAACAAGAGCCCAGGGCCAGATGGCTTCCCAGGGGAATTCTACCAAACATTTCAAGAAGAATTAATACCTATTCTTCTGAAACTGTTCCAAAAAATAGAAATGGAAGGAAAACTTCCAAACTCGTTTTATGAGGCCAGCATTACCTTGATCCCCAAACCAGACAAAGACCCCATCAAAAAGGAGAATTACAGACCAATATCCCTGATGAACATGGATGCAAAAATTCTCACCAAAATACTAGCCAAAAGGATCCAACAGTACATTAAAAGGATTATTCACCACGACCAAGTGGGATTTATCCCTGGGCTGCAAGGTTGGTTCAACATCCACAAATCAATCAATGGGATACAATACATTAACAAAAGAAAGAACAAGAATCATATGATCCTCTCAATAGATGCAGAAAAAAGCATTTGACAAAGTACAGCATCCTTTCTTGATCAAAACTCTTCAGAGTATAGGCATAGAGGGTACATACCTCAATATCATAAAAGCCATCTATGAAAAACCTACAGCGAATATCATTCTCAATGGGGAAAAACTGAGAGCTTTCCCCCTAAGGTCAGGAACACGGCAGGGATGCCACTATCACCACTGCTGTGCAACATAGTACTAGAAATCCTAGCCACAGCAATCAGACTACAAAAAGAAATAAAAGGCATCCAAATTGGTAAAGAAGAAGTCAAACTCTCACTCTTTGCAGATGATATGATACTTTATGTGGAAAACCCCAAAGACTCCACCCCAAAACTGCTAGAACTCATACAGGAATTCAGTCAAGTGGCAGGATATAAAATCAATGCACAGAAATCAGTGGCATTCCTATACACCAACAACAAGACAGAAGAAAGAGAAATTAAGGAGTCGATCCCATTTACAATTGCACCCAAAACCATAAGATACCTAGGAATAAATCTAACCAAAGAGACAAAGGATCTGTACTCAGAAAACTATAAAATACTCATGAAAGAAATGGAGGAAGACACAAAGAAATGGAAAAACATTCCATGCTCATGGATTGGAAGAAAAAATATTGTGAAGATGTCAATGCTACCTAGAGCAATCTACACATTCAATGCAATCCCCATCAAAATACCATCCACTTTTTTCAAAGAAATGGAACAAATAATCCTAAAATTTGTATGGAACCAGAAAAGACCCCACATAGCCAGAGGAATGTTGAAAAAGAAAAGCAAAGCTGGCGGCATCACAATTCCGGACTTCCAGCTCTATTACAAAGCTGTCATCATCAAGACAGTATGGTACTGGCACAAAAACAGACACACACATCAATGGAACAGAATAGAGAGCCCAGAAATGGACCCTCAACTCTATGGTCAACTCATCTTCAACAAAGCAGGAAAGAATGTCCAATGGAAAAAAGACAGTCTCTTCAACAAATGGTGTTGGGAAAATTGGACAGCCACATGCAGAAGAATGAAACTGGGCCATTTCCTTACACCACACACAAAAATAGACTCAAAATGGTTGAAAGACCTCAATGTGAGACAGGAGTCCCTCAAAATCCTAAAGGAGAACACAGGCAGCAACCTCTTTGACCTCAGCCGAAGCAACTTCTTCTTAGAAACATCGCCAAAGGCAAGGGAAGCAAGGGCAAAAATGAACTATTGTCACTTCATCAAGATAAAAAGCTTTTGCAAAGCAAAGGAAACAGTCAACAAAACCAAAAGATAACCGACAGAATGGGAGAAGATATTTGCAAATGACATACCAGATAAAGGGCTAGTATCCAAAATCTATAAAGAACTCATCAAACTCAACACCCAAAGAACAAAGAATCCAGTCAAGAAATGGGCAGAAGACATGAACAGACATTTTTCCAAAGAAGACATCCAAATGGACAACAGACACATGAAAAAGTGCTCACTATCGCTCGGCATCAGGGAAATCCAAATCAAAACCTCAATGAGATACCACCTCACACCAGTCAGAATGGCTAATATTAACAAGTCAGGAAACGACAGATGTTGGCAGGGATGCGGAGAAAGGGGAACCCTCCTACACTGTTGGTGGGAATGCAAGCTGGTGCAGCCACTCTGGAAAACAGTATGGAGGTTCCTCAAAAAGTTGAAAATAGAGCTACCATACGACCCAGCAATTGCACTACCGGGTATTTACCCCAAACATACAAATGTAGGGATTCGAAGGGGTACATGCACCCCGATGTTTATAGCAGCAATGTCTACAATAGCCAAACTGTGGAAAGAGCCAAGATGTCCATCGACAGATGAATGGATAAAGAAGAGGTGGTATATATATACAATGGAATATTATGCAGCCATCAAAAGGAATGAGATCTTGCCATTTGCAACGATGTGGATGGAATTGGAGGGTATTATGTTGAGCGAAATAAGTCAAAAAGAGAAAGACATGTATCATATGACCTCACTGATATGAGGAATTCTTAATCTCAGGAAACAAACTGAGGGTTGCTGGAGTGGGGGGTGGGGTGGGAGGGATGGGGTGACTGGGTGATAGACACTGGGGAGGGTATGTGCTCTGGTAAGCGCTGTGAATTGTGCAAGACTGTTGAATCTCAGATCTGTACCTCTGAAACAAATAATGCAATACATGTTAAGAAAAAAAAAGAAGAAGAAGAAGGTAGCAGGAGGGGAAGAATGAAGCAGGGGAAATCGGAGGGGTAGACGAACCATGTGAGACAATGGACTCTGAAAAACAAACTGAGGGTTCTAGAGGGGAGGGGGATGGGAGGATGGGTTAGCCTGGTAATGGGTATTGAGGAGGGCACATTCTGCATGGAGCACTGGGTGTTATGCACAAACAATGAATCATGGAACACTACATCTAAAACTAATGATGTAATGTATGGGGATTAACATAAGAATAAAAAAAATTGATTTTGTAATTAAACTATTTTCCTCTTTGATAAAGAAAAAAAAAGAAAAAAGAAAATAACTTTTTTTTAATACAAAGAGATATAACTAAAAAGATAAATTAAAAAAAAGAGAAATACTAAAATTATATTCTATTTGCCTTAAAAGAAGTCAGGAAAGAAAGAACCAAAGAAAACAATAGATTGGACAAATAGAAAATAGACAAGCCATAGTAATAATCACATGCAGTGAAATGGACTAGAGCCACACATATGTGTGATTAACTGATTTTTTTGACAAAGTCTCAGAAGCAATTCAGTGGAATCTTCTCAATAAATAGTATTGAAACAATTGGATATTCATGTGCCCCATCCTCCCCAAAACAAACCCTGCACTATGTTCAAAAATTAACCAAAAATAAATCATGGACCTAAATGTAAAATATAATAAAACTATAAAACTTCTAGAAGAAAGCTTAGGAGAAAATCTTTGTGACTTCACTTTAAACAAAGATTTCTTTGCTTACAACACCAAATGTGCTATTCATAAAAAAAAAAAAGAAAGAAATGGATTGATCTGGCTTCATCAAAATTCAAAACTTCTCTTTGAAAGACATCTTTAAGAAAATGAAAAGATAAGCCACAAACTAGGTGAGAATATATGCAAATCATATATCTGATAAAGGATTTGAATCCAGAATTTATAAAGAACTCTCAAAATTTAATAATGAGAAATACAACCACTCAATAAAAAGAAGGGGCAAATGAAAAAAAATAACATTTTACAAATTTATGATGCTAGTCTGTTTATTTGTTTGCAAGGAACAGATATTTCTCATTCAAGCAGCTAAAGTGAAAGCAGGGGCCATAAAAAAAGAACTTAAGAGAATCTTACAGAAACAAATGCAGAGAGTATGGTACAATGCATCCCAGGAAATGGAAAGGCACTAGACACTGCTCTCTGCGCCTCTCTGCTATATGCTTTCCCACTTCCCTGTGCTTCCTTCTGCTTACTCACTATCAGTTTGCCCATTAGAACTCTCACTCCTGACTCTGAATTAACTTTCAGTTAAGTCTCAGTCCAAGTTCTCAGGAGAGGGGCACCTGGGTGGTTCAGTAGGTGGAGAAAGGCCTTTGGCCTTTGGCTCAGGTCATGCTCCCAGGCAGGCTCCCTGCTCAGTGGGGAGTCTGCTTCTCCCTCTCCCTCTGCCCTTCCCCACTGCTCCTGCTCTCTCTCTCTCTTTTCCAACCTCCCCTCCTCCCTCCCTGAAATAAATACATAAAATCTTTAAAAGATGTTTAAAAAAAGTTCTCAGGAAAGAACCAGCTTGGATCAGTTTTTGGATTGGTCACCAGGGTCAGAAGTCCATCTCTGGTTCAACCATCTGTTACCTAGACAGAGACTTTCTTATAATATTTCAGGGTCTATGGGTGAAATGAAGAGGGACAGTTGAGTGTGGCAAACAAACTGACAAATAAATCTGTTAAAATGACTGGCAGCAGAGACTCTCAGTTCAGCTGAGGCCTCTATTGTTTGCGTAACAGATGTCAAGTACTTCCCTTGCTCTAAAGGCGTGCACTTTTCTGAATTGTTAAAACACTGAGGAACCAGTTCTGTCAGTTCTAAGGTATCATCCTCCTCCAGACTATATGAGTTGATGAAAAATTCACTGAGGTGGAAGAAGCAGGTGGTGAGGTCTGTTCCCTGTGTTGCTATGCATTTCCTTTCCCCCAAGCCCACATGCATGAGGCAACATGGGAGTTCTTATCCCTCAGAGGAGGAGGTTTTTAAGAGAATCACTTGGAGAACTTGAAATTTGGGGGTACATGGGAACTGTCTCACTTTGAAAATGCTCTAAGTGAGGGGTGCCTGGGTGGCTCAGATGGTTAAGCATCTGCCTCCGGCTCAGGTCATGATCCCAGCGTCCTGGGATCGAGCCCCACATCAGGCTCCCTGCTCGGCGGGAAGCCTGCTTCTCCCTCTCCCTCTACTGTTCCCCCTGTTTGTGCTCTCTCACTCTCTCTGTCAAATAAATAAAATCTTTAAAAAAAAAATGCTCTAAGTGAAAGGCTGTGGCTACATTAGCCACAGATGGCAGAGCCAAGGGAGGGAAGGGCAGGAGAGAGAGATGCAGTCCCAAGAGGGAGCCATACTCAGAGCCGATGTGGACGTGGGGTGGGAGTTGGACAAAGTACAATCCTACAGGAGGAAAGTGGCTTAGATTTAAAGGGTGCCTGCCCCTTTTAAGAGCAACACCATCTCAAACATGGACCCTCTAATGTGGACTAGATTTTTTCTTATCTAAGAATTATCTGAAATTGAGAGCTGATCAAAATTGTATCCAAGGTGTAGGGAAGGGTGAATCTTCAGAGCTGGTTTAAATGGAGAATGGCGTTGGGGGGGATTGCCTGCACCCTTCTAGTCCAACAGCTTCCTTATTTTTTAATTTTCTTACTTTCCTAACAAGATAAAGTCCACTGCTTTATTCAGGGTATTTGAACATTCCAGCAAGCTTGGGGGTGGGGGGAGGAGAAGAAACCACAAAGAAAGACAGATGTACAGGGGAAATGTACTATAAACCATTGTTTTCTTTTTTGGTTAAAGAAAAAATCTTTATAATCAAAATCCCACTCATAAGTAAAAGTGAGTGAGATAGAAAAAAAATTTGATTGTTTTTAATCTAGCATTTATGTGGATATTCTCATTTCATAGGTACAGTTTATTTGGGTATTACTACCATCCACTGGCAGAATACCTAAATGGAAAAACAAATATCAGGAAGGAAAAAGCATTACCAAGAGGAAGCTCAAGAAGATGGGTTCAGGAGGGTGGATGGCCTGCCAGGCACTAGGCTAGGCAGGTCAGTGGAAGCAGGCGACTGTGTGCAAAGGCCATGTAGCTCTCCTCCAAGTCCTGCAGCAGCTCATCAATTTAATTCTGCACATCCCCCCTGTGCTGAATGCACTGGCATAGCTCATGGATGAAGAATGTCTCCAGGGTGGCCTCTTCATCGTGGTTCTGGATGTCCACGTTGCTCACAAGCATAGGCTGGCAGATCTCTGTCTCTGGAATTCAGATCTTCAACCGTCTGGTCATTCACTCTCTCTTCACAGGTGAGGAGCAGATCAAACAGATCTTTGCCATTCTGGAACATTTCTAGCCAGGGTTTGATTCTCTTATTTCTGTCCAATATACGTAAAATGTCCTTCTGACCTTCCTAAGGAAATCATTGTACATTTAATCTTAAGTAGTTTTGAAATCATAAATATTTGGCTCGTCACGTGCTGGTCCTGTCAACGTCACGTGAGTTCCTGTTCCAAAGAAGTGGACATTGAATGCTTGTTTGCTGAGGATGCTGTGTGCCTCCATGCTCAAGTCTAGTTGCTCGAACACACCACCACCACCCTCAGCAGCAGCAAAGACACCAACGTGGTGCCCTCCAATGCGTTCTTTAAACCACCTGCAAGTGTAAAACTATGTCACCCCAATGGTGGTTGCAGATTCCAGGCACTGATTAATCAGAGAATAGTCTAGCATCCTGAAAACAGAACTTGGAGTTAAAGATTTGTTTGGTTTTTAACTTCTATTTCTTTCTTGAAATAAAACCGTGCTTCATTTGCGATTTAGAGCCCAACATAAAACTTGCTAGAAGCTCCAATGAAGAGGGAGATACATATTCTTCCATAAAAGCTGCACAAGATTTCCTAATGAAAGTTTATGACAGATTAGAGAATGGAGAAGCTAGCTAAATAGTATTACGTACTTCTATATCGTCAAGTAAAAGCAATCCTGCAACCTCAATTTAGTTTAGCTAAACTAAGAGAAGATAAGTACTACCCCAGCCCCACCCTTAGCTTCACCACGGGAGCCCAGAAGCTGAAAAGGGAGGTCAGTCACACAAACCAAAAGGTTTGCATTCCCTACTGTGCCCAGTCATCTGGGATTCCAATAAGCTTCTGAAAGATTCCATTGTAAACATAGATTCTTATCCAGTGTCCTAGAACATCATTTTGTTTAGCAAACATTTCTCATTTCTCATGCTAACTGCTAAGTTAATTCATTCAACTTTTTTGTTTCTTCTTGCAGAGCCTTCTCCATGTCTGGTACTATTCTCTAAGCTACTCGTGGAAGTTATATTTGAGTGTATGGCAGTGCAGATAATAAATAATACATTCATTAAAATATATCAGATGATAATAAATATTTTATTAACAAAAAAACGGCAGGGGAAAGGAATAGATATTGCTGGGGAAGTGAATTTAAAATAGGGGTTCAGAGAAGGCCTCCTTGAAAAGGTGACATTTTGAGCAAAGACTTGAAGGTAGGAGCATCTTGGAATATTCAAGGAACAGCAAAAAGTTAGTATAGCTGGAACAGAAGGAGAGGGAGAGGGAAGGGCAAGGTGAGAGAGGGAAGAAGGGCCAGATCACTTGGGAACTCTTAGCTACTGTGAAGACTTGGCTATTACTCTGAAAGAGATGGGAAGCCATTCAAGAGCCAAAGAATGACATGACCTGACATGTTTCAATAGGATCATTCTGGATAAAGATGATAGCGGATGGAGTGCCGGGGGCAGCCAACCACCTGGGAGGCTCTTAAAATACCCCAGGCCACAGATGATAAAGGCCAGAACTGTGGGTCAGGGTGGCAGCCCCTGGAGGAAATGAGGATGGAAGGAAAAACCAGATTCTGATAAATAACTCCCTGAATGCCATACCAAGGTGTTGTGCCTGTATTTGGCACAGGGAAAACAGAAAGACAAATCCAAAACAAATTTAAATTCAACAACTAACCTATCAAGGGGAATTTGACTATTTCAGGAGTATTTTATATTAGTAAAGTCTACAGGTACTTTTCAAGTATAAAACTTTCAGGTATAGATATTCTGGAAACCAGAAAAGCCTTGAAACCATTTAAAATGCATATCAGATTCTTTGAAAGCGTTTATGAATTTGACAAAGTATCTTCCACAAGGGAAGAATGCCCTAGAAGGAAAAGAAAGATATTAGATTTTCTTTAAAAAAAATACACCAAGAGATACATAAATAGAAAACAGCTGAAAATATACCTAGATGTCACAATGTGCCAGATTATCATCTGATATTTCTAATAAAGATCTAGTACCAAAAGTACCAAAGCTCAGTGCTAAATGACACAAATCACTTTCCAAAGAGAAAAGAGCAGTCAGTAGAAATAAGAAAGGACTCGGGCACCTGGGTGGCTCAGTTGGTTAAGTGACTGCCTTCGGCTCAGGTCATGATCCTGGAGTCCCTGGATCGAGTCCCGCATCGGGCTCCCTGCTCGGCAGGGAGTCTGCTTCTCCCTCTGACCCTCCCCCCTCTCATGTGCTTGCTCTCTCTCATTCTCTCTCTCTCAAATAAATAAATCAATAAATCTTAAAAAAAAAAAAAAGAAGGACTCAAAAAAAAAAAAGGCACAAAATATAGCATTAAGTGTATGTGACTTTAAAAGAGATTAAGAACTGCATAGCAGAGGTCTTCCCTCTAACATGATAATAGAGATAGAGACAGACAACTACAAAAAATGCTATGTATTCATGAAGGATAACATAATACAAATTTGAAAATGGAATAATACAAAGCATTATTGTACTTTGTCACCAAGTAGCCATGATTATTAGCAGTGCCACATGTCTTTTCAGTCTTTGTTTTTTCCTTATCTTTTTCCTAAGTGAAATAAAGGAGAGTTGTTCTCTCCAGAGGGAGAGAAGGAGAGAGAGAATGATTACAATAAATTGCATATACACCTTTGATATTTAGGACAAATGTTTATGCCATCCTCTTTTCCCTATCAAATTTGTCTACCAGCCTTGGGGATATCTTTTATGTTCCCTGATAGCTTCTGGAACATCCCACTTTCTCTCCAATTACATCACCCTTGACAACCTCAACATCCCTGTCCATGACTTTTTGATGACCTGAGCTCATATTTTCTCAGCCTGATTGACTTCTTGCCACCTTTCTTCCTTGGATATTGAATCTGCTCAACTTCTCAGATTTTAAATAAATGCCCATCCCCAGCCATCACCTCTTTGCTCATCATTTCTCCCATTCTACTGAACCTGGTATTTGTCCTCAGAGTAATATAAATTCCATCAACTCTCACCTAGTAGTGCTATGGTTAAGGCTATGGATTATAGAGTCAGTCTGCCTAGGTTTAAATCATGACCCTCCCTTCACTAGCTGAGTGACCAGAGAGAGACAAATTACTTAATCCCTCTATGCCCTAAATTTCTCGCAGGTTTCCTCTGAAGGTTAAATGAGATAATCCACATAAACCTGGCACACATTAAATCTGTGATGAACATTAGCCAGCAGTATCAGTATTCCAATTGGCTTCACTTGTCCTTTGTGGAGCCTGGTCACCATAGTTATCTTGGTTTTCTCCCACTCTGCTTGGTACTAGTCCCTTCCACTTTTCACTTTTTTCATCTCAGCTCCTGGTTTGATTTAAACCTTGATTACTTCCTGGACCTAGTTGGACTTCTAGACCACCAGGTACACTTAGGAATTTTTTTAAAAGATTGTATTCATTTATTTGAGAGAGCGAGCATGAGCAGGGGTGAGGAGAGGCAGAGGGAGAGGAAGAAGCAGACTCCCCACTGAGCAGGGAGCCCAATGTGGGCTCACGGGGCTTGATTCCAGGACTCTGGGATCACAACACAAGCTGAAGGCAGATGCTTAACCAACTGAGCCACCCAGGCGCCCCAGGAATTTTTTTTATAATTAATCTCTCCTTGAGTCCCTATTCCATTCCCCACAACAGCTACTCTAAACCACCTCTATTTTCCTAAAGTTCCCAAATCTTGCCCTGCCTGAAATATTTTTATGACATGAGGTTGTCTCCTACTTCACCAGAAGACAGAGACCACCCTGCTACAAAGAAAGCTTCTCCTCTACTCTCTGTTTCTTCCCATGAAGAAGGAACCCAATGAATGTAACTCTTGGCCTCTCTGCCCTTATACTTACTCTACCTTAGGGGAAGTGGAATGACTCACTTGATAGGTAAGTTTGTCCAGAATAAACTAGCATTCTCTAACCAGGCTTTAGATTTCTTGGCAGCCAGCCAGTCCACACAGCCAGGACCAATCACTCTCTCACTGGCCATAAGATGTACAGGAGGCCAGCTCGGCCTCTGGAGGGCCTGGGGAAACCTGTAGTTTGGAAAGGGAGTATGGCCCTGACGTCTGAAGACCTCCCAACCGACAGATGTTGAGAAATATTAAAAAATCAAAACCCAAACTGGAAATTTAGAGGAGCTATATAAATTCGGAGGTATGAGTGGACTTTAGAATGTTTTAACCTTGACAGTAGTATGGGCTTTTAACAGCTACAGTTTGGGACAAATGCCAGCAAGGATATGGAGCAATAGGAATGCTCTTTCATTGCTGGTGGGCATGCAAAATGGTACAGCCATTTTGGAAGACAATTTGGTAGTTTCTCATGAAACTAAACATACTCTTACCAAAACTTAGAAGCAAGCAAGCTATATCTCTGTTGGTAAATGGATAAACTGTGGTACATCTAGTCAGTGGAATATTATTAGGCATTAAAAAGAAATAAGCTATTGGGGCGCCTGGGTGGCTCAGTCAGTTAAGTGTCTGACTCTTGATTTCAGCTCAGGTCATGAACTATGGGTTGTAAGATTGAGCCCCACATGGGGCTCCACACTTGGCATGGAGCCTGTTTAACATTCTCTCTCTCCCTCTCCCTCTGCCCCTTCTCCCACCTTCTCTCTCTCTCTAAAAAAAAACAAAAAACTATCAAGCCATCAATGGACGTGGTGGAATCTTAAATGCATAATACTAAGTGAAAGAAGCCCATCTTAAAAAGGCTACATATTATACCACTCCAGCTATATGACATTCTGAAGGAGGCAAAATTATGGAGACAGTGAAAAGATAAATGGTTGCCCGGAGTTTGGGAAGGAGGGATGCATAGGCAGAGCAGAGAATTTTTAGAGCAGTGACATAATTCTAAATACTATACTTGTGGATACATGTCATTATACATTTGTCTAAGCCAATAGAATGTACAACACCAAGAGTAAACCCTAAGGTAAACTATGGACTTTTGGTGATAATGATACATCAACGTAGATTCATCCGTTGTAAGGAAAGTGCCACTCTGGTGCGGGATGTTGATAGCGGGGCAGGCTGTACATGTGCAGGGTTAGAGGATATACAGAAACTCTTCTCTGTACTTTCCACTCAATTTTTCTATGAACTTAAAACCACTCTAAAAAATAAAGTCTATTAAATAAATACCTACGCTAGGAAGGAGGTTTCCTTGTCTAACAGAGGGTATTTTTAAAAAATACGGATTCTTAGGCCTCATCTCAGAACTACTGAATCATTACTGCAGGAATAGAACATAGGAATCAGTATTTTTTTGCATGCAGTTGTTAAATAATAATAAGCATCTAGGTGATTATTTTGATCAGACAAGTTTGGGAAACATTGGCTTAGGCTATTCTCTAGCTGAATGCAGTTACAGCAACTGATGGCAAGGATTACAATTGTCAGCTCAGAAGACACAACTCAAGCAGTACTGGTGAATAGAGTTCTAAATGCAGCTCAAAGGCAATAGAATCCTTCTGTGTTCCATTTGTAGTTAGAAGGCTACATAACATGCTTTGACCAATGGAATGTGAATGGAAGTGATGTGAGTAAAAGGTGTGTGCTACTTCTGGGCAGAAGTTCTTAGAGGTGGGGTATAACTTGTCAAAATCAAGAATCAGATGCTTAACCAACTGAGCCACCAGGCGCCCCCTTATGAACTTTTTTGATTATCTAGAAACTTAATGAGAGACGATATTAAACTAATACAATTTTTGTCCAAGCTACAACGGTTTACAAAAAATTCAAACCCTATTTACTCCTTGAAAAACTCTTCTTTTTTTTTTTTTTTTTAAGATTTTATTTATTTATTTGACAGAGAGACACAGTGAGAAAGGGAACACAAGCAGGGGGAGCGGGAGAGGGAGAAGCAGGCTTCCCGCTGAGTGGGGAGCCCGACACCGGGCTCAATCCCAGGACCCTGGGATCATGACCTGAGCCAAAGGCAAACACTTAATGAATGAGCCACCCAGGCGCCCCCTGAAAAACTCTTCTAATTGAGTGAAACATGAAGTGGAAAGGATGAGTTCTGAACATTGTATTTCTCTGAAGTTTAAATCTCAAGGGCAAGAGAATCTGAGTTTGGTCAGTAATTTCTCTTGACTTAAATTTTTAAGGGGTTTTAATCTTTAGACTTCTATTTTCCTTGGGAATTTGATAATGGGAGAGAGTTTGTGGTCAAATTTGAAGGGTCTCTGTGTTGACTGTATCTTATTAATGAAGTATCTTGATGATGCTATGTAATCTCATTACAAGTCCTCTTACATGTGAGATCAAACAATGCTACTGAATATAATTAGTAAGGAAAATAGGGGAATTAAATGAGATTTGGAGTTTTTATAATTAATATACTATTTGTGGTAGTTATAATGTGGCCTGTTTTCTGTCTTGTCCTAGCAGCTTCTCTCTCATGTAGGGCTTGCTCCTGGTAGGGAGCTCAGGTTGGTTGTGAAAGCACATATAGCTTAGACCATCCTAGCACCATCCCATAGAGCCTAGACCATTCCAGCACCATCTGATCTTCCCAGGTTCCCTTGTGTTTACCTGAAAAATTGAGCCCACAAAGCTTCTCAATTTTAACTGCTACCCTTAGATGAACTCTCTAGTTTTATATACCAGGTGGGGCTCCTTTTGGGGGCATCTTTTTGTGATCTGGTGTTTTGTTTTGTTTTGGCGCTCTTGACCTCCTATCATATGTGAATCTTGTTGCTTTCATGATGTGTGCCCACCTGGGTATATTTGGAAGTTCATACCTTGCTACCTAAACTTGTTATTAATGTTGTTTGCGGGTTTTAGATTTTGTTTGTTTTAAGAAAGAGAGATAGAGCTGTGGCAGGGGGAATGGGGAGGGACAGAGGGAGAGGAAGAGAGAGAATCCTAAGCAGGCTTTGCACCCAACAGGGAGCCCCATGTGGGGCTCAATCTCATGACTCTGAAATCACGACCTGAGCCAAAATCAAGAGTCAAACACTTAACTGACTGAGCCACCCAGGCACCCCTAGATTTTGCTAATCAATTTGCTCTGTTTTTGTAGGAACATATGGGGACATTTAAAAACTATGCCACTTTTAACTTCCCAAAATGCTCTTCGCTTTTTTCTTGACCTTTTCATATAGTAAAGATAATTGTATGTTCACTAAATCTCTTTTCTTTCTTTTTTTTTTTTAAGATCTTATTTATTTATTTGAGAGAGAGAGACAGAGAGAGAGAAATAGCACGAGCGGGGTGAGGGGCAAAGGGAGAAGCAGACTCCCCTGCTGAGCAGGGAGCCTGATGCAGGATCCCAGGACTCCAGGATCATGACCTGAGCCAAATGCAGATGCTTAACCAACTGACCCACCCAGGCGACCCCAAATCTCTTCTCATATTTTTTTTTTTTTTAAGATTTTATTTATTTGACAGAGAGAGAGATAGCGAGAGCAGGAACACAAGCAAGGGGAGTGGGAGAGGGAGAAGCAGGCTTCCCGCTGAGCAGGGAACCCGATGTGGGGCTCGATCCCAGGACCCTGGGATCATGACCTGAGCCGAAGGCAGACGCTTAACAACTGAGCCACCCAGGCGCCCTCTTTTTGTATTTCTTCTACATTCCCTGTCCCTCCCCTTTGTCCCCCTCCCCCAATTAAGCATGACCAGGGGACTAGTTCTGCCCAGTGAAACATGAATGGAAGTAACAGGTGTCACTTCACAGTGGTGGCAGTAAGACCTCTCTGCATCACCCCTTCATCTCTCTCTTCCCCCCTGGTCATGAGCATATAGCCCAAGGACTGAAGCAACCAGCCTCAATGGGTCTCAGCATGGAGGATAGCAATCTACAGTAGAGTTTACACTAGTGAGAAATAAATTTTTATGTTTTATGTCACTATTCTCTTGGAGGTGCTACTACAACATAAACCCAGACTACCCAGACACTTCCCCATCTACTTCCTCTATTCTCCCCTTTCACCTCTTCCTTATAAATATGCTCAAGTATCTCCTATCAAAAAAAACCTTCCCTGATCCTACTAGTTCTTAAATTATCATATATCTCCTTCTCGTTCACTGATACATTTCTGGAAGTAAAATCTATATTTGCTACTTCTACTTCCTCACCACCCACTCACTCCTTAATTCCTGGGGATCTGGCTTCTGCTTTCTTCGTTCTTCAGAAATTATTTTCTTTAAGATTACCAATGATCTCCTGCTTTCCAAATGACGTTCAATCCTACTCAACCTCTCTTCTACCAATGCCCCAAACTCTGGTCAAATGGTTTTATTTTATTTATTTATTTATTTATTTATTTAAGATTTTATTTATTTGACAGAGATACAGCTCAGGGAACACAAGCAGGGGGAGTGGGAGAAGGAGAAGCCGGCTTCCCACGGAGCAGGGAGCCCGATGCGGGGCTCGATCCCAGGACCCTGGGATCAGGACCTGAGCCAAAGGCAGACGCCCAACGACCTGAGCCACCCTCTCTTTATGATCACAGACTCCTTTGAAAATCAGATAAGTTACGGATCTTATTCTCAGAAAAGTCACATATACATATATAAAACTTTTTATAAATTTCAGAGATTTTGATTAGCACATCCCCCATAGCCCATTCATAATTAACCTAAACATCTCTGTACCTTGGATAAAGAATTCTGCTCTGGTCTCTGACTAAGAAACAGGAAAGTGAAGAAAGTCATCCATTCCCACAAAATAGTCACATGGAATATTTTTTCACTTCCCAATGTATTTTCCTATATCACCCTACCCTAAATTTTTGTCTCTCCTTTATTTTTTGCATGTCTGTAGTGGCTTCTTATACTGCCTATTCTCTCATGCATCTCTCTCTTCATTCAATCGTGGAGTACTTGCGGAATAAAAACCAACACTGTGTTCCTCTTATCCCAAAGGATATAACAGGATACTTGGGAAAGAGACATGTTCACATCAAAACTTGCATAATAATGGGCTCCTGGCTGGCTCAGTTGGTAGAGAATGTGACCCTTAATCTCAGGGTTCAAGCTCCATGTTGGACGTGGAAACTACATAAAATAAAATAAAATAAAATAAAATAATAAAGTAAAATAAAATTTGAGTAATAAGGAAGAATATGAATAGGTGGGAGACATACTGAACGATTTCTGAGGAAGGGTAAGATACTGATTTTGGTTGGAGAGGAAATACAAACTGGACCTTAAAAGACGGGTTGGGCATTTCTGTAAGTAGATAGAAGGAAGAATGGTGTGTCAAATGGAATAGAACAACAAGAAATACGTGAATATAAATAGAATGTTGGAGAGATCACACGTAGGCCCCACATGGACTGACCAGGAAGGATATAAAGTTAGATAAAAACAGAATGCTAGGTTGGGGCTAGTCCTGTGTTAGCCTTCAGCACCAGGTTAGAGTCCGGGCTTTATTTTGTGAATAACAGAGAGACACTGAATATTTTTGAGCAAAGGACTGACAGAATAAAAATGATCTTTTTGGAGATTAATCTGCTAAAAGTTTTTTTTTTTTCATTTTATTTATTTACTTGAGAGACAGAAAGAGCAAGAGAGAACACAAGCAGGGTGAGGAGCAGAGAGAGAGAAGCAGACTCCCCACTGAGCAGGGAGCCCAATGCAGGACTTGATCGTGGGACTCCGGGATCATGATCTGAGCAGAAGGTAGATGCCCAACCAACTGAGCCACCCAGGCACCCCTGCTAAGAGTATTTCATGGAGAGATGAGGGACTGGCCAAAAGGAGAAAAGTTAGGAGTCTGTGCAATAATCCATGATTTGAATTTGTGAACAACTGAACTGCTTGCAAAAACCAATCTTAGCAAAAGGGGCACAACTGATGTAGGAGGCATGAACATGTGTTGCTTGGATCTCCCTTCATCTGTTAGAATGCAGTCAGCTAAGAGCCTCCAACTGCAGCACCTTTGGGACCCACCACAGCAGTATTCTAGCTGAGGTCATCCTGTTCCCATAGCAGCCCCCACCAATGACTAATAATCACAGCAGTACTAGGGTCTAGCCACATCTACCTAAGGCAGGCCTTCTCTAACAGGCGATCTTTGCTCTGGAGCTCCCCAGTGGGTTGGCTGAGACTTTGCTGGCTGTACATCAAAGTCTGAGGCTCTCACCATCCAATCCTGTTTCCTCGCCACTTTTTTCACAGGTGTCAGATCAGCAAGCAGGTCTGCAGGCTCTCCCTACTCAATCCACCTTCCTCCACCTTTATCTCTCATAGATGTTACATCCACTCCCTAACTAATATAAAAATACTTTGGAAAGAGGGGACACCTGGTTGGCTCAGTGGTTAAGCGTCTGCCTTCAGCTCAGGTCATGATCCCAGGATCCTGGGATCGAGCCCCACATCGGGCTCCCTGCTCAGCGGGAAGCCTGCTTCTCCCTCTCCCACTCCCCCTGCTTGTGTTCCCTTTCTCATCATGTCTTTCTCTGTCAAATAAATAAATATTTAAAAACATACTTCGGAAATACATAAAAAGTTACACATTATAAAATTCATACAAGTAAAAATTAAATTGATCACAGCACTGAATTAATTGTGTCTAGGAAAAGCATATTCTAAGTTTAATTATTTCATGCATTAGAAAGTTAAGAAATGTGGTAACAGTGATTTAGGTATTGAGAAAAACACCAAGGTCACTGCAGGTTTGATGCTGAAATCTTTTCTCTGATTTAACTTGAGATGAGAGACTAAAGTAGCTATTTGAACATTTCTTTATTTAGAGGAGCCAATTTATTTTAAAGAGAGTATTTTCATCTCACAACTGAAAGTAATAATGGAATAAATGGGAGGAACAGGGCAGTTCTCTGAGACAAGAGCTGCAGCTGGGGTTCAGCAAATATGAGAGTCAGTACAGACACTAAAAATATGTCCATCAGAGAAGATTCTTGAAGCTTCTTTTGAATATATTTTATGTTTGTGTTCATGAGACATATCTGTGAAAATGGAAAGATATTCCTGCCATGGCAGTATTGAAAGGTATATATATACACACATACATACACACACATATCTGCCACTTAATACACTAACTTGATAATCAGAATTTAACGGAAACTCTATATGACAGACCATCTCACACAATCAGCTAAACATAACCACTCTTCCTGTTTTGTTTGATTGGGGAAGTTATAATGTAATGCTAGAGGTATATTTTGTATGTGTGTTTAGGCTGAGGAGATTAGTTGGTCATTCAGTTTCAACTGTTCAGTGGTAATTTAGGAAAAAAATTGTTATATTAAAGTAGTTTTGAGGTAATAAAGAACTGTTTGCTTGAAGGCCCCATCCTTTCCTTCCTATTTTTAACTGCTATCCAATACAATAGTTTCCTTTTGAAGCAGACCTTGGTAGAAGTTGAAACATTTCAATGATATAAATTCAAATTATCGGGCATCTGGGTGGCTCAGTTGGTTAAGCGTCTGCCTTCGGCTTAGGTCGTGATCCTGGGGTCCTGGGATCAAGTTCTGCATTGGGCTCCCGGCTCAGTGGGGAGTCTGCTTCTCCCTCTCCCTCTGCCCCAACCCCCTGCTCGTTCTCTCTCTCAGATAAATAAATAAAATCTTTTTAAAAAATTCAAATTATTGCCTCTCATTAATAAAACATTTTAAATAATTACACAGTCCTCCTAAACCTCTAGCATGACCTCTCTCCTGCCAGCTTCCCATTTTATACATTCTTTTTCCCAAATGATTTTCTTCCTTACTCTACAAATTCCCAACTTTCTCCTTTTTCCTCATACCTTTCACATCTTTTCCACACTCTCTACTTTCAACTGAGGTCATTGCCTCATACTTCTCTGAGGAAATAAAAGCCGTCAGAAATTGCTCATTTTGTGGGGGGACATGGACCATCACAGCCTCTCAGCCCTCAAGGAGGGCCTTTCTCCCTCCATTTTGCCATGCCTTCGGTGGCCTGGCCATCAGCTCTCCCTGGAGCACGGCACAGAATTCAGGGATGCGGCACCGAGTCAGGTCTCAGGATTCTGCCCTCCCAGAAAAATTTTCCCATGATTGGATAGGACCCCAGATAAAAATTCAAACCTTCAACCTGTTCACTTTTACATCCCTGAAAATGAATCACTGTTGGAATAAAAGCTAAGAGAATTAAGACAAGAAACACAAGAATGGAACCAACAGTCTGGGCAAACCAGAATTTGACATTTCATAAGGAAAAGGAAGAATTTATTCACTCACAACTAAAAGTTAAAGGCCTGGGACTGAGAGCCGGATCAGGTCAAAAAGCAACATTAGATGCAGAAGAAATAGCTGACTTTTTAAGGAACTTTTAAGGACAAATTTTCAGAAGCACATGTACTATAAGAGACTGGTAGAAGTGTAATTTTCCCATCACCTTCTTCATGGGAAAAATGGCCCTGGGGAGGGTTTGGAACAAGCTTAAACCGAAACAAAAGCCAGTGCTTAGAGCCCGCCCTGGCCCACCCACCAGTGTCCGAGTTTCTAGGAGAAGCAAATGCTTGAATAAAAAGTTAATTTTATAAGGGCTCTAAAAACCTGTGAGTGAGGGGTGCCTGGATGGCTCAGTTGGTTAACTGTCTGCCTTCAGCTCAGGTCATGATCCCAGATCCCTGGAATGGATCCCCATGTCACGCTCCCTGTAAGGAGCCTGTTTCTCTCTCTCCCTCTTCCTCTCCCCTCCGCTGGTGCACTCTCTCTATCTCTCTCTCTCTCAAATAAATAAATAAATAAATAAATAAATAAATAAATAAATAAATAAATAAATAAAATCTTAAAAAAACAAACAGGGGTCCCTGGATGGCTCAGTCGTTAAGCATCTGCCTTCGGCTCAGGTCATAATCCCAGGGTCCTGGGATTGAGCCCCGCATCAGGCTCCCTGCTCCGCGGGAAGCCTGCTTGTCTCTCTCCCACTCCCCCTGCTTGTGTTTCCTCTCTCGCTGTGTCTCTCTCTGTCAAATAAATAAATAAAATCTTAAAAAAAAAAACAAAGAAAAAACCCAACCAACCTGCGAGTGAACTGAGTTCCACACCTTCTTCATGGCGACCCCCTGGCTTATGTCAGCAGAGGGCAGACTGCGAGAATGGGAGTCCTGCTGAGCCATGGGCCACACAACTCTGTCCCAACTGTGGATTCTGAGCTGGTCCTTGGTCACTGACATGGTATTAAATAAAGCCCAAGCATGTGTACCTGCAAAAAAAAAAAAGAGTTGCTCATTTTTGGATTCCCAAAACTGTATGTCTTTTCCTTCTTCCCTCCTGGTTCAATGTAAGGAGTATCTCTCCTATCATTTCACTCCTGCTGTGGATCCAATCCCTCACTCTCTCCATCATCCCTCCCTTTCTAATGAATAATTTTGATCCCAAAACAAACATGTGCTAATATCTGTCATCTGTAAAAAACCTCTTCTTGACTTCTACCATCTTTAAACTACCTTTCCTTCTTTTCCTTCACCTCACAGAAAACTTCTTGAAATAACCTATCTCTACATGCTGTCTCTACTCCCTCCCCAGGTCACTCTTGAATCCTCTTCAATCTACCTTCTTTGTCCCACCATGCCTCAGAATTTGTGTATCAGAATCAGTGATTACTTCTATATTGTCAAATCCACTGGTCACTTTGGTCCTTATCTTTCTTGATTCTTCAGCTGCATCTCTCTCCCTGGAAACATTCTCCCCCTTTAGCTTCTGTGATGCCCCTTTTAGATTCTGTGCAGAAAAGAGTTAACCTAGCAGGCCTGAGATTGCTGTCCTTTGAAGGGGCTTGCAAGGTTGGCCCTTGGCTAGCATTGGAAAACTTGATTTTCAGTAGTGTTCCCTTTTTCCTTAACTGATAATGATAGCTCACTGTGCCCAGACCAAGGGTACGTACATGATTAGACACAGATAAAACTCTTGGGCACTTAGTCTCTAATGGGCTTCCTTGAACAGAAACATCACACACATATTACTGCATTTTCACTGCTAGGGGAAGAGTGTGCTCTATATGACCCCTCACAGGAGAAAGAGAGCATTAAGGAAGCCTGTTCATGGATTCTTCCAGACGCCACCTGTGTCTTTTTCTCACATGATCTGGCACAACATATTTACTGTAGCACTGTGATAAATCTTAGCCATGAGTACAACCATATGCTGATTCCAGTGAACCTCCTAGTGAATATCCAAACACAGAGCTGGTCTTCACCACTCGGTCCTGGTTTTCCTTTTCTTATACTCCTTTATTGGTTTCTTGTGCTCTGTCCCACTTGGAGCCTCAAGGTTTTACTCTCTTCTCTATCTATACTGTTTTTCAGGTGATCTTATTTGGTCCCTTAACATTAAATAAAATATCCATATGCTGACAACTTCCAAATTTATATCTCCAGCCTAATTCCTACCACTAACTCTAGAAACTGATACCCAAAAGCCTTCTTGAATCTTCACTTAGGGCGTGTAGATAAACTTAGTATGGCCAGTATGGAACTCATGATTGCTTTTTCGCAAACCTGGTCCCACCCTCTATTTTCCCCATCTCAATGATGAGTCTACCATACCTGCTATTACCAAAGGCAGAAATCTGGGGGTCATCTATGACTCTTCCCTTTCTCTCATACCACATTCTATCACCAAATTTTGTTAGTTTTACCTTCAAAATATCTCAAATCTGACACTTCACTATTTCACCTTGATATAAGTCATCATCATCTCTCACTGGACTACTGAAATAGCTTCCTAATTAGTCTCTCTACTTCCATTCTTATCCCTGTATAATCCATTCTCCATTCAGAGAAATCCTTTGAAAGTTCAAATCAAATGATGTCATTTTCCTGATTAAAAACTTGTCTATTGATTTCTATTGCACTTGGAGTAAATCTAAATTCTTGGTCCACTTATTTGATTAGAAGAAAAAGTAGGTACTCTTATATTGAGAAAAAAACTGGGCTTGATCAAGAAACAAAGGTCAGAGTACCTACAGCAGAATGAGAGAGGGGGGATCAAGATATAAGAGGAAATAGAGAGAGAGAGGGGTCTTTTCTTGCAAGCTTTGTTTTTTTAGTATTTATTACACAAGTCTGTGCTCCCGTATGGAAGCAAAAGTCATATTAATATTCTCTAATGAACTGATCATTTATAAAATGAGTCCCAACTCAAATATTTTTCCATATGAAACACCAGTACTTACTTTCCCTACCCTATCTCATTCAGTTGCTCCTCAGTTGACATCCTCACTGGTTTGAACTTTGAGACTGTGGTAATATCCCCAAATATAAAACAAGTGCAAATCAAATGAACTGAAAGAATTTAACTGCACATTTTGCTACAAGTGCAAGATTTCATGAAGTTGATGAAAGTGATGTTAAAGGATTCTTCCAATCACACATAAGGCTGTTGCCAAGTGAGATTGCAATCATGCCAGTTAACAAGAGGAGCAGAGTAAATAGAAAAGGAATGTATTTCAAAAAAAGAATAATTTGAATATTAAGCAATTAAGGGAAGTCATTAGGAAGACTGATGAGGCTCTTGATAATTTTGGTTAAAATGACTTTCTGCCTATTAAGAGAGTGAGAAAAAAAGAGGCCACAGACTGGAGAAAATATTTGCAAGTTACATATATGGTAGAGGATTTATCTCCAGAATATATAAAGAACTCTCGAAACTCGGTAAGAAAACAAATACGGCTCCAAAAAATTGGATGAAAGATTTTAATAGGCAATTCACCAAGAAAGATAAATGAATGGTAAATTAGTACTCAGAAAAGATGCTCACCATTATTAGTGCTTAGGAAAATGCAAATTGGAAGCATAATGAGATACTATTACACTCCTACTAGAAAGGCTGAAGTTAAAAAAACTGACTATATACCAAGGAGGCAAGGATGTGGAACAACTAGAAGTCTTGTACACTGGGGCACCTGGGTGGCTCAATCGGTTAAGCATCTGCCTTCGGCTCAGATCGTGATCCCGGGGTCCTGGGATTGAGCCCCACATCAGGCTCTCTGCTCAGTGGGGAGCCTGCTTCTCCTTCTCCCTCTGCCACCCCCCCCACTTGTGCTTGCTCTCTCAAATAAATAAATAAAAATTTTTAAAAAAGACAAGAAGTCTTGTACACTGCTGGTAAAAATGTAAAATGGCAGCATATTGGAAAATACCTTGCAGTTTCTTAAAAGTTATACATACACCTACCATATGATCCAGGTTGTCTTCTCCCACATATTTGCCCATGAGAAAAGGAAAATAATGTCCACAAAAAGACCTATACATTAATATTCATGGCAGTTTTATTTGTAATAGCCCCAAACTGTAAATAACCAAAATGTCCATCAACAGATGAATGGATAAGCAAATTGTGGTATAATCAAACAATGGAACACGAATCAGCAGTTTTTTGAGAGAAAACTATAAAATCACACCAACTTGATGAAGATCAAGTGTGGTCACTTGACCAGCAGCAGCAGCAGCGTCAGCTGGGAACTTGTTAGAAAAGCAAATTCACAGGCCCCACTCCAGATCTACGAAATCAGAAACTCTGAGGGTGGGAGCTCTCTAAACCACAGCTTTAGACTAATTTGCTAACAGTATCAGTAAGGGTTCTTGATGTCAGTCATCTTTACTATCAGTAACCAACACTGGCTAACTTAAGTTGAAGATAAATTTATTGGCAAGTATTAGGTACCTCACAGAATTGATAAAAAAGGCTAAGAAAGATTCTTAGCTAACGGGCTGGAACCAAGGGAGTGAGGGTAACAGAAACAATCTGGTTCAGATGCGGCTGCCGCCAACAACATCCAGCATCTCTTCCCTTTGATATAGTGGTGACTGTAGGCAGCTGCTGCTTCTGACAACACAGCCACGGACGCCAGACTGCTTATCCATCAAAGATCCAATGTCATCCGTCATCCCTTCATTTTGGCATCACTTGGTCAAGATTTAAAGTACATGGTGGCAAAATCTGGATCACAAAGCTGTCAGGGGAGTGGGTAGAGGGTGAATCTCACTCCTTAGGCTTCTGAAGTTAGAAGTAGGAGCCTACTTCTCACGAAGACCTAGATGGGAGGATTTCCCAAATCTAGCAAGTGGGTTCAGATGCTGAGCAGTCAAAAACAATTTACAGATGCCCACTATTGAAAGTGTTCTGAATTAAGTAAATTAGGTGTATTTTTAGCAGGACCATGTTCTAGCAGAGTCAGCCAAATGTATTCATTGTATTACTAATTATGGACTTAAGAACTGACCATAAAACTTACTCTTTGTTCTTGAGAGTATTTTCATTTTCATTCAAGTATTGGCTCACAGTGGATCATAAGAGTGGATGGTGCCTTTCCACTGCATGTTTGAGTAAAGACTGAAATAAAATGAATCTGTTTGGAACAATGCTACCTCGACTAGATTCTTGGTAGTCTTCAAGTGTTGTTATTTAAAACTGAATTAACTGGACATTCATAGGCAAAAATATGAATCTTGGGGGCGTCTGGGTGGCTCAGGTGGTTAAGTGTCTGACTTTGGCTCAGGTCATGATCTCAGGGTCCTGGGATTGAGCCCTGAGTGGGGCTCCCTGCTCAGCGGGGAGCCTGCTTCTCCCTCTCCCTCTCCCTGCCACTCCCCCTGTTTGTGTGCGTGCTCTCTCTCTCTCTCTCTGTAAAATAAATAAATGAAATCTTTAAAAAAAATATTTGAATCTTGACCTAAATGTCACACTCATACAAAAATTAACTCAAAATGGATCATGGACTTAAATGTAAAACATGAAACTTAAAAAAAAAAAATCTTTGAATCTAGGACTAGGCAAAGTTCTTAGATCTGACACCAAAAGTTTGATCCACAAAAGGAAAAACTGAGAAATTGGACCTCATCAAAATTAAAAACTTACTCTGCAAAAGACCCTATTAAGTGGATGAAAGGATAAGCTGCAAACAAGGAGAAAATATTTGCAAATCATATATCCAACCAAGGATTAGTACCTGGAATATATAAAGAACATGCTGAACTCAACAGTAAAAAAACCTAGCAATCCAATTAAAAAGCAGGCAAAAAAAAAGAGCAGACATTTTTCACCCAAGAGGACACGCAGGTAACAAATAAGCACTTGAAAATAAGGTCAACATCCCTCTCCATTAGGGAAATGTCAATTAAATCCACAATGAGGTATCACCACATAAACAGTTTGGCATTATTTTATTTATAAAACTAAGCAATGCAAGCCAGCATGACCCAGCAATTGCACTCTTAGATTTTTATCCCAGAGAAATTAGAACTTATGTTCACACAAAAATTTGTAGTTGAATACTCACAGCAACTTTACTTGGAATGGCAAAAGCTAAACTATAGTAAATCAGTACTATGGAATGCTATTCAGTTATAAAAGAAACCAACTATGGCACACACAACAACTTGGATAATTCCCCAGGGAGTTATCTGAGAGAAAATAGGCAATCCTAACAGGTTATATCCTGTATGATTCCATTTATATATTAATCTTGAAACCATAAAATCATAGAAAAAGAGAACAGATTAGTAATTTCCAGGGATTAGAGACATGGAAGGGGTCAGGGAAGTGAATGTCAGTATAAAGGGCAACAGGAGGGATCCTTGTGGTGTGGAAGTGTTTATAACTTGCTTGACTACATCAGTGTAAATATCCTGATTATAATATTGTACTACAGATGATACCAATTCTGCAAGACAATACCAATTTTGGGAAACTGGGTAAAAGGTACAAGGGATATCTCTGTATTATTTCCTGCAAATACAGGTCAATCTACAATTACTCAAAATAAAAAGATTAACCTAAAAATCAAAACAAGGCAACAACTTAAAAACTGAACTACTTAGATTCTGAGTCCAGAAAAGCAGCCCACTCTGTGTGGGTGGGGATGAGCTAACACCACTACCATCATTATCATCAATATACATAGATCCATGACTATTTGTAATCTGGTTTCAGTTTACTTTCTTGGCTCCTCTCTTGCCTTATTGACATTTTCTGTGCTCCTGCCATACTGTATTCATTGCTCCCTGGCCTAATTAGGCTCAGTGAAAACTCCACATACTTTCCACATGTTTCTGTCTCTGCCTGCAGCATACCTATCCACTTGGCTTCATGACTTCCACACCCTAATGTCACCCCTTCAGCTTCCTCCAAGTATCTGGGTGCAGCCCAAAGCACTATACTCATGTATCTGAAATAGCTTTCAGGATAAAATCTAAAATTCTTAGCCCAACTTACAAGATACTACATGACCTAACTGCTTACCTTCTCTGCCACTCTTATCCTCTCTTCCCGTACACTTTTGTCTTTTCTGAGCTTCACAACCAAGCTAAGTTCTTCCCCCACCTCAATCCTCCTCTCATGCTGTTTTCCTAGCCAGATCATTCTTAACTATCCTTTCCCCCAACTCCTCATTCATCAACTGCTACTTCCTCAAAGAAATCTTTCTAGGCCTCCTAGTCTAGGCCAGGTCCCCCTATTCTAACAATCAGAGTTCCCTTTATCCTATTACAGCATTTAAAAAAACTATAATTAAAATACCTGTAGAATGAGTTGTTTAATGTCTGAATGGCCCACTGACAGTGAGCTCCATAATATCAGCAATCACATAGAAAATGGATCTTTTAGAAAAAACTTTTATATTAAATTTTAAGTTGTTATTTCTAGCATATAAATCCCTTTGTCTCTTTTTTTTTTTTTAAAGATTTTATTTATTTATTTGAGAGAGAGAATGAGAGAGAGCACATGAGAGGGGTTAGGGTCAGAGGGAGAAGCAGACTCCCTGCCGAGCAGGGAGCCCGATGTGGGACTCGATCCCGGGACTCCAGGATCATGACCTGAGCCGAAGGCAGTCGCTTAACCAACTGAGCCACCCAGGCACCCCCCTTTGTCTCTTTGAACTTGCTTACATTTATTCTCTCTCTCTCTCTCTCTCACACACACACAGCCTTTTATGAATGATTTGCTGTATAGAAATTGTAGAAAATAAGGGAAAAGCCTAGATTCCATGTTCAGATTAAAGCAGTACCGAAACAGGAACAACAGAAGCCTCAGGGGAAGATGATCACTTGACAGAACTAGTTTACCAGAAGCAAAAGTTTAGAGCTGGGAGTTACTATAAAAACATAATCTCCCATCCCCCCAAACTGGCAGAACTACTGGGTGAGGCACTGAATTTTTCAGTCTATGGAAGGCAGTTTCAATTAGTTTCATCTAGAGATTTTAAGAGGTAGGGAGATCCCAGCTGACATTTGGTTACAATTTTAATTTATCTGTTTATTTGACCCTCAACCCACTAGATAGTGAACTCCTTGAGGACAAGTACTATGTCATTCATCTTATGATCTCAAACTTGGCACTCAGGAGGCACTCAATAATGTTTATTGAATTAATGAATATATAATTCACCCTGGAGAATTAGGGATTTGATATATTACCCCTCTTATGAATCCGTAAATTTCAAAAGAGATTCTGCTTAGTACAAAGAAACAGATTGTAAAGAGTAGCATTTTAAGCATCAGATATAGTGTGAGTGTCTTGCTGGCTATTCAAATTATTCATGCAGATAATTCCATTCTCTGCTTATGAGCAAGGCCTGTTCTATTTATATATATAAAAACTGGGGGGTTGGTGGGAAGAGTATGTATCCTCTTTGTGCATTAGTTATTATCTCTCCACTGCCTCTATTGTTAATTTCTTCAACGACTGTTAAAAAATACATCTCTTTACTATATTTGATTAGAGGGAAGCTGTGACCTCCTACATTATTCATAGCTTGTCAAAAAGAAGAAACATAAAGAGCTTCAGTTGTACTGAAAAACTCTTTGCATTCAAATATCAAATAGGCATTTTCTAAATAATAATATCATACATTTTTAATCCTTAAATAAATATAGCTTGATGGATATGCATCACCAACGACCAGCTATATGATATGAGGATTCTAAAAAAGCTCTTAATCTACCATGATTACTCCCTTTTGCTCCAAATGATATCTAATAATCTACAGTTAGAAGTTCATTCCTTAAGGATCTCCAGTTCCAGGAGTATGGCAGCCTGAGCTAATGCAGAAACCCTTATATAGAAACGCTGCATTAAACATAACAAGTGATAACAATTGATGAGCTCACACACAGAAAAGGAAAATCTCCAGATCCAGAAACAAAGAGGAAAGGAAAGCCAGAGTGACAAGTGTGTGAGTTAATTCTGCATCAATTTTGGGGCAGTGTTATTGGATCTTGAAACAGCAAGTGATTTGGGTTTTGATATCTACTCGGGGAAAGAAGCTGATGCCTCAGACCAAAGGGAGTTGGAAATAAAATATTGCAAAAAACCCCAGAATTCTCTAAGGGCTGAATTCCCAGGTCTGTAACTTACATAGGATAGAAATTCAAATTTACACTAGCTGAAAAATGAACATAAATATTGATTACTACTGGGTCTGTGCTATTTCTGTGGATCTGGTGCAAGCAAACAACATGCTCTGGGTCATGTGGGGTTTACACAGAGACAAAAAGCCATATGAAGATAGTCTCATAATATAAAAAATTGTAAAATACAAGCAAATGATCCACCATGAACAAAAATCAACAAACACATAGCACCCCTAAAAATCTAAAATAACAGAAAGGATTGTCTAAATATTATTGTCTAGGGGCGCCTGGGTGGCTCAGTCAGTTAGGCGTCTGCCTTTGGCTCAGGTCATGATCCTGGGGTCCTGGGATTGAGCCCCACACCGGGCTCCCTGCTCGGCTGGAAGTCTGCTTCTTCCTCTGTCCCTCCCCCTGCTCATGCTCTCTCTCTCAAGTAAATAAAATAAAATAAAAATAAATATAATTGTCTAAAATAAATAAACACGTCTAAAATCATTAAAGAAGTCATTGGAACCATAAAGAACAAAAGTAAATGAAAATAGAATAGCAGATTTGGAAAGGAATGAAATAGAACTTCTAAAATTAAAAAAATAATCATTAGAATTAGAAGCTCAATGGACAAGTTAAACAGATCAGATGCAGAATAACAAAGAATTCTATGAATTAGAAATAGGTCTGATAAAGTTATCCAGAATGAGGTAAAGAAGAAAAGACTTGCAAAATGAAAGTAACAAATATAGAGATTAGAATGAGAAGGTATAACATATATCTAATAGGAATTCTACAAAGAGAGAAGAGGAACAGAAAAATTGTGAACAGATAACAGCCAAAAATTTTGCATGATTGATGAATGATATGAATCTTTTCATTTAAGAAACACAAACCCCTGCAAGATAAATAAAAAGAAATCTACATCTAGTTACATCATAGTAAAATGGCAAAATGCCTAACAAAGAGAAAGACTGTAAAGCAGTAATCATAGAAAAACTCATTTTTTAGCTGTGATTTTCTCTTAGTAAAAAAATGAATTCCAAATATACTCTAATGAAGTGAAGTGGATGCCACGCTGCATGAGAAGAGCTTTTGGACAAAAACTCCAAAACTTAAAAATCATATAGGAGGGGCACCTAGGTGGCTCAGTTGGTTGAGCATCTGACTCTTGGTTTTGGCTCAGGTCAGGATCTCAGGGTCGTGAGATTGAGAATCTGCTTGAGACTCTTTCCCTGTCCCTCTGCCCCTCCCCTGCTTGAGAGCGCATTCTCTCTTTCAAATAAATAAATAAAATCTTAAAAATAATCATATAGGAACTATAGGGTGCCTGGCTGACTTGGTCAGTAGATCATGTGACTCTTGATCTCGGGGTTGTGCATTCGAGCCCCATGTTGGGCATAGAGCCTACTAAGAAAAAATCATATAGGAACTAGGGTAAAAACCTCTCATTTCTCAGGTCCAATATTCTTGTGCCTTTAGTAACTGCAACACAGCAGGAGTTTGGACATTTGATTATAGTAGAATGAATCGTTCTAATACAATTCAAATACTTCTAAAGGCAGGAAACTAACAACCTGTCATTTTTTTTGGATTATCAGGTAGTGAACCAAAGGCATAAATATTTGATTGGTAATTATCCCAGGCAGTTCCTCTAGCCTGAGGAGAAACCTCCGTCTTCGGAATATTTTCCATGAAGGGCTATTGCACTTCCCAGGAACGGATTTTAGTCAGCCTCCTGGAGGGGTCTGATAAGAAGCCAATGTCTCCCTCAGGGTCTGACTGAAAGCATGATGGGTTGTTATCTTTTGGTGGAGTATCCTGAGCTCTAAAAGATTAAAAAAAAAAAAAATGTTTGGGAGGTAGTCTGAGAAAATTAACCCCAGGCTTTGGGTTACTATCTCCAATGGTGAGTAGAAAAGGTCCCCCAGAGAAACTTAAGGTCTCCCAACTTCCTCACCTGAAGAGGTTTCACTAGTGTTTTCCATTAAGCCTCATATAGAATAACAGAAAGAGACGTCATCTTTTTTGTTCCAATAATTCTTTTGACCTTTCCAGTTCTGACATCCATTCCCAGGGAAACTGACATCATCGGAACAGCCTCTTTGAAATCTTAAATCCAAATATTCCTGTTCTTCCAGATCCCTTGCTCAGGCTAATCCTTTCACATTGCTCTTATACTTCATTAGGATCTGAGTCCCCTGACCTCTCTATCGGCCCTCTTCTCTCTTCAGTTAGACTTAAACCAATTTTGACATTAACCACTCTCTTTTAAATATTCTCAAGCCAATGATCTCTACTTGGAAAAGAGAATTCAATGAGATATTGTACGTAAAGCACTGGCTGAGAGAAGTGCTCAACAGTGGTAGCTAACACCATTACCATCACTACCACCAACATACATTCTTATTCCTTTGTCATTGTATCATACCAGACTGCATGGCATATAATCCTGGGCTGCTAAACATTATTGGGGAAAATCACTAAATTGTTCACACAGATGACAGTAAAATTTATGCTTCCAGACTTAACTGACAAGTAATTTTACTGTTTCTCTAATGAGTTTTCTGAATTTTGAGACTACTCTAAACCTTCTCCAATCTCAAATCTCCTTCGCCCCACTTCCTCCCATCATTCTTATTCTCTTATTTCACAGAGAAAGAAAGAGAGAGAAAGAAAGAAAGAAAGAAAGAAAGAAAGAAAGAAAGAAGAAAGAATCAGAAAGAACTCCTCCAACCTCCAGTCACCAAATCTGCAAACCTTTCCGCCTTTGCACCTATCCTCCCCTGCCTTTCTCCTCTGACAATGGAAGCACAGTCTGGTTTATTGCTAGAGGCCAATGACTCCACATTCTCTCCCACTCTCTGTCATCCTCACCCACATATCTTCAACCTTTCTCCATTGGTTCCTTCTCATTAATATTTAAAACATATCCCACCTTGAAAAATTCCTTTTTATTCCAGCTACCTCCTTACCTCTCTTTTTCTTCCCACCCAAACTTTTATTTTTTTATTTTTATTTTTTAAGATTGCTTTTCTTTCCTTTTTTTTTTTTTTTAAGATTTTATTTATTATTTATTTGAGAAAGACAGAATGAGAGAGAGCACGAGAGGGGGGGCGGGTCAGAGGGAGAAGCAGACTCCCCGTTGAGCAGGGAGCCTGATGCAGGACTCTATCCTGGGACTCCAGGATCATGACCTGAGCTGAAGGCAGTCCCTTAACCAATGGAGCCACCCAGGCGCCCATCCCACCCAAACTTAAAAAAGGTTGTCCGCTTTTACCAACTCTAGTTATTTACTTCCTATTTTCCCATTGTCATTGTAATCTGGTTTCCACTGCAGCACCCCTGAAACTGTTGTTATCTGTTTTATCAGTAACTCCAATAAACTCTCCTCAGGTCTCATTTCACTTGACTGGTCAACCACTTTTGGTACATTATTTCCTCCAACTGAAATACTCGTCTTTAGGAATGCCCACCTTCCTAGAACTCCTACTTCTCTAACCCCTTCTCATGAGTATTTGTGGTCTCTCTCCTCTCTCTCTATCCATCCTTAAATATGGTACTCCTGAGAGTTTGGTCAAGGGCCCTATTCTTTTTATACTGTTAAACTAATTACATAAAGGCCATTAGACTGAAGTGGCTCTAATGTCTTTGCCCAAAATCTGTGTAAATGCCTCAAGGTTATGAAATCTAAACACTAAGGAAAACCAGTCACAAACAGCCGGTTGGGTTTTAAGCTGTGCCCAATCAAATAATCTTTCTTTTGTCTCCACACCTTCTCTACCTACGTCTTTCCCCTGGCTCCTTCCTGTCAGGGCTCCTAACCACTTCTGGTTTGGCCCTGTCCAATTCCGATAGATTTTTATTCAATAAACTCTTAAAATTTTCAATAAGTCTCAGTTATCTTTTAACAATAGTCTGTATCTCATTCTCTCCAATCCTACCTATAATGCTAATACATATCTCAGTTTAGATCATCCTCCTGATCCATACATCAAAGTACTTTTCCATCCTTTAGGAATTCAGCCTCCAAATCTGTTTCTGCTATCTCCGTGAAGGACTTTATTATCTATCCATCTTCCCAAACCAGAAATCTGAAATCATCCTGTTTCTTCCCATTGTTTCACTCTTCACATTCAATCAGCTACCAAGCCGAGGCCATTCTTTTTACTGCAATAGTTCTCCAATCATTTCAACTGACATCCATGCCATCAGTATGTCACAGCTTCTTAAGGGGTCCTCCAGTTTCCAATTCGAGTCTGTTTTAATCTGTTCTCTACAGAAAGAGTGATTCTTCGAAAATGTAAATTTTATCATGCCATTCCTATGCGTAAAATGTTTCAGACTTTTGTTGCTTTTAGGTTTAAAGGTCTGAAAACTCCCTAGTATTTCTTCCTAGGTTTCAATCCTGCACTCCTCTTGCAAGCCATCTGCAGCCATTCTGAACTTCTCTGAATTCCTGGAGTGCATGCTTGCAGCCTCTAAGCTGTTCCCTCAGCTAAAATACACCTTCTCCTCCTTTTCCTAACCAGCTCTGCACTCAACGCCTTTTACCTCAGTTTTATGTATCTCGTCTCGAAAGCTACTTGACACCCCTCCAGTTTGAACTAACTCCTCTTTAGGTGTTCCCAAGGCATCCCGTACATACCCAGCAATTAGGAGTATTGTCTTGTAACTGCTTATTCCCTAAAGCTCCAGTTGACGGTAAAACCCTGGAGGGCAGAAACCACGTGCTCTTCTCGTCTCAAGGGCCTAAAAGGAGCGTCTGACACACAAAACAGTAGTTCGATTAATATTTGTTGAATGAACATTCACTTTTTTGGAATGAGGGCGGCCCGAAGAATACCAGAAAGAGGAGGGCTTAAAGGAGACTGAGCAAACAAATCTATAAGTAACAAGTGGGATGGATACAGAGTACCTAGGTTTTTCCACACACTCGGGGTGAGGGACTAGGCCCACTGCCTCGTCGGAAGGCACGGCGACTACGGGCTCCCGCCCGCAGCGCAGGGAGCGCGCGACCCCAAGCGAGGGAGGACAATAGCTTGGAATTCGGCCTCGTGTTTCCGGTGGGGCAGCCTCGCGCTCGCGCCGTGAGGCCCGGGGGTGGGGGCTCCGAGCCGGCCCCACGGCGAGGGAGGCGCGGCCCGCTGGGCTCCCGCCGCCGCCACCGCCGCCGCCGCCGCCGCCGCCACCTCCTCCAACACCGTCGCTCCGCCCCGCCCCGCCCCGGAAGTGACTTGAGGCCCGTCCGGAATCTGCGGGCCCGGCTGCTGCAGCGTCATCAGCCGAGCCGGTGCGGGGCGGGCGGAGCGGCCGCTGCCGCCGCCAACGAACCGGGACCGCGCGGGGGCCAGCAGCGCGCCGGCCAGGGGAGGGGGCCCAGCGGTCGGGCCGAGGGTGACGGGCCGCCGGCGGCCGCGGGGCGACGACGACGCGGAGGAGGCGGAGCCCGGAGAGGGGTGGGGGCCGGGGAGGGTTAGGGTGGGAGGGGGTGGGGGGGGTGTCCCTAGGCTCATGGAGCCGGCCGAGCGGGCGGACGGCAGGGATCCCCCGGAGCCCGGCGGGCTTCCCGGCCCGGACCCGCGGGGCTTCGTCCCTCAGAAGGAGATCGTCTACAACAAGCTGCTGCCCTATGCCGAGCGGCTGGACGCCGAGTCCGACTTGCAGCTGGCCCAGATCAAAAGCAACCTGGGCCGGGCCGTGCAGCTCCAAGAGCTGTGGCCCGGGGGCCTCTTCTGGACCAGGAAACTCTCCACGTAAGTGTGTTCGGGCCTGCAGGGTGGGCAAAGGCTCAGTGGGAGGGCGTCCGGGGCGGGGGGGGGGAGGCCGCTCTTTGTCCGCACCGGACCGCTGGACTCCGCTCTGCCCCGACTCCAGCCGGTGGTCCCGGAGGAGTAGTCGGAGAATCGCGACAGGAAGCCTGGGAAGCACTCAAGTCCCCTCCCTGCTACTTTCCTGCGGGACCTCCTTGGTCCTCGCCAGCCCTTGACGTCCTCCCCAGCCCTCGACGTCCTCCCGAGCTGCTTCTCCCCAAGGGTTCGGGTTGTTGTCTTCCGACCTGTGGGGTCCTGGGGAGCCGGAGGGCACCGGGCTCCCAGGGAAAGAGGTGAGCGGTCCCCCAAGGGTCCTCCTTGGACCTTTGCTCAGGAGGGAGGAGAGACAGAGAGGATTCACCTATGAGGGAGCAACTATTGACTTTTCCTTGTGTTTCCTCGGGCTCTTCCTCTACGGTCTCCGCCTCTTCGTATCCTTCAATTCATGTCTAGTAACTTTCTGAATGAGGAGGAGGCCGTAGGGAACTTGTAGGTTCTGCTTTTTTGGGCCTGCTCAGGCTTTGTGGGTTTGATTGAAAAGATTGGTTTAAAATCAGCCCTTAGCTCATTCTCGGGCTGTACACTAGACGTTAATGTTGAGAATGTTGAGTCTTAGAACCTCCGGAAAGTGTGTTTCTCCAGTTGTTACATTTCCTTTGGGAATGTGCGACCCTAAGGAAAATAGAGAAGAGAGCTGTCAGATTGTCCAGGGCATTATGAGTACCTGGCTTGTGTTAATTTTTGAGTCTCTCAGATGAATATAGATGACCTAAATCAGTTTCAGTTGTTAAATTATTCTTTTATTACTGTTACTATTTTTTTGCACAAACACCCCGCAAACTATAGTGTTACTGAAAATAAGGGGGAAAGCAAGTAAAAATAGTCTTGGGGGGAAAGGTTAGAGACTTTATTTATTTTTTTTGTATACCCCAAACCATTTATGTCCAAATAACCAGCAAGATGGGCATCTTCACTGTGTCAGAATAATTTTTTTTAAGAAAGTTGTGCTGTATCTTGCTTGGTTAACTGTACACAAAATCTGGTAACATTGTATGCTCATGAATGTGGGTATGGATGGATAAACATACAAGACATAAGTCACTTATCCAGTGTTTACCCAAATCTGCTGAGTGAACTGGGTGATGACTCAGGGTTTTGTAATGCAATAGTCTTCTCTACATTTCCTCACAGGATGATTCTTATCTGCCAGTTATTAGGGAGCCTCTGACAAATTTCTCATCTCCTCTTGAGGGTGGTAGTGGTGGGAGTAATACCTTTTTAATTAAAACTAAACTGAAACAATTTGCCCTTTTCAAAGAGAGACCATAAAATGTCAAGGTTAACAGCTCTCCTCTTGATTAGAGTATGGAGAAGTTTGTGTATTTAGGATTCATGGGAGACTTTGGAAAAAAAGAAATGCAACAGGGAGAAGAACCACTTTCAGTCAAAAGAGAGGAATGTTTTATAACTGATTAACATCAAATGATTTTTCAAGTGAGCCTCCTATGTGTTTGTGTTACTTAGGCACAGTAAAAATAAAGTTACTTTGTCAGTTCCAGTAATTCCCCCATTTTAATCACTCTTGTTAGATTTACCGGAGAATAACCATTTTGGGGGACACAGCTTCTTTTAGATGCATAATATATAAGTATACCAGTGTGTGAATGCATACCTGGTTTGGATTTCTTTCTTTCTGTTTTATTTTATTCATTTATTTATTTATTCTTTTTATTAACATATAATGTATTATTTGTTTCAGGGTTTTTATTTTTTTATTTTATTTTTTCTTTTTATTAACATATAATGTATTATTTGTTTCAGGGCTGGTTTGGATTTCTGAATCTGGAATCTACACAGAGTTAAGCTTTGTTTTCTGACCTATTACTAAGCTTGGCAAATTAGCACCTGGATTTGGATTATTTTTGATTTACTAAGTATAAGTAGCTTTTACCTAGAAACAGCTAAAAATACAGTGGAGACAGTCCTTGGTGTTTAGGGCAAGATTGCGGTTAATAAGGCTTACTAGCCTATGAACCCCAAACCATTCATGTTTAAATAACCAGCAAGAAATGCTGTTAGAATTTTATTTTGGAACAGTGGTTAAATGCTGCAGACTGATTCTCAGGACTGCACTATGAGACATTTTGAACTTGGTGGGACATGTTGTGATCTTGGGTGTATTTTTTTTCTCCTAAGTCATGTTAAGGTGACCTGTTTATAGTTGCACTTGTTGTTTTTTAATGAGCCTTGTGTATTGCACAAGTTTACATCTAAATGATGCCAAAACATGTGATGACAGCTGTCAGTTACCTGAGTAGTGATCATATTTAGTACTTTGTAGAAGAATGGAAAGTAGTAATGAAAATAAAATGCGGGGGTGCCTGGGTGGCTCAGTTGGTTAAAAGTCTGCTTTCGGCTCAGGTCATGATCCCAGGGTACTGGGATGGAGTCCCATATTGGGCTCCTTGCTCAGCAGGGAGCCTGCTTCTCCCTCTCCCACTCCCCTAGCTTGTGTTCCCTCTCTCGCTGTATCTCTCTCTGCCAAATAAATAAATCTTAAAAAAAAAAAAAAAAAAGGAAAGAAAAGAAAAGAAAATCTAACTTCTACCGGTAGCTCTGTGACTGTGGGAAGGCTACTTGAATCCTGTGTTTCAGTATTCTTGTGAAAGAAATGAGGGGTTGGACTAAATAATTCCTGAGAAACATTCCTGGTCTGGCATTTCATGATTTTATTTTTTATCCTGTAGAGCCTCAAATAGGCCAGTGTGTATTTTTCTGCAAGGACTATTTGAGCAGCTTGTGAAGTACTGGAAATAGCTCTATAGATCAAGCACATTCCTAAAGACCAGAGTGTAAATGCTGTTCAGAGGCACTGGGACTGGATCCCGGACACCCCTAATCTGGGCATCACAGGTCTGTGTGGGGTAGAGTTCTGGTTTGGGGATACTCAGGCTCCCGCTCCCTTTTTTTATTTTTTACCTCACTTAAGTGCTTACTGTCATTCTGTTTCAATCCATTTTGAGACTGTGGGTCTGTGTAACATCTCTGTGAAGAAAGGTTATTTCTGTGTACTTTAAAAATTGGCCCTGTGGTAAAATACAAGCTCTCTTGTATGGACAAGTTAAAGTATTAGAACTGCATGAGGTAATATCACAGGGTATGTTTTTAAGAAGCAGGGAAACAAATTGGAGAAGAGAGGCACAAGCCTAATGGTCTTTGGAAAACAGCAGTAAAGACAGCTCCTGGACTCAAAGTGAAAGGTGTTGGTGGATAACTGGTACGGTCCATGTAGAGAATGACAGAGTTGAAGAAAGAGAATCTTGAAACTTATTTTTTCTCCCTTTTCCCTCTGAACCTTTCATGTGTGGTGAGGTCTAGTTTGAAGACGTCAGTTGATCTATACCTGGCTTTGCCGTGAACATTATTATCATCTTGGTCTTGCTTAACCTCTCTCAGCTTTAGGGTCCTCTTTCAGAAAGTGGGAGGAGTATAGACTCTTAGTGGTTTTTCAAACTTAAAACTTACCCGAGGACTGTTCTATAAAAGCAAAATCTTAAACACAATATTGGGCTCCTTGGGCAGGATAAAGTTGCACTGACTTTTTTCTTTTTAACACTTCACTGATTATAGAACCCCCTAAAGCCTGCTCGGGGCTCTGAAACATATTGTTTGAAAAATCACTGAGTTAGTCCCAAAGGGCCTTTCTAGCTCTGTGTTCCTTTAAATTGATCTGGAGGAGGGAAAACAAGTGAATAGCCTACTATTTCCTAAAGTTTACTCCATCCATAATCCTTTCTTTTGTGTTGCTTTTTTTTTTTAAAACAGAATTTTGATTTTAGTGAAGGATGTGCACTTGGTGTATTATGAAACAAATTTAAATGTCTTACTTGTTATAATGAAATATTCTTTGCTGTTTTCTTATAATGAAATGACTCTATTATACTGACAAATCATTTCATTTGCTAATTAAACTATAACTTCTTTGTTTAATTATCATTAAGAACATGATACAGCCTTCTTGGATAGGAATTGGATTATCCCAGTTGAAACCACATAATGTATTTAATTAGATTATATAACCACCGGAAACGTAAGTTTAGTCAAGGTATGAATTATCAAATACACTGAACTTCTTTTGTGGAAAATAATAATCTGACCACCGGAGCACCCAAATTTGTATCATCTCTGTGTTGGGGGAGAAAGTAGAAAATTCCAACCACTGAATCTCACCTGTTAACACGATGTACTTATTTGGATATCTAATGTTTAAGTGTTAAAATTGTGAAGCACACAATAAATAGAAGTGCTTTGTACTTGTAAAAAATCTTGAAATCTTGACAAATTACCACATTGATCAGTGAGAACCAGTTAGGGAAAGTAGTAGAAAAGGTTTGCCTTTGTTATTATATGACTACACTCAAAACGGGAAACAAAATTTCTTTGTTGAATTGATTTGAAAGCTGATTTTCCATAGAAAAACAAAGTAAATGAATTAAATTATTTGGGGACATGAATTTTTCTGACAAAGTTGTGTAACAGTGCAATAAACTGTCCTTCACATTTCTTTTCTTTCTTTCTTTTTTTTTTTTAATTAACCAACTTTAGTTTTTAGAACAGCTTTAGGTTCAAAGCAAAATTGAGCAGAAAATACAGATATCCCCTGTACCTACACACGCACACATTTAATTTTTCATAGCAATCTCAAACTTAGATATTATATATGTGTGTGTGTGTGTGTGTATATTTGAGGCCCTTCCCATTTTTCAAACACCTTTTTAGTTTCTTTCTTGCCTTACTTGCTTTCATTCATTCTTTCTTTCTTTTTTAAGTAGGCTCCATGCCTGATGTGGGGCTTGAACTCATGGCTCTGAGATTAAGAGTCACATCCTCTACTGACTGAGCTAGTTAGATGTCCCTCAAGAACCTCTTTTAATCATTCTTTTATTTTTTTTAAGATTTTATTTATTTGACAGAGAGAGACAACAAGAGAGGGAACACAAGCCGGAGGAGTGGGAGAGGGAGAAGCAGGCTTCCTGCTGAGCAGGTAACCTGATGTGGGCCTGGATCCCAGGACCCTAGGATCATGACCTGAGCTAAAGGCAGATGCTTAACGACTTGAGCCACCCAGACGCCCGTTAATCATTCTTTTAAAACACCTTGTTAGTTTTTTCTCCTTACTAGTTAATTGAATGTTTTGCAGAATCTCATTTGTCAATATATATGATTTGAATAGTTTTTGAATACTTTTTTTATTTTCCTTTAAACATTTTTTATTGTGGAAAATATCACACATATACAAAGAAAGACAATAATACAGTGAACTTTATGTACCCATCACCTATGTTCAGTTATCAACTCATGGCCAATCATGTTCCTTCCACTCCCATGCACCCCCCATTGTTTTTGAAGCATATTACTTCATTCATAAGTGCTTCCAGTATGTATCTGCAAGGGAAAAGGAATTAAACCAAAAAACTCAATACTGATGCCATTCTCAAGCTTAGAAAAATGAACGATAATCCAACATCACTTTGATCAATCTCATGAAATTCTACTTGCAAAATTTGTGGTTTTACTTCTGAGTTTCCATTTGCATTGTTTTGTCTAAGGTTTACTTCAGACAGACCCCATGGGCAGTGGTTTATAATACAGCTTCTTAATGAACATTTGTGTATTTTGGCATTGTTCTTCTCCCCCTCTTAACTGCGGAGACATAGAATCCGTCCTGGGGCAACCAGGACTTCCTTGAATTCTCTCCATTTTGAAAACAAAGATACTGAGGTTCTTATTAGTTAATACATAGTTGGATGCAAAGGAGTAGTGGCAGGAGTCTTTGAACAAATATTTTCTGAGTGCTTTGTGGGGGCCTGGCACTGGTTTTAGCCCTTGGGATATGTTAGTGAAAGATTTCTGCCCTCTTGGGAAGTTCCAGTGCTGCTTTTCTGTAAGCACACATTTTTGTTCTTTAAGGACAGCCTAGGCAAGGAGTAGCTCCATCAAGAAACTTGAGGAAAGTAAATACGAATTCTAAGGTCATTACTTAAAAAAAAATTCTTATTCTGACCAGTACGTTTTAATGCTCTAAATGGAGGCACTGAGAAGGGCAGTTAGGGAAAAAAAATTAATAAAACAGTACTATTCCTTGTTCAGAAATGTGAATGTATCATTTAAAAATAATTTTCCCAAGTGGTCTTGCTGCAGTGCTATAAAATAAAATTGTCTTTGAAATATATGTTCTTGACTGAACTAAAATGGAGGCAGTTTCTTATTTTTTTAAGGGATGCTTGTTTATTTAGTAGTAAATAAGGGCACAACTTCTTAACCCATTTTCTCATTTTGGAACCCAGGTGTTAACTTTTCTGTTAAATGAGACTTATTTCTAGTGAATCTTCTCTCACTGCTCTCCTTTTCTCCTTTTTTTTTTTTTTAAAGATTTTATTTATTTTATTCATGAGAGACAGAGAGAGAGACAGAGGCAGAGGCAGAGCGGGGAGCCTGATGCGGGACTCGATCCCAGGACCCCGGGATCATGACCTGAGCCGAAGGCAGACGCTTAACCGACTGAGCCACCCAGGCGTCCCTCCTTTTCTCCTTTTTATTACAAAATCCAAATCTGTGTTTCTTTCTGACCTGTGTAGAAAATTAGATCAAAATCTCATACAGTGTGAATGGCAAGTTGAGAATAGGGTAATAACAGCAACAGCAAGCAAACAACCAAAAAAACCTTTATATTCACTGACACAGCCACTGGAATGTTAAAAGCAACGCATACTATAAATATTCCCATTTGGAATCTTGAGGTTGGCTACTTCCATATTCGGCCTACACTCAGCATTTCTTCCCTTTTAGTGCATTCTCTCTTGATCCCTTGTTTGTGCTTTTGTAGTCTTTGTATATAATCTTCCCTCTACTGTGAGCCTTCTTCCCTCTACTGTGAGCCCTCTACAGTGTCCTCCATGTTTACTTCCTTTCCTCCTCTCCCAGCATTTACTACAGCAGTACGGCAGTGTATATGCATTCATTTGTACTCAATGATATTATAATTAATTTTTTGGTCTTTGTAAACTAAAGCATTATGGAATTCTAAGAAATTACTACTTTTACAGTCAAAATGGAGAAAACAAATATAGGATGAGATCTATTTTTTTTTTTTTAAGATTTTATTTCTTTATTTGAGAGAGCATGAGAGCGGAGAGGGTCAGAGGGAGAAGCAGACTCCCTGCTGAGCACAGGGAGCCCGATGCGGGACTTGATCCTGGGACTCCGGGATCATGACCCGAGCCGAAGGTAGTCGCTTAACCACTGAGCCACCCAGGTGTCCGGAAATGAAATCCTCTATTTTAATACGGGATTCAAAAGAAAGTTACATGTTTAGTAAAAGAAACGGAGGGAAGGAGCATTTTGGTTAAAGAAGAGAATGGTGTGTTTCATAATCCAAAGTGGGAGTCTGGGGGGAGTGGGTTTAGCAAAGTTAATTGGAGAAGAAAGCAGATTATATTGGTTGCATCAGTGAGTTTGAGACTTTCATTTAAAAATAAATCTATAATGATTGTTATGTTTAAATATTTAGTACTAAATAATTTAGTGTAGTTAATACAACTTTTTTTTTTTAAGATTTTATTTATTTTAGGGCGCCTGGGTGGCTCAGTTGGTTAAGCGACTGCCTTTGGCTCAGGTCATGATCCCGGAGTCCTGGGATCGAGTCCCGCATCGGGCTCCCGGCTTGGCGGGGAGCCTGCTTCTCCCTCTGACCCTATCCCCTCTCATGCTGTTTCTCTCTCTCTGTCAAATAAATAAATAAACAAAATCTTAAAAAAAAAAATTAAAAAAAAAAAGATTTTATTTATTTTATTTGAGAGAGAGAATAAGATAGAGAGAGAGAGCATGAGAGGGGGGAGGGTCAGAGGGAGAAGCAGACTCCCTGCTGAGCAGGGAGCCCGACGTGGGGCTCGATCACGGGACTCCAGGATCATGACCTGAGCCGAAGGCAGTCGCTTAACCAGCTGAGCCACCCAGGCGCCCCGTAGTTAATACAATTTTTGAACAGGTGAACCATACAGTTTTGGTAGTGATCATCGCCTTTTTATGCTATTTTGGCTTTTTTTCACAATAAATAGACCCTAAATTTTAGAGTCTAAAAATAAAGGGGGGCCTGGCTGGCTCAATCAGAAGAGCATGCGATTCTTGATCTCAGGGTTCTGAGTTTGAGCCCCACATTGGGGGTAGAGATTACTTAAAAAGAAAAAAAAAAAGCTTTAAAAAAAAAAAAAGAAAAAAATCAAAATACAGTAAAGACTTTTTCCCTTCCCAAGAAAAAACTAACACCTTTGAAATGGGTTTGAGAATAGTATTGTAATTCATATAAATTGGAAATTGCTTAAGAATTATTAAAAATGCTTTCTAATCTCCTAAAGGTAGGTACTCTAAAAGAAATGTGTTAGTAATCTTTGGGCTCTTAAGTGTGAGTATTTCATTTTGTTTTCTGACAAATTTCTTTTTTAAACCAAGGATGAGGTAGAAATTTTTAGAGTAAGAAACTTTATGAATGCAATCTTTTGCATTAGAGTCTAGTTTATATTTTGGGTGGATTCCTAAAGAGTTTAGTTGGGATAGTTTCTGAGGGGAGGTGGGTTACTTCCAGACATCCCAATAAATAAAATATTGTCAAATTTCTGCCAACATAAATCAAACAGTGGTCCCTATTTTGTGTATGTCAGGAAAAAAGTTACCATTTAACAAGTTCCGGAGTGATTTAAAATGTGATTTTTAAAAAATCATAATTAGACAAATACCTTAAAACTTTTTCATTTTGCAGAGTTGGTTTTTTTTTTTTTTTTTGGTAGTTTGTATGGTCTCACAATCTGTCATGTGTATGTTCATTTATAAGTGCTTAATAGAGAATTTTTCATTTGTGGGTTATGACCAAAGCATTGTGAAATCAATTTAGGTCTTGACCAGTTTTTTGTTTGTTTGTTTTGAGGGGGTTGTTTGTTTGTTGGTGAACTAAATTAGAATTATTAGAGTAAATTTAAAAGTAATAAGGCTGAATGTTTATGACCTTAATTTCAGTTTTTTATATATTTTTTTTCAGTTTTATATATGTTTAAGTATATACCAGGTTATATATTTATAATGGTGGGTTGTGGCTCCCAAAATATGAAAGCTACTGATTTTATAGGTTTCTTTCTGTAATTCAGATCGTCTAATCAACACCTACACCTTGAGCCACAAAGACACGAGGGGTAAAAACGAAAAGTTCCAACAGGTTCAAAAATCAGTAGACTGCAGGATCTTGCAAGAGAGAATTAGTTAATGGATGATTGAATGAGTGGCATAGGTACTACCTACCATATGTTGAGGCCTCAGAGTGTGCCAGCACTATGCTAATGACTTGACCGTCATTATTTCACTTAATTTTCACAAACGTCCCTATGAATTGTAGGTACGTTTGTTATCCCAGTTTTACCTTTGAAGAAATGAGACTTAGTGAGGTACGGTATTAGCTGATTTGTCTAACGACCACAGGGCTTGCTCTTAACCATGAGTCCCAGAGGAAGGAAACTCCCAGGCTCTATAGCCTGGGAAGGCCACCTGGGGAAGAACGGCACCTGAGCCTTGAGGTGGGATTTGGTTAGGTGAGCAGGAATCTTGAGAAAGCCACTTAATGTGGGGGAACAAAGCTATGAACAAGTCGACTACGTAACTGTTAAAGTCTGTATTTGGAGCACAGTATCCGGAAATAAATCCGTTATCTGTCTCCCTCTAGGCGGTATGCCCCAGAACCATTTGTCACTTTCCATTCTCTATTGCCATGTCTGGCTCTTAAGTGTAGTAAAGCATTTCAAGAGATGAAGGCCCCTTGTCCCTGACTCCAGGGAGAAGCAACTGGGGAAAGAATAGAGGGATCATTATTAGGTATTCATAGTGAATGACTGCATTACTGCAGAAATTGTCATGTCAGTTATAAGAAGTCATAAAGGATATAACTCTGAAATACAATATGCTGACACTCCAGTGAGTATTGTTTAGCCTGTGGTATAGATGGGGATAAAGAGAAGTGTGTACTTCAGATCTCCTTGTCTATTTAGGGCCTTCCGTCAAGAAATACTATGCTTGGTAAAGATAATAGACCTGTTTTATAGTGTGTTTCGGAAACCTACTCAATGTTTTAAGGCCAATTTACTTAATTTGGTAAAATATTTATTGTTAGTTTGAAGGGTTTTTTTTTTTCTTTTTAAAAATAGAACTAGTTCTCGTGAGCTGTTTTTAATTATGTAAGCCAGTATATTTCTCAAGATACACTCATACATTTGGTCAGCTGAAAAAATGTTTCTCAGAACATCCACCTTGTTTCATTCTTTGGTTAGAATTGAGGGTTATATATGTATAGAGGCATAGTCTCTGCCATCCTTACCTGTTAGTCATCTAAAGAAACACTACAATAGGGGCACCTGGGTGGCTCAGTCGTTAAGCGTCTGCCTTCGGCTCAGGTCATGATCCCAGAGTCCTGGGATCGAGCCCCGCATCGGGCTCCCTGCTCAGCGGGGAGTTTGCTTCTCCCTCTCCTACTCCCCCTGCTCTTCCCTATCTCGCTATATCTCTTCCTACTCTTCCTACTCTTCCCTATCTCGCTATATCTCTCTCTGTTAAATAAATAAATAAAATCTTTAAAAAAATAAAATAAATAAAATAAAAAAATAAAATGTTCAAAAAAAAAAAAAAGAAACACTATAATATATACATGTATAACTCCAGTAAGAAATAGAATGTGGAAAATACTCGTTTGGTACAAGCTATTAAGGGACAGAGAGGACAGAGATAGCACTTTTGGTTGGGAATGAAGGAAGACTCTGAAAGAGGAAGCCTTAAAGGATAGATAGGCTTTTAAGGATATGAACAAATAATTCACAAGAAAATATATAGTAAGCAAATACCTTAAGATATACTTAGCCTCATAACTGAAGAAATATTAATTGAAACAGATTGTATAAGTATTTTATTTTTAATGATTGAAATAGATTTTAAACCACCATATCTTGTACTCCAGTCAGTCTGCTAAGGTGCAGTGGTTCTCAAATGTAGTGAAACGTCTGGGAAGCATAAAAACAACTGGTACTCGGGGCCCATTTCAGATCCGTTAAATCAGAATGTCTTTCTTGTACATTAATCAATTACCCATCACCATAGCCTTGTGAGGAAACCCAGGTCTTAACAAATACAGAGATTAAATGACTTGCCCAAGGGACTGACCTAGAATACTTTGAATTCTCTGCAAATTTGTAGAACGTGCTGCTCCTGCTGGCTTGGCAGCTGTGTTGAAATCAATAAATATTCTGGCTATTCAGAGTTGATGATAACATTGGGAGTTGCAAAGCAATCTAGAGCATGGCAACATAAGATATTCTCCACTTTAGATAACACCTAATTTGCCTTTCTTCTATGTCAGCAGGCCCTTGGAATTGATATCCTTTATTGTTAATTTGTTTTTGTGTGTGTGTGATAGTGCATCCCTTTTCTTGATTCTCAGCTTGACCTCTTTGGAAGTGAAATGAGAAAATAAGGAACACTCTCTTGGTTGTGTCTTTTTGTCATAGAAGTATGCTGTTCTTGCTCTGTTCCTCTCCCTAGAGCTGTCTCTGTGCCTGTTCCTGCCTCTTTCCCCAAATGCTCAGATTTTCTTTTTAAAGATTTTATTTATTTATTTGAGAGAGAGAGAATGAGAGACAGAGAGCACGAGAGGGAGGAGGGTCAGAGGGAGAAGCAGACTCCCTGCCCAGCAGGGAGCCCGATGCGGGACTCGATCCCGGGACTCCAGGATCATGACCTGAGCCGAAGGCAGTCGCTTAACCAACTGAGCCACCCAGGCGCCCCAAATGCTCAGATTTTCTTGACCCTCGGTTGCTTATTCAGAGTGATGACGGCTTTCTGATCTTTCAAGATTCAGTTCAGTGGATGTTCATCTATGATGAAACATTGGCTAAAAAAAAAAAATCACAAAACTGATAGTACTTCATTTGTCTCCCTTACTTCTGTATATTTAAGTTTTCCAATACATAATTCCTCACATCTAGAGATGCATTTTGATTACATGGGTAATTGAATGAAAAGAGAAGGAAAGGTGGATTTATGAGAAAACCCTACATTTTATCTGTTCACTCACTATTCCTAGTAATGAGAAGCTGTATCTGCGTTTTGAAATACTGTTATGACGAAGGACTTAGTCCTGGAATAAAGTCAAAGTAATTAATTCCTGATCTTCTAGCTTTCTCTGCACATTTTGCCTTTTTTTATTTTTGTCATTGGTGATATCTTAGGAACAGAAGGAAGAGACAGTAAAGTGGGGAGGGAGGTTGGTTTTTTTGTTTATTGTTTTTTTCAGGCATCTCATTGACAAGTATTTTGAAGCAAATAACATTACCATGACCATTTACCTCTAGCCGTCAGGTATTAAGACATAGTTTTAAAAATTGTATGTCTCACCATTTATTCAGATATTTTACATTTTAGTACAGCTTTATTGTTTTAAAATGTAATTCCTAAAAATAAATAAATAAATATCTAAACCGGAAAAAAAAAATGTAATTCCTATACATTCGTCTTAGAAAAATTACCTTTTTTTTTAAAGATTTTATTTATGTATCTGAGAGAGAAAGAGAACAAGCAGGGGGGTGGGGCAGAGGGAGAGGGAGAAACAGACTCCCCGATGAGCAGGGAGCCCCATGCAGGGCTCAGTCCTAGAACCCTGAGACCATGACCTGAGCCAAAGTCAGACATTTAACGGACTGAGCCACTCAGGCGCCCTCTTTCAGATAAATCTCTAATGAATCTTTTTGTTGATATTATTAATGGAACAGTTTACCTCCATTCACCACTGTTTTTTATCTGGTTACCGTAAAGAAGGCTGCCAATTTTAAAAAACATATTCTGTGGATTTTCTTATTTAGTCTAAAAGTGGGTTTTTCGGGGGCACCTGGGTGGCTCAGTCGTTAAGCATCTGCCTTCGGCTCAGGTCATGATCCCAGGGTTTTGGGATCGAGTCCCACATCGGGCTCCCTGCTCAGCGGGAAGCCTGCTTTTCCCTCTCCCACTCCCCCTTGCTTGTGTTCCCTCTTGCGCTGTCTCTCTGTCAAATAAATAAAATCTTTAAAAAAAAATAAAAGTGGGTTTTTCTTGTTGCTGGATTTAGATGTTGTAGGGAAAATCATAGCATTGACAACATACTCTTTTACCCTTCCTGAAACAGTTACCCCTATTTGTGTTTCCTAGTTTACTCTTTAATCTCTAGATTCAGAATAATGCTAAATAATAATAGTAAGAATAGTCATTATTGTCTTGAATCTCTGGTTTTAAAGGTTGTAGACCTTTAAAGGTTTTTGGTTTTAAAGAAGTGCCTCTTGCTGTGGATTGTGTAAGATTGTTGAATCACAGATCTGTACCTCTGAAACAAATAATACATTATATGTTAAAAAAAGAAGAAGAAGAAGAAGAAGAAGATAGCAGGAGGGGAAGAATGAAGGGGGGGAATCGGAGGGGGAGACGAACCATGAGAGACTATGGACTCTGAGAAACAAACTGAGGGTTCTAGAGGGGAGGGGGTGGGAGGATGGGTTAGCCTGGTGATGGGTATTAAAGAGGGCACATTCTGCATGGAGCACTGGGTGTCATACACAAACAATGAATCATGGAACACTACATCAAAAACTAATGATGTAATGTATGATGATTAACATAACATAATAATAAAAAAATAGAAAAAAAATAAAGAAGTGCCTCTTAGAGGGGGAATGCCTTAAGTCTGATATTGGCTATTTAATTAAGACTGTGTATTTTTAAATAATTTGGTTTCTTTTTGTTATACCATCTAATATTTTCTAATTTATATTTTACTATAATCAGACTGTTTGGCCAGAATAATGTCCATGTTAGAATTAAGTGAGTTTATGACCAGTTTTATAGGTATTCCACAGAAGATTGAAAAGAGGGCACAGTTTCTGTAATCTCATTTTTTGTCTTTTAAAAAAGTCAGCTTTATTATATAATTTTAATTACCTTTAGTCAAAGTCTGATTGAAATGTTAAAGACAGTCATTGATTTTGTTGTTCCTATTCAGCACATAAAATTTCATTTTCTTTTTCAAGACTAGGTATTAGGTATATGGTATACTTTTATCAGGAGAGGCATAATCCCTGGTTCTCGTTTTGTGATGTTAAGGGCCATTCTGCATTCTTTAGAGATTGCAAAATGGTTCTTTGCTTATTAGCTGCAGTTCTCTAAAAAACTTTTACTCCTGAACTATTGTTTACCCGGAGGTACAATTCTTATAGAAGCCAGGATAAATGTTTCATTGGTTCTCTTTATTTACCAGTTGTTTTTTTTTTAAGATTTATTTATTTTAGAGAGAGAGCGCATGCCCATGCAAGCAGGGGGAGGGGCAGAGGGAGAGAACTCAAGCAGACTCACCGCGGAGTGTGGGCTCATCCGAGGGAGGGTTGGATCTAACAGAGCTGAGATGAGCTGAGATCACAACCTGAGCTGAAATCAGGAGTCCAAGGCTTAACAGATTGAGCCACCCAGGCACCCTCTTTACCAGTTTTTAAGATAATGACTTGGTCCCATAGCATTCTTCAAGGGCATAATCTGTGGGGTTTTTCTTTTGTTTGTATTTATATTTTTTAGTTTCATTATGAACTCAGTGGATTTAAACATACATTGCAGGTAATTACCGTGATTCATGCTCTGGTGTCATTTTTGGCTAGGGAGAACCCTACAACCTGACTCCTGTGCTCTTTTAAATAGGACTTTAGTAGTCTTTTTTTTTTTTTTTTAAGATTTTATTTATTTATTTGAGAGAGAGAGAATGAGAGAGAGCACATGAGAGGGGGGAGGGTCAGAGGGAGAAGCAGACTTCCTGCCGAGCAGAGAGCCCGATGCGGGACTCGATCCAGGGACTCCAGGATCATGACCTGAGCCGAAGGCAGTCGCTTAACCAACTGAGCCACCCAGGCGCCCCAGGACTTTAGTAGTCCTTGATAAGGGCTGTTTTTATTAAAAGAAATGTAGAAATGCAGAAATATTGATTACCTAATTTTAAACATTGTATTTTACAACAGAAATTTGATATGAAATGTTTTTACATGTTTTAATTACAAAAATAATGCCTTTTTACTTAAGAAAGTTAGAATAAACAAAGATATATAGGAAAACATGAAAATCACTCCATTTTACCATAGAGGTAATGTGTTATGATGTCTGTTTTATCTTTTAATCTTAATGTATGATTATATATTTTCTTTGGTTGTATTCATATATGTTTTGTTATCTTGCTTTTTTTAAAAAAGATTTTATTGGGGCGCCTGGGTGGCTCAGTCGTTTAAGTGTCTGCCTTCAGCTCAGGTCATGATCCCAGGGTCCTGAGATTGAGCCCCACATTGCTCTCCTTCTGTGTGCTCTCTCAAATAAATAATAAATCTTTTTTATTTTTAAAGATTTTATTTATTTATTTGACAGACACAACAAGAGAGGGAACACAGCAGGGGGGAGTGGGAGAGGCACCTGAGGCACCCAGGCACCCCTAAATTAATAAATCTTTTTTTTTTTAAGATTTTATTTATTTATTTGATAGAGAGAGCGAGAGAGCACAAGCAGGGGGAACAGTAGAGGGAGAGGGAGAAGCAAGTTCCCCGCCGAGCAGGGAGCCCGATGCAGGGCTCGATCCCAGGACCCTGGGATCATGACCTGAGCCAAAGGCAGACGCTTAACCATCTGAGCCACCCAGGCGCCCCCTAAATTAATAAATCTTAAAAAAAAAAGATTTTATTTATTTGAGAGAGAGAGAGTACATGCGAGAGAGCACAAGCACAAACAGGGGGCAGGGGCGGGGCAGAGGCAGAGAGAAAAGCAGGCAGGAGCCCCTCTCCGTGTTTGATCCCAGGACCCCTAACCTGAGCCAAAGGCAGACGCTTAACTGACTAAGCCACCCAGGTGCCCCTTGTATCCTACTTTTTTTTTTTTTAATAAGACATTTCATTTCACATCCACTAAAGTGCTTTAAAAACATATTTTAAGTGACTGCATTATATCTAAAGGCATAAACCACAATTTAGCAAACCATTCTCTTATTTCGGCTTCCTTTTTTTTCCCCAGGAAAATTTTACTGCAAATGTGCAATGAAAAACTTTGGTATTTTGACTTTGATATTCTAGATTTTTACTTAGGATGTATTGTTAGATGTGGAGTGTTTTGGTTTTTTTTTTAAGATTTATTTATTTGAGAGAGAGAGAGTGTAAGGCGGGCGGAGAGGAAGAGGAAGAGGGAGAGGATCTCAAGCAGACTCCCTACTGAGCATGGAGCAGAAATCAAGTCAGATGCTCAACCACTCGACTGACTGAGCCACCCAGACGACCCTAGATGTAGGATTTTTTAAAAGCGATTGAGTCCCACATGGGGTTCCCTGCTTAGCAGGGAGCCTGCTTCTCCCTCTGCTCCTTCCCCTGCTTGTGCTCTCTCTCTCTCTCTCAAATAAATAAATAAAATCTTTCCAAAAAAAAAAAAATCCATCAGTGTTTTAAATGAATATAGTTAAACTCTAGTTTTTAAATTTTATAAGTAAAATTCCATTTTTTTGTCTTTTGAGTAGGACTACCCAAAATAAAGCATTTACTTAAGATTAAATGTCATTGCTAAATGTCTTAACATCTTTTATAATTACAAATAGTCTTTTTTTTTTTTTAAGATTTTATTTATTTATTTGACAGAGAGAGAGATAGCGAGAGAGGGAACACAAGCAGGGGGAGTGGGAGAAGGAGAAGCAGGCCTCCCGCGGAGCAGGGAGCCCGATGTGGGGCTCGATCCCAGGACCGTGGGATCATGACCTGAGCCGAAGGCAGACGCTTAATGACTGAGCCACCCAGGCGCCCCTATAATTACAAATAATCTTAATGTTGTTCTGAAATTATATTAATTTTACTTGATTGATGGCTAAAGTTAGAACCTTAGAAACCCAGCGAGGGCCTTAAAGAAAAATAACTGGTGAATGACAAAGCTTGTATTGAAACCAGTATTTTTAGCCTCTTGTCAAGCTCTAATTCTTCGTTCGTTTCAGTAACGTATAATTTTGTATTACTTCAAACTTCCTTGTAATGAATAGTAAACTATCTTCAGGTTGTATAGTAGAAAAAACCTTGACAGTATTGCACACTTTATTAAATAACTACTGTTCCTGGTATGCTACTGCCTTTCTTTGCTTGAGATTAAAAATTAAAGCATTTGATTAATACGTATAAGGTTGTGAGGAGGAAGGAAGCAATTAAAAAGTGCTTTTGTATTATCTTTCATAGTTTTTCTCCCCTGTGGGAGGATGGAACATAATGACATCATCTATATATTCTGGATAGTTTTAAGAAACTCTGTTCAAAAGATCAATCATGACTCTTACCAAGGTTTTCAAGTATTTTGAGACCTCTAATAGTAATTTTTAGTTCTAAAACTTAAAGTGAAAATTAGAAAAAGAAAAGATTATCAATATGGTCAAAAGTAGGATTTTTGAACATAAATATACAGAAAAACCAACTGGAGTAGTTTTTGAAAAATGAAGGTTCTTAGTCTCCACCCTGAGTATTTTTTTTTTATTTTTTTGAACAATTTTATTGCAGTTCACACTCCTGGTATTTTAATGGTCTAGATTTAAGATGGAACTCAGGAATATGCATTTTAAACAGTCTAATAGACATTTGCTAGGTATTATCAAGGCACTTTTTCCAAAGTGGGTATAGGACTTTATACACCTAACATTAACATATGAAAGGTCCGGTTGTCCCACATTCTCACCCAAACTAGATATTATTAGGCTTTTTAGTTTTAGTCAGTCTGGTGGGTGTAAAGTGATACCTTACTGTGGTTTTAATTTGCTTTTACTGGTGAGTAAGGGTGTTGAGTATCTTTACATAGCTTATTAGCCATCTGTATGTTGTCTTCTGAGAAGTGCCTGCCTGAGTCTTTTGCTTTTTTTTTTTTTTTAAATCTGGTTGTGTCTACTGATTTGAAGGAGTTCTTATGTAATTTGCATAAGAGTACTTTCTCAGGTGGATGTATTCCAAATATCACATTGGGCTTTTCACTTTTAATAGTGTTTTATTGTGAACAGAATTTCTCAATTTTTATGAAAAGCAATTATTAATTTTCTTGTACTTTTTGTGCTCTTCAGAACAAATTTTTCTTGGACTGCATTTTGAGAAATGCTGAGACAAGAACCACTTTCTGGTTGACAGGAACTGTTTCCTGGTTGACAGGGAAAATAGAAGGTTTCTTTCTGAGTAATCCCCTAACATCTCTAGTTTTGTCAGCAGTTCTACCTCCTCTAGGAATCCCCCTGTTGGTCTCTTCTTTTCATAATATTAAATTTGGGGCTCTGAATTTTGTGTTCCTAATGTTAAGCGTATAGTTGCCTTTCTACTGCAGTAAATGCAATGGACTGTAGCTAAGTTATTTCGATGACTTAGAGCCATGTTTCCCCAGTTTTTATCCAGAAGTATCCTAGCCACAGAGGAAAGTACAGAGCTCCAGGGGCATCCAGAGTCCTGGCTAGACCTGAAGTAGCCACTGAAAGCAAAGGATGGTTCTTTGAACTCTTCTCTGTGTAGTTTTTAGGAATATAGTTTGCTTTCATTTGAAAGTAGTGTTGATTCTACCTTTTACTCCAAAATTTAGAGTGAACTTGAGGGGAGGCTGCAGGAGGCTGTACCACGTTTATTCAGCAACTTAAAGTGCCCCTGGTAGCCCTGGGCTTAGGGTTTTTATATATTGCCTTCACTATTCCATTTGCTTTACCAGCCCAGTGTAGTTAAGAAACTTGCACAGTAATTACTGGCAGAAGCAAAACAGTATTTCACTCTCGTTGCTCTGCTGTCTATACTATCCGGTCACAGAGTACTAAGGTGAAATCATGGGATTCTGTCTTGAAACAAGAGAAAAGAGCTGAATGAATAAATAAATACACAACAGCCTGAGAAAATGAAAAAGTATGTTTTTAGTGGACCAAGAATTTTGAGGAATTTCTGGAAAGGAAAAGCAGTTAGATACCCTAATTTTAGAAGTTAAGCATAAATTCAATTTGATCTTAGCTATTGGGGCAGTGCTAAAGAACATATAAGGATTATTAATATCTTTTCTGTTGGTTTATATATTTGTAAAATGATTCTTTCTCAAAGGTGTTTATGATTTTTAAGTGTTCACTAATTTGTTCTAAGTAGTTTTGGTTACTTAAGTTTTTGTTACTTATGCATCCTTAAAATAGTCTATAATTAATTAGTCATTCTTGCTTTTTAGGACACCTTTTCCTTTGCTTGTAGTCGATGCTTTTGATTACCTTGGTTATCTAAAGTTAAAAAACTAAACATGTATAACTTTGAAGTAAAATACTATATTATTTTTGATAGTAACTTAATTTTAGTATAACTGTGAGTTAACTCAGAAACACATGGTATTATAAGTTATGTAACTTGGTGTATTTTAGGATTCTAAGCAAACCATTATTCTTTCTTCAAAGATTCTGTGATTAAACAGTAAACTTCTATATCTGTACTCTCCCGTTCTGTTTTATTCTTTATATTGTGATATGCTGTTTTTAAGTAGTTCTAGGAGTTGTATATAAACAGATAATTCTCTTGAATGAGCACTTACTTAATAAAAGGAAGGGGACAAAGGAACCCATTTCAGGGATACTAATGGCCAAAGGCCAGTTAAGACCAAACAACAATAAGACAACAGTATTTTAATTGGTCACTGAATGTTGATGAGAATTCAGTTATCATTATAAGCCTTTTGTTAATTAAATTATTATTTGGTAGTCTTAATTAAAACAGAATAATTTTTCCTACATAATGAGTAAAGATATAAATGCTTAACATCAAGGGCATTTGAAATTAAGGTGTCATAATACATATTTTTTTTTATTGTGGCAAAAACAAATTTACTCTTAACAATTTTTAAGTGTACCCTACAGTATTATTAGCATATGTACATTATACAATGGATCTTCAGAACTTTTTCATCTTACGTAACTGAAACTCTGTACTCCTTGAATAACTCCGTGTTTCCTTGTGTGCCCCACCTCCACTTGTCCCTGTAACTACTATTCTACTTTTTTTTCAATGAGTTTGATTATTTTAGATACTGCATATAAGTGGAATCGTGCAGTATTTGTCTTTTATGATTGGCTAATTTCACAGCATAATAATAATACACACACACACCACAAATACACACTGCATTTTGTTTATTCATTCATCCATTGATGGACATTCATGTTTCTTCCACACTTTGGCAGTGAATAATGCTGGCAGTGAATATGGGTAACTTATTTTTAAAGGCTATATTGATTTTTCTGTTGCAGATATATTCGACTTTATGGGAGAAAATTTAGCAAAGAAGATCATGTTCTTTTTATCAAGTTATTGTATGAGCTGGTATCAATTCCAAAACTGGAAATCAGCATGATGCAGGGATTTGCCCGTCTCTTGATCAACTTGTTAAAGTAAGTACATTTCTTGTGATTTCTGCTAACAGTTTTTGGTTTGTTTCTTCAAGGTTTTAGGCAACAAGAGCTAAGTGTTCTTTGGTAAGAAGACCCAAGTCCCAAATTGCCAGTTTGCAAAAAGGTTGCAGAAAATTTTATCATAAGTTTAAGCCATACGTGTTAATTAATTAAAATTCTGTCTCCTTGTGAGGCCTTCTGTTTTGTAGCACACATGGAAATATATGTTACTTGATGTTCGTTTAAACTAGTTTTCTTCCATTATGTATGTGGTAAGATCCTGAAGGAGTCATGAATCATTTATTCTTTACGCCTATGTACCCAGCACAATGCTGGAAACAATTAAATACTCCATAGATAACATGGGAAAATAGGATATTCATTGGCAGTAATGGTGGCACAAATTTAAATGCCCCCTTTTACCTGGTGCTCTTTGAGGTTTGAGCAGCAGCAAGAATCTGGTGCATTGTTCTTCCTACTACTGCATTCTACCAGTGAGTTGCTGTGGATAGGGAAAAGCAAGGCCCACCAGGATGACAGCAGCATTTAACAACTGTCATCCCTGTGTAGTAGGTGTAATATAAACAGCTGTGCATGAATATATACATATATGGTTAGTTTTTTTTTATTATTAGGAAAAAGGAACTTCTTTCAAGAGATGATTTGGAGTTACCTTGGAGACCACTTTATGACATGGTGGAAAGAATACTATATTCCAAGACAGAGCACCTGGGATTAAATTGGTTTCCTAAGTAAGTTTCCTTTTAAAGTACTTCTTTGGGAGCACTTGGGGCTTTTTAGAATTTGGTCATAACTGAGAAATGATTGGGTTATTTGAGATAAGCAAATAGACATTTCAGTGTGCTCATTTCTTTGTAACTTCACTCTCAAAACAATTTATTGCCCTCTTTAAACTGTATCTGAAGTTACACTTAAGAATTTCCTACCAGGATATCTGACAGCTAACATTACCATACTGGCCAAAGACAGCAGATTTTCGTTTGAAATCTAGTATTTTGTCATTGAAAGTAATGCACATTTGGCATTCTTCATTATATGTTCACATGTGTTTTAATTCTTCAAGTAAAATGAATGCCTCAAGAAGAGGAGCTTGGCATATTCCAGAGGGTACCCACATCCCAGTTAAAGAAACGTTAGTTTCACTGACTGTTCATGGAATGCAAGCTATTCAAATGCACAACTTCTTGGTTTAGACACACTAGGATGCAGTGTTTAAACATACTAGGATTATGAATGTCTGGTTGATTATACCTTCTTTTATGTACATCCTAACTCTTCCAGATCTTGAATTCTGGTACCTTTTGTATTTTATTATGAGTTTACAGAATACAATATGATGATCTGTCGTTTTTTGGTAAATAGTGATTTTTTTTAAAAAAGATTATTTATTTATTTGGCACAGAGAGAGACGGCGAGAGAGGGAATACAAGCAGGGGGAGTGGGAGAGGGAGAAGCAGGCTTCCTGCAGAGCGGGGAGCCCAATGTGGGGCTCGATCCCAGGACCCTGGGATCATGACCTGAGCCAAAGCCAGATGCCTAATGACTGAGCCACCCAGGCGCCCCTGTAAATAGTGATTTTAGACTTGACTGCAAAGTATCGTTCTTCCTTGTTAACAAGGCTTTATCTATTTATGATCCAGCTCTTAATTTTCTCAGTCTTGGTATATTCGGCTTAAAATACTCTTAAACTTTGGCTCATTCGGTTAAATGTCCAACTCTTGAACTCAGGGTCGTGGGTTCAAGCCCTGCATTGGGCTACTTCAAAAAAACAAAACCTCCTTTTTTTTTCTTTTCGTTTCTTTTTCTTTTTTTTTTTTTTGACTTCAGACATGTTTATTATAATCTTATACAGTTTACATAAATTTGGACTTGTATTTATTTGGGCTCAGTTATAACATAGCATAATAAAAATCTAAGCACTGGTCCTCTGAAATAAAGCAGGCAATCACCATTCAATAAACACGATTTAATTTGTATAAAAGGATTAAGTTTACAACTAAACTTTTATAAAAAGTTTAGCATAAGTACATCATTACACTTTCTTTGTATGCAGAAATATACATCTCTGCCACTATTCAAGAAAACTCTAATTAAAGAGTTCACAAGGTTTCACCACACACACATGCACGTGCTTGCGCGCATGCATGCACATATACATACATATATATACACACACAGCATTCATTAGGCTTGTGTCAAAAGGGTCATTTCTGGCCAAAAGACTTCATTTAAGTAACTGAATACTGGATTCTTCTGGTATTCACGCTCCACCTTTGAAAAAAGGCAAAGTCTGTTTAAATTGGGAAATTCCTTACGATTTTAATGTTTTCACTCCTCATGGTGGAAATAGTATATAAAGAAAATCTTCCAACTGCAGAAAGGGCATTTAAAAGTCTTTTTCATAAATAACTAATACCACAGTCCAGGTCAGAGAACACCCTGGGGAAGATGGTCATTCTTAGTTTTCTTTCCATTTTTAAAAAATGTCCATTCAGTTTGTTGTTCTTCTTGTGAAATGGTTGAAAAATAAGTTCAGGGGGTGCCTGGGTGGCTCAGTCGGTTAAGCGTCTGCCTTCGGCTGATCTCAGCGTCCTGGGATTGAGCCCTGCATCTGGCTCCCTGCTCAGCAGGCAGTCTGCTTCTCCCTCTGCCCCTCCCCCCCCACTAATGTGCACAGGGGCTTTCTCTCTCCCTCTCTCACAAAAAATAAATAAATAAAATCTTAAAGTAAGTTCAGTGATCCTGTGAATTCGTTGTTCTTGTGCAAAGAAAAGGAAAGTCATGAACACCATTTATTCAGCCACAGAGCGCTTTGCTGTCATTTGATATTAATTCAGAAGAGAATTCAGAAGCCTGCAAGGACAGGATACTGATGTCTGTGTTTAGGGTGGTGAGCAGTGCCCCGGATGCCTGGCTCTGTCCGGGTCGCTAGTAGTATGGGCTGACAATAGTGGGGTGCGAGTCCAGGGTGATCTGCAGGTCCAAGATGCCTTGTTGCAGGATTTCCATCTTGCTCATCTTCTTGTTCTGGGGGATGCTGGGCACCAGCTCTGTGAGTTTGGAGTAGCAGTCGTTCATGTTGTATAGAAGGCTCATCGGGTCCTCCATCAGGGCTTTGCTCCAGGAGATGACCAGGCTGTGGTCCAAAAGACTGTTTTTTTCTAACAGGCCTCATTGCACTAAAGGCTTTCATGCTGATGTGTGAGGAAGGAGAGACCAGGAAGGAGCCGACTGCCCAGGGGCTCATGCCTCCGCCACCTGTGGATCTTCCTGGGCTTTCTGTGCTCCACACCGGGCTGGGCTCAGAATCTTCTTTGTTATAAGTAGGCTCCACAACTCAGGGCTTGAACCCGCGCGACACTGAGATCAACACCTGAGCCGGAATCAAGAGTCCGAGGCTTAACTGACTGACCCACCCAGGCGCCCCTAAGAAAAAACTCTTAAAACTATTTGTAATCGAGGTTTATTTTTAGGAAAGTTTCTACAATTTTCTTCAGTTTACCTCTCCTCTCATTACCTAGAGTTGTTTGTCATACACATATGTACTTATTTCCTGAAGAGCACCATTTTACACACTTGTGTTATTTTCCTCTTTCTTTTTTATAAATTAAGTCCTTAAAGATTTATTTCTGTGATTTCTCTCTCAGTTCTAGTCATGTTTTCATTCTTTCATGACTTCTTGTAGCCTCCCCAGTTCAGTTATTTTAATCCATGATCATTTCTCAGGCTTCACTGAAGTCAGAAGCCTTTGTTATACCCTTACCATAGAATTTTTTGAAAATGACTGCAGATGGCAGACTTTAAAAGATTTTTAGGTCATAAGTAAATAGTGAAATGATATAAATGAAAAGAGTTTTGAAAAAAATGACTGTAGGTGATCCTGAACTTAGGACGTAATTGGTTTTTGGACAATGGTCACAAATAGGGTGGTGAGAGATCATTTCTTTCCTGAAGATTTTATGGGTTAAAATGACGAAACCCATTTCAACCATAAAAAGAGAAAATTCATCATGAAGCTAAATGGTACATCTTCAGATGTATTTTTACAAGTATTATTATGAAAACCCAAAATTTAGCATAAAAGCTTTGTTGTAAAAGTTCCGAGTATTAATTCTGCTGGAAGAAACATGGCACGGATTGGATTGACTGGGCCTTCTTAAAATATGAGGCCGTTGAACTGGAATCACAGTTTCATAGATTTCAGGGACCTTTAAACTGTGTTCAAAATAAGTTATCTTTTCGAAATTTTCCTGGCTGGTTTTTTGGCTGCCTCAGAAAATCTTTGGTAAATGCTAGGGGAGAAAAGTCAGCTTCTTCAATAATTTCTTCTCCAGTTAGGTCCTTTACTTGCTTTTTCGTGACCAACCTCCTTACTTCCTGCCCTGAGGTATATCTTTTCAAAGGCAGCTGCTTCCTTTTAAGTCCTGCATGGTCACTAATACATATCTATGGCTTTCTTCTTTCCTGGAAATTGTGTCAGAACTTATCACTGTTCATGTCAGTCACTGCTTATAGTTCAACCCTGCATCTGGATACTCTGCTTATTACCATGTCTTTTCCTGAAGCATCCCGTCATTCTTGCTCTCATGGAAACCTCCTTCCTTAGAAGTTTGACCATGGCTGTTCTTGGTCTTTTGAAGAGACATCGTGTCTTTGCTGAAATAAATCTTTGCTTGGTTTAGAGCAGGCAGCACCCCCTTTTGTATTGTGTAGTTATTTTCAAATGAAATTTGTAAATAATTTACTTATATTCTTTATCTGTACTCAATGACAAATATAAATAATGTCTTTTTTTAATTTAAATTCAGTTAATCAACATATAATATATTACTGGTTTCAGAGGTAGAAGGCAGTGATTCATCAGTCTTATATAATACCCAGTGCTCATTACATCACAATCCCTTCTTAATGTCCATCACCCAGTTAGCCCATCCTCCCACCCCGCTCCCCTCCAGCAACCCTCAGTTTGTTTCCAATGATTAAGAGTCTCTTATGGTTTCTCTCCCTGTCTGATTTCGTCTTGTTTTATTTTTTCCTCTCTTTCCCTATGATGCCCTGTTTTATTTCTTAAATTCTACATATAAGTGAGATCATACAATAATTGTCTTTCTTTGAATGACTTATTCCACTTAGCATACTACCCTGTAGTTCCATCCACATCGTTGCAAATGGCCAAATTTCATTTTTTGGGGGATGGGTGAGTAGTATTCTGTTGTATACATATATCACATCTTCTTTATTCATCTGTCGATGGACATCTGGGCTCTTTCCATAGTTTGGCTATTGTGGACATTGCTGCTATAAACATTGGAGTGCAGATGCTCCTTCAGATCACTACATTTGTATCTTTGGGGTGAATACCCAGTAGTGCAATTGCTAGGTCATAGGGTATCTCTATTTTCAACGTTATGAGGAACCTCCATACTGTTGTCCAGAGTGGCTGCACCAGCTTGCATTCCCACCAACAGTGTAGGAGGGTTCCCCTTTCTCCACATCCTCGCCAACGTCTGTCGTTTCCTGACTTGTTAATTTTAGCCATTCTGACTGGTGTAAGGTGGTATCTCATTGAGGTTTCGATTTGGATTTCCCTGATGCCGAGCGATTTTGAGCTCTTTTTCATGTGTCTGTTGGCCATTTGGATGTCTTCTTTGGAAAAATGTCTGTTCATGTCTTCTGCCCATTTCTTGATTGGATTCTTTGTTCTTTGGGTGTTGAGTTTGATAAGTTCTTTATAGATTTTGGATACTAGCCCTTTATCTGATACGTCATTTGCAAATATTTTCTCCCATTCTGTCGATTGTCTTTTGGTTTTGTCGACTGTTTTCTTTGCTCTGCAAAAGCTTTTTATCTTGATGAAGTCCCAATAGTTCATTTTTGCTTTTGTTTCCCTTGCCTTTGGAGACATGTCTAGCAAGAAGTTGCTGTGGCTGAGGTTGAAGAGGTTGCTGCCTGTGTTCTGCTCTAGGATTTTGATGGATTCCTGTCTCACATTTAGGTCTTTCATCCATTTGAGTCTGTTTTTTTGTGTGGTGTAAGGAAATGGTCCAGTTTCATTCTTCTGCATGTGGCTGTCCAATTCTCCCAACATCATTTGTTGAAGAGACTGTCTTTTTTCCATCATATATTCTTTCCTGCTTTGTCGAAGATTAGTTGACCATAGAGTTGAGCATCCATTTCTGATTCCATTGATCTATGTGTCTGTTTTTGTGCCAGTACCATACTGTCTTGATGATGACAGCTTTGTAATAGAGCTTGAAGTCCGGAATTGTGATGCCACCAGCTTTGCTTTTCTTTTTCAACATTCCTCTGGCTCTTCGGGTTCTTCCCAGGTTCCATACAAATTTTAGGATTATTTGTTCCAGTTCTTGAAAAAAGTTGATGATATTTTGATAGGGATTGCATTGAATGTATAGATTGCTCTAGGTAGCATAGACATTTTAACAATATTTGTTCTTCCAATCCATGAGCATGGAAAGTTTTTCCATTTCTTTGTGTCTTCCTCAATATCTTTCATGGAGTGTTCTATAGTTTTCAGAGTACAGATCCTTTGCCTCTTAGGTTAGATTTATTCCTAGGTATCTTATGGTTTTGGGTGCAATTGTAAATGGGATCAACTCCTTAATTTCTCTTTTTCTGTCTCGTTGGTGTATAGAAATGCCACTGATTTTTGTGCATTGATTTTATATCCTGCCACTTTACTGAATTCATGTATGATTTCTAGCAATTTGGGGGTGGAGTCTTTTGGGTTTTCCATATAAAGTATCATGTCATCTGAGAAGAGTGAGAGTTTGACTTCTTCGCCAATTCAGATGCCTTTTATTTCTTTTTGTTGTCTGATTGCTAAGGCTAGGACTTCTAGTACTATGTTGAACAGCAGTGGTAATAGTGGTCATCCCTGGGGCGCCTGGGTGGCTCAGTCAGTTAAGCGTCTGCCTTCGGCTCAGGTCATGATCCCAGAGTCCCAGGATCGAGCCCCTTGCTGCTCAGTGGGGAGTCTGCTTCTCCCTCTGGCCCTCCCCCTCTTGTGCTCTCTCTGTCTCTCTCGCTCACTCTCTCTCAAATAAATAAATAAACTATTAAAAAACAAAAAAAAGATAGTGGACATCCCTGATGTGTTCCTGACCTTAAGGGAAAAGCTCTCAGTTTTTCCTTGAGAATGATATTCACTATGGGTTTTTCATAGATGGCTTTTATGATACTGAGGTATGTACCCTCTATCCCTACACCATGGAGTTTTAATCAAGAAAGGATGCTGTACTTTGTCAAATATTTTTTCTGCATCTATTAAGAGGATCGTATGGTGCTCGTCCTTTCTTTTATTTATCTGCTGTATCACATTGATTTACAGAGGTTGAACCACCGTTGCAGCCCAGGAATAAATCCCACTGGGTCTGGTGAATAATCCTTTTAATGTACTGTTGGATCCTATTGCCTAGTATTTTGGTGAAAATTTTTGCATGCATGTTCATCAGGGATATTGGTCTGTGATTCTCCTTTTTTTGGGTTCTTTGTTTGGTTTTGGGATCAAGGTAATGCTGGCCTCATAGAGTTTGGAGGTTTTCCTTCCATTTCTGTTTTTTGAAACAGCTTCAGAAGGATGAAGAATATGTGTTAATTCTTCTTTAAATGTTTGGTAGAATTCCCCTGGGAAGCCATCTGGCCCTGGGCTCTTGGGAGGTTTTTGATTACTGATTCAATTTCCTTGCTGCTTATGGGTCTGTTGAGGTTTTCTATTTCTTCCTGTTTCAGTTTTGATAGTTTATACATCTCTAGGAATACATCCATTTTTTCCAGATGGCCTAATTTGTTGGCATAGAGTTGCTCATAATATGTTCTTAAAATTCTTTGTATTTTTTCGGTGTTGGTAGTGATCTCTCCTCTTTCAATCCATGATTGTATTTATTTGGGTCCTTTCTCTTTTCTTTTTGATAAATCTTGCCAGGGGTTTATCAGTCTTATTAGTTCTTTCAAAAAACCAGCTCCTAGTTTCGTTGATCTGTTCTATTGTTCTTTTGGTTTCTATTTCATTGATTTCTCCTCTGATCTTTATTATTTCTTTTCTCCTGCTGGATTTAGGCTTTATTTGCTGTTCTTTCTCTAGCTCCTTTAGGTGTAAGGTTAGGTTGTGTATTTGAAACCTTTCTTGTTTCATGAGAATGGCTTGTAGTGCTATATACTTCCCTCTTAGGACTGCCTTTGTTATATCCCAAAATTGAACAGTTGTATTTTCATTTTCATTTGTTTCCATGAATTTTTTAAATTCTTCTTTAATTTCCTGGTTGACCCATTCATTCTTTAGTAGGATGCTCTTTAGCCTCCATGTTACTGAGTTCTTTCCAACTTTGCTCTTGTGATTGAGTTCCAGTTTCAAAGCACTGTGGTGCAAAAATATGCAGGGAATGATCCCAGTCTCTTGGTACTGGTTGAGACCTGATTTGTGACCCAGGATGTGATCTATTCTGGAGAATGGTCCATGTGCACTAGAGAAGAATGTGTGTGTTCTGTTGCTTTAGGATGGAATGTTCTGAATATATCTGTGAAGTCCATCTGATCCAATGTGTCATTCAAAGCCTTTGTTTCCTTGTTGATCTTCTGCTTAGATGATCTGTCCATTGCAGTGAGTGGGGTGTTAAAAGTCCCCACAGCTATTGTATTATTATTGATGTGTTTCTTTAATTTTGTTATTAATTCGTTTATATAATTTACTGCTCCTATGTTAGGGGCATAAATATTTACAGTTGTTAGATCTTATTGGATAGGCCCTTCAGTTATGATGTAGTGTCCTTCCTCATCTCTTAATACAGTCTTTCTGATACCCTGTGTCTTTTGATTGGGCCATTTAACCGATTTTTTTTAAATTAAAGATTTTATTTATTTGAGAGAGAGAGAGACAGATAATGACAGAGATAGCGAGAGAGAGCATGAGCAGGGAGGAGAGGGAAAAGCAGGCTCCCCACTGAGCAGGGAGCCTGATGCAGTGCTTGATCTCAGGACCCTGGGATCATGACCTGACTGAAGGCAGACGCTTAACTGACTGAGCCACTCAGGTGCCACCACTTAGCCCATGTACATTCAGAGTAACTATTGAAAGATATGAATTTAGTGCCGTCGTATTACCTGTAAAGTCACTGTTTCTGTATGTTGTGTCTGTTCCTTTCTGGTCTATGTTACTTTTGTGCTCTCTCTTTGCTTTTAATATTTCTTGTAGGGCTGGTTTAGTAAACGCAGATTCTTTGAGTTCCTGTTTGTCCTGGAAACTTTTTATCTCTCCTTCTATTTTGGAAGACATCCTAGCTGGATAAAGTATTCTTAGTTGTATACTTTCTCATTTAGCACCCTGAATATATGATGCTGGTCCTTTCTGGCTTGCCAGGTCTCTGTGGATAGGTATGCTGCCAGTCTAATGTTTCTACCCTTGTACGTTACGGCCCTCTCGTCCCAGAGCTGCTTTCAGGATATTCTCTTTGTCTCTGAGATTTGCAAGTTTCATTATTATATATTGGGGTGTTGACCTATTTTTACTGATTTTTGAGGGGGGGTTCTCTGTGCCTCCTGGACTTGGATGCCTGTTTCCTTCCCTAGATTAGAGAAGTTCTCAGCTATAGTTTGCTCCAGTATACCTTCTGCTCCCACCCCTTTCCTCTTCTGGCATCCCAGTTATTCTGATACTGTTTTGCTTAATGGTATCATTTACCTCTCATTCTCTCCTCGTGATCCAGTAGTTGTTTATCTCTTTTTTTTTTTTTTTAAGATTTTTAATTTTTTATTAGAGAGCGAGTACAAGTAGGGGGAGCAGCAGGTAGAGGGAGAGGGAGAAGCAGGTTCCCCACTGAGCAGGGAGCCCGATGCGGGACTCGATCCCAGGACTCTGGGATCATGACCTGAGCCGAAGGCAGACGCCCAACCATCTGAGCCACCCAGGCGCCCCATCTCTCTTTTTAATCAGCTTCTTTATTCTCCATCATTTGGTCTTCTCTATCACTAATTCTCTCTTCTGCCTCATTTATCCTAGCAGTTAGAGCCTCCATTTTTTATTGCATCTCATTAATAGCCTTTTTGATTGTGACTTCATTAGAATTTAGTTGTTTTATTTCTCCAGAAGGGGATTCGCTAGTGTCTTCTATGCTTTTTTCAAGCCCAGCTAGTATCTTTTTTTTTTTTTTTAAAGGTTTTATTTATTTACTTGACAGAGAGATAGTGAGAGTTGGAACACAAGCAGGGGGAATGGGAGAGGGAGAAGCAGGCTTCCCGCCGAGCAGGGAGCCCGATGTGGGACTCATTCCCAGGACCTTGGGATCATGACCCGAGCCGAAGGCAGACGCTTAATGACTGAGCCACCCAGGCACCCGCCCAGCTAGTATCTTTATAATCGTTATTCTGAACTCCAGTTCCACCTTCTTACTTATGTCCATACTGATTAGGTCCCTGGCAGTCAGTACTGACTCTTGTTCTCCTTTTTGAGGTGAGTTTTTCCATCTTGTCATTCTGTCCAGAGAAGAATAGATGAATGAGAGAACAAAATACTAAAATGGCAACAACGACCCCAGAGAAATATACACTAAAGAAATCAGAAGAGACGAAACTGGAAGAAAAAAAAAATTAACAGCAACAGAAGAGAATATAATCAGACAGGTGAACAGAATAGAGCAATACACTGGATCCCATGTGTATTTTATAGGTCTGTTTGTTAGAAAACTAGTTCCCAAAATTGTAAAAAAAAGGAAAACTTTATATGTACAAAAATAAAATTAAATACAATGAAAGGATAGACTGTAAGTATAAAAATGAAAAAAGAAAAAAAAAAAAGAAGGAATGTAAACAGACAGGTAAATGGAACAGTGCAATGCAGTATATCCTGAGTGTATTTGGCTGGTTTGTTAGGCAAAAAAAAATCTCAAAATTGTAAAGAAAGAAAAACTTATATATGTACAAATATAAAATTAAATACATTGAAAGGATAGAATGTAACTGTAAAGATGAAAATTAAAACAGACTTTAACAAAGCAGAGAACTACTAAAAAGAAAGAAGAAAAATATGATCAGACAAGTGAAGAGAACAGAGCCATAACTAGATTTTGGGTGTATTTTGATCTGTTAGAATAAACTGCACCCCAATATTATAAAGAAAGAAAAACATATATATGCAAAAATAAAATTAAATACAATGAAAGGATAGATTGTAACTGTAAAAATGAAAATTAATAAAGATTTTAACAAGAGTTGATAAATTGAAAAAGGAAAAAGAAAATAAAATATAAATTGAAAGACTAAAATATCATGGGGAAAAAAACATGAATTCTATATGCTATCGTCCCCTAGTGCTGGAGTTTCACAGTTCTCAACTATTGGTAAACTTGGTCTTGGCTGGATGATCTTGCTGATCTTCTGGGGGAGGGGCCTCTTGCATTGATTCTCAAGTGTATTTGCTCCAGGCGGAATTGCACTGCCCTTGCAAGGGGCCAGGCTAAGTCATCTGCTTCGTTTTGCTCTATGTGGCTTTTGTTCCCTGAAGGCTTTCAGAGCAGCTTCAGAGGATGAGAATGAACATGGCAGCCTCCCAATCTCCAGCCCCGGAGCAGAGAGTTCAGGGCCCCACTTCTCAACCCTCAGAGAAAAGCAGTCAGTCACTCCTCTCTCCCTGGTCTCAGTCCACACTCTGTGCTCCCTCAGTCTGTGACCAAGCGTTTCTATCTCAGGTACGCGACCCCGTTTGGAGTCCCAAACCCAGCAGTTCCCTGTGGTGCGCTCCCGCGCAGCTCCTCCTGGGGTAGGAGGGGGGATTTTCCCGGATCTGCCGCTTGTTGGGTCCCTGCTCAGAGAACAGTGACCTGACTGTGCTTCAGTTCACGGTTTATGGCAGCCCCAAGCCGAGAGCCCACTCCTGGGCTCACTCTCTGCAGTCGGCTTCCCCGCTCTGATGCCTGGGAGCTCTGCCATACTCAGGCACCCCTGATGTTCCTGTGACCCTGAGGATCCTGCGACCACACTGTCCCACCTGGGGTTCCGCACCCACTTCACCACCTTTCAGACTGGGATGTCCCTCACCGGAACAGACTTGTAAAAGTTCCAGTTCTGTGCTCCGCTGCTATATCACTTTCTAGTAGCTGGCTGATGGAGGTTCCCTCCCCCTGCATTTTATCTTCCCATATATCACCTCGGATTCAATTTTCCACACCTCCCACCTTGCAGAAAGTGATTGCTTTTCTATTTGTAGAGTTGCAGCTATTCTTTTCTTAGACCTCCAGTTGAGTTCACAGGTTGTTCAGAATGATTTGATAGCTGTCTAGCTGAATTCCTGGGACCAGAGGAAACTTAGATCTCCTCCTCCACCGCCATCTTGGACTCCATAAATATAAATAATGTCTAACCATAAAATGGTTCCCATAATGGGACAGTAGTTTATTATAAAACAATATGTATTTCAAACATATGGGCATCATTACACTAAAGATACAAAATGGTATTCAGATTTTGCATCTACTTATAATGAGTAAGTTTGAATCTTAAAAAGGTCAAAATACATTTTGTGTAAGAGGTACAAGAAAATAAAAGCAGTGCTATGAGTGGACATTAAAATAAAAACCGGGGCGCCTAGGTGGCTCAGTCGTTGGGCGTCTGCCTTCGGCTCAAGTCATGGTCCCAGGGTCCTGGGATTGAGCCCCACATCAGGCTCCCTGCTCCGCGGGAAGCCTGCTTCTCCCTCTCCCACTCCCCCTGCTTGTGTTCCCTCTCTCACTGTATCTCTCTCTGTCAAATAAATAAAATCTTTAAAAAAAATAAAAATTAAAAAAAATAAAATAAAAACCAGTGGGACTCCTGGGTGGCTCAGTTGGTTAAGCATCTGCCTTTGGCTCGGGTCATGATCCCAGGATCCTGGAATCGAGCCCTGCATCAGGCTCCCTGCTCAGCGGGGAGCCTGCTTCTCCCTCTGCTGCTCCTCCTGCTTGTGTGCTCTCTTTCTGACCAATAAATAAGATCTTTTAAAAAAAAATTAAATAAAACCTAGTGCTAGGCTAAAGAATAAAAGGTAAGACTTATTTAAATATGATAAAAGAGAGGGAAATACATTTAATTTTAGAGTACTAAGCTGGGGAAAAGGAAGTATGATATTCTTGCAGATAAACTGGCCTTATTTATAGTACAGTGTCACAGTAATCCTTTATGAAATGATATGGAATGGTATAATTACTTAGTGTCACAGAACATTATTTTTGAACATTATTACATGTGAAAGGAATAGAGGCAAAGGAAGAATTGGGAAAAAAAACCCAATGATATTTGAAGTCAGAATTTGTGCAGTGGACTTCTGGGGACAGTATCCATAAGATGGAAAACTAACAAGCAATGCTAAAATAAATTAGTAATGTCAGTATCTAATTTTTACAACATAAATTGTCTTTTGTGCCATACCAAGAAGAATGACAATTAACATGAAGCATTTTAACAACAAAATTACTAATGAAATTCTGTGACATTATTTTATGTCTGCTTATTGCCAGTGTAATGACAGTTGGTTCTAGACTGTAAAATAGTCTTCAGTCTTGGGGTGCTTGGGTGGCTCAGTGGTTAAGTGTCTTCGCCTTTGGCTCAGGTCATGATCTCAGGGTCGTAAGATTGAGCCCCACGTGGGTCTCCCGGCTCAGCAGGGAGTCTGCTTGAGGTTCTCTCTCCCTCTGCCCCTCCCCGCACCCCACACGCCCTTGTGTTTGATCTCTCAAATAAATGAATAAATCTTTTTTAAAAAACTGCAAAAAATACTTAACGGTAAAGCACTTCACTTTTAGGATCAAAATTTTTTCACCTGTATATAATTGTACAGTGGGACATTTGAACATCTTGCAACAATTTTTTGTTATGTGTGGCTTTTCCATGAATTGGAGGATACCTGATATACTGGGATCACTAAAGTTCCATTGAGTCCTCCCCAATAATTGTGATCATTAAAAATGCTCCATACATTTCCAAAATGTTCCCTCCATGTAGTTAACAGCCACATTGATTTGCCACTACTTACCTTGCATCCCTGCAATCTAAAGTTGTCTGCCTTGTTAATCAGTCCCTCATGTTTTCTTTCCATGCTCTTTACTTTCCTTTTTTCCCTGTTTTTAATTCTATAAGATCTGGGTCTTCAGTTTCCAAATGAGTTTTGTGTTTTCTTTCTGTATTAATACTGTCAATCAAGCTGTCCACTTAATACCTCCTTCTCTTTCCTCAAGGCTCTGAGGTGTTTCTTAAAGCAGTCTGGTGTGAGAAATTTCTTGGAAATTTCACGTTATTTTAAACATTCATATCTGTATTGGGCTTATTAAGTAATGTTTTCATAAGTAAACATTTTTCTTCTCTGTATCTCTGACTAAAATTGATGCTCCAGGAAGATGAACCATATTGGTTCAGTGGCTTGGAGTAGTCACACCCAGGGCTGTGTGCGTCCACTGGAGTATACATTGTGAAGTGCAGCTCTGTTGATGCAGACTCCTTTTTAAAAATGATAATGTGTTGTTTCAGTTTAAATGGATCACAAAGAATACTGAGGATCTGGAACCACTCTGGAACGGGCTCTTGCTTGGTGAGAGGCGGCCCTGTAGGACAAAGTTAGAAACTTAATATCTCTGTAAAAAAAAAAAAAGGAATTGTACTTAAAACATTTTTCAGGATTGTAATTCTTTATTCATTTTGTCTAATTTTCTGTAATCTTTTTACTGTTATCATCAGATATTTACCACCTTTTGAAAGGAGTACCTGTTATCTTATTTCCATTCAGGTCAGGCTATGTATAGTTATAAAAATTCATCTTTGAAGGATTATATGATTCTTTGGTTCTTGGACTTTCTTCATCACGCTTGCCTTGATTTTAAAATCAGAGAAATCTAGTAATCTTATTAGTTCTTATGCAAAAATGTTAGAGTGGGATGCCTGGGTGGCTCAGTCGGTTAAGCATCTGCCTTTGGCTCAGGTCATCATCTTAGGGTCCTGGGATTGAGCCCCATGTCGGGTTCTCTGCTCAGGGGGAAGTCTGCTTCTCCCTCCCATTCTCCCTCTCTGCTCTGTCTTTCTCAAATAAATAAATAAAATCTTTAAAAAAAGATGTTAGAGAAACCAGTTGGAGAGCCAGCCATACAGCAATACTTCTTTTAGTTTTTGTTCCTCGGAGCTCCTCTGTGTCCACTGAATTTCTAATAGGGAATCATTTTAAACATTTTACAATTTACTTTTCTACTTAAGTTTCTATTTAGTATACTAGTATAGCAAGTGTTTATAATCAAGGGATAAAGTTATGACTTCACAAACATTTAAGAAAACCCCTGAAAACCCTTCAATATGGCATGCTTTTAGAATTGGCATTTTGCTTTGAGCATTTTCATCTTAGATGTATTCTGACTCATTTTGAAACAGTTTTGTCAGCTGACTGCATGTGTTCATACTATTTTTAGAATACTATTTTTATAATCAAAAGTGAAAGGTTGCTTCATTTGTTAACTGTCTTTCAAGTCTTAAACTCACGTGCCTTATGTGTTTGTCTTTATTTGAAACTACAGCTTAGGGTGTCATGCATTTCAACATGATTTTAAAAGCTGGTTCTATTTTTTGGAGCAAGGATTATTTAACTTTCTTCTTTCCCTTCCCCTTTTTCCTTATCTTCCCTCCTCCTCTCCTCTCCTTTTTTTTCCTTCTTCTGTCTTTCTGCCTTTATGCCTCAGGGGCAAGAGACCATTTTTCACTCTTCTCTTTTTCTAGGTTCTACCAGAGAAACAAATTGTAGGGTTTTTTTATTTAATAAGAAAAAAAAAAAAAGGAAAGGAGTTAGGTAGTTTGAACTTGATAATAGCAACATTAAGAATCACTCATTGTTTACGTTGTAAAGAAGCATTTAAATGTTAGGGGCCTAGTTTTATTTCCAAAAATGATGTCCCATTCACTTAAATTGGGGTAGCATATTGCAAGTTACTAATGAAGACTGTTGCTACTAACAAGACGTAAAGGAATTGTGCATTGATCAGCTTTTACAAATGGGCATGCACAATTCATATTTGAATTGGTATGTGTATAAATTTGTTTAGTTTTGTCACTATCCATATGACTTTTATGAGTTGTTTGATGTTAAAGGTTTACATATTTGCATCATGAGCAGTTTGGACCTAGATAACTCAATTTACTTTTTTAAAAAATAATTTTTTAAGATCTATTTTTCTTTCATATATCGTTCTCTAAGGGAGTCATAGAATATTAAGCGTTTTCATTTTTCATATTAATCTGCCTTTGGAGAAACTTGATTATTTCCCTTTTCTGGTACTTGTTCTTGGTGTTATTTGTTTCTCAACTGATCTGACAAAGGACTCTGATTTGGTGTTCTTATCCCTAAAATACAGCTAAATCCTTTGTTCCCCCTTCAACACATGGAAGTGACATGTTCTTACTCTGCTGGGTGTTTCTTGACACATGGGGCTATATTTCTAAGCTTAAGTTACTATCAGCAGCTCAAGAATGATCTCTAGCTACAGAATTTAACATAATGAAATGATGGAAGTGATTTCTGTGAGGACCTGTTGAAATTTAAAATAGTTTATGGTTATTTTTTTAATAACCAGTGATTATTATTACTAAGGTGGATGAAGTGATTTTTAACATGTTATTTGAAGACCATTCTATTTGCTTTTTTAAAAATACCACTTTGACTTTTATTTGGAAATGTTGAAAATAAATAGTTGATTTTTATTAATGACTTTGGTAATGTTTCTTCCAAAAGTTGTATCTGCTATAATGATCTTTCTTTAGAAAGTGCTCTTTTTAAAGCATTTAAAAAAAATACTTAGTTCACACTGATCAGGCTGTCATCACTTTCAGCAGTTATGTATGCTCTTTTTACTTGAGTTGTCAGGATTATTACAACTTCTTAACACTAGCCATGGGGGCATACTTTTTTCTGAAAATAATTATAATGAAAAATCAATGTTAATCCTACTTCAGTGGTGAACGTATTATATTTTACTTAAACCTTTCTTATGGTAGAATTATCTTGACCCTAATTTTGTGTGAAGTGGCTGTGAAAAATGAGTACTGGCTGATTTAACTGCAATATTAGGTTTCGAAAAATTAGATATGAGGTGCATCGTGTTTGACGAACTGATGGCTATATTTGTTTAGATACAGAGAAAGCAGGTAAAACTGAGTTTTTTGGATGAAATGAAGTACATTCTCAAGAAAGAAAATATCGTATAGGCAATTACCATTAAATTATAAAGAGGTCAAGGCAGAGGTATATAGAATATGCCAGTGTTACAGTTGCCCCGTTCATTTATAAAAAAGCCAATATGATAATTATGAAGCTAAAATTTAGTTCAAGAATTGTTGAGTGAAGCTGAAAGCACTTCTGGCTATGAGCAGTCCGCACTACTTTCATCTCGAATACATCATTTGCTGTACATGTCTCTGGTTTAGAAGTGAACATTGTCCTGATAATTAGGTAAGGCCAAGGAGGTAGGAAGCATAAACCTTCAGGTTTATGTAAGTCTCCTCTCTCAGTAACTGGCGTAACTGGACGCTAAGGTTTTTGGCTTTCCTCAGGCTTCTCTGCTACTTATTTGGTAGTTGCTTATGTCATCCTACAGCGTAAGGAAATTGTGGCCCAGAGAGGAAAAGTCACACAAAGTCATTTGTTGAAACTGGGACAGGAGCTCAAGAACTGGGACAAGAACTTATTTTCTGCCCTAATAAATAGGGTGGTAATTGGGGGAAGAATTTCCTATTTTGATGTGATTTCCTAAATCATAAATTAGTAATTGTTGAGAGACAGTAGAATAAATGTGAAAGCAAAATGAGCACAAAATATTAGTTCTTAAGGATATTGAAAATGTAATTTGTTTTGGATAGTATGAAATAATAATTATAGTTAACAATTTTTATGCTTAATTCTGGGCCAGATAACTGTTTTCCTTACATTATCTCATTTAATTTTTGTAATAGCCTTTTGAGAGGTAGGTATTATTACTGTTCTATAGATGGAAAAACTGAGGCTGTAATATTGAACTGATAGTAAGTAGCAGAACTGGTAATCAAATTTCTATCTGCCTGACTCTAAGCCCAATTTGTGAACTATTGCATGATATGCTTATGGCTTTCTTTTCAACTTAACATGCTTTTTCTAAGAGGAAGTAGGGTATGAGAAAACCCATCCAAAGCTTGTTCCTTCTGTAGATCCCTTTTGATTTTTTTTTAAAGTGTTTTGAATTGTAATCACTTCAGTATTATAAATTTCCAACAATTGGGAAAGTACATAGTGATTATTCACTCCCTCTAAAAATTAGTGAAATATAGTCTAGTAGCATCTAGCCTTAACCTTTTATTTTATTTTTAAACAGAAACATTGTTCCCTTCATCTTGAGAGATTACAAGAATCACAAAAGGTCACTATACAGATATCACAGGTTAGAGAGATTGTACCCTTTTCTGGATAAAGAGCATAAATCCATTGGCACAGGCCTTATATATAAGGAGGGGTTGAAATTGACTTTATTTAGATGAACTAAAGCACATTCCCACATACCCTATTCCTCTAATGAGTGAAGTGACAGCTATCAAGTATTATAATTAACATCCTATTCTTTTGAAGAGTGAAGGGAACTGGAGAAAGCAGGTAGCTATGCAGCCTTTTGACTGCTTTCTAGAATCATTTTTGACATTATATGAAAGTTTGTTGGTGGAATAGAAAAGTTACCAGTGAAAACAGCAGGTTTTCTGTGTTGTACTCTGAAACGGGTTACCACAGAAACAGTAAAATAAATGTAAAGTTAACATGAAGACAAACTTTAGGAACTGATAGAATTACAGATCTTCTGCTTATTTCCTTGGACACAAAGTTTGCCATTTTAGAATTATCTTTTTTTAAATCTGCATTTAAGTTGATCTGTTATTTAGTTTGGAACTAGATGGTTCTTTAAACCTTGTCTATAATTTGTTTCTAAATGGGGTTCTTTGGTCCAAATGAAAAGAAGATCCAAAGATCTGTGCTCTTTGTTGCTCTGATAGAAAATGTTTATTGTGTATTGTAAATTAATAAATATAAATATGCATAAGTATATATGAACACATAACCTTTTAAAAGTGCTTTGGAAATGCCCAGAAGTAAAAATCATAGTTGTGATCTTCAGAGAGTTTAAATGTAGTTAGAGAGAAGTTTACTCCTTTTTTAACCAGGCAAACTTAGATGTTCTCTAAACTAATTGTTTCTCAATTGCTTAGCTTTTTTATGAGAGAAGATAGAATCTCTTCCTGATAACAGAGAAAATGTTCCATGTCTCTCTGGCCATATGTTCGTCTTTTTTATTTTAGAATTATCTCATGTGTTGTAGCCTGGTTTCCTCTTCAGTTAATTTTTTTCTGACTAGTTTTGAAATTAAAGAGGATTTCTACAGCTTCTAGTAATGAAATCATAGTTTTCTCTCTCAGTTGTATAATTGGTTACTTGTGCTGAGTTTGGTTTGTGTTATTCCTTGGAATTTCTTTACAGATTAGTTCTTAAGCTTTCAGAGAAGTTGGATAGACCTCTGGACTTAACAATTTCAAGAAGCTTAATGAGAAAGTGTCAGGTGGAAGCATGCCTGAAAGTTACCCCTTTCCCTCATAGTTTTTTTCTTGAGATTTGGGGACTTATTTTATTTACTTGTATACATCATGCTGTAAGTAGCCACACATTTATTTTAAAATTCCATTCCAAAATTACCTTGTGCCCTTTGTTTTATTTGCATTTTACCTCTTTGACTATGGTCTAATTAATTTAAATATTCCATTCTGGCCGTGAATGTTTAAACCAGTACACATTGGCCTTTTCATTTAGACAAACATTTATTTAAATCCACATACAAATACTTATGTTGTTTTTTTAAATTCACTTGAACCACCTACAAAGTTGGAAAATAAGTTACAGCTTTTTAATGTTACTCAACTAACTTTTTAAGTAGCTGGTCAAAAAGATGGCTGTTCCTATTTTTGGTAATTGGTGCTGGCGGTAAAGTAACCTTGTAGGGTTATAGAACTCTCAACCATTGGTTACAGAAAACTAGTTTCTGGCAGTTGCTGATATAAGCACACCAGATTTTTTCTGCTGTTTGTGTTTCGATGTAAAAGCACTTTAATAAAAATAAAAATTAGTATTTGAAGTTTTAAGCCACTGAGCATACTTCTTGATGTGCTGTTAAGTGTGGTCATTGCTGCCTACTTTGTAAAGATTGAAAATGACTTGTCCTTTTCCCAGTTTTCTTCCCTTTAGATTACAACAGAGAATGAGCAAATCCAGAGCAAAGGAAAGAGTAGATGACAGAGTTTAGGTAGTTAATCCTTATAGTTCTGTTGGTATGAAAGAGACGGATTAGTTATTGCATGTACACACATAATTTTTAGGTGTATGAGCATTTTTTAGAGATATTTATTGACTGGATTAGGTGTGTTCTCAAAATACACAAACCTAATTTATCAAATGGCTTTTCCCCCCCTAGTTCTGTAGAAAATGTTCTCAAAACACTCGTGAAAAGCTGCCGACCGTAAGTAGCTTCTCAATTTATAAAACCTCTTTTATTTCTGTGGGCTTTTCCCCGTCCCTAGTATGCTTTGAAGAGGAAATTAAAGGTATAAAACGTTTCTAACATTGTGATGTTAGTCACTGGGCACAATATATCATTTCCAACTCCTGAACTGAATTATTTAGATTTCATTTATAAATTTAGAAATTTTTAAGTGGTGTGGGTGTCAGTTACCTATTATAAAGTAAGAATGCCATAATTTATGTATAATTGTCTTTATTTGAAAGATTTTCCTAGAGTATCATTACTCAGATCAAAAATATTTTCCAAAATGAGTATCGTAGGTATTACATTAAAATGTGAGTAATAATAAGAAGGTGTTCAGACATTTTTTTTGAAATATGTTCTCTTTCAGTAGAATATACAGAAATATTCCATATTCTGATGTTTAAAGATGAATATGGGTTGAATTTCATTTTAATCAGTTGAAGTCCAGTTCTGTGGACTTGAGGCCCCTGACTAGCTCAGTCGGTAGAGAATGGACTCTTGATCTTGAGGTTAGGAGTTTGAGCCCCATGTTGGGCGTAGAGCTTAATAAAATGAAATGAAATAAAATAAAATAAATAAAAACCCAATTCTATGGACTTGACAATTATTAGGCTGTTCTAAGACTGCTTATCCTGCTATGTATGGATGCAGTGAGTTCTTTTGAATGGAAATCCCTATTTTATCATATTCTTATGAGTTAAAGTTATAAATGGTTTTATAAATCACGTATTTGTTGCTGACCTACTATATTCTCAGTCTTGGGCAAATAATATTTTTTCATGGACTCGTAGAATGTTAGCACCTGTAGGAAGACCGTCTAGTCTAGTCCACTCTTGTATACAAGAGAGCTCTGTGGTACACTGAGAATAAATGGTTGGTCCAAACATGCCTAGGCTAATGTTCTCTTTTTCATTTCACTGATTATCCATTTCTTATATAGACTGGATTCTCTGTGACTAGATTTTTTTCCTATTGCTATTACATAGTACACAGGGAGGGAAAAAAATAAAACAACCATGTATAAATTTGTAGGTTATTTAAGTGACTTTGTATTTTATGAGTTTATCAGCTTTATAGCATTTTCTAAGTCCTTTAGACGAGAAAAAAATTTACCTTTAAGTGTGACAAGGTATTTATTTTAGAGTTGCAATAATGTGTTTAAGTTAACTTGGCATTTGTAGTGTATGTTGTACCTTATGAAATCCATTTCCCACCTCCCCTTTTTTTGTTGGTCAGATGTTGATGTTGTAGAGCTTTTAGCCAATAATCAGGTAAATGAATACCTTCTTTTTTATTAGATACTTTCCAGCAGATGCCACAGCTGAGATGCTAGAAGAATGGCGGCCTTTAATGTGCCCTTTTGATGTAACAATGCAAAAGGCCATCACTTATTTTGAAATATTTCTTCCTACCTCCCTTCCTCCACAACTTCATCATAAAGGTTTTAAGTAAGTATATACATATCTTGACAAATTATAGAATAGAGCAAGAAATGGAGATATATAAGCCAACTCGTAAAGCAATAATAAGTAAACAAAAATTTACTAACTCAACCATTGTGTTGATTATACTTGAAGTGTGTGGAGGCTGAAACAGTTAAGCATAAGATTGTAAATGAGGAGAGACTAATGCTTATACATCAAGCCAAATACGATATGAGGGCTTTACAGGGTGCCTAGCTGGCTCAATTGGTGGAGCATGTGATTCTTTATCTTGGGCTTGTGAGTTTGAGCCCCATGTTGGGTGTAGAGATTACTTAAAAGGAAAAGTAAAGATAAGGGCTTTAATTTAAGAAATCAAGAGAGAAAGAATAAAAAATGCAAAAAAGTAGAAAATATCAGTAAGTAGGCAGTGATAAGAAATGTTAAATTGTGTGGAGTTTAGGGGAAGGAAAAGTGTTTTCCTAAAACTTGGTTTTATTCATCACTTGTAGTTTTTCTTAGGTCTTTTTTTTATAATTCTTATTCTCTACTCATTCTAGTCTTTGCACTGTTTTTTTTTTTTTTTTTTTAAGATTTTTTATTTATTCATTTATTTGAGAGAGAGAGAGCACATGAGAGGGGGGAAGGTCAGAGGGAGAAGCAGACTCCCTGCCGAGCAGGGAGCCCGATGCGGGACTCGATCCCGGGACTCCAGGATCATGACCTGAGCCGAAGGCAGTCGCTCAACCAACTGAGCCACCCAGGCGCCCGTCTTTGCACTGTTTTTAAGAACTGTTTTCTCTAGATGACTCTATATAACAGATCCTAAAATGAAAAATATTTAGGGGAACCTGGGTGGCTCAGTTGGTTAAGCGTCTTGACTCTTGATTTCTGCTCAGGTCATGATCTTAGGGTCGTGAGATTGAGCCCTGTGTTGGGTTCCACCCTGGGTATGGAGCCTGCTTATTAGATTCTCTCTCCCTCTGCCCCTCCTCCCCCATGCTCTCTCTCTTAAAAAAAAAGAAAAGAAAAGAAAGTAGGACTTCTTCTTAAAGACACAAAAAGTGCTAGGACCATGACCTGAGCAGAAACTAAGAATCGGGCGCTTAACCAGCTGAGGCACCCAGGCGCCCCTAACAATGAAGTAGAGGTTTGATGAGATGACTCTTTAGGATAAATATATTGCAAGGGAAATATTCAGACAGAAGCAGTCATTTGTTCCGTTAAGTTTGTAACATTCAGTATTATTTTTTCTAGGTTGTGTAGTTATCAGTAAGAATAATAGATTAAAAAATACAAAGGATACCTGGCTTTGAACCACTTTCTATAAATCACTTGCTATTCATAACAACATTTTTCTTCTTCAGACTTTGGTTTGATGAATTAATTGGCCTTTGGGTTTCAGTGCAAAATCTCCCACAGTGGGAGGGGGTGAGTATCATACCTATTTTTTCCTTCTTTGCTATTAGATCATTTGATAAATAACGTCAGTTCCTTAGAATTGGCTATTAGCAATGTTGTAATTTTTTAAAAAAAATTTTGTTTGCTGTTTCTAACAGAAATAGACACTTCTTTTGGTTTTATCAGTATCTAGAAGCAAATGCATGTATTATGAAATGCATGAAATGTAAGACTGTTATTGTTTCCTATTGGACCTTCACTAGCATGTTGCTAGACATATAGTAGATGTTTTCTATGTGCTTATTAGATTAAAATTTCTTCTCTTTGCATTGTGGATGATGCTTTTGTCATTTCCCTTTTAATAAGCATTTCAACTGCATTTGATTTTAAATGGATGACAAGAATCAGAACTTAAATTTGGAGATTTTAAAAAAATGAGTCATAAACTATGTATTAAGTTGTGCTAATGATGACAGCTGAGAACCAGAAATGGATAGGGGGTGTGACTGTGACACTTAATAACAAGTGTATTTACTTAACTGTCTTTCTTTTTTTGTTTACTTTCAGCAACTAGTAAATCTCTTTGCTCGATTGGCTACAGATAATATAGGGTACATAGACTGGGATCCATATGTACCAAAGGTAATTAAGAACTTTTGAGCATACAACATACAGTAGCACTGATAGCACTTTTTATGTCTTTAAGAAGTGTGTTTTGGGGCGCCTGGGTGGCTCAGTCGTTAAGCGTCTGCCTTCGGCTCAGGTCATGATCCCAGGGTCCTGGGATCGAGTTCCGCATCGGGCTCCCTGCTTGGCGGGAAGCCTGCTTCTCCCTCTCCCACTCTCCCTGCTTGTGTTCCTGCTCTCGCTGTCTCTCTCTCTGTCAGATAAATAAATAAAATCTTTAAAAAAAAAAAAAAAAGAAGTGTGTTTTGTATGCTAATTCCTAAAATATTTCTTGATCACTAGTAAAAACATACAATTTACCAGGATAGATCATTTATTTTCAAAAACTAATTGGATCATACCAAGGTAATCATAAATGTGTGATTTTTGTCTTGCCTATGTAGGACATGAAATAGAAGTTTCAGAGTGAGTAATTTAGAAAGTACTAAGTGTATTATTCAGGGTATCTTACATTCATACCTTCCAGCAAATTTTGGGTATTGTATTTGATTGCTATTCTAGAGTGTTCTCCACTTTTTAGATCGCATTTTCCTAGAGTAAATAAAGCTAGAGTGTCTCCAGGTTCAGTGATCTTAACATTGCATCTTCCATATTGTTTCACCTGAAGTGGGCTCAGGAGAGGTGGCATGGGGCATCCAGGTGATTCTGATGCACACGCTGACAGTAGAGCAGGGCTGGGGAACAGCAGCAGACATACTCTGTTTACCTTTGCTTGCACCGTCTGGTAGAAATGAAGGAGGAAAAGTGATTTTCTCCCACTGTTGGGGTCCCTGTTACTAATGACAGATTTTAAATATAAATTTAATTATATTAAAATGTTTAGGGGTGCCTGGGTGGCTCAGTCGGTTAAGTGGCTGCCTTCGGTTCAGGTCATAATCCCAGCGTCCTGGGATCAAGTCCCACTTTGGGCTCCCTGCTCGGCAGAGAGCCTGCTTCTCCCTCTCCCTCTGCTGCTCCTTTGCCTACTTGTGTTCTCTCCCTCTCTCCCCTGCTCATATTCCCTCTCTTTCTCTCTTTCTGTCTCTGTGTCAAATAGATAAATAAAATCTTTTAAAATAAATAAAAAATAAATTATTAGGGGCGCCTGCGTGGCTCAATCAGTTTAGCATCTGCCTTCGACTCAGGTCATGATCCCAGGGTCCTGGGATCGAATCCCTATGGTGGGCTCCCTGCTCAGGGGGGAGCCTGCTTCTCCATCTCCCTCTACCTGCTGCTCCCCCTGCCTGTGCGCTTTTGCTCTCTCACTCTCTCTCCCTCTCTAATAAATAAGTAAAATCTTTTAAAGAGAAATTTTAAAAAATAAAATGCAATTTAAAAAATTATTTATTTATTTATTCATTTGACAGAGAGAGAGAGAGAGAGGGAGGGAATATGAGCAGGGGAGAGAGGCAGAGGGAGAGGAAGAAGCAGACTCCTTGCTGAGCCAGGAGCCCGATAACGGGGCCCGATCCCAGGACCCTGAGATCATGCCCTGAGCTGAAGGTAGACACTTAACCATCTGAGCCGCTCAGGCGCCCCTAAAATGCAATTATTAAATGAGAGATGAAAATGCAAATTCCTGGGGGGAAAATCGATAGAATTTTGAAAGGGAAAGTAATCCACTAGAAGATAGGTATTTGCATTTTGTATATTCTTAGCATGGAATGAGAGCGTAGGAAAAATAATTTCATATGCATTTAGAGAGATAGGAGTCAAAATATTTCATGTTTAACTGTATTATCTACATTTTGCCTTTTTATGTTTAAACTATCTCATTTGTTTATGGGTACATGGGTACAGAGTACGTGGATACAGCTGCTTCTTATCCACCCCTTTGTGACCTCACTGTCATTTGAAAGAAAGTAAATAGGGGCTGAGCCTGGCTGGCTCAGTCATTAGAGCATGGAGCTCTCGATACCAGGGTCGTGATTTTGAGCCCCATGTTGGGTGTAGATATTACTTAAATAAACTTTTAAAAAATGAAATAAGGGTGCCTGGGTGGCTCAGTCGGTTGGGCGTCTGCCTTCGGCTCAGGTCATGATCCCAGGGTCTTGGGATCGAGTCCCGCATCGGGCTCCCTGCTCAGCGGGGAGCCTGCTTCTCCCTCTGCCACTGCTCCTTTTGCTCACTCTCATGCGCGTGCATGCTCTCTCTGTCTCACATAAATAAATGAAATCTTAATAAAATAAATAAATGAAATATAAATAAAAATAAAAATTTTTAAAAAGAATCTATTTCTATGTAATTTTTATGGAATAAAGCAGTGTATAAAGCTACCAAGTAGTATGTAATTTTGCTTAAAACCTGATCCAGTGAGAATATATCCAATAACAATAATATATATAACACTTCAGTTATTTAAAAAGTTACTTGATACTTACAAATATTTATTCTTAATTCTTTTTTTCTTTTTAAAGATATTTACGAGAATTCTGAGAAGCTTGAACCTCCCAGTGGGAAGCAGTCAAGTGTTAGTCCCAAGATTTTTAACAAATGCTTATGATATAGGACATGCTGTGATATGGATCACCGCTATGATGGTTTGTAACACATTAGTTCATCTAAATTTTGTGTTAACCATACAAAAATTCTGTATAATCACATTAGGCTATATTAGTATCTTAGTTGGTCATCTGATTCTTGGATATTTTCTGATGTAGTAAGCTAATGTTTATCAGACCCAGAATGTAGAAAAACAACCATTTCTCTAGCCAATAGTTCTTAATAATGGAGTCAAAGTTTAGAGTTTTGAGAGATTCAGAATGTCTAACAGTCTTAATAGGTCAAGAACCAGACTCACAAATGTGAAAGGTCAAATTGATAATGATAAATGTGGAATTAGAACTCAGGGTTTTGCATATGCCTGGTATGAATGCATTCAGTGTCGAAGATTACACTGAACACAAAGCTTACTAAACAAATGAAGTAATCTTAATGAAGGGAGAAATATGGAGGATTACTTAACTGACATCCCTGAAGGAAAGTAAAAATACATCCACATGCTTGGATTTCATTGTCAACTTGCAAATAGGAATATAAGAATAATTTTACACTATAATTTTCTGGATTGTCATTTATATTGCTTCTACTGCTGTCTCTTTTTTAAATTATTATTCTGTTTGATATTTTCTCCCAGGTTTTGTTGTTTGGCTGGTTGTTTCTGTGGAAAATGCAGGATGGTTGTGCGAAGTTTAACTCTTAAATTTTATTTTTAGATTTTAAAGAGTAATTCATTCTCCCCATTTTTGCTATTTCGTTATTAAGCAGGGAGAATCACATTTTCTTTCTAATACTCCATAAGAGCAAAAACATTTGGATGTTTACTATCTTACATAAGCAATGAGTTGGAATTCATTTTTTAGAAGCCACAGAATTACATTGTGATTAATATCAGCTTATTTTAGTTAATGTTGCTGTTCTTTCTCACACAGTTTTTCCCATTGACAGATTTATTTTGTGTTAAATGTGAATAATGAATATAATAAATAAAAATGCTAATTACTATGTTAAAATATTGACATTTTTGTTGATTTTTTGCTATGGAATTATGATCTCTTTAGTAGTTGACCTAGTCTCAGTGGGGAACATGTACATGGATTTCATTTCAGTGCGAAGACATGTTCTTATGTAACTCAACAGTCTACCTTATGTCTCTGCTTTTTCTTAGAAGATCATCCTGAGAGATGGAAGGTTTTAAAACCAAATTGTAGTTCTTTATCTTCAGGGCTGTTGATAAGATGAATGCTAAATTTTTTCCTCATTTTCCCCCCCACGTTGTATTGTTGTTTGGTGTATTTGTTTTGGTAATAGATTAAGAAAAAAATATTTTTCTTTTGAGTCAAAATGTGGTCAAATATAGCAGGTTTAATCATTTGAAACATTTGGGAGTAAAAATAAAATATTTGAATGTATTTATGTACATCTCACTTCTTCATTTCCTGCAATAAGAAATTCACTTCTTGAATCCTTTTAGGAATGCTTTTTATGCCTGATGTTACCACTCTTGGTTATTTTAAAACAGTCTTAGTGACAAAAATTATTTCACTGCAAAAGAGTAAAATATGCTGATACCCTAAATTGAAAGATCTCTTTTCAGTTATCTAATTTGGTTTCAGTAAGTTTCCCTTATTTTTTGTAGAGTGTTTTAAATGGAAGATTGTAGGAAGTTCACTGGGAAATTTGTTTTTGACTCTTATGTAGGGATAGAATTGGTTTTTGTCAGCAAAATGGATGTGTACCACGTTAGAGAGGTGTATGTAGGCTTGGGCCTATTGATTCCTTCAATTTTCCAGTGTACAGTGGGTACTGATATTTTTGTTTTTTTATTTGTATAGGGTGGACCAAGTAAACTAGTGCAAAAACATTTGGCTGGTTTGTTTAACAGCATCACATCTTTTTACCATCCCTCAAATAATGGGCGCTGGCTGGTGAGTATATTCATTTTTCATTTTAGGGTTTGGAAATTTTTAAAGATATGGTCACACATATCTTTAAAAAATGGTTACATATTGCCTATTGTGTAAAACCTATAATACATTTTCTGTTCTTCATATAAATTTGGCTATATGTAGGTGATTAAGTTCAAATTAAGTTTCTGTGTTCATAGAACATAAAAATAAATGAAGATAATATTGTTCGTCCAATAACTGGTGACAAAATGTCACATTCTGGCAACAGAAAGGATTGTCAGTTGTGGTTTTTATTCCTTGGGATTTTTTTTGGGGGGGGGCGGTTTCCACATTGCCTAGCTAAAATGGTTTTTCATGTAATGGAAGATTCATCTGGTGCTAGAAATTAAAACTGACATTTGTAACACATTATCAGTAATTTAATTGATAATGGCATTTTATTCTATCTAGTTATGCCATGCAGGTCTTTGTAATAGATTGTAAGAGCTGTTATTTTAAGAATCTTTATTTGGAGGGTAGAAAGGAACCATAAATATCTGTGTAGGAAATAGAATCTACCTTGGACTTTTTGCTTCTGTGTCCCCAGAACAAATTAATGAAACTACTTCAGCGGTTGCCAAATAGTGTTGTTAGAAGATTGCATCGTGAAAGATACAAGAAGCCTTCTTGGTTAACTCCTGTGCCTGATAGCCATAAGCTTACTGATCAAGATGTTACAGACTTTGTACGATGCATTATTCAACCTGTCCTCTTGGCTATGTTTAGCAAAACTGGTAGTTTAGAAGCAGCCCAGGCTCTGCAGAATCTTGCACTCATGAGACCTGAGTTAGTAATACCCCCTGTACTTGAAAGGTAAGTGGAGCTTTACATGTTTGGTTGAAGCCTCAGCTGTGGCTACAGCTGTTCTGATTATCTCTTCCCTCTACTCTTCTGTTGTGCTTGGTTTTCTTTTGTGGCTTCTGTTTTGCCTTCTCCATGCTTGTTCCTGTTCCTGTAGGAGAAGCAAGGCATTTTAACCTAACGATTGGTAACTTGATAAAGGTTTACTGGAGAGAAAAGAAAATTGACACGAGATGGATAAAATATTTTTGGATTATTGGCACATTTTTGCTCATAAATTAAGGGGCGCCTGGTGGGCTCAGTTGGTGGAGCATGTGACTGAATCTCGGGGTTGTGAGTTTGAGCCCCATGTGGGGTGTAAAGATTACTTAAAAATAAGATCTTACAAAAATTAATTAATAAACTAATTAATTAAGCTGCTTTTACATCAAAGTGTGTCACTAAATACTGAGAAGTGATTTTGGATTTCTTTTATTTCTTAAAATCAGTGATACAGAAGAAAATTTGACTATTATTTTAATATATGCATAATCTTATGTGTATTATTTCCACAGTATAGATTTTATTGCATTCATTTTGTTTCATATGTTGAAATAGTAACAAAAATAGTTTTCCCTTTCCCTAGTTACTGTCACAATATAGGCCTTCTGTGCTTATATAATAATATTACTTAAGCTTTCTGTTAATTTCTCTGCTGCCTGAAGTTGAGCTTTATGATTTCTCTCAATGTCATACTGAAAAATAGAAGAAAAATGTTAGTTTTTAGGGCCCAGAAGGGTCTAACAGTTTGAGTTCCATAAAACAGATTTGTCCAAGATCCTAGTGACAGAATGCAAGTGACTGCCTGTTTTCTGACTTAAAATTGAAATAGGATAATTGGGCACATTTGCTTGGAGATGGATATCCTGTTAAAGGTCTTGACCAAAATGGGGCTCCATTATTTATAAATTTGAGTTGCTTACAATATCTTGCCCTGTCCTCATTGCCATAAGTATTCAAGTTAAGTTGTACCTCATTTTCCAAACCTATCCCTTTCTGTGTGCACTTTGTGGGCACGGAAACTTCCAGCACAGATAACTTCATTAGGAAATGAAATGGGGAAGTTAGGCATTTTCTACTGGAACCTCCAGTGTTCTTTGCTCTTTGGCCTCCTTGTGGTAGCAGAAGCTAACAGTTCAGTGGCAGGTCCCTTGATGTTTCCTGTTGAGGAGAGACTTGCCTCTAGGGAGGGACTTCAGCTTCTTGCATAGTTAAAATTTTGAAGATTGGAGTGTTTTGGTATTTCTTGGCTTTCCCTTTGTTTTGCCTTATTTTAATGTTTTCTAGCTGATGAATTATGAATAGTGAGATACATTTTGAGTAGAAAGAACAAAGCTTACAAATACAAGTAAATGATGAATCAGTGAACTCTTATCTCTGAAACTAGTAATACATATGTTAATTAATTGAATTTAAATAAAGTTAAATTAAAATAAATACAAGTAAAATTATCCATCATATTTTTCTTGAGTTTTCAATTTCTGGACAAATTTAATAGCATATTGAGTGATACATGCTTAGCCAAGAGAAATATTTTGAAGGTTTTTTTCTTCTATAAAAGCAAAAGTCCTTTGGGGCACCAGGGTGACTTAGTTAAGAGTCTGACTCAGGTCATGATCTCAGGGTCGTGAGATCAAGCCCTGCCTTGGGCTTCATGCTTGGTGGGGAGCCTGCTTAAGATTCTCACTCTCTCTCTCTTTTTCTCTCTCTCTCTCTGTCTTTCTCTCCCTCCTCCCGCCCCCTCCTTGCCTCCCCTTCTACCCCTTCCCTGTGCGTATGTGCTCTCTCTCTCCTCTTAAAAAAAAAAAAGCAGAAGTCCTTGAGAAAGTAAAGATGTAGATAATAAATTCTAGGTCCTGAGTTTTGTATCTTCTAAGGACAGCCTCTGTTAAAGAGCTGGTTTGCTTTCTTCACCTTTTAAAGCATAGGCTTGGTTGTTTTTTTATTCTGATTATAAATGCTTTTTTCCTACTTATAATGAAATTTCCCTTATTTTTTCTGCATAAGAGAAATTTAAAATGACTGCATTTTAGATTTTTGTCCCCCTACAGGATAGACTCTTAAAAATGAAATTGCTGTGTGAATGCTCTTTTTTTTTTTTAAAGATTTTATTTATTTATTTTGACAGACAGAGAGAGAGGGAACACAAGCAGGGGGTGTGGGAGAGGGAGAAGCAGGCTTCCCACCGAGCAGAGAGCCCAATGCGGGGCTCGATCCCAGGACCCTGGGATCGCGACCTGAGCCGAAGGCTGACGCCCAATGACTGAACCACCCAGGCACCCCTGTGTGAATGTTCTTGGCTTGTCTTTTACTTGCTGATCAAAGATTGTATTTGTATTATTCTCCCTAGTTTATTCATAGTTTCAGGAATCTTCTCATATGTTTCTAGAGCTGATGTCCAATTTTAAAATACCAGTTTTTTAAAAAGTGTAAAGTAGGAGACATTTCAGCGTTTTAGTAAAGATTGTTTTTTCGATAAGAGGGAAGAATAGGAGGCGCCTGGGTGGCTCAGTCATTAAGCATCTGCCTTCAGCTCGGGTCATGGTCCCCGGGTCCTGGGATCAAGCCCCACATTGGGCTTCCTGCTCTGCGGGAAGCCTGCTTCTCCCTCTCCCACTCCCCCTGCTTGTGTTCCCTCTCTCGCTGTGTCTCTCTCTGTCAAATAAATAAATAAAATCTTTAAAAAAAAAAAAAGGAAGATTAAGATAGTTGTCACTTGTTATTCCTTAATTCTAATAATCGCTGACCATTAGGTTAGAGTTAGTCATATTGGAATGTGGAAGTGGATTCAGATGGCTGAAATAATGCAAAATCTACCAGTTTATGTTCTTTTACACTGTGGAATTTGCAAGGAGAAAGGCGGTGAGGGGGTAGGGGAAACGTGCCTTTTCTTTGTGTGTGTGATTCTGTTAACTTTGAAAGCAGATATTCACTCAAAATATTCTGCTAGCTAGCAGCCTTAAGGCCAACAGGCAGTTTATGAATTTGGTAGATTTAATGTATTGTGCATGTTTATCTGTGATGGAACTGGGTTTTTTGTTTATTTTTTCCTGTTTTCAAACTGTAGAACGTATCCTGCACTAGAGACTTTAACAGAACCTCACCAGCTCACAGCTACTTTAAGTTGTGTAATTGGAGTAGCCCGAAGTTTGGTATCAGGTGGCAAATGGTTTCCTGAAGGTCCAACACACATGCTACCTCTGTTGATGAGAGCATTGCCTGGGGTGGATCCAAATGACTTTAGTAAATGCATGGTAAGCATATTTATTATTCTGTTTTGTGTCTGAGTTCTAATTGTGTGAATAGACATCCTTTTAAGTTTTGTTCAAATACTCTTTAGAACATAGTTCAATGTAAACTTTGTTAATGGTAAAGAGTTATATCCTAGATGCCCAAGTTTAGATCTTTGGATGGTTAGTTGATCTATATGTCATCCGTTGTAAGTAATTTGCCATAATCTGGATACATTTAATGATCATAAGATATTTTGAAGCTCATTATATATTTACTATTTTCCTTGAGCAAAGACATTAAAAATCTTAGCATATGATCATTTGTACTTCTTCTGTCCACACTGGTGACAGGGGGCATGATAAAAGCTGCTGGGTGCAAAATGCCAGGTCCCATTTTATACACACATCTCCTGACTTAAAGCATTGCTCATCTTCCCTCTTGCCCGATCTCGCTTTTTGCTTCAGCATATTCTGTTTATCCTTGGTTAATGTTGCATCTTTAGCGGGGGTGCAAAGTAACTTTTCATTGACAGAAGGTTAGAGAACATTGTGCTTAAACCTAATAACTATGAAAATAAATTTAGTATAACTTCATTACTAACATAACAGCTGCTTAATTGTGAGGAACCTTAAAATGTTCAATTCTAAGTGAAAACTTTCCACAATTGTGGGATTTCCCTCAAAATAATTTATTTGGGTACTTTATTGTAGCTTATGGTATACTTGTATTTTTGAACTATAGTTACATAATTAATGTTAAATTTTTTGGATCTTCCCACAGATCACATTCCAGTTCATAGCAACATTTTCCACTCTGGTGCCTTTAGTAGATTGTTCATCTGTACTACAAGAAAGAAATGACCTCACAGAAGTAAGAATGCTTTCTGCTTGTAAAAGGATTGGTTAACTGAGTTATAACTCTTATTGTAAATGCATAGTAATATTTGATAGTTTAAATACTAGTAGTTTAAAATTACTATTTTGTGACTAAAATGATATAAATGGAGGACCAGGTCATTGGTAAGATAGTCTGGCAGAGCACCCACCAAACGACATAGGTCAAAAATAGGCTATTTTTGTAAACAACTGATAACCAAGAGGTATATTTCAGTTTTTTGTCACTTTTAATTTTTTGTTAAGCGGAGATGGTGGGGGTTTTTTTTGTTTGTTGGTTTGGTTTGGTTTTGGGTTTTCTGGTTTTTTGAGCTTAAGAATAAATTTGTTGAGGTGATTGACATCTAATGAACAGACATTTTCTTCATTACTGACTGGTTCTTTTAGAACTATTTTCTTTATTGTAAATATGTTTCTACTTGACTTTTGTCATTTGGATGTTCAAGTAGTAGGAGAGAATCCTGTATGCATACACCAGAAGCTTGAAAACTGTAGTTGATAAAGATGGCTGTTTGACTTCTGTTTGGGGCTCTTATAAAATATGTTAAATACTTTTTACTTTGGTTCCTGGAAAGTAGTAGGTTGAGTTATTCTAAATTGACACACGGTTATGGTGCTATTTCTCACCATACTCACTATAATAATATAGTGTTAAATCTATTTTATAGGCCGTAATTGAGTTTTAATAGTTCCGAGAAAAATTCAAGGACTGTTTTTAATTTTTCTCCATTGAAATGTTGTAGGTGGAACGAGAACTTTGTTCGGCCACAGCTGAATTTGAGGATTTCGTCTTACAATTTATGGACAGGTGAGTATGTACCCCAGGCCCGCCCTTTATTAGACATTCAGAGATGACTGTCCTGTCCCAGCAACTTCAGTCTCTCTATGTTGCAGCCTGTACATAGCCAGTGTCCCGGGACTGAGCACCTGAAGTTACAAAAAGACAATTGATAGTGAGCCATGCCCAAATGGAATAGCTCTCATTTGAATAGGCATGACAGTGGAGACTTAGGTAATCATCATCGAAAACATGAAACTAGTTTTTAGTTGCTAAACTTATACTTTCTTTGGATTGTTTAGATGTTTTGGACTTATAGAAAGTAGCACATTGGAGCAAACAAGAGAAGAGACGGAAACTGAGAAAATGACTCACTTGGAGAGTTTGGTCGAATTAGGCCTGTCTTCTACATTTAGTACAATCCTCACACAATGTTCCAAAGAAATATTTATGGTAAGAGTCGCATTGCTGCAAAAAATTAAATCCCAGTCTTGTAGGTTTTTTTGTGTGTGTTTTAAAAATTGAAGTTACGGGGAGCCTGGGTGGCTCAGTCGTTAAGCGTCTGCCTTCGGCTCAGGTCATGATCCCAGGGTCCTGGGATCGAGCCCCGCATCGGGCTCCCTTCTCGGTGGGAAGCCTGCTTCTCCCTCTCCCACTTGCCCTGCTGTGTTCCCTCTCTCGCTGTGTCTCTGTCAAATAAATAAATAAAAATTTTTTTTAAATAAAAATTGAAGTTACTTAGGTATTATGCCATTTATCCTTTTTCTCATACTAAACTTCAAGAAAGATAAACAGTGGATTCTCATTATATTTGCAAATTTCATATTTGCAAATTCATCTGCTTACTAAAATGTATTTGTAATCCCCAAATCAGTACTCATGGTGCTCTCGTGCAGACGTGTAAATGTAGCAAAAAATGTGAGTTCCTGGCTGAGGTTGAATAAGGTGACATGCTCTGCTTTCTTGTTTCAGCTCTGATGTAAACACACTTTTGAGTCTATTTAGTGCCCGGTTTTCCACATTGTATGCTTTTTGTTGGGAATTTTGCTGTTTAAAATGGCCCACAAGAGTAGTGCCGCAGTACTGTCTAGTGTTGTAAGCATAAGAGAATTGTGATGTGCCTCCCAGAAAATAACATGTTTTAGATAAGCTTTATTCAGGCATGAGTTACAGTGCTGTTGGCTGACTTCAATGTTAATGAAACAATATATATTAAATACACATAAAACAAAATTATAAAATTTTATCAGTTGATGAAAACGTAAGCAGAGACTTGTATTAGCTTAATCCTGTATTGCCCTGAGGAAGAGTGATTCGGTATTTGCTAATTCAGTGCTCGCAGCAGCTTTAGAGAATATACTACATACTACAAGAATCGACTGTATTGTTTTAATCAATTAAATACTGTTTGGGAGAAAAGTTTTGGAATTTGTTTATGCCATCACGTAATAGAAATTAAATCCCTAAATATAAAAATCTGGCAAGCTATAATGAATGGGAATTGGTGTGTCCTCATAAGACATTCTGTAAACATTCCCTTACTCAGTATTGTTTGACCCCTGTTATGTACAGTGTGGTCTTTAAGACCAGACTTTACTTCCATTTTTGTTTCTTCTCCCTTCATCTGAGATTATGACTGTTCAATATGTTTATCCTGATTAAAAGCTAAACTGCTTTACAGCTGCATGAAATATTTTCTGAGATTATGTTAGTATAAAGAAATGAACATAAATAATCTCATTGAGCCAAAATCTTTTGAAAGGAGTTGTGGATTAACAATCCTGAAAATTATAAACATCTAGAGCTCTTTCTTTCATTTAGCAATTAAGTTGAAATTCTGTGACATGATTGTAAAATTAGACTGCTCCAGGTCTTTTAGAGTAGAGATAAATGTTTCTAGTTTGTAGTTGTCAAAATAACAAAGTCTAAATGTTAGATAATCCAAAACCTTCCCTTTGTTACATTGGATTAGGCAACAAGATAATTTGCATTTACTTCCAGCAGCTGTAGTTTTGTATTTAATTTTTCTGTAGCAAATAAAATCTTGTGCCTAAAATGCACATTAGGGTCTTGTGCAAAAGATTGTTCATAGATCTTGATGTAACATCAATAAGCAAATCTTTGTAAAATTCAGATGGTTAAAAATTTCCTACTTGGTTATTTTTAGTTTTAGTCCGACTCTCATTTTCTTTCATGTTTCATAAGATGTTTAAGTTTCTTAAAAATGCTGATAAGACCTTTTCACTTCTTACATATCTTAACAGGTGGCCCTTCAGAAGGTTTTTAATTTTTCTATTTCGCATATATTTGAAACAAGAGTAGCAGGCCGCATGGTGGCAGACATGTGCCGAGCTGCTGTAAAGGTGAGTTTGGGGTTTTTGGACTGATGAATTAATGAGTCAGTAACCAACAGGTTTATATGGTTAATTCTTTTATACATGCTTTTTATACTTAAAATACATTATTCTTTCAGTAGCAGTTTACAACCCTTATTTGCCTCTGAAAATAGTGTCAGGGTATACTTTGTGACTGTTGAATATTCATGGCCTTCCAAAAAATTTATGTATACAAATATGTTTTCAGTGCTGCCCAGAGGAGTCTTTGAAGTTATTTGTTCCCCACTGCTGCAATGTTATAACTCAGCTTACAATGAGTAAGTCATAAGGTTATTATTCTGTATTTTTAATTTTAGGTAATAAAATTTTGTTTTTGTTTCTAGAACTCTGTTGGTGAAAAAAGATTCTACAAGCTGTGCAATATTTTAATTTTGTAGTTTGGGGCAGGGATTGCTCGAATTAAGGTGTCATCCAGGTGACAGCTTAGAAATTTTACTTTATTAAATTAGTATTTTCATACATGTAAGAACCATGTAGAGGTTGCCATAAAAACATATCAATTTGTGAGATGTGGAGGAGCAGGTGCCCTGATTTGATGTGTTTATTTTCTTGAAAATTGAATTTTCACCTCCTCTGGAGCAAGTTCAGCTTCATGAAAAAGGAATGAGACTTTTCTCAGCAGTTAGAGATACTGAAGACAAATATTAAAAAATGATGCATTTAGCCATCAAAAAAAAAAAAATGAAATCTTGCCATTTGCAACGACGTGGATGGAACTAGAGGGTATTATGCTAAGGGAGATAAGTCAATCAGAGAAAGACATGTATCATATGATCTCACTGATAATGTGGAATTTGAGAAACAAGACGAGAGGATCATAGGGGAAGAGAGGGGAAAATGAAACAAGACGAAACCAGAAAGGGAGACAAACCATAAGAGACTCTTAATCTCAGGAAACAAACTGAGGGTTGCTGGAGGGGAGAGGGGTAGAGGGATGGGGGGCTGGGTGATGGACATTGGGGAGGGTATGTGCTATGGTGAGCACTGTGAATTGTTTAAGACTGATGAATCACAGACCTGTACCCCTGAAACATACATTTTATGTTAATAAAAAAAAAAGATGCATTTAGTTGGATGCATAGTTCTTTTTCCCTGATACTGTTTTGCCATTTTTAGATGATGATGTATTAAATGAAGAAGAGCTAGATAAGGAATTGCTGTGGAATCTTCAACTTTTGTCTGAGGTATTGTAAATCTTTGTAATAAAGAAATATTACTGTGAAAATGACTTGGTTTTAGAATTTATTTTTTTTAATTGACTTTAAAAAATATGAAAAGTTTGGGGTTTTTTTGTTTTTGTTTTTTTTTAAGATTTTGTTTATTATTTGAGAGAGAGAGAGCATAAGAGAGCACAGGCAGAGGGAGGGGCAGAGGCAGACGGAGAGGGAGAAGCAGGGAGCCCAACACGGTCACTCCCAAGACTCTGGGATCATGACCTGAGTTGAAGGTAGACGCTTAATTGACTGAGCGACCCAGGTGCCCCAGTTTGTTTGTTTTTTGTTTTTTTTAAGTAGGCTTCATGCCCAGCGTGGAGCCCAGTGCACAGGGCTTGAACTCATAGCGCTGAGATCAAGACCTGAGCTGAGATCAGGAGTTTGGATGTTTAACCAACTGAGCCACCCACGTACCCCAAAGATTTATTTATTTATTTAAGTGATCTCTACACCCAATGTGGGGCTTGAACTCATGACCCCAGAATTAAGAGTCGCATGCTCAACTGACTGAGCCAACCAGGCTCCCTGATACTGAAAAGTCCTTAGTTTTAGATTTTCTTTATATAGCTACAAAAAGTCAGATAATGGCATTTTCTTGTTATCAAGGGAGTGTGATAATTGTTGATGACTTCATGTGCAGCGCTGTAATTTTTACTGATTAATTCTGATACTAGTAACTCATTAATTGAAAATTTTATCAGATTTGGCAGTTCCTTTTTTTTTTCTCTCCATTTTCTCTCTCTCTCTCCATAAATTTGGCTATCAGTTAAACATTTTCCTTTATGGGTTGGTTCACCAACAAACAGAGAGCTCCAATTAAGTTTTGTCTCTTTGAGGAGATAGATTCTTTGAAAAGGATGGTACTGTGGCATATAAGGGCCTGAATTCAGAGAATTTGTTTTGATCTTAAGAAAGAATTGTAAGAATATACTTAAAATGACAATTCTAAAATGAATTAAAGTCATTTTAAGAAACACTTATTATTTTAGGCTACTTTAGTAGCTTAAACATTGTTCGTTGCAGTAATTATTGATTCTTAATCTTATCACCAAAATATCCTCAACTGTTTTTTTCCTCTTTTAGATTACTCGAGTGGATGGGAAGAAGTTGCTTCTTTATAGGGAGCAGCTAGTAAAGATTCTCCAAAGAACCCTCCATCTAACCTGTAAGCAGGGTTACACTCTGTCTTGTAACCTTTTGCATCACCTCCTCCGTTCTACTACACTTATCTACCCGACAGAGTACTGCAGTGTGCCGGGTGGCTTTGACAAGCCTCCTTCCGAATACTTTCCTATCAAGGCAAGCATTTTCAGTAATTAAGAATTCAAGTACATATTGGGTTATTTTTCTAAGGATCCAGAGTGGGGTTTTTTTGTGTGTGTGTTGTGTATGAAGGTGTCACTTCTTTATTTTTAAAGTAGATTATTAAAATTATTGGAATGTTTTAAACTTGGGAAGTGTAACATAGCACAGAACAGCCTAGTTTTTTTCTTTTCTGTTTGACTATGAAGTGGGTTGGTATGCTATATGTAGCTTGTATATTCCATATGATTTTATTGGAGAACTCAGTAGCTTTATAAGCTTATTGTTACTCTTACAGTAAACTCATATTTAAGTGGCTCTTCAGGGAGACCTTTTTCTGGAGTGAGAATGAAGGGGTAATGAGTTTTTATGCCTGTTTTTTAGAGAGAAAGGGAGAAAGGGTGGAGAGGGGCAGAGAGAGAATCTTAAGCTGGCTCTATGCCCAGCGTGAGCTGGATATGGACTGGATCTCACAACCCTGAGAGCACAACCACCTGAGCCACCCAGGCGCCCCTTCCTGGAAGACCTTTTAAACTTCATGTACATCTTTTTTTTTTTTCCAATTTCTCAACTTGCTGAACAAATGTTACTCTTTTCTAGGACTGGGGTAAGCCAGGGGACTTGTGGAACCTGGGCATCCAGTGGCATGTTCCTTCTTCAGAAGAAGTGGCTTTTGCCTTCTATCTTTTGGACTCTTTTCTTCAGCCTGAGCTCATCAAACTTCAGCACTGTGGTGATGGAGAACTTGAAATGTCTAGGTTCGTTTTCTTTCATAAACACTTAGTGTTGTGTGGTTGCAGATTGAGAAGAATCTTTTTGTGTCTTTCCTTTTCTCTGTGGCATATCTGATGTATTCATTTTCAGTGTGTGTTTCTATCTGCCATACATATAATTAAAAAACCATTTAATATAGTGTATAACAAATTTTGTCATAATACTTAAACCTTTTAAATAGAAAAACTCATTTTTTTTCTAGTTTGCTTTTTGTGACTTTTGCTTAGCAGTTTCACTTGTGCATCTTTTGGGAAGTGTATGGAAATGCCTGTTTTTCTAGATTCAGGTTAGATTTTGGGGGGGTTTTAATTTATTTTTGTAATAATATTTTGTAATATTATTTTGTAATAATATTTTGTGATAATATTTTGTAATTCAGTTGCTGTTATTTCTGATTATTTAGAGCCTGTTTAATCATAAGTAGGTCTGTACCGTATTACCAGTATAAATACCTGTTTATTACCTTGTATTATTAAGTGGGTAAACTGAAGACATTTGCCATTTCTTGGCCTTAATTTTGTATATCCCCACTTAAGGTTCTTGTACTTCATCCTAGACTCTCCAAGGCCTTTTGTTAACAGGGATTTAGAGTCTTCTAAAATATGAAAATACCTTTTATCTTTTCCAGAGATGATGTTCTACAGAGTCTGACTATAGTGCACAATTGTTTAATTGGCTCAGGAAACCTCCTACCTCCATTGAAAGGAGAGCCGGTTACTAACTTGTAAGTAAAAATAACTACTTTACATATTTTGCTGTTTTGCCATTTGGCATATATTTTAAGTCTTAGTCACATAATGAGTCACTGGTTTTATTATTGGTGTTGTTTCTGTATCACTTTAACCTTTTTGTCATTATTAGGCCAAAAATACCTGAGGCAGAATTTAGGTCTCTAAACTTTAAGGCTTCAATCAGATTTTCATGTGGTACCAGGATAGGATAATTTTGAATGTTAATCAGTTTATAAATATTGATACTAAGTTCATCCTTTAGTTTCTGAGTTAAGATAAATACTCTTTTTGTCTGCAATCAGTGTTCATTAGGGATTTTATAGGAAAAATGCATATTTTTAATATTAAAATTTGTTAAGTATAACTTATTTTGAGCTTTTAAATTGTACTAAGTTGCTTTTATGAATTTAAGTGCTTTTCAGACTATTACAATTTTGAATGAATGCCTTGATTTAGTCCATTGTTAGCACAGTCATTTAAGTTGAAAAAAATTGAGCTTAAATGAAATCAGCAATATGTAACGTGAGCTCAGTTATTTAGTAGTGAGATGCTAGTTTCAGGCCTAGTTTCAGTATACTGCCTTAGATCATTTTCTCTCAACATCAACATCTCATTGCTGAGCAAGTTCATGAAAATCACATAAAAATGAGTAAGTAACCCCTGCCCCCTCAAAAAACACAGAGAATTATTTGTTGATTTGCAAGACAAATCTTAAAAACTTCAAGGAGTGGTTTTAAAATGTGGCTTGCTTATCTTTCCCCATATTTTGTATAATCATTGTTTGGAGTCATGCTTTCTTATGATTCCCACTTAGTTCACTCTAGAAACTGTTTGTAAGGCATTGAACTTTAGATTGCTCGTTAGATTTGAGAGGGGGAAGTAGGTTCATCTCAGGTAAGGAAATCTGTTTTAAGTTTGTCTAGGGATTTGCTGAGTTCTTTAAAAGTACTTTTGGTTTTCATCAGTATTATAGTTTGATTTAGGGACAGTTTTACCAAAAGTCATCTTTGTTAAGAGAGATTGATTTTAAACATTATTTAAAAATGAGAGACTTACAAAAATGGTTTTGATTTTCCTCATGATCTTAACAGTGTGTAATATGGTAAGAATTGAACTCTTATGGCATGCTGAAAACCTGTTTTGTACATAACAGATTTATTACATCAGTAAATTTAATTCTGCTTGAACATGTTGACATTGAGAAATATGGTAATTTAATCCAATAAGAGCCAAAGCATGTATCTTCTGTATATATGATTAGAAGATTTTTAGTTTTGAGTGATCCTTAGGATGCACCGCTGAAGGGTCCACTCAGGAGGCTGAGAGGTTTCTGTTGTGGTTTGTATCAGTACGAGCATATTTATGCCATGTGCACTACACTAGTGAGTTGAAGCAAGGTCTTTATCACTTTGAAATAAAAGCACATCAAGAAAAAAGTTCCTTATATTTGGTTATGATAAAACCAGTTAGGTTTGTAAATAATGAAATGCATTTTCAGTAAGGAAAAGAATACCATGTTATAAACATTTTATGAATGCCATGGACATTATAAGCCTTAAAATTGATCCTGAGAGTATCCTTCGTAGGTTTTTCCAGAAAAGTTGAGAAGGAAAGGTAATTTAGACTGAAAAGTTTTGTGTTTCAGAATTTTCACTTTCGGAGTGAAAATTTAATATAATAAGACATAATGAAGTAATACAAAATTGCATTTACTCTAAATATATAATGTTCATATATTTTAATAACTTAAAAGTAGAAATATGAAATGTTTTCTGGTATATTTAGTAATACATAATAAATAAAATACAGAATGAAAACTTCATTTGTTTTTAATCATTGAACCATACACATTTTTAGGACTGTTTTTCTATAGTTAGCAGGGATAATGATTATACAAAGTAGAATCAAAGATTAATGAGCACCCCTTTGCCTTTGAATCGCCAAACAGGGGGTTAATAAAGTCTTTCCTGGACTTTTAAATAATTTGTAACAGAATCCTTTCCTTTAAAACCAATTTCTTACTGATAGCTCCTTCATCTGAAATCTTAACTTATTTTTACATTTTCTTTATATAACATCTCAACTTTTTTTTGCAGATAGCAAATTAGTTCTCACTAAAGTATCATAAAATAAAGTTAGCTTTTTAAATCTCAGAAATGCTGATTCTAATATAGGTCTATAATGTTAAAATTTCTAAATGTAAATTGATTTGAAAAAGCTAATCGGGTGCCTGGCTGGCTCAGTCAGAGGAGCGTGCAACTCTTGATCCTTGGGGTCTTGAGTTCGATCCCCACATGGGTATAGAGATTACTTAAATAAATAAAAAGAAAAACTAATCAAATAATTTCAATTTTGTGCCATTGTTCTATAATAAGTCATACATCCTAGTGTGAAGAAAGAATATCTGTAGCATAATTCTTGGAGATTATTAGCAGCTGGTCTTAATAGGGAAATAGAGTAAAATACATCGGGTGGGGGAGAAAAGGAAACATATAATTGTGACAAGTTCATTAGTTAGTGTAATGCCTAAGGTGCCTGAGGAAGTCACTCTTGTTAATAACAAACAATTTGGCTGTGGTATTGTGGGACATTACGTATTTTCTGAAATACCAGACCAGTTTTTGGAAGCACATAGCAACTCAGTTTTCTTTAAAATTAGTCTTATATTTTTCTTATATATAAATCTCAATTAGGTAAAAACATTCTAGCTGCTTAATTTTTTTGGTCAGATCTTTCAGTCTTAAGTTTGCCTTGCACATGTGTTAGTAGTATTTGTCCTCTGGAAAATTGCAATAACGAGAAACTGGAAACTTGGTTCAGTTCTGAGTTTTCCTGTAAGAAAATCTAATTTAGTTCCTAGTAGAATATATGGCTTAGTCTTAGAATCCCATTGTTGAGGTAAATGGCTACTAAATGTGCAAACCAATTTTATGTGCTTTGTGTTAGAGACTGACAAAATATAAAAACTTAGGTGAGTTGATTGTCGTAAGTAGAAAGTAAATGATGTACCTCATGGTATCTTCATTGTACTTTTTTTGGCCTTTGGCAATGTAGGATTACTAAATATCTTGTTGTATACATTATAAATTTTACTGTTTTAGAGGATGGGTAAAATAGGGTCCCTTGAGGGTAATTAAGTGTAAATTTCTTTAGTACAGTTTGAATTTTTGGCAGTTTTGTCAGATACCAAGGTTGCTGAATTAATCTTAAAATGGAACCTCTCTATTTTGCTGTTGGAACCTTTAGTTAATGATTTAATAGAAATATGTGTGGTATAGTTTATATTCCTAGTTCTACCTTTATAGATGTGGAAGTTGGATTATGTCTTTGCAGGGTCATACAGGAATTTTGGACACTTGCCTTTAATCCTGAAATTGTCATTAATTTCTACTTTTGCAGTCCACTCTTTATAATCTTTTAGGTCTAACCAGCTGTCACAGGATGCAAAAAACTAACATCTATAAAAACAGGGTTACTCAAGGTAGAGGAGTCACCATTTTTCATCTCCAATATTTCTTCTTTACTTTTGTGCCCCTTTCCTCTGATAGATCTGTTAAAGCCATTCTTAGTTAAATCATTCTTAGGATCTCAGCTTATACTAACTTCTCAGGCAAAGAAAACTTCATAGTTAAGGTCTAAGAGTTGAGACCATTTCATTAATATGTGAAAGGATGTGTTGTTCTGCGATGAGGGGCAGGGCTAGCTAACCTCTCTTGGCACCTCCAGGAAACTACCCAGCTCTGCTGGGGGAGCTGCACACAGAAAAGGAAACAGTTACTACTCCACGGTGAGTAACCCTGTTTTCTCCTTATTTCACCTTCTGACTGTTTTCATTGATTTTTAAAAAGCTTGTGTGTCAGACATGGAAATAGTTCTTATGCTCAGAGTTAATTTTAAACCTAGCAACCTTTTGTTCACATGGTAGAGTAAGAGCCAGCTTTTCATTTGCGTTTATAGCTATTATTGATGCCTAGGATTGAATTGGATAACAGAACACAGAAATAGGCCAATTGTTTCCTGTGAAACACTTGTAACCTTGATTGGAAAACAAAATCTGTTAGTATTAGTGGCTTGGTTTTACACCTTTTATGTTTGCTTTCTTGGGGTGGGGGGAGAGTAGGCCATTCTTCCAGCTGTAGACAAGAAGTATTGTTTGCACTTGTTTCAAGATAGTTCACCTAGCCTTCGTTTGCATATTAGATTTGCATTGTACGTTTTGTTTTTATGTTACTAGTCATTTCTTCCTTTTTCACCATCCTTTCTCTCCCACCAGTGATTATTTTCATAGTTCTGCTTTAATCAAATCTGGAGAAGATTGCCATCTAGTGGTACAAATAACATAGCTGTCACACTTCTAGGTTTTTTTTTTTTTTTTTTGGTGGCACAAATATTGAACACATTTTGTTATAAATTAGGTGCCCTGGTGCTGTCTAGTGCTTTGAAGCTGATTTAACTTTATTATTGTATAAATGGTATTATTTAAAATATGTTGTGTAGGAATTGTCAGAATTTTATTTAGTTCCTGAGGTCAAATTATTACTGTTTATAAAATGGACCAGTGAATGAGAAAAATGAATTTCACTTGTAGTGGGGCAGTGATGGTATTTGATCTAAATTCTATATATTACTACTAGAGCTTTAAATCAGAACTCACATCTGTAAGTGTTGATGGCACTTTAAATATGTTCAGTTAAGATTCTGTACATAACTAAAAGTGACAAGAGCAGTCTCTAAGTATCAAGGTATAGGGCAGCACACATATATTTAGTGTGGCCACGAAAAGATACAGTCCTGAATCTTACTTGGATAATGGATAGAGATTTCTTTTAGAAAAATATTCTTCTAAAATCCAGAGGAAATACTTAGTATAAATATGTATTTACACTTGCTGAGAAACATTTAGTGTAAAACCTGTCAATCCAATCAGAGTTTAATTAATTTGTTAGAGAAGAAGGGATCTATTAAAACTGAGTCTTAGATAAATAAACATAAAAGGACTTTGTGATGGATAAGAACAAATAAAGCTGAACTATATGTCTAACCAGATGCCTTTGTACACTTGAGATATGAAAGATGTGTTTTAATTCACGTTTCAAAAGGAAAGCCTAAGCTGGGTTTATTTAAATGTACTTTTTAATACTTCAAAATCCCATATAGGTTGAGATACGTTAAAACACTTGTAAATCAGCAATAATCTTCAGATTTTCTGGTAGGGAAACAGTTCAGAGAGACATGAATTTTAAAAATAAGCATCAAGGCTCTTAGATGAGACTTGCCTTTTTAAATGTGATTACAGAGTTAATAATACTGGTATTACTAGAGTCAGAAAGGCATACAAGCAAAACTTTTCAAATTCCCAACTGGATAGTTTTTTTTTGTTTGATAGTTAGGGTTTTATGTGTGTATACACACACACAGTAAAAATTCAAAATAGCTCACTATAGTGGTTGCTTTTTTATGTTTGTAAGAACAATTTTATGACTAATTAAAATGCATGCTTGGTTCAATATTATTTGGTACTAAGTACAGACTGGGTAAGGTACAGTAGGATTCTTAACTTTACACAACTACTGATGTTTACAGCAGCAGCGAGGAGACATCAACTCTCATGTAATAGCTCATGGCAAGCCTTTTCCTGTGCTGTAATAGGGAAGGAAAGAAGAGTGGGTGGGGTTAAAGTTCTTATGCCTTTATGCTTATTACTGTTTGAGCACAGTCTTTTTCTCTTTGATGGTAAAATCTAATTTCAGTAGAGATGTTGGACTCCTTGAAGTTCATTGTAAAGGAATGTGATTTTATTTTTAACTGACTAGATTCTGGATACATATATATTATTTAATCATACACAATTTTACAGAATGCGCAAGTTTGCAAGATGTTGCCAAAGGCTGAAGCTTTATAGAATGAAAACCAAATTTTATGAATTTGAATTTGAACTTCAAAGTCTCTGAAAAACAAATTAGTATTTTATATTATAAAATATAACCATTCTTTGTTTATACTCTGTAGGCTTGGTTTGAAACACGAGACAGTATCGTTGCCATCCTAGGTCCTAGATTATGGTGAGGAACATAGTTAAATAATTGGCAGTTTAGTAATCTTAATATTATTACCCATTTAGATAAATCCAAGAATTCAAAACTACCAAGTATTAAGATAGAGATAACTTGCTTAATTCAACTTAAAAAACTACAATATAGATGGGGGTATATTGATTTAAAAGTAGTTTTTTCTTCATAACAAGTGCTGTGTAGTTCATGAGTGATGAATAATCAATCACTATAAAATTTCTTTTTATAACTAATTAGCTTTGTATTGGATAAGCTTACCCCATGTTTCCTTGGCATTTGTGCCTGTGTTCTTCCTCTTAGAAAGTCTTATCTTTTTGTTTATAAAAAGTTGTTGAATTGATACTGTATTTTGAAATGTTGAAAATTATATTTTTCATTGAAAAAATTTAGATTTCAGATATAAAGGTTCGTATTCCCTACTAAAATCTGTTCTTACATACCTTAAAAGTGACTTTTAATTGTTTAATGAGTTTAGCTGGGTCTTGTTCTGTTAACGTAATTCTTTGTGGCAGATCTTTAATTAGGAAATGCAGTGTTTTTATACCTGATCATCTTCAAAAGAAAATAATGGCATTTTAACTGCAGGTGTTAGGAGAGAGCAGTTTGGATGGTTTTTCAGAGGAGGGGTAATGATTATTTAAAGAAGTTTGTCTGCTATATATTCTATAATAAAATTTTACTTGAATTTTTGGTGTCCAGTTTTAACCTTTATTATACCATTATAAAGCTGACTTTTCTTTGTATAATTATATATAAAAGTTTATCATCAGACTTAAACTTTTACACTTGAATATTGAATATCATTATTACGTTTATTTGGGTGGTGAATTCTCCCCCATAAAGTCATTAAATTGAATTAACATTTTCTTTAAGATGAATAAGATTGTCCTTACTGAAACAGATAGCATTAATCTTCAGGAGGACAGAGTAGAGAGTTGACGTATTGAAGATGAGAAATCTGTTTATTAAAAGAGCATCATCTTTGTTTTGATTTAAACATTCTAGCAATGACACTTTTCCCTTTAATCCTTCTTATTGGTATTATTAATAAATGCAAGCACTCTTGTTTTTATACAGGGTACCAAGTATGGTGTCATTGGAAGAGACAAAATTGTATACTGGACTTGAATATGGTATGTAAATTCTAATCTGAGTAACTCCTGTGTGGACAGTTTTTGTCAGTTACTCTACAAGAGTTAAAATGGTCAGAGAAAGACAGATACCATATGATTTCACTCATATGTGGAATTTAAGGAACAAAACATGAACATAGGGGAAGGGAAGGAAAAATAAAATAAGATGAAAATAGAGAGGGAGGCAAATCATGAGAGATACAGAACTCCAGGAAACAAACTGAGGGTTGTTGGAGGGGTGGGGGGTGGGGGGAAGGGGTAATTGGGTGATGGGCATTAAGGATGGCATTTGATATAATGAGCACTGGATGTTGTATGCAACTGATGAATCACTAAATTCTACCCTGGTAACTAATAATATAGTATACGTTAACTAAATTGAATTTAAAATAAGGAATTAAAAAAAGAGTTAATACAGCCACTTTGGAAAACAGTATGGAGGTTCCTCAGAAAGTTAAAAATAGAGCTATCCTACAACCCAGCAATTGTACTACTAGGTATTTACTCCAAAGATACAAATGTAGGGATCCAAAGGGGCACCAGCACCCCAATGTTTATAGCAGCAGTGTCCACAATAGCCAAACTATGGAAAGAGCGCAGATGTCTGTCGACAGATGAATGGATAAGGAAGATGTGTGGTGTGTGTGTGTGTGTATTATCAACCACAAAAAAAATGAAATCTTGCATTTGCAACAACGTGGATGGAACTAGAAGGTATTATGCTAAGCGAAATGACTCGAGAGAGGAATTCCATGATTTCACTCATATGTGGAATTTAAGAAACAAAAGCAGAGGATCATGGGGAAGGGAGGGAAAAATAAAACGACATCAGAAAGGGAGACAAACCATAAGAGACTCTTAACTATAGGAAACAAACAGGGCTGCTGGTGGGAGGTGGGGGGTGGGGGGATGGAGTAACTAGGTGATGGGCATTAAGGAGGGCACATGATGTAATGAGCACTGGGTGTTATATGCACCTGATGAATCACTGAACTCTGCCTCTGAAACTAATAATGCAGTATATGTTAATTAATTGAATTTAAATGGAATAATATGTAGTTAGAATTTTCCTAGTCTCTTTCTCATAAATAAAATGAGTATTAGTTAATTATACAATAGCTGTCTTTGCTTTCCCTGGAGAAACTGGAAAATTATTTATATAAAGAATAGCCAAGAAAAGGTAGAAATTGGACTAGGTAAATAAATATTTGGTTGCTTTCTCTGTGCAGAGGCAGATTTTCATATATCATCATGTTCATTTATGTTTAGAATTATTTTAGAAATGATACATTATACTTGATATGAATATGGGAATATTGTAACCTTTATTCTAGCTTTGTGTCCTTCTGTCATAGTGAATTAAATTTCATATAAATATGTAAAACATTGTGTTGATTTAATATTCTGAATCTAACAATAGAAATTTAGTACATTTCCTTATCGTTGGATTAACAGTGGAATTAATTGCATAGATTAATTGCTTTAAGATGTAATTTTTGTTTGCTTGATTTGGGTCACCCATAACCAATTAAAGAAACCTATGCATTTATGATCTCTAAGTAGTGAATAGGACTTTGAAATATTAGCAAAGATTTTTTTTCTCCTTCCTCCTTGCCTACCCAAGAAAGTTTTATAAGCAGGTCTTTGTAAATGTGAAGGTTTTAAAAATTACTCTGTATCATGCCTAGACACTAATCTAGCTATGAAAAAGGCAGACCCACTTGGTTTTTTTTCCTGGATTACATGATTGATTCTTGACATAAACTGTTTATATAAGTAAGCTTCAACAGCTGGGGAGGATTCAGTGTGTTTAAAATGGCTTGTCTCATTTTTTAAAAAATAGATCTATCCAGAGAGAACCACCGAGAAGCAATTGCTAGGGTCATAAGGAAACTTCTTAGTAAGTACATATATGCATTTAACTTATTTTTACTAATAAATATTTAGGAATTTTATAGCGTATGTGCTTTTACTTAACTTTATTTAAATTCTAAATAGTGAGAATATCAGGCAATGTTTTTTTCCTTAACTAATAGATTCTTAACTGATATGTCAGGAGTCCTGTAGTCATTCAAAATATTTTAACCAAAATCCATTTTCTTCTGTTATAGACCACATACTTAACAATTCAGAAGATGATACCAAGTCTTTGTTTCTTATCATAAAGGTACAGTTATCCTTTAATAGTTGCATGATTATTAATGTGACTAGTTTTGACATGATGGCTTATAAATAAATACAAAATTTGAAATTCTTTGATACAGATTATTGGAGACCTCTTGCAGTTCCAGGGATCTCACAAGCATGAATTTGACTCCCGTTGGAAAAGCTTTAACCTAGTAAAGAAATCAATGGAAAACCGGGTCGGTATTTTCACCTAAAAACTCTAAATTAATTTTTTTAAATGTGTATAATATTGACAGTCACTTGATTTAGGGATTGTTCAGCATACAGAGGAAGTTTCCCTGTAAGTAAAAATAGATTTTCAAATATTATATCACGGTATAATCAAAAGAATCCTGGGGAAATGTTTTCCTCTTACAAACTCTTCTGTGAGTTTCCAGGAGAGTGAACTCTCATTGGGAATTTGGAGTGTGATAATGTGGCAGGCTGCCTTGTAAGAACTTGAGGGAATAAAAGATAGGAGGAATTGTCCACAGGCATGGATTTAAAGCATCTCACTTTATGGAGATTTTAGAAAAATAGCTCTTATGTTATCTTTGTGTCCAGAAGTCAGTACAAACTTCTCAGGAGCATGGAAGAAAGAATATTTAAGCCAGCCATTTGATGTTGAGAGCAGTGTTCTGTAGGAGACTTTTATGGAAGCTGAGTTTAAAAAAGGTTGTAGGAGTTTATTGTTTAGGCAAGGGTCACTACGTATTTTAGAGGGAATGGCGTGTAAAAGGGCAGGGAGACATACACACATGGCATGTGTTAGGGAACAGTGGCTATAGGGCAGAAAAGGCAGGAGGCAACTAGGTCATTTTTAGTTTGAGTTTTGTTTTTGTTTTTTTAAGCTTATTTATTTAAGTAATCTCTACCCCCCCAGTGTGGGGCTGGAACTCAGTGACCCCGAGATCAAGAGTCACATGCCCTTCCGACTGATCCAGCCAGGTACCCCCAGGGTGTTTATAGTTTTATCCCCAGAAAGTGCTTCAGTTTTATATTCAGCATGGAAAGAGTCATTAAAGGTTCTGAAGTAGATCTGATCTGAATATTGGAAAGATCAATCTTTAATCACCGATGAGGAAAAAAACAGCAGTAAGAGATTGCGACTGGAAGCAACTATCACAGTAGTCCAGATGGAAGAACACAACCTGAATCAAATCACTGGCATTGGGATGGAATAAGGTGTTTTGAAAAAGAAGAATTTGTAGAGACTTGATGACTAGTGAGATAAAGGTGTGAAAAGAGAAGCAGTCTCTGAGTTCCAGATATCTGCCTTTAGTGACCAGGTAGAAGATGGGGTGGTAGAGGAGACCATAAAAGATAATTTTTAGAAAAGCAAAAGGTACTATATTCTATAGTAAACATACACAGTTACCTGGAAAGGCTATTTGTAAATACAACAGAGTCAAGCAATTTTCTTAGTAGTCTCTTTTTGTACTTTCAGTATTTGACTGAATAAGGACCAGCTCAGTTCCTCTCCCATGCATAGATCCATTAATAAACTACCAGACAAAAACAGGGTGTTGGATGAACTATTTAAAGGAGATATTTCTACTATTAGCCATAAAATTAATTGAAATAGTATCTTTTAATGTAAGCCTGATCACTTCAGAATAAATGAAATACCTCCACCAGCCCAGTGTGAACCTTTACAGTTCAGTAAAAATTTTTCAGTAGGGGATTCAGGGGAATCCATGGATGCAGTCAATTAGGGACAATGTTGAAGTGTCTTCTTCTTTGTTTTTTAGCTCCATGGGAAAAAACAACATATCAGAGCACTGTTGATTGACAGAGTTATGTTGCAGCATGAGGTAAATCTCTTTAAAATCATGATGACTTTTTTAAATGACAGTTTCCCAGATGAATATGTAATTATTTGTGTTACTTCATAATTAAATGAACTTTTTAGTAAAAACTTGGAGATTTGATTTTACATTGTTTTCTTTTCGTAGCTACGAACACTGACTGTTGAGGGTTGTGAATACAAAAGGATACATCAAGATATGATCCGAGATCTTCTTCGTTTATCTACAAGTTCATACAGTCAGGTAAGGCTCGTCCCCTCTGCCCCCCTCCCTTGCCCCATGTTCCTGTTTTATTACAATGCAATCTAAATAGCCCCATTTCAAATACAAGGAAGTTTAAATAATTTATTGGTGGGGTGCCTGGGTGGCTCATTCAGTTGAGCGTCCAACTCTTGATTTCACGTCAAGTCTTGATCTCAGGGTCGTGAGTTCAAGCCCTGGATGGAGCCTACTTAAAATTATTATTATTATTATTATTACTATTTATTGGCATAGAATGCACCTTTCAAATCACAAATATTTTCAAGCTAATTTTAGTAGTCTTTTAAAAATAATGTTTACTTTACTGTTTGTATTGCTTCTCAAAAAAAATTTTTTTTTAAGATTTTATTTGTCAGAGAGAGAGAGAGCACCAGCAGGGGGAGCGGCAGGCAGAGGGAGAAGCAGATTCCCTGCTGAGCAGTGAGCCCGATGTGGGACCCGATCCCAGGACCCTGGGATCACGACCTGAGCTGAGGCAGACGGTCAGCCGACTGAGCCACCCAGGCATCCCTCAAATTTTTTTAAATGTAAAGTTGATAGATAGTGCTAGTGCAATGTTGCCGCCACTTAATCAAATCACATAGTGAACGCCAGTCTCTAAAGGCTATATAATTTCTCCTAGATGTTATGCTTGGGTTTCAGCAACCTGCTACCATATGAATTATGGGGCCCATCCTTGAAGGTAGCAAAGGACCAAGAGATGATCTCCAAGCACAGAGAACTGGAAAAGCAAAATTCATGAATAGCTAATTATTCTATCCTTAATAAATAATGTAAGTTAGGACACTAGTCTCTAACTCAAAGATTTCACCTAAAGAGTTTGAAATATGTACAGTGTGTCACTTTTACTATAATTGGTTATTACTGATTATGATTTAGTTCATGGATTATAATCTTATACTGAATCTTTTGTTTGGGTTTAAGACATACGGGCTCTTAATTTATGGTTTGCATTGAAAAGGTAAAGTTGTTCTGGGATTTTAGAAAGTCTTTGATTTTCTTTGCATAAATACAAGAGAAAATCTAACTCTTCTCATCAAAAGTAACTTAGAATAGAAAGTTAAATAGTCTGCTGATTATGTTATAGGACAAATGCTTATCAGTTCTATTCAGTCTCTCCTTTATCAAAAATATTTGAACCTGTATAACCTAAACCATGGATGTGGTTGGTGGTAATGTGCTTTCCTTTTGGTAAAAAGATAATAATTTACTTGTTTTTGTTAAGGTATGTGCTTTGATATGTTTTTCTGTTACAACACTATTTAAATTTTGTTTTTGGTAATTTATTTAGAAACTTTTTGTTGTTTGCCTACTATATAATGAAGTCTTTTGTTAATAATACTTTCTTCAGGTCAGAAATAAGGCTCAGCAAACATTTTTTGCTGCCTTGGGTGCATATAACTTCTGTTGCAGAGATATCATTCCCCTGGTTTTGGAGTTCTTACGGCCTGATAGACAAGATGTCACACAACAGCAGTTCAAGGTACAGGGTTCTTTGTGTTTTTTTTATTATGAAAATTTTCAGATATACAGAAAGTTGAAAGAATTTTACAATAAACATCCATATGTCCACCATTCAGATTCTGTATTTAATATTTTGCTATGTTTGGACAAATAGATAAATACATTTGCATATATTTATCTATGTCCATCTTATTTTTTATGTATTTCACAATAAATTGAGGACATCAATACCCTACACCTTTAAACATAGTCTTTTTTTCTCCCTAATTATTTACTCTTACCTGTGTTTATGATTGGTGTTATGATGGGGAGAAAATGTAGGCTGCAGTTTGAGTTGAGCAGCAGTGGATAAAGAGCCTACCTGGCCTATAGGAGAGGGGGGTGAAAGACCAAAAGGTTTAGAGTAATGTAAACAGCATGTTGGAAGGCCTGAGACATGAAGAAATATGGTAAGTTTGAGCAACTGAGTGAGAGTTTGTATGAGTAGATCAGAGAAGGAAGGAAATGACACAAGATAAGGAAAATAGTGTATCTCACAGGGGTGCAGGAGAGTATAGGTGAAACATAATGCTTATGCTATCAGATAGAAGTGGGTTGATTGAAAGTGATTTAAGAGGGAGAATTGATAAGATTTGGTGGTTGAATATGAAGGGACTGAAAAAAGGTATCAAAATTATTAAGGTTCTGGGTTGTACAACTGGTTATTGGGTACATCAGAGAGGGAGAGAAAAGGAAGAATAGATGATGAATTAGTTTGGACAAGTTCATATATGAAGTATTTCCTATAAACGAAAAGGGGGTGTCAAGTAGGTAGTTCAACATCATTTCACCACAACATACCATTTCAGTATGTGTTGATGAGAACTGAAAGCTTTGGGCACAGGTAAGAGAGCATAGGAGGAGAGTGAGAAGAGAAAGAGGACCAGGGGGGCAAGAGTTGAGAAAACTCCATTAGGACCCCATGAAGAAGAAGTAACCAGGAAGGGAAAGATCAGAAAGATAACCAAGATACGAGACGTTACAGAAGCCAATGAGAGATCTTTCCCTGAGAGAAGGGAAACTTAGCAGTATCATTTGCTTTCATTTGCCTTCTGGAGATAGTTAAGATGACAACATGTTCGAGAAATTGGCTTGTAAGACAGGTCAACAAACTATAGCTTGGGCTCAGTTACTTGCTTTAGTAAGTAAAGTTGCGTTGGAACACAGCTACGTCCATGACTTTATGTATTTTGTCTGGCCGCTTTCGTGCCACAAGAGCATTGATAAGTAGTTGCAACAGAGACCATATGGCCAACTATTTGCTATTTGACCTTTATAGAAAAAATTTGCTGACCTACAATGTAGATGCATAATTCAAGAGCGTTGTGGAATGTCTGACTCTTAGGGTTGTATATTGTTGAACAAGTTGGGAGCGGTTTAAACGGACACAATCAAACTGGTCAAGTAAGATCAAAATTGAAAAATGTCTATTAGGTCAGTAAAATCAAAGTTACCAGTGACCTTATGAGAACCTGTAAAGAGGAGTAGAGCACACAGTGGGTAATAAGCCAGATCAGGGGCGCCTGGGTGGCTCAGTTGGTTAGGCGACTGCCTTCGGCTCAGGTCATGATCCTGGAGTCCTGGGATCGAGTCCCGCATCGGGCTCTCTGCTCGGCAGGGAGCCTGCTTCTCCCTCTGACCCTCCCCCCTCTCATGCTCTCTCTCTATCTCATTCTCTCTCTCAAATAAATAAATAAAATCTTTAAAAAAAAAAAAAAATAAGCCAGATCAGAATTGAGTTAGGGTGAATATTTAGAAAATAACATAATAGCTCTTTTCATTAAAATGGGGTATCATTCTGATTAATAGAGCCTTTATGAGTAAAAAGTGTACAGTATAGTTAAGTAACCTAGTTTTAATATACTTAAGAAAACAATCAGATTTTAGAAATTATCCCAAACATGCCCCTAAAATGCAAAGAGTGGCAAATGTTTGTGGCCTTTGTGATATAATTGTAGTAGAAGAGAATTATAATGGAAGCTATATCCTTAAAAACAACAGCCTTAAATTTCTGTATTATCTTATTCATAGATGTTCTTTGAGCTAACCCTTTATTAGATGACTTAGGGAAAATATTACTGGATGACAGTTAAATGTCGAGTTCAAGTTTCTGAAAGCAACATGTTAAATGTGTGAACCTATTTTACTAACCAGTATCAAGCACTTAAAGAATCAGTGTTTAGTACATTTAAAAAGGTGTAAGTGAATTGGCTACAGCTAAACAGTGCCTCTTATTCCCTATATTATTTTTTCCTGCAGGGTGCCTTGTATTGTCTCCTTGGAAATCACAGTGGTGTATGTTTGGCAAACCTTCATGATTGGGACTGTATTGTACAGACTTGGCCAGCAATTGTTTCTTCCGGACTTAGCAAAGCGATGTCCCTGGAAAAGCCATCAATAGTGAGACTGTTTGATGATCTTGCAGAAAAGATTCATCGGCAATATGAAACAATTGGCTTGGATTTCGCAGTGAGCAAAACCATTTTTTTTTAACTCAGATTTTAGCGGAAATTAGTATTAGCTTTCTGTTCCCTGTTTGTACTTTAGTAATCACTATGAATTTGGAGCATGGCCAGGAGAGAGCTGGGTTGTTTTTTACCAAGAGGCAACAAAGGGCTATTACACTGTTGCATTTACCATGATTGTCTATATATCCGTGGCCTCATTTTTTGAAGAGTTGATTATATTTTAGGTCACTCTTACTAGCCAAAGTCACAAAATTTGACCATAAGGTTCATTTTAGTTTATAGTGACAAAAATTAAAATTGGATGATTTGACAAATGAGAAAGTAAAGAATACCTGTATCAGTGGTGCTTGTATGGGGAGATGTAGCAGATGCATATGTACATATCCATCATAACTGAGGATGGATGAAAGTGGTGTGAGTGCCAGTGAATTGCCCTCTTCTCTAAGGTAATTGTGTTTGACACCCATCCTTGTTTTTAAAAAACCACTGCTCTAAACCTATTCCTTTTCTATAAAACAGTCTTGCTATTTGCAACTGTCATTAGATTATGCTTTTTTTTAAGATTTTTATTTTTAAGTAATCTCTACATCCAATGTGGGGCTCGAACTCACAATCCCAAGCAAGATCAAGAGTCGCATGCTCTTCTGATTGAGCCAGCCAGGTGCCTTGGATTATGCTTTCTTTAAAAAAAGGTTTTTGGAGGGCGCCTGGGTGGTACAGTCAGTTAAGTGCCTTCGGCTCAGGTTATGGTCCTAGGATCGAGCTCCACGCTTGCGTGGGGAGTCTGCTTCTCCCTCTCTCTCTGCACTGCCCCCCCCCCACCCCTGCTCATGTTCTCTCTCTCTCTTGCTCGCTCTCTCAAATAAATGAATAAAAATTTTTTTTTTTTTTTAAGGTTTTTTAGGGGGGAGCATGGCTGACTCAGTTGGAAGAACATGTGACTCTTGATCTGAGGTTGTGAGTTTGAGCCCCATGTTGGGTGTAGAGATTACTTAAAAAATTAAAAAAAAATTTTTTTTTTAATTAAAGTTTTTTTAAATTAGTACATAATTCACATGACAAAAATCTCACCCTTATATAACGCAATAGTATATTGTGTATTCACAATAGTATATTCCCTGGGCTCTGCAGGCTTCGCTTAAAAAGAAAGCCTGTACTCAGGAATAGTGACTCCCATTCCCCCAGCATCCCTAGACCCTGGAGATCAGAAATCTACTTGCCTTATCTGTGAATTTGCCTATTATGGACATTTCATATCAATGGAATCACGTGGTCTTTGTATCTGGCTCCTCTCACTCAGCATAATGTCAAGATTCCTCCGCGTTCTGGCGGGTGTCAGTACTTCATTTTGTGCCCTCGCTTTTCTTTTTTATAAGATTCCAAAGTCCTGTGTTGAAATAGCAGAATTACTTCAACAATCAAAAAACCCCTCCTCCAACCAGACAATGCTTAGTTCAGAAGAAATTAAAGAAGGACTTAAACGCCAACAAGAAAAGAATGCTGATGCCCTAAGGTAATTATGAATGCCTACTTCTCAAGATAGATAGCGTTATGGGTAGCAGATTTTTAATATCTCTGAATTATAGATGCGCCATATATACCTCGTGAGATTTACACTGTGATTCTGAAAAAATAAAGAATGTTAGGAGATCATTATTGTGAAGGTCCCGGATTGTCACTTTCAGCTACAGAAGTGGAATATACCATCTTAAAACTGTCTTAAAAAAACTGGCTTTTAGGGGCGCCTGGGTGGCACAGTTGGTTAAGCCTCTGCCTTCAGCTCAGGTCATGATCCTAGGGTCCTGGGATCGAGTCCCGCATCGGACTCCCTGCTCAGCGGGGAGTCTGCTTCTCCCTCTCCCTCTGCTCTTAACTTAACCCCTGCTCGTGTGTGCTGTCTGTCCGTCTCTCTCTTTCTCTGTCTGTCTCTCTCAAATGAATAAAATCTTAAAAAAAAAAAAGACTCGTTTTAGGTTTTCAGAACCCAAGCAATTCAGTGCTTCAGTGATAACACTCAAGCCGGAGCCTTCCTAGCTTGATTTTGTCTTTGCCTTATGAATATGCTTATTATTTTTTTCCTAACATGTCTGTAGAAGTAATGAACTGTTACATTATACCCTACCACTTGTATACCTAGAGTGCCACTTCTAACTAATTGATTACTACTCACAGATTTACTTTTGAATATCTGCTTGGAGACAGTTGAGGTGCTCAGTGTACCTGATACCTTTTTTTTTTCTCTCGGCCCTTCATGTTCTTTTCCCCACGGTCTCTCTTCACCCATCTGCTTTCACACTGGCTTGGTTCTCACCAGGCCTTTTATAGTCTGGTGATGACACATAGAGGGGGGTGAATTTGGCTAGAATTTGAATTTGTTAGATTATTTGGTGTTCATCTTACTACTGTATTAAAACAATACCTCACCTAAAGTGTTTTGTTTTTGTTTTTGTTTTGTTTTTTTAAGGAACTATGAAAATTTGGTAAACACTTTATTAGATGGTGTGGAGCAGAGAAATCTGTAAGTGCAATTTTTTTTTTTTAATTCTCAAAGCTTTTACCTTAAAATACTATAGGAGGTTTCTATCCTGAAAGCCATGAATGGCTGTGTCTCAAAAAATTATAGTCTGATTCACGAATTTAGAAAAATAAGAGGTAAACTTTGGGCCTCATGATAGGAGTGGTGCTTATCAGTAAGCCTGTATTAATTCTTAGGAAACATAATGTTTCAAATACAGTTTTCTTCTAAAAGTGGTTTTATGAGTGATATGTTTTGTGATTTTTTTTTTTTCCCTTCCCCTTTTCAGGCCTTGGAAATTTGAACATATAGGCATTGGGCTTCTGTCTCTACTTTTGAGAGATGACCGAGTGTTACCTCTTCGTGCCATACGTTTTTTTGTTGAGAATCTCAACCATGATGCAATTGTAGTTCGAAAGGTAGATACTTTATTGTAGCTACAGTCTTGAGTTCGAGAATTTTTACCCACCTGAAGCCTTTAAAGTCTTCGCAGGATACACTTAATAAAGGCCTTGAAGTGTATTGATTCGGAATTTATCACTGTTGGTTCAGAGATAATAATAATTCATCCAGCCAATATATCAGGACACGTTTAGGCACTGTACATTTCAACACTGGGGTTACAGCAGGGAACAAGTTTGTAGATTCATGGGAAATCCAGACTTTGAAAAATTAATGACAGGTGTGAAGTGTTGTAGGAAGGGAAAGATCTCTGAGGATACAACTTTTTGGTTTTAGTCACGAAGTGTTAGAGGTGGAGTGCGAGATGGGGCTGACCTAGCCTGCTGCATTAGAGAAAGACCTTTAAGATTCTAGGCTAAGATTTGAAGAATGAGCAGATACTGGCTTACCAAAGGAAGGATCGAAGTTTTCTAGGCAGACTAGCTTGGATGAAAGTTAGAACTTGAAGTGACTCGTTCCAAGTCAGATTTAGCACTCCCGTAGCTGTGCTGCAGGATGTCAACAGGTGAGGCAGTTACTTGCTTTTGAAAGAAGCGGAATCTAGCTGCTGCTTTGTTCAAGGCAGGCAACCAACCATTCAAGAATTTAAAAATGTTGACACGTGTACTTTACCTGTTTCTTTTCTAGATGGCAATCTCAGCTGTGGCTGGTATTCTTAAGCAGCTCAAAAGAACCCACAAAAAGCTGACCATCAACCCCTATGAAATGAGTAAGTACTACTAAATGTAATTAATATGCTTCTCAGTCACACTTGGGAAGTTACTTTGAAATGTATAAATTAATAGTTCTTGAGCTCAAATATTTTTCTATACAAAGTATAGAGGTATAGAAAGATCTCAGCACACAGTATGAATATTGTAAGGGAAATATAGTTGACTTAGTGAAAACTAGTGATAAAAAGTATTTATACAACTAGATGGACCCTGGGGCACCTGACTGGCTCAGTAGGAAGAGCATGCGACTCTTGGTCTTGGGGTTGTGAGTTAGAACCCCACAATGGGAGTAGAGATTGCTAAAAAATATAATAAAAAAAATAGAAGGACTCTGTCATCATAATATATGTACCTTTTGCACACTCTCCACAAACATGTCATCTACTTACTTATCTCACCAACCAAGCAATTATGCTAGTTATTTATCAAAGTGTGTTTCAGAGACTTAAAATTAACATTAATTACCAAAGACCATTATCATTAATACATCAGTATGTTAAGTGTTTCTCTCTGGGTGTAGGTTTAGAGGCAAGGCTAATTTTCTTCTTTATACCTTACTGTATTAACATTTTCTGAATAGTAATCTAATTAGAATGGTGATCAGAAAAAATAATGAACTAACTTGATTTTGAGAGGGGTGGGAATGTCATTTTTATTCCTCTGGCTACCACATTTTTAATCTCCGGTAATTTCTGTGATACTCAAACAGCTATCTTCAGTCCGCCCCTACCCCACGTTTGGGAGGGGAGTGTAGCTGTGCAACACCATCTTTATTTGGGAACACTATAAAATGGTGTTAACAAAATGTGGGAAGGACTTTCATTATACTCCCTATACTATCTTGTTTGTTTTTTTAGAGAGGGGTAGGGTAGGGGTAGAGAGAGGATCTTAAGGAGGCTCCAGACCTGGTGCAGAGCTGGATGCAGGGCTCAGTCTCACAACCCTGAGATCATGACCTGAGCCAAATCAAGAGTCGGACACTTAACCAACTGAGCCACCCAGGTGCCCCAATCCTGCTTTATCCTCATGAAACACATGTTTGTAGGTCCCATATTAAATGAATATTTAATGGTTCCAAAAAAAAACATACATATGTAGAGAGAACGTCAAAGTACACATGGTAAAATGTTAAAGTTTGGGGCATCTGGGTGAAGAATATATGGAAATTCTTTGAGCTCTTTAAGCCTGAAATTAATTAAAATCTAAAGAGTTTTAACAAAATTAATCCTTTAAATTTTGGTGAAAGAAATGAAATATGGATCATACTTGATTTTTTTTTTTGCCCCAAATAATTATCCCATTAGTGGATAATGCATCATATATATGTAGTCTTGCCTTGAACAGATTTTGATAATCTTGTTATGAAGACAAGGTCACACCAGTACTATTGATTGAAAGTTGAGAGCAATTATTGCATGGATATTTTTAAGTTTGTCATATGTAATTCTCTTTTCCTTAAGGTGGATATTCTAAACCTACCCAAATTCTTGCCGGTGATAGGCCTGATAATCATTGGTTGCATTATGATAGCAAAAGTATACCAAGAACCAAAAAAGAATGGGAGTCAAGCTGCTTTGTGGAAAAAACTCACTGGGGATACTACAGCTGGCCTCAGTAAGTTGCGATTTGCCGTGCACATTCTTATTAAACAGCTTATCTTTGATGTAATTATGTTTTATCATTTTGGATTTGTGGAGAGGTTCGGAGGCACTTGGAGCAGATGTGGAGGTACTCTACCACTAAAAACACAATCTCTCGTTTTTTTCTTCCTTTTTCCTTTCTTTCTTTGGCTCCTGCCAGTGCTATGCCTCAGTCCTGCCTCATTCTTTGTAATTCCACTGAAACTCTCAGACTTCTTATTTCCACCATTATACCTCTAAGGAGTTTATGAATAGCTGCTCTAAATTATATGCTTACCTATCGGTACTGCATATGCCTAAACCAGCCCAGAGAAATACTTACTTGTCTCTTATTGTTGACTCCAGTGACTTATGTCATTAGGACACAGTGACCTGATAGATTTTTAAGGCCAAGATTGTTAGTGATGTACTCATATCCCCAAACTTAGCGTCTGATTAGAGTTCATTAAAAGTGCCTTCTAATGCTTTCTCTCCATAAAGCTCTCTTGTTTTTTTCTATATATATTACAAATATAAACTCTTTGTAGGAATATGGTTGTTTATGCTGGTGTGGAAGAGCAGCCTAAGCTTGGCAGAAGCAGGGAGGATTTGACAGAGGTAAGCATTCCATTTTCACTATGTGTAAACACTTAACCCTGGTTCTCGTGCATTTTACTTTTGGCCTCTGATTTATTTCAAACTGAGTTCATGGGTTTTTTTCCCCAGTTAGTGTATTTCAGGATAGCACTGAGTAAATACTGGTAAATGTGTGAGTCCCTTACTCCACCCCTTTTGTCTCCCCCGCCCCCCGAATTCTGTTAGGTCCAGTTGGCACAAGTCTTTGTATTTAAGGTTACTCATGTTACTACCCCACTTTACCTGGGTACTGCTTTATACAGTTATCTGCATGTTTCTTGTATGCGTTCTATGTGCTAACAAGCTTCTTGAGGGCAGAGATTGGGTTTTGTTTGTTTGCTGCTGCTGTTTGCTTTTATTTTTTTATTACATATAAATCATGAGTACTCAGTAAATGGATGTTTGTAGATTTAAGTCGAAATTCCTTAGTTTTCAATAAAGTATATTTCTTTACCATTTTGAAAGTTAAGGACTTTTAGTGTCTTTCTCAATTAAGTTAATGACATAGCTTTTTATTTTATTTATTTATGTATTAATTTTTAAGTAAGCTCTGTGTTATACGTGCACCTTGAACTCATGACCCTGAGATCAAAGTCACATGCTCTACTGACCGAGCCAGCCAGGCACCCCTAACTCTTAATTCAACGAAGTTTACCTTTTAACTTCTGATGTTTTATAAATACATAAATAATTTGTTGGGGTTTACAGTTTTGAATATTTTCCTCAGTTATATACCAGATGGCACAATGGTACTATCTTCATGTACCATCTTCAAGCAGACCATTTGTAGCTTTTAATTCAGTTTGAGAAATGGAATTCAAACTTGAAGATCTGAAGGAAAACTTTCAACTATTATGGATTTAGCATTTTTAGGAGATATTTTGGTTTTCTAAAGCCTCTATGAGAAGTAAAAACTCTTTAAAACAAAAATAACAGCCTACTATTGATAATCAAAACCTCACAGTTGAATTTTGACATTTCAGAATCACGTTTTTAAATAGATCTTAAACCCTGAATGTTGTGTTTTTTTTTTAACTTTATAGGCTGAACAGATTATATTTGATCATTTTTCTGATCCTAAATTTGTTGAACAGTTAATTACTTTTCTATCTTTAGAAGACAGAAAAGGAAAAGATAAGTTTAATCCTCGCCGTTTTTGCCTCTTTAAGGTAAATATGTTATTTAATATCCCGCTTCATAAAGTCAAAGTTTGAGTTTGGTCATCTGTTGTCCTCATCTAAAATGGTTGTGAAAGTGATGCCAATCATACGATACTAGCTTAAGGTCTAGGGGTTTTTAAGAAAAAGAAGCTTTTTAGTATTTATCTCTAGTATTTATAATTAGCAATATAAGACAAACCAACAAGACTATACATTTGAATTTTTTAAAGTGTGTGAAATTTTAAGGTCAGAGATTAATTTTGATATCATTCATTATATTTTACTGTGATATGCAAAATAATAGTATTTTTATTTTAACTTACATTGTTAAAGCATTTCTAAGGGGTAGAACTCTTGGGGTTTTGTAAGCACAGTAGTAATATAGTAAATAAACACAAACCTAATTATAATGGAGATGATGATAGTCATTTGAGTACTGAAGAACTTTCTTTTTTTTTTATATATATATATATATATATAGGGCGTATTCAGAAATTTTGATGATGCATTTCTGCCAGTTCTGAAGCCCCATTTAGAACGTTTGGTTGCAGATTCACATGAAAGCACCCAGCGATGTGTTGCAGAAATTATAGCTGGTTTAATCAGAGGTTCTAAGCATTGGACGTTTGAAAAGGTGATGTATTTGTACAGCACGTTCCCTGTTAAAGCTGTAATACCCATTTATGTAGCAATTCTCAACACAGTAAATATTAGTACTTGAAACATGAAATGTTCAAATTCCATATTGCTTTTGAGTATAGGTCACAGACTAGTGGTGTGTGATCTATGGGCAACATTCAGTATCTTTTAAAATTTGAATTATTTGCCAACATTAGGGGAAGGACCCTAAAAAAAGATTTCATTTTCTCTCTTGATCAGTGGGAAGATCCTGGAACTGGTCCTACATTATTGCACTGCCTCAGTTGGATAGTGTGCTGTGCATGGGCTTCTCCCTTCCTGAGTCACTCTCTAGCCTCTCATTAAATCCTTCTCTTTGCCTCCTTGTTCATCTACATGATTCATTTGGCCTCATAGACCGTTTGAGTTTGACATCCTTTTTTTTGAGTATCCCTCTTCTTAATTGCAAGATTTAGTTTTAACATACCTGCCCTAAGGTTAGTTTCTTAGCAAAATGCCCTAGATTGAAAATAACTAGACTGAAAATACCCAGAATACCAAATTACAAGGTCGGCCACCATTTCCTCAAAGAAAAGACACAGACACTGGTTTTGGCAGACTTGTTACACATTCTTTTTGGACTATGAACGCTTTTTTAATATATTAATTTAGTTCTACATATTCAAATCACTTCTTAGATAAAAGTATTTGTTGATATGTAATATTGCCTTTTTCTTGCCCACATGACATGAAACAGTTTTGTTTAAACATGTCACACATATCCTTGTCATCCAGTCTCTGTCATTTTTTAGTTACTTCTTTTCCAGAACACCTCTCCTTTCTTTGTAAGTTGTTTAAGATACAGCTTTTCTGCTCTCCTCCCTTTCCCTCTCCTCTCCCTCCTCCCCCTCTTCCCCCTCCACCTCCTCCTCAACGCCTGGTGCTACCACTGGAAATTTTATCCCAAGCCCTTCCTCCTCATTTGTCCTATATAGGTCCTTTTGACTAAAGTGCAGTCCATGGACCTGCAGCATGGGCATCACTTGGGAGCTTGTTAGAAAAATAGGATCTCAGGTCCCACCTTGATCTAATGAATCAGAATCTGCATTTTATCAAGATCTCAAGGAGATTTGTATTCTCAGTAGACTGAGAAGCATCTGTACACATATATTCACAATCTCTGTATAACTGAACACTTTTTTTTTTTTAAGATTTTATTTATTTATTTGAGAGAGAGACTGAGAGACAGAGAGCATGAGAGGGGGGAGGGTTGGGAGGGTCAGAGGGAGAAGCAGACTCCCTGCCGAGCAGGGATCCCGATTCGGACTCGATCCAGGGACTCCAGGATCATGACCTGAGCCGAAGGCAGTCGCTTAACCAACTGAGCCACCCAGGCGCCCTGTAACTGAACACTTTTTAAAGGCTATTTATAGTAATCCAAAACTTGGAATTTGAAGATTATACTCCAGGCTAATACTAAGTTGTATTAAAAAGTCATTGCTTCCTATATTAGGACTTAAGTGACCTCAGTAAGCTGTGAAACTTACAAAATGATTGAGGTTTTGTTTCCCTCCAGTGTACTTTGTTACTCAGAATTTTTAAAAGAAAATTTTTTCAGTAGTACAAGATTTTGTAAGGAACCATATAAGGTGTCTCCTCTTCTCTGAATAATTTTTTGGGGAAAAAAATTCACTTTTATATGTGGGTATGATGATAATACGGTGAAGTTACTTTCCTAGATTATTTGGGTGTCCCAAGAAATAATTTAAATAAATATCAGGTCATGTGTTTGTATGTGTGTATTTCCAGGAAAAGACAGTTGAAGAAAAATATTCTGAGTATCATTAACTTTTCCCCATATATTTTGTTTTGAGTAGGTGGAGAAGCTTTGGCAGCTTCTTTGCCCACTGCTTAGAACAGCATTGTCCAATATTACGGTAGAAACTTACAACGACTGGGGAACTTGTATAGCAACATCCTGTGTAAGTTCTGCTTTTTTGTGTTTAATTGATCTATTTAAACTGTCCCATACCTTTTCTCAAAATCTGAGATCTCATTATACCTCTTGAGTCTTGAAATTTTCCTCATAGTTTTGTCATCTTATATAATTAAAGATGGTTCTGTTTAGCCTTTCAAATAAGCCTTGAGTGGTAACTCTTAAGTGATTATTACATCTTCTCTGTCATGGTAATGTATTCTTAGATTAAATGGCAAATCATATCATGTATCTGGAAATGTAACTTACATATAGTAAAAGCCAGATGATACAAAGTAGGTGTTATTTTCCACACTAAATATGTCTATAGCTTGTATGCTTTCTTTTAAAGACAGTCCCTTTAGCTAACAACAATTTTCTTACTATCAGCCTTTCTAACATGAACTATAATACTTGGGTTTGACTAACCTACAAGTTTTACTTTGATTTTCTTCCCTTATATTTATTTATAATACTAAAATAACAGGATCTGATTTATGTACAGAATTATAGGACCCCTGTTTTAATTATTATTTTATATTTTCAACACAGGAAAGCAGAGATCCCCGGAAACTTCATTGGCTTTTTGAGCTGCTGTTAGAATCACCATTGAGTGGTGAAGGAGGATCCTTTGTAGATGCATGGTAAATAAAAAGAATTTAGAAGGTTAACAAAAGATTTTGCAACAAAAGATAACAGCTTTGCTCTTGATGTGTAAATGGAAGTGAACTGTCTACACTCCTGAAGGCCTGATAATGTAACTATTTTCTTCTGAGAGATGAGTGAACCAATTCAGTACAATTTATGATACTAAGTAGAGTTATTTCTCAATTGGGAAGAAGTAGAAATGGAGACAAAACCTGAGCAATTTGAACATAATTTAGATTCAGCCTTCTCCCTCTCGGAATCGGCTTTTTTTTTTTTTTTTAAAGATTTTATTTATTTATTTGACAGAGAGAGAGCGAGAGAGGGAACACAAGCAGGGGGAGTGGGAGAGGGAGAAGCAGGCTTCCCGCCGAGCAGGGAGCGGAAACGGCTTTTTAATACCAGGACAATACTAACTTCCTCATCACATTGTCTCGTTTTTTTCACTCTTCCTTATTAGGAAAAAACAGTAACCGTTCAAGGAAAAATATTCTTGCTGGGATAAAAGGAGTTGGAAAAAATTAGTAGGCTAGAAAAGGAAATCTAGGTAATCCTATTAACATAAAGAATAAGTTATTGTTGTTATTAATTAGTGGGGAAGGTTCTGATGCTTAGAAATCAGTGAGTAGGGGCACCTGTGTGGCTCAGCCGTTAAGCGTCTGCCTTTGGCTCAGGTCATGATCCCAGAGTCTTGGGATAGAGTCCCGCATCGGGCTCCCTGCTCCTCCCTCTCCCACTCCCCCTGCTCGTGTTCCCTCTCTAGCTGTGTTTCTCTCTCTCAAATAAATAAAACCTTGGGGAAGAAAAAGAAATCAACGAGTATTCTCAAGTCGTATTTCTCTTGATTGTGTGGGAATAGAGAGAAAATGAGAATACAGCGAAAATGATGCAGTAAAAATAAGATCTTCATAAAGGTGCTGTTTTGAGTTGTTGGTTTTAATATTAGGTGAGAAAATGTAGCAATTTTCAGTAGAATACAGACTCCATTAGTCTATACTGTCATACGTAAAGGCAGGGAAGGGCTCTAACTCTGCTGTGCTTTAATTCTAGTCGACTCTATGTACTGCAAGGTGGCCTTGCCCAACAAGAGTGGAGGGTACCTGAGCTGTTGCACAGACTACTGAAGTACTTGGAACCCAAACTCACCCAGGTTTACAAAAATGTCAGGGAAAGAATAGGGAGGTAGGTATTCTTCTCCCTGTGGTATGGTATACTTCTTGAGTTCTTTTTTATTAAATTTTAATATCTAATAGTATATACTGGTTATGTTACTGTTGAGTGTCATGGGTTCTCTTCTTCAAATTTTGTTTTATATTGTGTTTGGGACACTAGACAAGAGGCTCTGATGTAAAATAGAACAGCAGTGAGCTCACGAGCCAGAGGTGAACATTTGGCCAGTTCTAGGTGCCTGCGAATTACGGGCACAGCGCAAGAGACTCTCCAGGAGTCATCGTTCAGATATTTACTTTGGTTGGGTCATCGCTTTTGAACCTTAGTTTTATTGATAACATGGCTTCTCTTCTCACTCTACATATTTCATTTTACAGTGTGCTGACCTACATATTTATGATCGATGTTTCTTTGCCAAACACTGCACCAACAGCATCCCCACGGGTCCCTGAGTTTACTGCTCGAATTCTAGAGAAATTGAAACCCCTCATGGATGTAGATGAAGAAATTCAGAACCATGTTATGGAAGAAAATGGAATTGTTGAAGAAGATGAGCGAACTCAGGGCATTAAACTCTTAAAAACTAGTGAGTGACTAAAATAAATAGAAACTTGCTTAGAAACAGACATTTATTACCAGGGGAAAAACAAAACAAAATAGACATTTATTTAGATTATCCTTTGGGGTGTTTTTTTTTGTGGTAACACGAACATAATACAAAGTTTACAGTTGGGCAGCGTTAAATACATTCGCATTGTTGTACAGCCATCGCCGTGGTCCATCGCCAGCACTCTTCATCTTGCAACACTGAAGCTCTGTCCCCATTAATCTGTTACCAGTCTGTCCCACCCACCCCTGCCCTGCCCCGGCAGCCACCGTTCTACTATGTCTCTGAATTTGCCAATTCTGGGTACTTCATATAAGTGGAATCGTACAGTAATTGTCCTTTTATGTCGGGCTTTTTAACTTTACACGGTGTTTTCATTATTATCCATTTATCTGTTAATGGACATTTAGGTCGTTTGTGCCTCTTGGCTACTGTGAATAGTGCTGCTGTGTGCAGTGATGTAGACGTTACCTGTTTTGAGTCCCTGTTTTCAGTTCTTTGGGCTATTGAAGTAGAATTGCTGGACCATATGGTAATTCTCTGTTTAACTTTTTTAAGAGCCACCAAGCTATTTTCCCCAGTAGCTGCACCATTTTACTTTCCAACCAGCAGTACAAGAGGGTTGCAATTTTTTCATACTCATGCCAATACTTGTTTTCTGTTTTTACGACTTAAACAACCATCCAAATGAGTGTGAAGAAGATACCCATGGTTTTGATTTGCATTTCCCTAAATGATTAGTGGTTAAACATCTTTTCATTTGCTTATTTGCCTTTTTTTTTAATCTCTGGAGAATTATCTCTTGACGTCCCTTGCCAGGTTTTGAATTAGGTGGTTAGTGTTGTTGTTGAGTTATAAGTTCTTTATATTTTAATGATATCAGCCCCTTATCTGATAAATGATTTGCAAATATTTTCTTATTCGGTGGGTTGTCTTTTCACTGTCTTGATAGTATCCTTTGATGCACAAAAGTTTTTAATTTTGATGAAGTCGAATTTATTTTTTCTTTTGTGGCCTTTGCTTTTGGTGTCATATCCAAGAAATCATTGCCAAATCCAGTGTCACGAAGTTTTTCCCTTAAGTTTCTGTCTAAGAGTTTTGTAACTTTTAGTTCTTAAGTTTAGATCTTTAATTCACTCTGAGTTAATTTTTATATATAATGTAAGTTAAGGGTCAGCTTTGTTTTTTTGCTCAAGCATGTCCAGTTTCCCAGCACCATTTGTTGAAAAGACTGTTATTTCTATATTGAATAGTCTTGGCACTCTTCTGAAAAGTACTTGGCCATATGTATGAGGGTTTATTTCTGGACGCTAGTTTATTCCATTGGTCTGTATGTCTGTCTTTATGTCAGTGCCACACTATTTTGATTACTGTAGGTTGTAGTAAGCTTTGAAATCTGGTTGTGTGAGTCCCCCAACTTTGTTCTTTTTCAAAATTGTCTTGGTTATTGGGGGTGTCCTGTTGTTTCTGTATTTAAAGTTTTTTCAAGCATTCTAAGTATAAACAACTCAGTTATCATTTTTGCTACATTGGGATTATTGCAGGTTAATTTGTAGTTGATGTTGGTATTTAGTTAGGCTGTTAATTTGTTGATTCATTTTTTGAGAGTGACTTCAGTACCCTAGTTTTTGACACCCTTTATTGTGGTTCCTGTCATAATGCTGTTTAGTGTCAACTTTATGAAGTAACATAGCTGATCTCTTTCTCAACATTGAAGAGTTAGTTAGCAGAGCTATTGGAGTGGTGCTCTGACATTAGCACTACAATGTTACTCTATTTTGTGCTCTCTGACTCTATAGCAAAGACTGATTCTGCGTGTTTGTTTTCAAATAGTATTGAAATGGCTGATGGCTAGTGCAGGAAGATCCTTCTCTACAGCAGTCACAGAACAACTTCAGCTTCTCCCTTTGTTTTTTAAGGTAAGTTTATGGCTGAAATTAAGAATGCATCCCCCTGGGCGCCTGGGTGGCTCACTTGGTTAAGCAACTGCCTTTGGCTCAGGTCATGATCCTGGAGTCCCGAGTCCCGCATTGGGCTCCCTGCTCAGTGGGGAGTCTGCTTCTCCCTCTGACCCTCCCCCCTCTCATGTACACTCATTCTCGCTCTCAAATAAATAAATAAATAAATCTTAAAAAAAAATAATGTTAAAAAAAGAATGCATCCCCCTGTGTTAACTAACTGGAATTTAACAGTTGGAAACTTGGAAAGAATAAAAGAATGCATCCCCTTCTGATCTTCACCGGGAATTTATATTTATCATCTGATGGTGAATAGTTTTTCAGACTGTGTGGGTGACTTGGTTGGATCGCTAAGAAGTCGAATAGTCACAGGAGAATCATGAGGTAATAGCAGTTTAATATTTGTTGAAATAATCTTTTTAGTATTAGGTAAGACTAGGATCTTGACAGATATACGAAAAGTTTACAGACAGAGCATTGGGTTTTTTTTGTTTGTTTTATTTCTTTATTTGATAGAGACAGCGAGTGAGGGAACACAAGCAGGAGTGGGAGAGGGAGAACCAGGCTTCCCGCTGAGCAGGGAGCCCGATGCGGGGCTCGATTCCAAGACCCTGAGATCATGACCTGAGCCCAAGGCAGTCGCTTAACCAACTGAGCCACCCAGGCGCCCCAGACAGTACTGTTGGACTGATAACCAATTTCCAAGTAATAGTTTAGGAAGATATTGATAGCTAAAAAAAATAAAGCCATAGTGACATTTTTTTAATATAGCTATTTCTGATTTGTTTTATTCAGTGTATAATAAATCTGAAGATGTATTATATATTGTACTTATACATACAGTATTTGTATTTACTTTATGGTGTTAAATGGGACTGTAATTGCTTTTATTTTTTATTATTATTATTTTTTTAATAGTTTTGTTTTTTTTTTTTAAAGATATTTTTTATTTATTTATTTGACAGAGAGAGAGCACAAGTAGGCAGAGTGGCAGGCAGAGGGAAAGGGAGAAGCAGGCTCCCCGCTGAGCAGGGAGCCCGATGCGGGGCTCGATCCCAGGACCCTGGGACCATGACCTGAGCCGAAGGCAGCTGCTTAACCTACTGAGCCACCCAGGCGCCCCTGTAATTGCTTTTAACAAATATCCGCAGAAATAGCTTGTTTCTGGTAATCCTATGAAGACACTGAAGTTTGATTTGAATTGATGAAAGGTATAGCCTGAGGTGGTTCTAATTACTCATCTAGGCAAATGATGAAGCTAATAAAACTAAGGTCACAGATCAATATATTGGTTGTCACAGGTTTAGTTTGCAGTCGTGCTGTGGTTCGCAAAACAGTCACGTTTGGAAGGCTTGGCGCAAACATCACCACTACTTGAGAGTTACTGTTCGGTGCCGTTATCATTTAAGAAGGAGCACCCTTGGTACTGTGTCTTAGCAAATGGTATGCTAAACTTTGGATTTGCCACAGTATACTTTGTCTTCAGGAAATCTCAGAGAGATAACTCTAGGGGGTGCCTGGGTGGCTCAGTGAGTTAAACGGCTGCCTTCAGCTCAGGTCATGATCCCCGGACTCCGAGATCAGTCCCACATCGGGCTCCCTTCTTGGCAGGGAGTCCGCTTCTCATCGTGCTCGTGCTCTCTTTTCTCCTCAGTCTCTTTCAAATAACTAAAACCTTAAATAATAATAATAATAACTTGTAATTTCCAAAGGATTCACCACTAAAATACTTTTAAGAATGCTGTGCAGGGCCGGATACCCATGGGTACCTCTGGGATCTTTTGGGATATAAGAGCGGACAGTAGTTATTAGTGTATAGAGATCCTTGTTACTTTTAGGTCGTTGGTGGTAAATAGGGTTTGTTGAGTGTGTCTTTAGGGCAGTGGTGCTTCAGCTTTTTTCCACTGCCACATACACAGTGGATACAGAACGTGATCTCATATGTCCATAAATGGGTAATGTGTAGTCAATGTTGGGATAGTTGGCGTTTACCCCCTTCTTTCACTCACACTCACAACTCCCGAGATCAAGGGTTGCACATCCTTCTGACTGAGCCAGCCAGGCACCCCTGATTTTTTCTTTTCTCTTCTTTTTTTTTTTTTTTTTTTTTGAGTGAAATAGAGATTACTTAAAAATAAAATCTTTAAAAAAAAAATCAGAAAGCAGATATATGAGAGTGAGGTTGATAGAAGGATTTTTTCTTTTTTTTATTTTATTGTGATATGTTAATCACCATACATTACATCATTAGTTTTTGATGTAACGTTCCATGATTCATTGTTTGCGTAGAACACCCAGTGCTCCATTCAATATGTGCCCTCTTTAATACCCATCACCAGGCTAACCCATCCCCCTACCCACCTCCCCTCTAGAACCCTCAGTTTGTTTCTCAAGAGTCCATAGTCTCTCATGGTTCGTCTCCCCCTCCGATTCCCCCCCTTCATTTTTCCCTTTAGAAGGATGTTTTGAATCCACATGAAATTTATAAAAACTTAAATCATTAGAAAGCTGTATTATGTGAATTGCTTATGACAGGCCTAACATTTTGCCTGGATCTACAGATAGTGAGGCTGAGAATCTGCTTTAGGCCATCATGGTGAATGGGGTGTGGGGTACAAAGACACCATAGCACAGATGAACAGCTGCTTTGCAGGCAGATCAGCTGTGTAGAATGGGGATAAAGAAAGGAGTCTAAAAGCAAGTTGTTGCTTGTTAAACTGTGGGAGGCACTCAGAAATAGTTGGAGATGAGATCAGAAATTCTGTTTTAAGACACACTTGAGGTGCGTTGTAGATTCTAAATGAAGTATTATATATCCTATCCCATAAAAAGCAGGTTTATATCAATTCAAAAAAAAACCCACCTTGAAATCTGTATCAAAGTGAAAGTTGCAGTTATTTGCCTTTTCTAGTTGAAGAGTCCCTCACAGAGTTGTTGCAAGGATGAAATGAGATGTCTGTAAAGCAGAGAGCACAGTGTAAAATACTTGTATATATTGCAATTACTGCGTATTATTTTTGTTACTGGTCTTTAACTGCATTTTAATTTGGAATAATAAAGAGTTCAGATGCCAATGATCAGGGAAGAAGAGAGGACGTGTTTCATCCTAAGTTTCAAACTTCTCTGAGTGCTCATCAGAACTCACCACTGTAGAATAATAGTTTGCATATGTCAAACTCAGAGAAAAATTTACAGATGTTTTTATAACTGGTACAAAATTACATGCCATTGATGGTATTTCTTCAGAAAACCTTTTTCTCAATAATTAGAGGAGAGGAAAACCCTGTAAAGTGTTCTTTTGCTAACTAAATTCTTGTACATATTAACATAGGGGGCAGCATTTTGTACAGGTTAACAAATTTAATGGTTAAATCTTACCTGTGATATACCAAAAATAATCAATTTGTGTGAAAACAAAGCAAAAGAAAGATTAAGATCTCCTTTTTATATATCACAGTATTAATTAAGGATCTTTAATTGCAAGCACTGAAACCAAAGGTCTGTGACAGTGGAAGGAGGAAATTAATTAGATTATTTAGACATATCTAGGCAGTTCGCTGCCAGGGGACCTAGGTAACAGAAGCTAATAGCCTCATCAGGTGACATCTCCTTGCATTTCTCTCTTCAAGATTTCAGAGGTCCAGAAAAAGTCTCATTGTCCACGCTTGGGTCTCTCACTACACTTTGGCTAGGCAATATGATCCCTCGGTTGACCCACCAAAATGACAGAAAAGGATGATTTCCAAAAGTTAATCAAAATGCCTGTTTTCAGCAGGAGGGATGGATATTGGCAAGGAAATGCACATATTTATGCTACAAACAGACTTTAAAACACCCTTATTACTTTAAGTCTTAAGGAAAACCCAAATCAGTGTATGTCAGTCTGTCCTGTAGTATGGCCAGAAAGCAAAAGGTAAGAATAAGCAGTACCTGAAGAAAGCCCCTGAATTTCATCGGCACAGACTTTCTTCCCCAAACTTTTTATTTTGAAATAGTAAGGATTCACAGGAGTTGCAAAGGTACTACAAAGAGGTTTCATGAACGCTTGACTCATTTTTCTTTAGTAGTTATATTTTCGAAACCAGAAAATTAAAATCAGTACAACATGTGTATAATTCTATGTCATTCTATCACACAAATAGGTGCCTGCAACCACCAACACGATCATGATACAGAAATACTCCCATCATCACAAAAATCACTTTGTGTTACCCCATGACAGTCACACTTTCCTCCTCTCCCTCACCACCACTATCCTCTGGCAACCACTGATTTGTTCTCCATCTCTATAATTGTCATTTCAAGAATGTCATATAAATGGAGATATGTGACCTTTTGTAATTGTCTTTTTTCACTCATGTAATTCTTTTAAGAATTGTCCAAGTTGTTGTACATGGGACTTTTTTTTTTATTTTTACCTCCTTTATTTTCAATATCAGAAGGAAGATGACAGCATATATTTTTATGAAAAGGCTAGAATCTACTGCCTTCAGTCCTAGTTGAATATTCCCAAACTTTAAGGTTGTCTGATCTTAGTTTTTCTATAACTACACATGTGGTAGTTGGAACATAATGACAGTGTACACATGTGTTCTTTTAAAAGTCATATCTGGTGGGCACCTGGGTGGCTCAGTCATTAAGCGTCTGCCTTCAGCTCAGGTCGTGATCCCAGGGTCCTGGGATCGAGCCCCACATAGGGCTCCCTGCTCCGCGGGAGGCCTGCTTCTCCCTCTCTCTGCGGCTCCGCCTGCTTGTGTTCCCTCTCTCGCTGTGTCTCTCTCTGTCAAATAAAATCTTTTAAAAAATAAAAATAAAAGTCATATCTGGGAAGAAAAATAATGCTTTTGGGAAAATATTAAAGTTGAAAATTAAAAAGTTGGAATTGGTAAGATTCAGATAAACTTAACTACAGAGCAGTTGCTGATCAAGTAATACAGATGTTATTCCTTGAGATGAACTAATAATTTCCAAACTTAGAAGCTTTACTCTGTAACAGAAAAAGGTTTTCGTTCCACAAACAATAATGTTGTTAATAGATAAAATCACTGAAAGTAAAATATCTCAGAGATTTTGGGGCACCTGGCTGGCTCAGTCGGAAGAGCATGCAACTCTTGGTCTCAGGCTTGTGGGGTGTAGAGATTACTTAACCAAATAAATAAAAACTTAAATATATCTAAGAGATTTTTATCTTATTGGCACATAGAAGTAGTCTAGCCCAAACAAATTGTTATCCTGTGCTATCAATTAATAATGGTTAATTTGCTGCTTTGGAACATGATATTCTTTACAGTGAAGTTTACCTGTTGGATTTCAGGATTTTGCTGGTTTTAGTAGAACATTTTAACCTCTTCTTAACATGAGAACATTATGCCCTAATTTCATTCATAAAACATATTTTTTTTTCATGAATGGTAGGAAGAAAGACTGCTGATTCAACAGATGAGTGAGTCACCTTAAATTTTTCTGGTGGTAATGGTAGGCCTTCCAGCAAATGAGTATATCTTCTTTTTTATACTACAGTTCAACTAATCAAACTCTAAATCACCTCTTTTTTTCTTTTTTTTTTTTAAGATTTTATTTATTTGACAGACAGAGACACAGCGGGAGAGGGAACACCAGCAGGGGGAGTGGGAGAGGGAGAAGCAGGCTTCTCAAGGAGCAGGGAGGCCGACGCGGGGCTCGATCCCAGGACCCTGGGATCATGACCTGAGCCGAAGGCAGACGCTTAACGACTCAGCCACGCAGGCGCCCCTAAATCACCTCATTTTTATTGTGGGTGAATTAAATGACAAAACAATTCTATGTACATTGCCTGGGGATTTGGACTGTTCAGTATTTGTAATAATTTTTATCCTTGATTTGTTTGTTTGGTGTGTATCTTTTTAGATCTTGTGAGCACACCTATGGTATACACTGCATTAGTGTAGGTATGGGATTGTGCAAAAAAACCAGAACTATTTCATTCTGCAAATTGATTTTTAGAGCCTGATATAGAATGACCGTCTTCTCACATAGCTGCCCCCCTCTCTTTAATGACCTCATTGTATTATCATTTATTTAATCCATTTTCTGTGGGAGATCACTGGTCATTCCCAGTTTTTGGCTGTTAAAAACTAACAGTCTTTTGCAAATATGCATATATTTGTAGGGTAATTACTATATAAAATTATCGTATAAAAGACCTGCTTGCTTTTGTAATTTTAATGGATACTGCCCTCCCAAGAGCCTGTCTTGTGTTCTCTCTTTCCCACAAACCCTGACATTCCTTAAATTTTTGATGGTTAAATAAATTTTTAAAAAGATAATTGTACTTCTTGGGATGCTTGGCTGGCTCAACTCGGTAGAGCTTGCAACTCTTTTTTTTTTTTTTTTTTTAAGATTTTATTTATTTATTTGACAGAGAGATAGAGAGTACAAGTAGGCAGAGAGAGAGGGAGAAGCAGACTCTCCACTGAGCAGGGAGCCTGACGCAGGGCTCGATCCCAGGACCCCGGGATCATGACCTGAGCTGAAGGCAGCCGCTTAACTGACTGAGCCACCTAGGTGCCCCACAACTCTTAATCTCAGGATTGTGAGTTCAAGCCTCACACTGGGCTTGGAGCTTAAGATAAATAAAATAAATTAAAAAAATATAAAGCAAAATTAATTGTATTTCTTTAGTGAGACTGTCTCCTTGTACATTGGCTAATTGTATTTTTTTTGACAGCTATCTGTATTTTGCCAGTTTTCTGTTGTGTTATAAAAGAGTTCCATTTTTATAATTTTCTTTATTTTTACTTTATTTTTTAAATTTTATTTTATTATGTTAATCACCATATATTACATCATTAGTTTTTGATAATTTTCTTTATTTTTAAATGATGTTTTGAAGTATACCAGTCCAAGATTATTTCTTTAAACAATTCTTTTTTCTTTTAACATTTTTATGGTTTTATCTTTTGCATTTAAATTTGCAGTATAAGATAGAAAATTGAAACTCTTTTATATAAAGTATTGATGTAAAGATGCAGCTTAATTTTCACAATAATCTTTTCTCCATTGATTTGAGACGAAATCTCATGTACTTGTTTCAGTAAAGTCTGCTAAGGGAAATTATTTCCATCAAACACTGGACAGATTATCACAGCGAATTAGTATACTCAGCTTGGAGATAGGGGATTCTTGCTAAACTGACTTGACAGGATTCTTGCTGAAAGCAGTCAGTCCATGATGATCACACACGAAAAGTGGAGGTGAGGAACTGGATCAGGTACAGAGGTTAGGAATTCTCTCAAATGTCAGGATTCTTTTTTTTTTTTTTTTTAGATTGTATTTATTTGCAAGAGAGAGAATGAGAGACAGAGAGCAGGAGAGGGAAGAGGGTCAGAGGGAGAAGCAGACTCCCTGCTGAGCAGGGAGCCTGATGCGGGACTCGATCCAGGGACTCCAGGATCATGACCTGAGCCGAAGGCAGTCGCTTAACCAACTGAGCCACCCAGGCGCCCCAAGTTCCCATTTGTTATGGGTATGCAAATAAATTTGGTAATACTAAGCTTTGAATATTTCACCTAAGTTGATACAATCCTTAGCATTTTAGAGAAAAATAATTTTTTTCCATATTAAAACTATAACTTTGGGGGTGGGTGCGGTGGTGTTTGTTTTTAAGTAAGCTCTGTTCCCCGCGTGGAGCCCAGCACAGGGCTTGAATTCACAACCCTGAGATCAAGACCTGAGCTAAAATCAAAAGTCGGATGCTTAACCACCTGAGCCACACAGGCGCCCCCATATTAAAACTAGACTTTAAAAAGAAACAAGGAAATATATTTAGATTGTTTTAGAGGACAACTTATTTAAGGGCTGGGGACAAAGAGGGCTGTCTGAGTATACTTTATTTTACCAATTTTTCTTTGGAGCCCTAAAAAATAATTTTTATGATCATAAAACAAAATTAAATGAAAACTACCCCCCCTTTTAAGTATTATAATCTCTACACTCAGAGTGGGGCTGGAACTAATGAGCCCAAGATCAAGAGTCGCATGCTCCACCGACTAAGCCAGACAGGCGCTCCTGCCTTTAAAAAAAAAAACAAAAACAAATGAACCTCACCTTACTATGTATCTGGTTGTAAGGATAAATATACGGAGCAGTGACTTTTAAAACAGAAAATCATACATGCCTATGGGGACTGCATCCTCTAATATTGGAATAAAGCTACTATGTCTATTATATAATAAAGAGCAAATAAATGATAATTGTCAATAGTGTTAGAAACAAAAATCATCAGAGTAAATTCGAAGATCTTATTGGCTTTGTTCAGTGATTCATGAATTGGAAAGTATCCATGTAGCAAACGGAAAGGACCCCAGGGAGCTGTACAAAATGGAAGGTGGTATTATATATATATATATATATATAAAGATTTTATTTATTTGAGAGAGAGATTGAGCATGAGCGGGGGGGTGGGGGGTGGGGAGGAACAGAGGGAGAGGGAGAAGCAGACTCCCCGAGGAGCAGGGAGCCCGATGTGGGACTCCATCCCAGAACCCTCAGATCACGATCTGAGCCGAAGGCAGACACTTAACTGACTGAGCCACCCAGGTGCCCCCCAAAATGGAGGTTTTTAAAGGCAGAAATGGGATGGGACAAGAAAGGCATAAACAAAAAGGATTATTTCAGACAAGGCAGGGGTCTGTCATGCGGTTTATTTTACTATTACTAATCAGTTAATTCCTAATTAACTGATTGAAAGTCACATTCCCTGAATCTGAAGAACTAACTTTACCTGAATGACTGAAACTACAAGTAGGTCTTAGTTTGCAGTGATGGGGGCAGGTTACTTCATTTTGGCCCTATTCCTTTTTTAACATTAGGAACCGAAGTTTTTAGCATGAGTAACAAGATATAAAAATCCAGCTATTGGGTGCCTGGGTGGCTCAGTTGGTTGAGCCTCTTGATTTCTGCTCGGGTAATGGCTCGTGGGTTGTAGGATCATCTGTGTTGGGCTCCGCGCTCAGCTGGGAGTCTGCTTGAAGATTCTGGCCCTCTGCCCTTATCCCTACTTGTGCACACATGTGTGCTGTCTCTCAAATAAATCAATCTTTAAAAAAAAAGTCCAGCTGTTTAGTAAAACCTCAGTAATCCTAAATTTGAAAATACCCGTATGATCTCATGATCTGTTTTTCTTTAGAAAATATGCTTATTTCCTAGCTCTGGCCACAAAAAACCCATAACTAGTAATCAACCTAGTAGTGATCAGTGCCCGTAGTGCCCAGATTACGGTTTCTAGGTATCATTTCCTGCTGGAAGAACCAGGGCTCCGTGGAGGAAAAGCTGATTTCAGGTTAGGACCCAGAAATGTACAGGATAATTGTCCTACCAGAAACCAAGGATGTAACAGTTGTGTTAAAGGAGTCAGGAGCCATTTCAAACACCAGTAAGACTAAAACCATTGAATTTGTTGAAATTCATTAGTTCATAATGACCTTGTTTTAAAAATTCATTGTTCACTTTTGGAGGATAGGAGGGAAACCCACTGAGGGAGGGGAGGCTTTTCTGTATGAAGTATTCCAGGTAATAATGAAGAAATGAGTGTCACCATTTTGCAAACCTTTTTTTGTAATGGTTCATCACAGACAGAAAAAACTGACCATAAGTGAAGGAAGTACACACCACTTAGGTTGTGCTCAAAGAATTAGACTTCAATAAAATCAAGCCTCTAGGTCTAACGGCTACTTTACAGGACATACTGGAGCCAATGAATGCCACCACAAGGATGCAGTCAGAGAAGGAAGCCACTGTGGAGGACCCTACAAAACCAAATAGGCCCTCCCGCACCCTTTTTTCAAAGGGGAAGGAATTTTAAAAGAGGGAGAATTCAGAATTTTTTTTTAAATATATCTTTCATAGAATCTTTTACATTTAAGAGCCACATGAACCAAATGCAGTGTGTGATCATCACGTTGAACCAGAGTCCAAACAACCAATTACAAAATAATGGAGGAAATTTGAACACTATGTATACTTCATATTTTAACTGCAATGAACTTTTATGGCTGATGTCATTCCAGGTTTTTAAAATAAGAGACTTTATCTTTTAGAGATACATAATAAAATATTCATGGGTGAAATATGTCTGGGATTTGCTTCAAATAATTTAATTAGGGGATGGGGAAACATGGGCAAAAAATGGGGGGATTATGTGTTTGTCGTTGTTGGAGAGGTGATTGGTCCATGGGGACTCCTTGCACTGTTCCCTAGTTTTGTACATATCTGAAAATTTCCATAGAAGTTGTTAAAAGTAAAAAATGTGATTTCTTTTATGTAAGGATGCCTTTGTACTTATTGGCTGTTATTTCAATTTTCTGTTCGGTTTGTTTTATTGTTCTCTAGATTGCCCCAGTGGAAAATGACAATAGCTATGATGAACTGAAAAGAGATGCAAAGTTATGTTTATCACTAATGTCTCAGGGCTTGCTTTACCCTCATCAAGTGCCTTTGGTACTTCAGGTGCTAAAACAAGTAAGAGTGTCTAACGAATATTTATGTGTTTTGGTTAGAATTTGGTTACCCATTCTAAGAATTTCACAAAGTCAGCTCTAGTGCACACAGTACAGAAATTTATTTTTCATTTTGACTTTTCTTTTAGTATGAGAGAAGATACATATTGACCAAAGAAACAGACCTAGACTCTGTACCTGCCTCTGCCACCAACTTCTGTGACCCCGGGGAGATCATTCAAATTCCCTATATACACAGAAAGCTAATGAAGCACCTTGGATGCAAAGTGCTTATGAGGGAAGGGGAGTGGTCATTCCCTTTACCATCTCCCCTTTGTTTTATTCACTTGTATTTCCCAATCTGGTTTAAGAAAGAAAAAAGACCTAAGTGATTGTATATTTTCTGGCTGCATTTTTAGTATACTGTGTGCTCAGCCTTTACCCAGGTCTTACATGTGTTATATAACATAAAAAGTGGACCTATTCCGATGGTTTTCAGATTTTTAAGTTGAGTTACCACTGAAAAACATTTTTTAACAGCCCAGTTTGTTTGTTTGTTTGTTTCTGTGATGGAATTTAGCAGTTCTCAGTCATTGCTTTTAATCCGCTACCTGCTATGAAGTAAAAGAAAATAATGTGTAACTCTTAGAGGAGTCAGAGTATTAAATATAATTTTCTTCTAAAGTTGACTTTTGTCTATGTGTTCCTTACCCTTTATTTTCAACCATTCTGAAGAACTAACTTTACCTGAAATAGTTCATGCAACCTTCTATTTAGAAGGAACTATAACACGAGCTTGCTTTAACAATGCCCGTAAAAGTAGAGTTGTAGTAGATGATACGATTTGTGTGTCATTCCTCTCTGTCACCTCCTGCTCTCATCAGCACTGTTCCCATTGTCTCTGTTTATTCTCATTCACAGACAGCAAGAAGCAGTTCTTGGCATGCTAGATATACAGTGCTGACCTACCTCCAGACCATGGTATTTTATAACCTCTTTATTTTCCTAAACAATGAAGATGCAGTTAAAGACATCAGGTGGCTTGTTATAAGTCTTTTGGAGGATGAACAACTAGAGGTAAAACTTAACATATAGCAAATCAAAATTTAATACATTTAGAGAAAGCATCATGCCCCCCCTTTAAGAAGTATTTATGCACTGATGAGTTTTTTAAAGCATAAATTATTAAAAGTAACTTTAACATTACCCTATATTATTAGTTTTGATACCCTAATCGTGATTTCCTGTTATACAAATGGAAACAAACATTGGGCATGGTGTTATTCTGGCATCTCTTTGCAGTTGGGCAGACAACATTTGTGAACCAAAGTTTTCTTATATGTGAAATTGCAGGTGATAATATTTTACTTACCTTACTAATTCCTAAAGGACTAATTTCAGTTTCAAGAGAATAAAAATCTAGGGGCGCTTGGGTGGCTCAGTTAGTTAAGCGTCTGACTCTTGATTTCAGCTCAAATTATAATCTTGGGGTTGTGAGATTGAGCCCCACATCAGGGTCCGCGCTGGGCGTGGAGCCTGCTTAAGATTCTCTCTCTCCCTCTCCCTCTGCCCCACCCCCTCCACCCTTGTACACACTTGTACTCTCTCTCAAAAAAAGAGAGAATAAAAATCTACCCACAGGGGCGCCTGGGTGGCTCAGTTGGTTAAGCGACTGCCTTCGGCTCAGGTCATGATCCTGGAGTCCCGGGATCGAGTCCTGCATCGGGCTCCCTGCTCAGCAGGGAGTCTGCTTCTCCCTCTGACCCTCCCCTCTCTCATGCTCTCTCTATCTCATTCTCTCTCTCAAATAAATAAATACAGTCTTTAAAAAAAAAAAATCTACCCACAAATGCTATTATCCAGTTAAGATTTTTGCCCCTTTTTATTTCCCTTGGTAGAAAAATTAAAGGCAACTTTGTGGTGAAGTTATAGTAGTATTTTGTACAAAAAGATAAATCTCTTAGTTAAGGTAATGTAATGTAAGAAAAGTATGTTGTAATAAATAAGGAATAAGTTACAACTTTTGAAATTGGCCTTAGGTAAAGAAAATGTAATTGAAATTTTTGTGAAATCTGTACTTTTTTTTAAATTTTATGGGTTTTCTATGTAGTGGAGCACTCCCAGTAATTATATATTCTATTTGAGAGCACTGAAAATAGATTGCATCCATAGAAAACTGAGAATAGGAATTTTTCCACCTCCCTAATGAGCCTGTTCATTTTGCAGTCCAGCTTTCTTGTGTTCTGGGAGCAGATCTTGCTAGCCCCTCAGGTACTCACACACAATTGGTTATAACAGCTACAGCAGGCTTACAGTATTTAGAGCTGTCTGTAATTTTTTTAACTTGTATTTTTTAATAACTAAAGGAATAGAAATGAAAAGGTGGAAATCTTGAAAATCAGTGTTTCCTAATTTTAAATATTATAGCAGTTACATTAAATTGCATTTATTGTTTGCTGGACCTTGTTGTAGAACATATTCATAAATTATTTTTATATTCCATGTAGTAGGCTTAAGTGTAACTGTTACTGTAAGTAAAGCCATGACATTCATTAAAGCTATTATATTTTTTTAAGATTTATTTATTTATTTATTTTTTAGATAATCTCTGTACCCAACATAGGGCTCCAACTCACAACCGTAAGATCAAGAGTTTCGTGTTCTACCAGCTGAGCCAGCCAGCTGCCTCAGTCATATTTTTAAAACAGAGTACTGAGTATCAGTGATGTAATAATTAGCAAGAGCTACTCATGATAATACTGAAAAAACTTTGTGATAATCTAAATGAAAAATGTTTAAAGAAAACTATTGGATTTAAAGAAAAACTTTCAGGGGTGTCTGGCTGGCTCAGTCTCAGGGTCATAAATTCAAGCCCCATGTTGGGCGTAGAGCCTACTTAAAACAAAACGTAAAATGATGATAACAGGTTGGCAAGGTATATACCGAGTATTCCACGTTAGTCTTGTGTCGTAGTCTGTTAGCACTGGCTCTTGAAAAGTAGCTGATGGCCACAAAATTAACAGTAAAGTTGTTCATACATTAAAATTTAGTAATCCCAGTTCTTAGAATCTATCCTAAGAAAATACATTGCAATATGGAAGAAAATTATATAAATTAAGAATATTTTTAGCACAATAGTGAGAAGTTGAAAGCATTCTAATCAGTAGTTGAATATAAAAATGAATCGTGGTGTAAAAGGAAATAACGCGACCAAGTATGATGTAGTAAAACAATTTATAATGTAATTCATTTACTAGTATAGTGAAAATGTTAAGTTACCCCAAAACTGTCAAACCCTACAACATTTAAGAAAAAACCTTTTGAAGCAATAAACAATACAAAAAACGGTGGAGTTTTTCCCCCAAAATTATTGCCTATCTTTATGAATGCTTAGCAGGAATTTTGTGATACCTGTTGAGATGATAGCATTTTACTGGTTTTTTTGTTGTTGTTTTTTTTTCCAAAACTTGAGTTCCCATTCCATTTTGAAATGGACTGTGCTCTGCTCTGCATTTGGTACTTGGGTAAACTGTAGTCTGACAGCAGCCTGTGAAATTCCTAAGAAGTAAACTAGACATAAATCTACAACATATGCCAGTTATACAAATTGACTGTCCTCTGTGTTACTGATGAAAACAGCAGTAGTTTGCAGAGATGCAGAGTCCAGGAAAAATTCATCTTAATGTTAGGCTCTGGCACTGCTTTTACAGTTACAGCCCTGATAAGCACAACTGCCGGTCAGTGGGAAAATAATTTATTGAGACATTTAATTTTGCGTAACCCTAATGTAGTGGCTTTCATCCATTTTGAGGCCACAGACCTGTTGAGAATCTGATGAAATCTCCCGGAAGAACTGGCATGAGAGCATTCACACAATTTGCACACAGAAGTCCGGGGAAGTCCCCCGTCCTGTCCCCCTCCCCGTGCCCACCGCCACCCTCTCAGCCTCCAGCATTCCCCTGAGGGTTAGGATCTCCACTCTGAAAGAAGTGATTATCTCTACAGGTTCGAGAAATGGCTGCTACCACCTTAAGCGGTCTGTTACAGTGTAACTTCCTTAACATGGACAGTCCTCTGCAGATTCATTTTGAGCAACTTTGCAAAACGAAGCTACCGAAGAAAAGAAAGCGAGACCCTGGTTCCGTAGGAGACACGATTCCTTCTGCAGGTAACAGTGCCGGTATAAAATACCCACGTCCGTTTGGGAATTAACCATGCTTACTCAGACAGATATTTATTGAAAACTTGTGTGTCCCTGGGTCTTTGCTAGGTACTGGGAATAGTTGCCCCTGCTTTTAATAAGCTTTGCCTACAGTAGGCAAGACCTGGAACAGAAGAGCGAAAATTGAGAGGCACAGAGGAACCTGTGCTCTGAGACACACCTGTTACAATGAATCAGGTCTGCCTGCCCACATGAAATCACTTTATATAAAGAGCTGTGTAGAATGAGTTATTTTGGAGAGTGTAAAGTATTTGCTTTTAGATTTTATAGCTTAGGTGTGGATGTACTAGGAAAATACTAAGAAAACAAAACAAGCCTTGCTTGTACTTGGAGAGGGGACTGTTCACTACTTCACTGGGCATTTGGTGAGAGGGTGAGAAGAGTCCTCACAGGAGCTTCTACTCTAATTGAGCATGAAGATAAACAGGAGAATCAGATCTGATTATGTCACATTTAAAGAGACATTTAAGCATGATTGTGGGGCACCTGGCTGACTTGGTCAGTAGAGCATGCAACTCTTGATCTCAGTGTTGTAAGTTCAAGCCCCATGTTGGGTGTAAAGATGACTTAAAAATAAAATCTTTTTTTAAAAAATAAACAAATAGGAGCGCCTGGGTGGCTCAGTCAGTTAAGCCTCTGCTGTTGGCTCAGGTCATGATCCCAGGGTCCTGGGATTGAGCCCCAAGTCAGGCTCCCTGCTCGGCAGGGAGTCTGCTTCTCCCTCTCCCTCTGCCCCTCCCACCCGCTCGTGCTCTCTCAAATAAATAAATAAATAAAATCTTTTAAAAATAGTAATAAATAAACACAATTGCAAAGAGCCGTCTGACCTTGCCACTGCTAACTATAGTCACAGGAAGAATGGGAAATATATAGAAAGACTCTTAATAAGTAGGAAGCTTATTGGATTTGTAGGAAGTGCTTGGAATGTGAAGCTCTTAAGTGCTGATTATAAGAGGGTCTTAATTAAGTCATATAGTGACCTAATACAATGAATGTTCTAGTTGCTTTGCTTGAGAACTCTATTTTTTAATAATTAAGTACCAAAGTAGTTTTAGCTCTTTGTTATCCCAAATGGCATTATTTATAATTCTATTTCGTATTCCTTTTTTTTTTAATAAATCATGGCCATCTTTTTTTTTTTTTTAAGATTTTATTTATTTATTTGACAGAGAGGTAGCGAGAGCAGGAATTAACTTCAGTTCCCTAGGTACCGTATTTCATGTATACGAATATAATACACACACACAACTCTAATGAAAAACAGGAGAATTTGAAAGCAGTAACTTCTATCACTGGAGAAAGAATAGATCCTTTTACTTATTTATTTATTTTAAAGATTTTATTTATTTATTTGACAGAGACAGAGATAGCGAGAGCAGGAACACAAGCAGCGGGAGTGGGAGAGGGAGAGCAGGCTTCCCACCGAGGAGGGAACCCGATGTGGGACTCGATCCCAGGACCCTGGGATCATGACCTGAGCCGAAGGCAGACGCTTAATGACTGAGCCACCCAGGCGCCCGAGAAAGAATAGATCTTTTTAAAAAAGGAAGAATGGAGACCCTGCAGAATACAGACACATTACAGCTCTGTTTACAGACATTCCTCATATATAGTATGTTTACCTCATGAATTGATCCATTTTGTGGATCCCATCTAGAAAAGTGGGGTCTAATTTTGATTAGAGATTGTTTTAGGATCAGGGATTGCACTTTTGCATATGATATGAATTGATCAAAACTATTATTGTGTAAGTTCTAGCAAATAAGTGACACATTTCTGACCTAGCTCTAATTCCACTATCATTGAGGGACAGCTATAGGATGTCTTTAGTTCAGCCTCAAAATCATGTTTTTGGTCTGTGTGCACACAGAGGGATTTTAAATGCAGAAATTCACACATTGACAACAACTTGCTTCATTGAAAACTAATTTTATTTCACTGTGACATGTGCAATAGAGTCCCGTAAATATTTGCACATATATTGGTGTGGTTTTTTTGTTTTTTCAGAGTTGGTCAAACGTCATGCTGGGGTGCTAGGACTTGGTGCATGTGTTCTTTCTAGTCCCTATGACGTTCCCACCTGGATGCCCCAGCTCCTTATGAATCTCAGTGCACATCTGAATGATCCGCAGCCTATTGAGGTAAAATTCTTCCTTGTTAGTTTCTTTGCACCCACACTATATTGGTAATGCTTTCGTAAGAAATCATTTTACTAATAATTTCCTGTTCACTCTGGACCTTCTGCTTTGAGAAAGCTGCTACTACTACGTCAGCCAGGGCTAAGCCTACTCAATAGTGATGAGTGAGGTCTTGTGGAGGCCTTGCTTTCTTGTGTATTTGAGATCTTTTGGTAGCAAGGAAATTAATAAAGCTTCTGTCTCTCCCAGTCCAGTGGAAGTAAAATATTGTCAGTGTTGTCAGGATAGTTAATCTTTATACATTTATTTTACTGACATTTGATATCTAGGAAGTATCTAACCGGGAGCTAATATTAAACAGGAAATTGTGATGGTATTATTTAAAGAACAGCTGTGTCTAAACGGCTGCAAAGACCAATGACTTTGTCCTTCTCACTTGGGAAATAGACGTAGGTGTGTATTGAAACTGGTTTAATAGCGTGATGTAAGTGCCAGGAGCTTGTCCTAAAGCGCAGCTAGTCATTTTAAAGAAGTGAGCTCGGTGGCTTTGCGAAGTTACAATTGGCTTGTTGGTTTTGCAGCACTCGGTGAAGTGTGACATCTGAAGTCTAGAAGGATTTTTACGTAGCCAAAGTTATCCTAAATATAATCCTAATCTTTCAGAGGTTAAAATAAAATGTATGTGCATTGCCTACTCTACAGATGACTGTAAAAAAGACCTTATCCAATTTCCGGAGGACGCACCATGACAACTGGCAAGAACACAAACAGCAATTCACAGATGATCAGCTGCTTGTTCTCACTGATCTCCTTGTGTCACCGTGCTATTATGCATAGAAGGGTAAGTCGGCAAAATGCTGAGTTTGAAGAAGTCTGACAGCCTCAGGTAGATGTCTTTGGTTGGATGATTGAGACATGGGTGTTCATAAGTTTTTTATTTTTGCTGACATTCTTAGATGTCCTTACTTAGATGATAAAAAAATTTGTTAATACAACTTTTGCTATGACCAGTGGAAGTTTAAGTTCCCAGAGAATTTTTCTCTGTTTCTCTGCTTCAGGTATTAAGCAGACAATTGATGTGACTGCTTTGGGATCTTTATAAATGAGTGGCCTTAGTAGCCTGGGAATGGTTAGTTTAAAGAAATCTTATTCTTCGTTGCCTCCTGAGTGGGGCCTGGGCATTTTGGGTTGCCCTGAGGACCCTAGGTTGTATACAGTTATGAGAACATTTTATCTGGATTCTTAAGTATTTCTTTTCCATCCTGAAGTAAAGAGGAGAACCCAGAAACGTTTCCACACTTACTGGACTTTAGAGTTGGATGTCCTGTTGTCTAACCGAGATTTTTTTTCCTCCCTGATACAGATGAGTAGTCCTCACTTCAAGCTCTTTTCATCAAAAATTCCAGATCCTCAGGTACCATATGTGGCGGCTCTCTGCAGATTTTAAAACTCTGCCTTTGTTGAGCTCTCATCATTTTGGTGGCTTCTGTGTTTGGTCTCATTAGTCTCCGTTCCACAGGTTCTCAGCTGCCATTTGATTACCTAACTTGTCTGGAAATGACTCCAGAATATTGATCACTTTTTCTTTGAGGCGTCTGACAAAGCTGCAATGTCTCAGACTAGAAATAATTACCCAGTATGATCATGGCATCCAAGACCAAACAGAGTCTAGGAACTCATTAGGAAACAGTTTACTTGTAATGGAGAATACCTATCTGTAATACAGGTCCCGTCATTTCATTCATCTCAAATTATTTTGAATTTTTTCCAAATGGCTGTTGGGTGTAGAGGGTAGTAGAGCTGTGGGCCATAAATTGAAGCCTTTGAGAGCCTTGGGTCTGGAGAGCTATGAAGAGGGAAGGAAAAGAGGGCAAGTCTCGAATCTAACCAAGGACCTGATGGAGTGCGCCACCAAGACACAGAAGTGAAGGCTGTGTCCATGTGCTTCCCACAGACTGGAGTTTTTGGTGCTGATTAGAAAGAGCAGTTGCTGAAAAACTGGGGGTTTGGTGAATAAATTTTTGATTGATTGTTGTGTGTGTATACAATGTGTGATTTTGAAAATAAACAACAACAATAAAAACCCTGACTGGTTGATTTTTACCTGTATTCTTTACATATACTGTTTGATCAACCCTCTTTGAAAACTGTTATATTTCACCTAATGGAAGACTGCTGTATTTGTGGAAATTCTGTAAGTTTTTTGTTGTTGTTGTTTCTTTTTTTCTTTTTTTTTTTTTTTGCTTGCAGAATCGTTGAGAGACTAAGTCTTTATATTTAATTGACTTGTTTATTAATAAATGTTACATAGATGTAAAAGACTGTATAAACTGTAGAGATAGCATTGGCAAGACTGTACAGATGCAACCTTTTACACAGCAGCATTGTGTAATTAATTTGTAAAGATTCACATGTAGCTCTCTACTATAGGGATTTTTTGGCTTTTGTACCAACCGAATGCCATTTTTTGTGTTTTTAAATTATTTTCTCTGTCTTTTCATGTTACAAAAGCTGAGGTGTGGGGGTTTTGAGTTCATTTATCATTAGAATGTCTGGATTTTTATGTGACATTTTGTGTGCATCCCTATAAATGCAAACACCACATGTTTGCCTGTGACAAGTTTATAGAATGCAAGGTATCTTCTAGGTTAAAGTGATTCACGAGTTAGTGAATGTCCTCTTGCAACACACCCTGTACAGTCTTCCTTAAAGGAACACTACAGTATATTTTTTAGTATCTACTTGCTGAATGACTCCATACAGACCTAAGCTCAGCAGAGGTCCTGGTACAGTATTGCATTGTCTGCGTACACAGGCGTAATCCCTGTATAGAGTAGTGCCAAACTGATGATTTCCATTGTGTAACTAGTTTAAAACCCAATAAATGGATTGTTTTTAACACCTGGCTTTTGTCTTCATTAAGAAGAAAAGACAGTTTCTGTAGGCAGTGACTCTCATGGATTCCTTTTGCGTCCACAGATCTGGGTCCATAAATGCATGCCCTCTAACCAAACCAAATTATCTAGATCAGACCTGCCCAGTACAGTAGCCAGTAGCTACCTATGACTACTTACATATAAATTAAAATCTCATTTTCTCAGTCTCAGTAGCCACATTTCAAATGCTCATTAGCCACTTGTGGCTAGTGGTTTACCTTACTGAATAGCACCGATGAACACTTTTATCACAGAAAGTTCTGTTGGACAGCACTGGTCTAGATCATTGATTCTCACATTGATGTGCCTGAGAATCACGTGGGGACTTTGTTAAAATGTGAATTTTAATTCATGCTGCTAGCTCATGATATCAATGCCTGGCCCTCAGATCACAGTTTAAGTAGTGAGGCTTTACATATATTAACCACTTCAGCTTTTTCTAAAATAAGCTGTATGAAACTATGCCTTAGCAAGGTTCCTCAAGTGGGAACTTTATTTTTTTTTTAATGATTTATTTGACAGGGCACAAGTAGGGGAAGCGACAGGCAGAGGGAGAGGGAGAGGGAGAAGCAGGCTCCCTGAAGAGCAGGGAGCCCGATGCGGGGCTCGATCCCAGGACCCTGGGATCATGACCTGAGCCGAAGGCATATGCTTAATGACTGAGCCACCCAGGCGCCATTAAGTAGCAACTTTAGAAAATAAAAGCTCCTGGGCACCTGCTGTGACATGTTGGGCTCAGAATTTCTCTGGTTGGGGCTCAGGTGTCAATTTTAGAGCGTGCTTGCATGAGGTGGGGGAGAGGGAGAAGAGAATCCCAAGCAGACTCCCTGCTGAGCTCCGAGCCCCTTGCGGGCTCCACGTGGGGCTCAATCCCAGAACCCTGAGATCATGACCTGAGCTGAAATCCAGAGTCCAACGCCCAACCCACTGAGCTATCCAGATGCCCCAGGCGTCAATGTCTTTTAAAAGCTCCATATGTTTCAGTTGTGCATCAGAATTGAAAACCGGGGTGCCTAGGTGGCTCAGATGGTTAAGCGTCTGCCTTCAGCTCAGGTCATGATCCCAGGGTCCTGGGATCGAGCCCCACATCGGGCTCCTGGCTCAGCAAGGAGCCTGCTTCTCCCTCTCCCTCTGCCTCTCTCCCTGCTCATGCTCTCTCTCTCTCTCTCTCTCTCTCTCTCTCTCTCTCTCTGTGTCTTAAATGAATAAATAAAATCTTTACCAAAAAAAAAGAATTGAAAACCTCTGGTGAAGGTTCTTAAGGCCCACTGTAGACCTAGAAACAGGATTCTTTAATCTGAGTTTCTAACATTTGCCCCATGTGATTCTGACACCAGGTGTAGATGTTGCTTATTACCTTGATACCCGATCAGGTTATACTGTGAATGACTTAATTCCCTAAATTTTCTACCAGTGGAAGAAGACTTAAAGGGATGCAGGAGAGAAAAGGGGTGGATGGCTACTACTGTCTAAGGTAGTTCTTAAATGTATGTTGTGTTAAAAAAAAATGGAGAACCGCGGCGGGAATGGTGTTAAGGATGAGGAAGACAGGCCAAAGTTGAGAAGTCACTGCTGTTTGGACGTGGAAGACAGTCAAGGTAGGTTTCTAGGTCGGGGAGGGGGAAAGTCTTCTTTGAGGTTGTCATGCCTAATCTAGTTCCTGAATGGATCCTTTAAAAACAAAGACTGCAAATTATGTTTCAATATTTAGGAAGAAAATTTACCCACCTAGTCTCTTAATGTAAATGAAAGTTTTGGTGAAAAAAATAAATAGGATGAGAAAGCTGTTTTCAAATACTCCAGATACATGGCATTGCCAAGCTCTTTGGAAAACCACTTGTGATTAGTAGTGAGGCCAGAGAGGATTACTAAGGAATTTTGTTTTATTGAAAAATCAACTTTTTCTACATAGTCTTCAGAGTTATTTTTGTGCACAAAGACCATTGTCTTGTTAATACACTTGTGTTCAATTTTTCCCCATTGTTGAACATCAGGGTTTCCAGTTTTCTCTACTCCAGATTACATTGCAATGAATATTTTCGTAATTTTGGGGCGCCTGGGTGGCTCAGTCAGTGTCCTGGGATCGAGCCCCAAGTGGGGCTCTCTGCTCAGAGGGGAGTCTGCTTCTCTCTCTCCCTCTGAGCTTGCTTGCTCTCTATCCCCCCCAAGTAAATAAAATCTTAAAAAAACATTTTCATAACTAAATGCTTAAATTCTTCAATTATTTCCTCAGGGTAAATTGTGGGGAGTAAAATTTTAGGTCAAGAATTTAAATACTGTAATTGCTCTGATACATTGTTTTCCTCCACCTGCACATGTATCAATTTGCATTGCCAATGATAGTATTAGAATGCCTGTTTCCCTGCAAATTGATAGCCCCCCTTTTTTTTAGATTTATTTGTTTGAGAGAGTGCAGTGGGGGGAGGGGGAAGAGGGAGAGAGAATCCCAAGCAGACACCCTGCTGAGTGCAGATCCCCACCGGATCTCACCACCCTGGGGATCATGACCTGAGCCCAACATCAAGAATCCAATTGAGGGCTCCTGGGTGGCTCAGTCATTAAGTGTCTGCCTTCAGCTCAGGTCATGATCCCCGAGGTCCTGGGATGGAGCCCAGCATCGGGCTCCCTGCTCTGCGGGGAGCCTGCTTCTCCCTCTCCCGCTCCCCCTGCTTGTGTTCACTCTCTCGCTGTGTCTCTCTCTGTCAAATAAATAAATAAAAAATCTTAAAAAAAAAAAATCCAATTGAGCTACCCAGGTACCCCAGCCCATTCATATTTTAACATTTATAGTCAGCCTTGCTTGTTCCTTCGCAGATTTGACTTTTTTTTTTTTTTTTTACTACTAAACCTGTGCTCCATTTGGCACTGTTGGCTGGTACATTTTGTAGGCATAATTCTAGTAGCTTTAGACTTGCTGATGGTACTAACTAGTTCCTGATTTCCTCTTCTCTAGAATCTTTTATTACAATTTGGGATTTTTTTTTTTCCCGGTATAATTTCTCTCAAAGGTGTAACTCTGATGGCCACCTTCCAGCCCAAACCTACTGTAATCTGTCAGGCGGCCAGATGCCTGGAAATCAGCTGGCGATTGCTCATTCAGTAGCTAATCCACATGGAGAGGGACAGAACTTGGGTTAAAATTCTCTAAATAGTAATGGGTCTTCTCTTTCAATGGCTTATTTCTAGGGCCCGAGCTCATCATAACTGACGACATAGGTTAGAACCGCTACATTGCAGGTGGTTGGGGAGTGGAGTATTATGTGGGAATTAACTGAAAATTTGTCAAGTTTTATCTACACAGAATTCTAATAGCATAGTCAACACCTGGATTGAATGTCTACTTCATAAATTACCCATTTTTTTTTCTTTCTTAATGAAAGCACAGGATACTAGGGGAGATGTTTACACACAAGTCAAATTCTTTGGTACTTTTTGGTACCAAACAGTTCTCTTTAAAAAGATAAACTGCCGGGCACCTGGGTGGCTCAGTCGTTGAGCGTCTGCCTTGGGCTCGGGTCATGATCCCAGGGTCCTGGGATCAAGCCCCGCATGGGGCTCCCTGCTTGGCGGGAAGCCTGCTTCTCCCTCTCCCACTCCCCCTGCTTGTGTTCCTTCTCTCGCTGTGTCTGTCTCTGTCAAATAAATAAAATCTTAAAAAAAAAAAAAAAAAACTGCCAGCGGCGCCTGCCTTCGGCTCAGGTCATGCTCTCCAGCTCCCCGCATGGGGCTCCCTGCTCAGCGGGGAGCCTGCTTCTCCCTCTGCCCCTACCCCCCCCCCTTGCGCGCTCTCTCTCTCTCTCAAATAATAAAATCTTTAAAATAAATTGTTATGATGACTTCATTTACAAACTCCGTTTCGAAGTACCGAACTGGACGATGACGCCAGCTGAATCTAGGAGGCAGTGTTAGCCGCGGCGCGGAGGCGAAGCCCCGAGCACCGAGGGGAGCCCTGCCGGCCGCGCGCCCCACGCTCTCCACCCGCTAAGGCCATCGGGGGGGCGGGGGCTCCCCAGCGTTCCCGGCCTGCCGCCCAGCCCGCAGGCCCCCTCTTGCTCCGCGCGCCAGCTCTCGCCCGCCGCCGAGCCCAGGTCCCCGCGCGGCGAGCCCAGCCCGGGCAGCGGCGCAGCGTGGGGGGGCGGAGGGCGGGGCGCGGCAGCGGCCAGGCCCGGGGGCCCGCGAGGCGCTGAGGGCGCGGGGGGCAGGCGGGCGCGGGGCCTGAGTGTCCGGCGGAGGGGGCGGCGCCCCCGGCGTCTCCGTGACTGCGCCTCGGCGCCCCGGCTCGGCGGCTCGCGGGATGCGCGGCGGCGGCGGCGGCGGCGGCGGCGATGGCGATGATGCCTCGAGCCCGGCCTCGTCCCGGGCGGCGGGCGGAGCTGGGGTCCGGGCGGCGAGATGGAGGAGGGGGGCGGCGCTGCGGCCACCGGGCAGGTGAGAGGCCGCGGGCCCCGGAGGAGGGCGCCCCCGCGGGGGCCGGGAGGGCCGGGCCCCGGGAAGCCGGCGCGGTAGGAGGAGCGCGGCTGCGCTGCTCCAGGCCCGGCCGCCGCGCACCTGCCCTGCTGGCGCGGCCTGCGGGGAAGCCAACTCGCCCCCACCTGGCCGGCTCCCCGGGCTCTGCGGGGCCGCGGAACCCGTTGCCCACTGCCCATTCCCGGTCGGAGCTCTCCGCACCCCACCAGCCCTCTGCCGATTCTCTTACAAGCTTCCTGCTCCGACCTAGGCCCTCCTTCCCTTCCGCACCCCGGGGAGCGCCTACCCACCGCCAGTCCCTGGCTGGGGTCGACCTCCCCTCCCCAAAGCCTCGCTCTCCATCCCCAGACTGGGGGGCCTCCCTAGCCTCCTCATCTCTCTCATCCACTGATCCTACCCCAAACCGTCAGCTGCTCGGGGCTTCAAGAGGTGGTTGAACTGCGGGGAGAAGAGCGTGGGCTCCGAAATAGATAAATCTGGCTTGAATCTTAGTGACCTTGGGCAAGTCACCTAACTTCCCTGAGGGTTTTTTTTCCTGATCAGTACAAATACAGTGGGAATAATAATAGTATAGAACCTTGCTCTCTGTGAGGGTTAGACTGTGAAAATGCCTGTCTTCGAGGAATGTAAGACATTATGAGAAGAAGAAGAAAAAAAAAAGGAGTTGGAAGAATCCAAGCCAGGAGCTGACTTGTAAAAGCTCCAGATGTTTTCATATGTCCTAAAATATTAAGGCAGCACACTAGATTATCACAGGCTCTTCCCACATCTTAGTGAGAAATCACGGCCACGGTACACAAATTTTCATTTACTCTTCCTTGCTTACTAGTTACTTTAGGTTCCCTCCTCCTTAGTTGCAACAAGATGCACATAGATATGAATTCATTCTTACTGTGGCTAACATGTCTGCTGAAGACTGGTGTTCCAACCTAAACTTTTTCGGATTTTATGACTTTAAGCACCTATTTATGGTGCCAGAAATAAAGAGTAGCTAGTATGCTTGCATTGAAAAGAACATTGGTAATCTGTATTTACTGTTTAGGAGTACCAAATAGGTATTCATTTACCACCCCTCCCCGCGAGCTACCATCATAACTTCGTTCGAAATTGTGATCTCAGCCTCCTCTTTCTTAAAAGTCGCGGCAGTGGGTTTACTTTTCCTTCATTTCCACCTTTGCTCTTAAAGTTTCTCTGCCAAAACCTTTATTTCTGTTCCGTGTTCTGCTTTTCCTTTTCTTCCCAGCCTCTCATTGCTTTCTTTTTTTCTAATGATCCAATAGGAATGATTTATAATTACTTTATGCCACAACCATAATTAACAACCTTGCCTAAAAGGTACATAGAAATGTGTGTGTGTGTGTTCATATTTTGAGGTCCAGGAACTTAGAGTTGGGAAGGGATTGTAATACCTACTTCATAGGATTGTACTGAGTGTGAAGTAAAGCTTGATAAAGCTTCTGTTATGTATGCTAACCACCCCATAAATGAAGGTTGCTGTAACTATCTTCTGACCTGTGGACTGCCCCTGATCTCTTTATTGTTATGTTGAGTTGAACCGAGGGGTGCCCAGTGTCAGCTGTAGAGAGTACCTGCTTAGCTTCAAATCCATGCCCTACCCCGCTTTAAATTAGGAGCTCTCTCTCCAATTGAGTTTCCTTATGTGTAAAATGGGGATGAGTTATACTGTCTCAGGGTTGTGAGGATTCAACAAGTTAATAGCATGGAGCATTGAGAACAGTGCCCAGCACATCATAAGCACTCAACAAAGTTAACATACTATTAATGATACTGATAATTATATTAATGACCTAGAATTCTCAAAATCTGAAAAATCTTAAATACACTGAAAAAATTATAACTGTGCAGAAAGTGGAAGTTGGTCCTCAGCTCCACCAAATCTTTTTTTTCTCCTGCCTCTTATCCTTGACTAATGTTGGTGCCTCATCATCCCATCTTGCCTTTGACAGTTGTTTCCAAATATCTCCTAACCTGGGATCTCCATAATTTCCATCACCCCACTTCTTCATTACTAACCATCTACTCGATATTTCTCTTAGCATCAATTCCAGATGCTTCATTCTTCTAATTTCCCAAACCAAATTCCTACTTCATCTTCACCCCTGTTCATTTCCCTGCCTCCAAAGAGGAAACCCTTCTGGGGCAGGGGGTTTGCTAGAAACAATAGTATCACTTCTTTGCCTTCCTACCTCCTCAAATTGAGTTTTCTTTGCTACTTCTCTTTTCATCAGCTAATCCCAATCCTGCAGTTAACAATGAAAAAACAAACGGTAAAAGGTTGTCTTTTTTACTACATAGCTATCAAAAAGAGTTCAGAAGCAGGCACATGGTCTTTAAGTGAAAACAGTAAACTTTCTATTATTTTTTAATTCTAATCAAGAAACAAGAGGTCGAGATTTATATTTTTCTCTCACAGAACTTTTATAAGAAAAGTACAGAAAAGCTGGTCTCCCTTGCCAGTGGAGAACTTCATCATATTGTCGGGCTCTTCACTGTCGGACCATTGAGAATAAAGAAGAGGCCATCTTCTTCCTTCATAAAGAATATCCATTAGGTATATGGACCTCCCCAGGATTGAAATTTGTCCAGTACTCACTGGCGTAGCCATACCTGCTACTGAATGCAGAGAGACTTCTGGTCGAGTGGTTCAGACCTGCTGCTCAGAGCCCCTAGTAATCCCCCCCCATGGACCTGGCTCCCCTTCCTCTCTGCCCCATGATCCAGCAACTGAAGGGTTAACCCCTGACGCAGCTGGAGGCCTCTGGGACCCATTTGGAGCTGGTGGTTAAATATTTGGAACAGTACCCCTGGACCGCCCCAGTGCCATTGCTTATTCCTAAAATGCTGGATTCAAGCAATACCTTTGCGTTGTCAAGAGCATTGCACCAGTCTCTAAGGAACAACTTCAGCTCTCCCACTGGAAGCTTCTTTCAGAGCAGAGTGGGCATCCGGCCACACGGGCCTTTGGGATTTGGAACAACCCAAGATGTGTGAGTGAACTTTAAATCTCATTGAAAAAAAAAAAAAGTTTAAGAGAATAAAAAGCAAGAAGAAAAAGAAGTTATTCTTTTAAAGCGGAGGCTAGGTCTCACTCCTCTGTCTGCCCACAGGACATAGCATAGGGCTGGCACAGAGTGTGCACATGATAAATGTAAACTGAGCCAGTGGATGCATGGGTGGGGGTGTTCCTCCTGCTTCAGGGTGAGGATATTGCTGTTGGAATGATAATAACTTACCTTTGTACAGCAGCTGAGAGTCACAGGTGCTTTGCACCTCGTGAATCTCAGATATAATTGACACCCATCAATGCTTTCAGTTTGTCCTCTCAAATGTAGTCCACAAAGTGTTTTCCAAAGGAAGATAGGGAGTTGGCCAAGAAATTACCAGCAGGGAGAAGAAATTATAAATAATGGAAAACAAAGGCTTGTTCCTGGGGAAAGAAATAGGATTTGTTAGTGATCTGTGGGGGCCACAGTATACTTCAGCAATACCCTCCGGCTTGTAACTCAAGCACGTGCTGTAAGACCTACTCTCGTCCTCCGGCCTGTCTTCCTCCCAGTCCCTGCCCTGCCCCTCCCCCCACAGCGAGCTCCTCGTCACCGCCACGTCCTTCAGCCTCCACCCCAGGGTGGATTAGGTTCCGCCCCTCTTACTTCCAGTGTACCCTGCTATCATGTGATTTACCACATTAGGCTATAAGTAGGGTGTGATCTCTTTGGTGGAAGTTATGTTCTTGGATCTCCCGTGTGAGGCATTGGGAGTATTTCTAAAAATAACATTTGTATCCCCTTCCATCAGAAAAAGGGTGGGGCCCAGGAATCTGCTTTTTTTTTTAACCCACACTCCAGGTGATGCTTAAAGGATTTTGCAAACCGCTATGCCAGGAAACATGAAATTAGCTGGAAGAATGTACTTTGAGGTGTTTGTGTCTTTTCGGTGTTGGGCCTCGTAAGGAGAAATGCTTTCTATGTGTCGGGTCAGAGCTAAAATCCAGTCCTTTTGTACAAAATCCTGAGATCACTCTGCTTTCTACATTAATTCTGTTTCTGGGTGTGCATTTCTGTGTGCAGGCTTCTCTGCCTCGGGCCTCTTGTGTCACATGTGGCACAGCTGTGAGTCGAGGCCCTGACCCCCTTCCCCCAGAAGGAAGAGCCCTTCCTGTCTGAAGATGAACTCCACCGAGCCCCTTGAGGATGCTCCCAACGGCACGTTGCTGAGCGCGCCTCGCTCCCAGGGAGGAAACGGCACCGCCGTCCCGGGGGACCTCCAGCACCTCATGCACACGGCCACTCTGGTCACCTGTACTTTCCTGCTGGCGGTCATCTTCTGCCTGGGCTCTTACGGCAACTTCATTGTCTTCTTGTCCTTCTTTGATCCAGCCTTCCGCAAGTTCAGAACCAACTTTGATTTCATGATCCTCAACCTGTCCTTCTGTGACCTCTTCATCTGTGGAGTGACCGCCCCCATGTTCACCTTCGTGCTCTTCTTCAGCCCCGCCAGAAGCATCCCAGATGCTTTCTGCTTCACCTTCCACGTCACCGGTTCGGGCTTCATCATCATGTCCCTCAAGACCGTGGCGGTGATCGCCCTGCACCGGCTCCGCATGGTGCTGGGGAAGCAGCCCAATCGCACCGCCTCCTTTCCCTGCACCGCGCTTCTCACTCTGCTCCTCTGGGCCACCAGTTTCACTCTGGCCACGCTGGGCACGCTGAAAACCAGCAAGTCCCACCTCTGCCTTCCCATGTCCAGTCTGACGGCCGCGGAAGGGAAAGCCATCGTGTCTCTGTACGTGGTGGACTTCACCTTCTGCGTGGCCGTGGTGTCGGTCTCCTACATCATGATTGCGCAGACGCTGCGGAAGAACGCTCGAGTCAGGAAGTGCCCCCCCGTGGTCACCGCGGATGCTTCCAGACCGCAGCCTTTCATGGGGGCCCCCGGCAAGGGAGGGGGAGATCCCGTGCGGCGTACCGTGCCGGCTCTCTACAGGAACCAGAATTACAACAAGCTGCCGCGCAGTCAGACCCACGGATGCGCCAAGAGTCTTAACCAGGTGCCGCCCCCGGCGGCCAGCCGGCTCCAGCTCGTGTCGGCTGTCAATCTGTCCACGGCCAAGGACTCCAAGGCGGTGGTCACCTGCGTGATTATCGTGCTGTCCGTCCTGGTGTGCTGTCTCCCCCTGGGGATTTCCTTGGTGCAGGTGGTCCTGTCCAGCAACGGGAGCTTCATCCTCTACCAGTTTGAACTGTTTGGATTTACCCTTATATTTTTCAAGTCAGGGTTAAACCCTTTTATATATTCTCGGAACAGCGCGGGGCTGAGAAGGAGAGTACTCTGGTGCCTCCAGTACGTCGGCCTGGGCTTTTTCTGCTGCAAACAGAAGACTCGACTTCGAGCCATGGGAAAAGGGAACCTGGAGGTCAACAGAAACAAGTCGTCCCATCATGAAACAAACTCCGCCTACATGCTGTCTCCAAAGCCCCAGAAGAAATTTGTGGACCGGGCTTGTGGCCCAAGTCACTCGAGGGAAAGTGTGGTCAGTCCCAAGATCTCTGCTGGGCACCAGCCCTATGGTCAGAGCAGCTCAACCCCCATCAACACCCGCATCGAACCGTACTATAGCATTTATTACAGCAGCCCCTCCCAGGAAGAGAGCATGCCGCCGAACTTACCGCCAGTAAACTCTTTGGGATTTGCCAATTCCTATATTGCCATGCATTATCACACCACTAATGATTTAATGCACGAATACGACAGCACACCGGCCAAGCAGATCCCAGTGCCCTCCGTGTAGTGTCCTGGAGGCTGGAGGCTCTTGGGCAAACTGTTGGTGTTTCGGATACTAACTGATTTCTTATTCACTTTTGTGAGACCAGCGGTAGATGGAAACGTCAAGATTCAGCAGAACAGTTGGCAGTTATGATCGTCTTCTGTCTCAAGTATTGGCATCTACTGATTTGTTTTGTGGTTTCCTGACATTTTAAGATTTGATGTAAAAATTTATAATTTAGCTTTTTACCCTGACCTGTGCTCCGATCTTTGGTACTAAACTTTTAAATAGATGCCAGGAATGATCATGCTAGTGTATTCAAGGAGAATGAACTGATTGTGACCATTTGAGTCCGTGTTCGGGGTCTCTGAAGTACACCTGAGCTGGATTTTTTGAACAATGTGAAGGGATGATCTTCACTGAGGTGAAATTTTTTATTAATTGAACTATAAATTTTGATTCTTTGAAGTGTTCAAATGGGGAACAATACACTTTTTTTGGTAGCAGGCTTATCTGAATAAATAATATATTGTCAAGGCAGAAAATCAGAAATATATTCTTGGTAATTACTTACACAGGACACACACAGGCTTTAGGTACTTTGCTTTCCTAAGACAGTCCACCAAGTAGTATGATTACTACCATTTCTTATGATAGACACTATTACTTTGTGGGAATTGACTAGCTGTATAGTGGTTTTTTTTTTTTTAAAGAAGTATGTTTTTGCGGGGCGCCTGGGTGGCTCAGTCGGTTAAGCGACTGCCTTCGGCTCAGGTCATGATCCTGGAGTCCCGGGATCGAGTCCCGCATCGGGCTCCGTGCTCAGCGGGGAGTCTGCTTCTCCCTCTGACCCTCCCCCCTCTCATGTGCTCTCTCTCATTCTCGCTCTCTCAAATAAATAAATAAATCTTTAAAAAAAAAAAAAAGAAGTATGTTTTTGCTTACTAAAAATGAATTATTCTATTTTGGAATGAGCTTACCCAAGAAGCCTAGTGAAGAGGACTGCACTTGTAGTAGAGGAATGTGATTTCTGGGAGCAGAGGCACTAACTGGGGTCCTCTGAGCCAGGGTATGGAGATGTGGGGAGCAATCTGGACTGCTGTTGTGTGTTAGATGATCTTCATTATTGCTTAAGAAGGTGTGAGAATGAGATCAGGAGTATTCTGATTTACACGCTCCTTCTGTGTGAAGATGGTTTGCTAACAAGTTGACGAAGAGTATCCAAGTAACTATATAAAAATATTTTTTTGTCTTTGTTTAAATATCAGTGCGGTAGAAAAATCCTTAAGATTATCTGTTTGCAAACTAATTGTGTTATTTCTCTCCCATTAATCTTGGCAATGGGCAATAAAGAAAACTAGATTAAGTGTTTCTATATCTGGAGCTAATTTTATGGTCTACTCTGTGATTCCTAGCATAACAACCATAAATTCATATTTTTATGTAAAAATATTTTCATTGTACAGTTAGCTTTTGAACTTGCTACAATTTTGGAACTATAGCTGTTAGACTCATGATGAGCATCAAGATCCAAAACCTAGCTTTAGAAATTGATATATTTCAGAGCTGTTACTGCAGGTTGGAAGGAGCTTTGTTGTTTTGGGTGAAAGGGATTCAGTGTAGAGCTCCCTCTCCAGGCTGTTGCCAAATACAAGAGCGCCCCGAGTTGTAGAGAAGACAGTAGATGCTCAGCTGGAGCTCTGCGCAGCCTCATCCAACAGCCACCTTTCAGCACCGACCATTCTGTTTGTGAGGCTTAAGTATGAGATATGGGTTTTATTTTATTTTTAAATTCACCTTTTAGGACTTTGTCCTTCCCTTCCTTCTCTCCTTTTCTTCCTTTAGTTTTGCTATTTAAATTTTCTAACAGAAGAGAAAATATCCACTCTGTCACATTTTTTTCTTGTTTGTAATTGAGTGCTATTTTTGGAAGTCACTATAACCTATTTCAATTATGCTTTTATATTTTTAATACAACACTGTTTCCAATTATTAATACTCCCATGAGATAGGTTAGTATATTACCCCTTTTTAATAAAGAACTAAGAAATCTAATATCCTCTCCCAAGATCATTTGAAGATAATTCTAATTAGGAATTAGACTTTTGTCTAAATTAGAACTGGGTATTTATTCCAGTAAGCCAAACAGCTTTATAATTAATAAGATTAATCAAGAAGATACTTCATACTTTTTAAGGTATGTATCTCTTTTTTGGCTAGGCATTTCCAGTGTGATTCAATAAAAGATTTTTTTAAAGTGATTTCTACTTGTAAAATTTGAACTGACAGGTTTCTTGTATGACCTTTGAGTTTGAGATGACTTGACCCATCTTTGGGAGGTAAAAGTTACAGTATAAAGAAAAGTAAGCATGCGCATATGAGGTATTCAGTCTCTTTATGCTCATCAAGAAATTGATGATTTAACTTGCATGAAATACATGTTGGGCTAGATTCTTAGCCCTCCTTCACATCTATCTCTACATCTGTGTGGAGATACAGAGATAGATAAAACTCATCTCTTTGTAAGTTATATATGTCTATCTATAGAGGGAGATGTGGATAGACATATATAACTTCTCTATAAGGGCTATATTGAGAACTAAAAATAATGAGAATTCAGTTGAATACGACTAATTATTAGCAGGGTATATTAATTAGTTCTCTTGATGCTTTACTGTGATGCAAAGTATGTGATGTATTTCAAACATTTTATAATCCTTCTGATGTTAATCTTTAGGCCAGATTTGTATTTCTGATGGTTTTAATGTTCTTTTAAAATAATGTTTGGAAAATAAAAATATTGAAAACCCTAACATTTCTGAACATCAGATTGCAGTACTATTACTTTCCCGTCCAATCATTTGAAAACCATCAGAGAAAAGTAGTGATGGTTATTGCGCAATGGATAACAATATGTTGACCCTTCGCATTTTCTTCCTTAAGAGATGAAATAATTGTGGGTTTTTTGTTTTAATTTTTTTTTTTAAGTAAGCTCTATGCCCAATGTGGGGTTCAAACCTACAGTCCTGAGATCCAAAGTCTCATGCTCTACCAACTGAGCCAGCCAGGTGCCGTGAGTCCCCAGGATCTCTTCAATGGTTCCAGAGAGTTCTCTGGCTCAAGATCAGTGCTGCATCTGCCAGGCAATATTGATGATCTCATCAAAAGTGCTATTTCCACCGTGCTTAATGTTTTTCTGCTTCTGTCTGTCGGCGGTTCCTTGAGGACTTTGATAATAGGGCAGAGGCAGAAGGTACCACTTCAATCTGGGCCTGTCCTGAATGGTCAGTTTCACTGTAATCCTCAGACCCTTCCTATCTCTGGTTCCCTTGGCGATGTCATCACTGATCATTTTTGGAGACAGACCCACTGGGCCGATCTTCGGGGCCAAGGCAGACATGGCACCAACTTCCCCACTTGCACACCTCAGGTATATGACTTTGATCTCGTTGGGGCTAAAAATTTTAGGCAGCATGGTGGAGGTGGCTGGTTTTGGATGAACTCAGATTCAGGATGACCAAAGACAGTTGTACCTTCGCCTCCTCCAAGCTAAAAGCCAAAAGCAAAATTACGTATCCTAGAATTGGTAATCTATATGGGGTGTATAAGCTGGGGGAAAAGCTCAAAATTACAGTTCCTTGATAAATAATTTAAGGATCCTTTTTTTTTTTTTTTTTTAAGGATCCTTCTTTGAAACCAGTATTTTTTTTTTAAAGATTTTATTTATTTATTTGACAGAGAGAGACACAATGATAGAGGGAACACAAGCAGGGGGAGTGGGAGAGGGAGAAGCAGGCTTCCCGAGGAGCAGGGAGCCCCATGTAGGGTTTGATCCCAGGACCCTGGGACCATGACCTGAGCCGAAGGCAGACACGTAATGACTGAGCCACCCAGGCGACCCTGAAACTAATATTTTGAGTTGTTTCTTATTTAGCAACTCTACATCTGGGAGCAATCCCCTGCTAAGATTCCAGGTGGGAATTCTTTTACAAAGTGGGAAGGGGGCAGTAACAGATGGGCAGTGGTGAAGAAAAAGCAACACGAGGTCCTGCAGAGTTAAAGCACAGAAGCCTTTTTTTTTTTTTAAGATTTTTATTTTAAGTAATCTCTACACCCAACGTGGGGCTTGAACTCACAACCCCAAGATCAAGAGTCCCATGCTCTTCCAACTGAAGCAGCCAGGTGCCCTGGCACAGAAGCATTCTTAAACAGCTCAGTTTTAGGGTCCTAAGAATGAGCATCTGTAAGCCTCCCTTTTTCATTTTCAAGTTATTCACACCCTAGTTCAAAGATTTCCACTCTAGGCCACTAGCAGCACTCCTTGGGTGCCGGCAGTCTTGGGTTCCTGTCCAGATCTGACTTGTGATTATAGCTCATTCTTAAATAATTCTCCCATAATCTAGCCAGGCCAGGTCATGGAGTCTCCCCTTTCAAAGCCACCCTCTTCATTCACAGTTCAGGGGCAATGTGTACCTAGTGAGATTTTTGACTCCCAGAGAGACCTGTGTTTTCTCCCGTATCCACTAAAAGCTTTGTTTTTCTTTTCCATTAACAAAAGAAGCCTATGGTCCCACCAGAGAAACTTGAGCCACCATTCTCCTACTGGAGCTGAAGGAAGGCCTAGAGTCAGTGAATATCCCAGGCCTATGGAATGGTAAGAAAGACAGGCAGGCTGCCAGGAAAAGGCTCATCTCCATTAGAGATCCAGGCTTTAGAGAGGCCAGGCTAGGCCTGGACCGAGCCTAGAACACAAAGCGGCAAGCGTCACCATCTGGAGGACTCTGCTGGTGCAGGTGACTACGGCTTGAGCTTCAGTGGGCTCAGCCCAGCTGCAGTGGCCCAAAGGTGATGAGATGCAGGAGAGCCAAAGTCACTTATGGGAGCAAACACAATGACCCCTGGAAGCCAGATGGAGTAATCTTTGAGAGGCTGAAGAAAGGAAAGGAGGAGCAGGAAGATAGGAAAATAGCCCCCTATTCCCTCCCCCCACCTCTAAAGACGGATCTGTAAACTGAGAAGCAGGTGCTGGTAGTAATTATGATGATTTTCCATCTTCTGGCTTTCCATACCATTTAAATGCTAATGACATTCAATTCTATATCTCTAGTCCTAACCTCTCCCTGAACTCCATGCTGGTCTATCCAATTGCCTCTTCAACATCTCCACTTGGATGGCTAATAGGCATCTCAAATTTTAACATGTGCAAAACTGAACTCTTGATTCAACCCCACTCTTTACCAAACTTGGGGCTCCTGCTGTTTTATTATCTCAGTAAATGGCATGGCAATTACCCAGTTGCACAGGTCAATTTGTTGGGTCCTTGACTATTTCTCTTGAACATCGCATCCAATTCGTTGGGACAAATCCTGAAGTATCTTGAAAATAAACTCTGAATCCAACTACTTTTTTTTTTTTTAAGATTTTATTTATTCATTTGAGACACAGAGATACAGAGAGAGAGAGACCATGAGCAGGGGGAGAGGCAGAGGGAGAGGGAGAAGCAGGCTCCCCGCCGAGCCAGGAGCCTGATGTGAGGCTCCATCCCAGGATCCCGGGATCATGACCTGAGCTGAAGGCAGACACTTAACCATCTGAGCCACCCAGGCGCCCCTGAATCCAATTACTTCTTAGCTCTTCATCCCCATCCCCTCTAGCCCACGTGCCCATCATTTCTCCCTCGGAGTATGAAACCGCCTCATAGCCATTTCCCAGCTTCCAGGCTCTCTCTCCTGCAGTCTTCTTGCTTTGTAACTAGGGACACTGCAGGTAAATCATGTTTGCCACTCTCCTGATTGAAACTTAGAACAACATCTGAACTCCTTGCCTCGACCTGTGTGGCCCTAATGATCCAGCCCTTGGTTTCCGCTCTGTCCCCATTTGCTTTCACTTGCACCCTACCTAATATGTTTGGGATGCAACAAGCTTTCTGGCTCTTTCTCACATGACTCAGTTTTGTTCCCATGTCAGGGAATTAATTCCCCCAGAAATACTTCAGCCTGGAATGGTCTTCCCCACTGGCCTTTCCTAGTTGCCATACTCAACAGAGTTCTCACTCCATCACTGTCTATCCTTCTGCCATATTTTATTCTTTTCATGTTTCTTATCATTACTCAACATTATGCTACTGTATGAGTCAGCTTGCGCTGCCATAACAAAATACCACAGCCTAGGTGGCTTAAGTAACAGAAATTTATTTCCTCATAATTCCGGAGGCCCGAAGTCCAAGGTCAACACACCATCAGTGTTGATTTCTTGTGAGCCCTCCTTCCCTGGTTTGTAGGAGATCACCTTCTCATTGTGTCCTCACATGGCCTTTCTCTGTGCATGCAGGGAAAGAGAGGGGGTGGGAGAGGGAGGGAGAGGGTTGGGGGTCGGGGGCTCTTGGGATGTCTCCTCCTCTTATGTGGACACCATTCCTATCAGATTAGGGCTCCACCCTTTTGACCTCATTTGCCCTTAATTACCTCCTTAAAACCTTATCTGCAAATAGAGTCACATTGGGAGTTAGAACTTCAGATATGATTTTTTGGGGGTGGGGGTGGGAGGGGACACAATTCAGTCCATAACAGTTTTGTATAATTGTTTACTGGCTGTTTTCCCATTAGAATAAAGCACTAATAGGGCAAAAATTATGTCTATTTTGTGCAGCACTGTATCCCTAGTACCTTTCAGTCCTTGGCCTGGATGAGCTGTGAGGGTGTAACTGTTGAATGAATGAGTCAAATAATGATAGAATGGCTGAAGCCTGGAAGTGATAATCAACCCAAATCTCTATCTGGCTGGCTTAGTTTCCCCATGTTTGGTGTTTTTCTGTATCCCTCTCTACATTCCCAGGGTAGTTATCAGCAGGACTCTGATGAAAGGGGACACAGGTCTTAGGGGCGCCTGGGTGGCTCAGTCATTACGTGTCTGCCTTCGGCTCAGGCCATGATCCCAGGGTCCTGGGATCGAGCCCCACATTGGGCTCCCTGCTCTGCGGGAGGCCTGCTTCTCCCTCTGACCCTCCCCCCTCTCGTGTGCTCTCTCTCTCTCTCTCATTCTCGCTCTCTCAAATAAATAAATAAATAAATAAAATCTATTAAAAAAAAGAAAGGGGACATGGGTCTTGATTTAGGATTTCTGACTGTTTCCTCAGGGAACCAGCTCTGAGGGCCTCTTTTCCCAGGGGACCACCCTGGCTGCCCAGGAGTGGCCAGACAACCTGCATTCATCTCGCTGGAATTCTTTGGCTCATTATGCAGCCTGAGGACATTGAAGATGAAAGGAAAGTCTTCAGCAACCACAGAGAAGTTCAAGGAGAAAAGAGGTAACTGGTTCTTGGAGGGAGAGGAGGGAGAATACCAATTACCTTTATTAAAGAATATGGCAATTTGAAAATAAAAAAAAGATTGCAGATTTAGTGAAATCCTGCTTTCCATAGAGATAGTTCACAGGTAATCTCTCTAGGTCCAATGCCTTTGAGATTAATTTTGCCAAAGTAAAAATATCACTTCATCGCTTATGGAGAAATGAATGAATTTTCCCTCCTCTACTCCAGTAAACAGATAATTTTGCTTCTCTATAAATACACTTAGCTGGTGCCACGATAAGTTCAGTTTGTTTCTCTGAGTTCCATTTATGTGAATGTTGGCCCTCTTGACACTTTCTTGAACCTCCAGCTGCTTGTAGCATGCTGATGAGTGGGATATCTTTCATTCGACTCCCAGTGTGGGAACCTTGATTTTCATGCAAAGCCTGATGTTTTGCAAAATGCAGCTTGTTCAGATGCCAGATAGACCTTAAAAAGTGGAGCAACCTACAAAGACTGCTTTGTGCCTGTCTTCTGGGCCTATGGCACTAGGATAAGTTTCATAACCTGGGTCAATGCTTAAGGTTCAACACATTTCGTATCTGACATTACCAAGAGCTTATGAAAGCTTCTTGCTCGTTTGTTTGTCTTTGGCAACAAACAAAGTATGTCAAAGAAATGGTAAGAACTGATCTTTTTTTTTTTTTTTTAATATTTTATTTATTTGACAGAGAGAGTCACAGCGAGAGAGGGAACACAAGCAGGGGGAGTGGGAGAGGGAGAAGCAGGCTTCCCGCGGAGCAGGGAGCCCGATGTGGGGCTCGATCCCAGCACCCTGGGATCATGACCCGAGCCAAAGGCAGACGCCTGACTGAGCCACCCAGGCGCCCCAGAACTGATCTTATTATTAATATTACAATGAGGAAAGATATGGCTGGGAATTGTGTTCTTCACAGAGAATCATAATGTTAGACAATTTCTTTGAGGAATCCAGAGTACCTTGGAACTGGAATGTTTTATAGTTCATGGAGTTGGAGGTGGAAAATTCAAATCTTTTCTTGACCTGAGAGATCAGGGACTTTACTTCAATCATGGCCCACAAATGGGGTAAATAGAGACACAGACACTGTTTTCTTGTTAGGGAGTGGTACGGAATTTGAGTGAAAAGGTTTACAAATGGGACATGTCATTAATTCTCCCTTTTCTTTCCCAACCATTATAAAACTGGGGAAAATACTGTTTTCCTCAAAGTACCAAACACTCAAAAAAATGAGCTTGTAGGAAACTCCTTGGAATTGTAGTTGGGGAAGATTTTATAAGGTGTGGGTAAGAGAGGGAGAGGATGAGTGTTCTTTCATTCATTCAGCAAATATTAGTTGAGTGTCAGTGTTATGCAAGGTCTGAGGAGAAAGGTCTGAGAATAAAAATAAGATATATTCTTGGGCGTCTGGGTGGCTCAGTTGGTTGGGCGACTGCCTTCGGCTCAGGTCATGATCCCGGAGTCCTGGGATCGAGTCCCGCATCGGGCTCCCTGCTTGGCAGGGAGTCTGCTTCTCCCTCTGACCCTATCCCTTCTCATGCTGTTTCTCTCTCTCTCTCTCTCAAATAAATAAATAAATAAAATCTTAAAAAAAAAAGATATATTCTTTACCAATAAATAAAAGATGAAGGAATTATTTTTATCATTTATATAATAAATATAATCTGGATCTAGATAAATTGCCAGTGCACTTGCATTGTTTACCAACACCAAATGATTATCAGAGAAGGGAGGGTTTGATGACATTTAACGGAGCCAGAATTCCCAAGGTGACACTTTAATCTTACTAGTGAGTTTCCATTTGCCAGACTGTGGGTTGCATTAACTTAAAGAGAAGTTAGTGGGTGTTCCATGATTAAAAAAAAAAAAAAATACTGTATGGGAAAAAATGAGTACCATACTTTACCAAGACAAAAATCAATCATTTCGCTTAGCATTTTGCTGAGTCCTTTGGGGGTGTTCCTTCAGGTGGGAGGTGATGGCACAGAGAGGTTCACGGGGCAAAAGCTGGTTCTGTGAATAGAAAGCACTATAGCATATTACTTACAAACATGGACTCTGAATTGATTCCAAAGCTGGCTCAGCCACATGCAGTTGAGTTTTCCTGTTTGAGCCTCTTTGTTCTTATCTGTGAGTTAAAGAGAGTAAGCCCACCTCACAGGGTTGTGATCACAAGGTGTCTGAAGTGTTTAGCATAGTGCCTAATATTTAATCAATGTGCAGAAAGTGGCAGCTATCATTTTTATTATAAAAGCAGAGTCTGGGGTAGTCTATCATCTGAAACTCAAGATTGTTCACAACTGGCTTTTTTGGGGGTGAAACGCTTTCTTGGAGGTGGTTAACAAAAGCTTTTCCAACAAATGATTTCTGTCACTATGGCTTAAGAACACTAAAACCTATAAATACAAAAACTAATCCAGGGGGTGGGGCTCCTGGGTGGTTCAGTCATTTAAGTGACCGACTCTTGGTTTCAGCTCAGGTCATGATCACGGGTCGTGAGAATGAGCCCCCTCTTGGGTTCCACGCTCAATGCAGGGTCCACTTGAGATTCTCTCCCTCTCCTTCTGCCCCTCCTTCTGCTCATGCTCTTTCTAAAATAAATAAGTAAATAAAATCTTTAAAAAAAAAAAAACGACAAAAAAAACTAATCCAGGGGGAAAATGACTCCTGATTTCCTTGACCAGCTATTAACATTTCAAATCTATGGGTAATATTTAGAGCTCTGATAAAATTCTTAAATGAGTAAATTATGGGGCACCTCGATGGCTCAGTTGGTTTAGTGTCCAACTCTTGGTTTTGGCTGGCGTGTCCTGATCTCAGGGTCGTGAGATCCAGCCCTGCATTGGGGCTCTGTGCTCAGTGGGGAAGCCGCTTGAGGTTCTTTCTCTCTTTCCCTCTCCTTCTGCCCCTCCCCTGCTTGTGCTTGCTCTCTCTATAAGTAAATCTTAAAAAAAAAATTCTCAATGTGTAAATTTGCTTTTACTGTTATTAAGGACCACTGGTGACTAATTTGCAAACTAGTATTTTATTGAGAACATAGAAGCTATTAGAACCTAACAAAGTTTGCTATTTGGGGCTATATTTTGAGTGAATTTAGAGAGAAGAGTAGATTTGACTAATTGGGTTTTAAACCTTAAGTTGCTGGACTTCCAAGGATTTTTGGAAAAAATTTATTTTTGGTGGTAGAGCACTTTTTTTTTTTTTTTAAATATTTTATTTATTTGTCAGAGAGAGCACAAGCAGGGGGAGTGGCAGGGAGAGGGAGAGGAAGAAGCAGGCTTCCGGCTGAGCAGGGAGCCTGATGCAGGGCTTGATCGCAGGACTCTGGGATCACCACCTTAGCTGAAGGCAGATGCCTAACCAACTGAGCCACCCAGGTGTCCCGCACTTTTGTTTTTTAACTGAAATATAGCTGACACACAATGTGGCATTGGTTTCATGTGCACAGCATAATGATTTGACAACTCTATACATTATGCTCTGCTCACCACAAGCATGGCTATCATCAGTCACCATACAATGCTATTACACCACTGACTATATTCCCTATGCTGTGCCTTTCATCCCCGTGACTTATCCTTTACCTGGAAGCCTGGATCTCTCACTCCCCTGAGAGTTTGACCTTTAATATTACAGATTTACAAAATCAAAATTATGTATTATACAGGAAACTGTATTTTTTCTTTTTTTTAAAGATTTATTTATTTGACAGAGAGAGATAGATACAGAGAGAGAGGGAGAAGAGGGCTTCACACTGAGCAGGGAGCCTGATGCGGGAGCTCGATCCCAGGACCCTGGGATCATGACCTGAGCCGAAGGCAAATGCCCAATGACTGAGCCACCCAGGCTCCACAGGAAACTATTTTTTTCTTAAATTCAAGGCAAAGTACAATGTACTCTCTTGAAAAGTACCGGAAAGCAATTTAATAGATTTGAAATACATACTGTTGTATGTGATTAGATGAGATGTTTAGTATTATTTTACAGTCTCATAAATGTCTTCCATAGTTGAGATGGTTACCATTTCCATAAGTTCTGCTAGATTTACTTGCTTTTGGTGAACACTTTTTGTTTCAAATGTAAAAAAGACTAAAATTCAGCTTAAAAATTTACAAATAGGTATGGACACAAAACACTATAAGCCCTATATTCCATTTGTTAGTAATTTTGCCTTTCTTCTTTTGAGTTTTGAGATTGTCAGAGTTTTTTGTTTTTTATTTTCTCTAAGTGTTAAAGAAAGAATGGAATTCCAGGGGCGCCTGGGTGGCTCAGTTGGTTAAGCGACTGCCTTCGGCTCAGGTCATGATCCTGGAGTCCCGGGATCGAGTCCCGCATCGGGCTTCCTGCTCGGCAGGGGGTCTGCTTCTCCCTCTGACCCTCCTCCCTCTCATGCTCTCTGTCTCTCATTCTCTCTCTCAAATAAATAAATAAAATCTTAAAAAAAAAAAAAAAAAAAGAATGGAATTCCAGTAGTCTTCATACTGTAGTTTCTTCTAACTGCCAGTGAGGAAAGCATGCTCATTCTTCCTGACACTGCAAAGAAGCATTAAAAAAAACCCCTGTTATTTCTACTAGAGAGGCCTTGTGAGATACCAGGACCACAGTGATTAGAGCCACGACGCAGGTGAAAGTAACCTGTTAACCTCTCACCTTAATTCTGATTGGTTATATACCTAATAATGCATGGTCTTGATGCTAATATTTAAAGTGACAATTCCATTTTCTGAAAGGTGATGGAGGCATTAATTTAACCTACAATGCTGTATATGGTGGAAGTAAATAATGACGGTATCTCTATCACCTCCTCTACACATGTAATGCTTATCCTTCCCTTGAGTCGTTTGATGTTCTATTAAACAAAACCTGATTTATGAATGACTCTGTATACTACTGTAAGTTCACCCATTAAATATTAAATAAAAAAAGCTTAATTCCTTTTTCACAGATGAAATTTTATAGAATTTCTAGTATTTTTTCCCCATAATGCATTGGATCATCTTGCCTGCTTGTACAACCTACTTTAAGACTACTGGCGTCTGAAACAAAGCGTGCCACTGGGTATGTAGTTGGCCCTGGTTCCTCTACTACCCCTGTGAAACAACTGAAAAAAAGAAATGGAGAAATGGATATTTCCTTAAGCCATGTCACCATGGCAACATATTTTGAAAACTTTTACTTCAACAACTTAAACTAGGAAGGGAATTTAAAATCAGATCCTAGGGTAGCTGATATTTTATTTTCATTTTTTCATAAAAAGATTTTATTTATTTGACAGAGAGAGAGACAGCGAGAGCAGGAACACAAGTAGGGGGAGCAGCAGAGGGAGAAGCAGACAGACTCCAGCCGAGCAGGGAACCCGATGCGGGGCTCGATCCCAGGACCCTGGGATCATGACCTGAGCTGAAGGCAGACGCTTAACGACTAAGCCACCTAGGCGCCCCTTTATTTTCATTCGAAACTGTGATTTCATGTCCTATTTATTCAAAATTTAAGTCTTGATTTTCATTTTCCTGTTTAACTTAAGCCCTTTTATGTTAGATCTTTGGTGCTACTAGGTCAACAATTTGGCCTGATTGTGTAGTAGGAAGTTTAAGAATTGTCAGAAATCAGGTCAGGCCTTTGTAGATCAGACTGAGGAGAAGTATTGTTCACCAGGGGCTGTACACAGAGCTTACTATTCAGGTAACTGAGGTAATTTGTTGCCCTTTGTTGCCAAAGTTGCTTTCAGCAAGGACTTAAGGATATAAACTAGAGCTGGGCAGAGGCCCCATCTAGTGGTGACTTGAAGAAAGGCAGGTAGAGCTAAAAAAAGGTAAGTCGTGTCCCAATCTTCCGGTAAAGATGAGCTACTAGTTATTTTCCTGAAACCCTAATCAGGAGGGTTAGAATGTGTGAAATTGTTAGAAATGAAGTTCCTAAGTTAGCGATTCTCACTGGAAGAATATATTTAAAATAAAGAGGATCACTCAGGAAGCATATTTAAAATCCAGGATATACTCTGCCCTAACGGATCTGATCAGGCAGCTCTGGGACAGCACCCACCTTAACAGACTTCTCCAAGTGCACCAGGCGTATTACAGCTGAGCCCTTTCCCCTCCCTATTAGGAACTCGGCTACGGCTACAGAAGAGAGGCCGCCTGCCCAGCAGAGGTGGCAGCACACAGTTCAGAGCTCAAAGGAGATTTCCCAGACCACTGGTAAGGGACCCAAGATTCAGAAGGAAGATGGAGAGAGCTGGCCCAGCCCTTCCTTCTAAGAAGTTCAAGCTGTTAGCCAAACAGAAAGCTGACTTACTTTTTTTAACCTTTTATTTTGAAATAATTACAACTTCTGTTTTTAAGAATCTTCCGCAGTAAACTATCCAATACAGTTTTTTAGATTTTTCTCTCCCCCCTTCCCCTTTTTAAGAGAAGAATTTGACCTAAATATTCTAAAAGTATCTGCTGGCACTAACCTTTCACAATTCTCACTCCCTCCCTTCTTATACCTATAAATCTAGATGTGGGTAATTCTGTTTGTCTTAATTCATTGATATAAGAAGTATGATTTTAGAATTTATTAAAGAAATAAATTTTTTTTTCTGTTTAGAGAGAGCATGCAAGACGGGGGAGGAGAGAGGGAGAGAATCTTTTGTTTTTAAAGATTTATTTATTAGAGAGAGAGAGAGTACATGAGAAGGGGCGGGGGGGTGGTGCTCAATCCCATAACCCTGAGATCAAAATGTGAGCTGAAATTAAGAATTGGACGCTTAACTGACTGAGCCACCCAGGCGCCCCTAAAGAAATAAATTTTAATGGCTTTGGTTTCTGATCTTATTATATTAATAGGAGACAAGGGCAATATTAGGAAATAAACTAACTCTTACTGGGAACCTGGTACCCAGTATTGGGCCTAGGCTTTTTACTTACAGTGAAATTAATGCACTGCTACAACTACCTTCTAAAGTAAGTAGTCTCTCTACCAGAGGAGGTGAGGCTGAAAATGGTTAAATGATCTATGCAGGATCACACAGCTAGTAAGTTAAAGAGAGTATCTGGACTTTGGTGTGAATGCAATGTCTGTGCTCTTTATATAATGCACTGCTTTGTACTAAAATCTACAAAGAGCCTTGCAATAATCAATTGCATTAACCATTTCTCAAACTAAAATATCTTTGGCCAGAACTACTGAAAAGGAGGAAAAGTCAAGTATTTTATAGCCACTTTTCTGTCCTTGTTTAGATACGCACATCCAAAATACAACAGGATAATGTTCTGTGCAACACGGTAATGGAGAAAATAAAGGAAATGAATAATCTACCATTGAGTACATGACAACACTGCTTGTGAACATTTTATTCACTTTAAAATAAATACTGTGCTGTAAAACTGCCCAGAACTAAAATCTGTAGCATACAGTAGGGAGGTACAAAGAATGGCTGCAGCAGAGTGTGTTTTGTTGGAGGAAACCATTCTAAGTCAAGAGGGAGGAATCTCTGTCTACAGCAGGTACACACCTTGGGGGAAAACACATTCACATCAAGGAGAAAGAAATAGATAAAAGTTCCAAGAGAGAAACTACCTATTACAAGTAAGAGTTTCTTGAGATTAACAGAAGTGAAGAAAACTTAAATGTTGTGAGGCTCTACCATGTGCCCAGTTTCTAGCTTAACACCTGGTAGAGAGCAGTTGCTAAATAAAAATTTGTTGAAAGGATTTCAGGCACTAGAATTTACATATTTTACATGGTCTCCCATTTAAACAACCTCCTATCAGTTTCCTTCTTCATTACCTTTACTTCATTAACTAGTTATATATACTATAATTTACATAATAAATCTATTAAAAACTTCCAATAGGTACAATTATGACATTTCATTAGGCTGGACTCTAAATTGCTTGGATTAGATTTATTTTGGAATCACATTATCCAAGCAAAAAACACAATCAGTTCATGGGACACAAGAGAAATGAAAGAAGTGAGACAATTATCTGCCTTAGAAGTTTATCAATAACCTCTTATATACACATACATATTCACAAAGTGGTTGAGAGTCCTTTTATACGATCCTTCAGATGAGGTTCAACGGCTGGGAACTCTACAGTGAGACACATGGTCAGACAGAAATCATGACTGTCAATGATCTTTTCTTTCCCCAAACTTTATTATCCTTTAGTTGGGGAGAGAAAGAAGTCCATTTTCATCTGCTGTATCTAAGATTTTACAGATCACTGGAGATTCAACCTAAAGAACAAAAACAATAAAGCCATTAAAAAGTTGCTAAACTGAATACTTTCTTTATTTAGTGTTCTTCTGTATGAATACATGTGTATAAATTTGTTAAATGTATATTCACAAACATGTAAAGTTTTTCAAAAGTTGATGAATAATATCAACCCATAAATGCAAAAAGCTCTGTGAACTCTGATCAGGAAACATACAGAGAAAGCCACTACTAGGCATCATATAACCAAAGGCAGGACCATGAAGTTCCTAGATAGAAATACAGGATAATATTTTCATGACTTTGGGTGGCAGCATTTCTTAGAACAAAATAAAGCATTAGCCATAAAAGGGAAAAACTGATTAAAATAAACTTTATCAAATAAACTTTTGCTCATCAAAAGACATTAGGAAAATAAATAGGTAAGCCACAGATTGAGGAAAAAAAGTATGCACTATAAATTAAGAACTCATATCCAGATATGATAAATATAAAAATATAAAAAATAAAATAACTCATATCCAGAATATATTTGAACTCCTAGAAATAAGAAGACAAACAAAACAATAAAAATGGGTAAAAGACTAACAGATGACAGAGTCTCCTCGACCAAACTGAAGTCAGGTTCCCTAATTCCTTTTTTCAACTAGGCCTCTTCTTGTATTTGTGCCCTGTCTTGGGCCTGCTGAGTCCAGCTGTCGCAAGAATCCTGATAAGTCAGTGTAGAGAGAACCCCTTAGCCTCAACAACTAATCATCCATCCCATATCGGATCAAATTCCTCATTTCTCACCTTTGATAGCTGATTATCCTGGCCTGCCTTCAGCAATAATCCTGTCAAGTCAGTTAAGTTGATGTCTCCTCTTAGTAATTTTCCATCCATTGCGCCACCCCCAACCCTGCCACCTTCTGCTCATTGGCTGTACGTCCCCAGCTGTCTTTGCCACATGTAGAGTTAAGCTGGATCTCTCTCTCCTATTGTGAAAGTCTTGACACACTTATTGCCAACAGTCCTGAATAAACACTGTTTCAGTAAGTGTCAGAATAATTTTTCATTAAAAAAAACTTGGCTAGATACTTCACAAAGATCTATGAATGAATCATCACATGAAAAGGTGCTCATCACCATTTTCCATATGGGAAACACACACTAAAATGACTAAAGTGGCTAAAAGAGGGGCGCCTGGGTGGCTCAGTCGTTAAGCGTCTGCCTTCGGCTCAGGTCATGATCCCAGGGTCCTGGGATCGAGCCCCGCATCAGGCTCTCTGCTCAGCGGAAGCCTGCTTCTCCCTCTCCCACTCCCCCTGCTTGTGTTCCCTCTCTCTCTGTCAAACAAACAAACAAATAAATAAATAAATAAAATCTTAAAAAAAAATAAAGTGGTTAAAAGAAAAAAGACTTACAATACCAAACGTTGGGGAAGATGTAGAGCAACTGGACTCTCATATATTACTGGTAGGAATGTAAAATGGTACAACCATTTGGATAACTATTTGATAAAAGCTAAACATATATCTAATCTATGATTCAGCAATTCCACACCTAGGTACTTACCCAAAGGAAAGAAAATACGTGATCACAAAACGACGTATAAAAGAAAATGTTCATAGCAGCCTTATTCACATAATAAAAAATGAGAAACAACCTAAATGTCTATATAGAAGAATGGATAAGCAAGTGTGGTATACTTATACAAATGAATACTATTCATTAATAAAAAGAGAATGAAATACTGGAGTGACATGGGTGAGTCTGAAAAACATGCCAAGTCAAAGAGGGCAGGCATAAAAAACTATATACTATATGATCCCATTCATGTGGAATCAAAAAACAGGCAAAACTACTCTATGATGTCAGAAAGCAGAAAGGGGTATCTGTGGGGGTTGGGGTATTGACATAAAAGGGGTATAAAAAATTTTTCTGCAGTGATAGATACCTTGTTTTGGGTGATAGTTCCATGGGTATATAAAATTATCAAAATATATCAAACTCAACACTTAAGATCTCTGCATTTTATTTTTTATAAATTGTACCTCAATAAAAAAGATTATAGCTTTTACAGAGATAGTATGAGGGCTATATTAAAATTTGGAGATTACTGAAGCTCTTTTCAAGACTCAATGCTAAAAATTGAAACATGTTTTCAAACTGAATTCCTGAGTATTATTATTTTTTTTTAAGATTATTTATTTATTTATTTGAGAGAGAGAGAGACACAGCGAGAAAGGGAACACAAGCAGGGGGAGAGGTAGAGGGAGAAGCAGGCTTCCCGCTGAGCAGGACCCTGGGATCATGACCTGAGCCGAAGGCAGTCGCTTAACCGACTGAGACACCCAGGCGCCCCCTGAGTATTATTTTTTTACTTACCCCAAGGATATACTGACAGGAGTGAGGCTCTAGCATATATACAGTAACAGCATGAGGAGAATCTGATTCTTTACACCTGAAACAGAGAGCACTTTAAAGTACTGCCCAAACCACACAAAAGTATTTTTATTTTTAGAAAGGCTTAATTAATTAATTAACTGAGAGAGAGGGAGAGCGTGTGCATGCGCACACATGTATAAGTTGGGACGGGGTGGGGGGGTGAGAAGGAGCAGAGGGAGAGGGAGAGAGAATCCCAAGCAGACTCCGAGCTAAGCCTGGAGCCTGACGTGGGCCTTGATCTCACGACGCTGTGACCAGGGCCTGAGCTGAAATCAAGAGTCAGACGCTTGACCAAATGAGCCACCCAGGTGCCCTGTACAAAAGTATTTTTAATTGTTTTCCTTTTAAGCTATACAAATCTTATGTAAGTGATCCTGTATAATTTAATATAATAACTGAAATAATATAATTTAAAAATCATTATAACTTACAAATAATATAATTATATTAAAATAATTTTAATATTTATTTATTTTTAAAGATTTTAATTTATTTATATTATATATAGAGAGAGCATGTGAGTGAATGGGGGAAGGGGTAGAGGGAGAGAACCTCAAGTAGACTCCACCCTAAGGATGGAGCCAGATGTGGGGCTCAGTCTAATGATCCTGAGATCACGACCTGAGCTGAAACCAAGAGCTGGCCACCGAGGCGCCCCAGTGTTTTATTTTTAAAAACGATTTTCTTTCTATATCTTTTAAAGTTTCTTTCTCTCTTTCTCTCTCTTTCTTTAATCTCTACAACCAATGTGGGGCTTGAACTCACAACCTTGAGATCAAGAGTCGCATGCTCCACTGACTCAGCCAGCCAGATGCCCCAATTTTACTATTTTAGAATAAAGTAGTAATTTTATATAAAATTAATCCACACATTATTATGCATAAATATAATGGCTCACAATTATATTTTATATTTATATAAACTTTTGCCCATTGGAAGCAGATAAAAGAGAAGCACAAAGCATGAGTTGATGGTCCAACTTACTTTAGTTTCACAGTGACCTGTCTTGGTTTGTCAGTTATATCACAAATATCTCCATTCCCATAAAAATGTGACACCATCCTAAACCAGAGAAACACACATGTTTTATTAACCTAAACTTCGTTAATTCAGGGTAACTGTAATGGGGAGGGTGAGAACATGGTTAGAGGGATCAGTTTTGCATTAGTTATAAACTATTTCTAGGGTCATGTCACAGAGAAAGGTTTTCAGATTCTGTAAGGAGAATACAAAATTGAGATACTTTGGAATGATTTAATTAATAAGAATAATCTTCAATTTGCATATTATTTATTTGGATACAAATAGTTAAGGTTAAAGTGTTTTTTAAAAAGTCCTTCTGAAGCGAACCATTTCCTCAGCCCTGTATATTGTTTACTTTGTGGCAGTTTTCCCTCCTTGCCATCCTCCAGCCAGCTCCACTCATGAAAATACTGTCATGCAGGTATACAAAAGTATACCTGCCTAGGTTAACCTACAAATTCCAAATGAGCAGGATATTTTTAATTTAGCTAGCCTTATGCTCCTGTGATTCAGTATTTATTGCTCATGATACCATGAACTACTTTCACATGAAACATACATGAACATAAGAAAAGTCCATCTGTTTAGTATATTCTAATACTTAAATGCCCATCTCTTAATTTTGCTAACTTTGATTCTGGTCAGCCCAAGAAGTCAACACATTCTATTTTTTTAAGATTTTATTTTTAACCAAACGTGGGGCTCGAACTCACAACCCTGAGATCGAGAGTCCCACGCTCTATGGACTGAGCCAACCAGGCGCCCTGAAGTCAGCACGTTCTAAAAACAGAGTCTCTCAATGCCATCAGTGCTAGGAAGGACAAAGTTAATACCCAAGAAAGAGAAAGAATGAATAATTTAAAATTCGCCAGGTAAGAGGACTACAAGAAAATCTAAAGCTTAGTTATTCTTGGAAAATAAGAGCTTAACTTATTTCTGCTGTGACAAGATACACCTATATAACTCAAAGAAGTTGTGAGGTAGTTTTTCAGAAAGCCACTCTTTATTTTCAATCATAACCTCCTAGAGGTAAAGTAACAAAGGGAAATGCTAGAGTATATTTACATAGAATTAACTAACTTAAAAAGGTAAAGAGGACACATGGAAGAGGCAATGCTTTCTAACAGCCTCAGACCTACTGGCTGGAAGTGAGCCAGCGTCTGTCACGAAGGCCAGCCACCAGCACTCTCATTATCATGCCACCACTGCTTTAAAGGCAGCGGCCAGAACTTACTGCATGCTGTTGCCACGCACTATGTGTTACATACCTGATTGTTTAAGAGTCCTAACAGTCCTTTGAGGCAAATACTAGTAGACAAGAAAAGTGAGACTTAAGAAGATGATGTAATTTGCCCAAGGTGGTAAGTGAAGAGCCAGCATTTGAATCCAGGCCCGCCCCCGCCACCACCTTCAGAAATTGTGTTCTTAACTATTACCTTAGAAAAGAAAACTAATTTAAAAGATGTCCCTGAAAAAAACTGACCAGAGATTTTACTTAAGTGTTTAAATTTTATGCTTTTCAATATTCTGAGTTTTAAATATTCTACTAATCCGAACCAAAGGCAAATAAGGTTAATCTTTACCTGACTGACTGGGTACCATCATCTTGAAGGTGATAGGCTCTAGCAGTATTCTTCTTAGCCCATTCAATATGCTCTTCTTGGTTCCATGTACCCACAACCACAGAGGTCTTCCCACTATCTTTGTCCTAATATAGGAAAAAATATTTGTGATGAATCCTTGATATCATCAAGTAGACATTTATCCTGATGGCCTATAAGTTATAGTCCTTATCTTCACCTGCACACTGCAGATGGGTGTTTATTTTTTAAAGATTTTATTTATTTATCTGACAGAGAGAGACACAGCGAGAGGGAACACAAGCAGGGGGAGTGGGAGAGGGAGAAGCAGGCTTCCCGTGGAGCAGGGAGCCCAATGTGGGGCTCGATCCCAGGACCCTGGGATCATGACCTGAGCCGAAGGCAGACACGTAACAGTTGAGCCACCAGGCGCCCACAGATAGGTGTTTAGATGTTAGTCAAACAACGCTAGTCAAACCTGATGAGTAGACACTTGAGCTCATTATCTTCTTTGTTCCTTGTTTCTCTGAACAATGTAACTACTTTCTTGTCAGCTAGCTCCACATGCAGTTATCTTTGACTCTTTTATTTCCTTCCTCCCCTACATCTATCGGTTTTGTCCACTGTTTTCCTGGAGATGTTCTTGGCTTCAGACTCTTCCTCTACATTTCCAATGAGTTTAATTTCTCATACCTAAATGATATGCCTGCATACTACTGATTCTTCTTTTTTTTTTTAAGTAGGCTCCACACCCAGCATGGAGCCCAATGCGGGGCTTGAACTCACGACCCTGAGATCAAGACCTGAGCTGAGATCAAGAGTCAGATGCTTAACCAACTGAGCCACCCAGGCGCCCCACTACCGTGATTCTCAATTAAATCTCTGGCCTATCTCTCTTACCTGCAGACCCACTGAGCCTATCTTCATCCTATTTCTACTCTTACAAATGCCAATCTGCAAATTATACGTGTATTCACACACTCATTTGACACCATGCTTATTTCTGTGTCAAGATGTCTGTTCAGAAACCCCCTTCCCCATTCTGTTAATTTTTTTAAACACTATTATGCTGTCTTATATGTGGACTTCCTTCCTTCTCTCTTCTTTTCTTTCCTCTCCCCTCCCTTCCTTCCTGTCTTCCTTTCCTTCTTCATATTTTATGCCAGGCACTGCTGAGCACTAGCATACATCTGTTGGGTAGAATTAGAAACCCTTACAGTGGTAGATGAAACAGACGCAGACACTGCTGCTAGCAGGGCTTACTGCCCAGGGCAAGAGACAACAATTTAACATTCTTTTAGCAACCAGACTGTAAGTTACTAGATAGACAGGGACTGAAGTTGCATAGTGAAGTGTTTAAGGCTGGATATGGAGCAAGACTGCCTGCGTTAGCATTCTGGTTTCATCATTTACTACCTATGTGGTTTTAGGCAAGTTACTAAATCATTGCTTCTATTTCCTCACCTTGGAAGAACAATAGTCACCTCTTAGGGTTGTTATGAGGATCGAGTTAATATGCATACTTAGAACAGTGTCTGGTATACAATGAGTATTGTATTTGTTAGCTACTAATATTTGTTTATCTCCCAAAGCTCCTAGCAGAGTCCCTCAGAAACTTCTAGGTTATATGACCTTGGGCTCATTTTGTCTGATAAAACCTAGTGTTGGCAAGTGTATGGGGAAAAAGTCAGTGTGTGTGTGTGTGTGTGTGTGTGTGTGTTTTAAAGTCATTGTTAATGGGAATGACTTACAACCTTTTGGAAGGCAATGTTCTTTTTTATATCTATATTTTTAAAGATTTTATTTATTTAAATGCAATCTTGCCATTTGCAACAATGTGCATGGAACTAGAGGGTATTATGCTAAGCAAAATAAGTCAATCAGAGAAAGACAATTATCACATGATCTCACTGATATGAGGAATCTGAGAAACAAGACAGAGGATCATGCAGGAAGGGAGGGAAAAATGAAATGACAAAATCAGAGAGGGAGATAAACCATAAGAGACTCTTAATCTCAGGAAACAAACAGGATTGCTGGAGTGGAGGGAGGTGGGAGGGATGGGGTGGCTGGGTGATAGACATTGGGGAGGGTATGTGCTATGGTGAGCGCTGTGAATTGTGTAAGACTGATAAATCACAGACCTGTACCCCTGAAACAAATAATACATTATATGTTAATAAAAAAAAGAGAGAAAAAAGATTTTATTCATTTATTTGTCAGAGAGAGAGCACAAGCAGGTGGAGCGGCAGGCAGAGGGAGAAGCAGGCTCCCCGCTGAGCAAGGAGCCTGAGGACCCTGGGATCATGACCTGAGCCGAAGGCAGATGCTTAACCAACTGAGCCACCCAGGCGTCCCTAGAAGGCAATATTCAGTATGCATATATTTTGACCTAGCAAGTCTGTTGCTAGAAATGTGCCTTATGAATATACTTACAAAGGTTTACCAATACTATTTATAAATGCTCCCTAAGATGCTATCACAGCAAAAACTGGAAATAATTCAAAGGTCTGTCAGGAGAGATCTGGCTAAATACATTGTGGGTATAAACATAATCCTCTGTACCTGCTGAAAAGAATGAGATCAGCTGTTGCTGGCACGGAAAGATCTCCAAGATACTAATTGAAAAGAGTAAGTGCAGAACAGTGCATTTACTAGTTATACTAACATTTATGTATATGCATTTTTTTTTTCTTGTGGAGGGTTAACTAAGAAAATGTTAACAGCAATTACTTTTAGGAAATAGGACAATGGTGGAGGAGAATTTTACTGTTCATTCTAAATTTCTGGAATATATTCCTTTAATTTAAAAAAAAGCCATTGGGTATTATCTGGGTTGTACTTAGATAATATTTTTTCTATTAATAAGTATTATTAAAAATAAATGAAACCTCTACATAGTAGCAAGAAGAAGTGGGAAGAAGAGTGAAATGGCATTTCTCAGGTTTAAGTAGAGAAATAAAATGTCCTAGTTTACAGATGCCTCATAAATTTGGAATGATTTAAATGCAGAAGGTTGAGTTGATGATCTTTCCTGGTATGATCTGTCTTGGAATTTAAGACTGACTCATAACATCTCAAGAGGGTAAATACAGTATTTTTAAATTACTAGATATTATTTCTTTGGGGAAATAAAAAGAGCTGTTTAAAACAGCCAGGTGAATATTTATTAATTAACATTTGTCTTCAACGTCTAGCAGTTTACCCTACCAAACAAGGTACAACTATGACAAATTTATTGAAGCCTGAAGTTCAGAATTTAGGCAGTTTGGCTCAAGTTGTAGAAGAAAATGCTATCTGATTTATGAAATTAGAAATAAAAGGAAGAATAAAAAGCCAATGTGTATAATCTTAAAATTTAGTTGATTTTAAACTTGGATGATATGGTATGTTCTATAGGTGAGAAACTTGCTGTATTTACCCTATTTTCCTACCTCGAGCCATAACGTACTATCTTACTATTCACTTCATTAATTTAAAAAAGAATTTTAATGATTAATTTCTCAGTCAAAGCTAGAGGTTAGTCACAATAGCCTATTATTCCTCCAGAAACACAGTAATACGAGAATCTGAGGAGTTAATAAACGTTACTTTAAGATGAGTGACTTAGTTAAAACCAAGTTTTCCATTTTCTAGAACTCAGAGACACTTTGAATATTTTCATATTAAAGTCATTTCATAATTAAAATGCCATCCCCCCTCGTTTTTTTTCATAAACGAATTTTAAAACTTGAATCTATCTAGTGGTAGAATGATAGAAAGCTATTCTATACCTCATGATATTGATGTACATGTTTGCCATAGCAGAATTCATATTTCCACCAACCAACGCCCTGTAGGAAAGAAAACAGATCAAGTTACACAGAAAGAATGGGGGATTGGGGTCTGTCTCAGTATTGCCACATGACAGTAATAGAAATATATATAATTAGAAAAACTGTAATAGCAATAATATGGTTGAAAATTAAAAAAAGTTACTGAGAAATAATGTTATATGGTGAAAGATGATTAACTATACTTAGCGTGATGTGCATTGAGTAATGTATAGAGTTGTCAAATCACTACATTATATACACCTGAAACTAATATAACATTGTATGTCAGCTGCACTTCAATAATAAAAAGAAAAAAGAAATTACTGAGAAATAATAATTTAAAAAAGACAAATACAGAGAATAACTGCTGTATTGCCTTGGTAAAAGAAAATGAAATGAAAATTCCACTGACTCTATTTCCCACTGGAACTAATAGTTTATTAGAGGCAAAATTTAACCTTTGTAGATATTAACTCAAGTTTTAAATGTGACTGCTACATAACTAAAATGTAGGCTATACAATCTTTTTTTTTTTTTTTTTGAGGATATACAGTCCTTGATGCCCATTCCAGCAATCAACCAGAATCACACATGACTTAGTTATATGTATTTTCTGTCAAGTAAAGGTCAAGTTTTAGCTTGTGAGCAAAGAAAAGATAATGGCTATTATGGATTATAGTAAGATGCAGACAGAAAATGTCCATTAGGAGGCTTCCAGAAACCTGCCATTTCTCTATTGACAAAATCTTTTTTCAGGGCTGCTGATGACCCGTGACTAAATAACACACAGGTGAAAGCTGTTAGATAAATATTGAAACCAAAGGTTCACTTCTCACCCCATGAAAGCAGTAAGAACCACTAAGGAACTCTTTTATGAGTTGGTCATCTGTCAATTTGGATATGTGGGTTGTTCCAACAGTGAGCATAGGCTGAGAACCAACAGCAATGGGTTTGTGGATTGCTGGAAATCTCTCTTCTTTAGTTGATTGCAACTCTTCCTAAAGTTAAACACATATGTTTAAGGGTTTCTATACCATACTTTTTTTTTTTTTTTCAGTTAGGACTTTATTTTTAAACTGAAGGAAATTTGGAAAATAAAAGTCCACTCATTTTTAATGTGCTTTAAGAAAATGAATTTGCAACACTTAATACAATAGAGAAAGCTCTAGACAAATGATAGTTCCATCTACCAATTAGGGGTATGATGGCCATTCTCAACACACCGGGATAATTATCATTTCATATATTTTGCCTCATTTTTCTTTTTTTTTGATCATAGCAGCTAGAGTTACTCCAATGCAAGTACCTAAGCTAAGTAGTATTCTACCTTCCTAGAAAACACACACACATTATATACACACAAATACAAAGAAATATACACAAATATGTATCAGCACTTGCCTTTTTTTTTTTTTTAATATTTCTAACGGGACTGTAAAATTCCACAATTCTTCTCAAGTACAAGTTGACAGTATATAGCAAAACTCTTCGTTATGTGCTTACCTTTGACCTATTTCTAGAAATTTATCCAGAGTAAACAATCACCACCGATGGGTGCAAAGATTTAGCTTCAATGACATTCAGGGCGGCATTCTTCATGTTAATAAAAAATTGTGGACAACAAAAATATCCACACCAGTAAATAATTTAAATAAATTTTGGTACTTTACACCATAGAATATTTGAGATAATTAAAATAATATTATAGAAGATTACTTTATGACACAGGAATGTAAAAAATGATATACTGTTAAGTGAAAACAAGTGAAGATATTTTATATATTTACACACACACAGCACACAGTTGGTCCAAATTATTTTTTTTTTCATGTGTATCTCTGTGTGTGTATCAAAAAAAAAAAAAAATCCCCAAAAAGACTGAAAGGAAATGCACTAAAATATTATTATTTCACTACTTCTTAGATTTTGTCACTACATTTAGTTCTGGAAAATGTGGTTACTATGGGTAAAGAAAAGATAACAATCAGGGTAAAGAGCTAAGTGGGAGTAAATAAGAATATTAATTATAATTATTAAAATGCAGCAGGATCTGGTTGTTGTCCTGAAGGACGCTGCAAGTTGGTAAAGAAAGATGCCCACTAAAGGGTACAGAGAACAGCAGATTCACAGAGGGATTGGTGATTCACAGAGATTTTGATGAAGAATTGAAACATGAAGACTTCACAGAGAGAAAACCCTTGATTCTTGAAACATGAATAATCTGTGATGTATGTGAATGTCTGTAGGTTTTGTGTCTGTGTGCACATATGCACGTGAACCTGAGGAAGACATAGGAGCAAAGACGTGGGGTGTGGAATAATATTTAAAACTAAAAAGATAAACAGGTACTTACTGGTAAAAAAATTACATAATTTTAAGAAGTTTGGATATCATCTTAAGGATTTTGTTTTTTAATTTTAAAGATTTTATTTATTTATTTGAAAGAGCGACCGGGGTGGAGGGGGGGCGGTGGAGAGAGGTAGAGGGAGAAGCAGACTTCCCGCTGAGCAGGAAGCCAGACGTGGGACTTGATCCCAGGACCCTGGGACCACAACCTGAGCCGAAGGCAGACGCTTAACTGACTGAGCCACCCAGGCGCCCCTCATCTTAAGGATTTTAGGCAAAAATATGGGATCAGGTTTTTGATCAGATTTTAAGTAATACTGTCGCAGTGGCAGGGAAGGACTAGTAAGAACAAATCCCGAGGTGGAGCCACATTGGGAGTTGAAGTAACCCAAGCCAGAGAGGAAGAGACTCTAAAGGAATGCAGAAGTGGGTGGAGAGAATAGTTACGAAAGAGGATAATGAGTTAGAATCCAGAAGTAAACTGGGTTTTGACAGTGAGGAGAGAAAATGAATCTAGATCAGAATTAAAGGAGTATACCAATTAAAACTGAGTAACATAATTAAAGAAATTAAATAGTAAAAGGGTTCCTAGTAAATGTATAGTGGTCACGATGCCTCCTTTCACCTGCTGTAGGCGCCATTGCTCCACTGTGGTTCTTTTCTCCTACTTTGGCTGGTGGGAGTCACTGCAAGGTTACTCTAGAAACCAATGACCTTACCCTTCCTCTCCTCCAATATTCCAGAAGAACAAAGATTGCCAAATGACATCCTATTTTTTGAAAGGACTTTGGATTTTATGTATAGTCTTTCTACATTCAGAACATACCACACTCCTGGTACTGTTTTAAGTGCTGAGTATTAAAAATGAAGAAGACATAGTCACTGCTCCTAAGGTAAGCTCTAACAGACTAAACTAATTACTTAGAATGCATGAGACCTATAGTAAGGTTAGTGAGGAAAAACACTGAAACCTCCAGCTCAGATAGGGGAAGAGGTAGGAAGAATAGAAGTATGACCATTTATTATTGCTTCTTGTGGACAGAACATCTCCTTGCATTTTTAAGAAAAATTATTCCAATAAAAGCAAGATGATAGTTTTTGTGGCAGGGTTTGGAAATTCATAAAATGGATTCCTAATGGTCTAGTAATCTCCAAATTAATGTAATATAATAACAGCACTGATAGCACCCTAACAGCCTCTGCAAATTTACCCCATTTAAAGGCATGATGGACCCATGCTGTCTTTCATTGGTATGACCATTTAGCAGGAATATCTGTACCATCTTTAGGCACAGAAGATGTGATATGGCATATAGACAATTAATTATACCCAGAGGATCCTCAACAATAGTTACCATAGCCTGCCACTCATGAACACAGAGATGACAAAGATGTGAAAAGCCATATTACAAAATAGAATGGCCTTGGATGTACTCACCGTAGCACAAGGGGGCACTTATGCTATCATTCAAACCAAATGATGCATATATACGACTGTTAATTCAGGCAGTATCACGTATGCATTAAAAGACATGCATAAAGAGATATAGGCATTAGATGGTCCTGTGCGCACTTTAACCCAGTAGTTATCAAACTGGTTTAAAGTCTGGGGGACATGGTGGCAAAATTATTACTCATTCTTAGTTGTGTCAACATAGGTCTCTTTTCTTGCTGTCTCTACAGCTGCTGTGGATTATGCATTCAACTTGGACACTGTCTAGCCAAAGTGCCCTTACTGCAAAAAAGCCCTTCTCTGATGGCTCAGGGAATATCATGGAAGAGGTGGGCATATGAGACTCTAAGAGCTGGATTTGAGGGGTAACATGTGACAGCTAGACTAACATCATCTTGGACCAATCTGCCATGATGACCCCTCTGTTACTTGAAGCCTTCTTGAGTATAGCACCCCCACCATTCTGTCCTTTTGTTCAACTACGCCCTTAAGTACACCCTCCAGGCACAACATCCTTGATCTGCTGAAGAAGTGACTATGACTCACACCTATTCTTTTTCTCTCCCTTTTTTTTTTTAAAGCCTCATTAAGACTTTATTTAGTGGGTTATCTAGCAAATAGTTTCTGTACTCATACCTATTCCTAAACATTCTCTGGGGTAGTTCCCTAGTGTGTACTCCCAGCCTCTAGGGCTATAAAAGCAGGTCTTACAAGAGGTGGAGTTGTGAAGATCAATTTTTCATGTTGTCTATTTGCCATAGCCCAAGAGGCTTCAGTCCTAAGTCCCCTTAATAAACCATTTCATGTCAAACAGAACACAAGTAACAGGTATAATATCAAAACAAAATTCTGATAGCCAGATTTGTATTTTTGTTTAAAACAGAAAAAAAATTCATTATCTTTATGGTTAAGCTTATTCCACATTTAAAAGGCAAACCATATGACAAATACCAATTTTTTAAAAAAAGTTATACGTAATAGATTTATAAAGGAAAGGATTCTGAGAAAAATGTCACTTTAAATAACTTTTCACCCTACAGTATTACCTAAGGTTTTCATCTACAACATGTATTCTAAGGGTCCTAAGTATTTTGAAAGTATTATCATCTGTAGCTTTTAAAAACAATTTTTCTCAAACGGCAGATTAAACACATTAATTAGAGAAAAGTAAGCTGCCATTTCTTCTCTGAAGAGTAATTAAAGTTGGGATTTGGGAAGCATTTTGATTGCGCTGACTTTTAAGTACTTGTCAGTATTTAAATCACTATCAGGGAGAAGACCAGTAGAAAAATCCATGTCCAATCTTTTAATTGAGCACTTCAAATCAAGTGCAGATTAATAAGATAATTTTTCCTTCCTATCAGAATGGCAGTGTTCACAAAAGTCACAAAGAATGTGGCAATACTTTTGCTAGAAGTACTGAAGAGAAAGGGGAGAAACAGGCTTTGCAGCTAAATGTTAGTTATTAGTTAATTAAACCATTACTAAGTACCCACAGTATACCAGGTATCATGCAAGGAACTAGAAACCTCAAAGTAATAAAAGCATAGCATATTCTCCTTGATCTTAGTGTAAGAATCATAGGAAAATCAACCAATTTTAGCCATGTAAGTGCTATAATGGAGGACTGAGTAAAATACAAGACCAAAAAAGCGGAAACTTTGATCTCTTCCTGGGGTAATTCATTAGAAGTCCTCTCTCATTTGCAAAGGAAGTAACACTGCTTTAAAAACAATGGGGAAGGGGCACCTGGCTGGCTCAGTAGGGAGCATGCGACTCTTGATCCTGGGATTGTGAGTTCAAGCTCCACGTTGGGTGTGGAGATTACTCAAAAATAAATAGGTAAATAAATGAAAATAAAAAACAACAACAACAGGGAAGATTAGGAAAAGGTCAGTGTGAGACAGATGAATTTGAGATTACTGAAAATGTATATGGTTATGTCCAATGAGCAGAGGAAAAGGGAAAAAAGCACATGGAAAAGGAGAAGCAGCATAGAGAAGTGGTTAAGAGGACAGGTTCCAGAACCAGACTGTTTTGATTTTCATCTGTAATCCATCACTTGTCACTTCCCTTCTCTGAACCTCAATTTCCTAACATGTTAAGGAGGATGATAATAGTATATTCTTGTAGGTTTTTGTGAGGATTAGATAACAGCTGTTAATATTCAATCCATGTTAACTATTGTGACTGTGGTTTGAGTTCAGGGGAAAGGTCAACGTTGAAGATGTGTATTTGAAACTCATGGGCATATTAATGAAGTTAACAGAATGGGCCTGGATGAGCTCACTTGAGACTATACACACTACAGAGAGAAGGCAACTATGGCTAGAACTGTGGGGAACGTCAACATTTTCAGGGCAGGAAGTAGACAAAGACCTAATACACAGGACAGGAGAACAGAGAGAACCAGAGAGAATGACTTCAAGTAAAGGCAGTAGAGAAAGTTCAAGCTTCACATGTTCAGTGTTTTATGTGCTAAGATCAAGTTATGTATATGTCCAGTGGACTTAGAACCAAAAGATTGCTGTTGACCTGAATAAGAAGTTTCAGAAGAATGATGGTTTGATGACATACAGCAATGGGTTGAAGAAGAAATAAAGCATTAGAAGATGAGTTGTAGTTTATTTTTTCAAGGGGCTCAGCTGGGAAGGCCAGTCAACTACCTAAAAAATCAACTTAACTACAATGAATAGGATGTCACACTTTAAAATATGAAATCATGAGAGTAAGAGAATGATAAAATAGTTTCTGAGAAGTACAAGAATAAGGAAAATAATTAAAATCAGTTAAAAAATTGGAACTTAAAATTTGAGTCAGAAAAATAAATTACTACTACTATGCTACAGGAATGATTAAAATACTGATACATGCTCTTAAATTTGGAAAAGGAAGCACTGAGAAAATACTGTTACATAATTCACATACCTCTTTATTTCTCCTGAAAGGCACCCTTAGTATTTCTTCCTGCTGTTCCAATTGCCTCAGGGTGAGGGGTTTAAATGGTGATCCTGGCAGTGACTGGCAAAATATGTCATTCACAGGGGACGCTCTGAATCTATTCAGTAAGAACAAAGCATTAAAGCTAAGCATATGACACTTTAAAGCATGTGTGCGCTTCATGTTTAAAATATTAAATCCACATCCTACCTATATTTAGGATGATTGCACAAGAGTGGTGTCAAAATGACAACTTCATATTCACAAGTTGTAACTTCAGCTACTGAAAGAATTTCATGCTTAGATTCAGGATGACATATGTACATCACCGTACTTGATCTGGGCCGGTTCTGTTTCAAACTACAAGGTGTACCATTTCCCATTCCCACAGGATAGTAGGGTGTCATCTGACCTTCGATATTTTTAGTGGGAATCTTAAAAAAAAAAGAGTTTCAGACAGACTTTTCATTAGAAATGGAGGTAGGGGTGAGGATGGGAGAAACACTTATTCTTAAAGGAAAAAAACTACATTTTAAATAAAACCAACCTTTATAAAGGTAACATTTCTGTATTTTCTATAAACTTTTCCTCTAACATTCTTTTGATTCCTAAGTTCTTATTTAAGCTAATACTTATTTTCAGAGCAGTTTTATATAGCGAAAAAAGGAAATTTTATTTGGTGCTAAAATTAAGATGTTAAGTGTATATTTATATAAAAGGATATAATCTCTTGATTAATATGAATTATTTCTAACAGTTTTTTTTTTTTTTAAGATTTTATTTATTTATTTGAGAGACAGAGAGTGCACATGAGAGGGGGGAGGGTCAGAGGGCGAAGCCGACTCCCTGCCAAGTAGGGAGCCCAATGTGGGACTCGATCCAGGGACTCCAGGATCATGACCTGAGCCAAAGGCAGTCGCTTAACCAACTGAGCCACCCAGGCGCCCTATTTCTAACAGTTCTAATGAAAGAGATTAAGATAAAATACAGGAACTTACTATACTGGACTAGTCAGAATTTTCTAGACTGAATTCTCAGTGAATGGCTATGTTATACTTTAGATTCTAGAGGTTTGAAGTCTGATTTGTCAAAAAGTGGGGCTACATAGTAAAACACTATCTTCTAAAACAGGAATCTTAATATTGTACTCATTCATTAATCTGCTTATTCTTTTTCCCTGTCATTAATATTAAAAGCCATACTTTTCAACATAAACTCCTATATAAATCTATTCAAGCCCAGCAAAGGACAAATGAAGAAATTTTCATGGAATGGGGGAATAAAATAGATCACCTCAAAAGACAAGGATTATTAAGGAGCTAGCTCTCATATTTCATCTACATAAACCAAAGAAAAATCTAATATAAGGGCTCTAAAAAAATATTGTTAATAATATCTCCAAGCAAGCTCTTTGGAGGCAGGGAGCTCATCTTGTATCACTTTGGTACCCTGTCAGTGCCATGTGTAAAACAGGCAATAAACAAATGTTTCCAGGAAAAAATATTTTGAGGTTTCTTGTATGCTATTTTCATGCTAGTTATCCAGAATTAGAAAATCCTGGGTTCAAAGTCAAGCTTTGAATTTACTGGCTTTCTGACTGTGACCAAATTTCAGTTTTTGTCATTTGTAAAAAGAGAATAATAATATATACTCAGAGGTTGTGGGGGAAATTAAGCATTACCTTTTGTTACATGCCTGGCACAGTATCTGGCTTATAAATTGGGGCTCAGTAAATGTTAGTTTTCTTCCCTTACCCTTTTCTTCCTCTTCCTTTATCATTTCACACTTTGAATTCCATCTTGCTATCCTCCAGAGCCACAGTAAATAAATATTTTATCTCAAAGGTAGTCTGTAAAATTAAAATCTTTTAAAATAGCAATGCTATGTGTGTCTATGCTTAGCTTATCAATTCCCCCCAAAGCCACCCTTTTAAGGCCTTTTGCCATTTCACTTTTCTTCTGATAAAATTATCATTATGATATAAAACCACTTACAGAAATATCCTCTATCAATAGGTTATTTAACTCTATAGGAGTTCTTAGGATTCAGAAAGCATTCCTTGAACTACTGGGGCATTTAAAAATTGTGACTAGGAACCCTAAGGAATCATTCTTTTTAAACAATCTTATTTTTCAGTCATCAATTATGCATTCACATTCAGTACACACTTATGAAGTGCCTATATTATATCTGGCACTCTGCTTTGCACTGCAGGGTAAAGAGATAAAAGACAGTCCCTGCTTTGAAGATGCTTGCAGTCTGGTAGCTTATTTACATACGTAGTTTATCTGTTTTACCTAGGGGAGATAGGGGCCAAACTAGGGGGAAAAAGCAAAAGCTCTTATTTATAATTGTTTCCAATGTTAAACAGAGGGAACCACTGCTAAGACCGGAAGTGATACACTGCCATTATGAAAACTTTCCCAGACACATCTTTGCTAAGTTCCTTAATTTTCCTATGATCCTAAAAGTAAATAAAAGTATCACAGTATAACTGTTCTCAGAAAAATCTAACATACTGCAAATTATCTTTGGCCCAATCCTCTGAGGTATTTGATAGACAGTTAAAGAACACAGGACTAAATTCTGTCATTTAAGTAGTATAAATTCATGCCTCACTAATAATAGATGTTAAAAGCAAAAAAAATCAACACTTGTCACTTGCCTCTTTTGATTTTTCGTTTTCATCTGCCTCTTCATCTGTGGAATAATATAAGATATTACCTATGTAAGGTAGGTGTAAAGAATGACCAGTGACTTATATATAAAATACAAATGATTACGTTTTCAATTTTGTAATTTTAAATTTCTTTCTAAAGAAGATCCAAAACATACATATAATTTTTATCTTACTACTTTTAGCTAGTTGCCTTGAAATGGTTTTGTTTGAAAGGACAAATTTAATCCTTACATCTTTACCTATGAAATACTTTATTTGAGGCATAAAACTGGCCACAACAATTTTCTTTTGAAGTATTTTTATATCAGTGAGAATTTTAATCTTAAATTAGCTGACTCTGAATAACATAGATTAACAAAAATATTTCACAATTTTAGGGACACATCTACATTTCTATTTCCATGTATAACAACTATGCTTACAGCAAGCAAAAGACTAACATTAACACTATATAAATATAACACTAACATGTGTTATCTTACCAGATTTTAAAAAATTTATTAATATGTAGACAAAAAGCATAATGTTTGTTGATGTAGAAAATAATGAAAAGATCTCTTTGAAAAAGTTTTCTAAGGGATTGTTCAGAAATTTATTTTAGTGTTTTAAAATGCATACAGTCTCCTATAAGATCTTTTAAATTCCAATTTGAACATAAATACTTTCAACGAAATTCCAGCATTACTATCAAATCACTCTGTAGAAACAAACCTTTTTCAGATAGAAGGTTCTTAGCCAACATATTCCCAAGGTAGTACTCGTGAATATTTACTTTCTATATTGGAATAAAATAAAAATATAATAAGTATTTTGCAAATACCAAGAATACAACTTTAAAATTATCAATCTCATTATTAAAGTTCTCATTGTATAATGTTCCACCCTTCATATTTTGAAGAAAAACATACCTGACCACTTTCTTTCTCTTCATGGTATTGTCGAATGTGTTTTCCGTGACATACCTCATAAGTCCAGTAAGACTCAATCTAAGAAAAATGGATGTATTTAAACATACAAAAGCCATATAACTCCACTGAATTACTTTTTGATATTTTATGTAGTTGAGTAGATTTCCCTCAAGATTTAGAGTAAGCTTTCATTAAATGAAACTTTATTACACCTCAGAAAAATATGAAATTTCTGAAGCCTAGTCCCTATTTTCACTAATTAGCTGTTTGTGAAAATTCTGTGAAGAAAACAGGTCTAGACTACGCCTGGGATCTGTATTAACCACCTGGCTTAGGGACCATTTTATACATAGTCTAAGAAATAACAATTAGCATTTCTTAGTAAAATTGTATATAAGGAAGCTTTCCTTTGATCTGAAAATCATTCAGAACAATTTGGGAAGTGATATTATTTGAAACTGGTGTTACTGGGTGTTTGTTTCATCTACCACACGGGAATTTAAATGAACAAAATACTATTAAGCAATAGCTTTGGTTTACAACTAACTTAAAATTTGATATAACATAATAAAGTAAAAAGGAATGCAGAGTTATTTTCAAGGGTCTATTGGCCACTAGAAATTTATTTTCTACTTATTAAGTGAACATAAAATACGTACTCTGTAGGAACAACTGCTTTGTTTAAATAATGGCTCCAATAGCTCTCTTGGATTAGGGCCTTTATAATCCTTTTCTTCTTCCTATGAAAGAACTAGGATTTAATACTTACAGTTATTCTAGAACTTCACCCAACTCTTCTGTCTGGATATTAACTCATTGTTCAAATCACAAATGCTTGGAAATAAAAGGGGAAAAAAAGTCAAAACTTTTAAAAAGATCCTATGGTTTGCCACTTCTTTCAAAAGAATTTAAGTATAAAATATGGAGCCATAGAATAATCTTCCATTCTCTCTTCTCTTAAAAAAAGGTTTCTGAGTATCAGTTTCCTGAACAATTCTTATGAACCTATTTCAGAAGTTTTAAATACTTGCATCTGAACAAATTCTAACTATGAAAGCCTCAGAATAGTTGAATCTTATAGAAGGTATAGAAAAGTTTTAAGGTACATCCCAGTTTCCTATATATTTTTACATTTCAGACTTGAATGCCATATGCATATGCATATGATTGCACACATGTATATTTGTGTCTTAAGAAGGTTTAAAACAAAATGAAACAGAGAGCTATCTTTCACAGATTTCACATCTGAACAAAACCTAAGAAAGCACTCACTGAGTTCGTAGTATTTCCATTTTACAGACTGTGAAAGTATTACATAAATAGCTCAATAATTTATTGAGTGGAAGAACTGAGTTTCAAATCTGTTCAAGGTTCCACAGCTAACTGTAGCCTATACCTCAGCCTCCTGGCTCCTAGGCTGGTGTCCTTTTCATTTTACCATGCTGACTCTCCTGTTTCATCTTGAAAGAAGTCATTGCCTTGAAGGATGGATAAGAGGCAGTTAGGGCATTTTGGGAGGAAGAAAGGGGCATGGGCTAAGGTAGGGAAAAAGCACAGGTACCTATAGATTTATTTTTAGAAATTCTTTATAAAAAAATTTCACATATATATTTAAAAATTATATCCTGCTTCAAAACCCCCATTTCTGTTAAAGAAAGCAAGCGTGGAATTAGATTTTCATTAAAACTATGACTAATTCGTTGCTAAGTTTTCTAAGTTGAACTGTAAAATCAAAGAATTCAAGAATAATAAAAGTGATTACTACTTTTATGATAAACAGGGTTATTGAGAACCTTGTCATTCAGTTTTATTTTAAAGTATGTATTTACAGTGTTTTAAATACATATCTCTGGTGACAAGGATTACAGATATATTTATAAAAAGTTACCTCATCCCCACTTGTCACAAGGGGCAGAATGCATTTATATTTTTCTTTATGTGTAGTTGTCATGATGACATAATTATCCTCTTTATACAAAACTCCAGTTGTAGGCTAGAAATAGAACAAAAATATACATTTTTTTTTTTGGTTAAGTTGTATTACATTGAATAAATTACAGTCTTAGGTCAAAGTAATTCATCATGTCAACAGAGGATTTTTAAACGTATTTCCTAAGGCAGGGGAAAGGATTCTACAGGTTATTTAAGATCAAAATAAGGATGATAAGCTTTATCTTGATGTTATAACAGAAAAAAAAATGAACACAAATGAAATTTGGAGTATAAAGAAAAAAAGTAGTAATGCAACAGACTTAAGTTGAAATAGGGATTAAAAAGTGTTAAGAGGCGGGGCACCTTGGAGGCACAGTGCGTTATGCGTCTGACTCTTGGTTTTGGCTCAGGGTGGTGAAATCGAGCCCCGCAAAGGGCTCCATGCTCAGGGCAGAGTCTGCTTGGGTTTTTCTTCTTCTCCCTCTGCACCCCCTGTCCCCCCCCAAAGCTCTCTCTCTCAAATAATTAATAAATCTTAAAAAAAAAAAAGCATTGAGGCAACGAACGTTCATAGATACACCATTACTGAATACTTATTACTCCTATTAACAATTACCACCTATCTGTGATAGTCAATAGCATTTTATAAATGTACTCTCAATTCTGTTGGATGGGACACTTGAACATAATAATAGTGCATTATTTTTCATATTTGGATAAATTACTTTTAAAAGAAAAATTCCTAGGGGTGCCTAGGTGACTCAGTCGGTTAAGCCTCTGCCTTTGGCTCAGATCATGGTCGTAGGGTCCTGGGATCGAGCCTGACATTGGCCTTCCTGCTCAGTGGGGAGCCTGTTTCTCTCTCTCCCTCTCCGTCTGCCTCTCTCCCCAGCTTGTGCGCATGTGCTCTCTCTAATAAATGAATAAAATCTTAAAAAAAAAAAAAAAAGAAAAGAAAAAGAAAAATCCCTAAGGATCCTCTGTGCTGACTTAACTTTTTTTTTTTAGTATACATCCTAGGTCAGCAAACTCTTTCTGTAAAGGGCCAGGTAGTAAATATTTGAGGTTTTGTGGGCCATATGATTTCTGTTGCAACTATTCAACCATCCATTCTAGTAAGACATTGCATAGGCAAGAGGAAAATTAACAGGTATGGCTGTGTCCTGAAAAAACTTTATTTACAAAAATAGGTGGTTGGCCAACCCAAAGGTGAAGTTTGCCCATTCCCGCTATGTATCAACAAAACTATCTTTATATTTTATTTATTTATTTATTTATTTTTAAATTCTTATTTATTTATTCGACACAGAGAGAGAGAGAGAGAGACAGCGAGAGAGGGAACACAAGCAGGGGGAGTGGGAGAGGGAGAAGCAGGCTCCTGGCTGAGCAGGGAGCCCCATGCGGGGCTCGATCCCAGGACCCTGTGATCACGACCTGAGCCGAAGGCAGACGCTTAATGACTGAGCCACCCAGGCGCCCCAACAAAACTATCTTTAAAGCTTAATATAAAACCAAACAAATTCACAAACCAAATATGAACCAATGTAATTCAAATGAACATTTCAATCAATATAACTCATATTATTTAACTAAACAGAAATCTTTGCTGTGTTATAGCAGATGTGTCACTACTAAGACAGAAGTTTTCATATTCTATGATATGTGTTCTGTGAGATCTAACTTTTTTAAAAAAATATTTTATTTATTTATTTGACAGAGAGAGACATAGTGAGAGAGGGAACACAAGCGGGGGGGGGGGGGAGGGAAAAGCAGGCTTTCTGCGGGGCAGGGAGCCTGATGCGGGGCTGAATCCCAGGACCCTGGGATTCAGACCTGAGCTGAAGGCAGATGCTTAATGACTGAGCCACCCAGGCGCCCCATGATAATTCAACTCTTAACTTCTCATCTTACGATACTGTGAAACCACTATACTATTTGGCCATCCCTCATGAAGAAAGAACCACTCTTATTAAGTAACTGTTCTTTTCTCAATTTAACAAGAAGGACTCATAACCATAATAAAACAAGTACTACTTGATCCAATGTTATCTTACACACAAATGCAAATTATTGCAATGTTTTTCCAAGACAATAAAACAAAACAAAAAATAGTAGTAAATACAAGCTGTAATTAGCTGTATTGCAGTTTTAAGTCCTTAACATTTTTTAGCTCATCGATCTTTAAGACAAACATTCTACCCATCTTCAGAAAAGGAAATTGAAGCCCAGAGCTTAATTTGTACGAGGTGGGGCGCCTGGGTGGCTCAGTCGGCTAAGGGTCTGCCTTCAGCTCAGGTCATGATCCCAGGGCCCTGGGATTGAGCCCCTCATCGGGCTCCCTGCTCAGCGGGGAGCCTGCTTCTCCCTCTGCCTCTGCTGCTCCCCCTGCTTGTGTTCTCTCTTGCTCACTCTTTCTCTTTCAAATAAGTAAATAAAATCTTCTAAAAAAAATTTGTACAAGGTAACACAGCTAGTAAGTAGCACAGTACAGAGATGAATCCAAGCAGACTGGTTCCATATTTTGTGTACTCTTAACTGTTTTATGTTTATAATATGTTTTAACATATTTGCATCAGCATTTGTTAACATCTTTTTAGATTACTATATAGGCTCCTGGATTATGACGAAGGATCCTTATTTAAAAGACCACTGTAAGTGAAGAGGGGAACCAAAGAGACTTGAAAGCGAGAGTTACAAAACCAAATTTATGAAAAAGAGATCCTTAGAAACATTTATTCAGTTGTGCCAACAAATTACTATAAGACGTAACATTTACAAAGCCTTTCGCCGTTTTTCAGATATATGCAGAATGTGTGCAGAGTTGTTCAAAGCACGACTCACATTTGCTGAGCAATGGCTGGCCTGAAGTCTTGCCAAATCATTCCTGTACAGTAGCGAAGGCAACCAGTAGCATATGACTTAAGAGTATTTACCTCTATTTGTGAAGTACCTGCAACTCTAATGTTCAGAATTGAATTCCACAGCAATATTGACTTATTTACTAAAACATTCACAATGCCAACAATGGAAAAAGAACTGCTTGCTTGGAACCACAGCAAAGAAAGGAAGCCAATCCTTTGTAATAAAAACCACTCTTGGGGCTTTATGTTTATATGATAAGAAACTCATTCCTCCTGGAAAAGGACTTCGGCTATCTCCATTTTGACCTCAAACTTCCTAGTTGGGTTCTTCCTTCCAGCTTGTCTCTTGGCTCAGACTGGAAGATCCAGGGGGCAAAGCATTCCCTGATGGGAACCAAAACTATTCCCTCAAGTAAAAAGGACTGCCTGAACCAGCAAGACGCCTCCCCATGACTGACTCCATGACAAGGTTTGATTTGACCTTCAGTGCCTCCCTGAACATACCCACGCCACCTTTGCCCATATTTTTCATACATAAATCTGGAAGTATTTTCAGCACTTTGGAGACAGTCTTTGAGCCGCCAGTCTGCTGTGTTCTGGGTGCTGGCCTCATTGAAATTAAATCCTTTCTTGTTTCACCACCATTCATTTCTCTGAGTTTGGATTTTGTCAGCTGTGAGTGGCTGAACCTCGTCTGTTTGGAATCCCCAGACCTAGGTGCTTTTGCACCCCTGTGCCCTGGCTATACTCTGTCTACTGTTTTTAGATCTAGGTAAAGGGTAACAAGAAATAAAAGCCATCACTTGTTTGAAGATGCAAAGATTTGTCTTTCATTAGTTTTGGAAGGGTTGCTTTCCTCTTCAATAAAACAGATCAAGTAGCAATTCCTCTATCTGAAAACTGCTGGAATAGTGAGTCACTTATTGGGAACACAAACTAAAAATTTTAACAAACTTTATCCTCTTTTTCATAAAGAAATTACTGGGAAAAAGTTAACCTTTTCTGATTTTCTAAGTTAAAAAACTTTTTTGATCTGCTACTAAAAATGTTTCCTTTTGATTTAGTAAAACAGTTCTTCAGGAAAATGAAATATAATAAATTCTGAATATACAGAATTGCAGATAGTGTAAAAAAATTCCATATAATACCTTAATGTATTTTCAGTGTAAGAGGTGCTATTAGTGATTTGATTAAAGTCAGATATTAATATAATGAAACCAAGCCAAGGGGGTATGGTACTTTAAGGTTAAGGAACTTAAAAAATATGTTGGCAGGGGAGAAATTCTTAATGTTTGACAAGAGTCTGGAAGAATTAAGATAGAGGATGAGAGACAAAAGAGAGAAGCTGTAAAATAAACTCAGTGGTACAACTTCCCAGCATATATAAACATGCTTGGAAAAAAAACAAACAAACATGCTTGGAACTATGGAGTTGGTTACCATTCTTCCCAAGCATAGTGTTTGGGGTAAGTTTTTGTTTTGTTTTGTTTTGTTTTTAAAGTAGGCTCAGAGCCCAACGCAGGGCCTGAACTCATGACCCTGAGATCAAGACCTAAGCTGAGATCAAGAGTCGGAGGCTTAACTGACTGAGCCACTCAGGTACCCCTATGGGAAGATTTTGAGTGGGAATATATTTCCAAGAGAAGTAAAGAGAAAATTGGACTTATTCTTTGGTTTTACTTTGGTGAAATCTGTGAACTCTGTGAAGTAATGAATAGTTGAACAGTTTAATGAGAGAGATGGTATTTCAGAAGAAAAATATATACACACAAAAAAACTGAATGCTAAAAACCAGTAAACAAAGACTATCATAGTCATTAATTAGTTAACATAAACATTAAAAAATATACACAGTTTTGGTGCTTAATAACTTTTCTAAGTAAATTTGAAAGCAAGATTATAAAGATTATATATTGGTTTGATATATCTGAATGGGGAGATGATTTAAAGCACAGAAGAATTTTAAAGCTAAAAAAAAAAATTCACATCTTCCAATCTAGTCTCTCCCAATTCCAGATAGTAGAGAGAGAAAGGCACTTATCCCAGTTCATACAGCTGCTTAGTTATATTTGTCCCACCAACTGGCCCATAAAAGAAAATGACAGTGCGAGGTGAGGAGGGCTGTAGTGTCAATTACAAAACGGAGGGAAGAGAAGCCTCAAGATTAAAAAGTACTAAAACAAAACCCAAAGGCCAATGATAAAGACTCCTACAGTTTATTTTTGCATGAGGGCCACAGACCTTTTGCCAAATCACAGAAAAAGGTCTCTAGATTTTCCTCAAAATAACTTAAAAAAATTTTTTTTATTAAAGATTTTATTTATTTATTTGTCAGAGAGAAAGAAGGGGGGCACAAGCAGGGAGCTCGATGTGGATGAGGGACTCAATCCCAGGTCCTGGGATCATGACCTGAGCTGAAGGTGGACACTTAACTGACTGAGCCACCCTGGCATCGCTCAAAATAACTTAAAAAAAAAAAAAAAAAGAAAAAAAACTTCAGAAAAACTTCAGATGTGCCCATCTTAGATTATGTTACATTGCCAAAGAGAATTAAAAATTAAAATTCAAAATAAAATTGAGAGATATGTGAAAGGTTCGTAGAGGATACATTTAAGACAGATCTTCCATAACCTTTTTTTAGCCAGCAAACACCAGTGCCAGAAAGAAAACAGAGTAACAATCTGGTAGTAACCTCTAAAAAGGCCAGTTTTAGTTATCCACTTGTAAGTCAGGAAGTCTTCAGGGTTGCATATCAGCATGTAATTTTTATTTTTATTTTTTTTAAAGATTTTATTTATTTATTTGAGAGAGAGAGAATGAGAGACAGAGAGCAAGAGGGCAGAGGGAGAAGCAGACCCCCTGCTGAGCAGGGAGCCCGATGCGGGACTTGATCCCAGGACTCCAGGATCATGACCTGAGCCGAAGGTAGTCGCTTAACCAACTGAGCCACCCAGGCGCCCTCAGCATGTAATTTTTAAATTAAAAACCAAAAAAATAACAGGGCGCCTGGGTGGCTCCGTCAGTTAAGTATCTGACTTCAGCTCAGGTTAAGATCTTGGGGTCTTGGGATAGAGCCCCAAGTTGGGCTTCCTGCTCAGCAAGGAGTCTGCTAGTCCCTCTGCCTCTCTGTCTGCCCCTCCCCCTGCTTGTGTTCTCTCTGCCTCTTTCTCAAATAAATAAAATCTTAAAAAAAAAAAACCTGGGGGTGCCTGGGTGGCTCGGTTGGTTGGGCGACTGCCTTCGGCTCAGGTCATGATCCTGGAGTCCCGGGATCAAGTCCCACATCGGGCTCCCTGCTCAGCAGGGAGTCTGCTTCTCCCTCTGACCCTCCTCCCTCTCATGCTCTCTGTCTCTTATTCTCTCTCTCGCAAATAAATAAAAAATTTAAAAAACAAACAAACAAACAAAAAAACCTGACAAGTGCAAGAGTAAAATACTTTAATGACAACATTCTGAAACACTTCTTATGTTTATTCTGTGTGCTCTTTTGAAAGATAACAGAGGTTGGACTAAATTATTCTCACTTCAAGACTGCTAAAGTTATATCTCACTTATAACAAACTTTTATATAAGTATTTTATTTTATTTTTTTAAAAGATTTTATTTATTTATTTGAGAGAGAAAGAGAGAGCACAAGCAGTGAGGAGGGGCGGAGGGAGAGACAGAAGCAGACTGCCCACTAACCAGGGAGCCCGACTCGGGACTTGATCCCAGAATTCTGGGATCATGACCCCAGCCGAAGAAGCTGCTTAACCGACTGAGCCACCCAGATGCCCTCTAAGTATTTTAATATAACAATATTTCATGGCATTCATACAAAGATAAACCTGGCTTCTCAGAGAAATATTTACTTAGATAATGTTGAGTACCACTGAACTACAAGAATAGGAGAATTGAAAAGAAGAGGAGTAGAGAAATAAACAAGTGTGAAATATTTGCAAAAACTAACATTTGTAAATAGAAAGCTGTTGTGGTAACCATAACATCTGTTGTCCTGCTAAATCTTGCTTTGACATCATGCTATCACTTATTCTCGTTTCAATGAAGTAGTAATAGAACAATATGGTAATAGAACAAAACAGTCATCCCAAATGGAATGACTACAGGTAACTGGAATAAGAATTTTAAAAAAGCTTTTGTATTTTCCAAGACTTCAGTTTGAAATAAATAAATTAACTACTACACGGTAAGCATCTTAAGTGCACAGTTTTTTATTGGCCTACAGTGGTAGGAAGACTTTTCAGCAGAGTACTTCCTAAAGACAGAGGATCGCAAATTTTCATTACTGTAAAGTTATAAAAATGTTCATCACTCTAGGAAAACGGATCACAGAATCTCATGTTCTGGGGTTTTAAATAACAGTCGTAATATCAGCACCCTAAAGGTTATTCTGAATAGAATGTCATTAACATCTCAAAGGCCAAATAACCCTCTCGGAAACAACTCTGAAGGAGAAAGAGCTGTGAGTATGTACATATACACGTGTGTGTATACAAGACAGAAATGACTAGTATGCGAGAGGGAACTCCTATCTGCAGTACAACCGGCTGTGTGGGTAGGGTAGTAATACTGAAAGAGAGAAGGCGGCTGGTGGAGGAAGACCTGCAGCTGACTCTCTAAAGAGAAGATAAATACCTGTGCCTGACGTGATTCTAAGAAAGCTTCTTCCACGGGGTGGGAGTGTTGGTAAGCAATGTCTAACGAGACAAATTTAAAAGGCGGAGAGCAGGTGACCGCTGGATCCTCAATGCTTAGCATGGAGGGCACAACCACATAATGTGTTCGCTAAACACTTGCTGTATGAATGAATGAATGCGAGGTAAATGAACCTTTGGATTAGGGAAAGGACGCATTCGCCGGCCGAGGTGGTTCTGGAGGAGAAAAGCGCAGGTACCGAGGGAAGGGGCCAAACCCTAGTGCTAGGAGAGAGAGATGGCTAGGATTCGCGAGGGCACTGACCAGAGAGAACTCGGTGCCGGGCCAGTTGACTCGGAAAGGGATGTCATCGCTGAGCTGGGGGAGCGCTCGGCCGCCACCGGACGCCTCTAGGAGGCCGCAGAGGACCAATAACACCGGCCCGCCTGGGACCAGACTACGCGCGCCGCCTCCTCCTTCCTCCATCCTCCGCTGCCGATTTCTCCAGCCACCGCCACAACCTCCTCTGCCCATAGAGGAGAGGAGGGGGAGGAGGAGGAGGAGGCGGCGGGACTACTAAGCACCCAGGCAGCCCGGGGCCCAACCGCCGCCACGTCTCCTTCCGGAGAGCCGGGCAACGCCACCTCCACCCCCTTGGGACTCCCGCCACTGTTTCCGGGGCAGGCGGCATATCAACATCCGGGGCCACCAAGCCGTCCGCCTACGGAAGCCGGGACGCCGGTTGGCGGTCTCGTGGTGGTGGGTGGGGGGAGGGGAGAAATCGAACGTCGCGGCCTCCCGGGAGCTGACTCCGAAGACCTGGCCTCAGACCGGGCCTTTCCGCGCAGAAGTGACGGCACCGAGAACCGGTGAGTACGGGAGGCGGCGGTCGCTCCCTCCTGCCACCCGCGCGGCTCTCCAGCGGGTGGGCGGTGGCTTGGCCCGCAAGGGAGCGGGAAGAAGAGCGTGAACTCGGCGGGTGTAGTCATTAGGTGCCAAAATTCAGGGTGGCGCTAAGTGAGAAGTGGCGGTGTTCCTGACTTAGCTACCCTCCAGCTGCTTTTCTTTCTCCTTTTCTCCGCACGTAGCATCTGTACACTTCGTTTTTCCCGCTTGAAGCTTCTCTCCGCCTCTTCTCCCGTGGGCTGTGGTCATCTCAGTTCCTTGCAGCCACTGACTAACGCAGGGCGGAGTGCTCATTCTCTGCAGCGCTGGCTTAGGGGATACCCGAGCTGAGGAATCCTGTCGTACCCCAGGGTAAGAATGCTGTGTTTCTCCGAGGTTGGTATGGACCGAGACTCCTCTTGGAGAGGGCAGCCCCAGCGTTTCCACCCGTGCGGCTTCTTCATCCCGGAGTTGACCTTATCGGATTGTTTTATCGGAGAAGCTGATAAGTTTCCTTACGTGAGGTTCGGGGCCAGGCGCATGGGAGGTTATGAATTCACCTGAGGTTAAGACACGTCTGACTGCGTTCAAAATAAGACAAGACGTTTTAAATTTCCCTCTCCCTTTTAAAGATGGCATTGTTTTCATTTCCAGTATAATGGATTATACAGTGGTAGTCATAGAGCACCTAGAATTGTCTTTCTGGATGCGCTTAAAGCTGAACTCTCCCCTAACTCCTCGAATTTGAACTAAATCAAAAAGCAGGAAGGGCAGGCTTATTTTTCATCTTAAAAGTTTCTTTCTTCTTCTTCTTCTTTTTTTTTTAAATATAAGGAATCCACAGTTTCAAAGAAAATTACTTTGGTCCAGCATTGAGGTGTTGTTTATTAATTTGTTTAGTACTTATTAGTGCTTGATATGTGCCAGACCAGTGGGTTTGGTAAAATGGCAAATAAATAGGTCTCTGCCCTCTGTCCCTCTTGGTCTAGCAAGGTAGATTACACAAATACTTGCAACCTATTGTGGTAATAAAATAGTAGTTAACATTTACTTAGCATTTATTGTGTGCTAGACACTAGTCTAAATACTTTATATATTTATGAAGCAGGTACTGTATATTATAGAGTAGAGGGATGTAAAAGTGGAGGTATAAAGAAGGAAGTGAGGAACTCTAGGGTTCAACAGGAAAGGCTTTCCAAGAGAGGTGACATTAGAACTGGGGTTTTAAGGATTTATAGGAGTTCAGGCAGATGGAGAAGTGCATTTGAAGCATAATTCTTCTTGATGATCCATTAGGACTTTTTGGTGTAGTCAGAGGACAGGACAGGATGCAATCATCAGCAGGAGATTGGTACGGTGGAGGGACAGAGGCAGTCAGTTCAGGGAACGTTGCATGTGTTCTGAAGAAGTGTTTGAGCTTTATCCAATAGGTCAGAGTTATTGCAGACTTTTTGCATTGGAATCATCTGACGTGACTCCTGTTTCTCAAGTATACAAAGATTAATTCCAAATGGATTAAAGATTTAACTAATCACCCACAAAAAAGAGAAAAAATACAAGAAAACTTATTTAAGGGTATAATTAATCTTTGTGAGTAATATAGGAAATCCTTGTATCATCAAAGAAAAAGACATATTTGAGTAAATAAAAATGAAAAATACTTGTAAGGCGCTGGTTTAGTCTCTGGGGCTATAATAATGGAATCTGGCTCAGTAGAGCTTATGTTCAAATAAGGGGGGTTACTTAAATAACAAATAAATAAGATACTTTCTGGTACTGGCAAATGCTGCTTAGAAACTCGGATTATATGAAAGAGAATACCTATGGAATGTGCTGCTTAGGTAGATGATCAGAGTAAACTTGTGTTAGGAAGTAACACTTGAGTGGTGACTTGAAATGATGAGGAAGAAGTCACACCAAAATTCCAGGCAGAGGTCCTGAGGCAGGGATGAGTGGTGTGTTGGACAGACAGAAGGAAGGCCCATGTGGCTAGAGATGTATGTTTGAGAGGCAGGAAGAGGACGACACAGGAGGGTGATAGGAAGGAGAGTGATAGGGCCTGATGCACATTCGTGAAGATCATTATGGCTGTTGTGTGGAAAATTGATTATAGGGGATGTTATGGGCTGAATTGTGTTCCCCTAAAGGATATGTTGAAGTTCTAACCCCTGGAACCTCGTGAGTGTGAATTTATTTGGAAATAGGGTCTTTGCAGATGTAATCAAGTTAAGATGAAGTCATACTGAATTAGGGTGGGTCCTAATCTGCTGACTCGTGTCTTTATAATAAAGAGGGAAATTTGAACACAGACAAGACATACAGAGAGGCTACTGTGTGAAGATGGAGGGAGAGACTGGAGTATGCATCTGCAAGCTAGGGAACACTGAAGATTGCCAGCAACCACCACAAGTTAGGAAGAGGTAAGGAAGGATCCTCCCCTAGGGATTTCAGAGAGATCATCGCCCTGCTGACACCTTGATTTCAGACTTAAACCCTAGAACTGTGAAACAATACATTTCTGTTTTTTAAGCTACCTGGTTTGTAGTAATTTGTTTTGGCAGCCATAGGAAACTAATATAGGAGGCAAGGGTGGTAACAGGGAGACCAGTTAGGAAGCTGGTAACAATGGAGAATGGAGAGAAGTGGCCTGATTTGGAATACATTTTTCAGTAGAGCATCTTGAACTTGCTGGTGGATTAGATGTGGCAAAGATGAATTAATGATGATATCTAGATATTTTTTATGAGGAACTGGTGGTGCAGTTTACAGAAAGAGGGAAGAACAGAATGTGGACTGTTGGGAACCATGTGTTTTTGTTTATTTGTTTCACTTTTTATTTTGAAATAATTTCAGATTTACATAAAAGTTGTAAGACTTGAACCCAGATTCCTCAGTTGTTAACATTTTACCGAGTATGTGTTTTGATTACAATAATAATAATTTATGCATCAAGAGTTCTGTTTTGGACATATTAAGTTATAGAGACTGACATCCGAGTGGAGCTAACAAGTTGGCTAGATAATTCTGAAGCTCAGTGGGGAGGTCAGGACTGGAGTTATAAATAAATATTATTGTTATCAGCATTAAAAAATGCCGCTAAGTATAGAGGTTATGTTAAAGGTTACCATGGAGGTTAAAGCCATGGTTCTGGCTGACATCATCTCTGGAAAACAGATGAGGATAACAAAGGAAAGAAAAGGGCCATTGCAACATTAAATACTGAACAGCATTGAAGAGTTAACAAAATAGCCTGGAAGGTGTGCCCATTAAAGCAGAAAGAAAATCAGGGAACTGAGATAAAAAGAGAGTCAAGAGAAAGAAGTGTTTTAAGGAGGGAGTAACCAACTAGCTGAGTCAAATAAATGCTGCTGGGGAGTTGTATAAGTTGAGGATAAATTAGTAACCCCTGGATTTGGCAGTGTGGAGGAGGAGTAAAAGGAAAAAAGGCTTGATTGGATTGGATTGAAGTGGAGGGCTTGCTACGTTACACATTAAATTGAAAACAACGTGCTTTTGCATTTTAGCAGAGTATAGACCAGAGTTTCTCAGCCTTGGCACTATTGACATTTGGGCCAGATGATCCTATGTTGTGTGGGGCTGTGTTGGGCATTGTATGATGTTTAGTAGTATCCCTGGCATGTGGTCCACTCAGTGCTAGTAGAAATCCCTCCCTGCTCAGTAGTGACAACCAAAAATGTCTGCAGATACTGCCAAATGTCCCTTGGCAAGCAAAACGGCCCATGGTTGAGAACCACTGGTTTAGACTCTTAAATGAAAACTGTGAATATTCATGATAAATTTTTAGGTGATAGCTCACTGATTGAGAAGATTAGGGACAGGCAGGGGACCTTTCTAGCACTCCAAGAAATTAGCAATATAGTGAATACCTACTTTGCTTATAATACAGATGGTCCTGTTTGTATTGTATCTTTGATGATTCATAAGGCATTTAATCTTACCTTGCACTAATTTCATTATTATGCACATTGGTTATCATCATAGAGGATTTGGATGTAAATATGTAGAAGATTGTTCTGAATCTGTATTAAACCCATCATAGTCTAGAAGTTGTTATTTTGAAAAAATAGTCAACACTACTTCATTTAATAGTCTTTTACTTTTTCTCATATAAACATGGTACAGTATATGCGAGTTTAAATTTCAGTTATTTTAACTTTCTGATTCATCGATTACAGAAAAATTCCCCTTTATTTGGCAAAGCTACCCTTTTCTGCATATAAGGGAGTTAGTCTTAATGCAGCAATTTTCACTTAGTTGCAGACCTACAGATCCTGGGGAGGGATCAAGAAGGTTGTGCAGTTATTCATCTAACAAATATGGTTTGGAGGCACTGTCCTAAGTACTAAGGGTGCTATAAAAATGATGTAGATATAGATCAAGTCCATCAAAATGTTACCACCTAAAAAGGGAGGTAGGACTTGTATGTAACTATATTAAAAGTGAGAGGTATTGTTAGAGAAGTACTGTACAGATAAAGTATTGTGGACATTCAAAGGAGGGGGTGATTGCCTCTAGCAAGGGATGAGAGGAAGGAAGGGTAGAAACACTAAAGTAGTCCTGGCATTTGTATTGGACCTTAACAGATGGTAGGATTTGGATTTACAGGGCTGGGAAAGGCCTGTTTTAAGTGGATGAAAAAACATGAGCCCAAGACTTACTTAGATCAAAAGTAATTTGGTTTGAGTACAGGCAGGGAGCTTGCGAATGACAAAGGAATTTAAAATGTGACAAGGGTGACATTTCACCCTGGTGGGAAAAGGATGTAAAAATGATGCTAGTATAATTTGCTATCCATTTATAAGAAAACCAACTAGATCCCCTCTTCATAAAATACACAAAAACTGGACTGTAAATGAGTTAAATATATATATCTATATGAAGAGATGAGAATATTTGTATAACTGGAATAGAGATGACATTTTTTAGTAAGATAGGAAATCCAGATACTGTAAAAGGGAAAGATAGACCTGCTTTAATAAATGTTTTAAAATTAGTAATTTCTGTTAAAATTAAAAATGTGTAAACCTTTGGCCTAGTGATTTTACTTTTTGGATTTGCCCTGATACATAAGAATGTAGGTACAAAGATATTCATTGTGTCATTATCTGTAGTGGTGAAAAAAACTCCTGGGTATCTGATTTTTCAACAATAAGGCTATGGCTGAATAAATAATTATATATAAACTGTGCAACTGAATAGTGAGGTGGTTAGGAGCAGAGGCTTAGGAGTTAGCCCAGTTAGATTCTGATCCCAGCTCTACCATCTAACCACATGTCTGATGTTGGGAATGTTTCTTAACCTCTTTAGAGCTCAGTTTTCTTATCCTTCAAATGAAGAAAATAACAAATGGTAAGATGTAAGAACTAATGATAATTCACTTTCTTTATTCTATTCATGTACCAGATGTTGTGTCCAGGCACTATTTTTTTTTTTTAATTTAAAAAAAAATTTTTTTTTTTTTTTTTTTTTAAGATTTTATTTATTTGCGAGACAGAGAATGAGAGACAGAGAGCATGAGAGGGAGAGGGTCAGAGGGAGAAGCAGACTCCCTGCCGAGCAGGGAGCCCGATGTGGGACTCGATCCCGGAACTCCAGGATCATGACCTGAACCGAAGGCAGTCGCTTAACCAACTGAGCCACCCAGGCACCCCAGGCACTATTTTAAGCACTTAATAGATACAAACTTATTTAATTGATTTAGCCCTCCTAATAACCAAAAGGTAGGTTTTATTGTTTTCCCCATTTTACTGATGAGGAAACTGAGACACAAGTTAATATGATATTCTAATATAATTCACACACACGTAAAGTTAATATATTTATGCCACACTATAAAATATGACTGAATAAAACCAAAAATTTTTTTTCAGTTGAAATTTTTATGAATCACAAATGAGAACCAAACAGTTGGGCTTTAAGTTAAAAGTTACCCAAAATCTCTATATTGTTTCTCATTTAGACATAGAAAGGGCAAAACCAGTAAAAACAAAGCTCAGCTGAACAGCTGGTATGCACTCTGAGGTTGTGTAGCACTAATTACTCCAGAGGCTGCCTAAGAACATAATTGTCCTTTTCTCTTCATTTCCAGTACTGATTTTTTCCCCTCCAGTTCCTCCTTTGAATATAATTTACTCTGCAGTAATAAGAAAGGAGACATAAGAGAACTGGGATGCACATTTTGGGAAAAATAAAGGAAAATAAAAGCTTTTGGCCTTCAGACATTTTTTTGGTTAAAATATAACACAAACACAGGTGACAGAATGCCAGCAAATATACAGGTGCATGTCAATATTGTATGTGTTTCTCCGGCGTACAACAATACATATGTTGTATTCTTGCCAAACCTAAGAAAATAATCAAATCCCAAATGTGGCAACTTGTACAAGACCACTGGCCTGGACGTTGAAAAAAGTCAGTGACTAAGAAAAGGAGACTTTTTTTTTTAAAGAAGATAGTATTTTATTTTATTTTAACAAATTTTTTTTTTTTTAAGATTTTATTTATTTATCTGACAGAGAGAGACACAGCAAGAGAGGGAACACAAGCAGGGGGAGTGGGAGAGGGAGAAGCAAGCTTCCTGCCGAGCAGGGAGCCCAATGCGGGGCTCAATCCCAGGACTCTGGGGTCATGACCTGAGCCAAAGGCAGACGCTTAACAACTGGGCCACCCAGGCGCCCTGTATTTTATTTTATTTTAAAGGTTTCATTTATTTATTTGACAGAGAGAGAGATAGTGAGTGCAGGAACACAAGCAGGGGGAGTGGGAGAGGGAGAAGCAGGCTTCCCACTGAGCAGAGAGCCTGATGTGGGGCTTGATCCCAGGACTCTGGGATCATGACCTGAACTGAAGGCAGGTACTTAACGACTGAGCCACCTAGGCGCCCCAAGAAAAGGAGACTCTTGTATAACCTAAGATGTATACTACATTGCATCTTGGAAAAATGTCTATCATTTCAATTTTTACAATTTATTTACCTTTTTTCCCTTTCAGTGTCCAATCAGAGTTCATGCCTTGCATTCGATTGTTGTCTTAAAGTCTCTTTTAAACTGTAACAATCCCCTTTGCCATCTATTTTAAGGCTCACTATTATTTTTTAGTACTACTAAGAAAGAAAGTAACTGCTGTCAGTTAAACTTATGACATGCCAGCGAGTGTGAGACTCCTCTCAATTTCAGAAGTCATAAAATGAGATAAATATATTAATGTACTATGGCAAATTGCCAAAGGCCATCACCCTGATCAGCAGTGGAACTGGATATCAGATTACAAGCAGTCTGGAACCTGAACCCATTCTTTTGGCCACTGCTCAATGCTATCGTTTTGTTATCAATGAATTATTACATGTAAGCCTTTTTTTTTTTTTTTGCATAATGCCTCATATATATTAAGTATGTAATATGTGTTAGCTTTTATTATCATTTTCACTACTTCTGCAATCTACTATTACCACATGTTTATAATATCTACATTCTGTGATTTTATTCTGATCTTCTGTGCTGTTTATAGGTTGATTCTTAAATATTGAAAATCTATAAACTGTTTAAATATTATAATTATGCAAGTACTATTCACTTTAAAGCCCGGAGTTGTAATTGAAACTACAGAGAAGGTAAGTGTATTAATCCTCTGCCACTTAAGGTGTCCTATTAGCTTCCTAATAATTCTGCTCTGTTTGCTAAAATGAATTGATTTTGTTCTTGAAGATACATTGAACTCTCAAACATCTTCTTCTAATATATACTGGTTGCTTTCCAAGTCTGTAGCATATCTATATTCTGGGGTTTCTTTGTATCACTCTTCTGGGTCAAGACTACTGTTTTGTGTTATTCCATGTCCTCCTTTATCTCAGATTTTTTCTCCACGTCGTTAGAGTATAACTAATTTCAAATAATATTTCCAGAAAGGATATTAAGCAGTAAATTTAATTTTCACAGGCCTCATATATCTGAAAATGCACTTATATTGCCTTCTCATTTAATTGTTTGGGAATGTAATTCATAGTTCAAAATCATTTTGTTTTGCTCAAGACTTTGAAGACATTGTTCCTTTGCCTCTTAGCCTCTATAGAATTTATCTGATGAGAAGCCTAATGCCAGTCTGGTTCTCTTTTTTCCGAAGTGATATGCTTTTTTATCTGGAAGATTTTATTAGACTTTTTTTCTTTATCGTTGGTTTTATGATATTTTATGAGAGTGTTTCTAGGTGTGGATACTTTCTCATGTGTCCTTCATGGCAGTCCATGAGTTCTGTTTGTTCACTTCTGGGAAATTTTCTTCTATTATTTCTCTCTCCATTTTCTCTGTCCTACTTGGAATTCCATTTAGAGAGATTCTTCCAAACTGAGAAAAAGGACAAAAAGAAAAAAAAAATTAAGTAATATGGAGGATCAATCAGTCAATTCCAGTGTAGTTAACATATGGTTATATTTGTTTCAGGTGTACTGCAGTTGCTCTTTTTTTTTTTAAAGATTTATTTATTTTAGAGAGAGAGTGTGTGTATGCGTATGAGTGGGAGGAGAGGCAGGGGGAGAGAGAGAGAGAGAGAATCTCAAGCAGACTGACTCCCTGTTGAGTGCAGAGCCTGAAGCGGGGCTCAATCCCAAGACTCCAAGATCATGACCTGGGTGGAAACCAAGAGTCAGACGTTTAACTGACTGAGCCACCCAGGCACACCTGCAGGTGCTCTTTTTTTAATGGATGCAGTGCCTTCATGAATTTCTTTTAGGATAGCACTTATAAATTTTAAACATTTATCTTCCGTTTCCAGAAATAGCTGTGTTTCCTTCAGGTCAGCTGTTAATTTTCATCCTTTTTTCTTGCGCTTTTGATCTTCCTTAAAAAAAAAGAAATTAGTGATTCTTGAGCATGGTATCAATTGTTGGGCCTCACTTTAGGGTCCATGGATGAAATGTAGGAAAAGAACTGTGCCCTCCTCTCCCTCCAGCCTATGTCCAAATAAGGAAGGTTTTGTTAGGGAGTGTGAAGATGCTCTAATGCTTTCAGGGTAGATTGTTAAGAAAAACAAACATGTTTTAGCTAGAAACTGATACTGTTGCTGATAGACTTTCTATGTGTAAAGGAATGGGGTAAGAGGTTTGGGTGGGCTGTTCCATACGCATCTTTTAATCATCCTAATTTTATTGATTAATTAAGTAATTATTTTAAATCTTCCTATTTTTAATCCTACAGACCCCTCCTGCTTTCTCTTCTTGTTATTTCCAGGTTTGGTACTTCTCCAGACTCTGCTGGCAGGAATGTCTTCTCTGTGGGTGTAGCCTTCTTGTGGGGCTCTTCATGTTTGTTTTAGACTGCAGTTTTTTCTGCACTGCCTAATCCCAAAATAATCCCATCTGTTTTCTCTCTTCTAGAATGGATGAATGCATTTTAGTGGAATTTTGGTAGGAAGTGTAGGAAAACGACTGTCCTTAGTTTGTCTTTTTTTTTTTTTAAGATTTTATTTATTTATTTGAGAGAGAGAGAATGAGAGAGAGTGAATACATGAGAGAGGGGAGGGTCAGAGGGAGAAGCAGACTCCCTGCCGAGCAGGGAGCCCGATGCGGGACTCGATCCAGGGACTCCAGGATCATGACCTGAGCCGAAGGCAGTTGCTTAACCAACTGAGCCACCCAGGTGCCCCTGTCCTTAGTTTGTCTTATACAGAGTAGATAATTCATAGATATTTGTTGAATAAATCAGTTAATGCTATTGAGAAAATTGGGCAAAGGATACTTTTGTTGAAATTTAAAAAATTATGACTGTACGGTATGGGTAATTAAATGAATCCTTTTTCTTTTATCATATTTTTTTTATCCCTTTAATTTATCCTGTTTCAGGAAAGAATCTCATTGAGGTTAAAACTTACCAGTGGAGGTACAAAATGAGAAAGCTGCCTTTTCTCACAATTTTTTTTTTTTTTCAATTAGGAGCCTTAATTCCATTTTGTTCCTTTTTCATGTTTAGCACAGTGCTTGGTATGTTGTAAGTATTCAGTAAATGGTAGTTGTTACTATGTTTAACTTAAACTCTTTTTGTCTCTCATTTTCATCATCTAAGAAAATGGGGATTAATATATGTATCAACAGAATAGATTTTGGTATATATAGTATTTGCTACATAAGGTTTATTATTCTTTGATCCATGAACAACTGTTTATTTTTTTCTATGAGGCTTTCTCTGATCTTATTAGTTCGAATTAATAATTTGCTGTTCTGTATCCTGCTTGTATTTTTTTGTCACAGCCTTTATGCTAAATAACATTGATTTGCTTCGTTGTATGTCTTTCCACCAAATGTACTCTTTTTATCTTGGTAGTCTTAGTGCATAGTTACTGCTTGACACGTTATCACAAGTCCCTCATTTTTGCTGGGTCTTAATGGATGAGGAGGATGGGGTGACTGGAGCATGAGGTGGGGTACATTAGTAGGAAGTGAAATGTGACAAATATGCTGACACCATATTATAAAAGTTGAATACCAGATTAAAGAATTTGAAATTTGTTTAGTATGCTGTGGGAGGCATTTTTGATTATTGACCAGATTAGTTTGATATTTTAGAAACATAATTCTCATTGCAGAGTAGAGAATGTATTAGAAAGAAGAAAAGAGATTGGAGGTAAGGAGAAGATGTAAGAAACTCTGGCTCTTGCTATATTATAAGGTTCCCATTTTAGCTGAGAAATCTTCCAGCTTGTACTTGAAGGATAGGTCTTACCATCATGTAATATTTCAAGCCACATCACAGATCGGTTCCAGTGCTTCCCTGCTAACTTTTCTTTGACTTGTTATTAAGAAATGTTATATAGAAAAAGAAATGTTACATGAGTTTTTAGTAAAATAAAGTTTAAAATTTTGTGTATATTGGGAAAATATCATTTTCTCTAAAAGCTTGCAAATTGATGCGTATCTTAAACCTGTTTGTTCTATTTTCTGTTCTAACAATTGTTCAACATTTAATGTGTGTCATGTGTAGGGAGGTAATGTGGGACAAAATTTTTCTCCTTGGGGAAAGAGATAAATTCTGTTTTTAGTATGCTAAGTTTCAGGTGCTTGTGTAGCTCAACTGGAGATACCTTACATATAAGACATAGAGTCATAAAGAATTTGAGAAAGATTGGAAATTTTCTCAATGAAGATGGTAATTGAAACCTAGGACGTGGTGAGTTTGTGTATTTGATAAAAAATCTAAGATGTAAATACGGTGAAATATTCTGCTCTTTTGGCCTTAGTGAAATGAGATATTTGCTTACTAGTGTCTGGTGCATCAGCGTTGTAAAGGATGAAACCGAGATCTTTGGGTTAAATCAGGGAAAGAGTCATTGGAGACCGGAGACTACACTGATTCTGTGAGTACAGCAAGAGCAAAGGTAGATTGGAAGGGCATTAAGAGGAGTTGATAGAGGGGCGCCTGGTTGGCTCAGTTGTTAAGCGTCTGCCTTCGGCTCAGGTCATGATCCCAGGGTCCTGGGATTGAGCCCCGCGTCAGGCTTCCTGCTCCGCGGGAAGCCTGCTTCTCCCTCTCCCACTCCCCCTGCTTGTGTTGCCTCTCTCGCTATGTCTGTCTCTGTCAAAAAAAAAAAAAAAAAAAAGAGGAGTTGTTAGAGAAGTAGAACATTGTAGTGAAAAAATTCTGTGAAGGATAGTAAAGTTGGAAGAATAAAAGAAATTTTAGGGGTAAGTGGTGGTTTTTCCAGTTACAGAATGTATGTATATATGTTGTCAAACTTTTTATAAAGACAAGAAGTTTTAGTACAATTAAATGAAACCACCAAGAAATTAGTGCTGAATATATGTTATAGAAACGGAAAATGAACCTTAAGAAGAATGAAAAAAACCCTGAAATTCAGTAAAGCTTATTTTCATCATATAATCTTGACATACAGAAGAATAATTTTAGTAGTTGTTGCTTGAGAAGTTAAAATTCTTTGAAAAGTAGCCACAGGGTTAAAAAAAATCATCCCACTAATCCTTGAGTTTCTAATACATGCTTAGGGTGAATTTATTTTAAGGCTTTAGAAATACATAAAAATAGATTGTTGAGAGCTGAATAAATACATAGAAAATATAGTCACAGTATCCTTTGGTGAGAAAAGATAAGCATAATTGGAATATTTGATATGTAGATTTTAACATGATGTGATGAGAGGGAATTTTAAGTGCATCCATCATTTGACTGACTTTGAAAGAATCAGGGATGGTAAATTATAGGAGTATGGTGCATTGATATTCACAATTGTTCCAAAGTTATAATTTAAAAGCTATGTATCCATGGAAAAGAGAAATCTAATATAATGGAACGAAATGTTGACTATAAAGTGTTTGAAAAATTTCTAATAGACCAAATGTGGTTCTTAAATTATAGGCATGATTGTAATCATTATGAATCTCAAAGAGATGCTAAACCCATATACTCTGGATATATAATGTAAAGTAATACTAGGTAATATTATTACATCAGGTATTGCATAATGCTTTACAAATGTTAAAATTAAACGAGCACCTTCAAGATGTAAAATAATACACATTTCAGGTATTTTATTAGTAGAAAATGAAAAGAAATTCCTTTTTAAGATGAAATGCATATCCTATAGACAGTGGCTAAATTTTTAAAGTCCATCTTAAAGAAATGGGTCACATTCATACTTTCAGATATTCGGAGTTGACATCACAAACCTTTGTTTCCTTAACTGGTAGCCTTTTATCTATGGAGGTGGTATCTAGATGGTACTTACCATTCGTTCATGGTAGATCAAAGAGTGACTGTGTTTTCCTGGGAGTGGGAAAGGGAAACTAATAGTGGCCTGCAGTAGGAGTGTAAAGAGCTACTTTAAAAAATCCACTCCATTAGAGATTTATATTAAAGGTTTCTTTTCTCAATGCAGGGTTTACACTCATACTTTTTCCAAATTCCTAAAACTTGAAACTTACCTAGTAGTTGTACTCTGAGGAATGAGTCTTGAGTTTTGTGTGTGTGATTAGGGAAGAATGAGAGAAAATGCTTTCAAAGTGAGATCCAAGGGCTGTAAAGAGAGAGAGTTTTGTGAACAAAAATAAGTTAGACTCTAGGTAACTTGGTACCTGTTATGATTCCTTCTAGCTGGGAGGCTTCAAACCCTAGCTTCTAATAATTAAAGTACTGTTTAACTTCTCCATGTTAGCCCTGTTTCTGTCCATCCCAGTGAATATAAATATCCCTGTTTCTGGGCTCTTTGGAATATGTCCTCCCTATAAATGTTTATGGTACACCATATGTAATATGTCACATATTTTCTAGTCTAACTTGTAGCTGAAAGCCTAGAAAGACATATAAATGGGGATCCCAAAGTTATCTCTTGCCCTTTATATTCTGTAACAATTATATATTAAATGGTAGAAGAATCACTTTGGGGTGTCCCAAACTCCTTTGGACTTAGGTTTGTTTGCAAAATGAAAGGCTGTATTTCTGAATTCACCTACATGATTCTGCGCTATAGAATGTGAATCTTGGATTGGCTCATTATATTTGTGGGAATTGATACACATCTATCAAAATTAACTCTAACATCTTTATGTAACAAGCTACATACTATTTCATTATACAAAACAGTTAGTTTTGTTTACCTCCTGAAAAAAAGATGGTGGACAGTGAAGATGGTGAAGTTCAGGTGGGTTTTTAAATATATTGTAGAAAGATCTTGTGTTTAAGAGAGAGACCTGGATTTCTGCTACTTAACATATGTGTGTGGCTGTGCAAGGTACTATGGAAACAAGCTCAGAGGTTACCCAGAAAATGCTTCCATGTGTAAAGTGCCTAGCATATCCTTATGAGATACTCATTAATGCATGTTAACTCCTTTTCTTGTTTTATAGGACAAGTGAAATGCCTTCTGGAAAACTAGTATCGAAAATGTTGGGAAATTATTTAAAATAGTTATATAGCTGAGTAAATTACCAAGTTAGGTGTTAATAAGAAAAACATGGAAAGGACTACTTTTCCTACTGTAGGACAACTTTGTTTAATGTGAAAATTTTCTGTATTAATTACTAGTTATGCTGGGGTTTGAAGATTTTTATTAAGTTTCATAATAAATTTAACGTGATACTGAAATTCTTTTTATGTTAAAAGATTTTAGAGAGACTGTCCTATTGAGAAAGAACCTATAATCACAAATTATCTTGATTAGAATTAAGATCAATTCTACATGAGTTAATAATGCACATGTAACTTTCCTATTTGAGTAGAATCATCAACAGTAGTAAGTGGATACCTTTGTTTTGGTGATAAGATATAAGAAGGAAAAAAAAGGCTGTGTAGTAAATGATTAGGTAATGCCACCTTAGTAGTTTTAAAAAAACCCTTACAATTCTAAAGGTCATTTCAAATACCAGACTTTGATTATATGTATGTTTCTGTTAATTTGTAATATCAGAAAGGCCATCTCTCTTTAGGTTCCAGTATAAGATTGATACAAAGTGACTGAATGACATACTGCATTGTTAGTGGACATGATTCGTATAATGTAATTTGTGCTTTTTTAGCTGAATGAGTTTTTTTCCATGTAGTAAAATGCATTTATTCAAAAAAGGGGAGGTAGAGTACATTATAATTCCAAGGAAATTTTTATGTTAAAAATGCCAGTTTTTTTGACTTACATTGGAAAGGGTCTTATTTAATACCTGAACAAGGAAATTCACAATGAAAGTTGACATCTTGTCTAATTACCATATATTTCTAATTACACATTATTTTAAGTTTATATATTTTAAACCATGGTTACACAATTATCGTATAGGAATATATTGAAGGTATTACCTTATTATATTTACTGGACTTTGGTTTAATTCTCTACAACTTCAAAATAGTATTGTGATATGAAACAACAGAATTATTTTTACTCTGATAAAAACAAGCTCTGAACTGAGTCCTTCATTGTATTTTTTTTCTAAAGAACTCACTTCTTATGAGCAAGTGTTCAATATCATATAGTTAGGAAACCATTATATTATTAAACCTTAAATTTTTTCTTTAACTATATCCCAGTATTTTAAATATTTATGTGTTTCAGGATACATGAAATTAAACTGCACATTTTGATCATATCTTGACTGCAACATTAAAAATAAATAAGATCTTCAAGTAAACATGTTTCCAAATCATATTGCCAGCGTGCATGAAGCTATAGCTTTTCTCTGAAGACTAAAAGCTCTGCTTGTTTGGAAAAGTCAGTGATTAGGTCTTTATAAGCAATTGAGGTTCTGTTTTCCTTCTAAACGTTCCTTTACTAATTTTTCCAAAGAGAAAAGATGCTCGTCTGCATCTTCTGGCACAAGGTTCCTAATTGAATTTGCAAGTTCAAAAAGATATTCTGTATTTCTTCCACTTGGACCAGCTGCATTAAAAATTTGTTCAGCAATGTCTTCTAGAGGTGCAGGACCAAGATAATTAGGATTATCACATGTTCCAATGTACAGCAACACAGTGAATGGTTTTGTTGTGGGATCTTTTGGATAAAAAATGACTGTCGTGGTCCTGTAGCCTCCTTTCTCTCTGAAGTCAAGGTATGCTTTTACTTCTTCTTCCTTTCCTGCTGGCAGTCTATAAGCAACACCCCAAACACAACCCTGTTGAAAAATGAAAATACAATATTTAGTATTTACAGTGCTAAAATAGGTGAAGATATATTGTGCTCTAAGAAAGTATCTTGTATATTCTTAGAAGTCAATGTAGTTTTGGGGCACCTGGGTGGCTCAGTCAGTTAAGTGTCTGCCTTTGGCTCAGGTCATGATCCCAGAGTCCTGGGATGGAGCCCGCATCTAGCTCCCTGCTCGGCGGGAAGCCTGCTTCTCCCTCTCCCACTCCCCCTGCTTGTGTTCCCTTTCTTGCTGTGTCTCTCTCTGTCAAATAAATAAATAAAATCTTAAAAAAAAAAAAAAAAAAAAAGAGGTCAGTGTAGTTTTGCATTACTTAAAGTGCACTGAGAGGTACCAGCTCAACAAAAGAGGTTGCCATTTAGTATTCTGAATGGAGTAACTTACAAAGGATATTTGAAAGTTCCTGCAGCGAAAAAATGAACAAATAAAATGAATTTGCTATGGCCTGAGGTAGTTGATTACTTTTTTACAGAGCTTTTAAAATACAGAACCCTTTCTGCAAATAAGGGAACACCTGATATGTAAAAAAGATAAGTGATGCTAGCTGAAGCAGGTTGGGGTATCAAAGCCCTCCCAACCAGCACCCAGCACTTATATCCACTTACAGCCCCTCAGGTAGGCTTCACAGTGGCTACAACACTCCATGAAGCAGTTTGGAAACCAATTCCCTATACCATTAGTGAGTGTTTATGGATTTAAAACTTTAGAACTCTATTTTTAATGACCAAATAAACACCTGATATTTTTTCAGTCCCACTAGTTAAAAGACATAATTTTAAAAACTTAAACAATGGTAAGTAACCTAGTGTGCAAGGAAATTATTCAGAATGAAGAATTTTAAAATGCTGATTTCCTTTATTTAGTTTGTTCACAAAGTATCAGTAAAAACAGTATATTTTGGCTGCAGAGGTTTTGTGTGTGTGTATGTATTAATAAAATATCTGTGATATAAGCAGGATTTACAGTTTGTAGTATAGATTCTCTATTCACAACCTTTAATTATTAACTTTAAAGACTAAACTTTAGGTTGCTAAGTAACTTCTTGAGTGAATTCAACATTCTATAGAAATGAAGTGCTGTATATTAACTTTAAGAGTTACAGTTACCAGTTTGAAGCTTTTTTTTTTTTTAAGTAGGCTCCATTCTCAACTTGGGGCTTAAACTCAGGACCTTGAGATCAAGAGTCGAATGCTGTACCAACGGGGCTAGCCAGGCACCCTGAAGCCATTTTTATATATGCTTTTCCTAATGCAAATTATGAAAGCATTTCATTTCACTATTTCACCATTATCATCTGCTGTTGATAGCTGCTTATTCTTTGTATATCAAAGTTCTTTCCAAAGTTAAATCCTTAACTTCAAAATATAAAAGTTTGTATCTGTACATCAATGAAATGATTGAAAATATTTAAGAAAACAGAGGACTATCAGGTAATTATGTTTTCTAGTGCTCCAGATCTCTTTAAAAACCTATTGTGCTATTAATAAAATTAGGCAATAAAGTGATAATTCCTGACTGGGATTTTTGCTGAGAATCGTAGACTTCTAGCAAATGTGAGAGTTTTAAGGGTTCCATTTGATTCTTAGTGGCTGTCTGAGGGCTGGCTCCATTAATTCTTAGTCAATAAACTGAATAAGAAAAGAAAAATGAAAAAAAAAAAAAAGAAAATGAGACTACATGCCATTTGGTTTTATTTTGTTGTCTACTTTGCAGTCTGCATTCCAACTTTTCCCAACAGTTGAAAAGAAACACAACAAATACAGAGATGAATTCTAGACCTAGTATTCAAACTGTCTGTGATGACTATTGATAGAATTTCATTGATTATTAAAACTGAGAAACATCTCAACATTTTATATGATTAAAGACTATACAAAAGAATAATTATACCATACCCCAGGATCTTCAACAAGAGTCACAACTCTTCCAGGCTGTTTTAAAAAAAAGTAAAAAAAAAAAAAAAAGTTTTTTTTTTTTTCTGAATCAGTTTTTCAACTTACCGAGCATTAGCAATTTGTTGTTGACATGGAATATTGTAATTTCATTTGTTCATACTAAACACTTTCTTAGCACTTATTTTTTATGATAAATTTTCAAGTGGATTAACTAAGAAAATATACCTTATCTTTTCTAAAAGATTCCCTTCAATTTGTGTATATTAGCTATATTACCTTGACTTAAAATTGATATATTAAAAAACACACCTGTGACTAAGGCTCATCTAAAATGAAAGGTAAAGGGAGAAGCAATAATAAATAAAAGTTCTTGTCAGATTCCTATAGTTTTATTAGGGAACAAACATGCTCTTCCAGAGTGCTTTCCTCTAATAGGAAAGTGGTTCTCAAACTTTAGTGTAGATCAAAATTACCTGGAGGGTTGATAAGCATATTACTTAGCCACAGTCCCAGAGTTTCTGATCCTGTAGGTCTGGAGCTCTCTGAGAATTTGCTTTTTTTTTTTTTTAAAGTACACTTCCTGTTTAGTGCCAAAGGCTATGTATCTATTGACATGTTAGCATCATTAGTGAGGATGCTGAATTGTAAGCATTTTAACATTTTTGTTTTAACATTTGTTTGCCCACTGTTCTGGCACATAGTGATCATAAATCATTCAGATATTTGTGTCATCTTCATTGCTGTTTCCTCTAGTCTTTGTATATTTGTATAGACAATTTGTAATGATGGAAAACATAGGATTTTGGATTATGTTTCTTATTTAATTATATTTTCTTGTTAGTCTTGTCATACATTTTAATAATTGCATAATATTGTATCATGAGTGAGCTATAATTTAAACATTTTTGTGTTGTTGGGCATTTAGATTTGACTTTTCTATTTAAGAAAATGCTACAATGAGGATACATATATTCATGTAGGTATTACCATATCACTTTCAACTTTAAAGTGAATTAGGAGCTATTTACGGAATACCTAGCTATGTTGTAGAGAAAATAAAACCTTGATTCTTGCTTTTAAGAGCTTATATTGTAGTTCTGGAACATGAACTTAACATGTGAAATAGAGAACACTTAAGGGCTAAGATGTATGGTATAAGTGCAGTAAGAATTCTGAGTCTTGGTGGTCATAAAGAAAGACAAAATTCTGGCAAAAGGGCATAATTCACAAGAGTGGACCGCTAGTGTGGACCTAGAGGCAAGACTACACAGGCTAAGTGTCTGACTTTAGCAGTTGGCCCCAACATATAAAGAAGATGATCCAGAAAGATAACTGGAGAAACAGGATAGTCAGTTTGAAAAGCCAACGAGTGGAGGTGAAGTTAGGGGACAATGGAACATAAGAAGCCAATGAAATTTGGGAGAAATAGGAGCTACTGTAGCACTTGAGGAATGGATGACTTGTATGATAAAAGAAGTGTATGGGAAGATCCGAGTGGTAAAGTGTATAGTATGCAAGTTAGAGTGGGAAGGAAGTAGACTTTTGAGTAAGAAATGTTAGTGGTCCAGGTGACAAGTTCTGGACTCCCCTTTTCCTTGTCTCCCCTTATATCCAGCCCAGTCATCAATTCTTGGTAGCTCTGTCTTTTGATTCTTCTGTATCTGGTTCCTCTGCATCCTTCAGTGGCTTCCTTAGGGACCTCCCTCTAGTTTTGTTTACCTCTAGTTTGTTCTCTTGGCCATGGAATGACTTTCTAGTACAAAAATTGGGCCACTCACTCCTGTGCTTTGAATTTTTCAGGGTTATAATATTCTACAGGATAAAATAAAAATTCCCCATCATGACTTTACTACAAACCTCATTTCTTACCACTTTCCCCCTCAAGCTGTACTGATTTATTTGTAACTTTTACAAACATTCATATCTTTGTATATACCAGTACTCAGTGTGGAATGCCCTTCCTTTTATATTTCTGGGATATCCTCCTGCCATTCCGTCCATAAAGGCTTGGCTGACTCCCCAGGCAACTCTGTAGCAGCTCCTTCTAAACTCTCATTTCTCCTTTTATTCACTTCCCTATGGCACTTGTCAGGTATTGTTGTTTGCATAGGTGTCTCCTACTTGTATATGTAAGTGCTCAGTAGTAATTGTTGAAAGAGGGAGGTCCTGGACTTCAGGTGGTGGCAGTTGAAACAGGAAACATAAGGAATCATTTTAAGGGGAAATAAACGGACTCCCTGTGATTGCTTATAGATGATACAGACATGGACTTTTGGCACTACTGATAAATTTACTTGGAAATATTTTCTTTTCTTTTGTAAAGATTGATTTATTTTAGAGAGAGAGCAAGAGTGGGGCAGAGGGAGAGGGAGAATCTCAAGCAGACTCCCCACTGAGCGGGGAGCTAGCATGCAGATCTCACAACCCTGAGGTCATGACCTGAGCTGAAATCAAGAGTCAGATACTCAACCGACAGAGTCACCCAGCACCCCTTGGAAGTATTTTCTAAAACTTAAACTTTTTGTCCCTAAAATAAATATGTTATTGAGAAACAGTGTACATCTGTAAATCACATGAAAGCTTTATTTTAGGGGATTGAAACTAAAGAAGGGGTCTTTGAAGCTGAATAGTATTGGAGGATATCGTGAAATATGGGGCATTATGGGTGCTTTGAGTAATGAGTAATTTTTCTAGATCCAGAAAATTTAGATCTAGATCTAGATCTAGAACAGTTAGAGATTTAGTAAATGTTCATGATTATCTCTTGTGTTAAAATGTTCCTTTCTGAAGTTGAAATATATTTTCTCTGCTGTGAAAACAATGTTCACATTTAAATGAATCCTTAATTTGGTGAGATGCTGCTAGCTTTGTTATATATAAATGAGATGCTTAATAAAACTTAGGAAGAAATTAAAGTTTAATGAAGCTAAAAAGAAAGCATAATTGAATAAAGCAAGTAGGTTTGGTATTTTTTCACAAATGTCACATTGCAGTATGTGGAAATGAGCCTAACATTTGTTTAATAATATCACATTTCATATGTAAATATGACTAACTTACTAGGAGCATATGTTGCTGTAAAAAACATAGTCCTATAAAACATCCATGTCATTCTTCTAATTTGCTGGATATCTCTGTAGCCTTTTGTATTCTTGTTTGACAGTTAAGATTTATATAAAGCTGGTGATCCACTATAATAAAAAATGTTAAGTAAATAATGTTCTTTCCATTTTTTTTTTTTTTTTAAGATTTTATTTATTTGACAGAGAGAGAGACAGCAGGAGAGGGAACACAAGCAGGGGGAGTAGGAGAGGGAGAAGCAGGCTACCTGTTGAGCAGAGAGCCCGATGCGGGCTCGATTCCAGGACCCTGAGATCATGACCTGAGCCGAAGGCAGACGCCCAATGACTGAGCCACAACAGAACAGTATACTTAGAAAACGTTTGTTACTTAGACTTTCCTTTAATTTGCTATGATGGATCCTTTAAATAAAAGTAGGTGTAAAACTATAGCAGTCTCCCTGGCTCCTACTTTACCTGCCCTATATTTTAGTAAATGTAAGTAAAAAAATACTGGCTTTTATAGCTCCTTTCTTCTTTTAAAGAATCATGGCTGTTGCATTTACTTGACAACTTCTTGTTGTTCTAGTCCAACAGTGTACATATCTCAATGTGCTATATAACAAACACATCATACATTTTGATTGAAACTAGAGTAGAGGGGCACCTGGGTGGCTCAGCGTCTGCCTTCGGCTCAGGTCATGATCCCAGGGTCTTGGGATCAAGCCCCATGTCGAGTCTGCTTCTCCCTCTCCCTCTTGACCCCTGCTCGTGCTCTCTCTCTCTCTCTCAAATAAACAATCAAAATCTTAAAAAAAAAAACCCAAAAACTAGAGTAGTAAAATATGCTATTAAAACCATATTTATGGGGCTCCAGGGTGGCTCAGTCGGTTAAGCGTAGGACTCTTGATTACGGCTCAGGTCATGATCTCAGGGTGGTGAGATCAAGCCTCCTCATCAGGCTCTGTGCTGGACATGTAGCCTGCATGCATGAGACTCTCTCTCTCCCTCTCCCTCTGCCCCTATCCACGCCCCCCCCATTCGTGTGCAAATGCTCTTTCTCTCTCTAAAAACAAAACAAAATAACCAAAAAACAAAACCATATTTGTAAGCATTTAACACTTGGTCATTAAAATTTGGAGGCTGGGTTAAGGCTTTTCTCTTAATAGAAATTTTAAGTGTCCATATCTGACAACTCAAAAGGCATTTTACTTCACTTAGTTTTATTTTATTAACAAGTTTCATTTTACTTAATTCTTTGAAGTCTTAAATATTATTTTATAACATTCTTTTTTAAAAATAAAATAAAAATAAAAAAGATTTTATTTTTAAGTAATCTCTACACCCAATGTGGGGCTCAAGTTTACAACTGCAAAATCAAGACTTGCATGGTCTACGGATTGAGCCAGCCAGGTGCCCCTGTTTATAATATTCTTGAAGAAATTTTTGCCATTAAGTTTCTGTTATCTTACCAATGTGCATTTCCCCTAAGTTACTCCCCTGTTTTCAAGTCATCTGCCTACCTTAAAGCCAGATTCTAGCATTTTAAATATTGTGTTTTGGGGCCAATATTAATTTCTTTTTAAAAAACAGTAATCAAGGGCGCCTGGGTTGGCTCAGTTGGTTAAGCGACTGCCTTCGGTTCAGGTCATGATCCTGGAGTCTAGGGATCGAGTCCCACATCGGGCTCCCTGCTTAGCAGGGAGTCTGCTTCTCCTTCTGACTCTCCCCCCTCTTGTGCTCTCTCTCTCTCTCTCATATAAATAAAATCTTTAAAAAAAAATAGTGTTAAAAACAGTAATCAAACTCATGTAACTCTGAGTACTTTAAAGAACATATAAATAAAAAATTTTGTACCCTTCCAAAAGTTAGGAGATTAACTAAAACACGTATTTATGATATCCAAATTGTTACCCAAAACTTAGTCTTCTTTGTGGATTGGTTGTTTTGAAGCCAATACAAGGCTGATTTGCATAAGCAGTGAGCTGCTACTAGTTCTCTGTACACGTATTTTGGGATGAATGTCTTTGTATGACTGAAAAATGGATCAAAGAACTTCCATTTCACATTCATAATTTAGAGGAGAAACATGGGGAAATATTAAAATAATGTTGGATACAGTAATACAGTGGTACTGTGTTACTCAAGTAACAAACCAGGGACTCATTTAACTTTGCCGTACCTGACAACCAAAGTAAGTGATCAAAGTAAGCTCCTTAATAACCGGAGATAATTTTGGAAAATAGTTCTTCTTTGACCTTAGGTGTCATAAAATAAAACCTTTGGAAAGATACAAAGAAACCTCAGAAATAACATGCTCGTTTAAACTGAAACCAATGAAAGTCTGCCAGAATGCACAAATGCCAACAATTTTAACTGATAAAAAGTTGAATGTGCAAGTTGATTTTGGTATTTCAACTCCGTGGTGACACGAAGATTGATCTTCCCGCCTGTTTTTTTTTTTTTTTGGCAGAGGTTGCCAAGAGATGGGGCCCCCTCCCAGCACGTCAGCCTTGTGCGAGCTTGTGTGCTTGTGCCCACGTTTCTTGCTTCCTTAAGAAACTAACCACCCGCATCTCAAGTGGCTTCGGAAGGAGTGCCCTTGGTTGGGGAGAGAGGTAGGGGGCAGGTGGCCGAGGAAACTACACCCTTAGAAAGGTTGGGGTGTAGGTCCAGCAAAGCTGGGCGAGGAGTTGGGGAGCGGCGCTCCAGGGCAGTAAGGGTGGGGGTACTGGTTGGCGCCTCACCTTGCCGGGGACCCCGCGATGGTCGGTGCTTCCCTGCCAGAAGCGCCTGTTGTAGCCTGTGATGTATCCGACCATCTTGTCCTGATAAGGGAAGTCCACCTTCCAGATCAGAGACCCATAACCAAAAACCCACATCCTTCCCTTGCTCCTCCGCTGCGGCGGCGGTTGACCCTCAGCTTTGGTCTCTACCTTGCCGGCACCAGTGGGTATTGCAGCCTCCCCGACGCAAGTAACCGGCTGGGCGGGCGCAGGCGCAGTGGCCGCACTGCCCGCTCGGGGGCGCAAAGCACACTGGGACACGTAGTTCGAGGATCGTCTTCCGACTCGGTCAGCGTTGTTTTACTTCGTTGATTAAGGTATCAAGGATTGACCTTCCGTATGCTAAGCAATGGGATTCTTTCGTAGTCTCTGCAACTCACTCTAACCACCTGGTGCGTGTATGCAGAGCACTACAACACCCATAATCCTTTCCTGGGATTTGGGGCTCTGAGGTTGGAACTGTCCGCTTCTTTCGAGCGGGTACAAGGAGAAGCGAAGCGCCTGGAGTCGGCTGCTGCTGGTATAGACTAGATACCGGGAAGAGATGTATCGGCACTGCGTTTGGCACGTAGGAAGACATTTTGTTCTTTGAAAACTGGGTTTCTGCCAATTTAACAGCCGCCAGAGGAGCACAAGCTGTGAATGCCGTATTTGGCTTTACACTTAAAAAATAGAAACAAAACAAAAACCCAAAAACTTCTATATGTCTGCCTTTCACATAAAGCAGAACTTTTACGTCTGCGAAAGAGCTGTTTCAACTCATTTAAATTTTACGCGCAAAACGACCTTATTCATCTTTAGTATTCTCAGTAGCTCACTCAGAAAAGGGTAAGCAAAGGTTCCTTGCCTCATGCACAGGCTTCAGAAGCGATCTGTGGAACCAGAAATTGTATACAGAATTTGCGGTCTGTGTGCATTCTGGGGGAGAAGCTTCATAGCTTTCATGAGTTTCTCCAACAGGTCAAGATTCTAAAAAATGTTAAGATCTGCTGGTTAGAACTACTGCTCCAAAATATTTTTTAGGAAACTCACTTGGACCAGCACGGCTGTGTTTCTGTGTGTAAAAAGAGAAGCTTTAGCAAATTCTTGTCTTTAGCTACACGAAAGAATTTTAAAACACCCAGATTCAAAGAGTATTATTTGAACTCTTTTTTTTTTTTTTAAGATTTTATTTATTTATTTGACAGAGAGAGCCAGAGAGCACAAGTGGAGAGAATGGCAGAGGGAGAGGGAGAAGCAGGCTCCCCACTTGAGCAGGGAACCCGATGCGGGGCTCGATCCCAGGACTCTGGGATCATGATCTGAGCCACCCAGGCGCCCAGTATTATTTGAACTCTTAAGAAATCAGCAGGAAACTGCTACAAAGAAAAACTTAGTTTAAGAATCACCAGGTCTTTTCATATATTACCCAAGTTTAAGTTTCACATTGCCTGGGATGGTTGCTTTCCACCAACTTTGAACTTTTTCGAAAAATTTCACACATAAAGAATTTTTTAGAAGTATAGTAATCACTCGTATACTCTCTACACGGATCCAATAATTGACATTTTGCCTGTTACTTTATTTTTTTTCTCTCTGTATACTTTTTAATCTAAAACATTTGAAGTAAGTTGCATGTGTTACTGTTCCCTGCTAAATACCAAAGAATAAGGACTTTCTCCTAAAAACCACAATACCATTATCACATCTGAGAAAATTAACAAAATTACATCATCAAATGTCTATTACATATTCAAATTTCCTTATTGTCTCACAATAGCTTTTTGTAGCTGATATTTTGATACTTTTTTCACCATCCAGGATCCATTTAAGGTTTATACATCACATATGGTTGTTTGACCTTGTAGTCATTTAGTCAAGAACATGCGAAGGTTTTTATAAAAGGAGATCTTGCATACAGTTTATGCGTGTTAACTAGTTGGTATTAAGGGTTGAGGGGAATGATTCTGCTATGATAGTGCATTTCTTTTGGCTTCTCCTTCCCTTAAGAAGCTCAAAGATACTACCCAGTTCTGATGTTTTTTTTTTTCCAGGTTACTGCCTGTTAATCTAGATCCGTTAACATTTGTTGTAACTGTGAGAAAAGCCAGTGAAATTTGGAAAGGGATTCATACTTGTTTTTACTCGAATGCTCTTTTTTAATGTCTTTGGAGGGGTATTCTTATGTGTGTGTTTGTTTTTCCTACATAGAAACAATTTTTTTTTAAATTTTTTTATATTAATCACCATACATTACGTCATTAGTTTTTGATGTAGTGTTCCCTGATTCATTGTTTGTGCATAACACCCGGTGCTCCATGCAGAACGTGCCCTCTTTAATACCCATCACCAGGCTAACCCATCCTCCCACCCCCCTCCCCTCTAGAACCCTCAGTTTGTTTTTCAGAGTCCATCGTCTCTCATGGTTCGTCTCCCCCTCCGATTTCCCCCCTTTCATTCTTCCCCACCTGCTATATTCTTCTTCTTCTTCTTTTTTTTTTCTTAACATATATTGCATTATTTGTTTCAGAGGTACAGATCTGTGATTCAACAGTCTTGCACAATTCACAGCGCTCAGCATAGCACATACCCTCCCCAGTGTCTATCAGCCAGCCACCCCATCCCTACCACCCACCCCCACTCCAGCAACCCTCAGTTTGTTTCCTGAGATTAAGAATTCCTCATATCAGTGAGGTCATATGATACATGTCTTTCTCTGATTGACTTATTTTGATCAGCATAACACCCTCCAATTCCATCCACGTTGTTGCAAATGGCAAGATCTCATTCCTTTTGATGGCTGCATAATATTCCATTATATATATACCACATCTTTTTTTTTTAAAGATTTTATTTATTTATTGAAGAGAGAGAGAGTGAGAGAGAGCATGAGAGGGGAAAGGGTCAGAGGGAGAAGCAGACTCCCCACCGAGCAGGGAGCCCGACATGGAACTCGATCCTGGGACTTCAGGATCATGACCTGAGCAGAAGGCAGTCGCTTAACCAACTGAGCCACCCAGGCGCCCCTATACCACATCTTCTTTATCCATTCATCTGTCGATGGACATCTTGGCTCTTTCCACAGTTTGGCTATTGTGGACATTGCTGCTATAAACATTGGGGTGCACGTACGCCTTCAGATCTCTACATTTGTATCTTTGGGGTAAATACCCAGTAGTGCAATTGCTGGATCGTATGGTAGTGCTATTTTCACCTTTTTGAGGAACCTCCATACTGTTTTCCAGAGTGGTTGCACCAGCTTGCATTCCCACCAACAGTGTAGGAGGGTTCCCCTTTCTCCGCATCCCTGCCAACATCTGTCGTTTCCTGACTTGTTACTTTTAGCCATTCTGACTGGTGTGAGGTGGTATCTCATTGAGGTTTTGATTTGGATTTCCCTGATGCTGAGCGATATTGAGCACTTTTTCATGTGTCTGTTGGCCATTTGGATGTCTTCTTTGCAGAAATGTCTGTTCGTGTCTTCTGCCCATTTCTTGATTGGATTCTTTGTTCTTTGGGTGTTGAGTTTGATAAGTTCTTTATGGATTTTGGATACCAGCCCTTTATCTGATATGTCATTTGCAAATATCTTCTCCCATTCTGTCGGTTGTCTTTTGGTTTTGTTGACTGTTTCTTTTGCTGTGCAAAAGCTTTTTATCTTGATGAAGTCCCAATAGTTCAATTTTGCCCTTGCTTCCCTTGCCTTTGGCGATGTTTCTAGGAAGAAGTTGCTGCGGCTGAGGTCGAAGAGGTTGCTGCCTGTGTTCTCCTTTAGGATTTTGATGGACTCCTGTCTCACATTTAGGTCTTTCACCCATTTTGAGTCTATTTTTGTGTGTGGTGTAAGGAAATGGTCCAGTTTCATTCTTCTGCACGTGGCTGTCCAATTTTCCCAACACCATTTGTTGAAGAGACTGTCTTTTTTCCACTGGACATTCTTTCCTGCTTTGTCGAAGATTAGTTGACCATAGAGTTGAGGGTCTGTTTCTGGGCTCTCTATTCTGTTCCATTGATCTCTGTGTCTGTTTTTGTGCTAGTACCATGCTGTCTTGATGATGACAGCTTTGTAATAGAGCTTGAAGTCCAGAATTGTGATGCCGCCAGCTTTGCTTTTCTTTTTCAACATTCCTCTGGCTATTCGGGGTCTTTTCTGGTTCCATACAAATTTTAGGAATATTTGTTCCATTTCTTTGAAAAAAAGTGGATGGTGTTTTGATGGGGATTGCAGGGAATGTGTAGATTGCTCTAGGTAGCATTGACATCTTCACAATATTTGTTCTTCCAATCCATGAGCATGCAACCTTTTTCCATTTCTTTGTGTCTTCCTCAATTTCTTTCATGAGTATTTTATAGTTTTCTGAGTACATATTCTTTGCCTCTTTGGTTAGATTTCTTCCTAGGTATCTTATGGTTTTGGGTGCCATTGTAAATGGGATCGACTCCTTAATTTCTCTTTCTTCTGTCTTCTTGTTGGTGTAGAGGAATGCCACTGATTTCTGTGCATTGATTTTATATCCTGCCACTTGACTGAATTCCTGTATGAGTTCTAGCAGTTTTGAGGTTGAGTCTTTTGGGTTTTCCACATAAAGTATCGTATCATCTGCAAAGAGTGAGAGTTTGACTTCTTCTTTGCCGATTCAGATGCCTTTTATTTCTTTTTGTTGTCTGATTGCTGTGGCTAGGACTTCATATATTATGTTGAATAGCAGTGGTGATAGTGGACATCCCTGCCGTGTTCCTGACCTTAGGGGGAGAGCTCTCAGTTTTTCCCCATTGAGACTGATATTCGCTGTAGGTTTTTCATAGATGGCTTTTATGATATTGAGGTATGTACCCTCTATCCCTATACTCTGAAGAGTTTTGATCAAGAAAGGATGCTGTACTTTGTCACAGGCTTTTTCTGCATCTGTTGAGAGGATCATATGATTCTTGTTCTTTCTTTTGTTAATGTATTGTATCACGTTGATTGATTTGCGGATGTTGAACCAACCTTGCAGCCCAGGGATAAATCCCACTTGGTTCGTGCATAATCCTTTTAATGGACTGTTGGATCCTATTGGCTAGTATTTTGGTGAGAATTTTTGCATCCATGTTCATCAGGGATATTGGTCTGTAATTCTCCTTTTTGATGGGGTCTTTGTCTGGTTTGGGGATCAAGGTAATGGTGGCCCCATAAAACGAGTTTGGAAGTTTTCCTTCCATTTCTATTTTTTGGAACAGTTTCAGAAGAATAGGTATTAATTCTTCTTGAAATGTTTGGTAGAATTCCCCTGGGAAGCCATCTGGCCCTGGGCTTTTGTTTGTTGGGAGATTTTTGATGACTGCTTCAGTTTCCTTAGTGGTTATAGGTCTGTTCAGGTTTTCTATTTCTTCCTGGTTCAGTTTTGGTAGTTGATACATCTCTAGGAATGCATCCATTTCTTCCAGGTTATCTAATTTGCTGGCATAGAGTTGCTCATAATATGTTCTTATAATTGTGTATTTCTTTGGTGTTCGTTGTGATCTCTCCTCTTTCATTCATGATTTTGTTGATTTGGGTCATTTCTCTTTTCTCTTTGATAAGTCTGGCCAGGGGTTTATCAATCTTGTTAATTCTTTCAAAGAACCAGCTCCTAGTTTCGTTGATCTGTTCTATTGTTCTTTTGGTTTCTGTTTCATTGATTTCTGCTCTGATCTTTATTATTTCTCTTCTCCTGCTGGGTTTAGGCTTTATTTGCTGTTCTTTCTCTAGCTCCTTTAGGTGTAGGGTTAGGTTGTGTATTTGAGACCTTTCTTGTTTCTTGAGAAAGGCTTGTATTGCTAGATACTTTCCTCTTAGGACTGCCTTTGCTGCATCCCAAAGATTTTGAACAGTTGTGTTTTCATTTTCATTGGTTTCCATGAATTTTTTTAATTCTTCTTTCATTTCCTGGTTGACCCATTCATTCTTTAGTAGGATGCTCTTTAGCCTCCATGTATTTGAGTTCTTTCCGACTTTCCTCTTGTGATTGAGTTCTAGTTTCAAAGCATTGTGGTCTGAAAATAGGCAGGGAATGATCCCAGTCTTTTGGTACCGGTTGAGACCTGATTTATGACCTAGGATGTGATCTATTCTGGAGAATGTTCCATGGGCATTAGAGAAGCATGTATATTCCGTTGCTTTGGGATGTCTGTGAAGTCCATTTGGTCCAGTGTGTCATTTAAAGTCTTTATTTCCTTGTTGATCTTTTGCTTCGATGATCTGTCCATTTCAGTGAGGGGGGTGTTAAAGTCCCCCACTATTATTGTATTGTTGTCAATGTGTTTCTTTGCTTTTGTTATTAATTGCCTTATATAATTGGCTGCTCCCATGTTAGGGGCATAGATATTTACAATTGTTAGATCTTCTTGTTGGATAGACCCTTTAAGTAGGATATAGTGTCTTTCCTCATCTCTTATTACAGTCTTTGGTTTAAAATCTAATTTGTCTGATATAAGGATTGCCATCCCAGCTTTCTTTTGGTGTCCATTAGCATGGTAAATGGTTTTCCGCCCCCTCACTTTAAATCTGGGGGTGTCTTTGGGTCTAAAATGAGTCTCTTGCAGACAGCATATCAATGGGTCTTGTTTTTTTATCCAATCTGATAGCCTGTGTCTTTTGATTGGGGCATTTAGCCCATTTACATTCAGGGTAACTATTGAAAGGTATGAATTTAGTGCATTGTATTGCCTGTAAGGTGACTGTTACTGTATATTGTCTGTGTTCCTTTCTGGTCTATGTTGCATTTAGGCTCTCTCTTTGCTTAGAGGACCCCTTTCAAGATTTCTTGTAGGGCTGGTTTCGTGTTTGCAAATTCCTTTAGTTTTTGTTTGTCCTGGAAGCTTTTTATCTCTCCTTCTATTTTCAATGACAGCCTAGCTGGATATAGTATTCTTGGCTGCATATTTTTCTCATTTAGTGCTCTGAATAAATCATGCCAGTCCTTTCTGGCCAGCCAGGTCTCTGTGGGTAGTTCTGTTGCCAGTCTAATGTTCGTACCATTTTAGGTTACATATCTCTTCTCCCGAGCTGCTTTTAGGATTTTCTCTTTGTCTCTGAGACTTGTAAGTTTTACTATTAGATGTCGGGATGTTGACGTATCTTTATTGATTTCGAGAGGGGTTCTCTGTGCTTCCTGGATTTTGATGCCTGTTTCCTTCCCCAGATTAGGGAAGTTCTCTGCTACAGTTTGCTCCACTATTCCTTCTGCCCCTCTCTCTCTTTCTTCTTCTTCTGGGATCCCAATTATTCTAATGTTGTTTCGTCTTATGGTATCGCTTATCTCTCGAATTCTGCTCTCGTGATCCAGTAGTTGCTTATCTCTCTTTTTCTCAGCTTCTTTATTTTCCATCATTTGGTCTTGTATATCACTGATTCTCTCTGCTGCCTCATTTATCCTAGCAGTTAGTGCCCCCATTTTTGATTGCACCTCATTAATAGCCTTTTTGATTTCTACTTGGTTAGATTTTAGTTCTTTTATTTCTCCAGAAAGGGTTTCTCTAATAACTTCCATGCTTTTTTCAAGCCCAGCTAGTATCTTTAAAGTGATGATTCTGAACTCTAGATCCGACATCGTACTAATGTCCGTATTGAGTAGGTCCCTGGCAGTCGGTACTACCTCTTGTTTTTTTTGTTGAGGTGATTTTTTCCGTCTTGTCATTTTGTCCAGAGGAGAATAGTGAATGAGAGAACAAAATGCTAACAGGGTAACAACGTCCCCAGAAAATATACTCTAAACAAATCAGAAAAGACCTGAAGCTGGGGGAAAAGAAGGGGAAAGAAAGAAAAAAGAAAAAGAAAAAAAAAGAGAAAAAGAAAAAGATAAAAACAAAGAAAAACAGAACAAAACAAAAAAAACCAGAATATGATCAAATATGATCAGGCTGGTGCATAGATCAGTGCCACACACTAGATTTTGGGTGTATTTTGGTCTTTTAGAAGGAAGTGCCTCCCAAAATTTTAAAGAAAGAAAAACTTATATATGTACAAAAATAAGGGTTGATATGATGAAGGGATGGAATATGACTGTAAAGATGAAAATTATAAAAATTTTTATAAAAGGAATTGGTAAGAAGTTGTTTGAAAAAAGAAAGAAGAGGATTTAAAAAGAAAAGAAAAAAAAAGGGAGAGAATGTGGTCAGGCAGGAGAGTAGAACAAAACCATACACTAGAGATTTAGGGTATATTTTGATCTGTTAGAAGAAACTCTCTCAAAATTTTTAAAGAGAGAACAACTTATATATATATTGCCAAAAATAAGGGTAACTACTATGAAGGGATAGAATATGACTCTAAAAATGAAAAATAAAAATGTTTTTTAAAAAAGGGATTGATAAGATGTTGGTTGAAAAGGGAAAAAGAAAAATTCAAAAAAAAAGACAGTTTAAAAAAAAATTAACTTTGAAAGACTAAAGAATCATGGTAAAAAAGCCATGGATTCTATGTGCATTATTCCCCTAGTGCTGAAGTTCTGCTGTTCTCATTGATCGGTAAACTTGGTCTTGGCTGGCTGTTCTCCCTGATCTTCTGGGGGAAGGGTCTGTTGCCGTGGTTCCCAGATGTCTTTGCAGGAGGTGAAATTGCCCCGCCCTTGCCCGGTCAGGGCTAAGTAATCTGCTTGGGTTTGCTCTCGGGAACTTTTGTCCCTGCAAGTCTTCCTTACAGCTTTGGAGGTTGAGAGTGAAAATGGCGGCCTCCCAATCTCCGCCCGGGAGGAGCCGAGAACTTGGGGCCCCGCTCCTCAGTGAGCCCCCAGAGAAAAGCCGTCAGTCACTCCCGTCTCCCTGGTCTCCGGCCGCACTCCGTGCTCACCCGGCCTGTGACCCAGCGTTTCTATCTCTGGCACCCGACTCGGTGTGGAGTCTCCAAACCCAGCAGATCCCTGTGGTGCACTCCAGTGCCGCTCCTCCCGGGGGAGGAAGGGGAGCCTCCCCGGATCTGCCGCTTGTTGGGTCCCTGCTGGAGGAGCAGTGGCCTGACTGTGCCGGGATCACGGTTTATGGCAACCCCAAGCTGAGAGCCCACTCCTCGGCTCCGTCTCTGCAGCTGACTTCCCTCTCCGATACCTGGGCGCTCTGCCGCAATCAGGCAACCCCGGTCTTTCTGTGACCCCGAGGGTCTTGAGACCACACTGTCCCACGAGGGTTCCGCCCCCACTTAGCCACTGGAGCGTCGTCCCTCAGCGGAGCCGACTTATAAAAGTTCCGATTTTGTGCTCCACTGCTCTATCACTTGCCAGAAGTGGCCAACGGAGGCCCCCTCCCCCGCCATCTATCCTCCCAAATATTGCCTCGGATTCACTTCTGCGCACGTCTTACCTTCCAGGAAGTGGTCACTTTTCTGTTCAGAGAGTTGTTGCTATTCTGTTCTTCGATCTCCTGTTGAGTTTGTAGGTGTTCAGAATGTCCCTATCCAGCTGAATTCCTGAGACCGGATGAAATCCAGGTCTCCTACTCCTCCGCCATCTTGCTCCGCCCCCCGTAGAAACAATTTTTTCTTGTATTAGATGAATATGCCATAAATTGCCATAAATGTATGGTCTGTTCTTTTTTGTGAAGCTTGGCTATAATGGCTTTAGCTGGAAATTAGCATCTTTCAACAAAGGTGTAGCCTAACATTCAAGGTTCTCCACAGTTTGGCCTTCAGCTGCCTCTCTAAGCTCCTTTTCTTCCAGTTCTTTGTTTAGCTAATTCTCCTTCAGAAGTGAACTAGTTGTTCTCCTTATTCACTGTCCCTTATTCACCCTTGACTGTTCATTTACATAGTGTTGGTTGTGTTTCTCCTTCTGCCTAGGAATGCTCCTCTGCCCTTTTTCTCATTGTCAGATTCTTCCTGTACTTAAGGGCCCAGCTCACATCCCTCACAAGTTGAAGTAGTTTCTCCCTTCTTTGACTACCCAGGACTCTTTATCTGTACTTCTCTTGGAGCACTTTCTTCCTTTCTTTTGAATAACATGTTGTTTATCATTTCTATGAGACCGTATGTAAGTCTGTGTCATCTTTATATCTGCCACATTACTGATGAGCTAGTTGTTGCACAGTAAATAACCGTCAACTGCATAATTAAATATTCTGTAGTCAATATCTTCACTTTCCTAGTAAGGGACCAGTTGATCCAATCAGATTAATCCATAGCTACTGTTAGCTGTTTGGCGCAGTGTAGAATCACTCCTGCAGTTATAGCTTTCTATTTAAATGTGACCATGGGGGTGCCTGGGTGGCTCAGTCGGTTAAGCGGCTGCCTTCGGCTCAGGTCATGATCCTGGGGTCCTGGGATCGAGCCCCATGTCTGGCTCCCTGCTCAGCGGAGAGCCTGCTTCTCCCTCTCCCTCTGCCTGCCATTCTGCCTACTTGTGCTCTCTCTCTCTGTCAAATAAATAAATAAAATCTTTTAAAAAAATGTGACCATGGATAAATTTAAATTTCCTACGGAAATGCTGTGTACTTTCTTTTAACTTCGCCTTTTAAAGATTTTGTTTATTTATTTGACAGAGAAAGAGAGAGCAAACAAGCCGGGGGGGAGGCGGCAGAAGGAGAAGGAGAATAGGCTCCCCACCAAGCAGGGAGCCTGACTTGGGGCTTAATCCCAGGACCCCCGGATCATGACCTGAGCCAAACAAAGGCAGACGCTCAACTGACTGAGCCCCCCAGGCGCCCCTTAACTTCTTTTAAACCTTAATTTTCTGGATAAATGATTTAGAATGTGGTTCTAGAAAGTTTTTCACCTGTATTGGACTAGACATGTTGGCATTTCCTGAACCACCTTCTAAAATAATTAGAAAGACTAAGGGAGGCTGGGCTAGGAGTATTACTGAGAGGGATTGTCCCTTGGGAGGTAACTCTTCCCCTGAGAATCCTGACCCTTAGCCTCATAGTGTGATTAACAAGAAACTGTCTTTGTGAGAATCATATACTGAGAGCTATACTGGGGGAACATGGAATGAACTTTGGAGGGAGATGATGAGAAAGAGGCACTAACACTGTCAAGAACTTTCTGGGCTGGTATAGGAAAGGTGGACTCATCTTTTTATGATGCTCTTGTTCGTTTCAGTATATTCAGTATATTCCATCAGTGGGACTGTTTCATCAAGGAAAGAGAACGTGAATGTGTAGCCCCTTTTGGAAAGGACCAGGAGAAAAACTACAATTTTTACTTATCTTTTTCTTTTTTTCCCTTTGTTCATTCCTTTTCTAGCTTTTTTGGGTTTAGCTTTTTCCTGGAGAGGACTACAAATTAATTCTTGAGGCTGAGCATTGCTGTTACTTAAATGGCCATCTCTATGTAATAAGAGTACACATTTGGGATTAACTGGAGGTGTTTAGCTCCTTCATCCACAGAGTTCTAGTGAATGCACTTTGGTGGATATGAACAGGAGCGGAAGCCTGCAGGAAGGAGCTGCTCAGACATTTCCAGAAGTGGAATGATAGAACACTTAAAACTCTCTTGGTATCTTTAATAAGAGCATGCCAAGGAATCCCAATTCCCCAGGGACACTTCCTGGTTTAGACTCTAGCAGAAGCTGTGGCATGACAGGTCGCTTACTCCACCTCAGGCTTTTCCTCAGCAGTCTTGTGACAGATGCAGGACAGACCTGCTTCTGTCTGCTAATCTCTAGGAGTGCAGTGTTGTTTTATTGTCTATAGTGTTTTTTTTCTGCCTTGTTTTGTAGACTGGTCAAAAGAATGGATTTTACAGAGGCTTACTCTGACACATGCTCCACGGTTGGACTTGCTGCCAGGGAAGGCAATGTTAAAGTCTTAAGAAAACTGCTCAAAAAGGGACGTAGCGTTGATGTTGCTGATAACAGGGGATGGATGCCAATTCATGAAGCAGCTTATCACAACTCTGTAGAATGTTTACGGATGTTAATTCATGCAGGTAAAGTAAATTCAAGGTATGGGAGGCTGGGCCTACAAACTGGATTAATGAAACATAAGCAAATGGTAATATATGATTTATTAATGGTAGTATTTGTTTTCCTTTTCTATAACCATAAAAGAATTGCCTATGCATTATTAAGAATGGTAAGATTGCCTGCCTTGGGTTACATAAGTATGGTGTTTCAGCTGGACATCTATAAATGTTGTCCTTGATATGTAAGTTGCTGTGCCTGGCCCATTTTTACTGTCTGAGCTCTTTTAATTAAGCATTTGGTAGTTAGTAGTCATTTTTATTCCTTCTTCCTTTTCCAAACAAAAGGAACAATGTTACTGGAATTGAGGGTGTGAGTGCTTTGGTTGAATTAGTCTTTTTTTTTTTTTAATACTTTTCAGTTTTGTTAATTTCAGTAATCTTTCCAATTACTTTTTTTTTTTTTTTAATCCAAGGTCACAGTAGAGAATAGGATAGACAAGGTCCCTGCCTTAATGATGCTTAAATTCCTGTCAGGGGAGACAGACAATACCTAAATATTTAAACAAGATAATTTCCAAATGTAAAAGTGTTGTGGAGAGAATAAAAGGGTAATGGGACAGAGATTAGCCGTGTGCTATTGTGCATCTCTTTCCAATTCTGTATTCAGTTGACTTCATGCTTGTAACCTGAGATCAGTCAAGTGGGAATATTTACATGGGCAGAAATCAGCCAGTACTATAACCAATGCTATAAATTTGGGCTTTTTTTTTTTCCCCCGTTCTGAGAGCCAGTGATACATTTGTCAGCTCACTACTGAGAAAAGGACAAGAGTCTAAATGAGAGACTGTGACAGGAGATGGTGGGCCGGAGTGAGGGGGATAATAGTGAGTGAGCACTGCTTTTTAACATTGTACTAGATACTTGATTTACATTATTTAATATGTACCAAACTGCTCTTGAGGCATTGTTATCTCCATTTTATTGGTGAGAAAATTACCAAGGCTCAGAGAACTTGACTTGTCCAAAGATTATATAATAAACTAGAACCCATTTCTCTCTGTAAAGCCCACTTTTTTTCACAATAGCATGCTTCCAACATTTAATCAAAGTAAACATTTTTAGCATTTAGTTAATTTAAACTGAGGTTGAATATAACACTCTGTTTTAACACTCAGTGAACCATTTATATTTCATTGATCATGGGAATTCTGATTCTTCCCTGTGTACTTGTCATCACAGGTATAGCTACTCAAAATTTAGACTCTGGTGCCATAGTTCATCAGAATTACTAACTCATGGCTTCATGAATGGGAAAGGAAATAATCCTTCCGTTTTTTTGGCATTGATTTTTATTTGTTTTGTTTTCAGGAATGAGGGATGGCAAGGCTAAATTCCCCCAATCATAATACAGAAAGTTCATTATGACTGCTAAGCACATGTTCTAGAGTCTGTTATAGTTGACTCTTAAGAGATATTAGATAAATAGACTTTTTGCCTTAGATTTTAAAAACTTGATATGTGCTTTTAGAATTTGAAGTTAATTCTATAGCTTGAGTTCCCAGACTATCTCTAGTGATAAAGGCATAAATTTAGATATTCTTTTCTAGTCAAAAAGGTCATTCCCAATGTTATTTCTCCCCACACCAGAATAATATTGTTTATGTTATGTTTATGTTTATGTTAGTTTTTTTTCCTATAGCTGCAGATTGTACTTAGGCATGCTTTTGACTAAATGTGTTTGAATTGGCTATTCAAGTCATCTATGTTTTCTGTTAGAAATTTTAAGTATCACCTTCATTTTTAATGACTGTTCTTTTTTAGGCTTGATTTTTTTGGAGGATAAGATAGCCACACATAGTTAATTATGTGAATAGTTTATATAAATGGTCAAGTAAAATTTTCTAATTGTATTTTTATTAGAGTTCACGGTTATGAAATAAACTTTGGATAAATCTGGTTTACATGTAGTTTGTATACAAGGATTGGAAAGTAGGGTGTACAGAGACCAGGAAGCAGCTATATGACTTGTTTTAGGAGGTGGTGACATTTTTGGTCTCAGTCTTCCATGAGTTCAGTTGTTCTCTGTAGTTGGAACTAGGGTCCAAAATTCTATCATATCTGATTATTTGATTCACTAACCAGAAAACAACTAGAATGAGGCAGAAAGGCTGTATAGCCTATTGGTCACTTTAAAAAATGTTTTATATATTCTTATGGCCAATCCCCCCCTTTGTAAATTAACTAAAGTCCATACTTTATTCAGATCCCCTGCCTTTTAATTAATTAATTAATTAATTTTTAAAAGATTTTATTTATTTATTTGTCAGAGAGAGAGAGAGAGAGCGCAAGCAGGGGGAGTGGCAGGCAGAGGGAGAAGCCGAAGCAGGCTCCCTGCTGAGCAAGGAACCCGATGTGGGACTCCATCCCAGGACCCTGGGATCATGACCTGAGCCGAAGGCAGACGCTTAACCGACGGAACCATGCAGGCATCCCTAGATCCCTTGCCTCTTAAAAAAGATTACAATTTAAACTTAACCTGGATGATTCAAGTTCAGGAACATTGACCAGTGAGGAATGGTAGCTGCTTGCTACATGTGAAGATTTTTTTTTTTTATGTTCAGTTAGCCACCATATAGTACATCATTAGTTTTTGTTGTAATGTTCAGTGATTCATTAGTTGTGTATAACACCCAGTGCTCATCACAACACGCGCCCTCCTTAATACCCATCGCCCAGCTACCTCATCCCCCCACGCCCCTCCCTTCTGAAACTGTGTTTCCTGGAGTCCATAGTCTCTCATGGTTTGTCTCCCTCTCTGGTTTCTTCCCCTTCATGTTCAGTTTTCCCTCCCTTCCCCAGTGGTCCTCTGTGCTATTCCTTATGTTCCACATATGAGTGAAACCATATGATAATTGTCTTTCTCTGCTTGACTTATTTCACTGAATCCCCTCCAGTTCCATCCATGTCGATGCGAATGGTGGGTATTCATCCTTTCTGATGGCTGAGTAATATTCCATTGTATATATGTACTATATCTTCTTTATCCATTCATCTGTTGAAGGGCATCTCGGGCCCTTGTGAGGATGTATTTTATTTTATTTTATTTTATTTAAAGATTTTATATATTTATTTGACACAGAGAGAGAGATCACAAGCCTGGGGAGAGGTAGGCAGAGGGAGAGGGAGAAGCAGGCTCCCCGCTGAGCAGGGAGCCCGATATGGGGCTCTATCCCAGGACCCTGGGATCACGACCTGAGCAGAAGGCAGATGACCAACCGATTGAGCCACCCAGGTGCCCCTGAGGATGTATTTTAAAATAATGATGAAATACAGGGGTTTTTAGTCTTGAGGAGTAAAGTAAGGTCTCTTCTGCTTATTGGTGACAGTGGCATCTTTATATCTGTACCAGTTAACTCGATATTATGGGTTAATCTTAAAAGTTTCCAAACCAAGTTTGACATTTCTGTTATTCTTTATACTTGCTATACCTGTGTTTTATTTAATTCATAATTCTCTTGTCCTTTACAGCTCTGCTGGTATACATAAAAGCGTCTTTCATTATATAATTTCTATCTTCTTGAACTTCATTTAATATTAGTGAACTGCCAGAGATTCTTAAAATATACCTTTTATTAGCATACTAAAGTTATGAAAGTGCTCAGGCCTACACGAAAAGAATGGAAGCATCTTAGATATTTAGAAAGGTTTTGCTTTATTGTTGCTTCAGTTTAGATCCAGAATCTAGCCTAAGAACCATACATGGTCTTCTCATCCATGTTGGAGAAGAGCGTTCAATTGCGGTATGGATTACTTGGAAATTTAATATGCATATATATTTTTTTCACTTTAACTTTCTATTTGAAGTATTAATATAAATAATAGATTTGCTTGTCTTCTTTCCTGTGTTGGAAGTTTATGTAATAGGTACTGAGATTTCATGCATCTTTTCATCTTGGAGGACAATAATGATCTTCAGTGGCAGTTAATCATGCTATTCAGTATTAAACCACTTACTGACTAAAGGTCACTTAAAATCTTATAATTGTAGCATATCACCAACAAATATTTTTATTTGGCAAATATATGAACTAATTCATAGTACTTTTTATTAGTTCAGGTTAAGAAAATATTGTGCTGTCATACTGGGCATGATAACAGATGCTGAAGATCATTAGGTAAATAACAGTGTAGCAGTGATTAAGAGCTGTGTTCAGATGGACCTGGGTTCTGCTGACTCTGCCACTTTATTGGTGTGGTCTTGGACAGGTCTTTTAACCTTTTGGTGCTTCTGTTTCTTCTTCTATAAGATTAGAAATATTCCAACATTCCAGGGGTGCCTGGGTGGCTCAGTCTTTTAAGCGTCTGTCTTTGGCTTAGGTCATGATCCTAGGGTCCTGGGATCTAGCCCCGTGTTGGGCTCCCTGCTCAGTGGGGAGTCTGCTTCTCCTTCTGCCCCTTCCACTCCTGTTCTCTCTCAAATAAATAAAATCTTCAAAAAAAAAAATATATTCTAACATTCCAGCTCAGGCCAGAAACTGTGGGCCATCCTTAATTACTTCCTTTTTCTTACATCCCTCACCCAATCAGCAAATCTTTATGTTGTATATGTGTATATATGTGTGTGTGTGTGTATCTGTGTGAATATGCGTCCATATATTCACATCACTTCTCGTACATATATTCACATCACTTCTCGCTACCTCAGACCACTAAGACCTTGGTCTGAGCCACATATCTCTTGACCTGGATTGCTGTAATAGCATCCTGACAAATCTGTTTCTGCTCTTGCTTCTTCCCCATCCTACCACAGTCTGGTTGTAGTGTATCAGAACCTTTTACAATATGTCAGACTGATGTCTTTCTGTTTTGCTGAGAACTCTGCAATAGCTCCCCATTTCATTCTGAGTAAAAGAACTGTTGCAAAGTGTTTCATAGTATAGATACAATATGTTTAATCATTCTCCTGTTGATGGGCATCTTGTTTCCTAAAATTTTGCTATTATAGGTGGTGCTTCAGTTAACATCCTTATAACTTTGTGCACATGGGTGTGTGTTTCTATAGGATGGAGTTTTAGAAGTGAAGTTGCTGGTGCAAGAAATATACAGGGGTGCCTGGGTGGCTCAGTGGGTTAAGCGTCTGACTCTTGGTTTTGGCTCAGGTCCTGATCTTGCGGTTGTGGGATTGAGCCCCGAGTTGGTCTCTGTGCTCATCGCAGAGTCTGTTTCACCTTCTCTCTCCCTCTCCCTCACTCTCTCTCTCTCTCTCTCAAATAAATAAATAAAATCTTTAAAAAAAGGAAATATGCCTTTCTCTGATTGACTTATTTCGCTCAGCATAATATGTGCTATGGTGAGCGCTGTGAATTGTGTAAGCCTGTTGAATCACAGACCTGTACCTCTGAAACAAATAATACATTATATGTTAAAAAAAAAAAAGACAATAGCAGGAAGGGAGAAATGAAGGGGGGGAATCAGAGGGGGAGATGAACCATGAGAGACTATGGACTCAGAGAAACAAACAGGGTTCTAGAGGGGAGGTGGGTGGAGAGATGGGTTAGCCTGGGGATGGGTATTAAAGAGGGCACGTACTGAATGGAGCACTGGGTGTTATACGCAAACAATGAATCATGGAACACTACATCAAAAACTAATGATGTAATTAATGTATGGTGATTAATATAACATAATAAAAAATGCGCATGCCTCTCAAAAAAATAAAAAAGGAAATATGCAAAGTTAAAATATTGATAGACACTGCTAAATTATTCATAATATTAATCAGAAATTTTCAGTAATGAATGAAATAATTCAGACTAGTTTACACAAAGAAGTGTGTGAGTACCAGGTGTTGTATATAAGTATTGAATCACTAAATTGTACACCTGAGACTGATATTACACTGTATGTTAACTAACTGGAATTTAAATAAAAATTTAAAAGAAAAACTTCAAAAAAAAAGGGGGGGCGGAGAGTGCTTATGTAACTAAGTCTGAGTGGTAGGTCCCTTTAGGCATTGCTGGATGCTCCTGTTGAAATGATGTCAGCGGGACTCAGGGTCTTACTTTCTCTTATCTCTGCATTTCTCTATGTTCATTTTATCCTCCTGTAGCCTTTCTCTCTGGAGCCAACCTTTTCTTAGAATTCCTAAATCATATTGAGATGATGCACATTGTGCAAAGTATGTGACTATGTAAGCTACCTGAAATGGACAGTCATCACTCTTTGTGATTGGCACATGTTAAATTTGTTTGGTCATCATCAGATTGTGGCCCAGCTGTTGACATAAGGTTCTGATCTTAATACTTAACCTATGTTAACCTCTATGTAAATAATTAATCTCTACTTAAAACCATGTGGTTTTGCTTTCCTTATTAGGGGTTTGCAGAAAACAAAAGTCTACCATCTTTCACTTAAACAAGTAAGCGAATTTACTATTTATAAGTAAAAGGACACTTTGGGTTAGGAAACATAGGGTTATGGTATCATTGCCAGAAAGTTAAAGTCAACTCTAGTCATTGCTGTACAGGCATCAGGTGGCTGGATTTGGTCCAGCTGACATGGCCCCAATCCTGAAAGTGCAGCCATGGAAGAAATCACAAGTTGTTATAGAAGAACTGAAGTGCCCATTATGGGTTTGTCCATTATGAAGTCTTTAATGCCTTTACATTTAAAATTTCAATAAGAATAGAAGCAGAAACTACTTTGCCTTCCAGTGAGAACTAAGTAGAGGTTAAGGCATTAAAAACTGAGTATTATGATTCATTTCCCCAAGAATCCTTATAAGGAAAGGAAGACAAAGAGAGGTGGTTGATAGTCCAGTTCAAGATAGATAAGGTTCCTTTTGTCCCCACAAATCAGTTAAGGAGGGCAGTTTATTATTGGAATTTTCAAAATCAGTTTATATTGGGTCCTGACCGCTTTCTTAAAATGATGTTTTGGAGGGGTGCCTGGGTGGCACAGTCAGTTAAGTGTCCGACTCTTGGTTTCGGCTAGGGTCCTGATCTCAGGGTTGTGGGATTGAGCCCTTCCTCGGGCTCCACGCTCAGTGTGGAGTCAGCTTGAGATTCTCTCCCTCTGCCCCTCCCCCACGTGTACATGCTTGTTCTCCCTCTCTCTTTCTCAAGTAAATCTTTAAAACGATGCTTTGGGGAAAAAAATGATGTTTTGGAGACTTTCCCAAATTTCTCACAACTGTGACAGTACATAAATACTGTAATTCTGTTGAACCCCTTTGAGGGTTTAGGCCAGCTGTTTTATCTTTTTTTTTTTTTTTTTTTTTTTTTAAAGATCAGCTGTTTTATCTTTGTTTTACTGTTAAGGAACCTGTGCTTCATAGAGTTTGAGTAACTTACCCAAAGGGTAACCCAGAATAGAATTGGTGGAGCCAGGATTGCAGCCCAAATCTTCTTCTTCTTTTTTTTTTTTTTAAAGATTTTATTTATTTATTTGACAGAGTGACAGTGAGAGAGGGAGCACAAGCAGGGGGAGTGGGAGAGGGAGAAGCAGGCTTCCTGCGGGGCAGGGAGCCCAATGTGGAGCTCGTCGATCCCAGGACCCTGGGACCATGACCTGAGCCGAAGGCAGATGCTTAACGACTGAGCCACCCAGGCGCCCCTGCAGCCCATATCTTCTAACTCCAAATCCATTGTGTTTGCCAAACCATGTTACTTTTCTGGTCCAGTGGTTTTAGAGTTAGCTATTTAAATGTATCTATTTTTTATTTCTTTTTTTTTTTTTTAAGATTTTATTTTTTTGAGAGAGAGAATGAGAGAGAGCATGAGGGGGGGAAAGTCAGAGGGAGAAGCAGACTCCCTGCTGAGCAGCGAGCCTGATGTGGGACTTGATCCTGGGACTCCAGGGTCATGACCTGAGCCGAAGGCAGTCGCTTAAACAACTGAGCCACCCAGGCCCCCCCCCCTTTTTTTAAGAGTATCTATTTTTTTCTATAGGTAAAATCTTTTAAGATCTCAATTTAGTAGTTAACTGACTTCACTATTTTTCCTCCTGAGAAGTGCCTTTTCTTTATTTCATAGATAATTGCACAGGTGTTTTTGGGTGTGTGTGTGTGTGCACAAATCACTAAGGGTGGCCCTCACTCAGGTGGGAATTAAGCTCCCTTCCTTGAGGGGGGAGTATCTACATAAATTATATGGAATTTTTCTGATATTTAGAATATCTCCTCTCTTCCATTTATTCAGTCATTTATATCTGCCAGGACTCATATGTATTAATTTTATACATTGGGTTATAATTGAATGTGATGTTACTTATTTTGTTGCTCAGATTGTTCTAGCTTTTGTCATTGAGTGCCCTTTCAGGTTGGCTCTTGTGTTTCTTTGACATGCCCCCATGTTTTTTGGCCCTTTTTAAAATTTTTTTAAGATTTTATTTATTTATTTGAGAGAGAGAGAGCTTGAGCAGGGGGAGAGGCAGAGGGAGAGGGAGAAGCAGACTCCCCTATGAGCAGGGAGCCCAACGTGGGGCTTGATCCCAGCACCCTGAGATCATGACCTGTGCCGAAGGCAGATGCTTAACCAACTGAGCCACCCAGGCATCCCTCCACCCCCATGTTTTGTTTTTTGAGCACTTTTTTAACTTGCTGAACCTGGGAGATGCTTCAGGCTCATTTTGTATATTCTTTGTGCCAACCCTAGAATCAGCCATTTTCTTAAGAGCCCTGGTTCCTTTTATTGGAGAATGGTGCTCAAAATTAAGATCTGGGCACTGAGTATGCTTATGGCTACTGGCATGTCTTTACTTTTAAGCCCCTTTAGCAGACAGAGCTAGGAAATATATTTATTATGACCCATGTGTATATACATACTTAAAAGTATTTCTATATCTATCCACCTATATCTGCATTAAAGCTAAATACAAGTTCATACTGATGTCTGGATTTTAATCCAGTACCATATGGTTCCTTCTAGCTTTCTACCTTTACTTCTCTGTAACCTCCCTTTCCAAAAGTGTCTCTTTCCAGCATCTGACACAACATTGGCATAGGTCGGCTACCTTTCAGCCATCATGTCTTCATCTCTTTTTGCTTCTGATGGCTCCTCCTCTCCCTCATGGGCACCCTCCTCTGCCCTTGTGTCAATGCCACATTGTTTTACTTATTCTAACTTTAAGATCCAGTGTAGTATGCAAAGTAAGTCTAGTCTCCTCTCAGTTCTTGCTTTCTTTATTTTTCTTTGTTATTCTTACCTCCCCTCCCCTATCCCTATCAACTTCAGTCACTTTACCAAGTATAAAACCAGCCAACCAAACAACAATGCCAGCTCTTTTGGCGTTTTGATTAGAGTTATAATAAATTTGTTAATTATTTTGGGAAGAATGAGCATCTTTATAATACTGAGATTTCCCATTTGGAGCTGTCTGTGTATCTATATATATCTCTGTGTTCCTAGGTTTTGTCTTAACCTTATAGTTTTGTGGATATCTGAATAAACGTCAGTTTCTGACTAATCTGGGAAACACTGTTTTTGTGATATGAACTACCTTCATGTTATTAGTTGAGTACAAGGAAGTAATGCTTGAGATGAGACCATTTCATAGAAACTTAGAAATAAAAAAAATCAAATTTATCAGTATTTCAGTAAATCTTGCTTAAGCAAATATTTGGTGCTACATCATCTTCAGATCTTGCTTTGGTGTTACCTTTCAACTCCTGCCACTTCTCTTCCCCTACCCACCAAAAATTAGAGAATAGAAAATGAGTTTGTGGGCAGAATTTGTATGTTAAGAATACCAGAGAGCTTTTTACATCATGACCCCTGTAGAACTCTTTTTTAAATTTTCTAGATGGTTTTAAACTCAGGCCTCCCATTTATAATTGTATTTTAATATTTCATTAAATTCTTCTTGGAATCTTTGCTTTTTAATCACAAGAAATAGCAGCAATATCTTCCAGTTCACATTTTTTTTATTTTTATTTTTACATAGATTCATCTGAAAACTACATTAAGACAAAGACTTTTGAGGGCTTCTGTGCATTACATCTTGCTGCAAGTCAAGGACATTGGAAGATTGTACAGATTCTTTTAGAAGCTGGGGCAGATCCTAATGCAACTACTTTAGAGGAAACCACGCCACTGTTTTTAGGTGAAGTATGCAATTTTTGGTACAGATGTAATTTTTTTATTTTTTATTTATTTTTTTCTTGAAGAAACTAAACTTTAATTTACCCCCAAGCTGTTGTACTTACAGTATTTTCCTTTGCAAAGATTATATTGCCACTTCTTTGATTCTGAAACTGAAAAGGTATCCCTATTGTTTTCCACCCTTGGGTGATAGCATCTTGGAAATATTTTTAAGTCTTTATTTAAAGTTGTAAAATCTGTTCTAAATTGTAGCCACCATCACTGTTGTTCTCAATATTGTTCTGAAGACTTTGGATAGCTTAAATTGTAGCAATAGTTACAAGGTTACCTGTAAATGTTTTGTTTGCTTTTGCTTTGTATTAAGAAATTGAGGTTTTATGGAAGAAATCACCAGCTAGTCCTTTAATGTCAGTTAATTTGTTGCCTATATATAGATCACTATTCAGACTTCTTCAATTATGGATTATTTTTAATTCCTTCCTATTTTATTCCTATTCCTATTTTTAATTCCTAGGACTAAAGGTCAAATTCTAAAGGGCACACTTCCACTACTTGTCTTTTTTTCTTCCCTCCCTCTCTTTGATCCTGTTTTTCCTCCCTTTGATCCTGTTTGTCATTAGAGACGTTGTGGCCCATAAAGTTTAGAAGAACGTGAGAAAATTAAGAGAATAAAATATTTGTGTAGAATCAGTGTATCTGGACTACAATTTTCATCCTACCCTTTGTAATTTGTATGTACATTTATTTGCTATAGTTTAGTTTCCTGGCTTGTAAAATGAGAGTATAGTACCTATGTAGTTTTTATTGGACTGAGAATAAAATGAGGTGCCTATGAAAGTACTTTATTTCTTTTGAGCATAATGTATACTTAAAATTTATATATAGTAAAAGTCATTCTTTTTAGTATATAGTTCTATGAGTTTTGATGTGTGCATAAAATTGTGTAATGACAGTAATAGTTAATACACAGAACAGTCCCAACACCTCCCACCCCCCCAAATTCTATCATGCTGCTTATTTTTATTTCAGGCTGCCTATTTTTAATCAACCTCCCCCGGAACTTTACCCCTAACAACTGCTGATCTATTTCCCTCCCTGTATTTTGCTTTTTTGCAGAATATCATAAATATATATAGAATAATACAACATATAACCTTTGAGGCTGACTTCTTTCATTTAGCATAATGCTTTAGAGATTCATACATGTTGTTTTGTTATCAAGAATTCATTCCTTTTGTTGCTAAGTAGAATTCCATTATATAAATGTACCACAGTTTATCCATTTACCAGTTGATAGACATTTGAGTTGTTTTCCGTATTCGGTGATTATGAATAAATTGCTACAAACATTTGCATGCAGGTTTTGTTTGAATATAAGTTTTAATTTTTCTTAGATTAATACCTAGGATTGTTGGGTCTTGTGGTGTGTGTGTGTTTAACTTTGGAAAACAGTTCAGAAACTTCTTACGAAGTGACTATATGGTTTGTATTCCATCCCTCCAGTAATGTTTGATAGCTTCGGTTGCCTCACATGCTCACCAACAGTTAGTATTGACAAGTTTTCCTTTTTTGCTTTTAGTGACATCTCATTGTGGTTTTTGTACTTTTCCTGGTTGCTAATGATGTTGAACATCTTTTCATGTGATTATTTGCCATCTTTCCTTTTTGTCACCCATTACTTTTGTATTTAGACATTTTGTTTTGAAATAATTTCAGACTTTTGGAAATGTTCTCACAGTACAAAGGATTCATATACTTTCCCCCCAAATCTTGTTCTTTTGCTGTGTTCACTTTATGATTTTATTTCTTTCTCTGTATTTATCCATGTATTTTTCTGAACCCTTTGAGATTAAATTATAGATATAATGCTTCTTTACTGATAAATACTACGGTATGAATTTCCTAAAAGCAGTGAAATTGTCTTATATGACTGCCGTATGATGATCAAAATCAGGAAGTTAACATTGATACAGATTTGTTATTTAATCTACAGTTCTTACTCAGTTTTGCCAGTTGTTCCACTAATGTCCTTTATACAGCAACAACAAAATTTGTTAGTTCAGGATCCAGTCCAGGATCATTTGTTAAATTTAGTTGTTATGTCTCTTTAGCTTCCTGTAATTAGGAACAGATTTTCACTCTTTATCTTTTATGATTTTAACATTTTTTTATTTTAACATTTTTGAAGAGTTCAGGTCATTTATTTTGAAGAATGTTTTTCAGTTTGGGTTTGTCTGATTTTTCTTGATATAATTCTGGTTATGCATTTCTGGCAGGAATATCAAAGACATGAAATGGTATCTTAATACATCTTATCAGGAAGAATATGACCCATTACTGGTGATGTTAATTTATTAAAGTATTTTGAATAGGTAAAATGTATAATTAGGAAGATGCTTAATGGAAGTCTTGCTATAATATGGTTAGTGTTTCCCTGAGGGGAGATAGCTTTTTTATATAAGGTTTTTTTTTTCACATGCACATTTAACTCACTTTGGATATTGTATACACAACTACATAGTAAGCTTTCATTGTGGCTTAGCCATGTACAGTCTCTGTTTGGGTTGCTGTCTTTAAGAAATCTACCATATAGAGGAGTGAACAAAATTAATTAAGTCCTATAAAAGAGATAGAAATGAAGTGTTCAAGATATTAAAAGAAGGCAATATTAGTCCCCTTGGGATAACAGAGGAAGACATGTAACTGTATTAATAGTAACTACAACATTTATTGAGCAGAGTGTATACCAAACCCTGTGTCAGATGTTTTACATGAATTAGCTACGTTATATTTTTCATGATGATTCTGAGATATGTACTATTACTATTTCTGCTTTTATAGATGAAGAAGATATAAAAACACTGTATTTAGGACCAGAAGAGCTATATTTAAGTCTTGATCCTGCTGTTGTCTGCATATTGGTTAGAAGAGCACTTCTTGAATTGATTTGATGAGCTATTAATAGAATTAATAGATGTTCATTGACAAAAGGGTTCCTGATCAACTTGTGTTTGGGAAATTCTGTGTACTGTATTCCCCAATGTAGAAAAACAAAAAACATTAGCTCTGTAGCTTAATGTGTCCATCCAGAGAGAAGTGTCTTCTGCCCTCTCTTACCCCATTTTTGTGTCTTCATAGCCCTTTTACTGTATTGTATTTATTTGCTTTTTTGTTAATTGACTGTCCTCTCCACTAGAAAGAATGCTCCATGAGAGCAGGCATTTTATTTATCATGTTCACTGTTGTAACCGTCAAACCCAGATAAGTGCCTGGTGTATGGTGGCATTTAGTAAATTATTTGGTGAATGAAAGTGTCTCTCAGATCTGCTATAAAACAACACTTGTTTTAACTTTAACTCGGCATTTTGAAATGCATTTGACCATAATATTCTTTTTCTTTGTGGAACACTTAGAAAAATCTCAAAGAACATTAACATTCCACGGAACGATTTGAGAAATGCTCATCTGGTAATTTAGTTTACAGTTTCAAAATATAATAGTCCTGTTTATGAAATTCAGTATTGTGCTTCCTTATATAAGTATTTGAAGAAAATCAGAGATGCAGTTTTAGTGATTTCTATTTTAGGATATAGTTAACTTGTGATTTTTTATGTTACTGAAAGAACAGTTGCTAAGATAATTCAAACCAGTGAATAACTTTAAATCACTTATTTTTAGTAATTGGACTTACTTAGTTTTTTGGCAGCAAACTGACTATCCTAATTATGTTTTATATTGGCTAATACAAAAAATACTTTGATTCAAGCAAGGAGGTTAACTTCAAGGAGATGTAGTACTTTTTATGTGCCCAAGTACAGCATCAATTGTATCAGGTCCTTGTTTGGAAGTAGACTATTTCTTTAAAAAGGAAAAGTTTACTTTTAGCTTTTGCAAGAACACAGGGTTGAGGGATGGACATATGACTCCTCAGTTAGGTGATCTGTGCACAAGCGTCTGCTTGCCCCATAAATACTATGACAAACTTCAGCAGTCTGTTTTGCTTACTTGTATCTCCCTCTTTTAAATAACCATAGTGATCCATGTTTCAGTCTATAATGGAAGAGATTCTTTTATTGAAACAAAATCTAGGATACCTCAAGATTTGCAACAAACTATTTGCAACAAACAAGATGATAATGTCTTGATGAGCAGAGTGGCTGGGCCATTTGAACTTAAAGTGAGAAAGGGGGACTGCCCATCTGGTGTAGCTTCCTTCCCGATCTTTGAGTTTTCTTCCAAAACTGTTCTTTGCTAAAACTTTTAAGTGTTGAAGTATGTTTTCCTCTCCCTGCAACGGAAGCTATATTCCTATACATGTTGTAGTACCTGTCTTAGTGGCCTAGTTTACCACCTAGACTGTTGCTGGAGGCTATAAATATAAACCTGGAGGATTAAGGGATAGAAAAATGAATATAAAACTATGGAAACTTGATAGATGACTTAGAAAAGTCATTGACATCAGTGATGTTTGAGTATGACTGAAGTGAAGGCTATATGCAGAGAGAAAATATATTACGCCACCATTTATAATGAGAACATACTTTCTACACAGAACTCGTCAAGATTTTTATTTTTTAATTAGGCTGCATGCCCAGCATGGAGCCCAGTGCGGGGCTTGATCTCACAACCCTGAGATCAAGGCCTGAGCTGAGATCAAGAGTTGGATGCTTAACCGACTGAGACACCCAGGTGCCCTTCATCAAGATTTTTATAAAAATGAGTTCAAAAGGAAACTTTTCAGTTTCATGGCAGTAAGAATCAAAATAAGAAAACCTCGCAAGAAGGGAAATTCAGGAAACTTCTCTTTCCGCGTGAAAATTGTCCTTGAACATCTTTTTGTTAACATGCAGTTTAAAGTTTATATTTTATCAAAGAGTCTGCCCCCTTGTTTCTTTTCTTTACCCTTGCCTTCTCTCCCCATTCCCTTTTCTTGCCTTGTGAATACATACATAGTAAATAGTCTAAGGATAGATTTGTCAGATTGCTTTGGAATAAGAATATCCTTATTTATAAATATAGTAGATTCTAAGTGAAAACCCAGCTAATTTTATAGGACTTAAGTTTTCTTTTTATTTTGCTATATATAAAACAACACTGATTAATTGGAGGCTTGAAATCAACCCAATGTGACTTCATAGAACAATTTTTATGGGAACCGCACAGCATGCAGTTCTGGCTTTTGATTGATTATTTTCCATTTTTTGTTCTTCTGTGTGTCTGTTTATTCTGTGTAACCTTCGATATTAAACATAGCAGGAATGCTTAATAAGAATAAAGTGTTTTATAAAAGTGTTATGTGAGGCTGCCTATTTCAGTATTTAACTGTGAAATGTGTCATACTTGAGCTCATGTGGCATATCCTTTAACTCTGACTCCACTAATATATTCCAAAATTGAACAAACCACAACCTGTTTCCCTTTTCATTAGTATTTTCATGAATCAGTGGTCATTGATAGGGCTAATTTTCGAGGTGCTAGCAATTTTGAGGTTTTGAATTCATATATTTAATATGTATTATGTTAATTAAACTTTATCTTTGGAGTTGTTTTTAGATTTTTCAACAGAGATTAATTATCATCTTCAGGGATTGTAACGCGAGCATTTTTACTTGAGGGCATGTTCTTGAAAATCAAGTTTGAGTTTTCCCAGATCAAAAGTATGATATTCACCAAAAAGTTGTATTTTAAAAATGTTAATTTCTTTTCTGTTTCTTTTTTAAAAAAGATTTATTTATTTATTTATTTTAGAGAAAGAGAGATAAAGAATAAGAGACTATGGACTCTGAGAAACCAACTGAGGGTTCTAGAGGGGAGGGGTGTGGGGGATGGGTTAGCCTGGTGATGGGTATTAAAGAGGGCACATACTGAATGGAGCACTGGGTGTTACACGCAAACAATGAATCATGGAACACTACATCAAAAACTAATGCTGTAATGTATGGTAATTAACATAATAAAATAAAAAAAAAAAGTAAGCGCACACACACATGGTGGGAGGGGCAAAGGGAGAGAATCTTTAAGCAGATTGCCTGCTGAGTGTGGAGCCTGACATGGGTTTTGATCCCAGGACCCTGAGATCATGGCCTGAGCTGAAACCAAGAGTCGGACGCTTAACCTACTGAGCCACCCAGGTGCCCCCCCGCCTTTTTTTAAAGATTTTATTTTTTTTAAGTAATCTCTATATACCTCTACACCCAATGTGGGGCTTGAACCCACCACCCTGAGATCAAGAGTCACATGCTCTACCAACTGAACCAGAGAGGTGCCCCTAGTTTTAATGTTTCCTGATGTAACTTTTTATTATTTTGTATCACACTCTTCCATGTAAAACATAGACAATATCTTGTTTCTTAAGTAAGCAATTATGAAACTAGAATATGTATTATCTGTCTTACATTTACCTTCATGCAATTAAATCTATTTGTATAATCTGTCATTTTATTAGCCATGATTCAATAGATTTAAACTTCCAACTTTTAAAGATGAGGAAATCATTATCCTTAAATTGTCCTTATGTAACTTTTTTTTCTTCTTTTCCCTTCCCAACTTTTGTTAGTTATATCATATTTGCATGTTAGTATAATCACATTTGCAACCTGTTCTGGCTTCTTAATTCCTTTATTTAATTTTATTCTTAGTTCTATGGTTAAATAGCTTAGAAGTTTGTCACCAGTTACTTTACCATGGCTTTTCCAGCTTTGCTTGGCTAACTAAATTCTTCCTTTAATAGAGTCCTCTAAAAGGACCTGTGGAAATAATGTTCCCTGAGTTCTGCATGTTCATAATTGAATAGTGATTTTGTATTTGAGCAGCAGTTTGATTAAGTGTATAATCCTTGAGTCATACTTTCTTTAGGAAGTTTTTTTAATAGTAATCTATTATGTTCTAGAGTTGAAGTTGGAGGCCAGCCTGATTTTCTTTTCTTTTTTTTTGTGACAATATTTTTGCATGTCCATTCTGGGTCAGTTTTTTTCAGAGATATGGTGCCTTTCAATAGATTTATCTGTCTATCTATCTATCTGTCCACCCAACTTGGGGCTCAAACCCACGACCTGGACATCAAGAGTCACACATCTTCTGACTGAGCCAGCCAGGTGCCCCTCCAATATATAGATTTAGTTTTTCTTTATTATTTTAGTAAAGCCTTTTGGAATTACATCTTTAAATATTTGTCTCTTCTGTGATTGTGATGGTCTTCTTGAGCTCCCATTATTCATATGTTGGATATCCTGTTTTTTGTATCTATTATTTCCTCTCTAATCCCCTCTTAAAATTCATTTACTTTATTTTTCCTTTTTTTTAATCTTCTGTGTTCATTTTCAGAAATATCTATTCTCTATAATGTTTTTTTTCCAGTTTCAACAGCATTTCTATGATTGTTTCATTTTCTCCAGGTCTTTTCTAAATCATATATGTTACATAATTTCCTATCATCTAGACATCTTTTACCTGAGCTCCTATATCTCAGTGTTATGCCTTTTCTCCTTAACTTTTTTTTTATTACAGCTTAAGTTTTAGCTACGATTTTCATTACTTTGTGGCGATATTTTTGTGATAAGAGGGTTTTTATTTTGTCTACTGATAGTTTTTCCTGAAATTTTCTTCCACCCCCCCCCTTTTTTTTTTATAACTTTGTATGGATTTGTGCTTGTTTGTTTGTGATAACTTATCTGGAAATGTGAGTTTTTGCATGGTCAGTTATTTTTAGGAGTTTTTTAAGAGAAAGGAGCTAGAGCCACATTCCAGAAGAGTTAGGGTTTTTGGTTGTTGAGTTCATTTAGCTATTTTACCAGTCAGTGGGCACAGACGGCAGCTGTGGGGTTTTTGCAATGCAGCTTCCCTTCTATGGAAGCAGAGACAGACTACTATTGCAAATACAGTTTCCTTGTGTGATTCCCTGTTAGACCCTGTTCTGACTTTCAGATTTCAACTGGGTCCAGGATGTTCTGTCAACGGCCCAGAACCCTATCCCTCTGCTGGGAATTTATGTTTTGCAACTTAGAGCGAGCCTCTCACCTTTGAGGAGTTTACTTTGCTAGCTCTTTCTGCGATGTGCAGCTGAGACATTGCTCCCTTTCCTCCCTTAAGTACCCAGGATTGACATCCTTTCTTTAGGAAGTTCTTATACCTATTTTTGGTTTGGAGTTTTAGCTGGATCCCAGTTTTGCTAAAAATTGAGAGTGTGTTTTTATTTCTAATTTTCTCTGCTGATTTTGGATTAATTGCTTTTGGATGCTTTCTAAGAAGAGTAAGGGGAAATGCTTGCTTAATGCCCCCATAATAAAATCGGAAGTCCTTATTAACTTTTAAAGTAGAACAAAAATTCTTGATTTCAGTATTTTGCAATAATGTAATATTCTAGTATAGACCTAGATGGGCTCCCCCTCAACCCCACCCCACCCATATAGTGCAATCTCTGTTCTCTTTAGATACCATAGAGCAGTGCCACACAAAATGTTGGTTTGTTGATGTAAGGTGCTTGAGTCAGAATGTAAATCATTGCCCTGCTTCCTTTATTAGAGAAGTCTCATTTTAAGAAAAATGTCAGCGGAACTAAACAGTGTGCTTAGGGACATAATTGATTTACATTCTGGTCAGATCTTACCTTGTTGAGGACTGGGGACAGTTTGCAGATTGACAGCCAGTTTATGAACAATATTGACTATCACTGCCGTACATTATGGATGTGTGGCTGTCAAACTGGATCATTGCATACATAGTTAATGCAGTTGTCTCTTCATTCTTCATAATAATTATTACCATTGGCCAATTAATTATATATGATCTTCACTAGAACTTAAAAACTGAAATAGAAGTGTTGCTTCTATTTAAATAGGAATCCTTGGGATGAAGGACAGTGTGCTATATACTTTTTCTCTAATAGGGACTCTTCAGTGTAATGATTTATTTCTCTAAGCCATAACATGGAGATCATACTTACAGAGCTGGTTTTCCTATAAGGAGAATACTGTTATATGAATGTTTCAAAAATGTGAAATGGATAATTACAGAAGGTGGTGGAATTCATTGTTATAGCTCTAGAATATATAAATTTAGGGGTATGCTGAGTCAAATGGTGGTCTTGATTCTCTTGCTGAGGAGACATCTGGAAAAATAATATGTAATAAGATGGTGAAATTTCAGGGTTTTGTCTAAGACTTTCTCATGACTGAAAGATGTCTTTTTCTGGATATGGTCTCCAGTGTCTAACTGGTCATTAGAATTCTCTCTTTCTGGGGGTGCCTGGGTGGCTCAGTTTGTTAGGCGTCTAACTCTTGATTTTGACTTGGGTTATGATCTCGGGGTTGTGGGATCAAGCCTCACATCAGGCTCCTCATTGGGTGTGGAGCCTGTTTGGGATTCTCTCTCTCCCTCTCTCCCTCTTTAAAAAAAAAAAAAGAATTCTCTCTCTCTCTCTTTTTTAAAGATTTTATTTATATATTTGACAGAGAGAGACACAGCGGAAGAGCAGGGGGAGTGGGAGAGGGAGAAGCAGGCCTCCCATGGAGCAGGGAGCCCGATGCGGGGCTCGATCCCAGGACCCTGAGCTGAAGGCAGATGCTTAATGACTAAGCCACCCAGGCGCCCCTAGAATTCTCTTTTTATTAGAAACCATGAGACATGTCAGTGGCAACCTGTAAAATTAGATTGGAGTATTGATCACAGCTTTTTTGTTATATTGCTGACATAACGGATTTTGCTCATGAGGCCATGGTTTTTCCCATTAGTATACATCTTTAAGCTTGTTAGTCATTGGGTAGACCTGAGGTACTTGATAAAAAAGAAGTGTAACTTCATTATTATTACGAAGTTACACTTTTTCTAAATTTTTCTAAATATTTAAAAACTTTACTAAATATCAGTACAGTATTCTATTTCAAACTAAACATTCATGGCCAAGACACAATATGGGACTCTATCTAAAGATATAGAGAAAATGGTTTGCAATGATGCCTTTATCCTTGATGGGAAAGTCTTACTTTATAACCATTCTGATTATAAACTTTAATTATGAGATAAATAACCATGGGCAGTCCTACTTAGCCAGTGACATTGTTGAAATAATTCTACATCCTTCCCAGTCATGTTACCAAAGTGAATTACTTCAAGAATGTCACTGATTGTAACTAATGTTTGCTGTCATTGGAGTTAGTATAGTATTTTAATAGTTTTGTTATCTTGGGTATAAAGCCTTGGAAAAACATAAACTCTGAAGTCATATCAAATAAATTAGCCAAAAAAAAAGAGAGAGAAAAGTCCCTTGTCATTGCAGTCTAGTTTCTTTCCTAGTGCCACCAGATGTCAGTGTAACCACAGGACCAGAGAAATTCTGCAGTAGATAAATGACTTATGAATGTTTTAAATGTATAAAAAAAAGTTTTATACATATTAGGTATACAGTGAAAATATTATTTTATTGTTGAATTGTATAGAAAAATGAAGTGCATAATGGAGAATAGAGTACATGTAGAACTTAAAAAGCATAGATACAGTTAAAAATCCATATATAAATCAAATATACTAATAGAACACTTAGGTGATCTCTGACGTTCTCAGAAATTGCCATCCTGCTGCTATAACAAGAGGAGATGGACAGCCTGTGTTTGAACTGTCCACTTCAGCCTCACTGACTGTGATGTTTCTCAGTAGAATTACTGTCAAAATCGGAGCTTTAAAATGAAAGAGTATATTTCTAGCTTATAGATGTAAAACTCAGCTCACTGTGATTTGCATTTGCTATAGAACTTGTCTGCAGTAGTTCCCTAGAATACGTGGTCACATTAGGCATTTTCCCAAAAGAACATTCAGTAAGATAATTACATTTTTAAAAGTTCTTCTTTTAAAAATCTATTCTTTAATGAATGTTGCATTATATGATGATCATTATTTACTATTCCTAGTTAGAACTTACTATTCCTAGTTAGATTTATTACTTACATGTATGTATAGGTTTGTCGTATTTGTCCCAAATGAGAATCTTATGTTGAGTTCATGCCTTCAGGAAGTCTTTATCTGGGGCTTTGGACGGCACTTAATATGCTCCATGCCTCAACTAAATTTTGATTTTGGTTAGAAGTTTTATATGGGTCAAAGACTGTTTTCAGTTCCTTGATTTCTTCTTTTTCAAAAATATTTTGTTATTCAGGATGCTTTCCCAGATTACTTCTTTTTCCCTTTAACTTAGGAAATGGAGAAACTGTCTCCCTAGAAATTATTGAAATTGTCATCCTTGTTTTCTTAGACTTTTGCTCTTATAGGCTTCTCCAGCACTATAATATAACCTCTTGCCAGAGGGGCAGTGTCCCTTCCCTCAGAGCTTCTGGTTTTTCTTTTCTACTCTCTCAGCTGCAGTCTTAGAGAGACAATCACAGTACATATCTGTTTGGATTGAGGGAGGAAAACCCTTCTCCCATCTCTCTGTGTGCCCCAGACATTTTGAGCTCTGCTTTCCAAAGTGGGGTGTTTTATTCATCTTTACTCTTTATCCTTGAGCTCTGGTCTCTGTTGAATGCTGGTATAATACCAGATCATTATGATTCTGCTTTCTTTTTCTCTGTGGGAACCACAGTACTTTTGCAGGTTCTAGGATTGCTCATTTCCTTTCTGTCCTTGAACACTTAACTTCAAGCCATTGGAGCCACAACTGGTGGCCTGGTTCCCTGTCCCCATTGCCAGGCATGCATGTATCTCAGACAGATGTGCCTAGTATTCTAGATTAAATTCCAATTCAGTTAAATTCTGAACTCTAGACCAATGCTGTCCCATAGAACTTGGAAATGTACTATATCTACACTGTCCATTATGATAATCACTAGCTATGTATGGCTCTTGAGCACTTCAAATGTGGCTAGTTTGATTGAGGTACTCAGATTTCAATAAATTATATCTAATTAATTTAAATATTTAAATATTTAAATTTTATTTTAAATCCAGTATACAGTATTATATTAGTTTTGGTGTACAATATAGTGATGCAACAGTTCTATACATGACTCAGTGCTCATCTTGATAAGTGTACTCTTAATCCCATTCACCATTTCAACCATTCCCCCACCCACCTTCCCTCTGGTAACCATTAGTTTGTTCTTTATAGTTGAGTTCTTGGTTTGTCTCTCTTTTTTTCTCTTTGTTCATTTGTTTTGTTTCTTAAATTCCACATATGAGTGAAATCATGTGGTATTTGTCTTTCTCTACTGACTTATTTTGCTTAGCATTATACTCTCTAGATTCATCCATGCTGTTGCAAATGGCAGGATTTCATTCTTTTTTAGGGCTGAATAATATCCCATTATATATATGTGTATACCACATCTTTTTTTTTTTTTTTTAAAGATTTTATTTATTTATTTGAGAGAGAATGAGAGAGAGAACACATGAGAGGGGATAGGGTCAGAGGACGAAGCAGACTCCCTGCCGAGCAGGGAGCCCGATGCGGGACTTGATCCCGGGACTCCAGGATCATGACCTGAGCCGAAGGCAGTCGCTTAACCAACTGAGCCACCCAGGCGCCCATGTATACCACATCTTTATACATTCATCTGTCAATGGACATTTAGGTTGCTTCCATAATTTGGCTATTGTAAATAATGCTGTAATAAACATAGGGGTGCATATAACTTTTTGAATTATTGTTTTCGTATTCTTTGGGTAAATACCCAGTAGTAGAGTTACTGAATTATATGGTAATTCTATTTTAAATTTTTTGAGGAACCTCTATACTGTCTTCCACAGTGGCTGCACCAGTTTGCATTCCCACCAACAGTGCACAAGGGTTCCTTTTTCTTCACATCCTCATCAACCTTATTGTTTCTTGTATTTTTGATTTTAGCCATTCTGACAGGTGCGAGGTGATATTGTGGTTTTGATTTATAATTTAAGTAATTTAAATGTAAACACCTACTTGTGGCTAGTGGTTCTGTATTGGAGAGTTTGGCTGATCATACATCCTTAACTGAGCAGTAGTGCTCTTCTGTCTTTGAAGCATTTGTCTCCTCTGCCCTAGCATGCAGTACTAGGTGGGTCCCACAGCATGTTGAAAGGGAAGGAGTAGAGAATCACCAGTTTAGCCAGTCAGCTTTGCTTTAGCGAGATGGTAGAAGTTGCAGCAGAATTTTCCTCGTTTTCCTCAATTGATTAGGTGATGATCAGGGTTCTGTCTTCTTTGTTAGGCTTAGTTCCTACTATCAAGGGTTTACCATCTAATTGGGGTTATTAAAATAACAATTCAAGGCACACTTTAGTAAGTGCTGTAAGAGGCACAAAGTATTATGAAGGTGAGGTCAGTCCTAATTACTGTTATTATTCTGCTGTAGATTATCTACTTTCTTGTCTCTTCTCCCTCTCTGTTTCTTTAGGTTTTAAAGAATTTTTAATTAATATGTAAAATATAACCTTAAATTATATTATTAAGTAAGTAAGAATGTTCAGTTAAATTTTTATTCTGATAATGTTTTAAAAAATTCACATTTATACACATTAAGAATATTTCAGATATGCAAAATGTTTTTGGAATTCCCATTTGAAATTCTCTTCAAAATTTGTGGCATTCTTAAATATAAAGACAAATGAAATAAGTTGCCATGTACCTAACACTGAACTTCAGTAGTTTTCAACTTAGGGCAAATCTTGTTTCATTTATAGCTCTACTCACTATCTCCACTTCATTATTTTGAGGGAAAACCCCATTCATCATATAATTTAACACATAAATATTTGTGTATGTATCTGCAAAGGATAAATATGTTTCTTTAAAAAACTATCACAATGTTATTATTGCTCTTAAAGATAACAATAATTCATCAGTATCAACAAACATCCAATTGGTGTTAGAATTTCCCTGATTGTCATATATATGATTATGTGTATTTTTCAGATTGTTGAAATCAGGATCCAGTTAAGGTCTCTGAATTGTAATTAGTTTATTTGTCCTTTATTTTATTTTTAGTACAGTGTTTCATCATTTCTACCTCATGTAATGTTTGTTACCTGTTCATTGATTTTAGGACAAAGTCTTGGATGGATGAATAGTTAATCTTAAGCATCTTCCAAGAATGCTAATGGTGTTTTAAAAGAATGTTACAGGGTGCCTGGGTGGCTCAGTTGGTTAAGCGTCTGCCTTCGGCTCAGGTCGTGATCCGGGGGTCCTGGGATCGAGTCCCGTATTGGAGCATGGAACCTGCCTCTCTCCCTCTGTCCCTCTCTCTGTTTCTCATGAATAAATAATAAAAATAAAATAAATCTAAAAGAATGTTATATATTTGCAAGAGTTGACTTAATTTTCCTTATTCTCCAGACAGCATCTTGTGCACAGATTGTTACTGATGCTCATGTGAGCACATGTTACTTGAAGATTCTGATTGAGAGATATTATGATGTTAGTACATACTGAGTATGATACTACAAGAATAAAAGGGGACTTATAGTTCCATGCTGCTGAAGTGTCTGGTCTTAGTTATTTGCACCCATGAAGTAGTTTCTTTCTCTTCCTCCTTCCTTTCTTCCTCTTCTCTTCTTCAAAATATCTTATAGGATACTTTTCATGTATATGGCTGTCCTAGTATCACATAGAAATTAGTTTTATTTGATGATATCCACAAATCACTGTTTCTCTGCTCAGAATCACTTCAATTATGGAAATGCTTCTAAATCAAAGGAAGTTGGTATTACCACCTTATTGAGGAAAAGAAATAAATTTTAGTTTAGTGCCTATACTACATACAAATATGTAGGCATGGTTTATTAATAATATTCCTTCAAAACTAAATAATTCTTCAGCCTTGCCATAATGATTAGGTTGCTGAAGTATTTTTTTTAAAGATTATTTATTTATTTATTTATTTAACAGAGAGAGAGAGAGAGAATGAGAGCACAAGCAAGGGGAGTGGCAGTCGGAGGGAGAAGCAGGCCCCCCACTCAGCAGGGAGTCCGATGCAGGACCTGATCCCAGGACCCTGGGATCATGACCCGAGCCGAAGGCAGCCGCTTAATGACTGAGCCACCCAGGAAGTCCTGATTGCTGAAGTATTTTGCAGTAAAACATGTTAATAGGCTTCTAGGATATGACTGGCAATGACAATAAACACATACACTTAAATTATAAATTCTTTTCCAAATTTAGGTGAATAGAAATTAATTTCCAATCAAAACTTTGCTGGGATTAGATCATGGAAAAGTACAGAAAATCTGTAAACACTGATGAGTGTAAGGGTTTTTTTGTTGTTGTTGGATTGGGAGGAAAGTATTTGAGTTGTAGTCGTTGGTGACTGTTGAGTGTGAAGTCAGTGACTGTATGTAGCCCCAATACGGCCAGGCAGAAAGTATGCAGTTTGTTGTCTTGGAATTTAAGTCTTTAAAGATTTGTCATTGTCAGTAGCTGCAGCCTACTCTTACTGAGACATGAGAAAATGAACAAATGATACTAATTAAACAGTCTAAGGAAATGTCTTTAGAGTCATTGAAAACTTGGACAGGAAATAGGAGGACACGAAAGAGCATACAGGTTCTGTGTTAACAGCTTCTGCCTGCAGGCCCAGTTGTATTTTTTGGAGTAGAGGAAAACCTGGCAAATGAATGGCTGTTTGTACAGGTAGTGACCATGGAAAGAGAGGATTATGGACTTTGGACTCCTTTTTTTGGGATGGGAAAATAGTGTGTATGTTTGTAAGGTTGGTTGACAAGATCAATATAGTTGTGGAGGACGAAAGGTAAACATGTTTATTTAAACCAATAAAATTGGTCATAGGTAATTATTCTGGAGAAAATAAATCGGACAGTGAGGCTTACTGGGGCCAGCAGGTGGATTATAAGTGCTGAGGCCTAGAGAATGTTAGGGACTATTGAGGAAAATTTTTCTGCACACAGCAGATCTCTTTGATCATAATGAGGAAGCAGGACTGTGTTCCAGACATTTGAATCATCTGTCTGGCCCTACAGTGTTGCTTCACTAATTCCGTAGGCTTCTCTATATGCTTCTATACTCTAGGTTGTAACACAGGATCTGAAATCTTATTATAGGGAAATGCTGTAAAAAGAGTTGAGTTCTCACACAGGTATTATATAGGAATTTCTGTCTTAGGGTATTTAAATGTAATTTTGAATTGTTCTTTGGGCTGAAATTCTGTTTAAAGGCAGATGTTAAAGTGAGCTTGAAGATTGTGGCCAACAGCAGAAGTATTGTCTTGTGATGAAAAATTTGTAGACTTTGGAATAAGCCAATCTCCAAAATACTACTGTACAAATTTTTGAAATATGATATCTATTTGGAAAAATTGTTAATAGTGAGACAGACTAGTAGATATATGCTGAAAAGGAGGTGTCTGTATTAACAGCATAGATATCACAAATTTCATTTTTTTCTATTTTTTTTTATTGTGTAAACAATAGCAGATTTTAAGAAGAAAAAAAATTGTCCCTTATCCTACACATTTGTATCTTCAAGAATTCCCTGCAGTTCCTTATGGGTAGGTATTTTATGTAGTTTATACAGAAATTCATGTAGATATTTTATAATTTTAAAGAAGCACTTCACATTTTATAAAATGCATCATACATTTTTCCAATTTACATTTTTCACTTAATCTGCTATAAGCATTTTTTTTACATTTCAACACTGTCTTAACAGTTATAGTTTTAGATATTATTTTAGTCTACTGAAGGTATTATATCATAATATTAGACATTTAGACTTTTTATTACTAGTCACTCCATGTTTGAAAAAAAATAACTGAAATTTTTCCACACAACAAATTTTCATTGAAGGATTAGTAAATAAAAAATAAACATTTTATTACACTTTCATATTAACCTTATTAAATCACTGAAAAGTTGGTAAATCATCACAAGGACACCATTTGCATAACGTATTTGCTAATTTTTTTTTTTTTTAAAGATTTTATTTATTTATTTGAGACAGAGAGAATGAGAGAGACAGAGAGCACATGAGAGGGGGGGGGAGGGTCAGAGGGAGAAGCAGACTCCCCGCCGAGCAGGGAGCCCGATGCGGGACTCGATCCCGGGACTCCAGGATCATGACCTGAGCCGAAGGCAGTCGCTTAACCAACTGAGCCACCCAGGCGCCCCACGTATTTGCTAATTTAAGAAATATTACCATGTTTATATGTTTTCCCATTATCTGTTTATTTCTTGTACTTTATTTTTTATAAATTTATTCATGTCACTCATCTATAAGAGTCTTCATGTTTTCCTTACTGATTTTTATGAATTCTTTATATTATTAAGCTCGTTTTTATGTTTGGTGAAAATTATTATTTCCCTGAGCACTTGTTTCCTCACTACTTTTTCAATTCTATTGTATATATATCTGTTGAAATCCTTTTATCTTTTACTTTGTGATTGTATCTATGGCATTAAGGTTTAGAATTTTTTTTTTTTTTTAAAGATTTTATTTATTTATTTGACACAGAGAGACACAGCGAGAGAGGGAATACAAGCAGGGGGAATGGGAGAGGGAGAAGCAGGCTTCCCACGGAGCAGGGAGCCCGATGCGGGGCTCGATCCCAGGACGCTGGGATCATGACCTGAGCTGAAGGCAGATGCTTAACGACTGAGCCACCCAGGCGCCCTAGAATGTTTTTCTACTAAAATCTGATAAATGTGCAATTCTGGTTTTTTAAATTTTTATTTTTTGATTATTGTGTGGTGAAAAGTTTGGATCTAAATTTATTTTTCCTTTAGAAACTGCTAATCAGTTAATCTAACACCTCTTACCACTCTTAACAAGTTCCATCAGTGTGCACCGCTCCCGCCCCCGCCCTGCACTGTCCCATGGTTCATATTTTAATTAATGCTGATGGGCCAAAGGGTTCTGGTAACTATATTCAAGGTGATGATTTTCCAGTGGAGTAAGCCAGAAAACACTTTGAAAAAAAAAGTGAGAGAAGAGAGGTCAACTAAAAGAAAGACTTTAAAACACCAAAGAGCCTGGACTTCATAGTTTTGAAAGTTCTCAGCCTCCACTAAGAGCAAAAGGCTTAAACTAAGAAGACTTACATTAAGATTTACAAGCAAATACCAAATCCAGGGCACCACCAGGGAAACATGGTATCAAAGTGAAGTCTTCTATATGATTGTAAAGTACTTTGTTAAAATCTGTGTGTGATAAAGGTGGTGCCATAGAAGTATTCAGGCAGATGAAAGGTCCTCTAAAGATTTTGGGGTGTGATTTATAGGTACACTCAAACAGTGGGGCTTTAAGAAACTTGGGGTGTTGCTCCTCAGCAGAAGCCCAGGGCAGAGAAGGGCTTATCTCAAAGAGCTTTGTGAGTGTGGTTTTTGTCTATTAAAGAGAACCCTAAGAAGATTCCCAGAAGATCCACGAAGTTTTAAAAGAAATATGTTGATAGAAACACTTGTGACTTGAAAGAGAGATAGGCGGAAAGATAGTACAAAACGTAAAGACACCATCGGTTACAGGAGCCCCTGTATGTGGTAGCAGTCACTCCCCGCTCCTTCCCCCAGCCCCTGGCAACTATGAAACTCCGTTGTGTCTATGGAATTGCTTATTCTCGACATTTCCTGTAATCACACAATATGTGGCCTTTTATGTCTGGCTCTTTTCATTTAGCATAAAGTTTTTAAGGTTCATGTTGTAGCATGTATCAGTACTTTATTCCTTTTTATGGCTGAGTAATATTCAGTAGTGTGGTTGTACCACCTTTTGTTTATCCATTCTTCAATTGATGAACATTTGGGTTGTTTCTACTTCTTGACTATTACGAATAATCCTGCCAAAATCATTTGTGTAAAAGTTTTTGTATGGATATATGTTTTCTGGTTTGTTCTGTGGAAATTTCAAGGAGTGGAATAGCTGGATCATGTGATAACCCTGTGTTTATGTTTTTGAGGAACTGCTGGACTTATAAAGTGGCTGTACCATTTTACATTCCTACCAGCAATGGATGATGGTTTCAGTTTCTCCATATCCTTGTCAATACTTGTCCATCGTTTTGATTATAGCCATCCTAATGGGTGTGAAGTGGCATCTCATGGTTCTGATTTGCATTTCACTCATGATTAATGATGTTGATCTTTTTATGTGTTTATAAGTTATTGTTTAAATTTTGATTATAGCAGTAAAAGAACTCATTATGTGAATATCTCATTTAATTTATAAGTTCCAAATAAATACTTCTCTAGATTTTATTACTTGAATCTTATTGTTTCCATTTTAACATCAATCATGTGTAGGTTTATCTTTCCTGTGTAATAGCAAAGATCTGATTAGTCAATTTGAGAATCCTGCTTAGTGTTAATCTCAAGTCCTTTTTTCCCCTCTGCTCATTTCTATTCTTTTAGTATTTGTGATGGTGTGTTTAATGTTTGAAGTGACCAGTCAGTATAAATCCTCTTCTGTTTTCTGTCATCTAGCTTATATTTACTGAGTGGCTTTAAAAGTCAGGCACTTTGCTAAGTGCTGGGGATATATAGTAGTGAGTGAGGTTTATAATCTGGTGGGGAATTTATAATGAAAAGGTATACATGTGAATTATAATTGCAATCTATTAATAAGTGATAGAGAGGAATGGGACATTATGATATGATAGAAAGTAATAGGGGGACCTGCTTTAGTTGGGCTGGTCAGTGAAAATTTTTCTTAGTTGTTGCATTCTGAAAGTATGGAATGAACCATTGAAATAAGGCAAAAGGAGTGTGGCTAGAACACAGGAAAGTGAGGGGGAGAGGCTCACAAGGTGAGTCTGAAGAGAGAGCTGTTTTCCATTGATGCTCCAGCTGAAAATTTTTTCCTTGAATATAAATAAATGAATAAACAAATCAGTCAACCAATTAATTAAAACTTCTGACTATGCCATACAAAATACGGCTTCTTCCTGAGACCTCTTTGGCCTTATTTCCTCTCCCTGACTTACACTTAAGCCATAGGGGCCATCTTGCTGTTGCTCAAACATACCCAGCTCTTGGCTCCCTCATGGCCTTTACACTCCTGTTTCCTGCTTGGACTACTCCTCCTCAATCTCTTTGTGTGACTTACTGCTTTTTATCTTTCATTTCTCTCTTCAGCTAGCTGTCTTTGTTTCAAAGATGACCTCTATCTCCTTTTCTAAAGTAGCACACTCATCCCCAGTCACTGTCTATTATTTTACTCTGTTAATTTCTTTCACAGTATTTTCATGAGAACTTATTTTATTTATCTGTGTTTGTTTATTATCCATCTCTCTGACTAAAAGGGAAGTTCCATGAAGGCAAATACCTTGTCTCTTGAGTTGACTGCTATATAACCCTTGTGCTTGGTACAGTCCCTGGTACTGTTGAATGGCTGGATTAATTAATTTATTATCGCAGAGTCTTGAAGGATATGATGAAATGGTAGATTTTAAGTGCAAGTGGGAGCCCTGAAAAAAAATTAAACTATTAAGCTGTTAAGTTGATTTCAGTGGCTTGTTGTTTGTAGCCCCTTCTATAATGGAATTCTTCCATGGAACTGTCCGGTATGTTCATATAATCATCCTTAATTTACATATAATGTGAAATCATAAGAAGTATAGTGACTTCTTCTAAAGCACTGTGGTTTGCTGATTTTCTGGGATCTGTAAGTCAATGTGGCTTTTCTTTATGTTTTTTAAATCAAATTTTGGAAAATTTCAGCCATTATTTCTTGAAATATATTTTTCTCTGTCCCATTCTTACTCTCTTCTCCTTTGGGACTTTCAATTACATGTATATTGGGCTATCTGATGTTGACCCACAGGTTCCTGATGCACAGTTAATTTTCCTGCAGTCTTTTTTTCCTCTCAGTTCTTTCTTTGTTTTTTTCAAAGTTTTATTTATTTAAGTAATTGCTGTACCCAACATGAGGCTCAGACTCACCACCCCAAGATCCAGAGTTGCATACTCTTCTGACTAAGCCAGCCAGGCGCCCCGCTCTCTCAGTTCTTTAGATTGGATGATTTATATATATATGTTTTTAAAGATTTATTTATTTATTTATTTGACAGAGAGAGACACAGTGAGAGAGGGAACACAAGCAGAGGGGTGGAAGAGGGAGAAGCAGGCCTCCTGCTGAGCAGGGAGCCTGATGGCAGGGCTCCATCCCAGGGTCCTGGGATCATGACCTGAGCCGAAGGCAGACGCTTAACGACTGAGCCACCCAGCTGCCCCTGGATGATTTATATTGATGTCTTCAAGTTCACTGACTCTTCTCCTTTCTCTAATCTTCTTTTAAAAGCCCATCCATTTCTTTTTTTCAGTTCTGGAATTTCTTTTTTTTTTTTTTTTTTCTTAATAATTTCATTTTTCTGCTGAGATTCTCTGTGTATACCTTTCTATATACCATATATTTTAAAAGTAAAGTCTTTGAACATATTTCCCTTAAATTTTTAAAACATGTTTATACTAGTTGCTTTATTTCATCTGTTAATTCCAACATCTGGGCCATCTTGGGGTCAGTTTCTGGTGACTGCTTTCTGACTTGTATACTGGACATGGTGGATAGTATGTTAGAAAGATTTGAGTTCTGTTATCTTCATATGAGAAACGTTGATATGTTTTTTTTCTAATAATTCATTTACTGACATATCACCTACAGCTTGTTTAGGTTTGGTCTTATGCTTTGTTAGACTGTATCTGTGGAGAGCTTAAGGTGTTTCCCGAGTGTGTCTAATTTGGCAGGACTCTCACCTCCCAACCTCTGCCCCCTTCCCCATCTTGCAGGACTTATTTTAGGCCTCATTAGAGCAGATCTAGAGTAGATGTTACTCTCAGATATGGTTTTTACTCCCAGGGCTTGGTCTTTTGGGTATTTTAGCTGGATGCCCAAAGTGTTAATGAGGTATCTTATTGTTTCACCCCTGTGACTGACCAGAACTCCTAGGATTTCCATTGTCCTCAGCACTGTTTGACCTCTAGTTATCTCTGTTCCATTCTTTTTTTTTCTTTTAAGTTTTTATTTATTTGAGAGAGAGAGTGAGAGAGAGTACAAGCGGGGAAGAGGGAGAAGCAGGCTCCCTGTCAAGCAGGGAGCCTGATGGGGCTCGATCCCAGGACTCTGGGATCATGACCTGAGCCAGAGGCAGATGCTTAACCTGAAGACTGAGCCACCTAGGCTCCCCTTATTCCATTCTTAATCCTTTAGCAGTTCTCCAGTAAGCTTCGTCTTGCCTTTGGCATGTGCAGCCCAGACTCAGGCAAGGATTCTTAGAGAACTTCCACACCAGGACCTCTCTGCACAGATCTCTTTTCTCTGGGGCCTTCCACCACAGATGTCAACTACTTAAACTCTAATCTCTGCTTCCTTAGTGGACTGCTATCCTCTGCTTGGGCTGTTTCCTTTCTTGGAGTACCTTTTCCTCAACCTTACCCTTGCCCTGCTTGGACTTTAGCTCAAAGCACCATAATTAATAAATGTTGCCTGGCAGAGAGCTGAGGTGGTCACGGGGCTTACCTCATGTGTTTCCCTTCTCTCGGGAATCACAATGTTCTGCCTATTTAATGCCAGAAAAAGTTGCCTTACATATTTGTTCACTTGTGCAATAATTGATGGTGGGAAGGCTAGTTTAGTTCTAGTTATGTTGTCCTATCCAGAAGTCTAATTCTGAAGCCTTTTTAGTTTGGAAAGGGGATGTGTTCTTAAAAAGTGAAAATTTTACTTCTTTTTAGATGTTTTTTTTTTCCCATTCATCCAGACAACGATTATTTATTTCCCGTCTTCTATCTGCATTTGGCACAAAGCATACAAGCAGAAGGAGGCACAGTTTCTTTCCTCAAGGAGCATACTTTCTTAGTGGATTAAGAGGCCAGCAAACAGGAAGTTCAAGTCTGGTTCTTTTCTCTTTTTTTAAAATAAACTTGTATTGAAGCATAACACACATTCATATCATACGGCACCCTACCTCCTCAATTTGGTAACTTGTTATATAAGGAAAAATAAATTAATCCACCTTTTCCAAAGGAGAGGCTTTTGGTAGTAGATGTAAGCTCTAAGTACACTTTTCTGAACCATTGTTTCTTAATTATTAACCATTAAATTTGCTTTATATTTAAATAATTAGTGAGAGCTATAAAAATGCTGTTTATCTGCTCATGTATTGGTTTCACTGTTTTGCCATTGGGAAATGTTTTCACTAGAGATGCAGATATCATATATCTTAATGTATTTATGATGTTAAAAACAATTTTTCTGTCTCTCTACTATAGTGTATTTAATAATCAAAACAAATTTTTTCGACTTTCATTTTTATAAGGTCAGCCTAACTCATGAAAAACAAACATCTTTACCCTGCTTCAGATATCACTGCTGACAGCCTGATAATCTTCAACTCAGGGTCTGGCAATAGAATGATTTTGCCAGCAATCACTGATAATGATGTATGAATTTGATATGAAACAGATTTTCTTCCTTTTCTCTTATGACCTCCACCCCAAATTAGATTGATTTTAAATTGATTATAGAAAAAATAGCTTGAAAAGCTGTTGTGTTTTTCTTTGGTAAAATGCCCTTGAACGTTAACTTAGAAATAAGATATGTTAAACTTCTATTACAGCGGTGCTATCTCAACCGTGGTGGTTTCTGAACCACCACATTTCTGAAACCTCCCTGAATAAGAGAATTCTTTTTTTTTAATTTATTATTATTTTTTAAGATTTTATTTATTCATTTGACAGAGAGAGACACAGCAAGAGAGGGAACACAAGCAGGGGGAGTGGGAGAGGGAGGAGCAGGCTCCACGCAGAGCAGGGAGCCTGATGCGGGACTCAATCCCAGGACCCTGGGATCATAACCTGAGCCGAAGGCAGTTGCTTAACCGACTGAGCCACCCAGGCGCCCGAATAAGAGAATTCTTGACTATAGAACTTCTGACAGTCCTTATGGGGGAACTAAGCTTTGGTATAAATTCAATATACAAAATTAATAGAATATCAGTGACATTTATCTTTGATAATGAGTACATGTATCATTTCTTGTTTTCTACTTCTAAATATTTTATCTTTCCTATTGTTTTATGTATGCTAGCATTTTTCATGTGTGGCCCTTCATTTAAAAGTCTAGTGCCTTTCTAATTTTTGACTGAGAGTTGTTGATTTTCACTTCCTACCTGCAACTATAGTAGAAGGAATAAATATATAAAATAAATAAAATAAAAAATACTTGTTTTTCAAACCTCCTTTCTCATTACCAAGCACATGAAGTCAGACCTTCTTATACACATCTGTCCTCTTTCTAATAGATAACTGATATTTCCCCAAACTTATAATTCCAAAAGTCATCACAGTAACTCACACCTACATCATTCACAGTGTACCTGATTTGCTAATGGTGTATTTGTGTGTGTATTTACTTCAGTAAGTACTATATACCTTTGTTCTCGTGTTCTGTTTTTTTTCATTAACTCCTCCAGAACCAGTGCCACCTTCAATGCACAATTTTGTGGTAGATAACATTCTGGGAAGTTTGGTCCCACTTGTGTGTTGTATCAACTTAGTAACATCATACTTATGTTCTTCCTCACAAAGTAGGATTTACAAATTGTTATATTTACCTGACATCAGGCGACACCTATCTTGGGCTCATGTTAAATTAGATACGTAAAAGAAAGTAGAATAATTTGGTGAAATTCGTAAAAAGGGTAAGGGATTTTTAGGTATCTACGGGCATGCGAACTCTTCTTTAAAGGATCTATGTTAGCAGCATCTTGGGAGCTGTTAGTTTCAGTTACTGTAGTTAAGTCATATGCAGTTCTTTAATAATACCCTTTAGGTTACCTGGAGTCTCCTTTTCAAATAAGCAGAGTTTTACCATATTTTCATTGATTGATACAAAAACGTCATTTTAACAATGATTGTTGTCTATGATGGCAGAAAATATCTACAATGCAAAACTTGCAGTGTTGCTTTTTTGGGTCGTCAGTGACTATTGTCATTTGTGGTCAGATGGTAATAATAGAAACCTTTCAATCCTTTCGAGACTGTTTCTTCAGCCTGGTGCTGTTTCTTCTGACTTATTCAAACTTGTCTCTCTCCCAATTGCATTTTTAACACCACAGAAACATTGTCTTCATTAGCAGAGGGAATAAGTGTTTGCCTCTTGTTTCCATTTCGTCTGTATCTTTTGCAGTCAAATGCTCTACCCCTGAGCTATACCCCCTCGTCTGTATCTTTTGAATAGGATTGAAAATAATTTTGAACAGATAGGATAGTATATGTTAATAGGTCTGGGCTAAGACAATTGTGATGAATGTTTTGGGATTGCATAGGGAATATGTGTTTTGATTTCTTGATAGGAATGATCAGAGCATTGTGAGTTCCAGGGTGAATAAGTGAGGAGAACATCTCCAAAGTGTCCATTGCTGCAAACATGCCTTTGTACTGACAATAATTGTTTTGACTGCTGTATTGCAGCTGTTGAAAATGGACAGATAGATGTGTTAAGGCTGTTGCTTCGACATGGAGCAAATGTTAATGGATCCCATTCTATGTGTGGATGGAACGCTTTGCACCAGGCTACTTTTCAGGTAACCTCTGAATTTATTATTTCATTTCCATGTAAATTATGTGTTTTACCCTTTTAAAATGACAGTTCTATACAGTTTTTGCTTCCTAGTTGCCTGTGATTTATGATGGTTAGTGCAGTACAGAAAAGGCAGTCTAAATGCTAATGATCATTCTGAATAAGCCAGCTGCTCTGGTAGTTCCAGCAGCTTTGGGCTTCAGGGTTTATCTAAGTTTTTCATATGTTGATAGCAGAGTTAAGAGACCATCAGAATATTTGGGATATGAATTGATAAGGAGCAGTGGCTTATTTTATTTATAGCAGTGTGTTTAGAAACTGGTAACTCCTTAGTGCTTGGGCTAGCAAACTAGTTTGCAGGCTTTAAAAGGATTATGATTCTTAGAGATCAGTGTTTCATCTGTTTATGTTTAATGGGCTAGCTAAAGGTATAGAATAATCTGATTGTTTAATACTTCCTTCTCATTGAACAGTACACTTAAAAAAGTTTTCCTTTAGTGAGGTTGAAAAAACCCCAAAATACAACAATAAGAAAAGAGATACCTTCTATTGTCTTTGTTTTCTCCTATTTAAAATGTGAATCTGTGCTTTAGGAAAATGCTGAGATCATAAAATTGCTTCTTAAAAAAGGGGCAAACAAGGAATGCCAGGATGACTTTGGAATCACACCTTTATTTGTGGCTGCTCAGTATGGCAAGCTAGAAAGCTTGAACATACTTATTTCATCAGGTAAGATTAATCCATTAGCCTTTGCACTGTTAAGATCTTGAGTTTTAACTGTATTATCTTCCTAGGAAGTATAATTCTTGACCAGATATAAATCAGGTTGTGAAATTTATGGTTTTATGTTAGTGGTAAATAAGAGTACATGCAAGTTGATTTATAAGCCTGGTTACTAACTGTCTATTACTAACGTAGTGTGATGCACAGCTACTAATATATCTGAAGAGGAACATAATGATCTATCACTAAAGCAGTTTTATTGGCAAGTTGAATGATGGGTCTGTTCTTGCTTATGGGGACCTGAACAGTTCCAACTTTCTAGGGCAAGAGACTATATAAGCTTAATTAATTTATTAGATAGCTATTTTGTATATTAAGCCTTTGAGTTGTATGTTTTGATAAATTGTGTGATTATTTATTTATTTATTTATTTTTAAAGATTTTATTTATTTATTTGAGAGAGAGAATGAGAGAGAGAGCACATGAGAGGGGGGAGAGTCAGAGGGAGAAGCAGACTCCCTGCTGAGCAGGGAGCCTGATGTGGGACTCAATCCTGGGACTCCAGGATCATGACCTGAGCTGAAGGCAGTCGCCCAACCAACTGAGCCACCCAGGCACCCTTGTGTGATTATTTAAATAGGTTTATTTGAAAGCATGTTTACACTTTATTATGTTAATAGCAACATAAACCTGCTAAAGGTTTCTCTGTGACAATTATTATACATTCAGCATTTCTGGAGAAGATGGTGTTGAGGTGACATTCTTATGCTGTGTGACATTTCTGTGACCAGAAATGCTTGTTATATAAGGGCTTTTAAATTCCTCCAAACACTGTGTATGGACTCACAGTACTAACCTGATGAAGCATGGATAGTTAAGAGCCAAAGGGAAATATATCAGATTGCCACCAGGTAAAAAAAAAAAATTTTTTTAAATACCTAGGCTTTTTATTTATGTCTATAATACTTAGGTTTTTAATAAATTACCTCCAGGAGGCACCTGGGTGACTCAGTTGGTTAAGCGTCTTGACTTGATCTCAGCTCACGTCTTGATCTCAGGGTCATGAGCCCAAGATAGGTGTTGCAGATGTGGAGCCTACTTAAAAAAAAAAAAGTTACCTCCAAGTATACAAAACAAAGTTTATTTAGACAGCAAAGCATATATTTTCTTATTTCTGCTTTCTCCTTACAAACCTTCAAATGCTCAAGTTGAAGTATGTAGCAAAGAAAATATTAAGTGCCAAATTAAGATATCTGTTACAAATATTGAGTCTGTAAATCTTAGAGTTGAGAGGAAATCTCCAAAATCACTTATTTAAACATGTATTTTTTTAGATTGAGAATCCCAGGCCCTGAGTGTTTAAGTGCCTTGCCAAAGGTCTAGAAAATATTTACTGGCAGAATCAGGGCTTTGAAGCAGGTCTTCTCATGTATGACCTCTCTTGCTCTTTTATGTTGTACCTTCCTGAGGCTGTCCTAATTCATCTTATGGCTTCCAGTCCTGTAAGTTCCAGTTATTAGTGTGTAACTAATATTTAGAGTAAAATGGGTTATGGGGCCGCCTGGGTGGCTCAGTTGGTTATGTGTCTGCCTTTGGCTCATGTCATGATCCCAGGGTTCTGGGATTGAGCCCTGCGTCAGGCTCCTTGCTTGGTGGGGAGCCTGCTTCTCCCTCTCCCTCTGCCTGCCGCTCTGCCTACCTGTGCTCTCTCTCTGTCAAATAAATAAAATCTTTAAAAAAAAAAAAGAATAAAATGGATTAAACTGCACCTTAATGACTATTTCCTCATGCCTAGTCTCCCAGAATGCTAGGCACCTGTTTTGTTTTGCTTTGTTCCTTTTTTCCCCTCTCCTCTCTGAAGTTATGAACAGCAAATTGGAAAGGTATGTAGCTATGTTTATAATGTAGCTATGTATGTTTCTAACTTATTAAAATGATTTTCCTTTCAGTGAATTATCTTGTCATTTTTCTGATTTCTCTACCTGTAATTTTATGGGGCCTGGTTCCTTATTCTTTTTGATACTTTGAAATTATCAATCAAAATGAAATACTGCTTAAAAAGGAAAGTTAAGTAGATTTCTTTTCTTGACTTAGTCTTTTCTCAGTAATTAGTGTTCCCTTCTTTCTGAGGCTGACTGTAGATGAAGCATCCACCTTGTATAAGTCAAGAACATTCTACTTGCCTGGATGTGTTGAGTGTCCAGTTGGAGTTTCTGAAGTTCCATGCACCCTTACTATTAACTTACTATTTGTGTTTTGCTTAAGTTTTTGCCTAAGTCGGGGCTATGGTTTATTCCAGGTGCATTTATGGAACATCCTTTCAAAGAGGTAGTTTTTTTCCTTGTGATGAAGATGACTTTTCCACTGAGACATATTCCAGAAATTTAAACATTCTTACAGTTATGTAGTAACACCATACTTAGCATACTTAACACACTATTTGTCAATGAGAAAAATTGGGGGATATTTTAAAACCTTCACAAAAAGTGAGGTCACTTTCCGCTTCTTTACATCTTGATGCGCTGGAATTTAAATAATTGATTAGTTTTTGTTCTTTAAAAAAAATCAGCTCAGAAACCCATTTAAATAGACATTTTCCCTTTCATTATAAGGTTTTATCGTGCAGTGGTCCTGAAGAAAAGGGACTTAATGAAGAGTATGGTCAACATTAGCTTTTTTTTTTAAAAGATTTTATTTATTTATTTGTCAGAGAGAGAGAGAGCGCGCGCAAGCAGGGGGAGCGGCAGACAGAGGGAGAACCAGGCACCACTGAACAAGGAGCCCAATGAAGAACTCGATCCCAGGGCGCTGAGATCATGACCTGAGCTGAAGGCAGACACTTAACAGACCGAGCCACCCAGGCATCCCTAGTTTTTTTTTTCATAAATCTCAGCCTGAATTGATTAATGGCATCTATAAATTCTTATGATTTAGGTTTTTCTTATATTTTTCTGTAATAATCAGACATTCCATATTTGTTGGTTTGCATTTTTCATTTTTCAGTGATTACTTATTGGGCCCACAGAGTGCTTGCTAGAGGACAGATTGGAATGAAATGAATCCTTCATTGAATAAGATTTTTGTTTTAGCTTAAAAATGAATTCTAAGGTACTAATCACTTGTTTCCTTGTTAACATAAAAGCGGAAACAATTTAAATGATTACCAACAAATGGGGAAAATCAGTATGTTTATACGACAATATCCACTGGGGTTGGAAAAACTATTGTACTATAAAGCCCTTTTAAGACAGCTGTTTTGAAATTTATGTTAATCATCACCTTTTTTTCCCCCATAAATTAGGATTGTCTGTTAAATGTTGTATTTTGTATTAGGTGCAAATGTCAATTGTCAAGCATTGGACAAAGCTACTCCCTTGTTCATTGCTGCTCAAGAGGGCCACACAGAATGTGTGGAGCTTTTGTTATCCAGTGGAGCAGATCCTGATCTTTACTGTAATGAGGACACTTGGCAGTTACCTATTCATGCAGCTGCACAAATGGGCCATACAAAGTAAGTATTAAAACAGAAAATAAAAATAGTCTCATAATCAAAAAGTAATAAGGAATAAATCTTCTGGCCCAGACCCTTCATCTCTAGGCAGAATCCTTGGTATTCCCTTCTTTGCCAACCTACTATATGACTAGATCCATTCCCATATCTGTCCCGTGCCATCCTGAGCTCCTCTTAGTCTTGCACTTTCCTCGTGTGAGCAGAGTGGCTAGAGACAGAATTCTGGGGCATCCTCAGGGTGTTAAAGTCTTTCCTCTGATTTCTCAAGTTGTGGCCATGCTCTTCTGCTCGGCTCTGGTTTTATCCCAGGTGTCTTTAGTTAGCGATCTGATGACCTTATTCAACTTATTTATGATACCTCCCTGACCCCAGAAAGCTTTTGAATTTGTGACTCCTTTTGGGTCGAGTCTTTCTTTTGTGTGGGCTGGGTAGTTCTCCCCGTCTTGAACCCTTTGACTAGACTTCTCTTTATCTAATCTCAAGTCCAGCTTGGTACTTTTCTCTGCTTGTTACTCTTCTTCCTTAGCCAAAAGTTCTTATGAAATATTTGCTATTTTCTGGAGAGAGGAAGACTTAGAGAAAGTTGGAACTCCCTGAAATTGGGGCTTCCAGGAATCTTAGAAGCTAATAACCTGGTTATACCTATGAGAATATGGTAGCCCATCTTAACATAAATTGGCAATGAATAGTATTAAAAAATATACGTTTAAAGTCTTTAGAGTTGTAATTCTAAAATAATAGTTTTATAGTTGTTGTTACTATTACTTAATTTAAAAAGTAGTATTGAAATTGCCATTACTTTAGTGTGATTACATGGTAGGAAAACAAATTCTGTAATTTGGTCATTATGCCACTAGGTGGCATGGTATTTTACTATTTCCTCAAAGATATTTTATGTATTTTTGCATCTTTTATAATTTTTCCAACCCATTTTTAAAAGTTAAACATATTTATTAAGGGACATTAAACAGGTTATTTATTTTAACAGAATACTTAGGTTTTAAGATCTGGAATTTTTCTTAAAATTCTTTTTTTTTTTTTTAAAGATTTTATTTATTTATTTGACAGAGAGAGACACCGCGAGAGAGGGAACACAAGCAGGGGGAGTGGGAGAGGGAGAAGCAGGCGCCCTTAAAATTCTTGATTGTGTATTTAAACATAAGTGTTAGGTACAGTTATACTGGGAGCAGGGCGCCTGGGTGGCTCATTTGGTTAAGCGGCTGCCTTCAGCTCAGGTCATGATCCCAGGGTCCTGGGATCGAGTCCCGCATTGGGCTCCCTTCTCAGTGGGGAGCCTGCCTCTCCCTCTCTCTCTGTCCCTCCCCCTGCTTGTGCACTCTCTCTCTCTCTCTCTCAAATAAATAATAAAATAAAATAAAAAAACCACAATTATACTGGGAGCTTTAAATTGATACCAAAACCCTATTGGGATTTGTCCTCAATTTTGGGAATTCTGTTTGTCATTACAATTTCCTCCATAGACTACTTCTAATGTAACCCTTTCTGTGAGTTTAAGTTCTACTTAAATGTTAACATCTTAAGCCTACCTTACAAAAGGAAAGTAGCTTTGGAGTAGCCCTGCCTTTCTTTTCCCAGAAAGAGGGGGGATTTCATGGCTGGCCTTATCTCTACAGTTTTATTTTTAATTTTAGAAGAATAGACTAGTTCTTTCTTTCCAGCTGAATCTGGAGGTAAGTTTACAAATAATCTAAGAACTTAGGTTTTAATGATTTTCTTTAGAAGTTCCTCTACTTAGCAACCAGTTTCTTTATAAATCTGCCTTAGTGTTTAAAGAGCTTATATTCTTTTCAGAGAATAGAATATTTTAGCAGAAATTCTTATTTCTTCGGGCACCTGGATGGCTCAGTCGGTTAAGCATCTGCTTTTGGCTCAGGTCATGATCTTAGGGTCCTGGGATGGAGCTCCACATTGGGCTCCCTGTTAGCAGGGTGTCTGCTTCTCCCTCTCCTTCTGCTCCTCTTCCTCCCCTTGCTTGTGCCCAATCCCTCCTCCCCACCTTGCTTGCTCATTTGCTTGTTCTCTCTCTCAAATAAATAAAATCTTAAAAATAAAAAAAAAGAAATTCTTGGGGCACCTAGGTGTCTCAGTCATTAAGCATCTGCCTTCGGCTCAGGTCATGATTTCAGGGTCCTGGGATCAAGCCCCGCATCGGGCTGCCTGCTCAGCGGGAAGTCTGCTTCTCCCTCTTCCTCTGCTTCTCCCCCTGCTTGTGCTCTCTCTGTCAAATAAATAAATAAAATCTTTTAAAAAAGAAAAGAAATTCTTATTTCTTTGTCATGAAAATACTATTCATTTCATGACACTCACCATCCTTAAAAATTCTTAATAATTAGAAAAATAAGACTTCAGTTTATTAAAAAAAGGGAAGTTTATTTAAAAAAAGAGAAATTATTTATTTTCTTGATATAAGTTTATATCTGGTGTAATGAAGTTTTAAATTGTTAGATGCTAAAATATCTAACAGAAAATTTGAATTGGGGGGGAGTAGGGTGATGGGGTGGCAAAGTAAATAGTGAAAAAATAAGGGGCGCCTGGGTGGCTCAGTTGGTTAAGCGACTGCCTTCGGCTCAGGTCATGATCCTGGAGTCCCTGGATCGAGTCCCGCATCGGGCTCCCTGCTCGGCAGGGAGTCTGCTTCTCCCTCTCCCACTCCCCCTGCTTGTGTTCCCTCTCTCACTGTGTCTTTCTCTGTCAAATAAATAAATAAAATCTTAAAAAAAAAGAAAAGAAAAAAAAGAAAAAATAAGGATAACCTGTTCCCTATTTACTTATGGTCATATTATTTAAGTCTGTTTTAGATATATAGTAAGGACCTTTGTATAAAGCAACAATAGTAAGGGTAACATTTTGGAGTGTACAGCCTGTAATAATTTAATGTAGGTAGAAGACAGAAAGACTTTAAATCAGTCAGGTGACTCTTAAAATATGTGCTGTAGAAATGTTGCCTGCACTCATGTACGTATAAAAACATTAAATGCTCCTGAATTTGTGTGGTTACAGAATCTTGGATTTGTTAATACCACTTACCAACCGGGTTTGTGACACTGGGCCAGACAAAGTGAGTCCCGTTTACTCAGCAGTGTTTGGAGGGCATGAAGAGTGCCTAGAAATGTTACTTCAGCATGGCTACAGCCCAGATGCCCAGATGTGCCTTGTCTTTGGATTCAGTTCTCCCATGTGTATGGCTTTCCAAAAGGAGTATGTATATTTGCTGTATTTTTATTCTTTTTTGCTATATGGAGATGTATTTCCAAGTGATTTCCTTTTATGGTGAGACTTATTATCTCATAGTGCTAAATTGTTGACTTAACAAATAACCCTCTATGATGTACCTTGTTCCATCAAAGTGCAGTAAAAATGAAGTGATAATGCAAGATTTTTTTCTCTTCTCTTTTTGGATCTGGATTATGTTTTCATTGTGGCCACTTTAGAGAATACTTTCAGTGTATTAAAGTAAACGCAGGGTGGGGCGCCTGGCTGGCTCAGTTGGTGGAACATGCAACTCTCCATCTCAGGGTTGTGGGTTTAAGCCTGACGTTGGGTGTAGAGACTACTTAAAAATAAAATATTAAAAAAAATAAAGTAAATGCAGGAGTTCTCTGCTAATTCTTGGTTTTCAAAACAATTCAAAAATTAAAACATTCAGTTATATGATGAATAAGGCCTGAGGATCTAATGTATAACATGATGACTATAGTTGATAACACTGTATTGTATAATTGAAATTTGCTAAAAAAAGAAAATGGTAAATATGCGATGTGATGAATGTGTTAATTCTGTGGGGGGAAATCCTTTCACAGTGTGTATATTTATGGGATTATGTTGTATATTTTTAAATAACTGAAAATCTTATTTGTCAATTATACTTTAGTAGAGCTGGGGGATGAAAAAAGAATTCAAAATGACTTTATCAAGTAAGGCATTGATTGTGTTTCAGGTATTTTACCATTTGAAATTTATAAGACTTGTTCTGAGCCTAAAAATGAAACTTTAGTTTTGTAAATATTATTGTACTTTTAATGTATTCAGTATGTGGCATTTCTTTATGTGAGTCAGAGTAATTAAAAAGTCTTAAAATATTTGTTCTGCTAATCTTCTATGATCCTGTGAAGTAGAATAAATGAAGAATTACTGCTGTTTTATTAGCTTCTGGCCAGTCCTTGTCTGTAAGATTCCTAAGGTTTTTAAAATAGATAGTAAGAATAAGGCCATGTGCAAGAAAAACCATACTGAATAATATGTAGGGTCCATCCATCAATGGAATAAGTTGTGCAGATAGACACTCTTGTTTTTATTGATACAGAAGAGGTTGTAGGCATACCCTAAATGTCATTGGCTCTCTTGAATTCACTGTTATGGACAGCTCTCCACTATTTAATTGAAATATCTATCAAAAATTTATTTTCTAAGCTTTTCAGTTTACCATTTTTTAACATTTCTGTGTAAAATAGTAGTTCATTTTATTTATTCAGAATGCAAGCTTCCAAGTATATATTGTAGTCTGAATATTTGGGGATTTGGTGAATCTGAGTATCTGGGACCTACTCGATGCATTACTTCCATGATTTCATAGTAGTTTGTTGTGTACTCCTTCAAGTTTTTTTTCTAAACACTTCTAGTTTTTCTTCAGTAAGGCTGCATTGATGACTTTCGTTGTTTCAGTTGTCTTTCTTTATATGTATCTAACTCTATTATATTTTATTATTAGGTCAGAATTGAACTTTTAAAAATATTATATTAGAACATAGTGGTTTTAGATAGTTTGTATATGTGTTTGTCCAATATGATAGTCTTTTCTGGCCTTCGTTTTATCTTTTGGAGGAAGAGCAGCTAAGCTCATGCCTCATCAGCTTCTAAGTATAGTTTGAATTAAACCATATGACACTGTGCCCTGTTAACCCTGAAACACCTTAAAATTAAGTTTTTAGGGCCTGAAGAATCAGGTAAATTGAACCTTATGGGACAGAGAGTGTGAGGGGAATTCTGGAGAAGAGATAGCTGGAAGAGGGCACCCTCTAATTCTCTCTATGCATGTGCATACGTCCCAAGGTCACTCCAAGCTTTGAGTGACAGGCTCAGATTGCTGAAAACAAAATTTAAACTGTCACCCAAGTCTCAGAGTAAGCCCTGAGTGGCACATTTGATGGAACCAGACCCAAAATAGCCAACAAAGTCTTTAAGAACTGAATTGACATTGCAACTACAGCCTGTAGAAGGTGAAACAGAAATTGCAGTCTGAACTAACTAGGTTATATGCCTGCTAAAAAAAAAAAAACAAGCAAAATTCAGTATTCTTCAAAGGATTAATACAGGACACAGGATACAGAACCTACACAACAATCACATCACAACATCTAGGATATCATCTAAAATTACTTGACATGTGAGGAACAGTAAACTATGCCCAGTTCTCAAGGGAAAAGAATTAACAGGTGTCAAACCCGAGATAATTCTGCTTTTGGAAGTATCAGGTAATTGAAAGCAGCTATTTAAGGTAAACACACTTGCAATAAATGGAAAGGTAGAAATTCTCAATAAAAACTGTAAAGGAGGAACCACATGGAGATTTTATAACTGGAAAATATAGTATCTGAAATGAAAATTTCTCTGCGTGGGCTCCGTAGCAGAATGGAACTGACAGAGGAAGGAGTCCGTTAACTTGAAGATAAACCAATAGAAATTATCCAAAGAGAAGAACAGAGAGAAAAGATTGGGGGAAATAAAAAAGGACGGAGCCTCAGTGTCCTGAGGGACAGTATCAACACGTTGACATTCATGTCATTAGAGTCCAGAAGGAGAGGAGAAGGAGATTGTTGCACGAAAATTATGTGAACTCATAATGGCCAAAAGCTTCCCAACATTGGATAAAAGATACACATTTATAGATTTAGGAAGTTCAGTGAACTGATACAGGATAAAGCCCCCCCCCAAAAAAGCATGCTCAAAAATAATCAAACTGCTGAAAACTGAAAGTAAAGAAGCAGCAGTGTGCTGTACGGTGGTCCTTGGTCACAGACTTGAGCTACTCTTGGAAATTTTGCTCTGGGAAGTGACCCTATAGATCACAATTGAAATCTGGTTTGGTGGCTTTAAAAGGGCTTATCAGCTTTTTTTTCTCCCTTGTGGGAACTTGTAATTGGACCAAATGTGTTCTTAATTAGTAAGGTAAGTTTTTTTAGTGAGAAAAGTCATTGGAAGATTTTACTTGTTAGCCTATAGGGGAAAAGCTTAAAACATCAAAATACCTGTTTTACGAGGGTACATTCTCCTACTCTTTGTACTTGACTTTTGTTTGTTTGCCAGGGACCCATGGCAATAGACTTAATTTTGAGACATCTTTGCTGTTACTACCTACTTTGTGGGTAATTTAAATGAAGGGGAAACCTTTTGCAAGGGACTAAATCTAAGCGATGGTGCTCACATTTAATGTGTGTATATAAAGGAGTTGACTTAAGTATAGTACATTGTACAATTTTTGGCACATAGTAAAGAAACACCAAGGTTAATTTTCTTCTCCCTGCCATCTTCCTTTTATCTAGAAAACAATATCAATTAAATTTTAATCTCTGTACTACATTTATATTAGCTAATTAATGTCTGCTATTAGTTTACATGTCAGTCACTGTTCATGCAATGTGAGAACCATTTGATTATTTTGGAATTCCATAAAAGCTTTGCTGATCAAGCAAGAAAAGTGTCATTCTCCCAATAGGTTTTGTTTTAGTATATCAAGAGAGTAACATAGCCAAGTGTCTGGGGGGAAAAAGTCAATAAGAAGAATTTGTTAATTTTTTGTTGTTTCTTTCAGTAAGTATGCATTTTAAAATTTGGATTCTCAGGGGCACCTGGCTGGCTCAGTTGGAAGAGGGTGTTACTCTTGATCCTCGGGGTCGTGAGCTCAAGCCCCACATTGGGTGTAGAGATTACTTAAAAATAAAATCTTAAAAAAAAAAAAAAAGATTTGGATCTCTATAGTCACACACTTAAAAATTAAATTAATTAAAATTGCCATTTAAAAAGCAAGGATAATTGAATATAACTTTCATTTAAAAATAACTATTATGTGGTTTTGTTCCATAATGAAACAGTATGTGAATTTCCCTTACTCCCATTTACCAACTATTAATAAGAATTTGAGGTCATTTGGAAGACTGTTTTCTGAAATTAATTATTATTAGATATTAAAATTTTCAGAGATTTGGTAAGAGATAATGAGATAGGTTTAGTAGTGTAAGTTTTGAAATTTTATTTTTATAGCAACCATATGTTCTTATAATAATGTTAGTTTGATTTTTGCATTTGTGTGTTTTTTGGTAGTTTTGGCATTTCTCTGAGATCTAGAAATTTAGTATTTGTGGCCCTTCTTGCACTTTTGGCCTATTGTGTTTCAGTAAACTTTTGTCTGCTTTTATGAATGGTATAATGAATATCGAAAGGTGATGAAAATAATAAATATAAATAATGGCTCTGGGTTTTAAGTTTTCCCTTCTTTATTGTTTTATGTTTTATCCAGCCACGTTAACTTTTTAGCTCAGGATTCTAAAACATTTTTGTTCTGTATCCCTTTGAGAGGATAAGCTTCCATTTGAAGCAGTGATCTTTAGCTCTTCTCACCACTACGAGGAATGATGGAAAGGTGTCTCCTCTGCCACTGTACAAAAAGCAGTCTTGTCCTTTGGGGCTAAAAAGTTAACAGCTGCAGTGACATGAAAGCATCTTTCAAAAGCACAGTTAAGTAATTCAACTCAAATGAGAAAATATAAGAAAAAGACTCCTTTAACTGGAATGGGTGAAGGAGGAGGGAAGCTGACACATTTCAGTACAGTTTGAACAAACGTTACTGCCTTTTATAGATGACAGTAGAACACGATCATGGCTTAACTGACTTGATTTTGTCTTTCTAATTGATACTGATCATTGTTATCGCATAGTTTTATAGAAATCATGTCCACTCTCATCATCATATCACACATGGGTACACCTGACAGGACCTAATGTCTTCATTTGGTTTTCAACTGTTAGCTGAGAGCCATTCAGTAAAATTTACTATATGACCTTTTGATAACTCAGCTAATAAGTTGGTTAGATATTTTGTTGGCTCATTGGACATAAAATACTCAAGATGTTTGCCTGTTTCTTTTTCCTTTTTTTTTTTTTTAAGATTTAATTTATTTATTTGACAAAGAGTGACACAGCGAGAGAGGGAACACAAGCAGGGAGAGTAGGAGAGGGAGAGAAGCAGGCCTCCTGCCGAGCAGGGAGCCCGATAAGGGGCTCGATCCCAGGACCGCGGGACCATGACCTGAGTTGAAGGCAGACGCCCAGTGACTGAGCCATCCAGGCGCCCCTATTTGCCTGTTTCTGTTTGTTTAAAATAAGTCTTGTTAACATGTTGAATTTCCTTTTACTGTGATTCTGGCATCAGGGTACTGTTTCTGTACTTTTTGAATTTCAAAGAGCAGAATGATAAAAAAGGTACAACCCTGAAAATAAAGCCTAGACATTGTTTTTTTAGTTTTTAAACTTCTCCTCCTAGTATCTGTTGATTTCCACTGTTTTATAACATGCATTCTCTTAATGTGTCACAATTAGCTCTTGATATTCATGTTAAATAAGAAAGACTATTTCTTTTTAATTCATATGCTCTTTGAGAGTTTTCTAGTTCTTCATTGGGGCTTGAGAGAGAATTTGTTTTAAGTGTTAAGGGAATTACATGCATATGTCCATGTAATTTATATTTTAACCAAAGGTTATCTAAGCCCTAGGGTCTGTTGTTGCTCAATGATATGTGGTAATCAAACTAGACAAAAGAAAGGTTTTTTTTTTTTAAAGATTCTTTATTTATTTATTTGACAGAGAGAGGCACAGCGAGAGAGGGAACACAAGCAGGGGGAGTGGGAGAGGGAGAAGCAGACTTCCCGCTGAGCAGGGAGCCCGATGTGGGGCTCGATCCCAGGACCCTGTGATCATGACCTGAGCTGAAGGCAGACGCTTAACGACTGAGCCACCCAGGCACCCCAAAAGAAAGGTTTTTAAAGGCAGAGAGAGAGCATTAAAAAAAGGAGACAGGAACTTACTATCAAGAAATGCGTTGCTTAGGCAGGGTTGCCCTCCTAAGGGGATGGAAGGGTCCATCAGTAAATTTTCCAGTATTGACCAGGAAATTCCATGTTGACTGATTAAAGGTCACATTCCTTAGGGAGCTGACTGCAGTTAGGTTAGGTTTTAAGTCTTGGTTTACTGACTTGGGGGCCTTAAGCCAGATGATGCCATGTGGGGCCCGTGATTTTCTTTTTAACAGATCCATTTCTTTAATTTTAAATATATTTCTTCTGGGGGAATTTCTTTTGGGTGGCTCAGTTAAGTGTCTGACTCTTGATCTCGACTCAGGTTATGGTCTCAGGGTTGTGAGATCAAGCCCCACATTGGGCTTTGCACTCTGCAGGGAGTCTACATCTGCCCTAGATTCTTTTCCTCTCCCTCTCCCTCTGTTCTTCCCTCCTGCTCTCATGCTTTCTCTCTAATAAATAAATTAATCTTTTTTGTTTGTTTATTTAAAGATACTTCTTCTGAAAAAAAAAAGAAAAAAAAGAAAGAAAAGGTATTTCTTCTGAGATGTGTCCGGAGATCGAAGAAGACATTTTGGCATTTAATTTGAAAATGTAACTAGCATACTTTATTATTTTTTTCTAGCATACTTTATTTATTTATTTATTTATTTATTTATTTATTTATTTATTTTTAAAGATTTTATTTATTTTTTAGAGAGCGAGCAAGAGAGAAACAGCATGAGAGGGGAGAGGGTCAGAGGGAGAAGCAGGCTCCCTGCTGAACCGGGAACCCGATGTGGGACTCAATCCCAGGACCCCGGGATCATGACCTGAGCCGAAGGCAGATGCTTAACCATCTGAGCCACCCAGGCGCCCCTCTAGCATACTTTTAAAAAATAAATTCATCCTATAGTTCTCTCTTTTCTGACCTCAGTGTATACCATATGGGATTTCTCAAATATTTTCATTATGGAGCCTTTGTCATATGGATTGTTTTCAGGGTCTAGTGTTCCTTGGAACATACTTTGGGAAACATAGGTCTGGCCCTAAAATATTCCTCAATTTCATTTGACTATTTCATGAAGCAGTTTTCATAATAGAGGAACGATATTTCATATATTTGCTGTGTCATATTCACTGGTAGATTTTGGTTTGATATACCAGTTCTGCCAGTCACCAGTTCCGTGACTAAGCTTCACAGTTTTTGTGTCTAGAATGGAGATAATAGTAGAACTTACTTTTTAGGGTTGTTGTGAGGATTAAGGCAAATCTTCCATGTAACACATTTAACATAGTGCCTGGTACAGAATAAATACTCATTAAAGTTTGTTATTATAAGGAATTGTATGTGTGTATGTTCCTCCCACATTTTAGAGATGAATGGTTTATCTTTTGGCCTTGTTCTTCAGATTTTCTTAGCAGGAGCCACATGTCTGGGTGCTATATTAAAATTTTAATAAGAAAGCCACTAATTGTTTTGTAGTTTTTTCTAAACAGAAAATGGCTAGAGAACCCTTCTGTGGCACTTACCCTAATAGCTTGTATTTAGGGCTCTCATTTACCTTTGTATTCTGTAGCAGAAGTATGTTTCAAGAGCTAAATCATTAAGAGCTAAAGTATCTGTGGTTAGGTTGTTGATGGCTTCAGAGCGCTTGAGGGAAGAATTCAACCAGTCCCTGAATTGCACATGTAAACACTCATGCCTTGAAAATTGCTTCTTGAGAATTATATATCACATTTCTAGTGAGGCAGTTTCTCATAGTTTACCTGCATATTTATTGGAACTTGTTCAACAGTCCATGTGTAGCTTGTCTGTTCTATAGTGGAATCAGCAAGTAATAACTGCAGGCAAAATAATGAGAGCCTAGTCAAATGAGGTCGAAGTGGTTGAAATAAATTGGTGATAACTGTTTAGAACCACCAGTCAGAAGTATATCCTTTAGCATTTTTTTTTGCAGTGCAAGACCGCTGGCAACAAATCTCTCAGCTTTCCTGTATCTGAAAAGAACCAGAGGAAAAAATACATAAATATACGGCTGTTTTCAAGAACAGTAATATGAATGATGGACTTCTAATCAGGAACAAATAGCAAGATGGTAGACAGGCAAAAAGGTTTTAATTTTTATAAAGATATTTTAGAGGGGTGCCTTGGTGGCAGAGTTGGTGGAGCATCCCACTCTTGGTTTCAGCTCAGGGCTGTGAGATTGCAGGGTCGTGAGATTCAGCCACGTGTCGGGCTCCACCTGCGAGCGTAGAGTCCACTTAAGACTCTCTCAACTTCTCCCTCTGCCACCCCCCGCCAACGCAATCTCTCTTTCTTCTTATCTCTCTCTCAAATAAATATTTTTTAAAAAGAAATTTTAGAATTACTGATTTTTCTTTTCTTTTTTAAAAGACTTATTTATTTATTTGAGAGAAAGACCACAGTGGGGAGGGACAGAGGGAGAGGGAGTCCCAAACAGACTCACAGACTCACACTGATGCCGAGAGCGCAATGCTGGGTCTCCACTAGGGGCTCAATCTCAGGACCCTGAGATCACTACCTGAGCTGAAACCAAGAGTCAGATGCTCAACCGACTCTGCCACCCAGATGCCCCTCAATTTTCCTTTTCTAATTGCTATGTAAATAACTAAGAGTAAAGCAAATACTGTTTAAGGTTTTAACTAAAGAAAAGCATGAATTGGAGATTAAAGAACATAGATTTATAAAAATAGACGTGGATTAGGTAACAGTTTACGTATGTATTGGGTTTCTTAACTGCTTTGAAACTTTGATTTCAAACTGAATACTTAAGTCTTCATAAGTAGTTGGTTTCACATGACAGTGGATTAAACATTTTATATTTGCTTTCTCTATAATTTTTATGCCTTTATTTTACTTAGATTCCATTATATTGTGATTAAGGAAATATTTTTTAAATTTATAGCTGTTTAAAATAGAATTAATGCCAGTTTCAAAGGGAGAATGATTTTTGTTGTTGTTTTATTTATTTACTTAAAGAGAGAAGAGTAAGAGGGAGGGAGAGAGAGAGAGTACAGAAGGAGAGGGAGAAGCAGACTCCCTGCTGAGCAGAGAGCTGGTGTGGTGCGGGGCTTGATCCCAGGACCCTGAGATCATGACTTGAGCTGAAGGCAGATGCTTAACTGACTGAGCCACCCAGGTACCCTGGGAGAATGATTTTATTATGTATTTTCTTCCTAGTTGTGTACATAGTAAACATACTTGTTTACTGAGCTTTGTTACAGTTAAACTTATAGCATAAACAGTTTTTAAAATGTGGTCACAGGGCCATCGTAATTGCAGTTTTTGATGACTATATCATATTTTGTACTTATCCACTCCTCTCGTTAAACAGGTAATTTCTTTCTTTCTAAAGTCTGTTACAGATAATACTATTGTTATTGTTGTACAGATAGGATATAATTTCTTTTTGATTTTGTCTTGGATAAATTCCCAAGATTTATGCTTATTGTATTCTATTCTAGTTATTTATTTTTTAAAGTAGGCTCCACACCCAACATGGGGCTTGAACTCATGACCCTGAGGTCAAAAGTTGCATGCTCCACTGACTGAGCCAGCCAGGCACCCCCTATTATGTTTTAATTTAATTATATGTTTTATTTTATTTTAATTAATTAATTTTAATTAATTTAACTAATGGTAACTTATTTTACATATAATTTTACTTTACAAATACTTGTATAGTGTTAGTTTTGTATGCCTGAAAGGTGAAGTAACTGGTTCAGAGTCCCATAGATAATAATAGTAGATAATAAGTAGCTGAGCAGGCTAGCTCCAGAGATTGTGCCCCTTATAACTTTGCTGTGATATCTCTTTTGATACATCTTGCCAATTAGTTCTCAGGTTACACTTATTTTCAGTCAGTTTAACCACAACTTACCAGTATTGGATGATACATTAAAAAAATAAAATTAACCAATTTAATAGATATAAAATTATATACTTCTATTCTGTAAAAGTATTTGATAAAGAAGATTAATTTAAAAATATAAAGCTGTAAGTTAAATTTTTGTTCATAAAAAAACTTTTCTTGTTTTTACCATTATAAACTTAAAAATGAAAGGGAAATTGACTAAGACTCTTGCTAAAGGAAATGGTATCTTGGAAATTCCTAGAATGAGTCCTCTGTCTTTAGGGACTGATGACAATGTTAATTAACTTTGCTTCCAAGTATTTTGTTGTAGATACTTAATTGTACAAAAATACCACAGTTTGAGAAGAGTTTTCTATTTGTCAATGATAATTTTTAAAAATTATCTACTTAAGATAAATGTTTTAAATTCTAAGTGCACTACCTGTTCATAGTTGAAAATTAAAAACCATGCAGGAGGGTGTAAATTAGACAGTAAAATACTCCCTTTCCCCTAGTACCCTAGTCTCAATTCACTAGACACATGAAGGGGTGCAGGATGAGAGGCCCCAAAATGTATCATTTGACATAAAGATTATTTTGAGTTAAAAGTAATAAAAATCCAGCAGATGCAAGAAAAGCTCTCTGCCTCCCCCATAACTGCCTAACTTTACATTGGAAAGGGGAGCCTGCAACGGGGGAAGAGTACTGTTATCAGAGACTCCCCGTTATCTAAGGAACTCGTGCATAATAGGACAACCTTGTTTTTCCAAACCCCTCATTTCACCTTCCTGCTAATGAGCTCTCTCCCCTTCGTATCCTCAGGCCCTGTCCCTCTCCTTAGCTCATATAAGCGTCATGTTGCCTCTTTGTCTTTGGAGTTTCATGTCTATGTGGATTCTCCATACTTATGCCTATTAAATTTGATTTTCTCTTGTTAATCTGTCTCATGTCAGTTTGATTCTAAGTCCAACTAGAAGGACCATAGGGCAGAGGAAGTTCTTCCTCCCTGACACATGTCACAGGATTCCTCTATCCCATCTGCCATTTATTTTCCAGCTGTAAGTACTATTAACTATTTGTAAGAATTTTTTTATATAAAAGTCTAACTTCTCTTTTCTTTCTTTCTTTCTTTCTTTCTTTCTTTCTTTCTTTCTTTCTTTCTTTCTTTCTTTCTTGTGGTGGAGCTGTGAATTTTTTGGAATTGTGAATATTCTTTTGAAATATGGAGCCCAACTAAATGAACTTCATTTGGCATACTGTCTGAAGTATGAGAAGTTTTCAGTATTTCGCTACTTTTTGAAGAAAGGTTGTCCACTGGCACCGTGGAACCATATTTCTGAATTTGTAAGTCATGCGATTAAAGCACAGACAAAATATAAGGAATGGCTGCCATCTCTCCTGCTCGCTGGATTTGACCCACTGAATCTACTATGCAGCTCATGGTAAGAAATCCTACCATAGTGAAACTTTTCCTTTTTGAGTGAATATACTACCTTCAATTTCCCCCAATTTCTTAAGATTCCCATGTTGGGAGAAGGGCTTGTGTGTGTGTTTGTGTGTGTGTGTGTGTTTGCACATGATGGCTAGGTTGGGGTGATGGAGTTGGGGGCTGCTAATAGTGAGCTTGAATATAAGAGTCCTAATAAAAGGTAAGAGGTGACTGGAAGGGAGTAGGGGAGGATGGATTTTTGGAGCGGGCTATTTTTTCTACTTAGGTCATCTCTCATGCTCTTAAAAATGCCTGTGACAAAATGGTTGTAGCTGCTTTGGAGATGTCTTTTTTTTTTTTTTAAAGATTTTATTTATTTATTTGACAGAGAGAGACACAGCGAGAGAGGGAACACAAGCAGGGGGAGTGGGAGAGGGAAGCAGGCTTCCCGCGGAGCAGGGAGCCCGATGCGGGGCTCTATCCCGGGACCCGGGGATCATGACCTGAGCTGAAGGCAGACGCTTAACCGAATGAGCCACCCAGGCGCCCCTGCTTTGGAGATTTCTGTTGTCCCTTAGTCTACTAGAGTCAATACTCTTGTCCTATAGCATCTTGTTTATTTGAACTTGGTCTCCCTTAATAAATACTAATTTCTAAAGTAGCTGATGATATATGAAAGTTGAGTCAGGATTTTTCTTGGGCAAGAAGAGGACATTGTTTCTGCCAGCCTCCAGCTTTTGCAAAAGTTTTAAGTGTCTAGATAGAACCGAGAAGATAATTGTAGCAATGAAAGAACTCTGTTGGCCTGATAAGTCAAATGAGAAAACAGAATGAAAGTCTCCAGGAAAATGGAGGACAAGGGTATTGTATAAAATTTCAATGAAACATCTAGATGGCTTCATTTTTGTGCTTCAAAAACTAGCATTCACTAAAATAATGTTTAGTCAAATACTAGATTTTGCATTTCAGCAGAAAAGTGCTTTAAAGATACCTTGTTATTTGAGTTTTTTGTTAGAAAGAGATTCTCTTTGGGGTTCGTGCAGGCCCTGTTAGTGTTCCCTACTTGTATGTTTAGTTTGCACTTCTGGGGACTCCTATCTTTCCCTTGGTGGCTTCTCTATCTGCATATGATGAACAGGTCTGTATTTGGCAGGATCCCAGTATCCCACCTTTTTATTACATCTGAAAATATATAGAATTCAGGAATTTTTACTAAGTAGAGGTTTTATGCTTAGGGCTGTCATCCCTTTTGATACTAAGTGTTTCAGATATGTGGTTTGTAAGGAAAAACTGCTTTCTGGTAGGTTGTTTGAGGAACATAGAAGTATAAAGAAAGTTGAGATACACGTTCTGATTCCCATTTTACTTTTTTGTTTCTAGCTTTACAACAGGTTGAGTACCTAATTGTATTTACTCTTTTTCCCACTAGCTAATATCCAGTCGTTTGCCAGATACTCATTGTTGTAATTCTCTCTATATCTTTTCAGTAAAATTTCATAGAAATCCATTGTGTTTTTTATTTTTTATTTTTTTTATTATTTTTTTTTAAAGATTTTATTTTTTATTTATTTGAGAGAGAGAATGAGAGACAGAGAGCATGAGAGGGAGGAGGGTCAGAGGGAGAAGCAGACTCCCTGCCGAGCAGGGAGCCCGATGCGGGACTCGATCCCGGGACTCCAGGATCATGACCTGAGCCGAAGGCAGTCGTCCAACCAACTGAGCCACCCAGGCGCCCCGTCCATTGTGTTTTTTAGGTAATTGAATGAAATATAAAGATTATTGACAATTCATTGGGGATCACTGATCTTTTTTTTTTTTTTTTAAAGATTTTATTTATTTGACAGAGAGAGACACAGTGAGAGAGGGAACACAAGCAGGGGAGTGGGAGAGGGAGAGGGAGAAGCAGGCTCCCCGCTGAGTAAGGAGCCCGATGCGGGGCTCGATCCCAGGACCCTGGGACCATGACATGAGCTGAAGGCAGATGCTTAACTACTGAGCCACCCAGGCGCCCCGAGGATCACTGATCTTTAAAAGTTATTTGTATGTGCTTATTTGTCTTATACTCCCGTACATGTGCATGTACGTGTGCGCACGCACACACACACACCACTGAGATAGAAACACTTGCTAAGGAATGCTCTATCTAGCTATTAACAAAGTTATTTAAGTACCCTTAACTATTAGCTTAGTGAATTGTATGGTTGTGTTGGGCTCCTGACAGCTAGCAGCAGTGACCTCTCACCATTCTAGGATTCACTTTCCAACTGCTGCTGTAAATCCAGGCCAGCATGTGGGGTAGCTGTGGACAGCCCTGACAATGTGTTCGCAGCTTGGTGCTTGTCCTCACGGCACCCCCTCTCTCCTCAGCAGTACTCTTTGTGTTCCTCCACTGAGGATACTAACTCGACTCTATTACTTGTCCATTACTTTTGGCCTTCACACTCCCTTCTGGTTTCTGGTTTATTTTTTTCTTTAACCAACACTAAGTAGGCACTATTTTAAATTTGTTACTGTATTAACTCATTTAATATAGAATACAGTAGATACTGTTATCTGTATTTTACAGAGAAGGAAATTGAGGCCCAGAGTGTTTAACATACTTGCTCAAGCTCACACAGCTAGTTAGTGCTAGAGCTTAGGTTTGAACCTAGGCTGTCCTGTGTAGTGTGGCTCAAGTCTTTCTTTCTAACCACTGTCCTCTGCTGCCTTAGTCCTGTGTGTCCACATGGATCCTGTAGTTACATCACTTAATTTCAGCTACCTTAATCCCTTGCAAACCTGGGGGGGTTTATATGCCAACTTTTCCTGCTCCTTCCTATTCCTAAATTAAGAAGAACCTATAAGGGAAAAAAATTAAACATTGCCCCCTTTCCTTTCCTCCTCAGCCAACCACCTAGACTGCTGGAAGGAGAGGGAATTATTTAGCTTTATTCTCCCAGAAGGCTTTGTAAAATATGCTCTTCCATTCCCCAGTCCTGATAACAGGACCCTCCCTCTCCCCATGTGAATAGTATGTTTCAGAATTTGTGTGTTATATGGAGTACCCAGGTGACTTAAGTCAGTTTAGCTCCTGACTCTTGATTTTGGCCCAGGTCATGATCTCAGGGTCATGAGACTGAGCCCCGTGTCGGACTCTGGGGGCTCCAGGTTGGGCGTGGAGCCTGCTTAAGATTCTCTCTCTCTCCTCCTCCCTCTGCCATCTGCTTCCCCCCGCCCCAGGGTGGTACTCTCTCTCTCTAAAAGAAAAAAAAAAAGAATGTGTGTGTTATATTTATTGTCATATTTCTGTGTGCTGTATTCCTTGGGTGTGTTAGGACAGAAAAGAGTTGAGAACCAGTAAGCTACAAATTATTTTGAAGTAAATTGTAAAACTTTCAACTATCTGAACTGAGAATGCCACTTGCATATATTTTACTCCAAAGGAGTAACTTTAGTCACTTTATAGTCATTAGAAAAATACAATGGAAAATTTCACTTTAGCAATGAAAATGCTTAACATTGTCAAATTTTTGTTCACTGATCTTTTATTGAATGGATAAAGCTAGTGTTTATGCTGAATATGATAAATGTTTTGCTTTCTTTGATCAAATTTACATTCAAAGAGCTGTTACAAGAAAAATTCTCCCATAAAAATTCCAGTATGTTGTTAAAGTGGATTTTGGTTGTATCTTATTTATATCACACGTAAATCTGTTGCTTAATCTTTGTCATGTAAATTATAAATGTCTTTCCTAGTATTGCTTGCCTTAAACAGTCTTAAAAAATGTATCTGGCTGAATAATTGCCTGTCACAATATAATCTACAGAGTTGAAATACTTTTTCAACTTTAAATGCAAGACTAGGTACACCACCCCCCTGCCCCTGCCCAAATGTAATAGGTGAATAATAGAAAGTAAATGTCATCTCTGCATTTAGTTGATTAACTGTCACTTGTTTATGATTGTACAACTGCTTTGTACAATGTAATGGTCAATGTAGTACAGTAACAATACATTTTTAGTGGCATTATCAGCATTGGTAGAATACACTCACCATTATATTAACTAAAGCTGTATAAACAGATTTATTTCTCGTGTGTGTTTAGATAACTGCATAAAAATGACTTTGTGTTTGGTCACACTGAAACTTAGAGCACACTTAAGCAGAAAAATGAAACCATTAAAAATGAAATAAGGAGTTAGAATTAAGTAACCTTTGGTACAGGGTACTAGAAAGTCAAGGGGATTGTTTGCTTTTGAATATATTTTATCATTTTATTTATTTTCAGAATTTCCTGATAGGTTGTGATTTCACTGAGAGCTTCCCAAGAAGTAGAATGTTTTCCTAAAGCATTTGTACTACACTTTAAGTTCTTTCTTCTATATGCTTGCATATTAGAGAATTAAGAATTTGGGAAATAATTTTCATACTCTCTAATCAGTCATTTCAAGGACACTTTGACCCTGAATTACAAGAATTAAGTTATCTTTCAGATGACATGTTGAGAGTATTACTCAATTTCTTTCCTTTCCTTCTATTTTTTCCCCTTCTTTAGTTCTTGCCCAGTAATGTCTTCAAAAAAGCAACCTTGGAAAGAATTTCTGAAGTAATTACCGGAAGCCCTAATCATTTTACTTTTCTTCAAACAATGTGATAGAGTAGGGGAGTATCTAGTTGAGTACAAGATAGATAATCCTGTTAGAATTTGGAGTTCCCTTTAAGCTGTGACTAAATTTCATGTGTATAATGTTTTAAGCCCTATCAAAAATGCAATACTGAAAATTTCAGACCAGTTCTAGTAATAGCAAATATTTATGTAACATTTTTGTCTTAAAAGTATGTTTACTATATTGTTTCATATTATTTTCACCAATAGTCCCCTGAAATAGGCAGGTTAAGTATTATTCTCATTTTAGAGACCATAATCTAGGGCTTAAAGAATTTAGGCAACATGTTTGTAAGTAGTAGAGGTGGTATTAGAAACCAGAACTTTTCTTAGACTAATGCTCTGTTCAATAGGATTCAAGTGCTTATAAAATTTGGGGGAAGTCTCCTCTGGCTGAATTGGTAGGAAAAATTTGAAATTATTTTGAAAAAACAGAGGAAGAATTGTTTGTCTTGAACACCTTTCAGTCCTTAAAGACGAAACTTATTTTGGTACATCTTTTAGAAGTGAATCTATAATGGGGAAGGTTCCTAGAGGGGAGCAATTGTACGTGCCTGAGAGTTGGACAGAAAAAGGCCATCTCTCCCATATATATTCAGTTTAGAGTTAACTTTGGGTGTTTGGGCTTTATCCTTTTAGGGCTGTTAAATTGTGAGTCTGTGAGGGTGACCAGTCTAGGTTCAGCAAGATGGTTCGAGTAGGAGGAGGTAATGGCAAATCCACTGATGACGCTGGTACTGTCTCTCTTTTTCTTACCACTGCTGGCTGAGGAATGGGAAGGAAAGTTCCTGTCCTCTACAAGTGTAGAGATTCTCTGGTCATCTACTGGACAACTATACATGTAGTCGATTCATTTTCTTATAGGAACCTGTAGATGATGGTTCGTATCTACTGAACTTGCCTCCAGTTACACGATTATTTCTATGTCCCAGTTTTCGCTCTTCCTTCTATACTGCGATGTTGTAAGAATAGTTGTGTGGTGTTTGTTTTCAGGATGAACTCTTTTGTGTCTAATGGTATGTTAACATCTTGCCAATATAGGATTGACTCAGTCAGTGATGACATCCTTATCTTCACTTTGGAGTTTACCAATTGGAGGAGGCTTCCTCCAACTGTTGAAAAGATGCTCTCCACTCGTGCCTCAAACTCCTCTTGGGCTCTGCAGCAACATATTGGTAAGAAAGTACAATTTTAAACATGTTTCACTACTTTTTCTTCTCTTCCTCCTCTAGCTATGTTATAATTTTAAGTGACCAGAGTCATTGGAGAACATATATTAAATAGTGACTAATCTGCATTTTCTTTATGTGGGGAAAGGATGGGGCTGTGGTAATGGTGGCGGGGGATCATAGTAATTTCCTTCAACAAAAATCATATCTGATTTGGTAAGTTTAGCTTAAAGGACATATAACAAAAAACAGGTATTTATTGATATTTTTATTTAATGGTATCCTTTTATTTCTAGTAAGGATTATGTAAACAAAAGTGAGTCCTAAAAATGTTGTTAGAGAATATTTAGTTTGTGATCAGAAAAATGCTAAACCTAATTTTCTTCTTAGGAGTGTGTGTGGATTTGTGTTCTCTCTTTAATAATTTATCATCTCTAAAAGGAAGTATGACCATCCCTTATTTATGACTGTTCTTACTGAATGCATGCCAATGTGTTGGTATAACTATCAAGATGAGCTCGGTGAAAATTCTGTGAATTGATTGATACTTTAAATGACTGTTTTAAAACAAATTCTCAACTTCCTTTCACTTATTAAAATTTTTTAAGCTAGTTAAAAAAAAGCATACAGTAGAAGATTTTACACAAGGAAACTAGTTTAAACTAAACATAATATATTGCAAAGTATTCCTATTTCCTTATTCAGATTTATTTTACTTTAACTATATTTTGTTAAACAGATTATATGTCTTAAGTTAGGAAAATTATTTCTTCACTGCTATTTTGCCTGAAATGTAGCTCTTCATAAAATACGTTGAATAGGTTTTTAACAAGTGAACTTATGCATATGTAGAAATGTGTCTTGTAATTTCTTGGAAAATTACATTTAAGTAAATTTTCTCAATCAAAAACAGACATTCAGGAAAATACACTCTTGAACTGAGGTGTATTCAAACTCTTAAGAGAGTTTTCTATGGAAGAAAAAAAGTAATGTTTGGAGTCTGAGTCTTTTCATACAGAATTTATTTAATGATACTGTTGGAAAACTCACTTGCATTTAATTCTTAATGTTGAGAATTGCATCTTCTTTTACTAATTATGTATCTGAAGCAGCAGAGAACAAGTATCTATTCAAAATAGAATATGGGACAATGGATTTGGGAACAAAAGTCAAATGAGGGAGCATATGCCAAATGGGAAAATTATTGCAGGTATCAATTAGTAAAGATATGTGAGAGTTTACTCTGAAGACTTTAACATATGGCAGGTTTGTCCAGATGAAGGTAAAAATTGTGCTTGAGTACATTACCTGCAGTAGACTAAATCCATCAAGGGCTTCTTGTTTAATTAGTCACTAGGTAGAGCTTGTGTAGGGTAATAATCATTATCTCTTAAGAGGATTTTATTTTGGCTGAAGATTTGCAAAAGTCCTTCTCAGAGGTACTAATGTAGCTAATGCTTTTCTGGCCAACTTCTTGGTTCCATTTCTATATATCCAACTGCCTTTTGTACATCTCTACTTGGTATCCCACATTTTGACATATCCAAAAAAAAAAATTTTTTTTTTTGACTTATCCAAAATTTGAACTTGTCATTTTTCCTACTAGTCCTGCTGTTCCTTCTGTATCCTGGTTTGAGAAGTGGAATGGTTTGGGAGCTACTGACCTAGAGTTGTGAGTTATTCTTGGCAGCTCTTTGTTACTTGTTTCATCAACAGCAGTTGTGCTCAACAGGAATGATTTTGCCCCTGATATTTGGCAATGTCTGCCAACATTTTTTGGTTGTCACAACTGATAAGGGGGCTCTTGTCATCTAGGGGGTAGAGGTGAGCGATGCTGCTAAACATCCTACAATGTGCAGGGCAGCCCTCCATGACAAAGAATTATCCGGCCTCAAATGTCAGTAGTGCTGAGTTTGAGAAACTCATCTACATTGTCTCTTGGGTTGTCCAATTTTAGGAAGGCTTTTTAATTCCGATCATGGAAAGCCTTTTTAACCCTGTTCTTATTGCATACGACTTAGGAAAAGCTTGCATTCTTCCTCCTAGTTATATTGGTCTCTCAAGGTATACTTTTATTGGTTCCTCTTCTGCAGGTAATGGGAGCCATTTAATGTCAGATTTTAGTAAGGCTGAGGAAAAGATATGCCCATCTACTCAGTTGTCTGAATTTCCAGTAGGATTATGCTTTTCTTCCTTTCTGTAGTTGAAGGCTCTCTCTCAATATACTCAGCTTCCCTTTTTTCTTTCAGTTTTTAGGACACTACATTTCTTTCTTTCTTTTTTTTTTTAAAGTAGGCTCCAGGCCCAGAATGGAGCCCAACTAGGGGCTTGAACTCATGACTCTGAGATCAAGACCTGAGCTGAGATTAAGAGTTGGACACTGAGCCACCCAGGCACCCTGACACTCCATTTCTGTATATAGGTTATCTTTATTTGGGTCTTGAACTGCAGGATTTCTGGTGAGCAGAAGCATGGCCAATGTTTTTAACACCAATGGGAGTGAACCCAGAAAAACAACTCTTGACTACTCATATGTATGACAGTCTTACTTTTGCCCACCTTTTCCAGTAACTTGTGATGGTAGTAGAAACTACATTGTCAATATATTTCTTTAAATTTTTTGGAAAAGATGCTTCTTGCAGCTCTACAACTATTAGTGAGCCCCCACATAATTTCAGCTCCATAGCTCATTAGGTATACTAGAATCTATCTTAAGGAAAGAATTTTCTCCATTTTTTTTTTTTTTTAGGCCCTTTTCAGGTCTTGGAGATGCCATGTACTTGGTCAAAACTCTCCTTTCCTTACCTTTTTCCTCCATAAAGAAATAGCAACTTGCTCTGGTAGTTTATAAATTAAAAAGACAACTAGTTCTCTTGCTGCTCATCTTTTAATCATTAAGTCAGATTTGTCTTCAAGAAGTTTTTTTGTTTTGTTTTGTTTTGTTTTGCATTAGAAAGGAGATGTGTACCAGGTAAAATTTACTGACCACAGCTTTTTTTTTTTTTTTAAGATTTTTAATTTTTTTTTAATTTTTAAAGTTTACAGCTTTAATGACAATTTTTTAAATCATGTGCCTTATAGATGTACCTCTTAGAAACATCATTTTAACGATACAGTAGTAGACTTCTTAATCAAAAAATTTGCCAATCGCTGGCCAGCTGTCTAAGATAAAGTCTAAGTAATTAAATTCTTAGGGATGAAAGCACTTGGCTTAGTTCATCCCCCCTGTAATGATCAAATATGTACAATTCTATCCAGAGTATTATATGAATCTGGATTCTACAAAGGTTCTAAAAGGGCCCCAGGAAACTCTCTTGATCTATTCATTTCAGTGTTCTTCTGCTTTGTTCTAAAAAGGATTTAAAGTAGTTTGTACATGTAGATTATCACAAAACAGTAAAGCAGAAGTTAAAAGTGAAAGCAAAAGAAAAATGAAAAGTAATGTTGGGGATGGATATAAAATGGAGTCAGGGAGAGCATATAGCATGGTGATCTGAAACTTGTCTGTGGACAGGCTATAAGTTTGGCTCTGACTAAGCTCTCTAGTCATTGACACTAGGTTACAGAGTTCATAATATAGGTTACAGAGTTCATAACATAAGACAAACTTACTGCTCAGAAGTACTGATATTCTTGGATGTCATAATGGACAGTTTTCTAGACAATATCTTGACAGCCATGGTTTCTTGGGACTTTATTTTACCAGTCTTCATTGTGGGCTCTTGCTATCATACCAAACTATATAATTCAATAAAAGTAGTTCTTAAGGGATCAGTACATTGTCATCCAGGTATTAAGGTATCTGTTGCTCTGACTTGACCAGGGCTGGATTTGTAATATCTGGAGGATATGTACTTCAGCAGTTCTCTCTGAATATTGTTTCTTTCAACTCAATTTCTTTAAAAAAATTTTTTTAAATTTAAGTTTATTTATTTATTTTCATAATCTCTCCACCCCACATGGGGCTGGGACTCATCACCCCAAGATCAAGAGTCGCAGGCTCTTGCAACTGAGCCAGGCAGGCACCTCTCAACTCAGTAATAGTAATAATAGTAGTAGTTAGCAGTGAATCTAAAATTATACTACCTTAGAAGTATCAGAGTACAGCTATTTTGTGTTGCATGCAGGTTGAGTTGAGAACATATTTTTAAGAGATAGTCGAGTTTCAGAGTAGAAGCGAAACAAAAATGGAAAATAAAGGTTGATTTGTGATAGGTTAAGTGTTCTATTTGTGAAACCCAAAGAACATTATGAGGACTCCTTGCTAAATATGGTGGGCTGAGCAAGTATCCACAACCAGAGTTTCCTTTGAAACTTTGAACAGTACTTGTGGTTTGAAGCAATGTTCCTTCCTTGTGTACTCTTCATGATAAAGCTCTGCCTGCAGTAAGTACACCAAACTGACTACATGTAGCACCTTATTTTAAGAGAGTGTTATATTTGCATTTAAAAAATTGAGGAATAACTACCAGAAACAGAATTTAAATTTAGCAATAGCTATAATCCTTTCTGGTAATATTTTTTTCCCCAGCCTTATTGAAATATAATTGACATATAACATGGTGTAAGTTTGAAGTATACCTTTTTGGTAATAATTAACTAGCATTCTGGTTGTCTACTCAAGCCATTTCTAGTTTAAGGTAATAAAATGTATCCATTTTTTTTTTTTTAAGATTTTATTTATTTTTCAACAGAGAGAGAGAGACATTGAGAGAGGGAACACAAGCAGGGGGAGTGGGAGAGGGAGAAGCAGGCTTCCCGCAGAGCAGGGAGCCTGATGTGGGGCTCGATCCCAGGACCCTGGCTGGGATCATGACCTGAGCCGAAGGCAGACGCTTAACGACTGAGCCACCCAGGTGCCCCAAATGTATCCAGTTTTAAAAGAACATTTTTCTGTTATCTATAGCAAGAGCATTTATCTTTTGCAAAAGGTGAATCTCATTTCTTGAAGATATATCTTTCAAGATATATCTTTTTTTTTAAGTTTGTTTATTTATTTATTTACTTTGAGTAATCTCTACACCAATGTGGGGCTTGAACTCCTGACCCCGAGATCAAGAATGCCCTGCTTTACTGAGCCAGCCAGATGCCCCTTGCGATGTATCTTTTATATCATTAAGTTACTTGTTAAAAAGATGGGAGGTGTGGCACAACCTTATTTCAGGCTAATGGAGAGTTTTAATTCCTCTGCTACTTTGACACTCATGGTAGTGATATGATTCAGTTTTTGCATTGACATCAGGCCAAGTAAAATGGTTAAAGATCTGAGCTCTGGAATTAAATAGACACACCTTCACTACTTTCTAGCTATAGAGAAGTTACTTATATCTCTGAGCCTTGGTTTCTTCAATAGAACCTACCTCACATAATTTTTACAATGGATTTTGTCATTCCTCTTCCTTGGAACACAGGAAGGCTGAATTTTCCAGCCTCCATTATCATGTGAATGATGTAAGTGGTCAAAGGTCATTGGGTGTGCGCTCTCTTTGCTCTCACTTCTCTTACTGAGGAAATGTGAACACATGTTTGAGATGGTGGTGACCCAAGGTGGAAGTAACCTGAAACACTTAGTTGTCATTTCAGGCACCTGCCCTGGAGAATCCCCTGGACTGAGGAGGATTTTGCATGAGGAAGAAATAAACCTTTGTTGTGTTAAGATACTGGTTTTTAGTATTTATATGTTATCACAGTACAACATAGCCTGTAACCCAGTTAACCCATAACTAAATCCTGCCCTAGAGTCCATGTCCAAGGAAAGGTCAGTAAAAGCTACAGATAATGTAGTAGTGTACTTGGTAATGAGTATTTATACAAATGCTATGTGGTGGAATAGTTCAACTAAAACCCACCTGCTTCTTATTTTAAATACTGACTTGCAAAACCCCAACTTGCAGTTTTCAGATAAAACGTTCAGTAAATTAAAAGGTTTCTAAATTTGGTAGGGATCAGGAAAATAGGTGGAGTAAAGAGTTGTGCTTTTAAAACTACAGGAAAAATGGTGTATTGTGTCTAGTTACAGGGACCATGCCCATAGAATTAATAAAGCTCAGTATTTGGTGAGACTCAGAAGCCACTGTCCACAGCGGTTTTTAACCCTAGAGGTATTTCCTCTGGTTTGAGGCATTATCACTAAGAACCCCAACAGTAATTGCCTTTCATCTTGAAAAATTAAACATGTGATCTTCTATATATAGAGTAGGAAACTTGACCTCCAAGATTCCAGCCATATTGTTGGCCTTTATCACTCCAGCAGAATCATGCCTTAAATGTACTACAGACTGCCCTTATTGTTAGATTTAAGAGCCAGACTTAGTTTTAGGTTTTTTTAGTGAGAAATTTATAGTTAACTTAAAATTTTAACAAGATTCCATCTGCCCATTTATAATTTTAGCTTCACACAGCCTCTTACTAATCGAAGTGTAGCTTCACATAGCATTTCTTACTAATCCACGTGGGTGTGTGTGTGTGTATGTATGTGTGTGGTGGGGAAATTCTTACTAAACTAGGTACTAATAGATTGTAGCCATAGTTGCGGGGACATTTTGTCATTAAAACTGTTCTGATGTTGTCAGTAATCTGTTGGTAAGCTAAGAGAGGAGAAAATGTTGCCTTAGAGCAGTTAAAACAGAATTTTTAAAAGTATTCCAGGTATCAGGTCACCAATATTATTTGAAAGACCATCTTACTCCTCCTAGATGTATACTGCATTGGATATGTGTGCAGGTGGACCCTAGGGACAGCTATATACCAGTTAAAACAAAAAATTATTTTCTAGACCCAAAATATCTATCTTAAGGTGGAAAGGCAATTAGAATGGAAGCTTTAACTCCTGATAGCTTGTTCATTTGAGAATTTTTAATCATCCAGTCTATAATTTTAGTTACAAATATGGACCACAGGCAGAAGTCTTCAGTGAGGAGACATAAGTATTTCCATAGGTGGACATTTACAAATCTCGCTGTTTATATCCACTAATTCCTTAGTGAGTGGATTCTTTAATTACATGTCAACTTTGTGTTAGACACTGACAGAATTTATGAATGGAGAAATAAAGCGAGCATAGTTCTTTAGTGCAGTGGCTAAAGGGAATGAAGCAGGATCATGGCAGAGGCTTGACGTGTTTTATAGATTAAGGGGTCTCAGTTTGTAAAAACAACAACATTAAAGATTTGGATAGATAAAAGTGATTATTTATGTAATAAAGTTTCAAATAAGCCAGAGGGTGATGGGATTAGCCTTAAATAGGCCCATTTCTTTGAGAAGAAGGTGGTGTGGTTCAAGATAAGTTATAGTTGGAGAACTAGGCCTTCAGAGAGAGAGGGCCCTAAAGGCCTCCTGTTTCACTTTGAAGTAGGAAGGAAATGATGCTGAGGAGACTGAAGTGACAGTGGGGTGGGAATGGGGTGGTTGAGAATGGTTGTTGTGGGAAATGAAGGGGGGGCCAGAGAAGGAGGTCCCGTGCAACCCTACAGACCTGATAGACATTGTAAGTGGTACTAGCTCATATGGTTATGGGATCATTTTTTCCCAGCATCGCTTCACTTTCTCTGTCTTGAGGTGCAGGAGAGTGGTTAGATTATCCTGGGGATTGTCAGAGCAGATAGAGAAGAATTGAGGATGATAAAATAACATAAGTGATGGGCCTTCTGGAATCTAGTCTGAATAGGAAAGGACATGAGAAAGGATAGATCAGCAGCAGGAGGAGTTGGGGGACCTGAGGTCTCCATGATATTAAAGATTGGGTATATTGGCAGTAAGGGAGAGCAGAGTCTGGAAGGATAGGCGGTAGTGTATGCTGGAATTTAAAGACAAAAAGCCATGGGTCTAGAATTGGTGCAGAACCATGAGAATGCTACATTTGCCTCCTAGACTTTGTGGTAGGTGTGACGGAGGTGGAAAAATGAGAAAAATCTATGTGAGAAATTGGTCAAGGAAGTTAATTTCCCTGGAAGGATCAGGCTTCTCTGAGGACAGAGGTGGACAGAGTTTTCTTTACAGTGTTCTAGATGGAGGTGAGTTTGTTTATGGTAGAATGGGGGTTCCTGAGAACTTAATGGAAAAGTTTTAGAGGCAGTTAAAATTTGCGTTATAATATTGAGTCTCATTTTTTCCTCTTGTCTCAGATTACTGTGTTATAATACCCTAAACAGGGTAGGGTAATGAAGAATGGATTTTTCTAGGAGATTCTGAGACCATGATTCATTCTTTCTTTGATGATTTTGGTAATTTGCAAATATTCCAGGCTCCAGAGAGGCATTCTAAAGGTGGGAAAGAGGAAGATGAAATTGCTTATCAATGATTAAGTTCCCTTTCATTTTGTCTTTTCTCTACTAGTGATGTAGTTGTAAAAATTGTTTTCGTCCCTGCCCCCGACGCCCCCCCAACTGAACACACATGGCCCAATGCTTTGTACTTACGAATCCATATGGGTTAGAAAAATGTTTTTTGGAAAATCTGTGTAAGAATGACTACTGATGGGGCAGCTTACTTTTCTGTAGATGTTAGGAAATGGAGATAACATCATTCATGAAATGAGTTTATTACACCATTAATAGGCTAACACAGCAAAGAAGTTGAACCGGAACAGCACAAAGTAATACCGTGGTGGATAAGTTCCTAAAAACATGACTTTTAAATATATTAGAGTCTTTATAGTACTTTATATTGTGATAGGAGTGACCACAATAATTGTTTATACATATAGAGGTTTGCTCATTCTCCTATGACCACAATATTTAAGAGTCCTCAAACTTAAAGATGGATTATATACTATACTTTTTTTTTTTTTTTGCTAAAATACCACTGTTCTAATTTTTCTTAATCTTCTTTTTCTTGGAGATAAATAGTTATTAGTAGTGTGAAACCTAGTGTATATTTTCTAAAAATTCTGTTGATTTAAGGTAAAGATGACATTTTGACTGAGTGAGAAAGAAACCACTTTCTGAAAGAAAGCTTTGCTTGGGGAGATGATTCTGAAAACAGATACTGGGAAATACTTCTATTGTTAAGCGATTTTCTTGCCAAAAACAATGTGTGTTACTTAGAAAACCTCTCATATTGACACATTTAAAATACTTGGAAACCGTTTCCCTGGGTTTTGAATGCATTTAATAAACATGTAGAGAAGCCAAACTTTTTTTTTATTATGTTAATGTTAGTCACCATACATTACATCATTAGTTTTTGATGTAGTGTTCCATGATTCATTGTTTGCGTATAACACCCAGTGCTCCATGCAATACGTGCCCTCCTTAATACCCATCACTGGGCTAACCCATCCCCCCACCCCCCTCCCCTCTAAAACCCTCAGTTTGTTTCTCAGAGTCCATAGTCTCTCATGGTTTGTCTCCCCCTCTGATTCCCCCCCTTCATTTTTCCCTTTCTGCTATTTTTTTTTTTTTTAAACATGTAATGTATTATTTGTTTCAGAGGTACAGGTCTGATTCATCAGTCTTACACAATTTACAACGCTCATGATAGCACATACCCTCCCCAACATCCATCACCCAGCTGCCCCATCCCTCCCACTCCCCACCACTCCAGCAACCCTCAGTTTCATTCCTGAGATTAAGAGTCTCTTATGGTTTGTCTCCCTCTCTGGTTTCATCTTGTTTCTTTTTTTCCTCCCTTCCCCTATGATCCTGTCTTGTTTCTCAAATTCCTCATATCAGTGAGATCATAGGATAATTGTCTTTCTCTGATTGACTTATTTCGCTTAGCATAATACCCTCTAGTTCCATGCACATTGTTGCAAATGGCAAGATTTCAGGTGTGTTTTTTTTTTTTTGATGGCTGCATAATATTCCATTGTATATATATACCACATCTTCTTTATCCATTCATCTGTTGATGGACATCTTGGCTTTTTCCATAGTTTGGCTATTGAGAACACTGCTGTTATAAACATTGGGTGCATGTACCCCTTGGGATCACTACATTGGTATCTTTGGGGTAAATACCCAGTAGTGCAATTGCTGGGTCGTAGGGTAGCTCTGTTTTCAACTTTTTGAGGAACCTCCATACTCTTTTCCAGAGTGGCTGCACCAGCTTGCATTCCCTACAACAGTGTAGGAGGGGGTTCCACTTTCTCCGCATCCTCGCCAACATCTGTCGTTTCCTGACTTACTAATTTTAGCCATTCTGACTGGTGTGAGGTGGTATCTTATTGAGGTTTTGAATTGTATTTCCCTGATGCCAAGTGATGTTGTACACTTTTTCATGTGTCCTTTGGCCATTTGGATGTGTTTGCAGAAGTGTCTGTTCATGTCTTCTGCCTATTTCTTGATTGGATTATTTGTTCTTTGTGTTTTGAGTTTGATAAGTTCTTTATAGATTTTGGATACTAGCCCTTTATCTGATGTCATTTGCAAATATCTTCTCCCATTCTATTGGTTGTCTTTTGGTTTTGTTGACTGTTTTCTTTGCTGTGCAAAAGCTTTCTATCTTGAAGTGCCAATAGTTCATTTTTGCTCTTGCTTCCCTTGCCTTTGGTGATGTGTCTAGGAAGAAGTTGCTGTGGCTGAGATGGAAGAGGTTGCTGCCTCTGTTCTCCTCAAGGGTTTTGATGGATTCCTGTCTCACATTTAGGTCTTTCATCCATTTTGAGTCTATTTTTGTATGTGGTGCAAGGAAATGGTCCAGTTTCATTCTTCTGCATGTGGCTGTCCAATTTTCCCAACACCATTTGTTGAAGAGACTGTCTTTTTTCCATTGGACATTCTTTCCTGCTTTGTCGAAGATTAGTTGACCATAAACTTGAGGGTCCATTTCTGGGCTCTCTATTCTGTTCCATTGATGTGTGTGTCTGTTTCTGTGCCAGTACCATACTGTCTTGATGATGACAGCTTTGTAATAGAGCTGGAAGTCCGGAATTGTGATGCCACCAGCTTTGCTTTTCTTTTTCAACATTCCTCTGGCTATTCGCGGTCTTTTCTGGTTCCATACAAATTTTAGGATTATTTGTTCCATTTCTTTGAAAAAAGTTGATGGTATTTTGATAGGGATTGCATTAAATGTGTAGATTGCTCTAGGTAGCATAGACATTTTCACAATATTTTTTCTTCCAGTCCATGAGCATGGAATGTTTTTCCATTTCTTTGTGTCTTCCTCAATTTCTTTCATGAGTATTCTATAGTTTTCTGAGTACAGATCCTTTGCTTCTTTGGTTAGATTTATTCCTAGGTATCTTATGATTTGGGTGCAATTGTAAATGGGATCGACTGCTTAAGAGAAGCCAAACTTTCTAAGTAGCTTATAAACTGATAACAGAAAAAATGGAAATTTACTGGATAAATTTTGATAAAAACTTTTGTATAATTGGTAGATGGGATCGGATAGTATCCTGATTAGTTCAACTAAGCTACAGTGTATTCCTCCCATTTGGTCCCCATCCTTTTGTAAGATATTTTTTTAGCTAATCAGCCCTTTTAACCAAGTATCGAAATAAACTGGACCTAGAACCATATCTTGGAATTGCCAAATCACTAAGAATTAAATTTATAAAGCTTAGTCAATCACCTTGCTCTTGTTAAAATATTATTAATATTTTTAGTAAAAGTAAAATAATAAATATTTTTAAAAAGTATCTTATTTTAGCATATTCTTTTAATTTTATGTATTTTATAGTACAGATAATGTTAATTTAATAGTATATACATATTAAGTATCTACACATTGGGGTTATTTACTGAAAGTCTTTTCCCTCATTGGGTGTGCAGTCAAAACATTTGGAGATCACTAGATTAGATGGTGTCTAGGATTTGTATGTTATTTTATAGTTTATAAAATGCTTTTGCAAATGTGTTCTAACTTGAACCTCATCAACAACCTTTCAATGCAGAGAGGTGTCATCATGTCCATTTTATAGATGAAGCATTATACCCATGTTACAGAGGAAGAACTCAAGGTCAGAGTATTTAAATGACTTGTCCAAGGTCATACAACTTGTTAATAGTGACTTCTGAACTCCAGACAGGTCTTTTTACTGTATGGTGCTCTTTCCATTCATTTTATTTATTGCTGTTCTACTGGTCATTCTCCATGTTTTGATTTCCTGCCCTAATCTGTCTGTTATTTATTTTTCAGAACCCTTAGGTAATTGCTTTTTGTATGTTGTCTAGAGTTTTTGGTTGTAATCAGTGAGAGACAGAGAGAGAGAGAGAGACTGTACTAGTGAACTAAGAAAGACTGGGAACAAAGGATGGAAGCCAACCAGAAAGACAGTATATTAATGATGGAAATATAAATTGTCCTAGATGGCCCAGAAGTCAAATGAATACATTTGATGTGGAAAGCCATGCAGAAGAACCATAGAAATATAGTGCAGGCAGATACATCATTTCAATATTGGCAGAAGGGCAGACTAGAGATGATTGGTTGTGGAAAATGTAGATCATGGGTATGTATGATGTACATGTAGTTCTGTGCTATAGTAAAGTTGGCATTAATAAGCATAATGAATTAAGAATTGTGGGATTTAGTTTATCATTTTTCATCTTAATAAAACTTTGTATAACATGTAGCCTTCTATTTTGATTGTTCTTTCGGTACACAACAACAAAAAGAACAAAATTGAAGAAGTCTGTATAGGAATGAAAAGTTAAAGGTTGTTTGTCTGCTAATGGATCTATAGATAAACTAGGTTTAATATACTAAATTGAATATGATTGGGTCAGAGCGCTGTGAATTGTGCAAGACTGTTGAATCAGTGATTTGTACCTCTGAAACAAATAATGCAATATATGTTAAGAAAAAAAAAAAAGAAGATAGCAGGAGGGGAAGAATGAAGGGGGGGAAATCGGAGGGGGAGACGAACCATGAGAGACGATGGACTCTGAAAAACAGAGGGTTCTGGAGGGGAGGGGGTGGGGGGATGGGTTAGCCTGGTGATGGGTATTAAAGAGGGCACATTCTGCATGGAGCACTGGGTGTTATACGCAAACAATGAATCATGGAACACTACATCAAAAACTAATGATGTAATGTATGGTGATTAACATAATAAAAAAAGTAACAAAAAAAAGTATAGCACGACCCCAGTGTTCATAGCAGCAATGTCCACAATAGCCAAACCGTGGAAGGAGCCGAGATGCCCATCAACAGACGAATGGATAAAGAAGATGTGGTCCATATATAGAATGGAATATTACTCAGCCATCAGAAAGGATGAATACCCACCATTTGCATCTACATGGATGGAACTGGAGGGGATTATGCTAAGTGAAATAAGTGAAGCAGAGAAAGACAATTATCATGTGGTTTCACTTATATGTGGAACATAAGGAATAGCATGGAGGACATTAGGAGAAGGAAAGAAAAAATGAAGGGGCTGGGAATCAGAGGGGGAGACGAACCGTGAGAGACTATGGACTATGGGAAACAAACTGAGGGTTTCAGAGGGGTGGGGGATGGGGGATGGATGAGCCTGGTGATGGGGATTAAGGAGGGATTAAGGAGGGCACGTATTGCATGGAGCACTGGGTGTTATACGCAAACAGTGAATCATGGATCACTACATCAAAAACTAATGATATACTGTATGGTGACATAATAAAATTTAAGAAATGAAAAAAAAAGTATAGCATGGTTTCAGACATCATTTTCTAGGCTATGATCGGTGCCATAATCCAAGAAGACAGAGACGTATTTAACAAATTAAAATCTGGTGTTAATGAAAGTATATTTTTACATATGTACAGTTTATGGGCTATTTCGTATTATAAATTTAAGGCATGGCTTGATCTTCTCTCAGTCTAGTGGTAACACATCTGGAAATACTATGCATCACTAAAACTTTCATAGGAATTTTGTGAGTTTTGAAATATTGCATATATGATTATAAAGTTCCCTTAGTATTCAATGGCATATTAAACTAAGATGTCACTGAGGTGTATATTATTGTCTATGTTAATAATCTGCAGATAAAAGACTCCCTTCAGTTCAAGTGAATATAGTTTTTCCCTCTAACTGTTCATGATGCCATTGATCTATTGTGCTTACAGGAGAAAAATGAAAGTGGTACAATTAAAATTGTAACCAATGTCTAGAGTAACTATACTCCTTTTTTTTTTTTTTTTGTATTGTGAAATGGGAAGATCTTCTGAAACTTAGAATAGTTTCAGTGGTTTAGAAGATGTTAGAGAATTACTTTGGGCTTTTCACACTTTAAGGAACCCTAGACTTGGAGTCAAATCACTTGGATCTAATATCAGCTATTTTGTTGATGTACAGTTCAACCATGGGCAAGTTACTTAAACTTCTCATAGCAAATGTGTAACTGGTCAAGGAGGGCTTGATCACAAATGATTAAATTTCCACATACATATTACATATACAAACAAATACATATAAACAAATAAATGGTTTCTTTAGCTTTGAAGATAGTGCTACAGTGGTGTAGTCAGATGGCCTGGAAAGGCTTGTTGGCACTGCAGGAGGCTGTGGGGCAGCCAGAGGAGCTGTCCTCAGCCTGAGGAGTTTGTAAGTCGGTGATCTGTCAAGTCAGAGAAGCTGGTGAGGCATTAAGAATCCTCTAGCTAGGGGCGTCTGGGTGGCTCAGTCGTTGGGCATCTGCCTTTGGCTCAGGTCATGGTCCCAGGGTCCTGGAATTGAGCCCGCATCGGGCTCCCTGCTCCACAGGAAGCCAGCTTCTCCCTCTCCCACTCCCCCTGCTTGTGTTCCCTCTCTCGCTGTGTCTCTCTCTCTGTCAAATAAATAAATAAAATCTTTAAAATGTTACAGGATGGATTAACTTTGGTGGTTTGGAAGGTGTTGAAGTTGTTAGAGAATTGGAATGGCAGGTTCTACAGGCTATTAGTTTACAGAACCCTGGCCTTGGAGTCAGACCAGTTGGTCTGATACCAGCTGGGCTCCCGATGGTAGTACTTGCCGCTGCTGCTCTGATCCTGGTCTGTTAATCATTGTTATAATTCTTGAGGATTTATAAAAGATTTCTTAGATTAATAAAAGACTTTAGATTTGATTCACACATAAAACCAATAGTCGTTTTTAATACCCTCAGTTTCTGTGGACATTAGCTTCTTTTTTTTTTTTAATTTTATTTATTTATTTGAGAGACAGCGAGAGAGCACGATCAGGGGCAGAGGCAGAGGGAGAAGCAGGCTCCCCACGGAGCAGGGAGCCCGATGCAGGGCTCGATCCCAGGACCCTGGGATCATGACCTGAGACGAAGGCAGACGCTTAACGACTGAGCCACCAGGCACCCAAGTTCACCCATTTCTTAAGTACCAACTGGTATTGCCACATCTTTAGAATGTGAACATTTAGTTTTATATGGCCCTGAAACGACTTTCAATGTGTAGCCAGGAACTGGAGAGAGAGGAGCCAGGTGAAGGCTATAAAAAGAATAAAAGGAATAAATAAAGTTTGTTGTGGCCATCCCCACCCAACAAATCTTCAAAAGTAATCTAAGTAACATATGCTTTCTCCAAAGAATTGGAAAAATTTAAAAAAGAAAATTAAAAAATTTTTTCATCTTTCCTTTTTTTGTTTCTCCAGCCTCTGTTCCGTCCCTCACCCACCTTTGTCGTTTGGAAATTCGGTCCAGTGTAAAACCAGAACACCTACGGTCTGACAGTTTTATCTGTCAGTTGCCACTTCCCAGAAGCCTACATAATTATTTGCTCTATGCAGAGGTTCTGAGGATGAATGAAGTTCCAGAACTGGCAGTTACTCAAGATGGAGAAATCAGCGAAGCTACTTAATGCAGCTCATATCTTACTCTGAAAACCACCAAAACAAAGAGCCATGCAGTACAAATTCTTCATGATTTTATAGTCATAAAAGATGATTTTTGTTTGTGTGGTTAGTTATGATTGGGGGTGGCAGTAGTTTAATGCAAATGTTTACAATTGAATTCCTGGTAAAAAAATACTGTAAACCTTACTTATGTTACTTTATTACAGATTCATCACCAGCACATTTTTATGTTATAGATTCATTTACTGAACCATTTTTTGCTTTATTCTGTGATGCTGCTTCTAGTGCTAACCGTGGCATATTTCCGCCTATGATTCTGTGTTTGCCTAGGGCTAGGAGCTTAGAATGGAATGCATGAAACTTTCCTGGAAGTGCACACACAATGGGGTTGAATCTGCTATTACTACTACTTTATTTGAGGTTGACTATCTTTTATGTTTATAAAAAACTATTTTATATTCCATTCTCATCTCTTAATTCAGTCAGTTTTATGAAGAATTTTTACTCATTGGCTTTTTACAGATAAACTCAGGGGAGAACTTTTTTTTTAAAAAAAGAAAATAGAAAATGAATAATTTTGCTGTTATTGTTGGTTTTCCCCCCCAGTTCTTGATACTCTCTTTGGCTGAAAGAAACTCCCATTTCTGCAAAGGCAAGAACAGACTTAAACTCAAAAATAGGCTCAGTTGAAAAAAATTAGGTCAGTATTGAAATGAAGGAGGATTTTACCATATTTAGAATACAAATCAGGAGACTGAGAGGGGCATTTCTGTGGCACCATCTTTAAAGAAAGAAAGCTATGTATTTCTGAGTCACTTAGTATCAACTAAAACATTCGAGCTCCATTCAGCCTCCAAATCTGAGGGCAGCTTTGATCCTATGAAGCAATGATTGCCAGTTATATTAATATTACAGTGTTCTTCCTTTTATTGTCTAGATAGGTTATCACATAGTCCTTGATCCTGTGAAATTTAGACCTCAGAATTCTAGGTTAATGAGACACCACCTTATTGGTTTTCCAGATGCTCAATATGAAATCTATGGTCAGAGAAGACTAAACACTGGATCAGGTGAGCTGTGGTAAGATGCTGTCGGGACCAACCTTAAAAGAAAGTTCATGAAAGCATTACTGTCATGATAGACAGCTAGAAATTGGGTCCACAGGAGAGGCAAGTCTTCTGTCCTGATGGGATCCTGTGGCCTGAAATAGATGGCAGTGTGTCAGCCAAGTCCATCCCTGATAGACCTTTGCTGTTTGATAAAAGCAGTGATGAAGACAGACCAAATGATGGAGCCTTGTTAAGGTCCAGAGGGATGACTGAACTCGGTGCAAATTAGAGCTGTAGTTGCTGCCTGTGGGTGGAGATAGAGTTTGAATGTGGTATATAGCAGAAATTAGTGTAGATATGGAAAACCAGGTGGAAATTCTGATACTTAATAAAGAAATTCCAAGAATGTATTTACTATGTAGCAATTTTTAAATGTTGTTCTACTCTTTATTTTTCCAAACCCTAGGTCTCCGATTTTGAACATAACTGGTTTATTATTAGGGGCAAATGCACATAGAATGTTTACATTTGAGGGTGAGTCTTCTCATGTGTTTTTGTTCATGTTCAAATGTGTAATAAAAATTAAACTATCCATAACATCATTGAGCTCTTGTTCTTAAAAATCTGAAAATGGGTATTTCAGAGACATTTAAAAGCCCCTGCTATTTAAAACATGAGTAATTTTACTTACTGTATACAATGTATCTTTCTTTTAGATTACTTTATAATAAAATATTTATGACTTTTATGACTTACGGCAAGGATTCAGTGAGAGATCTGAAAGTATGTACAGGTAGTGAGTTATAGTTACAACTTTTTTTTTTTTAAGGTTTTGTTTAAGAGAGAGTGCGAGAGAAAGCACAAAGGGGGGTGGGGCAGAGGGAGAGAGAGAAGCAGACTCCCTGCTGAGCAGGGATCCCGATGCGGGGCTCCATCCCAAGACCCTGGGATCATGACCTGAGCCAAAGGCAGACGCCTAACCAACTGAGCCACCCAGGCGCCCCTATAGTTGCAACTTCTGATCAAAATGATACCTCTGGTTAGTGTGAACCATAAGCTCTGCCCTACATGAAAAATGGTGCTTTAATACTCTCCATTTTTATTTATTATTATTATTTTTAAAATATTTGTGGTTTTGGGGCGCCTGGGTGGCTCAGTCGTTAAGCGTCTGCCTTCGTCTCAGGTCATGGTCCCAGGGTCCTGGGATCGAGCCCCACGTCGGGCTCCCTGCTCCACGGGGAGCCTGCTTCTCCCTCTCCCGCTCCCCCTGCTTGTGTTCCTTCTCTCACTGTGTATCTCTCTGTCAAATAAATAAATAAAATCTTTAAAAATATATATATATTTGTGGTTTTGTTTGCTTAATACTCTCATTTATTTTTAAAGAGATTTTATTTATTTATTTGACAGAGAGGGAGAGAGACTCGAGAGAGTGAGAGAGGAAAGAGAGAGTGAGTATAAACAGATGGAGCAAACAGGCAGAGGGAGAAGCAGATTCCCTGTCGAGCAGGGGGCCCGATGTGGGGCTCAGTCCCAGGACCCTGGGATCATGACCTGAGCTGAAGGCAGATGCTTAACTGACTGAGCCACCCAGGCGCCCCTAATACTGTCATTTTAAAGTCACAGTGAGCCTCATGAAGAACCCTGTAGTACCATAGTTCTCTAATGGTACTTAAGATCAGTTTTAATAACGGTTTTCAAGATTTCTCACACACACACACACACACACACACACACACACACACACACGATCCTGTGTTATCCTTTAAGTTTATTTCCTGTTGGTACTTCCTGTCATAGGATATTTTCCCATGATCATCTGATGGAACAGTGGTAACCTGAACATTGTTTCTTTATATTTCCCTTTCCTTTTTGCCTAGTAGCAAGTGTCTTAATATGCACCTTGCTGGTGGCCCTAGTTCCCAGAGATGAGTTACGCTCCTCTTGTGTTCCATGACCACCCATGTCAGTGATAATCCTTGATAGACAGCCTAGGTGGCATATTTATGTCACATGACCGGTTGATATCTCTAACTTTAGATCTGTTCTTTCCACCTAAGTCCATCTATCTGTAAGCCTGTGTGAAAATCGTGATGTTTTATAGATCTTTAAGTATTATGTCAGATATAGCTTGAAAACATGAGTATTTTTGACTGATTACTACCTAAAATTCTATAGTTTTGTTGGTCCTCAAAAATGTATCATGAATAATAACTAGTACAAATGTAAATAACCACGTCTTCTCTGAAAAGGTGACTTGGTAGTTCCATGAGCATGGGATATAGAAAGAAGTTGAGAAAATCCATCTAAAAGTTTGCCTTTCACTTTTATACTCCTCTGTATTCTCAAAGGTATATTCCCCTAATTATATTTCTTCATTAGTCATAGAAATATTTCTTTGAGGGGTGCCTGGGTGGCTCAGTCGTTAAGCGTCTGCCTTCGACTCAGGTTATGATCTCAGGGTCCTGGGATCAAGCCCCACATCAGGTTCCCTGCTTGGCGGGAGGCCTGCTTCTCCCTCCCCCACTCCCCCTGCTGGTGTTCCCTCTCTCGCTGTGTCTCTCTCTGTCAAATAAATAAATAAAATCTTTAAAAAAAAAAAAATGTGTTTGAAAAGGAACTGTCTGTATAATTTTTACCAGCGGGTGCCTAGTGCTATTGTGGAAAGATTTTAAGTTGCTGGTGAAGTTGCTAGTAATGTGGCCATTTTCAGTTTTATGATCAAGTATTTTATTTATTTTTAATTATAATTTTAAAAGATTTTATTTATTTGAGAGAGAGCATGAGTGGAGGCAAGGCGGGGAGAGGAAAAAAGCAGGCTCCCCACCGAGCAGAGAGCCTGACATGGGGCTCGATCCCAGGACCCTGGGACCACGACCTAAGCCCAAGGCAGATGCTTAACTGACTGAGCCACCCAGGTGCCCCTATGGTCAAGTGTTTTAGATCTAACAATTTAGGAGAATAACCAGTAAAACTGTACACTACCTTCTTTCAGTTTTATGAGCTCATCCTTTGTATAAAGCAAATGGAGGCTCTGCCCACTGGCTTCATCCAAATACTCAATTTAAAGAGGATCTCAAAGCTAAAGGGATCTCTAGAGCTTTTCCTGTGAGCTGGGAACATGATAATAGTACCATTATTTCCCCTGAATTCTTGTACTAGAACGCTTCCCTCCTCCCTTCTCTCATATCCCAAGCAGCCGGTCACATATAACTAAGTATCAAGACTAATGTATAGACGAGAGCCCATACCAAGTGATTCCATTACTCATGGTTCTATATGACCTGGGGTAGTTAGCTGAAAGATAAATTGAGAAAAGGAGTACTATATTTTATTTAGAGCTAATGTTGGATCTCTGAGTCTACCTACATATTCTCCCTAGGAGAGAATAAAATAAATCTGGCCCATGTTTGAGGGCATAGAGACTATCATGAAAGTTTTAAAAACACTTTTTTTTCTCTTTACCCTTTTCCATTTTTTAACAAAACATTTAAGGAAAACTTAATATTCCTGTGTGTGACTGTTGTGATTTCCTGTTTTGCTTTCTCTTTCATTGTTTTTCTCTTTGATGTTAAATTAATCTATCCTCATCTATATTTATTATTATTACTATTATTATTATTAAATGACAGGCAGCCATTGAAATACAGTACTTTACAGTAAGTAACCTTTGGTTACTTGGTAGAAAATACAGTTTAGGGGCGCCTGGGTGGCTCAGTCGTTAAGCGTCTGCCTTCGGCTCAGGTCATGATCCCAGGGTCCTGGGATCGAGCCCCGTGTCGGCCTCCCTGCTCAGCGGGAAGCCTGCTTCTCCCTCTCCCTCTCCCTCTGCTTGTGTTCCTTCTCTCTCTGTCTCTCTGTCAAATAAATAAAAATTAAAAAAAAAAAAAAGAAAGAAAATACAGTTTATTTTTAAGATTTATTTATTTGAGGGAGAGAGAGGGAGCATGAGCGTGGGAAGGGGAAGAGGGAGAAGGAGAGAGAGAATCTCAAGCAGACTCCCCGCTGAGCATGGAGTCTGATGTGGGGCTTGATTTCACAATCCTGAGCTGAAACCAAGAGTTGCATGCTTAACCAACTGAGCCAACCGAAAAATACAGTTTTATTTGCAACCACATGTCAATAATTTATACTGAGAGGAGGCCAGTCTGAATTATATTTTTTATGGAAATGTATACTTTGAAACATACTTTGGGTGCAGATTTTAAGTCTGTATCTTCTGTAGTTGCTTTAGTGATAAAACATTTAAATTTTATTATTTTATTTTAATTTTTATTTTTTTAAAGATTTTATTTATTTATTTGACGGAGACACAGCGAGAGAGGGAACACAAGCAGGGGGAGTGGGAGAGGGAGAAGCAGGCCTCCCGCGGAGCAGGGAGCCCGATGCGGGGCTCAATCCCAGGACCCCGGGATCACGACCTGAGCCGAAGGCAGACGCTTAACGACTGAGGCACCCAGGTGCCCCAAAACGTTTAAATTTTAAATAAAAGGACACCTATTAACCTCTCCCTATGCTAGTAAAAATCTTAAAAAGATTCTCATAGTAATACCAATAGCACTCTTTAATTGTTTCACTTTAAAAGAAAAAAATATTTTAAAAGTAGGCAGAAGAAGGGGGAAGGGAGATAGAGCCATAATCTTATCATCCAGGCCCAATATTAATGTTAACCTATATATTGGAATATTTCCCTTCTCTCAGGCTTTTTAAAAATCTGTACACAAGTTTGAGGAGTGTTTTTTCCCCCATAGTTAAAGTCAAGCCACTGTTACAGTTTTGTACCTGATCAAGCCTTTTGTTTATCACGTTAATGATAACTGCAGCCAGCCAAGCTCAAGCCATGAGTTAACCACAAATTATGAATCGATAAAAGTGAGAAATGAGACATTTCTGGGTTGATTCTTTTCCTAAGAATCTGCATAAGGCAAATAACCCCTCTCACCTACTTGGAGAGGAGAGTGGAGGAGAGACCATTGTGAATCTGGGCTAGTCATCTGGTTTCAGCGTGGGCTAGTCCTGCAGTTGCTTATCTTTTGCGAGACTATTATAACTATGTATGCTATGTATTTTTAATGAAGAAATTTAAAATACTATTGTTGCAGTAAAATTAGTGTCTGCATGGTTTTCCTGTCTCTTGGCTTCTTTCTCATGCATAGCACTAATAGATGAAGCAGAACAGGCGGTAATTGCCATTGGTGCGCTGAGACTTGTATGTAGCATCTGTTTATGTCTCTTTTACCATCAAATGGTTAGCATAACCTTCTCTTCACTGCTTTCCTATGTGGATGATAAAAGTCTATCATGAGTCATTATAAGGTGCTAATTTACACTCTTTCTCTAACATGATGGAATAGGTGAAGAAGAAAGTCCATCTGGTGACTAAATATGACTATGATTTGAATCAAACAATTAAAAAGAAGGCATAATCCTCCTGAGCTTATTACAGAATATTGGATCAAATAGTATATGCCAAAGATATCAATTCCAAGCCGAGTAGTTCCATAAATAGATGCATTGATTAGTAATGTGTACTCTAGATTTCGGTTTTTGGACACTTAAAAATTATTTACTTTGTTTTAGATAAAACATTCAAATTCTTATGTTCTTTGTCTTGCTTGTAATTATTTGATTTTATTAAGCCCACTTTTAAATGTCATGGTGTGGTATCTGTGCATGTTGATGTAAGTGCATACTTACTCTTTTTTATCCTTTTATAATGGAAAATTTCATGTATACAGAAAAACAGAGAATTGTATAATGAAATTCCATGCTGCCATCACTCAACTTCCAATAATGACCAGTGCATGGCCAGTCTTACTTCCTTTTCCCCACCAATTCCCTCTCTCCCATAGCCATTTTGAAGCAAATTCCAGATGTATCATCTATAAATATTTTAGTATGTATCTCTAGAAGTCAAGGACTCCCTTTTAAAAACATAACTATTATTACACCTCCCTAAGAAAAAATCAATGATTTCGTAATATTAAATATCCTGTCAGTATTTACATGTTTTTAATTGTCCTGTAGCTTTTTTTTGTTAGCTTAAATACAGATCCAAAAATATCCCTGTGATGTGATTTTTTTCTTTGATATGTTTTGGTTGAAGACCATTTTTTTTTCCTGTAGAGTTTTCCACAGTTTGGATTTTGCTGATTATAACCCCATGCTGTTTTTTTCTCGTATTAAGTTATATATTCCTGTGTAATACATTGCCTCAAAACTTAAAACTGCCTCACACAGTTTCTGTGGGTCAGAAATTCATGAGTGGCTTAGCTGAGTGGTTATGGCTCAAGGTCTGTCACAAAGTTGCCTTAAAGTGTAAGCAGAAGCTGCAGTGATTTAAAGGCTTGATTGAGGCTGATCTACTCCGGGGAGACTCATTCACATGGCTGTTGGCTGGAGGCCTCTGCCTCATCACATGGATCTCTCTGTACGGCTGCTCTGTTTGAGTCTCTTCACATTCCAACGGGCTTCCCCTGAGCAGGTGGTCTTGGAGGTGGAGCAGGGTGGATGTCACAGTGCCTTTTGTGATACTGTTCTTGAAAGTCACACACTATCATTTCCAGTACATTCTATTGGAAGTGAATCAAGGAGGGAGGACTTAGGCTCCACCTTTTGAATTTGTATGATCTTTTTATTTTTTTAATTTTTAAAATTTTTTAAAGATTTTATTTATTTGACACAGAGACAGAGAGAGCATAAGCAGGCAGAACAGCAGGCACAGGGAGAGGGAGAAGTAGGCTTCCCGCTGAGCAGAGAGCCCGATGCGGGGCTTGATCCCAGGACCCTGGGATCGTGACCCAAGCCGAAGGCAGACGCTTAACCAACTGAGCCACCCAGGTGCCCCTGTAGGGTATTTTTAAACCACCACACTTTATTTCCTGTAAATTAGTGAACAGATGTAAACGAAGACTGGCTAAAGTTTGCAGGACCCAGTGCAAAATGAAAATGTGGAACGTCTTGTTCAAATTTTAAGACGGGGATGGCAGAGCATTAAATCAAACACGGGGCCCTTCTGAGCACAGTGCCCAGTGTGATGGCACAGATAATACCAGGAAACTAGCCCTAGATACAGAGGCTTGGTCCGATTCAGATTCCACACTCATACACTTTTTTTTTTTCTTTCAGTACCACTTCATAGGTGTTGGGTACTTCATTCCTAGTGATGTTAGCAGATACCGGTGATCACTAGCTAGATCTATTCATTATAGTTTTATTTACTTATTGCCTGTAATACTTCCAAAAAGATAACTTCCCCTGATTATTTGGTTACCCTGAGGTTTTTTACATACAGGAAAAATGGTAAAAATCTTTCATTATTTTAAAAAATGAATTGATTCTCCAATATCCTTTAAAAATGATCACTAAGTTTTTCTTTTTTTTTAGTATTAATATAAACATGGAACTTTGATGTGTTCTTATCCATTGCAGTTATTACCCTTATTGATTTTCAAATTGTCCCATCTTTAGCTAGCATTTTAAGTGGTCTTTGATAGCTTTTTTTGGTTTCCTGGTAATAAGATATTCCAGTTTTATCTTGTACATTTTTTTCCTCAGACCTGGAATTGACCATTTTTCCAAAGCCTTTGTTTATTCAGAAATGGTATTATATAGATCTTAATACATATTACATGCACAAACACTCATACACATACACACACAGAGTAATCTCGGCATTGGGGGTGTTCTTTCTACTGGTTTGATCACAGTGAACAGAGCTAAGAAATAAGTATACATTCTGTTCATGTTCTTCATATTCATACTTCAGATTCAGGAGTACATTTTAAAAATTCAACGTCAATGATCTTACATCTGTGTATTTCCTTTCTTATATTCTGAGCATCCTAACTCTCAATGACACTAATAATTACCCATTTATTTTATACAAGATTCATACAATAGTCTCAGGATAGCAATTTCTGCACTACCATCAATAATATTAGTGAAAACAGTTTAAAAATCCTATTCCCCCCCCCATGCCCCCGCCAGTTCTTTTTGTTATTTAGGTATATGTCATGAGGGGTGTACAAATTGCTATGTTTCCAACTCGAGTGCACAGGATCATGTGTTTTTTTATTTTGTCTTTTAGGGATTTTTAAAATGTAATTTTGTCTTATAATTAGGAGAAATATTTACATGGTTTAAAGTTAAATGTACAGAAAAAAGTATATTCAGAGAAATCTGGCTTTATCTCCTGTTCATCCTGTTTCCTCCCTCTCATAGGAAGCCTTTTTATAATATAGCTTATTTTAAAATTTGTTTTAAATGTAAGCATATATTTTCAAAGCCCTTTCTAAGACAAGCAAAAGAATAGTATACACAACTTTCTCCATCTTGCTTTTTTCAAGTAGTATAATCTGGAGATTAATAATAACAATAATAATAGAGATGGTTCTCATTTCTTTTTATAGCAACTGTGCTGATATACCAAAGTTTATTCAGTCTTTCCCCTACGGCTGGACGTTTGGATTATTTCTCGTTTTGTACTATTACAGATGGTGCTTCCATGAATAAATTTGTGCCCTTTGTATTTTTACCAATTTAGCATTGGAAGGTTCCTAGAATTGGGGTTGTTGGGTCAAAGGGTAAATAAATGCATTTGTGAGTTTGCTAGATATTGCCAGTTTCTTCTCCATAGGCAAATTATGTGTACCATTAATGTTAGAGAGTGCCAGTAGAGAGAGTCATCAAACATTTAGCTATTTTCCAATCATGGGTGAGAAATATATGTCAGTATAGTTTTAGTTTGCATTTCCCTAATGAGCAAGATGGAGCATCTTTTCATATTGGTGGGAGGAGTGGATCCAATTTCTACCTGACTATCCAGTTATCTTAGCAACATTTATTAGAAAATCCCTCTTTTCCCCACTGACTGAGATACTACTATTCATCAACACTACATTTCTATATGCTTTTTTCCTTTTTCATTGGTCTGTTTTCTACTTATGTACCAAATTTTTAATTATAGAAGATTTATAATGTATCTTGATACCTGGCAAGACAACTCCTCCTTATTGCTCTTTTCTTTGACAATTTTGTGGCCATTTTCCCTTGTTTGTTCTCCCACGTAAACTTTAAATAATCCTGGCTCTAGTATAAAATACTTTACAGTATTTTTATTGGAATTTTGTTAAATCAATTAATTTAGAGAGAACTAACATCTGTATGATGTATCTTCCTATACAGGAATATGGTTTGTCTTTCCTGTTGTTCAAATCTTCTTTTGTGTCTTTCAGAAATATTTTATGGTTTTCATTTATATCTTCTAAGTGTTTTTTTTTAATGTGAAAGCTGTTGATTTTATATCAATTTTATAACGACTACTTTACTAATGTCAGTTTTTTTGTTTTTTGTTTTTAAAGATTTTGTTTCTTAGAGTGAGAGAGAAAGCATGAGAGAGGGGTGGGTCAGAGGGAGAAGCAGGCTCCCCGCTGAGTCAGGAGCCCTGATACAGGACTTGATCCTGGGACTCTGGGATCATGACCGAGCTGAAGGCAGACATTTAACCAACTGAGCCACCCAGGTGCCCTGTCTCCCTGTTTTTAATAATTTTTCCTATCAGTTTCCATTGACTTACTATTGTTTTGCCAGATATGTAATGATGCCACCTACAAATAGAGACATTTTCCATCTTTGTTTTAGTTCTTAAACCTCAGTTGTTTTTTCCTAATTGTATTGGTTAATACTTCCAACCTTTGGAGAGCTTCCTGATTCATGAACACCTTGAGGTGCTGGGAGGGTGGCACACCTGGAGAAGGTGTGGAAGGTCCTTGCCCCTTCCCATATACCTTGCCCTATGTACCTCTTCCATTTGGCCATTCCTGGGTTACATCCATTATAAAAAATGAGTAATAGTAAAGTGCTTTCCTGAGTTCTGTGAGCCATTCCAGCAAATTACTGAACCCAAGGAAAGAGTTGTGAGGAACCCCAATTTGTAGCCACTTGGTCAGAAGTATGATAGGCCGATTGGGTCTGAAGTGGGGGAACAGTCTTGTGGGACTGAGCCCTTAACTTACGGCATCTGACAATAACGCTAGGTAGATAATGTCAAAACTGAATTGAGTTGTAGGACTCCCAGCTGATAATCAGAGAATTGGTCAATGTGGGGAAAAAAGCCACACATTTGTGTCAGATGTCAAGTATTAAGAGTGGTGAGAAGAAAAAACAGAAGTGTTGTAAGTAGTACAGTAGAAGGAAATATTTTGTTTTGTTTTTCCTATTAGTGTTGGCTGTTCCAGATTGATTTTCCCATGTATGTGGTATGCCATCTCAATATATAAAGTTTTTTTTTTAATTTTATAATTTTATTTATTTATTTTCAAAATTTTATTCAAATTCTAGTTAGTTAACATATAATGTAATAATGGTTTCAGGAGTAGAATTTAGTGATTCATCACTTACATACAACACCCAGTGCCCTGTCTCTCTGTTTTTAATAATTTTTCCTATCAGTTTCCATTGACTTACTGTTGTTTTGCCAGATAAGTAATCATGCCACCTACAAATAGAGATGTTTTCCATCTTTGTTTTAGTTCTTAAACCTCAGTTGTTTTCTCCTGTCTAATTGTATTGGTTGATACTTCCAACCTTTAGAGAGCTTCCTGATTCATGAACACTGCCTTTTAGTTTTGTTGATTGTTTCCTTTGCTGTGCAAAAGCTTTTTATCTTGATGAAGTCCCAATAGTTCATTTTTGCTTTTTTCCCTTTGGCTAGTAAGAAGTCGCCACAGCCAAGATCAAAGAGGTTGCTGCCTGTGTTCTCTAGGATTTTGATGGTTTCCTGGCTCACATTTAGGTCTTTCATCCATTTTGAATTTATTTTTGTGTATGGTGTAAGAAAATAGTCCAGTTTCATTGTCCTGCATGTTGCTGTCTAGTTTTCCCAACACCATTTCTTGAAGAGACTTTTTTCTATTGGATATTTTTTACTGATTTGTTGAAGATTAGTTGATCATATAGTTGTGGGTCCATTTCTGGATTTTCTTTTCTTTGTTCATTTATTTAATTCAATTATCCAATGTGTAGTACATCATTAGTTTTTGATATAATTAATGTTCATTTCTATTCCATTCCATTGATCTATGTATCTGTGTTTGTGCCAGTACCATACTATCTTGATGTTTACAGCTTTGTAATATAGCTTGAAATCCAGAATCGTGATGCCTCCAGCTTTCTTTTTCTTTTTCAAGATTGCTTTGGCTATTTGGGGTCTTTTGTGGTTCCATACAACTTTTTGGATTGTTCTAGCTCTATGAAAAATGCTGGTGGTATTTTGATAGGGATTGCATTAAATGTGTAGATTGCTTTCGGTAGTATAGACATTTTAACAATATTTGTTCTTCCAATCCATGAGACATCCATGGATGTCTTTTCATTTCTTTGCATTGTCTTGAATTTCTTTTATCAGTGTCTTATTCTTTTCAGAGTACAGGTCTTCCACCTCTTTGGTTAAGTTTATTTCTAGATATTTAATTGTTTTTGGTGCAATTATAAATGGGATAGACTCCTTAATTTTTTTTTCTGCTACTTCATTATTAGGGTATAGGAATGCAATAGATTTGTACATTGATGTTATATTTTGCAACTTTGCTGCATTCATGTATCAGTTCTAGCAACTTTTTGTTGGAGTCTTTTGGGTTTTCTATATAGAGTATCATGTTGTCTGCAAATAGTGGAAGTTTGACTTCTTCCTTACCAGTTTGGATGCCTTTTATTTCTTTTTGTTGTCTGATTGCTGAGGCTAGGGCTTCCAGTACTATGTTAAATGACAGTGGTGAGAGTGGACATCCCTGAATTGTTCTGACTGTAGAGGAAAAGCTCTCAGTTTTTCCCCATTGGGAATGGTGTTTGCTCTGGATCTTTCATATATGGCCTTTATGATGTTGAGGTATGTTCCCTCTATCCCTACTTTGTTGAGGGTTTTTATCAAGAATAGATCTTGTATTTTGTCAAATGCTTTTTCTGCATCTGTTGAGGGGATCATATGGTTCTTACCCTTTCGTTTATTAATGTGGGTGTATCATGTTGATTGATTTGTGAATATTGAACCACCCTTGCAGCCCAAGAATAAATACATCCCACTTGATAGTGCTGAATAATTCTCTTAATGTACTGTTGGATTCAAATTACTAGTATCTTGTTGAGAAATTTGCACCCATGTTCATCAGGGATATTGGCCCATAATTCTCCTTTTTAGTGGGGTCTTTGGTTTTGGAATCAAGGTCATGCTGGCCTTGTAGAATGAGTTTGGAAGTTTTCCTTCCATTTCTTTTTTTTGGAACAGTTTGAGAAGAATAGGTATTAACTTTTGTTTAAGTGTCTGGCAGAATTCCCATGGGAAGCCATCTGGCCCTGGACTTTTATTTGTTGGGAGATTTTTGATAACTGATTCAATTTCGTTGCTGGTTATTGGTCTGTTCAAATTTTCTATTTCTTCTTGTTTCAGTTCTGGTAGTTTGTATGTTTCTAGGAATTTATTCAGTTTTTCCAGATTGCCCAATTTGTTGGCATATAATATTTCTAATATTCTCTTATAATTGTTTTTATTTCTGTGGTGTTGGTTGTGATCTCTCTTTCATTCATAGCTTTATTTATTTGGGTTTTTTTTTTTTTCTTTTTGATATGATCGGTTAGGGGTTTATCAATTTTATTAATTCTTTCAAAGAACTAGCTCTTAGTTTTGTTGATCTGTTCTACTGGGTTTTTGTTTGTTTGTTTCTACATCATTTATTTCTGCTCTAATTTTTATTATTTCCCTCCTTCTGGCTTTAGGCTTTATTTGCTGCTACTTTTCTAGCTCCTTAGGTGTAAGGTTAGGTTGTGTATTTGAGACTTTTCTTGCTTCTTGAAGTAGGCCTGTATTGCTGTATACTTCCCTCTTAGGACTGCCTTTGCTGTGTTCCAAAGGTTCTAGACTGTTGCATTTTCATTTTCATTTGCTTCTATGTTTTTTTGTTTGTTTGTTTTTTATTGCTTCTTATTTTCCTTGTTAACCCATTCATTATTTAGTAGGATGTTCTTTAACCTCCTTGTATTTGTGGCCTTTCCAAATTTTTTCTTGTGGTTAACTTCAAGTTTCATAGTGTGTGGTCTGAAAATATGCATGGTATGATCTCAATCTTTTGGTGCTTCTTGAGCACTGATTGTGATCCAGTATGTGATCTATTCTGGAGAATATTCCATGTGCACTTGAAAAGAATGTGTATTCTGCTGCTTTAGGATGAAATGTTCTGAATATATCTATTAAGTCTGTCTGGTCCAGTGTGTCATTCAAAGCCTGCTTAGATGATCTGTCCATTGCAGTGAGTGGGGTGTTAAAGTCCCCTTCTATAATTGTATTGTTATCAATGAGTTTCTTTAACTTTGTTATTAATTGATTTATATACTGGCTGCTCCCAGCTTAGGGGCATAAATATTTACAATTGTTAGATCTTCTTGATGGATAGACCCCATTATCATGATATAGTGCCCTTCTTCATTTCTTGTTACAGTCTTTGGTTTAAAATCTAGTTTGTCTGATGTAAGTATGGTTACTCTGGCTTTCTTTTGACATCCATTAGCATGACAGATGGTTCTCCATCCCCTCACTTTCAATCTGGAGGTGTCTTTTAGGTCTAAAATGAGTCTCTTGTAGGCAGCATATAGATGGGTTTTGTTTTTTGTTTTTTTTGTTTTTTATCCATTCGAATACCCTATATCTTTTGATTGGAGCATTTAGTCCATTTATATTCACAGTGATTATTGATAGATATGAATTTAGTGCCATGGTATTACCTGTAAAGTCATTGTTTCTGGAGATTTTCTGTGTTCTTTCCTAGTGTTTTTTCTTTTGGCCTTTCTTTCCCATTCAAAGAGTCCCCTTTATTATTTCTTGCAAGGTTGGTTTAGTGGTCACGAACTCCTTTAGTTTTTGTTTGTTTTTGGGAAACTCTTTTTTTCTTTCTTTCTTCTTTTTTTAGAGGGAGTAGAGGGGAAAGGGAGTGAGAGAATCTTAAGCAGCCTCCACGCCCAGCACGAGCCTGATGTGGGGCTTGATCTCACAACCCTGAGATCATGACCTGAGCTGAAATCAAGTCGGATACTTAATTGACTGAGCCACGCAGATGTCCTTGTCTGGGAAACTCTATGTTTCCTTCTATTCTGAATGACAGCCTTGCTGGATAAAGTATTCTTGGCTGCATATTTTTCTCATTCAGCACATTGAATATATCATGCCACTTTCTTCTGGCTTGTTCAGTTTCTCTGGAGAGATTGCTGCTAACCTTATCTGTCTTCCCTTAGAAGTTAGGGATTTATTTTCCTTGTTGCTTTCAGAATTCTTTCCTTATCTCTGTATTTTGCAAATTTTACTAGGATATGTCTTAGTGTTCGCTTGCTCTAGTTATTTTGTGGGGAGTTCTCTGTGCCTCCTCGATTTGGATGTGTGTTTCTTTCCCCAGATTGGGGAAGTTTTCAGCTATAATTTGCTCATATAAGTCTTCTTCTCCTTTCCCCCTATAATACAAATGTTATTATGTTTTATGAAGTTGCTGAGTTCCCTGAATCTACATTCGTGATCCACTATTTTTCTTTCCCTCTTCTTCTCAATTTCATTATTTTCCATAATTTTATCTTCTGCATCTCTTATTCACTCCTCTGTTTCTTCCATCCTTGTGGTCATTACATCCAGTCAGTTTTGCATCACAGTTATAGCATTTTTTATTTCAGTCTGACTACTTTTTAGGTTTTTTATCTTTGTGATAAGGGTCTCTCTGGATTCTTCTATGCCTTTCTCAAGCTCAGCTAGTGTCCTTATGATTGCTGTTTTAAATTCTGGTTCAAGCATATTACTTTTATCTATTTTGTTTAGCTTCCTGGCCGTGATCTCTTTTTGTTTTTTCTTTTGGGATGAATTCCTCCATCTTGACATTTTTGTCTAGGTCTCTGTCTTTTGTGTGTTAGGAAAGCCTATGCTTGGTCTTATTTCCACTAGAGCTGAAGCTTTGCAGCACTCTGTTATCAGTAGACCTGGTGTGTGCAGGGGGTTTGTGTTGGTCTTCTGGGGGAGGGGCCAGCTTCTGCTCTGGCTCTCAATCTCAGTTGCCCTAGTAGAAAAAGAGGCACCTGCAGAGTGCAGGGGGTAGGGCTTGGTGTAAGCGGCTCAAGCCTCCACTGTGGGCACTGTGTGACTCTGCTGAAGCCCATCTGCGCTGATGGGGGGGTGAAAAATGGTGACTGCCCACTCTTGTCTCAGGAGAGGGGAGTTCATGCCTGCTGCTGTTCAGGAGGCCCTCACAGAAGAGCAGACAATCTCCCTTCTTGTGTCCCAGGCTTCCATCAGATCCCTGCCATCACCCTGTCTGTGTTTGAGCCCACCCGGTGGTGCACTGCTCCTGTGTTTTAGCTCAGGCATGTGGCTGGGTTTGAAAACTCCAAATTTTAGGGACCTGGCTTGGCATGGACCTGCACTGGTCCTCTTGGGGAGGGTCTTGCCACACGATGGCTGGTACTGGTTTGTCCCAGAAAAGTAGTTGCATGACCACACAAGGTCTTAGGGTTTATGGTAAAGCACAGCAAAAAGCCAGTGTCCAGGTTAGCTGCTTTCAGCAGGCATCTTTGCTCCTATGCTAATGAATGAGGCAGCTCAATGGCACCTGCCAGCTCTTTTGTCGCCTGAGAGGCAGTGCTACCTCTCCCATGTGCACTCCAAGAAGGGGAACTGTCTCTCTGAGCACAACCCAAGGGATCCTCAGAGCACACTGTCTGCTCCTGGCCTTCTAACCTCCATCTCCACAGGCTCACCCCTGGTGATGGTGCGGATGTGTAAAACTTCAGACTTTCAGCTCTGCTGCTTGTAAAAACTTGTAATAATCAGCCCCTCTCATCTTCCCAGTCAATGGTTTTGGGGAAGTGTTTCTCTTATGCAGTCCCCTGCCTGCTGCTTTATGTCTTTCTCCCTCTATCTCTCTCCTCTGTTCATGATCAGGGTTCTTCCCCCTACAGTACCTATGATTCTTTTCTCCCCCAAATCCCATCGTTGAATCTCCTTCCTTCCCCCATGTGGCCTCTTTTCTCCAGAGGTTGTGTACTTTGTTCTCTTGGTCCTCAGATTTCCTGGGTGTTCAGGAATGATTTGATAATTACCTTGTGTTTGAGGGACAAGGCAAGCATAAGGTCTTTTTTGGCCTTTTCTCAATTCCATTTTTTTGGTTCCCTTTGCCAGTGACTCCCATTGTATATATTTTGGATCTACTTTGTCTGCCTTCTACATCCTTCATTTCTCTCAAATTATTATACTTTTTGTTTTCTTTTAAATTAAGATTTTTTTCTTCCTTTTGTTTTATTTCTCTTAAAGTATAATTGATTGTGTATATTCACTGTTATATTCCTTCTTGTTTGTTTGTTTGTTTGTTTTTATTACAGAACCATTACATACAACTTGCAAAACCAAGCCAGGATGGTGTGGAGGGTAGGGAAGAAGGAAGGAGGACCAGAGGCAAGAGGGTCAGGGTGGCATGGTCCCCTTCTTGTTTGGTCTTAAGTTCTGAAATGGTGTTGTTTTTTTGTTTTTTTTTTTTTCCCTTTTAAATTATTTTCTGAATTGTTTCTTCTTTCCTATCAAATCTCTAATCTTCTCATTTGAGTTTTTCGAATTCTAATTTAGATTGTTCTTCAATCCTCTATCATCATCTTAATTTCTTTCAGCTCTTTTAGCTGAAATATGAAGTGACAGTTCTCTTCTGTTTGTGGGTATGTCTCTCTGGCTTTTTAAAAAAAATTACCATTTTAAAAATTATTCTAAAAAAATCAAAATTTATTATTACTTTTTATTCTTGTATCTGGTTTTTATGAGATACACTCTTTTGTGTGTGGGTGTTCAATATATATTTTCTAGTATACTATTTTAATTCCTTTGTTATCCCTTTTTACCATACATTTTTGAATTATTTTCTTAGTGGTTACCCTAGAGATTACAATTAACATCATAACTTATTACAAGCTAGCTCAAATTAATACTGATGTAATCTCAATATTATACTAAAACCTTGCTGTCCTATGTAGTTCCATTCTCCCTGCCCTTTGGGCTGTTATTGTCATACAAATTCAGTCTTACACATTGTGTGCTCCTCATTGCAGATAGGTAATTAATGTTTTGTTCAGTTGTTTTTAAATCAAATAGGAGAAAAATATAATTATAAGCAAAAAAATACATCTATGCTGTCTTTTATATTTACCCATGTACCTTTACCAATGCTCTATTTCTTTGTGTGGATTCATTTCAGGCTGAAAAATTCCCTGTAGTATTTCTTGTAGGGAAAATCTCCTACCACAGTTTCTCTCAGTTTTTGTTTACTTGGGATGCCTTAATTTCTCCTTCAAAAATGGATAGTTTTGCTAGATGTAGAATTCTTGGTTTATAGTTTTTTCCCCCCAGCAATCTGAGTAAGTCCTTCCCCTGCCTTCTGGTTCTGTGGTTTCTGATGAAAAATCAGCTGTTAATACTATCGAGGATCCCTTGTATGTGATGAGTCTCTTCTCTTGCTGTTTTCAAGATTATTTCTTTGTTTTCATCTTTGAACAGTTTGATTATGATGTGTTCAGGTATGGATCTTTTTGAGTTTATCTTACTTGAAGTTTATTGAGCTTTTTGTATGTGTAGATTAATGGTTTTTTGTTAAATTGGGGAGTTTTTGGCCATTATTTCTTCAAATATCCTTTCTGTCCCCTTTCTTCTTTCCTCATTTCCTAGGGCTCCTATTATGCTTGTTATAAGCTGAATTGTGTTCTCCTGAAATTCATATGTTGAAGTTCTAACTCCTCTAGTACCTCAGAATGTGCCCTTATTTGGAGTAGGGTTTTTGCAGATGTAGTAAGTTAAGGCAGTAGGGTGGGCCCTAATCCAGTATGACTGGAGTCCTTATAAAAAGGGGCCATAAGGACATAGAGACAGACATGCACTGAGGGACGACAATGTGAAGAGACATAGAGATAACACAGCCATCTACAAAGCCAAGGAGAGAGGACTGGATTAGAGCCTTCCCTCACTGCCCTCAAAAGGAACAAATCCTACTTACACCTTGATCCCAGACTTCTAGCCTCCTGAACTGTGAGACAATAAATTTCTGTTGTCTAAGCCACTCAATTAATGGTACTTTGTTACAGCAGAAAACTAATATAACATGTATTTGGTGTGCTTAATGGTGTCCCACATGTCTCTGAGGCTCTGTTCATTTTTCTTCATTTTTTCTTTCTGTTTCTCAGACAGGCCAATCTCAATTCACCTATTCTTTTCTTTTTCTTTTTGGATTCATTTTTCTGCCTGCTCAAATCTGCTGCTGAACCCTTCCAGTGAATTTTTCATTTCATTGTTATGCTTCTCAATTCAGAATTCCTGTTTGGTTCTTTTTTAGATTTCTTTCTCTTTAAAATACTCCTTATTTGGTGAAACAATGTTTTCATACTTTCCTTCAGTTTTATAGATAGTTTCCTTTAGTTCTTTGACCACATTTAAAATAATAATTTAAAGGTATTAGGGGTACCTGGGTGGCTCAGTCAGTTGAGTGTCCGGCTCCTGGTTTTAGCTCAAGTCATGATCTCAGGGTTGTGAGATTGAGCCCTGCATCTCTCCCTCTTCCTCGCCCCCTGCCCCTCCCCACCCACTTGCATGCTCTTTCTAAAATAAATAAACAAAATCTTTAAAAAAAAAACTAAAAGTTTTACTTAGTAAGCCTAACATCTGGCTTTTTAAAGGACAGTTTCTTTCTTTCTTTTTTTTTTTTCCTGTGTTAGGCCACTCCATCCTTCCAAGATTTTGGTTAATCTCCACAGTTTTGAAAAAGTTGATTCTGATTATTTTTGTCACTTTTCTCCTTGCTTTTATGAAGGAGAGAATCCATACTCTCAAGAATACAACTGATTCCTAATTAAGGAACTGGCAACATATGCCTGAATGGTATCATAATAGCTATGGATCAGTGACTTTTGTGTGATTTTTCTCCTTTTTAAGGTAATTATCTTATCCCTTTGTAACCATTTTATATTGGGTTTATGAGGGTCAGATAACTTGTCTCTTTAGTTCATAAAACTTCAGACCAAGAGGAACTGAACTCAAGGAACTGAACTTGAGACACTCTCTCTGAGAAACTCTCTGAGGAACCTCATCTATAATTGAGCCTGATTCATATGATGATATACTTGCCCTCAAATCTGAGCCTGTTGTCATGATAGATAAGTTTTTGGGGGCCTTGGAAGGGGAAGAGTGTAATTTGTGTGTGGGAAGAATGGAAATAATTGTTGGTCACAGGGTGAACTCTAAATTCTTAGGCATTCCTCCTATCAAAAATTAGAGTCTTGAATATGGATTGGCCTTAGTGACTTGCTTCTAACCAGCAGAATGTGTTAGAAGTGAAAACAAAAATCTAAGTCATGACATTACAGCTTTTGTCCTGTGTGCCTGTGCTCTCTTCCTCTCTCCACTCTACCTTGGAACCTACCCCCAAATTGTGAGAAAGACAAATCCACACATAGAGGGCCACATGTAGTTGTTCAGCTAAAATTTCAGCCAATAGCCAATATCAATACTAGACATCTAAGTTAATAAGTCTTCAGATGATCCCAACCTTCAACTTTTGAGCTACCCCAGCAGATGCCAAGTGGAATAGATTTGAGCTAGCTCCCTCAATCTACCCATATTGCAGATTTGTGAGCAAAATACATGCTGTCATTGTCACAATCCACTAAATTGGGGTAATTTTTAAAGCAACAGTACTTAACACCAAGTACCCATCAACCAGCTCAACCCAGAGTCAGCATTGTTTCTTTATACCCCAAACCCATTTTCCCAACTAGTTTGAAGCAGATTCCAGACTTCATTTCATTTCTTTCATCTTTGTATACAGGTATACACAAGTGCTCTTTAAAACAACATAAGCACAATATTATCACATGTAACAATTCCTTAATATTGTCAAATATCCAATTAGTGTTCAGCTTTCCCTTGTCTCACAAATTTTTTAACAACTTATTTGTTTGTATCAAGATCCAATTAAATTCCATATATTGCATACAGTTAGTGTGTCTTTTAATCTCTCTCTTTTTTTTTAAAAAGATTTTATTTATTTATTTTGACAGAGAGAGAGAGACAGCGAGAGAGGGAACACAAGCAGGGGGGAATGGAAGAGGGAGAAGCAGGCTTCCTGCCGAGCAGGGAACCCGATGCGGGGCTCGATCCCAGGACCCTGGGATTATGACCTGAGGCGAAGGCAGATGCTTAACGACTGAGCCACCCAGGCGCCCCTTTTTAATCTCTTTTTAAAAAATCTATAGGTCTTCCTTTTTAAAGGGCCTACTTTGTGCAAGGCTTTAGGAAGTTGGTAAAGGAAGATAGATAGCCTTAAATTAATTGGTAGGAAAGAGATATGCGCATGTAAAGATGATGAAACAATGTGATAGGAGTTAGATGAATAAAGTGTTGGGAGATTTGATGAAAGGAAGGGAACACTTCTATCATCTAAATGCCATTGTGTCTGTGGTATTCAGAGAGGCCTATGCAGGGCAGAAAGCAGACAAAAAGGAAATCTCCAACAAGTTTCAAAGGAATTCACAAATGTCAAATCTGTGAACTAAAGAAGTAATATATCTGTTTTTTTTTTTCCCCCATGATTTCCCTTAAAACAGCCACATTTGAGATTATTATTGACCTTTGCAGCCAACTTGAGATTTCATTCTTAGTCTTTAGCTCTTCATCTGCAGAAGCTTCTAAAATAATTTGCATCACAAACTCTCCAAATTACTGAGGAGTCCTTTAAAATTGAGATTTTACTTTAGGAGAAATGGATGTGAGAGTAGTTTTACTATAACAAGAGTAACCATATATATTTTCAGTGTGATTCAGACAGAGGGGGAAATCTCAGCAGAAAGAATTTTTGCCCATTCACCTTTGGTGATGTGGTTTGTTGGGCAATGCAAGATCAGAATTAAACTCTATTGTTTCTGACCAATGAATCATGGAACATCAAAAACTAATGATGTAATGTATGGTGATTAACATAACATAATAATAAAAAAAAAGTATCTGGAACACTACATCAAAAACTAATGAGGTATGGTGGCTAACATAACATACTAAAATTAAATTTAAAAAAACTAAAAAAAATGCAAATAATACTGGTTTTAACAATCTTTTGACTATCTCTTCAGAATGTTTATAAATGTAAACAAGATGCTTTTACCTTATACAAAAGGCCCACAGTGAATATGATTCTCAATGGTGAAAAACTAAGAGCTTTTCCCCTAAGGTCAGGAACAGAACAGGGATGTCTACTTTCACCAATGTTATTCAACATAGTGCTAGAAGTCTTAGCCTCAGCAATCAGATGACAAAAAGAAATAAAAGGCATCTGAATTGGCAAAGAAGTCAAACTCTCACTCTTCCCAGATGACATGATACTCTATGTGGAAAACCCAAAAGATTCCACCCCAGAATTGCTAGAACTCATACAGGAATTCAGCAAAGTGGCAGGATATAAAATCAATGCACAGGTATCAGTTGCATTTCTATACACTAACAATGAGACAGAAGAAAGAGAAATTTAAGGGGTTGATCCCATTTACAATTGCATCCCAAAACATAAGGTACCTAGGAATAAACCTAACCAAAGAGGCAAAGGATCTGTACTCTTCTAACTACAGAACACTCATGAAAGAAATTGAGGAAGACACAAAGAAATGGAAAAACTTTCCATGTTCATGGATTGGAAGAACAAATTTTGTTAAAATGTCAATGCTACCTAGAGCAATCTACACATTCAATGCAATCCCCATCAAAATACCATCAACTTTTTTCACAGAGCTGGAACAAATAGTCCTAAAATTTGTATGGAACCAGAAAAGACCCTGAATAGCCAAAGGAATGTTGAAAAAGAAAACCAAAGCTGGTGGCATCACAGTTCCGGACTTTAAGCTCTATTATAAAGCTGTCATCATCAAGACGGTATGGTACTGGCACAAAAACAGACACATAGATCAATGGAACAAAATAGAGAGCCCAGAAATGTACCCTCAACATTATGGTCAACTAATCTCTGACAAAGCAGGGAAGAATGTCCAGTGGAAAAAAGACAGTCTCTTCAACAAATGGTGTTGGGAAAATTGGACAGCCACATGCAGAAGAATTAAAATGGACCATTTCCTTACACCATACCAATGGATGAAAGACCTAAATGTGAGACAGGAATCCATCAAAATCCTTGAGAACACAGGCAGCAACTTCTGTGACCTTGGCCACAGCAACTTCTGGCTAGACATATCTCCAAAGGCAAGGAAAACAGACAAAAATGAACTATTGGCACTTCATCAAGGTAAAAAGCTTTTGCACAGCAAAGGAAACAGTCAACAAAATCAAAAGACAACCAATAGAATGGGAGAAGATATTTGCTAATGACATACCAGATAAAGGGCTAGTATCCAAAATCTATAAAGACCTTATCAGACTCAATACTCAAAGAACAAAAAAATCCAGCCAAGAAATGGGCAGAAGACATGAACAGACATTTCTGCAAAGACATACAAATGGCCAACAAACACATGAAAAAATGCTCCACATCACTTAGCATCAGGGAAATACAAATCAAAACCACAACGAGAGGGGCGCCTGGTTGGCTCAGTCGTTAAGTGTCTGCTTTTGGCTCAGGTCATGATCCCAGGGTCCTGGGATTGAGCCCTGCATCGGGCTCCCTGCTCGGCGGGAAGCCTGCTTCTCCCTCTCCCCCTGCTTCTCCCTCTCCCCCTGCTTGTGTTCCCTCTCTCGCTGTCTCTCTCTCTCTCTGTGTCAAAATAAATAAATAAAATCTTAAAAAAAAATAAAACAAAACACAATGAGATACCACCTCACACGGGTCAGAATGCCTAAAATTAACAAGTCAGGAAACTTGACAGATGTTGGCAAGGATGTGGAGAAAGGGGAACCCTCCTACACTGTTGTAGGAAATGCAAGCTGGTGCAACCACTCTGGAAAGCAGTATGGAGTTTCCTCAAATTGAAAATAGAGCTACTCTATGACCCAGCAATTGCACTACTAGATATTTACCCCAAAGATACAAATGTAGTGATCTGATAGGGCTCCTGTCCCTCTTGTTTACAGCAGCAATATCCACAATAGCCAAACTATGGAAAGAGCCCAGATGTCCATTGACAGATGAATGGATAAAGATGTGGTATATATATACAATGGAATACTACTCAGCCATCAAAAAAATGAAATCTTGCCATTTGCAATGGCAATGTAGAGGAAATTAAAGGGTATTATGCCAAGTGAAATAAATCAGAGAAAGACAAATATTATATGATCTCATGCATATGTGGAATTTAAGAAACAAAACAGCATCATAGGGGAAGAGAGGGAAAAATAAAACAAGATAAAATCAGAGAGGGAGATAAACCGTAAGAGACTTTTTTTTTTAAATTCTTAGTATGTTCAATTAGCCAGCATATAGTACATCATTAGTTTTTGATGTAGCATTCAACAATTAAACCATAAGAGACTCTTAATCATAGGAAACAAACTGAGGGTTGCTGGAGGGGAGGGGGATAAGGGGATGGGGTGACTGGGTGATGGACATTAAGGAGGGCAGGTGATGTACTGAACACTGGGTATTACATAATACTAATGAATCACTGACCTCTACATCTGAAACCAATAATACAGTATATGTTAATTAATTGAGTTAAACAAATAGTAAAAATAAATAGATACATAAATAAAATAAGTTTTTAAAAAAATAAACAAGATGCTTTTAACTGGTTCAGGGGGCAGTTTATTTATTTTGTCCTATTTTAATCCCAGAAAGATCCATTGCAAGAAATAAGGGATATTTATGACCTGTAACTAATACCCAGTAATCATGATGGACAATGACTTCTGTCATTTAAGAGCTACTTGAGGAAGGAGAAAGACCTTCAGTGTTCAGTAGGGCATTTAAAAAATCTAATAAACTGCTATTACTGCTTCAGTAATAAAAATGTAATGGCTTGTTAGACATGAAAATTGCATGAAATTTAAAGACAATTTTGGGGTCAGAATGGGAGATTTACACATGTGATTATCCTGTTGATCAAGGTGAAAATGAGTAACTTGCTTTTAGTAAAAAAATGCAAGAGGACATGCTTTTTAAATTCTTTTTGTATGTTATGAGTCTTGGAAAGATCTAGATATTGGTGATAGCTGCAACTCCAGAGCAATTATTGTATGATGATAGTTTTTCTTTTCCTACTATTCAAATAGGGTGGCTTTGGAGGGGGTTGGAGGGGAAAAGGTGGGTGCAGAACTCTAGAGAGTGCTGGAAATCAAATGACCATTTCTTGTAGAGCCTAGATAATTGCATATGCAGGGGTGCTTTGAATAGTCAGGACTTCTTTCCAGGATCTTTTGAGTTGAAACATGAATAGCTAGAGGATCTGGGGCAGCCTATGCACTTGCTGACTGGCACCTTAGTTTTATCTAAAGGGCAGAATTTGGCTACCGATTAATTTGTTCTGTCTACTTTTCTAATGTCATATCTGCCATCCAAAAAAATTGAAATTACTTAGTTGCTAATTTCTTCCTAATGTATTATTCAATATAAATAACTTTTATATTATGTATTGCTGCATAACAAATTACCACAAATTTGGTGCCTGGAAACAATATGCATTTATTATCTCACAATTTCTGTGGGTGTGGAATCTGGGCATGGATTAGTTTGCTTTACGGTCTCTCATGAGTTTGCTAGCAAGGTGTTAGCCAAGGCTAGGGTCTCATCTGATAGCTCAATTGGAAAAGGGTTTGCTTCCAAAATCATGCACTTGTTGGCAAGGTTTAGTTCCTTGCAGTCTATTGGACTGAGGACCTCAGTTTCTAATTGGCTGTTGGCCAGAGGCCACCTTAAATCTTAGTTATTGGCCAGAGACTACACTCAGTTTCTGGCCACATGGGTCTCCCTAACATGGCTGTTTGCTTAATCAAAGTGTGCAAGGTAAGAAGGCAGTAGAGTCTGCTAGCAACAAAATGTCACTATTATGAAACTTAATCATGGGAGTAACAGCTTTTGTCATCTCTTATTGTTTAGAAGCAAGTTACAGGTCATATTCACACTAAATGGGAGGGGATTACACAAGTGTGATTACCAGGCAGTGAAGACAATTGGGGGCTATTTTAGAGTCTGTCTGCCACAGTATCATTTTGTTAAAAGATATGGTCTTTTAAAATTAACAAAAATGTGGTCATAACTTGATATACTAAACATTCTTGCAAGCTAGTAAGTAATCTTCTATACCATTTTAAATGGCTGCCTAAATTTATGCTATGATTAGACCGTGGTTTATTTAACCCAGAGGTTGGCAAACTTTTTATGTGAAAGGGAAGACAGTAAATATTTTAGCCTTTGGGGTCTGTTGCATATACCCAACTGCTGTTGTAGTGCAAACAAACATGTTGGTAAGTGTGGGTGTGGTTGTGTTCGAGTAAAATTTGATTTATGGACATTGAAACTAAAATTTCCTATGATTCTTGTGTGTTATGAAATATTATTCTTTTATTGCAATCATTTGAAAATGTTGAAACTATTCTTAGCTTGCAGGTTAGACTTGGTCTGTGGGTCATAATTCGGTTTATCCTATTATTTCTAGGTAGATATTCAGATAGTTCCATATTGTTAGTATTATAATTAATGCTAAAATTAACATCTTGGTAGCTAAATCTATGTGCCTATTTATTATTACTTACTGAAGACAAATTCTTAAAAGTAGAATTATTGGACCAAAGCTTATGCGCGTAAGACTTTATGCATATTAGCAAAGTACCTTCCATAAAGGTGGAGTCAAGTTTATATTCTTACTAAAGTATATGGCTGTGCTTATTTTTCTGTGTGCTTTCCAACACTGAGTATTATCTACAATGTGATAGGTTAAAAACTGCTGAAGATTTCCCTTTTCAAAAACAGTTTACATTCTCTTTTAAATTAACATTTAAAAACTTTATTTCAAAACTGTGATTTCTTTCTTTCCAACTATACATCTAGGTGTCTTAAGATGACTTGCCCAGTTGAAATGACATGCAAATGTAGTCAGGCTGAGAGCCACTTGACTATTAAGAAATCAATAACATTGTGCTAATGCCTGTTACAGGAGATTACTGATTAAAGACTGACTGGTAAATCCTCTGCCTATTTGAGCCACTGGCTTTAAATAGCCATTGACAGAAACATAAATTGGCCATATAGGCATATAGACATTTTATAGTATTTAAGGTAAAGAGTTGATTATACCCAAGAAGGAAATATGCTAATAGCTTTGGGCCATTTTGAGAAATGGACAAAATGAAAAATTAAACATTTTAATTTATGTCTCTATCTGTATTATAGTCATCTTGTATCTTTTAGGGTTTGATTCTGTTTTCTTCCTAAAACTCAGATATGATCATATCATTCCTATTTTTTTAAATATTATTTATTTATTTATTTGAGAGGGAGAGAGAGCACGAGTAGGGGAGGGGCAGAGGGAGAGCGAGAAGCAAACTCCTCACTGAGAGGGGAGCTGGAGATGGGGCTCAATCATAGGACCCTGAGATCATGACCTGAGCCAAAGTCAGATGCTTAACCAACTGAACCATCCAGGCACCCCTGTCACTCCTATTTTAAAAATCTTTCCTGGTTTCTTGCTTGCCTTCTAAAATCAGACTTCTTAGCATGTTGTTCAAGATTCAACAAGATCGGGGTGCCTGGGTGGCTCAGTCGTTAAGCGTCTGCCTTTGGCTCAGGTCATGGTCCCAGGGTCCTGGGATCAAGCCCCACATCGGGCTCCCTGCTTGGTGAGGAGCCTGCTTCTCCCTCTCCCACTCCCCCTGCTTGTGTTCCCTCTCTCGCTGTGTCTCTCTCTGTCAAATAAATAAAATCTTAAAAAAAAAAAAAAAAGGTTCAACAAGATCTGTCTTTAACTTATCTTTGTAATTTCATATAATGCTGATTTCCCATAGGAAATAGTAAAACAATAATAACAAGTAGTGTTTATTAAGTCTCAAACTTCTAGATGTTGGGGTAAGTGCTTTGGAATAGGTATTATTATCCTTACTATTTTAAAGATGGGAAAATTGGCATAGAGAATTTAAATAGCTTGCCCAAGATCAAAGAGTAAGCAGTTTTTACCCTCCTGTACTCAATACCCTAAAAAACTGATCTATGTTTTGCTAGTGTAAGGTTTTCAGTTGACTGCTTTATCTAGGAGAATCTGGCAGGGTCTTGGAGAAAAGATGTTTTCTCCTGTCTGACTTGGAGGAGCTTTAAGAGTTCCAATGGCTCCAGCACTCTATTTCAAACAACAGTAATGTAGATGGAACTTTGGAGTGACATGCTAATTCCCCTTTTCTGGACATCTGGAGCACATTAGAATGACCAAGAAGGGAAATACAGCTCCCTACAGAGTATTCCATTGGATAATAAATTCTTGAGCAGCTAGCTTTGAGTTGATGATCTATGGCAGTGTGTATATTTTATTTTTACACTCTATGGGAAAATATAGCAATAATAATTCAGGGCAAAAGGGACAGTAATAGATTGTCAACTATTATTACCTTTAATGAAATGAAAGTCTCACTGGAAAATGATGTGAAATTAATGACTTAAGCAATAAGCCGAAATCACTACACCTTGTACAAAAGAAATGGCAGGAACATCTCTCTTCACAATAACTTTTCTCCCTCTGGCTTAGAGGAAATTATTTGGAAGCTAAGAAAATGCCTAAGTTTATTATAAGGGAGAATAATGTGGCTATTCCTACCAAGTGCTAGGAATCCTGACTCCCTACTGTTGTGTATGAAGGAACCATGAGCTCTGTTGAGGGTGCACTATAGGGTATGAGGCTGCCAGTGGCAGTGCTTGTATCTAAAAACCATTTTAAGCCCACAAACTTGAGAGTCCTTATTAGGAGACCCTAATTTAAATAGCTTCTACAGCATTGCTGATCCCTGACTCTCCTTCCCACCAGGCAGAGGACATTCCCTTAAAAGGAATCACCCTAGAGGCCATACCACTTTATTCATTTTCTCATACTGGATTCTACCCAGGCTCATAGGGGTAACAGTGTTTGAAATTCCACCTGTCACTTAGTTCCGGAAAACCTGGCAAAGGAACGATGATAGCGGCTATTTTTTTCACCAACCACACTACGCAGAAGTGTACGCTTCATTTATTATTCTTTGTCGCTAAACAGATGGAATAAAAAAAATGTGTCTCAAGTTTTGCCTAACCGCTCTCTTTTCCTTCCATTTATGGAAAGAAAAGTACGGTAGTCAGGTTGGTGACTTTCTTGGCTTCCTCTATAGCTAAAGCTACTGACACCCTGTAAAAAGAAAGGCATGTAAGCAGGAGGTTTTTCCAGATGTGTTTTTTCCCACTGGCCTATTAGGACATTGGATCTCATTTAGTTCTGTTGGCTTACACTTGGGCACTTGGTCTCCATCCCTAGCTTCTTTGGATGATGAGTCAGATAAAGGGCCTGACTGGATTTTGGTTTGGCTCCTTCCCAAGATGCTGACTTGCACTGTGGCCTATGGGTAAGTGATATATTTCTCTGTGCCCAGGCTCCTATGGCTTCTCACCTGGCCCAGACCTCAGTCCTTTGGGCCTTCACTTGCCTGGAAAGAGGACCCTGAATTCACGGCAATATTGAAGGTAATGAAAGCAAAAGTGACTGAGAGAGATACCAAGAATTAAGAGGCAATGTTTCCTGCTCTCCAGAAGATTGTCAGGAAGTGTAGATGAGAGAGGCACACTTGAAAGATAATTCATAATTCAGATAATATGATTCACAGGACATTATAGGATAGCTGTGAAGATCATTCAGTAAATATTTACTGTGCATTTACTTCCATGGTACTTAAAAATTATGTAGTACCATAAATTATAGGGTGTAGTTGGGAGAGAATATGTTTGGTTCCTTCCAACATTGGGTTAGTATGTATTATATGGGGTATATTTATTTTAGTGACATTTACTAGAATATGCTTAATTCTTTTTTTTTTTTTTTAAGATTTTATTTATTTATTTGACAGAGAGAGCACAAGCAGGGGAGCGGGAGAGGGAGAAGCAGGCTTCCCACTGAGCAGGGAGCCCAATGCAGGTCTCAATCCCAGGACCCTGGGATCATGACCTGAGCCAAAGGCAGTTGCTTAACCAACTGAGCCACCCAGGCGCCCCGAATATACTTAATTCTAAGGTCATACTTTATTAATTAATTAATTAGAGAGAGAGAGATAGAGATAGCAAGAGAGAACATGAGCAGGGAGGAGAGGGAGAAGCATGGAGCCTGATTTGGGGCTCGATCCCAGGGCCCTGGGATCATGACCTGAGCCGAAGGCAGATGCTTAACAGTCTGAACCACCCAGGCATCCCCATACTTAATTTTTTATATTTAGTTTTATAACTTAATGTTTCCATTTGGTCTTCATATACTTGATATACCTAATTGAAAAAGCTCGAGGGGCGCCTGGGTGGCTCAGTTGGTTAGGCGACTGCCTTCGGCTCAGGTCGTGATCCTGGAGTCCTGGGATCGAGTCCCGCATTGGGCTCCCTGCTTGGCAGGGAGTCTGCTTCTCCCTCTGACACTCCCCCTCTCATGCTCTCTCTTTCTCTCATTCTCGCTCTCAAATAAATAAATAAAAATCTTTAAAAAAAAAATTATATGAAAAAGCTCGAATTAACCATTTGGGTTTTTTGTTTGTTTTATTAGTTAGACAATAAATTACACAATACTGAATATAATCTTGAATAATTCAGAAGGCACACTGTGGGCTTGCATGGCCTCAAGGCAGATCAAATGAGGTTACAGACATATTGGAATATAGATAAATTACCCAGATATAAGTGAGTTTATGATAAATACAGTATTGGATAGGATAGGAGGCAAAAGTACCTGGTCAATGAACAGAATGCTGAGTTTATCTGAAGTTTAACTTTATTTGGGGGTAGAAATATATAAGCCAGCCCAATTAGGGAAAAATACAGCTTGTATTAAACATTCATATTTAAGCCAAATGTATTGAATGTAAGCTATATATAAAGCATCTGGAGAGTAGTTAACTTGACCAAGAGTTTTGAATGTGCTAAAGAAATAAGACAAAAGACCCAAGTAAGCAGGATCTGAAGAGCTAAAGTGTGAGGCTGGTGGGAAGTAGTACCTGTGTTGGGAATTGGAGAAGTTAAGATGGAATTATGTTCAGTGACTAAGGTGCACCATTTAGCCATTTTGGAAAGCAGCATAGTGCTTGAGTTTCCTGGAGCCTTGGTCATTAAAAGTTTTGTGTAGAGGGTAGGGCGTTGAAAAGTTTGGGAACCCAAGGTGAGGGGTGGGAGGTGGAAGATTTCCATGGGTTTGCTCTTTCCTGACCACACAGCCAGCCCGAGCTTTAGAGTCAAGCAGGGGGAACAGCGGGCAGAGGGAGATGCAGGCTCCCCGCTGAGCCAGGAGCCCGATGGGGCTCCATCTCAGGACCCTGGGATCATGACCTGAGCCAAAGGCAGATGCTGAACCTACTGAGCCACCCAGGTGCCTGACATATCTGCGTTTTTGATCACAGCCTTTCGGTTGCCCATGGTTACCGAGGAGCAGGGGGTAGGCAACTGCACCTCCTGGCCGGAGGGGCTGGCGATGCTCAGTCCCAGTGGGGGTTACCATTGCTACCGAGCCATGGTACATCTGGGCTTAGACTCCTTTTTAACCAAGAGATAAGGATCCCACTCAGTCTATGCCAGCCGTACTCCCTTGTGTGGGAATATCTTTCTCTTTTTCATGCTTAATAAATGTTCTTCTGTCTCTGCTTAAAGATTGTGCGTCATATACCTCCTGACCAACTCCACTGTCATATTGTAACTGAACTAGCCTGGGTTTGCTCCTGTGAGTTACAGATCTGTGAGTTACAGATAGAGATTACAAAGGAAACTTCATTTACAACAAATAAGAAGATCCTGAGGAATAACCTTCAAGGCCTTGACTCCCTGAGTGGGGGGTGAGTCTTTATTTAGGGTTAGGATGAATATTCAGAAAGGGGAGCTTTGTCATCCCATGTAGAGGTAGGTATAAGGTCGTGCATGCGTATTTAGGAAACCTGCCTTTACATGTATTGTATGTTATGTTAATGAGGTTTGTGCTCTTCCTTGGGCAGAGACTTTAACATTATAATGAAGCAGAGGTAACTCTCTGAAGGCGAAGAGGCAGTGGGTATGCTTCAAGAACAGGTATAAACCAGGTGGGGTCTTGGGCCCCTTACAGATTAGGAATGCACGGCCCTTGCTTACTTTGGAAACAGCACTAGGAGTTTTTACCACTGATTTGTTGTCTCTGATATGGTTAAGCTATTTTCTGGCCTGGTAGAGACTGTTAATCTTTTGCATTACCTTTGTTCCCTTAAAATCCTTAACTACTGAAGCTTTTGTAACTCTGACACCTCCTAGGAAGTTCTGCAAGAAGTGTGTTTGGGCAAATAGAGCTGGTAAGGCATAGAAAGAAAATAGCCTGGGCCTAAAATGACTTCTCTTGTGTCTGAAAGCTGTGTCTGGTCTTTCTTTTTCTGGAGACTCCTAACTCTTTCTGCTTTTAATATCTATCCTCTGTGGGGAGGGGACAGGGTCTTTCTACTGTGCACAAGAGGGTGTGCAAAGGCAGATTGCCCTGTGCTGGCCCCTGGGAGAGACCTTTTGGCCATGGGGAACTGACACCCACTATTGTACATGATCTGTGTTACTGTTCCATCCAGTGCTTGACTGCATTGTGTTCTTCTTGGTGACTCCATTACCAAGATGCAGTGGGCAGAAGCTTTAAAGTCCTCCCCTGGGATTGGTAACCATGGCACAATTATCTGCTGGACAATCTGAGATTGAACTGGAAGAGTCAGAGTGATTTATCTGAGGTTAGCTTGCTGGTATGGCCTGATGTTTGTGTCCTCCCAAATTCATATGTTGAAATCTTAATCTCCAGTATGATGGTATTTGGAGGTTGGACCCTTAGGAGATAATTAGGTTTAGATAATGTCCTGAGGTTTGGGGAGGGGGGGTGAAGGAAGATTGGATTTGTGCTCTTACAAGAAAAGAAAGAGACTAGAGAGCCTCCCCCCCTGCCTCCTCCACTACCCCCCACTATGTGAGAATAGCAAGAAGGCCAGGAAGAGAGTCCTCAACAAGAGCTGAATCTGCTGGTACCTTGATCTTGGACTTAAGCAGTCTCTAGAACTATGAGAAATAAATGTTGTTTAAGCTACCCAGTCTGTAGTATTTTGTTATAGCAGCCTGAGCTGACTAAAACACATTCTCTCTCTGTTGTGCTCCCTTCTGTTCTAATGTCTGGAATGTGTGTGTGTATGTGTGTGTGTGTGTGTGTGTTTACTGACAAAAATAAAATCATATGCTGTTTTTTAAAGATGATGCATTAGAGCCACTGATTTATTTAATTCAATCAAGCCCAGAGGAAAACAGTGGGGCACAGAGACTTGAGGCTCTTCCTACTAACAAAGGACTGAAGGAGTTTTCTATGGCATTTATAGATACCAGGTTGAATACAGTTTCCCATGACAACCAATTAGTATGTGTGAGATTAATGGTTACATTCACAGGAGATATACTGTTAAAGTTTTGAAGCCTTGATATCTTAAGGGGACATATTACAAAGAATTTAGCAAGGACATATTTCTTTTAGTGACAAAATAATAAGTAGCATGGTTCCAAGATATGGAAAGGTATAAATGTACCCCAGGGACTACTTCCAACAGGTGGGTTAGGATTCCTGTCCTTGTGAATGTTCCCAGCCTTTATTTTGTCTAAGAAGTTCTTCTAATGGTTGCCCGACCAGCATCTTACCTCTGCAGCTGCTCATGTAACAACTGCCACTGATCTCATTATTTGTTTACATTGTTTTTATAACCTTGACCATGTCAACTAATTCCCCATTCTTATCTGAAAACCAGAACTCATGCTTCACGGGGTTTGGGGGAAGACTTCAGGATCACAGATTACACTGAAAAATGAAGTTTTAGATAAATGATGAAGCATATACGTAGGGTTATTTATTCTAGAACTCAATCATAGATGGTCATTCATTCACAATATGGTTTTACAGTTTTCTGCAGGCCCCATTTTTCTTTCTTTCTGAATAAAGCTTCATGCCGGGTTTCTAAAATCCTTATCTCCTCAAATTAAAGATGTTGTGGAGAGTGTACGCTCCTGTGCTGAAGCCTTAGAAAGGTATGTATTTGGAGTACTGATTTAATAAGAGATATTCCTCTATTCTGTAAATGCAGGTCCTCAAATACCCAGTTTCTCACCACAGAAGCATGTACCTCCCATTAATTTGTTCTTTTGTCAAAATCTTCCCTAGTCCTTCAGTATTGTAGGGGTTAAAATGGGGTAAGCTGCTGCCGGCAATCTGACTTGCTGCCCCCAAATACTCTTGAGCTTCTCTTATTATTTTTCCCCAGTTTTGACTTTGCTCCAGTTAGACCAGCTTACTCACTGCTCTGTACATGTCACTCTGTCTCCCCTTTTTGTAATGTCTCCTGCTCTCCTTTCCTATCCGTGGCTTTCCCATCCCATGAAGGCAACTCAGGGCCGCCCTGACCTCCCCCTGCCCCCAGGGTGACTTCTCCCTGAGTCCCTACTCTTTCTTTCATCCATCCTCCTCCCATCTTTGTCTTGTCTCAAGGATGGGTTGGAAGATCCACTATGGGTGCAACTCTATTTTATATTTCTTTGCATCTCCTCACTTTCTAAGTATGGCAAACCTATGTATATATGATTTGTTGGTGGTGTTGTGAATAGACTACTTGATTCCATCCTCTGGTATTGGAAATAATGTTTAATATTTACCTAGTGGGACTATTTCAGACAAGTCATGTAAGATTACCAAAGGATGAGCCAAAGATAAAACAGATTAGCCTTTTAAATGGCTATCTCTGGTGAAACTAATGTGTAAACTTAAATTTTGAAATGCTCAATATAAAAAAGGCCAAAAATTGCATACATTTATTAGTAGCATGAATTTCTTCTTTAGTATAAATGTCTTTAAGCAGATAAGAAATGAAAAATTGCTAACCTAATGTAATTTTTAGTGCAATTAAAAAGTAGAAACTGTAGCCCTAAAAGGATCTAGTTCTATTTTGGCAGGCAATTGTGAGCTTAAATCTGAACTTCCCTTAAGCTATTTGCTTATGTATCCAAGTACTTCTTTATGAATTTACCATTTCTTAAATATGTTATTTTGTTCACGGAATAGTTTTGCATTCACTGAAGGCTAAAACAGACCACAGCAGCTCAACACATTAATAAAATGATGACTCTACAGGAAATAAGCAGGAGACTGAGATACCATAAGTCAGGCACAGTGTGTTCCAGAAGAAAGGGCTGAAGGTAAGCACAAAGCCTAGGAGATATTAGGGCTTCAGGAATGGAAATGAGACCAGTGTGGTGGTGGGTGGGTGGGAGCAAAAATGAAAAGAGGTGTTGTTAAGGAGGGGGCCAGAGGCCAGATCAAGCAAGGCCTAATAGGTCACAAGAGGAATTTGGGTTTTATTCAATGGGTGATGGGAAGCCTTTGAAAGGTCTGAGGGAGAGCCATGTTATGATCTGATTACATTTTCTTTCTTTCCTTTCTTTCTTTCTTTCTTTCTTTCTTTCTTTCTTTCTTTCTTTCTTTCTTTCTTTCTTTCTTTCTTTCTTTCTTTTTTTCTTTCTTTCTCTTTCTTTCTCTTCCTTCCTTCCTTCTTTCTTTCTCTTTCTTTCTTTTTCTTTCTTTCTTTCTTTTTCTTTCTTTCTTTTTAAAGATTTTATTTATTTGACAGCGAGAGAGGGAACACAAGCAGAGGGAGTGGGAGAGGGAGAAGCAGGCTCCTCACCAAGCAGGGAGCCCAATGCAGTCCTCGATCCCAGGACCCTGGGACCATGACCCGAGCCGAAGGCAGACGCTTAATGGCTGAGCCACCCAGGCGCCCCCTGATTACATTTTCAGGAGGATCTCTCAGCCTATTGTGGGAAGAATAAATTGGAGGGGTCAAGAGCAGAAGGATAAAGGTCAGTCAAGAGGTTGCTGCCATGGTGGCTTAGGCCAGGGTGTCGGTATTGGAGGTGAAGAGGGCTGTATGCTTTTGAGATAAATTTGGAGATGGAACCTACAGAAGTTCATAATGGGTGAGATGTAGATAGTGAGGTAAGGGATGAATCAAGGATGGATCCCATGATTCTTCATCTATATGCATTCTTTCTCCCTAGGTTATTTTTGCTTTTACTAAAAACTAAGTCTTTCAGATCTTAAGGAAAGAACAACAAAAGAAACGTAGAAAAAATTCCTTCATACCTTTAAAAAATATTGTGAATTTCTTGCTTAGCATTCTGCATGCTTGGTCTTATGGTGGCTTTTGACCAAAGGCAATAAAATTGTAACGTGCACATCGGGTGCCGAGCTGGCCAGATTGTGGCATCATTTAGAAAAGTATATTGAAAAATGTTTCTGTCTCTTGAACCACTTCCGATTGTAATGTAAGTTCTCCCAATCCAACTAATTTTATATGTACAGAAAGTGATACAACTCCACAGGAAATATAAATTTTTCATTGACTAGCAGCCTGTAACTGCTTTAAGTATAATTACACATTTTTCATTTAAGATCAATTTCACAAAATCGTTTTTATGACCTAAGGCTGCCTTCTTAATAATTGGGTACAGCTAATTTATTAGGGTTTGCATGTGTTGGTATTGGTGTCATTCTTGCCTGAGTTTAATAGAAACAGGCTCCGTGTGGATGTGGAAAAGACTCTCTGGTTTCATATTTATTTCCCTTATGCTGATCCAGTGAACCTTCTTTTGTTTCTCAGCATATACAGTTCTGTGGAAAGCCCACGATAACCTTTCTTAAAACAACTCAGTAGACAAATGATATTTTCCATTTAATGCTAGGGAAGATGCCCCCTCAGAACATAATTAAATCTGATCTTTCTCACTTGAAGCATCATGAATAATTCATGGAGTTTGGGCATAATCAGGTTCTAGGCTTTGGGAAATTTTCAGTTGATGTGCAAAGGTTAATTTTTTTTTTCATTAAAGGAAAAGATCCATCGGAGCTGTCTTCTATGCCACGATTTAAGCGCTATGGAGATTGCAGTAAAGGAGTGTGTCGGCAGGGCTGTGTCACTTGATGCAGAGGGAAGTGTAACTCGTGTACACACATAACTCAGTATACTTATTTTAACCTGCATCTCCTCTCTTATATAAATATGAGCAAGAGGCCTGACTTCACTGAGTGTGAGAAATCTAGAATTAAGGGATGCATCCCCAAACTCTGGGCTCTTTGCCATATGGATCATTAGGAGGAACTTGGCCCTTGGGATTTTGTCCTCTGGCTATATTCTGAGTCAGGAGTCCCAGAGAAGTAGCCAGAAGGGTTGCCCATGGAAGCTCTTTGTGGACTCAGACCCCATCATTTCCATTCCCTTCAGTAGGAACAGTGTGGAATTTTTAACCTTTCTTTCTTTCTTTCTTTCTTTCTTTCTTTCTTTCTTTCTTTCTTTCTTTCTTTCTTTCTTTCTTTCTTTCTTTCTTTCTCTCTTTCTTTCTCTTTCTTTCTTTCTTTCTTCTTTCTTTTTCTTTCTTTCTTTCTTTCTTTCTTTCTTTCTTTCTTTCTTTCTCTTTCTTTCTTTCTTCTTTCTTTCTTTCTTCATTTCTTCCTTCCTTCCTTCCTTCCTTTTTTCTTTCTTTCTTTCTTTCTCTTTCTTTCTTTCTTTCTTTCTTTCTTTCTTTCTTTCTTTCTTTCTTTCTTTCTTTCTTCCTTCCTTCCTTCCTTCCTTTCTTTCTTTCTTTCTTTCTTTCTTTCTTTCTTTTTCTTAAAGATTTTATTTATTTATTTGACAGAGAGAGAGACAGCACAAGCAGGGGGAGCGGCAGGCAGAGAGAGAGGGAGAAGCAGGCCCCTGGCTGAGCAGGGAGCCCGATGCAGGGCTCCATCCCAGGACCCTGGGATCATGACCCAAGCCACAGGCAGATGCCCAACCAACTAAGCCACCCAGGCGCCCTGTTAATCTTCTTTCTATGAGAAATATAGGTCTTCCCCTTTTCTCAAGCATGCCAACAGGGCATCATTGCAGATGCTAAGTATGAAAATGATAGTACATGGTTCCTGAATTCAAAAGGTTCTTGCAGTGGTATTAGGAGATAAGACGAATATACATGAGAAGCTGACCAAGAGGATGGCTGTCTATAATGAGTGGCACCAGTAGCAAAGCCGATGCTCCTGGCAGGAAAAGTTCACTTTGTACTGGTTCGAGTGTTAGCTAAGGAAGGCCTTTTGGCAAGGGCACTTGGGGTAGATTTTGAGTGATTTAGGGAATTTTGATGAATGGCAAGAAAAGGAAAGGGCATCTTAAAAGGCTCATCATGGGAAAGGACCTAGCTTGTTAGGTAATAGTGGGGATGAGCACGGGAGGTTTGTACCAGGCCGGTTAGTTTGGGGCCAGGTTATGGAGGCCTTAAACACTGGAGTGAGGCATTTGGATAGAAGACAGTGGGGAGCCTTGGAAGGCTGCTGGGTAGGGAGAATGCATAATCCAACTAGCATTTTAAAAGCAGGGTTAATAGCGGAGTTTACATTTAGTTTGGTGAAGGAAGGACTCCATGTAGGGATCTAAGATTGTAGGTCATTGCACTTATCCATAGGGTGAGTTAGACGACCAGTGCATGTAGAGAGAGTTGATGGTCTTTTCTGCTTATGAATTCCAGTCATGTACCCCAATTTCTGAACCTTTGAAATGAGGAGCCAGTGAGAGTAGCAGGCGCATGATCCTGGCCGCATTTCTCCTAAGATATGAGTGGCAGGATAGCATTTGTGGCAAAAAATGTGGACAATATTATTTTAGACTTGAGCCTAATTGCCCTGCGACTCTGTGCTTACTGCCGTGGTGTGATGGAACTGGCCTCATGGGGTCTGTCGTCCGATGAGCCCTCCTCATTTTTGACCAGTCCACGCACCCACAGGATGGCTTGGGGATCCTTAGATGCTGGATATTTGGGGGTTTGTCCTGTGGCTCCCAGGACACATAGGAAAGCTGGGGAAACAGCACAGATGTTGAAAATGGCAGGGGCTGCTAATCAGAGGACTGTGAACTTCCTGAGGGCATGAAGTCATTTGCTGTGCACATCCGTAGTATACTGTAGTGAATACTCATACACTCATTGTACAGGGTCTGGCACATCGGAAGTGCTTTAAAACGTTCATTGAGTGAATAAATGAATCTTGTTGGATACCCTGCAGATCCTCGGGACCTCTCAGCTGCCTCACTGGGTGAGATATCTGCATGTATATATGTAAGTATCTACCTATTTACCTGTCCATCCAGAGAGAGATGGAGATAGACCAAGACCAAGAGCCATCAGACTATGTCCTCAATGGAAATTAATGGGCATAGAGCAAGTGAATGAGGGTCCTGTGAGTCACAGCAGGGAGAGAGGGTCACTTGAAGGAGTGTGTGTGATCTAGAAGCAGCTCGAGGGCAACACCGGGCTTGCTTCTTCAGTCTAGTCTACTGGGGCTTTTGGAGCACCGACTGAGAGATGAGACACATTATGAACAGTCTGTTTACAACATCAGGTTTCCCTCCACCCTTTATGGGTAGAGCAATAGCTGTGTGGCCTGGTGACCCATCCAGGAGCACGTATTTACCATGTTTGTGGACCAAGTAGAGAACAGTGTGACCTGCACCCAGGGCAAAGGCCATGCTTGAAATAATAGAGATGAGGCTGGTGGCTCAGGTGTGCGTCTTACTGTGGAGAGCCTCATTTGCTAAAGAGCCTGGTAACAATGAAGAGGCTGTTACAAAATTTCAAAGCAGGGGGACTCCAGTACTTCAGTGTATGTTTTAGAAACATAACACAGTTGAAATGTAGGTAGAATTGGGAAGGAAGAAAATGGAAAGCAGAGAAACGAGTAAGAATGCCATTACTCTGCCCCAGTGAGCAGGATTTTTCTATCTATTGTCATGTTTGTGAGGATGCAGTTTGGCCCATGATGCAGCTGAATATGCAAAAATTGCAGAATTCTTCTGTATTTCCATCATAGTTTAGTAAGTTATACAGCTAATTATGCCTGTCAATGAATCAACAAATTAAAATTCTGGGATTTTGCCATCTGGCAGAATTACATCTCCTTATATTTTGTTCTTTGCCAAAAAAGCAAGCTTTTGGCTTCTTCCTTTTCTTCTTGTACAGTTTGAGTTAGAATCACTTAAGAATATAGAAGAACATTATTTATTGAGAGGCATTGATGAGATGGGGCCCCCAGGGCCTTGAAGGAGTTGGTTTATCAGAGCACTGAAATTACACCCAAGGAGGAAGTTAGAATTGGGCTCACCTTCACAGAGGGCCACAAACACACGGGTTCTCAAGCTTTGGTCAGATGCAGCATGAGAACTGTTATTTATTTAGCCTGTTAAAAAGAGATTCCCTTTTCTTCCCCCGCACCTACCTTCCATCACCACAATTCCTGAGATTGCCTGGGTGCATCCCGAGTTTATTCAGGGCTAGGTGTATAGAGCAGCATTTTAAACATGAGTTTGGACGGAAGAATCTGAGAATTGTGATCTTAGTAAAAGGAAGGGAAAGTCACCGTGTGTCCTTCATGTTCGTTTTCACTCCATGAATCTCTGGTGACACAGTATGGTGATTAAGACATGGAATTTTCTTGTTCTTGGCTGAGAGATCATACCAGCCTTGGCTTACTGCTAAGCTGGAGATCCTACCTGTAAGAGGAAGCTTACCGTCTTCGATCTAGGCCAGGGGTCAGCATACTTTTCCTGTGAAGGCAGGCAGTCACTAGTTTAGTCTTATGGTCTAATGGGCCACGTGGTCACTGTCACAACTACTCAACTCTACCACTGTGGTGAGGGCAACTGTACTCAAGCCAACAAGTGTGGCTCTGCTCCAGTAATGCTTTATTTACAAAATAGGTGGTGGCAAGATTTGGCCTGTGAACTGATCTCTGCAATTACTAATTTTAGAGAGGTGGCTTGAGGTAGAGATGACTGCATTGTTAGACTATCATGCTGCATTTCCCTCCTAGTTTTTCATCATGTTTGCCTGTAGGTGCCTTCCTACAGCTACCGCAGAAAACTATAGCACTCTCCAAACTCCACCACTTCTTTTATTTAGGAACCCAATGTCTTGTTCAAGGTGAATAAAGGAAATGCCAGAGGTCCTTATGGATATGCTGGCAAATGCATTTCTTGATATATAGTGTTGATAAACACTAACCATGGGGCAGGGGATGGTCACATAAAAGGGCTATTTCACATGCAAGTGAGAAATTTATTTTTGTTTTTCTCGTGTACCCAATAGAAGATTGGTTCTTTTCTGCGTGGTTGTGAACACTTGAGTTTCTCTCTCTCCACGTGCCACTGACTTTCCAGCCCTGGTTTTCTCATTGCCTGGAGTTTGCAGATGCTGCACTTGGAACCGTTATGTGTGAGGCTGCCTTTCTGGTTTTTTTCAATGCTTAGAAAACCCATTGCATTACACCCCTCTTGTGTACCTGTTCCTGTTTTCTGGGTCTCACCTGCTCTCTTGCTCCAGCTGTGTGGGGCTCTGAGTGATGTCCCCCAGGTACAACCTGACAGCACCCTGCTCCCCTCCAGGGCTTTCTAGTTGAACACTGCAGTAGGCACCCATGCTGACTTCTTCAGAACTCACAAGTAGTGAACTTTGAACAAATGGGCATGGGAGCCTTTACCTTTTCCCCTCCGATATGGGAGGATACAGAAATGGTACCTATACAGCTTCTCCGAGGTGCAGTCTTGCAAATCAAGCCATCAGTCACACTTGGTGGTGGCCAGTTGAATGATGCATATTGGCAGCTTTGGGGGTCTGTGCTCCCCTCGGCTCATTCCTCACTCCTGCTCCCTGGAACCCTACCCGAGTTAAGTGCTAGTTTACAAGTCCTCTGGCTCAGGCTCTGCTTTCTGGGGGAACCCAGGCTAAGTCTCTGGTCGAGGAATAGCTTACATGCCAAAGGAATTCAGGACCTTAGAGAACCCGTGAAGGAGGGAGCTTGTGAATGTTCCGTGGGGGAGAAATGTGCAGAATATAAACCCGAGGCCAGCAGCCCTTTCAGCTGGATGACGCAGCAGCCTGATGACACCAAGGATCCCATTGTTTGTGGTAAGGGAGGGGGTGATCACCCTGACGTGCAGCGGCATTGCGATTATTCAGGCTTTCTCTCACCTTCTCTGTAGGTGGAAGGGGAAGCCGTGGGCCTTGGGGAATTATGTTGATTGAGTAACATGGGGCATGAGGGTGATGAGGATGGTCAGGAGAGTGCTATGGCTTCTGTTAACTGCATTGTAAGCCTTAAAAAAAATTAAAAAAAGAAAAAGGACAATAATAGGTTAGTGCAATCAACAGCCAACTCACGGCATGCTTTGTAATGAGGTCTCTATGTCAGCTCTGAAGGAGACTGTCATCTCGTCTAGCTTCGGGGAAGGCATGTGGAATTGTAAGGATCTAGGTGTAGGGAGGCAGAGCTGTCAGCGAGCCTGAATGAAGAGCCTTGGCAGCTCTCTTGTGTCAGAGTCAAGGCCCTGATAGGGAACAAGTGGGCCCCTGAAGCTTAGGATGGGGACATTTAGGGGATGCACCCAAGAACAGTAAATCCCCAGGTTCCCCTGGAACCCCTCTGGTTAACAGTGGTAGCCCCCCGGCAGGCTGTGCGGTGACCTTGGCTGAGGCACATCCTTGAAAGCTGATGCTCATTCTCAGGATCTGTCCCTTCCACTCCTTGTTACTTTCAAGCTCGTTCAATAAAGTCAGGTCCCAGCACAGCCTAAAGGGGGGAAGAAGAAGCTCAGATACTGTAGGTGTCGCCAGTGCTGGAGGAGGCCAGGTAGGAGGAGATCCCATAGGTGTGTGATGGGGGAGCCTGCCCGGGGAGAATGTATTTACATGGGGCACTCACCTGTGACTCTGGACTCAGTGTGCTGGCAGTAACTTCTGGAATCTGCACATAAAGCCATGGGAACTGCTTTTGCTTCACTTCTCCTAGTGCCTCCTCCTCACCACATTACTGATGCCTGCACGGCCCATTTTGCTGCCTGATGCTCTCACATCTTTAGGAGTTTGCCCAGAATGCAAACTAACCTCTGGCTGCGATTTTGTTCTGCCTTTTCCCCCCTGAGTCCACGGGAAGGAAGAGAGGTATACTCTGTCGGGCATTTTCTAACACATCCTCATCTCAGCCCTGGTGACGATGCCTCTTTTCTCTGTGAACAGCCTTGGCCAGCAGCCCTGGAAGGCTTTGAGGATGTAACTCAGACCAAGCAGAATGTGGCACTGTCACAGAGGCTCAGGGCTTCCAGCTGGGTTTGTGGCATTTCAGAAGGCAGCAAGAATTCTGTTCCAAATCTGATCTCAGACTTTGAATCGGGTCCTAGAAATCCCTCTGACCACACCACAGGGATGGTGGGAAAAAAATGAAGACTGTCACAGCAAAGCAGTATGCCTCTTCTTGCCCTGGCCTGGTGCCTTAAAGGAAAGGTATACTACCCACAGTTAACCCGTGTCCCTGCTAATGTTGGTGTGAATAATTATTACTTCCCCTCCAGCAGTGGTCCTCCCAGCCCATTTACCCAGCAGTAAAGATTCTGATTCAGCATTGTCTCCTCCTCCTTCTTTTTTTGTAAACCAGCCTCTAGGACTTTTCTATTACTTTTCTTGATCGTATTAGTTTCATGCTTCAGCTGTTCATGCTTCTGTAACTGCATCTGCATTTTTGTCTCTAGTCCCAGGCTGATTTTAAACAATATCATCAGTGTTAGAGCATTAAAAGGAAAAAAAGAAAGAAAAGCCCCAAGGAGATTGAGTGGCAGAAAAAGAATGAGACAACATCTGGGCCATCAACAGCCCCTACTGCTCAAACCTCCTGGCTCGAAAATGAATTTATAGTGAGTTTATTCATATATTTTCATTTGCATGTGTCCCTAGCCTCCTTCCTACTTTTGAGGCAATGATAAAAGGTATTTTTCCCAGCTTATTTTTCTTCCTGATGAGCTTCCATTAGCAGCCCTAAATTTCTCAGGGCTTGTCAAAAAGGTGTGAACTTTGTTACTTTGAAACCTATTTGATGAACACAAAGGAAGTTATGCTTAACCTCTCTTAGCAACTCTTCAGTTGTTATATTCAAAGGTTTGATCCTGAAGTTGGCTCTTGTAGTCAGAAAATTTCACCAGAGGGGCAATACACATGGGTCTGCAGTGGTACAAATGCACTTGAGCCTCTGAGAACTACGACCACATAATTGTTTTCATCTCTCTTTGATGGTAATCCCTGGGAAAAAGAGAGGATTATGTAAGAGAAGAAGTATTCCTAGTGCATGAACAGGCCGATGCAAAGCAATGATCAAATATTCCTTCTATCGTTATTAGTTATGTTATGCTGGTTACATTATTTCTTCTCTCTGGGCTTCCTTCTGTCAGTTGCAAAACTTCCCATTGGGTTGGTGTAAGGTTAGAGTTTGTTAAACATCTCACATAAAGCACACGGTAGATACAACGTAAACCATTGTTTTTATTAGGCAAGTAGGTGATTTGTGTATATGTTGATATTCCCCACTTAGCGTCTGTTGTTCTGCAGTCTTGGATTGGGTTTCCTCAAATTGGACTTTATTATTATTATTATTATTTTAGGATTTTTATTTATTTTAAGAGAGAAGGGGATGCGGGGCGGGGGGAACGAGAGAGATAATATCAAGCAGACTCCCAGGTGAGCACGGAGCCTGATATGCAAGGCTCTATCTCATGACTCTGAGATAGTGACCCGCGCTGAAACCAAGAGCCAGACGCCCAACTGACTGAGCCACCCAGCACCCCATCAAAATGGACTTTAAAAGACCAAAGAGAATCTTGTGGAGGGAAAGAATAAGTAACAGTACCATTTATTACTAATAAACAATTTTTTTGATATGCTGAGAAGATTCCCTTCAAACAACATCATCCATTGAATGGGCAAATCATTAGATTAGGAGATACATCAACAAAACACAATCAACTTATTTGCCTGTCCCAGCTATTATACCATACACAGAAGATGTTCATTGGACACTTGATGATCATCAGTATTTTATCTAATCCTGAAATGACCCTGGGAAGCAGGCACTGTTACTGCCTGTGTGTTCCAGGGGAGGACCCCTCCCTGAGAGAAGATGGATCACCTGCTCCCTAGCAGTGAGCTGGGCCTCTGCTCAGTCTGTTCGACTCCGAGTTCGTACCCACTGTGTCCTGCTGTGCTCTCATACAGGGCGAGCAGGAGTGCTGCTTTAGCTGTAACCCTGGTGAGGTACCCTGCCAGCTGTATTGGAGCCTGAGGCCAAAGGACAAATGTGTGCCTCCAGATACACCAATCAAAATATCCTCCCATATTTTGAGACAAGGGGGAAAAGTTAATACAGCTCTACAATTAAAAAAAAAATTGACTATCTATAAAACCCTGTGTTGCCCAATCTGTCCTCACACCATCGTCCACCCCCATAGATTCACTGGGTCAGGGACCTGATGGCCCCACTGCCTGAGAAGCGTGGGCTGATGGGGAACTAGGTTTCCATTGTAAAATGATACAGAGTAGCAAACAAACCACAACAGCTTATCTTTATTTAGTATTTTGATGTTTTGTTCATCATACACTTTTTTGGTTTTCATTTTATCTTTAAAAAAAAAACAACCGCATTGGGGCGCCTGGGTGGCTCCGTCGTTAAGCATCTGCCTTTGGCTCAGGTCATGGTCCCAGGTTCCTGGGATCAAGCCCCGCATCGGGCTCCTTACTCAGCGGGGAGGCTGCTTCTCCCTCTCCCACTCCCCCTGCTTGTGTTCCCTCTCTCGCTGTGTCTCTCTCTGTCAAATAAATAAAAAAATCTTTAAAAAAAAAAAAGCATTAAAAATTTCCATATCTTGATTCAGAGTTTTTTGATGCCCCTTTACATGTTTGTGTTTGAGATAAGACCCTCATGCACATCGTCCTAATGTTGGCCTTAGTTGGCATCAAATTTCAAGGAGAGAATTGTCTTTGTTCTAAAAAAATACCTGGCTGAGGTGAAGGTGAGGGCTGAGACTCCAAGGACAGAAGCAACAGCGGGGCCAAGGAGAGGAATTTTTTTTTTTTTTTTTTTTCCTGAGAGGAAGAGGGGAAGGGAGGGAAGGAAGGATGGGGACACAGAAGCGGCGTGAAGAGCTGAAGAGCAGCTGGGCTGGGTAGGGCGCAGGGCCCGGAACAATCCCTGGTCTTATTGCTGCAGCTCGTTGTAAGAATAATGCCCCTCCTGGTTCCATTTGAGATGAGCATCCTTGTGGTATAAACCGTCTTTGCCTCACTGAAATCTTCAGTAAATCATGCTAAACCCACACATGTTCTGAGTTGTAGAAATCCAAAAAGGGTCTGAATTCATGCTTCGTGGGTGTTGTGGGAAACAGATGGATTTCAGCAAGAGCCTGGAGACAGAGTGCCCCGGGGGAACCTGGCCACCTGGGAATTTGCAGAAATCTTGGGGAAGTCTTTGTATTTCCACAGAGCAATAGGGTTGGGGGAGGGTTCGAGTCAGTTTTATAGAAATCTTGAGGAGTAGGAAGGCCCAAAGACCCCAATTTTTTCCTGAAAAAATTTCTGGAAGAAACTCAGTGGATGAGATTCTAGAAAGGGTTATGGCTTGAATCTAGCAGATACTTACAGGATTTTAGATTTGCAATGTTTTTCTGTTACTCTTATCTTTAGGTCCAGGAACACTGTCTCACTCAATGCCTTATATGCACTTGGAGAATCTATTCCTTCCTGCTCCTCTTCCCTTTGACCTTACCTCCTCCTCTACTCAAATGTGTCCAGCCAGGAGGTAGCAATGAGCACTGCTTGCTGCCTTGGCATTCATGTGTGGCCCCAGGGTATCAGTGCTTCTTTGCTTTTTCCCAAAGTGTGTTCCTCTCTCCATAACCTGGGTGAAGGGAGGCCTCAAAGGAGCACAGCGTTCCCCAGCACCGGGGGATCTTCCCCGCACTGCCCCTTCCCTTTTGTGATCCCACCTTCCAGCCTGTCTCTGGGAGAGTTCTGCCAAAGGGTGGATGTGGATGAATCCTCCAACTTCCTGGAGTCTCCCTGTTGTTCTGGTCTCTGCTCCATAAATCTCACACACCTATTAGGCAAGTTCATGAAATTTTTATGGAAGGGACAAGGGAATCTCAGAAAAGTGGTTCTCTGTGTGTTTTACCTTACTCAAAACTGCAGAAAGTGGGGAGGCCTTTTCAAAGGCTTAGAGCTTTGCTAGGAAGATGCTCCCCCGATCTACCCTGCTCTCTCCCCAGCCTCCATTCCACATGGCACCCCTTTTTCAAGCCCCTGAGCTGGGCACATTCACAAACCACACTCTGTGGGGTTTAGGCAGTAGTTTTGCCTTTTGGGGGGGGGCGGTTTCCTGCTATTGCAACAATGACCAATGCCTCAGGATTCACCAAAGTCTCCCAGGAGGCAGTGGGGCAGGCTCTGGTTCTCTACAGGAGGGCCAGTGTGGGTGCTCTGAATGCTGTTATGTTTCTCTACCAAATTTCTGTGGCTGAAGTAAGCATTTTTTTTTTTTAAAGAAACAACATAGTTCAGTCTCAAAGGAGAAGGAATATTTCCTCCACTCAGTATGATTTTGGCTTTGCAGTTTTTAGAACTAAGTCCCATCATCACTGAGCTGGGAAACACCATGTTCTTTCCTGCCTCGCCTGAGCCTGGCTTGTTTGTTTTGGGTTTTTTTAGTTTCAAGTTTTTATTTAAATTCCAGTTAGTTAACATTCAGTCCAGTATTGAGCCTGGCTTGTTTTCCAGAGAAACCACGTCTGCTCTAAGCATTACTGTTACTACCCAAGGTATAACACCAGTTCCAATCACACACCCTTCATTCCACTCACCCCTTTGTCAGTTTCTAAAACCACACATGATTTGGGAGTGGAGCATATTTTACCACCCTACAAACTTACCTAAAGCAGGCCTGGAACCCATTCTAGTCAACTCCACTGTGCTATAGCTACTTTCCAAGACAAGCTATTATGATGATGATGATCTGTTGGAGACGAAAGAGGCTTCTTTCCTTGAATTGGAGGGGGCTTCATCAGAGGCCCCCTTTTCCTGGCTGCCCTTCCCCTCCACACACTTACACACATTCTTCCCTGGAGGAGGAATGATTCATCTGGTTGGTAAGTTTTTTTTTTTTTTAAGATTTTACTTATTTATTTGACAGAGACACACAGAGAGAGGGAACACAAACAGGGGAGTGGGAGAGGGAGAAGCAGGCTTCCTGCTGAGCAGAGAGCCTGATGCGGGACTCGATCCCAGGACCCCGGGATCATGACCTGAGCCAAAGGCAGACACTTAATGACTGAGCCATCCAGGCACACCTTATTGGTAAGTTTTGATGAAAGAACTGACCCTAAGTGGCTCAGACCCTTCCTCCACCTCTTGATTGCATGCACCTGCTTATGGAGGGTTTGCATTCTCGTTGACAGACCCCCAGGCGTGGATGTCCCCTAGGAGTCTGGGGCTGCCCGTGCCTGGGAGGATGTGTGTTCCTTTTTCATGTCTGGTATTAGTAAGCCCATTGTGCTGCATGCCTGAGACATATCCTGCCAAATCGGCTTTATTGGTAATAAAGCTAATATTTCAGTATTCATCTGCCTGACACCTGTGTCTTTGTCTTAATTGGTTCTGAAATTGGGCTTGGAAATGGAAATCCTATTTATGAGTTCTTCAGACCCCAACAGTATCCTTCAAACAGGCCATCAAGTTCTATCGATTCCCTGGTCTAGATATCCACTAAATTCATTCCCTCCTTTGGCCTTTCTGCCACTGCATTAGTGTGGGCTCTCAGCACTCCTGTGGTAGCCTTCTAACTGTTCTCATCGCTCATCGTCAGCCCTTCCTTCCTCCCCTGTCTCTGCACCCCAGAGTGCAGATCTGATCATGACACCCTCCTGCTCACAATCCTCAGATGACCCCCTGTGACTGCAGGACGCAGAGTTCCTTAGTGCAGAATACAAAACCTTCGAGGTCTGGCTGCCCCTTTGCCTTCTTAGTCACTTGTCTGCTTCAAGCAGCCTCTGTACCAACCAATTAGAGCTAGTTGTTATATTCTTGGACATAGCAGTTTCTTTTTTCTTCCGTGGCTTTGCAGATATTCTTTTCCTCACTTTAGAGTGCTCTTTGCCCCTCTGGACTTGGCTGCCGTGAATTCTCAAGCCATTAGCATAAGGGTTGTCTCCCCGAGAATGCCTTCCCTTGTCCATTGCCTCCACTCTCCTGGGCTTGTATGGCACTTGCCCTGTGGAGTGGCTGCTGTTGGTCCCTTCCTGTCAGCCCTACTTGAAGGCCAGGCTCCGTAGTACTGAGTCCTGAGCTCCACTTTTTGTGCTCAGGAGTCATGCGTTCATACCTTCCTGGCTCAGGCTGACGAATAGACAAATCACAGAAGAAGAAACCTGAGCAGTTGCATGAACATAGGAAAAGCAGCTCAACTGCACTAGTCATGAGAAAGAATTCAAACTGAAACCACAATCAGATGCCATTTCACTCCTTTAGATCGACAAAAATTAAACGCTCCAATGAAACCCAAGTGCTGGCGAAGATGTGGACACAGATCCTGCCATGCCCTGCTGATGGCAATGGCAATCAGACCACTCTGCAGACCACTCTGCAGCAACTCTTCGCCAGCTGGTGAATTTGAAGATGCTTGTGTGCTGTGACCCAACAGTTCTACTTCCGGTCATATACTCTGGGCAAATTCTTGTAAAGAATGAAAGTGCAACTATGTTCACTGCAACATTATTTGTAATAATAAAAAGTCAAAGGTAATTTAAATGCCTGTCAACAAAAGAACAGGATGTAGTCATGAAGTGGAATATTATACAGCAGAGAACACAAACAAGAGCTAAGCTCATCCATGTGATGCATTTCACACACTCACCACAATAAGTTGTAAAAGGATACTTACAGTATCCCGTTTATTAAAGTTTAAGGAAGCACGCAAAACAATGTCACATATTGCTTAAGCGCACCAATGTATGTAGTAAACATGTAAAGGAATGGTTGTGAATGATAAACACCACATTCAGGTTTATGGTCACCTCTGGGAGGGAGGGAGTGAGTGGAGTGAACATGGGAGCTTTAACTGTATTCGTAATGTTTTATTCTTTATTTTTTTTTTAAGATTTTATTTATTTGTCAGAGAGAGAGGGAGAGAGCGCGCGAGAGCAAACACAAGCAGGGGGAGTGGCAGGCAGAGGGAGAAGCAGGCTTCCCCCTGAGTAGGGAGCCCGATGCGGGACTCAATCCCAGGACTCTGGGATCATGACCTGAGCTGAAGGCAGATGCTTGACCAACTGAGCCACCCAGGCATCCCTGTAATTTTATTCTTTTTTTTTTTTTCAGATTTTCTTTTTTTTTTTATTCTTATGTTAATCCCCATACATTACATCATTAGTTTTAGATGAAGTGTTCCATGATTCATTGTTTGTGCATAACACCCAGTGCTCCATGCAGAATGTGCCCTCCTCAATACCCACCACCAGGCTAACCCATCCTCCCACCCCCCTCCCCTCTAGAACCCTCAATTTGTTTTTCAGAGTCCATCGTCTCTCATGGTTCGTCTACCCCTCCAATTTCCCCCGCTTCATTCTTCCCCTCCCGCTACCTTCTTCTTCTTCTTCTTTTTTTTTCTTAACATATATTGCATTATTTGTTTCAGAGGTACAGATCTGAGATTCAACAGTCTTGCACAATTCACAGCGCTTACCAGAGCACATACCCTCCCCAGGGTCTATCACCCAGTCACCCCATCCCTCCCACCCCACCCCCCACTCCAGCAACCTTCAGTTTGTTTCCTGCAATTAAGAATTCCTCATATCAGTGAGATCATATGATACATGTCTTTCTCTGTTTGACTTATTTCACTCAACATAATACCCTCCAGTTCCATCCACGTCATTGCAAATGGCAAGATCTCATTCCTTTTGATGGCTGCATAATATTCCATTGTATATATATACCACATCTTCTTTATCCATTCATCTGTCGATGGACCTCTTGGCTCTTTCCACAGTTTGGCTATTGTGGACATTGCTGCTATAAACATCGGGGTGCACGTACCCCTTCGGATCCCTACTTTTGTATCTTTGGGGTAAATACCCAGTAGTGCAATTGCTGGATCATATGGTAGCTCTATTTTCAACTTTTTGAGGAACCTCCATACAGTTTTCCAGAGTGGCTGCACCAGCTTGCATTCCCACCAACAGTGTAGGAGGGTTCCCCTTTCTCCGCGTCCCCGTCAACATCTGTCATTTCCTGACTTGTTAATTTTAGCCATTCTGACTGGTGTGAGGTGGTATCTCATTGAGGTTTTGATTTGGATTTCCCTGATGCCGAGCGATATTGAGCACTTTTTCGTGTGTCTGTTGGCCATTTGGATGTCTTCTTTGGAAAAATGTCTGTTCATGTCTTCTGCCCATTTCTTGATTGGATTCTTTATTCTTTGGGTGTTGAGTTTGATGAGTTCTTTATAGATTTTGGATAGTAGCCCTTTATCTGATATGTCATTTGCAAATATCTTCTCCCATTCTGTCAGTTGTCTTTTGGTTTTGTTGACTGTTTCCTTTGCTTTGCAAAAGCTTTTTATCTTGATGAAGTCCCAATAGTTCATTTTTGCCCTTGCTTCCCTTGCCTTTGGCGATGTTTCTAGGAAGAAGTTGCTTTGGCTGAGGTCAAAGAGGTTGCTGCCTGTGTTCTCCTTAAGGATTTTGATGGACTCCTGTCTCACATTGAGGTCTTTCAACCATTTGGAGTCTATTTTTGTGTGTGGTGTAAGGAAATGGTCCAGTTTCATTCTTCTGCATGTGGCTATCCAATTTTCCCAACACCATTTGTTGAAGAGACTGTCTTTGTTCCATTGGACATTCTTTCCTGCTTTGTCAAAGATGAGTTGACCATAGAGTTGAGGGTCCATTTCTGGGCTCTCTATTCTGTTCCATTGATCTATGTGCCTGTTTTTGTGCCAGTACCATGCTGTCTTGATGATGACAGCTTTGTAATAGAGCTGGAAGTCCGGCATTGTGATGCCGCCGGCTTTGCTTTTCTTTTTCAACATTCCTCTGGCTATGCGGGGTCTTTTCTGGTTCCATACAAATTTTAGGATTATTTGTTCCATTTCTTTGAAAAAAGTGGATGGTATTTTGATGGGGATTGCATTGAATGTGTAGATTGCTCCCTGTACTTTTATTCTTAAGCTATGTAGTGGTGCATAGGTGTTCACTCTGTTATCCTTGATTACTCTATTGTCTTGTATACCTTATTTTTTTGGATGAGCAAATCTTTCATTGCTAAAATAAATACGTATTTTTAAAAAGGCCTAGGCTTGGAGTTGGGCTTAAATTCAAATCCTTGTCTCTCTCTTTATTAGCATGAGCAAGTATCTTAAACCCTCTTAACCTCAGCTTCCCCAGCTATAGAACGAAGATAGTAATCCCTTTTTGCACAGGATTATACTAGTAACGAGATAATACAGGTCAAGTAGATGGTTCAGTATCTGGTGCATGTATTGAGCATTCAATTAATATTATCTATGATAATTCTAGAAGGTTCTTGATACACCCTTGTTAAATTTCAAATGAAACAATGTCAGTTGTCGTGGGGCATGGGGAAAATGAGTGATGGTGGTCAAAAGGCATAAACTTCTAGGTATAAGGTAAATAAGTTCTGGGGATATAATGTATAGCATGGGGACTATAGTTAAGGATAGTGTATCATATATTTGAAGGTTGCTAAGAGAGTAGATCTTAAAAGTTCTTACCACAAGAAAATAACTGTAACTATGTGAGGTGATGGATGTTAACTTATTGTGGTAATCATTTTGTGATATATACATATATCATATCTTAAACTGTGTTTAAGGTCAATTTTATCTCAGTAAAACTGGAAAAAGAAATAATGTCTGTAGTCAATAGCAAGTATATAGTCAGTTCCCTTCCTGCTACCAAACTCTCCAAAACCTCAACCTAAAATGTGAAGGATGGGTTTATTTTTTCATATTCAGAGTTTACGTCTTTTAAGTCATGGCCACACAGGTCAATATTTGTTTTGAATTTGGGTTAATTTCCCTGACTTCTTGGATAATTTAGATAATGCTTCAGGCAAAGCCTATCTAAATGGATAGTTTGTTCAATACAGAGGAGAATGTTGACACATTAAATGTTCTCTGTCTCTGTCTCTGTCTCTCTCTCTCTCTCACACACACACACACACACACTCTCTGGTCCATCTTGCACTTTGCATTTTTATTCTTCTTGCTTTAAAGGTTTTTAGCAGCTTTTGGGTTACTGCCAGCTAACTGCAGACTGTGTCCCACAGACTGAGTCCCCTCAGCCCACATCAGCTTGATTGCCTGCCCGAGCCTACCCGTCCAGCCTGTCCCCTCTCTAGGGAAGCACAGTGATGTGTTCTTCCACTTCCAGGCCTGTGTTGCTGTCTCCCAGTCAGGTGCTGAGACAGTCTTGGAATATGCAGGCCTACTTAGCAATTTGACCGCTCATGGGAGAGAGGAAGGAACCAAGGAACCAAGGAGAGGTCTCTGGAACAGACTGCAGAGGAGAATAATGTAAAGACCAGGGTGGTAGAAACAAAGCAGATGTCAGAAAGCTGGGACAGATTCAGGCAACATGTTGGATTTTTGTAATACACTTTATAATAATTCCCTCCTACCATAAAATTGAAAAATAGCTGTAAAATCAATTATGAACATCATGACTTAATTTTCTAATTAAAACCACGTGGAGGATCTAAAAGTCTAGTAAACAAATCTTTCTGTGCTACAAACCTTGCCCAAACATTCTGGAGCCAGAATTCCCAGATTTGAATCCCGACTCTACTTCTACACAGAGAGGTTAAGTAACTTGTGACCTTTGGTAAGTCACTTTATCTCTGCGCCTCTTTATTTTAAAATTAATTTTTAAAGAGATTTATTTATTCATTTGAGAGAGAGAGAGTGCACGTGCATGTGGGGGAGGGGCAGAAGGAGAGAACCTTTTAAGCAGACTCCCTGCTGAGTGCGGAGCCTCACATGGGGCTCAGTCTCAGGACCCCTGAGATCATGACCTGAGCCAAAACCAAGAGTCAGAAGGTTAACCCACTGAGCCACCCAGGTGCCCCGTCTCTGCGCCTTTTTAGCATGGGGGGATTTATAGCATCTACTTCATAGGTTTGTTGTGAAGATTGAGTTCATATGTATAAATCAAAGAGTGCCTAATAATAGAAAGTGTGCAATAATTATCAGTTATTATTCTCTGCCTAATGTATTGGTCCAGAAAAGATTTTTTTGTGTCTTCATGTAAGCTGGTATTTTAAAAACACAAGCTATGAAGTCTAAGGTGGTAATCATGTTGCAGTATATGAGTGCCTCAAATTAATACTGTACACCTTAAACTTACACAATGTTACATGTCAATTTTATCTTAATAAAGCTGGGAAAAATAAAAAATAGAATGATCTGACTATGTTTTAACAGGGTCCTTATTAATGAGACGGAGGGAGATCAGAAGAAAAAGCAGGAAGACCAGGTAGGAGGCTTTTGTAGGGCTCAAGGGGAAGGACTATGGTGGCTTGCACAGGGTGAGAACAGTTGAGGTATTGAGGGGTCTTTACAACAGCATCTACTGGATAATCTGTGCTTGGTGGTATGCGTCTTTATCACAAATCAAGTGCCTTTGTGTGTGTGGTATGTGCCTGCAGGTATCTCTATTCTATGTATGTTCTATTCAGTTTATCTACATATTTCTTCCTCTGAGTGAAATTACTGTGAATACCAAGGCTTTGTGATATGTGTTAATATCTGGTAGAGTGAGTTCTCCCTTCTTGCTGCTTTTTTGAAGTTAGCTTGGTTATCTGTGTTCTTTTATTCTGCCATATACATTTTGGAATGAATTTATCATGCTCCACAAACCAGAAATTTTGTCTGGGGTTATACTAAGTCTGGACGTTATTTTGGAGAAACTGGCATCTTTACCTATGTGGTTACTATATCCATGAACTTGGTTAAGCTCCCCAATGAACTCATATCCATTTTTTATCTCCTATTATGAGTGTCTTAAAATATTTTACATAAAAATCTTAAATGTTCTCTCTTAGGTTGATAATTCCTAAACACTTTCTTGGGAAGAGTGTATTATTTTCTATTTGACTATAGCTAGAATAAAGGAATATTGATTTTTATAAATTGATTTTGTTTCTAGAAACCTTGTTGAAGTTTCTCATTAGATCTCATAATATATCTCTTTATTTTATCGACTTTTAATATTTTGTGCTATTGTTTATAGTTTGGAATTGAAGTTCATAGTTCTTGGCCTGAAAGTTGAATTTATAATTTTAATAAAAATGAAGAATTCAAGATTTTTCCTTTTCATAAGGGTAAACTAAACATACAATTCTAAGACCTTAGCAAAACAACAACTAGGAATAAGTATTTGTCCAATTGCAAATACAGCAAACCACATTCTCAAACACAGTATCTTTCTTACTGATAATGATAATGATGGCAACAACAAAAATACTAATATTTCAGCTCATATATGTTCTTAGTATAGTAATTCAGAAGCAGATACAGATATCTGCATCCATTACATGTTTAAATTTATTATACCACAGCTAAATACTGTATTTTTATTTTTTTGTTCTAAATATACAATTGTCTTTACCGATAATATGAACATTAATGTTATATTGTTTTCCATCTTGTTCCTATATTGCAAACATTAACTTAATGCAAGGTAGGATTTAGAATTATGTATCAATAGTAAAATACACGAGGTACTTAAAGATTTAAATACAAGATTGTAAATGGAATCTATTTTCAGTTTTGTTTTTTTATATTCTCTCACACAAAAGGTTGAAGAAATCCAACAGTTTTCAACCAATTCAGAATTGCAACTTTTCTGATTTACAAAAGATCCATTTCTATGGATTTACAGAGAATAATTGTGAATTTCTGTGAACTACTCAAATAACAGTTTACAATTACATCACATTGTAGCAAATACAAATACTCAAATGCGGTAGTAATTTAAAAATTTTCTAATCATAGTAACTGTTTTTCTGCCTAATAAAATTCCAAGAGATACCTTTCTAGTTGGGACAGTTGGAAAACACTGGCATAACAGTGTGTTTCTAGAATGCTCACACAAATTCATTCTCTGTCACATGGTATTTTGTTTAGGAGTTTGAAATGTTCCAAGGAAAGGAATAACTTGTGTGCCAAAGATGTCTCTTGAAAAATTAGAAGTGGCATAGTTGGTCAAAATTAAGGAAATAATTACATAAATTTTGACATGTCTGCTTGATGGAAAATTGGGCAGCCATTGACATTTGAAGACTGAAAAAGTATGCTAAGAAGGAAAATCAATAAAAATTGAACAAATACAAGTAACTTGGCAACATGTATGTCTGTTTATATTTATTTATTTATTTTTAAGATTTTGTTTATTTGAGAGAGAGAGAGCAGGGTGAGAGAGAGAGAGAGAGCACCAGTGGAGATGAGGGCCAGAGGGAGAGGGACAAGCTGACTCCCCACTGAGCAGGGAGCTGGATGCAGGGCTTGATTCCAGGACCCTGAGATTATGACCTGAGCTGAAGGCAGATGCTTAACCGACTGAGCCACCCAGGCACCCCGACAGCATGTTTAAAATACATGTTCTTGGCCAAGTAAGAAATGAAATTGTTACTATGGTGGTGAGATCATGGGAGACTCCTTCATTCTCCAAATTCCCTGAAGTAATAACAATAAGAGCTGCCAAACGTCTAGAGTATTTGCTTTTGTGCCAGGCACTGTACTAGACACTTTGTATACATGATTTCTTTTTTATTTTATTATTTATTTGTTTGTTTGTTTATTTATAAGTAGTCTCCACGCCCGGCACAGAGCCCAACACGGGTCTCAGACTCACAACCCTGATGTCAAGATTTGGGCTGAGATTAAGAGTCTGACGCTTAACCAACGGAGCCACCCAGGCATCCCTGTACACATGATTTCTAATCTTCACAACACCAATCTCAGTGCTTCTCAAGCTTTAGTGAGCATCAGAATCCTCTGGAAGGCTTGTTGGAATATAGATTGCTGGGCTTCATCTTCAGAGTTTCTGATTCTGTAGGTCTGGGGTGGGGTTCAAGAATTTCCATTTTTAATGAGTTCCTAGAAATGTTGTTGCTGCTTGTCCAGTGCTATAGACTGAACGTGTGTGTCCTCCTAAAATGCATATGTTGAAATCCTAACCCCCAAGGTGATGGCATTAGGGGGTGGGGGCCTTTGAAGGGTAATTAGGTCTTGAGAAAGCACCTTCGTGAATGGGATTAGCGCCGTTTTAAAAGAGACCCCAGAGAGCTCTCTTGCCCCTCCCGCCATGCGAGGACATAATGGAAGGACTACTGGGAAGCAGGTCTTCACTAGAGACTGTGGGCACTGATCTTGGACTTTCCAGTCTCAAGAACTGTGAGAAATTTTTGTTGTTTATAAACTACCCACTCTACGTATTCTGTTATAGCAGCCCGAACTAAGACATCCAAGGTCTAGACTTTCAGAACTGCTGAGTTATAACATAGGCATTTCCTCTATTTTGTAAGTGGGAAAATTGAGAATCAGAAGTTAAATAACAAAGCTAGCAAGCTGTAGAGCCAGGGTTTAACCATAAGTTTGTTTAATTCAAAAGTCTGTCCTTTTCGCTCTATGTTTTACTTGTCCTTTAAGTGTGATCCTATTGCTCAACCACCAAGTGTGTTGGTTATCTTGTCAGGGTCATTTATTAGGGTGCTTCATAATTGGGTGCCTGGTCCCAGGAGTCTTCACAAGATGGCATACACCTGGGGGGATCAGGGTCTGGCTCTTTGGGCTTCAAATTCAGAAACAGATCTTGTTGGTATTTCTTTTCTTTTTTTTTAAAGATTTTTATTTATTTGCGAGAGAGAGAATGAGAGACAGAGAGCACGAGAGGGAGGAGGGTCAGAGGGAGAAGCAGACTCCCTGCTGAGCAGGAAGCCTGATGTGGGACTCGATCCCGGGACTCCAGGATCATGACCTGAGCCGAAGGCAGTCACTTAACCAACTGAGCCACCCAGGCGCCCCTGTTGGTATTTCTGAGTTGACTGGACTTAAATGAAAAAAATTCTCAAAAGGCTGATGTATAAAGTCAGAATGCCAGCTTAATACTTTAGTATGAGAAAAATAATTGCCATGTGGGACCAGAAATTCCTGGTTGGCCTGATCGGGCATGCTCTTCCCTGGAGACGTGTTATGTGCAAGAGAAACCAAATTATCAGAAGGCTGCTTGGTGGCCATGGAAAGCAAGGCTAGGAGACTTAATATGACTCAAACAGTTCATGGCATCGGCTCTGTGGCTATGCCCCAGTACATATATTTCCAGAAAAGAGACAACACATCAGGTGCACTGGGATTCAAGTTGGACTGATCAAGTACCTCATTGGTCCCTGGATGCTGTCCAAATGAACCCACTACTATTGGCTGCTGGGAGTTCCCCCTTCCCCTATGTTTCTAAGGCTGATTTACCTTCTTTCAGACTCACTGTGTTTTAAGTGTCTAAACAGCTTCAATCTGATGAAAATCAAGATTTGTAGGTCTGGGAATGCTATGGTCTGAATGTTTGTGTCCTCTCCAAATTCAGAGATGGAGCCCTCATGAGTGGCCTTAGTGCCTTTATAGAAGAGTCTCCAGAGAGGTCTCCTGTCCCTTCTGCCATGTGAAGTCACAGAAGCAGACAGCTGTCTATGAAGAAGCGAGCCCTTACCAGACATTGAATCTGTTGCTGGCACCCTGAGCTTAGACTCCCCAACCTCCAGAACTGTGGGAAAGAAATTCCTGTTGTTTACAAGATACCCAATTTGTGGTGTTTTTGTGATAGCAGCCCAAAAAGAATTAAGATAGGGAGCCATTTTTCCCTTTAAGTTGACTTTACGTATGTCTGCCTTGATCTGTTTTTTAATTTATAATTATAGCTTAGCTCTTAGGGAGCAGTCTTATTTTTACCTACAATGGCTTGATTCTTGGATTTCATGAATCAATTCATGCAGATATTGGTTTCTTTTCTTTATGGATGTGAGTCCCAAAGTTCAGGAAAAGGATAGAGAAAGGATTATTATCAGTTATTATGTTCTTGTCAGAACAACAGGCTTGGAGTGAGAGGCAGAAGTGAGGCTCACCAATAAAAACAGATTCAAATGAACACATGTAATTCATTGGCACACAGGGAGGACTGCCCTCATAGGGTTCCCAGCCAAGGCATGCCTTTCACACGTGCTTGTTACATTCTCTAGACCATGGTTCTCAAAGTATGGTACTGTTCTGGGCTGAACTGTGTACTCCCCAAATTCGTATGTTGAAGTCCCAACTGCTAGTCCCTCAGAATGTAACTGTATTTGGAAATAGGGTCTTTAAGGAGGTAAGCTGAAATGAGATCCTATGGGTAGGCCCTAATCCCACTGCATTTGGAGATAGGGTCTTCAAAGAGATGACTGCGTTAAACTTAGGCCCCTAGTGTGGCTCTAATACAATATGACTGGTGTCCTTATAAGAAGGGGGAGAGACACTGGGGATGCACACACACAGAGGAAAGGCCATGTGAAGACACAGCAAGAAGGCGGCCATCTGCACACTGAAGAGAGAGGCTTCAGAAGAAACCAAACCCGCCATCTTGATCTTGAACTTCCAACCTCCAGAGCTCTGAGAAAAAGAAATTTCTGTGGTTTAAGCCACCCAGTCATTGGTGTTCTGTTATGGCAGCCCTAGCAGGCCAAAACAGGTTCCCCATAGCAGCAGGGGGAGCACCTGGAGGCTATTAGAAACACATTCTTGGGACCCGCCTGGTCAAAAACTCCGGGAAGGGGGCCCAGCTGTTGGAATTTTAGCAAGTCTTTCAGGGGATTCTAATTCTTGCTACAGTTTGAGAACTATTATCTTACCCTTTTATATTTAAGTTACTTGGAAAATGGACTGTAATATATTCTAATATGCTTCAAATGTTCACAGCATAAACATGAATGTTATATTGTGTGTATAATCCCCTCTTGACCATATGTATACACACATTTTACATTAGTTGTTGCAGTGAGAAGTAACTAGGGCCTGTCCATGATGATCATGACCAAAGAGGGTTACTCCATTTATCACACTTAGGAAGAACAGCATGGACTCAAGAGCCTGAACCATCTGTGTTTAATTTACTTATGAGCTGTGTGACGTTAGGCAAGTTACTTAGTCTTTCTGTGCCAAATATCCTCAACTATAAAATAGGAATAATGAGAGTATCACTTAATAGGCTTGGCAACAGGAGTAACACACCTAAAACCCTGCCTGACACATAATGAGGACTATATACGTATCTATTAAATGAATTCATAAGTCAAAGGAACAATTTTTTTTTTTTAATGGTTTAGAGAGCAGCTGGGGAGTTTTGGGTAAGTTTTGGTGACTTTTGTTGGAGCCAGTTCATGAGAGTATTTCCATGATTTCTACTTCACCATTTAAGGCTGGCTTGCTAGTGAGCACTTGGTAGTTTTATTTTTATTTTTTAATATTTTATTTATTTATTTTAGAGAGAGAGAGACTGTGCATGAGTGGGGGTGGGAGGGACAGAGGAAGAGGGAGAGAGAATTTCAAGCAGACTCTGAGCTGAGTGCGGAGCTTGACCCTGAGATCCTCACCTAAGCTGAAATCAAGAGTTGGACCCTTAACCAACTAAGCCACCCAGGCACCCTGAGTATTTGGTAGTTAATGCCTGCCTAGGAAGGCCACTTTCCCAGGGTGTTCCTCAGAAGCACCTCTAGAGGTGACAGAACCCACCAACATCCTTGATATAGAATGTTACAGAGTGTTTCTATCAATTATCTCTGGTTGCTAAAGGTTAAGAGCTGCAGATCTTCCTTCATAGAAGATATTTTCTTGGTTAGATATGGATCAATGCATGCATTTGTCTCCAGGCTGCATTTTTTTTTTCTTCTAGGGATACTTAAAAATGACCTCCAGGGAGAGGACACTGGCCAATATATAGGCAACAGCTTCACTAACACCCTTGCAATCTGTTTGTGCGGAAAGAAGGTAGCATTTTATCAACTCTCATTTGGGGGAACTTTTAGAGCTTGACTTTCAGGGCATTCCAGTTTTGAATTTCTTTAATTTGTTATGCTTCCACTTATGTCTGCAACTGCATTTTTCATATCCAGGCAGATGTGTGGAAACACTCAGGAATTTTACACCCACAGTTTGCTTGGTGTGCTGGTCGGGCATCTCTTCAGAGTATAGATTTTATTCTTTCTGCTTATGGTGTAACTGCAAGATTTTCATCAACCAAACTGGAGGAATTTGAGGATATGCTACCTGTGTCTGGACCATAAGTGGTAGTCCCCAACACTATTTCTTGCAATTTGATATGTATTTCTCTTCTTTTTTCAACCAAATCTTGCAATTTTTTCTATAGGTATTTCATTAAAAGGGAATAGATATTTAGGTTCTGAGTGTGTGAAGAATGAGCTTATGCCAAATTATCCTCAGGGTCTCTGGGTGTTCATGTGTTCTGAGTAATGAAATAGAGGGGTTGTTATAATAGAGAATAATAAGGCTGTGTGGTTTTTTGCATATGAGGATTTGACCTGGGACCCAGGTCCAAACTTGTCAACCTATTGATGAAACAGATTTGAATTTCTGTGGTTTAGTTGTTTTTCACAAATGTGAACAGTTAACTTTGTACAATTCTTGCTCTTATCAATCCTCTTAAAGACAGATCTTTGTTAAATATTCATTATTTACGTAGCATTGTGTTTGCCTCTGTGAGGGATACTAGATGTGTAAGACATGGCTCTTATTGCGAAGAAGCTTAAAAATCCAGATAAAGGGACAGAACTAACATGTGTGCAGAAATTTAATACAAAACTATGTGCCGGAGGAGAAGAAATTTTTCTCCTCTCTGGCCTCTTCAAGGAGGAATTTTCCTGAACATATGCCAGATTTTTCTCTCCTTTTTATTAACTTTGCCCCCATGGAGGGGAGGAGGGACCCATGCGATTGGTGATACATGTTCTAGACAGTTCCATCCTTCCTCCTCTTGGGGGCGAGCTTGTCCACATAGGGCATGGGCTCTCCTGGATGCTTCTCTTCTCTTCTTCTTCTTTTTTTTTTTTTAAAGATTTTATTTATTTATTTGAGACAGAGAGAATGAGATACAGAGAGCATGAGAGGGAGGAGGGTCAGAGGGAGAAGCAGACTCCCCGCAGAGCAGGGAGCCCGATGCGGGACTCGATTCCGGGACTCCAGGATCATGACCTGAGCCGAAGGCAGTCGCTTAACCAACTGAGCCACCCAGGCGCCCCAGGATGCTTCTCTTCTGAGGTGTATGTTTCTCCTGGACACGTAGCTATCCCTTGCCCTGGTCCAGGGCTGCCTAATATTGGGAGCAAGTCTGCCTAAATAAATTCAGGGGTGAGTCTAACAAAACCACTTGGTAATAAAGTTGATATTTTGGTCCCCCCTATTTATTTTCTGTTTTAATTCTCAGTTTTTACAAAAACCAGGTTATGGAGAGACCTGAACAATACAGGATACTGAAGCTAGCATTCATGGAAAATCAGTGTGAGCTCTGAGTGGGTTGGGGAAGACTTTGTGAAGAAGTGGGTTGGATCTTGAAGGATGACTAGGATTTAGAAAATAGAAGGTAGGGCGTCTTTGCAGCCTCATTTATAATCTCTTTAACTTTTAGACTAATGTGATGGGGAAAAATATCAATGAGTTTCCTATTGCAGGTGACCTCACAGGCCAGGAAGAGGATTTGCATGAATATCACAGAGGAAAAGAAACTGAGGGTTCAGTTCTAGATTTTTTTAATTTCCCATGTTTGTGGATTGAAGCAAGTTTATGTTCATGACGGTCTAAATGCAAAATGTTCTCTAAAGAGGTGTCACTTGCCCAAACCCACTAGTCAAACTCCTCCAAGTCCTGGGAGCAATGGCTCAGCCTGCCAGAGGATGCTGATGCTTCCCGTGCTACTGGTTGAGAGCAGAAGGGGGAGGGGGCCGCTTTCTAGAACCCTTCAGCATCTTCAGTGCTTCCCACTTATTCAGGATCTTCAGGATGGACACTGGGAATGTCGACATGGAGCACAGCCTCCTGAAGACATGTTTGAAAGGGGCTGCTCTGCATCCTTGTGTGATTGTGGGTAGTTCAAGTGAGCGCTCTGGACCTTTCTCCTCCTGGGTCAGACCCAGGCTAAGTGCATGCTTGGAGGCCACTGCCAGGTTCTGGATGGAGCTTTTGTTAGAAAATCGGTGTTAACCAACAGGTTTCTGGACCTGTATAAAACCTTGTGGATTCGAACACAAACAAATAGAAAATGTCTATTATCTCCAAATTAGCCCTCCTGCTGCATTTTCAAATAGATGTGAAATGTCCATTTACATGCTGCAGTGGTAAAAAGCCTCTCAAAGGTTATTTGAAATCTGAGCTGATTGCCAAAGGATTGATTTCTAGCAAAATGTGGCAAAATCACCAAGAGGGATTCAGGACAGCATCTTACATACCGTGATGTGCAATGGAAGATCTTTGACTCAAGATGAGAATCAGGATTCCTTCGCAGGTCTCAAGCAGTCCTGTGTCTCGCTGGCTTCTTCCAGTTCCTCTGTGCCCCTCATCTCCCCTCATTCCATGCCCAACTTACCAAATGTTAGAAGAGGAAAGTTGGAGTCCTGCTGTGTTTATTTTGCTTTATTTGTTCTGGATTTAGATTTAAAACCTTCCAGTGGATAAACTGTGTCGAGGGCTTTTCATTTCATATTGCAAAATGTGTTGTTATGCACAATTCATTCTATTAAAAAACAAAATGTGTAAACCTAAATTAAAATGCATAGCATGGATCCCTCAGAGGGGGCTTCTGAAACAAGCCGGGCATGAAATGTTGCATAGATTTCTTGTTAACCAGAAAATTATTTTAGCAAGCGGCTCTTCCTGAAGCCTCGGGAAGGAGCTGGGGTGTCATGAGCCTCAGAAGCTGTATGCGGGATGCTTGATATTACACACATTTATCTTGGCTGCCAGGAACTCTACATTGCCATCTGTCTTAAGCTTCGCCAGAAGCTACCTGTGGTTTAAAAGGACAGAAAGGGCTGGACAACAAGGGGGCTTAGGGAAATAATGTGGAAATAAAATATTCGCAATTTTGTCATTCACTTTCTTCCTGACACACCGTGTGAGGCATTTACCCCTCTTTCTCAGGTTTCCTGCTGTGAAGATACTTCTGTGATGATTTTTTAAAAAGACAAAAATAACTTCCTACGGTGGACACAGTCATAACATGGTGTCTAGAAATATGGTTATGGGCCCTTATATCAGGGCTGTTTGCTAATGTACCGGATGGAGCAGCCAACTGCTGGGTGGAGAGCCCTCTGCGAGAGGAGGTCCTAATGGTTTGCCGGTCCTCAGTTCCTCTATAGCCAAAGGCAATAAGAGAACTGAGACAGCCATCAGTAGTTAGAACAAATCCTCTTGTAGGCGACATTTCCAGAAATTGTCTCAATGCAGTGGCATTAATACTGACATCCGCCCCTTCTGTTTTCGGCAACTGCATTCTACAGAAACAATTTTGGGAATCAGATTTAAAATTGCGATTCAGTAAAGTGGCAGGATATAAAATCAATGCACAGAAGTCAGTGGCATTCCTATACACCAACAACAAGACAGAAGAAAGAGAAATTAAGGAGTCGATCCCATTTACAATTGCACTGAAAACCATAAGATACCTAGGAATAAATCTAACCAAAGAGGCAAAGAATATGTACTCAGAAAACTATAAAATACTCATGAAAGAAATTGAGGAAGACACAAAGAAATGGAAAAACATTCCATGCTCATGGATTGGAAGAACAAATATTGTGAAAATACTTAGAGCAATCTACATATTTAATGCAATCCCTATCAAAATATCATCAACTTTTTTCAAAGAAATGGAACAAATAATCCTAAAATTTGTATGGAACCAGAAAAGACCCCGCATAGCCAGAGGAATGTTGAAAAAGAAAAGCAAAGCTGGCAGCATCACAATTCCAGACTTCCAGCTCTATTACAAAGCTGTCATCATCAAGGCAGTATGGTACTGGCACAAAAACAGGCACATAGATCAATGGAACAGAATAGAGAGCCCAGAAATGGACCCTCAACTAATCTTCGACAAAGCAGGAAAGAATGTCCAATAGAAAAAAGACAGTCTCTTCAACAAATGGTTTTGGGAAAATTGGACAGCCACATGCAGAAGAATGAAACTGGACCATTTCCTTACACCACACACAAAAATAGACTCCAAATGGTTGAAAGACCTAAATGTGAGACAGAAGTCCATCAAAATCCTAAAGGAGAACACAGGCAGCAACCTCTTTGACCTCAGCCAAAGCAACTTCTTCCTAGAAACATCGCCAAAGGCAAGGGAAGCAAGGGCAAAAATGAACTATTGGCACTTCATCAAGATAAAATGCTTTTGCACAGCAAAGGAAACAGTCAACAAAACCAAAAGACAACCGACAGAATGGGAGAAGATATTTGCAAATAATGTATCAGATAAAGGGCTACTATTCAAAATCTATAAAGAACTTATCAAACTCAACACCCAGAGAACAAATGATCCAATCAAGAAATGGGCAGAAGACATGAACAGACATTTCTGCAAAGAAGACATCCAAATGGACAACAGACACATGAAAAAGTGCACAACATCACTTGGCATCAGGGAAATACAAATCAAAACCTCAGTGAGATACTACCTCACACCAGTCAGAATGGCTAAAATTAACAAGTCAGGAAACAACAGGTGTTGGCGAGGATGCGGAGAGAGGGGAACTCTCCTACACTGTTGGTGGGAATGCAAGCTGGTGCATCCACTCTGGAGAACAGTATGGAGGTTCCTCAAAAAGTTGAAAATAGAGCCACTGTATGACCCAGCAATTACACTACTAGGTATTTACCCCAAAGATACAAATGTAGTGATCCAAAGGGGCACATGTACCCCAATGTTTATAGCAACAATGTCCACAATAGCCAAACTATGCAAAGAGCCTGGATGTCCATCAACAGATGAATGGATAAAGAAGATGTGGTATACACACATACACACACACACAATGGAATATCATGCAGCCACCAAAAAAATGAAATCTTGCCATTTGCAACGATGTGCATGGAACTAGAGGGTATTATGCTAAGTGAAATAAGTCAGTCAGAGAAAGACAAGTATCATAATCTCACTGATATGAGGAATTTGAGAAACAAGAAGAGGATCATAGGGGAAGGGAGGGAAAATGAAACAAGACGAAAGAGGGAGACAAACCATAAGAGACTTTTAATCTCAGGAAACAAACTGAGGGTTGCTGAAGTGGTGGGGGGTAGGAGGGATGGGGTGGCTGGGTGATGGACATTGGGGAGGGTATGTGCTGTGGTGAGTGCTGTGAATTGTGTAAGACTGATAAATCACAGGCCTGTACCTCTGAAACAATAATACATTATATGTTAATAAAAAAATAAAATAAAATTGCGGCTCTCCAGTGAACTGTGGACCTCTAACTAAGGCCTTGCCTAGGTATGGGAAGAGGAAACAGAAATTGCCGGGGTGAATGAAATGTCATAGTAAATATGTGGTATTTTAATTTCAGCCTTAGGCACTATATCCCGAATCCATGCAATATAATCCCCCAAAATGAAGCACTGAGTGTAACTGGTCATTGGCTAGTGGTTCTGAAAGATCAAGCATGGTCCAGCTACTTCAATACTTGCTCTGTGACCTTGGCCAACTTAACTCCTGTTTCCTGATTTCTAAAGTGAGGAGTGATGAAGATCTCATGTCATACCACATGGGACACACCAAGCCCAGTGAGAGGCACATTGGGAGAGTCAGTGTTTCTACCTTTTCATTTCCATCTCTTTACCCTATTTCATGTTGTTTTCGGTATAACAAGGTTAAACAGTAGAAGTAAAGAAGTTGTCCAATTATGGAAAATCATCACTATAAAAACAAAGTAGTTTTTTTTGTTTTGTTTTGTTTTGCACAGTTGCATGATTTCAAGATGTCCTAGTCTGACCCATGAAACCTTGCCTATCCTTCTGTACTTCCTCCATGACATTCCTTAATAATCTCTTGCCTCCTTCATCAGTAAATGCTTATAGAGCATCTAGTTTGTTAGGAGTAGAGGTAGCTTTAGGATCTTTGGAAGAGCTGGGCCCTAGGAAATGGGGATAGTTAGTTAGTCTTGGGGCTCCCTCTACCTCTGACTCCCTGTGATGTCTTGGGTAGCCTCATGAGAAAATTAGTGTTTGTTAAGGCTGAGTTCTCTTCCTGCTCCTTTCTTCACCCTCCCTTCTGGATGGAGACAACCTGAGCCCCTGTCTTTGAAGATCTTCCAGTTTTTAACTTGGAGATAGCAGGCGAGTAGTATTTCATGAGTCCTTTTTTTTTTATATAAAGACTTCCATTTATTTATTTATTTGAGAGAGAGAGTGTGTGTGAGCCTGTGAGTGGGGGGAGGAGCAGAGTGAGAGGGAGAGAGAGAATCTTAAGTAGGCTCCATGCTGAGCATAGAGCCCAACCCTGGGCTTGACCCCACGACCCTGAGATCATGACCTGAGCTAAAACCAAGAGTTGGATGCTCAACCTACTGAGCCACCCAGGTGCCCCTCATGAATCCTTTTAATGAAGGTGCATAGTTCAGGAGTGCCCAGGGCCCATGGGGCTGGAGAGGCAAATGAATGAAGGCAGGAGTTGAAGAAGAATAGAAATGATGGAGACAGGTTGGTTGGAGAGCACAGCCCACATAACCTTTTTTTTAAAAAAATCTTTCTATGCTTATTTGATGAGCACCTATAAAATGGCATCTGCAGCTGGACTTGGCCTGTGGTTGCCTGTTGAGATTCTAGTGTAGACAGTGGGTTGGAACCTCAGGTGAACCTAAGAAAGGTACTGATGAGCCTTTTC